>NW_025334011.1:26506392-29230558 GCF_019186645.2 Phyllostomus hastatus
ATATTTCCCTACAGCTCTCTAATCAGATTCCTCACATTCAAATGGATGTGAGTTTTCCCTTCTTTGTGTACTTCCACGGTGGGAGAAACTGATGAGCAGTGAAATTGATAAGGCAAGGTCTTAGAAGATGGGAAGATGAGTAAGCTTTTTGAATAATTAGGAATTGGCTAAGGACCTTGATCTTGCACTGAAAGTTGTTTTGTGAGAACTAATGTTAAAAATTGTGATTTCAGCTGTTCTTTAAAGAGCTATAAACTCCTAAAAGGCAGCTCTGTGTGCTGTGCTTACCACACTCCTCAAAATACTGAGCTCTGGGTCTCATAAGTAGGGAACATTCATTCACCAAAGTAATGTTGAATAAAGAATGAATTAATATTATCATCACCACCAGTATTGGATTTCCATGTCATATTCCACAGATAAGTACAAGACACGATCTTATTAAGATAACATCAAGATTGTAAAAAATATTTCTGGCAGAGCTACATTTTTTCTATTTCTTTAGGACCCAGATTACTATGGATAGTAATAAGCTGAAAACAGATTAGAACGATTCCTTGACATAAAGAAGTGTTAGCATTATAGTAAAAACACGGAGTGTTCAGGAAAGTGCACAGACACTTAAAAAGATTTATGCCATTGGTTGCCAGAACATTTTTATGGTATTTTCTAATGGCACTTTATGTAAAAACCGAACTTTAAAGGAATTTTATAATTCACTTTAAACTTAATTTTGTGCATTCGTTATTAACTGAGAAGTATGCAACTGTGATCATGGAGCTTGTGCACGGCAGCTTTTGAGGGATTACTCGTACACCCACTCTGGTATTATGCAGTTGTTCTTTTGCATATTTCATTTCCTCGAGGGGAAAATATTATAATTTGTAATTTCCATATTGCCAGATTATCGAGAATTCTCCAATGATTACTCTCTCTATTTGTTTGGAATCTGTCAATTTCTGCACAATTTAATAAGACAATTTGACTTCCCAGACACCGGAAGAATCTCAGAGGGCTGTATTTCAATTGAAAATGGAAAAGCCTGCATTTTTTTCTCAGGAACACAAGCTCAGCATTACCGTTTATTAAGCTGCCTTCCTATTCCATCTCCCTCCCCCACTTTGAAGCTCGACTATTTGATTTCATCTTGTCACAATACCATTTCTAAGGATATAATCTTAAATACTATTTTTAAGTTGAAATAAGAATGTCTGAGGTGCAGTTATTATAGGTTTTCTATAGATTGCAATTGCATTTCAAATACACACAGATTTACATGAAGATGAGATACAGTGACTCTCTTGCAAAGATTCAAAAACAATTTCCACAGCATTTAATACAGCAACTGTATAAACAGTTTCAAAAATTATCAGGTTGAAGAAATTCTATTTGGCCTATACATTCTCCAGAGTTAACAGTGTTCTCCTAGCTGCTTCTCAGCCTGAAACCAAGATGCTCCGATACCTTTGTACTGCTCCTACATCAGCCCATTTAATTGTGCTTTGCTTCATCTAGTTGTTCCTCAAATAGATTTTCTAATTACTCCATGTTGTGTCAGTCACGGATATCTGCTGGTTTAATTCCATCCAGTCAGCAAGTTTTTATTGAATGCCCACTCAGAGTCAAATGATGAAAATACTTTTTTTTTTTCTTGGCATATTCTGAGCTGCTGGTTTGCTGGCTCCTCTAAAGACTTTTTTAAAAAAATTATTTCTTTATTTTTAAAGAGGGGAAGGGAGGGAGAAAAAGAGAGAGAAACATCAATGTGTGGTTGCCTCTCACGTGGCCCCCACTGGGGACATGGCCCGCAACCCAGGCATGTGCCCTGGCTGGGAACTGAACCTGCGATGCTTTGGTTCGCAGCCCGCACTCAATCCACTGAGCTACGCCAGCCAGGGCAAGACTTTTTTTTCAGGCTCCCTTTTTTAAAGTCTCAGTTCTTCAAACCAGAGAGCACAGATTGATGGGGCTTTTGTTAGTTTTATTTTTTGCATCCATTAGGGCTGTCATTGAGTCATTTTCATGTGATCCACACCGTGCTTAGGCACTGTACATATGTGTCATATAATAAATATTATACTATATACAAATTTGGAAGCTATCTATTAGATAGAATCTACATACTGATAGCATGATTTACTGACATCTGGTGTTTTAAGAAACAGTAGATGGAGGTCAAGTGCAAGAACTTGAAAGTTAGACTTAAGTCCTTGATCTGTCAGTTAGTAGTTAATGATTGTCAACTAGTTTATTTAGTCTCTTTCTCTGTCTCAGTTTACTCCTCTGTAAAATGGGAATAATAACAGAGAATGCCTCTTAAGGCTGTTGGAGGACTAAATGCTATACTCCATATAATGCACCATGTGAGGCAGCAAGTCTGGGTGCCCCAGAGTCTTTGTGGTGATCAGGCAGAGAGCTGGCTCTGGGGGGTCGAGGTAGTCCAGCAGAGGGAGAGCTGATTCAGTTGTTCATCTTCAGAGGCTCCCCCTTCCTAAAAAAAGAGCCATTCTCGTAATCCAGGAAGCTTCCAATGTTACATAGTCACATAAACCCCTGGGTCCCAGAACTATAAACGTGTGGGTTATGTTCAAGTCAGGGATTCCCTCTCTGCTTAAACACTGACTGGTGTACACAGTCCATTTATGCCCGATCAAAAGTGTGGATTAAGAACTCAGGAGATGGTGTGAGCTCTAATTCCTTTGCCTGTAAGTCACTTGTTTTGGTGATGTCAATAATGGTGATGATGATGTTTGAATTCTGGGTAGTAATATCTTAGTTCTGAGTTAGGGGATTAAGCTGCCATCCATAAAATCTGTAAAATTCAAACACACTTGGGAAACTTAAGCATATTCAATTATGCTGGGTATTGGTGAAAATGACATTATAAATTGCTTTTAGAAAAACAAATTGTCAGTATTGATCTTGTAAAGTGAAAATGTTACCCTATGTTTTTATTAAAAGTATATTGGACTAAAAATCAGGAGACTATATTCTATCCTCAGATAATGGATGTGATTTTTCCATTCAAGTGTGCATGCCTTGAGGTTCAAGGATTATGCTTTTTAATGTTTTAACCAAGAGAGTTCATGATATAATGTAAGCATTTATAATATATTGAATAAATGATTAAACATGTAAGTGGAATTTCTTCAATACAATCAGGTTTCCTATTGATGGGGTTTACATTTGCAGATTCAACCAACCATAGGTGGAAAACAGTATTTTTTCATTCCCAAACACAGATTCCCAAGTGAGGATCAAAAATACTGCTTTCTATCCACAGGTAGTTGAGTCCACAGATGTGAAAACTCATTGTAGAGTCAAAAGTTATGGCACTTTAGACTGTAGGGGAGTGGGCGCCCCTGATGCCTGCATTGTTCGAGGGTCTCCTATGCTGTGAGCCTGCGATGTGAGCACGGAGGAGGGAAACATCCCTCAGGCTGCACGTTTTAGAGAGTTGTTGTCAGGACTGGATGATATAATAAATGTAAAGAATCTGGCACTTGGTACCTGCTCCATAAATGTTAGTTCAATAACCCCCACCCTCATTTTCATTAGTCCTTGCTGCAAAGGACTCTCTCTACTGATAGAACATGAATTAAGCTGTTTTCTTAAGAGATGCTGGGTTTTTTTTAAGAACACTGATAAATGTGATTGTTGTAATGTTTCAGGATAGAAATAGCTCATGTTATATTAACTTTACCATATGCCTCCCAATGCAGTTAGATCATCCTGAAAATGGGGTGGAAACATCTTGCTACAAAAGGGCCTGTTTATTAATTCTAACATAGGCTCTTGTTCTCCTAGCTCATGGCTCTTGGAGATGTAAGAATATTCCAGACTTGGAGAGACTTGAGTTCTAATCCTAACACTCTTGACATGTAATCTTTCTGACTGTGGTCAAGTTTCTGTTTGAAACCTCATTTTCTACATCTGTAAATAAAGGTAAAGATAGTCCCCACCTCAAAGAATTTTTTGATAAGTCAGTACTATAATTCATGTAAAGATCTCACCTCATTTATTTATTCAACAAGTACTAATTGAATACCTACTCTGTACCACATTCTAAAGATATAGCAGAAAAGAACAGCAACAAAATTACCTGCCCTCAGGGAACTTACATTCTAGTGGGGGAGACAGAAAATAAATAAGTACAATATATAGTATACTAGCCAGTGATAAGAACTAGGAAGGAAAGCAGGGAAGAGAAAAATGAAAATTTAGGAAAGGAGTTGAAACCAGACAAGGCGCCTATCAAAGACCTGAGGGGCTAGTGCCTGGCACAGGCACATTTTTTATTTTTGCTCCACTTCTCTGGAATTGGATGTTGCAGCCAACACACCTTGTAGAAAACTGACTTTAGATGATGACTTGGAGCAGTCATGCCTTGCTCTCATGATTAGATTTAACTGTTTCACATTCACTAGTGAATGTGTTCCGGGCTCTTGCTACTGTCTCCCCCTCTTTCCTTATGCACATCTGAAAATCACATCAGAGGGTTCTTTTCTCAAAAACAAAACAAAGCCAAGACAAAAACAAGGAAAACAAACATTATCCCCTCTGAGATGACCTTGCCACCAGAGGACCAATAGAGTGTTTGCTTTTGCGTCTTTCATAGGATGGGTCCCCATGAAAGGACTACTTTGTTTTCACAATTGTTTCTCGGCAGATGCTAAGTGACATAAGAGGGTATAATGTTCAAAGTGAAACACAGGAGCCCCTTGCTCAAATGTGATTAGTGTTGCTAATGGGATTTGCACAGCTTGCTCTGAGGAGAGACCGTTATCTTGTCATAGAAGATGACATTTTAAATGACAGATTCCAGATAGAAATATTCAGCATGAATGTATGTGGTGACAGAGTTAACACCATACCACAATCTGAGAAGCCACTGGCACAGTTGAGTCTGTTGTCCATGTGGCTCTGGGGGAGATGAGAGCAAGGGTTCTCATCCATCTCTCCCAGCTCAACAAACTCCTGGATTCTAATGCAAGATTCTGCACTCTCTTTTTGCACCCTTTTCTCCCTTAAAAAATTACTTCCTAAGCTTTTAACCGTGTCCCTTCCAGCTTTAGTCAATAACTGCTAGATGTCCACAGTGTGGTCCCACTGTGCCAGTGCTGAGGGTGGGGGGCCAGGCTGTGTGATCTTGGGCAAGTCCTTCAATATGCCCAGGTCCCAGTTGCTTCTCCTGTGAAATGGGAATGAGGGCTCCTAACCTGATGTGACGTGGGGCTCTGTTGGAGGATTTTTGAGCTGACGAAAGATTCTTGGTAATAAAGGTGACACCAAGAACCAGTTCTCAAAGGGACTTCTTACATCACTGGAGAGATGACAATAACATGTGGATGAAGAGAAAACATGATATAACCAGTTGCTAAGGAATGAATAGTTCCAATAGAATAGTTTAATATTCTCTGCAATTCAGGGCAAGGTCTTTAACATGTCTACTCTCCCTGCCCCATTGCTCCACTCTAATTTCCCCATGTTCCTTCAGGTGCATTCCTTTGCACCTCAGCAAGGCTCTGTGTTGACCTGGCCTGGGGGTTCCTCTGCTCTCTCTAACCCGACCCTAACCTTCAGTGCAGAGCCCATCCAAATGCCTAGAAATCTCCCCAAAATATCTTGACAATTTGTTTCTTCCTTTCTCAGTAACTTCCACCCCTTGTTGACCATCATATACCGATTTTATGGTATTGATTACTTGTTCATCTTTATAATTTTGCCCTTAATTATACATCTGGGAGGATATATGATTCAATTTGCATGATTTTTCTTGTTTCCGAATTTTTATAGAAGCAGAACATAAAATATCTGTTTTGTTGTGTATAGCTTCTTTCACTGAATATTATTTTTTAAAATATTCATTCATGCTTTTGCATACAGATGTAGATGTATTTGATCAATTCTTATTGTTCTTTGGTATCCTATTATAGGAATATGCCCCAAATGATTTGTCTGTTCTCCTCATTAATGATGAACTAGTTGGGGCCATTACAAACAGTGCTTCTATGAACATTAGTGCACGTGTGTACTGGGGTCCATTACAATGCATTTCTGAGGGCACACTTCTAAAGAGTGGGTTATCTCATTTACTCTTTACAGCAATCAAATGACCTAAATGCTATTATCCCAAGTTTGCATATAATGAAGCAGGGGCACACACGTGTTTAAGTTACTTGCTCAAGTTACAGAATAGGGGTTCAAATCTCGTCAGCCTGACTCCAGGGTACCCACCCATTGCTTGTAGCACCTCCCGCCATGTCACATGTCCATCCCCCACTAGACTGAGTCTCAGAAAGAATGGTTGTATGGAAGGAATCTTGTTACTTAGGGCACTAGCATAGAGCCTTGAACAGAGTACTGCACATGCATGGATGCTTAACATGATAATTGAATGAGTAAATGCTGTTTCATATACATTACAAGAAAATGTATTAAAGGTTATTTTCCTGTCCTATAGCCTTGAAGAAAACACACATTTTAAGGGGAATAGAAACAATACAGAACTAAATTATTGATATTTTAAACCCAGAGCAATAAAAATGCCATGTTTTTACAACTTACTACCAGATGCTGTGGTTCAAGCTACCTTATCACTAGGAAAAATATAACATTTTAAATACCAGAAAAACACTTAAGAGACAAGAGAACAAACAATGTATGTGATCATTATCTAACAAATTCTGCAGCCTAAAGCGTGTATCTGAGTTCTTCAAGGATCTGACCCCTAGTGAAGCTCTCTTAAACTCACCATGTACTCTCAGTTCTCCTGATAGTTATTTCCTTGAACACCAGCAAGGCCCATGTATTACTCTATTATACCTCTCAATACACATAATAAATAGATGTTCAACTAATAAGGGAATCCTATCTCTAGCTTACAGGTACATTTTTCTGTTGGTACTTTTGTAGAAGTTGGCACATAATATCCACTTAGTTTAGAATAGCATTTTAGATTTTGTCCCACACTCAATTTGTGGAAAGTTTAAATACAAGATCTGTCTTCCAGAAGTGAAATGTTCAATCTCTTTGAGCCTTATTCTTCTCATATATCAAATGGCATCTAATAATGCTTAGTTATAGTGAAACTGGAAGCCTTACATCAGGTCATTTATATAAGTTCTTAGCAGAGAGCTTAGCACACCCTTGGTGCAAATTACTATAGGATAGAGAATTTAAAGTCCTCATCATCAAAATTCTCACAGAACTGATTGAGCTAGGTAAAAAAAAAAGAAAAAACAAATGAAAGATACCCAAAATTAAATAAAGAAAAATATTCAGGGAACCAACTGTGATAGGAAGGAAACCAGGACTCAAAGCAACAATTTGGAACAAAAGGAAAAAAAATAAACATCCAATCAGAAAGGAATGAAGAAACAAGAATTCAAAAAAGTAGAGACTTATAAACATCTGGGACAACCTGAAATGTTCCAATATCCGAATTATAGGGGTGCCAGAAGGTGATGAACAACAGCAAGAAATTGAAAACTTATTTGAACAAATAATGATGGAAAACTTCCCCAATGTGGTGAAGGAAATAGACTTCCAGGAAGTCCAGGAAGCTCAGAGAGTCCCAAAGAAATTGGACCCAAAAAGGAACACACCAAGGCACATCATCATTCAGTTACTCAAGATTAAAGATAAAAAGAAAATACTAAAAGAAGCAAGAGGAAAGAGGAGAGTTACCTACAAAGGAGTGCCCATAAGGCTATCAGCTGATTTCTGAAAAGGAACCTTGCAGGCAAGAAGGGGCTGGAAAGAAGTATTGAGTCATGAAAGGCAAGGACCTACATCCAAGAATACTCTATCCAGCAAAGCTATCATTTAGAATGGAAGGGCAGATAAAGTGCTTTCCAGATAAGGTCAAGTTAAAGGAGTTCATCATCACCAAGTCCTTATTATATGAAATGTTAAAGGGACTTATCTAAGAAAAAGAAGATAAAAAATATGAACAGTAAAATGACAACTCACAACTACCAATAAATGAACCTAAAAGCAAAGAAAAACAATGAAAACAAAAACTAAGCAAACAACTAGAACAGGAACAGAATCAGAGAAATGGAGATCACATGGAGGGATTTCAGTGGGGAGGGGGAAGGGAGGAATGGTGGGGAAAAAGAAGAGGGAAGAAATAAAATTAGTAGGCATAAAATAGGCGGGGAGAGATAAAAAATGGTATAGGAAACAGAGGACTCAAAGAACTTATATGTACAACCCATGGACGTGAACTAAGGTGGGGGTGATACTGGAGTGTTCGGGGGGAAGGGCGTAGGGCTTATGGGGGATAAAGGGAGAAAAATTGGGAAAACTGTAATAACATAGTCAATAGAACATACTGAAAAAAAGGATCCTACTTCCCATTTGACAGGTGAAGAAATGGGAAAGTAGAGAAAATTTACCTGATGCAAATCATAAAATTAAGAGCGGACTGAATCTGAAGGTTAGACTTGTATATTCTCATATCCAGCCTCTTCTCTCTCCTGGACTGAAATGGTGATGCCAGCTTGTACCTGTGCCAGAGACCCTTGCCTCAAAACCAAAACACACATGCACATATACATCCTGACATAGTAAAATAATATTGTGAGCACTTTCAATTTGACTTTGAACACTTACAAGTAAGCCTTTGAGTAGGAATTAATTCTGATATGTATTAACTACTGTCAAAATAGTTCAAAATTTGACTGCCTTGGAAAAAGTGATCACAAATCCCTTCAGTAAATGTCTCACATTTATGAGCAAATGTGTTGCCAGGTGGCAGGCTCCCCATTACGGTCTTTGCAGAATGAGCAAGGCAGAGATCCGGAACTCGCAGCATGGAATCTAGCTATGGATATTTTCCTTAGCCATCATCATCTTTAAAATGTTTTAATTTCTTGCCAACATTTAATAATTTGGAGATTTCACATAATGTTTACATGTCTGGTTCCCCTTGGAAAGTGAGAAGATGAGGCAACCATGGGCCCCGGTCTTACTGACAGCCAGCTGGAGGACAAGCCCCCGTGCAGGAAGGTGCGTCCTCTCCTGTTGCCCACCGTCCCCACCAGCTCGCTGCACTCATGTACGTTTACTGGGTGACCCCTGGAAGCTTTTAAATTCTCAGTCCCACTTTAAGGCCAGTAACAAGGGCTGGGGCCTTATACAGTGACCTGAAGAGCACAAACATTGCTTCTCTCCTTGGTCACAGCCTGAACCCGCATTGTATACACGTGAGCTCCAGTTTTCCCTTCAGCACGTGGTCTCCCTCCCTTCCAGGTGGCTTCTGCCCTTCCAAGCACAGCTAGCACAGTGCTGGTAATTTTCCTAATGGACTTAGCACCGTGCATCTGCTCAGCAGGTCTGAAATATTTTTGTTAGATGAATTAATGTTGTCTTAGGTTTCTTATAAGAAGAATTAGCTTCATATAAGCTTAAGTGTCTCATAAAGTGTTTCCATTTCAGTGCATTCATACAGATTATTGGGAAGGCATAGATTAACCTATTTGCATATTAAGGATACCCTTTTTCAAGTGAGTCGGTTGATAGGTGGCATGTAGCACAAATGTCTGTATTTTGAAGTGTCAGTACTTAATCATCCATGCCAACAGAGGGGAGAGAATGGATCACTCTGCTCAAATTGTGGGAGGGGAGTTATGAGCATCATTAGTGTATGGTATGGACCAATACAGGCCCAGTCTCCCCTTTACAGCACTCTAACTCCACACCTCTCAAGAGAGGGATTTCTGACAAGAAGTCAGAGGGGATAATATGCAAAGTAGTTTTTTTAAGCCATGAGGTTTTACTAAGAGTTAAAGTATGCAGAAGAGACATTTAGAAATGTCAACTAGCTGAGCATTTTGGGAATTGTAACTTAAATGAACCCCATGCCAATATGCATTTTCATATGTGTTAAAAATCTCATTTCTAAATAGCCTGAATAATGCAAAAGTTAGCTTCATTTTCAGAACATGCTCTAATACCACCTGCTGCTTGGAAAATTTTTTTTAAAGGTAGGTAATATCTGAAGACTTTTAATCAAGACGGCTCTGCAAGTTTAAACCTGGACATATCTCTTCTGTTCTAAACACAGAACAATGACAGATAAAAGAAAATCAATGAGGTATGGCTGAACTAAAAAATAAGGTGAACATCTCCAGTGACTAGAAAAACAACAGAAACACAAAGTGGTGAGAAAGGTTAAGGCCACAGGCTTGCTGGGTTCTGAAACAGGACCCCAACAGTTGTCACTGGGTGCTCTACTCTTGTGGAGTCATGTGCTCCATGAGAGACGGGCTGGGAGCTAGGTTCAGGGCTTGAAGCCAAGATTGGCGGATGCCTTATCCAATTGTAAAGCAAAACTGATCCTAGTGGATAGACTTGAAAAAGCAGGAGAGTGAAGACAGAGCTTAACCACAGGAAAGTGAAATAGCTGACTGTTGGCTCAGTGAGTGGACAAGCAACAGCCCCAATGCCACCTTGGGCTAGGAGTGCTCCGTCCCGAATGATATACAACCTGGCTCTGTTCAGTCTATGGGATGCACAGAACATGCAAAATCATTACTTCAATAAGCAGGAGAGGATAAAAAAATAAATACTTCCCACTCAAAGAAAACTACAATGCCAAAAGCATAAAAATCAGTTAATAATAAAAAAAAGAGTAAAAAATTCAGGATGGAAATTCCTTTTTGTTGAGTTCACTATAGATTCTGGATAGAATATTAATACATAAAAATCAATAGAGTTCTCAGTAATAGTGAACAAAACATTATAGAAAAAAGGTAGCTAAAATATATATAGGGAATATATTTTTAAAAATATGTATAAGACATCAAGCCCTTATTGAAGAAGTTATAAAAAACATGCATAAAAAAAAAGACTTACACCACCTTCTAAACAGAAAGATTCAACAAGATAAAAGAAGTCATGGTCTCTAAATTTTCCCATAAATTTCATGCATTTCCAATATCCTAACAGAGTTTCCTGTGGAATTCAACAGCTGTGCCTAAAATTCATAATGAAGAACAATATGCCAAATATAGCCAAAACAATTTTGAGTAAGAATAACATGGGGAGATTCCCCTTTCCAAGCAGCAAGGGTTATTATGAAGCCACAATACTTAGTGTGGTAATGGCAGAGGTACAGAAAAACAGATCAGTGAAACAGAATATAGAGCCAGACACAAACCTACACATACAGGTAAGACTAAAACATGACACAGGTGGAGTGACAGGTGAGCAGGGAAATGATAAATTCCTGGGTGATCGGAACAGAACAATTTAACTGCCCCATTCCATCCATTACTGTGCCATTTCTATACCCATCAGACCGGCAGTAATCAGACACACTGTCAAGTACCAGCATGTGAAACAGAGATGACTCTCACATGGCAGGAGTGTAAGACTGGAAATACCAACCAAAATATATGTATATTCTAGAGAGATTGAGAAAAGTAAAACTTACTAACTTTTAAAAGAAAACATAAGAGATCATACAGTGGAAGAATTCTCTCAAACAAGAGAATAAAAGCAATAACCATAAAGAGAGTAATATATTAAAATAAATTAAAATTAAGACATTTCTGAATTATAAAGGACAACATAAAGTAACAGAAAAAAACTAATGTAGAGAAACAAATTTGCAACACAAGCAGTTGGTATAGCATAAATGTCAAGTAGGTGAGTGGATAAAGAAGCTGTGGTACATTTATACAATGGACTACTACACAGCCGGAAAAAGGGAAGCTTCACATTTTGAGACAGCATGGATGGACCTGGGGTTTAGAGAACTGGATGAAAGAGGTGAAGGGATTAATTTTAAAAATATACATACATAACAGACAATGATGTAGTGAAAGCCAGAGGGAAAGGGGGTAGGGGGAGGGGGAGGTGGGCAAAGGGGAGAAAATGAGGATGGAAAGAAATTGTGGTTGTGACGACAGTTCATGATGCAGTACGCAGATGATGTTTTATCGAGTTGTACACTTGAAACCTGTATGGTTTTATGAACCCATTTCATGCCAATAAATTCAATTTTAAAAAGGTCCAACAGTAGGGAATGGACAAGTAAATCATAATATATTCCATGGAATTTATGCAGCAGTAAAAATAATGAGAGATACAAAATTAACATGTAAAAATCTCATAAAAATAATATTGAGCAAAAAGCAAACAGTACAAGTAGCTAACACTTCACTATCGTGTTAAAGACCCGCAAAGCTGCAGTGTACATTACTATGGTGATGTCACACCCAGAAATGAAAAACACTCGAATCAGAATCATTGTTACCCCTTGGGATGAGGGGTTGGGAAATAGAATCAGGAGTAAATACAGGGGGTTTCAACTACCGTATTTTTGGACTATAAGATGCACCCCCCCAATTTGGGAGGAATAATGGTTGTTAATGCTGCTGTGAGTTCTGTTTACATTTACATTGGTGAAATGTTATTTATGTTATTAAATATTTTACCACATTTTGCTTCAAAATTTTTTTCCTGTTTTCCTCTAAAACCTAGGTGGGTCTTATGGTCTGAAAAACACAGTACATTTGTAAGATCTTGTAAAATATATAAATCCCAAGTAAATATGGCAAAACATGAGCTTGGGCTGCGAACCAAAGTGTTACAGGTTCGATTCCCAGTCAGGGTACATGCCTGGGTTTCAGACCATGACCCCCAGCAACCGCACATTGATGTTTCTCTCTCTTTCTTTCTCCCTCCCTTCCCTCTCTAAAAATAATAAATAAATAAATAATCTTTGAAAAAAATATGGCAAAACATTGTTTTCAGAAACTGGGTGTAACATTTGTTATGTTGAATTATTTTTTAAAATTATGGAAACACTTAAAGTAAAAATATTAGACATATAAAAATACTAACTTCACCCCAGAGAACATGATTACAAACTAACTGTTAGTGGAAAAATTTTAGAGGCTACAAACTGCTTGATTTTAATACTGTGTTATAAACACACATGAAAATATGATCAAGTGGTAGTTGGAATAATGACATAATGAGGCAATTTAATAACTGCCCTTTGTTTTCCAAATTTTCTGAAATGAACACACGTTACTTCAATAACCAGAAAGAACATTTAAATTTGAATTTACAACCCATATCTTAAATTTAAAGATGATTCCTGCCACAAACCATCCCAATGACACAAGGCTGGTGGGTCTTCCACGCTTCGGATAACGACTGAATTTCACTAGAAAATTTTGTCATTGTTGTTTGCACATTGCATATGCGAGTGTAATAACAGTTGCCTCCCATCTCAGGTTAGTTCCCCAGAAAACAAGTTTACAAGCTGACTCTTCAGTGGTGGAATCCCAGGCTCAGGGAAGTTGGGTCTGGAAGTGGGGAAACTCAATGCAAATCACTTCATCTTAGAGCTGGCTGTGTTTGTACACACCATCGTATGTGGGGAAGCCCATCCAGGGGAGGACGGCAGAGGAGTTTATTTGCTGGCTACATCCTTGATCAAAGTTTGCCCACGGCACATGAACTTCCTAGCACTTCCAGGTTGTGTCACCTGAAGCAGTGACATTCCACAGTCCAGCATCTCCTCTGGGTCCAGAACAGTGGGAGGAATCAGAGGTTTGATGGGCCGGGTGCAATGGACTCTGAGTGCCAGGGTGCTTGTGGCTGACTCCATGGCAGGCGTTAGAGGGTGTAGGAGCTGGCCCTCACCCACGGGCCACCAGGATGGCTGGGGTGGTGGGAGAGGAGGTGACTGCGCAGTGGCCGGGGCCGTGCATGAAGGAGCCACAAGGCTGGGAGGCAGTGGATGCTGAGCAAACCTGCATTCACTGACTGAACACTGTCAATCCCTGTGCTGCTCAGATGGACTCACTTGCTTACTTGTGACCCAACTTTCCGATGCTGAGAACAAGATGCCTTTTTTTTTCCCCAAGAGGGGAAACATCAGTTCAATGTCCTGGCAAAATGTTTCTAAAAGGGAGCGACCCTATTTTTCACTTATATCCATTATACTTCCAGGCTTCTGACTGCTTTCTCAACTCAAGGCAAAGGACATTCTGGAATTTCCATCTTGTTCACTGTAGGCCAACATCTGGGGACCATCCCAGGCAATCCTCAGACTGGCTCTAAATCGTCCTTACAGGAATATTAAATCCCATGTTACAGGTAAATGCCCGATGTCCTGAATTTCCCATATCCAGTCTTCTGTCCTGCTTGGTCCAACAGCCTCATACACCACCACGTAGGTTCCCCTTTTGCCAGTGGACATTAGTCACTTCCTGTAATTCCCTTGGTATGTGGACTGTTCTTCCAAGACTGGGGGGCTCTATTAACCCCCAGGCTGGGCTGCAATCTCTCTCAATATTGTGAAAGCAGTGACGGGTGGGGGCACATCTGAAGAATAATGTCACTTTGCAAAGCCCCTGCACCAGACGACGTTGTTCTATGGTGTTCAGGTGAGGAAAATGCTGGAAAAGCATTTGATTACTTTATTATATATCCATCCTCTAAATTCCTTTGGCATCGAAGGTCTTCATTACAAATAGAAATACAGTGGTCGTACTAACTCAGCCACGCAACCCTTGAGCAATTTGCCTCCAGTATATTTGAGAAAGTAAGTAATATGCTTCCCATTTTTTGTCTGCCCTCTTGGGCTTTCCTCTTGTTATGAAAGCTTTACTAAGAGAAAAAGCTTCCATCATTAAAAATGAAACAAAAATTTCTATATGTAGAACTTACCAGCAAGGCAAAAGTATGTTAAGAGGCTTGAGAATGTGATTAGGAGAAACGTGCAGCATCGCTCCGCCTCATTTCCCTAAATGCCACCCCCCACCTTACTTCTGGCTCCAGGTCAGCTCACTGGAGTCTTTGGCAGGGGGGAAAGGGGCATGATCTGCCTCTGAGACCCCTGTGACAGGGCAGGGTGGCAAAGGGACCTCTTCCTTTTCCAGCTGAGATACCTAAGGCCCATTGGTGGCACTTGGAGGGCAATGATGAGTGCAAATGTGGTTATTTACTTATTACTCTTAAGGATATAAAGTAGTATTTCTACTAATGCACCAGGTAATCATAGAATAACTAAAGTCATTGAAAATGGAGAAGCTAGAAGTAATCATGTGAGGACAGAGAGTAATGTTTTAATAAAAAGAGTAAACACAAGTTCCTCAAATAAAATACTCCAGACCTAACTGGTGACTCTGAAAGGTAACACAGGACTTTGAGAGTCATGGTCATTAAAACTCTGTAACATGTTTTAGCATATGGCAAGGAAAAAAGAAAAAATCAATTCTAATGCAAACTCTAAAAATAGTTAATAACACAACACAAAAACAAAAACAACACCATTGAATTTATTTTTACTTTATTAACAATGTGGCTTACAATTCTTCAAGTAAAAAGGGATTTTTCATTTAGAATAAAAATTAAAATATAACTCTGATAAAGATTTTCATTTATTTACATGAAAACATATATACAGAAGACAGTCTTACAACAAACAAACCAATGACATGCCCTCGGCCTCACACATCTCAAAAGTAAAACCCCCCAATTTTCCCTTTTATGCACCAAAACATACACAAGATATATGAATCAAATTTCAATACAAACTATTCAAATTGGAATGCAAAACAGTAAAAGGGCTTTTGACATCCACAACTAGGGACAGTTTACACTTCCAGATATCATGCTAGCTCCCATTATGAACAGATGAGTATTTTTTCTGTCATTTAAAAAATTTTGTCTCCAGTTTCCCATCATAAGGTGATTTTCAGTTTGTTCCAAAACTTTACTTTTTCTTCAATGCCTCCTTCTCCCCGTCTGAAGCACCACTCTGCTTGGTTATGTGACAAGACCGACATACTCACTGGTACCAAATCCTGGCCATTTGAAACAAAAAGCAGATGGGAAGTCTACAACTCAGAACACTGGTTGAGTTATTTATCAACCAAAAGCCAAGGCAGCACCAGATGTCAGCAATTCCAGTTTTTTGGTAAGTGAACTAGGGCAAAACAGTCCAACTCGATTTTATCGTATCATGTTTTGGATGCTGGTAAACCAACTCTAGTGATAAAAGCTGTGAGAATCAATCAACTTAAAAATTAGACCAAGTTAAAGGGAGTACAGCGATTTCTAGAAATCCTGTGAGCAGAAAAGGGCAGTGGCTAAATAAAAGAATCATTGGACTGTAATAACTGCTAATTAGTTATTGCACCAAAGCAACATGGGCAGAATGTTTAGTCTCCAACAAGTTCATTCTTAAAAATGACCAACACCTTATAATTTAGTCTTTCCCTTCAAATAACTGCACACGCGATCACAGCTTTCTAAAGACAGAATAGAGCACTTGGAGCCTATGTTCACCATCTTAACCAAAAGCAACAGTGACATTTAGACCACGAGAAAGATTATAACACGACCATTTTTATAGTTCTATATACAGAAATACATGGGAATGGGTGTTGCACAAAAGAAGTATGAAAACCAACAGTGCGCCCACAACGAAGGGAGGAATGCTCTTAGAAAGGGTGACTGGTGTAGGATAAAAGGCAAATCTCAGAACCTGCCTGATGCAACACTCAAAGTTCTATGAGACAAGTTAGGAAACTGAGACTAGTCTTGAAAGTCTGACCAAAATCAACCTGGCAGAGATCGCAGTAAGGGTCGGAGGTGGCAGTGTTAGTTTTGAGTCATTTAACTTATCCGGGAACAAATCAAAGCAAACACAGGAAATCATCTTTCAGATATGATCAAATAGGGTGAAGGAGCCTCATAGATGTGCAGCTCAAACACCGTGTGCGAGTCAGACTTTGATCAGATGAACCTAATTTTAAAAGTAAGGAGTGAGTTCTCCATGCTCCCTAACTCCATGGCATAGGAAACTGGTCTTTGTCTTATTTTTTTTTTTTTTTGAAAAGCACGGAAGTTCTGTCATGCCAGTTGTACTCTGCCCTTTTTAGTTTCCTAGGTTTCCATTTTTGTGGAGTACTTTCCCAACACAGTACAAATGAAGTCAAGAAGTCAGGGACTGAAATGAGCTCCATCTGTTTCTGAGTGGGATTGAATGATGGTCTTTCATTATTGAAGATGAGGAGGCATTTCTACTTTTCACGTTATACACACATCCAGATTGTGAGGTGCCTGCTCAGCCAGGAGAGGGAAAGCACACTGTTTGGCTGTTCCAGGAGATAATGAGGAGCATGGTGTGTGCAGGGTCCAGGAACAGAGAGGGTGGGACTTTGGTCCCAGAGTATTATCAGGGAGACAGACAAACCATGGTTTGTGGAGAGCAGGAGGGAGGGCATCACCTGCAGGAATATTTTTACCAAGAAACACTTGACTTGGGGACTGTGATGGTTTGGGGGATGAGGTGGTTACAGGTACAAAATCAGTATTTCCTGCCCTAAGAGCCACAGTAACAATAAAGTAAAATATTCCTTGGAAATTGGCCCTATTTCTAAGACAGAAGCTGTTGAGAGGTGACTCCTGCAGAGAAATGAACACCACCTTACAATTCTGTAGCCCAGTTGCTCCTGGTGTGAAGTTATATCCACCATCACGGAAATTCCCAAAGAGCCCAAGTTTGGGAGTATGTTGGCAATTCTCAGAGTAAAAGTATCTTCTTGGCCCAAAAATGTATCTTGGCTCTCAGAATGGCCGGGAGATGGCAGGAGACCACCTTCATGGTGACCACCCAGAGCTGGCCGCCTTCTGCTTCTGGTGGCAGCCACCTCACGCACACAAAGTGCAAGCACAAAGAGAGGCCGAGGGTAAGGGGAGTCCCGGGTGTCCGGCCGAGGGGAGCAGGAAGCTTCACCAGCAATGGTGGCCAGGCCTTGTCTGGGCTGCAGGGCGGGAGCCTCCTTGCTCCTCCGGGAGCTCCAGAGAACGCCCTGGCGCAGAAGATCTATTTCAGTGTAGCATCTCTTCTTCTATGCTATTCTTTGAAAGGGCACCAGAAAGTGACATTCGTTCTATAAGCACGATGTTGTGCTGTATCTGCAACATGCCTTCATTCCCATTTCAAATGCAGCAGAGTTTGAAAAGGCCACAGTGAAGGATCGTAAATGAGTCAGCACAGGGAGAATGCCAAGATCTTGAAATGGATACCCTTTCCAACTTTTGGACGGAGTTTAACTGCACAAGACCGAGCATTTAAGGCCAAAAGCACATGGCTGAGAAGGCAAAGGTGCGAAACTGAGAGGGGTCAGAACTTTCACTTAGAAGAGAGAATGGACTGTGAGCCGAGCATGAATCGCCACAGATATTTCCTTCCTTACGACAGTGTCCACCAGCACAGCTTAGGACAGTGGTCCTTCCGTCAGGCGTCTCCAGGCAAATGCATTTGCCAAATGTTTAAAACTGGGCTGTAGAAATCAGCTACAGGCAGACAAAAATGTCTCCATTACAAAGTATTTGTTTTCCATTTTCATCTGGACCAGTGACAGAATGTTAGTACGGATTAGCATTAGTAATCAAATTTTTCCAAATCTGACATTCCTGCCTTGAAATGCAGCAGAAGCACGATAAGCTAATAAGCCCCCACTCCACACGGTATTACTGGGATTGTTGCGACTGATCACAGTGAAAAGATCAAGGTACTTACAGGACAAAAGTAACAGGGATGCAGCCTCTGCTCTTCGTGTTCACTCCTGAACAATTTGAAGAACTTGTTGCAAACAATTGGTTTCTTTGCATAAGTTTAAAAAGGTATTTGGGCCACCACGGTAACAGAATATAATAGGCCATTTGGGTTTAAATATATACATATGTTGGGTCACTCAGGGGCATGCACACATGGAGTGCTTGGTACAAAACCCAGCCCGTTCTCTGAGCCGTAGATCTTCCTGAAAATGACTTCACTGATTTGATGATCACTGCCCAAGAAGAGTCCTAAGAACCTCGAGGCCAGAGTGAGCAGTAGGAATGACAGAATTAAAGGCTGTGGTGACACACTCTTTTTCGTTTACCCTCTTACCCTCATTTTGGCTGATCCATCTGGGCTCTCCCTTCACAAGAGCAGGGCGGGGACAGGAACGTGCGCACACTGCTCGTGTCATAAGTGTTCCAACCTGTCACTTTGTGGGAAGGAGGTGCAGAGTGACTCTGAGTCACCCAAGATCACAGAGTCAGTCATTCGTCATGCCAGGAAAAGACCAGGCTGACTCCAGGCCCAGTGCTCACCCCACTGCACCCACCGGCCTACTGTAAATGAATGTTCCATGGCCGAACCAAATGCGAGTGGTGTTCAAAGGGAACCTGAGGGGAAGTTGGTGGTTTGTAAAAAGCTTATCTCAAATCTCTTCCTACTCCTGCTGTCTGAAATTAAACTTTTCCTTCAATATACAATGTCAACATTTCCTAAGAGACTACAGAATTCCCTCCCTGATGTGGTCACAATTAAATGAGAACATTAGAGATATTTGAGATTCCATCAAAGAACCTGCAAATTGAAGTCCTCTCTCGTCCATTACTCATGAAAAACTGTCTCACTGCAGTGACATGCCACCTTCCTTCACCCCCATACTTCCTAAAAGGCACCTCTGACAGGCGATGCAGGTTTAGCCCATCTTTCTATAACTGTATCCTGAAGCATCGCCCCCAGCTGTGTTTGAGAAATGAGTTGCCACCAAGATCGGAACTTCGGTGACAGCCACGCAGCCACAGCCACATGTGTATCAGTATGAAAGAAGCATGTACAGATGTGCCTGAGAATGAGTAAAACAAAAACTACCAGCCAGGCAACCTCCTTGGTCACATGGAAAAAGACATCAACTGTACCTGAAGGTGTTTTCAAAGAAACGTGGGCTGTGGTTTAGAGCCTTGTTCAAAGGAAGCTGCCTGGTGTGGGATGGGAGAAAAGCGAGATGTGGACATATAAAAAAGCTCTTCATATCCCACAGGGTCTGACAGAGAACTTTAATTTACACTCCCCAGAGGCCACCGTTGTGGTCCTGGTGTGTGCTTTAAAAACATGGAACTATGAAACACTGGTACAGGAAGCAGATCCTTCATGCTTCCTGCTTTCTGGTGACTGTGTATGAAGCATCTCGTGTGTCTGGGGAAAAATAAAAGTTCAGTCCCGAAAACCTTCCCAAGATGCTGTATCACCAAAAGGGTAGAGTCAGTTGGCATACTGGGCATAGAAAGCCACTTTAACTCTTTCGATCTGATGGCATAACTTGATGGCAGGCCCCAGCTTCAGCTCCATGCACTCCTGCACCGTCGGAAGAGTGAGCAGCAGGAGCGCCTGCCCGTCAATGTCCTGTTGGAAAATAAAGTAGGTTAGAGGCCAGGCAGTATGCACCAAGGCAACACGCTTGCCCCAGCAGCCTTTGCCCTGGGGCCAAGGGCATGAGGGCTGCTCTCCTTTCCTCCTAAGAGCTTGGACAAAGTAATTGGCTTGAGGGCTGTCTCATTTTTTTTGGTTAACACATTCTCTTTACAATAAAAATTTTTGGCTACTCTGAAATGTACATGCCTGGGCTGGTGGGGATGCAGAGTTGGAACAGGTGAGCTGCTACAGGAATTCCTCCCCAAGCTCACTGTCCCCACCCCCACCCCGCCAAGTCTATACTCTGCTGTGACTTACTTTGAGTACTAGAAAAGGGCTTTCTGGTAAAAGAAAAATCTCACTTCCCTACCAAGGTCTACCACTGCACCATCAGAATGGGTAAGAAGATGCTAGAAAAGTGTGCCAACGACACAGCACCATTTCCACAGAGGAAAGCTCGGGTGTTTAGACACACACGCATGCACACACCACACACATCTGCATCCATGTACCTACATTACCCAGGAGGAAGTGCTACCTGTACTTCTGTCTTATTTAGTCCTTCTCCGTCTGTACACGGGGCCCCACAGTGGTGATATTCATTAAATGACCATGAAATTGCACAGGCTTCAGGGAGAAGGGTACAAAGGCTTGCTTCAAAGCTTTAAGATCACCACTGGATATTTTTCCCCTTCACTCTCCTGTTCTATAAAAGTTGGGTTTAGTTCCGTAAATGTTTGTCTGGGTAACTGCAACCCCCCTTTCCATTCAGTAGGACGCTCTTCATATCCCAGAGGGAGTAACTGAGGCTCTGGGAGGCTGTAGGCCCAAGGTTGTGACAAAGCTCAGTGGCGGGATGAGAACGTCAATGCAACCCAGCCCGCCAGAAGTTCTACTACCTGGGGAAGTAGTGTGCCCAGGGCTCCCACAAGCTACAGAGACTCAGTGGATTTCATACAGGTACTCATTTTCTTAAACTAGTGTTTTATTTGGCTGTATTGAAAATGTCTACAGCAAAAAAAAGCCCAAAATGTGTATGAATGTTAGTTAGTCTTGGGAAGACTAATGTATAACATTATATGCAGGAGACTGAACCATTAGCTTTGATGAAATCAACAGAACAGGATAGAAGAGACCTGAACTTATTTTAGAAGATGGAAGCTTTTCTTAGAGATGGAAATGAATGCCAGAAAAGCTAGCTAGTTAGAGACAGCACTGGAACTAGAATCATAGTTTTCTGACATTAAACTTGGAAAGGAAAATTGTAGCTCCGCTTGTAACATCTACACTTAGTCATGATGGCCATCCTTGGACACGGAAAATCAATTACAATGGAAATCCAGCCCTAACATATAAATATAACCCTTTCCAGACAATTTCAGTTAAGGTGGCTGCCATATGTGGGCACCACATTTAAGTGGAGGATGTCACTCACTCAACAAGCATTTATTGAGCATCTACTAAATACCAGCACACTCTGATACTCTGAGGATATCATATTGAACAAAAGAAACATTACCCCCACCCTTCTATGAGACTCTACAAATCTCAAGGGAGGCAGGCAAATAAACAGACCATTACAATATAGAAGGATAAATGTATGGGCATAGAGCTACAAGTTCAAATACGACGATCAACCAAACTGATAAGAGTCAAGGACAGCTAAAGAGATTAGGTGATGCCTAAACTGAGGCCTAAGGGAACAGTAATTATTAAGGTAATAACTCCCTCATCAAGAATCAGAGAAATGCAAATTAGGCCCAAAATACAATATCATTTATACCCACAAAAATTAAGGTCTGACAATACTATGTTGACAGAGAAGTGTATTGAAAGGGAACTCCCCACACTACCAGTAGAAAAGCACACTGATGTACTACCTTGTAAAAATATACAAGAGAAAATCAACCACGAGCACAAGAAACACAAAATTCAGAATAGTATTTACAGTTGGTGGAAATCAAGGGGAATGTATCTGAAGTTTATAGGAGGTCTCTGTTTTGATGCCACAGTTGGGGGAACGGAAAAGTCCATCCCCCGTGGCCTGAATTTTGAATACGGGCAATCTGGATGGATAAAATCTAGAGCTCGTGTTGGAACTTCCCTCCTAAGGGCAGGCTAAATGTGTCTCATGGGTCTCCCAGTGCCCACAAGGAAGCCCCTGCACATCTGGGACTAACAACTGAGGAGAAACACAGCAGAACTCTGCCTGCAGAGACACTCCTAATGGCAGGAAGACGAAGATTACAGGGTGGGGGTGGATTAAGGCTAAACTATCTGATTCACCACAGTGATCCTTCACACCAGCTTTTTATCTGGGAAGCACAGACAACAGCTGGGCCTGACATCTGAGGTGGAGGAGTGGTTAACATGCGTGTTGTCGGTACTGAGCCACCTCATGGCCTCTGGCTGTCCTCTCTGGGTTCTCACCTCATTCTCCAGTTTCCCTGATGCGCTAACAGAGAACTCCAGCATGTTCTTGTTTTGAGAAGAATATGCTGCCAAGAATAAAGCCAGACCTCTGATTTCAAGACACCAGAGTGCCATGCTGCCTGCTGAAAGGCACAAGATTAGGGACCTGACCATCAGATTGTCACTGGTGTGGAAGAGCTACAGTGATGGCTCAGTGAGCTCAAATGTGGTTGAATGACATGTCTACCCCACCACTGTCACTCATGCTGCAGAGTGCATAACCAAGATCCCCACAGAGGATGGGAGGGAGAGATGGGTGAATGGAAGCAAAACTGGGCAAAATCCTAACATGCACCGAGTCAGGGAATGAGGGAGGGATTTCACTCTGCAGCTGGTCTCATATGCAGTTTTTGTTCTGGTTTGAAAGAGGCTATTTTTTTTCATTGATTTTGTAGTAACAGACCTCACAGTTAATTTAATTTTTACAAATATGCTTTCATATAATTCAGAACTGCTGGCAAATCACTTACCATGTTCAACATAGAATTACTATAAATGGACTACTAATTTTTAGGAAATGAAATACAATAAAATACACATCAAAGTTATACTTAACACATGGCAAAGTTAAATTTATTTTGTTAGATAGAGAGGTCAACATAAGACTTGGCAGTTCCTTAAGGGGAACATTCGGGTCTATAGAAATAGAAAGAGGAGGAAATACTCTAAATGTGAAGTAAACATGTAAATTATCTTGAAGTTTTTAAATTAAAATAAGTCACTAATCTGGGGACTTTATTATATGTCTCTGGTTCATACGAGGTGAGTGAGTAGGCAAAATTTCATGTGAGGGTTCTGGGTCTGTTTAGTCATAGATGCCTGGGTGTCACTGCATGCTGTGCACGCACACAGTGTGAAACTTGAGAGTGCAGATTGGCTTAAGCAGTTGCCATAATGTTTCAGAATTAAAAGGCATGTATTCCCATAATGGGAAGTTTATAATTTTTATAAATACTCCTGGTGATTATGACAGTCTCTGAATTTACAACACCCAGAGGAGCAAACTTATGGAGCTATTACCATTCCATGTCCTGGGATTTTTTTCACTTGCTGGTGAGTAAAGACCCCAGGCTCCTTCCAGTTCATCTGAAAACTCATGCAGCGCCTGGGCTGACCCACTGGAGACCTCACCCAGTCACTGCTGTGGCATTTGGGCTCAAAGATGATAGATCCAATTAGTGAAAGTTAGTAATTAAAGGTCTGAATGAACAGAAAGAGACTCAAGTGCCCACTACTTCAGATAGCACAGCAGGCAACAGCTTTTTATTACGACAGGTGAAACGGCCTGATGTGAAATTTAAAATTAAATAGGAAAAAAGATATCATCAGTTAAAGTCCACCTATGTTTCTCTCTACATGATAAATAATAGGTAAGTAGGACCAAGCTTTTAACTGATGCGAGAAGAGCAACGGAAGGGAGGGCCCTGCCCATTGCTTGGTTCTGGAAGTGGTAACATGCCGGGAACACTTCACTTCTTGGAAGCCTTGGCTTGGGAAGGCATGAAACTTTCTGAGATGTTGTTATAAACCAGGCTCAGAAGAACTAAATTGAGGAAGACTCAGCATAAGCAGTATTTTAGCCTTTTACCCAAATAAGCTTTGGTTTCACTTGCTTGCTTATTCACTTGCTTAGAAACTTGTAAAGGAAACCAACACAGGAGGCTGTGAACCCTCCACAGCACAAGTGGTCTCGAGCTCCCACAAATGACCCGGCACCTGGGCGGGAGAGGCTCTGTCCTCGGTTCTGTGACAGGGTCAACTGAAAAACACTTCTCAGTTAAAAGTGGGCCTAAATTCAGGCCTAAACCAAAACAAAAACAAGACTTCATACTAGTAACGAAAGCTGCCTTCCCCGAGTGCCTTCTTACTGCCGAAGCCCGGGCAGGAGCGTCATCAGCACCTGTGAGGCGCACATGCGCGCGGATGGGCGGATGCACACATGAAAGGGTGTCCTCAGCGCTTGTCCTGTATTTGAATGCAATGCTCCTGGCAAGATTTCAACGTTCTGCTGTATTTTCATTCTCAAGACACAGATGTAGCTTATAGCATATCTCAAATCACGCAAGTCCTCACATTTCTTGTAATTCTTTCTTTTCTGTTTGTGTGTTTTAAATGAAGAGATACATTACTTACCCAGGTTCCTTATGTCTAGCGAAGCTTCTCCCTAACTGTCTGCTCTAAGTGTTGGCCAGAGAAGACAGGCGGCCCGAGAGCCCTTCTCACCACCGTTAGTGCATTCTGGGTGCACTTACTGGTTGTCTAAGAGATTCTAATGGTCATTCGGAGCCCTCTGAATGTTAAGAACTACTCTCCCCTGGGAGGAGCTGGGAACCATATTAATTTGCTTTTCACAATTCATTACTACCTTAGTCTGAGAAATTCACTGGGAGCCTGGGAAATCAGAGGCCTTTCTTTTTTCTTCCTGATTTATTTCTTGTATTACCCTTTATCTAGACTATTGGTTTGTATAATCTAAGAAAAGACTGGATAGATGGACATATTTTTAATTTATTATATGGGAAACTTTTTTAAAAAGTACAGTGTCCTGAGAGACAGATTATTTACAACATTGTGACACAATGCAAGAAATTTCAGCAAATTAAGCAAACAGCAGAGCATGCCCCACAGGCTTAACCTTGAACTTTTTATGTGAGACTAGTGAGGCCTGCGAAGTGGCATGTGTGTAGAGAACAGCAATTTGTTTGCTTGTTAACTTGAGGGAGAATGTAAGTAAAAACCATCCTTTCCTATGTTTATCATGTCATGTCTTACATTTTAGCTGATTATAGTAATTTCTTCTGCTAAATTTAAAATTCCTGTAAGGTACAGATTATATCAACTCTTTTTGTATTTGTTCCTCATTAGCACAACACCTACCTAACCCACCAGAGGCTTTAAAATATTTTACAAACTCCGAGGGAGAAAGAAAAAAAAATGGTGATGAAAACAGCATGAAACAGAACAAAATGTACAAAAACTACTTCTGGGAAGACTGAGTCAGCATCCTTTTCCCTGTATCTCCCAGCAAAGGCCCTGCGTGTTATAAATCAAGCAAACTTAAGAAGAATTTGGAGGTGGCGTGAAGGCAGACCAGCGGGGACTCTGGGACCCGAGACATGACACGGTGCTGAGTGCTCTGAGTTTTCTGTTTGCCTCTATATGCAAGACATTGCTAAGGAAGCTAGGAGCCCAGAAATGCCAGTGGGCACAGCTCACAGGAGGCCCAACTGCGGCCTGCGCTCTCTAGCCAAAGGACTGGGAAAGGGGCAGCCGGGGGAGACAAAACCTTTTAGACAAGTACTGCTCCCCTGCAAGACAAAGCCGCCTACCCACCCTGCCAGCAGAGGTGGAGAGAGGGTCAAGTGGAGGGCCAGGACTTCTGTCTCCACTTGGCCACAAAGAGTCTCCCAAGAAGGTGCTGGTGGAGACCATATGTGTACCCCAGACTTCCGCTCCCCACCCACAGATGTGATGAGATGTCCCCTTCCCCTCCCAAAGCTGTGTCACAGGAAATCAGCTAAAACAGAAGGCTTAAGTAAAATCCAGAGTCTCATAATAAAAAAAGCAAGTATACCACAGAACCATCATACCTGTTCCTGAAATATTTTGGCCAAGGGGGCGCAGTCTGTCAGTTTAATGAACCTCACCACGTCAGTCACCGTCCACTCCAGTGGGTTGCTCTCCAGAATGAGTCTCTCTTCCTCCTCTTGCTTTACTTCCTGCAGAGATAAGGGAAGCAGGAGGTCCTTTTATCACTGCATGGTTGGTGGGACCCTCACTAAAACTGGAACCTCGAGGGGATGCCCCCCTAAAGTCTCTCATAAGACACCAGGACAAACCACAGGGACTTTGGCGTCTTGGGACTTTCTTAGCAGCTTATCTGGGTTACGACTTGGCCTCCGATGACTTGTGTGCCTTTGGAGGTAAAATATTTTTTAAAGGCACACTAATAGCAGTTGTGGAAGTCCAAGTTCAGGAAATCTTGGGTCTGCTTAATGAAGCATCCCTGAGTGAAGAGGAGAAATGAATGACAGGGGCATCTGTGAATGTACACAAGGGAGTGAGCTGTCCCCCCATTTGTTTTTGTGACGAGGGTGCCAGTGACCTTCCAGCTGGTCATCTAGCACCTGTGGGGTTAAGGGAGACCTGACAGGCCCATTTACTATTTTGCAGTATCACAGAGTAGCCTGGAAAAGGAGTCTAGTGTCCAATGGGACTTTGAGGACGTCTTCAGTCTGTGCTCCTTAAAGAATCCTTTGTGGTTTTAGAGTCTTCCATTAAAAGAGGTGCTATTGCTTCCCTGAGAGCTCCATTTTGACATCCACTGACCCACTGGTCAATGTACCTAGCCTTTGCCCTTGCCTTGGAATGAGGCTGGAGTAGCTGCTAGAATCTTTAGCATTTTAAATGGGTGTCCTGAAATCTAGCCTGCAAACTATAATGCGTTTTCTCTTTCAATACTCTGTTTTGACAAGCCAGTGCCAGAGCCCACGAGCTTTACCTGTCCTGCGTCCTTGTCCTGGCTGGCTGCCGGGCCCTTGTCGCCACCCTCAGCACAGGGGGTGGCCTGCACTCTCCGGCCCCGCCTTGCCCTTTCCACAGGCAGCCGGCGCTCAGGCTCAGAGCTGCTCCTCAGGGTGACGGCCCTCCGGGGCCTGGCAGAGGGGACCTCAGCCGAAGAGGTGTCTGTCTGGTCATCCCGCAGCTCAGAGCCGGTTTCCTCACTGCCAGTGTCATCATCCACGGCATCTGCATCCTCCTCTTCACTTTCCTATGAAGGAGGGACATGCATGGGATGGAGTAAAGTGAAAGGGACCTTTGTGAACACCAGAGGCTGGCCTCTAACCCTGATCTTTCCCCGCCCAGGTGGCCCTGTGAAAACCACTCAGTGAACCCTCTGAGGACTGATCTGAAGGTCCCAACCAGGGTCCCAATGGCAGCCTTTCTGTTGTGAGAGCAGCTGACAACGTTAAATCTGTTTTCAACAAATAATGAGGGGGTTCCTGGTATCTCGCGTGTGTAACCATTAAGCATCAAACTTTCACTGCGGCCTTCACCATCACACTCGCCAGCCAGGGCGCTGCGTCCCTGTGGAGTGTCGGAAGGTGCTTCGGTAGAGCGTACCTCCCCCGATCCTGCCACAAAGTCCACCGCAGAAGACCTCCGTTTCTTCTGCACAAAAATGGATTTTCGCCGCTTCCTACGCCTGGCTGGTTTAGAGTGTCCACTTTCAATGTTGCTTTCCCCAATTGGGGGCTTAATGATCTTCTTTCTCTTTCCATAATAATAGGCTACAAGGAAATAGAGAATTAAAAGCTTTTTAAAAAAAGGTTACACATGTATATATACATATAGCACAGAGACAAGAGGGACAGAGGAGGAGATTCCTGTGATTCCTCCATAAGTGACTGTGTGTGCAGAATGAAATGGGAATATACATATAAAATAGAAGGAAATTCACACTCTGAATAGTGTTTCAAGTATGTTCAGGTTCCTTGGTCTGATGCACAAACTGACAAATCCCAACTGGCCAGGGCCCACAGAACACCAAGTGTGCTTGTGGGGCCTGGCGATGCCCTGACAACTGGCTGGCACATGGGCTGGCAAAGCAAACTTCCAGGTCGTTGGGACAGGGGTGCAGGCACCCCTTGGCTGAGAGATAACCGAGGGGAGACGTAGAAAGAGCAGACGCCAGTTCTCAGACCTCACACTCTCCGCAGTGCAGAGTCTGGGAGTAGCTGATGCACAGAGGTGAGACCAGAACAAAGGCAGGGCAGGGCCCAGAGAGGCCAACAAGAAGAAGGGAGAGGTCACCAATGTGACGGGGAGATGGAAGAGGCAGGTGCTGGAAGAGAGAACATCCTACCAGGAAGAGGTCAAGGCAAAGGCGGTGTGGGTCATGGTAGCCACTCCTACCGCGGAGAAACAGAGACAGTCAAGAGCAAAGAAGGTAAAGAGTGCTTTGCACTATCAAACTACTCTACTTGAGAGAGAGTCTGAGTTAAGTGGTATACACAGGGGAGAAACTGATTGTGACAAGGAGGTTGCCGCCCCAGGGAAGGAACGGCAATGAGCCCTAGCTGGTGTGGCGCAGTGGACTGAATCCAAAGGGTTGCCAGTTCGATTCCCAGTCAGGGCACATCCCTGGGTTGTGGGCCAGGTCTCCAGTAGAGGGCGCATGAGAGCACATTGATGTTACTCTCCGCTTCCCCTCTGTCTAAAAATAAATAAATAAAATCTTAAAAAAAAAAAAGAAGGGCAATGAAAGACTTGTTATAATTCCTCAGTGTTGAAAGCCAAGAAGTAATTCTGGTTACTGGCCATTTCCAATAATCCACTTTGTTGTGCTCTTCCTTCAGCCACACAGTGTTCAGAATCAGCCAACCCCCTGAACTCAAGACGGCGCACACCTCCTCAGGCCAACGCCTACCAGTGAGAATTTGTCCTGAGTCTAGTCACCCCATCTGTTCCGCATAGCGAGCTAGAAAACGCAGAACTATCTGCCCTAGGAAATCTTACTTCCACACCAATTCCTATGAAAAACTACTCCAAAGGTTATTTTAAAAGCCACAAACACCATCTACATGACCCCGCAGTGCAGACCCTTGGACCAATGTTCTGTTCATTATTAGTACTCACTGTATTTGGTTTTGGTATGAATAGAGCAATTTTCTGGGCAGTTTTCAGAAACCAGCACAGGACTGAACAAATTTGGACAGCACTCCAGCTTGGCACAAACCCGTCTGCAGAAGTCTGCTACTTGGTCAGAAGTTCGTACAATCTTGGCCACAGCCCTGTATGTTTTGCCTCTGTACCTAGGAGGAAGAAAGGAAGGAAAGACGATGTCAAGAGCACAGAATTACTCAGGCCTATTCTGTACAGCGTATCCCAAAGTACCCCTTTATTTTCTAACAATAAAGCAGGCTTGGCGTGATTTCCATGTCATTTGTTTTTTTATTGTTCTTTATGTTCTCACAAAAATATTTTTCAGAAATGCCACAGTATATGTGATGGCAGTGCTAAAACAGAATCAGCACAATAAAGATTTCCATTTAGCAGATTCTCATGGCGGCATATGTAATTCTAGACACTCCTGGAATCTAGATATTATCATTTGTTGCTCATCACTTTTGAGGAAAAAAAACAAAAAACAAACAAAAAAAAACGTTCTCCTGCCCAAGAAGAAACATCTTCAGTGAAGCCACCAACATGAAACTGGAAACCAAACCAGATCTTCTGGAAAAGCAGGCTGGATTCTTGTTTTAAAAATAAGTCCTGCAGGCCTTGTCCACATATTTATGGCAATAGTAATGTAAATAATGCCTGGCTGAAAAGATGAGCATTTGGATGTAGGTTTGAATCACCTTTCAATATATTTTTTAAAAGTGTCATTGGTATAAAATAATGATAAACTTTTCAGTTGGCAACAGACCATAGGTCTTTATTTCCAGGTCACGCTCACTAAACTTAAACGTCCACTACAATGAGAACGCATCAAAACAGGGGCCTGTTGCACTATGCCCTCGGCGTGTGCCGTAACTGTCAAACTGGAATCTTGAACCAGAGCTCTTTACCAACGTGTTGTTCACACACATGTGTGCTCATGTCCCCAACAACCTGTCACACAACACAACAGGGACAGCCGGCAATTTGTGGAAACAGGAGTGTTACATGGGGAGATCATTACATTTGTATTTTGAGAATAAAATATTAAGTTCAAAACCTAGGTCTGGTTCACTAAAAAAATGATGATGGAAATAAATACAATAATAAACTGCTCCTGAATTTATTCCAACTTGGTTTATTTTTTGTCGTAAAGTATCTTCCCCCTAAAAATCATTGTTAAAGTATCAACCACAAAAACATTAAATTTTGACCTGGAAAAACTGGCTTTCTGTTCATTCACTGGCCTTTCATGTGCCAGTCCCTGTCCTCCTTTTTCTTCTGTCTCCAGAGGCCAAGCTTGACTTTCTGCATAGTAAGAACTAAAAGGAAATTCTTTGTAGATAAGATCACGTTTTAAGTCCCACAACCTTGTACAACTGTTGACTTTTCTAGGACCTCTATCAATCTGAGCTGTAGAAACGCCCCCTGCTCCTGAGGCATGGGGGGGTTGGGCGGGTGGCCTGATTCACTTGGGGTGGTTCTTGCTTACTGCTTCTGTTGTGTTTCACAACATACATACTGTTTATTGCATACCGTTAATGCTGATGGAAGCAGAGAATAAAAATGAGATTTTACTCTACATTTTCCCTTGCTGCATTTTTTCCACCACAATTTTGTGTTCCTGGGGCTGAAGAGTTCAATATCAAGGCTCTCAAAGTCCTTTTAAAATAGTAAAATAATAGAAGGTAAAAAAGCAAGAGAACCAGGAAGATAAGGTCAAAATTCAAACTGTGGAAGTAGGGACCAAAGACAGATAATTCTGTCCCCAGACTTTCAACAATTCTCAAGCAGACACTTCCAGAAACACACAAGAGGGAGGTAAGGAGGGGAAACAAATGCCATGGGAAATAAAAAATGGAAGTGTTTCAGTAAAACTCTTCACCATCAGGAAAAGCCAATCTACTTTCATGCAAATAGAATTACAGTATGGTTGGAAAGTAATGGACTCCTCTCCTCTTTCCTGCCCTTCTGGAACAATTCTGTCAAAAAGCCTTGGCAGTGGTAGTAAGGTGGGGGCACTGAGCAAGGCAGGAGTGCCGGCCGGGGAGGCAGGGGGCGCCCGCAGTGCCCTGACTCAGGGTGTGGTTACTGTGAATGCTGCCAGGACCTCCCCTCCCTGAAGACCTTGCTGTCCAGGGCGAGGAGGGCGTCAGTGTGCTGGGGAGAGCCCAGCATGGACTGCATGCCAGGACCAGGTGCTGAGTGTTGGTTCCCGAGTAGGGGGAAGGAAGAACCAAGTTACAAGAGACTGGTGCCACACCAGGGCCTGATCAAATACACAAACATACTGAAGGCAGAGAGGGTCAGGTTTCCCATTCACACTGGGACGCTGGGGCGTCGAGCCAACAACTTACTCTCAAATTAGTCTGGGGGAGGAACCGTCCTTTTATTCTGGACTTGCAATATTTCTACAATTCTTAGATTGTTTCAAAATCAACACTTAAAAATAACAAAAATAAATTGTGTTCTTGTATACATGACTGAAACTACACTAAGCTTAATATATATTTTCCAACAAATACTTAGTTTCTAGCACTATTGGTACAGGAATCATTTACAGTTATTATCACAAATGTGGAAGAAAAACTGTTTGGAACATCCAATTCCAGGCTGAACCAATAATGTGGCTTGTTTTGGAGGTGGTCAGCAAATTAGGGCAACTGTTCAAATAACTGTTTTTCACAAAGACATACGAAACACACAGAAATATTGACCTTCCAGGATACACAGGCAGAAGGCAGCTCTAAGGTTCTGACCAAAGGTGGGGTTGAATTAATACTGTCATTTCTATTTTCTTAAGGATGCTACCCATGTGATCATTATGTAACCTTCTGAGACAGAAGGAATGGCCAGGTGTCAGTACCCTCCCTGCCGACAGATATGCAGATATGGGAGGACAGTTGGGACCTTAGGCGGCACTCGAGGCATCCCGGTGAGCTGGGGAGCTATAGTCCTCATTGCCGCACTACTCTTTACCACAAGAGAAAAGAATAATCTGTTCTGTGGTTTTCCCTACCACAAAAGGCTTAAAAGCTGTATTCCAATGACATAATCTTGTAGGCAGGATATGTGAGGAGAAGAGTTCAAAAGCTTGGGATAATGCCTTTCCCTTTATCCTCTCATTGTAAACCTGGAGAGAAAAATACTGAGCCATATAATTTATTAAATGGCCCAGAAAAACTATTGTAAACACAAAGATAAGATTTTTTTCACAAGTTTTGTGAAAAAAGGAGAAAAATGTTGAAAGAAGCAAACAGGTTATTACATAGCAGAAAACTCCTTGGCATTGTAAATAATCTCAGAAAGAAGAATGGAAGCAAGTAGTGGAAGACCCTGGGTTGGAGCACAACAGGAGATGCTGAGATGACTCTGGTCTCGGATGCACACTTTGAAACAGTTTAGGAAGTCGGAGAACAACAGATGGACAGAGGAGGGATATTCTCCCTGGCTGCCAATGTGGGGACCCACTCAGAACCCCAGAGTTAATATAAAGATTATTTTAAGATGAACACATTTGAGATTCAACAGATGCAGAAAGAAGGCTTTCCGGAGCTTCCATTATCTGACGTAAAGCAGAGACTTCTGAGAAATGAAGACTCACTCCCATAAATTCCCTCTTTGAGGCAGCTTCTAATCACAGGAGAGAGACTGAGAGTAAATCTACCATAAATCCTCGCTCAGGGGAGTTCGATGGTCAAGACAGAAAGAAGGCTCGCAATGTGTAAACAAACACTATCACAAACTTTCTTATCTCTCATTTGTTCTCCTAAAAAATCATTTGTCTTCCCTAAAGAAACCCATCTCTTTCTTCCCCTAGAGGCCTTTCCTGCCTCCTCCTTTCCCCACACTAAGTTCAGTATAATGTAGGTGTAAGTTCCAAATTCTAACTGCCTGTCTGAATTACTCATCATGGAGCTCTCCTGCATGTATAAACATTGCACCTGTAAGTAAACTGCTTTTTTTGCTTGCTAATCTGTCTTCTGGGAGTTTAATTTGCAAACTCCCAGACACTGAACATAAGAAGTAGAGACAAAGTTTTTCCTCCTTCACATTAATAAAGAAGTGTGAGTGCCCTTCCAATATCTTTTGACCAACCAAAGCAGGGATTTATTTCCACGTGTGAATACACACGGCAGGATGGAGAAAGACAGATGAAGATGGAGAAGCAAGAGTGCTGGGAGAAAGGGTCTCTTCTCTTTCAGTCAAAAGACGAGAAAAATCAAAATGGATTTTGAGTCCAAAGAAATTCAGAGTAAAGAGACTGACACTGGCCTATCGGCCCATCCATAACCACCAGCATGGTCCAAGTAGGTAGGATGACTTCCACTTGGCCCACGTTTTATCATTTATCTTCAAGATGACTCACATCAGGACCTTTTCACAAATCTTCACAGGCAGTGAAAGGGGTGTGAGAATGGGGAGCAGGAAGGTCCCAGGCTGTCAAATGGAATTCACATCCTTGTTTATTATAGGAAGAATTAAAAGGGAAAACGGTGGACACCCCGATAACTCTGTAGAAATAGAGAAGCTTCACAAGCTGTGAGAAAATCAATCTTCTCTTCTGATTTCTTTCAAAATTGCATTGGTCACATCAGCTGAACTAGGGACAATATGTTGGTTTACTCACTGATTTTCAGTCTTATGATACTCAGCTCCTCAGAAATTTCTCCCTTCTTGATCCCTGCATTTCAAGTAAGGAGAGCTCTGTACAATACATGGGGTGTATGTTTATTTTAGGAATGCCTAACTCAGAACACCCCAAACTGGTCTGTGTTTGAACCAGAAACACCACACCCATAGCCTGATGAATCTGAGTATACACACAGAAATTCTGTCTTCTCTTCACATGCTGGCTCCCCTGCCTGCTTCATGTGATGTGTACAGTAGACATTTTCAGGAAGGCAAACTGCACAAATCTGAGCAAGGTAAAAATTAACAAATGAAGAAAAGAAATCTGTTTCAGCAAAAAGTCTTTCAGTTTTGGAATTTTTTTCACATAAATCTCCTTATAGCCAAATACTACATATTACTCTTCATAGAATATGGGCATGAATAAAAGGCCCCAAAAAGTAAAATAAATAAAAACACATACAAAATTAGTCATTGTTTCTGAAAACAAACTGAAATATTTTCCCCCATACAGCTGAGAATGGCTCACCTGAAAGTAAAGATTGGACTATGTTCTCGCTTCTGCCTAGTTGATACTGAAGTCTAATTCACTTGAAATTATATCAGGCTATATCCTCTTTAAATATTATGAATTACTGTAAGAAATGACTGGGAAAATTTATTAAGCCTTCACCTGGCTTTTTAAAAGATTATCACAAAAGTCATTCAAAAAAAAAGTTTCCCTTCTCCTCCCTAGAAGATACTGTAACATGTTGGAAAACATATTTAAATGTCCCTAGATGCATAAAATTGGAATTTCTTTTAATTCCTACTAAGTAGAGCCTAAATTCCTTTCAAAATAATGCAGGTCAATTTAGTACACTTAATTAATCAGAGAAAAGAACTTTCTCTGCCAGAGCAGCTGGAGGGAACTACAGCACAATCCACCCTCCCTTTGGCACTGCAGCCACTATGGTTTTGCCTTTCACACATGTTGAAGACATCTTATGACAGACTGCTTACATGATGCTCAAATATTACCACAGACTGCTTTAGCATAAAACTCTAATTTTTCGATAAACAGAAAAAAATAAAAATACTGAGGAACAACTGAAGGTAACAGTGTTAGTTCTTCTTTTGTTTACAAGTCAAACCTTCTCAGTGGCACCTCCATCCTGTTCAGTAAATGGGTCTTTAATCCTTAGAAGAAAAACCCATCAGAACCTCTAGATGCTCAGTGACAGCATTCACAGAGCCCTGTGGGGCATCTTATGCCCTTTCTTCCTGAAAACACTCTTTGTACTGTTATAAATCCATGACCACAACTAAGACAGCTGAATGCCTTAAATGCAGCAGGTCTCCCCTTGCTGAGTTAATTTATTCATGACAGTAACGTCAGCCTTTCAGGTCAATGGGCAGAAGCGAGCCCTCTCTCCTCCCATTTGCACCAAAGACGTAGCAAAGTTGTCGAGATCTAAAAAGTTGTAGTTTTACATCAGGAGGTAAGAGGTGACTCAACATGCAGTAGTAGAACAGGCACACTCCTGCTGACTGTAAATCTGTCATCATTAGCAGGTGCTGTGAGAGGCCGCTGTGATCCCGCACTCTTGAAAGCCAGGTCAGACAGACGTTTTCACCTAAGTTGCTGTGTAAGATGTTGCTCAGGAACTCACTGTTACGTCTGATATAACAGGAGCTACGTTGCCTTTACAACACAACAGGGCTGGGTCGCGGCGTGCCTGTTCTGATTGTACTGGGAACACAGGAATGAGTGCGAACACTGCACAGTGAGCACTCCCTGACATTTTGGGATCTGCAGCAAGTTCCTGACTTGCTTAGGAGCATGGGAGAATTTAATGGAATTTAAGTTATGTTTAAGTTTCACTAATTCCAAATCCATTAGGAATATTTTTGATGTATTGAATGACAGAAAATTTATTAAAAGAATTAACAAGGGTTTCTGTATAAATACTTGCTCATGTTTTCTGCCACCATTACTATGATGAACTGACCTTTATAATAAAAGTGTTTTAGTATTGCTGATGTTCACTTCCCTAAATAAAGTAGAAATATATAGAATATTATATAGGGAAAAAACCTGTTTTATATTTTTCTGGGATACATGTGAAGCTCATTTAAACATTTCTTGGGAAAGAAATGAAGGATGAGAAATGGTGCCCCCTTTCATTGGCATGCCATTTCTACAAGTGAATATTCTCCTTATTTATTTATGAGGGGGGGACCCAAAAAACAGAATTTATGTATAAAAATTGTGTGTTTATTCTTACATGTTTAAATTTCAGTCACTTTCAAAGCACTCTCCATTTGATGCAACATGCCCATTGAGATGTTTTTTCCACTGCTCAAAACAGTTTCTGAACTCATTGATTTTGATGCCTTTTAGTGCTTCCACCATTTTTTCTTGTTTCACCTCTTCCACATGGGTAAAATGTTTCCCTTTGAGGACTTCATTCATCCAGGAAAACAAAAAAAAAATGTAGCTTGGGGCGAGATCAAGTAAATAGGAACAGTGGGGCATACGATCATGTTTTTTTGATCAAAAATTACTGAACACTCAATGCAGTGTGGGCAGGTGCACTCATAAATCAGCCATCATGAAATGGGCAAACGTGTTGAAAGAATCTTCAAAAATAATTCACTGAAGTCAAATGTAGCCTCTCACAACAACACCAGCTGGTACACTGATACAGATGGGTTCCTAGAATACTTACCTAGTAGGGGAAGCCTGTACTACAAGGAACCTGCCCTCCAGAAGATAATTCTGTTTTTTTTTGGGGGGGGGTCCCTTCTCATATATTCCCTTTAACTTTTGTAATCTGGTAGAATATCAATAGACTATAAGTGACTTTTACTAAATCTAGAATCACACAGATATTCAAAAAAGACACTAGACAACAATGGTTGGATAACTGACAAAAATGTTGAAGAAAATTGCAGTATCTCAACAACTCTACTCAGTTCCAGTGTAAGTGAATTACAGAGTAATTATTGCTCATACAAATTACTTAATATTCCTCAACTTTCACTATGAATAAGATAAATACTTTCTTTAAAGAAGAGCTTGTAGATACATATGTTACCTGTTGAAAAGTGGTTCACTCTTTCCAAAAGCTTCATTTCCCAAATGTCAAATCTAAACGATGTTAGTTCACTTATACAAGAAGCTGACCAGTAAGATCTATTCCATTTGAAAAGCCTAACTAAATATTAAAAGCCCTCTTAGAACACCAAAGCAATTATTAAACATAAATTTAGCTAGAGAAATGGATCTTTTTCTATCTGTTTCCTAAGCAACAGAGTTCAAGCCTACTGACCCAATTGGTGTTCTCAAATTCAGAGTTCAAGAAACTTAAAGCAAAGCAAGACCAGCACCTTTCCAATTAGCCTATTTCCAAACACATGAGCAACTACATGTTAACCTGCAGACCATTCACCAAAACCAAACAGAGGTACTGTTTTTTGCTATCTTTTAAAAACTATCAACTCTCAGAGTAAAGAATGTTTGGATCTGGCTTAATTAAACCCTTTATAGTATCAAGTATTAAGAGCTGCTAATGAACAATGTATAACATAGATAAGTGATATCCTCTTTTTATAACAATGTCCCCCCCTTTGGATAAAGTAATCTCTTGGACCTGAACACAGTATGTTTTAATTCTGAATGTTTAACATGAAGTATTATTTGAGCAACCCTCTAGTTCACGTTAGGAATCCTAAACCTCCAGGCAACTCTGGAGAAAAATGCCAATATTCCATGTGCAGCACACAGAATTGCAGAATGACAGCCTTTCCTCTTGCTTCCATTTCTCTGTCAAAAGGAGGAACAACAAGTTTCATTGGAGCAGCCAACTATTACAAGAACCCTTGTTTCCCAGAATTGAAAACACTTACTTTGCCTTCAGCGTTTCCTCCTGAAAGTTCCAGTGTGGATCTTCCACCAGTTGTAATTCCCTCAATACCCTCCCAGGCTTATAAGCTGCATTGATTATCATGCTAAGAACCTGTTGGGAAAAAGAGAACCAGAATGAACTTGTATTGTACCCATTCCTGCTAACACAGGGATGCTTTGAAAGCCACCTTGCTGACACAAGAAGCATTTGCTTAACATTCCTTTGGGTAAAGGGCTCTGAAGACATTAGATAGGAGTTCCGCAGGCTCACCATCCATGGGAGAAAGCAGGTGGTACAATCCAATCCCTCTGCTGGTGAGTGGGGATGGTGGACTCTCACTAACATTTCTGGATGTGGAAAACCAAACCATTTCTTCCAATGTGTGTGTGTGTGTGTGTATGTTATGTGTCATTGAGTTGGCTCTGACACCTGGTAACCCTATGAATGAGTGACATCCACAATGCCGTGTCCTTGATAGCCTGGCTCAGCTCCTGTGGACCCACACCTACGGCTTCCAAAGAGCCACTGATTATTCTTCAACAGGGTTACTCTTCAGTAGGACTGGCTACTGAGAATTTCATTTTATTCTTAGAAGTAAATTTTCAAAAGGCATCAATAAGACAGAGACAACAGGTTCATAGTTAGACCTCAGATATGTGTAAAGTGGGTAACAATTACGTGAAAACCACCTGACACTGCCCCAGTTTATGGCTATTTAATACCAGGACAATTCTCTCTGAGATGGCAGTTTCAAAAGGAAGTATGGAACATCCAACACCATGCTATTTCCTCAAATTAACCCCTCATCCCAAATCACAAATCAAAGAAAATAAGCATGTTGTCTTTGCTGACTGCAACACCCCCAGAAGGATGAGACACTCCCCTTCGAAAGCACCGACTGCATGCTCTGAAGAGATGACATGTCCCTGTTAATCTTGATGCATTTCTCAGATGAAAAAGAACGAGGAATTTAGGGCCCTCACCTTTCCATGAGCAAATCATCATTAACAATGAACATTATTAACAAGTTCTGGCATGTTCATGAGTTGCTGTTCTTTGGATGGAGAACTGAAAGAATGTGAAGGCGCAGGGCCATGCAGAAAGGAATGGGAGACCAACCAGGAAGTGCCCCTTGGTCGGGATCTGCCGCATGCTGGCCCTAGGAGCACAGGCAGAATGCGACACGGCACCTGCCGCTCCTCAAGGCTCTCCCAGTCCAGAAGAGGAGGAAGCCAGGCACTGAGCTCACGTCTCATGTTTCAGAGAAAAATACCATTGAAAGAGTGATACAAGTATCTTACTGAGATGGCACACTGGCATCATTGCTGAAGCACCTGCTGTTTTTTGGAGACCAGCACAGTATCAATGGCAAAGAAGGAGACGTAAGTATGTTAAAAGAATTTTCATGTTTCTGATTGGTTCGTGAATGTAACTGGCATAGTTTGTGCCCTGATTTAATTCTGAAAAACAATACAGCTTTCTCATATTATAACTGAGGATTTGACCTGAAAACATTTTATACCATGCAGTCAGCATGGCAGGTACCTTTTCTTTCCTTGAATAGCATTTTGCTATGTTCCTGGTTCAGCCAAGGCGCTAAAAGGCCAGGACAAGCTGTTTTGGTGTACTTATGTTTTCTGCATTAGAATAATCATCTGATTTTATTGTTTACTGTCAGGACAATTTACAGAGACCCAGTTTAAAAATAAATCCAATTAGAACTGGCTGAAATAATGTGCAAAGCATTTATCAACAGACAATAAAAATTCAACTGATTCTTTTCATTGTGTTTCACTGAGAAAACCCCAGAGCTACCTGTTATTTGCTGTATATTGAAATGCATTTTGTGGCTGTGAAAAGAAAATGCCTTCCAGAGTTCAATTCAGTCTGGAAGCAGGCAGCAATCAAATTGTGACAAAGCATACAATATTGAATAATTTTCCCATGACTTTTCTCAATGTCACACCATTCATCTCTGAATTCAACAAGCTCCCCATAAAACTTTGGGAGTGTGAACTGATTTTTGTGTCCATGGCATCTTAGTGTATTGTAGTTATGTCCATGACAATAACTTAGTTGACAGCTGTTATTAATATCCAGAGTTAGACTGAATGACTGCACCTTGTAAAACATCGGAACTCAGTTCATTATGCTCTCAGTTAGAAAGTGGAACATGGGCCCTGCCTCCAATTAACAGGACATACTTCATGCTAGAGCAATGACTCACTCAGTTTCTTGGAGTTTATGAGATATTTCTTGAGAACATATTTCTATACAGAAGCACCCACAATGCATTATAGCAAAAAGGCAATATCCTTCGTAATTGTACAGATACCAGATCAAATCCCAGTTCCATCTTGCAGAAGCTATGGGTCCACAGGAAAGATACTTGATTAGATTTCCTCCTCTGTATAATGGGGGCATTGCCATTTATCTGGTTCATAACAAAGCAAATCAGAACATGCCACCTCAAAATATGCCACTTTGATGTTGGATTATTTTGCAATGAAAACAAGTGAGAAACAGCAGACAGAGAAGAGCTCTCTGCCCTCCCCCTTTCTGCCTAGAAGCAGGGCATAAATTTCCCTTTGTGAAGGTGTCCTTCCATCCCCTCTCTCCCATACCAGAAAGAGTATAACCCTTGTCACCGGAGAAAGACGTCACAGAAACAACTCAACAGAAACAAACCTTAGGAAAAGAACCCTTATCTTCCATTAGTTTTCCCTATGTATTTACCTTCCTGCAATACCAGCCTTAGAAGCTCAAACTACTTTTCCTTTGCCTTATCACCTCTCCATAATTTATTGCCTTTTGTTAAAATAGTATGTAAAAATCTTCCACTGCTTTTCTGTGAGGTCTGTGTATATTCAAAATAAACACTTGCCTGTCAATCTGTCTTTTGTCAGTTTAATTTGTAGGCCCCAGCCACGGAATTTGAGAGAGTAGTGGAAAAGATTCTCCTTTTCTACAACAGGGAAATTATGTGAAATAAAGGCAGTAACAACTTCCGATAACAAAATATTCAAAGACTACCCTCTTATTAATATCAACGCAGCCCTCCTCAACCCATAAAACAAACTCTCCTGTGCTTTAGCCTCTCTATGCCTATTGGTACATGTTTGTATTTGTCTTGCATCTTTGCAAAATAACTTTCCTTAGAAGTGCCTTGACTTTCTTATTACTGCTTCCTTTTTAGAACATTTTGTAAAAATAATTCATACTTTCAAATTATTTATCTTCATTTCAATTCTTAACATATCCAAATCTAGTTTCCTCTCTAGCCACCACACAAAGATGCTATGGGAAAGGGCGCCAAGGACCTAAGATCAAGTCCGGTGAGAGCACTCCATCCTCCTGGACCTCAGAGTGAGCAATTTGATAGTGTGCTTTGCTGCCAAGTCCTGCGGAGCTCCTTTGCTCTCCTATCTCTGCTCCACCAGGCACAAGAGTTTCTTTGCATACAGAGGATCCAGAGACACATGAAAAGATGTTCAATATCGCTAGCTATCAGAGAGATGCAGATTAAAACCACAATGAGATACCACTTCACACTGGTCAGAATGGCCATCATAAACAAAGCAACAAACAAGTGTTGGAGAGGTTGTGGAGAAAAGGGGACCCAGCCCTGGCTGGCGTAGCTCAGTGGATTGAGCACGAGCTGTGAACCAAAATGTCGCAGGTTCGATTCCCAGCCAGGGTACATGCCTGGGTTGCAGGCCATAACCTCCAGCAACCACACATTGATGTTTCTCTCTCTATCTATCTATCTCCCTCCCTCCCCTCTCTAAAAAATAAATAAATAAAATCTTAAAAAAAAAAAAAAGAAAAGGGGACCCTAGTGCACTGCTGGTGAGACTGCAGCCTGGTACAGTACTATGGAACTATGGAAAACATTACTGAACTTCCTCAGAAAACTAAAAATGGATCTTCCTGTTGGCCCAGCAATTCCTCTGCTGGGACTATATCCTAAGAACCCTGAAACACCAATCCAAAAGAACCTTTGCACCCCAATGTTCACAGCAGCACAATTTACAATAGCCAAGTGCTGGAAGCAACCTAGGTACCCATCAGTAAATGAATGGATCAAAAAACTATGGTACATTTACACAATGGAATTCTATGCAGCAGAAAGAAAGAAGGAGCTCCTACCCTTTCATGATAGCATGAATGGAACTGGAAAGCATTGTGCTAAGTGAAATAAGCCAGACGGTGAAAGACAAATACCATATGATCTCACCTTTAATAGGAACCTAAACAACAAAACAAAGAAACATGCAAAATATAGTCAAAGACACTGAAACAGAGGACAGGCTGACAGTGACCAGAGTGGGGAGAAGAGAGAATTTCAGGGGAGAATGGGAAGGGTTTACAGGAACAAGTATTAAGGGCACATGCATAAAAACTAGGGCGAGGGGTGGAAATGGGAGGGAGGGAGGGAGGGATGGGTGGGTGGGCTGAAATGGGAGTAAAAGGCAGAAAACTGTACTTGAACAATGATTAAAATAAAATAAAAGAGTTTGTTCAGAAAATGGTGAGTGGGTCAGGGTATGGGGAAGAGGAGAGGAATAATCAGAGGGAGGAAGAGACAAAGAGGAGAAAAGAATCTAAGTGCTATTATCAGGGAAAGGAGGAAACACTGAAATAGTGTTTGATACACAGGAGCTACTCCATGAATGTTAACACTCAAAGTGCATGGTAAATCAATGGGAACTTTTTTCTGTTCAGTTCATGAAATTATGTTATTCCATAATTTCCTCTCACATGTGAAAACTTATTCCATAATTTCCTGATCTTATGAAAATTTCTCCTCCCAAAACAAAAGTAATTTAGATAATTTCCAACCTCAACTGCATCTGAATTTAATGCAAAGTCAACAGATTCCCAACTTTAAAGGTTGATAGTGTGTTGAATTCTAGTGACCAGAGGGAGAGGCCTCTCTGGGGCAGACTCTTAGAGACAAACCGGCCCACAAGGATACATGAAGGAGAATGTTCTTTCTCTTGAAGGGTCAGAAAAAGACTACAGATGAAAAGGAGCCTTCCCTCATGAGTTCACTGTTCTAACAGACCTTTCTGCTTTGCAGTCTGTCCAAGGATCACGGTTATAATAGTTGGCTTTTTACAAAAACCAGAACCATCAAAAGCCCTCATAGCCTAAAAGATTTCTTCTTTTCAACTTCAAAAGCAGATGGAGTGGAGCTAATTTTATGAAGACTTTTTAAAAAAGTAAAATGACAAAAATTTTTTTTTTACTTAGCACTTTATCAATAGGGTTTTGCTCATGAACGAGATCTTACGTGGAAAATTTCAAAAGGATTAAAATGAGGAAAGATTCAGACTTCAGTATCTGGCCTTGTCGATATGATAGGAGGACAAGTGAATCGCAGAGCAAGACAAGCCCAGTCTTTAAGTGTTGGAACCAGAGTTCAATGGAGATTGTTAATTAAGACCTGCCTCCTTGGCTGAAGGAATTTGGGGTTTGGAAGAATTACAGCAGTTGCACTCCTTTTCCCAGAATTCTATCAAGCCTAGCCTCCACACCACAAGTGTGCACTGCATCAGCCATGATCAAGTGTCATCAAAAACTGGAAATCAGGAAGATGTGCTTGTATGAGAAGACAGGAGCCATGACAGTCTTCTCTTTAGTACAAACATAACCTTTTAATGAAGCCAGAGAAAAGCAGGAAACACTTTGAAAAGAAGACAAGGCAAGTAACTTTTTCAAGTTATTTACCTTTGAAAGTGGGTGTTTTCATTCTGTCTCTATGACATCTAATGCACTCACTGAAAAATTAATGATAAGTGTTCACCTCTCCTTTTGTTATTAGTTACAAACACTTTAATAAATAAACAGTAGTAATCGGACATTTGATCAGGTAGAGAACTCTACCGTTTTGGCCCAAACTAACCTCTACCTTTATTTAGATTCTTAACACAAGGCTGACCTCCCCTGGGCAATGCCCTGGAGAGAAGGTGCTCCCTCCCCGCACTATTTCCCTGGGACGCAGGCCCCCCCCTTCTCTCCGACTGCCCTCCCCCACCCCCGCACAAGAGGATATAATTTTCAGGAATTTTCTACCTCTCCCTGGAAGACCAACAGGAGAATTCCATCATGCTCTGTATCTTCAATCACCTCAGTCACCACAACACTTCTAGAACATTCTTTCTAGCCAAAAAATGATTCCCATTTGGCTCTGCATTTTCCCCTAGTTTGACCCAATCTCAAGCCCTTCCCTGTTCCCTAAACCTACCCATTATGCCCTCTGAACTCATTGTCCATCATCAGTAAAATATCATACACTGGAACTCTTTTCTTTTTTACCTTGCGGTTTTCTCTTCTGCTATAAATTGAATTGTGCCCCTCACCCCCACCAAATCATGTGTGAGACCACTAACTTCCCATGTGATAGTATTAGGAGATGGGGTTATGATAAAATAATACAGTAAAATGGCACTAAATGCATATCTATCAATAATCACCTTAAATGTAAATGGCTTAAATGCTCCAACCAAAAGACAAAGGGTAGCTGAATGGATAAGAAAACAAGACCTATATATATGCTGTCTACAAGAAACACATCTCAGATCAAAAGATACACAAAGACTAAAAGTAAAGGGCTGGAAAAAGATATCTCATGCAAATTGGAAAGGAAAAACAGCTAGGGTAGCAGTACTTACTTATATCTGACAGAATAGACTTTTAAAACAAAGCCTATACCAAGAGACAAAGAAGGACACTACATAATGGTAAAGGGAACATTCCAAAAAGAGGGTATTATCCTAGTAAACATTTACACGCCCAACATAGGAGCACCTAAATATGCGAAGCAAATTTTGATGGATGTAAAGGGAGAGATCAACAGAAATACAGTTGTAGTCAGGGATTTTAACACCCCATTGATTTCAATGGATAGATCTTCCAGGTAGAATATCAACAAGGAGACAGTGGCCTTAAAGGACACACTGGATCAAATAGATTTAATTGATATCTTCAGAGCATTGCACCCCAAAGCAAAGAATATACATATTTTTCAAGGGCACATAGAACATTTTCTAGGACAGATTGCATGTTAGGACAAAAAAACAAGTCTCAATACATTTAAGAAGACTGAAATCATATCAAACATCTTCTCTGACCACAATACTATGAAACTAGAAATCAACCATAAGGAGAACACTGACACTAGCTGGTGTGGCTCAGTGGACTGAATGCCAGCTTGCAAACCAGAGTCGCTGGTTCAATTCCCAGTCTAAGACACACGCCAGCGTTGCAGGCCAAGACCCCAGTCAGGGGTACAAGAGAGGCAACCACACATTGATGTTTCTCTTCCTCTCTTTCTACCTCCCTTACCCTCTCTCTAAAAAATAAATAAATAAAATCTTTAAAAAAAGAACACTGAAAAACACACAAAGACATGGAAGCTAAATAAAATATTATCAATAATGAATGGGTGGGTCAACAACAAAATCAAGGAAGAAATCAAAACGTATCTTGAAACAAATGAAAATGGACACAACAATCCAAAATCTGTGGGACACTTGGAGAGCAGTCCTAAGAGGAAAATTCATAGTATTACAGGCTTATCTCAAAAAAACAAAACCAAAAAAAAAAAACAAAACACAAGAAAAAGCTCAAATAAACAATCTAACTTCATACTTAAAGGAACTTGAAAAGGAACAACAAACAAAGCCCAATGTGAGTAGAACAAAGGAAATAATTAAGATCAAAAAGCAGAAGTAAATGAAATAGAGTCTAAAAAGCTGATACAAAAGATCAATGAATCTACAAGCTGGTTCTTTGAAAGGACAGACAAGATTGACAAACCTTTAACCAGACTCATCAAGAAAAAAGACAAAGGACCCAAAAATAAAAATCAGAAATGAAAGAGGAGAAATAACAACTGATACCAAAGAAATACAAAGTGTTGCAAGAAAATATGAACAACTATATACCAACAAATTGGACAACCTGGATGAAATGGATACATTCCTAGAAACATACAATGATCCAAAACTAAATCAGGAAGAATCAGAGACACTGAATACACAGGCTACACCTAATGAAACTGAAGCAATAATAAAAAAAATTCCACCAAACAAAAGTCCCAGACTAGATGGCTCCAGAGGTAAACTTTACCAAACAATCTGAGGAGAATTAACACCTCTCCTTCTCAAACTATTTCATAAAATTCAAGAGAAGGGAAGGGTCCAAAACTCATTTTATGAGGCTAGCATTATCCTAATTTCAAAACTAGATAAAGACATTACAAAGACAGAAAATTATAGGCTAATATCCCTAATGAACATAGACACTAAAATCCTCAACCAACCAAATATAGCAACGCATCAAAAAGATCATACACCATGATCAAGTGGGATTTATTCCAGGAATGTAAGTATGGTACAACATTTGCAAATCAATAAATGTTATACACCACATAAAAATGATAAATATCACATGATCATATCTATAGTATGTAGAAAAAACATTTTTTAAAATCTAGCCCATTTATGATAAAAACTCTCAGCAAAGTGGGTATAGAGGGACCATACCTAAACATAACAAAGGCCGTAAATGACAAACCCACTGCCAGCATCATACTCAATGGGCAAAAATGACAAGTGTTCACTTGAACATTGAGAATAAGACAGGGATGCCTACTTTCACCTCTTATTCAACATAGTACTGGAAGTCCTAGTCACAGCAATCAGCCAAGAAGAAATAAAGGCATCCAAATTGGAAAAGAAAAAGTAAAACTCTCTTTATTTGCAGATGACATGATATTGTACATAGAGAATCCCAAAGATTCCACCAGGCAACTACTAGAACTGATAAATGAATTCAGCAAGGTAGCATGATACAAAATTAATATTCAGAAGTGGGTTGCATTTTTATATGCCAATAATGAATTAAAAAAAGGGAAATTAAGAAATAATCTCATTCACAATTGCTTCAAAAAGATAAAATACCTAGGAATAAACCTAACCAAAGATGTAAAAGACCTATACTTGGAAAATTATAGGACACAAAGAAAGAAACTGAAGATGCAAATAAGTGGAAGCACATACCATGTTCACGAATAGGACAGATTAACATCATTAAAATATCCACACTACCCAAAGCAATCTACAGATTCAATGCAATTCCCATCAATATTCCAATGACTTATTTCACAGAATTAGAACAAATATTTCAAAAATTTATATGGAACCACAGAAGGTGCCACATGGCTACAGTGATCCTAAAAAAGAAGAAAAAAGTTGGAAGATTCATGCTACCTAATATCAAACTATACTACAGGGCTATAGCAATCAAAACAGCCTAGTACTGGCATAAAACCAGACATGTAGATCAATGGAGCAGAATAGAAAGCCCAGAAATAGACCCATTCCTTTATACTCAATTAATATTTGACAGAAGAAGCAAGCACATACAATAAGCTAAAGGTAGTTTATTCAATAAATGGTGTTGGGAAAACTGGACATATATGTGCAGAAAAATGAAACTAGACCACCTTCTTATACCACACACAAGAATAAATTCAAAATGGATCAAAAACTTAAATGTTAGACCCAAAACCACAAAAACCCTAGAAGAAAACATAGGCAGCAAAATCCTGAACACTGCTCATAGAAATTTTTTATCAGATATATTTCCCCAGGCAAGGGAAACAAAAAAAAAAATAAACAAATGGGAATTCATCAAACTAAAAAGTTTTTGCACAGCAAAGGAAATCATCAACAAAATAAATAAAGATAACCCACAGAATGGGAAAACATATTGGCCAATACATCTGATAAGGTGTTAAGATCCAAAAATTATAAAGCACTTAACAAAACTCAATGCCAAAAAAAACAAATAACCCAATTAAATAATGGGCAAAGGATCTGAATATATACTTGTCCAAAGAGGACATACAGATGGCCAATAGACATATGAAAAGATGCTCAATGTCTCAAATCACCAGAGAAATAGAAATAAAAAACCAATGAGACACCATCTCACACCTGTCAGAATGGCTATCATCAATAAACCAATAAACAACAAGTGCTGGTGAGGATGTGGAGAAAGGGAAACCCTTTTGCACTGTTGGTGGGAATGCAGACTGGTACAGCCACTGTGGAAAGCAGTATGGAGTTAAGAAATTAAAAATGGATCTGCCTTTACATCCAGCGATCCCACTTCTGGGAATATATGTGAAGGAACACAAAACACTAATTTGAAAGAACAAAAGCACCCCTATGTTCACTGCAGCATGATTTACAATTGCCAAGTTATGGAAGAAGGCCAAGTGTCTATCAATAGATGAGTGGATGTAACAACTATGGGACATTTACACAATAAAATTCTACTTGGCAGTAAAAGAGAAGGAAAATTTACCCTTTGCCATACTGTGGATGGACCTGGAGAACATTATGCTAAGTGAAATAAGCCAGTCAGAGAAAGACAAATACCATATGATTTCACTCATGTGTGGAATCTAATGAACAAACTGAACTAACAAGTAAAACCAAGACCGACTCATAGATGGAGAGCAGATGACAGGTAGTGGGTGAGGAGGGACTGAGGAAAAAGGAGGACTCATGGACATGGATAAAAGCAAGATAACTGTGGGGAGGGGGCATATAAGAGGACTAAATGGTAATGGAAAAATATAATAAAGATTATATATTTTTTTAAAAAGATTTAATCTTAAAAGCAGCAAGAGAAAAACAGATAATTACCTACAAAGAAGTTTCCATAAGACTGTCAGCTGATTATTCAAAAGAAACTGCAGACTTGGAGGGATTTGCAGAAAGTATTCAAAGTGATAAAAAGCAAGATTACTCTATGCAGCAAAATCATCATTTAGAATGGTAGGGCAGATAAAGTGCTTCCCAGACAAGGTAAATCTAAAGGAGTTCATCATCACCAAACCATTATTATAGGAAATATTAGCAGGAATTATATAAGAAAAAGAAGATCAAAACTATGAACATTAAAATGACAACAAATTCACAACCATCAACAACTGAATCTAAAAAACAAACTAAGCAAACAAGCAGAACAGGAACAGAATTATAGGTATGGAGAAGGGGGAGAACGGGGGGAAGATGCAGCAATTAAGTACAAATTGGTAGTTACAAAATAGATGGGGGGTGTTAAGAACTGTATAGGAAATGGAGAAGCCAAAGAACTTACATGCACGACCCATGGACATGAACTAACGAGGCAGGAGTGCTGGAGAGAATGTGGGTACTGGGTGGAGGGGGGCAAAGAGGGGAAATAGGGACAACTGCAATAGCATAAACAATAAATTTTTAAAAAAATTTAGTTCATTCCAAGAATTTATTTGATCCCATATAATTAATCTGAATGGAGGCCTAGGAGATAGCATTTGCTATTGATCTTTTCTCTGCTACAAAATCTTATCCTATGGTATGATGAGAAAGTCAACAAAAGTAGCTTATCTTCTTTACAAAGTGTAAAGATCTAACAACTGAAAATATTTGTGCATTTGCTTTGCCAGCCTCCCCAGACACCGTGTAGCATCCCGTCAGTTTCTGCATCACAGACTATGTGTGTGTGTGTTCGAGTGTGCACCCGCCCACGCGCTGGCTCATTGTTCTTAATGGGTTAATGTTCAGCATCAACTTAAAACACCAGCAACAAAAACATCTTCAATTTTGTTGACTGACTTAACTGGGTTTCACCCAGGCAAGATTTTTCCTCTGTCCATTATTACCTGAAAAGTGTAAGTCCTTGCTTTGAGGCAATATTTCCTGTGACCTCAACACCACCTTCTCTCAATTATACGGATAAACCCATGGACGCTTTGAAAAATAAAAGCTATCCTCTTTTTCAGTATCATTTATATATAGTTAAGGCAACTTTGGGTTTCTTCCTTTCTGAGTTCCCACATAAAGGCTGTCTTGTTTTTCAAAGTTGTGACAGGTAGCCCAGAAAAAATGGTCATGGATACATAACAAGGAGAAATTCAAAAAGGCATCACAAACTCCCAAATGGGGGACCTAAATTAAACACTGTAATCAAATCCAAGAAATTGAAGGAAATAGCTTAATGGGTCAACAATGTGGCAGAAATGCAAACTACAAGCAACAACTGAAGCCAAATTCTGAAGAGCTAGGTCCCACTAAAAACTTCCCAGACCAGGGGTGGGGGGGTGAGGGGGGTGGGGAGTGGTGTTGGGGAGGCAGTGGTCACTCTCCCTCTCTGGGCCACTCACATCACTATTTCACATGTCAGTAGAACAGAGAGAGCAGAGTCAGTGCAGGGCCCTGAACCCTCAGTGACAGCACATCTGCACACTCTCTTTCTGCTTTAGACTTGATGTTCAGTATTCCAACCTTCTGTTATAATGTTTGAAATCATACCTCACCTGATTGGCCTCTATTTGTCATACCTCATGGAAGAATCCCAAAGTCAGAGATTATCAGATGCTTGTATTAGGCAAATTTCCTCCCTTCCTATTAGCCAGTAAAAAAGGGTTGGGATGCAGGGTCTGGAGCACATGAAGCCAGTGAAAGAGGGACTGGAAGGGAGACCTCTGTAAGAGTCATCTTTTCATCCGATCTTACTGTCCAAGTGACAAACAGCACGGGCTTCCAGATTTAAAAGCCACCACATCCAATGCCCCCACTGACCCCAGATAACACAAAACTGGGGTGTTATTCTAACACAACCGGGCACAGACTCTGCCACTGTAATTGCACTTGTGTGGTCTTGTTACACTGAAGCGGGCCCAGAGTCAAGAAGAGAAGACAAGACTCCCTCCTGCCTGCAGGGGTTCTGTCAACTCCTGAGGCCCTCATCTCTTGCTCACCACAACTCTCCAGCTTCTAGCACAGTGCCCACCTGGTACATGGTTATGACTCATGAACTGTTCAGGGCTCAAAGGAGTGAATGGATGGATGATGTCTTATTCACTGCTGTGTACCCAGGGCTAGAAGGGTATGTGAGGTGGCAGATGCTCAGTAAACTTATCCTGAATGTTGAATAACTGAACACCTTGGTATTCAAAAGACCCTACAAAGATTGTGAATGGATGAAAATAAGTATACATGGACTGCAGCTGCACCGTGCAGTCCCCACATCATTACTTCTGCACTTTCTGAAGCCCCAGAAGCAGATTGAGGGGCATAAAAATTTTGTTTGAGGTGAACACTCCAGTCTCCTCTATGGTTCCCATGTGCCCTGGTGGCAACCTCAGGCTCCACATCCTCAGACCTGTGTGCATGGCTCTAATCATTTCTGCAGTCACTTTCTGCCAAGTTAAATTTATTATAACCTATTCATTTAATGGAAGAGTACCAAAGTGACTCTTTTAGATATGAAAGATAGATAGGATAAATGATGCAGAGATGATGAATGGATGGGTAAGTGACAGAGTGAAAGACAGATCAAAAGATGTAATGGATGGATGGATGGATGGATGGTAAAAAGATGGATAACAGGTAGGGTAGATGGGCGGGGTGGGGTGGGACTGTGTGGGTGCATTTGTATTTTACTTTGCCCATCAGTAACAACATTTCCGCCTTGGCAAGTGGAAGTTCCATCTAGTCTTACTTATTTTATCTCATCGCTCTACTGTATCATATGCAGACTGATCCCGGAGTTAGCCTGAGCACACGGGTCTCAAATCAGTCAGTGTCTTGGGGACTCTCAGCTAAGTGGGACAGAGAGTTCTGTTGGAGGAAAGAATAAGGCATGGAAGCTTAGCACTTGAGAAAGCTTCCCGAGTGTTCAGGATTCACGTTGCTTTCTCCAAAGGCTTCCATGAAGCATCAGACAGAAGAAAAAAGGGAGCAGAACATCAGTTGCTATGGTTTTAGCTTTTCATAGGAAATACCCAACTGTCGATTTTCCCTGTATAAAAGTTCATCCCTTAAATGACCAACCCATGATGCCAAAAAGCAGAAGGTAAAACACAGGTCATTTCTGCTGCTGAGCCAGCATATTCCACAGCAACTAGCAGCTTCACACATCAAAGGGTAACGGGCAAAATGTGAACAAGGACTCCTAGAGAGTTCTCCCTGCCCCCAGAAATGACAGGTTTCTCTTTTTTACTTAAAACAGAGGTCACATATTGGCAAATGACCAAATAATGCTTAAGAAAAACCATGGATGCTCCCCCATCTCTGCAATCCACCAGATACTTTATCCTGGAGTGCTGCCTTTACATTCACAGCCTGTAGAGTCTCAATAAAAGCAGGGCCTCCACCATTCTTCCTGAGCTGGTGTTTTCATGAGTCGTTTCTGCTCACAGGACTTGGTCAGTGTCTCCCATTGCATCATGTGCCTATCAGAAGATGGACTTTTCATGGCAGCACACAACATTATGAGTAAATATATCATTAGATATTCCACTCCCTCTTTTTCTATTGTACTCAGGCTCGCTCGCTCATTTAACATCTCTTGCACACAATAAGCATGCAACACCCATCTGCCTTAATTCATTGTATATAAAGTAAGTATCACAGATCTGGTGACTAAGGAGACTGCACATAAAGCATAAAGCAGAAATTTCCTGACACCTTTGTGAGTAACTGAGAAGAATGACACTAACAGTTTCTGAGGTATGGGCAGGCTTGTGATATCAAAACCTCATGTGTTTGCTGAGGGCCCATGGAGATATGCACTCTGTATATATTTGGGAGACCTTGGCATTACTGGGGGAGGCATGTGGGTGGAAGTATTTGGGATAGAAAAGGACAGTCCTAGTTGACAATGATCATACTGAGCACATGGGTTTGGGTGATGATAACCACCACCACTTACTGCCTGCACTTACAGGTCCTACCCTCCATGCAACAGGGTCCCCAGGTCCCAAAACAATGTCCCAGACACCAAGGGAGCATAAACAGACTGATAACCCCCACTCCTCCCTGACCCCAGGCTGTCTGCTCTGAGTTTCCTTATGTGGGATGACTGGACTTGACTGGAGTGTCTCCGTCTCTGGCTCTGGCTCCAGCTCCTCAGAGGTCGCCTGCCTCCCTTGGCTGGAGCCTTGTTGGGACCGAGGCCAGTCACAGCTCTTAGCCCCTCAAAACCTCGCTCAAGTCTAATGTTCAGCATGTTCACTGACCAGAAAGTGAATAAGCACACACATTAATAACCACTTCTGCCAAAAAACATAAAAATCACTTTTGCCAGAAACTGCTCTCTGGAACACCACTGCCCTCTCCGAGCTCAGGACCCATCTTCTCAGCCTGCACTAAGCCCTCCGCAGGCTGGCTCTGCATCCAAACCCACAGACGTTATCTGGTTCTAGCAGACTGGGCGGAGTTTACATTTTCCAAAGACATAAAAACCTGTAACTGCAAACACACTCTGTCTTTGCTCCAATTACCTCATTCTCTTGAAGCAAAATGAAATTTGAAACCATACAGAGGTTCTGGTGCTGAAGGGAGAGCATTAGCATAAATATTGGCTTGGCGGAACTTACATTTTTCTTGCACTGAACTGAAGTGCTTGCTTTTTTTTTTCTTCCTTCCTGCCTCATGCATTTTCTGAACATCAGCAAAAAACTAGTTTTGTCATCAGAAAACTGCTCTGGCCTGGCTTTTAAATCTAGCTGCTTGCACCTATCAGAGAACTGATCAGGGGTAACTACTTTTGACTAAAAAAAATCATGTAGTAAAATACCGACTCTGAAGAGAGCTGGAACCTAAGGTCACCGTGTCTGTGAACGGAGCCCGCAGGTGACTGGGATGTGCACTGTAAAAGGGTCTAGCAGGCAGCTTCAAAGAGTCTGTCAGTTCACCGTATTTTTATCAGCTTCCGTGTTCTGTTTTGATCACTTACAACAGAAACAAGCACAAATTCAGGCAGCCAACATCACCGCAGCAAAAATGCCCTCAGTCTGAAAGCACTGGAAGGCTGAAAAGTCACTCTTGGTCTAGGGGTCTTAATTTATATTGTGACAGAAATTCTTAGAGGTAATCCTGTTTTGAGTTCTTTGATTGAGTTTAACATCTGTAGGGATCTATGTCTGTGTCAGTTTATAGAGTTGGAGTTAACCAGTGGGCCTTACCACTTACCCACATCATGGCATCCTTTTAGAGGTAGTATCCTTGAAGGATGGCATTTTTTCTTTTCTAAAAATAACAGTCTTTTATACCTATGAATCATCCCCAGTCTAAGGACCTATCCTCTTCTCCGCCACACATGACCAACTTCTCCCAGGCACTACCTTGAACTTCCATCCGTGTGGTCTTATCCACGCTGTGGTTCAAGATCCTATACTCATTCTGCCTAAGCCAAAGCAAGTGTCACTTGCCACATACTTGTCACTTCCTCCTCTGAGCTCCCACAGCCCTTTGCTCCTATGTCTACTGTGTATTCACCGTAATGTACATCAAGCTCAGAATCATGCCATGTGCCCATCAGGAACATGAAAACCAAACAAGCAGAGGGCAGAGAATTTTTTTAACTACTGCTGCATGCAGTGCCTGGCTCCTCAAAGTTGCCCAACAAACAATTGTTCAATGGATAAAGGAATTGCTGTGCCCAAGGAATTACAACACATTCATCATAGTCCAGTAGCAATAGAGAAGATACATGTGTTGTCTTTTTACTTAAGAAAAAGCACTGATGTGTGTGAAAAAAGCAGACAGTTCAAGAGCAGTTTGGAAATGGTTCCAAAATTCCAACCTGTCTCTCAACACTGTCTGGGGCTAAGCTATAAAAATGTAATGGAGGAAACCCCCCACCAGCATGATTAGAATTCACCCTCAAAGGTGGGAAGAGAAATGAGAAATAACAGCATCAAAGCGATGAGCAGCTTAGGCTTTGCCTGGGTGCAGCCAGAACATCGACTTCACCCAGTGCCCGGAGACCATGGGAGCCTTCTTCACGCACCTCCTGCAGGCAGGCGCTGTGCCAGACGCTGCTCCTTATCCGCCTGAGTGTCCGTTTGTAATGACACGCTCCACCATCTCAGGAAGCCCTTTCTTTGACCCTTCCAGGCTTACTTACCTCTTCAGGAAAACCTTCACTTGCCAGCTCTCAACCCCTCACTCCACACAACTGGTCCTTCCTCTGTCTTCCTGAAGCTCTTTGTTCATGTCTAGTGCAACACCTCCTGTGACTCAGAGGACATACATCCCTCCTGCTTGACTGTAGGTCTCTCATGGGCACAGACACCATTTTCCAGCTTCGTATGACCATCTTCAGCCCACAGGATTGAGAGACAGGAGGTGCTTGGTAAATGTTACCTGAATTGATTCACATTTCTGTTTTCTCCGTCAGAAATTACACCTATACCTTAAGTACCCTGTGGGAATAAGCCAAATGCCATTCTGAGTGCAGCTTACCTCTTTAAGAACCAGCACACATTTGCCGGGTCCCACGGACTGAGGTAGCTCGGCAATTCTCCCCTTGTTTAGGTAAGGGCCTGAGAAACATCTGTGATTGATGAAGAGCTGAGGACAGCAGTATTTCCCGTTGACAGTACCTGTGGGGAAGAGCGACACAGCTGATGCTTCAGGAACCAACAAAAAGCTTGCTTCATCCACTTAGTTGGCAAAACTACCCAGAGGCACACAGTGTCTTAGTATCTTAACATTTTATAGACACAATAATATCTTAGAAATCTTGACTATTTTTCTACCATATAAAATAAATTGTTTATTGTGCAGTATTTAAGACACAGAACATGCAAAATTTAAGACAATGATAACTAAGGTTATCAGGATGAGGCTTAAGGGGAAAAAACCATGCAGAGCTGAGTCCTGGTGTGTCCAGCCCCAGAAACTCCTCCCAGAGGCAACCACTCCCTGGCACTGGTATTTATCATTCTCTGAATCCTACCACACACAGACACATGCATATGTTTAACGACAAGACAGATATATGTTAAGCCTTCCGTAAATGGTTTTTGGCAACATTCTGTTTGTCCAACATGAAGTTTCTGAGATCCACCCAAGTTGGTAAACAATTATCCCAAACACTCATTCATTTTTCACTTCTGTGTATTATTCCATTGTAGGAATAGATTACAATGGAGGTTTCCATTCTCTTTTTGATGGACATTAAGTTGCTTCCACCTTTTCAACGTTACCAACAGTGTTTTAATGAATACAACTGTAAAAATCTACTCCTGTTTATGGACCAGAGGTATATACACACACACACATGTGTGTGCACGTGTACACACACACACATATACTTGGACATATATATATGTCCAAGTATATAACAAGGAGTAAAGATACATAGCCATGGGGCCTGCGTATCTTTAGTTTTACTAGACGTGGCCAGACTGTTTTCCCAATGACTGCCCAAATTGATACTTGAATAAGCACCATGTAAGAGTTTCTCGTCTGCCACTAGGTATTGGGCTTCTTCATTCTGTCGATCTGATGGATGTGTAATGTCCCTAACACTGACTTAAATTTGCATTTCCCTCATTATTCTTTCAACTTAGAAAGTGAACAGGGCAAGTTGTTGGTCTCGCTGTATCTCCAGTTGCCACAGGGAAAAGGAGAATAACTAAATGGTATCACCCCAAAGCTCCTGGATACCTAAAAACACAGAATGAAGCTTCACTTTCAGCTGAGAGACTTACTCTCTCCCACTGCTGCTCCAAGCTAAGCTGCACTCTCTGTGGAATTTCTTTACAGAAACTGCTGTAATTATGATGGCAATTTAACAGTCCAAGAATTTTTGTTCTCATAGAACCTCAACTAAAAACCAGCAGGTAAGAAGGGAGAAATATAATTTTCTTCATATAAGAAGAAAGAAGTAAAATAATTATAGACTCTGAAAGAATAGCAGACGTGGCTCTTTTAAAGGCATTTTGAAGTTTCAATTCTATACAACAGGCAAAAAAATTAAATCTACCACTGCATTTACATGGAAATTTTTGGAAGGATTACTCTGCCCAAACATTAAGAAAAACAATTTTAGTAAACCTACTCATAAAACTGCTCTCTTTACAATGAGGATAACTTCAACTAATAGAATTTTTCCATAGCATATAGGTTTTAACCCCAGAATCCAGAGCAAGTTTCATTTTGACTAGAAAATACAATTGTTAATCAAATATATTACTTAATGTAACCAACTTGTCTATGATCAGACTTGTGGTCAAAGGGTAATTCCCTTTCATGTTTTCAAAGATCACTGCAAGATGTAGGATTTTGTATATTAAAAAACATATTATTCACAACCAGCTATTCAAACACAAAGGGTTTTAAGGAACAATTCTAAAGCCCACAGGGACTTAAGTATTAACCACCATTGTAAAAATGCAAGTGGAACTGGCATAAAATATTAAAAAACGAATACCTAAAAATGATTACTTTCAACTCCTTTTTCCACATTATTTTCCACAACACACAGACTTAACTGGGCTCAGAATTTCTCAGTAGTTCACGGGCCCTTTTCCTGCAGACCAAGAGAACTGTCTAGGGCTACAGACCAAGTAGTAGAAAACGAGAGGGACAAAGAATTTAGCTAAAAAAACCTTTTTCTAAAGTATAGGTATCCACTAATAAGTAGCAACAGAGTAAAAGAGAATAGGCGCAAAGCTGAGATATTCTTATGTCGACCTAAAATTGTGTGCATATCTCCACTCGTGGCAACAAACTGGGAAGTGACAGAGAGCCCTCAGTAGTTCATTTACCTGTGGTGTCCAGGGAAGGGAATAGACATAGGTCATGAGGTATTTTCTCGACAGGCACTGTGGATGGCAATCTGTTGATAAAGAAAATAAAACTTTCATGGGTCGCACACTGTAGGAGAAACCAGTACATTCCAAAGTCTTTTTATAATGTAAAGTGACTATTAGAGAAATCTAAGAGTCTAGTAAGACAGGATGTGTGCACTTGGGAGCAACATCTGTAGGAACACATAAAAAGATCACTTAGACAGGTTGTTCTCAATTCTCTAATAACACAAAGATATCTGATCCTCGTGCGGTCATCACTGATCAATGAGGTTCTTGTAGGTCATGGGCTGGTCTCTTGCTATAGAATTATAATAATGTCCTTAGTTGGATTTTGAGCATGCAGAAACATCAACTTACATTGACTTTAATTATATTCAGCTTTCTCTTTAATGTCTACATGAAAACCACTTTTTGGTGACCTTTGATTTCTGGGGACTGTGATTGTGTAGGACACAGCCACACCAAAAACAAGACTTTCGAAGAAAACCCATGAGCTGATGGTTCTTAAAATGTGAAGTAGGCTTATTCTAGGATAAAAGTCTACATTACATTTCAGTACAAAGTTGCTGAATAAATATAAAAAAAATATAATCTTAGGGGGAAAAAATAGAATGGGTTTCACAGGGGTATCCAGGTTGGCTGGGTAGAAATCACAATAGAAAAGCTACATAAAGTCGAAGTAAACCAATATGAGAGATATAGTTGGGTCATCTACAACACTGGTTCTCAAAGTTGCTTGGGAGCTTGTTCGGCATGCAGGTGCTCAGGCCCCACTTTAGACATGTCGAGTCAGAAGTTCTGGGGACAGGAGCCCAGCAACCTGTGTTTGACGAGTGGTATAGGTGACTGATCCATGGACTACAAGTTTAGGAGTTATAAATTCAAATTTGGATTCAATAATGAAACTACTTTATTACTTATTCTTTATGTCAATGTTATCCAGATAAAACTGGAATCAGATTGTTAACCTGATACACTGTTTAGGAATGAATGTGCAAGAAATAACCACAAAACTGTTACTCACACTCCAATGGCAATGCAGTTATTATTCAATTTCATTTTATTTAAATTTGGGTACATGAAAAAAATGCTGTTTTTAATTTCATTTCCATCAGTATATTAAGAAAACAGAAAGGCCTGGCAAGGGATATGTATTTTGGTATATTTCAGATATTTGCCAATATATAAAAATACTACCCACAGTTGCAAGTTTCCAAAAACATACTGCTGGCATCTATGCACACAGTCCTCATAAAGTTACAATACAACTGAAATGTGGGATAATCTGTATTTATTCAATAATGTAGGGCCTACAAATTTTACACATGGAATCTAATTTAGCTTTCCTAAACACCCCTGAGAAATAGGTATTTTACAAATGAGGGCATTGAGATGCAAAAACCTAAGCCAGCTTGCTAAAGTTCTCCCAGCTGGAAGTCTCTGACCCCCAGGCCTGGCCATGACCAGTGATGGGGGGCATGCTGGGTGGGGCTGCCTGGCCTCTCAGGCAGGACCACTGTCACAGAGAGCCATTGAGGATAATGTGTGAGACTTGGTGTCCTTCGGGTGTGCTGATGTGGAATCAAAGTGAGAAGTTATGATCTGGAATAGAAGTCCCTTCAGAAGAAGGCCCTGTGTTCTGTACAAAATACATGCACAATAAATCACGGTAGATATATTTTACTGTCATCTTCAACACCGTGCTGTGTGTTAACTCTCTGACAACAGCCACACTTCCCCTCCTCAGTAAAGACTCTCCACAGATTATTAGGAAGTTTCTGAAAACTGAACAACAAAAAAAGAAAAGAAAAACTTACTGTTTTTCTGGTTGCACAACTGCAACCTTTCTCTTCTTTTGTGCTGTAAAACAGGCAAAAAAAGAAAAAGGAAAAGAAAATCAACATGGCTAACTAGTTGGGCAAAAGCATTTTTAAAAATGGTTTGTGTAAAACCATCAGTTTTAAAGTAACAATTTAAATATGGAGAGTTATTTCATGCATGCCACATTTTATCTTAATTTCTTCTAGCATAAAATAGAATTCAACTTATCAGAAATGAGGTCTAAATAGAATTTAGTATTTAACCTTATCACTACACACTGTCTACTTCATTTTAAAATGTGATTTTAATACAAAAGAAAAACAGCACACATATCATACCTCACATGAACACACCTGATAAGATAAACTGTTGCAAGCACAATTACCCAGATGACTTTTTTCCCAAAGAAAGTGTGATAAGTCAAATAACATTACCATACTAGCTATTCCCAAATTAGGAGGAGAGGCATGTTTTTAAACTAAAACATTTTATTATTGAAAGGAGGACTGGTGCCTGGTAAATATGTCTGTCAAATATTAATATAAACCAGTCAATGATAATTTTTGGAAAAGACCATTTCCAGTTCATATTTATAACCGATTAGAACCATGTTAACAAAGAAGACCAGAGCTTTTGGCATCTATTAATTTTGGCACAGATATTCTTGCATCTTCCAACATAAGCATAAATTAATCCAACAAAACTTCTAAAGCTGTCAAGAGTTTAGTGGGTTTAGAGTTAGAGGGAAAAATTGAAAAAAGGATGCCTTGAGATTGAAATAATTATCCTGAGATCAAAATTTTAAAAATATTTTAAAGTGAGGGAAAGCTAATACTCTCACTAAATAGACTCATTGAGCAGCATGATACTTGTGAAAGAACAATCCCTTAAAATCCACCTTTGTCTACAATCAGAGCTACCTTCTTTATGCCACACAATGTCCCACCCTGCTCTTGAGGAATATCGAATAGGAGGACTCTAGGTTCCCTTCAAAATCTGCTGCCATCAGGGAATGAAAGGTCAACTGTGAGACGGAACTTTTTTTATAGCAATGTTCTGAGATTCTACATAAGAGTACCATATAGTATATTCAGTACGCACATAGTGTACACCCTGGTATACTGCTAGAAAGGAGTAAAGCTGGCATATAAATTACATTAAAAATATGGACAGCCTGTGGAATTCATGCTTTCTGCAAGATTGAAATCATGGCAGGTCCAGAAACTGATGCCCAATTCCAATTCACTGGTATCAAAAAATATTTCAACTCTTACACTCCCACAGGACGAATGAATTGTGTACTGGCTACATATGGAGGCATTGCTTTGCTGGTTTTATACTTTAAGTTAAAGCCTAAGAAAAATCCAGGTGTGAAAGCAGCATAAAAGGATTCTAAACTGTACCTCATCTGTAATTTCCCCTGCCTGGAGAAGCTAATGTCAACTCATCATGTGATACTCAATTTGTACAATATGAAAAAGATCCCTGGCCAGTGTGGCTCAGTTGGTTGGAACATCATCCTGTAGAACAAATGGTTCCAAGTTTGATTCTCAGTCAAGGCACATACCCAGATTGTGGGTTCAAACCCCATCAAGGTACATATGAGAGGGCAACCAACTGATGTTTCTCTCACATCAATGATTCATTCTCATTCTCATATTCTCTCTCTCTCTCTCTCTCTCTCTCTCTCTCTCTCTCTCTCTCTCTCCAAAAAAATGTCCTCAGGCAAGGATAAAAAAAAATACACGAGAAATATAATCTATTACATAAAAATTTAAAGCCCCTTAAGGACCCCAAATTTTAACTAGTATTTTTGATACACCTATAGTGGGATAATTAATGCCAAGATTTATTAGGTTTGAAGATTTTTAAATGGTACCTTTTCAAGATAGTGACCTATAAAACATGTTAGAACATACTATTGTATATATTTACATGTGTGGGATGTTGGCTGTTGGTTTGTTTAACCACTAGTATTTCCCCCCCTGCTCATATTGTTTTAAGTTGGTATTTTTGTTATCAGAAGGATGTGATGTAATGCTCTTTTCAAAGTACAGCTGAAATCTCACTGGTTAGTGTTAAGAGTAAGTAAGTGTTTGTATCTTTCACTACATTATTGGGACCAATTCTGACTCTTAGAGTAAACCTCATGAGAAAAACTAGTCCTTTCTCAGATGTGATAATACAAAAATATAATATTTAGTTTAATTTTTAAATCTACATAATGAATTGTATATAAGACAGAGTAAAAATTCCAGACATTATCTTTGCCTCTCTATGACATTCAATTGTCTCATCACTATTACTTAGTTTGTCAACTTGTGAAATGTTCATCTCATGCAAACAGGTAAAGGATAAATGGGATTTAAAAAATTGGTGCTCTGTGGGTAATCTAAAACCTTTTCCATTGTACAGCTTGACTATACTATCTCTACAAAACTGCATATTTGTTCACCCAACCCCAGAGGTTATCCATCTCAGCTCAACCTGGGTGATACTTACAGACTGTTTTGTGTGGTGTGGTCAAAGGGTAAGCATTCGCTTCACACCAGCCCACTGGGAAGATGTCCATGGACTCAACATCAACAATAAACTCTGGAGCAGGAGTCTGCAGACCTGCATTGAAAAGCCAAGAGGACAGGTATGAATAAGTTTAACCAAAAAAGGCAAGGGAAAAAGGAAGATACTGAGCATCCCTGAGACTGAGGAAACATTCTTCTGGATATTAAACACAAAACTGAAAAAAAAAAGCCTTAGAACAGATACAAATACCTAAAATATGAAACAGCAAGAGTAAAAGGGGTTCAAATAAAGTGGGGGTTTCAAAAAGAGAGGTACTTCCTACTGAAAATGGATGGAGGAAGTAACCTAGGAACCAGTCCCTCCCTTTCCCAAGAACAGCTTTGAAATTAAAGAAGTGTGGCTGAGCTTGGGGTCAGGGCCACAGGACACACATTTAAGCCACCAAGATATTCTTTATCCAACACCAAGCAAAGATCAACCTTTAATGAAAGTTAAACATGACTGTTAAAAAGAAATAGTAAGACTCCCTAACACCAATTACAAGCAGTGAACACAGAAGACACCATATCTCCAGGTAACATGTTCCCTTATAAGTTGGAGTTACTTCTTTTGAACTCAGTTTGTGGCCTGAAGACTTTAGCTATGTCACACAAAGTCATTTCTGTAGTATGGACCTTTTAGTGGGGAGCTGCCTACCTCCTGCTTCATAAGTATAATAATGCTCTGTGACAAATCAGCATCACAGCTGAGACTCTAGAAGAGAAGAGATCTGGATATAATACTAGCTAAAGTTTTAAGGAGCCCTACTACTGACAGAATAAATTTGGAACCCAGAAAACTAGGGAAAGAAGAAAATTCTACTCTGAACCAACAGGCCTTTAAAAAAACACTTTAAGAGAAGATATTCTTGAATCAAAAGATAAGGGCTCTATCAGTAGAGAGTGACTAATGGGCTCTGACCACTAAATCTTGCTTTGCTTTGGCTTCTTCACTGAGCACCACGATGAAAGCAACACAGTAGAGCCCCTCACACACCCACATCACCACAGAACATCTGATGAATTTTTAATCACAGCGCCTCAAAATATGTAACTTAACTTCAAAAAGCTGAACACCAGCAAACACACAAGGGTTCTAACCATTTTAACTCACATGTTAGCTACAGCTATATTGGCTCCTCACCTCTTAATTCTCATCCTAAAGTAGATATTGTGGAAACATTATGTTATCTGATAAATGTAGATTCCTAATTCAATGGTAAGCCAATATATTGGTGTGTATAAAGCGCCCTGAACACTCTCAATGCAGACTCTAATATATGTGTTGCTAAGGCAAGCACCTAATGCAGATTCTGATACACACATTATCATTGCCATTAGTCACTTTGAACTTTTGATTTGTTCTCGAAGAAAGCAATTACTGTGATTATCAATCTTAATGTACTGTTTACTTAATTCTCCTATAATTTAAAAGATATATAAGCTAAATAAATGCAACCATGTTTATAGGGATTATTTTTCAACATGGTTGAATGAACACAAATCATTTCTGTCTCATACAATTCAGTTGTGCAAATTAATAAACAGAAACCTCATTTAAATTTTTATTGGCTCTGACCAGTGTGGCTCAGTGGATTGCACATTGTCCCACAAAGCAAAGGGTCACAGGTCTGATTCCCGGTCAGGGCACATGCTTAGGTTGTGGGCTGGCTGGTCCCCAGTTGGGGTGTGTGCGAGAAGCAACTGATAGATGTTTCTCTCACACATCGATGTTTCTCTTCCTCTCTTTCTCCCTCCCTTCTCCTCTCTTTAAAAACAAATACAATAAATATAATTTTAATCAATTTTAGACAGAGAGAGGAAAGGAGGGGGGAGACAGCAAGAGAGAGAAACATCAATTTGTTGTTCGACTTGTTTATACATTAATTGGTTGGCTCTTATATGTGCCCTGACCAGGGATCAGACCCACAACCTTGGTGTATCTGGATGATGCTCTAAACAACTGAGCTACTGAGCCAGGATAAACAGAAACATCATTTAAAAGGGAGGATGGGAGAGAGAACTCTCACATGTGTCACTCAATATACACTGCTGACCCCAACAAGAAGACTCCAAAAGGAAGAGACTCCAAAAGGAAGAGATGTACCTTGCATCCCTGACAGGAAGTGGTACTACTCTACTACCTCAGAAGGAGAAGATTCTTCCTTGTCCTGCAATAGCTGAACCAATGAGAAGTCACTATACTTTGAACTTTTAGTTGCCTCCAATGAACTCGTCATTTACAACCCTTCCCAATTCTATAAAAGACTGTTACCTTTGTTTATGAGTGTCTGTGGTATGCCTAGACCACATATCCCAAATTGCAATTTTTTGTTGTCCTGAATAAACTCATTTAGATGGAGATACATCTGGTTGCACATTTAAGGTCAACACGATCAACAATTAACCTATTTGTCAAAGAAATCCTCAAATAAGTAAGAAGACACCCCAAACAAACAAAAGGTAAAAAAAACTTCCCAAGTAGCTTCCAATGCGGAAGTAAGTGATTGGTCTCGTGTGCAAAGGCACGCAGTTCTCCAGAGGGTGCAATGAAGAGAGTCTCTGGGCTGGTTCCCCGTACAAAGGGACAAAGATGCTCTCGTCTTCAGGATCACAAGAACAGCATGTGTTTCTAAGCTACTCGACAATTTTGCTAACAGGCTGAATTCATCTAGTAGACATATTTGTATTTCCAGATTTATGTTTAGGTACAAGTAAGATTTTCAAGGTCAAAGTAGTACTTCAAAAAGCAGTATAAACTGAACTTTATAGCTTATTCCTTCCTGAATTAGGACTTTTGTCTTCCAATGTTCTGCTAGTTCAAACATCACATCATATTAATACTTTAATATATACACTGTGTAACAATGTATACATTAATATATTTGTAAGATTGTCTTTCCAGTATTTTAAAATTCTTTGAGTATGATTTCCATTGAATTAAACACATATTTATGAGCTATAATATGTCAGTGACCATGTTCTCAAGTATAACCCTGCCTGTCTTCCACCCCCAAATCTAGCCCATTAATGTATGTGTTAAACAAGAACTAATGAAAAAGTGGGTTTTTTATTACTCAAGAAAGTTTTTCCCAATCCTGTTCTGAATGATGGGTACCACTTTTTAATTTCCTTTTATCAACCTTCATGAATCTGTATACATAAGGCTGGACTCAGAATAGTCTTTTAGAATATAACCCCTTATTTTCCAAGATTTGAGGCCTAGTAGCTTATAAAATAATCATTAAAAATGTATACCATATTCTTTCCTTAATTATCCCAGGATTGCCAAAACTAGCTCTGCAAAGCTAAATGTTGCACTAAGGAACATAAGGAGCATTTTTATCATTTCACAGAAAAATCTCTTATATATGATACAAGACCATGCTCAATATCTGACTTTATTTCATCTGCATGAAGTCAATATGGATTCTTCTTATTCACTGTTATCCAGAACTGGCATTGCAAAAACCATCAGGAAGCCTAAATCTATATCTATGGGGAAAAACTTAAATAAGTTATCGCACATCCATAAGATAGAATATTCTGATGCTATAAAAAAGTATAAGAAACCTCTTTATATACTTATATATAAAAACATGTATGTATAGTTGAATACACAGTGTTCGGCACCGTGCAGAACACTCTGTGTAGACAGCATGCTACCATCTGCTTAAAAAGGGGAAAAGGACATATGTTTATATGTGCATGAAATAAATCTGAAAGGAAAGCAAATTATGAATACAGTCGGTGTCTTCAGGGAAAAGAACTGAGTGACTGCAGGCTTAGGGGACAGGAGGGGGAGAGAGAATTTGACCAAAGATACTTTTGTGTATTTTGGGCCCTACTGAATGAATTGCTTATTTACAATGACAACTTCACCATCATCACAATAACAACACAACAAGAAATACTCAGAGAAGAAAGGAGGAGTCTCATACATGAATACAGTCTTGCTAAGGAGGATAATGGAGGATAAGTTAGTTTCCTTAAAAGAAAATAAAGCTAAACCATGAATTATTTCACTGCTAAGAGGAGACTTTCTATACTTACAAAGCAAAAGTACAAGCATATCAGTTTGTAAGGATCACTTTGGAACCTTAAAATAATATTGCTATTTGCTCTATCCTGAGACTGTGTCCTCAGACCAGCAGATACCATTCAGTTCTGCAAAGTTTCACTCACCCTTCTTATTAGGGAGACTGTGTCATGTTCTAATCCAGCAGATAACTCTGGGCACTGCAACAGAACATGGCCTGTTCTATTCAGAACATCAGCATGAAAGAATGAGATAGCTTGTGATGACGCTGAAATATCTTAGAAACACAACCCTATCACACTCCTAACACTACATAACTGCTTAATTCTCAGCCAATTATGGAAAAGAACAAGCATGGGCGAGTGCAGGAGCAGGAGAAGCTTCTGGGGGACTGGAGGTGAGAGGGATGTGAGAGAGGAGGCTAAGGGCCAACTGTGAGGAAGGTAATTGGTTTTTGTTGAGGCCAGTAAGAGAACTGGAATGACCCCTCCATCTCAGTTAAAAGCTGGGGAGGGAAGACGGGCAAGAGGTATTTGAGGAAACAGGTTAATCTAGCCAAGATGGAGGTGTAGGTACATACACTGTGCCTCTTTGCACAACCAAAAGAAGGACAACAACAAATTTAAAAAGTGAAAATAACCAGAACTGGAAGAAAATCAAACTGTATGGAAGTCTGACAACCAAAAAGTTAAAAAAAAGAAACAGTAGAAAATACACTGGGGGAGGTTAAGGATAGTATAGGAAATGTAGAAGCCCAAGAACTTATATGTGTAACCCATGGACATGAACTAAAGGGGGGGAATGAGGGTGGGAGGGTGTGTGCAGGGTAGAGGGAATAAAGGGGGAAAATAGTACAACTATAATAACGTAATAAAATATATTAAAAAAAGAAGAATAAACATTTATCTAGACCAGCAGGAAGGGTGGAGATGGAAAACCGGATGGAGAGGACGTGAGGCAAGGTGATGGCTGGCGGAGCAGGCACTCCCATATTTGTGTGCAGATAAACTGGGAGGAACAACGAGGGAGAGAGACAGATGACACAACTCAGGGTTCCAGTATGAGGAAAGAAAACCTCAAAACCTTTGACTGACAAAACCTGTGGGGGTTGAGGTGGCAGGAGAAATACCCAGCATCACAGGAGAGTTTGTTGGAGAGACTCACAGGGTCCTAGAACGTACACAAACCCACCCACCTGGGAATCAGCATCAGAAGGGCCCAACTTGCTTGTAGGTAGCAGAGAAAGTGACTGAAAGCCTCTCCAAGAGCTGAGCAAGTGGCACTGTTCCCTCTCTGATGCCTCACCCACATACAGCACCACAACACAGTGATGTGGGTTGCCCTGCCCAGGTGAATACCTAAGGCTCTACCCCTTATTATGTAACAGGCATACCAAGACAAAAAATATGGCTCAAATGAAAGAACAGATCAAAGCTCCAGAAAAAATACAACTAAGTAATGAAGAGATAGCCAACCTATCAGATGCAGAGTCCAAAGCACTCGTAATCAGAATGCTCACAGAAATGGTTGAGTATGGTCGCAAAATAGAGGAAAAAGTGAAGGCTATGAAAAGTGAAATAAAGGAAAATGTACAGGGAACCAACAGTGAAGGGAAGGAAACCGGAACTCAAATCAATGGTTTGGAGCAGAAGGAAGAAGGAAACATTCAACCAGAACAGAATGAAGAAACAAGAATTCTAAAAAATGAGGAGAGGCTCAGGAACCTCCGGGACAACTTTAAATGTTCCAATATCTGAATCATAGGGGTGCCAGAAGGAGAAGAGGACGAGGAAGAAATTGAAAACTTATATGAAAACATAATGAAGGAGAACTTCCCCAATCTGGCAAAGGAAATAGACTTCCAGGAAGTCCAGGAAGCTCAGAGAGTCCCAAAGAAGTTGGACCCAAGGAAGTACGCACCAAGGCACATCATTTATATTACCCAAGATTAAAAAGGAGAGAATCTTAATAGCAGTAAGAGAAAAGGAGACAGTTACCTACAAAGGAGTGCCCATTAGACTCTCAGCTGATTTCTCCAAAGAAACCTTGAAGGCAAGAAGGGGCTGGGAAGAAGTATTCCAAGTCATGAAAGACAAGGACCTATATCCCAGATTACTCTATCCAGCAAAGCTTTCATTTAGAATGGAAGGGCAGATAAAGTGCTTTCCAGATAAGGTCAAGTTAAAGGAGTTCATCATCACCAAGCCCTTATTATATGAAATGTTAAAGGGACTTATGTAAGAAAAGAAGATAAAAAATACAAACAATAAAATGACAACAAACTCACAACTATCAACAACTGAACCTGAAAAAACAAAACAAAACAAAAACAAACTAAGCAAACAACTAGAACAGGTACAGATTCACAGAAATGGAGATCTCATGGAGGGTTATCAGCAGGAAAGTGGAGGGGGGAGAACAGGGGTTAAGGTACAGGAAAGAAGACACATAAATGGTAGGTACAAAATAGATGGGGAGGTTAAGAATAGTATGGGAAATGTAGAAGCCAAAGAACTTATATATATGACCCATGGACATGAACTAAGGTGGGGCATGAAGGTGGGAGAGGGGGTACAGGGTAGAGGGAAATAAAGGGGAGAGAAAAATAGGACAACTGTAATAGCATAATCAAAAAATATTTTTTAAAAAGAAACAAGTTATCATTGTTCAGCACCCTCGTTAATGTAGTTAAAGGTCACACCTAATTCTGATGGGCTCAGTGTATGATTAAAAGGAAAAGCACTAGCCCTGACTGAATTGCTCAGCTGGTTAAAGCGTTGTCCCGTACACCAATGACTTGCAGGCTAGATCCCTGATCTGGGCATTTACAGGAGGCAACCATTCTGTTTCTGTCTCCCTGGTTCTCTCTCTAAAATCAATAAACATATCCTTGGGTAAAGATTTAAAAAAACAAAGAATTGGATGCTGGGAATCTTGTGGGTCACCTGTCATACTTCTTCCATCTACAAATGCCCATCTAGGAATAAGATTTTATAGTACACCTTTGTTAGCTCCAGAGCTAAATTCCTAAGAAATAAAGAGAAGAGGTGAACTGTGGCTAGCAAGATCCAGATATGATAGAAAACAGACAAATTAAAGAAACACCACAGAAATGGGATTACACGTGTGTGTGTGTGTGTGTGTGTGTGTGTGTGTGTGTGTGTGTGGAGACAGAGACATATACACTCACAGGTTGCAAATATTTACAGCACTTAATATAGGCCAGTCACTTTTCTAAGAGTTTAATCCTCAGAGACAGGGACTATTTTCACCCCCATTTTACAGATGAGTAAATGAAGGCACAGAAAAAGACCAAATAGCCAGTAAGTGGCAGATCCAGGATTTAAACCCAGGCAATCTAGCTCTAGAGCCTTAAAAAGCATGTGAGGTGGACAGTTCTCTCTCTGTCTTTCTCTGTCTCTGTCTCTGTCTCTGTCTTTCTTCAGTTTGTTGTTTCTAGTCTATTTAGCAAGTTTTAATTCCTCTTAGGGCCCCCTATCCTTTCTGCAGAATTCCACTAGGAGGTAGCCATTGCTGCCTACCGCAGAAGAAGAAGGTGCCAGATCTACCCTCTCTCTGCAGGCAGAGTTGGGCTCAGACCTCTTCAACAGAAACATGGTCAGTCAGAAGTCACATTCAGCACAGTGGCAGCTTGAAAGCTCAAACTCTGCTTTGGTTTCTGCTGCAAAGCCTCCTGTAGCATCCATCAAAAAGCCTCCCTCCCAAATTCCCATTTTGCTGGGACAGCCAGAGCCGGTTTTGTTCCTGGCCACCAAGCACCTGCTAGCTGAGCATCAGGTTTTGGGACAAAACAAATTCGGGAGTAATTAGGCTTGCTCCACAGATGGCTCCCATTGCTTGGCCACCTTCCCTGTGCAGGACACATTGCTCCTGTATCCTGATTTGCTGAAGCAGCTTCTCCCCAAAATACCTCATTGCAGCCCATAGCCTCTTTTTAAAGATTTTAAATTCATCCACACTGACTAGAAATGTAATGATTTTCATATTTGCATTTTCCTTTGTTTAATTTTTGCAGGTCTAAAGAAATGCTTATTAACCACCTGACTTTTTCACAAATTATGGGAAGGCTTAAGGGGCAGTTTTCTGCACCTGGTCTCCTAAACAGAACAGGTTGACTCACACACATTTCTTTGAACCACGCCACACTCTGGCCATTTGATCTCTGAGTCCTTTACAAACTCCAGTGTCCATACAAATCACCTGGGGAGGGAGACTTTAAAATGCAGATCCCCAGGCCCTGCTTCCAGGACTCGGAGGCACTGGGGTCTGTGGTAGCCCCAGGAATCTGAATTTTAGTAGGATTCTTGTTGATTATAATATGGAAGGTACTGAACCACGCATATAAGGCAATTGACCAAGGAGTTTTTAAATTCTAGCTTACAAGTATAAAATACCTCACGATTTCAAAATTCAGTTTGTGAAATAGTAGTTGTTAAGGGGTTGCTGTATCCTAAATTGCTTTCTCATTCGGGAACATATTTTACTTATTCCTCATGTGCATTCAACAAGCACTGAGTGAGCTGCACGTGCATGAACTCATGTACAAATACCACGCTGTGTGACAGGCCAGGATGGGAGCACAGCCCTGTGCGATGACTCTCAGCGCCGCTGGCAATACCGGGATGTTCTCAGACACCATGAGTGGCCTATTCAGGTGGAGCACAGGCTCCATGTGAGGAGGTAACGCTGCACTGAAGAGGCGCTGCTTCTCTCTTTGCTTGTCATCACCTCCCCTTACTGGATTCTGACTATTCTGTGCCAAACACAACTCTGAGCACTTTATAGACACTACTTCTCTCAGCCAATCTCCACAACCATCTTATAAGGTAGAACCAATTATTATATACATTGTATAGAGCTGTACGAATAAGAAAAAGGATTTTAAACTCAAAAAGTACTCATGCTCAAACATCTAGGAAGCATCTAGGAAGCAGTGCATAGACTGCAGGGGGGGTTGCAGAACTTGAATCTTAGCTCTGTAAGAAATACAGACTCCGCACCTGTTAGGAGGAAGGCAATGACTGTATTTACAAAGCAGCCACCTCTTAGAGCTATGTGAAGAGGTAGGGGAAAGCAGTTAGGAGACTCCTGAAATCCTAAGAGTAAGGGAGGGAGACCTAAACTGGGGTGTGGCAGTGAGAAGAGAGAGAGATGCGGAGGGGACACTGGGCTACCGCAGTGACTACCTGGTCATGGGAGCTGTGGGGTGCAAACAGACAAGAGTTATTCTAGCACTAACTCAGATGGCTTTGTGATTTCTAATTTAGGCAAAGTAATGGTGCCATCAGGTCAGACCAAAAACTGGAGGGGAGCAGATGCAGGTGTTACACAGTGAGGTCCGGTGGGAAGATACTGATGTGCACATGGATGTGCTTTGTAGGGAGATGGAAATGGGAGGTGTGACTGTTTGCTGTGACTGGCAGGTATATGGATGTGTGAGCACAGAATTGCTGTTTGAAGTCACAAAGGAAGACGAGATGGTATGGGCACCAGGGAAGAAAAGGACTTTGAAGAATTCTGACCTTAATGTGTGAGGAAAGCAGAGCAAAGGTGAAACCAGGAACCTCATCTAAGGAAAAGTCAGAGGGGAAGAGAAACCTGTCCAGCCAGTATTCTGGAAACCATGAGAGGAGGACTATGAAGGAGGGACCACTGTAGGTCAAAAGCTGCAAAGAGGAAGCAGGACAGAACCACCTCAGAGAAGGAGAATGACCAATGATTACAGGGAAACATACGTAAAAAGAAAACATCCTCCGTAAAAAACAAAAAACAACCAAAACAAGAGATGGAAAATGTGTATTAACCCTCCTCACAAGAGGAGAAGAGAAAACTGAATGTGCAGGGAAAATGAGGCCAGGAAAGGGAATTACTGGGAATGGAAAGGCATGACACCTGCCATGTCAGGGGCATGAAGTCGTTACAGAAATTGCCTCCCTTGCATCCACTGCTGCACCCAATATAAGAGCAGAGCTAACAAGGCATGTCTTGTTTCGTACTTAATGTTAAAGATGAAACTTAATGTTCATCAGCTAACTTGCCAATAAGAATAAGCCTCCATCACTTCATTATGTAATCTGAGATCTTGTAGATATGATTTCCACAAAACAAAGTTTTCTTTTAAGATTAAGTAGAATGAGGGAATACTGATTATGGCCGATTGGCTCTCAGCACCAAGTCCCCCTTCCTCTCTGCCTGCAGGGGATGGAGATCTAGAAAATTAAACTCCCAGACTCCCTTCCACGATAGAGTAGAGTTCAAAATCGGTTCCATCGCTGGCATCTACTCTTGTGGGCTTTGAAGGACAGAAAGGGGCACAGACCACCTTCCTGCTGTCATGACTACTGGCAAGCAAGGTCATGGAGTGTCGGCAGCTGGACTTGGTACGTCCATTTCCAGTCATAAACTTCAAGGGTCTCTGAGGCTGCTGGAGCACCTCCAACGTTTCCCCACAAGCTTCTCAGTTGTGAGCGGGACAGGAGCCAGTGGCAGGCCGCGGATTGCAGCTTCCTGCCCATGGGGTTCCACCGGGGCCTTAAAATAGAGTCTGTGTCAGCCTCATGATCTCTGTCTGGGCACCTCGTTTCCTGCCATAGTCTTTTCCTGCTTGAAATATCTATTGTGCTTTCTTGACTGACGCCAAGGCAGAAAGGATTATACCTCCAGTTTCTAAGTTCTATGGGTCCTCCAAGCTCATTTCATCTTACTATTAAATGCTGAAACTTACAGCCTGGCACTTATCTACTTATCAGAGTAAACTGCACTTTGCTGCCCCTGCATCCCAAGAAAATGTGAGTTCTGGGCCTAGGCAGACCTAAAGAACTTACTTTTGACCTATCCGAGCATCTAGAACAGTGCTGTTCAAAAGAACTTCCTGCGTGGGTGGAAATGTTCCGTGTCTGGGCTGTCCAAAATAGCAGCCACAAGCCTCACGTGACTACTGAACACTTCACTTCACAGAGTACAACTGAGGAACCGAAATTGTAACCTAATTTTAACTACTTTAAAATGATATGTAGCAACTTGTGACTAGGAGCCACCATGGTGCACAGCACAGATCTAAAATCCATTCATCTCCTGAGAATCTCTCCTGCAGGGATTGGATCTGGGGTCCATGAATTCCACAGAGATCCATTCAAGAATTGTTTTGAGGGGACTCGTGAATCATCTGAAATTGCACCAAAAATTGTATACACATGCAAGTACATTTTTCTGAGTGTTCACAGCTTTCATCAGAATCTCAAATGTCCTATAGAAAATGTAAAAAAAAATGTTCTGCGACTGCAGTCCATGCTAAGAATGCCGGCATTACTTAGCTCTAATAAGATAACCTGGTTCAAAGTAGACTTCATTTTTCAGGATATCTACATGGGAACCACCTAGGTCCTCTATCAAAATACTTTTCCATGTCCACCCTGGTTCTGGCCCTCATTCCTATGTCTGAAATGGAATCAATTTTGCCACAAGGGGCTCAGGCACAAAACTCCATTAACCATACTTAGTGTATTACCTCATTTATTCATTGATCAAATCATCAAATAGTTGAGAGTCAACCAAGTACAGAAGACAAGGAATGCAAGAAACAAGCCAATTCAGGCCACTGGACCCAAGAAAGACAGTGGCATTGGGGCAAAGGGTGGGGGAACCAAACAGAAAACACCAGCTGAAAGTCTAAGGAGCAGGGGGACCGCTCAATCCCCTGACAACTCTGCACAGCCAGGTCACACCGCCCCCCGGGGCTGATGGCTAGAGGTTTGCCCTCTAGGAAAGACGAACCAGAGTGACTTAGAGTTGGAAACACCAGGAGACATCCGAGAACAAGGAAAAAACAAGGGATAAAATAGGACTATGTGAAAGGCCATGCACCAAGAGTAAAAGGCCTGAACGTTTCCACCATCACTCCTAACAACACAGTTGTAAGCTGAGTTAGGACACTGCCAGTTGCAGGTGGAGGGGGTGAGGACAGCCCGGCCTGGTCAGGGAAGTGTCCTGCAAGGTGCTGTGCAGTGTTTCAGTCTTAAAGGACGTGGAGAAAAGGGAACCAGCAGAGGATCACACGCCAAGGTCTATTTCACCGCAGCCAAGAAGCTGAGAAAAAAAAAATCAGATACATCAAAACCCTGGCACTGGACAATTCCAAAGGGCATGCATTTCTTAAGAGGGAAAAAGGAGAGAGCATATCTGTCCTTGAATTGTCACTGCACCCTGTGTTTAAATACCTACACCAAAATTCTACAGAAGGCACACAGGCTTAAAGAGTCCCCGTGTTGCTGATGATGGCTGTCACCTCATGGAAACCAGGGGCCGTATTCGAACTGGGCCCTGGATATTCCAAGCTTGTCAATGTGGAATGTGAAGTTCACAGGGGAGGATGCAACTCCTGGATGCTAGAAAGCTACTGTCCGAACTACACAGCACACAAAGACACACAGACTGAAGTGCATACACCGTGGTACACAGACTGGGACTGAAAGTACTGGGTAACAAGCGCCTCGGGACGTCCTTCTCTCCCGACGTTCCCAGTGCAAAAACACTTGCTGGGAATCCCCTTTGTGTTCATTCATGACAGCGATCTCAACTTCAAAACCAGGTTTTGGTGCTCATGTTCTAAAGCTGTCTACCAAGGTTACTGTAGCGGCAACAATGAAAAGAACTACGTAACTTAGCAGAAATGAAGTCTGCTAGTCATCATGCCTTTTATGACATACCAGACACTTCTGCCTCAGCTGCAAGGAAAAAATACTTCATATTCAGGAATATGGAGCATATCACATCTCTTCTAAATGAGAAATCATATTAATAATAATGACCGTAAGAGAAACTAAGAAGGCAATGCAAAAATTTAAACTCTCAGAGAGTTCACACACTGTGAGGGTGAAGAGAACACCCTAACCCTATTTGCCCCTGAAGAAGATGATCTGAAATGTATGTGAAGTGACTTGTTTTGTACAATGCAAACTGTGTGGCCGCAATGCTGGAGGTATTAAAACTGAAGGCGATTTATATTATGTGGATAACGCTCGCTCATAACGGTACAGAGATTACCTAGAGGAGAACATTATTTTAAGAAAAAACATGACAATATCCTTCCCAAAACACAAAGCCCCATCCTAATAAATCGCCCTTGCTCATTGTCAGCAGCTTGAGAGAGCTTGAGATTCTATCCAAATATGCACCTAAAATAAGATTACACTGATCTCATATATTTTATTCATTGCTCCCCTTTCAACATCAGCTCCTTCGGACACTCAAAGGACTATCTGACTTCAAGAGAAGTGAAATATTAAATAAAAATCACCATTTTAATGACCTGAAAGTGGCCAATTAACCATGAGTTGAAAATACTTCAAATCAATTTAATGCACAAATATAACTGATAAATTGTTATGAAGTACTTCATAAATTTAAGTGCCAAATAAATGGTCTGTAATCAGAATCACCATCATCATAAAAACACTCTCACAGTCACAAACTGACCATAGTGAGTCTCTAATAGTTTATCCCCAGGACTGAGGAAAGACAACACCATAGACACAGAACTGAAATAATGAGAAGGAAGTGCCAGTAAACTTGCCATTATGTCAAATGGTAAATGTTCAAACAAGGGCCAAGAACAAAACAAACAAACCCCCCCAAAAAATTTAAGCCAGTTCAAGGAGACTGAGTGGACTTTTACTTTATTGAATGAGACAAATGCATATTTGTGACCAATAATTACAGATAGACAATATTCAACAGATCATTTAATTTTCTTTTCTTCAGCTGTGTAAGGTCTGGAGAAATGGACAATTTACTTTTTGACCTTCTTCCTAATGCTAAACTCACTGCCATTACTACAGAATGAAAGCACTCTGGAGAATGAGCAGAAGAGCTGGCATGAGCTGACATATTTCTTTGCTATAAATCCAGAAATTTATATCCAAAGAAAAACAGCAATAAGGCCCTGGCTGGTGTGGCTCAGTGGATTGAGTGACGGCCTGCAAACCAAAGGGTTGCCAGTTCAATTCCCAGTCTACGGCATATGCCTGGGTTGCAGGCCATGTCACTGGTTGGGGTGGGGGGGGCACGTGTGAGAGGCAACCACATTGATGTTTCTCTCCCTCAGTTTCTCCTTTCCTTCCCCTCTCTCTAAAAATAAATAAATAAAATCTTTTAGAAAACCAGCAGTAAGGAGAAAAGACTGACAAAAAATGTTAAGGAAACACTCAAAGTTAATCATCACTCTTTTACAAACTGGGAAGCTGTGGGGTCTAGTGAATTAAGCAACAAAGTTGTCGAGAGCAATGTAATCGAACCCTAGGCACATCTTAAGACTTAAGATGGTTTCTCTATCTACAGAAATTGGGGTAATCTTACTGCTGTCTGCATTAGGTAATTAACTTCTGTGATGCACTATGGAAGTACAAACTGTTAAATAAATTCTGACTACCAAAGAATTTTAACCAGAATGTGCTAAATAATAAGGATGACACATGGGTTCTGAACTTTACCATTTTTGTTTTCAAATTGATAATGCAAACAAGACTCCGACCTTAAAATTTGGCTTATAGTATTAGGTGGCATGTTCAACTAAGGCATTCAAAGTCGTCCTAGAGCTCCTGTTTCCCCCAGGGCAGTCGGCTCAGCTTCACGTGTAGTGAAGAAAATGAGGTCACATTCTATTCCTGTAGCTGCAGAAACATCACTATTATGCTGCCTGCATCTACATTTTGGCTAATTCCAACAAGAGGCCATTCTACTTGAAAATCTACTAAGCAATCAACTTTTTGAGAATTCCCTCTTATTTAAAATTGGAAATCCTAAACCACAGTAATGTTTTAAACCATTTTCTGGGAATTAACAACATTTATGACGTTCAGCTAAAATTACTGCTCTCTACCCTTCCCAGTCTCTTGAACGGTAATATTGATGAGATGCTGGGTGTAGCTAAAAACTTTCAATACTTTTTGACCTATTTACTGATGAAATAAAGATAAAGATATTAGCAGAAATTCTATGACCTCTCAAACTTTCTATTCCAATGGTAGTATGAATATGCTGTAAGATTCAAAATACAGACCAGGAAAGCTAATGTAACCTTATTATTCATATGTAGTCTTATTGCTTTTTCCATATACACTTGTAATAACTATTGAGTGCTATGAAACAGAAAAACAAACAAAAAAGAAGCAAAGTATTTTAAATCACAGAAAGATGGGAAAATCTTAAAGATCCAATCCATTTCAATTTTTTTCATTGAAAATATAACATCTAGAAAATATACTCTTCTATCTAAATCCAAAATCTGATCAAGATTTTACTTACAAACACACTGTTCTGTGAATTATCTGTACAACTGTAAATAAAAATGTAGCTATAAAGAACAGTTTAAACACCATTAAACAAACAAACCTAATTCCTGATTATACAGAGGTGGGCAAAAGTAGGTTTACGGGTCTAAGTGCCACATGGACTTTATTCTTGTATTATTATTTATTAATCATTGTATTATATATTTGTATCACAATTTTAAAACTCCTTTGGCCCACCCTTGTATGTTCGGGGAGAAAATCATCTCCAGTTACTCTTTTAAGGAAAAATTAAACATCTATGGAAGGAACCAAAGAAGGGTATTATTCACATTAAAATACACAGTTCTATCCTCATAAGAACCAAGACCTCAAATACTAGTTTTAGTGACTCATTAATTTGTGAAATTAGCTTTTATAATCAGAGATGTAAAAAACCACTGTGTTCAAAACAAAATTATTACTCCAGCATCTCATTTCATGAAATTCTTAAATTAAAATGTGAGCCTCCATACGGATTTGTGTTTGATTAGTTTCACTTATTTAAGAACACTGAATAATTTAAGATCTGTTTAAATAAAAGAAACACATGAAAAGGGCACTTCCAAGAAGTGCTGGAGACTTCAGCACTCTGTCATTTCTGGACCCTAAATTCTCCAGAATGATTATAAACTACACTTACCTTCCAGGTGAAGCCACATCAGCCTCCCCTTCACCCTCACAACAGAGGCCACACAGAGTTCTCTTGGATTCCTGGGGTTTACGGCTTCCAGCTTCATGTTCTTTGTGAAACCCCGACTGAATGATGTCTGAAAGAGAGAGCCGGCGCTGAGCCAGTAGATCCCACAACGAGATAGTGCGCAGCAGCAAGGCCGGCCAGCTGATGCGGCAGAAGTGCACATGCACACCCACGCACACAGACCTTATTCATAAGACAAACAGGTTGTTCACATGTTTGTCCTTCCCGCCACTTACGAGGAAAGAACCATGCCTTCTCCATGTGTATCCCAGAAATTAGAACTCTGCTTGGCATACAGCAGGTGCCTAATAACATGTGTTGAATGAGAGGATGAACACATTCTCTGTTTCCAGTCCCATATGCATGCTCACTTCTACTGAATCACTGAGACACACATAATTTCTTCTACTTCTCTGTATTCCTCACCCACATCAGATCTGGGCATATCTGGGGGCGTGAAAGGAGAGAGATCGAGTCTCTGCCTGGGATCATCTTCCTTTGGCCTGAAGAATATCCGTTAGCATTTCTTTTAGCACAGGTGTACTGGTGAGGAATTCCTCTCTCTGAAATGATCTTCATTTTATCTTTCTGCTTCTTGCTTATGTGTATTTACTTTCTAAATTCACATTTAAAAAATTTACATATAGGAAAATTCACTCTTTGTACACTGGTCCATGAGGGTAAGGCTGTTAGATAAATGCCTACAGCCGTATGGCCATAACCACAGTCAAGATACAGAGCAGTCCCTTCACCTCCAAAACACCCTTACACTGGCCTCTCGGTAATCAACTCCTCTCAGGCTCCCAGTTCCTGGACCACTGATCTGTTTTCTGTGCCTCTACTCCCACCTTTTCCATATGCCATATAGAAGGAATGATATACTATGGAGCCTGCAAGTCTGGCTTCTTTCCCTAAGCAAACTGTATTTGAGCATCATCCATGCTCGTGCATGACGAGTCAGTAGTTCATTCTGTTATACTGTTGAGTAGTTTATGTAGATGTACCACAGTCTGTCCCTCTGTTTACCAGTTGAAGGACATTTGGATTGTTTCCAATTTTTGGTGACTCTGAACAAAGTCATCATAAACACTTAAGCACAAGTTTTTGTACGAACATAAACACATTAGTCAGCGCCAGCTGCCAGACTAGGTGGCTTAAACAAGAGAAATGTCTCGCAGCTCTGGAGGTTGGAAGTCTGAGATGAGAGTGTCCGCAGATCCAGTGTCTTCTGAGGCCTCTCTCCTTGGTTTGTACACGGCTGTCTTCTCCTTGTGCCTCTACATGCCTTCTCCTCCGTGTATGTGGTGTGTATTTCTATCTCTTCTTCTTACAGGGACACCAGTCACACTGGACTAAGGCCCACCCATACGATCTCATTTTACCTTAATTACCTGTTTAAAGACTCTAATTCCAAATACAGCCACATTCAGAGGTTCTTGAGGTTAGGACCTTAAAACATGAATTTTGGAGGGACACAACTCAGCCTATAACTGTTTTATTTATAGCTTGTAACTGTTTTATTTCTCTAAAAAGAGAAGTGCTGGACCACATGGTAAAAGTATGTTTCTAAAACAACTGCTAAATTATTTTCTAATATATCATTTTGCATTCCCATCAGCAGTGTATAGGGTTCCAGTTGCTAAACATCCTCACCAATTGATATTGCCAGTTTTCAAATTTTAGCCATTCTTATAGGTAAGTGGTTTAAACTTGCATTTTCCCTATGGCTAATGACATTAAGCAATTTTTCACATTTGTCATTTATAAGTCTTTTTTGGTGAAGTGTCTATTTTTACCTTCATTCTTGAAATATGTTTTTACTGAATAAAGAATTAAGTTTTGTTTTCTTTGTAGTACTCTAAAGAAGTTGGTTCACTGTTTTTTGGCCTCCATTGATTCTGATGAGGAGTTTGTTATTATTCAAACTGTTATTCCTCTATTTGAAATGTATCATTTTTTTTCTGGATGTTTTCAAGATTTTTCTCTCCATGTCTGCATTTCAGTGATTTGACTATGTTGGGTTTCTTTGTATTTATGCTGCCTGGGACTCCCTGAGATTCCTGAACCTGTAAATTCAGATCTTTCAGCTACTTTGTTTAATTGGGGACCATTACTCCTTCATGCATTTTTTCCTTCCACACACTCTGTGCCCACTTCTTCTGAGTCTCTGATGACACACGAGATTGCCCCTCAGATCTCCAAGATTCTCTTCATCTCCTCCCAACCACCTGCCATTTTTTTCTCTGTTCTTCACATACAACAATTTCTATCTTCAATTTTATAAACTCTTTCCTCTCTCATCCCTATTCTGCTATTAAGCCCTTCCAATAAATTTACTTATTTCATATATTGTATTTGTATTTGTCAGGTTTAGAATTTCTCTTTTTTTGTATTTCTACTTCTATTCTGGCACTTCCTATCTTTTCATTCATTGGCAGAATCTCTTCCTTTATATGAATGTTTCTAAAATTTTAGAGTACATCAAAATCATTTGGAAAGCCTGTTAAAAACAGACTGCTAGGCTGCCTCCCAAAGTTTGTGATTCATTTTATTTAAAGTGAGGCCAAAGAATCAGAGAATCAGTATTTCCAACAAGTCCTCAGGTGATGCTGGAGGAGCTTGCCTTAGAGCCACACTTTGGTGACCAGTGCTTTCTACTAGTGAGCTTAGTTATAACAGGGGCTTTAAAATACTTGTCTACTACCAATATCTGGGTCATCTTGGGTTTGGTCTCTGCTGATTATCTCTTCCACTGAGAAGGAGTCTGAGTTTCCTATTTCTTCATGTGCTGATCAACAATAGATTGAAATCTGGATATTTTAAATGTTACATCATAGAAAATCTAGATTGTATTATATCCCTCCTAAGAGTGTTGATTCTTCTGTTTTAGCAAGCAATGAACTTCATTGGACTCAAACTATACACTCTTATCTGTTGAGAAGCAGCATAAACCTTAGTTCTGTTCTTTCATCCTTAGCTACTAGGTTGCGTGGAGTTTGCCTGTCAAATACGCGGTCCAGGGATCAGCCAGAGATTTAAGCAGAGTTTATGCACAGAATTCGTGGTTCCCCCTCCTGGCTTTTCCCTGTCTGTGACTTCCCTCACTTTCCAGTAGTTGTGGTTGCCCAAATTCGGCTATCAGGTCATATGCCCAGAAAGATCATAGATTTTATATCAGTGTTTTAGTCATCCTGCAAGTTGTCAACTGTGGCTAACTTCAGTCCACTTGTCTAAAAATTTGACGATGATCCCCCCATGGTCTTCCTTTCTTCCACACTCCTGCTCCCTCTGGCATCTGCCTGCTTTGGTTTACTCTCCACATCCCTCAGGGAGGTGTTTTTATTATGTCCGGTATTTAGTTGCCATCTGTGGGAGGGTCACTTCCCTATGAGCTTAGCCATTACTGAAAGCAACACTTCCTCCTAAGTAAATATAAAAATTTCCAAATTACCCACTACTGTAAATTTTAACCAGACATTACAATACAATATAAATATATCTATTTTGAAATATATAGACAGAGATAAGTGCCTATAAGTAATAGATTATATCTCTTTGTTACTCATGGAAGGAAACCAAGGTAATTCACACTTACATATCTTTTTATATACATTAGGTTCAAATGAAAGTCTATCTCTATGTAACAGAACAGAATTATCCAATGTACACTGAGAAATCAATTTGCTCTGTTCCTTTATGTTTCTTTGGAAACAGGAATGAAAGCTCCTCCAGGTGGGCCACTTTCCTGCACGTCATCTAAACATATCCACACATATTATGTACTGAGCTTCTTTCTGATAATACAGCTCAACAGGCTGCCTGAAAAGCCTCCAAGTAAGTTATAACGCATTTTATCCTATTATAATAAGGGAAAGCTACAACCACATGACCTATTTTAGTTTCCACTTACTGCTCGGGGGTAATTTATAAAGGATCAATGGCAACACTGTTACCTGTGAGTTTATTTTACTAAGCATTTGGCTGTGTCAATCTATTTCAGAACTGCCTGTGGTTGTTAAACATCCTCAGGGAAATGTCTTCCATGCATCCACTTCCAAACTACCTCTCCTGTGGTACACACAAGATTGGTGATTAAAAAAGAATTCATAATAAGCATTCCATTAAAGAACACTGTAGCAAGCTAATAAAATTCAGCAAAGTATCAATGATGCAATGCATACGTCAACAGGCAGATAACAATCCTGTCGATTAAATAAACAAAAAGCCAGAAACAAAGAGGGGCACATCTGTAACAAGTGCATCCCTAATGAATACGCCAGTGTATTTATCAGAACAGATTTAATCTAGGTAGTTAAATCCTAGAAGCTCAGAGGTCACCTGGGGATATGGCTACTTACTCCACTGTTAAAATAAAATCCATTTTGACAACAGCTGGCTGAATGGGAGCAGCAGTCAGCTAAAAAGATGCTTTGGTGGAACTATGCTATCACAGAAGAAACACGTCCTTAAATACAGAACTAGGGGAGATATGAGAGTTTTCTCTCCAAAGTTAAAGAATCAGGGGAAGATTTTTCTTCTTGTCAAGTAGAAAACACAAAGTAAAGGGGCTTGGGGAAGTGATGAAGTGTTCCTATGATCCAAAATGAAAGGCCATAAGGCCAGGAGATTCTGTCACAAGTGATTTCAACAGGGTAAAAAGTTTAATAAGACTGCACTGCACTTGATATGCTTTCAGTGGTAAGCAGCTGATATCCCCACGATGGTACAGTTACACAGCTGCCCCCTTCATACCACCTAAACTCTCGCCATACAGTTCTTTCAAAGCCACAGAAGAGCTGCCTTTGTGCAAAGGCAATGCCATCCAAGCAGAAAGTTCATTTCATCAGTTACAAAGCTTTGATTTCCACTCTGCCACTGATTTGTTTCTGTATTTAGGAGTACAAGTTGACCTAGTAATCAACCTACTTAATTCTTCAAAATCCATTTTTAACTTATGTTCAGTATTGAGTTTCTCTCTATGAAGTCAACCCTTTCCTCCTCTCAGTTCTCATATTCTGTTACCCTGCAGAACAAATTATAGGTGGGGTTGCAATGAATCAGCAGCAACAGGAACCCATGTCTAGAAAACAACTCTTTGATTTGAGAGAGCTTTGAATAGTAGTATTAGCAATCCCCAACTGGAAGACTTTTGTCTTGGCATAAAGATTACCTATCAACCTATCACGACTAAATGCATGTTCAACACACTAGGCTATACATTAATGCCTCATTCTTAAATCAGAGATAATAATCTCAGTCCCTTTTCATAGTTCCTAGGGTTGATGAAGTTTAAATGAATAATTTATGAACTACTTAATACAATGAACTCCTACAACTAAACAAGTACACACACATACAAACATACACACACGCGTTGCTATTTTATTTGTCACAAAAATCCTATTACTATGTCAGTAAGGTCTATTTGAACAAGGTAGAGGCTTAAAATAAGCAAAGGAAAGTACAAAATTGTTGGACTAGCATCCCACTAAAATAATCCAAGACAAAAAAGTAAAAATAAATATTTTAAGACTATTCTTATCAATATCACACTCCACAGCAAGTGCATAACTATTGGTGGCACAGGAGGCTAACTGTTCACCAAAGTTTATCCTCCTTCTTCCACAGCATGAAATTATGCTGAGGACCAGCAGGCCAGCCAGGACACGCCCACGCCTCACTCATGACCTGGGGTAGGGAATCATTCTCACCAATGAAAAGTGAGCAGAACAGTATGTGTCAATCAATACCAGCTACAGTGCTTAGAACTAAGACTATCTTCTCCTGGATTTCTTTCCCTATCTGTTCACCAAAACATATCTAGCCTAAGGCTCATCACAATGAGCCACCCGATAGTCAGAAACATCCTGGGCCCTTCCTTCCCTAAGTGAGAAGCACATTTATAACATGTTCAAGCCACATTATACATTCAGTAATCAGTTTGTTACAACATCTCAGAATTACTCTAATATACAAACTTGAAAGGAGAACTTTTCAAAAACTACGAAAATTTTAGGGTCCTACAGAACAAACCAGCATTCTAATCTTGCTCAATAAATAGAAAACAATTGGTAACATTTATAGTAAGCAACATCTATGATAAAAGAAATAACAAGAAACGAGTGTCTTACATTTTTGAAGCAGAACGGAGGGGCTTCTTCTGTTCCATGCTGCTTGTGATAATCTGCCCAGTCAAAGTCCTGGCCAGAGCACCCTGTGCGGGAAAGAACAGTGACAGAGCGTGAGTCAAGCTAAACCTCAGAGAAATGAACAGCTTTATGATGTGTCACTAATGAAAATAATAAGGGGTGCAAGGATAAGCCCCCAAAAGGTAAAGCCTTTTCTTAAGCCTGAGAGCACATCAGATTTTATGAGGGTCAAACAAAATATTTTGAAAAATGTGAAGTACTACATACAGATAAGGTATACCCTATTATCATAACATGGTGCCCAAAATCAGGGAAGAAGGTGGAATTTACCCACATCAGTGCACGACAGTGGGTAGATCTGCTTTGGGGAAGAACAGAAGATACTGAGGGAGGGGTTTAAGAAACAGTTATTCATATATGAGGTCTCTCTGGGAAAAGTCCAGCCAATGTTAATGTAATGAGAATGGTTTGCATGACATCAATGTAACCTGGCAGTCAAGGAGAATGGACTGGAATGCACATGTGTGAACAATGACAATTTCACTGTACTAGTCAGTGGAGGTGGTAGATGCCACTGAGTGTGAGCATGTGTACTGTGGGGCCGTCACATTCAAAATGACTAAGTAGAGCAATGAATCTGCATGAAATTTTGCATTAAGCTTGAACATTCCTCTGAGGAAAATGTCTGGATGATTCAGAAGGCCACAGCTATGGACAACTGAAGATTGGCAGCTTCATCACAACAACATGCCCACTCACGCATCATGTCTCGTGCAGAGTTTTTTTGTGAAACAGTGAATCACCTAGGTGACTCGGCCCCCTTACCGCCCAGATTTGGTACTCTGTGACTTCTGGCTTTTCCCAAAACTAAAGTCACCTTCAAAAAGGAAGAGATTCTAGACCATTGATAAGATTCAGGAAAATACGATGGGGCAGCTGATGGTGACTGAGAGAACTGTGTGAGGTGACAAGGTGTCTACTTTGAGGTGGACTGAGGCATCATTGTCCTGTGTACAATGTTTTTTTATCTTGTATCTTCTTCAGTACATGTCTCTATTTTTCATATTACATGGCTGGATGCCTTCTGGGCAGACCTTGTATACTAAATTTAATTAAATACAGATCTTACCAAAATGGGTTTTTCCTATCTTTATTCATTTCATTTGAGAGGGAAGGTGCAATTATGCAATATATATCCATCATAACTACAAGACACGGGAGAAGGTGAGAGAAGAAAACAGTTCTAAATTGTTAGAACAACATAGGGTATATGGCTTAACTAGACAGGAAAATACATTATATGAGTATTTGTGTTTTCTGTGAAAAAAGGATGGTGATGGAAATGAAAAATACAGTGGCTATTAGGATTCATTGACACTGTAACAAATGTCACTATACTCTTCACTTAGTGCTCTCTCTTTATTGTTTGGGTTATTGAACATACATGCAACTATATTTTTGATGCCAAAGAAACTGGAGAAATTTCTTTTCCTCCGCATTGTCCATAACCCTACACCCTCAAATTCAGTTCACATGGGGACTCTAGTCACTAAATCCCAAAGTTGCAGAGTAACTACAGAAATTCTTTATTAAAGAAACTCAAGACACTGGTTGCCTTCTACCTCCATCTGTACTCACAAGCACAAAACAATATTCTTTTCATTAAGTAAGCTCAATTTAACCAACTCTTCTTTAGAGCGGGGTATTATTCAAGAAAGCAGCTGTCCTCCTCTGGTCCAGGGACTGAGCCTTGATCCTCCCATCCCCTGCCACCCATCAGCAGCACAGGTAATCCCTTCTGCGTAAGATACCCGTCTCATTCTATAAAGACTGGCAGTTCCCCACTTCTTTCCAGAAAGGAGATAAGAAGTCTCAGAGTTGTGAGATGCTATGTACTCTTTCAAGCTGGTTCTGAAGAGGTCTTGTACATCTTCTACCTCCCCGCCTGCCTTGCAACACCGCTCTCTCCAGAGCTGTCCCTCCAGCCGGATGCTCTTGCATCAGAGGTTTCTGGAAGGAACCAAACCAACTTTCTCCCGAATATTCATAAAGTAAAACAAAATGTGTTTTAAATGAGGTAGTGCAAGTTTCTGTGCAATTACTATAACTTGCCACTTTAAGAGAATTAGTCTGTCTGAAACTGTTTGGGATCAAATACTCACATTAATGTATAAGAATAGGAGAATCCACCAAAAGACACCTAAAACTGGAGAGAAGTTATCTAACAGTACAAAGCGTACTGAACCTCAAGGTGGGACTGATTTTAGACCCAGTTCTACTAGGAACTAGATGGAATAAGGCAAAAGTCTTCTGTGCAACAGACTTTATCTACTAATTCACAAAACAAGATCTTTCAAGTCTCCTCTGGCTGCTGCGCTCCATGATTCAGAGCAGCCATCACTAATAGTGTACTGCTGCTGCTTAGGATTCTTCCCTTTCCCCTGTGGTTAATGGCCTTTTCTCCTCCTATGAAAAAAGTGTGAAAGGGTCGACAGAGGTTATGTAACAAGAAATCCCTAGTCGAGCTCTTGATTAAACAGCTGAAGGCAAGATGGCTCGCTGCAAAAGAAGGACCCTATTTGGTTAGGGGTGTCGCCAGCCCACAGTTAATCAAGGTCTCCCCCTGTTCCGTATCTCTTGCCTAGACCTCCACTACTTCCTTAGTTAATTTTGTGAGAAAATATTATCCACATCATGGGGGAAGGGAAAAAATAAGGGGAAAAAATGACCAATGAATAGTAAACTATGTTCTAATATGAAATTTAGGTTCTTTATGGTCAATGTTTGTTCAGATAAAACTTTTCAACTTAGAAGTCCCCTCTACTTCTATAGACAGGCATTCAGCAGGGTTTTCTATTATCAAGTCCATAATCACCAACCTCCAAAGGGCTTCGACCCACTCCATAAAATGTCATGCTCCACAGTTTCTTGGACTAACATTCAGTCCTGTCTATCCAGTTTTCAAGACTCTCTATGGGAAGCCATTTTTAATCTAATTATTCCAAGAGACAACCGAGTCTTGCTGAGTACGCTGGCAACAACTAATTATTCTGCCCCTAGAACTCTCTCCTTCCCCTGAACATTTGAACAGCCAAGACTTTTCTTCCTCCTCCTTCTCCTAGGGACCTTTATTCACTTAAAATTCTTTTCCTTCATGCTGATAATGAGCTCTCTTTGTAAGGCAGTTTTGTGACAGCTCAGAAAATAACGGCTACATAAAAACAAATTGCTGTGCCTTGTATAATAGAGACAACAGGGGTCAATTATATTCATTAATCAACAAAGACAGAACAAGGAGTTCTAAGGCTTAACTGCAGTCAGGAAAATATGTTTTAAACCTGGAAGAGAGGGAAATAGCAGAGGGGAAAAGAAAATAAAAGAAAATCAACCCCCCTTGGGCTATTAAAATTTGCAACAAGCTGCCATAGGAGACTGTTGAGCCACTACCACTAGACTTATTTCAGCTTTTATTAGTATTTATTCTGAATAAAGTTCCAACTGTTACAGGTCCAGAAAGGAACAGGTCGATGACCCATATCCATGTGACACAAATTAATTGACATAAAACAGCTCTACTTCCAAACATTGCTATTGGCAGTGTTAGTAGACAATTCTTTTAAAAAAACAATTTGGCAGTTAAAATGTTCATGGACTTTGACACAATTTCATTTCTAGGAATTTATCACATAAAAACAACCCTGAAGACCAAAAAAAGTGTTATATATTAAGATGCAACAACATTATTATTGATAATATGGGGGCCACTATGTCTCCAAATATAGCAAATTATATAAAACTTATTCAAGCCCATGAAAAGTCATACAGATATGAAATTGCATCTGGTTTTTAAAGATCATGAAAGATGATTGCTATTATTTTCAGGTACCTCCAACCTTTTGGTGTCTCTGGGCCACACTGAAAGAAGAGTTGTCTTGGGTCACACATTAAATACACAAACACTAATGAAAACTGATGAGCAAAAGAAAAGGTTTTAAGTAAACTTATGATTTTGTGTTGGGCTGTACTCATCGCTATCCTGGGCCGCATGCAGCCCAAGAACTGTGAGTTGGACAGCCCTGTTAGATGCAGTACACCAAGCAAGTGTGGTGTGCTGCACTTGCTTACACCAATCTTTGTGGTATAAGCAAGTGCAGCATTATCAATTTTATATTGAAAATATGCAAAGAAAAAGGCCAGAGGCAATGTAACAAAAACTTAACAGTAAATATCAAAATTATTATCTGGGAGGTAGGACTCCTAGATACTTTTTTCCTCTACTTATTTGCATTTTGCAAGCTTTCATTAATGATCATGTTTTATTTCAATAATAAAAATTATTTGAAAGCATAACATCTTTGCTCTATTTTAAAATACAATCAAGGCACTAGTCAATCCATCAAGGATCAATTCATCCCAGGGAAAACACCAGGATTGCCTCCCCATAGCTCTCCTCCCACCCCTGGTGTGCTCACGGATTCCTGACTGCACCTGGCTCCTCTCGTGAGTCAGCTCCCCGCTCACTGCCAGGAAATGAGCTCCACCACCCCGAGACAATCTTGGTGCGCAGGACCCTTGCCAGTGACTTGGGATGGAAAAAATATTTCCCTCTCTCATGAAAGAGACCACGGGAGTTAAGGAGCTGCTCTTCTATGCCGGGTGGATATAAAAAAAAAGGTACAGTCTAAATAAAAAACAAAAACAGCAGAAAAGTACCATGCTTGCCATCTCCTTGACTGGTAAAATGAGAACCAATGTGACCCCACCGCTGTGATGACTGCAGGGAGCAGATACTTTTACACATGGCTGGTTGTCATGTACCTGAGAAAACCACAGCAGACACCAATCTGGCAACATGTGTCTAAATTTTTAAGAAGGTATCTGCTTCTCTAACCTAGCCATTTGTTCATTTACATGTTCATTTGGAAATATTTAGTAAGTGCATGCTGTATGTTGAGGAGGGCCCTGATACTGGAGATACAGAAGTGAACAAAACCAACAAAAACCCTAACTTTCACAGAGCTTACATTTCAGTGAGAGGAGACAGATAATAACACAAATACAAAAAGTCAGGGGATCACACGCGCCGTGGAGAGGAAGCGGATGAGGGACAGGAGGGCTGCACGGAGGACGGCCTTAACGAGTTGGTGAACAGCAGGTGTCGTGGAAGCAGACTGCATGGCCACCCGGGGGAAGGGTGTGCCAGGAAGAGGGACCGCCAACTGCAACAGAAGAATTCTAGCAAAAGACAGCAAATTAGAAAGCTAACAAAATATCAGTTTTTCTAAATTGACCTATAAATCCAATGTCAATTAAAATCCAATGGACCTCTTTTAGAGCCATACAGATTGTCCAATTCATGCACAGTGATAACCAAGACAACTTGGAAAGGAAGAAAAAGTAGAGGGATTCACCTAATAGTTATCAAAACTTATTATAAAGTAAAATCATTTTTTAAAAGTGAGGCATTGGCACAGGGATGGACAGACAGACAGACGAGGCAGACTGACTGAGCACAAGACAAGGTTTACGCATGTAAAGGGGCTGGACGTGGGCCCCTGGGGGGCCGTGAACCAGGGAAGACACAGTAGACTGTTCAGCCAGTGATACTGAGACAACTGGTAAATCTGAAAATCCAATTCAATTCAAGCAAAAAAATTAAAATTAAAATTAAAATTTTCTGACCTCAGGGCATAGAAACATTTCAAGTATTAACAGCTAAACATGAAAAACAAAACTGCAAGGCTTTTAAGGAAAATACGGAAGAACATCAGTGGGATGACTATCTAAAGACATGCAAACAACAATTAACTTTTTTTAAAAAGACATGCAAACAATTCATAAAGAAGGATGGATTCTGACTATATTATAATATATAATTAAATTATAATTTAATGTTTCAACAGAACATAAAACACCAATGAAAAAGGAAAAAAGACAAGCCACAGGCTAGACTATTGTATTTGCGAAGTGCATTGTTGAGAGAGAAGTCACATTAGCCTATGTAAATACTTATATAATTTTTTAAAATAGCAAAAAATATAATTGACAACTCAGAGGAAATGCAAGTTGCTAACAAGCATGCAATGACCTGCTCAATGGTGCTAGCAGTCACGGCTCCCAAGTGAAACGGCGAGACCCACTTCACTCCCATCAGAGTGGCAGTGTCCAACAAGTTTGAGAGTGTTGCACAGCAGTCAAGATAATGCAGAATGGGAATGCTCAAACCCTACTGTCAAAATATAAACTAGTACAACGTGGTGGGCATTTGGCAACATCTAGGGAATGCCAGCAGTTCCACATTTAAGTAAATCCCCTAAAGGACCTCACACACTTGGGTACATGTACAAAGATGTACATTTGAGTGTTGTCTTTCAAAAAAGAAAACTGAAAATACCTAAAATGTCTAGCAACGAAATATGGATTTCAAAAATTATACTACATTCATAAAGCAGGTAAAATAAACAACCTACATGCACCAACATCAAAAAATATGAAGGGATACTAATGAATAAAAGTTAAAAAAAGACACATAGCATGATAACATTTACGGTACATATCAAATAAAATCTATTGCATGGTGACTGTAATAAAAATGAGAGACTGATGCAGAGGTAGATTGAGAAACTAAAGTGGCCACACAGTAAAGCATAAAGTCTTTAGAAGGTGTCAGATGGGTCTAAAGGGTTAAGGAGAGAGGAAGGGAGGGGACAGAATGGGAGCAGGACTTGAATCCCTTCAACACTCAAGGGATCTTTACCAGTAGCCACACACTATTCTAGTTACTGGAGAAGAACAGAGAACAAGATAGAAACCTCTGCTTTCACAGATCTTTCATTTCAGTGGAGACTGATTTTTTAAAAAAGACAAAGAAGTAACATATATATCACTTATTTGCATTTTACATGACACAGAAGTTCAGTGGAGGAAAGCCAGATAAGGAAGGCAGTAAAATCATTGGGGGTGGCGATTTGCGATTGATATTAAATAGGACAACCAAAATAGAGCACCTCAAAATGTGATGCCTGAGTCAGGACTAAGGAAGGGGAAGAGTGGGCCAAGCAGAAGGAACAGTGAAGGCTGATGCCATACAGAGGGGACATGGGCCATGTTCCAGGAAGGCCAAGGAGGCCGGTGTGATGGAGCTGACTAGAGGCATCTTAGTAGATGAGGCTGGACAGGGAACTGGTGGGTATTGCAGGCCATCATCATAACAGGGCCTTGACCACTGAGTGAGATCTGAGTGGGCAGAGGAGGGACCAGTGTGACTGACATTTTAACAAGATCCATCTGACTGCTGTGTTGGGAGTAAACTGAGGAAAGCAGGAGGCCACTGCAAGGACCCAAGTGAGATTTAAAGGAGACCTGGACCAGGTGGTCGTGATGAGGCATAGTCAGATCCCGAAAATGTTGACAGGATTCATGGTGGATTAGATATAGTCAGGAATAGGGTCAAGGATGACTCAGTCTTTGATTGTATCCATAATACTTTATTTCATTTAAAAAACATCTGAATCAAATATGGCAAAATGTTAGCAACTGGTCTATCAAGGTGGCAGGTCCATGAGTATGTGTTTATTTTCAGCCCCCTCTGGTCTGCAGGAAATATAGTAAATCCAAAAAAATGGGCTGAGTTCATCAGCCAGTGTCTAGGAAAAGGGAATACCAATTAGGGTCCACTACTTTGCATCTTGATAATAATTAAAATACACCTTACTTCCTAAATTGTGTTCACAGTTTGTGTGTCAATTAAGGTGGCCAACTAGTAGAGACAAAGCTAAAATAGGCAATTTAGTTCAGTCTTCACTCAGTTATCTTACAACAGAAATTAAAGGCTACACATTTTCGACAAAGATCCCCCTGAGTGGGATGTTTCTCTAATATCTCTTCGACTAATCTTGGACGTAATTTGCCATGGATGTTAGTAAAATAGTTTAAAAATAGCAAGTCAAGGTGGATACCCTATACATATTTTTGCCTAGTTGATTTATTCGTTTGATGGCTTTTTGTGCCTCGCACATTGAATTGTTGTTTACTGGGTTTAAACTAATGGGGTAAAACCTCTGCAGCTCTGGCCCTGGCCTAACAGAAGAGCATCTGCTCACACAAAGATAGCACTGGAAAAATTCCTCCCCATTCTAGCTTACACTGCTTGTCCATAAAGCCTGGGGACAGACTTTTTAAAAAACAGGAGTTCAAACCATATAAGTAAGGGTCTATATTTCTGCACATCTCCTAGACCACTGGTTGTCTTTTATTTCATTGCCAGCTGCTTCCCACTGACTAGAGAATGAATGGGGTGTTGTTCTGCCATTGGGTAACACATAATTGTAAAGCAGTGTTTATACTACTAACAGAAATCTAAATAATGTATTACACTCATGGAAAACATACACACAAGAAAACATCTAAACACTTCCCAGCATGTATAATAAATCTGACATACTCTCTTTATAAAGCTCAAAATTTAAGTTAAAAATAATAAACTTATTTTAAAGACAGTGTATACTTTCATACAGTAATAAAGCAAAGGATGGTGTTTGAGGAAACTCTACAGCACAGTTCCCAGCCCTGGTGTGACACAGGAGACATGTAACAAATTACCTCAAAAGAAAACCATCAAATTACCATTAGGGAAATCACCACCACCTCCTCTAAACTGTAATTTATTTTAATTACAAATATAAACATATTCCACTCTCACAAAATGGTAAGGGAGCTCAATAAATGAAGTCATGACTTTGTTTTATCTGCAAACACTTAGAAAATTATACCCGAGAATTGAAATTCTCCAAATGCTCTGACATCTAACCTAACCATTTCAGTCACAGAAAAGTCATGGTCAACTGACATCAGCTAACGCTCCACAAGGCCACTGAAATGCCCCAGAATTCCTGAGGATGGCTTTTGTGAAGACTCCAGTGAGAAACAACAGCAGTAAAGCGTGGATTTGGTTATTTTTTTAAAAGCACTAAGTGCCCATCAGTAAATGAGTGGATCAAAAAATTACAGTACATTTACACAATTGAATACTACCCAGCAGAAAGAACTCCTACCCTTTGCGACAGCATGGATGGAACTGGAGAGCATTATGCTAAGTGAAATACACCAGGTGGTGAGAGAAATACACCATATGATTTCACCTATAAGTGGAGCCTAATCAACAAAACAAACAAGCAAGCAAAATACAGCCAGAGACATTGAAATTAAGAACAAACTGAGAGTAACCAGAGGGGAGGGAGGTGGGAAGGGATAATGGAAGGAAAGGAGGGAAGGGTTTTCAGAAACATGTATAAAGGAGACACGGACAAAACCAAAGGGAGATAGGATCGAGAGTGGGAGGTGGAGATGGCTGGGGTGGAGGCAGGGGTCAGGGGAAATGGAGACAACTGTACTTGAACAACAACAAGAACCAAAAAAAGCACTAGACTTGGGATCTTAAGACAGGGATTTTAAGCCAACTTCTACTTCAGGACTTGAAAACTTCAATACAACTGAGCCTCTGAAATGATTAGAGCTGGTGAGATAATCTTTAAGATCCCCTTTAGTTATAAAAACCCTCTACTTTTAATAATAGATGTTTATTTTTAATAGATAATAATTTAGATCAAAGAGAAAAAATAAAAATATTTTAAAGTATTCTGTTCAAAGGCTCACTCCCATCCTCACCTCCATCTGTCCTGCTCACCACCTCCATACTCTGAACCTCCACAGAAAATTCTGTTTTATTAGTTTCTCGTGTAACTTTCTGAGTTTCTTCACAGAAATGTGATCAAACACTAATTTAACTCTTTTCTAACAAAAAGGCATCTCACTATAACCTGCTGATCTTTATCACAGTTCATCTTGAGTGCTTTCCATATCAGCACACAGAGATTTATTTCCCCATTCTTTTTAACGACTGCGCAGTTTTCATTATACGGTGTCTGAAATCTATTTAACCCACACAGATAGGCACTTAGATTTTTCCCAGTGCTTTGGTATTATACATCCTGCTGCAAAGAACAAACTTTTAGGCATATTATCTGTATAGTGCATCTTTAGGAGAAATTTCCAGAAATAAAACTGCTGAGTCAATGGGTAAAATCCATTTATAATTAAAATCTGCCAAAATGCCTTGGACACTGTTTGCACCTACCGGCATTCTCACCAGCAAATCTGAGAATTCTTGTTCCTCCACATGCTCATCAAAGCATAATTTCTTTTCCTTCTCTTTTGAATTTCTACTTCATCTTGCAAATACATGCCATCTCAGTAGGATTTTAACTCGCATTTCTCTTACTATGATGACTTTGCCTAAGAATCCTTGTGTTACTTTGGACTATCTGTTGATATTTGGAAACCTTTTTCTGTAAGTTGCTGGTCTTTTTCTTACTGGCTTATCAATAAAATCTCTACTATTTCAAGATAACAGTCTTGTGGCCAAACACAACCCTTACAGATTGCCAATGGATCCTTGACTAATGATATTGACCATTTCTTGAATGCTTTGTTAAAGAAAAGGGGTGGGGGGTTATCACTCAGATTTTCTTATTGGAAGATACTAACCACTATACTCAATATTCTACATCTAATATATAATATTTATGAAAAAAATTTTCTGTGATTTTGCAACAGATATGCTTAATTTTCAATAGGAGAAGAAAATAGTTTGGAAACCTCATGAAGATAGTTTTATTTCATCAAATATCACAAACACTTGAGAGACAGAGAAGAAAAAGTAATTATCACTAAATGCTAAGTATGAAAAAGCTTAATATATTAAAACATTTAATATCCTAAATACATTGGTATAGTCATTTCATTGCACATTTTAAGAGTTCAGTACACTAATGTACAATTTTCTTAGTATCATGGAATGTAATCACCTAAACAAGCACACACATTTTCCTAGTAAATATTCAAGCAATGCCAAAAATCTCATTTCTAAAAAATATTTTTATGAGTTTCAATTCATGAGTATATTTAAAAATTCTAAAAATGCTGGTAAACATTAAACTTCTGCCATAATGAAATAATCAAGCAGCCAAAATGCACATATTAATACTTTCCCTTTTTTTCATTATGTAAGGAAATATCCAACCAATTTTTAAAAAAATTCTTAAATAGATTTTATTACTAATTACAAATTTGCAAATTCCTATTAAAGCACATTTTAGATACCTAGAAAAGGACTTCCTTCAATGACGTGAAGCCCATCTGTGCACACAGTTTGATCATAGCCGTTAAACAGAAACCGAGGTGGCCCGAGGGGCTTTCAAACTCTGCTAGTGAGCTAATGCTAAAATTTACAATAGGAACAGACTTCTCTTATCTACCTCCACTATAGATTTTATCATGTAACACCTGTAGAGTCACTTTAAGGGATTATAAGAATACTTATGCATTTTTCCTTTTTTTAACTAAATTTTATTGGGGTGACATTGGTTAACAAGATTATACAGGTTTCAAGTGTACATTCCTAAGATACATGATCTGTATATTGCATTACATGCCCACCACCCAAAGTCAAATCATTTTCTGTCACCATATATTTCATTAGACTTTTGCCATTTCTTTGATTTTGCCAAGTACCTGTGGAATGCCACAGGTGTACCCCTTTGAAGGCCCTGATATCTGAGGCACAGGGATTTAGCTAGGCATCATGAGTGCCGCAACGGAGGCAACAACCTCGGCATCACACACAGGAGTGCTCTCATCACCACGGGGAACCGGAAGGCTGGGCTTCCTGCCTGTGACTCTTTGTGAGTGGCTTTGGGCCAGTTACATAAACTCTTTGTGACCACGTTTCCTCATAGGGCAGTCCTTGTTTTGAGGATTAAATGAGTTAGGCACTTAAAACAACATAAACAGTGTTACATAAGAAGTTCACCATGTTCTAATTAGACCTCATTCCATTACTGCAAACCTGCATACGAAGAATCAACAGACGAAACAGAAATATCCAAAAGCACCTCCTCCATGGGGATGAGCATGAAGGAAAAGCGAGGATAGAAGCTTAAGACACCCATGTCGGTGGAGTACAGGCATGCATGGAGGAGCTGGCAGTAATACAAGTTAAAGCTGGCACAGAGTACATGACGGCCACCAGGAAAACTGGAACTTATCCTGTGGGTGTCAGTTATCTCCCAGTATGATCAACACGACACGTAAACCAGACCCTGGTGAGCTGAAAGGTTATCACAAAACCCCTGTAATTATTTGTGGTTATCTGTCAAAATCCCTCCATGAGTTTACTTTTCTAATCTCTTCCGATTTTCTCTTCTATTATTCCCTTTATTTTCTCCCCATCTTTTCTCCTTTTGCCTTGATACTTTCTTCCCTGACTAAACCTTAGACCTAAGGGACAACAAATCATGTTATTAAACTCACAGTGTGGTACATGGATCTCAATGTAAAAATTATTTTAGTGTAACCTGGTTCCCAATTTAATTATTTTAATGTATTACAGCATCAAATTGTTGAGTATCTGGGAGCAACTGGATTCTGAGGATATTTTAATTTATTGTAAATAAAAATATGAAGGAATTATTTATAAAAACTTTATCGTATTTTTCAAAGCCACTTCATAGACACTCTCAAGTGTTTAACCTCGGTCACTTAGCAACACTGCACCCTCTATCACTCACAGCAGCAGCAAGGCCGCTGATCGTTCGATCGCCGAAGGGGACTGCACTTGACAGAAGTGGACTGAGAACCTCGAGGTCACATGACCCACCATGGAAGGGAGCTATACCTGACTCCGGCAGGAAGCTAACCATGAAACACACTATTTTTCCACTACTTCTGAATTATTTACAATATAACTTTCTTTAGAGACAACTGGACACCCTCCAGAATCACCCCAACCCTGCACATTTTCACAGAATACAAACCTTTGGGAGGTGTGAGATTGACTCCATTTTTAAGGCACCACTGTACTGGTAAAATCCCCAAGGAATCTGCATGGCACAGCATTGAGAGTTTACTAGGTTCTGGTCTTAGGTCATCAATAGTCACTTGAAAAAAATGATTATTAAAAACCTGAAAGAGAAAACCAACACAGGCAGTGGTAAGTTCCCTAGGATTATATACAAGGCTAGTAATGAAATACTGGCACAGCTTCCAAACATAATCAATACATTTCATCAAAATGATTTGACCACAAACTGGCATTCCAATGTGTATTACTACACTGATCCAGTTGCTGAAAGTTAGAGTAGATCACTGTAGTCACATTAATGAAAAGTAAACAAGTAAGAATACACAGGAGAGAGAGAGAGTGACATGTAAACCAATAGTCATAGCCAAAGGACAAACACACTGCTGAAGACGGACAAAGCCTGGCCTAGGCAAAGCCAAGATGGGCACTGAAAGGTCCGACTGGTTTCTCCACATCCACAGCAGCGACACAAGTTCTCTCACCCGGTCATTCAAGAACCTCCAAGGTCTGGCCTGGAGATTCCTTGTCTCCTCTAGTCTCATGTATCACTCACCTTATTACTGCCCCACTGCTCCACCCTCCAGCCCAAGAGGAAATCATTCATGCCAGACCTGCCCTTACCCGGCGCTCTCACAATCTAACAGCCAACTCCATTGTCAGTCTGTCAACTCACAGTGTATTATCTTAGGCCCATCCTGAAAGTCACGTTTTCCCAACCATTCCAAGGGAACACAGGGCCCTTGCTCTGTGCCCCCAAATCATCAGGCTCATATCTCTGAACTGAAAACCTATCTGCCCCACTGTGGATGGACACCACATCTGTGTCCCCCAATAGATCCCAAGTGCCTTGGGGACTGTGGCCTCTTCGTCCCTCATCAAAGTATTCCCACCATGCAGAGAAAATGCCTTGTACACAGAAAGTGGATAATCACCCACTGGATATAAGAGGAAAAAGAAGTCCATGAAGCAATAGGAACAAAGCATGCTAACAGAAAAAGCAGGATGCAAAAATCAGGTGAACCCCAACAGTGAAAAGCATGACGGAACTTAAGAACCAAGTATGTAAAACACATGTGGGGTAGGGGGAGAGCAGAGGGTCAACAGCACTTTCCCAACCCAACAGAAGTCAGCCACAGTCTTTCTTAGGAAACCTTGACACTCTTCCTGAGCTCTGATTCCTGGTTCCTTCATTTACAAAATATTTACTGAAAGCAATCTAGTTCAAAGATAAGCAGAAGGGTAAACTCACTTAAGTAGTTCTTGATGTTAATTCCAGTAAATAGTTAGAATTCTGCTGCCTGAGTTTTGCAAAGGATCAAACATCACCCTCCCAGGGAGGCTTTCCCTGACAACCCTATGTAAAATTGCACCTTCCCTTCTTCCGCCAACACTCCATTAGTCCCTTCCTGATGCATCTTTCTCCTTTTCATGTTACATGTAACATACTATATTTGTTTACTTATTACTTCAGAGAAAAGCTAAATGATTCAAAAACACTGGTCCATCTGGAAAACACACAGGTCTTGAACTGAAGTCTGGAGCATTTAACCAACTTGCCCAAGACTGTGCAGCTCAGAGCTAACAGAAACAGAAACAGAACCAAGACTTCTAATTCCAGTATACTTTGCTCTGAACGATGCAATATATTCCACACAGATGATATTTTCATCAGCACCATCATCTGTTAATATGTCACTGTTTTGGAGCACCAAAAGCATAATCCCACTGTATGAGGGTTGGTCATACAATACTGGATTTGCTACATGTATATCTGTTTTCTTGTCTATTTGCTTTAATGTTATTTATTTCTTCAACAGTTATGCCAACAAGAAAAAGCCCCAAGGAAAATAAAAATGAAAGTTTCATTATGATGAATAATAACAGCATAGTGCATTATATACTCAAACATTTTTCCAGGATTCAGAGAAACATATTTACTTATAAATACCTTCTACGTGAAGATTATTCTGATACTTTGCTACATGTAGATAAGTGCTGAACCTGGGGAGGTGCTCATCCAAGTTCATGCATTACATAACACACAGCCAATAGGGAAGGGGGTAAGGAAGAATGATTTCAGTATTTTATCTTTGGCACAAAGAGTGAGAAATACAAAAATGAAAATGTATCTTAAAAATCAGAAAAAATACCCTCCCACCCCTCAGCTCCAAGAAAATTTACTTAGGGAGCAACGTGCTTTATTGCGGAAACCAAACTACTGACACTGGAAGTCTTCCAACAGGACAAAGATATTCAGGCTCAAACTAATTATAATTAGTATGTCACATCCTAGTGTTATTTTTATATATATAAACATATACATATATGCATTTATATGTGTGTATATATGCACATGTGTGTATATGTGTGCATGTGTGTACACACACACATACATATATATATAAAACTACTTAAAGTCACAAAAATGTGAGAGTCCACCCCAGAAAGGCTAAGCACATCTGCATCTCTGTTTGGCTTTAAAAAAAAATTAATTCCAAGTGCCAGCTGACACCATAGCCTCTTAGAATGAGGACAAGGCGCAATATATATCCTGATAAATAGGCGGCTGGCATCACTATATCACCTGCTGCTTGAACAAAGGGAAATTCTGGTCAGGTTTCAACGAGATTTCACTCCTTAGTTTTCCACAAATGTGCAACAATCAGAATGCATGATAAAGAACCCCGAAGGCTGTTTCAAATAAAGAGGTTTTTAATGGATGGTGTATGAACATGACAGCATGCATTTCAACCCTGAGATGATCACTCAAAGAGGAAATCAATATTTTTCTCATATGTAGTTATTCTTTAAATAAATTACTGTAACAGTTGCAGAAATAATTTATGTTCATTAAAAGAAAAATACTTCAGGAAAAAAAGACATTTCATTATCATAACCATTTTCCATATTCTGTAATACACTGTCACTACTATATTTGTCAAATTTTAACAAATCATAAATGTTAAAAGAGTACAACTCAAATAACTTTAAAACACTCATCACTTCATTAACAAATCCAGTCTCAGAAAGAGGAAATTAAAATGAAATTAACTTTTCTTAATGTTTTCAACTTGATAAAATTTAGAAATCATTCTGTGATACCCAAAAGGATCACATTCCAGGACCACACATCTGGAGATCACACGTTTCACATCATTGTCCTCTGGTTGAAAAGCCCTGCTCCATCTTGCTTCTGGGGTGCCTCAGGCATGTGACAGCTACGAGGCCACTGAGGACACGTATGATCACACCCCAACCACAAATTGAGTCGCTCTGCCACGTGAAGTAACATCAAAGACACATCTTTGTTTTTACTTCCAAGGTCAAATATATTCTTGTGTTAGGGACAGAAAGAATAAATAGACCCAATTAATTTCTTTATAATAATTATGTGACTATTTCTTTGGAAAAGTACTTCACTGATCAAGACTCTCAGAAAAAAAAATGCACAAAGTAGTCCTTTCTTTGAGCTGCCCGCAATAATGAAATGCAGAAGTCCACAGCAGATAAACAATCAAGTTTTTTAAATAATTCCAAATCAAAATACAATTTTTTATCTCTTCCTTTTGGATCACAGATTTTGAGATAGACCATTTATTTCTCCATAGGAACCAAATGCAGTCTGATCAGCACAGGTGGTAAATGTTTCCAAAATAGAAAGGCAAATAAAAGATGACAATAAATGTACAATTAGAGGTATCCTGTTGGATCAGGAAAGCATCCCTTTCAGCTTCAGAATGACTGACATCCCGAATCACTGCAGTCTACCTTCATCATCCTTTTCACACAATATTTTCATTTTGGAAGTTGTATATGCACAGGAAGCCCATGGAAAACTCAGCAACATGCACGGCTTTAAAGGGAAAATGACAGACACACTTCCTTTCTCTCTTTTGTGGTTACGTTGAAAATATAGTGTGTTGAATGGTTCACTGGGTTTTTGATTCCAGTTGGAGGACTGGCCCTTGCTAAAATGGGTGATGTGTATCTTCCATTAACCACCACAGCACTTAGTAAGAAACAAACTTAAAATTCAGTTCTAAAACAACCAGGTATTATGTTTCACCAGCTAACAAGGTAAGATAACTCAATAGTTCCCTTGGACTCCCAGATGCCTGTGGAATGCTTGTTTCCAGGAAGGTAACTGATATACAGCACTCATAAATGGGACCAAAGGTCTGGGTGAACGTAGGTAATATTTACTGAGCATTCACATGTGCCATGCACTGTGCCAGGCACTTCATACATGATCCCTCACTTCTTTCAATGACATGAAGTGGACAATATAGCACCTACTGTATAGGTATAAAAACTAAGGCTCTTAAAATATGAGTAATTTACTAAGCTAGTGACTAGCAAAACTGGTTGGGATTTATCTGCAAAGTCATTTGTTTAGACTAAAACATTATGCCCCCAAGGAATTAAAGCATTAAACATTACTTTGCTGAGACTTGGGTTTGAATCCATGGAATTGACTTTTGAACCATTAACTACATTTCCCATGAAATTTGTCAAAGGTCATTAAATAAAATAGACATTGTTTAAGAGTGCTAAATTTGTTGGTTTCTTCCACCATTTATGAGACATACTTAAGGTAAAAACACATACTCCAGATATTACCATAGCTGGCTTCATTGAGATTTCTTTGATGGAGAAAGGAAATTATAATCGTAAAAGCCTATCAGACCATAATAAAAATCACTTTATATGAAAAAGTAATTTCATTTTAAATCTACAAATCTCAGAAGCACAATTTTCCCTGTAGTCAATGAAAGCAGATGTTTACAAGGAAGTAGCCAGGCTGACACACTGGCACTGAGAATTTGCTGTTCACCATTTTCAGGTATTTCTGAACTATAAATAGATCATATTAACTACTATCAGGCAGGAGGGACAAGAGCAGTGCAAATTCACAGCCATGCAGTCCCTCACGGGCACGAGTGTCCACATAGTGTACTGTCGGAAGACAAGTGAAACTTACCCGTCCATCATAGGAGGGAACATCTGATTAGACCCACTCTATGCTACCAGTGACGAGGAGAGAGCTTCAAATAGCACTGGCCATGGGAGAAGGCAATCCACCTTAGGTTTACTTGGCAGAGTGGCATGTCCTTGTGCAAGCATATTTCATCTGGTTGGCTTTGAGCAGAAAGACTTATTTGATCCACTCTGGAGGCTGAGGTGAGGCGCAAGGGAAGGAAACTCACCTTGGTCACTGATGCAGGACAGATATGAAAGGGTTCACTCATATTCACTGTTTCTAGCTTCATCCCAACTGTGAAGAAATGGCTTCGTAAATCTGCATGATCCTGCAGGGAAAGGGGTACAAATATTCAATGTGCCGGTACTGTAAATTAGCTCAGTGACTGTCTGAATGCTACCCTTGAACATTTAATTGGGCAACCGAAATCGGACTGAAATAATTAACCCTCCCCATTTCAAATTTCTAATCATTACGAGACACTGTGGATTTAATTATTTTTCTGCAAGCTAAATTGCTTTTCCAAGAGAGGAAACAAGCCTTTGTGGTCATGCTTAAATTTACACGAAGCGAAAAAAAATTCACGTTGCACTGCTTTGATCTTGTTCGGCACTATAAACGAAGCACAGCAGAGCAAGAGAGGCAATCAGTCATCTGAAGCACAGCAGGAGCATCTTCAGAAGATGTGGCCTCTGGTCACTGGGCTTACTTCACAGGGCTTCAGTGCATACCTCGTGTGTGACACTGCTTGTCTCCGTGTCCCATGTGTAAGAGCACACAGCTTACCAATCACTGGTGGTGAGCTGCTGATCTTGGAGACGTGTGCACACGAGGGTCCAAAAGAGCCCTGCAGACAATCAGACCCTGACTCTTGCTCAGTAAAGATGAGCGAGGCCCCAGCTGAATAGGTGTCTGGCAGTTTTATAACCCACTCACAGCCACCTTATGTGTGCGAGGTGGAGCTTTCCTGCTTTCTCAAGAAAAGAAATTTCAATACCCACTTCAGCTATACAGCATTAGATGAAGCTGGTTGGATTCTGGATACCAGGATTTATCTTGCTGAGATGGAGGTCACCTCATAACTCACAGTCTGTATAAACAGTAGTGGCCAAATAAATGAATGTACTGAAGACTGCCCTCAGGAAATAATCGCTGCAAATAAATCCCTCTATTTCCAAGTACATCAATTGGGTGAGAAGTACCAAAATACCTGGGGATCTACCGCTTTCTTTTATCTGCAAATCTAAAGTGGTTCTTTAATTAATTCAATGATGCATTCTACATCTGATGATTGTTAAGAGCCCCACCAGGCTGTGCCTGCTCCCCTGGCAAAAGCTAGCCAATGCAGCGGGTGCACAAGAAGACTGGAGAAAAGGAATTGCTTACACAATTCTCCACCACTCTGCTGCTTTACAGAATGCGACCACCTACAGAACCACAAAGACCCTCTCATTTCTCATGTCACCACAGCAGCCTGCAAAGGTCTCGTAACCAAAGTGTTGGGTGTGGCTGAAGCAAATAGCACCACATCCAGAATGAGAAGGGTTGTGGTCGAAGTGCAATGCCTCATATGACAAAAACTCACTGAAAGAACTGGCCCAATCTAAACCTTTATCGATTCCTTAAGAATTTACAGTCATCACTATAAAAATTTTACACATAAGGAAAAACACAAGGAAATATTATTCTTAGCTGCAGGAGATGATTTTAATTGAAAAATAGAGCATTTATTTTTAAAGGGGAAGCTGGGTCCAGAAAACAAATTAAAAAAGAAACGGTATAGAGAGTTCAATGTATATTAATACACATCAACCTTAATGCTAAGGTAAAGCCAGAAATCACCGGTGTTGAGACCAAAGTAGTACATTGCAAATGACCGACTGACTGACTTCTGTATTAAAGAGTTGAAAGTTGACATTCCTATCAGACATCAGTGCCTCCCAGCATCTCACTATCAGTGGAAATTGAGGCACATTAGTGGATTTTGCAGATATTTTTCTCTTTTAAGCACAACACCCTTTAACCTTTTGAAAAGACAAATTATTATACAACTATAATGCAATAAAACTTTGTCTGAATATACTCAACACATTTAAGCAGTCATTATACTTTTTCACAATACAGAAATGTCCTCATGTACTAATGATACATTTCTAACTAAATAAACTGCCCAGATGAATGTAATATTTTCACAGACATTCTTCTGTTCCCTTCTCTGCTGCAGTGGAAGTACCCTCTCACTACTCACAGCTACAAGGCTACACATTCTTGGGATGTGGTTCACCAATAACAGAAAACTTGTAAGTGCTTCCATCACCAGAGCTGCCCTTGCAATTTCCATCTCCCACCTGTTCTCCTGTTGGCTTCTCCTTTGTGTTTTTGTAAGGGTGTCCTGACAGTAGCAGGGTTGACCCCATGACCCCCAGACACCCTCTACATCTCAGGTTTTCAGTTTGACCTTGACCACTGACTTGAAGCTTTCAGCCAAATCTACAACTATCTTATATCTGTGCTCAGAGCCCCACAGAAAGGTCTCTCAATTACAGCTCCCAATGCTGTGCTGAAAATTCTGAGGCACCCAGGAATGAGGCACCCAGGAATCCTGCACTAATAGTTGTCCTTTAACTGCTGCCTTATTTTATTCTAAGTTGTCTAGTGGGACCAGGTAATAGCTGCCTTTCCTTTGAAATAAAGCATAAAGGCTTGGGATAGCAATTTGCTTCTTAGGTAATCTCCTTTCAGGGCTGTAGATTATATTATAAACACTTGTTATTAACAATTTCACTATATTCTGCATCAAACAGTATCTCTAGGTTAGGAGGGGATCACTTTGTGCAGATATCACATGCTCTCTTCCTTCTTTCCTAGAGGGTGTGTGTGTTTGTTTTGTCAACCACTGAACATCTCCCCCTCTCTGCTCATCCATAAAAAATACCTTTCACATCAAAATAATACATGGCCATAGGTGGGATGAAAATAAAATATTAACAACATTAAAAGTTTTAAACAGTATAGATAGCCCTAGCTGGTGTGGCTCAGTGGATTGAGTGCTGGCCTGCAAACCAAAGGGTCACCAGTTCGATTCCCAGTCAGAGCACATGCCTGGGTCAGGTTCCCAGTAAGGGGTGCACAAAAAGCAACCATACATTGATGTTTCTCTTTCTTCCTCCCTTCTCCTCTCTAAAAATAAGTAAATAAAAGTTTTAAAAAATAAATAAACAGTATAGATATTGTTGACAATATTTTGTCCTGATATTAAAATATTTTTAAATAACTTAAAAATAATGCTTAGTGAGCAAGATTAGGAAGAACCTTCCTTTTGTCAATTATGGCTCAGATTTCCAAGATCTTAAATTATTTCTACTAGGTTTCCATTGCAAGCACAGAAACTTCTTACTTGTGGAAATGCATCTGTTTTAGTCCCAAACTATGTGAAAACTCAACCCTGCTTGTTTAATACACTGGAAAAAAGAAGTCAGGCATTTTTGAGAGGCAGCTGCATCCAAACATAGGTACTTATATTCTAGCCTCAAATATTCATATCTAGCTATAATTTCTTATTAAATTTGAATTCCAAATAACAGAAATGATTTTGGAAACTATAAAATACATTCCTGTATCCTCAGCACTAACATCCACTTCCCTAAGGGCACTTTTTAAATATGCATTAAAAAAAACAAAGAAAGAAAAATCCTACTATTTAGAAATCCCACCAGTTTCAAAGGTAAGTCAAAATAATGGAATTTTTTAAATTTAGGAGCAAAGACACATAATAATGATGACTACCCTATTTTAATGCTTATGTTTTTTATGAACAATGATATCAGAAACTTTTTACTACAGAGACAACATAGTATTTTCTAAAATGGCTTGCCATTGAATCCTCTGGCTTTTGAAGATCTTTAAAAAGCATTACAGGGAGTCATGTAGTACGTGCAATACTTTCTGGTCAATGCTAAACACTCTCATTGATATTAGGCAGTTTATCCAAGAAAGATCCCAATAAATATTTATGGAGTTAAGTTGAAGAAACTTAATAACTGGGTAATTGACATCCATTCCAGTTCTATGTTCTATCATTCATAGAAGTATTCATTAGAAAACCAGTGAGGTACCACACAGTAGGCTGCGGCGAGATGAAGCACAGAAAACACACACACACACACACACACACACACACACACACACACACTACTGCATTTGTTAAAGAAAGAAGGACAAGACAAAGAACAGCTATAGAAGATCCAGGCTTAGAGGAAATTTCAGAACAAATATTTTTCCTTGTCACATATAAAAATGATCACTCTGATGATGGCAGTCCAAGCATTTACAGGAGTGAACCTTAATTTGAACTATGAAAAGCATGTGATTTAGAATGATAAGGATTCTGGGAAGGTAGCAGAGTAATTTTATTAGGGAGGCTAGGTTTTAAATATGATCGATGAATTTGCATCTGATCTAAAAGGCAAACAAACTTATTTAGACACTCCTAAGAATATGGTTTCCGATAATAAGTAAAGAATTCCACATCAGTGAATTTCCAAATAGGCCAGTACACAGACCTTCTGAACTGTGTGTGCATATACATCCAAATTAGTACGTGAGAAAAGGTACAGATATTCTCAGTGAAAAACAAATTTAACCACCTCCAGACCATTTACCATGGGGCTGTGAATGCAGTCAGAGAATATGCATTCATTTACACAAACACCAGCTCATCATTCTCTACGTTAAGCACAGAGAGTTCCTGGCCCCTGAAGATGATTCACAAAACCAATTATCTACTGAGAGATAATGGAAAATTCACTGTGGTTTGAAAGATACATTTTGGCCTTTGCAAAAGCTCTAGAGAATCATTCACACCTCACAATGACTGGATCAAGAATGATGTTATTCTTAAAATCAGGGGGGATTACTAAATCCCTGTACACTTACCAATATGCCTGTCACATTTAGGAAATACTGTTTATTTGCATATTCTGGAGTCCATTTAAATTGCTTATAGAAAAGACTCCTTTCATTTAAGAAATGCTGGCAATGTCGTTCCCATCTACATTCATCACTACACATTTTATCTTTGCCTTAAAGTAGTTTTATATTGATCAAAAGTAAAATACCATTTATTTCATTGGAGGAAGGTCTTAGCAGCCTCCCTTAAAAATAGTTCTTCAGGGAACCTTATTTTTGGTCGAAGGACAATGTAAAGGAGTTGATGGGTACATCAACTACTGTTTTCCACTCAGGTTTCATCAGCTTTATTCTCTCCTGAACCCAAGCAGCTCTCATGCTCCCCTAAGACCCAGTGACTGCACCGAGAGTAAGTCGGATGGGTGTACAGAAACAGTAACAGTGGGCATACTGTAAATACTTATAAGCTCTTTCTTTGTAATATCATTTTCTTCTCACAACTGACTGAACATCTTGCAGGAAAGAAGTCAAGACACAGAGAGGTGGAGTTACCTACGCAAGGACACAGAGCTAACAAGAGGAGCCAGGACTCACATCCCAGTGGTCTCAGTCCATGATTAGCTAGCATGTTACAGAACACGCTGGAAAGCAAAGATCAAAAAGAAGCTTTTATTTTTTTCTTGCTAATTAGTAAACAAATAAAACTCTTACAATCTACAGTCTCCAAACTTTTATTTCAAAGATAGATATCACCAAGTTAAAAGTGATGACTATTGAAATTGATCCTTTATAAAAACCTCCAATTGTTGCTGTTAATTCATAACACTTTTCAATGGCTGATGAAAAAATATGTCCAAGACCATTTATTTTGATGCTAAAAATTGCACCCAAAATGTTTAGTCAGTCGCAGTCTTCATCAACAATGGATGAATAATTTTTACTAACTGCTTTTGTATGTCCTTGAAGCAATGAAGGTTGATAAATTCATGCAACATTATGCCTATGGTGCATTTTTAAGTTGCCTTTTCTCATAACATTATCAGTGTTAACCCAGACAGGTTAATTGGATAAATTCAGTTAATTTAGTAAACATTCCTGGCTGCGAAGTCCACACAAATCTCAACCTGTCCGTGGTTTTGTAAACACTATGGGTTAAGCACTAATGTATGTGATTGAAGAGAAAAGTGAATGATGTGGTTCCTGACATGAGAAGCTTGAAATTTAGAAAATGACTAAGGAGTGATAAATACGAAGTACAATACTGGAAAAGAAATGTGGAAAAACTGCAATATATTTGGTTGTTTTGGCTGCCACCTCACTTTATTTCACCTATTAAACAGAGGAGTCAAGTAGATGAGACCCCCTCAGAGCATTCCCTGGGTACACACCGGTGACCTACCGCTCTAAACATTAGCCCCTGATGCAGCCTTTGAAGGGATTACCATGCCTGGAAAGAGGTGCTAGCTGATTCTGGGAGAATCAGATGTAGCCGTTAAAGGAACACTACTACACAGAGTTGCCTTAGAATTAGTCATCCGAGAGTAAGCACCAACCCAAACTTCTCTAGCAGAGTGACAAATCTCCAGGGTGAACACTTTATAAAAGAGACTATGACGATGAACATTAATCTAAGGAAGGAGGTGAAGAATAGTGCTAATGGAGAAACAGAAGAAAGAAAAGGGAAAAAAGAAGAACATTCAATCATTTTATTTAGGTCGCATACTGTCTGACATGGCTTGAACATAACGCCCCTCTCTACACACACTTTCGGGGCTTGAAGAACTGGAGGTTGTGCTGTTGTAATTGAGTATGTGGCTATCACAGACTCCCCAAATAGCCAATGCTTCCTGTCATCCCTGCTTCATTAGATAAATACACCTCTCATGATGTAAAAATATGAGGAATGTGGCACAGGGGAGAATGAGTTCAAACTAATTACCACCACACAATCCAAATGCACTTGCTGAGGATTTTAGTGTTAAGAAGAGCAGTGAATCATTCCCTGTGCAGAAACCAAAGTCTTAACCTGAGTCCCACAATCAATGGCTACAGGAAATTTCCTTCACTGGTGACAGTCTGAGTGTCAACTTTAATTCTCTGGTTCTTCCTTTCTGCTTATGTTGTTACAGAGTAAGATGAACAAAGAGATATGCAGCTCAGTCCCCTTCACATCTTTTAAGTACCGAGCTCATTCACGGTGTCTTACTTACACAAAAATACTGCACAGTATATAATTTTGTCTGTTCCGGCACACCAGCTTTTGGTCCACAAGGAACTCAAACATTGCATATGCATCTTTCAGGCCTCAATTAATTTGCATAATTTCTAAGAATAGGCTTCAGTGAAGTTAAAGGAAGGTTTTAATTAGTATTACATTCAAATTGATATATAATGAACTACGTTTTAATTCATTTACTTATATCAACATGTCATGCTAAAAATAGACCCAGTGCAATTCATCATATTGTTCCTTTTTGTTTTAACAATGATTTAGTGCTCGTGTTCATTAGAAAATTACTCTCATGTTCATTTCATCTAAAGCTGGACATTAGGATGCCAGCATTTATTAAGTCAATAGCATTATTACATTTCAATTCCACTGCACTGAATTAAATTTAGCCAATGAAATATTTATAACGAATGTAATAAAAGCTCTGTAAGCTGAACACTCATAAGCATTTCCATTTTTTACTTACAGTTGTAAATAGCAGTTTGATCTACTAGTCATGCGTTAAATCAAGTTAAAAAATAGTAATGAGGAAATGTAGTGTTATATACTTCGACCTGAACCACAAGATTTGTAACAGGTGATTATAGTAGGCCTATTTTATGGGAAGTACAAAAACTGGTACACTAGGTTGTTTTTTAAAAAATAGGGGCAATGAGAATGCTTCTCATTGATTAACATTTAGCACCATAAAAGCATTTGTAAGTGGCAAGAAATTCCACCTTATTTACAGCACCGTTATGAAAAAACAAGGCTGATTTTGTACGTGTAGGTCACACGGTGATTACTCTGTCTTTTCTCACGCTTAGTTAACTCTCTCCCAATAAGCGAGGGCATCTTGTTATGTTTCCACAGCAACACTTTAGGTAGTCTGAGAGCTGCTGGCTGAAGAGGAGCACAGTGGACACTGTGAGGGTCAGCCTCCCTCCCAGCCTCACATCCCACTGACAGGCTGTGGTTGGCAAAATTATTGCTAGGCATCCCTTCCACTGAGAGCCCTAAATGCAACTAAACTGTTGTCATGGAAATATGACCAACCAATGGCCCTACACTGTCTCCACTCAGGTAGATACCACCCTTCAGAGAAAGAAGGCAGAGCCAGGGATGAGCGAACTTCCCCATAAGGCAGACTGACTGTTTTCGCCTATTAGACACAGACAGCAGCCACGGGAACACAGGGAGCCGACACCTGCCAGGATTCCAAACTGGAAAGTGCCCAAATGTAAGATGAGGTCTCAAGCACCTCCCTAAAATCCTGGCTGCCCTCATCTGGTGTGGTTCCAGGTGAGAGAAGTATTGTCCTCTAGGCCAGGGTTTCTCTATCTTGGCACTGTTGCAATGCTGGGATATGGCCTGTGCACTGTGGGATATTTAGCCACATCTCTGACCTCTACCCACTAGATGTCAGTGGCACCTCCAGCTGTGACCACCAAGACGCCTACAGACATTGCCCAGTGTGTCCTAATGGGCAAATTCAACCCCGCTGAGAACCACAAGCTCAAAACGCCACCAGAGCCTCTACCAAAGACAAGTGAACAATGAGTGAGTCACTGAGCATCTTCCAGTTCATGTGTGACACTTGGTCGGCAACTCGTGCTCTCAGGAGTCATTTTCTGGTTCTCTGTTACACAATACTTGGCTTAAATATTCAAGTTTTCTTCTAAAATCTGTATAAACACAGCAGGAAAAAAAAAACACTTGAACTTGGGATTCAGACAGATTTGCATTTGGCCCCTGGTTCCACCACAGGCTCTCTATGAAGTAGGGCAGCAGATAACTCTTCGAAGCCTTGAGTTCCTTCAAGTGTGTGGTATGACTAGTAATACCACTGTGCAGGTTTTTGTGAGGATAATGAGACTACATATGGAGAGTGCCTGCTACAATTTCTCATCCTGCAGGTGCTCCGGAATCAAAATCTACCATCAGTACGACTAAAACACAGTCCACTGGAGAAAGACGTTGGAGTTCACATGAAGTGTCCATGGCTTTTTTGAGTTTTTTAACTCTGTGCCCCTGTACACTACCATGAAGGGTCTGAAAGGGTAAATATATATTCTAAAAACATACCATAGATATGTAAATTATTACAGGAGAATAAGGACTTATAACACATTGGCCATGCCTTGCTCCTCGTCCCCTCACTGATGCACTGCCAGTCTCTCAGAATCATTGGAAGCTCAGAAACAGTGGAGGTCTAGTGAGTGGCCTAATTTGTACAAAATCACAAGTGAAGTGACTAAATTTGCCCAATTGTTTTGCAAACTGGTGGCATGTGTGCTGTGTATGCATGCATTTCCTTTAAGAGAAATCAAAATGCTAGGGAAAAAAATGAATCCTGTTGGGGTCTAGTATCTTGCCAGCAACTACAAGAGTGACATCTTTTTAAACATTAATTAGTTTTAAGTCACGTTTCTACTATTCTAAATGTATTCATTCCTTCTTATAGTGTTAAACTCACAACATTATCTAGCCACATAAAAGTTTGTATGATTTGTTTATGTCCGTGTTTATGGTTATAAATGGGGCTGGAGATGAAACTGGAGGCTGATCTTATTCTTATCCTTAACCTAATGTCATCAGAACAAGGACACTCAGAGTAGAGTGGCTGTCCGAGGACATGGAGAAAGAAGACACAGGACTGAAGCCTTCCCACACTTCCGTTTCCATCCACAGTGCACACCTGCCCCCTCAGGCTGCTTTTCTCAGGGGAAGAGTGTATGCACTGAAGGTCAGGGTTCATAAGAGAATCATTGGTGTGCTGGGCCCCCCTCACACGTTGTCCTCATTTCCCACTAGACCTTAAACCTCTGAAGACCTAAAGGACTTAAAGTTCTCCTTATGTCAGTTTCCCTACATTAGATACTGTGATTTGCAACTGCCAGTTCACAGGAGGCACCATGGAGCTTAGAGTGTGACCTAGCCCACGAGGATCTGTGCCTGTTCCTGAAGGAAAAACTGCCTCCATACAATTTATATCTACTACCACGTGCTCCACAGGAGAAGGAACTATAATCAATTTTAATTATTCTCATTAATGGAGAGTGGCATGGAAAATCTGAAAAAAAAAATTAAAATATGACACCATGACCACTTTGAAATGATTGTTTTATAAATCAGAGATTTATAGCTCTTCCCCATATCCTAACACCAATTACTTTAAGTTCATGCTAATATTATCTTGCCTTGCCTGAAACTGCGGGAACTGGCGAGAGCCAGAATAATCAGAGGCAAACAGAAGCCACCGGGGAATGATAACTCACAGAGTAGATAAGCAAAAGTGGACTATATTCTTACATTCTTAATGTTCAGCATTAAAAGCAAGTCACTATCTAGCAGACTGCAGGCAGCAGCGCTCGGGGCCCTGCGATCAAGTGACTGTTAGGGCGAACTCTACTTACCTGGGGGTTGCGATTTTTATAGTTACATTTATTGTTTGACCAAAGGTGCCCTCTTTATATGTCTCTTATAAGATTTTCTTCAATACTTGTAAAAACGAGATGGCCCCCACGGTGCTTTTTGAGCGATGCAATTCATGGGTTTCAATTCAAGAACCCAGAATACAGGAAAATAACCATACACGAGCTCTCCCTCGGCTTTCTCTAAATCGCGAAGGACAGACATTACATAAACTCAACTTCTCTGTGATTTACCATCCCAGAGAGACTCTGCTGAACAAACCTCTCCGAGTCGGTAGAGAAGTGAGGGCGGCGAAGGAGAGGATGTGGCACAAGCCCGGCAGGGCCTGTGCTCTCAGGCCCAGATGTGCAGAGGGACCCTGAGTAAGACAGCCTGGCACCGGCCACAGAAGCCAGGTCAACGACACTGGCAGGTTTCCAGGGGAACGCCATCAGTTTGAGAACAACAAGACCCACTGCCTGAGACAGGCTTTCTTGGAAAGAACCATTTGGGTCTAACTCAATGACAAGGAAATAGCAACCACGCGCCTCACAAACATTTTTTGCTAAATTATGTGGTATCAGACACTGCCAGGTGGGACAGGGAATGTCAGCTCAAAAAAAATCAAGTGTTTTTCCTACAAATCTGAGAGAATTTAAGTATCCCACCTGAAGGCCAACTTAGCTGTGAGTTTTTTATTGTTGCTGTATTTAGCTGCTGAACAAGAGAAAAGGAAATCGGTCACCATGGAAACCGCAACATCACAATTTATCCTAACAGAATAGCTCACATCCTTTCTTACCCCTTTGGCTGTACCAGATGGAAAAAGAAAAGAAAGCTTTTCTCTCTTTGCCACACTTCATAGTCTCTCTCCGGCCTTTCACCGAGGTCTCAGGTGCTACAGTACAGAGAAGATTCCCTCCTAAGGGTTAAATGTACAACCACACTGACAGGTACACAATTCGAAGCCGGAAAGAACTAAGGAAATAACAAGAGGTGGATCTGCAGCATATTACCAGCACAGAATGAACACTTAACAGAGAAGAAATACGTGCAAGGAATGCCTTTCTTTCTTTAAGTTTACTTGTGTTCAAAAAAGAAAACAATTATGGCTGTGTACAGCACCTCTGAGTTACCAGTTAGCCTTTCCTCAGCTGCCTGTTCCCTTGTTTGCGGAAGGACTAAGTTACAGGGGAAGGGACATGGAGTGAACGAAGTATGACGGGCAGGGCTTGGGACCAAACCAAACTTACTGCTTCACTCACTGTTTTGACATCACTGAAAGCCCTTTATTGACAGATTTCAAGCATGACTTTTAACTGGTATCAGGTATGTATATATAATTCTGGATCATTTAGTAGTTATCTACGTCACAGACAAGAAAAACTGAGCTATAGGAGGGACAGAGAGCTGGGCGTTTAATCCAAGTTCTAGACTGGGAACATTTGTAACCCTGAGTCCTGATGAAGTTAAAAAAAAAAGAAAGAAAAAACCCTCAGTTGACATAACTTCAGCTCCCTTTAACATCCACGATAGCCACCGATGTTGACTGGGAATTGGTCAGGGAAGCAGTAACAGAATTGATCAAAGCAAGCAACCTGGATGTACACATCCCATCGAAAAACACCTCTCTCCTTTGCTTCCAATAAAACAGAAATACAGAAATAACCTGGACGCATTGGGTTGTCACTGCCCAACCACATCGCACTTACTCATAGTTACACATATCCAAGGAACATGGTTGTGATATTCGTAAAAGCAACACAGTGGAGTGGAAAACCAGACCAACCAGAAGGAGAAACAGCCACTTAGGGCCAGCTCGATTGCTGAACTGAAGTGTTCTCATTCCTCAAACTCATTGTATCTCCATTATATATGAGGAAGTAACATATTACACCATAACATCTTAGAATACGTTATTATAAAGACCCAGAGAGATCACAGACGGGGGCCAGACGTGCTGAAAACAGTCCCACATGCAGTACAGGTGAGACAATAATCAGCCTACTCTGTGATCATTTTCAGCAAGAAGCAAACATTGACATGGCAAGTTCATGAGCAATGGGACTTCAGAGAACTTGGGTATTTTTAATGCTGAGATGTTTTCTTAATTTCAGTTCACCCTAATATTCTTCTCAGTGCTCTCAACTACTTCCCCTTCTTAGCCACAAGCTTATCTGGGGCACTTTTAGCTGATTGTGAAAATACCAGCTTAGTTATGAACTCATGGCACTATAACAATCTCTTTGCTCTCTCAGTCACCCAACTATACACAGATTTACTTTACTGAGGTAATACTGGTGACTTCTCCAGGGTTTTTATTCTTCTAAGTTGATCTTTTTACTTGTCTCTTCGCTAATCCATTCAATAATTTTTATTGAGTGCTTACTGTGTGCCAGGCAGTGTCCAAGACACTGGGGATGAGGTAGTCATAAAATAAACAATCTGTATTTAGCTTACACTCCAGCTAAGAGAAACAGATATGATAAAAAAAGCAAATTAATACAAACTATGTATGAGGAGATGGCAGGAGGGTGGTGGAGGGTGCTATTTGTTGTTAAGCAGAGACCTGGAGAAACCAGGGAAAGGCGCTTCTGAGGCTGAGCACACCACTGCACAGGCCTGAGCAAGGCACCTTAGTGTTGGAGGGATAGTGTTGGAAGCAAAGCACACAAGGGCCTGGAGCAGCAGACGGACTCAGGGAGCAGGCGGCGAGCTGGCAGGACCCCTGAGTGGACAAGATGCCACTGGAAAGTTACATATCAAAGAATGACATGATGTGAATTCTGGCTCCAAAGGTTCACCATGGCTGCTCTCTGAAGAATACACTCTAGGCAAGCAATAATTAGAAGCCAGGAAAGAAGTTCTAAAACAAATGCCACAGTACAGGAGAGGAAGGCAGCTTGGGCTAGGGTCATCGTGATGGTCGAACAGAGGAGTGATGAATTTGGGATAGATTTTGAAGGTAGAGCCAATGGGCTTTGTCAATGGATCGAACGCAGGTGTGCACTAAGAGTTAACAAAGCAAGTTTGAGATTGCAACACTTAGAAAAAGCCCACTCGCTGCGTTAGCTGACCCAGGCCCCGGGCTGACATCTGAGAATACCACTGATAAACAGTACCCTACATCTAAGAGTGGCTCACTGTAATGAGAGTGTTTGCACAAACAATACAGTTTATACTCTAGTTTCCTTCTGGGAGTATGGAACGTGGGCACGTGTCAGGCAGAGGGTGCCTACATGATCAGACCCCAGTAAACACCCTGGGCACTGAATCTCCAGTGAGCTTCCCCAGCAGACAACAGTGAGCATGTGTTGTTGCAGAAAATTAAGAAAGGCATGAGGAGTCTCCTGTGGGACACTCCAGGAGAGGGCTCTTAGAAGCACGTGTGTGGATTCCAGAGATCACCCCATGGGGCTCTCTCCTTTGCTGGTTTTGTCTTATATCCTTGTGCTGTGATAAACCGTAACTGTGAGTGCAACAACACCTGAACCCTGCGAGCCCTGGGGAACAACCGGCCTGGGATAAATAAACCCAGGGACCCCTGATGCAGAGGTCTGAGAGAGGCTTCAAGGAGAAGGCCACAGTTTCTGGCCACTAGTCTCAGTCCTTTATACTTCCTTTCACTTTACTGCAAATCTCTAAAATAGCTTATTTGTAACTTCAAACACACTGAGACCTTTAACTTTTTTAAAATGACAAATAAAAGTTCAAACAATATGTGGGACAGAGGATGAATGGGTGGAGCATAGAGGATTTTATGGGAGTGAAACTGCTCTGTACGATGAGAATGGTGGACACCTGTCATTGCACAGTTGTCCAAAACCATGGAATAGACAACACCAAGACTGGACCAGATGTAACTACGGACTCTGGGTGAAAATGATGTGTCAGTGTAGCATCATCAGTTCTTGCCAAGGTTCAGCCTCGGCAGGGGAGTGAGGGAGGCTATGCATGTGGTAGGGGCAGGGCTATATGGAGAGTCTCTGCACCTTCCCCTCAATTTTTCTGTGAACCTAAAATTGCTCTAAAAAATAAAGCCTGTGCTTTATATAGTTCAAACAATTTCACTTCTTCAATAAATAAAAAATGGATAAAGGTTTTTAGCAACCTTTCAAATAATGTTCTTTCCTTGAAATTCAAGGTGTGGTCTGGAACAAAGTGAGCTGGAGAGCACATTTCCCCAGGCTACATGTTCCCCCACAGGGAAAATACTTTGTTCCAAGTCACTGGCAAATTGGAACTGCTGTTTCATATTTGAAGATCTTTTAAATGTATATATGAATTGTTAGTGAAATGTCTATAATTTAACATTTGCAAACAAGTGGAGTCACAAATGTAGATTACAATTTGCAAGAACTGCAGAGAACGAAAAGTAACAGTACTTACAGAAGGCTTATGAATGAGTGAAACATGAAATATTAGATTAATTATAATTAGTTAGGCTCTTAATTTTGAGTCTCCCTTGGCCCTATTTTAAAAACCTCAGTAAATTCTCAAAAGCCCATGCTTTGTATCTTAGTGAATACTTAGTGAATTAGCAACCTGAACCAGTACAGAAATTGCTGGCTAAAAAACTGAATTAACCCTGTAATCACTTCATTTTTTGAGGATAGAAACAAACTCTGAGAGAAAACTGTCCTAGTAGTTCTTTATAAAGCAAAAGTAAAAAGCTTTTGTTGAGACTAGGGCCTTTCACTTTGACAATGGGGCATATGTGTCATAAGTCAATCACATGATATCTTGCAAAGGGTACATAATAAGTAAATAAGCTAACCAGGGAAAGACCATACTGACCTGCAGTGCAGTAACCTCTACATACTTATTATTTTTTAAGAGTAAATTAGCATTAATTTATGAATTGTTTAAGCAATCTTTTACATCTCTTAATAATGAAGCTGGCTTTCAGATAAGAAAATTTTATTTCATTATTTATGTGTCAATAAAATTCATATTTTGTCTTTCAACTTAATGTACATTTCGAAGATTATCTGTATTTTCTTAATAGGAGAAGTCAGAATCTCTGATAAAATATGTTTTCCAAGAGCTAATCCAACTGTTCTCTCAAGTTACGGGTAAAAACAGTAGAAATACTAATAACTGAGAGCTTGCCTTTACACTGCTACTGTTTGTGTTCGGACAGAAAGGATACTCAGGGCACTAACTCTGTCAGGTTGCATCTACAGACATAGACACACAGGTCCCAATGCAGACGGCTGCACACACTGTGCATAATGACGAACACTGCAGCACGATGAGATTCATCCCACCTAAACACCATTTCATCTAAAGCATAAAAACAATGAAAAAGAACTGCTTTGAAATACTGCTCATCTCTGTCCATTAAATGTGCTTATTAGCTTTGACTTATGTCTCAAAACAGCTGCGCACTCTGGCAATTTTCTATAACAACATGCATCTAGGATGATTCTCAGATGAATTCAAACATACATACTTTTACCATAATGAAAGCAATAAAAATAAGTTTGCTTGCTGAGATACAGTGATAATCAAACAGCGGTAAAGGGAAATATACATATATTTTAAGTTCTGTTTTTGCATCCTGGATAATACTGCTCACAGAAACTTCCAAAAACTTGAGAGAGCCCTTGCCAGTGTGGCTCAGTTGGTTGGACCATCATCCCTATACCAAAAGGCTGGGGTTCAATACCCGGTCAGGGCATGTACCTAGATTGCAGGTTCAATCTCCAGTTGGGGTGAATACAGGAAGCAACCAGTCAATGTTTCTCTCTCTCTAGAATCAATAAACATTTTTTAAAAATAAAAAATTGAGAGAGAAAGAAAATTTCTCTCGTTTTTATAAAGTGAAGCAACTGCTAGGATAGTTTGAACCTCCTCCCATGACCCCCTTGTGCAATGTCTTTGGACTTTATTAGCTCTGTGTAAGTACAATACTCAGTAGAGAATATCACATGATTTCTCAAACTATTGTACATATATGAAATGTGGTTGTAGCACTGGGTTAAACAGTGTCCCCTGAAAACTCACATCCGCTCAGAACCAGTGCGTGTAGCCTGACTTGGTAATGAGTCTTCGCCGACGCAGTCAAGTTAAAGTGAGGTCCTACTGCAATGCCATGGCCCCAAATTGAATGATCGGTCTCAACAAAGTGGAGGGAAACTTGGACAGACACATACAGGCCACGTGAACATAAAGGCAGAGATCAGAGTATGCGCCACACCCCCAGAGAAGCCGAGGACCACAGGCCACCACCAAAAGCTAGGACAGACGCAAGGGAGGGCTTCTCCCTCAGCCTTCAGAGGAAGCAGGGCCCTCCCGACACCTCTATTTTGACTTCTCACCTCCAAAACTATGTCAGAAGAAATTTCCATTGTTTTAAGCAACCTGGTTTGTGGCGAATTATTACATCATCCTTAAGAGACGAATACAATGATTATTCTCATAATTTCAAAATTAAATGTGTAAATATTCTGTCCATATGAAGCAAGGTTAAGAAAGTAAAACTGCCCATTTGTTTTCCATCAAATGAAAAGAAGAGAGAACACTTATAAAAGTACCTAAAAAGCTTTAAGGAAACAATTTTCAACTCAACCAATTTTTTGTGACGTGCCTGTTCCATATGTCCTTCTGGTGGTGGGTTCTGTGAAAAATAAACACAACACTGAGCATCTACTCTCCCGACAACTATCAGTTTTGAACAAAATATTGGTTATGATGATAATGTGCAGATACTCCATCAAAATAGTGGTCTAAGCTCTAATAGAAAAACATTAAAATAAGGAAAGTAACTGTATTTTGGAATATGTAAGCAAATTATTAAACCATGGAATCCAGTCTGCAGTCTTTTGTGCAGAGTAGCTGCTCAATGTTTAATGAATAAATACATTGTTAATTAAAAATATATTAGGATTATTGATGTTTATGACTTTTAAATCTTTGTATTTATAGTTCTAAATAAGTCTACAAAGTCAAGTAATCTACATTAGCTCAAAAAAATTTTTTTTAGAGAGAGGGAAAGGGAGGGAGGAAGAGAGGGAGAGAAACAGCAATGTTGAACACCCCCTATGGGGACCTGGCCTGCAACCCAGGTCTGTGCCCTGACTGGGAATCAAACCTGTGACCCTTTGGTTTGCCGGCTGGCACTCAATTCACTGAGCCATGCCAGCCAGGGCTAGCTCAAATTTTTTTATTTCAAGGAGTTAAGTACATATGTCCATTCAAGAGTTAGTACATTTATTTGACAAATATTTGTTGAGTACTACTACAGCCAAGGAGTTACATTTGGTTGAATGATTCAACAATGAACAACAAAAAGACATGATCCTTGCCTTCTCAGAGCTTCAAAGTTAGGCAAAAGGAGATGGATGTTACACAACTGTGAACTGGTGATGAGGCAGAGCTGAAGGCACTCAGTGCAGCCCCATCTCATCCTGGATAGGGACTGAGGCCAGAGGGCCAGTGAGGAGCCTTTTCAGAATATTTGTATTTGCAGTTGCGAGATGAGTAGGAAGGTACAAAGGTACAAAGGACATCTGAAGAACAGAGAGAAGGCCAGCGTGTGTGCATGCAGCCCAGCCCACCAGTCTTGATGGCCTTGGGCGGACGTGGGAGCCGTACCCTTTCGTCCAAACTACAAGATTTTTAAAATGCGAGGGCCAGAATAAGATAGCTGACTAAAACTCCACACTCATTTAACTTTTCCTAAACTCTAACCAAAATTACAACAGAGATTTAAAAACAAAAACACAAACCTGTTCAACATCAATAAAGGTACGAAAGCTGAAGTTCAAACAAATAAGAAGTAACTAACTTTGTATTTGCAATATGGTCAAAACCCAAGCCGTCAGGAGAAAAGCTGAGAACCCACCTAGTGAAGACCTCAGAATACTCAGAAACTAGTAACTCCAAACATGTGCATAACCGGAAGTGAATGGAAGTGGATAAAATAAGAAGTCTGGGAAACTCTTTGGGAAGCAGCTGGGCCTCTGGGTCACGACCTCCCCTGGACTCCTCTAAAGAGGATGAAACAGACGGTCCTTGACCGTGCATCTGGCACATAAGCACTCAGTGCACAACCCCAGGGCCCTCTTCTCACAACTCAGAACACCAGCAGCTGGACCCTGAACCTCAGGGAAAAAGCTGACCCCCCACCCCTGGCTAGAAAAAAAGCTAAAGCAAAAAACCATCACACAAAGACATAGCCCTCCAAGGTGACCTTCAGTGTCCAGCCCTGCCCACAGTTCTCTTACCCCCACTCTGACCCAAGAACAGACAGTCAAGGGTTTTCAGGTATCTGAGGAAAGCCTGTAACAAGAACAACAGAAACCCAAAGCAAGGTGGAGCAAACACATCATTCAGGGAGAGAAAAACTTTTATCAATAATTCCAGCAACATAAACTCATGTTTCCATGTCAGGAGAACAGGAGGCTATATAAGCAATTCATTCAGAGACAAAATGCCAAACGAGCTCATAAAACACGCCAGCACAAAGAAGATGGGAAAACTTCTGATGGAGGTGTGAACAGAAAAAGGTATTTACAAAGAAAAGAATTGAGGAAAAAAATTCTAAATCCAGTGTAGGAGTACCATACCCATACAGGCACAGATTAAAAAAGCAAAAGAAAGAGAGGCAGAAGATAGCATTTAAAAAAAATATATCCCAAAATGAAAGGCATGCGTTGTAGATATCAGAAGTAAACCAGCATTACAGAGGAAATTAGATGCCCACCAAAGCATGCCATTGTGAAATCCTAGAACAGTGACAAAAAGAGAATATAAGATTCCAGAGGAGGAAAGGAAAAAAATGGGGGGAATGCCTGCAAATTCAAACCTAGAATTCTGTATCCAAGCAAACCATCAGTGAAGTGTGAGGACAGAAAGAGCCATTTTCTTTTAATGGAAGTAAGAAAAAATATTGTGGGCCATCACTAAGGTGTCTTGTCACATTTTATCGACTTTGTAACCTGAGGATCGAATGCCAGACCAAGACTGTTAACATCTGGCTCCTTCTGGCCCCTTCTGACCACAAAGCTCCCTGTCCCTGCTCTAGGCCCAGTTTCCTGGAGCAGATGAGAACACTCAGTCCATAGAAATGTTGGGCTTGGGTCTATTCCTGAGCTGCATGATCCACAAAAGCAGAAAGTATTAACCAGCGATTCCTGTTCATACTCTTGTCTAGTAACTGGAGCTCATGCTACAACTTTGGCATATGACCCAACTATGGTACCTAATTTTCTTAAGATTATCTCATGACTTTACCTACTCAGTTTTCTTGTACATTCTGAGGAAAAGTGAAGCCAGCTGAAAGCAGCCTCTCCGAAACAATTAGGATTGTGCCTGCTTCCTAGTTTGTCAAAGGTAAATAATACCACGTTCAGGAAACATACACAGCTGTAACACCACCAAGTGGAGCAAGGAGATGGTGACCCTGGCAGAGCTGGGAGAGAGGATCAAGCAGGGGCGGTGGATGGCTGTCAGCGCACTGGCAGCCTCCCATGCCCACACTGAGGGGCAGGTCTTTGTACTTTCATTATGGTACTCGTTAAACTCCTCACATGTGTATGGCATGCCACAGGATAAAATTTACTTTTCAAGGATGAGGGACGGGATCAGATTTGTACGTCTAAATGTTGCTAAGGCCACTGTAAAGAGAGTGGGTATGAACTGTGGAGGTCGAGGGGTGAGAAGGACAGGATGGACGGAGAAGAGGCAGTGGAGCCAGACAGGTTACGATAGAGAAATGCTGTTCTTCATCATCATTATTATTATTGTTGTTGTTGTTGTTGTTGTTGTTGTTGTTGTTATTATTATTATTTGCAGGGGAAGAATATTATCAGAAAAGACAGAGAGAGAAAGGAAAGTGAGAAGGAGAGACATATGAAGTATTTGGTCAGCCCAAAACAAAAACAAACAAACAAAAAAACCCCAAAATAATGTTCATGGTCAGTGATCACTATTGCTAACGACATGTTATATTTATACTGTTCCTCTAGCACAATAGGCTCAAGATACTGTAAAGGTCATCATTCAATTAAATTTCAGGAAAAAATCATATAACTAGTTTCAAAAGAGGCCTTAGAAGTCCAATGTTACTGACAACACAAGTGCTACCAGGAGGGCTTGTTATTTGCCATGACGGGCTAAAATCCTGAGGCAGGACTTCAGTATAAATAAAGTTCAGGATGCCACTGCCACAGTCCAAGCCTTGGCTCTTGCTGCATGTGGTACCTAAACACCATTTTAATTTCGTTTTCCGTAAGGAACTCCACGGCGCTGCAGAGATGTGCCCTTTTGGAACGGAAAACCAAGCCTCTGCCAGTCTTCTGCACACACTTAGTGTTCGAACAGAGAGTGCCGCGGTGCAGCTTTCTCACACATGTAGGTTCCAAGTAAGAAGAGCTTGTTTTATGATTTCCTCGGAGCTAAACAGATCATCCCTGCCCAGAACTTAATATTCCACTTCATATAAGCTTTAGGCATGACTTTAAAAGTGTTGAGAACCTGATGATCCATCTCAGCTGCCGTATCTTCCTTTCGCACTGTTAGCACCTCAGAGAGGGCCTACCATCTCTTGGGTGGGCGTGTGAGTTTCTTGAGCTATCAAGGAAACTGAACCACCAAGACAAGCATTGTTTTCTATTATCTTCACCAAACAAATGTCTAAAATAGACTTGCTCTATTTTATTTTCTTTTCTTGGTAAGGAGTGTGGAAGTGAAAATGAGATTTCTACAATAATACATTATGGAGAAAAACAGTAAACCTGAAAAATTTTAATCCATATCTTATAATATGAATCTTTGTGAAGATTACAAAACAAAGCAAAAGAGACTAGATAACATTTTAAACATTTAAAATGGAAACTGGCTAAGATGGTAACTTTTTAAATAATGAGAAGTAATTTGACACAGCAAGCTTTTTACCCAGTTTATTCTTGACAAGAGTGGACAAATTGCCGTGAATCCACCACATCTTACCTTAAAAACTTCCATTGGAAGAGGAAACTTTGCAGCATCAATAAGGGATTTTTCCAGAGCATATTTCCATTCAGAGGTCATCTTCAAAGGATAAATTTCTGTATCAACAGCAAACCACACAAGAGTTAAAGGACTAAAATGTTCAAACGAGAGGTTTTTTTCTTGAATTTAATCTTCCCAGGATTTCATAATAAGCCAGTACGCTCAGCAACCGTAAGAATTCACACCCTGCCCGCCATAAAAGGCCACCTGCTAAAGGGATTTTCTGAAGTTAAATAGCAACTTGGGATTCTGCTTTCAGAGATGAAGAATAAACTTAATAGGGCTCTTCTTCAGGGAACATTTGCATGCATTCTGTTGGCATTCTGTAAGTAATTTAATGGTATAAATCACATTAGCAACATCTTCAGTCATCCACTGCCCCAAATTTCGTATATTACCTGGGAAGCAATATCCAGTGATGAAGAACTTATTATCCGATAAATGGCTAAAGTGGAAACGACTCTTGCCTGGCATTTGCAGTTATTACAGCATATTTTTCACTAAATCTCTAAGCTCTCACATGCTAAAAATAGTCCATGTAAGTCAGAACATTATTAAAAGGTAAATTAAAATTTACCAACCAAGTTTAATATTTACACTTGAAATGTTGCTAACACGCCACATGTTGCCCACCATGTTCCCCAGGCAGTGGTGAGAGAGGGATTTACAAATGGAGGTTTCACTGTCTGAATGCAAAATTAAAAGGAAAAAACGGTGGAGCACTGTTTGTTGTTCACTGATTGCTGAAACTGCAGGGGAATTTTATGACCTGATCTCAAAAGATTTAAGACCTTATCAAAACTGGATTTGCAGAAGCACTCAGTTGAAGTAGATATGTTTATATCTTCCCTATATCAACCTTGGCTACCTCAGACAGACAGTTAGGGTATGAATATGAATCTAAGCACAGTTAAAAGGCAACATTAAAGCTTTGGGGCTATATTTTTAATTTCTTGCATGTCTGCTTTTTAGCATGGAGCCATATATTTTGATTCTCACCCTTTCTGAATTCACCTTGAGCCAGAAGCCCCTGTGTTTTAGCCATCTAGTTAGTCTTTCCAGACCACCATAATTTTGGTAGGCGAAAGACGCTGCCCAAACTAGTTGAGTTACCAAGGCTCTGCCCACTTCACTCACTGTCAGTACACAAAGGCACAGAAAGGGGTATTGATGACTAAATAGGTTCCATTGTGTGTCTTGTCTAGAATCCTTTTCAGCATTTCATTTATACTCTTCTACCTCTGAGATTCCCCCCGACCCCAATTTTACATTTCTATGTCAGAAAAAAAAAACAGAATGTGATTCTTCTGAGGAGTATCTAACATATTTGGGGGAAAATAGTCAGGCTCCCATAATACCTCTGCAGAGAATGAATAAATTGTTCCTCTGGCCTCCCAAGTGAGAAGGGGGTGCTATGTGAGAAATCCTTTATCACGGGGTTCCACAAAAAAGAAAGAAGGATGAGGTCACAGAGACCCATCAATAGTCCCATGAGAAGTGGAAGGACCCATTACAGTACCCAGTGGTCCCGCTCAAGAGGATGACATCAAAATTTTAGTGAAGAGGGTGAGGTCTGCACAGGACAAAGCCCAGAGGACACAACTGCAGCTATTCAATAGGTCAGCAATGAGCAAGAGGCTGGACCTCCTGAGGAGGCAAGAACAGATTCCCTTTTCCTGGGATCTGGAAGCAGGCGATAGGGAGTTCCACCTCAGCATGGTAATAAAAGGGGACCCGAGTCACAAGAAGGGATGGCAATTTCCAAAGACAAGACCCAAGGAAGGGTGTGCAGACATAAAGGCTGAGAAGAAGGGAAGAAAAGGTCCACTGCGGAGTTGCCCTGAGCTCCCACAGTCTATTACTGAAGTCTCTATGGTACGGGGAAGACATGGAGAAGAGGGTAAAAGAGGAGTGGTTAAAAAAATTACTCAGCGTTGGAATAATGAAAACCTGAAATGTCCAGGGTTAGATCGAACTATGAAAACAAAAGGAAGTGATGTGCAGACTCCAAGTCATCCCAGATGCTCACCACGTCATTCAGAAAGCGGAGCCCGTGGTCACCAGATGCCACCTCTCTCCCACCAAACCAGAGACAAATGTTACAAGAAGCCCAGTACAATGCACTGAATGTTTGCCACCCCCCTCCACCAGATCCCTGTGTTGAATGTCATAACCCCCAATGTGATGGCATTCAGAGATGGAGCCTTTGGGATATTATCAGCTTGTGCAGATAAAGTTCTCATGATGGGATTAGTGCTCTAAAACACACACACAAAAAAACCCAGAGAGCTCCCTAACCCCTTCCACCAGGTGAGGACATAAGGAGGGGACAGCCATCTATGAACTAGGGAGAAAAGCTCACCAGACACCAAATCTGCCTGTTCCTTTATCTGGGACTTCCAGCCTCCAGGATTGGGAGAAATGAATGTTTATAAACCACCTAATCTGTGGTATTCTGTTACAGCAGAAAGAAGGGACTAAGACACCCAGGTTCGATGTGATTTCTGTCTCTGTCCTACAGTCTTACACTTTGTCCTCTTTCGGTGGATATTAATTCCTAACATGGAATTTAACCCCATGGTAAGGCACACTTCTTCTCTTAAAAGGTGACAATCAACTTCATTTTGTCAGTATGCTCAACCATCTGCAAAAGCTAAACACCTCATGGTTTCAATAAGCAAAGAACAGTATTCCATGTGTGTGTTTCATTAGACAAGAGGCACGTGGTTACATTGGCAAGTTTATGGACAATAAATAGCACCGTTAAAAGAACATAAAACATTTTCTTAAAATGATCATGTTGTAGGTAATTTAACAGAGTGTATCGTGACAATTTCTGTTTGCAGGGAAGCCATAAGCAATTAAAATCCCTACTGATTCATCTTTAACTAGAAGCCTAAGTGAAAAGGAGGCGATCTCCCTTTGTCAAGCATTTGGCAGGCTGCTTCGCACTGAGTGCTGCAGGGTGCCGGAGCGCACAAGATCACCACCTCACGGCCTCAGAGTAAGGAAGGCCTCAAGGGGCGATTCCTTCCTTTCACACACCCCGAAACCTCCACTTCTTCCTTTTCCTCCAGGTTCTGACCAGTGAGGGAAGACTAAGCTAGAGTTATTAACAGACATTGGAAAATGTTATGGACTGAATCTTTGTATCTTCTCAAAAATCCTAACCCCCAATGTGATGGTGTTTGGAGGTGGGCCTTTGGGAGATGACTGGGTTAAATGAGGTGATGAGCATGGCGCCCCACAACAGCATTAGGGCCTTTTAAAAGAAAAGGCCAGTAGTCTTCTCTCTCTTCTGCACTGCTCCCCCACCCCCCACACATGCACAAAAGAGAAGTCACGTGAGGAGAGACCAAGAAGAAGGCCATCTACAAGCCTCGAAATGAACCCTCACCAGACCCAACCAGGCCGACACCCTAATCTTTGACTTCCATCCTCCGAAACTGGGAGAAAATAATTTGTGTTCTTTCAGCCACTTGTGTTGTTGCTGCCACCAGTCTATGGCCTTTTGTTATGGCGGCTGAGCTGACACAGAGAGCAACAGCTCTCTTTAGACTAAGAAAAGGTTCAGACAGGAAGCATTTAAGTTAGATGCAGAAATTTGCTGACTCTAGGATCTATCTAAAATAAGAAAGAAAAAATTCTTTAAAATTGACAAAGATTTTGAAGGAAAAAATATGGAAAAAAATAAGGAATAGATTAAAAAAGTTTCATCTCCTTAGCTTCTACAAGAACATGCATGACACTCTCTTGCTGTTGAAACATCTGGCGGAGCATCCAAATGACCCAGACTCAATGACTTAAATTTCTTGGAGAACCAAGATATAACCATAATACCCTGACCACAGATCGAATGCCTAGAAAACACCATCACTCGGGGTACCTATAACATTCTGCAAGACAGCAAACATATAATTATCTCCATTTTACAGATGAGGACACTGAGATTTAAAGAAGTAGAATCACTTGCCCAGGGGTCCTGTAGCTAGTGATAAAAGCAAAAAGCAAAGCTAACTTGGACCTTGATTCCAAGTTCATGTTCTTTCTGCTTTGCCAGGTTTCTCCAGCTTGAGTCACACAGGGACTTCTTTATAAGAGCAAAGACTTTCATGAACCTCACGGACCATATTCCTGTGAATCTCTCATGTCCCAGAGCCACCTTAGCAGCTAAACAAGAGATCCCATCAACAAAGGGCACCACTCCTTGCTCTGACCCTGTTTTCAAAACCTCCGCTAACATATCAGGAGAAAAGAAGACACTTTGGGAATGTCTTCACTCTGGGTCCTCCCCTCCAAATTCCTTTCAAAGTCCTGCCAATTATTTTGGACTACAAGGTGGACTTGGCTGGTTCTTTCCTTCCCTATAGACATACCTGGCATTTTATTCAGTCAATTCCTATCAAATATGCCAGGTACCTACTATGTGCCAGCCACTGTGCCAGCTACTGGGGAGAGAGCAGTGCAGAAGGTACAGACTTGCAGTTAGAGTGGGTGGGAAAACCCTCTTGTAGTCTGAATGAAGTGAAGGAGTGGGCCACACCAACAGCATTCCAAAAAGGGATGTGCTTGCAAGCCCATGGAACTGAGGAGACCAACTGCTGAAAAATAAATGAGTGGAGCCTGTTGGGGATATGAGGCTGGCGGATCCCTACAGCTTGCCTTCCATTCAGCACAGAAGAGAGGGCACTGCCAGGACTGCCAGTCTTCTCTTCACAAAGGCTTCACTTTGGACCCTAGAAAGCCAATGCCCCCTTCCATGACCATCTGCCTTTTACCACCTTCTTGTCCCTTACAACTGTGTTCACTGAGGCTGCCTTCAGTCCACTCCATCAGCACCTGCATGACACCTGCATGACACCTGCATTGACAGCGCTATGTGAGTGAAGTGGAGCGGCTTCTTTGACTCTTTCTATCCTTCCCACCCCAGGCTATTTCCTCTGATTTGCAGCAGAGAAAAAAAGGCAGAGTGACTACAGGGTTCTCACTGGTGGACAGAGTAAAAGCAAGCCCCTCTTCCTCAAGTTTTGAAGACTACCTTCCTAGCTACTTTCTACTAGCTATTTCTCTTACCTCTATTAGCACTCAGCAGTTGACAATTATTGTGCCCTTTAAAAAGTAGAAAGAATAAATGAAATTAAAGGAAGAGCTATGATTATTTTTGGCAATGGTGGTAGTGTTACTGGGGTGCATGGCAAAGACTGCATCAAGAGCAGAGAGACCCACAAGGGCTTATCTCAAAGTGTAGCCTCCCCCACCCCTTCCAACTTTGCTCCTCACCATCAGTTAATGCTGAACACTCTTCATTTATTTAAGGGTGTTGGGAATTTTTTAAACAGTAGCCTCATATTTTCTATGCAAGACTGAAATTTTATTGCTATCTCTATTTTGGTCAAGGAAATAGCACTGCCATACAAGTTTTACAAGTCACACCGGGACTTGAAATTAATTTCAACAGACCCAGGGCACCAGGTTCTGGTCCCATGTGTGAGACACAGCAACAGCTGCTTCCCGGGGTGCTGCTCTGCTGAATAAGGTGACCGAACCCAGTTTTTGTCTCGTAACTACTGCATTTCAAAAGCTAAAAGTCGCATTTTGAATGGCATTTCACTTTTTTTTCTTCTTCACATACATAGCCTTTCTTGCTGACAATTTAAATGTTGGGAAAATAACTTCTTATTGAGAAATGCCTCAAAGTCTTTAGAGACACACAAATTCTTCAATGAAATGGATAACTCACATCCAGAAAATTACTAAGACAAACAAACATAATTTATCCTTATAAAGATATCAAGTTACGTGAAAGAGGAGGGTTCTCATATGCAAGTATTTCCAGATTTCTACCTCGACACTTCCCATTTTCCATTCATGCTTTAAGTACTGCATCTACGATTTCACAGGGAAGAAACATTTCAGAGAACCTAAGGAGCTACTAGTGATCCTTTGCTTTGCTATAAATTTTTACACTGGCAAATATATGTTTCCCCTAAAATTTATAAAGCAATTAGATACTAAGCTAAGATTTATACACCCAGCTTTCCACACAAAGTAAATTTCTCCTGCAGCGTTATGAATCCCAAGGCAAACGTGAGCTTAGCTCTCTCCTCAGAAGCCGACAAGCCCTTTGTTTGTCATCAAAGTCCAAAATTACTCAGGGTGTAAATGGATTTTTTGGCTGCTTCTCAAAATGTTGACAACAATAATACTAATAAAGTTCCATGCTACATGTCCACATGCCTGTCAAATTCAACGCAAATGCAAACGCATGAGAAACAGAACGAGTAAGTTTTTTTCAATTAAAGCCCTTGAGTGACAGAAAAAGGAAACGCAACTCCTCAGCTTCATTTCATTTACTCAGGACTAACAGCGACAACTAATTCGGGAAGGAAATCTCTGGCAATTTTAATAAAACAAAGAGCCAATTCCTTGCTTCCAGTAAACCTGCAGAATTCACCAGTGTGAAGATCAGCATTTCTAGAAGAAACGTGTATTTCTTCCTTTGCATCCTTAATTCCATAAGAATCCAACATTTTTGTTCTGAGGCTATCCATCCAAAGTTTGGTGAGGCTAGTAAGGGGAAGCAGGGGGAAGAGAATGGGCAAAGGACCTGGGATTTAATTATAGTGCATCCCCCATTTAATAAGCTGGGTCACCCTGGACAAGAAGATTAAACCCAGTCTCAATTTTCTGTGCTGTAAAAGGAAATATTCACACCAAACATGTAGTACTTTTCTGGAATCAAAATAAACAACATAGCAGATGTAAAATCACCTGGAACATAGTAAACATTTAAGAATTATTATTTTATAAACACTAAGATTACTGCCCAGTTAGGTATGTCAGAAAGCATAAAGCACCATTCTATCCAATTAAGGCTAGGGAAAGTCACTTGGCAGTACATTTGAAGCTAATTAAAATCTTTGATATGTCAGGGGGAAAAGCATGGTGATTCTTCTCTTTTCTATTTCCAGGTCAGAACAGATTACACAATGATAAGCATTTGGTTTGGATATTCAGAGGGATGAATGGATAGATGGAGGATGGATGGATGGACGGATGGACAGATGGATGGTGGGTGGACGGATGGATGAATGGATGGATTCATGTATGTGTGCATGAATGGATGGACAAATGGAGATTTAGGAACCTCCTTGCAAGACTATCAAAATCCCCAAAGAAAAGGGGAGAATATAACCAATTCCAATCCATTGTCTTTCATTTTTGAACCAGTGATTCCAGAGGAACTAGATCCACTTTGTCACAGCCTCCAACACAATTTTCTCCTTTTAGAACACTATTAATTGAGGTTTTATGTTTTAGTCTCCATAGAAAGTATTCTTAAGTTAAAATGCTTAATATTCACATACTCAGATGTACAAGATACCACAGAGCTCATAAATTTTCCAGAGACACATACAGAAAAAAACATATCTTTTTCTCAAATAATTCATGGCAGCAAAAGCTTCAGCCCTTACCTGAAGGTGGGTCCATTCTGTACTTATTCTCTTGACACCAACCAACTGGTCGAAGTCTGTAATCCAAGTAAAACAACCACTGGTCATAGGATTCAGTGTCCTCCAATCCCACATAGCGAAGGCGTAATCTTCCTCCAACATTTTCAATCACACTAACTATCCAGTACTGAAAAGGGTTCTGAGAATCCTGAAGTTCTATTAAGGAATCAACTGTAATGAGGTCTATAGGGCCTTTCCCTCGCAGAGGCTGTTTAAACAGAAGCAAAACTCCTTATTTTAAACTTTATTTTAAGGTTCTCATGGAAACAGATGACAGCAGAAGATAATATTTTTTCACACCATCATCCAAGCTATTGGCAAACAATCTGGTGTTCCCCTCCACCCCCATCCTTCCCACAGACTCGCCCCCGCCCCTTCCCTCCCCGCCCACACACACTTCCATATCCCCAACTCTGTATCCGACAACAAAAATCACAAGTCAATAGGAAATAACAGTTCGTGCTCATTCTCGCCAAACAAATCACCCTTCCCAGACAAAATTGCATTTGTTAGAAATGAGAATGCTTTTAAGAAGAGTTATACCCAAATTTGCCTTGAGCTGGAAAGGGTGTAGTAGCAGAACATCTGCTTTTCAAATAGACAGATATAACAAACACAGAGCTACAAGTTTAAACCAGGGCTCAGCAGACATGTGCCTTATGACGGCCACTGCTGTAATGACCAAGCTCTTCTCTCACACTTTGGTTACGTGCATAAGGCATGAATATGTGTAGATGGCATGTTTAATGCACATTAATGATATACACAAAATTAAGATTACTATGTAAACTTATTTCAACATTTAACTTGATAGTTGGCTTAGAGAATATATGTAATTACTGCTCTATCTAAGCAAGCTTCTTAGCATGTGTTAGCATATGAAAAGGGTGTTTGTTCAGCCAGGCTTGTAAGCAAATATATTAAAAAAAAAAACCTAAAAGAGTACAACAACTTGTCCTTTTAAAAGGGTGAAAAACCATCATTATGATTTGTTAACCAAACAATTACATTAGTAGCCATTAAGATAAACAAATACACCAGGCAAAATCTTCACAACACCAAACCCTGTAACCCAATGTATTAGATAGTGGTGTTCCAAAATATCAACATCTTTTATGAGAGAAGGGAAATTTATGGAAGGTTATGAGAATAATGGCATTGTCAAAATCTATACTGTATTCCTTGTCATTCATTGTGTTTCCCCTTTTTTCAGGAGCATTCTTCAAACAGATTTGTTAATTCAATAATTGTTTATAACACAATACATCTCTTCCTGTTATATAATATACAGTAAAAGTAAAATGTTTCATCATAAAATTATTTTCAAATTAACCATAAAGATATCAGATTAAACTATTTTTTCAGTATGTTGTTACCTTAATCACACTTAAATATGGTTAGCCATTAATTATCTTGTTTTTATACGAGAAGTTAATTCAATCATTATTTAATACATGTATTTAAATCTTAGGGCTATGCATCCAGAATGGAATAGTTAATGGTACCATTAATCAATATATTCAGAGACTATACTAGAGCTTATATATGCTTAGTTTCACCTACACAGAATGGTTATTCTACAGGATTTGATTTACATTCATTAACATAGGGTCAGGGCTTAAAGAAACAGGATAGTGAGAAGATAGTCTAACATTATTATTTAAAAATGTGTTCACATAGAAGCAACTTTTCCATTTATTGATTGTACCACAGATAAAAAAATGTTCAATGCCATTAGAATCGGTAACCTGAGTAACTTAAAAAAAAACACAGGAAATTAGGCTCTTTGGACATAGATACCTGTGTGTACACATGTACCTGCAGAAGGATATATGCAAAGGTGCTGTTAGGTTTGAGCTCAAGTAACTGTGAAGCTTCAGACATAGAATAGCTGTAAACAATAATACATACACCTTCCAGGAGGTTAGCGGGGGCTGTCCGGGAGCCAGTCAAGTCACGAATGAGAAATTCTGTCCAGTCTGTGTACTTTTCTTTGATTGCTGGTGAGACAAAAGAGAAAAAACATTCTTCAACACCATTCTAGTATTGAATAAACTTAAAAGCACAGCACTTGGTTGCAGATGTGTTATTTCAATATTTCTCTTTCAAGCACCAATTCTTAAGTACTAAAATCACAATAATAAATCTGTCAACAATGGGTGACTTCATACCTACCAGGTGCCTCGATCTTGCTGGGCAGGAAGGAGGTTTAATAGGTGCTACTGAAGTCTTACAACCTATTTAGAAACTTCTGTGAATACCAGTTATTATAAAGCATATAATTCAGTTGGTTCCAAGAAGGAAGAGACCGATGAGGGCTACAAGAATCAGAGAAAGTTTGTTTCCCAGGTGAGAAAATAAAACCAGGCTCTGAATTATATAAAAGGTGTATGAAGGCAGAGAAAAGGAAGTTGAGATTTTCAGACCAAGAGGAACACCACATGCCAGTGAGAGTGACAAAGTGAGGGAGGAAAGGGAGAAAGGCAGCGGGGTCCCTGCCAGACCCGGCAGTCTGCGCACAGGACCCTGGGAAACAATGTTAGGTGGTGGAGTGTCACTGTGGACAGCCAAAACATGTCAACAAGTATGTTCAATAGGAGGAAATCTTTGCATAAAATAAGTCTAACCAATTAAAAAAAATGCTTGAATGGAAACAAACTAATGGCAGAAAAAGCAAGAGAGAAGCTACTGCAGATGGAAACTAAGTACAAGTGACAGGACCCAAAAGAGGGGTGACAGCTCAGTGAAAAGGAAGAAATGTATTAAAGGCATCTTTTGAAAAAAAGAAATATCAGCCCTGGCTGGTGTGGCTCAGTGGATTGAGTGCCAGCCTGCAAACCAAAGGGTAGCTAGTTTGATTCCCAGTCAGGATACATGCCTGGGTTCGGGGTGGGGTCCCCAGGAGGGGGCACGCAAGAAGCAACCACACACGTTGATGTTTATTTCCCTCTCTCCCACCCTTTCTTCTCCCTCCCTTCCCCTTTCTAAAAATAAATAAATAAATAAATAAACAAATAAATAAATATCAGATCTTCAAGGCCAAAATATTCTACAAGTGCTTAGAAACCAAGACCTGAGCAAAATGTAACTCCCTGACTAATCTCCCAAGCTGCAGATCTCCAAAGCCTTCAGCAGGTCACATTCACACCCAGGAAGGCCCTGAGCCTTCCAGGGGCACCACAAAACCAGCAACGGGTGATTAGCACTCCCTGATTCCCATTCGCCCCACACAAGGATCCTGACCTTCACATCACACCAAGAGCCCATGGGCCTGGGTACTGCCTGGATACTGCCTGGGTACATCCAATACTTAGCATTTCTGAGAGGTTCAAGACTCAAGTGGTGTGTACATTGTTTAGGTGCTTCAAAGGCATGATTCCTAGGTCAAAACTAAAGGAACAGAGTTGTTACAAAAGGACACCATGGTATTGATGTGGGAAAAGCAAAGTCATGGTGTGGGCAGGATCTGGGCTCCAGGGTGGGCTCCGCCATCCTTATAATGTTGAGTAACTCATTCAAATTTCTTGTATGCTGTGTACTCATCAGTATAATAGTGTTTACAACATTTTGTTTATAGGATGCTATTAGAATTAAAAAAGACACATATGTCCACAAAATATAACCACATATATGCCATATATAAACACGGGGGGGGCACGGGGCTGGGGCTAGAACCAGGAAGTGTTCTGACTACAGGCATCCTGCTAAGCCCTGGGATTCCCAGCCCCACAAGGGAGTCCGACCCTCCTGGCATTCAAAGTCCCAAGCCTCTGAGGGACCCCCCCCTCAGTGGAAGTTCCCACAACATTTTAGCAGTCACCAAGACTCCCTCAGGTTCCAGGCTGCCAGAAACATTTTGAAATTTCTGTGCTGGTCCCTCTTGAATTCCTTCTGGTTGTTGGTTATGGTTTGTTGTTGTTGTTGTTCCTTCACTATCACCCTAAGGGAGTATCTGGAGGAAGAAGAGAGAAATGCGAGTGCTCAGTCCACTGAGCCTCCTAACGCACCAGAGAACTGGGCTCACAACAAGATGTGAGGCAGCAGCCTTTGACTTAGCAGGAAAGTACTTTTAATACTGACTTTGTTAAAGAAAAGAGGCAGGAGTGAATCTTAAATTATAAATGGAAGCACTTACACATTTACTATTAAGAATAAAAGACTACAGAGTTCCTTCCCTTGGACATTTTTAAAAGAGAATCTACATTCATTTTTCAGAGGGTTCAAATTAAATTGTCCCTACAAACAGAAGGATATACGATAAAAGTATTCAACAGGATTGATAAGTTTCTACTCTGTGCAGTGGATCCCATTACATACTACTGGGGTTCAAGCACATAGACATAAGTATTTCTGTCCTTAATCATAAATACAACCCAGGTGAAGATGAAACTTATGAAGAATGTTATAAAAATTACACACAGACACACACAGATTCCTAGGCACCTGTCATAACTAGATTAGAGGGAAAGTTTCATTTCAGCTTTTTAGGACTCTTTCAGTTAGGTTAAAATAAGGCTAACATTAGGTTAAAGTAAGAAAAATAAGTGGCAAGAACCTCAGAATATTCCCCATAATTAGAACATTTAATAAAACCTTGGACAGTATTTATGCAAGCCCTTACAAAGAAAGAGCTTCGCTATTTAACGTTCTACACATCATTACAGGGTTGTGTGTGACTCTTAATGGGGACTCCTTCATTGGGCGGTTCTAAGGATTAAATGAGAAAATAGATATAAGCTTCCCAGTAGCTAGAATGTGGGTGTACAGTATCAAGCAACCCTTGTAAAAAGTGAAGCGTTCTTTGATAATGCAACCGATCATTCCTTCTTTAATGCATTCAACTACTTATACAACATGCTATCTTTCCTTTTCAGGAGAACATATATGAAATATCCAAAATGATGTTGTAATTATAAACTACAACTCCTTGCAACCCAAATTTAGTAATACATTTAATAACCTTGTAGATCGGATCATGGATACAAAATGATGGCCATGGATATAAAAAAATCACAATATGTTATTAACTTGAAAAACTATAATTAGAATAAAAGTTCCAACATATCAATGGCACTTTTAGTCTTCTAATCTCTTAATTTCCCTTCCCTAGTTTGCTAATTTTGCCATCATTATGGTATCTTGAAACACTGACAAACCGGTACCCCCCCTCCCCCCACACACACACACAAACTACCTTATTAAAAAGAATTCCTAATGTAAACTGTTAGGGAAATCCAATTCATTTTTAGCTTCTATTCCTGTTTCTTCAGATTATTATAAAATTGATCCCCTATTATTATAGAACAATACAATGCAATCCCTCTGGCTAAACTTAGTAATATCTTAACACAATGCACAAAGGGTATTATTCCAAGTCACTTGTTGATGATTTTTATGAGATCAAGATCAATAGGGAAGAGATGATACACAACGCTTACATTAATATGAATGTTTACATACACATCTATTTATACTTAATTTGTAACTGACACTGCAGAGCATACTATAGCTCCTGTAATCTACATTTCCTCCACATCCAAATCAAACTCCTGTCCTTAATGTTACACAGAGAAACAAGAAAAATAGCGCTGTTGTGACAGTAATCGTAAAACTCAGAGTTCAAACCAGATTCATCACACTTACATTCCAATCTGGCTTAAGCAGTTGCTTTACAACTTTACTTTTCATCACTAAGTTATTCCTACAATTCACACAAGTCACATCTTACTGACAAATGAATTTATTCTAATAAGCTCTTAGTGTATTTTATTATGCCTATTTAAATAAGGCAAATACCTCAGTAAATATCTGTTTGCAGTAATGTATTGTTGAAAGGGTTTTTAGAAATTACATAGTATTTTTTTATTGGCTCCTCCAAACAGCATCCAGTGCCATCTAGGGGAGTAGCGGCAAGGAGTGTCCCCATCGGGGACACACAAGAGGTGAAGTGGCACTTGCCTGAAGGTGCTACTCCTGCCTCCATGACTGTTCTCCTTAAAAACCACCAGCTCCCAATCTTGCTGCCCAGGCCCAGTGACCTTCCTGTCCTCTGCTCTCCCACCCTCCCCACTGCTGCCTCATTCGGCCTCCCATCTGTGCCCCTGGGAAACTAGAGCAACCAATAACTGCAGCACAAAGAAAAAACTCTGGGCCAAACCACCACATACATTTTAGAACCACTTTTCCTTTTTTAAAAAATCTCCCTTGAACACTTTTTTCTAACAAGTTTCTACTCTATCTCTTTGCTCCCCTCCAAAACCAAGCATAAGCAAAGAAGACTTATCTCCCCATGGCCCCCCCATTCAACCCAGTCTCTAGAGCTGCCACACCACTGAACTACACTGGACTGACTCAAAAGACCTGCACATCCCTACACAAATGCCTCCTGGAGCCTCACTTTCATATTCGACACAACTGAGCACACCCTCTCTTCACACTGTCCCCTGTGGACCTCCCCTCCTCAACTTCCAGTGATTCAGTGCTGCTTAGAAATCGGTCCCGGGCTGGCTCTCCTTTCTTCTCACTCTGTGGTCTTTCCATGGATAATTTTATCCATTCCCATGACCTGAATCACATCAATACCAACAACGGCCAATTTCCCTCTACAAACCAGACCTCTCTTCTGAGCCTCAGAATCACAGTTTCAACTGCCTGGTTATCAGTGGGATCTAGAATCATGACATTATGACAATTCACATTTCTTTTCTGGAAACTTACTATTCATACCCCTTGTTCGTTTTTCTATGCACATATCCTTTTTTAAAAATGTTGATTTACAGGAGCTCCTTATATATTAGATATTATTTATTTGCTAAACATAGCAAAGCTCTTAACATCTTATATAATATTCAGCATGAGCCTTTATTCATTTATTTTTAATTTTATTTACTTTTAGGGAGGGGGAGGGAGGGAGAAAGAAAGGGAGAGAAACATGCATGGATTTATAAATTATAACTGTTTCACTAATCTTTCGTTGAAATAAAAATTATTGAACTCAGATGAGGAACCACTGTTACTATAGATACTACATAGACCTTTCAATAAAATACAATTTAACTCAATAGCACACTACCAGCATTCACAAATGAACTGTCATTTCTTTTTGTTTTTTTTCTCTTATTTGCTTTATTTCATGTATTTGTATGATATAAGTTATCACTGAAGATTTTAGTTCCAGCATACATAATCTAGAGAGCCAGAGACCTGCCCATTTAATAGAGATGGCATCAAATGTGTTATGTGGTAGGACAGGTATTTAATATTTCTCTGGAGTTCTCCTTCTAAGTGAGTACACAATATGAGTCCATTAGGCAACACTGATACTGTTCATTTCAGACTAGAACATCACCCAGAGATTCAAGAACTACAAGGAAGGTCCTGCACATCCATACCGTATCCCTAAAGGACCATTTGCTTTCTCTGAAGCTTTCCAGAACCTCTTAGTGCTAGAAACACACAAGACTTACAAAACAAAAGCCATACAAATTATAACTATTTATGACATCTTCAAGGCACAACTCATATTACTCTCCAACTTATCTTTCAGAGCCTAGAAGATCAACAGCCTCTAAAACTATTAGAATAAATCAAAACCCTTACCATTATTCCCTGCTAAGAGATATTTAACCAATAGAATATGGAATTTCTCTCATTTTTGCAATTCTCTCTAATTCTTCTCTAACAACTAATATCTCACTTTATAGACATTTCTGCTATTGCTTTAAATATTTTCCTGCTTTAAAAAATAACCTTCCAAGCCCTGGCTGGCATAGCTCAGTGGATTGAGCGCAGGCTGGGAACCAAAGTGTCCCAGGTTCGATTCCCAGCCAGGGTACATGCCTGGGTTGCAGGCCATAACCCCCAGCAACCACACATTGATGTTTCTCTCTCTCTGTCTATCTCCCTCCCTTCCCTCTCTAAGAAAATAAATAAATAAAATCTTAAAAAAAATAACCTTCCAAAGAATATGCTATTCATTATTCTCCACTAGGAGAAACTTCCTACAGGTCTTTATTAGCTTGCACTGCAGCAAAACTGTCAAGCCTGAACTGACATATCACAAAGGTCCAGGGCTCTCTCTAAAGTCCCATGGAATAAGACACTTGCTTTTTTTAAAGATTTTATTCTCATAAGTGTCTCTCTCATACACACATACTTGACTTATTTCTTCCTGTAGAGTTACTTTCACTCTTACTGCAAAATTACTTACATTCAAATTTTTCCTAATGCTCCCCCCCTTAGGTAGATGTTTTAAAAAGAATGAAACAAGTTTGCACAAAATTTACATTAACATGCCCTTTGTATATATCCAATTACATGAATAGGCTTATTTTTCAAAATTTTTCACATTACTGTCTGTGATGGTTTGTGTGTGAGCTCAACTGGGCCACAGCACCCGATGTTTAGTCAAACACCACCCTGGGTGTTTCTGTGAGGGTGTTCTGGGTGTGATTCACATTCACAGTGGTAGACTGTGACAAAGCAGACTGCCCTCCCAACCTGGGTGGGCCTCACCCAACGAGTTGAAATACACAAGAACAAAAGAGTGACCTTCCCAGAGAAAGAGGTAATTATGACAAAATCAAAAAAAAATATTACGTAAAGACAGCCACATTCCACAATCATGGATAGAAAGACTCAATATTATCAAGAGGTCATTTCTTCCAGTCTTGATCTACAGATTCGCTGCAATGCTAATCAAAATCTCAGCAAGTGAGTTGGTGGATATTGACAAGCTGATTCTAAAGTTTACATGGAGAAGTAAAAGATCCAGAATAGCCAATACAATACTGAAGGAGGAGAACAAAGTGAGAGGACTGACACTACTGTCAAGAGGACTTGACAGACATCAAGATTTACTATAAAACTACAGGAATCAAGTCACTGTGGTGACGGCGAAAGAAGAGACAAACAGATCAGAGGAACAAAAGGAGACCCAAGAGACAGACTACATATATACTGTTGACTGGTCTTTGATGAAGGAGCAAAGGCAAGACAATGAAGCAATGACAGTCTTTTCAACAAATGGTTCTGGAGACTGGATATCCATAAGCAAAAAGAAGAAGAAGAAGAACCTACACACAGATTGAACACAAAAATTACTCTTCTCAAAAAAAAAATAACTCAAAATGAATCACAGACCTAAATGTAAAACGCAAAAATATAAAAACTCCTAGAAGAAAACACAAGACAAAACCTAGGTGACCTTGGGTATGGTGATACCCTTTAAACTACAACGCCAAAGGCATGATGTATGAAAAAAATAATAAGTTGAAGTTCATTAAAATTAAACACTTCTGCTCTGTGAAAGACAATGTAAAAAGAATGAGAAAAATATCTGCAAACGACTCATCTAATAAAGAACTTTATCCAAAATGTTTTAAAAAACCTCTTAAAACTCAACAAAAGGGAAAAAAATTATTTTAAAAAGGGCCAGGACTTCCGGCCAAGATGGAGGCATAAGTGGACACACTGTGCCTCCTCGTACAACCAAAATTAAGGACAATAAAAATTTAGAAACAAAAACACCAGAACAGACAGAAAATTGAACTGTATGGAAGTCCCAACAACCATTCATCCAGACTGGTAAAAGGGGCAGAGTCAGCGGCCCCTGGTGGAGAGGGGTCACAGCAAGAAAAAGCAATGGCTGGCAGACTCCAGTTGCAGACCCCGGGAGCAGGCACAGGCGCAGGCAGGCAACGAACAGACCCAGTGAGGCGCGCATGGCAGCTGGCTATCCACAAACATTCTCGCACAGATAAACCCGGTGAAAACGGGCAGCAAGACAGACCACACAACCAAGGGCCCCAGCGCCAGGAAATAAAGCCTAAAAGCACTGATTGAAAGAAAACACTTGTGGAGGTTGAGGTGCTGGGAGAGACTCCCAGCCTCAAAGGAGAGTTTGTTGGAGAGACCCATAGGGTCCTAGAACATACACAAGCCCACCCACACCAGAACCCTGGTGAACACCTAAGGCTCTGCCCCTCATAACAGATACGACCAGACCAAAAAAAAAAAAGGGCCTAAATGGAAGAATGGATCAAAGCTCCAGAGAAAATACAACTAAGTGACCAAGAGACAGCCAACCTACCAGATGCACAGTTCAAAGCATTGGTGATCAGGATGCTCACAGAATTGGTTGATTTTGGTCACAAATTAGATGAAAAATGAATGCTACACTAAGTGAAATGAAGAAAAATGCACAGGGAACCAATAGTGATGGGAAGAAAACTGGGTCTCAAATTAATGGTGTGGACCAGAAGGAAGAAAGAAAACATACAATCAGAAAAGAATGAAGAAATAAGAATTCAAAAAAATGAGGAGAGGCTTAGGAACTTCCAGGACATCTTTAAATGTTCCAATATCCAAATTATAGGGGTACCAGAAGAAAAGGAAGAGCAACAAGTGGGAAAGTTATTTGAATAAATAATAAAGGAGAACTTCCCCAATCTGGCAAAGGGAATAGACTTCCAGGAAGTCCAGGAAGCTCAGAGAGTCCCAAAGAACTTGAACCCAAGGAGGAACACACCAAGGCACATCATAATTACATTAGCCAAGGTAAAAATGAAGGAGAGAATCCTAGAAGCAGCAAGAGATAAGGGGACAGTCATCTACAAAGGAGTTCCCATCAGACTGTCAGCTGATTTCTCAAAAGAGACCTTACAGGCAAGAAGGGTCTGGAAAGAAGTATTCCAAGTCATGAAAGGCAAGGACCTACATCCAAGACTGCTCTATCCAGCAAAGCTTTCATTTAGAATGGGAGGGCAGATAAAGTGCTTCCCAGATAAGGTCAAGTTAAAGGAGTTCATCACCAAGCCCATATTTTATGAAATGTTAAAGGGACTTGTGTAAGAAAAAGAAGATAAAAAACATGTACAGTGAAAAGACAGCAAACTCACAGTTGTTAACAATCACACTTAAAAGCAAACTAAGCAAACAGCTAGAACAGGAACAGAACCACAGAAATGGAGATCACATGGAGGGTTAGCAGCAGGGGAGTGGGAGGAGGAGAGCGGGGGAAAGGTACAGAGAATATGTAGCATAGATGGTAGGGAGAAAATAGGGGGAGGGCAAGAATAGTATAGGAAATGTAGAAGCTAAAGAACTTATGACATGTGGACATGAACTAAAGGGGGGAATGTGGGTGGGAGGGGTGTGCGGGGGGGAAATGGGACAACTGTAATAGCATAATCAATAAAATATATTTAAAAAATAAAAAATAAATAAAAAGGGCCAAACACCTTAACAGACTCCTCACAAGAAGAGATATGCAGATGACAACAGCACACGGTGCATCAGACGCCATCAGGGAAAAGCAGATTAAAACAACCACCAAGAGATGCCAGTTCACACCTATTAGAATGGCCAAAATCCAGAACACCGACACCACCAAATCTGGGCAGCCCCGTGAAGAAGAAGTAAGAGCCCTCCATCACAGCTGGTGAGGATGAGACATGGACAATCTCTTAAGGAGGCAGTCTGGTAGCTTCTCTGTACAGCTAAACATAGTCTCACCATACAATCAGCAATTGTGCTCCTTGGTATTTACTCAGAGCAGTTGAAAATTTATGTCTACACAAAAAGTTGCACACATTGTTTACAACACAGCTTTACTCATAATTGCCAAATCTTGAAGCAACCAAGATGTCCTTCAGTAAAATGGATCAATAAACTGAGGCACATCCAGACAATGAAATATTATTCTGCACTAAAAAAATGAGCTATCAAGGCACAGAAAGACACAGAAAGGCATTAAATCCATGTTACAAGTGAAAAAAAGTCAATCTGAAAAGGTTACATGCTGTATGATTACAACTATATGATGTTCTAGAAAATGCCAAGGAGTTAGTGGGGAAGGAGGGATGAACAGGGGGAATACACAGCATTTTTAGGGCAGTGAAACTACTCTGTATGATAACAGAATGGTGGATACATGTCACTATACATTTGTCCAAGCCCACAGAATGCACAACACCAAGAGTGAGCCCTCATGTAGACTAGAGACAATGTGTGATGATGACGTGTTGATGCAGGGCGGTCAACTACAACAAAGGTACCATCTGGTGGAGGGTGCTGATAATGGGGGATCTTGCCCATATGGGGGAAGGATATATCCAGGAACTTTCTATACCTTCCTCTCAATCTTGCTGTGAACCTAAACCTCAGACTGTAAATTCCTTACGGACAACATGCTCTATCTTATCATCATTGTTTATCCTGGTGCCTAGCATAGAGGGTCCCAATAAATGTTCCCCAATAGCTTTCAGAAGTGAAGCAATTTATCATCCTACCCCTAATCCAACAGATTTTAGACACCACAATTCTGATTAGAAAAAAATCTGAGTGTTCAGGATGTACCAACTATTGAGCCAAGCACTTCCATACACAGCATCTCAGCTATGTATGAGCTGTTTAAACCCGATGAACTGTTTATCCTCATCCTCATTCAACCAATATTACCCAAAGAGACAGACAGACTTAAGACAGTTTGTAACAGGTATACTAGAGAGTGTATGTGCAAACATATGTATTGTGTAGTTAAGGAAATAAATCAGATAAAAAACACAAATTATTTCAGAAATCTAGGACATAAACACAATTATTCAACAACACCTTAGATTGTCAGCTTTCTTAAATCTACTGGTTGTCTACTTGTAAAGATTTACATTGCTAGGTGGGAAAATTTTAAATAATTTAAAATAAAAACTCCTGTTTGTCCCAAGAGCTACAAGTCATGAAATGTTATTTCCCTTAGAATGACATTTTAAGAATACTTTGCAAAAATACATAACTGAAGGTTACTTTCTTAATAGATACAAATCTGATTAACATGCTCATCACAATAATTAAAGGCATCTTTAAATACACTTTAAATTGAAGGAGGTTCACACTGAATATGAAAAGCAACATGAGGGAAGAAATGGAATGATTCTCAGTAAACATCCCACTTGAGATTGGACATATATGATATGCAATGAAATTCCTCTTATTAAAGTGAAGTCCAAGAAAATCCAAAACATGTTCTCTAAGACAATCTGTCCGGTCCAGCTGTGAGCACCCGTGTCTTGCAGGCATTCTGCAAGTAATGGACAAACTCACTGACCTCACAGTCATGTCTGAACATGACACGTGACTCCAAATGTGGTAGAAGTTTTCACACTGCAATGTTTATGAATACTAGTGAAACACAAACTCTCTTCTATCAAACAGTCCCATAAAAACACTACGATTCTGTATGTGAATTGCCCAAAAAGGGAACTTCTTGGCAAAATGGAGACCCCAGAGAATAATCTTCTGACTGTAGCACTTATTATCCAATTATTGTAGATCAAAATCTTTTCCAACACTACTTTTGACTAGAACATTTTTATTGACCTTTAATTTTTTAAAACATTTTAGTAGAAATGTGTTAGTGACCTGTAAGTTTTTAAAAAAATATCATAATAGCCTTGGCCAGGTAGCTCAGTTTGTTAGAGCATTGTCTTGTTACGCTAAGGTTGCAGGTTCAACCCCCAGTCAGGGCCCATAAAGAATCAACCAATGGATGCACAAATGAGTAGAACAACAAACTGACATGTATCTCAAAAAATCAATAAAAAGAATCAAGACAATTTTGCACGTCTGAGTTATAGCAGTCACTAGCAACTCAGAATTACAGGGGTAGAATGATATCTAAATGACAGGTCTGCAAACTGGAGAATAATCCAAACCTTATGCCCTCACTCCTTCACACACATCTTCTCTTAGGAAATTTCTGCTCTGAGAACTGTATATGGCAAAATTCACAAATCAATTTCTCTGTCAAATCCAAGGGCACAGGCTACAACAGGTGCCATGGCACGATTATTTGGAAGCAAGCTGGGCAAGTACTATGAACCAAGTGGGGCTCAACCTACGCAGTACCAGACGGAGTGGAAAAGATTAAGCAGGCAGTAGGGTAAGATCACCAATGAGTTTCACATTGCGAAATCCCATAGTCAATTCCCAGTTGTACACTTATTTGGCATAATAACAGCATTCAATATGTCAGATCACTCTCTCCTTCTTCAAATAGATCACCCTCTCCTTGAAACATTCTTCATTTAGTGTTATCAATTAAGTGTTTCTCCCCCAAAATTCTTATGCTGAAATCCTAATCCATAGTGTGCTGGTATATAGAAGTGGGGCTCTTGGGAGGTACTTGGGTCATGAAGGTGAAGCTCTCATGATGAGATTAGTGCCCTTTTAAAAGAGGCCCCAGAGAGCTGTCTCGCTCTTTCCAACCAATAAGGACACAATGGGAAGTTGGCAGTCGGCAGCCCAGGAGAGAACCTTTACCAGAACCCAACCATGCTGGGTTCCTGGTCTCAAACTCTAGCCTCCACGTGCCCCTCACTGATACATCAAGCATGCTCCCGCCTAAGGACATTTGCACTGATTGTTGCCTCTGCTCAAGACACTCTTCCCCCAATTATAACCGAGGCTTGGCTCTTCCCTTCATTCACACCTCTGCTCAGATGTCACTTCGGGGACTAGCTCCTATTCTCCCACATACACCGTGTAAAATCACATCTCTTGTACAGACAATCAACACCACACCCAAGCCAATTTGCCTCTCCTTCTTTTTTCCAGAGTGCTTATTTCCATGACCAACAGAATACTTAAATATTTATTGTCTTCCTCTGCTTCCTTCTGAGGCTGCTTAAGGAGAGGAGAATATAACTAAGTGACCCTACAGTGTCAAAGGGAAAAATTTATTGGTTTAGAATTATTTTAAAAATCAGGCCAAGAGTAGGGACTTCAAGAGTTAACCTAGTATACATATCTGGTCTAAAACCTCCACTGACCACGAGGAACTGAGAAGAGGAGGAGTGAGGGAACAGTAAAGATTTTCACGGGACATGGTCCCAGGGAGTAAGTTTCAAGTGGAAGAATACATGACCTACTCAAAAACAAAACAAGACTTCTGGCAAGGTAATCTCATGCAGGTTTGTGACTTGCTTCCATTTCTCCCCTGTCAGGAAGAACCTTCTTATTTTTAACCTAAATCTTCCTGACTGAAGATTCAGCCTACCTCCCTCTTTTCCAAAGCCCTTATAACCTCCATCCAGATAAGTTACTTGTCTGCTAATAAAAACTCCAGACACCCTCCCTCTTCTATTCAAGCAGTTGAAATATTTCAGTAATAAGTTCAGCTCTTATAGTTTGAATCCATCTTCAAATTTTTAATATGACCCCAGTCACAGTATTCCCACAGGTAAGAATGCTGTGGGAATTAATTATAACCACAGGCTAAGTGGCCGAGTAGAAGCTCATAGCTCTGAAGTTGACTGGGACATTGGACCTTGACCCTTGGTGTAACCCAGGTGAAGTTTCTGAACATGACAAACTGGTGTTTCAATGACTGTACCAAATACAGAGATACACAGGCAATTAGCTGGCTTGATTTTCATTGGTATGAGAAAATCTAAGGAAAATGATCAATTACAAGGAATATTCCAAAGTGGTAGAATCATGATTCAAAACCATAACTCAGTTTGTTATTAAAGGAAGACTATTCAGAAAGAACAAAAATTAGGCATGCCTTTCCCTCCCCAGTGCAGGAAAAGCTGAGCAGTCACAATGCCTCTTTCTCTCAGTAACTAAACAGGAAATTTCAAAAAAAATTCCTAAGGTTTTGTCCTCTGTGATTCTTAAAACCAACCAACCAATCAAAAATGCTGCAATAGCATATTACAAAATCTATCAAGAAAAACTTTGCAAAAGGATCACAATATGCAAAAGAACATGCTGCTCCTGTAGCTGTCAGTAATTCACTCTGAGTGCTTACTATAAATTCTGCCTGCTTTGTTACATAAACAGATTTCATTTGGATGGTTACATGTGGCAGTTCTCTTTTAAGAACTCATCTGTAAACAGAGACTGAACAAATTTCCTGAATTTTCTTCTATCAATTACGTGAGATCAAATTATGTTTCGAAAAATGAAACTTTACTAGTAACAATTATTTCTAAGCAATGCAGTGGAACAGATATTAACTTACAGTTTTCTTTCTGTTATCACTAAGACCATATTAGATGAGATTTATGGTTGTTTAATAAAACAAAAACTATTATGTCAGCCTTGGAAGCAGCAATTCGTCAACTCATGTGAGGCGAACAATTTATGCCAGATAAGTGGAAAGGAATAAATTTCCGGCTCATTTTGCAACCATTTTTCCTTCCAATAGGGGAAGATAGGGTAATCTGAGATGTTAAAATAGGGGAGTATATAATAAAACAGTAACTTATTTAGACATTAACTCTCACCACAACCTGGAATTGACTTGTGAAAAAATCACAAGCTCTTAGTGATTTTTGTCACCTTATCTAATATTTCAATAACCCCAATGCAATAAAATGCTGAGATTTACAACCAGACCTGAATAGGATTAATTTGGAAACATGTCTCTTTTTTATAACCATTCTGAGTTAACAATTCTTTCTTCAAGAATATTTCTGTATGAATTAAAAAGGGAAAAGAAGTACTTTCAGTGCCATTATCTCAGGGTGATTTTATAAACTGTTAAAAAAAACATAGTGTCAGAGAAATAGCTGAATAGGAACCTATCTTGTCTGACTTCAGTAGGAGGAGTAAGATTACATGAGAATGTAGAAAAGCAAAATTAGTACATTGTCCTCTCATCTCATGCTCCTGTCTGCATGTTACTGGGGGTCCTGCACCCCTAGCAAGGAGTGCTGGGAAACTGCAGGTAGGTCACGCTCAGTCCTATCTTCTTTCCATGGAGGAATGGGGACTTCAGAAACCGCTCTTCTACTGCTGGGGGCCAATGAGCAAAAGAGCCCAGACAAATCCCTCATTAAAATCCCCAAGTTACAAGCTGGTTTTGTTCCAAAGGCCCATTAATAAATGCCATTTCAGAACTCCCTAACACATTCTGAGAATCAGCCACATAACTGTGAGGAATGGCTTGCCAGGCCAACCCTTGAGTCAGTATGTACCTTATACACTGAAGAGTTATTTAAATGGGACTAAATATCATGCAAGCACCATTCATTGCCAAGGACATTTTTATTCTATAATTCAAGTCAAAATGAATTCAGAAGAGGAGAAGGTGTGGAGAAGCTAAAGGGGACAATCACTAAGGGCTGCTCCATTATTGAAACATGATTCTAAGTAGAGTTTGAAAGAGATTAGCCTTCAGCATTATATATACCTTTGATATATTTCATGCATTTACTAAGTGATAAGTATAACAGACCAACTTAAAATTGATTCATTTCCAAGCTAAATTAGAAAGTCTATGTAAATTGATTAAAAACTGGTATTTTCATAAAGGTCACTGGAATTTTTATTAAAACATACCTATATCGAAAATGTCACAAAGATGCAAATTAGAATCAATTTGGGGTCAACAAGAAGCCACTAAAAACATGAGTAGTCCCCAACAATTCCAAGGACTAAGCCCAGTGTCACAGACATATACAAGATGCTACAGAGAGGCTGGGCCACCTACGTCCCATAGGACAAACCCTTCCCCGCTCATGTTTTCACTGCCCACAATCCAAGAATGAATTTTATATCTTTAAATGCTGGAAAAGTCAATAGTTGAGGACATATGAAAATTACAAGAAATTCAAATATTAGTGTCCATCAGTGAGTTTAACTGGAACACAACCAAGCTCATTCTTCAGGCATCGCAACAACCAATTAACTGCGTAGCTGCACCAGAGGACAGGCGGCCCTCACCGCCTACTCCAGTTACTGCCTGGCCTTTCCTGGCTGGTGTGCTGACTCCTGCTGCTGAGCCCCAGGAGAAGCAGGTATTTGAGGGGTAGGAAGTGAGGGGTCAGAAAAAGCTTGTGATTCATTCAGTTAAGGAATGCTTTAAAATAAGTATTATTGTAACTAATAATAGCCCTCTACTAACACATGTCAATAGTAGTGACAAACAGCAAAAAACAAATAAAAGATCTAGAAAGCGAATCCCCCCAAAAAGGAAGAGAAAGTAATGACAAAAGAAAAGAGAAAATACCGTGACTGCTTCAGGACATATCGTGTGATGCTCTCAACTGCTAGACTGGCATTGACAGCACTGTTTCCCTGGTTAAAGTAAAAGTGCAATATGTGGTGTTTAGTGGGGAAGGGGTGGGGGGAATAACTGAAATGGCCAGCCCTACCTCTTCATTCTAAAGTACCTCTAATGAATAATGAGTAGTGAATATAGCACATCCTATGGCAAAATTTTTTTAAACCTCACAATTTATATTAAAAATATTCGTGGAAACCTCACTTTCTACTCCATTACACATCTATATGCAGTTGAATGTAATATAAAAATAATGCTTCATATTATTTGCTCTCCTTTGAAGCTCCAGAGAGATGTGCGGTGACTCGGGCATCTCTTTGAGCACGATTGCTCCCCAGCTTTGTCCTGTCGGAGAATTCAACAACTTAAGAGTTGGCTGCTCCCCTTTAAAGACTCATTTGCACACTCAAAAAGTAGTTACAAACATGTGTTTACAAAGCTTTGGAAAAGATAACTTGACTATCGTGCTGAAAACAACTAAAGATTCTATTCATTAATATCACTCAGATGAGTTAAATGTACTAATGAGCTGACAAAAAGAGTACTGAGAACCCCAAATTCACTGACAGCACAATTGTAAGTGGGCAGAGGTCAGGGCGGAAGCCACTGATCCCTGGAGGGCGCTGGTCCCCTGCATTGGAACCGGACCTGGGGCGACAGCATGGAGGCATCAAGTGAAAGGGGAGAAGGACCAAGGCCCACACGTGGCGTGGATTCTAACAGAAGACTCTCCCAAGACATGCACTTCCAAGGCTACATCCTAGGTGGAAGGGAGAACAAGAAATAACCACCTTGTCCCAGGGCCTGCAAGAAAACCATTGTTAGCAAAACCTTGGCCCTGACTGTGATGGAACGTGTGAGTAAGTGGGTAAGGAAGCACCCTGAGAGCTCTTAACCACAAACCCTCACACACGTCAAAACCCCTTCAAGGTGAAAATTTTATTTATTTCTTTATTTTTCAATTATAGTTGGCATTTAATGTTATTTTACATTCATTTCAGGTGTACAGATATGGACATTGAAAATTTAATTAAATTGAGTTATCTACCCATAGGTTCCCGACAGAAGCAAACACAAATCTTTTTTGGGAGACTCTATCTTCAGTCCAGCATCTGAAGAAATCTCACAGATAAAGTGCAAAAAAAATCACTATCAATAATCACAAAACAGAGATCACTATTATTATTTTCATTATTACAACAGGTAACACTTATGAAGAGCTTATTATGAACCAGTCACCATTCAAAGTGTATGACATGAACTCATCTGGTTAACCCTCACAATAGTAAAGGCAGCACCAACATTGCTTCTACTGACTGACCAGGAAAGGTGCAAAATATACAAGAAAGGCACAAGATATGCAAGGAACAATAGGAAAAGACAGAATAAACAGAAAACAATCAGACCTTACAGATTTCAGACATTGGTATATACTTAATATGTTTATGGAAATAGAAGAAATTTAAATTGTGTGAGGAACAACAGTAATGACAAAACGATCAAGGAAAGTAAAAAATAGAAATTGTAAGTCAAAAACAATGATTTTATTTAAAAATCCAATGCCAAGTTAACAGCACACTATGAACAGAAACGTGCACTAGAAGATGGATACAAAGAAATTATACAAAATGCAGCACAGATAGAAGATGAAAACAGAAAGGAAACTTAAGAAACAGGGTGGATAAGGTCTATGGTAAGTCTGTCTGGAATGCTAAAAACAGACGAAGGAACACAGAAGAGCTGATATTAGAGGATATGATGACAAACATTGTCAAAACTGGCCATAGTCAATAACCCACAAACTTAATAAACCCAAAAGACCACAATCAGAGTAAATAAATATAAACCTAAGTTTAGAAATATTATAGTGAAACTACAGAACACCAAAAACAAAGAGAATCTTATAAACAGCCAGAGGGAAAGAGACTGATCTTCAAAGGAATGACAATTAGTCTGACAAGTGATTTTTCAGCAACAATGAAAGCCAAACAGAACGGGATTATATTGTCAGTGTGCTGCTATGAAATACCTGTCCACCCAGCATTATGCACACAGCAAAAATACCTTTCAGTCATATAAAATAAATGAAGATATTTTGAGACAAACAAAAACTGAGCTTAGCCACAGCAGTCCCCCACTACAGGAAACTCCAAAGGATGTACTTCATACAAAACAAAAGTGATCCCAGAAGGAAGATCTAAGATTGTAAGAATGACTTACAAAAAAATAAAGTGGTAGGAATATGAAATACCATAAATGAACACTCACATGGCCTTATGAAGCTGACAGAGTTTTTCTGGGGGCAGCAGGGGGAACAACAGTATTTCACTCCACTTTTTAAAAAGTAGAATCCCATGACACCACCTGTGCAATTACACACAGGATGAAGCTCTTCTTCCCAGTCCATCAACTACCCCAATTATTAAGAACATAATTGTCTTCTTTGCATTTAACTCAATGAATCTTGAGATAACACTTCCAGTGGCGACTTCTTGGTAGTTTATCTTTTACTGTGACACCCAGTTAGCTGCACTCTACTTTGCAAACTAACAGATTCTTCCATTAATGGCAACTCATTCTTCTATTTGTAAATCCACCTGCTAAGAACGTAAAGTGATTTTTAAAAGAGAATTTGGCTAATAAATCCATCACATCCTCCAAGAGTGACTAACCCACCTAGGTTTATCTTGATGGACTCACAGCCCTGCCAGCAGTCACTCAGCTACACGGAGCAATAAACCATCTCCTCGAAAGCTGCTATGATTAATCACCACCCTTCAGTTAAAGTCAATATCCCACTCACATCATGTTGACAACAAGAAAAATTTGGTAAGAAGAAATGGCTTTGCTTTATCTAGGCGGAAGATATATAAATTACAATCAGATTATGCAGATAAAATACATGAGCTAAATTTGTCCACAGTAACTACACTTGTCACAGCAGTTTTTAATGCCTCTGAAAAAGGATTTATGTAGGTGCTGGAGTGAGCGGACAGTTGAAGAAAGGCTGTAAAACAACCTTTGAAAGGCTCATTTGTAACCCATTCAAATTACTTCTTTTCATTGCAGAAATCATTAACTAACATCTTTTCATTCCCCTGACCCAGGGTTTGTTTATTAAAACCACTTACAGAACTTAGACTATCCCTCAGGCATAAACCATAAGCAAACTACACTATTTCTTCTGTTCACTGAAGTAGCAACCATGAAAACGGGGCCCTGGTGGTCCAGAGGAGCCACAGCCGCTGTCCAGCCTACTCCCAGAGCAGGGCACAAAAGCATGTGAGGGATCCAGGAGATCATTACTGTGCATACTTTCACAAGATATAAAGGACAATTGAGCAGCAAAGATTATGATGAACAGAACTGTTGAAGTTGGAAGTAAAAAGATTAAAAGGAGGAAAGAATAATGCAGGGACCCAAAAATTGTGTCCTTAGATCCTACATACTGGACAACAAGGCAGAAACAGCCTGGCCGCTCAGACTCAGGGGCTTCAGCTACACACACGTAAAACCCATGGATAATTAGTAAATGAGTAGACTGGGACTGCTCTGATGCTCCCGTTCTCAGTGTAATGGTCCGCTGAATTTATAGCTGGTAACTGTTTCCCTAAGAGGCTGTCAACATATCACAGTGAGATTTACTGAACCTCACACAGTAGAAAGTGAAGCTGGGGTTATTTTCCCCCATGGTTAATTATAAAGTAAAGGTGCTATATAACCTAACTTCAGAAGAAGAGAGACAGCATTAACACGATAGAACGAAAAACTGCCTAGACTTATTGAAATTTGGAGAATGTTCCCAAGTGTGGCCATGTCCAATGGCTAAAATGGGAGCATGCAGAGCCCTCTGCCCACGTTTGGGGAACTAAAGGAAATAAAACACTGAATTGTGTTGCCAAACAGACAGGAAGCCTATCTACCCGAAAGAATTGCGCTCATGTGAACCATTCACACCACCTCCCTGCAAAGTGCAGAACTGATCAGCTTAGAAGTCATTAAGAAAATAAATTTTAAATGCAGTCTGACACAAGTATTTTTATTGAAACACCATGGATGATAGAGAAAAGCAGAGCAAATACTAAATGTTAGTTAATTAAAGGATGCAAGCCACCTACCCATCCTGCCCAAGGAGCTTGGTCTGGTGCCTAGGACGCTAAGAGGACCATGATTTGCTCAAGTAAAACATAGTCTCAGGGCCACAGTTTCCTCATTTAAGTTGCTAATTTAAAATATCTTCATGAGAATATCTTTATAAAATAGAATAAGATCTAAAAAATGTACATCTTTCAGCAGCTCATTCAGAGAAGTTTGATATAGAAGAGGAACGTTGACTTTCACTTTTATGTTATATACTTATCTACTGTTTTCATTTTTATTACTTTTGTCACTGTTAAAAATAATGAAAATTTCAGTTGAACCCAACTGAAATCACTACACAGGTTCAAATATACGTGTGTCAGAACCTTTAGTAAAAGCCTAATGTGGAATCAGTCTGTTCATTAAGTTTTGTTGTTAATTCCAAACTAATTAACCTTCAACAGAAAATAAAAAAAAGGACAAGTCCTTAAATGAAAGGCAGATCACAGGGGACTAATCAAAATATAATAACACTAAGCAGTTTTAGTAGTTTCCACTTGCTCAGTTGCAAAATTATTTCATTATCTACTAGCATATTTATTTATGGTGAAAGAAGATTAGTTGCAACAAGGCTTCATTTGCATTATTGTTACTTAATGGCAAACCCATAGCGCTAACCCTTTGGGCAACTATACAAACCACATAAGAAACATTTCTTTTTTTAATTAATTTATTTTTTATGGTTTACAGTTGTTCCAATGATTTCCGCCTTTGCCCCCATCTACCCAGCCTGGCCCCGCTTCCATAGTCAATCCCCACCCCATTATCCATGTTCTTGGTTCCTTCATATTTGTTCCTTGACTCTAATCGCTTTACTTTCTTTCAAACTGCCTTCCCTCCCTCTTCCCCTCTTACCACTGTCAGTCTGTTCCATGTTTCCATGCCTCTGGTTCTATTTTCCTGACTTCTGTTCATTAGATGCTTCTTTTAAGTGAGATCATATGGTATTTGTATTTAGTTGTATGGCTTATTTCACTTAGCATAATGCTTTCCAGTTCCATCCATGCTGTCCCAAAAGGTAGGAGCTCCTTCTTTCTTTCTGCTGTATAGTATTCCATTGTGTAAATGTACCACAGTGTTTTGATTCACTCGTTTACTGTTGGGTACTTGGGCTGTTTGCAACTCTTGGCTATTGTAAACAGCACTGCTATGAACACAGGAGTGCATAGGTTCTCTTGAATTGATGTTTTGGGATTTTTAGGGTATAATCCCAGCAGTGGAATCACTGGGTCAAAAGTTAGACCCTTCTTAAGAATGAACAAACACTACCTATAATGATTATATCACTTCTGGGATTTATATCTCCAGCACTCTTGGTGTAAGATGTGAGTGTATTATCCCAGCCTTTCTGTGACTAGAGCTCTCTAAAAAGGCAAGGGCCCTTTACCTAACAATGTGTAGAATCAGACCCAATTTGCCAACACAGAGAAATAAAATGTCATGGTACACTGTGACAGTTCATTTCATGTGCCAACTGGACTAGGGCCCATGGTAGCCAGACATTTGTCAAATATTATACTGGGTGTGTGTGTGTGAAGTTCTAGACTTCAACATAGGAATTTTGAAAAGACACAAATCAGCTCAGAACACAGTGTAAAAGTACCTTCTAAGGGTGAGTATTATTTTGTAAAATATTTGTATTGTGTGTGCGGGTGTGTACTGAGTCACAGTCAAAAAGTCTACAAATCAGTCTACCAGACTGAACAACCGTTTAATGTCTACATTTGATAATCCACCCCCCACTTCAACGATCAGTGTTAATTGAATAACTACTCCTTTTATACCTGTTAACCACTAAAGAGTTCTTCTTTACATTGTCCCCAAATCTGACTCCCAATTCCCAGTAACTCCTACCTTTTAGTCCAAATTCTAGCCTTTGAAGTCAAATAACTTTTTCTTTTCCTTTGAAAAGAAAAAACAGTTATTATGCCCTCCCCTTATGTTATCCATTCTCCTATTATTAAACATCTGTAATTCTAATGATTATGATCTAGTTATGTGCATTGCTATGGGAGGAGGTATTTGTTAGTTGTTTGGGTACATTTGAAGATTGACTGTCTGGAAGGCAGTCAGTGTCATACATGATTCTACAACCCTCCCATCCCTTCCTTGAAAACTACAACTCCAAAAGCTATCATTCCTAACACATTCTTAAGAATAAACCATTTTTCGATCTTCATCCTACTATATAGCCATTTAGCAGAGTGCTGCCGATTCTCATGAATATAGATGTTGCTCTTCCAAAAACAAAAGTTAACCATTTCAAAATCAGAGGAGATGAGAAACCAATGCAAAGGAACAGCAGTTACTAGAAGCCTGTTTACTGAAGAGCAGCCTTGCATTTGGAAGGCACAGAAAAAGCAGCATTCACTCGCCAATAATCTGGAAACACGAGAAATTCCACAGCCTCCTGATGGCTGTGGTGCTGAGCTGCTGAGCTGTGGCTGAGGGAGCCAAGCAGTCCCAGGGCCGGGTTGCCAGCAGAGTACACATACATGGAGAGTTTAAACAAACAAGAGTATGTGGGTGCAGTCATGAGGCCCCATCACTAAACACCAAAATAAAAATGTACATTGTAAGCAGTATCATATCTTCATGGCCAAGCTGACACTGTCCACAGAGGAGCATACAGAAGATCAGAGTCAGAACCCTGTGGAAACCAACTGTATAAGAAAAGTACTAATTGGTATATCAAAATCACATCAAATGTTAAGTTTCAAATTCTAATAAATTATCAAGAAAAACTATGGAGGCCCCTGGTGAGAAGACAAAATCTATCTTTGGATGAAAAAGATACTTGATTTTGGTATAAACTCCTGAGGCTCAGGGCAGAACACTAACCTACCCATGGGTGGGCCTGTAGCACCTGCCTCAGTAAAGCAATTCCACCCTCAAAATTTAATTAATTAATTTCTGAGGCTCAACAACTAAGTCAAAGAATACCATGATGTGGTATTGGCCTAACCACAGCTACAAGAAAATACAGAAGATTAGCATTATATTACAAAAATATGCACCATTTTCAGAAAAGAGGTTTCTATAGTATTTACAATGATTATAGAATAGATAAGAATTTGTTTAACGTAAGTGTATACTAGTCGTGTTACAGGTAGCTGTGGCTATCAAATTCTGCCTAACGCTGGGCAGATATACCCACTACAGCAAATTTATGGCAACATATCAGCACTCTGTCAGAAACATCTGGTCTGTTCTCAATGACTGGTCCACTGTGCCTACAAAACAGTTTTTTTTAACATTATCACCCCCTGAAAAAGCCATTTTAGACATTTTTTCCAAATCACCCCCTTATGGTACTTCAAAACCACAGGTATAGTGTGTGTGTGTATCTTTATGTATTCTTTGTGTATCTGTTCTTTACACACTTAAAAAATATGATTTTTTACCACTCACGTAGAAATGCCTAAGGACAGGACAGTCAATGGCCAGGCAGTCACTGTGAATGCTATGGCTTAAATGAGCTCAATAACATTTACTTTTTATTAGCAGAAGTCTAACACAATGACTGTTAAATATGTCTTGCACCATTAATATGACATATCGATCCAAGAATGCCTAGTCGATCTTTCCTTCTGTAAATAAACAGCCGAGGAGCTTAGGGAACTGCAGTAGCCAAAACTGTGAAAGCTCTTGTCTTCATGCTCTACTTACATTTTAGGTTGGGGGAGAGGAACAGTCAGGTGGCAAATACGTTGAACGTCAGATAATGTAAATGCTAAAAGAAGAAATAAATCTGCCAGAGTGGGCCAAATTATAGACACTGGAGGAAGAGCTCATTGAAAAGGTGACATGTTACAGTGACTATAAGGAAGTGAGAGTAAATAATGCAATTATCTGGGTGAAAGGTGTTCCAGGCAAAAGGTACAACCTGTACAAAGGCCCTGGAGTGTAAATGAACTCGGCATGTCTTTAGAAGGGTGAAGAAGCTGAACCAACTGAAGCAGAGTCATGCAGATAAATCTGAGAAAGCAAATCGGAGAGATGGGAGGTAGAGTACCCATGGTGAATTCCTTAACATCGTACAGAGAAAAACATTTTCACACCATGTGTCTCGTTGAACCTATACATAGCTTTGGGTAATATGGACATTTAAAAATATTAGTTTTCCAGTCCATGGACATGGGATATCTTTCCACTTGTTTGTGTCTTCTTCGATTTCTTTCATCAAAGTCTAATAGTTTTCACTGCAGCTCTTCTACTTCCTTGGCTAAATTCATTTCTAAGTATTTTATTGTTTTTGATGCTATTATGAATGGGATTATTTGCTTTATTTCTTTTTCAGATGTTTTTCTAGTATACAGAAACACACCTGAATTTTTGTATGTTGACTCTGTATCTTACAACTTTACTAAGTGTGTCGATTAGTTCTAGCAGATTTCTGGTGGAGTCTTTAGACTTTCTCTATACAAGATCATGTACTCTGCAAACAAAGACAACTTAACTTCTTCCTTTCCTACTTGGATGCTTTTTATTTCTTTTTGTTTCCTGACTGCTCTGGCTAGGACTTCCAGTATAGGTTGAATAGGAGTGGTGAGAGTAGGCACCCTTGTCTTGTTCTGGATCTTAGAGGAAAAGCTTTCAACCTTTTGCCATTGAGTATGTTTGCTGTGGGTCTGTAATATAGCCTTTAATCAGGTTGAGGTAGGTCCCTTCTATATATGATTTGCTGGGCATTTTTTATCATGAAAGGATATATTTTGTCAAATGCTTTTCCTGAATCTATTGAGATGATCATGGTTTTTATCTTTAATTCTGTTAATGTGGCCTATCACATTTGTTGATTTCTTATGGCGAACCATCCAAGAAACCATGTGCCACAGAATTTTGAGGCCAAGCAATCAATATGTGAATGAAAAACCTAAGCCTGCTTGTAAAATTCTTACTGAACCAAAACCATCAAGCTCACTCACGTAGTCCTCTAGTAAGAATGCAGAGCTAGGAACTGTACAAAATCTAGCAGCCATTATTTCGTCTGGATCTACAAAAGCATTATTTTTTCTCATTCAGGTGAGATAAATCCACAGTATAAAATTGAAGACCGTCACACAATGCTGTTAACAAGGCCTTGGATAGAACTCAAACCATAAAGGAAACAAATCTGTTCTGTATTTGACCATGACTTGGGAAAAATAAACGTTTTTCATGAAGGGTAACTTGTTTCTGGATATCTCAAGAAATCCCAGGAGTCATAAGCATCCAGTTATAATACATACCTTTAAGTTTTGTTTTATTTCTGTTGTTGCTTTATTTTTGTGTAATATATACACTACAGGAATTAAATTAGGTGCTGGGGGGGGAGGAGTAGAGAGAGAAAGAGAAATCAAAGCTTGACAACACCAAGTTGGCAAGATGAATTGCCCTCATTACTTTAACGTGCTGTCACACATGCCAGGCAATTTAAATTCACTGAACTTGTTTTCCTTTCCCATCATACTAGATGCCTCCATGTGCAGCTTGACTCTTAACAATTAATTAATGAGTCACTTTTTTTTTCGTTCTTCCTCAAAGGACTTCAAATAGTTTTTGTAAGTATTCTTGAGTACCTTGCCCCATGGTGTTAAGTGAAACAAACTGATGGGCCAGAGGGCTGCAGCCACTTGCTCCTCAGGTCCAACAATAACACATGAGACTCTACGGATGCGAACTGCCTGTTATGAAAGTTGGCAATGCCCACTGGCAGCACAGCAGACCTGCCACGCATGTAGTGCCTCCACTGTTTGTCAACAGCAATGACAAAAAATAAAAGAAATAGCCTAAAAGACACTCTTATTCAAACTTCCATTGGATGTTCTCCATAACCGATTACCCTGAGGACCCGCGTATGTGTTCTTTTTAATTAATAATATGGTAAGTTCCATTACAGGATTACACATATATAAAACAAATTAACAATCTTTCTGGGAGGGAAGAGAAGGGAAGCTCTCATTTGCAAAAGAACATGAGTGTCTCTACTTCTAAAAGGAGGGGTTACCCAAAGTTTCACTAAAGCATTTGTGAACATCATGATAGTCACAAGGGTAAAACAGTGTCAGTGATAGAATGTCCAACCTAGGGTGCACGATGGAGATATCTGCCAAGTCTTTAAGTTACCTGACACATAGGGTATGGCCTTTTCTCCCTTTGAGTTCTCTGTTTAACACAAGAATCTGTATATTTCTTGAGGTAATCACAATATTTTACCTTCAATATTTTGTGACCTGATCTGTCCATTTCCAAAGATGTGAAGTAACTCTCCCAAGGTAGGATTTTATTACTTATGTGGATGTTTATAACACTTGGGATTGAGTATGGACAATTAAAACAGAAATTATTACATTTACAATGCATTTTTTAAAATCCTCACCTGAGGATACATTCATTGGTTTTAGAGAAAGACAAGGGAAGAGACAGAGGAACCTTGATATGAGAGAAACATTGGTTGGTTGCCTCCCATACATGCCCCAACCAGGGATCAAACCCCAACCGAGGTATGTGCCCTGACCAGGAATCTAAGCACAACCTTTTGTTGTTTGGGACAGTGCTCCAATCAGCTGAGCCACTCAGCTAGGGCTGCAGTGCATTTTTAAATGTAAACTGAATTTATATCATAATGATTTCAACTCCCCAGTAAATAATAAATTCTATGAAACTCCAATCAAAATTCCAGTGCGTAATTTCAGGAAATCTGACAAATCTGGCCTCTAAATTTCTGTGGCATGTCGAAGGATTATGGATAGCCAGTACTAGTACTTCCCAAATGTTTCCTCACTGTGGCTCATGTGAAAAATGACCATATCTGTACTCATGCTGTACTATAGAAGGAAGCTTCCAGTTGAAAGCCGTCAGTCTTGAACACACCAGCCCTATATCCCCTCAGCAGTGCCAAAGCCGAGCAGACAATCAAGTAGCCCAGCGAGCCTGGAACCCAATGTGACACCTCACTAAGAAATACTGCCTAGGGCAGCTGTAAAGAGGAAAAAGACAGGAGCCTGAGGAAAGACTTTGTATATGAAGCAGCAGTACTGAGATATGTGACCAGTGTAGGGAAATGAAGAAAGACCACTGGAACAGAAGAGGAAGCCTAAAGATACTCCCTACCCCCTGCATACAGAAAAACTATTTATGACAGAGAAAGAACCGCGTATCATTGGGGAAAAGTGGTTATCATCACAGAAATGACAGAACAACCTCGCACCCTACAGAAGCATCAATTCCAGATGGATTAAAGACCTTTAATAATAGAAATTCTGAAAGAAATACATGAGAATGCAGACTGGTGCAGCCACTGTGGAAAAAAGTATGGATTTTCCTCAAAAAACTAAAAATAGCACTGCTTTTTGACCCAGCAATTCTACTATTGGGATTTACCCTAAGAATCCTGAAACACCAGTTCAAAAGAACCTATGCACCCCAATGTTCATAGCAGCACAATTTGCAACAGCCAAGTGTTAGATACAACCTAAGTACCCATCAGTAAATGAGTGGATCACAAAACTGTGGTCATTTACACAATGGAATACTACACAGCAGAAAGAAAGAAGGAACTCCTATGTTTCCCAAGAGCATGGATGGAACTGGAGAGCATTATGCTAAGTGAAATAAGCCAGGTGGTGAAAGACAAATACCATATGATCTCACCTATAAGTGGAACCTTATCAACAAAACAAAAAAATCAAGCAAAATATAACAAGAGACATTGAAATTAAGAACAAACTGAGAGTAACCAGAGGGGAGAAGGCAGGGGGATAATGGGGGAAAGAAGGGGAAGGTCTTCAAGGAACATGTATGAAGGACCCATGGACAAAACCAAAGGAGGTTCGGATGAGGGTGGGAGGTGGGGTGGGTGAGGTGGGGGAAAGTGGTGGTGGTCAAATGGAGACGATTATACTTGAACAATAAAAGAAATTTTAAAAATTAAAAAGAAAAAGAAAAAATAAATAAATAAAAGAACTATATGAGAACAATTTGGAATAAAGATACCAAAAAGCATGAACAGCAAAGGAAAGGTCTGATAAACAGACTATATTCAAATGGTGGAGAGGAAAATGCTCAAAGGAAACCCTAATGGCCAATGAATAAAGGAAGGGATGCAGAACTGTATAGCAATCAGGGAAATATAGATAAAAACCACAAAAAGATAGCATTTCACATCTAAGAGGCAAAAACTATTGACAAAGGCATGTGCTACTGGTTACAGTGTAACAAACAAAACAGTCTTCTCTCAATTTATGGAGTAGTTACATTCCTGAAAAATTCAGACTCTTTTAAAACTACACAAACTACAAAAAACAACTTACAGTTGGGCTTAGGTTCCAGGCTCCTTTAATTACATACACATGTCTCACCTTTATGTCTAGGAGGACATTCCAACATCACCGGACAAATCTTCATTGTATGGGACTGACTTGTGTGCTACAGGACATGTGGCATCTTTGCTCCTGCCCATGAAGTGCTGGTGGCATTTCCCCATCAATAACTCCCACTCATGGCCAAATGTTCCCAAGCTGCCAGCAGGCACCCATCAGAAGCACTGACTGAGAACTCTTGTTCAACAGCTACAGCTCTGAATTCATATCTGCAATCAGCTCAGGCAACTATGGTTTGGAAGACCCAGAACACTTCTGACATCTCATGTAAATATTGTTATTAGTATGAATACCAATGATAACCAATTGCATTGTCTCAGAGTACATATTTCCTCAAATCTCAAGGACTATCCAGTTTACCCTTTAATTTTCTAAGCAGTGCATGGTAATTTAATTGTATGAAACTGATTAGCCTCAATTTTGAACTGTGCAGTTAAATCTCTACCAAGTGCATCGAAAAATAAAAATTTCAAATCTCTGCTTCTTTGGAATCACTTGAAGTCAAGCTTTCGTTTCCTGATCCCAAAGTAATCTCCAAGTTTGTCCTTAAAATCAAATGATATTCCCTTTTTGTGTATGTGGAGGAAAGAGGTGTGGGCATTCTAACTTCTCCATGCATTTCTTTGGGTGATATTTTAGAAAGTCCGTATTTTAAAAAAAGACAGTCTTAGAGATGTCACCATGTTCCCATAACCACCATGAAGAGAAGTGTCACCTCCCTGCAACTGATCACACCAGGGGGTTTTGCCAACCTGTGTTCTTCTTCACTTCTCTCATCTGGGAGGCCAACTGCCAGGGAGTAACCAGGTTTCCTTGCAAAGAACTGTTCTTATCCCTCTCTTACAACAACAAAGAAGTTATGAGGATTGCTTCCTTAATTTTTTTCTTCTATAAAATTGACCTTTTGAGGTACATAGTTCTATGAATTTGAAGACAGGTACAGATTCCCATTACCACAACCACAAGCAGGATACAGAACACTTACATCATCCCCCCAAAGTTCTTCCTTTACCCCTTTATAGGCACATCCTCCCTCTGCCCAGACCCCTGGCATATACTGACATTCTCTGCCACTATAGTTTCATCTTGTAAATAACTCCAGAGAAATGCAACCAAACAGTACAAAACCTTTGAGACTAGTATTTTCACCAAGCCAAAGGCCTCTAAGGTTCTTCCAGGTAACCGCATATATTGATCAATAGTCTATTCTATTATATCTCTGAACAACATTCCATTATATGGATGTAGCAGTTTGTTTATCCATTCATATCTTCAAAGACATCTGGGTTGTTTCCAGTTTGGGGCAACTATGAACTGTAAACATTTGTACACAGATCTCATGTGAGCATAAGTTTTCATTTCTCTGGGGTAAATACTTAGGAGTACGACTGCTAGGTCATATGAAGTGTATGTTTAAATGTGTAAGAAACTACCACATTGTTTTCCAGAATGCTTCCTCATTTTGCATGTCTGCCAGCAATGTACGAGAGTTCCAGTTGCTCCACATCCTCTGTAGCCAACATTCTGTATTGTCAGTAATCTTTTATTTTAGCAATTTTAATAGGAGTGCAGTGATATCTCACTGTTGTTTTAATCTGCATTTCTCTAATGGCTAATACAATACCAAATACCTTCGGAGGTGCTTATCTGCCATCTCATGACTGGTGAAATAATTTTTGACCCATTTTCTAACTGGACTATTTGATTTTTTCCCTGTTGAATTTTGAGAGTCTTTTTCATCCTGGATACAAGTCCTCTGGCAGGTATATAATTTTAAATATTTCTCCAAGTCTGTAGCTTGTCTTTTTCTTCATGTGGGAGTGTTGTTCACACGAAAAGTTAACTTTGAAATTCACTGTCCATCTGTTTTTAGTCTTATGTATATAAACCCCAAGTCATGAAGAATTTCTCCTATGTTCTCTTTTAACAATTTTATAGTTGTACTTTTCATATATAAGCCTTTTGTTTTTAACTTTTATGTGTGGTTTATATTAAAATTTAAATTTCAATTCTAAGTATTTGGCTCTCCTATTGGAGGATTCTGAACAAAACCATTTCCATTTGATAAAGTAAAGGCTAAAATCCTAATTGTCCCAGACAAAACCACTTTCCTGGGTTGTCCTTTCTTTTAAGCTTCAAAGACAAAAGCTGTTCTGTGTATAAAAACACTTTCTCTCTAAAAAACATCTTGTTGATAAGAACAAAGAGACTACACAGAGCTTACACTTGCCACCCCAAAGTTCCTATCCTCTTCTCCTAATAAAGAGAAAAAGGCTGCCTTCTCTGAGGGTTTGAACTTGGGCTTAACTGTGTCTACACATTTACCATGAAAACAGACAAATGATTATGAGCTTTGAAAAACGTTACAGCTTGTATCATCTCATTTCTGGCCAAACTCAGCTTTCTCCTGAATGTACACTAGGCCAACAGGCATCTAACCTTCACTGCTGTTAATCTGGCAGACACAGAGGGCTAGCTGACCTCTGGTCCACAATAACTGGGACCCTGGCTGGGAGACTCTAAGGCTGGAGCTCATCTCATGGCTGGCTGGGGCTGGGGTAGGGGTCACTTGGAGCTTCGTTCAATCCCATGCCCAGTGCCTGGCTAGGACAAATGGAAAACTGGGAATGCAGACCAGAGCACCTAGATGTGGCCTCTTCAAGTGACCTGGAGTCCTCACAACATGAGAGTCACACTTCTTTCATGGTGGCTTGAGGTTCCAAGGGCTGGTGTTCCAGCAAATGCAGTGGTAGCTCCATCACCTATCAGCCCTTGGCCTTAGACATTTTAATCACTCAGCCTTAGAAGTGCCGTGTTGTCCCTTTGTCTGTATTTTACTGGTCCAAACAGTCACAAACCCACCCAGATTTCAGGGAAGGGAACACAGACCCCCACTCTCAGGAGAAATGTCCAAGAAATCTAGAGTCATAGTTAAGAACCACTGGAAATGCCAACTGGCTAAGAGATGGAGAAGACCCTGCAAACACGTCTCTCAGGGTTTCAGAAAAGTGGCCCCAAGGAAATCTTTCCTTTCCCCAAGACCCTCCATGGTGGCACCAGGTACAGCCAGCAACATCTAGAAATTTCTTTTTCTGGCCAAAAATGCTTTGTGAAAGGGTTTTAGCCAATGGAGCTATCTCTGTTATCCCTCTTACCACTCTGCAGCAGCCTATTTCTCAAGATTTTGCTTTTGAACAATATGAAAGATAAATCAATACCTTCAGTTAACTTTATAACATTTCTCATTACTTTTTAAAAATAATTAGCACAGCAACTTCCAAGACTGTTATTTTGGGACTGCTTATGTAAGGCCAACTCTCTTTAGAACAACCCCACTGTTAATTTGCGTCAAATTATCTGACTTCTTAGGATCAAACATTAATTAATCTCTTTTGTCCCACATGAAAATATGTAAGCTGAGTAAATCAGCACCCAGTGGCCTGACGGACAGACATCACACATCCTTTCATCCATTTATAATGGATGACATTTATGGATGTCGTGAATTTGCACGACATCCATAGTCGTGCAAATATAGCTCAGGGTTACCCCACAAGATGCCTCACTCTGTAAGTAGAACCTGTTAATGATAATCACTATACTTAACTAATCATTTTTTCTTAATTAATCAAGAAAAACTCCAGCATGAGGATGGACACCACACTCACACAATCTGATAGCAATCAAGACCAGGAGGGGCCACATAATACATTCAAGGGACACTTGGAGCACCCAGCTCAAGTAGTCAAGGAGGCTGTGCCACTGGGTCTCACGGGGCATCTACTACCTAAGGTCACCCTACAAACACTGGGAGTCATAGCAGATCTACCTAATTCACAGAAACAAACACAAAAATAAAAGCCAAAATGAAGAGACAAGGACACCTGCCACAAAGGGAAGAACAGAAGAAATCTTTTAAAAAAATGAAATAGAGGCATGTAATTTATCAGATATAGAGTTAAAAAATTAGTTATAAGAATGCTTAAGGAATTTGGTGAGAACTACAACAGCATGAAGAAAAATAACATAGAAACCATAAAAAAGAATGAGTCAGAAATGAAGAATACAACATCTGAAATGAAAAATACCCTACAAGGAATAAATAATAGGTTGCACGAAGCAAGCATTGAATCAGCAGTTTGGAAGAAAGGGTAGCAGAAAACACTCAATCAAAGCAACAGAAAAAAAAGAACTAAAAAAAATGAGGATAGTTTACTTCAATACAACATGAAGCATAAAAACATCCACGTAATAGGAATACCAGAAGGAGAAAAAGAGAGAGCAAGGGATCGAAAACCTACTTGAAGAAATAATGATTGAAAACTTCCCTACCCTGGGGAAGAAAAAAGAAACACAAGTCCAGAAAGCACAGTGAATCCCAAATAAGATGAACCCAAAGAGGCCCACACCAAGACCCATCACAATTAAAATGGCAAAAGTTAAAAGACAGAGAGAATCTTGAAAGCAGCAGGAGAGTTTCCTACAAGGGAGCTCCCATAACATTTTCAACTGATTTCTCAGCAGAACCATTTCAGGCCAGAAGAAATTGGCATAAAATACCCAAAGTGATGAAAGCAAGGACCTAAAATCAAGAAAAAACAAACAAACAAAAAAACACCCAGAAAAATAAAAGAGCTTCCCAGACCAAAAAAAAAAAAAAGCTAAAGGAGTTTATTAACACTAAACCAGTATTACAAGAAATGTTAAAGGGTTGCTTTAAGAAGTAAAAACAGAAAAAGAGGAACAGAACTTAAAGATAAAATGACAATAAATACACACCTATAACAATCACTTTAAATGTAAATGCTTAAACACTCCAATCAAAAGACATAGGGTAGGTGAAAGGATAAGAAACAAAAACATATTGATAAGCTCTCTACAAAAGACCCATATCAGAATGAAAGACACATACAGACTAAAAGTAAAGGGATGGAAAAAGATATTTCATGCAAATGGAAATTTTTTTAAGAAGCTGGGGTAGTAATACTTATATCTCATAAAGTAAACTTTAAAACAAAGGATATACAGTAAGACACAAAGAAGGACACCACATAACGATAAAGGAAACAAGAGGATATGCACCCTGCAACATAGGAGCACCTAAAAATATAAAGCAAACCTTGATGGACATAGAGAGATTGACAGTAATACAGTCACAGTAGGGGATTTTAACACCCCATTGACATCAATATACAGATATCCCAGACAGAAAATCAAAATGGAAAGAGTCGCCTTAAATGACACACTTGATCAGATGGATTTTATTGATATGTTCAGAGCCCTGCACCCCAAAATACCAGAATATACATTCTTTTCAAGTGCACATGGAATATTTTCTAGGATACACCATGTGTGAAAACACAAAACAAGTCTCAACGAATCTAAGAAGATTGAAATCATATCAAGCTTCTTAAACCACAATGGTATGGAACCAGAAATTAATCACAAGAAAAAAAATGAAAAACACACCAAGACATGGAGGCTAAATGACATGCTATTAAACAATGAATGGGTTAACAATGAGATCAAGGAGACACCAAAAGATACCTTGAAGCAAATGCAAATAAGAACACAATAACCCAAATCAATGGGAAATGGCAAAAGCAGTCCTAAAAGGGAAATTCATAGCATTACAGGCCTATCTCAAGAAATAAGAAAAATCTCAAATAAACAACCTAACTTTATACTTAAGTGAACTTGAAAATGAACAACAAATAAAGCCCTGAGTAGGAAAAAGGAAATAATAAAGATCAAAGTAAAAATAAACAAAATAGAGTCTAAAAAATATACAGAAGATCAGTGTAACCAAGAGCTGGTTCTCTGGAAAGATAAACAAGATTGACAAACTTCTCAAGAAAAACAGAGAGAGCACCCAAATAAAATCAGAAATGAAAGAGGAGAAGTAAGTCACACCATGGAAATATGAAGGACTGTAAGAAAATATTACAAATAACTACATGCCAATAAATTGAACAATCTGGACAAAAATGGACAAACTCCTAGAAATATACAATCTTCCAAAACTGAAGCAGGAAGAATCAGAGAATCTGAATAGGCAGATTACAACTGATGAAATTGAAGCAGTAGTTTAAAAAAAATGAAGAAACACATCAAACAAAAGCCCTGGACCAGATTGTTTCACAAGTGAATTTTACTAAACATTCAAAGAACTAACACCTCTTCTTATCAAACTATTCCATAAAATTCAAGAGGAGGGAAGACTTCCAAGATCAGTTTACGAAACCAGCATTATCCTATTTCTAAAACCAGATAGACACTATAAAGAAAGAAAATTATAAGCCAATATCTTTGATAAACAAAATCTTCAACAAAATATAAGAAAACTGGATCCAGCAAGACATTAAAAAAATCATATACTATGATTAAGTGGGATTAATTCAGCTGGTGCAAAGTTAATACAATATCCACAAATCAATGTGATACAAAAACAATACAAAACAAAAAGCTCAGACAGTCAATAGTACAGTGATTGTCAGAGGGAAAGGGGGTGGGGGTAGGTAAGAAGGGTAAAGGGGGGATAAATGGTGAGGGAAGGAGACAACCTGGAGTGGTGAACACACAATATAATATGCAGATGATATACCACATAAAAAATGAAAAACAAAAATCACATGATCATATTTATAGGATGTAGAAAAAGCATTTTATTAAATCCAGCACCCATTTATGATAAAAACTCTAAGCAAAGTGGAAATAGAGGGAACATGTTTCAACATAATAAAGGCCATATATAACAAACCCACAGCCAACATCATACTCAATAGGTAAAAGCTCCAAGTGTTTCCCTTAAGATCAGGAATAAAACAGAGATGTCTGTTTTTACCACTCTCATTCAACATAGTACTAAAAATCTTACCCTCAGCAATCACACAAGAAGAAGAAATAAAGGGCATCCAAACTGGAAAGGAAGAAGTAAAATTGTCTTTATCTGCATATGACATGATACTGTATATAGAGAACCCAAATGATTCCAATAAAACTACTAGAAGTGATAAATGAATTCGGTAAAGTAGCAGAATACAAAATTAATATTCAGAAATTAGTGGCATTTTAATATACCAATAATGAACTATCAGAAGAGAAAACAATCTCATTTACAATTGCAACAAAAAAATACCCAGGAATAAATATAACCAAGGATGTAAAAGATCTTTACTTGGAAAATTATAAAACACTGATGAGAGAAACTGAAGAAAATACAAATAAGTTAAAATATATACTGTGTTCATGGACAGGAAGGATTAACATCATTAAAATGTCCATACCACCCAAAGCAACCTGTAGATTCAATGCAATTCTTATCAAGATACCAATGATTTATTTCACATAACTAGAATATTCCAAAAATTTATGTGGGACCACAAAAGACCCCAAATAGCCACAGCAATCTTGATAAAGAAGAACAAAGTTGGAGGAATCACACTACCTGACATCAATATACCAAATGCCATAGTAATCAAAACAGCATGGTACTGGCATGAAAACAGACATGTAGATCAATGGAACAGAACAGACAGCCCAGAAATAAACCCATGCCTTAATGGTCAATTAAGATTTAACAAAGGAAGCAAGAACATACAACAGGATAAAGACAATCTATTCAATAAATGGTGTTAGGAAAATTGGAAAAATACATGAAAAAAGTGAAACCAGACCACTTTCTTACACCAAGAAGGATAAACTCAAATAGATTAAAGACTTAAATGTTAGACTCAAAACCATAAAAACCCTAGAAGAAAACATAGGCAGTAAAATCTTGGACATAACCCATAGCAATATTTTTTCTGATGTCTTTCCTTCAGCAAAGGAAATAAAAGAAAAAATAAATGGGACTACATCAAACTAAAAAGTTTTTGCACAGCAAAAGAAACCATGAACAAAACAAAAGACAACTCAATGAATGGTAGAACATATCTGCCCATAATACATACCCAAAATTATTAAAGAAACTATGCAACCCAACACACACAAAAAAATCAAATTAAAAAATGAGGAAAGGGCCTGAATAGACACTTCTCCAAAGAGGACATACAGATGGCCAACAGACATATGAAAAGATATTCAATGTCCCTGGCTGGCGTAGCTCAGTGGATTGAGCAAACCAAAGTGTTGCAGGTTTGATTCCCAGTCAGGGCACATGCCTGGGTTGCAGGCCACGGCCCCCAGCAACCGCACATTGATGTTTCTCTCTCTCTCTCTTTCTCCCTCCCTTCCCTCTCTAAAAATAAATAAATAAAATCTTTAAAAAAAAAGAAAAAAACCAAAAGATATTTAATGTTATGAATCATCAGAGAAATGCAAATTGAAACCACAATGAGATATTACCTCACACCTGTCAGAACAGCTACCACCAATAAATCAACAAACAAGTCTTGCTGAGGATGTGGACAAAAGGAAACCCTTGTGCACTGTTAGTGAGAATGCAGTTTGGTGCAGCCACTGTGGAAAGCAATATGGAGTCTTCAAAAAATTAAAAATGGAATTGCCTTATGACTCAGCAATTATACTTCTGGGAATAAAGCAGAAAAAACTAAAACATTAATTCAAAAGAATATTTGCACCCCTATGTTCATTACAGCATTTATAATAGCTAAGACTTGGAAGCAGCTCAACTGCCGATCAGCAGATGAGTGGGTAAAAAAGCTGTGGTTCATTTACACAATGGGATATTACTCAGCCATAAAAAAGAAGGAAATCTTACCTTTTGCAACAGCATGGATGGATCTGGAGAACATTATACTAAGTGAAAATAAACCAGTCAGAGAAAATACAATATGATTTCTTTCATATGTTGAATCTAATGAACAAAATAAGATAACAAACAAAATAGAAACAGACTCATAGATACAAAGAACAGACTGACAGCTGTCAGAGGGGAGGGGGCTGTGTGAAAAAGGTGAAGAGATTAAAAACAAAACAAAACAAAACAAAAAGCTCAGACAGTCAATAGTACAGTGATTGTCAGAGGCAAAGGGGGTGGGGGTAGGTAAGAAGGGTAGAGGGGGGATAAATGGTGAGGGAAGGAGACAACCTGGTGTGATAAACACACAATATAATATACAGATGATGTATTATAGAACTGTATACCTGAAACCTATGTAATTTTATTAACCAGTGTCACCTCAATAAGGTCAATCAAAAATTTAATTTAAAAAAAGAAGAAAAATTCCATCAAGCTCACCCACCTCAGCTAAAGTGTGTCTGTGTCCTCCAATCCCCACTTCTCCCTCTTCTTCTCCCCCAGTCCTCACATAAAGCATGCCCTCTGCCCAGTCAGATGTACTTATTTAATTTTGGTCCTTCTACAAAACCAATCTGTGACAAAAACACCTCTTTGCTGCTGTAGGAAACAGGAAAAAAGGGTTCTGGTGCCTTCTTCCTGCATCTGATTCATTCCATGCAAAGCCCTCTGCTGCAGAGTGGCTATGAGCAGTGTGACATCAACCCCTTTACTGTGCAAACTCCAGTCCAGAGGCTGTGGAGGGCACAGAACAGGAGCCCCTGCCTCACCACAGTTCTGCCCAGCACAACTTTTTTCTTAAAGTCCTTGTCAGTTAATGCTCCTGTGACTTCTTTGGCTCTCATATTCTGACACAAGTACTCCAGGATACCAAATCTTTATTATAAACCATGTTACTGTATAGAAATAAAAACTGTATTATGAGCTATACCTAATAAATTCCCCATATGCTAAGGTTTTCTCCCTACCTTCTATCACACTGCAGCACATGTAATTAATTCTGACAATACTGTCTAACCATGAATCTGGATGTGGGTGTTTTTAAATAGGAAGAGAATTCTCACTATCCATTTGGACAGGAAAACTAGGTGAAAACCGTGACCATTACAATATCTTGAAAAACAATCTCTAAACCTATCTTTCCAAAGTGAGCTCTATTTGGGAGATCCCTAGGATTAAAAGGCACTTAGAAGCTTGCTGTATAGCGTTGTTCCGAACATCTCTGCCCAGAGGGACATGGCGAACTGAAGGCTGTTTGAGCATCTCATACAGCCCTTTCCACTATTAGAAACTTCTCCACAGAAACTCATATCCCCTTCAATGCAATAGGAGAAAAAGATATGCCCTATCCCTACCTTCCTTCCTTCCTTCCTCCCTTCCCTCCCTCCCTCCTTCCTTTCTTTCTTTTTCTTTCTCTCTCTGTCTCATCTTTCTTTAAGACTGACCGAAAGGAAAGAAATGAGTGTGGAACAAATAATTAAATATAATCTGGGAATAGCACTGACCTGCAGGACTCTACACTTCATGGCTTATTTGGGGAAACCCCGTATTTAAAAATGTGTTTTGTTTAGTGGTTCACACAAAGGGGAGAGTAGAAACTTTTGGCGTCTTATGCTACCATTTTATCGGCAGATCCTGAAAGCATATGGTTTACTTCAGGCAACAATACTTTTAATTGATGTCTATGGGATCAGCATAATGATGTATAATGAGGGGGAAAAAAACAAGTGTATTTCACAGCTGGCCCCGAAACGCACTGTCACATACACCTGGCAAGGATAAGCAGGATCAGGCATTCACTGAAAGAGCTCAGGGGCCTCGCAGCCCCCCACCCTCCACAATAACAAAATCAAACCACAGCCGGAAACCTGACCCTTAGACTCACAATGAGCCTTGCTCTGCGCTGCCTCACATTTTCAAAGTAGCTGCATTTTTCATTAGCTCCTTCTCACAGCTAATAAAACTTCTGTTTGGAATTACTTCCCAGTTTTTACTGTACCAAAATGAAATCACAGAGTAATGCAGAAGCACCACTGAAATCCCATAAACCAGACTAGAACAGCATCTTCCTGAGGGTTCCCAGTCATTTGCAGACCATAAAATTGAGCTGCTAATGAAAAGCATGACCCATAACCAATACCGACTTTAAGTTAAAGCATTATTCTATCAGTGGCGGGATAAAAGGATTTCCACGGCTCTTCATAAATACAATTACACTGATTCAACTTAGCTTAAAAAGTACTGTCCTCTCTTTACCATTTTCTATCATCTGAAATTGTAATTCAGGTGCTTCTGGGTTGCCTCACAGAGTTCAGTTTGCTCTGTTCACCACCCTCTGTGCCCTGCACCTCATCTCACACACTCTGTGAAATGTCAGGAATACAAGAAGCAAAACCTAGAACCTGCCATCAGGGAGTTTACCAGGGAAATAAACACAGATGCAAACCTGAACCAGAATAGAAGTGTCCCTCTAACCAGACCAAAGCTATGAAAGAACTAAGGAAGCAACATAATCCACCAAGTTATTTTACTATGAAAGGAAAAAAAGAGAGAATCTATTTGGGGATTTAGGCAAAGTTTAGAAGAAAGTAATTCTTACCTGGAGTTGCCAAATTCACAAAGACAGAAAGTAGACAGCGGCTGCAGGGCTGGGGAGAGTGAGCAGCTGATGTATAATGGGGACAGAACAGCAGCACAGAAAAATGAGGACGTTCTGGTGATGGACAGTGGTTGTTAATGCCTACGAACTGTGCATTTAAAAATAATTAAAATGGTGAATTTTATATTAGGTAGGTTTTACAATTTTAAAAAATAAAAAAATAAAACTGACCCAGTGTCTTGCAATCCAACAATGTCACACTGCCTTAGGAGGCATAAGACAAGCATAGCTCAGTGGTAAAAATCTGTAGGACATCACTGCTGGTGACCCCAACTGCCAGCTTTTGCATAAGCCCCCACTTCCTAGTTGCTAGGCCACCACAATTGAAGAATCAAATACATATCTTCTGTTTCTCAGAACAGTAACTGCCTTGAAAGCATACTCAGGAATACACACTGCGTAGAGCATTTCACATTAACTTAGAAAAAGAATCATCCGGCTGGTTCTGTTGTGCAGAACTTATGCTTATAAATGAGCTAAAATCTAATCCAAGTTGCAAAGGACACTTTTTGCATATCATGCAAAAGATGCTACATTCTTTATACTATAAAGCATTAAAAGGTTAAAACTGAAAGCAACTAGCCAGAGGTTGTATGTCACAACCCTCTAACCTGATTTTCAGATTACTGCCTCTGTATTCAAAACATTCTTGGTTTGTGATGGCCATTCTGGCCTGTGTGAAGTGTTATCTCATTGTGGCTTTAATTTGCACCTCTCTGATGGCTAGTGACACTGAGTATCTTTTCATATGTCTCTGAATCCTCTGTATGTCCTCCTTGGAGAAGTGTCTGTTCAAGTCCTTTGCCCATTTTTTGATTGGGTGGCTTGTCTTCTTAGAGTGGAGTCATGTGAGTTCTTTGTATATTTTGGAGATCAAACCCTTGTCTGAGGTTATCCCTGGCAAATATGTTTTTCCATAGGGTTAGTTCTCTTTTCATTTTAATGCTGTTTTCTTTAGCCATGCAGAAGCTTTTTATTTTGATGAGATCCCATTTGTTTATTCTTTCCTTTATGTCCCTTGCTCTAGGAGACATATCAGTGAAAATACTGCTGCATGGAATATTTGAGATTTTCCTACCTATGGTCAGAATGGCCATCATAAATAAAGCAACAAACAACAAATGCTGAAGAGGTTGTGGAGAAAAGGGAACCCTAGTACACTGTTGGTGGGATTGCAGACTAGCGCAACTACTAAGGAAACAGTATGGAATTTCCTCAGAAAACTAAAAATTGAACTGCCTTTCGATCCAGCAATTGCACTGCTAGGATTATATACTAAGAACCCTGAAACACCAATCCAAAAGAACCTACGCACCCCAATGTTCATAGCAGCACAATTTATAATAGCCAAGTGCTGGAAGCAATCTAAGTGCCTATCAGTAAATGAATGGATCAAAAAACTATGGTACATTTACATGATAGAATACTACACAGTAGAAAGAAAGAAGGAGCTCCTACCCTTTGCGACAGCATGGATGGAACTGGAGAGTATTATGCTAAGTGAAATAAGCCAGGTGGTGAAAGACAAAGACCATATGATCTCACCATTAACAGGACCCTAATCAACAAGCAAGCAAAGTATAGCCAAAGACATTGAAATTGAGAGCAGGCTGACTGTGACCAGACGGGAGAGGGTAGGGGATAATGGGGGGGAAAGGTGAAGGGTTTACAAGAACAATTACAAAGGACATATTGACAATAACAAGGTGGGGGCAAGTAAAAACAGGGGAGGAAGGTGGGGAGGGCTGGGGTGGTGGGGAGGGATGGGGGAAAAGGCAGAAAGCTGTACTTGAACAACAATAAAAAAAAATTCTTGGCTATCATGCCTTATGACGTAGTGCAAAGCTTTTCCAATAGACTGAATAACTGTTTTTCAGTCTCACACACACACACACACACACGCACACACACACACACCTAAAAGGGAGGACAAACACTTCTTAAAGAGTATTTCATTTGCTAATATAACATATCAGGCAAACACATACATACAAATTGAAGTAATAATTCAACCCATCTTAACTCACTCAATTCCAACAACTGTAAAATATCCTAAATCATTTATGAATAAAATCTTGCCTCAAAAATCATAAAAGTGTTAAATACATTCATGAAGTCATAAAAGCCTATTTTCCTACATAATAAGCCTATTTTCTCCTCACTAATCTCTTTACAATTAGCTAGAATTCTGTCTGAATACAATAGCAATTCTTGGCTCATTACAAGAGTTTTACAAATCAGTAAAAGCCCAGACCTGAACATAAGCATGACCAACCAGCCAGGCCATACAGAATTTTGCCAGGAAAAAAGAATTATTGCTTGTGGTGATAATGGAAGAGCCATGTCCTCACACTTCAAAGCTATTTTGGAGAATACTATATTTTATTTTGTCTTGTGTTACATTAACAAATTAAAACAGTGGTGCCATTAGGCAGGAAGGTGAGGAACAACTGGAAGTCAGACATAAAGAACAACCAGGAGACTAAGGATCAGGGAACTGAAAAAGTTAAGATGAAAGAAGGAGGGGGAAACAAATGACAAATGCAACAGATTTGTAAGAAGGTTCACAGAAAAGACCACCGAATTTGGCAATAAGTACAATTTTAGCAAACAAAAGTGGGTGAAGAGGATATGGAAATAGACAGTGTTAGATAAGAAAAATTCAGGGAATAAAGAAAGACAAAACTGTTACATCCAACTGTTTGCAATATTAATTTCTGGGGTATTTCCTATATATAAAATCTGTCAAAAAATTCAGCCATTGTTAATATAATGAGAATGGTTTGCACATCATTAATGTAACTTGGGAACTAAGGAGAGGACTGGAATGCACACATGTGAACAATGATGACTTACTGTACTAGTCAGTGGGGGTGGTAGATGCCATTGAGTGAGCAAGTGTACTGTGCTGCTATTGCATTCAAAATGACTGAGTGAGTAGAGCAATGAATCTGTGTCAAATTTTGTGTTAAGCTTGAACATTCCTCCGCAAAAACTATTCAGATGATTCAGAAGGCTGTGGCTATGGGCAACTGGTAATGGGCAGCTTCATCACAATGTACCCACTTGTGCAGAGTTTTTTGGTAAAATATCAAATCATCTAGGTGAAAGAGGTGGGCTCAGCCCACCTACAGCCCAGATTTAGCACCCTGTGACTTCTGGCTTTTCCAAAAACTAAAATCACCTTTGAAAGGGAAGAGATTTCACACCACTGATGAAATTCAGGAAAATGTGACAGGGCAGCTGATGGTGTCAGGAAGAACTGTGTAAGGTCCCAAGGTGCTTACTTTGAAGAGGACTGAGGTGTCATTGTCCTGTGTGCAATGTTTCTTGTATCTTGTATCTTCTTCAATAAATGTCTCTATTTTTCATATGGCATGGCTGAATACCTTCTGGACAGATCTAAGTATAATTAGATTTAACCCAATGAAAAAGATAAAATAGTCCATTTCTTTTCATTGATAACATGCCATTACTTCATAAGTACATTGTATTGATGTAATATGTGGACTGATGTGGAAATGCAGCCTCTCTATTCCTCATTAAATTTCTAGTTCATAGCAAAGTTTGTAAATATGCAAATAGACATGTGTCCTCTCAACTGTATGAGTATCTATTTACAACTGCTTTTACTAGGCTGTTTTCTTTCCTGAGAAAGGGTTTCTTTGCCAGGACATCACTTTATTTCATTCAAGGTCCAGTGTCCAGGGTCGTCAGAGCTGCACTGCCCCCTTCAGCCCTGTGTTGGGTCCTGGAAACGCTGGCAGACAAAAGATGGCAGATTTCAATCAAGGATCACAATCACTCCTGTATTCAGTCCATTTCAAGTTCTACCTTGCAACGGTTTCTGGAATACAAACCCTTGCCAGCCCGGATCTCCAAACACAGCTTTTTCTCATCTCAAGGTTTAAGACCACAGCAAACTCCAATGCACTGTCCATCAACTCAAGAGTTTTCCACTCAAGTTTTTAATACTTTTGTGATCGTTTATGCACATTAACCCGAGTTCTCCACACATACACCGCCCTAAACCAATTTCTTCCATTGCCTCCCATGGTTGGCAACGACAGCAGTTCATAAACAATGATGGTAATGAAAATAAAATAAATCAAAAAATTTAAACCTGGCTTATCTGGCTCAGGGCTCACCAGTGAGGAAATCTACCAAGTGGGAAAATGAATTCACCTCAAAGATGTCATTTACCCCAAGAGAATCATTTCTGCAATACTTTGAAACTCACTGAGGCGTGCAGAAACCACACTGGAATTACTTGTTGGTAACATGTTAACAGCTAGCTTTCTGCTCTGTTCAATTCCTGACTGACACAGCCTAGCTCCACTCCTCTTACATGTACTCTTTGCTAGTCACTGTGTCCCTCAGTCACACAGGCAACAGGATACTCGAGGTGCCATTTGATTGACGCTGTTCAAGTTCAGTGATATTTGCATAATTTTAAATTTTCTGTAAAGACTGAATTGACTGTTTGTTTCATACTCTCTCAAATCATTTCCATGCAAAGGAGTATGATCCTTTCTTTGTTAAATCTCTTCAGGGTAAAGAAAGAAATGACTATGTTGTTAACCTTAAAAAAATTTCTGAAAGTTCAATAAGACATTTATTTTCTCCTATTTCAAAGCAACCACAATTTGAGTTTAGGATCAAATTTCTTCCAGCTCCAACTTACTTTTTGATAGGCACAAAGGGTAGGGTTCTCTCTAGAGCTCCAAAACCTGGTCTAGTTTCGAGTTGTTAGGCTCCTTATGCTCACCCCTTATCTCTTACTCTCCACCAATTAGACTGAATCCTCAGGAGTCATCAGATAGCAGAGATTTCATAGAAACTGATGTCAGCGATGGAATTTCCTGCCAAGGTACCCAAGTTGCCTTTAAGCAGGAAAACTTCATCGTTCAGATGGAGCACTGAATAATTCTCTTACATTAATGTAACATGCTTCGTGGCAATTCACAGCCAGAAATAAGCCTTCAAGAATCCTCTGTGCTTGCAGAGTTCCTCTCATAACGCTGTCTGCATCCACCTCGCCCCTTTCCCATAGCAAGGCCCCAATGTGAGAGTGCTCAGCAGCGACCCAGGGAGGCCCAGTGGCATGATGAGTGTTGTGTCTAAGGTAAGGCTCCCATCGTCAGATGACTTGGACACTGATGATTATGACAGTTATACCCTGTAGTTTACCACATATCTAGACAGGACACTGTAGTTATAGGTTAAAGTCAAGTGGGTTCCTTGCAGAGAAAAGGCAGGTAGGATGAGACACAGTAAGTTATTAAAAATAATGACAATAACATTTTTAACAAAGTGATTGGGACAGAACTGCAAGGATTCTTTGACGACTGTTCTAGCAGAAAAACAAAATTCATGCAGATACCTGCAGCCCTCTACATTTCCAAGCCTGTATGAAGAAATCAACGCACCTTCTTAAGGCTAACTTCTGAACACCACAAGGCAACTCCATGCTTTCCATGCCTCCAAGTTCTCTAAAGGAGAAGCAATTCAAACAGTAACCCCAATACTAACCATAATAAATTTGCTCTGGAATTTGGAAGCTCATCCCATGGCAATGAGTGGACTTCGGGGCTCACTGATACGGGGCTCACTGATACGGGGCACTGATTCGGGGCTCACTAGGTCTCTCCAGCATCAGGGCCAAGATGTTCCCACTGCGTGCACTACGGATTGGTCCTAACCTTACTGGACTTTTGAAAATTCAAAACATGGAAACACAATGCCCATTCAGTAACACAAAGCCATTTTCACCACAACAGTTCAACTCAAATCTACTATTTAAATCTATTATTCATTCTGGATTAAACAAGGAAAGAAAAATTCTCAGTTCCTAAGCTGTCATTTAACATATAATAAAAATGGCATTGTTTGGGGGGGGGGGTTGGGAGGGCAGTGCTGATATTTTAGTTTTTATTCACTGAAATTAGGGGGAGGTAGAAGATATACTGCATTTTACACAAACAAAAAGTCTTCCCTTAAAATACCACAGCTTCTCAATTATTCTGTATGAGCACATGCAGAATTATCTTTAGAGACACTTATTGAAATACCCAAAGATGAAATGATATGGTATCTAGGATTTGCTTCCAAACAATACAGAGCAGGGAAATGGGTGAGAGTATTGATTAAATATGGTTGCCCTTGAATTGATCATGACTGACGTTAGATAATGAGCATGTGTGGATTCTCTATATATCCCATCTATTTTTAGATATAATTGAATTTCCCACAACAAAAAAGTCTTAAGAGCAGGATGGGAGGAGCCTTTTGCCATTCGTTGGGAAAAAAGAAAGCTGCGAACTACAGCAAATTTAATTACTAGAGCTCCAGGGTTTACCCAAACATGCCAGTGTAGAGATGAGGAGTCGAAGAGTTTGAGCATTAATTCTTGTTCTTAAATCTGTCTTCTTAAACAGCTTGCTGCCTCATTAAAATGGATCCACTGTGTGTTCATTGTGGAGGTGCCACAGTCTCCAGAACTCCAAGGGAAAGAACTGAGGCCATGACAAACTGGTATTGACCTAAAGGAACTCCCATGCATATGAGTTGTTATACAAGGAGCCTGTGATATCGGGCATTCAGATCGCATGGATCAGCCTCCTACCAGCATGTCAGGCACACACACAGATGTGTACAACCGAGCAAATTCCACTTTGTGTATTAAATGCAGTGGGAAAACCAGAATAGCCTTCTAGAATATTCTGAATGGGAATAGAAGACTACAAGATTATCTTATCACAGAAAAATGAACCTTTCAATAGAAAATAAGTTTATTTACATAACTCCAATTTTTAAAAAGTAATCACTAATGTCCCTACTTCCTTTGTTTTACCCAAAACTATCATGAAATGATTGCTTAAGGAACCCAAAACATAATTTACTTTGACACAAATTAAAAACAAAAGCAACATCGCTAACAATAAAATGTCATCTGAAGAACTGGATTAGCCTTTTGAGCAGGGTAAAAAGAGACATATGTGTCACAGGAGTAAAAATAAAAAACATTATGCCAGGAACATTTTTCTACAAGAAAACCAATATTGATGTAGGCAGAATGAGCTCATAAATCCTACTTAGAGACATACCATTAACACCATGAGGACTTTCAGGTGAAGGGGGTAGAAAACATGACTCTATCATCACAACATCTGCATGTTCTTGGCAGGTTTGTTGGGTGATGTGTCCTGAGGTCAGTGAGGTGCAAGGAGAAAAGGTGCATCCTCTATATTATCCTCATCCACTGACCCAAATATCATTCACCAATTCACGATTATTCACATGCTTCCAATAAGCAGTTACTGTGTATTCTAATTTAACTAAATTAGTCAAGGGCTCTTTCTTGCCTCGTTGGTGTAATCCCTTGTAGTATTTGTGTATGCCTTGATCTGCCTGCCTCATGCTAGAGGAGGGAAAATGTTTTGTTTGTGATCTTACCTCCCCAATACACATGTCTTAGGAATTTTTGCGTTTTATGGATTAGGAACATGAGTTCGATATATGAATGCGCCATCTTGAAAAAAAAGAGAGAACAAAGAAAGTTTTCATTGCGGTGTTTTATCTGGAATTCATAATTGTTAAGGACATATGGCACATAAAAGAAGATTTGTAAAAGTTGTGAAGTGACGTCAGGCAAAGAGAGGACCCACAGAGAGAGTGAAGGAACACGGCAGAGGGCTGGTCAGAGAGAGGTGGGTCCAGGAGACTGAGGGGGGCAGACACTGACTGCCACTGTGAGAACCAAAGGCGGAGACTCCCACCGCCTGCCCGTGCAGACTGGGTGAACTTACAAGAGACAAAATGCAGAGCTTGTAGATTCAAAAGACCTTTTTAAGAGTCATTCAAGTTCCTTTACTACTGCTCTAAATAGGTAATTATCTCCTACCAAAAAAAGGAAAGTTTAACATAAACTAGAAATTCCAAAAATCTTTTTTCCATCGTTCATTCCATGGCCAAGCCTACAGCTACAAAACTGTTTGAGTATTAACAAGAAACCAAAGACAGGGGGGCATCCGGGCTTCCCCATCTTCTCACACACCAGATTTACCATCTGTTGTAGGGTTCAATCACTTCTGTAAATGGCATGCACCCTTCATCCATGTCTCACAGGAACACATCATAGCTAGAACATAAATCTTATGGGTAGAGACTTCATCTGTGTAGTTCACCATTCTACTTCTAGCCCAGAAATGGCCCGGACACTGTTAAACACCGAATGAATGTCCACTGTCTACCTGAGCACTAAACTCCTGCCGTGTTTAAGGCCAAAACGCAGGCACTGAACACCTGACCTCTGTTGTCTTCACATCCCCAACTTCCCTCATTCTGACTGACTTCGAGACTCATGTCTGAAGTGGTAGAGCTGCCGGCCTCATTTTGAGCATAATGTTTGACTACACGCATCACACAAAACACATCTCCACTAACTTTTGCTTTCGTCCCTTTGTGCAAAGTAATTATATCAAAGTACTTTAATCGACAACCTTGTATGTAGTTGATTTTTCCCCCCGTTCTAGATACTTGTAGGATCTTCCTGTCCCCAGTATTCTAAAATTGTACAATGCTGTGTCTTGCTGAGGGGAGTTTTTGGTCCCATATACTCATCTTACCCTCCAGAAAGAGGGTATTTTTCAGAGTGTGAGCAAAACACTGTTTATTTTTAAAACAAGCAACTTAGAACTATTTGTCTCTTGAAAGTATTTCATAATTATTAACTTACAAACTCATGTTTTTTAAAAAAGAATTTGAAAATAAAAAAATTAACCTAAGCCAAATATAATGTTTACATATAGAGAAACATAGTAATGTAATAAGTGACTTTATATACTGTTCCAGGTATCCTACAACTCAAAAAGCACAGTGCAAAGTATGGCTGGAGAATCCTAACTGTTAGAAAAGCAATCACGTTGATGGACATTAATCTCTTTAAAAGTTAATACAGAAAAAAGTATATATCCTATTCAATCAATACCAAATATTGCAACTTAGAAACTGAATTTACTCTGTCCAGTATAGAAAATGCATTTTGACTCCCAAGTGAAGAAAATAAGTCATTTGTTTGGTTTTATATCTCAAGCATTTTTACATTTTCCTTGGTATGTTCCCCAAGATAAAATAGTTACCTTAAAAAGTTTTTTTCTTAGCTAAATGAGTTGGGGTAGACACCACTAACTGTCGCCAAGGGCCTCTTCCCCACTTCTTTCTTTCGGTAAAAGAAGCCTCCTCACCCTGGAAGTTTTGGCTATGAAGAGGGGCCTGCTGCAACAGAACGCATTTCCCATCCCCCCTTGCAGCTCAGCTCTGACCCAGGGAAAGTGATCAGGTGGCCCTGGACTCTCTCTCACTTTCCCTCTTTCTTGCTGGGGATGAAAAGGAAAATAAAGGTTCTACCACGCAGATGCAGAAAACAGCCAATGCTGCAGAGCAAAATGGAAAGAACCCAGTATGCCTGAAGGTCCTAATGGAATAGAGGTACCACCCTGAACCGCAGATCTCTGGCCTGTTGCAGGAATGAGCAATAAACTTCTAACTAAATTGTGCCACAGTCTCTTAGGGTCTTTTTGTAATAGGCTTAAGTTGGATCCTAATATATAAACCACACAATCAAGGCCCTCAAATGAGCGGTAGGCTACAAACCCTTGGGAAAAAGGATGTTGAAAGAGAAAAATAGAAAGAGGGTCTAGGACAAAAAAAGAAAGGGTACCATGAAATTCAGGGGGGAAAACACAAAAATAACCAAATCTCTTTGCTTCTAAAAACCACTTAAAAATCTTTATAATACTTGAGTACGCAATATTTCTAGGAAGTCAGAGTCGGTCTACTCTTTGAAATGTAAAGAGGTTTTTATGACAGATGAGCTAAACTGGGAAACTAGGCAGACAAGCATTTTGAAAAAAACTTAATTTAATCTAAACATACTATACTTAAATATTTGTTAAAGGACTGCTGCTTGCTATGTTAATAGAATTTGTAATTGACGTTTATTTGCTAGTTGTTTATTTATGTGAACATCCTCCCTGCATAAATGCTTCACAGAAATCCAGCCTGGAAGGGCAGATCCATAAATACATACACTTAACTGAAAGAACCATTAACCAGACATATAAATCTAAAGCTCTACGTACAGTAGGAATCCAAAATTAATTTTGATGGCTAACAAATTACACATTACATGTACAAACGAAGAATATAAAGAGTGTTGTTTTCTTCATTTCACAAAACAAATCTCTGATTAAACATTACTCTGAATAACACTAAATATAAGGCATGCAAATAATCCTTTGATCACTACAGGACAATAAAACATTGAAACCAGAAATTAAGCCTTAAATAAATTTTATTTTCTCTGGAGATTACTGAGGACTTGGTTGTGCTTACGTTCGGAGGTACAGAGCGAGAGCTAGTGGGGGCTGAGAATTGTTTTATGGTGGTCTTGAAAGACACTCATCAGATAATTTTCTAAGAAATAAGCTGAATAGATGCTAATGACTTGACACAACTGCCTAGTGTGAAAAAACAGTTACAGATTATTTTAATGGCTATAACTTGTTTTCATAATCCACAACAGGCTTTTGGGAGCTATTAGTCACCATTGTATAAATATGTCATTATGGGCTTTTTAAAAATTCTGCATTGTTTAATCAACTATGCTTAATATCTCTGTCAATTATTAGGAGATAATCAGAGAAATAATTGCGAAAACCCTGAAAACTGTATTTCTATAACACCTCCTTCTGATTAAACCTATCTAGAAATATAAAATTTTTAGTAGTTGGCAACTGTAAGTTCTCACAGAATTGTCTAAGAACATTTAAAAATAAAAACAGTTGGGCCTCATTTTGTGTAACCATTCTATCCTCAAACCTTTTGTAACTGGATGTGTGCTAATCTTTGGAAAGCAGGCAAATTTTTCAAAAATACTTGACATGAATTTTTTTGAAGGAAAGGCCACTTGTAAAACCCACAGGCTGTTTTGGGCGATTCTGCATGTGAGCTCCCAGATGCATTCACGCATTCGTGCACAGCAGCACAGCAGAGGAGGTTATTTCTCCAGCATCTGGACCTTTAAGTGTGTGGAGTGACATTCACCGTGATAAAGATGAGACACCCACAGAGATGACTGAAGTGAGGTGAAGTGAAGCGAAGCGAAAGAAAGCGCTGGACAGTCACAAAAAGACATGCAGGAAACTTAAGTGCATATTACTAAGTTATAGAAACCAGTCTGAAAAGGCTACGAACTGTGTGGTTCCAACTATGTGACACTCTGGAAAAAGGAAAACTCTGAAGACAGTGAACAGACCGGTGGTCGCCAGGAGTTAGGAGGGAGGGAGAGATGAACAGGAGAAGCACAGAGGATTTAGGAGGCAGTGAAATGACTATGCACAACACCATCATGATGGATACATGTTATTATACCTTTGTCAAACCCACTGACCATACACCACTAACAATGAACCCTAACGGAGACTGTGGACTTCAGGTGATTGTGACGTGTCAATGCAAGTTCACCAGCTGTAACAAAGGTACCACTCCAGTGAGCAATGTTGATCGTAGAGGAGGATGTGCATGTATGGGAGCATGGGGTATATGGAAACTCTGCACTTTCCTCTCAATTTTGCTTTGAACTTAAAACTGCTCTAAAAAATAGTCTGTCGCTCTGGCAGGTGGATCAGTTGGTTAGAACATCGTCCTCTATACCAAAAGGTTGTGGTTGCAAGAACCTAGATGGCAGTTATGAGAAACAGCGATCTATGTTTCTCACATCAATGTTTCTCTCTCCCCCCCACAACCCCCTACTTCTCTATATAAAATCAATGAAATTTCCTTGGGTGAGAATATGAAAATAAAATAAAAATGTAGTCTATTAAAAACCAACACGGGACACCAGAGATCCCTGGTCCAGGGGTGCTCACTCATCTCTTCCCCACTTTTCTAATTCCCAGCTTTGCCTCTGACCCTAAAGTATTAAGAATCTATATGTATGACCCTCTCTCTCCATCCCTAAACCCCCTCCATGAAGTCACAACAACCAACAGAATCACAGACCTCTTCCTTACATATCACCAAAGTGAAAACCATCTAAAACAAGGTGACACTAAGTCAATAAACACTAGTGTGGCTCCATTTCCAAATGTTATGGGGTGGCAAGTATGACGGAAAACTCAGCACCACCCCTTAAAGTGATCATATGACCCTGTAGCCCCGACAGTTAAATCCCAGAAACAGCCCAGGTTTGGTTCCAGGACCATCATCCAGGGTCCAAAGCAGATAGAACGACTCACTGGCCCCAGAGAATGCTGCTCAGAATCTCATTACTTTCAGTCGCTGCCTCTTCACTCACCTTCTGCTTTCCCCAGACCCTCAAGTTGAGTACACTGATTTCCACTCTCTGCCAACCATCAATATGGGACACCTGTGTTTTAAGGACTGCTGCCACCAAGCAGAAATCACCCAGTTCCTAAGATGCCTCTTTGAGGCAGTCACTTCTCAAAGAGATAATTAGATGGTATCACCAGCTCAGCAGCTACTCAGCCCCAGGACGCAGGGAGCCCAAGGGTAGTGCCTGGAGCACACGCACCTGCCCCTGTCTAAACTCATTTCATCCAGGTCATCCGTTCAAGGCTCCAGAGGCAGTGCACGGCCCCATTTCACAGCTTCCTCTCCCTGCCCCAGTCTACCCTGTCAGGGAGGTCAGGTCATACCCTGATCCTTAGGGCTCTTTCCTAGTCCAGTGCCCAATTCTACCATATGGCCCATCCCACCAACCAGGTCTTGCTTTGTTCTGGCCAGTCCTGTAGGTTCCCCAGCCCTGGAACACGGGACCTGGATTTGCCATCTAGGTACACTTTCCACTTGACAGGACCTTAATACATCATCTCAGAAAATCGATCTTAACAGACAGCTAAACAATCAGAGTTTTCCTCCACTTTGGACCCACCCAGCTATGGCCCAGAACAGCCCGATTCTCAGCCATGGCCATTACTCCAGCATGGGTGCCCACCACAAACCCCACCTCAGCACTGTCTTGCTTCTTCATCGGCTGCATGCCTACCCCACATGTCCTTCAGCTGACCAACATGGCTTGGTACATCTCGAAATACAAAAATCATTCAAATCTGTTACTTGTGTACCAAGCCAATGCTTCGAGGCTGTTTTGAAGGTTTTGGTTTTACCATGTTTAAGTGGCCAGAATGAGAACTGCTTGATACTCAAAGGCTTGGTATAGAAGAGATCTACCATAGATACAATAATAGTTTGTGAATACATTCAACCCACAAACTACCTGTCTGTCAAAGTCCTAGTTCTTTACAATCTTTATTTCTCCACACCACATCCCTCTGAGTTTAACCTTTTCTGTTGCCACCTACTTAGTAGATACAAAATAGAGGTATAACCTTTTTAAGGACTGAGAATGGAATAAATCAATTATCTGGCTTTCTCATATAATAGCTAACATCTCACTGTGTGATAACCCCACACCCTGCAGACCTAGTGACAAGATTATTTGCTCCTCCAGTAAATGGCATGAGATTGCTCTTACACCGCTATCCACTTCTCCTAGGTTCTCTATCTCTTCCCTTGCAGTTGGGCTGTCGGTCATCATTTATCTGTGAAACAAGTGTGTATGACTAACAGCCCTCTTCCCCTGCTCCTAACCACTGTTTCCAACATGCCCCAGGCCTCAAAATCCGAGTGTGGCCAGTATGGATGAGTGTGGTCAGATTTTAAAGGCTCTTCAGTAAAACTACACATACACTACTACCCATTAGTCTTTGCTGTTGTTATTTTTTTAATTAGCTCAAAGCTTCGTTCTTAACCACTTAACAACTACTGAGCTTTAAATGCAAGGCTTAAAATATAAAAAGGTGTTATAATTACAACTATATAACATCCTGCAAAAAAGGCAAAACTATGGAAACAGTAAACGGATCAGTGGTTGCCAAGGGGAAAGGGAGGAGTGAAAAGTGAAGCTCAGAATTTTTAGGGAGGAAAAGTACACTGTATGACACTACAGTGGTGGGTGTGTGTCCAAACCCACAGGACTGGGTTAATGGGAGGGCTGGGATGGGAGTAAAAGACAGAAAACTGCACTTGAACAACAATTAAAATAAAATAAATTAAATTAAATTAAAAAAAAACAGTGGTCCAAACCCACAGCATGCACAACACCAATAGTGAGCCCTAATATAAGCCACGGACCCTAGGTGATGAGGTGTCAGTGTAGGTTCCTAAGTTGTAACAAATACACATTCTACGGAGAACACTGACAATCAGGGAGGCCGGGCAAGTGTGGGGGCTGGAGGGTTATGGGAAATCTCTGCACTTTCTCCTCAATTTTGCTGTGAGCCTAAAACTGCTCTAAAAAATAGTCTTTGAAATAATTAATAAATAAATTGGTAAAGTTTAAAAGTGAGTAAAAACCATTCTTAGAAGAATGAATAAATAGCATTTCTTCATTTCTTCCTAATACATTTTAAACATTGGTCTGAGGAGCTGATACAAACTCCATTTAACACACAAAACACCCCTATAAGGCAGCTGTCATTATCCCCAGGTCACAGATGGGAATACTGAAGGTGACAAAGTTTAAAAATGAGGTACCTAGTCCAAGTTCACATATGTGATGGCATTAGGATCCAAAATACTTATTTCTGATTACACAGGCTCACAAAGCTTTACTTTTTTAGTAAAATGGGTATGATTATGTATCCATAAATAATTATAACACAGGGCAAAAATAACTGCAAAAAGGTATATCCAAAATTCTGATTACAGGAGGTAAAAAGGTAACCATAAGTGCCAGGGCACTGAACACAGTGGGGTGAGGGGCTGCCAGCTAAGTGAGCCTCTGCTGATCCTTTGGAGCTGCATTTCTGAGCTCCCCATCCCAGATGCAAGCACTTCCTCACTCACACCTCCCCAGACCCCGCCTATGGATCGGCCCGCCTATGGATCGAGGACCAGTAGGGCCTCTTCCAGTTAAAGAGAAGAAGGAAAAATGTGATAGTGAGCATTCTCCCCACTTTGCAGCACCCTACAGGTTACAGAGAGCTTTTGCATCTACCATCCAAGTTGGCACTGACAATACCACTGAGAGGGAGCAAGGTCAGGTATTAATTAGCCATTTTAAAGATGAGGAGAGTGTGAAATGCAAAGAGGTTAAGTGACTTTTTTCCAAGGTTCCATTAATGGAGAGGCACAGATGAGCCACTAACCAGGTCACCTGACTCAGGTCAATGCCCTCCAGTCCTTTGTTAGGGCCTGAAGAGCATTTTCACTGTGCAACAGTCAGCTCCAGACACTCCAATTCATTTTATTTAAATACCAGCAGAATACAGACCAGAGGAACCTTTCCATTTGGCTGCCAGAGGACCCCACAGAAGTTTCGGGGTCAGGGTGCCATTACCAGTCAGGTTAGCCTCCAGCTCTTGTAAATTTCCACTACAGGTGTTTAACCAACCTTGAAAAACACTTAGCATATAAAAGACAAATTTTAAAACTTCAGATGAAGTGCTGTCTCAGAGAAGTTCCCACCAGGACAAGAAGACTGCACTTGAACAACTTAGTATCTGGGTGATACTAAGATATCACCCAGTTTCCAAAGATTAGAATTTCAAATTAACTTCTGATACTTCTTAGCAAGACAAGAGTAAAATCTTCAGGAGTAAACAGTCAAAGCAGAAATGACCGACAAATAAGTACATTGGCAGTTTCCATATAAAACATCCATTTCCAAAAATAAGTTCTTCTGAGTGCATGCCAAGGGCCAAAAGCTGACTGCATTATGAATGTGCTTCATATAAATACTTAGTATTAACCATCTTGTATAATCCCACCAGAAAAACATCTGGCTCATAGTAAAATTTCAATAAATAATCCTTCATAGATTGACATAAAATTTTTTCCATGTCTATGGCAATCGTACTGTCCTTTATGGACCAAACCAGCTGCTGGTACCCATGAGCGGGCTCTTCCCCATCATCCCAAGATCTCCCTTCGGCTGGCTCTAAGTTTTCCATCAGCAAAGAAGCTGGAGGAAGAATTGCTCATGTATTACTACAGGAATACAATAACTTAAAGAGAAACTCTGTAAAAGTCCAATTATGATAAATCCTTTCAAAGCCCTGAGAATTTCTAAATACCAAAATTGTATGAAAACCTGTCTTAATGAAGGAACAAGAAGGGCTGTAGGAAAAGCACCACCTTTAAAAACCCAGAGTTAGGGAGTGCAAGGGACCAGTGATGGGTATAGGGCAAGTCACAGCTCATCCCATGCAGGATGGACATGGGGGCTTACTTAAAATATTTACACGCCACAAGGCTCAGGTAACGACTGCTCTGGGCAAATGTATGCCTTCCAGATTTTCATCATGGCCAAGTATTTGCCCAGGTAAGGAGGATTAATCAGCTTTTCAGAATGGCTTTTCATCTAACATGGCTGTCTATATCACTATTCTTTAAATTTAGGGGCTCACATATACCCCTTTCAAATGATTTTGAAAAACTAATATTCCCCCTTATGTTTTTAATTTGGTATTATAAAAGTTTGCATTCCTTTAAATAGTTGCAAAGAATGTCACTTCCTATGTACTAGACATATGACATTTTGAATAAAATGACTACATTGCTCCCATTAATATATTCAATACAAAGATCTGCGCCCTTCCACCATGCATTTTCATGCAGGCATGTATAAGCACTACTCCGTCCATTGGTATAATGTTCCTTTTTCTCCCTAAAATAATAGAGCCATTCCACAGCCCTTGGGCTCACACCCTAAGGTAGTATCTTTTTATTCCCATCAGTTTTTCATTGCTCATCCCACCCTACTCTGTGGCAACAAGTTTGCACAGTGACAGATGATTATTACTAGACACAGTGTGGTACCTGTAGTGTAAGGTATATAAAAATCTAATAACTGTATTGTACACCTGGAACTAATATAATATTGTATGCCAACTACATGTAAATAAATAATGTAATACATAGTTAACTTTTAAAAATGTCTCTATTATATAAAAATGTTCTTTTTTTGCTTAGATTATTAAAATTATTTTAGTCCTAATCAAAACAATTAAAATAGCAATATAAAGTTTGCTGATTAAACATAGGCGGTATAGTAGCCCCCTATCCCAGGGTCCTGCATTTGAAGACCCTCAGTGAGTGCCTGCAACCGCGGGTAGTACCAAACTCTATGTATACCATGGGTTTTCCTACATACACATTCCTGTGATAAAGTCTGACTTATAAATTAGGCACAGTAAGAGATGAACAATAATGGCTAATAATAAAACAGCATAATTATAACAGTACTGTAATAAAAGTCACATGAAATGCTGTCCCTCTGGTAGCCCGTCTGATCACCGAAACAACCACTAAGTGACTGACAAGCAGGGCATGTCCACAGTCAGGAGACGCTGGACAAAGGGGTGATTCACGCCCCAGGTGAGGGAGAGCTGGAAGGGGGGAAGATTTCAGCCCATTACTCAGAACAGTGCACAATGTAAAAATTAGACATTTTTTTACTTCTGAGATTTTCCATTTCTCATTTTCAGAGCAGGGCTGAATGTGGGTGACGGAAATTGTGGACAGTGAGACAGTGGGTAAGGGGGGACCACTGTGATTTGTTTTGTAATGTTATGGCTGGAAGGATGGTATGAGGCTTGACCCAATGAGGCTTCACTTAAAACACCGATATTTCAGGTTCAGTGTCCCAAAGGCGATGTGCCACAGTGACATTCTTCTCTCAAGTGGACAGGAAAGGACACCAATGGTCCATTTCAGGGAAGAGACAGAAGATGAGGGATCTGGAAACTGAGCCCCTAAGCAGACAGGCCACTGACCTGTGGAAAGGCATCCAGTCCACAGGGGACATGAGAAATCTGCTGTGAAAACCTTGAACAGGCCCACCCATAGCAGGTACAGGGCCTGGGCAAGAGTATAAATGCAGGTCCACATACCGCATGTGGAAACATCTTAAAGTTACTCATCAAGCTAACAGGTTGTGGAGCAAAGTACACCCTATCCTCCTATACTCACAAATATAGCTTCATAATGCCAGAATCAAAAAGTACATAAAAAGCTATAGTTTACATATGACTGTAAGTTGGCAAAATGCCAGAGATCACTAAATTTAATTGTGACCCATGTCTAGGTGTTCTGTTGATGGGCTGGCAATGTTTGGATGAGTCATAAAATAATGACTTGAATAATTCATATTTTTTTACATATTTATCCCATAAAATTTCTTTCCTTGCTTTCATTTCAGAAAAATCATTAACTATCTAGTTTTAAGAAATCCAAGGTTTTCCCATAATCTATATTTTATTCTATAGAATAGACAAGCAGGGCATGTCCACAGTCAGGAGACGCTGGACAAAGGGGTGATTCATAGGTCCCCCAGAATAGCTATATTCTATTCTATAGAATATAGATTCTACAGAAATCATCAGAAATTAAAACATAAAATATAATTATAGCTAGTCTATATAATCTTGATAATTTTAATCAAAAATATAAAGTGCAAATATTAAAATTTACAATTTTTGTCTTACAAAGTTACTTTCTAAGTATTCTAAATTAGCTACTAAAATTAACATTAAAACTACAAATTATAACTAGTGAATATCAAATTTTTTATCTAAAATATTTAAATAAAATTAAATATATTTTTGAGATTGTAATCTTTTTACAAATCCTCACCTGAGGATATGGATATTGATCTTAGAGTGACAGGAAGGGAGGACAGAGGGAGAGGGAGAGAGAGAGAGAAACACTGATGTGAGAGAGAGACACTGATGTGAGAGAGAGACACTGATGTGAGAGAGAGACACTGAACGGGTGCCTCCATAGGTTCCCCGAGCAGGGACTGAACCCAAAATCTAGGATTGTGCCCTGACCAGTAATCAAACCTGCAAACTTTTGGTACTTGGGATGACATTCCAACCAACAGAACCACCCATCTGGTGCTTGAGATTTTAATCTTATTAAATGTGTTTATAGCAATAAAACTATCCACAGTTCTAGCATTCAGTATCTATTCAGTTGCCAATGTGATACGTTAATGTCACACTTCATACGTCATGTCTAAAACTATATGTGTGTGAGAGCATGAATTTATATTGTAAAATATTTTGTTTCATTTTGTGAAACAAAAAGAAATTTGTTTAATATTGTAATATATTCCTCAGCCACTGTGTATAACGGTTGAAAATTCTGCATGGAACAGGAGCACTGTCCCAGAAGGTCAGTAGACTGTAGAAAGAAGGCTCGCCCTGGACAGTCAGCATGGCTTGAAAGGAAGGCATGGCCCTGGAACAGAGGCAAGCCTTGAATGCACACATAGCCCTGGGAATGGAAGCGTGCGTCTGGAATGAAAGCATGACCCTGACTGAAGGCACAGCCCTGAGAGGTCAGCATGGCTCTGAAAGGTCAGCATTGCCCTGGAATGAAGGCACACCTCCAGACTGAAGATAAGGCCCTAGAATAAAGGCAGAACCTGGCAGGTCAGCACAGCCCTAAAACCTGGAGCCGTGTCAGAGACAGTAAGACCCAGCAGGAAATAAGGCTTACTCAAGAGCCCAGAGCAAGAAGAGATGCAGGAGAAGCTTACCAGTCCAACAGGCTAGAGGACAGTCAGAGGCATGATGGAGAGTGGACAGATGGCACTAAGGGCTACTGACTCAGGGTAGGAAAACAGGGGAGGTCGATGAGGCAGGGTCAGGGCTGGAGACAGCAGAGGTCCAAGAGGGCAAGCTGTGCCAAGGAAGACGTGCCTGTGCAAAAGCAACTCCAGGCTGCTCTCACAGGCTCTACACCACTCACCCATTTGGGGTATTAAATTGCCCAACCAGCTCTGGCTGGGTGGGCTCAGGTGGTTGGAGTGTCACCCTGTGCACCAAAAGTTGAGGGTTCAATCCCCGGCCAGGGCACATGCAGGAGGTAACCGATCAACTGATCAATGTTTCTCTCTCACATACATGTCTCTCTCTCTCTCTCTCTCTCTCTCTCTCTCTCTCTCTCTCTCTCTCTCTCTCTCTCTCTCTCAACGTATCTTCCAGTGAGGATTTAAGAAAGGCGGTGAGGGGAGCAAAGGGGGAAAATTGGGACAACTGTAATAGTATAAATGATTTTTTAAAATATGAAAAAACGGGTCCATGACGCAGGACAAGAACTGGGGCTGATGCGAGCTGAGTCCCTGTGAACATAAGGCCATTGTCATTTGAGCTGAGTGGGAAGCAGCCCAGACCAGGATCTCCAGATAGGGAAGTGGAGGCAGGAGGGAGGCCAGCAGACACATGAGAAGGGGCTCTGACAGTTGAGGAGAGGAAGGATTAACAATGAGGAAGAGTTAGACAAGAGATCAAGAATCCACAGAACCAACTCCCTCCCACATTTCACACAGAATTGAACACATGCTTGATTTTAAGTACACATGCTGCTGGATTAAGAAGAGAAAATAAATTCATTTATGACTAACACCAAAAAGGAAAATCTTATAGTACTGCTTTGTGCTTACAGTTTTCATGTAGTGCAGAAAAACCCAAATAGCATCTGATTCAATTTACATAACTTTACATAATCTCATGATTACCATTTGTCAGGGAAGCTGCAGACCTAATCTCTTCCATTTATTTGCCTCCAAAACTGACAAAATGGAAAACATTCTGGACAAGTAACTTTCCGCCCTCTTCTTAAAAATCACAAGGAGTCAAATTCTATAACTTTTCTAAGTAATATGTTTCCAATATTTCAAGTCTGAACATTCTGAAGTCTTACTGACACAAGAAGTCAATAAACAAATATTTACTGACCCCTGCTACTTTCAAAGCACTGATTTCAAAACTGGGGGGAAATTTGTGCCCTTAGCTTAAAATCTACTTCAAGTTTACTGACCTGGAGACAAATTATTTACCCTTTCCAACACACATTTTTTTTCAAATGTAAAATAAGAATATTACCAGACAGTTTATAAGGTCGTTCTGAGGTACACGGTATGCACACAATAAAACTATTTGTTGGGTGAGAGAAACTGTTTTCAGTTGGAGAGCCATGGCACAAACATGCTAAAATTCATGATTCATTTATACCCTGGGCAAGAAAATGATAAAGGGTTATGTAGTATATAGTGAGTTTCAAAAGACAAATACAAATACCAAACAGGGATCTATAAGAGAAAAAGACTATAATTTTCTACTGCTAAACAAATAGTTGTACCTCACCACCTGTACAAAGGTTTTTGATTTACAGAGGACCAGTTGGTCTGCCTTCATTTTTTTGGTCTTTGTTTTATTTTCCCTTCCACAGACTTAAACAAAAACACATTTTCTTAGAGTTATGTTTATGAAGTGCACTTATTCAGAGCTCCTTCTAAGTCTCATTCATTGCTCTTTGGATTCTTTAATTCAGAATATTTTTGAGCTGAAGGAAAACTTAACAATATCTAGTCAATTGGTATTTTAAGATAGAGCCTCAGGAACTTGAGGTCACACACTCAGAGGCTCTCCTGCTCCACGTCCCACATTCGAGGTATTAGCGCAGATGCCCATGCAGCCCCAGCAGATAAGAGGGCCCAGGCAGGGACTAGAAGGTCTGGAGAGCAAGCAAATGACCACTGAAGAGGCAAATGCTCCACTAAGGGCTGTCCTGTGGAATGCAGGTCCAACATGTCTGCTTCATCTAAGTTTTCAAGAGACGAGGATAACTCAGACTTTTAAATTAAGTGATTTGTAAACAGCAAATACCAAAATTATTTCAAAATACCGGTTAGGTCAAAACATACACATAGCGTCTCATGTAAATATACAAACACATGCTCATCCACACATGCAAGTGCACACGCATGTTCAGATACAAATGCACATGCGCACATGTGTCCACATGTGCCTGCAAACACATACATGTTCACACATGTTTGTGCACACATACACAGATCTATGCTCATCACACACACACACATCTGAAAACCAAGTTCATTCTGGTCTACACCATGATGAACCTGTACACAGGCTCCCGCCTGATCAGACAGGACTCAAAACCACCTGTATTGTTTTAAAAGGGCCATTAGGTGCCTAGAGAAAAGGACCACTCTATTTCCTAACTGAATATTTCTTCCTTCACACACCATTATCAAAAGTGGCTTTTTGACAATAGGATACTAACTCAGTTTTTTAAATATATGTCTATCACTTTTAGTTTATTTGCTGTCATACTTATGAAATACTTTGTTGGCCAAAAAGTTCATTTGTTTTTTTCCATAAGATGGCTCTAGTAGTGCTTAGTTATCTTTAACTTCATTTGAAAGAATTTTTTTAGATGTATGTGACAGTTATCATATCAGTGTGCATTTAAAAAAACTTATCAAAACTGATGAATTTTTGTATGGACGTTTTAATATTGAAGATGGAAGAAAATAAGCAACATTTTCAGTATATTATGCTTTATTATTTCAAGAAAAGTGAAAATGCAACTGAAACACAAAAAGAGATTTGTCCAGTGTATGGAGAACGTTCTGTGACTGAGTGAACATGTCAGAAGTGGTTTGCAAAGTTTTTTGCTGGAGATTTCTCACTGGATGATGCTTCATGGCCGGGTAGACCAGTTGAAGTTGATAGTGATCAAATCGCGACATTGATTGAGAACAATCAACATTATACCACATGGAAGACAGCTGACATACTCAAAATATCCAAATCAATAAAATTGTTGGTGAAAATGAAGAATGTGTCTCTTATTTCACAGAAAAAACTAAATGAACTTTTTGGCCAACACAACACATCCTACCCCCCTTACAGCAGTGTGCTGTTTTCTGTCTATGTTAAATTATCTACCAACCAGTGAGTTTATCCCTGTGCTTCTCTCAACTCCGCTTTGGATTAACTTTGCTCTTTGAGTTTTTAGCATAGATACTTAGTTCTCTTCTAATACACAAATGAAAACAATGCAATTGTGTAGGTTTCATTAGTGTTACTAAAATATCACATTAAATAATAAAAAACAAATTGTGAACACTGATAGTCTCACATAGCACAATCAAAGTATACTGCTCAGAGTCTGCAGTTAAACAATGGTAATGGACTAGTAAGGGCTGCCATCCAATCGCTTTCCAGTCCTGTGAGCCACCTGCCAGCATCGCTTACTGTACCATCAGCAACAGTAAAAACAGCAGTCCCCAAAACAGTCCCAGCACCAGGCTTCAGAACCTGGCAGGATCTACTCCCATAACATAAGGCCATATTCACACTTTTTCCTAACGCTTCATGAATAAACATCCCTTTATTCAAATAAGTTAAATAATAACTAACTCCAGTAATTTTGATTCAACTTTGAATGGTAAATAGAGTCATTCTGGCAAGACTGCAGAGTTTGCAATTCAAATTACAGAATTTTCATAATGGGGAAAATAAAAATTAGTGACATGATTCCTAAGGCACCTAATTCCAATACTTTTACTGCAACAGTAGAATGCACGCATCAATACTTCTCAGTGTGTAAGCCAAGAAGTCTGCGGACTGGCACCACCACACACGTTCACCTGCAAGCTGACAGCGCTCCTTTTAGGGCCCCAGCAGATACCTGCTGCAACTCCAGAGCTCCCCAACCCCAGACATCAACAGGCACTGCTGCTCGTTCCCAATATATGGCAGCGCAATGATACTGGATTAAATGACTTTCTTACATTATCACCATAAACAATGATTATTTGTCAGCTGCCCTTTGTGAGCTTTGCATGTGCTTATGAATAAATCAAGCCTTATTGATTTACTAAGCCAAAACATTTTACATTTTACAACTCTAATAAGAGCTAATCCTGCACTGCACTTAGTGGTGCTTTAATGTAGTATGTTTCTTAATACTTTTAATATGAAAGATTAATGCCAATTAGCTCAGGAGCAGGAACACTGCTCTTGGAAGGACCAGCTGGCCAATAAGCCCAGGTCTCTCTAAACACGTCCTCGTTAGTGGTGTTCTGTCTGCTGCCATGCTGTTTCCTTCTCGTAACATTTGATGTAACAATGATGGTTTGTATTAATTCAAAGATTAAGTTCATTTAAAAGAGCAAGGAAGGAAAATAAGGGACCATAAAGAATGTTACAGGCATGGTAAAGCTATCATTGGAAATAATGAGTCTCTTTCAATGTGATGATTTCAGAAGACATAAAACCACTCTGGACCATCCCAAACATCCTAAAGGATCTTGAGCACTGCAACCTTAGTCTGACCACCCAGGGCAATGCTCTCCCTTCTGCCCAAACCTCCCCAAGCTCCCATTGTCTCATCAGCCCAACCGTATTTTGAAGCTGTCGCGTCCATAACAAATGACTCAAGTCCAGTTGCACTGATCTTTCTCACTCAGGTGAGGTTACAGCTGGTTCCCCAGGTTCCACAGGGAAACCAGAGTCCACAACCCTTACTGAGCTAAATTACACCCATTGCCAATAATGATGGACCCTTCCCCACCTAGTGTGTCCTTCAACCTGTTGAAACTTCATCATCCCCAATAGTAACCTAGGAATTTTACTTCTGTGCCTGCACAGATGTCTGGACTAGGTTTCCATAGACCCAAATTTCAAAACAAATTCCATTGCTAGTGCATACAGTAGCAAAGTAGCACCTTCTTCCTCCTCCTTTCTTTGATAAGGATCACAAACCAGGACATGTCAGATTGGAAAGCTCTTAAGAGATTATAGTACCCTATAACCTCCTCATTTCCTAGATGCGAAAATTAAGGGGGCCTCACCCATGCAGCTAAACTAATGGCAGAGGCAAGATAAGAACCCCACATCCTGGCTCTTCCCTTTATGCAACCCCCACCCACCCCGAGTCCTGGGATGAATAAGAAATCTCTCTACCACCATGGAACATTCCAAGCAAAACCATTATGTGTCATGGATTGCTTTAATTCATGTGCATATTCCACGATGCCTTTCAAGTTTAACCACCAGAAAGATCAAGCAGGTACATTTGTGGAACTTACAATCATATTAGCTCTCTAAAACAGAAAACCACAGAAACAAGAATCCTTGTTCAAAAATAGATTCTACAATCCCCAGTGGAACAAGTGCTGTCTGGCTACAAAGCAATAATTATCCTGTTCTACAGCAATCAATAAAACCTTTTGCCCCATGAACCTGCTATTTCCTGACTTTGTTCTCTGCACTGAAGAATTCCAAATCATATTGACTACCTACTAAATTTTTTTAAGTTCTTTAAAATGAACAATGAAGACATTCTCAAAATTAGTATAGCTTGTTACAGTGTGAAGAGCCTTCCAATCTTCAGTCGCATGAGCGGTTTCCCTCCACATAGGGTTTTCCCAGTCTTCACTTTGACTTTGTCATTTTTAAGTGTGCCTGTGTCTTGCCTAATAGCATGAAGTCAGTAGGAAACAAATTTGACAGTGTTTCTCAAACTGTGACTGCAGCACATTTTTCATCCAAGTGAGAAAAACTTGATGAACAAACTATGCCCTCTTTCTCAAGCCACAGCATGGATTTTTACAAAGTGAACCAAATGGCTCTTAACAGTGTTAAAATTCAGTACCCTGGAACTTCTTTCTAAAACTATTCACTAAATAATCTATAAAGTAAAACCATCTTACATCCTTTCCAAGGGCGTTTAGCTACTAGTGTCCAACTTTAAGAGGGAGTCCTGCATGAATGAGGTAAGCAAGCACAGTGAAAAGCAAGGCTGCAGCCAGGAGCGGAGACCTGCCTCTCGGTCTCCTGCTGCGTCCCCCTCTCATAGTGCTCCCAGGTGTGCATCGGCTCCCTGGAATTACCACATATCTGCCTGTACCCTCTCCCTCTCAGCTGAGTGTAGGTCTATCTATGTGACCTTTGTGTGTAGAGCCGGGCAAATGGGACTTAGTCTAATTTTCTAACTAGAACAGTTATTTTCACAATAGTCCATCAGTACAACTCACCCATCAAGGCCGGTTTAGTCTATGACAGATCAAGAATCATAGATGAATTAAATAACTGTATGTTATATATTCTTGCCTCAGTGGCTGTTTTCAATCAAAGTCCAATGGAATATTATTCAGGCTTTAAAAAGAAGGAAATCCTGTTACATGCTACCACATGGACAAACCTTGAGGACATTTTGTTAAGTGAAATAAACCAGTCACAAAAGGACAAACACTACATGATTCTACTTATTTGAGGCATCTGATGCTGTCAAACTCATTTTAGCAGAGAGCAGAATGGTGGAGACCATAAGGAGTTATTGTTCTGTTGGTACAAAGCTCAGTTATGCAGGATGAAAAAGTTCTAGAAATCTGCTGTACAGCACTGTAGTTACCAATAACGTACTATATACACTTAAAATTTTGCAAAAAGGGTAAACATAAATAAATTAAAATGTCACTTAAGGCACAACTTAGGCTGGTCCTGGGACTAAAAGAAGTGAGCATTACCACAGGCATTATGGCATTGTGTTCACCCAACTACTGGCTCTTGCAGAACTAGAACAGGAGTTAAAAATAAAGCCTCTCAGGCTGGCCAGTGTGGCTCAGCTGGTTGAAGCATCATCCCGTAAACCACAAAGCTGTGGGCTTCATCCCCTCCTGGTCAGCGCACATATCCAGGTTGCACATCTGGACCCCAGTCAGGGTGTATGTGAGAAGGCAACCAATCGATGCTCCTCTCTCACATCGATGTCATCAATGTCTGTCTGTCTGTCTCTCTCTCTCTAAAAGTAATCTTTAAAAAATCTCCTCAGGTGAGAATAAATAAATAAAATAAAGCCTAACACAATGACAACTATTCTCCAGCACTCACCTGAAAAGGACCCCTCAACAGAGATTAGAAATAAAGACTCACACTTCTATGAAGACACAACCAATACGGGGAGTGGGGGTGAGGGGATAAGTCCTTTATACAAATATTCTAAGAACTGCATGGTTCAAAGTACAGTTGCACCCAGATGTGCATCCATGAGCAAAGGGACAGACAAAATGTGATCTATCCATACAATGGCATATGATACAACTATAAAAAGGAATAAAGTCCTGACATGCTACAACAGGGGTGTCTTTGAACAAAATATGCTAAGTAAAAGGAAATAAACACAAAAAGCCACATACTCTATGATTCCATGTGTGAGAAATGTCCAGAATAAACAAGTCTATAGAAGCAGAAAGTAGCTTAGTGGTTGCTGCCAGGGCCTGGGGGGAAGGGAGAATGGAGAGTGACTGTGAATGGGTACAGGGTTTATCTATGGGATGATGGAAATGCTCTGGAATTAGACAGTGATAGTAGCTGCACAACCTGGTGAATTCGGGGCACAGTTGCAAACATGATCAACATTGAGGGTACACAAGATCCTGTGAGGAAAGATAGGGTTTGACTGCAGTTGCCTGAGGAAGTAGTCAAATAAACTGCCAGCTGGAGGAGGAAGAGATTTGGGAGGGCATCTAAGTAGAGGAGAGAGCAGGTGCAAAGACCCAAAGCAAGCAGAAAAAGAAAGAAGGGCCTTTCTCTCTTCTGACAAATTAAGGGTCAAGATGTTAGCTCAGGCCAAGGCAATAAATTCAATTCTTACACATGTCCCATAAATGCAACTCAAACTCCATGCATGTATTATGACCCCACTACTTAGCAGGCTCTCAATTATTTATAAAAAGGGTGGTAAAAAAACTGTGGACCATTTCCAACTATCAGAAAAAACATATATCAGAACTTAAAAAAAGATAAAATTCAATTGTTCTGAAAAGCAAAAGCAATTGTAAATATGGTGTACACCCTGGATTTCAGTTCTAAAACTGCATGTGTCTCTTCCAAATAAAAATACCCATGCAAAGCTAAAAGTGGCAGCCAGATGCTAAGAGAACATTATACATGCTTGAGAATTAGCATCAAAAGTCTTCAAGTGTAACTGCTGCCACCATCATGTAATAAAACACAGAGGACGGGGTGTTGAGGTTGAAATATTTGGTGACTCAGTTTTTTCACTCACAGGATCAGATGAGTTCCTTTAATGCATTTGTAACAGGCTGTACCATTCTTTTACAGCAGGGTTTCTCAACTATGACAGCTTGAGCCTAATAATTCTTTGTTGGGGGCATTGTCCTCTGCATTGTAGGATGTTTAGCAGCATCTTGGCCTCCTCCCACCAGATGCCAAGAGCTTCTCCCCCCTTTCCCTCTCACAGTCGAAAAATCTTTCAGATGTTACCATATGTGCCCTGGGAAGTAAAATGGCCATGGTTTTCTAGCCACTGAATGGATTTTATCTATACAAGCTTTGACAATTCCCTTAAGAGTAATGTCACGTCTCCTCATCTGTCTGGTTTTCTACATGCATCACACCTTGACAGTCTCCCCACAACAAGAGAGATTAAAACTAGAGAGACCTGTTTCTGAAGCCCTACGGCACTATACAAAATGTCAAGTCTCCAAAGCAAAAGAAAAGCAACATAATCAATCAGTAACAGAAAACAAGACCTCAATCTCAGCCTCTCTTCCGCCTCCTTTGCTACCTCCAAAATCAGGCTCCAGAGCTTTTGTCTCCTAAAGGCCATGCTTGGTTCAGTTGTCAGAATAAGTTTGGACATCCAAAAATGCACGTAAGTTCCCTCTCACTCTGGCACCACTAAGCTAATGAAACTCAGGAAGCACTTTTTAAGCTGCTAGACCTTCCCACTAAATCGGTTATAGAATCTCTGCAAGGTTTTCCCTGCAAGCATCATGAATAAGGATAGCCTGTAAACCCAAAGTCCCCGAAATGTGGGTCAGCAGGGAGCTTACCATCCGGGGGCATCAAGGCCTTGTTGTTCTGAGTGCACCACCCCACGGGGTGCAGATCAGCTATCACCACATCACACCAGAAGTCAGCCCTGCGGTCCTCCCCATAACCACAGTAGCGCAGAAGCAGCAGCTGCCCACAGGTAGTGATAACAGTGGCCACCCAGTATGTGTCCGGGTTGTTCTTATTGGCCACTTCCAATTTCATCCCGGGCTGGAAGTTGCTCTGAATGCTGATTTCAACCTTAAAGAACCAGAAACATAGGAAACCCGTTATTGTACTAGACATACACATCCAGAAAATTACCAGAATTGTTTAAAAACACAGCACATAAAAATGGAATTTCTGTTGCTCTAAAAGAGCAATAAGAGAAATATGAGAGCCACAAATGTGATGCTGAATTTCCCAGTAGCCACATTAAATAGATAAAACAGATAAAATTAACTTTAATATTTTCTCTAACTCAAATATCCCAAATGTCACCACTTCAAGATATGGCATAAAGTATATTAACGAGAACTTTTACATTCTCCTTTTCCGATCTGAAACCCGGTGTGCGCTCTACACTTGCAGCACACAATGTGGACGACAGTCTTCCCACGTGCTCAAAAGCTCCAGGTGGCTGATGGCAGCTTGTGAGTAGTACAGCCTTGGATGGATTTTCTTTTTATTAATGAAGGATTAGAGTCTGTTAATATTTCCCAGCCCTCCTCCCCAAGAGAAAGTTTTCCAGCCCAGGAGACATTCCAACACTAAAGAATCTGATGTCCAGGAACAGCAGCTGCTTAAAGAGAGGATAGAATTACGAATGGCTTGTTCATGGGGCCAAGGATGCTTCTCCTTGACAATTGGCACACAGGTCCCGGGACACTCTGCTTCCTGAGCTATTGTGATTAAAAGGAAGATGGGAGGACTGACCCAATTAAAAAGAATTAGAGTTACTCCATACGGAGAGGTATTGATAATTTTATCGGTAAAATAGAAAAGGAAAAAGTTGTCACTCAATATCTTTTTCCTAAACTGCCTGAAGGGACATAAACAAGTCATCTAAGAATCATAAGAAGCTTTGCGGGATCGTACCCTCGCTCTTTGCCAGGTGAGCTGTAGTTCTGTTATGTTTTAATATTTACCTCTTGGTTTCACTAAATGGCCAAAACCACATTCATAATAAACTAGTAGTAATTACAGTATTACAAACATTAGTATAAAAAGAGGATTGGGAATGTGATTGACTTTTACAAGGTCATGCAAACTTAATAAGGCCTTAAATTTCTTTTCAAAAGAACACTTCATCTCCAAAAACAATAAAAATGTAGCATTAAAATAAAGAATCAAAGTTCTGGCTCGCTAATTCAGCAAGAGAGCCAAAAACAAGAACAGGTTGAGAAAATGCCCCAACTTGTTAATGGCACTCAGGCTGAATCTTTGCCCTGGGTAGCCCAGTGAAAAAAGAATGTTTCTCAGAATTAAATTTTTCTGTCCAGCAAAGCAATAGTAATGCCAAAAAACTTAGATCCTGGAAATTTAGCCTTTCCTTGTTAACAATATATATTGACAAAATCTCAAATAGAAGCAAAAACCTGAAAAAAGCTCAATTTTTAATTTCCTGGGACTTTCACTCTGCTGGGCAGGCTATTTGCATTATTCAAAGAAATCATTGTTAAGAATGATTTTTTTTGGCTCGATCCAAATGTTTTCTGAATATTTATAGTATTTCCTCTAATTTGACTCATCTGCTCACAAAAGACTGTAAGATTTTTATGTGTCCTTTCAAAATAAAAACATCAATCCATAATAAAAATATACAGCCATTACACCTCGTAAGAAGACATTACACACTACACCTACTTACCTAGCTGGCTGGCTTTTATTTATTCTAATCAATCTTACCTGTGTCAAGCCGTGTGTAAGGGCCACATCTGTCAAACAGGGCATTTTGAGGTACAGACAAGGGTAAAACTACACATCGTTTCTCCCCCACTGAGCACCCACCCTGGGCCCAGCCCCGTGTTCAGTGAGATAAGTGGTAAGGGCCAAGTCCACCTTACCAAGAGCACCTTACCTTTCACAGCTGTCTGTGAAAAGCAAAAAAACTTTCCCATCCCTTCTTTATTTCTAAGAAATCTTAGCTATACTCCCAAATGCAGACCAGAAAGAGAAGGAAGGTTACGTACATGTTTGAACGACGTGTGAGGAGCCGCACTGGCACCGGTTTCTTCCAAGTACTCCCCCCAATTAAAGCCGCTTTCCTCCAAGCTCGAACCTTCTTCTGCTGAAAGGCCAAAACCAAAGAAACAAAAAACACAGAACATCAACACTAGAGTGAAGAATGGAAGGGTATTGGCCTCCAATGAAGACCACAACATCCTTAATTCAAGAGAAATAAATTCAATGGTTTTGGAGGACACTGTCAAATTCGTTTCATAGCTTTAGTTTGCTGATTTTGGAGACAGGAGACTGAAGAAAGGAAACACTAAAGAAACTCTGCTGGGATACCCTAACAAAATCAAGGATAATATTAAATGCTCTTAGGCAAATGAAGTGAGATTTGTCTCACAGCATATTTGCTGCATGTTAGTTTATCAGTCTGGAACTGGCCACTATGGACACTCCATTCTTTGGGGAGACAGGAAGACAAGGTGAAAAAAACATCAGAAATCAAGTAATTCCCCAAACATTCAAGACGGTATATGTAAAATATAATCTGTGTAGTTGAAAAACACCAAATGACACTTTTCAAAAGTACAGTACAGATAACATAAATGTTACATCATGATTTCAAATGGAAAGAACTAATCAGCTGTAAACATTACTTTAGCTGATTTGCAAGACCATTGTAACGTAAGAACACACAGCAGTAAGGGCTGTCCAAACATGAAGGTAAGAACAGCTTCAAAAGTTTTTATTCTCTTTTCTTGCCATAATGTCCAACCATGTATCTTCTGCTAGCAAGAGGCTATCTCACTGGCCAAGAACAAATACTAGCAGGTGGGCCACAGGGATTTGCAACGGGAGGGTCTAAGAAAGAAAGCCTTGTTCTTGGAGGCTATCACTACTCACTCCTACAAAAGATTTTTAAATTAGAAGTTGGAAAAGTAATTTTCTTGTCATACTCTGCATAGTCTCAGAAAATTAAAATGATAGGAGGAACTAATTTTTGTAAAGTCAGAAGATACCAAGTTGAAAGGCAGTTATATTCAGTTTTGTCTTCTAAATCAAAGTTGCTTAAAACCATCTCCTCAAATTCTACTCCCATCAAGTGGCTTACATTCAAATATCCAAAAAAACAAAACACTACCCACAGATCCTACACCAGGTCACCTGGACAAATAAATAGCACTGCTGTGATGTCTCTGGCTAGTGGATCAAACAACAAATGTGGTGGTCGGTGTCCAGTGCAGTTTGGGGCAACAGATCTGTGGACGGAGTTGGGAGGTGACACCCAGATGAGTTTTCCAGAACATGACTGCTTTCTCTTTGTGTTTGCCTTACTGTGTCTTCTTGGCTGAAAACAGCCTGGCACCCTTATTAGCTGGAAGCTGCAGGAGCCGCTGGCTCTTTTCAGGGAAACATTTCTGATACGGGGTATTCAGTGCCTGGGTGAAGCAGAATGTTGGGAGAGGCACGAGAGGAGGGCTCCCTGAGCAGTGGTGAGAGTAAGACCACAGCCTCACTTCCTCAGCTTCAACTGAGACCATTCCTTGCAGATCTTTACTATTCATAAAATTCTGACCCAGGCTATTAGCATTTACCCAAAATGTTTGTTTCCACCAAATTTTAATCCATGACAAACTATGTTTCCAATCTCTTCCCCCAATATGATAGGTAATAGATACTTTCACGTTCACTCGGGTATTCATTCATTTATTCATTCAAGTTAACCAAGGGAGGAAAAGGTACCACTGTGACTCCCGAGGGTGTGTCACTAAGTACAGTGCGAAAGAAAGCTGTTACTCTCTGCTTTCTACAAAAATACTTTAATAAGCACCCCAAAAGTCAGACCTAGAATTCTATTAAAAACACTTAAAAACCTTTATGCCCAGCAGCTGGTAACGTGAAGTGTGCTGATTTAACAATAAAATCTGATACAAAATATAGGGTTCCTCACAATACAGCCTTTTCAGATCTGTAATTTATTAACACTTCCTCCACAGCATGTGCCCTAAGCAGCCGATTCTCTAAAGACATTTCAATGAGCAATAGATAAACACACACGATGTTTATGAGTGGAGGTCTCATAAACCCAGAGCAAATATTTACTGCTGATTCATAAACCTGTTAAACCCATAAACATTTTATCAAGGAAACTCTGACAATCTCCCTCCACTGCAAACAAACTAGTTGGAGGCATTGCCCCATGATGTAATGAAAACAGACTATGAAAAGCTACTAGAAAATTTCACAATTTAAAAGAAAACAGGCTTGTTCATTAGTGGCATTCTACTTTTAGAAAACAAAAAGCTATTTATGTGACCAGAATATTTCATAGCAAGTAGAAAAAGAATACCTCACAAAAGCTGAAGTGCAAGCTACTTAATAGTGAAAAACATAACGAACAAATGATTCATACACCTTTTTTTAAGTCGTAAAATCTTGGGTTGTACACTTTCACAACATGAAATAAGGCTAACTTTGCAAAGTTGAATATAAAGCCCAGAATCACTACCCAATTATAAAAACATGGAGAATCGGCAGGTTTGAAATGAACAAAATCTTACAGAGCCACTACCGATGTGCTAGATATTTTTCTAATGTGGAAAGAGAAAGGAAAAATATAAATATTTGTTATTTTCACTGCTGACAGTCCATTCATACTATCATAAGGTGTAGAAAAAAGTTGCACTGCACATATGTTAAACGGACACCCCATTGGAATGAAAGTCAGACAGGACTGGCCAAGTCGGACCCCTGGTCGGAGTTCATGGCTTCAGGACCACATCAGGGAGGAGGGGCAGTCAGCAGAGCACAGAGGTCCTCACGGCTATCGCAGCTACCCAGACTTCCAGAGTCTTTCCAGAAAGAAAGAAAATGACCCAATCTCCTAGCTAGGGCAGGCAAGGACTACCTAAAGGAGGGGACTTTTTAGAAAGGGAATAGAACGGAGTTACATAAAACTAGTTCCTTCCCAGCATGAACAGTCAGAGATCCCAACTTCTCTAAGAAGAATGCTGATTCATTTCCTTCCTGAACACAAAAGTCCATGGCACTCCAGTTGATATATCCTAATACTGCCCCACCAAAAATACCAAGCCCACATTTCCAGAATAATTCTTTTTACTCAGGATTGCCCACTGTAAATATGCAACAATACTTCACCTACAGACTTCATCAGGAAATTACATTCAGTCATCCTGGAAAAATTATGCCCAGGAATCTATCCACCACTGTGTCAGCATAACATTTTGCTTGCTTGTATCAGGGCAACGGGGGAAGCCCAGAGTTGCAGAAATCCAGCTCCGATCCATGTCCTTCTATGTGCTCCCATTTCATCTGTGGGAAAGGCCTTCAGTCCCTCTGTCCCTGCTCATCCCAGTGGCGCCCCGGGAGGAGCAGTCATTTCACATCATGCCTATTTCATCCCTGGGACTCAGTGTCAGTTGTTAACCCCAACTACTTGAGCTCTCCTTAGGGAGAGAGGCAAAACTAAACATGAAAAAACTGTTCATGAGACTGAGAGTCCTTGTTTTAAGTGGAAGCCTTCGTTTCAGAGGGACAGATTATCAGTGCCAGGATCGCAACAGCTGAACGCAGGAACGGAGGAAGCAAAGACACAGAAACCAAAACACGGGAAGCAACCAGGTTGGATATCCATCCTCTGGCCCCATGATTTGATCCAAGAAGAGCTGTAGGCACTTACGTATGGTCAGTTGTCAGGGAGATGGAGTCATGTGTCTTACAACACACGGGCAGAGGGGATGGGAGACAAGTGGAGGGGAGGACCAGAAAGAATCTGACTGGCCCTGTATCTCACAGAGTGAGTGGGTGTCGGGTGTGTGGGGTGTGTGTGGTGTGTGTGCGCGTGTCTCCCAGCACAAGGTCCCAAGCCCTCCGGATGCCCAAGATGAAACCCTGGCTTGCATACAAGAGCCAAGTGACTCCACCTTCTTGTCTAATTTCACCTGCTGTTTCACTGGGTTGCGGAAGAAGTAAACAACGCAGCCCATAAAGTACTTAAGAGTGCCTGCTGTGAACACAGGTCATGTACCTACTGGCCCTCATTTGAGACTCAGTGTACTCCTAGGTGACGAAAGCTCAGTTTGCCTTCTGCTTATCTGACATGGACATCTCGTCTGAACGCTTCCAGGAAAAGGTCTAGGACACTATCCACCCTTAAGCACGTCACAGCCGGTCCCAGAACCAAAAAGCCACACAACTGACGGCAGACAAGATATTTTGTGTATTAACAGGTGAAATGGGAACTACTTGGGAAAACAAACTACTTGACAACTCCTACTTGGGTATGTTCTTAACAGTCTAAATGTTCAAAACTAGATCTGAGTTACTAGAAGTCAGCCTCTGCCCTCTACAAGTGTTTAGATCCTACTTTAAATTCGTTTCCTCTTTAGAAAAGTCTGTCTTTGTGGCACCATCTAAAAGTCTCCTCACCACACAAGTATAAATGGAAATTCCAAGGAGAAAGAACAGATTAGCCATATAGGAAAAAAAATGTCAGGACCAATATCTGAAAAATGATAAGATACTTTAGAGCTATTTAGAACTGTTAGTTCTATTAAAGACCTTCACCTCTCAGATGATCCATGGCTCCCACCACACAAGAGCAAGAACTAACCAAGAGGTGAGCATGCCCGTAGGCACTGGGCAGGGAGCAGCCCAGCCAGGGGCAGGATGCTGCACTCACACCTCCCCATTCCTGGGGCCAACCACAAGGACACGCAGCACAAATAAGTTTCAGAATCTGCTTCAGCTGAAGAGATACACTGCAGCTGCCTGAAAATAAAAAGTCAACAACACGGCTGCCGTTTACACAGTTTTGAAAACATACCACGGAAAATAATGCAGTCACAGACATCAGATGTGTGTAGGACAAAAATATGGTGAAAATCAGGGACTCCAAAGTGAAAACATGACCTCATTCAGCAAACAAAACAAAGACTTTTTAAAGGCATATTTGTACTTAAATAAAAGTAGAATAACTAGACTGAACTTTCAGTCTATGGGAGTATGCTCTCTCAGAAACAGAGTTTCCATATTTCTCCTGGGAGAACAAAAGAGTCAACTCAGCTTTTAGAACTTTTCTCACTCTTACTTTATATAGAAAAATAGCTGACAGGGGAGAATGAGCTGATTTTGAAAGAGATACTAACATATTTCAGGCAATTATTTCAGGGGTTTCCACATTTTTTTCAGGTAAAGATATAATGTAAGAAACATAATCTAGTAAATTCAATGACATCAAGCAATCTGTAATTCCGTCACTAACTAGTCTCACCAAAATGTGAAAACGAACCCCACGCCTCCTTCAGACAACTGTCAAATCTTCACCACAGCAATGTTTATGTTTCTGCAAGTTAAACTGTCCTCATCTAATCTGCTCCTAGGCAATAGTGCAATCCTTCAAAAAAACTTTTTAAAATAAACTCTTTCTTGTGCAAGTATTTAGAAAAAGATGCATTTACAGATTCATTGTTTAAATATCAAAATTCAAAGACTGGTTTGATTTTGTTTGTTTTGTGATTTCTTAAAGGTGGAGGACTTTGCCACAAATTCACATGACCTAAATTTCTTTCACATTATGCAGCTTTCTGAAAGTCGTGCTGAAGGTTTCAGAGAGAGTCTCAGAACGTGGCATCTAGTGCTTGGGCATGTTTTGCCATCCTTGCTTTCTGGGCACACACCAGAGAATTCAGTTTCCGTGCCTCCCTAGACTTGCTCAGGTCAAGAAGTTCCGAGCGTCGGGGCAGGGAGTGCGGCATGAGAGTGGTACTGGGTGAAAGGTGAAGGAATTAAGAACTACAAATTGGTAGTTACAGAATAGTCACGGGAATATAAGGTGCAGCATAGGAAATATAGTCAAAAATATTCAACTATGTAAGGTGCCAGCTGGGTATTTAAAAATATTGAGGGGGAACGCTTCGTAAAGTATACGTCCATTCTCTGTGTTATACACCTAAACTAATACAAAATAATATTGAATGTAAACTGTAGTTTAAAAAAAATGTTTAAAGAGGTTCTAAGCAAGAACGGTACCTGTCTCTTCTGAACAAGACCATTTATTTGCTGATTCAAGACCCTGCAGCTCTCCTTCCCGTACAACGGCGAGCCTGAGGCAGCCGCTGAGGCGCGGCGTGGTGCGGGGGAGGGACGCAGTGGAAGGAGTGCCCACGGACTCTGTCTGAACTGCGCAGTGTGAATAACTATAAACATGTATGTGGTAAGCCACTGAGATTTTGAAGTGATTTGTCACCTATCACCTAGCCCGCTCTGTCTAGTATATAGGGAATATTAATTTGGAACCAAATTCTGCCCAAATTTCAAGTTGCTATATGCTTATAAATATGATAGCAAATCCTAGGGATAGGCATCATTTGAGATCTAGAAACGATGCTCTACTGCTTCCTGAACATTTTCAGAAAGATATTGGTCAACACATCAAAGGATCAGATGGATCTAGAAAGCAAAATGGTACCTGAATCGAGATCTGCATTGCCGTTCGCTGAGCTCGGGTGCTTCTCCAAGGGAGACGATGAGGGGTCTGGCATGTTGGTGACGGACAAACTCTCCATTCCTAAAGAACAAGGGTCTTCCCTTAATTCATCCTGCAGGAACAATTACCTAAGGGCAACCAACAAAGAAAAAAGAATCAGACTTACTCTAATCTCAAACTCTCCAAAAATAACAGCATCCTATCCAGGCTGCTACTATTTCATTTAGAATGTGCAGGATGCAATGTAATAACAACAGAAAACACCAAGAATCAAGACTAAGGTGTACATATATATATAAGGTCAACAACAAAGGTCACAGCTGAGCAAAGCCATCAATTTTCTACAAGTTATGATCAACACTAAAATGGACACATTTTTCATCAAGAAATAAAATCTATGTTTCAATACCTAAACGTCCCTGGTAATGTTGGCAAGACACTCCACCCTCCCCCAACTGTTTCCTCCTCTCTCGCTCCATGCCACGAGGCACCAAGCATGCCTCAGCCTCAGCATCCCCTCACACAGGTAAGATGTACGGTGTCTCCCGGGCAATGGTTAGCGAAACCAGGTAAGGTACCAACATTTGCAAACATGAGGCTTTGTAACCAATCAGACTTTTGCTATAATAGCATGACTATTCCACACTTGCTTTCTGACATGACTAGTGGTAAGACAAGCAAAATTATGCTCAGTGTTCACAGAACCCTATAATCTAGTTCAGCATGTCACGTCCCATAAGACACCCAGGCGCAGTCATTACTGAGGGTCAGCCATTTACAGCGTTGGAGGGTGGACACAGTCATATGTGGGGTGTTTTAATCTTTCATTCATTCAATGTTCGCTTTTATTTCACATGTAGATAAAAGTTAAAATCAGGAAAAGGACAAAGATATATGAAGGAAAAGAACAGTACATCAGTATTTACATAAATGGAATATTTTGTCACTTATATACTGGTCAAGTATCTTTTAAGAATAGCGTGCCCTTCTTAACACACACACACACACACACACACACACACACACACCTCATTTTGGTGTGCTTCAGATTACTCCCCTGAAAAATATTTTGAGGTTTTGTCAAAATTAAGGGAATGATTCAAGCCTAAATAGAAACCAGGTGTTTTTTTTAAATAATTCAAAGTTGTCTCCTATCACTAGTGAACTACTTGATAAGCTTAGTTTCTAAAATCTTTGATGGAAATAACAACAAATGCAGGAACCCATTTAATGGACAAACGGGTTCTAAAATTATTTAAAATGGATGATACTCGCACACCCGGTGTCGGAATGTTGAGGCTGGCTAATTTTACCACGTGGACATCAGTCTGCCAAAGTGCCCCCATGACAAGGGGCAGAACTGCATACCCCTAAGTGCATTTCTTCACCATTCCGATTGCAATGCAGACACACGAATCTGTGGAAAGCTTTGCTCTTGGAGATATCTTCCACATGGGGCTACACACAGGAGCAGGAGAGGCCGCCAGGGCAGTGGCAAAGCTCGTGACCCGTGCCAGGACTTCACAGAGGACAGCAGCACTCACCACTTTATTGCGACTGCCACTGGTACCTCAGGAGCAACGGCGGATGTAATCTGCAGGAAAACCACCTCATGATGAGCAAGTGGCCATCCAACCACACACCCAACAACCAACAAGCGTCCACTGAGAGGCTACTCAGGGGACAGCGTAACGGTAAAACCCACCCCACAACAAGAGGCGTGACTGCGAGTCTATGGATTACTCTGTCACTGAAGCAGGGAAACAACACCTGCTGACCCCAGGGGACACAAGATGGCCTGGGCGAAGAAAGAGGAAGGAGGCAGCACACTCTGGAGAACTCTGCCTTGCACTGCTCTCCTCAGGGGAACCCAGGAATTACAGAGAACTTGAAGGGGAGAAGGACAGGCCAGTGAAGAAAATGGATCAAAGGTGAAATACTTGGCACAAACAAAATACACAGACTGCCCTAAGAGAGAGTGTATCCTAACTGGGGAAAGCACTCATGAGAGTTGGTAAACTATATAATACATTAGAAGACAGTAAGTGCTGCAGGAAAAACTAAAGATGGAGAGAAGATGCAGATAAACAAGGCAAAGGGCCATGGCCATTTAGATGGTGGCCAGGTAAGGCCTGAGAAAGTGATATTTGAACAAAGACTTGAGGATGCAAACAGGGAGGTACGCAGAACCCAGATGAGCAAAGTTTGCCAAAACAAGGACCTGACCCAAATTTCACTCTGCAGGCTTTCATTCCATGAAGTGAAATGATCAGATTTGTTTCAGAAAAATCACTCTAGTAACTGCATGCCAGAGAGGTGACAGATAGGAGCGAGACCAAATGGAAACAGAGACTAAAAACGACATGCAGGGAAGGTCTCGATTTAAACAGTAGAAGAGGAAAGAAGGAAACAGGTCGTTATGTATTTGGAAGGTACAATCCATAGAACACAGTGGGAACAGCCCAACAGTCTCCCAATATTAACAAAATGCAATCTTTTCAAAGCAGGTGGTCAGTTCCTAGAATAAATTACTTCACTCACCATAGCTAGCTCTCAACTAACAGAACCCATGCAGTGACTACAGAAATAAATAATTCTGGGAGAAAGTATATTAAATATAAGAATGACAATCCATTTCACAGAAATTTGCTTTCACTGGAATTGCGGGGAAGTAAATCTTACTGATTACAAGTGACCCATAAGCTTTGCAAATAAAAACAGGATTTTAAAAAGCAAAACCTTTTCCTAACTACAGTGCCTACCCTAAGCCACCCCCCAGAAAAGGCTATTTTTAAAAGGAAGCAAATTTCCTTTTGATTCTTAAAAGTACATGTAATTTCAATACTGAAGGTAAAAGTGTCTGTTCATGAAAGCTGCATATCTTTCCCAAAGACATGAAAACAAGGCTCAGAAGACTGGGTTTTTAAAGGGTCATTTCCTGTTTTATACAATACACTTTGTGGCCTTGTGTAAAGTTAATTCATTATAACTGGCTCCTCTTGTCTCTAAAGTTGTTGAACAACAGAATTATAGTACTAGACCCTCTTTAAAAAGTGGTCTTGGCCCAGTGACAAGAACAGTGAGCTTAGAGAATAAGGAGTAACAAGGCCGCTAGCTGTGTGACTTAGGCAAACTACTTAAAACCTCTGTTCCTCAAACTTCTCATTAGTTCAATAAGAAGGTTTAATTATATGCAATCAATGGTCCTTTTCAAATCTAAAGTTCTATGAATCTGCCAAGGCTTTTTAGTATTACTTGCATATTTTCTGCATTCAGATTATCTGTTTATCTGAACTAAATAAAATAAGCACCTGCTTCCTATCATTTGAGGAGTATTCAAAGAAAACTCTTTTAGCATAGGCTAGACAAGGCCTTGTTAAGAAGGAAATGTGTGACAAAGAACACTCATTAGATAATTCTAAAACAAATAAAAAATTATTGGGGGCTTATCATCTCTTTTGAATTATCTCTAGGCCAGCAAGATCCAATAGAACTTTCTATACCTGCACAGTCCAATTAGGTAGCCACTCATGGCTACTGAGCCCTTGGAATGTAGATTGTGTGAATGGGGATCTCAGTTTTAATTTTAGTTAATTTAAATTTAGAAGGCCCATATGGATAGTGGTCGCCTATTGGACAGCACAGCTGGACCACTGCACAGGTAAGCCAGAGTTTACTGTATCTAAATTTGGAGCATGTCCTAAACAACCATCAATTCTCGGCTCTCTTAAAAGTTGTAATTTAATAATAGCAAACTAGTTAAAAAGAATATAGGAATTTTTAAACCTAAAAAACTTCATGGTTTCCCAATAATACTCCACAAATCTTTCACAGCAAACTTCCTAAAGCAGTAGGTTTGTATTGAACATGCTGCCTTTTTGTATCAATACAATTTCAAAGAAGCAATCTCAGAAGCTAAATTATGTGCATCATATTAAGATAATTTTCTTTTTTCATTCAACAATAAAGTCAAGAAAATCATTCCACCTCAAACATAATTAGTTGAAGTATGTTTCTGTAAAGGGGAAAAAAGACTCCATGATTGTTATTAATGTCAAGTAACAATGGCTTATCTGACACTACTAAAGGGGGGGAAGTTTGCTAAAATTTTTATGACTCCTCAGTAATTCAACTCTCTTTCTTTGCCTCTAACTGGAGAGGCAACTGTAACCAGGGACTGTAAAATAAGACATCGATTTAAGTGAACCAAATCAATCATTTTAAAGAGAACTCAAAGGTAACAATATAAAAAACAAACAGAAAGCCACCTGAATGAGTGGCAAAGTTAAGCCTCACATTATTCAGCATGAGGACAAGTGACAAGGCATTGTCCCAGATGGCTGTAAAATTTATTTTGACAAATGACACGTCACACTTTTACTTTTTCAACAATGTTCACCTTTTTCCGTTCCATAAAAGGTATATACACTTTCTGTAGAACTCTTAAGGAATAAAAGTATACAGGAACAAATATAAATCACTCGTAATTCTGACATCCAGGGAAAGCCACTTCTATGTTTATAGTAACTCCTCCTAATAGCTTCTCTGCTTCTCTGTAGAGTTTTTTGAGTTCATATAGAATTTAGAATTTTAATTCATTTTTCATTTAACATTACATGGAAAGCATTTCCCCACATCATTAAAATCCTTTGAAAACATGACTTGAAATGGTTGGGTGATTTTTATTATAATATGAATAAGGTGATTTATTTACCATTCCATTACTGCTGACCATTAAGTTTTCTTTTCTTTCACTATCATAAATAGTGCTGTAGTGATCATCCTCAGCCATAAATTCTATTACATCAGGGATGTTTCTTTTGTATAGAATCCCAGAAGTTAGAGGTAAGGGGCCAAATGTAGGAGTTTAAGCCTCATGATATACATAGTACGAAAATGCTGTCCAGCCTGCTGTCCTCACTTACTAAGTGACCAGCAGTGGATGATACAATCCATCTGCACCCAGTCTCCTCCTCGGCCATGCATAATGTTCTGTCAACTTTTTCAACTTGATATTCAAAACAACAGTATCCTGCTACTGCAAACAGAGTCTTCATGTGAAAACACTACCTCTGTTCACATCCTTCCCACATTTTAACCTCTGCTGGTATTCTGTACAATTTTTAAAGAGCTCTTCATATTTTACCTTTCAAAACTATTGAAAGGTATTTTCCCAAATTTGCACTTCACTGGTTCCTTTTAATAAACAGAATGCTAGTTGTTGTTTTTTTTTAACTTAGTCCAATCTATCAGTTCCCTTTATTTCCTCTAAAAAAATATATTCCTAAAATGTCCTCCCCCAGCCAAGGACAGGTTTCAAGTTTTACATTTAACACAGAGGGAACTTATGCAACTGTGAACTGATCACCCCCACCCCGAGCACACACACAGTTAATAATCCAGTCCTACTCCATCGGGGTTCCATCCTGTCTTTATCGTATATTAAATTCTCACATGTACAAGACTATGTTTCAGGGCACCAAACCTTAATTTTGAGAAGAAGGTGAAATGGAAACTAGGACTACTGTTCATATATCCCTGACTCAGTTCAGCAATCATTAATCTTGCAGTCACTTAAGGCAGGTCTATACAGGGATGACGGTGATTTTGCCTGGCTTGGGAACCCAGTCTGTTATGACAAGGACCCTCACAAGGCATTCTGCTGTGGGCGGAATGTATCTGAAAGTGAAAGCAGGCAGAAATTACTGTGCATCAGAAACTGACAAATATCCCTCTCCCAAACCCAACATCCAGTTTCCCACTTGTCTACAACAAGGAGTGACTGGTTAACCAAAATGAACACTGCTTGGCTGTCCTTGTAAGTTAGATGTGGCTGCACCACTGTGTTCTGTACAGTGGGAAGTTTGCGGAATGAATGTGTTCAACCACAAGGTTGCAGCCTGTAGTGGAAGGGGCATGCCTTGCATTTACCCCCAGAGCCACCAGGGATCACGTAAGCCCCACAAATACTGAAACAAATGAGAAGGGAGCTTGGTTCTACCGTCAGCTCCAGACTACAACACATAAGAGAGAAATTAGCTTGTTCTATCTTGTTTATACCACTCAACTGGGGCTCCTGATACACACTCAATCCCAAATCTCCACAAATACATGCTAGAAGGACTGTGCTCCTTTTCAATAAGCATGTAATTATAATGCTTAGATTGTTACTGCTCAACTCAGTTTTTATCCAAAAGACTCTCTTTTGCTCTAAGTTTTATCAAAAGACTATTGATAATGTCAAATGCTGTCTTTGGTCTGTTTCAAAAAATCACAGTGCACATTAAAGGAGACCAAGGTGTGTATCCCTGGAGAATGAGGCCCATGGGGAAATGAAAGAGGTCCCCTTTCCTGTGGGAAGTCTAGACTGAGCCCAACACTTAAAGTGGGGTCACCATTGCCTATAATGTCATCAACTATTCTGGCAGTTCCCGCCCTTTAAGGTATAGCAGAATTACCATCTGCAGGACTTGTCAAAATTCAGCCTGCTGGGCTCCACCCTGGAGTCTCTGACTCAGTAGATCCAGGGTGGTACCTAGTCATCTGTATTTGTAACAAGTTCCCAGGTGATGTTCATGCTGCCGATCTCCGGACTGCACTCTGACAGCAATTGCTTTATGCCAAAGAGATTTTTGTGTGGCTTGCTTAGAAAGATAAAATTCATTCTTCATCAAAAGATAGCTATCGCAGGTGTACTAGAAAACACAGTACTTCTGCAAAGTCCTTTAAGTGTGGAGAGAGGAAGGCTGGTTTTTCTAGAAACAGTTTTGTGTTCAGCAGCATTCATTCAACAGTCTTCGTGTCCCTGGCCTGCTGAGATCTTGTTTTCTTCCTCCTTTTGATGGAGCATGTTCTCCAACAGGCTCCTGAGAGGAGCCTGAGGTGGAAAATGTCTGTAACCTACTCTCACATTTTAACCAACAGTTTAGGAAGGTTAAAAAAATATTCTAAGTTGGAAAAACATCCTCTCTCAGAATGCTGACGGTTTCCCACTGTCTTCTGGCTTCCATTGTTGAGAGGTCTGATGCCATCAGTGATTACCGGGTGTTTGGATATTCTGAAATGCACCGTGCTTTGTCTCGTGGCAGTCTGCTCGTGGCTTCAGGGCCCTGAATGACTTCTTTCAAGATTAAAATTCTTTCAATATTGAAAACTGTTCTTAGTTCTAGGGTATTTTCTTCTTCTTCTTTTTAATTTATTCATTTTCAGAGAGAGAGGAGTGGAGAGAGAGAAACACTGATTTGTTCTTCCACTTATTTATGCATTCATTGGTTGATTCGTATACGTGCCCTGACCAGGGGTCAAACTCACAACCTTGGCGTAGTGGGAGGATGCTCTAACCAACTGAGCTACCAGCCAGGGCTGGGATATTTTCTTGAATTATTGCTAATTTCCTCATCTCTGTTTTCTCTGTTGTTTTATTCTAATAGTCACTCAAATGCTAGATCTCCTTAATTTCCTTAATATTCCCTTTTACTTTCTTCCAATTATTTTTTTAAATCTACCTCCTGGGATATTTCTTCAACTTCTTCTAACTCTTTTATAGTTTTACAACTTAATTTCAAGAATCTCTTTCTAAGGACCTACAGTCAAAAAGCAGAATAGGTAAGCACTGTACTCACTTCCTCCCACAATCACATCAAAATTACAACTAAACTACAGAACAGCCATCACTGAGAACTGCCTGAAATCTAGCTGACAGCAGCCCTATAATGAAGGAAATACAGAAGCCACCACACAGAGACAGGTAGCACAGACAGAGATAAGAACTGAGGTGGTCCCACACCCACCTGTGGTGGTTACGAACTGGGAGATGTATCTCGGCGGCAGAGGGGTCCCCCATGAAGAACGAAAGGTCCCAGCCCCACACCAGGCTCCCCAACCTGGAGCACCAGAGCTGAGAAGAGTCCCCCCACACCCCCCTCCAAAAAAAAACAGGTGGCTGTGAAAATCACAGGGACTCAGTCCAGGTGGGAATGAGGGCTTCTAGAGTCACAGGCACTTCTTAACGAGCCAACACACACACACTCATTCACTGACAAGCACTTGCCCTAAGCTCCAGAGAAGGATCAACCGCTTAAAAAGGGTCAACAGCTTGTGTTCCTGACAGGCACAAACTGGCAGGAACTGAATTGCCTGGCTTCAGAGTGAAGGCTAGAGAGACATCTCTGTCCCAGATAACACTGCAAAATTGTTCCTTCGTTGAACCCACCCCCACTACAGCCAGGAAGTGCTGGTAGGTAGAAGTGCCAGGCCAGTGCCACTGTTCCTTTGCTGAGCCCTCCTCCATCTCAAGTCTCCACCACAGCTCACCCCACCCTGAGACACTGCCCCACCCAACTCATGCCCCAGTCTGATCTTTCAGCAGCTATTCCACAGGAGAAGCTAGCCTCTGCCTGCACTACAGACTTTCCCAAAAGGTCTACAAACACCAAACAAACAACATCTGGTCTTGACATGCCCTGTACCTCTTGTTAAGTACCTCTTGTACCCCCAAGCCCGGCACTAGTGCAAACCAGCCTCACTTAGCAGCATAGCCTCTCCCAGGTGCCTCCAAACCTAGCACAGGCAGCTACCAACTGCAGACCACTTTATAGCTCCTACCCCCAGGAAGCCCCAGGACACAAAGAGGCAGCAGCTGACCTAGGTCTTCCCCAGAGTCCCCCCACACCCACCAAGAGACTCTAACACCAACATACCCAGTGGCTGAATTCAGACCACAACAGAGCACCACCCAATTAGCTCCACAAACAACACACCCAAAGGGTGAACTTGGTCATCAACAGAGCCCTGCTAAAGCAAATCCCACCCAGTGGGGTCAGCCCCCACGCAACAACCTGTCTAATGTGGTCATGGCTGGTCCTCACCTCGATCAGGCTGAGGGTCAATCCCACCCAATAACGTGCCGGCAACAATCAAGGCTCAACTGCAACAGGAGGGCACACACAACCCAGGGACACCCAGCTCGGGTGATGAGGGAGAATGCACCCATGGGTCCCACAGGACGCTTGATGTAGAAGGTATTTAGACAGACATGAGCAGAGAAAGGATGACAGGGCAGGTACAAAAGGTAACAGGGCAGAAAGTTCTGGGTACCTAGCAATGGGCAAAACCAGGAAAACAAGGACTTCACCACCAGGGTAACATTTCCCCCACTAGAACATCGCTGATCAAGTGGTTTAGACCCCCAACCTTTCCTCCCCTGGCTTGTTGCTAGTCATGCAGGTGAGACCCCAGGAGGTCAGAAAATAGCCCTGAAACATTAAGCCCCAGGACAGTAAGTTTCTGATTACATCAAACACATGTAGGCCTCAGTTGTGTCTCAGCTCCAGGCCCAGAACCAGACAAGTGATGCCATGGCTGACATCAGGACCAGGTGCACTGACTAATGACCCCTGGCACCAACCAATCAGTGGAGACCACAGCCCTGAAAGGATACAGCTGGAAAGCTGAAATACATTCTATTGAGATCCTCCCCTGTGAACCTCCCCTATAATCCCCACCCTTAAAAGTCCTTAGGTCAGAGAACCCAACGGCTCTCTCTGCAGAGCATGCCCCTGCTTTTCCCCACCTTTTTCCCCCAGGCAGGTTTTCCTAGACTCTCTTTTCTTCCTAAGTTCTAAGGACCCTTCTTTTGCTTCTGTAACTTTTTTTCCTGAGCCCTTTTCTTCCTCAGTTCACTTCTACCTCTGTGACTTTCTAAATAAACTTTCTCTTATAGTTTGAGTCTTGGCTCTGAATTCTTTCTTAGTCAGAAGTCAAGAACCAAGGTTGCTGAAGCAGGGTCCAGTCTGACTCCACTGGGCTAACCCCTGGTACCGTCTTGCCACCAACACTGCCACACAAGGCTGCCCTGCCAAGACTGGGATACACAGCACAACTACCTAATATACAGCAACAAACACAGGGAGGCAGCCGAAATGAGGAGACAAACCTGTCCCAAATAAAGAACAGGACAAAACTCCACAAAAAGAACTAAACAAAATGGAGGAAGCAAGTTACCAGATATACAGTTCAAGACGCTGGTGATAAGGATGCTCAATAAACTTAAAGTAAGAATAGATGAAATCAGTGAAAACTTACACAAAAAGATAAAGTCACAAAAAAGAACCAGTCAGAAATAAGAATATAATAATTGAAGGAAGAATACATGTGATGACATCAATATCAGATTTGATGAAGCAGAGGATCAAGTCTGTGATCAGGAAGACAAAGTAACAAAAAACAAAAAGGAAAAAAAATTTCATGAGGATAGTCTAAGGGGCATCCGGGACAACACCAAGTGTAACATTTGCATCACAGGGGTACCAGAAGGAAAAGAGACAGAGTGAGGTATTGAAAACCTAATTAAAGAAATAGTGAGAGAAAACTTTGCTCACCTGGTGAAAGAAAGACATACAAAACCAGGAAGCACAAAGAATCTGAAGCAAGAGGCCCTCACCAAGACACACAATTAATTAAAAAGCCAAAGATTAAAGGCAAAGAGAGAATCTTAAAATCAGCAAGAGGAAAGGAGTTAGTTACTAACAAGGGAGCTCTCAGTAAAGTGTCAGCTGATTTCTCAACAGAAACTTTGCAGGCCAGAAGGGATTGGCACAAAATACTCAAAGTGATGGAAAAAGGAATCTTGGTTGTAACCAAGATTACTCTACCCAGCAAGGCTATCATTTAGAATAGAAGGAGAGATAAAGAGCTTCCCAGAAAAGAAAAAGGTAAAGGAATGCATCACTACTAAACCAGTATTATAAGAAATGTTAAAGAGACTTTTTTAAATAAAATAAAAAAGGACAAAAATATGAATAAAATGGCAATAACTACATACTTATCAGTAATTGCTTTAAGTGTAAATGGATTAAATTCTCCAATCAAAAGACACAGAGTGGCTAAAGGGGCAAGAAAACAAGACCCATACATATGTTTTCAGATCAAAAAATAGACTGAAAGTAAAGGCATAGAAAAAAAGATTTCATGTAAATGGAAACAAAAAATAAGCTGGGGTAGCAATACTTATATCAGGCAAAATAGACTTTAAGACAAATGCTCTAACAAGAGTCAAAAATGGATATTTCACCATGATGAAAGATCAATCCAGCAATAGGATATAACCCTTGTAAACATTTACACGCTCAACATAAGCACACCTAAGTATATAAAGCAAACAACATATAAAGCAGCACTATTTAAGATAGCTAAGATACAGAAATGACTTAAGTATCCATCAACGGATGACTGGATAAAGAACATGTGGACATACGTACAATGGAATATACTCAGTCATAAAAGAAGAATGAAATCTTACCATTTGCTATAACATGGATGGACCTAGAGGCTATAATGCTAAGGAAAATCAGTCAGACAGAGAAAGACAAATAGCACATGATTTCACTTATATGTGCAATCTAAAGAACAACGTAAAGGAACAAACAAAACAGAAACAGACTCATAGATTCAGAGAACAAACTGATGGTTGCCAGATGGGAGTGGGGTTCAGAGGCTGGGTGAAAAAGTTGAAGGGAGTAAGAAGTACAAATTGGCAGTTATAAAACAGTCATGGGCATGTAAATACAGCATTGGGAATATTTGCAATAATAGTGTAATAACTATGTATGGTGCCAGGTGGGTACTTGAAGTATCAGGGAGATTACTTAGTACATTATTTAAATGTCTAACCATTGTGCTGTACACCTGAAATTAATATACTGAGTGTCAAATGTAAATGAAATATTTTTAATTAAAAATTATTTTTAAAAAGCTCTTTGTAATTCTCATAATATTCCCTTTCTGTCCTATCCTGTTCTTGTTACATGAATGTGAAACCTTCTATTATATCCTGGAGACAGCTGACCATTTTTTAAGACTTTTTCCCTCCCTCATAAAAGAAGGTATTTTTCCCTCTTCATAACTTCACTCTCTACTTTTTATATTAGCAGCCTTCCTCAGCACCCCGATTTCTCACATGGGAGAGCGGGGGATTAAATTGCTGGCTGGCATCTCTGAGCACAGGGGGGAGGCTGCTGATGGCGGAGACCACTGTGAGCAGAAGACCTGCTGGGTCACTCCTGGAGGAAGCCCCAGTGTGAGCGTCTGTAAGTCTGTGCTCTAAGGCTACTCAAATTACGCAGGAAAGAATTTCCCATCTTCCAACATGGAAGGGTAGGAGGTATCTGCCTACTATCACTGGTTTAGAATTGAGCATCCAAAGCAGAAACAATCAATTTCTTCCCTGAGTTTAGGCAAGTGTAGACTCTAAGACAGATCTCCCTCTCATATCCAAAGCAATCAAGACACATCCAGCTCCAACTTCAAATGTCCAGTTGTGAGTCAGTTAATTATTTCCTTCCTTATGCCAGTGCTGATACACAAAGTTTTCACCTTAATTTTGTTTTACTAAGCATGATAAATATTAAGCTCTCACTGTGTACCCAGAGTTTGAAACAAATTATCCAAACTCAGGAGAAAAACAAAAGGAACTTCATACTCTAATACTTCATACTCTAATAACAAAACTTCATACTCTAATAACAAAGCTACCTTAACATTAGAAATTATTCTTATCTCCCTTTATTAAAATGTACATTACCAAATGTTTACTACTTAGAAGGGCACACTCTAGTAAGCCTTATATAATAGTGATAAAATAAATACTGAATTTATTTTAAAGTTACCCAATTATCTAGACCTTTCAAATTGCTTTCCCTTAAAGGAGCTCAAAAAAACTAGCAATTTTACTAATAACATACTCACAACTTCAAGCTTGCTATTCTAACATAGGAAAAGGTTTGATGTTGTTTGTTGTTGTTGTCGTTTTTTAACATGACTCAGAAAAGGGAATATTCTCCAACAGAAGATAAAATGTGATGGTCTAAAACTAAAAGCTTATGAAATTCCAGACATGCTCTAGCTGCCCCTGGAAATCTAGCTTGTCTAAATCACAGAGAAAACTGCCTCATTTCACACTCCAGGAATTTCAAAATAAGCACAGGACATCTAATCTAAGCTAAAACCTTTCAAAATATTCCACTGAAAATGGAAAATCTCAGAGCATCCTGAAGGATGCACAACTAAATTTTTTCCCAACACCTGATCTCTGACGAATCACTTCTTCCATCTTCCTAAAATGCAACATGCAAACAGCAGCCTTGGATCACAAGAGTATCTGCAAAAATCATATTTGTAAATGGCTTTAAAGATGAAAAGCAGTGTCAAGTGCCAGGCGCTCTTATCAAGGAGAGCTTCCTTCTATTTCTATCCACCCTGTCAGCCCGATCACTCTACTTGCTAATAATGCCTGACTAAGCCCATCTCCTCCCCACTCTTACTGGGCAACTCAAGACTGTCTTAAGAGACAGCCCCTGCCTGATTCCATCACCAAGGAGAGGAACTGATTCTTTGGGGCAGCAAGCTCATGGAAATTTGCCATCCCCCATATGCTCGAGCTTGATTTACCTTGATTAGGACAGCAATTTACCAGCCATTTTTTCAGCCAGGCTTCATTGGTTTTCACTCTAAATAGATTGAAATCTGACACAAATTGCTGCCCCAGCATAAGAAATGCTAATTTTTTACAATCAGGTCCATACCTCAGTACTGGGAAATATGATATGTTGGGGGTAATAGGCAGTCAAAGAGTAAATTCCAGCACTGGCAGCAGTCTACTGTCCCACAAAAAATGTTCTGTGTCTTCTAATTCATGGTTTTAACTGTCACCCCTAACCTCCCAATCAAACAGCACGGGTTACTGGAAAGTAGAGGAGCTAAATCAGTTGTTCAATATGGGCATGAAAAAAATAAGAGCTTTCCATGTTCTGTGCTCAAAAGAGAAAACCCGCCCTGCTCGGTGTGGCTTGGTTGGTTGGAGAGTTGTGCCATAAACCAAAAGGGCACAGATTCAATTCCCTGTCAGGGCAAGTACCCAGGTTGCGGGTTGGATCCCCAGTTGGAGAAGGCAACCAATCAGTGTTTCTCTCTCATGCTGATGTTTCTCTATTCTCTGTTTATTTCTCTCTCTCTCTCTCTCTCTCCCCCTCCCTTCCTCCCTCCCTACTTTCTTCCCTCTCTAAAAGCAATGAAAAAATGGTCTCAAGTGAACATAAAAAAAAGTAAATGCAGGCAAGCTGTGTACCATCTTGGAAGTTCATGTATGTATTTACTATTTATCTACAAATTATTTACGTATTTATTAACTACTTACTTACAATAAAGAAGGATGAGATCCCCAAATACCCAACTAAATCCTTTCAGGTGTTTAAGTCATAGATATACCCATAAAACTGGGCATAAATCAAATTTTACAAATCATATCATTTAACTGCATAAAAGAAGTTTACTCTGTTGGAGTCCAACCACCAATCATGCAAAGTCAATTAAGCACCCTAATTTACTCTGGTTAGTGAAGAACATAGGACATGTAACCAACCCAGCAGGGGGTGGCAGAAAACCAGCATTCATACAATATTATAGTATAGCTATTGCCTACAGAATCTGCTCTTGGCCTTCTAACCACCACAAGCAACACTGTTCTCATCTGAAAACCACAGCGACTGCTGTTCTGCAAGCCTCCTGAAGTCACACCTCCCACGCAAACATTGCTGGGAATTGGGTTTTCACTGACCTTCTTTGTTAAAACTAAGTGTGTACTACAGGGGAGAATAATATAGCATCCACTCACATGGAAGAGACTTGAAAAAGAAAACGTTAGAATGGTCTGAGCTGCATCCTAACAGCTTTCACGAAAGAGGTGAGTTAGGCCCAAAATGTCTTCCTGGCCATTCAAAGACTTATCAAATAAACTACACAGAGCCACTGTAGTTCAGAGCAGCAGAGGCGGAAAAGGGGAAGGCAGCATCCTGTACTTTACAGCTAGCTGGGAGGAAGAAAGGATATTTAAGTTAGTTTTCAAGACAAAGAATGGCAAGGGCCAAAACTCCAGGCTCTGAATCCTGTTACTCCCCCTGGAGCCCTTCTCTTGCCACAACCCAGAACTTCAGCTGGAGAACCACCACTGTGATGTCTGATTCCAGAGCTGGCTGTTTTTCAGGAATGGTGCTATAGAGAACGGACCAGGGGAGAGGCAAGCAGAGAAACACTAAAGTTGCTCCACGTCTATCAGCTTTTATTTAAACGTTGGCATTCAACTATTGACATCTCCTTACCTAAAATCAGAGTAGCGCACTTGGTAGGGATTGGTTACACCAGTTGTGAGACCCGAAACATCTCAGAAAAGTCAGCTTCACTAACCATCACCAGCTGCATTCTGCCTCCTTTATTTTTCTATTTAATTAGTACCTGGATGCTAATGCTTCTCGAAACACTGTGGGCCTGACTTAAAGCCTCCTCCCTGCCCTCCGCTCACCTAGGAAAGCTCCTTGCCAAGGAAACAAATGAATAAAGACCAATTCCTGCAGAATCTCACCTGCCATCAAATAAGTACCTGAAAAATCACCTACAAAAACAAAAATTTAAAAACCTGGGAGAGAAGCCTCTCAAACATATATTTTTACATACTTAGAACTTTAAAAACCTCTTCATTGGGCCAAGTGAAAAATGAAGGCTGTGAATGCAAAGAAGATGGACCAGGACAAAACATGCAGGATGAGCACTGCAGTGTTCAAGGACTGCAGTCAGGTTGCATGCCAGCAGAAATCTCAGCAAATCAACCTTAGCCCCAGTGAGCAAAGTGGGTGCATCCTGCAGCCTTCAACATACAGCTGGAGTAATGATTGTACATCTGCAGCTTGTTCATTGACAAATAAAAGACTACTGACGGAAGAATAAATATGATCAAAAGCAGATGAAGTTTAACTGAACAAGTTAATATCAACAATGATAGTAATTCTTAAAACAAGTAAACTGTCTAGAAAAGTAAAACTTTGCCCTCAGGATTTGTCATTGTCCTCATGACCTCTGTCCTCCCGTTCCCGCACATGCAGCTGAACTATTCTCTCCAGATAAATTCTCCTCCTCCTCCCAGCCATCTCCATTCCAAAATGCCCCTTGCTCATTCCTCTGCCCTCAGAAAAGCAAATCCAGCTTCTTCCCTGGAGAAGTGAATGCGGACACTTCAGTAATCCAACCTGAGTTTCAGCAGCAGGCTGTTCCCTCCATCCCCCTTGACGTTTCCTGTCCCTGTCTCCACTCATTTCATGGAACGCTCTCCAAGCTCTCTGCAACGCTTGAGAAGCAATGCATCTCTTTCAGACAGAGCACCAGCTGGAAGGCTGTTTAGGACAGTCTTGTATGAATCTCTGTCTTTTTTAATTGAAAAACTCCAACCTGTGCCATGCACCAAGAAGCATCTATTTATATCAAATGACAGATCGCCTTTTCTGAAGCATGTCCGGTGAGTGTTTTTGCTTCGTACATAGACAAAGTGACTATTACTGAGTATGTAACATTAAAAAGGCAAAAAAAAAAACCAAACAAAAAAACACCCAGAGGGAAACATCCTTTCCAATGTGGAGACGGGGAAAAAAGAAAAATGACTGCAAACACAAATGCTTCCTCTGCAACTCGTAAGCAAGTACCATATACAAGTGAGAGATAGTAAAGTAAACATGTCTTTTACCTTTTAAAGCAGGTTTTTAAGATACATTTGTACCCAGCAACAATTCTATCCTGCCATTCAACAGAGGAAAACTCAGAACAGGAGGCTGATGCCTGAAGGAAAATGACTCAGCCAAGGCCCCTGGAAACACTGCGCCACGGGTTCCCTCTAACCATCAGACTAGAGCTTACCAACCCTTCACTCAATGCACTTTCTAAAGTAATGCCAAAGCCAATTTCTGTAAAAAGTCAGCTACTTCGATGTGGCAAAACTTTTTTCTCCTGTGCTTTAAAGGAAGTGAGATTAATTTCTGCTTATATGGAGTAAAAAATATCTGACTTGCCAGCTTTAAGATTCACTAGAGGAGTCTACAACCAGTTCATGAACCCAAAGTGAGCACCGGAAACAGACAGTGCTTATTTAGGGGTCCCATAAAGGGCAGCTTTTTTTGGGGGGGGGGTCTGTGGTTTTCTACAACAGAAGAAAATAATCTAATGAAAGACCAAAATCTTAAGATAAATCTAGAAGACTATATGTTCTTCAGTGGCCAAAATTATCTAGAAGGGAAAAGCCTAGCTCTCCTCCCCAGCTTTCTACAGTATCTTTTAGATTCTCACTCTCCACTTCTTTCCACAACTTGAGGACATTTTTATTTAAATTATATTTTATTGCTTATGCTATTACATTTGTATCAATTTCCCTTCTTTGCCCCCTCCCTTCAGCACTGCCCAATTATTCTTTAATCAAGATGAAATTTCATAAATTTGACACTTTCCAAATCTTTAATGGTCAATTTACCATTGACAGTGAACAACTTTCCAGTCCAACCCTGGCACACCAAGTAGTTTCATTTCCGCATTTAATAACAGTGATTTAAGCTGCCTTTAAAAGCTATCTTGTCCCATGGCCATCTGAACTGAATGCAAAAAGAAAATACTCTAGTCTATATTTTAAATCAAATACAAAGAAAACCCTTACATGTATGATCTGGTGTAACCTCTCCAAAGACTCAATCCCCTTTGCAACAAATTAAGGATAACAGCACTCACCTATAGAGATTCAGTAAGAGAACGCGCTTTCCAGCGGCCAGCACAGTGCCGCACACACAGCGAATGACCACTACACTACAGGGATACAGTTTTTACATAATATAACCAAGGGGGAGGGTGCAAGCAAGGGAAGAGGGGGGCTGGCTGGGGTGGGGAGAGTGGTGGGGGGAAAATGCAGACAACTCTAATTGAACAACAATTTTTTTAAAAAAATTCTACAAACAAAAAAAAGATAATGTAAGACTAGACATTACATTGGGCTTTCTGAAGTCTCATTCTCCTTATGTGTAAAGTGGGGGTGATAACACTCTCATCAAGTAGGTGAAATACAAAACAAGGAAAATGACTGGCAAACAGTAGATGTTTAAATAAGTAATTATTTTTAATTTTAACACTATTCACAGTAAACAGATAACTCCAAATCCAATTAATTCCACAATCCTTTCACCGTTAACCCCTAGACCCACTCATCCAAGGGTCCAGTTTTTAAATGAGCATCTCTTTCAATTACACTGAAAATGAAACTTCGTGAAAACTTGCACTTGGAATTTCAGACTCTTGTATTATCTCTTAAATTGCTGCTGTTCATACTTCAGTTTTGACTAAAATGGAAAGCAACAGCAGCAGCAGCTTGCCAAATTTAGAAGAAAGTAGAGAAGGCGTATTTGAATAAGTCTTTATAAGACCTTTTCTTGGCCAATAAAACTTCAGGGGGGGAAAAATCACAGGATAAAAATCTGTTTCATTTTCCCATCTCCCACCAATTCCAAATCCTTCTTCCGTAGGCACAACTGCTGACATCACTTGCCCTGCTTTACAGAATTCACCAAATGCTTTAATAAGAACTGTATCTACCAAAATGTGTTATTTCTGTTTTTAATAAAATTGAAAAGAATGAAACCAAAAAGCACCATGGATTCTTTCTTTAATCAGTGTCAAGGACATCTATCTTATCACAGGAATGGAAACTTAAGAGACAAGAAAGTAAAACTTTCTGATTAGTGAGCATCATCTTATCAGTAACACAAAGGACCCTAACTCTCAATGAATGGTGAACTATCACCACTCAGAAATTCACTACTGCTAACCCGATGGGGAGTTTGACGGCAGCATCTTCTCATCAGAACACTGCTGAACTGTTATTCAAAGCCAATCCTTAAGAATTTTATCTGGTAGTTTCATATAAATCATGCAACATCCTTTGTTATACTGCAAGTTCTAAATCAACTATCTTCCTGTATTTCCATTACATGGTCCTGTCCATAAACATCTTGTTTACACTAACTGCAACACAGCCAACACCTGTTTTAGCCACAAAGATCATTTTCTTCTTATGAATTGTCCCAGGAAATTTTTAGTCTCACAAAGAGAGGAAATACTGCCTAGTGGCCCCATGCAAAGAGGGGATGGAAAAACGGAAGGTCAGATCTGAGTCTTTCACTCCCTGCGTTACCGGGAGGCTGCAGTCTTCAGCCACAGCACACATACTAGTGGATGAGGTCCCCTCGCTCACCCTGTCAGGAACACTGCAGTACAGATAGCTATTTGGAATAGGCCTTTCTAGGAATTATTAGAGCAAGCTCAGTCAGGCATCCTTTATGGTCTGTATTCAAAGACATGCTGCCCATGCCATGACTGGGGTGTTTGTGAAGGCCACATGTGCGTACGCCTCAATCTTCTCTATGCCTGCCCTTTTCCAGAGCAGGAATGAATACATGACCCTATGTGGAGCTTAAGTCACTCAACGATAACAGCACTTCAACCCACTATTTCACAAATATCATCTCAACCCAGTGTTAACCAAGGCGAGTAGTGTTTTCACTATACTTTGTAGACATGAGTCCAAAAGATGAATCACTTGGTCATGCCTGCACAGATGTGTTAAATCACTGATTTTTTTTCCCCCAATAGAAGCATGGAGATCTTTGAATGAGATTCCAATACAATGCATTTCTTTTGTAGATAAGGAAGATGAGGCTCAGAAAGCTAACATAGCTGGTCCATCATCACACAGCTAGACAGAAACAATCTCTGAAACCAGAAGCCATGCCTGCTGATTCTGTATTCTCTCCTCCTCCGTCAGGAATCTCCCTTTCAAAATAGAGTTGTTAAATCCTGGATCAGCACACTGAATGCACACGTTGACCTTCTGTTTGTTGCAACAAATTCCCCTAATTTTTTTTATTTGTAAAATGGGGACAGTAAGTTGTGTGGACCCTGAGAAAGAAGACATCTACTAAGAAGGGCTCCTGATGGCTAGCTGGGCTCAAATTTAAAAAAAAAAAAAAACAGAGCCCAGCCCTGACCGGTGTGGCTCACTTGGTTGGGCACTGTCCTGAAAAGCAAAGGGTCTATTCCCAATTGGGGTGAGTACAAGAGACAACAGACTGGTGTTTCTCTCTTACATCACGTTTCTCTCCTTCTCTTTCTCCTGTCTAAATGTGTGTGTATGTGTGTGTGTGTGCATATATATATATATATATATATATATATATATATAATTTTTTTTAAGAGTCCAGCAGCCATTTCTACACAGGAGCTTCTCACTTAAACTGCACTTCAGGGAGAAGCCTGCACTGAACTACCTGCCTCTGCACTGTACTCACTGCACCTAAGCCAGCCCATATAAAGGAGTTCCAGGAATTTTATTTCAACCAGTAGGTAGCCATACAGCTCTATCTTCATCAGCTCCTTTACCAACCAATCAGAGCAGCTTTGTTCTGAGCAATCAGGACAGTGCCTTTTGTACCAATCAAAACATTGATGATTTGGAGTCCTCATTTGCATTAGAATGGACCGATCAAGGGGGGGGGGCATGGACTTCTGTCTACATAAGTCAGCTACCCCCTGGATCTGCCAGCACCCTTCTCTTCCCACCTTCAACTAGTTTAGGCTGAGCTGAAGCACCAAGGTTATCTCGCTGACTAGGAACAAAGCAGACTAGACCACCGAGGTGCAGAGCAGAGACGTCTAGCCAGATAGTGGTCTGGCTCCAGGGTTGCCTCACAACTGGCGGTGAACTGTTCCACAGACAGCCTTACTGTGTCACAATTGAGCTGTTTTGCTATGAGTAAAGTTTCCTTCTTCACTGCAACCCAAATTGGGGATTCCTGTTCGTGCCAACAGTTGCTACAGGGTGATATAGATGTAGAACAGTTGGAAAAAACACAAAATGTGTATTGAGTTTCAGATTCTAATTTCATTTTGGTATAAGAACCTCTTAGAGGTTCTTCATGATCACTGCACCATTAAGTGAAATCCAAATATTCCAGATAGTGAAATGCTAAGAGAGAAATGTCCAAACTCAGAATATGAGAACTGGAGTTAATTTAAATCCCACAATAGACCATGTTTGTTCAAATTATTGACAAAAAATGCTTTTAATTTAATATCCTGACAAAAACTTTTAGTCTTAAGTGTAGGCCATGATGAGTCTGCATTTTCATGCACAAGCTTCTTAAATCCCGAAAGCACAGCATCAATTAAATGGAACCTTCATTCACCTACTGCTCTGAGCAATGTTCCCATCACCCAGCATTTCTTCTCAGGTTGGACAAGTCCTATGGGGACATTGATATGTAGAGAAAGGTGGAAAATGCCACCTCTACTAGAGTGGCAGAAATGGGGTTTATAAAATGGTTTAGCACTCCCAGGGCAGCAAAGGAGGGTCAGGGACAAAAGGGAACAGACAGGAGAGGCTGTCGTCTCCTGAGGTCACTAAGGCTTTCCACTTTCTTTGGGAACTTATGCAAGATTTTTTTCATTAACTGAAGAATCATGAAGCTGGTTGTTTATAACTAACATTTTTTTAAAATTTAGTCCATAATTTCAGCAAGAAAACAAAAAGAGGAAAAGCCCTATCACAAATGACTCCTATCATTATTCAAACTTGAAATTTGTGTCCCAGAAAGATAGCCTGCTTGAGGTTCAAGGTGCCGGTATTCTAATGGGAAATTAGTTCTCAACTCAGCAGGTCTCAGCTGTCACTTCTAAAGCAACAAGCTTCAAGACAGGGCGGTGATGGTACTCCTCTCTGGAGTAGGGGCCGCTGAAAAGCCCTGCCACAGGGCAGTGGTTTACACTGGCCGGGGAAGGGATTCTGCGCACACAACAAACTTTGGTAGGGCACAGGAGGGTGTTCGGTGTGCGTCCTTGTCTCCCCCAACCCTTTTTGAAGCAGGCAGCTTAGTCCCAGCAATGAGCTAAGATAAAGATCTGGGACAGTATTTATTTAAGAGAGAGAGGAAGTAGAGTGTGTGCAAATTTAATGCTTAGCAGGGAGAAAGTAGCAGACCTCCTATCTCAAAGGAAAGCCTGGCCAACAACTCCTTTTGACCACCAAGGCCTCCTCCCTCCCCCACTTAATCTGCTCAATCTCTCTCCCCACCCACTACCGCCTCCCCAGGAAAAGAGGCAGAAATTAAGTCTGTTTTTGCGTTTCCTCTGATCTGGAAACACATGAATACATTTGCTTGGTATAGACACACCAATCACTGTCGTAGGTCCCTAGGATACGGTGCAAGGCGGGAGGAGGGCAGAAAGTGCAGGGCAGTGGCGATGGATTCGGATTTAGGTAAGGTCTACCCTAATCGAAATCGGTTTCCCACCAATAGGTTTGGATCCACCGCGGCAGCGCCGCCGAAGCCGACAAAAGACAAAACACAGTGCAGGGTCTACAGTCTCCACGCTTGAGGACCGGAGCCCGAGACCTCCAATGCACCCGCAGGGTCCAAGGAGGCAAAGCAAGGGATGCCCGGGTAGGTGGGAAGTCTGACTACCGCGCCGAAAGGAGAAGGAGAATATGAACGGCCAACCCTTGGCTCCCTGCCCTTCCCGGAATCCCACCCAATTCTAGAAATCCACAGATCCCGAAAATTCAGAAAGCGAAACTGCAAGCAGGTCTCCAGAAGTTTGAGAACCGTCGTCTCCCAGGCTTCCCGGCATCGTCTCTGCACCACAAATGCCTTCAAAGACAGGAGCCCCTGGGGTGGCAATCGCTCCCGCACAGCCACCCTCTACGTCCCCAGGGCACTTCCCTCCGTTTTTTACCGTAAAGGTCCCCAGCCCCGGGCCGCCGGAGTCGCCCGAGTCTCCCCGCCCCGGAATACAGAGCGGTGGTCTACTGGGTTCCTCCTGCTCCTCCCCACAATAAAGGGAAACTTGGGCCCGACGAAAATCCTGTGGAATGTTCTTTGTAATCTGTTGTACGTTCACTTCCACGACAAAGCTCGGTACAAAATCGCGGGGTCCGAGGCGCCGGAGGAACTGTAAGCTTGTCAACGGCTACGTCAGGAGGAGGAGGGGAGGGGTTCCCGGCTGAAACTGCAGTTTACAAGCACAGAGCCATTTTAGCCTGGTTTCCACTTCAGCGAAGCCCACGAGAGAGCTGTCCCCAAGAGGACATACCGGTAGCGCAGACTGCAAGCTCCGTGGACGCGCCGCGCGCTCCGCCCCGGGAGGCGGAAGGAGTCTTAGCTGAAGTGTCGCCCATTGCTCATCCTCGCCTCCAGAGTGAGAAGGAAAATCTGCCGCAGGGTCTCCAATTCCAGTGACACTTACCCCCGACCCCCGCCCACGGGACTCCGCGAGGGGAAGGCTTCTCAGCCAGCACGGAGTCTAAGTGGGAAGGACAAGATGATCCTATCGATCCTCACCCCCGCCCTCCCCAGGCCTCTGCAAATGCCCAAAGACCACATGACTGCGTTAACCACAAACCTAACTGTGTCGGTGCACTTGGCAGACGTGCCATCAGGTTCACCAGCCCAGGGAAGGTCCCCTGGACAAGCCATCCCAGGCCCCAGGAACCGTGCGTGGCGGCCGCATGGCCCCTGTCCCCCGGGTCCCTCTCGCAGCAGTCGCGCAACCTCCGCTGGGCTGCAGCATCCTGGCCACTGGCGACCCCTGTTGGGGACCCCTGTCCACAACTAATCGAGCTCGTGTTTGCTGGCTTTCCCTCGGGCTCCCCTTTCAGGCTCCGACTTTGCCCCTCAACTCCAGTCCCAGACCCTCCCCGACCCCGGATGCCAGCCTTCCCCACCCCCGCACCTTGCCACGCACTCAAACCACAAGGCGACAGCCCCGCCCATTAGCTGGGAGGACGCCAGTCTCCTATCGAGCCCTCTAGGAGCAGGACCTGGACCGGAGACACTTTCTTCTCAGAACGCTTTCCCCATCCCCCACCTTCCTTACAGCGCAACTCCAAAGCAACTCCTCGCCTCGACCCTACATGCTTTTTGGCGGAGGTCCGAGTGTCCCCGCTTTTCTGCGGTTCCACTGCCACCTTTCCCACGCTTCAACCGCGGGGCCCCCATCTCCCACCCCACCGCCGCGCGAAGGGTAGCAGGAGCCACCGCTAAGTGCAGCCAGCCCCCGTGCATGCACACACAAAACCCCACAGGCGCCTGCAGCCCTATTGCACCCAATACCCTGGATGTTTTAATAAGTCCTTTTCAATAGCACCTCCTCGCTTCACCTACTCCGGGCTTTATCGCACAGGATCCAGCATACAGAAAGAGAAAGCTAGAGCGAGAACTCCTCGCACAAAAATACGAAATAAATCATTCCTTCTGCCCTCGTATTTTGCACCACGTGTCAGCAGTTTGTCACGTCAAATCATGGCAGGGTCTGGTTCCAAGATGCACCCGTATACACACTGGGGCGGATATCTCTGACATCCACGCCGCCCCCTCAACTGCACACACAGGTATATACTCTGACCCAAAAGCACACAGCCGTTGTGCTTGGATGCCCCAGTCCGGGCCGGCGGCGCCCCTTTCCCCTCCAGCAATGGACTGGACACGCAGACTTTAACCACGGAAAAAACGAGGGCACCTCATTTCCTCTCCTTTTTCCCACTTAATTCGCTAAAGCAGCTCCTGGAGTAGGCAAAGAAAGTCGAAAGTAAGGGATGGCAACTCCAGCGGGGTTTTTTCCCACTTCAAAACCTTTATTTTCAGTTTTTAAAAGCCACCTTAGCCCGCCATATTGGAACTGGCACGGTTTCTAAATACTCCTTCCCCACAGTTGTAGAGCTTCCAAGAAAACACAAGTACCGACCAGGCTCTGGATATGTGTCCGGCCACCGCGAATCAACCACTTCCCACTCCACTCCCAAGTCTTCCCCTTTCCCGTCTTAATCCCCTCTGCCAGTCCGGGTCAAAATCCGTAAGTATATCTAGCAGTTCCTACAGTTGGTTTGTTGTGGGGTTTTTTTTTTTCCTGGCAGATTTTTTACACACACACACACTAAAAAATAACTCCAAAACCAGATTAGATTAGTAATTCTGAAAGGAGGTCATATGAGAGTAGACAACAGGAAAGGCCCAAGTGACAGTATTTTACTTTAAAAAAAAAGAAAAGAAAAGAAGAACAAAAAGACCATCCTTGCCGGAGCACGCTCCGAAACTACTACTGACAATTTCATTTCAGCTGCACAGGCAAATGTTTCCAAGGGGGCGATTCCGAATGTATCTGTGCACCGATTTTTCACCCCCTAGATGCTTGGTCTCCATTCCTCACCCCTCCCCAAAATACACACACACCAAAAAAGAAAGAGCGAGGAGAGAGGGGAGCGCGGGGTAGCACGAGCGAGTGCGTCGCTAAAAGGAGCGCAAACGAGGAAGGTGGGCGGCGGGAGGGGGGACAGCTTGCACTCAGGGAGGAGGGCACTTCGCAACTCCGGACTGACTCCCGGAAGGCCGGGCTTTTCAAAGCAGAGGGACGAAGGGGAAGGGGACATAGGAAGCAAAAATGACAACCGGGAGCGCAGAACGTAGTTTGGGGCTCTGCTCAAGTGCTGTCGCTTTCTCCTCCTGCCTTTCTCTTTCGCTCCTCTCCCTCAGCACCCCCTCCTCCAGTCCCCAACCCCGCGTCGCCTCGAGCTTCCCTTTTTTTCCTAAACTGAAAAAAAAAAAAGAAAGAAAGAAAGAAAACTGACCGGCGCACTCAACCTGCGGGTCGGAGGTCTGCTGGCGGAGCGGTCTGGGCGTGGGGACAGCGGACGGCGTGGTGCCGTACCTGGTGAAGTTCGTCCTCCCCTCCGCGTGGACCAAGGCCCCAGGCGCCACCCGCGAGAACGTCGGCCTCGCTCGCAGGCTCTGCCTAGCTCCCGCTCGCTCTGCCTCGCTTGCTCCCCGCCCGCCGCCTCCCTCGCGCGCCCGCTCGGGTCCTCCGACTCCCACTACAGCCTCATTCCAATATGGCATCCTCTCTGTGCGCATGCCCGGCACTCTTTTTTAAGATTATTATTTTGCGTGTGTGCAGCGAACTCCTTCAACGACCTTTTCCAGCGCTTGCAGAATGTCTTAAACCAATTAGCCTGCGGGATGTTATCGACTCCTTCCACGGCCCCCGAGCCTGAGCACACACATACATACTGGCACATTTCACGCTCACACGGCCCCCTCCCCGGCCCACTCCCCTTCCCCCTTCCCTTGAGCTCCCTCCATACACAACCTACAGAAAGTTCACATCACAGGCTTTTTCCGCAAACCCATCTGCAGGAAAATCTGGGCATATTCCGCATCTCACTGGACACTTTGTTTTCTCGATTTGCAAGTCCTCGGTCGACCAAGGGCACAAACTTGCGCTTTATCCGCCCATGACTCTTTTGGACCAAAGAGAAAATCAATACTCTGAGCCACCTTTGCCCCACCCCCTGCGCCCCACCCTGCACTTAAATTGAGTCTTTTCTATTGAGATTAAAATATTTCTTGCCCCCGTAGGGATGGCAGGAGGGTGCCAGGGAGAGATTTTCCAGGGAAACGTGTCCCAAGGGGAAGAAAATTAAGTTGGGGCTGCTTGGGCGAGCTTTGCTGCTGCTATCTGCCAGGGCTGGGAAGAACGAAGTTTACAAGGGTGGCCACGGCGTCTCCTGGGGCAATGGCCAGGCCTGGGTGCCCAAAGAGGTCAGCTATTGTTGGGAAGGAAAAGAACCCTGCCCGAGTTATCGTGGTCCTCGGCAACTGTTTGAATAAAAGGCAGCGCAGCCGGGAGCCCGGCAGGGTGACTGCCGGCCTGTGCGGGTCCGCGGGCTTCTTGCCCCGAGCGTGGGAGGAGGACAAAGAGGAGCTCCCCCGGCCTAAAGCGCAATGGCTGGGCAGAGACTGAACGAAATATCCCTAATTCGGAAAAGCTGGTGATGCCCAAGTGGGCAAGAACGAGAACTTCCGAAGGTAGGCTTCGCTGTACTGAAGATCGAGAAGATGCTGGGGGTTTTAATTTATTTCCCAGGGAAAGAGAAAACAGATACTTTTCTTTAGGGTTTTTGCTCTCTTGCCACAGGGGATGCAATTCCTCCGAGTTTCCCAATTCTGTGACAACCGCTTTCTACGAACCCCTCACGAAGTACCGGGAGTTTCAAGAGGACTGCGCGTCCCTCTGCGTCCCTTTGCGTTCACAGTTCCTCCCACCCTCCCGCGCCCCGCCACCCCCACACGTGGACCCTGGAGCTCCGGGCCCGCAAGTGAGATCCACGGAGGAGAGGAGGACACTTGAAAGGGCTTCGAACAGGACAGGGACCCAGGGATGGAATCAGCAAGGCAGTATGACCGAGCACAGGACGGGGTGGGGGGGCGGGGGCTGCCACGTGGATTCTTTTCCCGACGTAGGGGCCGGAGCTGATCTGGAAGAGCTGTGGGAGGGAGGTGCCCGGAAACGGCTCTAGCCAAGCCACGGTGTCGGGGGATTGATCCACCGCACGAATCGCGGAGCTCGGAGATCCTCGGTGGGCGTCCGACGCGGTGAGACCCCGCGCACAGAGGAAATCGTATTTCCTTGTATCTCGGAGAGCACTTTACGACGTATAAAATGCCTTCCTGTCACATCTCTATCTGAGGTGCCACCTTGAAACCCAGAAAAATCAAGCAACTCACACAGTTCAAACTCTGGCCCAAGAAGGCTTCCCCTCCAGCTCCCCTGTCCCCTCCTCTTGGAAATTCCGTGCCAGTGTTCCGAGCCCTTTAATTTGAAGGCCACCGAAGGCTGAGACTTCTTAAACCAACTATACTCCGTCTCTGCATATTAACCCTCTCACCCGCAGCCCCAAGCTGCCGCCGTCTGTGTCCTGGGACCGCTCCAAAGTGAGTGCGATGGACGAACTGCGGCTCAGAGGAACCCAAAATGTGGACTCCAGGGACTCCCTGGCTCTACCTAACCCTGGGTCTCACACACCCAAGTCACCTCTTCTCGCTTCTTCAACACGCAACGTGGCTGGGAGGAGGGAGAGGGACTTACAGCGAGGAGACCCAACCCTAGCATCGTTCCCCTCGATGGGGTCACCAGCTCCAATTCTGCGGAAACTCTGAGAGTGCGGCAGCCCAAAGGCTATGAGCGCGGATGCTCCTCCAGCCAGTCCAGCTCCGAGCCCACGCTGCTCCCGCAGCGGTGGCGGTGACCCTGCTGGCGGACGCTGTCCCCACCCTCCCACATGCGATCCAGAACTCGCAGCTCCTCTCAACCTCTGAGGGGACAGAGGGTCTCTCTTCGTACCCACTACCCCGTAGAACTTCCGGCCGGTTCCCATTTAAAGAACTCGTACTCCCCTCTCCACAAGCTGTGGCTACAAGAAGGCAGCCAGCCATTGCGCCGTCTCCAGGCTTGTTTGCAGGTTGTAAGTCATTATTATGCACGGAACGCTATTTCATCAAAATAAAAAAAAAACAAATGCAAAAGAACACTAGCCCTTAACTTGATGACGATGTATACATTATGTTCCTATTCCTCTAAAGTAACTGAATCTCTTTATGTTTGGGGGACACAGATCTCTGTACAATTTTGTCCACGTGTCTAAAAAAGTGGGAGGAGTTGGATTTTTGGTACCTACTGAGATAAAGAAATAAAATCGTGAAGCCAGTGTACACACAATTGTTATCACAAAGAATTTCAATATTGTCCATGGTGAAACTTCTCAAAGTGCGCCAAACTTCTGCTTTTGTGTTGTTTTTTCTACATGACTTCTTAAAAGTTTCTTAGCTTTCTTTTTTGTATTCTCCCTCCATTCTCCTTTACCCAAGGACACCAATGAGGCAAATGAAAATTGGTTAGAAGACTCCCTGGGGCAATTAAAGCGGCCCCTTTATCCCACTCCAATACCTTCCAACTTTCGTTTTTATTTCAGAACCAGACACTTCAGGGATATGGGTATCCAGATGTAGAATCCACCCTAAATCAATTAAAGATAAAGAAAAAAAATAGTAATTTTAGTCAGGAATAAAGACCATAACAACCGGATGTTTCAAAGAAAAAGAGGCATAATACATTCCAACTCAGAGAAATTCATCCATGTAAATCTCATGACTGACACTCAAGATTTCTCCATACATGTTTAATATTTACTTAAGATCTTGGTAAAAATAAGCTTTTGATCATACCAACTAACTGTAACTGTTATGTCAGTTCTAAACAATGGTTAAATCATGAATCCCATCACTTGTAAAATAAACCTGCACATCTAAGTTATGCCTTCAACAGGACTTTAGAATTCTTTCATATGATTGAGGATAAATTATATAAAATATTAAAATTATATTTCTTTGTTTGAAAACACTTAGATGCTACTTCTATTTGCCTGATGATACAGAACAAATTAGAAATAAAAAATAACTTGAAAAATTTTTCTCTCATGTTACGTGTGTTCCTAAGTATCACTTTACAAAAATTATTTTAGAAGAGTCAAAATTATGTACATATTATTTATTGTACTTATGTTAAAGATACATGGTTACTTAAATTTTGATGCAATGATCTTAATGCCAAAAGAAATGTTGCTCAAGTTTCTCATAATTACTCAATATTTAACCTATTATTTCCCAGGAAAGGAAATGCCCTAAAGAAGATGAACCATTGTTTTCTTCATAGAAGAAACCTCTAATGAGATATTAGACATAACTTTCTTAACACAAAAACAGAAGGGGAAAAATGTCCCCACAACACCCTGAAATAACCAAATATTTGAGAAATGTGTGCAATATTTTTTTTTACTAGAGCAGTGATTTTCAACTGGTGTGCTGCAAGAATTTTTAAAACATGCAATACCTGACTATTTAGTCAGGGATACTGACCTTTTTTCCCTCAGATGATCAGATAAAAAAAAAATGACAACATCCAACACAATAATGGCCATCTGGTGTAAATGCCCTGTCTTGAACCATTAACATACATGTCATATATTTTAATGACATCTTATTGGACATGTGGCATAAGATTGCATCTGGCTGGTTAATTCTTGGTACCGGAAATGCTTATATATAAGTATAGGTACCAGAAGTGACTTTTTAAAAGTCACTTTGGAGCAAAAAAGTAAGTGATTACTATTATTATTATTTTTTGTAAATTAACCAAAATTATACCTATTCTTGTCTGTTGGCAAAAAATGTATTTTAGTTGTGCCGCAGAATTTCAGTAATCAGTTTATGTGTGCCATGAGATGAAAAAGGTTGAAAATGCTGTGCTAGTGGCTTGAAACCTAAAGGCGTTGTCTCTTAGGCCATGTAAGATAGTGTTTTCCATCACCTTTGTGAGGTCACTAAGAGTGAACTCTTAAGACCCTACTTTATTTTTTCCACCCTTTCCCCTATTCCCAGTTCAAGCACTTGCTTGTATATTGACAGTCAAATGACCTCATCATTGCCTCATCACTAATTTCTGTGTGACCTGGGTAAGTCAAGTGACCTCTCTAAGCCACTCTTTTCTCATGGATAAAATGAGGGGATTAGACTGGATGTTCTGTAAGATTCTTTCAAATGCTAAAGAGTGCTTATCAATCTACCCAACCCCTAAGCCACAAATTGCTTTCCATAATATTCTAATGCATCTCTGCCATTTTAAAACAGCAAGAGTGCAAACTCCAGGGTCACAAAGAGAGGAAACAATGGAGTAAACAGAAGTAGGAGAAGAGCAGAAGGAGCTTCTCTGCTCTACTGCCCTGTAGGAAGCTACTGTTCAAGTCATATTTCTGCCTCATTCAGATGACGGTTGTGTTTTTGTATTTACTGTATGGATTTGAGTTGCCCATAAAAGTGGCTGGGGTTGAGGCGAGAGTATCTATGACAGTCAATCTGAGAAGAACCTGGGGTAATCGAGATCACCATTTAAACGTGTCAAGAGTACTAAATGAGTGTGGTGATGAGTAGTAGTCTGCAAAGATATCACCTGTCAGAGCTCTTCCTCCTACATTTCTAGACATTTCAGGAACCCACTGTTGCTTCTTTACAACTTGATGGAGTTTCAGGCTTCCTTGACAACAGGAGAAAAAAAAATGACAGTGCCTGGGGCATGTGAAAAAGTGTAAAAAGTCTGGACTCCATGACATTTCTTTAAAGAGCAGATATGGGTTACTTGCGGAAGTGCCAGTTTTGACGGATGGCTTCTTTCTCTACCAGCCTGAGGGTGCCTAGTATCACTTATGTTACTTGTGAATCTTATTTTATATTAGGTGGAATATTTTAGATCTTGCAGCCTTGCTTCCAGCCCTTTTGAGAGGCAAGGAAGCTGGAGTCCAGGAAGTGAAATGACAGAGGTCTCACACATAGTGTCAGAGCAGGGCCTGGCTCTCCATAATCTAACCCTCATTCCGCCACTCCAGTAGAGACAAGAAAGGGGAGGGAGGATTTATTTAGTACCTTTTTTGTGCCAGACACTCTTCTAGGTGTTTTGACACACACAACAGCATTTAAATATGCTCTAGTCTATAGCATGTACAATGTCTCTTTGAAATGGTTTTAAAATATGTTTTAAACATATATTTGTTTTTACAAAGCTGGATCCAGATCCACTGTCACTATGCACGTGTCATATTTTTTTTGGGGGGGGGGTTGTTTGTTTGTTTTTGTCATGAGCTGAAGTTGTCTGGAATCCTCTATATTCTTATGACCAAGGGTGTTTATTGACCAACACACACACAGACAAACACACACACATACACAACAGCACAAATCAGGGGTGTGGTCTATAATGCTGGAACAGTTTTGCCTCTGTGCATTAACTGGCCTCAGTGAATGGATTTGGCATAGAGAGTCCCATTGGACTTATCATATAAAACAGACTAAACAAATTAAAACTGGCAGCCCAAATCCCACAAGAAAAAGTGGGTTTCATGTATAAGCAAGCAAACAATTTTTGCTATACACACCTGCTCCCTTCATAAATGCCCAGCTGTGACATGTAAAGAAGAAATATTGGTGCTGGGATGCTGTACAATCTGGCTATGTTATAGCTTCAAAAATTCCCAACCTTTTTTGTTTCCACTGTATATGTCTCTATAGATAATATCACTGCAGAATAAATAACTATTATTGTGATCAAAGAATAGTTAGCCTTATAAAGACTTGATTTGCAGTGCCATCTACTGGAAACAAATATTGACTTGCTTTCAGATTTTGTATATAGGTGCGCATGTTTGTATATATGTATTTATTTAGGTATTTAGAGAGCATTGGGAATACAGATATCATAGGCAAGGAAAGAATTAGGTCCTCACTTTATTTGATTACAGATAATGACTTGGAAGCTCCAGTTTTAAATAAACTGAAATACATTCATATCAATCTATTCATACTTTGAATAACATATAGAGTACTTGCATGTTTCTTTGAAAAATTAAATCTCTTCTATTTTTTAAAATGGTCATTACAAGTAGGTTTTTAATGGGGCACTATGATTTTTTCATATACTTTTAAATATTGATTTTTATACTCATAAATTGTCTCTGAAATACAGTTCATGAGTTTTTGGAGGATTTCGTTTTAATTTCATACTTGTGGGTAAGGGACTCAAGGATTTTTCCAGGTTTCTCAAACCAAGTTCTTGAAGAGGTAAATGTTCTGGGAGTTAGATATAGAAAATAAATTAACTAAAGATAAATACAAACAAAACTCTGCTTACATTTCTTCATTCAACAAATATTTATTGAGTACTTACTATGTGCTCTGTTCAAGGATCTGAAAATACAATGAACCGAACAGACAAAGCTTTGTTCCATCGTATTTCTTTTCATCAAGAAGAGCTCAACAATAAATACAAGACAATGTAACATGCCGTGTGGAAGTCAGTACAGTGGGAAAGGCACACAAAGGAACAAGTGAGTCAAGGAGAGGGTGACATTTTATATGGGAGGGTCAAGGAAGAGTTCTCTGATAAGGTGACATTTGAGCACACTCTTGAATAAAGGCCCTGAGGTTGTCTTGGCTCCATTTCAAAGAATAAATTATGCAAAAGTTTGATGATATTTAACAGCATAAGCATAAGCTATTAACTTGTAGTCTCTGAATTAAGTAAGGACTACTGGTATTTCCAGATGAGAAACCCTCTTCCTAGCTAGCTTCTATTATCTTTATCCTTGCTCCACTACTCAATAGTTTCATATTCCTGAAAATATGAATGAAATATTTCAAAACAGGAATGTGGCTAGCAAATGATTCATATGACAGTGAAAGAATTTGATGATATTTTTCTCATTGGAAACAAAGCCTTCATGTATACCAATGCTATATTACTTTTGTGAAACTTTTTCAACCATCTAACAAAACATCTAACAAATAGTAATGCCCAATTTGAAAAGCAGACAGTAGACTGATGGCCTGTTTATAGACAAATCATTTTAGATTCGCATGACAAGAGCAGTCATGGAATAACTGCAGAACAAAGTAGTGAAACGAAAAGGTCCAAGAAATGAAGAGACTTGGATTTGAATCCCAATGGTGTCCCTTAAAAGATTCTTTACAAGTCAGTGAATTTTTCTGAGCCTCAGATTTCCAGCACTAAACCAGACATCATAACTTCCTACCTCATAGTGTTGAGAAAATTTAGGGAGGCGCAATATAGCTGGTGGTTGCTAAAAAAGCTTTTACTTGGTTGCTAAAAATGATCAATTTCCTCCTATCATTTTTTCTTTTCTTTTGGTTCTTTCTTTTTTCTTTTTTTGCTTTGTAATAAACTAAATTTTCAAGCTCAAACCATGAGTCAGAGGAAACCATAGAAGCAGGCATGTTGTAAGGCAATGCTATAATCCAAATCATTGTGAGTTATTTTCTGTTTCATGCCATGCATTGTGGTAGGCACTATTTGCTTTCATATTATGTACTCTTGTTTCACACTGCTTTGTACTCCTATGAAGGACAGAGGTACAAAAATTGTATGTATGGCTGGTATTTCTTGGGAGTCTTTTGTTGGCGTGCCTTTAGCTGCTAAAAAGAAAGAAAGGAAATCTGTAAAACCAGGAAACTCTTCAAGACAGAAATATATCCACCTTTTTCCTCCTGATTCTCAGTAGCATAAATCACACTGAAAGAGCCAATGTTTTTCTAGTTTAAAAAAATACCAGGTTTTTGTCTTCATTCCACTTGTCAACTAAAGGACAACTTTTGACAAAATTTTAGTATTGAAAAAAATATATGTTTAAAGATAAAAACCTGAATCTGACAATTTGTACACAGAAGGAGCTCAGCAAATGTTTGTGGAATTTGGTTTTGGCCTTGGACTGACCTAAATGTACTATGCAGTGATGGGCCTCCCTTCTTTAAAATAAATGTGATATCATCTTACATACACTTTTGGAAAGATCAAAAGTCATTTCTAGTTTTTTAGCTTCTTAGAAGAAAAGGGACAATAAGAATTTTGGTTTGCTGAAAGCAAAGATTGTTTACATAGGTTTTGAGGGACTGATATGCTCCTCAAACCCACTCTTTGGGTTTATTTCCTTTGTGCTTTGTTCTTCTGGAAAGGAGGAGATATTGTGCTAGGTAGAAACCCCAGAAATGGTCTGCTGATGCTTTTAATAAAAAGCTATTTTTCCAAACCAAATGTTAGTGACATAACAATTTGGGGGTGCAGGGATCTGCGGTGTGGACTGTACTTGTTAAAAGCTATTGATAATATGACTCAAACTAGAGAACCCTAGAACTTTGACTAAAGACCTTAGCATCTTAATCATAAGCAAGCTGCTAAAGCACTTCACCAGTTTCAAAGAAAGATGCAAAAAAAAATTTAAGGATTTTATTTATTTACTTTTAGAGAGGGAGAGAGGGAGGGAGGAGAGGGAGAGAAACATCAAAGTGTGAGAGAAATATGGATTGGTTGCCTCTCACACATCCCCAACTGGGAACACAGGCCACAACCCAGTCATGTGCCCCCATGGGGAGGGGGAATTGAACCAGTGAACTTGTGGTTTGCAGGTCAGTGCCCAACCCACTGAACCATGCAGGTCAGGGCAGAATGATGTAAACTTGAGCCATCAGTAATGTTGGTGTTATTTTGTCTTGAGCCTCAGTCCTAGGCTCTTGGGAGAAGACTTCCTAGTGTACTGGTTTCTTGGATCTCAATGCCACCTTGACTGGCACTCTTCACAACAGCTAATAGTTCAGAGGTATGGACTTTCCTACCTACCCAAAACATAGAATGGATTTCTGTGTTTTTCCTGGAGGAGGCAGTGAAAGGTAAACTTTCATTTACTGGTATATGTTTTTTATGGAGGCATTCTTTAACTTTCACCTGACATTCAGTGCCATGGCCCTAGGCCAGGAAATTTTAAAGGTAAAAAAGTCACATGTAGTCATTGTTGAGAGGAGGAGAGTTAAGTTTCACAGTTCATTATGGGAGAAGTACAACACTCACTTATTCACTTAGAAAAGAAGCATATTTTTAGACCACCAGCTTAGGGGTACAACCAGGGGGCAAATAAGTGGCACTGGCAGTGTTACCCCTGTACTCCTCAACTTCTCTCGTTTGCAAAAGTGTGAGTGTATGGAGGTTGGGGATGGGGGCTATGATGGTTAATTTTATGTGTCAGTTTGTCATGGCTATGGTACCCAGATATTCAATAGAACATTATTTTGGACGTTTCTGTGAATGAATGTTTTCGATGAGATTAATGTTTAACTTAAAGGGTGTTGAGTAAAATTATCCTCCATAATGTGAATGTGTCTCATCTAATCAGTTGTAGGCCTTAACAGGCCAAAGTTTGGCCTCTCCCAAGCAAGGGGGAATTCTTCAAGGGAAAGTCTTTGGACCTTCCACAACTGTGTGAGCCAGTTCCTTAAAAGACACACACACACACACACACACACACACACACACACACCCTGTCAATGCTGTTTGTCTGGAGAACCCTGACTTAGAACCCAGGGTTATAAGGAATGCTTTATAATGTCACTTTCCTCTAGTTTTTTTGCAGCTATGAGCATGGTACACCACCCCCATTTCTTTGCTCCTGTTCTGGGCTCACACTGTGCTCTGTGTTTGGCCTCCTTTACTGCAGAAGGCGCACCAGGAACCAGGCAGCAGACAGGAGAAGCTGAAATGACCCAGGTTTGGTGCCATGGGCCTGGAGAAGGTGCCATTGCCATGACTGGCCATTCCTTGACCCATCTGCTTCCAATTTTCTGCTCTATTCATTTGTAGCATTTTATCACACTATATTATTTTATTATCTATCGCTAAAGATAGGTGGATTTTTAAAAAATCAATCAGCATATTGATAAACTGTCATGTCACTGATAACTACAGTTTAGTGACAGTTTCTGACACTTTCATATTTTGCTGAATACATTTTACTTTTGTTTCAGTAAACATGCAGCAGAATGCTTTGACCCCACCTTCAAAATATGTGCTGTATTTGACCATCACCTCCCTCCCTTCCTGGCCCATGCCACTGGGTTCACCTGGCTTCCCAGTGAGCTCTTAAAGAGTAAATTAAGTCACCCTATTCCCTGCTTGTGACTTGCCAGTGGTGTCCCATCTGAAGTTCTCATATAGTCCTTTTGCCTCCCACTCCCACCTACCTTTCTGGTTTGTCCACTCAGTTCCCTTCTTTGCTGGGTCTGGGGCTCAATCAGGTAATTCTTGAACAGACTGAGCATACCCTTTTCTGAGGGCCTTTGGTGCTGGAGATAAACAGTCCCTACCTCTTCTGGCCCTGGGAAAGCAATAAGGATTCTATCCCTTTTCCTCCTGCATATAAACCATAATGTACCTCTCTTCCATGGGGGGCGGGGGGGGTGGAGACAAATGGATTATTTCTATATTCATGCTCAGTTTCCTTCAAATCTCAATTTTACATGCAGATCTTTTGCCCAGCAATTGAAGTTCTAAAGGTAAATTCTAAGAAAAGAAGATGATTACACAAATATAATGCACAAAGACATCCATCACAAAATTGTTGAAAATACTGCTCCACAGAGGACGATTATACATACAGTATATGAGGTATACACATACAGTAAAATGTAACACAGACATTAAAAGTTATGTTGTGGGTTTATAGTTATTGCCATAGAAAGTATTTTTAAAATATTTTAAAATATCATATATTCCACGATCTCGTTTTTATTAAAAAAATACATGTATGTACACTAAGCCTGAAGGAATCTGGAAACAGAAATATTAAAATATTAAGAGCATGGTGGCATTATACATAATTTTATTTTCTACTTTATAACTCTATATATCATATAATGTGTATTTCAATCTGAATCTATTAATTTAGAAAAATACACAGTTTTAAAAGATAATATTTACACATGGTACAAAATTTAAAGGGACAAAAGAGTAAGCAATAAAAATTAAGGCTCCCTCCCTCTCTTGTCCCCTCCCAGATGACAGTTCTGACACCTAATTTTCCCAAAGGTTTGTGCTTTTCCACAGATTGTTTTTATGATCAGAGAAGCAATACTACCTGTTCTATCCTGAAAAAAGTAATTTCATGAAGATTAAAATTAAGTCTTTGGGAGTTAAATGAAATGCAGGAGTGAAGCAATAATAGTAATATAACTACTTGGATTTTCTTTTCTTTGCAATAGAGAAGTGGACAGGAAATATTGACCATCATTTCCCAACTCTGTAAAAGTAATAAGCCTTCTTTGTTAGATGACATTTACTTAAGTATATGTCTTTTTCTCCCATTAGACTGTACTTTTTTTGAGGGCAGAATTGGTGTCATGCAATTTCTGTGTCTTCCACAGTGCTGACACACAGTAAAGTTAATTAATTAATATTTAAGTATAATATCTAAAATTTACCAAGATTTTATAAATCATGAGTCTGTATTAATACCAGTGATTACCATGACTGCTAAATAATAGTTTGTTTACAACAAGCAGGAAATACATATTTACTTAAGAAATACATTAATACAACTAGTCTGAAACAAGATTTAACAGTTTGATCTTGAGGGACAATGTGGGCAAATACTCACTTAATCTTCTTAACAGTCTTATGAAAAATTTCCCCCATTTTACAGATAAGGGAAACAAGGCCAAGGAAGAATAAGAAACTCACCCAAGATTGTCCTATGGGCTTGAGGTGGGGATGGGGTCACTTACATTAGTAAGCCAGTACTTTTCAACTAAGCCTCTTGAAATATTTTATAGCAGATAACTGGAAATAAACCCAATACTTTAATAAAGCACTTAAAGGTTGTTTTTTGTTGTTATGCCTAAGGATAATTATCTCAATTTCAGTGACAGGGCTGAGAACTCTCAATCTTCAGCCTCTAGTCTGACAGCCTCTAGTAGACAGACCTCATTCCCTCACCTGAAAACTGAGAGTTTGCAGGTGATGTCCACAGTCCAAGCAAATGAAAGGAAGCATAGTGAATATTTGTCATTTCATGAGGTGTTAACAGAATATTCAAAGAACATTAAAAGGTATAAAAGAGGAGGTGACTGGAGAGTGAGGTCACTGTATCAATCGACCTCAAAGGGTCTGAGGTCTTCAACTTAGGGAAGTGAATTTAGTCTTTTCCCAGCCTGTAGTTATTATTAAAACTTGACTACATCCAGCATCTCAGAGAGACTTCAAAGAGACACTATAAATAATTAGAAGGAAAATCTCTGCTGACAGACAATTCAAGCAACATAATGACAAAAGCAGGAATTCTTGGGTCACCTAAAGAAATATCTTACAGACATGAGCCCTGGCTGGTGTGGCTCAGTGGATGGAGCGCAGGCCTGCAAATGGAAAGGTCACTGGTTAGATTCCCGGTCAGGGAGCGGGGCACATGCCTGCGTTGGGAGCTCGGTTGGGGGCATGCGAGAGGCAGTAAATATCTTACAGAGATGCAAGGAAACATATAAATTATTATCATTGCCAAAAACGTTTTCCTTGGACCAGCATCACTTTTGAACTGTGTGGAAGAGTCAACTCTCAGACCCACTCCGGAAACCTCCTGACCGTTCAAATGCACATTAAAGTTTGAGAAATACTGATCTAGTTTAATCCCGTTATTTTACAGATGAAATAATGGGAGTGCTTCAAAGGAGCCTAAATCTCGTGGTTAATTCTTGATATAGACAAGATTTAAATCCAAAAATAGAGAGGGACAAAAAATGGGAAAATAGAGAGGGACTACTTCAAAATTGTTTTACACATTGAGTTGCAAACTGGCCGTTACATGTATTAATAATATTTGAGGTTATAATTGAGAGTTATCAGAGGTGCTGAAATGGGGAGTAAATGCATTGTTTATGTAACCAGTTAAACTCCATAATCATTATACCTCCAGCCACTCTTCTCTGTACAAATTCTTAGTATTTCCTTGGCAAAATGTATTTTCATAGTGAGGGTGATTTTCCTACCATCGGTTTTTTCCCCAGTCCTCAGGTGCAAAAGCAAAATAATATTTTTAGAATGTCTCCTCCATGCTATGATCATTACTACCATATTTAAAATGTAATTTTCTAAAAATATAAATGTTAAATGCAACATCTTAGCTATACACTATGAGTATCCATCATTTCAATTTCTCAATTGATTTTCAAATAGTATCAAATCAGCTAGGTATTTATTAGATTTTTTTCTCTTTTCCTTTGGAGAAAAGAAACATTTATATTTTCATCCATGGGAAAGATAAAGCAATTATAGATCATTTAAATATGCTTTGTCCCAATTCTATCTTCTTCGGAGAAGTTAATGATTAATTAGGATTTAGAAGCAGATTAAAAACTGAAATAGTTTCTAAATGCTTAGAGATAGTAATGGGGTACAATAGTTAGTCTTAAAAAAAGTGACATGTTATATTTTAACAAACCTGAATAAAATAATTGTGGTTCACCTCTTAGTTCAGGTTGCCATAACAAAAATACCATAGACTGGGTGACTTCAACATTTATTTCTCACAGTTCTGGTGGCTGACAGTCTGAGATCAAGGTACCAACAGAACCAATATCTGATGAGGATCTGCATTATGGCTTGGAGGCAGCTACCTTCCTCTGATGTCTTCACATGGCCCAGAGAGAGCAGAAAGAGAGAGAGTGAACTAATCCCATTCACGGAAGCTCTATCCTCATGGTCTAATCACCACCCCAACTCCAAATACCATCACTTTGGGGGATAGGGTTTCAACAATTGCATTTGGGGGAGGGGACACAAACATTCAGACCATAACAACTTCCAACTCTAGTAACCTGAATTCATATCCAGATTGTATAAGAAAATCTTTTGGGATTTGTCCGTATTCCATAGTAGCAACATCCATCACTTTTCTCAACACATTTTCTTCTGTGCAAAAGATTCAACTGGGATGTTTTAAGCTCTTACTATGTAGCCAACACTGTAGTAGAAACTTCCACTTACATTGTCATGCTGACTCTTCATTCTGAGCTTGCCTCTTAAATTGGCCATGAATTTAAATTTCTAAAATGATAATCATCATCTGGGATTTATTCCAGAGAAACTTTTCCTTCTCATTCAAGTGACTTATGATTTGAGAATTCTTAATATCCTATGGTTAAAAGTGATCAACACTACTGGAAAATAATGCAAGACCTGATGTACTTGTAGGACTACCTAGTCCCATCAGACCAAGTCTTCCCGTTGACTCGCCATGCAATTCTCTGTGCAGAGGATGGTGGTCATCAGGGAGAAAATTACCATAGAAGCTGGAATTATCATCTAGGAGCCTAATTCCTAAGGTCCTTTTTAGAAAGAACCTTTTGGTTTCAGTTATTTTACCCTTGACCAAATGAATATTTATTTCCCAAAGCTTTGCAAAAGTTTGATGCTTTCTGAATAAAGTGGAATGTGTATTAATAAAAATATCAAGATATTTTTGCAAGTGAGAACTCTCAGGCACAAAGAGAAGGGGCAGAAGTTTCATTTAAATTGAGGTTACATTGACAACCATGTATATGCAATGTTTCTCTTACGCATCTACCACCCTTTACCCCTCTCCCCACTAAGCAAAGACACGGAAGCAGGGAGTGAGAGAGGAAGAGAGAGATGAATTACACCTGTATTCCTTAATTACCTGGCTCTTCAGGTCTACAAGGAAGGAGGGAAATATCTGAATCAATAATGAAGCATGAATAATAGCACAGAGAAGAGGTATTAGAGGTTCAAAGTAAACAGGGGTCACGAAAGAGTTTGGGGGATGACTGGAAGCCTTCCCTTTAGGTTTCAATTGAATTGATCTCATTTCATTCCATCTCTTAGATCATATTTGATTTAGAATTTTTATAGTATGAGTCTAAGTCATTACACCAATAACATGGTACCTAATTCCCTGAAGTCTTCATCAAACTCCTTTTTAATATGTCTTTCCTCACTGTATTATAGTCTGTCTGGTGAAATGTCTTTCTAAAGATAATTATATCCCTCTGGTATTTTTTTATTCTGTAATAACTTTCACAGTATTTGAAATATACAGTCTTTGCTCTTTTATCTTGTAAGGCACAAGATTTTCCCTCATGAAGAGTTCTTTTATAAGGAGATCTTAAAATTCTTTACAAATGTTAATTAATTCTCTCACCAGGAAATGACCCTCCCTATTTGGCATCTTGGGAAACTGAGACAGAAAGTGAAGTGACCTACTGAAGTCATGTAAAAACTGAACACTAGAGCTTAAATTACTATGCAGCGGATAAAGTCTCAGTGTTCTCTTCAGAAATAAATTTTGTTTTGAGCTTGAGATAAATAACAATGTTCAAAAAATCAAATAATAAATTAGAAGATACCTGCATAATTTCACCTCACTGATATAAAAACCCAAAGAACAACTTACTTTTAATGAAGATTTAGCCACTGTGACTTAGAGTGAAACTCATATTACAAGGTTTTATTACCATACGCATATACACACACAGCAGGCCTTTTAGTATCCTACGACGAAATGTTATTTGAAATCATTAAAACTAAGCTGCACCTGTCAAAATAAATCAACCAATACATTTAGTAATTCAGAATCCATGAATCTTTATCTTTCCTATACACTCATTAATTCTTAATATTCTTTCCCATCATCGGTGTTTAATGTCTAAGTATTCCTGTCCTATAAAAATAGTGCATGAAAATGAAGTTGGGTATTTGATGCATGATTCTGTCTGTGGATTCCTCTGGGTTGAGCTTTGTCACACAGTATGTGCTTACAGTACTGCTATATGGTTTTTTCTTCTATAAAAATGTTTTTACAGCTTTATGTTGTAAAAGCCAATCCAGCTGACAAATCTTGGCTGTCACCTTTATGTATGTCTATTTGATTTAACATGCTTCTGATTAACAATGGAGCTTCCTGATGCTGTCAAAATAAGTAAGGTACAAATACCTTTCCAGAAATGACTGTTTTTAAAAGAGAGATTAAGTAAACAAGCCATTCCTGCTGGTAAAATAATGGATTATGTTGCTGACTATTTAATATTATGTTTAGTCAGAATTCCCTGGGGACACTTTATTATAATAGCATAAACAAAGGGAGAACTGAAGAACTGGAGGCAACGGAGCTCCATGAGGGAAGCCAATGAGGAGAGGCCACAAGACGTGTGTTCAAAAAGAACAAATGCTTTCTTTGTTGAAGTAACCAACCAGATTGCATGAAAACATGTACATGAACTCAAGTGTTCCAAGTTTACCCATGTCATATTTAAAAGGGACCTAAATATTTTATAAATCATTCTTAACAGCTCTACAATGAAGTATGCAATTAAGAAAATGCTTCCATTTATAAAGTTGACAATCCTGAATTTAGCAGGTAAGACTCTAGCTGGTTTTAGTCTTTATTTTGCTTCATAACAGTCCTGTTTTATTTCCACATTCTGATTACATGCAGGAAAATCTATTAACCTATTTTCCTTCAGTAGAAGTGTCAGAAAGAGAAATTGATCCACTCTCCAAGGTTCCCTTGCTGAGTTAGGCATGAAATATATTACTTAAAGATACTAGGTGAGCCACTACATGGTATTATGCTTATATCTGCATAATCTGAGATGGCTGTGTGATTTTTTCAAGCATGTTCTTATTTGGAGATTAGGAAACATTTTTTTTCCTGCTATGTTGGATCTTGATAAGGAAAAAAGAAACTAAATACGTGTTTAAAATCTCCTATGTCTTCCTTTTCTAATGGTGAAAGCTAGAAGTTTTCACAAGCATTCTCTTCTTGAATTCTCCCCTGAACCAGGTGGGGTAGTTATTGTCTAGATCTGTACAGTGGAAGAAACCAAGACTGAGAGAGGTTCAGTAATTTACTCAGGGCCACACAGATAGTAAAAGGCATTGCTGGGTGTACTTGAGTCTTGTTGATGGCAAAGCCCTGGGTATTTCCGAGCTTCAGCACTCACACATTTCTCTCCTTGGCACCCGGGTGGGAAGGAGGTGGGAGAGAAGGCTGAACGTGGCATGGCCAACAATGGCCGGAGCCAGCCTGCTAAGCAGCCCTCACACCCCCGTCATGCCGTTCCCTTCACAGTCTGTTCAGATGATTTTCTAACATTTATTGGCAGCACTGCAACCACTCCAATTCCTCCCATTTTCAGAAGGATAGCTGGCTGAACGAAAGTGTTAAGAGAACTGTCTTAATTTAAAGGCCAAGTTGATTCACTTAAAATAGAAATATAGGTTTAAGGGTTGATGTAATAATAATAGTGAATAAAGAGACTGATACTAATTCTTTCTCTTCCAGATATCAAAGTGTATTTTTTAATTAAAAGATAAGACATTTCCCCTTATTCTTTATTCCTGGTCCATTATACATTTGCCAATAGAAACATCTTCTCCCTTAAACTGTAACTCATAATAGCTCCCACCAGTGGGATCACATCTGTATGAGTTGTTTTTTTCCTCACCCTCCAGGACCCCAAGCATATAGGAAGAATTGATGAGGTGGAGACCCTGGGCCAGAAGTACCATGAAGGATTCAGCCAGTATATCTTGTTTTCTGTGCTCTGTGGGGTGTGGTTTTAACAGCATGGATTTGGAAATCAGAAAGGCTTGTGTTTATATGTCAATTAAGTAATTAGGTAAATACATGAATTCAAAATTCAGATTCTGGCTCCAAGACTAGCTAGGTGGCCTTGAACTTCATTTTTTAAATACTTAGCTTCTGTTCCTCATCTATAAAATGGGGAGAGTATTTCCAGTCCTGCTGAGTTGTGGAGGTTTCTCCAAATCACAAGACTGTGACAAAGAGCAGGTATGGTGGGACCTGCAGGACAGCTTCTGGTTAACAGAGTAGATGAGACTGGAGTGTGGGCGGTGGGGAGGGAAGCAGGTAAATCAGGAGTAGGGGTTTGGATGAGGGAACAGTGGGTTAGACGATCTGAGAAGAGGCACTTTCATAGTGGGGAAGACAACATGTATGTCAAATGCACGTGGGCAAGGCATGCTCCAAAAATGAGCTTAAGTAGAGAAACAAGGACAGAAGAAGGTATGTTATTGCTGGCACCACTGCAGAGTCTGTCGGCAGACCATAGGCAGTTGGAAGAATTAAATGAGATAATATGAAGGACCCTCGCTTGGAGCTTTATAGTGGACTCCCAATTCTTCCTTCCATGTTCCCCCCATTTTTTTCCTTCTCATATACTGTGACTGAGGAAGCCTATCTTTTAAGGAGATGGATATTTAAATGATTTTTAATCCTGATGACATTTTCTGAATCTCAGCTTATATCATGAAAAAAAAAACCAGAATTAAATTGTACAATTGAAGTTGACCTGAACAATATTCTTTTGCCCTATTTTTAACTTACGTGCAACCATTTATCTCAACATTATCCTACAGGCTATTAATCTATTCTCGCCTTCCTCTAATACTGGAGACTACTACCCAAGACTGGAGACTATTTTTCTGAGAACTTGGCACCAAGTTTCTTTAATATAACCACTAATAAGCAGTGCTTGTGTGAATGAGCCTCTTCACTTGCTCCAGGTGAAAGGATATCCATGGAATAGCTTTACTGTATCCCTGGGAAGGGCTCAGGGATGCCTCTAGGTGGCCACAAGCGTAGGTTGAGACAGAAAAGGTGGGAAATGACCAGATATTTACAGCATGAACTCCACTTCTTCCAAACCTAACACATGCCTCTGAGGGGTTAGAGATGCACAGCCCTAGCTTTCAAGGCCAGTTTTGAAACATATCGGTGACTTTCCTTATTTAGCTAGTTTTCTCATTTGTACTGGGAGATAATAACAATAACTATGCGTAATTTTGTAAGGATTAATTAAGATAGCGCATAAAAGTGTCCGTCACATAGTACTTACCTAATAACTAGTAAGTACAGGCATAATAGCTAATATTTATGAAGAATTTAATTTACTCCAGGCACAGTAATAAGTATTTTATGGGCACTATTCCCTCTAACAACCTTAGGAACTAAGCATTACTATACTTCTTTTACTAACAAGGAGATGGACACGTAGAGCTTTTGTGGTCATTCAGGGTTTCACAGATGGTAAGGAGTGAAAGGAGGATGCAAATTCTGGTTTGTATGAGCCCACTACAGTTTAGTTAGATGTGTTATGAGTAAACCGATGGAAACCATGAGTTTGTAGATGGTCTAGAGCTTCACAGAAAAAGCTTCCATATGATTATTTTTAATTAAAGAGAAAATATTTTTATATATGAACAAAGTGGCATTAATGAGAATTATAAAAAGCCAGTGGGGTTTATCAGAATATATTTTTCTAAACCCTATTAATTCCAATTTTAGTAAAGTGTATCCCAGTATCAAAATAAAGTGTGGTGAGTAGAGGTAGCTTGGAAAGAAAATAATAATGCATGGGATAAGTGCCAGAACATAGTTGGGGCGGTAAACTTTATTTGGATCATTAACCATTGACTATCATCCAAAAAAACACTTACTACTTGCATGTAGCACTTGAATTCAATCTCCAGCTAGCTTTGGAGTGGTTGTTGTCAGGTTCTTCCTAGAGAAATCACACTTCATGAGAGTAATGTGGTGGGCGTTTTTCTGTGTATTTCTAAAAGAAAAAAATAGCCTAAGCAACCTGAGTAGGGCCTGTGACTATTGCAGACCAAGAGGGAGACATCATATCAAATAGAAGAGAGAGAGCTTCCTGCAAAAAATGTGAAGTTTAATGAGATGAAAGTAGAATAACTGTGATGAAAAGCAGCCTGAGGTTAAGGGTTTGGGGAAGGGTGTTTCCCTTGTCTGGGTGTTTGAAGGCGTTAAGTAGTATTATCATTAATTGCATTCCTGTAATGTCCTGACCACTGGGGCCTAATGTCCACTCTAAGCACTATCTCAAGCTAGAGCAATTGAAAGATAATAAAAGGAAAATGAGTAATGAATCCTTTTTATTGTATGTTGTAAATGGCCTCCATTGAAACAGTCTGTGTTTAGACTGGTAATAAAATGAGTGATGAAGGCAGACGTTTAACATGGGAATTGATTCAGGCAAGGAACATATTTTCTATTAAAAAAAGAAACTTGTGAATAATTTAGGTTATTGAGAAATTCTTTGCTTGGAAACTTTCTGCAACTACTGTACAGTTTTTATAAGCCTTGGCCAGGGGTGTGTGAAGTTTTTTGTTTGTTTTGTATTTTTTGTGGCTTGAAACACTGGCAAGGACTATGACAGTAGCTGAGGACACAGGACTTTATTTGTGGATTTGTCAGCAAGTAGACCATTCTGTCTCTGTTGGGCAAACACAGGAGTCTAGGAACAATGACGTTCATAAACGTCATGTTCATGACGTCACGTTCATGACGTTCATGTGTGGCAATTCTTAGGTTTCAGGGACACTGCTAAGGTGAAAATCTGTTATACAAATATTCACATTGAAGCCTCATCTAGATCCTGAAATCACTAATCCAAAAATGTATCAGCTCTCCCTTCTTGTGTGCCCTCCCCCTGAAAGAAAATAAATCTGATTCACTACATTCTTACACACCACAATGGAAGCCTCTGAACACTGGAACAGCTCATTCTTTGAGAACTTATGTGCCTGGCATCCTGAACACAATCCTGATAGCACCCCAGTAAGCTGGGGACTGTTACCCTCATTTTGGGGATCAGAAAATTAAGGCTCAGAGAAGCCCAATGACTTGTCCACTGGTAAGTAACAGAGCCTGGAATTCCAAGCCAAGATAGATGGCCCGCATTCTTCCCACTACACTGCAATGCCTCTCAGAGCAGCATGCTGCCCAAGTGAGGACAGTGCACAGCAGGCACCTACGACAACAATAATGAACCACCTCTAGGCCTATAAGCTGTGTCACTACCTTAGCAGTAGCTGGGAGAACAACTGTACTCACATATACACACAATCCTCGGTCTCCTTAGTTTTTTAAATTTTTTCAGACCTTTGGTTTTTTCCAGTTGTGCTCTGTTCTCTAAAGCCAGTTCCCTGGCTTGCTTTTGCAGTGAAAAGGCATCCCCAGCAATTGTAGAGGAAACTGTGATTAGGAAGTTAGGGAAGAATTAGTGAAATGAAATTAGGACAGAGACTGGGAAAAGGAAACTGTAGGGTGCCTTGGTCCATGCCCCCTGCCACTTGCTGGGCATCTGAGCACTTTACTGTGGTGGAACCCAAAAGATCCTAAAGTCACTTAAACATCTACAGACCGAGCATGGGTTCCTTACATTCTGAAAATGGCACTCTCTCCAGGAACCTCTGTAACAGGCAAAATATTAATATTCCATAAACTGGAAATGGAATATAACTGCATCTGGGGACCACCAAATTGTTTTTTATACCCAAGCAGCAAGCCTGCAAGAAGATTTATTGAGGACGATTATAGTGGGCCTTTAAGAAATAGCAGTGTGAAAATGGAACACTTCATTTGGCCCCCCAGCTGGCTAACCAACAGCCAAAAGGAAAACCTAGGCACACTTCTTTGCAATCTCATTGGTACTAAGCATAGTGGATATCACACATCTGGAGACTGCCCCACATTGGAGGTGGTGGAATCAGTGTCTGGCTTAAAGAGAGCTTCGTGATTGTGTTACCATTCAGCATTGCCGCCCAGCCTCCAGGCCCAGGGAGGGACAGGAGCTCCATTTACTCAGATTCTCTAAATGAAAATATATGTTTGGTTTTGCACGCATGTGTTTCCCTTCTTTATGGGATGTGTAGCTTTTCTTGAACTAGTCAACCAGTTTGCAGCTCTAGGTCACACCTGGACTTAGGAGGTGATGGAGGACAGGTTGTGGGGAGCAGGAAGTTAACAGCTGAGGGTATCAAATGATGGGGAGCCCAGTCTGAAAATCAAAACTTTTCCTGGGAAATTCAACAAGTCAAAATAATGAGGATCAGACTGGAGAGGAGTTCAGTGCATCAACACACAGTGGAGGAAGTATCTGAGGCCTAGCTGTGCTCTTACAGCAAAGCATAAATCATGCCCTGTGGACAGCCTACTCTGCTGTGCGGCCATCCACATGCTGTGCATGTTCCACGGCTACGCAGTTCATCATTCATTTTCTCAGCATAGCCCGAGGGAGAATTCAGTATAAAAATACTCTGTTCAACAAACAAGTCAAATGACTACTAAGTAAGATAAATGAAAGCCCAGGCATACCCGGTGGGTTGGACAAACTATTTGCAAACTCAACAATCCATAGACTCAGTCCTCCGCAGACGTGTAAGGCTTCAGCTGGCTATACTCCAGAGTGGTAGAAAGAAAGGAGGGAATAAGACCACCATTGGGGACCTCCCTAATCCAGAAAAAGAATCATTAAAAAAAAGTATAAGTGATTACATAGCTATGCAATCTAGAATTTAAAATTTTATCATTCTCATTCTTATTCTTTAAATGCTTATACTCATAACTTGCATCGAGTCTCTCTTTTTACACCCCTTGGACTCAACTTTCATTGTGTTTCCTTGTTCTTTTCCTCAATAAAAATATTCATAACACTGGAGTAGGTTATGGAGATACTGGTGCTGTCACAATAGCCAGTGTTTCCTTCCAACTCAATGTCACCTTGTAAGTGAGTAGTAGCAAGTTGCAGAAACAATGATTTAAACTCTAGATTCTAAAGTAGTAGTTTCCAAAATTTTTCTTGCATCGTGCTTCTACTTGTAAAAGGGCAAATAAAAAATAATTGAGCCTGAACTCTTTATTAAGTGCATAATCATTAACTTATAGAATATGACTATGTACTAATATATTATTACTAATAATATATTTCTATTTAATATTATCTTAGATACAGTATAAAAAATGATAAGGGGGAGAGGAACTTAAAGGATGAAAGGAAAATAAACTTAATTAGAAGTTCTCAGTTTTCTTTTCACACACCATTAGATTGTCTCCCATACCTCATTTTGGGAAATCATTGATCTAGTAAAGAGGAAAGATGACTTAATACAGATATTTGTGATTAACAAAGTGGCTTTTTTAATGGTACTTATTGAAAATAAATAAAGAACTGAAAAAACCCAGAACTGTTTTCTAAGAAGCCAACTGCAGTATATCTATCCTAAAATATACTTAACCCTGCAATGTTGCTGCAAGTTCATTTTCTGTGGCAGAGAAAACCGTCTTGGTTTACACAGGTTTTGTCCTCATTGACTTCTCTGTAGGACAGGGTTGGAGTTGCTTTGCACCATCCGTTTCTAAGGAGATTCTGCCTGTGCTTGAATACACACTGCCATCTCTCTTTTCCCCAATTCATCTCTGCCTAATTGAACTGCCGTTAGCTCTGTTCCAGCCCAGTCCTGTTTCAGCTACTGATAAAAAATAGTCTTTCCTTTTCTAGTTTTAGAGCTAAATGAACCCCTGGAAAGAACCACTGTTCATCTTAACTGTGTCCCCAGCGCACAGACCAGCGCATCAGGCAAGGTAATCAATGTGATTTCACAGCAAACTGGCAGAGTTCAGCAATTATTTGCTGGAACATCAGAAACCCAGATATGCAGTGGCTTTTCCCCAGAATCACCTGAGAACCTTTTCTGAAGTTTTAAGGAAAAGAACTTGGGTTATATTCTCGCATCTTGCTGAAGTTCAGGTTCTAATAAAACAACTATGTATCCATGGATAATATGGGAAACGAGAAACATGTGTTTAATGTGTGTTTCTGTGCTCATATGCCCCCAGAAATCAAAGTAAGAAAAGTTGAGAGAGCCAAGATTTCCACGGATAATCAAAACCCAGACTCAGATTTACAGGAGCGAAGTCGAACAGACTGGGTTGGGCCTCCCGGGGAAAATGAATTGGTATGAGGCTAGTTACACAAAAACAGAAATTTTAAAAAGCATAAATGTAGAATGTGCTGCTTGCATATTTTTTTGTTTTGGATTGTCCTTTTTTAAAATTACATAATCTTAAAGGGATAAACAACCTTAGCCATCAGCCAACATTTCACAAAAGAAGCCCAAATAGGAAAATATATCATGTAAAGTTAGATACTAGCTAGTATAAAGCAAAGGCAAACAACCCTGACTCTGGATCTCCAGACCAATGTTCCTTTTCTAAAATGCTGTTACAGTTTGAACAAGAGATTCTTTTTTTCTACTAGAATGATAGTTCACCCTCACCTGAGAGCAAAAGTTCATTTATGTTTTCTCAAAGTCTTTATGACTAGGGGCTCTCACTTTAGATCAGCAAAAATCATTAGGTGGACAACTGAAAAAGAAGGTCTGCTTAAATTTATCAGCATTTTGAGGTTATCAGTAGATTCTGCAACACGTACTGTCAATAAATTCATTGTGTCATTTGCTCATTCATTTACACATCGCCTCTCCTATGCAAAGGGCACTGTGATGGACCCTAAGAATATCCAAAAGAGTTTATGACAGGGTCTGTGGTACAACACCAGTATACATTAGTTGGTAGCAAATATTGCTCACTGCCCTATTTCATAGCATAATGATAACTTACTGTGTTTATTTTATTAAAAATAACATGGCCCTTGATTTTAAGAAATTCACACAATAGTATGGTTTAAAATAAAAACCAACTCCCTGACATCCCAGACTCTTATTCTCACTGAACAATTTCCTGTGCACCTCCTGAATATTGTTATGTAGACATACATCCATAGGTCTTTTTTTGTTATATACAAATGGAGATACAATTTATATTATTCTGTATCTTGATTTTTACTCTTGGCAATATAACTTGGTAATTTTTTAATATCAGCATACAGCCGTATTAATTTCCTTCTAGCTAGGAGTATTCCATTGAAGTGATATATTGTACAATTTTAACCACCCCCTACTGTGGATATTAAAGTTATTTTCAGTTTTTATTCTTGCAAACAATACAGCAATGGTTACACTTTTGCATGCATCCTTATGTACATTTTCAGCAAATTTGTAGAGTAAATTACTGGAGCTGAAATTGCTGGGTCAAAGGGTATGTTAATTTTCCATTTCTGTTAGATATAACCAAATAACATTCTAAGATAACATGAAACAAACATACCTAAGGCGGCTGTGCTCATTTACACCCCATCCACAGCGTGTGTGAGTGCCAGTTCTCCAGACCTGCTAGCACCTGGCTTTGTCAGGGTGACAAGCAAAGAGAGTATCTCAGTCCAATTTGTAGTTCTTCATTTTCAGTGAGTGTGAGCATCTTTTCATACTGGTACTCTATTTATGGTGGTTTTTATGTTATGTTACCTGCCTTTCCATGTTTATTACTTATTTATCAAATATTTTAAATATATTTTTTGAAATAATCTTTATCTTCGGTGTTGCAAATATTCTCTCAGTCTGTCATCTGTCTGGGATATTTTACTCTGCTACAGAGTAAGGGGAGATATATAGAAAGATCTATATATATGCATAGATATAACATATCTATGTATATAACATATCTATGTATATAACATATACATATATTTGCAGAGAGAGAGAGGAAGATATTAAATCATTTTCTTTATGACTTCTGAGATTTTGAGGTTTGGATCTTGCTGTGAAAGGACTTTTTCCCTTTCAAATTATAAAATAAATTATTCCATGTTTTTTTCTGGTAATTTTATGGTTTTACTTTTTAAAACTGTAAATGTTTGATTCTGACTTCCACTTCAGATTAGAATGTGGAGGACATGAAAACCCTTTGTTTGCATGGTAACACCAAGAAAAACCCAGACCTATAAACACCCTACTTTCTCAAGGGGCTAACATAGACAGGGACAAAGAAAGTCTTAATGAACTGAATTTTAGAGAATGAGTCCTTCACTGGTAAAGGGGAAGTCAGAACATCCTCTACTCCTGGGAAGCATTTCTGGTCTTGGTATAGCGAAGCTGTCCTAGAGATACTCTGCCTGGAAGAGGAGAAATAAGCTGAGCTAGAGAGCTGAACTAGAATATGAAAATGTCCCAGCTACAAAAATAAATTGGCCCAAAAACTCTTACGCCCTCATCCCTACCTTCAAACTTTGACAAAAATATCATCGGTGAAGAAAGGGATAAAATGCAGAGCAAAATCTCAAAGACCCCTGCATTCCCACAGTGCTTGAATTACAGGGCTCTGTTGAGTTAAATCCAAACCAAGTAAAATATATTTAAAACAAAATCCCATCAGCTCAAATGTTGATAATTTCAAAAAGACAGCAGTGGTGTGGGAGTTTGAGGGTCAGCCTAAGCATAGGTCATCTCAATCTGATTAGAACTTTAGCCCAGAGCCAGTTTCACTGGACTCTAGAAGGAATCTGAATAATCATCTGTTCACCCTGTCAGACAGAAGGAAAAGGCCTGCATTTTCTGTGAAGTAAAATCTAAACATTATTATACTTCAATCTTCACTGTCTTTGTATACACTAAAAACTTCATTTTCCTAATACAGTAAAAAATATGAGGCATGCAAACAAACAGGAGTCACTGACCAATAATCAAGAGAAAACAGTCAACATTGCAGATCTGCAGTTAACCCCAGTTACTGAAATTAGCATCAACACTTTAAAAATTATTATAAATACTTTTAAGAATTTATAAAAGGTAGCTCTGGCCAAGATGGAGGCATAGGTAGAAATGCTTTGCTTCCTCACACAACCAAAAGAAGGATAACAACCAATTTAAAAACAATAAATAACCAGAAGTACCAGAAAATCAAACTGCATGGAATTCCAACAACCAAAGAGTTAATGAAACAGTCATCCAAACTGGTAGGGCAGAGACAGGCAGCCAGTGGGGGTGGGGAGAGGACACTGGCAAGGCAGTGGATAGTGCTGGCCAGGCAGGACTAGCTGAAAGGGAAATTCACCTCAAAACTTCTAGCTGTAAAGTACTGTGGGGATAGCGACGCTGGGAGAAACCCCCAGTCTCACAGGAGAGTTTGTTGGAAAGTGAGGCTAAAGCTGAGCAGCGGCATTGTTCCTGCTGGGGCCCCTCCCCAACAGACAGCACAACAACACAGCCATGAGGGCTGCCCAGCCCTGGCAAATACTTAACACTCCGCTGCCTTACTACATAACAGGTGCACCAAGAAGAAGAAATATGGCCCAAATGAAAAAAACAGATCAAAACTCCAGAAAATGAGCTAAGCAGTAAGGAGATAGACAACCTATCTGATGCAGAGTTCAAAACACTGGTCATCGGGATGCTCACAGAATTGATTGAGCACAGCTGCAAAATGAAGGAAAAAAAGAAGGTTACACAAAATGAAATAAAGCAAAATATACAGGCAACCAACAGTGAAGGGAAGTGAACCGGGACTCAGATCAATGATTTGGAGCAAGAGGAAGAAATAAATATCCAACTGTAACAGAATGAAGAAACAAGAATCCAAAAATATGAGGAGAAGATTAGGCACCTCTGGGACAACTTTAAACATTCCAACATCTGAATCATAGAGGTGCCAAAAGGAGAAAAACAAGAGCAAGAAATTGAAAGCTTATTTGAACAAATAATGAAGGAAAACTTCCCCAATATGGTGAAGGAAATAGACTTCCCAGAAGTCCAGGAAACCCAGAAAGTCCCAAAGAAATTAGACCCAAGGAGGAACACACCAAGGCACCCATAATTAAGTTACCCAAGATTAAAGATAAAGAGAGAATCTTAAAAGCAACAAGAGAAAAGAAGACAGTTACCTACAAAGGAGGTCCCGTAAAACTATCAGCTGCTTTCTCCAAAGAAATCTTAAGGCAAGAAGGGGCTTAAAAGAAGTATTCAAAGTCATGAAAGGCAAGGACCCGCATCCAAGATTGCTCTATCCAGCAAAGCTATCATTTAGAATGGAAGGGCAGATAAAGTGCTTCCCCAAGAAGGTCAAGTTAAAGGAATTCAATATCACCAAGCTCTTACTATCTGAAATGTGAATGGGACTTATCTAAGAAATAGAGGATCAAAAATGAACAGTAAAATGACAACAAACTCATAACTATCAACAACTGAACCTAAAAAACAAAAACTAAGCAAACAACTAAAACAGGAACAGAATCACAGAAATAGAGATCACCTGAAAGGTTTTCAGTGGGAAGGGGGTGGGGGAAAAGTGGGGGAAAGGCACAGGGACTAAGAGGCATAAATGATAGGTACAAAATAGAGGTTAATCGTAGTAAACAGAGAAGCCAAAGAACTTATATGTACAACCCATGGACAGGAACTAAGGTTGGGGGGAATGCTGGAGGGTGAGGGGTTCAGGGGAGGGGGAGATGGGTAAGGGGGGATTGGGACAACTGTAATAGCATAATCAATAAAATATAATTTAATAAATAAATAAATAAATAAATAAAATCTTGGCCGAAAAGAAAAGAATTTATGAAACATGAATGGAATGGAAAGAGATGGGGTATTTCAGGAGAGAAAAGAGAACTCTAAAAAATAACAAAATGGAAATTCTGGGACTATGAAATGCAATGCCTAAAATAAAAAAAGTATTCACTGGATGAAATTAACAGCAGTTTGAATCTTCAAAAGAACACATTAATGAATTTTAATTTAGGCTGATAGAAATTATGAAGTTGAGTCAGAGATTAACAAGAGATTTTTTTCTGAATCTTTATGTGTGCTTCATTCAGATGCCAGCGATCTGAGAATACAGTGGGTATGTACCTAAAAACTATCTTAACATCTCAAAAGAGATTTTCTAAATGCAGTGTCAACAACAAAGACAGACTTCTCATCAGAAATAATGCAAACCAGAAGACAATGAAATAATGTTAAAGTGCTGAAAGAAAACACACCGTGAACCTACAATTCTATATATATAGTGAAACTGTCTTTCAGAGGTAGCAGATGGACAACCAGATTTAAAAGAAAAAGTCACAAGTGTTACAATCATGAGTAGGGAGTGACAGATGTCTGATTCTGAGGGCACAAAGATATCTGGTCCCAAGAGCTCTTGTCATTAATGCTGGTACTGTGTCCTAATTGATATGAAGCCATTGTTGCTGGTTTTTTCTCTTGAATATTCAGTGACCGTGCAGTCACTGATGTAGTTTCCTGATTCTTTTTATTTCTTTCTTTTTAAAAAGATTTTATTTCTTTATTTTTAGAGAGAAGTGAATGGAGTGAGAAAGAGAGGGAGAAAAACATTGATGTGTGAGAGAAGCATCAATCAGCTGCCACTTGCACACCCCCAACTGGGGACCTGGCCCACAACCCAGGCGTGTGTTCTGACCTGGAATCAAACTGGTGACCTTTTGGTCACTGGCCAGAGCTCAATCCTCTGAGCCCCACCAACCAGGGCTCCTTTTCTGTCATCCTCCCTCCCTCCCTTCATTCCTTCTTTCCTTCCTGCCTTGCTTCCTTCCACCTTCCCACCCTCCCTTCCCCCTTTCCTTCCTCTTCCTCCCTCCCTCCCTGCTTCCTTCCTTTCTTTCTATTTCTTTGGTTCACAGGCCAGCATTAGGTCCACTGAGCCACGCCAGCTAGGGCATTTCTTTCTATTTCTTAATGACAAGTCATCGCTCAAAGTAAGAGAAAGTCTCTATTCTTTGCAACCTGAATGAAGCAAATTAATATAATTCCTCACGACAAGAGGTTTCTCATCTAAGTTGTTGGTACCTGTCACAAACATTTTATATTAAAGTGCAGTTCTGGCTGGTGTGGCTCAGTGGATTAAGCACTGGCCTACAAACAAAAGGGTCACTGGTTCAATTCCCAGTCAGGGCACATGCCTGGGTTGTAGGCCAGGTCCCCAGTTGGAGTATATAAGAGGCAACTACACATTGATGTTTCTCTCCCTTTCTTTCTCCCTCCCTTTCCCTCTCTCTAAAAATAAATAAATAAAATCTTTTAAAAAAATAAAGTGCATAGAAGAAGCCAGCATGTCAGAAAAAAAGAGCACAAGACTGCTTCCCAGGGTCCCAGACTTTCTCTAAGCAACCGTTACCTTATTACACATGAGGACTAATATCTTTCAATTAAAATTATGTAAATTTTCACAAACCCTCTTCAGAGAAAATGCAAAGAGGGAATGAAATACTACCCATTGATTTACAAAAAATCAAAGAGAACAGATTGTTAACTTTGATGAGACAGTCCAAATTTTTAATGAAGAAAGTAGACGAGTGTCTGGGGAAAAATCTACAAATAGCTCTCAGGAGAGGAGCAGTAAAGAGCTTTTCACTGGTTCGTGCAGCCTAAGCCAGAATGAGTTCATGAGAGCCTTTTCTAAATTACTATAATTATAATAAACTTTCCCTTGGCAATGTCGTTTAGCAATGTGTTTTATCTACAGCTTGTATTTAACAAATAGCAGTTTAGCTATGACTGGGAGAACTTACATTATCGGAAACATTACCCACCATCCTTCCCCCGTGGTGGGATGTCCCCAGCTGTTTGTAGGGCAGTTCTTTCTAAAAGGTTGTCGGGCCTCGACTCTGTGTGAGGAGATGGTCCAAAAATGAACATCCTTCTTTTGGCTCTCAAACCTTCAATTTACAGACTCTTGGAAGGGCTCCTTGGTAGTAAGTTAATAAAGGTGTTAACGGGATGAATAAAATTTGGTATTCACAAACTACCATCAGCAGTTTCTACTGTTTTATTAAAGATTCTGGCTCAGAATTTTTCTAAAGAGCCTGACAGCTCTTCCAGTGCTTGCTCCTGTCGCACAGCCTCCCTCAGGGAGCAATCACTCTAGATGTGTCACTGCATCAGGAAGGTTTGGCAACGAATAACAGAAACCTGACTCAAGTGGCGTCTGCATAACAAGATGTTTGAAGTTGGAGCTCTGTTTCTTTGAGGTTGCCTTGGCTTTCCCCCTGTCTGCATCAGTTTTGTCCCCGGGCTAGCACTCTCAAGGTTGCAGCTGGAGGAGGCATTTCCAGGCATTACATTCTGACACAGCAGTGTTCACAAGAAGAGCTTTTGTCACTTGCCCCTTGACTAACACAATCATCAGCGAGAAGAATTGGACTTACACAGACGGTCTAAAATCTGCCAGGTAAAGCTAGGGATGAGCTAGCCTCTCTTAATGCTATTGGCTATGTGGAAGAGAGTACATTCCTCAACAGTTTTCGGGCTCTGTTAGGAAGGAGGAAGGAAGAAGGATGAATGAATATTAGGTGACGTGGGGGATTCTGCCTAAGTTATATTTTTCAGTTCCTAGTATTGTTGCTTTTAACCACAAATTACAGTTTCTTTAGTTTCATTATTATTGATTTAGTTTGTCGGGAATTGTTTTGCTAAGGTGACAATGTGTAGTGATGCACAGTTAAATTTAAAGACACGTGGACTCTGGTAACCACGAATAAACTATTCACATCCCATTGCCAAAGTAGGTAATTCCATAACCCCCAACAACCCCAACTTGCTTCTCCAGAGACCACTGTTACTAGAGATTTTCCTATAAAAAGAGTAAAAAAAGTGAATTATGTGTGTGTTTGGGGGTATGTCTTTCTGCCTCAGTGGGCTCTGCTTGGAAGGTCTGAGAATCTCTGCTTTGGATAGCAATGTCCTGTTAGCTTTTCTCATTTCTCTTTTCCATGATGATAGAAGGAGATAGAGCCTGTCTCTTACTATCATATATGCTTACCTTTGTCTCAGAGCCTGGAGATCCACCTTCTCCTCAGTCTCTTCTATCTGGAATTGGCAGAAACCAGATCACTTTATTCAGGTGACCTTCTCTGCTTCTTTTATAAAGTAAAAATATCAAGGCACAGGAACTAAAAATACAACTATTCTGGCTGGAGTAATTCCAAGTTCATTACTATTGTCATTAGACATTAAATTAAAAATATTGGCACTTACATTATACACACTACAAAGGTCAGACCTTCAGCACATCTCACTTAGATTAATCCAATTGCTTCTTATTTGATCTCTTTGACTCTTCCAATGCCTCTTGAGCACTGTTCTGGATGGATCTTTCAAAATCACCAAGCTGGTCATGTCATTTTCTTTCCTAAAATCTTTAAAATTATTTTCACAGGTGCCTTATTCCATTCAGGTTGCTGTAACGGAATATCACCGGCTGGGTGGCATATCACAGCACATTTATTTCTCACAGTTCTGGAAAGTCCAAGATCAAGCACCAGCAGATTCAGTGTCCAGGGAGGCTGTGTCCTAGTTTCTTGAATTCTTGGCACACGGCAAGATCATCCAGGAATGCTTAGGGTACATAGTGGATTCCTCTCTCAAAAGCCTTGGACACATTATTTAACCTCTTAGTACCCCACTTTCCTTGTCTCTTAAGTTGGGAAAATAATGGGACCTGCATCATAGGGATAATGTAGGGGTTAAAAGAGTTAATAATGTTCAGCTCTTAGACCAGCTCCTAGTCCAGAATAAATGATCAGGAAGTGTTAGTTGTTATTATTATATTAATAACTCTCCAATTTGCTCCTGTCCTACAATTTACATGTTTTATTGGTAGCTTTTATCACATCTCATGTTAAGTATATGTTTACACATTTTTCTTCTCCACTGGCCTAAGTGCTCCTTGAGATTCATTCATCCTCAGATCCCAGAATCCAGCCCAGGGTGGGCAACTATTTGTGAATGGAGGAATACATGAACAGTCTTCCTGTGTATCAAATAATGTGATCTCTGCAAAATCCTCTCTCTATACCATTGATCAAATTTGAAGACTCCAAACTCTTTAATACTTTGGGGGCAAAGGTGGTTCTCTTTTATGTAATACTGTTTCTAACAGAATTACATGGAATGGCGATAATGCCACACAGACAAGAAAATTAAGTAATTTCTCTCATAGATGAAAAACCATCTATTTTTATCTGCTTCCATTTCCATACAACGAGAATGATAATAGTGTCTAGAGATAATGTCGTAGCATTTTGGGGGGGTTAAATGGGTTAATGTGTGTAAAATGCTTAGGATAGCACTTAACACATACTACATGTTATGTTAGCTATTGATTCATCCTTAAATCCTGTATCCTATTGTATCCTGTCATAGGAAATCATGGCTAGAGGTGTTTCAACCACTTGTGATGCAGAAGAGAAAACACAAATTTAGTTTTTGCTGTTATTGCTTTATTTCAGAGCACAGTAATATGTGGGACAGGATTCAGATGGTCATTGTTCCATCACCTGCTGCCCAAGAAATAAGCTGGGTCAACCCATGGAGTCTGGACGTGTGGCACTGGCTCGGCCCAATGGGCCTCCTCTGGTCGGAGAGAAGCAGCCAAAAGAGGTGAGCCAGCACCCATCACAGATTCTGGTTGGTGACTGCCACTCGAACAATTTCTGAAGAATGAATAAAGGAAAGAATGAAGAATGGAAAAGTCACTGAAACTGTTTAATATGGTCACTGTTTCACACACCTGGTAGGAATGCCATCCCCCCTACACACCTGGTAGGAATGCCACACCCTCACAGATGCACCCAGAAATAATGTTTAATCTGGGCACCCTGCAGCTCACTCAAGTTAACAGGTAAAATTAACCATCATCGATATGTATAATTTTTTGTGTGTATATATCATATATATGTGTACCGCATTTTTCAGACTTCTTTTCTGAAATAAACTGGACTTTAGATATAATGTCAAATTCTTTTAGTTGAGTTTTCTGAAGTTAAGGTCTTTCATCCAGCAGCTTTGACTGTACAAACCTGGCTTTAAAAAAAAGAAAAAGGCTTCCCTGTCATGTGGCACCATGAGCTGTTTTGTTAGTTAGAAAATGTAGCCTTTTAATCGGTATGTGGATTACTGGCCCCCAGAGTATAATAAATAGCCAAAGCCCCTCTCACCCTAGAAACGTTAGAACTCAGAAACGAGTATGGCCCTGCGGGTGAGACCAGATTGACTACAGGTCTGTGTTTTCCTTGGGTTTCACAAGAGGACCTGTGTTTCTTCTCCCACAGTCTACCCAGAGCAGGGATTTAACCCACAGCTGCTGCCCGCATTTGCTCACCTCTGACGACACACACCTGCCTGGCTGGCCTGCGAGCTGCAGAATAAACACACTTCTCTGAGGGAAGAGAAAGATAATAAAAAGATGCGATGAACAGAAAGGGGAGTTCAACAAGTATAGAGCATTTGAGTGAACATTCTTGACTCGGTGCTAACTCCGAGTGCCTTGTATTAATCAGGGTTCTCCAGGGAAATAGAACCAATAGGAGACAGATAGATAGATCCATATTTATGAAGAGATTTATTCTGAGGAACTGGCTTGTGTGTTCATGGAAACTAAGAAGTCTCACAATCTGCCATCTGCAAGCTGGAGGCCCAGGAAAGACAGTGGTATAGTTCCAGTTCGAGTCCAAACCCCTGAGAACCAGCAATGAGGGTGGAAGTCCTGGCCCAAGGGCAGCTCAGCAGGTAGGTAGGAAGCAAAAGGAGTGAACACCCTTCTACTTTTTTGGTTGGATAATGGATTGCACAAGGCCAATCCACTTTTGGGAAGGCAATCTTCTTTACTGAATCCACTGATTCAAATACTAATCTCATCCAGAAACACCCTCACAGATGCACCCAGAAATAATGTTTAATCTGGACACCCTGCAGCTCACTCAAGTTAACAGGTAAAATGAACCATCATAGATATGTATAATTTTTTGTGTGTATATATCATATATATGTGTACTGTATTTTTCAGACTATTAGACGCACCCCCCCCCAAATCTGGGAGGAATAATGGTTGTTAATGCTGCTGTTGAGTTCTGTTTACATTTACATTGGTGAAATATTATGTTATTTATGTTATTAAATATTTTACCACATTTTTTGCTTCAAAATTTTTTTTCCTATTTTTCTCCTCTAAAACCTCGGTGAGTCTTATGTTCTGAAAAATACAGTATACATATTTACAGGCAAATATAATATATGCATGTATATGTTATTTTTACATGCAAATATAATATATATACATTATATACAAACACACACATATTTACATGAAAGATTCTTTAAAAAATATATAATCAGCTACTTAGCTTAAGCAGCCTTACAATATTGTAACTACTTTAATATTTTTCACATCAAGAAGCTAACGTGTCCAAAATCACATACCTAGTCAAGAGCGGACCCACACTTAGCTCTCAGATGTCCTGCCTCCCAGTCTAAATCACTTGCCACACTGGACCGTGGTTGCTCTCCCGTGTTCCTCAGCAGTAATTAGTCCATGGAATCATTTGCATCTGAAAGAGCCTATATATAAGAACTCAAGCTCACTTTCAAAAGAAAAAGTAGAGTATCCATTAAGTACTGGATTTTTAGAGAACTCTCACAAGTTTAGACAAGGAGATGAAACACTGTTCCCCCAATCCCTTTTCCTCTTCTTTGGCACGGAGGAAGGCTAGATTCCTAAACTTCCAGTGCAGTTAGGTGCAGACACTCGCAGACCTGCTATTCCCCACCACCAGGCTGGGTCATCCCACATCCTGTGCCCTTGTCCACAGCCTCCCTCTTCCCTGCCTGCGGGGCTGTGAGCAGAGGCTCTGAGGTGTGAAGACTGCACCAGGGATAGACGTAAGATTTGAAGGGAAGCTACCCTGTCCAGGAAAGCCACCTGGCCCACAAAGGAGTGTACATGAGCACAAAGGAAAAATTAAATCTAGGTAAGCCACTGCAATTTCAGAGCTGACTATTACTGAAGTGTATCAAGCTCTGTCTGTGCCCCACCCCATTCCCTGGGTCTTCCCACAGGTCTCCTGAAGCTGCAGTCTGGGGCATCCTTACTCATTGACCCAGGTATCTCTACCTTAGGGCTTTCTTTGGCCATATGGGATTGCTTGTTCTGGGTTTGCAACAGGAGAGAAGTGCTAGGAAGTTGAATGCCTTCAGAAGCAAGCCTACCCAATAAGGGTGGTGTGTAGACGTCTCAGGTTTCTTGTCTTTTGGGGAGGCAGTTGCAAGGTATACTCTCCATAGTCTCTCACACAGGACTGAGCCCTAGGAGCCCACAGTGGCAACCCTCTCACTATTACAGATTGATTGCCTTCCCTTTCTTGCCATCTCACTTCCCCACTCCCTCACCATCTTCTAGGATCACTTCCCAAATAAAGTACGTACACCCGAATCCTTGCTTCAGAGCTCTGCTTTGGGTCAGGCCAAACTAATAAAAGGCAACTAGCATAACTTCCTTCATAAAAGGAATAGAGTTGAGTGAGTAAAATATGTATTCTCATATTTTTAGGATTATGAGTTCTATTTCAGCCTATGATTCCAGTGCATGAACCAGGCATTAGGGTAGTCTTACTTACCTGACACTTAAGAAAAGTGATAAGGAATAATTAACAATCCTGAAGTTTCATACAGTTGTTAAATATTATTTATATTTTTGTAAGATTTTTTATCTATTTTTAGAGAGAGAGGAAGGGAGGGACAAACAGAGGGAGAGAAACATCAATGTGTGGTTGTCTCTCTTGCACCCCCCTACTGGGGACCTGGCCCACAACCCAGGCATGTGCCCTGACTGGGAATCAAACCGGTTAGATTCCCCTGGGAATCAAACCCTTTGGTTCGCAGGCCGGCACTCAAGCCACTGAGACATACCAGCCAGGGATAAATACTATTTTTGAAGTAATTAGAAAATATATAGTTTACAAAGTGTTTTCTGGTCACAAAAGCAAAACACACTCCAGTGTATAAAATTTGGAAAATACATAAACACCTAAAGAGGAAAATAAAATGCCCTCCATTATCCCATGGTGGCTTATAAAATTTGGGTGCACAGCCTTTTGCTACTGTTTCTATGCATGTATATTTTAACAAAATAAGGTCATTTTGCATAAATAGTTTTGTAACTTGCTTTTCTCATGTATTGGAAAGCAGACGTGTAGCCTTCCATGGTACTCCAGGTATTTCAGGAAATGGGTAAATGCCATCAGTCTGTGGGTACAAAGTGATAAATTGTGCCAGTATCATATTTTAGTCCACCCCAGGCCCACTGAACACACTAAAATAAAAATGTGCAAAGATCAGGAAGAATTCAAATTTACTTAGCACTCTCCAGGAGATCACAGGTTTTTCCTTTTCCATTTTGTTATCTCTGGAGTCTAGAATAATGCTTGACACAACAAACTTTCAATAAAAATCTCTTAAATAAAGAAAGGAATAAGCAAAGCATCTGACACCACCTTCCTGATTGGATTAAGACCACTGCAGTCAGTGTGAGGCAGCAGTCAGCATGGAAGTGCTTTATCAATGTCAGGCTTCTGGGCAGATTGCTTATTTCACTTTGCCTACTTTATTCTTTTATTTGTATGTCAGTCTCTCCATGTATCAACACCTGCTCTTCCATAACCACCCAACACCCCAGAGGAGGAGTCAGGTTTCCCACTGGTGGGACACAACTCATTCCTCCTATGAGAACTTTCCCTTTTCTACAATATCATCTCCTTGTAAATCATTCACACAACGTTACATTTGTCAAGAAAAATGATTGAGAGCATTTTACCATGCTATAAACAGAGATTTTTACCTCTGTTACCAATTTGCAATCTTCAATAATGTGGCTGCATGCCTGCCATCCTACAGGGGCCGTGGACAAAGAGCTTATGGTCCAAAGTGTTACTGAGATTTAATATCCTAAGATCATCAGAGGTGCTGAAAACAACCTCGGGCAGGTTCTGAGTCCTCCCCCTGTCCAGGCAAGATCTTCACGATCTATCCTAACATTCCTGCCTCTGGGGGCTTTTAGAGCCTTGAGAGGTGTTGAAGTAGCCTGAGAGGCTTGTCTCCATGGCCAGTCAGATGTCATTGTCACCATCCAGTTTTTGGTGATTTCAGATGTTGCCTGGCTGAGTAACATTGAAAATGCTACTCTGAGAGGTATGTTAGCTGTGTTTGAACTTTGAGCACGAGCAGGTGTCTGGGAAGCTGGCTGCCAGGTGCAGTATGCCACACCAATGGTGCATTTCAATCCCTTACCACCCCTCCGGGCAGAGGGAGACACAGACCCAGAGGCTTGCGGCCCTCATTCCAGACTTCCTGTGCTACAATGTGCCGTCCATTTTTAGATGATACCCTAGGTTTCCTTCCCTGAAAAACTAGCTCCACGGCAGAAACTTCCAGTAGTAATCCATGGGAACAACAGAGGAGAACCATTTAGGAAAACATATCAGTGACCTTGTCAACGATGTCATCCGCATTACCTGCACCTTCGTATTTCCTAAAGCCATGAGCACAGTGGGCATCACAGAACCAGGAACACAGTGGATGTCCATTCAAAGTGAATTAAGTTGAGCCAAAGAAGATAGGCCATCAATTGACGTATCTTCATGGTTGGGTTTTTACTGTTTTTGAATAAATGTAGCCCACTATCACAACCCTGAAGAAGCAGAAGGAAATAGCAATTCCTGTCCTAATTACAGAGAAAGGTGCTTAGTAATTAAACACATGAACTAATAGATATAGTCAGGTTTTATAGATATAGATATAGATATAGATATAGATATAGATATAGATATAGAATGTTTTATGCAGATCATTCATTGGCAGTGATTAGAATACAAATAGCCCCCGGTTTGAGTGAACACAGCCACAGTGTAGGTGCAAGAGAAGGCCTGGAATGAGACCGAACAGACAGTTCGATGGGCTGGGAAGCTTTCTCTGTTCATTGAGAAATGATTGTGCTCATTCATAAAGTAACCTTTAAAGATTAGGAAAGATAGAGGAAAAGTGAATTTTTAATATGACATTTCATCAAAAATATTTTCACATTTACATTATAATTTGAGGTTAATAGCTAACATAAATGAAATGCCAGAAAGTTACAAATGATCTTCAGTATACTAAAAAGTGGACTTAATGTTTTTAAGTTATTTATGGTCTACTTTTCTGCAAAGAGTAACAGAGAAAACTTCCATCTAAATATCTCAGTGAGAGAGTTTCGGGTGAATGACTGCCAGTGGCATACAACGCGTAGTACATGAGCACAGAGCAACACGGAAGTGCCCCTGAATTCTCCCAGTTTACCAGCTTCTGGGCTAGTTCTCTCAGCTAAGGGTCAAGAGGATCAGAGTGGAGATTCTGTCTTTACACGGGGAAGGCTAGGACTTTAAAACAAGTAATCAACCCCTTTGCCTAAAAGTTACCCAGTAGAAAGAAAACACTATCTTCACGTGCCCTCTAAGTTTCACAGATTCTGGTTTAGGAGAGAGGAGGGCTGGGCTGATCCTTCAATAAACGTTTATTCGGCAGCCCTTAGGTGCCTGGAGCTACAGGAAGCCCCGTGTCATAGAACTGAGAAAAGGGTCCACAGTTCAGAGTGAGACTGACAAGTAAATGACCCAAAAGCTCCGCATGGCAGTAAGTGGCAGAGAGGTAAATACAAGGTAATCTAGTAGCTTATGGTTTGGGTTTTTTTTTTCACAGAAATTAGTTTAGGAGAAGCTACCACCATGCAGGGGAGGACAAATAGAACATGGGGTGGGGTAGGGGTGAGTGTTACCTATTTAGAACAATTTCCAGGTAGAGAGTGCTCTAAGACTGGATGCCCCTCCACCTCATTTGCAACTTTGGGCACATTTTACCACCCTCCTGGATAAAATAAGTTGGATGAATAAAATAATCACTTTAGATATGAATTTATGAAAAATTCTAGCATATTCTTCATGTCTCTCCTTTTAATAACTATTTCATTAGATTGGTCTTGCTTTTCAGGCACTGAATATGTGATCATTTGCAGTATTTACTTTAAAATTTAAAGTTAGAATTGACAAGGGAAGACTTAGTGGGAGGGGTTGGGAATTAAGTGCGGATGTAAAACAATAAAAAATTATGAAGTTATCAGAGTATAGAGTATGTTGTTTATGTAAGGACATTACATTTTAAAACCTTGCTTAACTTCATACCACCAGGGCATCTTGTCATAATCAGCCAAAATGTTGGTAAAGCAACTCTGGGGAAATGTGTAATACAAATTCCAAGGACATTCTGATACAAATTAGAAAATTTTACACAATGCATTATCTGTTGGGAATGGATTGTTTTGTGCTTCAATGTTTTGCAAGTTACAGCCTTGACTTGAAAAAAAATCTTGAAAAATATATCAAAGATGTAGCAAAAAAGAGGTGAAAATTGCTGAAGTTGAAACTGTGTTGTAAGGCTGTGTTGAGGAACATGGGGCTAATTTGTCCTATTTCTTTCCTCAACATCTCATTTTTACTTTTTAAACCTCCTTTTTCCATTTCCCATTGCAAGCCTTTTTGGAGGTAGAGGCAACAAAAGGAGAAGAGTAGGACATGTCGAAAAAGAGACTAGAGAGGGTGGATGGCAAAACAGAAGTGTGTAGAAGAGAGTTGAGGAAGAGGGCAATTTAGAAAAGGAAGGAGGGGATTAGGACTATCATTGGAATACCAAAATACTGAAAAGAAGACTACAAATAATTTGGGCTTCGTGTTTTTAATATGTGTTTTTGCTTAAGAGTAGAGCAAAGGCACCAATATGAGTGCCAGGGATAGAGTCGATATGCTTCCACAGCTGAGTTGTATCAGATGACATGTGTATTCTTGGGCCCTGAAGTGTCTTTACAGAAGGGGTGTGTGATGATCTCCACGGTACCACCACAGTTAAAAATCTGCATTGGGCTTCGGTCCCTTGGCAAAGCGCAGAGCTCTTCACTCTTTCCCGCATAAATGGGAAATACATTTCTCTTTCACCTGAGTGCTCTGGAGCAGAGAGGGTAGAGGGGATTTGCTGAACTTCAAACATCTCTTCAATGTGCACACTTTGTATTCCTGCTTCCATCGAACAGCATTCTAAAATCTTTATCAGAACTCTCCTCCTTTTTAATGGGAGATAAACATTATTTCTTTTCCTCACTTAACCTTGACCTGCTGCAAGCCTGTTCAGCAAAAGTGTTAAGTTTCAGTAAGTGAATGAAAAACACTTGAAACTCCTGAATGTGCACTCCAGTGCTCCATATGGCTTCCTGATCTTTATTTTGAAGGAGTTTCCTTGCCTGAAGCTCTTTATTGAGTACCCAAGAAACTAGGAGATACTATAAATTTAGACCACATTATTCCCAGAAGGTCAAATTCTTACCCTTGATCCCCTGCAAAGAGATGTTATAGATATGAATCATTCTTATCATTATCCCATGTGGCAAAAGGTGTACCAGAGCAAGCATATTGCAGTTAAATAGCTTTTCATCTATGGTTATTTATCATCACATTAATATATTTGGTTTTAGACTTTTTTCATTCAAGTCATTTTTATCATTTACCCCATCTATGACTCTTATTTTCTTATCCAATTTCAGTAGAGATTTTAACAAAATAATTCAGGCATTCAAAAAGATAGAGAGAGTAATATAATAAACACTGCTAACTCACCACTGAATTTAAAAATGAAGACATTTTAGAAATCAAAGCCCCTGCATTCCCCTTATAGATCCATCTTTGACCGAATACCACTCTCCTCAGTTTGCTGTTTATCATTTTCTTCACAATTTTTTTATTTATAAATGGATATTTGTTAGAATAAAGATAAAACTTCTATAGCAACAAAACCTCAAAATATAGCAGCTTACATAAAATAGAAATGTATTTCCACTACAATAGTTCTTGAGATACCTTCCATTTTTTTCATGGTACTCCCTATTGCGTTATTCTTGTTTGCAAGGTTAAAGATGAACAGATTTTCATTCCTATTCTCAAAGGATACAATCATTTACCAGGCTTCCTGTCCCCTTCCAGAGTAACCACTGCTCTCACAACTATTTTCCCCTCAGTCCAACTGCCTTGTACTTTGCTGTTTCTAGAGAGCAATGCCCACGCCCAGCCCTTATTATTTTAAGCCTCTTCTGCTCGTCTCTGTAGAGAAAGAGAAGTGGGCATCTAAAATAACAAATGTGGAGCAGCTACAAGTGTTCCAAAACCTCACAAAATTATTTAGGTTGGCTTTGAGTTTCAGGAAGCAAAAAACATTCTTACCTTTTCCAGTAACCTTGTTTTACTTGTTATTTTACTTTTTAAGAATGCTGGTTGTGAATAACAACATTGATTTCATATTCCCACTGACGGTGTCTAATCCCACAGCTTGAAAGTGCTGGTCTACTAGCTCCTGACTCTCTTAAATGACACCTAAAGTTGTCATGTCTTCCTAATTCCTTCATGCTCAAAGATTGCTATCATTGCTGAAACTATCTCCACTGGACCATTGGCCTTTCCTCCAAGAACATCCCTTTCCAGCTCTAGACTTGGAGAACCTTTTGGCAAATGAGTAGTAAGTGGGACACAGCAGGGCAGCTAAGCATGCCTTAGGCCCATGTAGATTAGTTTAAACCTCAAGGGAACACCAGGCCACTTTATTTCATGTGGGGGGCACTACCCCAAAGATAAGAAATAATCTCACTACACCTTATCATATGAACAAGAAGAATTTGAGTGATATCTGACTGAGACTGGGGAGAACATCTGTGGTCATTGAACTACATCTTATCCTGGACTTTGAGTGCCATGCTCTATCCTAGACAATTAAGCAGCCCAGAAAAATGCTTAGATAGCAAATTCCCCAAACCCAACTAATTTGCTGCTGTTTAGTACCCTGAGAACACATGTCAGAGTCACCTGCATGACCCTTGCTAAGCAGGCACATACTGGAGACATTGCTTTAGAACTCAAGGCTGTCACAGTGGGCAAGAGAGTGTGCATGGACTGGAAGAGTATTAAGATGGTGATATTCCCCAAATTGACCTTTAGATTCAACAAAATTCCTAGCAAAACCCAAGCCACCTTCATTTTGAAGAAATTTACACACTGGTCCTAAAAGTCATATAGAAATACAAGGAGCCAAAATAAGTAGGACAATCTTGAAGAAAAAAAAAAGAACAAAGTGGAAAGACTCATGCTTCACAATTTCAAAATTTGATACAAAGTGACAATAATCAAGATACTGTGATACTGCCATAAGGGTAGGTGTATAGGTCAGTGAAATAGACTTGAGAGTCCAAAAATAAACCCTAGTGCTAGTGATCAATTGATTTAAACCCTAGAATTAATGATCGATTGCGTTTCAGTAAGTGTGGCAAGAACTTGATGGGGAAAGTATAGTCTTTTCAACAAATGGTGCTGAAACAACTGGACATCCACATGCAGAGGAATGACTTGGAGGCTCTATTGCCCATCACACATACACATGAACTCAAAAGGGATCAGAGACCTAACTGTAAGGGCTAACACTGTGACACTCTTAGAAGGAAACATAGGCATATATCTTCATGACCTGAGATTAGGCAATGGTTTCTTCCCCCCAGAAACAGTATGGTTGACCTTCAAAGATTCTGTTTCATACAGCTCTTGAGATCTGTTACAAAGTCTGTGCATCACTCTTGTAGTTAGAGTTCCAGATGCTGTCACTGGAATGCAGCTAATGGTGCAACAGAATGTGTGTGTGTCTCCTTAGATGGTGCATGCACACATGCATACACACACAGAAGATTTGTCCCTTGCCACTCACAGAGCCTTGATCGGGCTCTTCAAAGTTTGGGCTCCAAAAGAAAATCCTGCACATACTTCAGTCTAGGCAGGAGAAGCAAGTAGTCATTGGAAAAGGCAATTTCCCTGAGTAGGCCATGCTGGTCTGGAAATGGCTTTAAATATAGCCTGGAGTATTTTAACCTCCACAGACAGAAATGAAACTGGATATAAAGAACTACCAAGACCAGATGGCACAAAATGTTCTGATCATCTCTCCAGAGACGTTAAAAGAGGCACAAGAGAGAGATTCCTTCCTGGGGGAGTGTGTGCAGCTGCTGGAGAGTGCTGGGACTTGCCCTGAGCACTGCAAACACTTCACAGCTGGGCAGCTTCTGCTGGGCTGTGTGTGCTGAAAACGGCCACTTTCTGGATTTTTAAGCAGTCAGTATGACTGTGGCAGCAGCACTCTTGAAACAGAAACTAGAGTTCTCACCATATTTCTAGCTCTATGTGCAAAAAAGCATGTTTGCTGGAATGTCCAACAGCATTATATGAATTAGCTACAATGTGTTGAGTGTTCATCATGGACCAAATACTGTTCCAGGAATGTTGCCTGTATAACTCACTTAATCTTTAAATGTATTAACTCATTTTATTCTCATAAGGATTAAATGGATCCTTATGAGATGAATGTGCATTTTACCAAAATATGTATGTTCATACCCAAGAAAGTTAAGTAATGTGCCAAATTCATGGAGCCACCATGGGGGTTTAAACTCAGGCCGTGTGACTCCAGAGCCTGGGTGGTCAACCATCATTTTCTTTTGCCAAACTGCCCAAATAAAAGAAACTGCAAAATGAAATTGTCCTTTCCTGGGTCTATTAGTTTTCAATTGCTTCTGTAACAAGTTACCACAAATTTAGCAACTTAAACAACACATATTTATTGTCTTACTTTTCTGGAAATGAGGAGTCAGAAATGGATGTTATGGACTAAAATACAAGGGCTTGCACAGCTGTGATCCTTCTAGAGGCTCCAGGGAAGAGTCCAGTTCCTTATCTTTTCCAGATTCTAGAAGCTACCTGCATTCCTTAGTATGTGGCCCTTTTTCCATCTTCAGAATACATCATTGCCTCCAACCTCTGCTTTATTGTCATATGTCCTCTCATCCTGAGACTCCTGCCTTCCTCTTATAAGGACTCTTTGTGATTGCATGGGGCCCACTGGATAATCCAAGATAATCTTCCCATCTCCAGCTTCTTAACTCAATCACAACAAAAAGTCCCTTTGCCTGTGCAGTAACATATTTGCAGGTTTCAGGGATTAGAATGGGACATCTTTGGAGGGCCATTATTCTAACACAAACGGGAGCTAATAAGCCCACAGATTTGTCTACATCATATACATGGTTTTTTAAAAACGAAAAGGAGAGGAACAATTGCATGCCAACAATTTTTTTTCATTTTTTATTATTTGTAATTGTGGTAAAATACACATAATACATAACTAACCATCCTGTTTTTAAGTGTATGCTTCCTTAAATACATTCACATTGTTGTGAACAATCCCACTTTAGAAATGGGCAAATAGTTTAAATAGATGTTTCTCCAAAAATGATTTACAATGATTGATAAGCAGATGAAAAGGTGCTCAACATTGGTAGCCATAAATGAAATGCAAATTGCACCGCCATGGGTTCTCACTTCACATCCACAAGACTAACATCAAAGAAACAGAAAAGGAGTGTTGATGAGGATATGGAGGAGTTGGAACCCTCAGATGTTGCTGGTGGGAATCTAAAATAATACTACCAGTTTGTGAAATAGTTTGGCAGTTCCTCAAAGAGTTAAACATAAAATTACCATAATGATCTAATAATTCCACTCCTAAATATATACCCAAGGAAACTGAAAACATATGTGTTCATACAAAAACTTGTCCATGATGTTCATAGCAGGATTATCCATAAGAGGCAAAAAGTGGAGATAACCCAAATGTCCATCAGTGGATAAATGGATAAACAAATGTGGTATATGCACACAATGGAATATTATTCACCCATTAAAAGGAATGAAGTATTGATTCATGTTACAACATGGATGAACTTTGAATACACCAAGCTAAGTGAAAGAAGTTAGACCCAAAAGGCCACGTTGTAAGGTATGTATCTATACATGCCATGTCCAGAAGAGGAAAATCAATTGGACAGAATAGATTAGTGCTTATCAGGGATTGAGATGGGTTGGGAATGGGGAGTGATTGCTTCATACTACAGAATTCTTTTTGGGGGGTTGATGGGTCAGTTCTAGACTTAGACTGAGGTGACAGTTGTACAATTTTGTGAGCATACTAAACACCACTGAACTGTATGCCTTAAAATAGTTAAAATATGAATATTATAAGAATTGTATTTCCATAAAATAATTTTTTAATAAATGTTAAAAACCTTGTGAAGTATGCGTTTCTGGTCTAGTGGCAACCCTAGACTCCATTCCACCCCCTTGCCTTTTTTTTTTCACCCTATTGCTGCTCTTCTCAGTCTACAAGTGTAGACTGTCCCTTTCCTGGAGCCAGGTAGAGGGTACATTATCCAAACATATTTGCGATCTTACCCCTCTGACATTCTTTGAAATGTGAGTTGTGACAGTAAATGTGAGTGGAAGTGGCACGAACGTCCAGCCAGGTAGTTTGAAGGGTAAATATGTGCATCCCCACATTGCCTCTGGCTCAGAGAGGGCCTGGGTTCCTCAGCAGAGGACACTGGCTAACCTGTGTTGGCCAAGTGTGACTCTGTGACTCTGTGACTCTGGACTCAAGTGATAAAGAAACCTTTGCTGTTTTAAACCACTGAGATTTGGGGCATTGTTTTTTTTTTTTATCATGGCATCATCTAGTCTGGGCTGCCTAACAGAGGGTAGTAGTTCCAGATAACCCTGGGCATTCTCCCATATCTCAGGGATGCTGATAATTTATTATGGCTGCTCCTTCTTCTTGTGCTTAGGAAATTTTGCTGCAAATTCTTTTAAATTATCTTAGGACAAGCAATAGCTGACTGGTCCTGATAAACCTAGGGCACCTCTAATTTGAATGGCTTCTCTTTCCCCCTCCCAGGGGCAGGAGCTTAAAGAAGAATGTGGTTTGAGATTGTCAGCAGTGCACCAAGGCCACTCCCTACTGAGTTCCTCTTATCAGCCTTTGGTCTCCACAGGACTGAGTCTTACTACTAAATCTCCCTGGTCCCACTGAGAGGGACCCTCAAAATTATCTGGTTTAGAAGATGGCCTTTGTTCTGTATTTCCTCTATTTCCCTCAGCCCTGCCACTGACCCTCTATTCCACTCTGTTTCCCCTATTCTGCCCTCCCAGCCTAACCCTGAATCAAACTGATAATGTCTTTTAAAAAACTTGGTTGTAAGAATAGTGGAATGTTGTTTTCACATAGCTTGCCTTATGTTCTGAAATTTCTGTATATCCCTAGTATTTACACTGTTAAACTGTTGAATAGAACATCATCTAAAAGTCTTTTCCAACAGCTTTCTTTCTTGCTGCTTCTTGCCCCAGAGACTGGAAAGCTCTGCCTACAGGGTCTGACACCTCCCCTGCAGCTCTGGAGACTTGGTGAGTGGGCCTTCATCAATAAAATAAATGTGGCCCTGGCCACATAGCTCAGTTGGTTGGAGCATCATCTTGTACACCAAAAGGTTGGGGATTCAAGTTCCGATCAGGGCACGTACCTAGGCTATGGGTTTGATCCCTAGTTAGGTCACAATATGGGAGGCAACTGATTGATGTTTCTGTCTCTCTCTGTCCGTCTCTCTCTTTTTCCCCACCTCCTCTTTCTCTAAAATCAGTAAACATATTTTATAAAATTTAAGCAATAAGATAAATGTGGAAGTGTATTGCAGATGACTCTGCATGCTTTTGCTTCCCTTATAAAAAGAAATAGACTTGACCAGTGGGCTCTCTCCCCTTCCTCAGTCCCCCTGCCTCAAAGGCAGACATGATAGCGAGAGGGGAAGTCCAAGAGAATTGCAGAGTCTGCACTCCTAACCAAAGCCTGCCACTGCCTACTGCTGGGCTGATTTTCATGTGAGAAAAAGAAATCCCTCTCTAATAGTTTTCTGTTACTTGGATTTTCTGATATTTAGAGCCCAAAGTATACCAAATGGAAAGATGTCCCAATAACTAGTCTTTCCTTAGACTCAGATCTCTTTTAACTTGACCAACTAATAATGTGGGATAAACTGAAGTTACTTCTCCTAATCCTCTGATGTTGAATATATATTTTCATTGCAGTCAAGAAAGGTAAAATCTACTGTTATCTAGATTCCAAATGCTAATGGAAAAAATGTTTACTTGGTTTTTGTAATTCTGTCCATAAACCATTGTATGTTTAATGTTGCTTAGCAATCCTTATCTTAACCTCTGGTTAACTCCTTATCTCATTTCCTGCAGTGACTATTCTAATATTTTCTAATATCTTCAAGCCTCTAATCACAGCCTCATTCTTAGAAAATGACACTGAGATTTCTCAGATTACTTCCCAGTTATTTCAAGATTGTCTCAGTTTTTCCTACCTGTCTTCATGTAACAAACTGAAGATTTGGGGGGAAAATCTTTTTCTTAAGATGAACTCTTCTTATATACATGCTTAAAAAGTTTTTTTATTAAATGTATCATGTAGGAAGGAGAATATAGAAGCATATATAGACAGTTAAAAATAATAAATGCCTATGTACCCCTACCTAGATTAAGAAGATAATTATTATCATAAGAATCCCTATAATCCCCCAGAATGGAAGACTCCTTCTCTTCCTCGACCCTAGATATAAACACTGTCCTTGCTTTTTGTTCACTATTCTCTGCTTTCCTTTATACGTTACTAAGTGTGTGTTCCTAAGCAATACACAAGCTGAGTTCTGTAATAAAATGACTTCCCCAGTAGAAGATAAACTGAACAGTCTCTGGATCATCTCAAGCTTCTCTGTGGACTTACAAGAGTTCCTTTGAGGAAATTCACGGGCAATTTCATATTGAGTCTTTGGAAACAAAGATCTCAACAGATTTGGATCATCTAACTGAGCTGAAATGTGAACCAGGTTTGATACAACAGCAGAAATACGGCTGGAGCTGCTTTTAATTTTCAGCTTCTTCTTGCCTCTGGAACAAATTCCAACTTCCTTAGTGTTTTGTTAATTGTACTTTATAATCCCTACTGCTTACTTATCAGAATGGACTTCCTACCACCTCCTGCAGACCATGGTTTGACCTACCCAGCAGACAAACCATTAACACTACCAGATGTACATTATACTCTTCCCCTTGCCTGTGTCTGCACCACTCTGGCCTCCGGTCATCCTCCCTTCTCTCCATGCCTCCATGAACTCTTTCCATCTTCAAGCTCCCACTACAATGATACCTCCATGAAACCTCTTGGGATTTCTTTGCCCTCTTACGCCTCCCTACAGTTCCCACCCACACCCTCTACCACTTCCATTCCTCCCTCCATGGACATGTGTATCCCTATTAGTGAGTATTTATTACAAGTTTTCTCACATTGATTAACTGACTCTACATTTGTTGAATCATTCCTACTGGATAGGAAGCTATTGAAGACAGGCATCTTAGTATGCCCATTATGCCAAATATGCTTTGCAATGTACTCGCTACAAATATAGGTTAAGTGAGATGGAACACATATACTGTAGGCTTAAACTAGGCAGCAAAATATGAGAACATGAAGTCTCAGTTGCAGCCAAATCCAAGCAGTGTGTACTAGTAGTACGTTTCAGCAACATAGTCATTAACTACCCTTCCCTGGCTCCTCTGAACCTAATTAGCCAAGAGTCCAGCTGGGTGCTAAAGGCACTAACTACATACAGGAAATATAACTGTGGACTCTACCTGTGTAGCAACAGGTTAAAACTGCTGATTTATGACTCTTGTCAGGAACAACTGGCCCCGTGCCTGGTACACCACAATGAAAGCCAAGCGGCCCCTCAGTGATCTCTGTAACCCACCCCAGCCCACCTCACCGCCCCCCCACCACCACAAGTTCTGTGCCCCAGGTTTCCACCTGATCTGGGTTTGTATCAAGTGAGGTAGTCAGAAACTCCAGAGATTAGCCATGAAGATGAAGGGCACTTCATGGGAACAGCCAAGGCCCGTCCTGAGTTAAGCCAATGCTTTGCTATTTTGCTTCTGAATCTTTATGGCCCCAGCCTCTCTTGCCCAGTGTAGTTTCCTGCCAAGTGTCTAGTGCCTTCCTGCTGATCCCAGCTGTTTCTTCCTAGAGGCGGCCTGGCAACCATTCAAATCTCTGACTCTTTTCTTTCAAAGGCCCACCAGGCTCTCTCCTTCCCTAAGGCCCTGGAAGGGGACTGCATGGCATATCCTGATAAAATTTTTCACACTAAAGTGTTTATGGTTAAATGCATTCCCCTCCCAGGGATGTTTGCATTTAACTGCTGGCTTCTGGACCTGCCTGACCCCAAAGAAGTGAATCTTTAATGGTTGTGTATTTTCTGGGAAGAATGGGGTGGAAGTAGGAGCTTTTGGCATCTCTTAAAAATTCATTTTGAAGTAAACATTATTATAAAGTAAAGCCTTTCTAGCTGGCAAACTGTGAAATGTATGTTGGGAGTTCTTACAAAGCTGATCTTCAGGGTAGTATGGGCAAGTGAGGGAGTTGGAGAGAAAAGTGTGTTTTCAAACAATAACTTAATTAGTTCCTAAGAGAAAGAGTCTTATCCCAAGTATGAGAACATTTTTAAATTCTCCTCTTCTGAAATTACACACTTTTTCAGTGTTTTCTGGTTTAGTAACTTTAATAGATACATTAAAGTTCTAAGAACATACCAGAATAGAAATGCAAAACAGTACTGCCACTTTGGGAGACAGTTAGGCATCTTCCTATAAAACTAAGCAGCACTCTTATCATTCAGTCCAGCAATTACACTCTTTAGTATTTGCCCAAATGACTTGAGTTTGCCCAAACTATGTCCACAAGAAACTACACACAGATGTTTGTAACAGCTTTATTCATAATTGCTAAAGCTTAGATACAGCCAAGGTATCCTTCAGTAGGTGAGTGGATAAATAAACTGGGGTCCATCCAGACAAGAGAATATTATTCAGCGCTAAAAAGAAATGCACCACCAAGTCATTGAGAAGACATGGAGAAAGCTTATGTGCATAGTACTAATGGAAAGAAGCCTATCTTAAAAGGCTACATACTGTATGATTCCAACTACATGACATTCTGGAAAAGGCAAAACTTGGGAGACAATAAAAAGATTAGTGGTTGCCAGGGAATGAGGGGTGGGTGGGGAGAGGGAAGGATAAATAGGTGGAACACAGTGTTTTTAGGGCAGTAAACCAACACTGTGATACTACGATGGAGCATACAGGTCATTGTACATTGTCCAAGCCCACAGAACCTACAACACTGAGAATGAGACCTAACATGAACTATAAACTCTCTGGGTTGACGAAATACCAATGTAGGTTCATCAATTGTAACAAATGTGCCAGTCTAGTGGGCCATGCTGATGATGGGGGAGGATGTACCTGTGTGGGAATGTGGGGTTTAGGGGAAATGTGTGCTTCCCTCTCAATTTAGCTTTGAGCCTAAGACTGCTCTAAAAAGAAAAAAAGTTAAGAAAAATACTACCAGTATTGTTAATTTTCTTTTAGAGTAAATATATTCTTAAATGTTCACTGTCACATCCACCAGAGTAGAAACAATTTTTAAAAACAAAAGGATTTCTTGCTTGAGACACTCACCATGATATTGTTGTTGTCCAGCTTTTAAATAGTGTTTCATTAATATGGATAATTATCCTTCCATAAGGATTTCCTTTTTTAGGATTCTAAGCTCTTTTATTCATTTAAAATTTGTATGCCCTTATTTTATTTGTTTTTATTTATTAAAATGAATATTTTCTTTATTATTTACATCATACTAGTTTACTACAGGAAATTAAGAGAACATAAATCTTAAAAAAGAAAATATAAATATTCCATGATTCCACCACCAGAGATTCCTCTAGTAATTTTTTCTATACACATTCATTTTTCAGAATTGGAATCATACTATACTTAGTTTAATCTTTTTTACATCTAGTACAGTGTGAATATTTTTTTATACCATTAAACATTCTTCTACATAATAGACATGCCAGGAATTGTTACCAGACAAGGGTCCTGGCCCTGAGCAGGTCTGCCTAAGGCCAGCTGTAGTAGGTGGGTTCTTGGCTTCATGTAGGAAAGATTTCACAACACAAGTGAAATCTCCAGGTGACTATGAAGATCTATTTATTAGAACAGAAGACAGTGAAACAAGGAAGGGCTTAGCAAAAAAGGAGCAATGGGAGAGCCTAGGCTGGGCTGCCTTAGCTCACTGGGAAGTCAGAGAAAAGGGGACTTTGGAGACAGGTTCAGGGGATTAGCCTGGGACAAGCTGCCAGCTGCCCCAGGCCTAAGAGTTTGGAAGACACATGCCTGTGAAGAAAAAAGAGGGGGAAGAAGAAGGGGATGGATCAGGCTCTCCCTGGGCTGCTCCCTAGAGGGAGATCCATGCAGTGGGTCCTTTGTCTTAAGGCTTTTATCTCTTTCTTGCAGGCAAGAATCTTAGGGGAGGTTTCAGTGGAGGTGTCAGTAGAATGTTAATTAGTTCTCTAGGTGTGCCCTTTCAGGGTAATGGTCTCCACTGATTGGTCAGTCACAGCTCAGAGGGTCTTTAGTCACTGCAGTCGATTCTGGCTTTGCCCACCTGATTTTGCTGTTTTTCTGAGCCTGGAGCTGAAATACAACTGAGGCTTAGGTGTTATCTCCAAGGAGGAAAGGCCAGAGGAGGAGAGGTTACCCTGGGGGTGAGGTCCTTCTTTTCCCAGTATGTATATATGTATATATTATTGTTATTTTTTCCATTACCATTTAATCCCCTTAAGCCCTTCACATCTCCACCAACCACCATGCTGTGATCCATGTCCATGAGTCCTTTTTCCTTTTTGCTCAATTCTTCTACTCTCTTAACCTCCCCTCTATGCTAGCTGTCATCCTGCTCTCCATCTGTGAGTCTGTCCTCATTTCCCTTCTTAGTTCAGTTTGTTCATTAGATTCCACATATGAATGAAATCATATGGTATTTGTCTTTCTCTAACTGGCTTACTTCACTTAGCATGATGTTCTCCAGGCTCATCCATACTGTCGCAAAGGATGAAACTTTCTTCTCTTTTTACAGCTGAGTAGTATTCCATTGCATAAATGTCCCATAGTTGTCATATCCATTCATCTGCTGATGTACATTTGGACTGCTTCCATATCTTGGCAATTGTAAATAATGTTTCAATGAACATAGGGGTGTTCATGTTCTTTTGAATTAGTGTTTTGGGTTCCTTTGGATATATTCCCAGGAGTGGAATAGCTGGGCTGAAAGGCAGTTCTGTTTTTAGTTTTTTGAGGAAATTCCATATTGTTTTCTACAGTGGCTGCACCAGTCTGTATTCCCACCAGCAGTGCACTAGGGTTCCCTTTTCTCCACATCCTTGTCAGCATTTGCTGTTTATTGATTTGTTTGTCATGACCATTCTTACTGATGTGTGCAGTGGTATCTCACTGTGGTTTTCATTTGCATCTCTTTGATGGCTAGTGATGCTGAGCATTCTTTCATATGACTCTGGGCTTTCTGTATGACTTCCTTGGAGAAGTGTCTGTTCAGGTCCTTTGCCCATTTTTTAAATTGGATTGTTTGTCTTCCTGGTGTGGAGTTGTGTGAGTTCTTTATTTATTTTGGAAATCAAACTCTTGTCTGAGGTATCATTATATTTTCCCATATGGTTGGTTCCCTTTTCATTTTGCTGATGTTTTCTTTAGCCATGCAGAAACTTTTTAATTTGAAATATTTATTCAAGTTCTAGAAATATTTCATTGGAATCTTGATAGGAATTGCATTGAATTGCTCTGGATAGTATAGACATTTTAATGATGTTAGTTCTTCCTGTCCATGAACACAGTATGTGCTTCCACTTATTTGTATCTTCTTCAGTTTCTTTCTTTATTGTCTTATAATTTTCCAAGTACAGGTCTTTTACATCCTTGGTTAGGTTTATTCCTAGGTATTGTATTCTTTTTGTAGCAATTGTGAAAATTATTTTCTTTATATATATATTATATATATAATATATATATAAAGAAAATAATTTTATATATAATATATATAATATATATAATATATATAGTATATATTATATATAATATATATATATAATTATTATATTAATTATATATATTATATATAATATATATATAATTATATAATTATATATATATTATATATAATTTTATATAATATATATAATATATATATATTATTGATTATGCTATTACAGTTGTCCCATTTCCCCCTCATCATTCCCCTCCACCCTGCACATCCCCTCCCACCCATATTCCCCCCTCTTTAGTTCATGTCCATGTATCATAAGTTCTTTAGCTTCTACATTTCCCATACTATTCTTGCCCTCCCCTTGTCTATTTTCTACCTATAATCTATGCCCCTTATTTTCTGTACCTTTTTTCCCTCTCTCCTCCTCTCTCTACCCTGTTGCTAACCCGCCATGTGATCTCCATTTCTGTGGTTCTGTTCCTGTTCTAGTAGTTTGCTTTTCTTTTTGTTTTAGGTATAGTTATTAATAACTGTGAGTTTGCTGTCATTTTACTATACATGTTTTCTGTATTCTTTTTCTTAGATAAGTCCCTTTAACATTTCATATAATAAGGGCTTGGTGATGATGAACTCCTTTAACTTGACCTTATCTGAGAAGAACTTTATCTGCCATTCCATTCTAAATGAAAGCTTTGCTGGGTAGAGCAATCTTGGATGTAGATCCTTGCCTTTCATGACTTGGAATACTTCTTTCCAGCCCCTTCTTGCCTGCAAGGTTTCTTTTGAGAAATCAGCAGACAGTCTGATGGGAACTCCTTTGTAGATGACTGTCCCCTTATCTCTTGCTGCTTCTAGGATTTTCTCCTTCATTTTTATCTTGGGTAATGTAATTATGATGTGCCTTGGTGTGTTCCTCCTTGGGTCCAAGTTCTTTGGGACTGTCTGAGCTTCCTGGACTTCCTGGAAGTCTATTCCCTTTGCCAGATTGGGGAAGTTCTCCTTTATTGTTTGTTCAAATAACCTTTCCACTTGTTGCTCTTCCTCTTCCCCTTCTGGTACCCCTATAATTTGGATGGTGGAATGTTTAAAGCTGTCCTGGAGCTTCCTAAACCTCTCTTCATTTTTTTGAATTCTTGTTTCTTCATTCTTTTCTGTTTGATTGTTTCTTTCTTCCTTCTGGTCCACTCTATTGATTTGAGCCCCAGTTTTCTTCCCATCACTATTGGTTCCCTGTACATTTTCCTTCATTTCACTTAGCATAGCCTTCATTTGTTCATCTGATTTGTGACCAAATTCAACCAATTCTGTGAGCATCCTGATCACCAGTGCTTTGAACTGTGCATCTGATAAGTTGGCTGTCTCTTAGTCACTTAGTTGTATTTGCTGTGGAGCTTTGATCTGTTCTTCTGTTTGAGCCATTTTTTTTGTCTTGTCATGCCTCTTACATATGAGGGGAGGAGCCTTAGGTGTTCACCAGGGTGGGGCAACCCACAATGCTGGGTTGTGACGCTGTATGTGGAGGTGGGGTCTGAGAGAGAACAATGGCACTTACTCCATTCTCTGTCAGATTTCAGTCAATTCCGCCACTTTCCCCAAGCAAACTGGGCCTTTGTGGTGCTGATTTCCATGTGGGTGGGCTTGTGTATGTTCTAGGACCCTGTGGGTTTCTCCAACAAACTCTCCTGTGAGGCTGCGAATCTCTCCCTGCGCCTCAACTCCTACAGGTGTTTTCAGTTGGTGTTTCAAGGCCTTATTTCCTGGCGCTGGGACCCTGGGCTGCACAGTCTGTCTCGCTCTCCAGCTTCACCTGGTTTATCTGCAAGCAAATGTGGACTTCCCTGTCAGCCAGCCACTTTGCGTGCAGTGCCTTGCTTTACAATCGCCACCTTGCTGGGTCTGCCCTTTGCCACCCAGCACCCAGGATGCGCCCGTTGCTGTCTTGTGCGCCTGGGATGTCTTGTGCACCTGATGTCACTGCTTTTGGTGCCTTGACCCCTCTCCACCCAGCTGTCTGACTCCACCTTGCTTACTGTTCTGGATGAATAGGTCTATTTTAACTCCTTGGTCGTCAGACTTCCATACAGTTCAATTTTTCTGTCAGTTCTAGTAGTTATTTTGATTCTGAATTGTTGTTGTCCTTATTTTGGTTGTGCAAGGAGGCACAGTGTGTCTACCTACACCTCCATCTTGGCTGGAAGTCCAATTGTTAATTTCCTTTTCTTTCAGTTCATTATTGGCACATAAAAATGCAATTGATCTCTGGATATTAATTTTGTATCCTGCTACTTTGCTGAATTCATTTATCAGATCTAGTAGTTTCTTGGTGAAATCTTTGGAGTTCTCTATGTATAGTATCACATCATCTGCAAATAAAGACAGTTTTGCTTCCTTCTTTCCAATTGGGATGCCTTTTATTTCTTCTTCTTATCTGATTACTATGGGTAGATTTCCAGTGCTATGTTGAATAAGAGAGGTAAAAACAGATATCTTAAAGGGAACACTTGTAATTTTTGTCTATTGAGTATAATGCTGGCATTGGGTTTGTCATATATGAACTTTATTATATGTAGGCATGTTCCCCCTAATCCTACTTTCCTGATTATTTTTATCATAAATGGGTGCTGGATTTCATCAAATATTTTTTCTGCATCTATTGATATGATCATGTAGTTTTTCTCCTTCATTCTGTTGCAATGAATCACATTTATTGATTTGAGAATGTTGTACTAAACTTTCATTCCCTGAATAAATAAATTCTGTTTAATCATAGTGTATGATCTTTTTATGCATTACTGTATTCAGTTTGCTAATATTTTATTGAGGATTTTAGCATCTGTGTTCACCAGGGATATTGGTCTATAATTTTCTTTCTCTGTAGTGTCTCTATTTGGCTTTGGAATTAGAAAATCTGGTCTCATAAAATGAGTTAGGAGCCTTCCCTCCTTTTGAATTTTTTGAAATAGTTTGAAAAGGAGAGGTATTAGATGTTCTTGGACTATTTAGTAAAATTCACCTGTGAAGTCATCTGGTCCAGGGCTTTTGTTTCTTGGGAGTTTATTTTTTTTATTACTGCTTCAATTAACTAAATGTAATCTATTAATTCAGATTCTCTGATTCTTCTGGATTTAGTTTTGGAAACTGTATGTTTCTAGAAATTTTTCTATTTTGTCCAGGTTGTCCAGTTTGTTGGCATATAGTTGTTCATAATATTTTCTTACAATCCTTGGTATTTTTTTGGTATCAGGTGTTATTTCTCCTCTTTCATTTTTGATTTTATTTATTTAGGTCCTTTCTCTTTTTTTCTTGATGAGTCTGGTTAAAAGTTTGTCAATCCTGTTTGTCTTTTCAAAGAACCAGCTCTTGGATTCATTGATCATTTTTATTTTTTTAGACTCTATTTCATTTATTTCTGCTCTGATCTTTATTATTTCCTTCCTTCTACTCACTGTGTGCTTTGTTGTTCTTTTTCAAGTTCCTTGAAGTGTAAAGTTTGATTGTTTATTTAAACTTTTTCTTGTTCTTTGAGATAGGCATTCAACGCTGTGAATTTCCCTCTTAAGATTGCCTTCCCAGAGTCCCAGGGATTTTGGATTGTCGTGTCCTTATTTTCATTTCTTTCAAGGTATCTTTTGATTTCTTACTTGATCTTGTTGTTGACCCACACATTGTTTAATAATATGTTATTTAACTTTTTCATGTCTTTGCATATTTTTTCAGTGTTCTTTTGATTGATTTCTAGTTTCATAGCATGTGGTCACAGAAGATGCTTGATATGATTTCAATTTTCTTAAATTTATTGAGACTTGTTTTTTGTCCTAACATGTGGTATATCCTAGAAAATGTGCCATGTGCACTTGAAAAGTATGTATATTCTGCTGCTTTGGGATGAAATGCTCTGAATGTACAAATTAAATCCATTTGATCTAGTATGTCCTTTAAGGCCACTTTCTCCTTCTTGATATTCTACCTGAAAGATCTCACCATTGAAGTCAATGGGGTGTTAAAATCCCCAACTGTTACTGTATTTCTGTTGATTTCTCCCTTTACATCCATCAAGATTTGCTTCACATATTTAGGTGCTCCTATGTTGGGTGTGTAAACATTTACTAGGGCTATATCCTCTTGTTGGATTGTTCCCTTTTTCACTATGCAGTGTCCTTCTTTGTCTTTTACTGTAGCCTTGGCTTTAAAGTCTATTTTGTCAGATATAAGTACTGCTATCCCAGCGTTTTTTTCCCTTTCCATTTGCATGAAATATCTTTTTCTATCCCTTTACTTTTGGTCTGTGTGTATCTTTTGACCTAAGATGTGTCTCTTGGAGGCAGCATATATATGGGTCTTGTTTTCTTATACATTTAACCACTCTCTCTCTTTTGGTTGGAGCATTTAAGTCATTTACATTTAAGGTGATTATTGATAGATATGCATTCAGTGCCATTTTATTGTTGGACTGTTTTCCTTTCTTCTTCTTCTTCTTCTTCTTCTTCTTCTCTTCTTCCTCCTCCTCCTTCTTCCTCCTTCTTCTTTCTTCTTCTTGCAAGCTCTTTAACATTTGCTGCAGTACTGGTTTGGTGTTAACAAACTCCTTTAGTTTTTTGTTGTTGTTGTTGTTTGTTTGTTTGTTTTGGTCTGGGAAGCTCCTTATTTCTCCTTCGAGGTTAAATGATAGCCTTGCTGAGTAAAGTAACCTTGGTTGTAGGTCTTTGCTTTTCATCGCCTTGAGTATTTCACACCACTCCCTTGTGACCTAAAGTGTTTCTACTGAGAAATCAGATGACAGTCAAATTTGTGCTCCCTTGTATGTAATTCCCTGTTTTTCTCTTGTGGCTTTTAGGATCCTTTGCTTGTCTTTAACCTTTGTCATTTTAACTATGATGTGTCTCAGAGTAGGCCTCTTTGGGTCCAACTTGTTTGGGACTCTCTGAGTTTTGTGGACTTTTATGTGTTTTTCCTTCACCACATTAGGGAAGTTTTCAGTCATTATTTCTTCAAATAGGTTCTTGATCCCTTGCTCACTCTCTTCTTCTGGTATTCATATGATGTGGATGTTGTTTTGCTTCTTGTCCAAAATATTTCTTAAGCTCTCCTTAATTTTTAAAGTTCTTGTATGTTTTTGCTGTTCTGCCTTGGTGTTTTTTTCTACCTTGTTTTCCAAATCACTGATTTGATACTCTGCTTCACCTACATGCTGTGTATTTCTTCCAGTGTATTATTTATTTCAGATATTGCATTCTTTATTTCTGACTGGTCCTTTGTTTATGGTTTCTCTGTCTTTTTTCGTGCTCTTGAGTACCCTATAATCATTACTCTAAACTCTACCTGATAAATTGCTTGCCTCCATAGATGAAGCTCTTCTTATGGGGAATGCTCTCATTCTTTAATTTGGGGTCTGTTCCTTTGTCTTCCCATTTTGGCTGCGTCTTTGTATTTGTTTCTATGTATTATGTAGATCTGTAAAGAGTCTGGTGTAGGCCTTTGTCAGATGCTTCTTATGATGTGCCGTAGTCAACCTGTTTGGAGCTATAAGTGATCCACAGCATGTGGCTCCTTCTATTGGGCCTGTTTGTGTGCAGAAAGAACCAGGCTGCCCACCAAGGCTGGCTGTTATCAACACTAGGCCCAGGGGAGGGTCAGCTGAAGTATCCTAGAGCTCTAAGAGATCTACCTTAGTTATTAAACTAATCAGTGATATCATTTTCTCAGTTTTCCCCCCTGTCAGGCACTTGGGCCTTCTGCCCTGGGGACTGTCTGCATCTGGTTGTAAATTGTTTGGCCACTTTGTTCAGCTATCTGTCTCAGCTTTTCTATTCCACCACCAAGGGATATCCCTAGCTTCTTACTATCCTATTATAGCCTCTCCCCTCAGTATAGGACTGGAAAAGGTGACCTTAATGCCATGGGATCATACTTCATACCACCTCTTTACTCACTCCACTGCCAATGTCCACTCACCCCACATCTCTCTCTCTCTCTCTCCCCACTTCACACACACACACACACACACACACCCCTGATTGAGTAAACCAGATTCTTGACCCCTATAATTTGAAACTGGACCATGAAAGACTGTCAATCAGACCAGGATGGAAGTATTTGCCTTGGATAGTGTTGTAAAGTTGGATGGGGCTGGTAATATAAAAAGAATATGCTACATGCAAAGGGAAGTTATGAGGAACAGAGTTATTTTGAGTAGACCAGTGAGCTGATCTACAAATAGAAGAAGAACAGAGTGGCCCTGTGAAGAGAGACTGGGTGTCAATGAGTGAACAAAGAGTAGTCTTGGTACCTAATTTCTACTTCCAGGTCTCATGGGACCTGGATGAATTCTTTTCCTTAGGTGTTCATTAATTTGCTTGTTTTGACCTTTTGATATTTGCCATATTTACTTCACTTTATAGCTGAAGAGCATTGACTAAGACAATCTATAATGTCATTTTTAATGGTTACATAGTTTTCCTTGTAAAAATATGTAATACAATTAATTAATTTTTTTGTTATTATGGACCCTGAAGAAAAAAAAAAAACACCTACAAAGAAGGGCTCCTGGTGGCTAACTGGGCTCAAAATTTTAAAAAACAAAACCTAGCGGCCATTTCTGCACAGGGACCTCTCACACAAACCACACTTCACAGAGAAGCCTGCACTGGACTGCCTGCCTCTGTGCTGAATTGCCTACCTGCACTGTGTTCTTGCCATCTGAGCCAGCCCTTTTAAAAAATTTCCTGGAACTTATTTCAACCAATAAGACTGAGGCTTTCCCCCATCCAATTGGAGATTCACAGTTCCAGCCAATGAGAGCAGCTCTATTCTGATCAATCAAGACAGTGCCTTTTAACCAAACTGCAAGGATTTGGAGTCCTCATTTGCATGACAATAGACCAACCTGGGACCAGGGGTGAGGAGTCCTGTCCATATAAGCCAGCTTCTCCTCCTTGGCCAAGCTGAAACACAGAAGATGTCTTGCCAGAGAGGAGCAGACCAGGGCAGTGCAAAGTAGACCAGACCATGAAGGAGCAAAGCAGAGCTGTCTCATGGGAGAGGGCCTGGGCCCCAGGTGTGCTCTACAGTGGTACTCTTTCACAGCCAAGCTGTATCACAGTTGAGCTGTTTAGCAGTGGATAAAATTTCCTTCTTCATCACACCCCAAATTGGAGATTTCTGTTGGTGTTGAATTGGCACCAACAACCATCGGTTGACATTATATATTGTTATTTTTATTTCTCAGGTATTTTAAAGAACACTATAATAAATATCACTGCAGCTAAATCTTCAAAAATATTTCCTTGAGGTAAACTGTTAGATGAGGAATTATGGGTTAGAGGAAATTAATATTATTCCCAGTAGTGGTATGTATGAAAATTCCTGTTTGCTCTATCTTTACCAATATTAAGTTGACAATTGAAAAAAGAAACCATTCTGCCAATTAAAGTGGCTGAAAATATTGCTTCACAATATTAATTTATGTTTCTGGAATTGTACATCCTTACATATATTTATTACTCAGTCATTTCCTTTCGCTATGAAATGCTCGTTCATGTCTTTTACTCATTTTTTCTATTGACTTGTTCATTTATGTCTTCTTTATTTTTGTGTTCTCTTTAAAATTAAGGATAGTAAACTTTTTTCCAATTTTATTTTATTTTTATTGATTATTCTATTACAGTTGTCTTGATTTTTCCCCATTTACTCCCTCTAAGGATAATAAACTTTTGATTCTTACATATTTTGAAATTACTTTCTCCTCAATAGTTGGTTACTTGCCTCTTAATTTTATACATGAGACATTTTGATATATACATTAAAAATACATTTGTACAGCTATATGTAGTAATATTTCCCTGGTGGTTTAGTCCTTCAATGTCATAACTAGAAAGAAAGTAGTTCATATTCCTAAGATCATATAATTATATACCTTCATTTTTAAGTGGGTACATTGAAAAAAATGAAATGCCATATAGCACTTAGAAATGAAATATGTAAATAACATAAAATAGAGACACGAAGTAACATATACTAAAATACAAAATCCATCACTGAACTATTTTTAAATTTCAGGCATAATGAAAGTTACCAATTAGGAAAACATTCTTTCTATAAGAAAACAAATCAGGTGTTTTATCCCAGATTAAATTTATTTTAAAAATATTTTCACCCTGCCTTATATCTGCATGTATTATTTAAGCTTTAAAAATGACCAGGGAGTGAGTGCCCTGACTGGTGTGGCTCAGTGGATTGAGTGCGAGTCTGTGAACCAAAGGGTTGCTAGTTTAATTCCCAGTCAAGGCACATTCCTGGGTTGCAGGCCAAGACCCCAGTCAGGAATACAAGAGAGGCAACCACACATTGATGTTTCTCTCCCTCTCTTTCTCCTTCACTTGCCCTGTCTCTAAAAATAAATAAATAAAATCTTTTTTAAAAAATTACCAAGGAATAAAAGACAAGAAAATATTAAGAAATTGAAGTGGTGAAGACTTTTCTTTCTTTCCTGTGGATGAAATTGCAGAGGCAACAATGAGAGAAAATTCACTCTAGATCTCCAAATTCCTGTCCTGTGACCCTGTTCTTTTGTGTGGTGAAGTAGAAATAGCACAATTTGAATGGGAAGTGCTGTCATCTAGTGAATTGTAGAATTTACCATGGACATGGTTCCCATTCAGAGATGTCCTTGGAGAGTCTTCAGATGTTAGCTTCAAAGTCTGCAGCCCATAATTCACATGATTATCTTATCTTTTTTTTATCTTGTAGTGAGAGACAGAACCAAAACAATGCATTGGGAATCAGAAGAGTTGTTCAGTAATGAGATACAGCACAGGCCAGGGATGGGAGATGTGGAGTAGCTGAGGAAAGGCTGAGATTAAAACCCATATTATCAAGGGTATATTGCAAAGCTAGCTGTTGTGGGATGCACCATATCTGAGGTAAGGATTATTACCTAGTTTTACAGATAAGGGAATAGAAGCTCTGAGAGGTCTAGCAACTTCCTGTGGTCACACAGCTAATAAGTAAAGAAGCTGTGATTTGAAAAACCAGGATTTTGAAAATAACAAGAGTAAGTGAAAACAGCAAGAAGGGTCAAAATCTAACATGAGATGTGTGGTGGGAGAACAGCTTTGTAATGGATGGAGGTTTGTTAGCCTCACATCCATCCTCATGGGGAGTATTTAGATGATGAAGTTTAGAACTGAACGCTAAATTCTTTCTATTCAAGCATAAAAATACATGTTTTAATGAGTGCTTTCATTTGATAAATTAATAGTCCTTTTTTAAGATGCTTTCTCTTAGGTTGTTAACCCAAGACCTATATTAACCCTTTGCTTCAAAGCTAGAAGTGCTTGCTATTTGAACTTATGTAAGAATTTCTATAAACACATTAAAATTGTATGTCCTGCTTATCGAACAGGACCCAAGCCTAGTTGGATACTCCCCTACAGAAAAGTGAGAGAGATGGCTTCTCAATAATCCCCACCATTAGGGAAGGCTTAGCCCTCCTCCCTCCTTCACAGTGCAGCCTGCAGAAGCCCTCTGCAGCTTAGTTTATTTCTAGTCAGTATATGCTCTGCTTCTCTTTCTGCAACCCTCCTCCCCAAATGAAAGCATTTCCCAAAATACCAAGTGCATCTTTGTTTTCGTAGACTTCCTCTTGGCAGGGTCAGTACTGCTGATTTATAAGTTATAGGTAGGTGTGCAAAACAGATCAAGGTTCACTGGTTATGAGCCCACTCACTACCCCTCCCCTATGATCAGATGATGCCCTTCGTTCCCGGCTAATCGCTTCTGCAAACACTGCTAGTTCCAGCCACTCAAGCTGTTCTGGGATCAAAGCAGCACACGCTGTCCTCCTCTTAGAAAAAGTGAAATAATAAGGTCCTTCACTTTGCAAATCACCACACTCAAAGCACAACTTTGGTGGTTTAATTTTTACTAATTCATATTTTAATTGCCCTATGCCTGCAGTTTAGGCCATTTTCATTGGTGAAGTAATTTGCCTGTCTTTTTTAAAAAATCAGATACAGAACTCTTTCCATTTGAAAGAAATCTTTACAGCAAAGAGGAAATGCCTGCAATAACATTCCTTTCCCATATCTGATGCTAGAATGTAGCTGAGTGAAATGACTGTGGCTTCCCCTAACAGCCACTGAAAAGGCAAAATTTTCGTAATGGACTAATTACTTCATATGGACTAATTCCCATGTGTGTATACATGCTCTTATGTGTTAGGTAAAATTTTTGGATCTTTGAATCATACTGACTATACAAAACATAAAAATATCATGGGCATTCTATGGAATATCATATTCTGTCTTTCCCTCCACTGTCCTGGCTAACTGCCTCTCTACTTCAAGAATGAAAGAAGAAGGAAAGGGAGGGAAAGGAGCTGAAGAAGGAGAGGGAAAAGGAGAAATGGCAGGAAACCTCATCACATAGCACCTCTCACTGGCTTACTGCTCATATCTGCTTTTATGCTTTCTTTAGACTCCAGCCACACTCTGAAACGTAAATGAAAATTCAAGGGATTTGACAGCCTTTTCTCCATCTGGCACCTGGAGACAGAAAGCTGCATGCCAAGGCCACTTTAACTTAACAATAGGATGTTGTGGTGGTTGAGTTTTTGTGTCAACTTGACAGGGCTCAGAGACACCAGAGAGCTAGTAAAATGTTATTTCTGGGTGTGTCTGTGAGGGAGTCTCCAGAAGAGATTAACATTTGAATTGCTGGACTAAGTTAGGAAGCCAGTCCTCATGATGCAAGTGAGCATATCTCAACAACGGAGGGCCTGAATAGAACAGACAGCAGAGGAAGGGCTAATTTGTCCTTTTCCTTGAGTTGAGACATCCATCTTCTGCCTTGAGACTTCAGCACTCCCGGGTCTCAAGCCTTCCAGCTGGGACTGAATTACACACAGACTTTCTAGTGTCTCCATCAGCAGACAGCAGATGCGGGGCTTCTCAGCCTCCGTAACTGCATGAGCCAATTCCTCATAATAAACCTTTTCATCTTTATCTTTATCTATATGAGAAATATAGAGATATAAAAATATATATAGATAATCCAAGACAGAGATCAATCTTATTAGGTCTGTGTCTTTGAAGAACCCTGAGTAATACACATATGCCAGTTAGAAGTGACCTTGTCTGGTCAAGGTGGAGAGTACATAAATGCTGTGCTTGCCTTCTCCTATGACAATGTCAAAACTGCAACTAAACTACAGAACAACCATCACTGAAAACCACATGAATTCTAGCTGAATGGAAATCCTATAACTCAGGATATACAGAAGAAGCCATATCGAGACAGGTAGGAGAGGTGGAGACTCAGAACAAGCTGGTCCCACACCCACATGTGTCAGTTTAAAATCAGAAGGGAGCCCTGACTGGTGTGGCTTAGTGGATTGAGTGCTGGCCTGCAAACCAAAGGGTCACAGGTTCGACTCCCAGTCAGGGCACATGCTTGGGTGACAGGCTATGCCCCCCAGTAGGGGGGTGCATGAGAGGCAACCTCACGGTGATGTTTCCCTCTCTCCCTCCCCTTCCTTCTAAAAATAAAGAAATAAAATAAAATAAATCAGAAGGGATATCTCAGCTTTGGAGGTCCCCCTTGAGAAGCAAGGGGTTCCTGCTGTGCACTGTGCCCCCCACCCAGGGTTCCTGTGCTAAGAAGAGAAGTTTGTATAACTTCTGGCTGTAAGATCTTCCTTAGATTGTGGCTGAGTGAGGTGGAGGGCTTCTGGTGTCCAAATTGATCCTCTTAAAGGGCCCAACATGGACTTACTTGGACTCATTTGGTCTGAGCTCTACCCCTGGGGCAGCTCAAAATACACCAGGGACATATTAGGAGGAACTGAATTGTCTGACTTGGTGGGGAGAGCTGGAGGGGCAGCTTTCTCCCAGACAGAAGTACAAGCAAGGCACAAGCAGCAGAGGACCTTGGCCTATACCAGTATCCCTCCAAAGAGGTCCCAGAACCAGCACACTTGTTAGCCAGGTTCAGATTACAGCAGAGCACCCCCCAACCACTTACACAAATGACACACTCAAAGAGCAGACTCTGCAGGCACCAGAGCCCTGAAAAAAAAGAATCCTATCCATAGGGTCAGCCCTTGCATGACATCATCTCTACTGTAGTCATGACCAGTCCTTACAACCAATTAGCCTGAGGATCAATATTCCTATGGTCATTTCAATAGCAATCAAGGCTTAACTGCAACAGGAGGGCACACACAACCCATGCAAGGGACACACTTGGAGCATCCAGCTCAGGTAATCAGGAAGACTATCACTGTACTCTCCAGGACACCTACCACATATTGCCACTCTACCAAGATTGGAAGATGTAGCAGCTCTACCTAATACATAGAAACAAACACAGAGAGGCTGTCAAAATGAGGAGACAAAGAAACATGTCCCAAATAAAAGAACAGAGCAAAAATCCAGAAAAAGAACTAAATAAAATGGAGACAAGCAATCTGTCAGATGCAGAATTCAGAATACTAAATATATAGATTTTTGGTGACCTCAGTGATAACTTTAACAAAGATATGGGAAACATATAAATGAAGATAGAATGTATAAAAAAAGAACCAGTGAGAAATGAAGAACACAGTAACTGAAATAAGACTACATTAGAGAAAATCAATAGTAAATTAGGTGAAGCATAGAACTGAGTCAGTAATTTGGAAGACAAAGTTGCAAAAAACAGCCAATTGGAAGAGCAAAAAGTAAAAACAAATCCAAAGAAATTAAGCTAGTTTAAGGTGCCTCTGGAACAACATCAAGCATACCCAACATTTGCATCATAGAAGTAACCAAGAGGGAAAGAGAGAGAACAAGGGATCGGAAACCTCTTTGAAGAAATGTTGACTGAAAAATTCCCTAACCTGGCTAAGGAAATAAACATTCAAGCCCAGGAAGTGCAAAGAATCCAAACAAGATGAATGCAGAGAGGTCCACATCAAGACACATCATAATTAATTAATATGTCAATGGCTAAAGACAAAAAGAGAGTCTTAAAAGCAGCAAGAGAAAAGCACTTAGTTACCTATAGGGGAGCTCCCATAAGACTGTCAGTTCATTTCTCAACAGAAATTTGGCAGGTTAGAAGGGATTGGCAAGAAATATTCAAAGTAATGAAAAATAAGAACCTGCAACTAAGATTACTCTAGCTAGCAAAACTATCATTTAGAATTGAAGGACAGATAAAGAACCTCTTAGACAAGAAAAATCTAAAGCAATTCATTACCACCAAACAAATATTACAAGAAATGTTAAAGGGACTTTTTCAAAAAGAAGAAACAAAAAAAATTAAGTGTGGATAATAAAATGGCAATGACTATATATCTATCAACAGTTACTTTAAGTGTAAATGAACCAAATGCTCCAATTGAAAGAAATAGAGTGGCTGAGTGGATTTGAAAACAAGACCCTTACATATGCTGCCTGCAAGAGACTCCCTTCCCATTAAAAGACACACAGACTGAAGAAGATACTTCAAGAAAATGAAAACAAACAAACAAAAAAGCTAGGTGGGCATGGCTTAAATGAGACAAAATAGACTTTTAAACAAAGGCCATAGCAAGAGACAAAGAAGGATCCAGCAATTCTACTTCTGGGTATTTATCTGAAGAAACTCAAAATACTATCTGAAAAGACACATGCCTCCATATGTTCACTGCAGCATTATGTACAATAGCCAATATATGGAAGCAACCTCAGTGTCCATCAGTAGATGAGTGGATAAAGAAGAACTGGTACAAGTATACAGAGAACTATGACTCAACCATAAAAAAGAAAGAAATTTTGCTATCTGCAACAACATGAATGGACCTAGAGGGTACATGCTGTATGAAATGTCAGGCAAAGATAAATGCTGTATGATTTCACTTATACATGGAATCTAAAAAAACAAAAACAAAATTTAAAAAGCACAAACAAAGCAAAAACTATAGATGCCGAGAACATCTTTTGGCCATCCTGCCAGATGGGAGAGGGGTTGGGGAGGTTGGTTGAAAAAGGTAAAGGGATTTAGAAGTACAAACTAGTGGTTACAAAATAGTCACGGGGATGTAAAGTACACATAGGGAATATAGTCAATGACAGTGTGATATCTATGTATGGTGTCAGATGGGTGCAAGATTTATTGGGGTGATCAGTTCATAAGTTATATAATGTCTAATTACTATGTCATGCATCTGAAACTAATATAATACTGTAGGTTAAGTGTAATTGAAAAATAAAACACTATTTATAAAAAAGAAGGGACCTCAATTCATACATAAGGAACACAATGGTAAAAAACAGATGAAATAATTTCTCCGTGGTTATGCACAGCTGACAAGTATCAGAACGAGGGCTAGATGGCTGGTCTTCAGACTCCCCCATCCCACTGTTCTCTGTCCCTCATTGCCCTGCTCTTCTTGATAAAGTTCAGCTTCCCAAGTCTGGGATCACAATGGTACACTCAGTTCTTCTTCTTCCACACCCTTCTTGGCATCAACCTGGTTTGGGTGACTCTGTCATACAGAGTCGGGGAGCACAGCCACCATATTTATAGACACACCGGAACAGCAGTTTTCAACCAGCGATGATTTTGTCTCATCAATTTTTTTTGGCAATCTCTAGAGATATTTGTTGTCAGAACATCAGGAGTACTGTTGGCCCTAGTGAGTAGAAGGCAGGGGTGCTGCTGAACACCCTACAGTACTCAGTACAGTCCCTGGCAACAAAGAATTATCCTGCTGTCCCAAATGTCAGTAGTGCTGAGGTGGAGAAACCTGCACTTGAACATCCCAAGGCTCGTCTGCCAAATCCAGAGGCAGATCTGTCCTTGGAATCTGGTTTTGGCAGGAGTCTCCGCACATCTGTGGACATGAGACCAGTAGATTGGGTGGCAGGGTACAAAGAGAGTTAAAATACTGTGGTTGTAGGCCTTGCTCCGTTCTGAACCTGTCTGTGCAAAGAAGCCACTTTTTGTCTCATTCCTTGGATTTTTCTGAAAGATACCTATGCCCCAGAGTGGTCATGACTGCAGAGACAGGAAGCTGTTCAGACCCTGCCCCTAGAAGATGCACTGGAAACACTGAGTGTGCTCATTCAGGCTTGGCTAAGGCAGAAGCAGGGTGCACATCAGGTTGTGTTGCAGCATTCTGGTTTTCACTGCAGCCGGGAAAGTCATGGCCAGAGCACAGCCCTTGTAGGCGAGGCACTCTGACCTGAGCTTCTTCACCCCTCACTCCTTAGGCCCCCTCCCTGAAAGGTGGATGCAACCCCAAACCTGGGGCATTCATGCTCACCTTCTACTTCCCACAGCTCCCAATGCCATCGCTCATTTTCTACCATTTGCTGTGCCCCCAAGCTGTTTTCCGAACCCCAGGCCTTCTATTTATAATCATTAGTAACAATTTCAAGTTCATTCCAGATCAGACATTCTATGATAGCAGATCCGTGGGTCTATCCAATCTCCTACTGGCTCTGCACTGAACCCTCAAAATTGTTATGGAAAATGTCCCAGTTACTCTGCTGCTGAAATGATGGCTTTCCTGCCCCTGACCCTCCATCAGCTCTGGCCACATGGCTTACAACTCCTGAGCCACTCTGTCTGTCCCTCAGGCCTTCCTTTCTATGCACGCCCACCAACTACAAAAACTCTTCCTGGAGGACCCTTGAGGTCCTTGAAAATTACTCTTCAAAAAAATCTACTAGAAATTTCTTGAGGCCCACAAGTGGGTATATCTGGTGCCTCCCACTTAGGAGATACTGAAGAAATATTTGCTAACAAGATTTGCTAATCAGTAGGACTGAAAGATGTAATGGCATTGGGTCATTCTGTATGGTAAGTGACTTATGTCTTGGGAAAGCCAACTGTGCACTATTTTTTAAGTATCCATTTCATTAGTACTGTACAGAGAGCATATCTTTTTCTTATCACTCTTAGTTTCTTGCCCTCTCCCCAGGAGTTCATAGAACAGGAGGAAAAAGAATAAAACCCAGAAACCTAAAGAAGGGATGAAATGGAACCCAATGGGACGTCTTAGTGGCACTGCTGTCCCCAGATCTGAATCTTGGAGGACATCACTCTGACTGAAAGCCTTTGGTGTCCTGACTGGTGTGACTCAGTTGGTGGGGCATCACCCTGCCAGGTGAAAGTTGCTGGTTGAATTCCCAGTCAGGGCACATGCCTGGGTTGCAGGCCAGGTCCCCGGTTGGGGCATGTATGCCTAAAACAGGCAACTGATTGACCTCACATTGATGCTTCTCGCCCTCTCTTTCTCCCCTCCTTCCCCTCTCTCTAAAAATAAATACATAAAATATTATTTAAAAAGTCACTGATTATTTTTATTTCACCATTATCTATCCTTGAGAAAATTGTTACAAATTAACCCAATTAACCCAAATTAACCCTGAAATCTGGCTCTTGTTTTGTCTACTTTAAAATGTAGAGACATGGGCACATTCTTTCAGGTGTATCAGCCTTTTAACCAAAAGGAGAATCAATTTAAGTCAACTGCTTTTAAATATGGCAGTTGTGAACCAGAATCTGTTAATGCGCACAACCATACTTTTCCATCAAGTCTATTCTTTTAACTGATAAATCTCCCCAGAGCAGAAACCACAGCCACAAAATGTCACAACAGAGAGTAAAACACTGTGGGCACTTAGTAACTCAGAAGTCATTACACCTCAGTTCTACAGCGGCAGCCACACTTGCTGGAGCTGTGGAGCTGTGAGATTTTTCATTAATTGTGTGGGGCCCCAGGATGTGTTTTGGTTTTGCAAGCTCTTTGGCAGATCCTGCCTTCCTGTTTATCTGCCTCTGCCTGCTCTTACAGCACACACACCGAATACCAGTGGAGGTCTTTTACAATTCAAAACCACAGAAGACCAGAACATGTGTCATTAGACTGAAAGTAAAAAGATAGTAGCTCTGGAAGACGTGTGTCCCTATCTCCTTTCACTCTGAAGGCTGCAATTAAACATGTTCACAGAGAATGCATCCTTGCTATCCTAAGAAAGGGAGGGATATGAACCCAATTATTTGGTAGTCAACTTTGCCCCTAAAATAAATGAAACTGCAAAGCTGTCTTTTACCAGATGCCCAGGCACTGACAGAAAGCTGTGCGACCAGAATTTCATATCCATTCCCTTGGGGCATGATTTAAACCAAGAAATCTGTCCTCAGGAGGCAAGTGGGGAACAGCTCCAGGGACAGTTGAAAAATGATCGTGAAGGGTTTTTGTCTCCCTCTCAACCCTGCAAAACTAAGTGAAACCGATCTCTGATTGATTATTAAACACTTTGCATTAAATGGCTGGGGGATATTCTGCTCATTAAATCCATGACTCTTAGCAGAGCTATTTCTGCCAGATTATACCACGGTGGGGGTGGAGATGGTGGGGGGGAGGGGCACAGATAATGAGAAGGAAGTAATAGTATCGAGTTGGCAAAACTCTTGAGGAAAGTTAAAAACACTTCTGTTAGCAGCATCACCTGCCAAATGGATGCCATTGTTTTTTTGAGATTAAGAAATCAGGTGAACATTTAGTAAGTTATATGAATGTGTAATCAGTAACAACTGTTATTTAAAAAATTTAAAAATTGAAAAAAAAGTCAGGTAAACAAATACAAGTTATCCCCTTCACTACGGAAAGCAGGTCCTCACTATGGGGACTGAAAGAATAACATCCAATGGATTTCTTTTCTTCTATTTGGAAGGGACATAAACATAGGACAGATTTTCTCCTCAAATAGATTCTTTTAAGTATTAATATTAATAAAGGTTAACATATTTCTCTTTATTTTGGTAATAAATTATAATTATTTCTAGCATCATTTACTTGTGCATTTGAAAAGATTTTGCACACCAGTGCCTTTCACCGTGGGGTTTGATATCAACATGGATTCCTTGGTCTTAAACAGAACAGTTGATGAGACTCAAAGGTATGGGTAGAGGAGGTGTCATTATGCTTATATTTACTAGATGTGTGTTCTTTTCATTCTTATGGCTTTTATTTTTTCCTCCACTTTACTTGGAATAACATTGTCTCCTCTCTATCTGGGTTTAAAAGATGATTACCTTTTTGTTTAGAATACACTAAACAAATACAATTATTCTGTTTGTTGCTAAGCAACCGAGCTAGGTTACCCAGAAGAATCTCACTCCGCTGTCAGATCCTTGTTCCCTTTTTGATAATTGACCACGGAGAGAGTTTGCTGGAGAAGGGGAGAGCTGGCAATCAAGAAACTTGAGAAATTAAAAAAAATTAACTGTCCCAGTTTTGTCAAAAACTTTTACCTAAACAAATACAATGGAATACCATTCAGTACAAAAAAGGAACAGATCACTGATACATACAACATGAATGAAACTTAAATGTGTTAGGAAGAAGCCAGACACAAAAGAGTACATGCTATGTGTATTTCATTTCCTTTAGATGGAACTCGAGAAAAAACACATCAGGTAGGGATTGCCTGGGATGGGACACAGGGAATTTCTAGCGATGATGGAAATGTCACAGCATCTGTATCTTGATTGTGGTAAAAGTTACACAGCATGCAAAGTGAAATGAAACTTAAATGGGTGCATTTAGTTTTTGTAAATTATATCTCAATAAAGAAACCAAGGCCATTTATGCTTATTGTATGTTCATTGTATGTAGCAGGTCTTAGTTGTGTCATTTTTAGGACTAGGAATATCTTTTCCTACGAAGAGTAAATTTTTTCTTTACAGGGAGAAGGAAATTTGTGTTACATAAATAAAATCAACTTATCTTTTAGAGAAAGAGTTATTATTTTGTTAAAGAATGCTTACTTGAAAAGTGTTATAATTAATATTTCCCACTTGGCTGCATTTTCCCCTCTTTTTTATTAAAAGTTATACATGCAAATAACTTAAAGAGTCTTCCACTCCACAGAAACAACTACTTTCAACTCTTTTAAGCTGTTTCTCTTGGAATTAATTTTGCAATTCTAGTTATATGTTTATAGTGTCACTCCCTGATTTTCCAGATTATGCTTTATTGGTTTCTCACTCTAGAAATTTTATATTTAGTGCTCTTTCTCTCTCTCTCACACACACACATGCACACACTCACAGATGAAACTTCCAGTTTCTCATCTTCCCAATGAGGTTATGTTCCAATTTTGTTTAATTTTGGTACCTAACTTATTTAGATGATGTAAATGTCATTCACTGCTGAGACAAGTAGCAACTATGATTTCTTTTCCTGCCTAACTTTTTGTTTCCCCTGGAGGTAATAAGTGCTGGGGTTTTGTGTGTTCAGTTTGCTCCAATGACGCCCCACGCCATCCAGGCCCACCACACAACTGCCGTCCTGCTCCTGCTTCCTGATTGTCCGTGCACTCCCTTCACCTCTCGTTGGGTTGACTCCCCTGTTGACTTGTCTTAGGAAATTCCCTTAAAAAAGGATGAATGGCAGGTCTACTTGACTAGAAATATTTTTAAATCTATCCTTATATATAAATGATTACTTATCTGGCTATAAATATCTAGATAGAAATGCATTTCTTTTCTGAAATTTGAAGCCATTTTTTTACTCTCTTCTTAGTTTCTAGTGTTATTTTGAGAAATCCAAGCCATCCTGATACATGTTGCTATAGGAAACCATTTTCTTTTTCTGAAAGATTTTCACAGAATCCTCTCTCGTCCCACTGTTCTGAGGCACCACCATGACCTGCCCAGGCATGGGCCCATTTTCACCCACTGTGCCAAGGACTCCATGGTCCCTTTCAATCTGTCAACTTATTTTCATCCGTTCTGGAAAACTCTGAACTCTTTCTCTGATGATTGCTTTCACCCATATTATTTATATGTTTGGACAATCTGGACTCAATTTCCAATGATCTTTTCATTCTTATTTTCTATTGCTTTGTGTATTTTCTCAGTTTTATCTTCTAATACTTCTATTGAGCTTGTTGCCATCAGACTGTGATTTTTAAGAATTGTTTTTTCACAGGGTATGATATATTCTTTTATTTCTCTGCATATATTAATGTTCTGTCTTAGTTTTGTTCTCCCTATACAGTCTCCTCCAAGTTTGTGTTTTCCATGTGTTTTGGTCTCTGTCTTAGTCTGTTTGGGCTACTGTAACAAAAATATCATAGAGCGAGTGGTGTATAAACAATAAACATTTATTTCTTACAGTTCTGGAGGCTGAAGTCCAATCAAGAAGATCAAAGCACCAGAAGATTTTTTTGTCTATGAGGGATCTCTCCTATGTTTCTAAATGGCTGTCTTTACACTGTGTCCTCACAAGAGCTCTCTGGGGTCTCTTTTACAAGGACACTAGTCTCATCATGGGGGTTCCACTTCCATGACCCCATCACCTCCCAATGGCCCCATCTCCTAACATCATCACCTTGGGGGTTAGAACTCAACATATGGATTGCAAGGCAGGGGAACACAGCATTCGGTTCACTGTGGTCTCTCTCTTTTATGATGAAGGCTTTCCACCAGTGACTAATGATCTTTTGCTATCTGCTCATACTTAAGGCTGGAGCACTAAATGGCAGATGAGAGGCTCTCTGTGTGTACAAGAGCTTGGTGAATGGGCACCTCACTTTCTGTCAGGTGAGGAAGAAGTGGAGATCTGGGTCCTAACTGCTTCTCATACAGACTTTTATTGAATCCTTTTATTTCCACCACCATTTTCAACATGATTCCAGGGGTGTCCATGCAGCTAATTCCTGAGCTCTGTGTTCTGCCTCTTGACTGTCCCAACTGCAGGCTTAGAATCCATCTTTCTTGGATCTGTATACCTTTCTGCTAAAGAGATACCTTTTGTTAGCCAGCTGCAAATTCCCCCATCATTTTTTCTCCTTCTGTTCTTACCTGTGTGAATTTACAATTTATGATGACTGTTGGTTATTTGCTAACCCCTTTTAGGTTGCTTTGCTGGTTTTAGGAGAGAATGGAGAGGAATATTTGAGATCCACCTGCCATCTTTAACTAGAAAAAAATTTTTTAAGGGTTTTAATTTTATATTTTGGATCAGTAACAGAAGAAAAGAAGAAGTTAGAAAAATACACACATATAGATAAAGTAAATATGGGAAAAACATACACAGAAAAAGAGAAAAGTTTGACAAAGCAAAACATACACGGGGGGGGGGGGAAATTAGACCAAGTAAAAGCCACAGACTTATGAAACAACAGGTCTGTGGAACACTATTACTGTCATTGTCCTTGTTCTGTAGTGGAGGACATCGAGAGAAAGGTCTTCTTCATGAAATTCACATGAACTACTGAACAGAATCCATGGCAGGATGGTTCCTTGGGACAGAAAAAGACTCTGGATTTATGTCTTTAATGAAACTCGGTTTGTTCCTTAATAGGATTACTATTCTCTCTTCTACCTCCGTGCCCTCCGCAACCAAAGGGAGACATTCTGCTGGTTAGTGGAGAAAAATTGTGAGGAGTTAGTGCAGACAGGCCCCAAGGTGAGTTTGGCACCTTTGGATTGAAGAATCTCTGTGCCCAGATAGTTTACTCTGTTCTTTATAATACTGAATCACAAAAAGCAACTAAACTATCTAACAATGGAGGGATGATTTTTAAGTGTCATGTTTTTGCACTTTAGGCATATATTATCTCTAAACCTCACAACAACCTGCATGATAGGTATTTGTATCACCATTTCACAAATGATGAAACTGAAGCTCAAAAAGGTGGTGTGATTTTGCTCAAAGCCACCTTGAATGTAAAGGACTGAAATTTAACTCAAAACCAGTGTTTATTGCCCTGTATCATGCTGTGAGAAAGCCAAGACATGCTTTTCAGACATCCTTTTCTAGGATTTTGTGTTTTTGTTTCTTGAGTTGACTTAAACTCAACAGATCTTAATTATTATAACCAGGGAAGCAAGAAATTGTAAGTTCCTAAAACTTCACCAGCCACAAGAACCATTTCAAATAGGCAGAGGAGCAGGGACTTAGAAACCAATGAGCTGCTGACACTGTCAGACTTTCCAGAGCTGCGAGCTAAACGGCAAACAACACAAATCCATTGGCAGACTGCCAGCCATGCTGTCTGCCCTCCCAGCACAGGGTTTTCACAACTGTGTGCCCTTGGCTGGTGCAAACCCTGCAAAATACCTTCTAAGTACCATTATTTTGAAACTTGAGAGGACCATAGAAAAATTCAGATAGCTCGTTCCCAAGCAAAGTTTCGAGATACCACATACACATAACACACTCTGAACTGTGGGGATTTTCCATTTAAAAAGTACAACTTGTGACACTTAAAAGAAAACAACTGTTTCTTTGCCTGCCAATGCCATAATCTTTTTTCCTAACTGCACCTTAGTGGAAGAGATTAATTGTCTCAGGCTTACTTTGAAATCAGTCTACAGCAAAGACCAAATCGGAGAACGCATGGAAGAGCTGATCATTATACACCACCACTTCTGCAGCAACGAGGCTCCAGAATCTGCCAAACATCCATGCAACAGTTTGAAGGACTCGTACTTTGTGAAAAATTAAAATATCAGCTGCCCTATTCAAAATTATCTACATTATCAGTGATAAATAAGCCTGAAATTAAGGTTTTACAGTTTTATTTAAATGCAATTCTGAAACAAATTCACACTGAAATGCAAACCGCTAACAATGCTTAAGATGCCACCCCTCTCACTGACTTTTGACTTAAATTGGGGGCACTGCCGTCATTGCCTGCACCCTCCATGCTTTGGCTCTCTCTTTCTCTTTCTTCTATATTCTTTATTCCTTACCTAGGTGTGTACGATTCTTGCTTAGAATAACAAGGACCCACCGAAGAATCATTACTAATTGTTTTTATGGGGAATTCAAAATTTTGAAAAGGCAGCCAAAATAATTTGTTCTTTTGCAGAAGGCTGAAATTTTTGGAAAGTTATGGAAAACTGACACTGAAGTGTCAGGGATGATAGTTTGCCTAAAGCTTGAATAGTTTAAAGCAGGAAAATGTTGACATGATAGTAAACCAAGCGGAATTAGATTTCCACCTTTAACAACCGGAGTGGATCCCAGAGAGGGGAAAAGCTGAAAGGCCATGGTCCTTAATCCCACTGAGCACACCTGCTGAAATACCTCTGTGTGCACCTCTGCTCTCTGTGTTGCTGGCATCCCATCAGGTCTCTCTCCTCTGCTTCTAAGGAGGAGGAAGGCTTTGGAGGGATGAAGAGAACAGAAGAAGGAGGACACATGCAAGCCCTCCTGGCAACCCGCCTTCTCCAGTGGCTCCTGTGTGCCAAGAAAGAGATGAAAAAGCCACTGCCGTATTCCAGAGGAATATGACATTTGATGAGTTGTGTTGTCACAGATCGTAGGCCACAGCCCTGAGAACAAAGTACGGGAAGGTACTTGGTATAGTGTTCAGCACACTGTACATGCTCTAGAAGTTTCTGTTAAATCTCAAGCCAATCTGAGTGGCTAGGGCCTATTGTGCTCTACTGAGGGAATGTGACTTTCATGGGACACAACTTCCAGGGGCAGGGAGGGAGTAGGGGCGCTGTGGGTGGGATGAGGTGAGTGAGGGGGAACTGAGAAGTCAGGGGCAGTACAGGTCTGAAGAATGAAGGGCAGGGAGAAAAGACTGCCACTTACTACCCATCCATTCTCCCCTTATTAAAGACCAACTTGCTATTTTTAGCTGGGCACTCAACATTACATTTCCTGGCCTTACAATTTGAAGTGCCCATATGACTAAGTTTTAGTCAATAAGACATAAGTGAAGTGGCTCAGTGGGACTTCCAGGAAGTTTTCTTGAAGGGCATACACTACTAGGAGTAGTCCTTTTTGAATTCCTGCTGCACTTCTTTCTTCTTCCTTCTTTGAAGATGTGCTAGCTGGAGCTCCAGCAGCTATTTTGAACCATGAGGTGGCCTTCGACATCTTCAGTGCATGCATGCAATGACCATGCATGCACTGGAAATGTCTGACTGGAAACATCAGAGTGTGGGTCCTCAAGACCACTTTAGCAGCCTTGTGCTGCTCATCTGCCGTGACAGAGAAGCAAACTTCTATGTTGCTAAAACAACTGCTGTTTTGTGGTTTTCTGTTATGTGTGACCAAACTTAATTTTAACTAACCAAGAAATCTACTCTCCTTTGCCCTCTAAGTAACCTCAGTTGAATGGAAATGGCTTCCCACTTATAGTTATATACAGCAAGGATGCTGACAGTTTTTCTACCATTAAATAATAATTTTGTTTTAGCATGATTTATTTAATTAAAATACTCATTTCTTTTTATGCATGCTTTTTCTGGTTTGCTATCAGATTTCCAAGAAATAGAAAGAAGTCAACTTGCTTTCAATGCAACAGTGGTTTCTGCAAACTAAGAGCAAGGCAGGATCACAAACACAAACAGTGAGAACAGTCTGCCTCTCTGTTCCTCCTCCATGAGCTCTAGAAGTCCCAAGAGGCAGTTCTCACACGCTTGCTCACAACACTCTCCTTTGCCTAATGACACTTTCCCTTCCTGTTTTCCAGCTCCCTGAAGTTGCCTAGAAGGCAAAGATGAGGTCTGGCCTGCTCCCCCTTGTTCAGGTCACTACTTCTTCATATTCCGAAGTACTTCAAATGCACCCTATCCAATTCCTGAATGCCTTGTCACACACTTGCCTCAACAAGGACTTCTTGTACTTTCAATATCTTAAGTCATTTCACAGCAATTTTAGTGAAAGAACTCTTTCAAATTTTTTTTTTCTGCACAGGATCCTTTCTTTAGAATCCAAGCTTGATTATAAGGCCCTGGAGGGAGGTTTTTGTCTTACTATTCTTTGCATTCCTCACACCTACATAATGTCTTAGTCCATTTGAGTTTCCATAACAAAAATGCTATGAACTGGGGGGCTTATAGATAACAACCATGGCTCGCAGCTTTGGAGGCTGGAAGTCTGAGATCAAGGTGCTGGCAGATTCAGTGTTTGGTGAGAGCTGCTTCTTCATTCATAGCTGGTGACTTCTCCCTGTGTCCTCACAGAGCAGACCAGGGAGGGAACTCACTGAAGTCCCTTGTATAAGGGACACGAGTCCCATCATGAGCGCTCCACAATCATGACTTCATCACCTCCCAGAAGCCCCACCACTGAACACCTCACCTTGGGGATTGGGGTTTCAACATGTGAATTTGGGGGACACAAACATTCAGACCATTTCACATAGTGCTTCATATCAGGCAGGTGTTCATTGAAGTTTTTGAATGCATTAGGGCTCCAGTAGCCAACAACATGATTGCATTTATTCTCTTTTCTACCTGTACAATTGCCTTGGTAATAAACTCAACTCTTGCATGTCCCAGCTCTCATCTTTAGAGACACGTTCTTCCCCAGAGACTCTTTTTACCCCTGAATATTTTAAAGGATCTTAGGTCCTTAGGTTGTGACTCTGCCACACAGAGTCCTGAACATCTAGGAGGGGCTGGGGGAGAGGAGACAGTTGTTGGCCTCATGACCCTGCTATGTTGGAAGTCACACCTAACACATCCTCAGTCCTCAACTCCCCACTTTTTTCTCCCACCATACTTTCATCATCCCTCTACTGACAGGGGAAAAGGAAGAGGCATGATAAAATAGTAACATCACAATACTCATTTGGGACTGGACAGATACTGGAAGAAGGGGTGACTTGTAGGCTATTGGCTAGGCTCCTCATGGGACAACTTTAGGTGATGGTGTGGGGTTTAGTTCCTTGAGTTGCAGAGCAGAGGGTGCAGGATGGACACACAATTCAGCTCTTGAATGTGGGTGTAGGCAGGAGGGAGGAGGGGTCCTTACTACCTGTTAACCTTCTGGTGAAAAAAACCACTAGACCACCCAAAGGCATATATGTTGGCAAATCAATGACTACAAACACAAGGAAATTGCTGATTTGTGGTTTTAAAGCAAATCCTTGGGAACATTACAAGTTGTTCATATGAAGCAGACATAGCATGGGCAGCCTTGGTGCATAAATAAGCATGTGCTTCCCTTAAGCCCCAGGATTTTGCTAAGCTGACTGAGAAAACTGTCATGTGGCATTGACCTTATGTCCCTGTGGGCCATGGATTATAGAACCTACAGAGGCTCATGTACAGCTCCAAAGATGTCCAGAAATGCTTTTCTCCCTTTCTTTCTAGTTCAAATCCTCATCCTAGTGGAGCAGATGAGATGCTGAGACACCTGGGTTCAAGTTGGAGTTCTGACAGCAAGTCGGGTGTGTGTACATGGGTGGTTAATTCAGTCAAATGATTTCATCTCCCCACATCTCAGCCATGGTGATCATGGGGATGATAAGTTCTGCTGGGTATAACTCACACATTTGCGTAGATATCAAATGGGGGAATTTGTTTGAAACACAATTTTAAAGCCCCAAAGTCTAAACTGCAATGCTTAATTTCCATTTTTTAGCTTTCCTCCCCCTTTCTTGTGTCCTTAACTCATATGTTTTTTCCTTTGTTGTGTTTACACGGATTTGTGTACTTTTTAAAATGCTAGGAAAACCATTCTGACCTGTGAGCTCCATTTGGCTTTATCTTCCATAAAACTGAGCAAAGTACTTCATATAAAACAAGACTCTAATGATTTTGGCTGGAGGCATGTGCTTAGGGCATAAAGGTAAAAATAGGCTGCTTGTCTGAACTCAGGGGCCTCCACGGGCAGCGGTATTCTGCAGAGTTCACAGCTTTGGCATAATTCTGTTCTTAGCTCCATTAGGAAGCTCCCCATACATTTTATACAAAGTTGTTCACTTTAGTTCCCAATGCTTCCAATTTCTTTTTCAAACATTACTTGAATATTGGCACTATACAATCTCTATGGGACTTCTGTGTAAAAGAGAAGAAGTTAAAAACAGTAGATTCCAAACCATGCCAAAGTAGGCCATATAAGCACTGGGTCAAAGCAGGAAGATGGCTTAAGATTTCCTCAAAGACACAGAATTTCATTTCTTTTAAATAAGACACTAGTTTGAATGATGAGAGGACTTTATCCAACCAAGCATCTCAGTGCCGTGACAGACTCACAGCACAGAAGGAAGAGGCACGTGCTGAGAAAACCTTTCTCCCTGCTTTTCACAGGTTTGATAGCAACCCCCCCCCCCACCCCACCCTGGACAACAAGGAACAATTCTATGCCAAACACTTAGCAAGTCTACAATCACCCCTCCCAACATGCCCCCCACACCAGTACGATTATTAATTTCATTTGACCAAGAAAGAAACTGAAGCTGAGAGAGGATTAATAAAGTTGAGAAAGCCACCAACTAGAAGTGACACAGCTGGAATTTTAACAAGTTTTTCTAGTTCATTTTACGGTTTTCTTTGTAGTTAATTGATAAACTTATTTTGGTTTTAAATACCACAGGAGTGAGAAGTTTATGCTGTTCACATGCCAGTAACATTATAACTTTAATGAAATGTATTGAGGTAACACTGGTTAATGACATTACATAGATTTCAGGTATAACACTGTATAGTACGACATCTATCTACTCTATTGCGTGCCCACCATCTAAAGTCTAGTCTCCTTCCATCACCATATATTTGACTCACTTCACCCTCTTCCTCCTCCACCACCCTGTACAGGATGTAAATGACTAAGGGGAACCGTAAGTATTTTTCCTCTGGAGTTTGGGTGAAGCCTCTTTGGTCATTCAATGGTTCAAATCTAATGTCTTAAGATGAGGATGACCTGAGTTGCTCCAGATCACTGAGCTAAGTGTGGGGATAGCCTGTCCCACACCTCTTTCCCGGTCTGCACTGCAGCCCTTTGTGTGCTGATTTGATCACGAATGTTAGTTAGTAATAGGAAGTCATTTTTTTATAAGTTATAACTTTTGATGCAGTTGGTAATGATGGTATGATCAGAGCATGTTTAAATATCCTTTTCTCCAATTATAAATGTAATTGATGGAAATTATAGCAATTTCTATAAAATCTCTAGAAAATTCAGAAAATAATAGAAAAAAATCCCTTATAATTACTACACACCACAGTTAATGGAATATTGGAAATTTGTGCCACATTTCCTTATAGCTTCCTTTTCTAGGTCCATAATTGGCAATATGCTTTGTTTGCCAAAAGAGAGCTACTTTGTTCACTTAATATCATATTGAGTATTTTCCCTACACCACAAAAATTTACATGAGTAACATTTTATACCCTTCAGACTGGCATGACTTGCCATAACTTATTGAATTATCCTCCCTGTGGTTGGACATTTAGATTATTTCTTTTAAAAATGTCATAAATAACCATTTCTATTTTTGCTTAGTACACATTCCCAGAGTACAACGACTTGGACTTGGGGGAGAAGGAATATTTTGCAGTGCAATATGTTACCAGAAAATAGCTTTAGAGAAAGGCTGGATGAATTTGCACAAAATGAGGTGGACACTCTCATTGTGTCCCCAGGTTTCCCCAACATTTTGGGATTCACTCTTGTAACCTCTATGGATTCCTACAGCCACCTCCATGATCATCTGGTCCCATCACCTCAGAAAACCTGTTTTCTGACTGGATGAGTGACACAGCTTGAGAGGGATACCCATTTTCAGAAGTCTGTGTCCACACCCTCTAAGCATAGATGTGGGTGCCCTTGAGATCCAAGGGCTGCTTCCCACACATACCCTGGGCTCCACTGTCTCATCCACAAGGTATGGCTGTGTGCTGGGACCAGCCCTTCACACCTATCTCCCTCGCAGGTAGATGGGGCAGGGGGCACTTCCAGAGACAGCTAACCCTGAGGACCCTGCTCTCCCCCACATCCTTCTCCTCACAGGCTCCCCATATGCTCCTACCTCTCAGCTGCAACAATGGAGTGCTTTTAGACTCCATCTGAAGTCACTTTGTGCATTCCTGGCTGTTGGCACCTGGAATACCTTGCTGTGTAAGTAGGAAGTCCTGGTTTGTCTTCCTCAGGAGACCTGTTACTTTAAAACTATAAAGATCAGATTAGGGTTCTCCAAGCTTATTACAAGTTCTACCTAAACTTGGGGTGTTTACAAGTGTGTTCCCAAGTGGTAGGGAGCTGTTGGTCAAGTTTGCATTAGGATTAGGGGCAGTGGAGGTGGTATTGGTAAGTGTAACTTGTACTAAGCAAGTTTCCCTTTGACCAAATGATGAAGATCTAATGGTTTAACCAGCTGGGACTTGGCATCTTAGGGCTCCAGCAAAAGAAAGGATTAATCAGGATGCCAGTTCCTTGTCAAGGGTCTTGAGTCTCCCAGGTGGTTTGTGATGTGAATTGAGAAAGTTTACTATAAAGGCCCCCAGACTCAGGGTCTCTAGGTCAGTCCTAAATTGAGAGGGATGATTTCCTCTGTAGAGCAGAGAGCCTTCTGGTTACAGCATGAATAGATCTGATTACACTTGTGAGTGTTCACATCTCTCGTCCTTAGTCCTGTGATTTTCTAGGTCAATGGATTATTTCCCAAATCATGAACAAAATCCAGCTTTAAAAAATGGGACTGGCCCTGACTGGTGTGGTTCAGTGGACTGAGTGCCAGCCTATAGACCAAAATGTTGCCAGTTTGATTCCCAGGCAGCTCACATGCCTGGGTTGCAGGCTGGGTCCCAAGTTGGGGGTGTTTGAGAGGCAACTGATTGATATATTTCTTGCACATCAACATTTCTCTCCCTATCTTTCTCCCTCCCTTTTCATCTCTCTAAACATAAGTAAATATATAAAGTCTTTTTTAAAAAAAATAGGACCAAATGCCAATGGCTTAATATACACTGTTCTACTGAATTATTTATATTAAGTCCATCTAAGAGGGTCTCAGAATGACAGGAGAAAAATCAGGAAGTGATTTTTGTTCTACAGAGGCTGCATAAGTAGAAAGTTATTGATCAGATATAACCTAATCATTTCAGGAATAAGAGTAACTTTGTCATGATATCTGAAATGGAAGGAAATAGTACAATGGTTAGAAGTCAGTTCTATCCTGTGCATCTTCAAAGAGGGAGAAAACAATGCTGAATTCCATGGCAAATCAGGGCCTGGTGAGGAGGAGAAAGTGAGGCTGTAACTACTTGGCTATCGACACACCCACTGACAACATCATACTCAGTGGGCAAAAACTACAAGCATTCCCCTGAAGATTGGGAAAAAGGCTCGGATGTCCACTTTCACCTCTCTTATTCAACATAGTACTGAAAATCCTAGCCTTAACAATCAGACAGGAAGAAAAAATAAAAGGTATCCAAATTGAAAAAGAAGAAGTAAAAATATCTTTATTTGCAGATAGCATGATACTATACATAGAGAACCCTAAAGATTCCACCAAGAAACTACTAGAACCAAATGAATTCAGCAAAGTAGCAAGATATAAAATTAATATCCAGATCAGTTGCATTTTTATATGCCAATAATGAACTACCAGAAAGGGAAATTAAGAAAACAATCCCATTCACAATTGCTTCAAAAATACCTAGGAATAAATCTAACCAAGGATGTAAAAGACCTGTACTTGGAAAACTATAAGACATTGAAGAAAGAAGTTGAAGAAGATACAAATAAGTGGAAGCACATACCGTGTTCATGGACAAGAAGAATTAACATCATTAAAATGCCTATACATTCAACACAACTCCTATCAAGATTCCAATGATGTGTTTCACAGAGCTAGAATAAATATTTCAAAAATTCATATGGAACCACTAAAGACACTGCATAGCAACAGCTATCCTGAGAAAGAAGAACAAAGTTGGAAGAATAATGCTACCTAACATCAAACAATACTGTAAAGCTATATTAGTCAAAACAGCATAATACAGGCATAAAAACAGAAACATGGATCATGGAACAGAGCAGAGAGCCCAGAAATGAACTCATACTTTTATAGTCAATTATTGTTTGACAGAGGAAGCAAGCACATACAATGGGCTAAAGATATGTTATTCAATAAATAGTGTTGGGAAAATTGAACAGATATATGCAGAAAAATGAAGCTAGACCACCATACAAGAATAAATTTAAAATAGATTAAAGACTTAAATATCAGACCCAAAACCATAAAAATCCTAGAAGAAAACATAGGCAGCAAAATCTTAGACACTGCTCATAGCAACATTTTATTTATACATCTCCTCAGGCAAGGGAAACACAAGAAAAAAAATAAACAAATGGAACTGCTTAAACTAAAAAGGTTTTGCACAGCAAAGGAAAATATCAACAAACTAAAAAAGTAACCCATGGAATGGGAGAACATAATCTGGTAAGAGTTTAATATCTAAATTTTGTAAAGAATTTAGAAAACTCAAGGCCAAAAAAAACAAACAACCCAATTAAAAATGGGTGAAGGACCTGAATAGACACTTCTCCAAAGAGGATGTACAGATGGCCAATAGACATATGAAATGATGCTCAACATCACAAATTGTCAGAGAAATGCAAATTAAAACCACAATGAGATATTACCTCACACCTGTCAGAATGGCCATCACCAATAAGTCAACAAACAACAAGTGCTGGTGAGGATGTGGAGGAAAGGGAACCCTTCCACACTGTTGGTGGGAATGCAGACTGGTGCAGCCATTGTAGAAAGCAGTATGGAGATGCCTCAAAAAATTAAAAATTGATCTGCTTTTTGACCCAGCAATTCCACTTCTGGGAATATATTTGAAGCACTAATTTGAAAGAACATAAGCACCCTTATGTTCATTGCAGCGTTATGTACAATTGCCAAGATATGAAGGCAACCCAAGTGTTCATCAGTAGATCAGTGTATAAGACAACTATGAAACATTTACAGAATGAAATACTACTCGACCAAAGAAGAAGACAATTTTGTCCTTTACAACAATATGGATGGACCTGGAGAGAATTATGCTAAGTGAAGTAAGCCAGTCAGAGAAAGACAAATACCATATGATTTAACTCATATATAGAATCTAATGAACAAACTGAACAAGCAAAATAAAGACAGACTCATAGATATGGAGTAGGATGACAGCTGTGGAGGGGGTTTGGGGGTGAAGAGATTGAGAAAAAAGGAAAAAAGACTCATGGGCATGGATAGCAGTATGGGGATTATGGGGGGAGTGGAGTATAAGGGAGATAAATAGTAATGGAAAAACATACAATAAAAAAATTCTCGGCTGTCAAGGAGCAGATGGCTGGCTTGCAAGTGTGTGTGGGTGGGAAATGTGCTAAATGGTATTGGCATATGTTTCTTCAAGTCTTTGACCTGCTTGTTTCTCAAAAGATTCTATTAAATGCTCAGACTGGAAAGTTGTAACAGCAAAGGAAAGTTAAAAATGAAACAGGAAAAAAATAGAAAGATTTACTGACACATGCACCTACCTCTTCTTTATGTCACTGATCTATATTATAAGTAATCAGTTTACTCATTCTGAAAAATATCAAAACACCACCTCAAATTTTCCATCCACTCCCCAACCAACCACCACACCCAATGGCACTAGAGTGCAAAGCAGAGGACCGAGGGAGCATGCTGCTGGGCTGTGGGCCTGTGGGGGGGCAGAGTCCCTCTGACCCTCATCTCTGGACCATCCACGCGGGTGTGCATTGTGCGACCCTGCGAGTAAAAACAGCACTACAGTTCTGAACAGTTTATTCAGTACAGTAATATATTTTCAAAGTGTGATACCAGTTTTGCTCATGTTAGACCAAGACTTAGGCTTCTATTTGAATCAATATTTTCTTTGATTGAGAAGTTACCCGTTGATCATATTTGCTATTTACCCTCAAGTCACTTTACTGTAAACTTCCTGAGAGCAGGACACTTCTCTGCACTTAGCACAGGGTTTCTAGCTTGAGCAAAAAGATAATCATTCATTATTCGATTGGTTGTTTGTAAATGTCTCACTAGATTATAAATTCTCTAATGGCCTGAGTCATGTCTTCTATTTTAACAGTTTAATGCTTTATTGCAGCCAGCACAATGTCTGGTAGTCTGTGGTGGGCAGAATACACTCTCTTCCCTCTCCGGTGGAAGAAATGCTCAAAGATGGAAAATGGGCTGCTACTGGTCCACCTGCACAATGTTCCAATGAGTGGGTGGCACCCAGAGGATCAGACTGCGTTCCATCTATCTGTAAGGTGCAGGTGAAGGAACCCTAATACAGTCGTGTGCTGCTTGACAACAGGGAGACAATCTGAGAAATGTGTTCTTAAGCCACTTAGTCTTTGTGTGAACATCGTAAAGTACACTTACACAAAGCTGGATGGTGTAGCCTACTGCACACGTAGGCTGTGTGGTTCAGCCTATTGCTCCTAGGTTACAAGCCTATGTTACTGTAAAAACAACATAAGACTAGGTCAAGTACAGGGGAAAATGATGCAATCAAGAGATGCAAAGAACACAAGAGGTATGAGGCTGCTGCTGGTGTAACATGGCATACTGTTTTACAACAAACTTTTTTTTAGAAGTAGAAAGAGTATGCTCTAAAACAACAGTAAACAGTATAGTATAGTAAATATGTAAACCATTGACGTAGTTGTTTACTATTAAGTACTATGCACTGTGCATAATTGCCTAAATTACACTTCCATCCCACCGGCAGCACAGTAGGTTTATTTAGACCAGCATCACCACAGACATGTGAGTAATGCATTGCACTGTGACCCCATGATGGCTGACATCACTAGGAACTAGAAATTTTTCAGCTGGCTTCATTGATTGAAAGACTTAATATTGTTCATTCTTTTTTGTTATGAAATATAACACATGCATAAAAGTGCATATAAGATAAATGTACAATTTAATGAAATATTATAAAGCAAACTCCTGTTTAGTCACCATTTAAGTCAAACACTAGAAATTGCCAACGTTCCAGAGCTCCACCATCTTGCACCCCCCTGCCCTGTCACAATGCTCTGTGTCTCCTCTAGAGGGAGCCACTGCCTGCCTTTCTTTGTAGTTTTTGGCACCTATGCAGGCATGCTTTCCTTACTTACCTTTTACGTAGTTTTAGCACTTAAGCATCTGCAAAAAATACACCCAAAATACAGTTTTTGACTTTGTATAAACAGAATCATGTACTCTATATTATTTTATTTCTGACTTTGTTCAATATTATATTTTTAAGATTTGGCCAAGTTATTCTGTGTACCTGTCATTTATTCATTTCCCTTGCTCTATAATATTCCACCATTTAGTTATTAATTTTCTTCCTGAAGGATGTTGGGTGTTTCTAGTTCGGAGTTGTAACCAACTATGCTGCTAAACACATTCTTGTCCCCTTACTAAGAAAATGTATAAGCACACATTTCTCTAGGGCAGTGGTTTTCAAAATGTGGTCCCAAAAGGCACCATCAGGATTGCCTGGGAACTTCTTAGAAAGCCATATCCTTGGGCCCGCTTCTGCCCTACAGAATCAGAAACTCTGGGGGTGGGGCCTGGCCATCTGTATTTTAACAAGTTCTCCAGGCAACAGCGAAGCACACCAAAACTTGAGAACCACTGTTCTAGGGAATATCTACCCTAACCTAAGCTTGGAACTGATTATTTGGAAGGGTCAGGATATATATGCAAATTTCTCCAAAGTAGGCAACCAATTTAGACCCTCGCGGTGCAGTACAAAAGGTCCCATCTGACCGCCCCCCGCCCCCGCCCCGATCCTCGCCACAGCCAGAGAAAGGGGCGTATCGCATGATTTCCGTGTGTCTACGGTCGTCTTTCACCAATTACGTACCTTTCTACCCTTTTCCTACATTTATTGTCCATTCAGGTCTCCTCTTTTGAGGAGTGTGTTTTCCAGCCTTTGCTGGAAATCGTTACTCTTTGTGCAAGCCTTTTGCTGCTTACAGGTTTCTATCTGTAGGGCTGGCAGATGACCTCAAGGTCAAGACCGCTTCCATGCTGGCTTATCCCCTAGGTTTTCCCTTCTCTTTGGCCTTGTTATTCTGTGTTGTCCAGTTCTTAGTTTTCTTTTTTTAAGAATATATTTTTTAACAATATTCATCCATTTTAAATATTTTTAAAATATGTATTATTTCAGGTTTTTTTAGTAGGTAGGTTGATCAGAATAAGTATCATTCTTGGAGAAGGCTCACCTGTATGTTGAAAGTTGGGGGGGTGGCACTTGTTTTAAAAAGGGAAGTGACTTCACAATAAGAAAAGTAGAGTAACACCAGAATTAGCACAGTATTTTATACCTGGTACTAATGAAACAAAACATTTTAATTATGTGGAGTCACAAGGAGGAAATCTTACTTTTGTACTGTGTATAATTCTAATTCGTTTATTCACTTGATTAATAGTCATTGAATACCTACTGTGAGCCAGGCTACACAAGGCCCCTGTACATGCAGGGCGTGGAGTCCGGTGGGAAAGACAGAAGGTAAAGGAAGCAATAAAATAACAGGTGATGCATTTCATCATAGAGAAGGTGGGGCTAAGGTGCAGGTAGTGGAGGCACCTACCCTGCATGCCAGGAAAGGTACTCAGGGGAAGTGATGTAAAGCTGATGGCTAAAGGGTAAGGGGCTAGGTGAAGAACGAATGGAGGGCCTTAGGAGACACAGTGTGTACTGAGGCCTGAGAGCACAGGTGAGCAGAAATCAGAGCCCACCTGAGAGCCTGAGACGTTTGCAAGCCACAGGAGAGAGGTTGGGTCATATCCTAAAGGCGGCGTAAAGCCACTGAAATGTTTTAAACAAGGAAACCGCATGACCACGGTGATGTCTAATTTTATGTGTCTACATGACAGGACCCAGATATTTGGCCTAAAGTCATTTGTTAGTATGTCTGTAGGGTGTATGTCTGTAGGGTGTTTCCAGTTGAGAGGAGCATTTGAATCTGTGGACCGAGTAGATTGCCATCTTGAATGTAATTTTATTCAGACAGCACCTCCAGTGATTATTAAACAGAAACGACGCAGTGGCGCCATCCTTGTGAGGGTGTTTTCCCATCTGGCCCAGCCCAGCATCGTTCGTCTGGTGTTGAGCACGTCCCCAGACTGCTCGATACAACATCTTGTTTCTCACATGCAGATAAATGCACCGCTTTTTAACAGCATGTTGTTGTAGCCTTAGAGATTTCCAGCTACCACATTGTAAGTTGTTTTTTTCTCCATGTAACCAGGAACAGGATCAATAAAGTAAAAGCATAATGACTTTCCCTGCTTTATTTTAGTAGGTTATCTGATACTATTTGCTTTTTTAGTCTCAGTCAATGTTGATGTCTCCTGGGAGGCAGAGATGATATCTCTCCACGAAACTCATTCCTCCACACTCCTAAATAAAAAGCCAGCCAGGACAAAGGATTCCAAGCCCCACTGGTCATTTTTTAAGTGGATTTCAAACAAATGCTAGCTCAGCCTAATTTTGACCATAATCATTTGCTTTGCCATTGCTGTACATGGTGGTGGTTGCTCCTTTCGCCTAGAGCCCCCAGCTGCCTTAGGGACCAGGACCGGGACTCTGTTTTGTAAAGGGTGTCTGACCTCACTGTTCAGCTAAAGCCCTCACTCCCCTTACTAACAGCTCAGGGACAAATTTCAGAGCTCAGGCACAAGAAATTCTGCTGCGTTATTAAATGGGAGGGGAAAAAAGAAATTGTTCCGCTTACATCCTGGTTTGCTAAGGCTGCAGTAAGCTTATTACGTTGTGAAGGCTCCATACATGTCCCTTCCTCATTTTTTAAAAAAAATTTTACTTATTTATTTCTAGAGAGGGGAAGGGTGGGATAAAGAGGGAGAAAAACATGTGAAAGAGAACTGAACCCACAACCCAGGCATGTGCCCTGATTGGGAATGGAACCAGCTACCTCTCGCTTTGTGAGACGACACCCAACCAGCTGAGCCACACTGGTCAGGGCCCTTCCTCATTTCTTAAACCATCCACTTCATCCTGTTTTTCCTCCCTCCTGATGTCTTCAAGTGTTTTTTTTCAGATGAGTAAGGCTTCCCAGGAAATATCTGGGAGCTGCACTACCTGCCAGAGAAAATGAGATTCCACCTGGAATAATTGCCCTCAGATGCCTGTTCTTCGGGCTGTGGAGCTTAATTCCGTTTCACAGCCAGCATTTCTTCTTCCCGATGGGAATGCGCAACCGCCTTGACAGTGGTACCTGAGAATGCTTGTCAAATGACTTCTCATCAACAATCACACAAAACAATTGTTTTTCAGGAAGCATCAGTGGTGTTTTTTTATGAATTCACCTCATGCTGTGACCACAGTCAGAGTCTGGGCTCTCATTTCGTATATGAGCAGACTGAGGAACAAAGAAATAGACCTTTTGCAAGCCATAAATTTAGTTAGCTGGAATGTCTGGCTGCTGGACTGGGTCCAGTGTGGCTGTGAAAACAATATAGACATTAAGTCACTATGTGACCTTGAGCAGGTCACTCCACCTGTTTCCTCATCTCTCTGAAGAAAGAGGTTGAATTAGATGGACAGATCTTGGAGGTGCTACCATTTCCTGATTTCTGGCTTCATCTCCCACAGGACAAAGAGCATAAATTTAAATATACAGTTTGCAACTTATGTGTATTATGGGAAAAATCCTTTTTCTCATAATGTTATAATTTGCAACAGGAGGAAACATGTAGGCTGAGTAGATTTGTAAAGAAAACTCTGTAGGAATTACCAATAAAATACAGCTCTTGAAAGCTTTATCTACCAGATCATCTTTTGTGGTTTTTCCACTTGGGAAATGTTACTCTCCCTTACTTGTCTCATGGAAGCAGCTGAAGGGACAAAGAAGGTCATTTTCTGAAGTCCCATTTTGAGCACCAGTGCTTCCGGTCCTTCCAGCTGCAATTTCCCAAACATTAAGTATAAAGTGTTAAACTTGGGGCAGCTTCTTTCCTCCTCAATGTCTGTGAGACAGACAATCTACTCATTTGCCCTTCTTCCAAAATTATGATTTAACCCAATCAAAGATGAAAATTCAGCACACAAGTCCCAGAATAAATACATTTAATTAAACTCATTTTGTTCTAAATGAAATCTGACCTGTCTTTATTTGTATTCAACTCTGGGTAAATTTTGAACAACAGAATGAAATATGACATCCTTTACTGCTCTTTTCCTGAATATTTCTAGATTAGTATTTCTGTTTTTTAAAAGGAAAGATTTTATTTTAAGTTTTTTTAGACAGAGGGGAAGGGAAGGAGAAAGAGCAGGAAACATCAGTGTGTGGTTGCCTCTCACATACCCCCTACTGGGGACCTGGCCTGCAACCCAGACCTGTGCCTTGCCTAGGAATTGAACCAGTGACCCTGTGGCTCAGAGGCCAGCACTCAATCCACTGAGCCACAACAGCCAGGGCTAGATTAGCATTCCTTAACCTGGGATTTATGGATCTCTCCCAGGGAGTTTACTGTGCATTGTTTCCTGAATGGTATAAAATGGGTCGAATGCTCTGACTAGAATCAAAAGCGTATCATGTCAATGTCTATACCTGTATTTTTCTTTTTTTATTTTTTTGGCCTGGGAAGAAATTTCAGAGTTTTCATTCTATTTTTAAAGCAGACCATGACTCTCAGAATGATAAGAATTATTGCTCCAGGTATTAATTTGTAGGACTTGACTTGTTGACAGTATCGGAGTTGGTTTTTTCCACTTCCTTAGTGACTAGATGGTAGCTAGATGACCTGAATTGAACTGAGATCTTCATTTGAACTAGCAAGTGCCTTAGGTTTAAAAATTACCCAAATTTCTAAACTGTCAGCTTTGTAGATAAGATCTTCTACTGGTCCAGGGAGATGGGGAATTCCATATATTCTGTACTAAATATCTCTTTATGACCAATTTGGTGCAAAGTTAACATGTTACATTTATTGATCTTAAGAAAATCTTTTGTAAAATGAATCTGTGCAAGACTAAATATCCTAGGGCCTGCAATCCTTTTAAAATTGCATGTCTTTGGGAAGATGGTTATATATGTTTCTTGTATCTCTTTACCACGCAAGCAAAAATGCTGCAGACACTCTTTTTGGCTCTACAGTTGAGCTCCCAAATCAGGTAACTTTAGTGTCATTTTTACATCCCTGTCTTCCTTTCCCTTTCCTTCTTGCTGTCCCTAAATTTTGAATTTTGACGGAGGTTAAGTGTATAAAATGTCTCTTGAGAGAATGTTGGCAGAAACTGTAAAAACAAAGAGATTTAATGAAATAATCTGACCTGTATAAAGTAACGCTATTAGTAATTGATGCTAAGATGTTTCCTCTTTCTTTTTCCAAAATCCACAAAATTAATCACCTTAATATAGCTGCATTAGTCATTTTGGACTGTGCTCTTTTAAATGAACTCCAAGTGCATACCGGGATCTAAAGCAAGGAATCCACAGGAAATAAGTCATCCTGTAGATGACCTTTCCTGGTGGAAACTTCAATTTCCTTTCATTCATGTATTACTGGTTCCCTCCTGAGGGATGCTGGGAAATACTGAGGAAGCCCACAGTACACGGTCTGGTCTGGTGGAGCGTTCAGTCTCACCGGGTAGCTAAGATCTGCCATGCGAAGCAGCGAGGGGGCAATGTGCAGAATGCACAGTCCAGTTTTAAGGCACACCCTCATTCAGTTCAACAGGAAGTTGGAAAAAGACTGAACTGGAGGCACTGAAACAGTTGGAGACAGATTTCTAAATCTGTGCTTGTATGTGTCCCAGGAGCTGGAGAAAGCACATGAAAGCAGGCTACAAGCACAGTGGAAGCTTTCCTGGGAACAGTGAAGGAAGAAGCCAGAAAGAATAGAACTGGCCTGGAAAAGTGAGTGGAAATACAGGTGAAGGGAGGAACCTGGGGCTGATGGCGGCAGAGGTTGAGTCTTATTCTCACTGGTACTATAGCTGCTAGAGAAAGAGGGGAGGAAAGGGATGGACTCCAGAAGGAGTGAAGACCCCCTTAACTTCAGGTACCACTGTAGGTTTGGATAGGCACAGCATAGAGGGAAATGAAACAGAGGAGAGGGTTAAGTGTTGAAAAAGGGAGAAGGAGGAGGAGATAGGGAGAGGAGGGAATAGCTTTGTTTTATTAGATACATGCTTGTGACCAGGATTTCATGGAACCAACCCAACTTGGTGGCATCTCTCTTTTTGAAATGTTTCAGTGGCTATGACAGCTTTCCATGTAATAAATACAGCTCCTCGGGGTTCTGCGATCTTCCTAACCAGGTTTCCCCCCACTGCGACTCAGCACTCCTTAACATAGAAGAACACCTTCCCTCACCCCTGACCATTCAGGAGGTGGTCAATAAATACATGAATTAAACAAAACTGAAGTTTCTATCAATATAGTTTATGAAAGATGACCTTGATTTTTTTCCAAGTGGATTTCTTAACTTTGATTCCTGTATACACTTGAAGTCAATGTAAAAGGGTACCATCCAGCCACCTCATACCCATTACGGATGCCTACTATTAAAAAAAACAGAAAACAACAGGAGTTGGGGAAGATGTGGAGATATTGGAACCCTTGTGCCCTGTCGGTGGAAATTTGAAATGGTACAGCTGCTGTGGAAAACAGTGGGCAGTCCCTCAAAAGATTAAACATAGAGCTAACATTGATTCTGCTGTTCAGAATGCACACCCACAAGAATTGAAAGCAGAGCCTCGAAGAGATGCCTGTACACCCATGTTTGCAGCAGCATTGCTCACAGTAGGAAAGACGTGGAAGCAACCTGAGCATTCGTCAACAAATGACAGAGAAGCGAAATGTGATCGATACATACAATGAAAGATTATCAAGCCTTAAAAAGGAAGAAAATTCTGACACATATAACATGAACCTCAAGGACATCATGCCAAGTGAAATAAACCAGCCACAAAATAACAAATATTGTATGATTGCACATATGTGAGGCACTTTGTGTTCACAAATGCAGAATGCAGAATGGTGGTTTCCAGGGGTGGGGATGGGGAGTTACTGTCCAAGGCAGACAGCTTCAGTTGTGCAGGATGAAAGCGTGGTGGCGATGGGTGGTGGCAGTGGTGGTACAACGAGGCGAATGTACTCAATGCCCCTGAACCGAACACTCACACATGATTAAGATGGTAAGTTCTACGGTGTGTGTGTTTTACCACAATAAAAACAGAAGCTAAAAAACACAGCGTCCAAAATGACTCATCTTGCAGGAGGCCCCACACGGCTGAAGCACCACCCTCTGCAGCCTCTCATTCAGGCTCCTAGACCAAGCAGCTCAGCAGATGCCTTATTAAGCAGTTAATTATTTCTCTTTGATACTTGCTTTTTTATCTTTTAATACAACAGTTGGACTGTCTCTGATAATCGCTCAGTCTTGATAACTCTTTTAAATCTAATGAGGTGTGGTGAGCTCTGCTTAACAAGGCAATACCCCATTAGCTTCTTGCCTCTTTGCCATCTTATCACACTCAATTACAGTATCACCAGCCAGACACTGACCTGTCACTCGCCATGGGCAAAATGGTGTGACGTGACCTGCTGTTGGGTCAATTAGTGGTGGTACTTAATAAACTTCGGGGAGGGGAGCTCACACTCCTGCATTTTATCCTGCCCAACACCCAGGGTGAGAGGGCCTTCAATATACATCAGTTTTCCACTCACCTGACAATGCAATCATTAGGCAGGGTCCTCTGCTTTCTCAGTTCTCAGGAATTCTAACATTCCTTCTCAAGAGGCCCTGACAGAGAATCAGCAAGAGGCAGTGCAGTGAACACTGGGTTGGGTGGAAAGGCAAGGGGTCAATCATACAGTGCTCACCACATGTGTGGCTTTGGCTAAACCATTTAGCCTCTCGGAGCCTGTTATTTTTTTATCCCAAACAATATATTTCTGAGGATTGTCTTGAAAGTTAAATGAGTCCTAGGTTACCAAGGCCTTTACTTTTGAAATGAGTTAGGGTATAGAGCAGTATAGTGTCAAAATGCTTTCAAAAATCTATTTCTTCATGTCTTTCCTTTCTCCCACAGTCTACATAACTGCCACCAACCTTCTACTGTATCATTCCCAAATCATTCAGGGGGTGCTGGGGGGTTATTATTTATTTAGCATCTTTGTTCTAGGCTGTGGCTCAGTGGCCAATGAAAGAGAGAAAGTCTCTGCCCTTAGGACATGCATCTTCTCAGTGAGAGGGACCCACTGCAGGATTTCAGTAGTGGAGTAAAAATAGCAGAAGGTCACTTACTTTTCACTTTTATCTTCCCTTTGCCTGGAGTAATGCCTGGCACATCTACAGCAGGTCAAGTTCAAAGTTCTAAGTACTTACATGTGTTGACCTTTCCAGTGAGTAGGTGTAATGAGAGGTGGAGGAGATTCACAGATCAGAGGGACTATTCCGAGGTACCTGTGTGGTGTGGTAGGAAGTGCAGATTTGGGGCCAGAAAATGTAATTCCAAGTTCTAGCTCGCTTCCTTGTTAGCTCTGTGCCCTGAAAATGTGGAGGGTAATGCCTCTTCCCAGGATTTCACCAAGACACAAAAGGATTAAAGTATCTGAAAATTGAAGGTGGGAAATTACTACTGAAAATAGTTTTATTGATTTTGATAATTTCCTTGGGCTGTGAGTCACCAAAGTAGTTACTTTTGATAAAAAGGATGCTTTCAAAATTAAGCTTGTTCTATCTGAATTTTAAGAATAACAGCAATTTCATGCAAAGAATCATCTCTTCCTATGCCACTTTTTATACCCATGTCCTTGCTTTACTTATGAGTTCATTGTAAATCTGTTTCTATAAATGAACTTCAGGGGCAAGATCTCAGGAAAGAGGGTATCCCATCTTAACTGAGATAAAATGAGTCGCAAGCACACGCCTTTAACAGAAGGTCAGTTTTCATCCAAGCAGATAGATTTCTTTTATGTTTGGAAGATTCAAGGTCAAGCCATTTTTCACAGATAATTTTCAGGTTATCATACTGCAAGCTCAATCATTTTACAGTAAACATACTTCCAAGTCCAGAAAGACGTGGCAAAAATCCCTTCCTTAGCCCAAAGCAGTGGATGATGGGGAGCCCGGCCTTGCATTCTTTGTAAATGTCGAAAGCAGTGGGTGGGTGCTCCCATTACCACAGGGCCTGCTAGCTCCCAGGATGCTAGGGAGCTTCCAGGAAAACCCCAGCTCTGTTTTCCTCACTGCAGCTTAGAGGGCCCAACACAGCCAGTTGCTGTTGCTTCCTTGCAGTCTGCCCCCAACGACCTGGACGTGTCTTCCTCTCACAGAGAAATAAAGTGGGTGGTGGGAGGTTCTGGCCCCCAGGAGTCAGTGTGCTCTGTGCTAGGGCTACGAAGACCCACTGCTCTCTATTCACTTCACATGGAAGTTTTGTCCTCAGGACACTCACCCAAAAGAGAGCTGGGCAGGCTAGAGGTCAGACAGACGGGTGCTGCTTCGGGACACGCCCCCCAGACCCCCATCTGCCTCAAACCGTAAGTTCCCTGAGAAGGAGACCACGTCCTCCCCATTCTCCTTAGGTCCACAGCACTCAGGGCGGGACCTTCCACCAAGTAACACCCAGCAAGTATTGTCCAAGTGAGCGAGTGAACGGTGAATGGGCGCATGTCTAGGAGTCCCCCTCTTTAACTCTAAGGACCATCCTCACCCGCAGGTGTGGACTTGGACCCACGTCTACAACCATAAGGTCCTCCCTCAGGGACACTCCCCAGGACATTGAGTAATGAGTGACCCTCATTCCCACAGGTGGAGAGAGGTTGTAGCTCTAGCAGAGGGCAGTCCTGGAGGCCTCAACCTGTCTAGTCATTTGTCTTATGAAATTCATATGTTCAGCCATTAATTCATTCTCTTTTTCAACATAATTAGCTGAGCACCTGCCATGTGCCTCGGGCATTTTTTATGCATAATACATTTACACAACTTAAAGTTCAAAATTAAATGAAAAATATATACATTGAGGAGGCGCCCCCTGCTGGTTGCCATTGTTACTTTGTTTTTTACTTGTAAGCAAATATATAAGAAAGCACCTTACATATTACTGTTTTGTACCTGATCTCTGCGTAGGTATCTCCCTCAGTATTTTAATAGCTGTACAGCATTCCATTGCCATGTGTACCAGATTTCCTCAAGTTGTTTTCTATTGCTGGGCATGGATTGTTTCTAATCTTTTGTTATTCTAATACATTATCACTGTGAATACTTTTATGTGCACGCTATTGTACTTGCACAGTTGAATCTGTAGAATAAATGCCCAAAATGAGATTGCTGGATCAAAGGGTCAATGCATTCACATTTTTGGGAGGTCAGCTTCCCTTCAGTTCTGCTCCCCCAACTCCCCCACCAGCAATGCACGAAGCCAAGGCAGGGTCCCAAGGAGTGAGGACGCAGTGGGGACGCCGTGGTGGGCAGGAACAGCTCTTTTGGAATGTACTTTCCGGTGTGGGCAGCCTGACAATAAATACAGAGGCAATTGGGAATTATGATAAAATGCTGTGTGGACAATGAGACATGACGCTGTAGTGGAGGGTTGTGTGGAGCATTGGGTGAAGACTGATCCACGCTGGATGAGGAGTCGAGGAAGGTCCCTCTGAGCAGGTGACATCTGATCCCAGGCCCAAAGGGTGAGAAGGAGGCAGTTGAGAGATCAGAGGAGAGCAGTCCAGAATGTCTGAGGAGAAGAGACAGCAAAGGTGTTGACGCTCCTTCTGGAAAGCAGCCCCTGCCCAACTCACCCGAGAGCCCCTAGGAGCAGGCGGATCACCCAAGCACCGAGCTCTGCTCTGGGATTCCTGCTACACACGAATCAAAGGCATCCGACTGAATTATTCTACATCTGTCCAACCTGCAGAGCGTGCACAGTCAGGGAAAGTGGGAAAAGGGCAAGTTCACTTTGTTGCTTAGACTCAGAATTTTCTGTTATTCACACATAGGATTTTTTTCATAATATTCTTAAAGTTTCCAGAATCTATTAGATATGTAATTTTAAATATTGTGTTTCAAAAACACCTAATAAAAAACTTACCACTTTAACCATTTTAAGTGTACAGTTCAGTCGTGTTAGGTATATTCACTCTGTTAGAGTCTCAGACTTATTAACTACAAACAGGAGTCTAGGCTGTGAAAAGAGGAAACAAGATAAAAGTAACTAAAACTTCAACAGAGTTACATGCGTGCCTCTGGTTCCAAAGTTCAAGGGAAATAAAAAAGTGGGGGGTGGGGGCAAGTCACTTATGGATGAGGGTGGAATTGAGGGTCTTTGGCATCTGGGAGTGACCTTTCCCTGAAAAGTCATTCTCACAGTCCCTTCCTGTCTAGGTTAAGAAGTGGTTGCATTTTTCTCAACTCCTGTGGTGCACTTTAATGCTCCAGAATGAATCACATCTTATATTCAGTAAAAAACAATTAATGATGCTTAGTGAATGAATCAGATAAACAGCAGACAGGTCAGATGTCTCTCTGCAACTACCTGCTGTCTTTTTTTTAAGGTTTTATTTATTTATTTTTAGAGAAGGAAGGGAGAGAGAAAGAGAGAGAGAGAGAAACATCAATGTGCGGCTGCTGGGGGCCGTGGCCTGCAACCCAGGCATGTACCCTGACTGGGAATCGAACCTGTGATACTTTGGTTCACAGCCCATGCTCACTTCACTGAGCTATGCCAGCCAGGGCTAACTACTTGCTGTCTTTGTACCACTGCAGACCCAGCACGGCAACCACAGGCCACAGGTAGGTCCCTGATGGTTACTAATACATCTAGTGGGTTACTAGATGGATTCACTAATTTGGGCCCAATGTCAGACATGTACCACCTTTCCCTGCTCTCTGACTTCCCTTATCCCCCATGGCAATTACTGGGAAGATGACACTTAGCTACTTTATAATTTTATGACAAATGAGTGAATTTTAAAAATCTATTAGAGAGGTTGTGAGTTCGATTCCCATTCAGGGCACATACCTCTGTTGCAGATTCCATCCCTGATCAGGGTGTGTATGGGAACCTGATGGATGTTTCTCTCCTACATCAATATTTCTCTCTCTCTCATCCTCTCTAAAATCAATAAACATATCCTCAGGTGAGGATTTAAAAAAGATCTATTAGCGATATGTCATAATCCTAATAAGTGACAAGGAGCTAAACTCCAAGTCCTCCTTCTTCTTTATGGAGAGACGATGTACACACAGATGATGCAATAGGAAGCAGCTCTACTTCAGAGACTGAAATGAGAAATATATTGATAGTGAAAAAATACATCCATGTGTGTCAGCTTTCTCCCCTATTTTGAATCGGCTTGCAGTTTGGCTACGATCCATTAGGTGGTGCTATTCATCTGTTTATCTGCCAGTGTGCACGTCTTCCACTAGGTTAAATCCAATTTTGAGACTTGAAAGCTAGGGGGCAAGATTTCCTTAGAAATAACTTGTGGATTAAAAAGGAAGTAAAATAAATGTCCATTTGAGTATAAAATGCCTATGATTGTCCCAGTCTTCTAGCGGCAAGGCTCAGCTAGCAGCAAAAAGGTGACAGATGTGAGGGAAGATTGTAAAAAGCCTGGGCAATGATTTTTATAGAGGTGGACTCAAGGCATTGGGGAACGAATGTAAGATTCCATTGCCTGGAAAATGTGTCTTAGACTTGGGTGCTTTATTTCCCGTCAATTGCTCACCAGGAAATGAGGATTTGGCCGGGCTGGGTGTTTTCTCCCAGAGTGAGAGCACCGCAGGCTCGACTCCCCTGAGTCTGGAAGAGAGTCTGGCATCTGGAAGTCATAAATCCACTTTCAAACACATTTGATGTCACTTTTTGTGACTGGTGCTCAAGTATCAAGGCCTTTCCTTGGTCTGAGCTTGGTCTGAGGGCAGTGGTGGGCGCAGTGAAGCGGGCTTAGTGCAGCGGGCGTGAGAGGTGGAGGTGCCCTGGTGGCTTTTGCCAGGAGGGGAAGCCCACCTCCTGTCCTTTCCCGCCTGGACCCTGGCAGCCCGTTAGCCCGCCTGCATTTCTCCTTCCACCCCCTTGCTTTGCCCCCTTTCTCACTCATCAGGTTCTTGCTTTTTTACCCAATTTGGGACCTTGGACCAGAACTGCCTGCCACTTTGTTTCTTTTATAATTTTCCTCTTTTACTTTTCAAAGTTTCTTCTAAAATTGTGTGTGTATGTGTGTGTGTGTGTGTGTGTACAGTGTGTGTGTATAGTGTATAAAATATATAAATGTGTATATGTATATTTATTTATGTGTATGTAACTATGCACATGCACACACGGGGATGTGTACGGACTAATTATTTCAGACCCACACAGAACTGCACTTGTCCTTGGTAGGTTATGATTGACCAGACCCTTCTGTGCCTGTGACCACCTCTCAGTCTGGAAGTGGGGGAGAAGGGCTCACAGAGGCTGAGGAAGGGGTATTCCCTGGTGCCAGGCCATCGGGCTGATGAGATGTGGGGTGACAGCTCTCCCCAGACCACCCTGTGGCGTGTCCACTTCCATTAACAACAGCATTAAGATGGTGATGCCTCTCAGCTCCTCAGGAAGGTGATTCGGACACATTTAGGAGAGGAATTCGGGCAAACAGCCACCCCCTGTATTCTTGCGTGGCCTCCACTCAGGTCATCTGCTGCCACAGGCCCTCTCCTCCGCATCCCCTGCTTTCATGTATTTGAGTGAAGGTGCCTTGGCAAGAGTTGTTACATTCATTTGGCAGACTTTGGCCCAAGCTTTCTAAAAGCACGTGTTTAGGTTGCTTTTCAAATCTGGTTGTATTTTTTAAGTTGGAGGAGAGGGAAGGCTGTGGGGAAATGAGGGGTGAGTGTGTGCACCCTGTGTGGCACAGAGGAGGGGGACTGGGAGGGGGGGTTCCAGGCTAAGTCTTCCCTGGAAGATTCAGCTGACTGTGCTTATTTTAGTTAACCAAAGGGATGATAGAGACAGAGATAGATGCGTAGGTGGATAGATAAGTAGATGGTTGATAGATTGATTAGAGAGTTGGATGGATAGTTAGACTTTTTACTCCAGTTTATTTTTCACGATTAGAAAGGTAACTCAAAGAAAAGGCAGAAATAATTTATTCGTTCACTTCATAGAGAAATCTTATAATATTACAAAGTGAGCTATAAGCATATTTTTGGTAAAATGAGTTATAGATTCCTCCTGTAGCTGGAGATACCTGAGCCAGGGGCTGCAGGCACGTGGACATGTAGGGGCAGCTGCAAGCTCCATCCGCGGAGGAACTGGGCAGTAGGACCCTTCTCTGTGAATGGCAGCAACACAGCGGAGTAAGACTATGGAGCCAGAACCGGAAATGCTGCACGTTATCTGTCTTTGATTGACAGCGGTCTTAGGAGACCTCCACAGAACACTGTTGGAGGAAATGGGCGACTCTGATGGGAGGTCCCAGCTGATACAATTTGGGCCCTTTTGTTCCGAAATTAAAATATTCAACTTGAGCTCACATTAGAAAATGCTCTCACAAATTTCTCTAGAGGTCTTAGACACATCCAGTGATTTATGCATCCCTAAGGTCTGTATACTTGTCCTGAATGAGCCACTTTAAAAATAAGAATGATTAATTAAGACCAGGTCCCCCTAACCCTTCTGCTTTGTAAAAAGGATCCCCAAACAACAGATTTGTTGTTTTATGGATTGGTTTAGATACAATGGGCTCACTTAATTACAATGCCACATGCTTCAAATATTTTTACTGAAACGGATCAGGCCCCAGGGAGACCCTCAGTAACAGGGAGGTTATGCAAATGCCCCCTGGGGGGAAATGGAGATTGCTTCAAAGGTTTTGGTTTTGTGATTAATAACAATATGAAAAAAGTGGACACGATTATAGGGTCCAGGTCCAGGTTTTTCTGCTTTACATTCTTGTCTATGACTTTTCCTACCTCACTGAATCTGAAAACATCGTGGTGGGATTCTAGTTTTTCTCTTTTCTTCTCTTCTAGTGGAACGGGTTAAGGAACCAAAGAAAGAAGACATCTTGGAGAATGTGGTGTGTTTCGACTGTTTTAATGTGGAACTAAAGAATATGATAAGATTTTATCAGTTTCCAGAGAGTTTTTTCTCCAATGATGACTTGTAATCGTATCGCTTTTTGCTTGTCAATATTACAAACATCACCCATTTTGGTGGTATTTTTTCTTAGTTTATAAAATTACATCTAACATAAATAAGTTGTTTTTATTCCTGACCACACATGAAAGTCAAATGAGATAAACCAAATATTTATCCAAAAAGCACAAAACTATTTCAGTAATCAAAACAGCATGTTACTGGCATAAAACCAGACACACAGATCAATGGAACAGAATAGAGAGCCCAGAAATAAACTCACACCTTTATAGTCCATTAATATTAGACAGAGGTACATTGTATATACCTCTTGCACATACAATGGGCAAGAGGTAGTTTATTCAACATATGGTGCCAAAAAAATTGGACAGATATGTGCAGAAAAATTAACTAGACCACCTTCTAACACCACACACAAGAATAAACTCAAAAGGGAACAAAGACTTAAATGTTAGATCTGAAACCATAAAAATCCTAGAAGAAAACACAGGCAGCAGAATCTCAGATGTGGCTCGTAGCAATATTTTATTGGATATATCTCCTTAGGCAAGGGAAACAAAAGAAAATTAAACAAATGGTGCTACATCATACTAAAAAGTTTTTTGCATGGCAAAGGAAAACATCAACAAAATAAAAAGACAACCCATAGAATAGGAGAGCATATTCACAGATACATCTAGTAAGGGGTTAATATCTAAAATTTGTAAAGAACTTAGAAAACTCAAGGCCAAAAAACCAAACAACCCAATTTAAAAAATAAACTTGAATAGGGCAAAGGACCTGAATAGACATTTCTCCAAAGAGGACAGATGACTAGTAGACATATGAAAGGATGCTCAACATCACAAATCATCAGATAGATGCAAATTAAAACCACAATGAGATGTCACCTCACACCTGTCAGAATGGCTATAACCAATAAATTAACAAACAACAGGTGCTGGTGAGGATGTGGAGAAAGGGGCATGAACCCTTTTGCACTGTTGGTGCCAAGGCAGATTGGCACAGCCACTGTCGAAAGCAGTATGCAGTTACCTCAAAAAATTAAAAATGGATCTGCCTTTTGACTCAGCAATCCCATTTCTGGAAACCTAGCCATAGAAACCCAAAACACTAATTCAAATGAACATGAATACCCCTATGTTCATTGCAGTGTTACTTACCATCACCAAGGTGTGGAAGCAGCCCAAGTGTCCATCGATAGATGAGTGGATAAAACAACTATGGGGCATTTACACAATGGCATACTACTGGACCATATAAAAAAGAAAAATTTTACCCTTTGTGACAGTGTGGATGGATACAGAGAACATTACTGTAAGTGAAGTAAGCCAGTCAGAGAAAGACAAATATATAAGATTTAACTCAAATGTGGAATCTAATGAACAAACTGAACTAAAGCAAAATAGGGACAGACTCATGGGTAGAGCAGGATGACAACTAAGGCGGGACAGGGGTGGAGGGATTGAGCAGAAAGGAAAAAGGACTTGTGGAAATGGACAGGAGTGTCATCCATGTCGGAGGAGGGGGAATAAGGGGACTGAATGGTAGTGGGAAAGAATAAACTTTAAGAAACAAGCAAATAAAAAAAAAGAACAAAAAGCACAAAACTATTTCAGAAATACTGACTTTCTTTAACTTCAGTTCATTTTTAAAATGCCATTGATCAGGTATATGGGTATGTCCAAATTTGTAATTTATTCACTCTCCTGCTGATTTGTCTGAAAACATTTATCAAATTCTACATTATTTCCTCATTTCTCAAAAATAAGATGTCATAATTACTTTTGGATTATTGTAAAAGTAAGTAAAATATAAATATTGTGATTTAATTCCTCCTTTGAAGTCACTGGGACAATCATAATATGCATATGTTAAAAAGTGTAAGATATATTGGGTGTCCATCTCCTTCATTTCTAAATGCTTTCCCATGTGACTGGAGTAGAATTGGATGTGTTTGAAAAAATGTCTGACATGGAGCAGGACAGTGTCAGCTAGAACGGTGTGATGAAACAAAGGCATTTTTAAAAACCTGTTCCTCACCCTGACTGGTGTGGCTCAGTGGGTTGGGCATCTTCCCACAAACTGAAAGGTCACCAGTTATCCGATTGCCGGTCAGGGCATGTGCCTGGGTTGCCGGCCAGGTCCCCAGTTGGAAGTGAGTGATACGCAACCAATTGATGTTTCTCTCGCACATTGCTGTTTCTCTCCCTCTCTTTCTCCCTCCCTCCCATTCTTTCTAAAAATAAATAAATTTTAATAATGAATTTCAAACACCCTATTTCTTGGTTCAATGAGACCTCAAAGCATATAATGGGAGCCCTTGTATACACTTTGCTTACATTCTCCTATCAGATTTTACAGAATAGCCTCATACAGATTCTGTGTCTAAATCATGCCCTTATCTTTGTAACCAGAATTCATTAACTTCTGTATATAAAAATATATGTATGTATTTATTACTAATTTTTACACCGCTCTAGCTAGCCATTAGCAGCGCTGAGTGACTCTTCTAATTGATTTTCAGTCTTTCTTTGCCACCCTGGCTCTTTCGGAGCAGGAAAACCTGATGTCATGATGATAAGCTTTTCCTTCTCTTCAGACCTTATTTATCTAATAGCATTTAATATTAGATGAACACATCTTTGGGAAAACAGCTCAATCCATCCTCACTGAATATGCTGCATTGCATTTTGCCTTCGACCTGTGAAAACGGATCAGTCACTTTCTTTGAGAGCTACGGAGAGACAGCGGTTGTCAGAAATGAGACAAGCTGGCACAATGGCGTTCGATACGACAGATATCGATGGGTGCCGACGACAACAGACTGACACTGCGCTGGGTGTGGGGTGCACAGAAATTAATTAGCCTTTGCTCTGCGCTTGCGGCTTTGTGAACAACACGTCCACCTGATCTTCTGTCCTGTTGTACGTGCATGCCAGGCCCATCCTTCCCTGTTTATTCCTAATTATAATCCGTTCTCAGCACTCTCCCTTTTTAAATTCATTCTTTCGTTCACTTTCTCTTTCAGAAAGTCTCTACTTTGTACCTACTATGAACCAGGTGCTGTTCTGGGGACCAGGGATAGAAACAGGAGAAAAGCCAGCCCTGGTTTTCATGGAGCTCACATCTCAGTGGGGGAAAAGGTGTTAATCAAAGAATCATGGTGAGCACATGGAAAACTGTGGCCATGACGAGTGCGGTGAAAGAGAAGGGTGGTGGGTGCTGTGAGTCCTGGGATGAGAGGGGAGAGAGAACTGGGTCTGGGATCTGAAGGTGGGGGAGGGACTAAGCAGCAGACCATGTGACCGCAGCAGAGGGCACGATTTGGTGTGAGAGCAGAGAAGAAAGGAGGGCAGGAGTAGAACCCTGGTGGCCTCCTCGGAATTGTCCTGGATGGAATGGTGACATGTGCAGACCCAGATTTGGAAAAGGCCTCTCTCCATGGCAAAGAAATCTCTGGCCCAAAATGTAAATAGTACTGTTGAGAAATCCGAGGTTAAAGAAAATAAACTATTCAAAACTAAAGAAAGCAAACCTCTCTATGGCTGCGGTGCAGTTAACACAGGGAAACATGCCTTGCTGGAGGTCTTGACTCCAAGGACATGTGATATGTGGGTGGGAGCAGAGGGACACGCGTGCCTCCGCACTGCCTGTGTGGAGCGTGTGTTCTGCCGACCCTGCGGTGCAGCGTTGCTGGCTGGCTCTCACCACAGTCTTCTAGAAAAGACCAGTAGCTCTGGGGATGGAGTAACTGCCAGTGGAACATGAATAAATAATACAGGTTTTATTCATCTTCTTTCTGTTGTAAGAAACTATGAAACATGGCACAGTGAATAGAATGGTAGAGGGAAATAATATCGTGGCCTCCTGAAATCCTTATTACTTTGCAGACTATTCTCTCCAAGAGGGCAGAGACCATGCCTTCCTTTTGTAGAAATGACCACTCCCATGTTCTTTAGTCAGCGTATGAACTGTGGGAAAAGACTGGATCGTTTAAATAAAACAGGATTGTCATTACGGAACCGGCCACCAAATAAAGCCTTGAATGTTGTTCAGCCAGTTAAAGAGAAGCCACGTCTCCCACTGTGCAGACTCACTGGCCGGTCTGTTTTGATGGGCAGAGCTTGCAGTCGGTCTAGCAGCTCCTCTCCCCTGTCCTCTTTGCTTAATGACCCGATGAATTTTGTCTTGGATGCCACCATGGCAATGCTACTCCCATGGCCTGGTGTGAAATCAGTGTCCCGAGTGGCCGACCATTGGGATTACTCCTGTTGGTGTTTGATGGTGAACTCTGGCATGGGCAGATTTAGTCTGCATCACAGAGGGGACAGTGCTGAGGAGTTTCTGTTTACTCAGAGCTTTCAGCTTAATATCCCGCAGCCGTGGGCCTTCTTAGGAAATTCTTCATCAGACCACTGCCTCTCCTGTGTTCAGTTGACAACAGGAGTCTCAGGAGCTACACTGACCAACGTGCCACATTGATCAGGGTTCACTTGCAGAGAACAGAGTCTGCTCTGGCTAGTTGAAGCAGAGAAAGATCCGTTACAGGGCATTAAGTGGCTCCCAGAATCACTGGTAAGATGGAAACATTGAAGAAACTCTAGGCTGAGTTTGCCAAAGTCATACCGCAGAAATGGGCTGCCAAGGGGCTGTGATTTTGTCATCATCAGGAAGCCGCCTGCCATTGCACCCGCAGAGCTGGGGGTCCAGGCTGCTGCTGCTGCGTCCTCACCAGCAGAGCACACATCTGTCTCCCTCTCTGCCTCAGGCCCGCACTTCAGTCCTGAGCAAGTGCTTCTCTTTGGTGGAACCAAGTCGCATTAAGTGCCCCGTGTTTGTCAGGGTTCTCCAGAGAAACAGAACCAATAGGATGTGCACTCATGAAGTAAGAGGTTTGTATTAAGAAATTGGCTCACAGGATTAGGAAGGCTTGGCTGGTCCAAAGTCTGCAGGGTGGGCTGGCAGGCTGGACACCCAGGAAGAGCTGATGTGGCAGATGAAGTCCAAAGGCCTTCTGTTGGCAGAATTTGCGTTGCAAAGAGGAGGATCAGTCTTTTGTTATATTTTCACTTTCCACTGCCTAGATGAGGGCCACTCACATCATGGAAAGCAATGTGTTTTACTCAAAGTCCACCAATTTAAATGTTAACCTCATCTAAAAACACCCTCACAGGAACATCCAGAATGATGTTGGACCACATATCCATCACTAACATGTCCCAGCCAAGTTGACAAATAAAATTAACCGTCCCGTGCCCAGTTGCAAGAGAGTCTAATGAATGTGTCCCCATACCTTCCTGCAGGCAGGAAAGCCCTCTGCACACGTCCATGCTGGAAGCTGGAACAGGTGCGTGAGAGCCAAGCTGCAGAATCTGCCAGTGTCTGTGAAGACGTGCCTTTGAAATCAGAGTGCCTCTTCTAGGTTTATGCACAAGTGTTCTTGGAGATCAGAGATAAAGTATTGCTGTTACTGTTACTGGTTTTAGTGGAAGGTGAACAACTTGATTTAAGTTCTGTCCTTGATGTGGGGGGAAGAAATACCTCCAGTATGATCATGATTGTTTGCTAAACAAACAAACAAAAAATCAAGGTCAGATGCTAACAAGAAAAACTTACAGAAAAGATTCTCCTAGTCCTAGTTCATGGGTGTTCACAGGGGTTTCTGAAATGAATGGTCCTAAGTTTTTATCTGTCCTAGTGAGTGATGTAGAAGTCCCCTCATTTACATGCATTTCCCCAAATGAATATAACATGGCCAACTTTATAGCTTCTAAATTTCAGCCACATTCTCTCTCTCTGAGAGGACACCTCTGGCCCTCCCCCTAGAACCGGCCAGATCAGCTGCCAGAGCTTCTGTCCTGACCACTGAGCAGTACTGTGGGCTAGGCAGGTACCAGTTAAAGTACAGATCTAATCATCACTCACTTCGTATGGTGTTTTACATCTTCAAATATTTTCGTATCTGTTGTCATCTTTGGTCTTCATGACAACCCTGGAAGTTATTCTTTTTCTTTTTCAGGTGAAGAAAATGGCAGTTTGGGCACAGTCAGTGACTCGCTCCGTGGAGCACAGTAATTTTTAGTCCTGGAGGCAGCAGGCTGCCTCTCTTCATGCAACTCTGGTTCGACTTCCTTCGTGCTAAGCTTTGCCCCAGCCTGCCTTCCACGGCTCCAGCACCATCTATTGGACACTTCCTTGTAAGTGATTCTCAGCCTTGGATAATGACAGCCTGTGTGAGCTAGCTCAGGTGGGTTGTGAAACATACCCAATGCTCATTTAAATTCACTCCCATTGAAATATCTTTGAAGTGTATATTTGAATTATACTCCAATCTACTCCCTGTTTTAATTTCTCAAACAGTCCCACAAGGGGGCAACAAGAGTTCTCAGAATGGCTGAAATTTCTAACACAGTCTTTCTTGTGAGAGCTTTTTCGATATCCTTTCTTTATCACCAGACCAGAACACTTACTATGTATGCATTTTATGACAAAAATTCAAGAAAATTTACCAGAGCTCACCTGGTAAAAATTCTGTTTTAACCCACTAGCTTGAACTGTTTTCTTATCAGAAGTGCGTGCTAAATGTAGGGTTTATTTCCCTCACTTCCTTTTCCTTGTCTCTAACCTGTTTTCATTTGTGCTGGTATTTTCTGATAATTAGGTCCCTCTGATGGTTACCAGCTCCTCCCCAGCTCTTAACATATCCCACGCAGGCTTCATGGTATCCTGGGCAGAACAACCCTAAGAACTAAGTCACAATCACATCAACTTAACCTTGTATGCTCCCCAGAGGAAGGGACCACGCTTTGTGCTTCTTTGTACTCCCCACAAGCACTGTGAATTGGGGCCACCTTAGTGCCTGTGTGAGGGGGTAGTTGTCCTGTGCACAAAGCATCCACTCATGCATTTGTCAAATGTATAGAAGAGTGAAAGTGGGAGAAATAAATTCACCAGTGACAGCTCTACAGGCAAAAAGGAACAGGAGGGTCATGGACTCCTGCGTCTAGTACCATTTTCATTCAATGACTTAGTGCCTGGAGACACTGCTATCTCTCAAAGCCTTGACACAGGCTGGCTTGCCATCTTCCAAGGTTCAGCCTCACCAAGACCCATGCCTGCCCTGGCTGCTCTAGTTCACAATATCCACCCTCTTCTCTGAGCTTTTACTCCCTCTCTGTCACTGACAGAGCCCTGCATATCCCTCCTTCTGCGATGGGTTTATTTTCTTGTATGTTTACCTCTCACTTAAACAGTAACCCCTTGGTGTCTCTCACACTGCCTTATACAGAGGGAACATTCAGTGAAGAGTTCTTGATTAGAGTCTACATTCATTATGTCACTGCATCGTTTGTCTCCCTGGGTAACATGTCAACATGGAAGAAAATTGTAGACTTATTACCTATTTAAAAATGTGACATCTCACATGACTGCTGGGTTGCCCTTCAAAGACAAAAAAATAAATGTCACATTTGCTCTCTTATTTTTTGAGTCTTCACGCCACCGTGGCTTTGTACCTCTGGGGATGGGGGACCCACTTCATGGTTGCCGGGAATCCAGCGTGAGAGAACGGAGGCATTCAGCACTGGGGGTGGTGACAGAGAAAGCAGCTGGGAAGGGGCAGAGCGCATGGAATTTGGTTGGGCCCTCCTCACTTTCTCCCTTTGTGTGGGAGAAGAGCAGATGGTGAAAGGGCAGAAGAAATGAGTATTTCAAATTGTTCCAGAAACCCAGAGTAGGCGAGGATAAAGTCACTATCAGGTCAGGTTAATACTGGTTAGAGTGAGAGAAGTAAGGGATGGCGAGTCTAGGCATCAATCTGTATACGGAGGAGTTTTAAAGTCCTTCCACCAAAATACTACAGCTCTACCTAACGTAAGTCTTATGATTTTTCACAGGCAATTTCCATGAACTTATGAAGCTGTGTTTTCTCTACTGATTGAAGGCTATGTATCTTTCTTAATCTGAAAAGCCCAGTGGGAATTTGTGTTTGTTCTTCTCCCATCTCTTTGCTCAAGAACTCTGATCCCAGCTGTCTTCAGTAATGCCCTTGGCAGAGAGGGGAGACAGACTCGCCCTCCAACCCCAAGGGCTTGAAGAACATGCCCTGATTGGAAGTGAGAAGCAGACGGTGAGATGCGCTCGGCAGCAGTGGGCCCTGGAGGCAAGATGGGGCAGGACTGCAGACCTGAGATGAATTTTAGCAGAATGCACTGGAGAGGGAGCAGAAGATCGCATCACTGACACAAGAGATGATAGCCCAAAATTTAGTTCTCTCTGGTTTAGAATATGTGCTGTTTTCATGTCAAAATGTGCTCTATATAATATTATAATTTCTCTGTATTGCCTGAATACAGATGATATCATGTAAAACAGAAGCGGATAAAAGTTTGAAATAAATTCCCCTCCTTATTTATATACTGAAACTGTATGTTATATTCAAGTAAAAGCTGAACCCAAACCGGCCATGGCATCTTTTTTTTTTCTTTGTCTCCCAGGACTGTATCTGCAGGTATGGTCCTTGGAATCTGCAGTCATTCATTGTCCGAAGGACAGGGAGGCAGAATTCCTCCCTAAAACAAGGTCAATTATAAAACTGTGGCTGGTCCTCTGCAGTCATGTCTGAGACACACGTCCCGCCATGAAGGCGTATGGGCTGCTCCTGTGCTGTTGCCATGGCACCAAGCAGTGTTTCCACAACATGGCCTTCCCACATCCTGGGCAAGCCAACTTGGATGGTTTGCGCTGCATGATGCTGTTCAGCCTGGAAAGGGATCAAGGGCCTTTTGGGATTGGTATGCTGATTTTTGCCTGCGAAAGTAACTCTGGCTAGAACCAGGCACGTACATGAACACCGTCTTGAGGTCTAGCGGGAATGGCCCTAGAAGAAGACACAGAGTTGCTCAGAAGGCATTGAGCATATTCCTTGCCATTAGTTTTGAGAGTTTGCAGGGTGTGCAGAGTGCCGTAGCTGCAGGCATCCTCGTGTCTGCGAGACACAGGCAGCTGCCAAGAGGAAAATGAGAGCGAGCAAAGGGCAAGGAGGCAGTGCACTACCTGGGCACAGGCAATGGCTAACTTCCATGGCTTCAAGATTTTATTTGCCTTTTCTGCAAAAGAACAAAAAATAATTCAGGAACTTAATTTAAACTTGGTGGGTATAAATAGGAATAAGGCACTCTATTTAAAGCACTTTGTGATCCCAGGAGAAGAGAGTACTCAAGACTCTACATCATTTCTCACTGTTATTAACAAAATTAACCTGTGTCTGGCACAGGGACTCACACATAGCAGATAAACAGTAAAATTCTGGAGTGAGTGAGGGGTCAAAGTGTCCAAGCTGTCAGTGCAGTGACGTGTCATCTTTTGGCCGTCTGGCTCTGTGGGCATGTGCCCAGCACTGGGGGAATCCCCCACTTTGAGTCCGGCCCTCCCCATGGAAGCTTCAGAGGGCCAAGTTTCCACAAGTTTCCACAAGTTCGGTACTCTCACGCTCATTTTCCTTTTCCATGGGCATGCTCCCAAGAGGAGCCTTTGGGGAAGACAGATTCTTAAGAGAGGATTTCAGCCTCAGTCTTTCTAGTTCAAGTTCTGTGGCCTTGATTTTCAGAAGGAAACAGAAATACAAGGTAAACTGATGGAGAAGGAAAAGACTTAGGGGTGTCCAACCTGTGACCCACAGACCACATATAGCCCAGGATGGCTGTGAATGTGCCCCAACACAAAATTGTAAATTTACTTAAAATGTTATGTGATTTTTTGGTGATTATGTGTTGCAATGTATTTAATATGTGGCCCAAGACAATTCTTCTTCCAGTGTGGCCCAGAGATGCCAAAAGGATGGATACCTCTGGGACTGACCGTGTGGTCCAAGGTCGTCAGCCTGGGCCAGGCCAGGGTAGCTGGTTGGGAATGGAGAATCTCAGGTTCATCCCTCCTCCCCACTTAAAACCATAATCTACTGCTCAACAAATTCTCCTGGTGATTCACAAGCACTTTCATGCTTGAGAAGACTCATTTGGAGAAAAGCCCAAGCAGCTGTCTTCAGAACTGTGAGAGGAAATGTGTACTTGACTAAGTCAAAAACGGTAACTTGGCTGCAGCATCAAGGAAGACAGATTCCAAAAGATATAGAAATAAGGGTGTAGTTCTGACACAAGCATTCCATTATAGGAGCTACTGGATTCTTTGAGTGGCAAAGCTTGGCACATTAACAGTCTGATTAGGCCCTGGCAGGGGAGGGGACAAGTGGGAAGAAGGCAGTGATGGGGAGGAGAAAGAACAAAGGAGAGAGATCCGATAATTTTCTTACTAATTTAAAATAATATATATCTACCCTACAAATTTTAAACACCATGCAAGAACATAAAGTAAAAGATGGACATTAGCATTGCTCCAAGATGGTGTTAATCACGTACATCTAAGAACACAGACTCTAGAAACCCACTGCCAGTGTTTGAGTCCCAGCTCTATGGCTTACCAGCTGTGTGACCTTAGGAAAATCACTTAACTTCTCTGTGCCTCAGTTTCCTCTGCTGAAAACTGGAAATAACAGCAGAGTTGTTGTGAGGATTCAATTTTGACAGGTGTACAGCTCTTCCAACTCAGGCCTGGTATGATTCCAATACTTTGTTTTTTTTCGCATTTAAAACGTAAATCCATTTGGTATTTTAGCATAAGGAGTAAGGAATTGAGGAATTCATTTTTGTACGTAATGGTTGACCAGTTATTCAAACATCATTTATTGATGAATCTCTTTTTATGTGTCATAAGAGTTTATTATGTCTCCCAAAAGATATGTTGATGTCTTGACCTCTAGTCCTTCAGAATGTGACCTGATTTGGAAATAGAGTCATTGAAGATACACTTATCTAAGATAAAGTCACACTGGAACAGGAAAGGCCCCTTACTGCAATATGTCTCCTGTCCTTACAAAAAGATGAACAGACAGAGACGTGGAGAAGACGGCCGTGTGAAGACAGAAGCAGAGATGGCAGCGATGCTGGCGCAGGCCAAGGAATGCCTGGGGCTGCTTCAAACTGGAAGACACCAGGAAGAGGCCTTGCTCCCGAGGCCGCTCAGAGAGTAGCTCTGCCCTACCTCAGCTTCAGACTTCTGGCCTCAAGAAATGTGAGACAATAGATTTCCGTTGTTTTAAGCCCCCCAATTTGGGGTGCTTTGTTATGGAAGCCCCAGGAAATAAAAACAACATATAATGGGCATTTTTTTGGTTCTTTTGATCTGATTGCTAATTCCTATGCCTTAATGATATGTTTTAATGATTTTTAAGTCCTGTTCAGAAGGAAGAGATATCAATCATTCCCATTTTTTCTAATAAGTAGCTTTTGAGAGAAAATTTGACAGAGGCGAAATCAGTAACTAGTATCAGCCATTGTAAAAATTCTCAAACTTTTCTGAGAGTCTGAGGTGGCTGTCAGCCTCCCTTCTTGCTTGAGGGCTCCGTGGTGACAACTCAAATAAAGGGTTTAACACCTTAGCCACTGAGTCTCCTCTTATTAATTGAGAGAGGTTATAGGATGCTATTAATGATTAATAAACTCCATCCATGCACTGCGCCGAAGTCTTTATCATGCACAATCGGTCTTCTCTCCCTGGTTCACGACAATGTTAATTGCTTTTTAAGAACTGTTGGTGCAGTTGTCGAGAGAGCGCCAGTGCCAGGTTCCATTTCACTGGAGTAAAGAAAATCAGATTAGAGTAATGAATGACACTCCAGGAACTATGAGGTTTCCTGGGGGAGCTAATGACTGTCCGTGGGGTCTTAGCCTGAGACCCCCTTTGTGGCGTAAATAGGGATGCATTTCATAGCAGCTAAGCATCAGGAAATATGCTTTTAATTATCACTTAAGATGTAACCTGTCAGAGGTATTCGTCTCACTTGTATGTAATGAGAATTGATTTTCAGATTGCATTACCCAGAAAGCCTGGGATAATGGACACCCTGGTTCTTTCCGGAGACCTTTAGTCACCACATACTTCTGTGTTGGTGCTGGCCTGCCCGGCAGCCACCAGATATCCGATCTGCCACATGCAACCCAGGCAGAGGCCTGCTCGCCAGCCTCGGAGTGATTTCTGATGAATGAGACTCCGCCAAGCTGAGCCTGGCTCACAGGCTTTGCTGCAGTGTGGGGGAGCCCCAGGGAAAACAAATTAGGGGGTGAACTGTTGACTGCTGCGCACAGACTTTTCCAGTCCATGCAGGGATACCACGCAGAAACGAGGTGTTGATGGGACAAGCATCCGCCTGAGCACTGCCCTGCTCTGGCTAGATCTTCTCCAGGTTTCCTAACCTTCTTGAAGGCAGAGAGCAGGGCCTGGAGAGGCAGCCCCGTGGGGATGTGCAGAAATGCAGTGAGAGGCGGAAAAGTTGCCTGGTTATCCAAGTGCTTCTAAAGTTTACATCACTCATATACTACGTGCCACTTTTCTGTTTTTCTTGCCATAACTGTGCTGCCTTTACAGTGATTTACTTAATGCTTTCCTTTTAGCCGACTTGGTACACCGTATATGTCTACTTTGCAAAGAAAACCTAAATCACCCTGTAAACAGATTAGTATTACCGGCTTGGAAATAAAACCTCTGCAGCTGTATTTATTTTTTATTGAAATATACTTGACATATGGCATTGAGTAAGTTTAAGGTGCAGGGCACATTGATGTGATACATTTATGCATTCAGTGTGATTGCCATTACAGCCTTAGCTAACACCTCCGTCATGCCACATGATGGCCATTTCCTTTCTGTGGTGGGAATGATTCAACTTTTCAGCTACAGACAGGTATGTTTGCCTGCTGATGGTCTTGCCTGCGATGGTAGCCTGTGATTTCTTTGTTTAAATGGATATTCGAGAGGGGTTAAAAACATAGTAACATGATTCGGAAACTTCTCTCTCTCTCTCTCCCTCTCTCTCTCTCTCTCTGTCTGCAGAATCAGGAGGATTGAAAGAGATTTAGATGGGGAGTAACTTCTTCTCTTTGAGATCCCATATTACTGATTTTTATGTCTGTATAAAACCTAAGCAAATGGTGGCATGCATTGTTCTGTTTGGGAAACAGTGCTATCCGTGCACAATTATGTGGGCCCCATCCGTGTTGGCACATTATGTGGAGGGAAGTCGGAGAAAGGTGGGAAGAAAAGGAGACAAAGAAGCAAGAGCAAGCAGGCCCCCTCGATTGAAACACCACTTCTCTCCGTGGTGTGAGAACCGTAGTTCTGGAAAGAGAAACGATCAGAGTTAAAATCAGCCCCACCTCAGTCTCTTGGCCCCTCCTCCTATGCTCTTTCATGCCTTCTGTGAGTATTCATTGCCTCCCATGTATCAGACACCGTGCGACACACTGGAGCCATGAAGACAAAGAATCACTGTCTCAGGGGCTTGTCTAGTTTGATTAAAAAACAAAAACCAGAGAGGTGCATGGAGAGCTGTGGGGTCTACGAGGAAGTCACCTGAATCAGATTCTGGGGATAAGCAGCAGCAACGGGAAGAAAGTGGTTGCTGAAGTATCACCCTAATAAAGTATTCTAATACTGAGGGAAATGGGAAGCCATCACACTTGGGACTGACTTTCTGGACAAATGGGCAAGGGTTGTTCTCTGCTCCACTGTTTTGCTGACTATAAAAGGAGGATGTCAGCACTGGACACCAGGTGGCGCCGGTCATTAAAGTTCTACAGCCTGGAACTAGTGACATCTCAGTTACAAGTTGAGCTTTGAACTCATGGGCCAGTTTCACTGAGTGGCCTGCTGTGATTCCCCATGGTGACCCCAGGGAGGTATTAGTCATTGGGTCCAAGTCCCTGGTTCCCACTGGGTTCATTCTGTCCTCCCAGGTGAGCCTTCCTAAACAAGGCCTGAACCGGGTAGTACCTAGTTAACCTGCCGACCGTGGACTTGGAGAAGATGGCCACTGGTCTTGTTCTGCTCATCCTCAGCTGGACCACAATAAGAATTCGACTGACACTTCTGGAAGTTCTGTGAGTTGATGTTCAAGAGAGGGGTGAGGTTTGGAACCAGAAGGATTGGATATGGCCAAGCCTTGGCCACTCAAGCACTAATTATAGAGATTCAACCTGCCACTCATATTATAGCCATTTCTCTGGTCCTCCAGGGGGACATAAGCCAGTCCATTTTGCTTACTCTGAAGCAATTTTGGTAAAACACATGTTAGGGCAGGAATAAGACTTTGGTAGAGTTCCCTTGAGGCTGGGAGAATGTCATAGCTTTCAAGAATTTGGGGTACTTTTAGTTGTTAGAATGCCCTCATTTCTCTCATAAAATCTACTCATTAGTTACTAGAACTTCATCTTCACTGTTTCCACAAAACATTCCCTGATGACCTCTTGCTACAATGACTACAAGTAGTTCCTTCTCTGTTGGACTGTCGGCTCCAAGAGACAAAATATACTTTTACACTTTATTTCCCTCCAACTGCCTTATGAGCTGATATGCTATGCCTAGTTGGCTGAGATGGGGGATTATAAAAATCACGTATCCTTAATGTTCTATGTTCGAAAGAACAATGACAAAGATTTGATTTAAATGTTTTCAGTTTTTGGCTTCATGGTCTCTCAGTAGTCACGGCTGCTATTTCAGTTCTTCTAGTCCTATTCACCAGGAACTCCACCTACTTCTGTGTAGTACAGGAAAAATCTCAAACATTGATTCAGATTGGTGAATAGAACTGATCATTATTAATGGTCATTGTCAATTTCACTATTAGTTTCTTATTGGAATGCATATATTCTCAGCAGTTTATCAGCGCTAGAGTCAACAGTTGTTTGAAAGTATTTCAGCTGTTGTAAAAGGTAACTTACCCAAACCTAACTGGTTTGCCATCTTTATTTGGGTGTTTATACTTTCTATGGGCTTATAGCTGACAGGAAAAGTGGAAGAAAAATTGTGCCCGATAATGCATCACTTGAACTTTGTATCTTAATGTTATGCTTAGAATTGCTCTTGCTTATTAATGCCTTCTGAAATGTAAACACTGCAACCAAATAAAAGACAAAGATAAAAAAAAAGATTTATCTCTGTGCTCTCATTGACACAAATAAGTGAGAGTTGCCTTTACTTGACTTCAATTCACTGTCCCCCAAGATCACTTCTTCTTTTGTCACATAAAACTGTGAGATATATGTACACTTAATACTCATTTTCTTTCATGCATCCTGGTAACAGGTAGGAGCATAGAGGATTTCACCTCCCCAGTGAGAAGGCTGCCAGTGTCCATGATGAAGATGCTAAATTGATTCTACTCCATTGTTGTGGGGTGATCTTACTCTCCCGCCAGCCTCAGAAGGTTTGGTTGGATTACACCCTAGACCCTCAGCTGAAGCTGGTCCTAGTGAAGCTTATTGTGTCTTTCATTGTCAACATGAGTGCATCTCAAAGGGTTTCTGAGAATAAAATGGACAGTGCAGTGAGGTATGCAGGTCAGTGCAGAAGCCTGGTCTGGGAGCCCCTTAGCTCTGGATGGGGTGGAACCAACAGTACTGTGTGTCCTCCTTGGCAGAGGAAATTATCGCAAGGATTTGGATTTCCTCCAAGGAAACCAGAAAGCAACAAACTAACATCCTTTTAGTTATAAGAGAACCACTGAACATGTCTAGAGGGCAGAGGGTACAATTGCATGAGGTCTGTACCTCAGAAGTTCCACACAGGAGTTTCACTTTGCTTGTTTTTCAAACTGTTCTCCTCAGGGCATAGTCTATCCCAGTTTTCTGCAAACCTTCTGGAAATTCTGGTGACTCAAATGCAGTCCTGATGCTTCCTATTCTTCAGATTGCATTCCAATTTAAGGAGTCATAATGGGAAGTTTAGACTAAGATGGCTAGTGGCTGTCACGGACTCCGTTCAATCATAAAACAGGAAATGGAAAATGACCTTTTATTTCAATCCCAAATCCATCAGTTAGAAACAGAATGACCCTTTAGCTGCTTAGAACATTTGGGTATTTTCGGCATATTCACATACACGCGGGTCCACACCACACCCATCATCACTTCCTTTCTCCCCAAGTAACTTTAATCGTACATATCATTCCTACATTCTTTTCTTACCTTTTCTTAGCCACCGGAGTCTTCTTCCACTAGAGGCACACCATCAGATGACCAAGAACAAGAGGTCGGGGGATTGGGAGTGAGGCTGGCAATAAGGGAGAGAGCTAGAAACACCAAAAAGAACACACATCCTCTCTGTCATCATTTCCCCCTGTTCTTACCAAGACCTTAGACAGACACATCTTCACCATCTTTCACAATCTCACATCAGAGTTTTATTCAAAATTATTTTCTATCTCTAACCATCATCATCATCATCTACATGTCTTTCTTGAGGTCATTGTGTTTTGGATGGCAGACAACTTGATCATTCAGATGTAAAAAAAAGACAAAGAACACTGACAGTTTTCAATGCAGGTGGGAGGTGGGCAGTCTACCAGTCACAAAGCAAGACGAGTATTGAGTACTGATGAGCATGCGGCATTAAACATGATCCTTTAGCTGAATCATGATTACGTCAGGTGTCTGAACATAAAGTGTGCAATTATATCTGTGACTTTAATATTTATTATAGAAAGTTTACATATATATTCAGTGTAGAAACTTTGGATACTACTAAGTATAAAAAAAGGAAATAATTATCACTATAATCCTGCCACCCAAAGATAACCACTGTTATTATTCTGATACATTTCTTCCCTTCTTTTTCACTAAATATATATGTGAACATTCTCCTGTGTCATTAAATATTCTTGCATAATAAGATGCCCCCATATGAATACATCATGATCAATGTCACCAACTCCTTCTCGTTAGGAAACCGAGTGGTTTCTAGTTTGGCTCCATTGCTGTCCATGCATCTGCTGTCCGTATCTTGATATCCATAGACAGCATCCCTTGAAGCAGGACACTAAGTTAAGCAGTACCTGCATGTTTAAGATGATTCTTACTGCCAAGGTGCCCTCCAGGGAGAGGCCACCAATTTTCCCTCCCACCATCAGTAAACAAATTGCCCCTTTTGCTGGGTGTGGGTCTATCTAATGGACCTTAGAAGGGCTTTCAAGTGCAGTCCAGGGTAAGTTGGAGAAAGTTTAATAATGCTGAGGACAGAATGATTGCCCTTCGAAGACTGGGGTTCTCCAAAATTAGATAAAGCCTGGACTAGAGTTGAGAATGCCAAGTTCAAGTTCTGGCTCTGTGTGACAAGCTTGTGCTACTCTACTTCTCTGGGCCTCAATTTCCACTCCTAAAGAGTAAAGTGGTGATTGAGACAACCACTCACAGACAATAAATGTCCCTAAAATTAGGGTCCCTGCTTTGGAGTGGGCCCCAGGTCTGAGAGCAGCCAGGTTGCACTGTGGCTCTGTGCCTGAGGCCAGTCACTGTAATGTTCACACCCAAGCAGAGGCAGCTGTTCTTGGCCAAAGTGTGAGTACAGCCTCCTTCCCTGCTTCACTGATGGGGTCAGAGCTTAATAGTGATAACTGACTTGATGGACTGAGAAAACCAAGTGGAACCTGTGCTTGGGATCCCTAATGTGATTCTATTTGGAGTAAGAGGGAGTTAAGTTAAATGAGGTTGTAAGTGTAGAGCCCTAATTCAATGGGATTAGACTCCTTTTAAGAAGAGACACTAGAAGGCTCTCGCTCTCTCTCTCTCTCTCTCCCCCTCCCCCCCCCCCCCTCTCTCTCTCTCTCTTTCTCCTCTGGATGATGACACAGGGAGAAGATGTTCTCACCAGAAACTGAATTGGCCAGCACATTGATATTGGATTTCCAGCCTCAGAACTGTGAGAAATAAATGTCTGTTTTGTAAGCCACGCTGCCTGTATTTTGTTAGGGCAGCCAGAGCTGACAAAGATACTTTACAAAGAAATCGGGAAGTCTCCGTGCTACCATATAAGAAACAAGCAGGGGTGTCATGGCGGCCTCAAAACTCCAACTGTCAGAACAAAACTGAGACAACGTTCAGTGTCTTCTTCGTTTAAACAGTAGAAAGGGGAAGGCCAGGTGGGTCCTGAGTTAGGCGCAGGTGGCAGGGGTTCAGCTCGCTGATCCTACCCCATCCCACTTTCCTCGATTTCAGTTTAAGTGTCAGGCTGGATCGGTTTTCTCCTTGCTAATTAGTAGACAAAAGGTAGGTCAGCCCTATCACAGAATCTCGCACATGGAACAATGTGTGAGGATACAGTGTCTCGCAGGCACTCGGTGCAGGAGTGAGGCATTCATCCCCATTCTCAGGAGAGGCACATCCGAACTCAGTCTCTGGCACACAGACCAGGGAATCACACTCCTCACTTCCAGCAGAGCAGAAAGATAGAAACGCGATGAGGTTTCCTCCACACCCACGACTGGTACCTTTCCCAAATCCTAGAGTCTGATAGCACCTGGCAGCCTCATGGCATCAGAAGACAACTCAGAAAATAGACCTCCAGGCATGAGCTGACCCTTCCTGAGTGGCAGGGTGTTTGTTAGGCTGGCTGGCACTGTGCTCCAGGGAAGGGCTTCTCACTGGCTGGTCTAGGAGGGTTTGGCGAAGACAGTTTCCCAGCAGGCGCCTCCGTACCCAGCCTCAGTTTTGATCCACAGCCCTGGTGGACTTGAACTTCCTGCTGCCCGGATCCCTCCCTCTTCCTCTGCCCGCGCGGGTCCCAGCAGCAGGACCCCCTCCCAGCTGTGCGCCTTCCCCGGCGGACCCCGCGTGCCCCTGGCCTCTGCCCGCGCTTTTGCGAGTACACAAAGCCCCTCCCTGGCTGCCGGGAGCCCTCTGCCCGCACCCTGCCGGCGCCCTGACTCTCCACGGGGTGCTAGAGTTTCCCCCTGGCGGATCAGGCCGGCGTGGGGAAAGTGCCTTCAGGTTTATCAGAGTTCATCGGACTGTCTAACAGCAGGCGCCGGGCTGCCAGCATCGGGGCGACTTGAATTTCAACCATTTTCTCTACCTAACACCTCGCTGGCCCTCCCCCTCCGCCCCACACATAATAAGCCCCATTCTTTCCAGCAAGCTCGGCGCTACAGCAACCCTGGACCCACCGCGTGGGGACACGCTGGCCTTACTGAACCTGCGGATCGTTTCTCCCCTTTCTTTTGGGGACACTCAGCTGTAATCCTAGCAGGCCCCGGGCAGAGGGGCGCCAAGGCCTTCGCTACTGGGAGTGAGCCCAGCTGGGACCTGTAACTCAGGCCGGGCTTGGGCAGACTGTGGTCATCAGTGGGTCCCTGGGTCTTAACTGCCACTGTGACCCCAGAAGCAGGAAAGAATAGGCTTGCAGGGAGGTCCTGGAAAATGCTTTAGTCTTAGTGTCAAAGTCCTGAGGAGAAAAGGAAGAAGTCGGGGGCGGGGGGTGGGGGGGGGCCGCTGGAGGGGTGCGGGGAGAGGACAAAAAAACCTTTCTGGTTATTATGTCTGGAGTTAGGCTCGTCTCCTTAAAAGGGATGGGCAGGTGGGAGTAAAGCAGGGTAGTGAGGGTCACTTAAGGACTCATACTAGATGAATTAGGCTTAAATCTCAGCACAGAGGTTTGGGGTTTGACTTTAGTCATCGGCTACATAAATATGGCAGCAAAATACCTTCTGCTTTGGAAAGTTTTAGTAAGAGATTAACTGGGTGATTTGTTTTTTAAGAAACAATGACAGATCGTATTTTAGATTTCACATTTTATCAGGTGCTCAAATGTGTCCCTGACTCTAGAGATACTGGGCATCAAGGTGTTGTCATCTAGTAGGATCATTCTGTACATACTATTCTGCAACTTGTTTTTATGTTTATTAGAGCTCTCTATTAATAAGTACGGATCCACTTTAATAGTCATAAACCATTGTATTAAACTGCCCTCAGTGAATACACACTGCTACCTTCTGATGGCCGTTCAGGCTATTTCTTAGTGCCTATGTGTTTGCTTTTAGTATTAGAAAGTGGCAAGGAACAGCCTGTACACATAGCCTTGCAAATATATGTGAGTTTATAAAATAAATATACAAAAGTAAAACAAAAGAAAAAATAGATGCTGTGATCTGTCCAGATCCCCTTTGGCTCCCTAATGCAGAGGAAAGAGCATCCTTACTTCTCCCCATTCCTTCTCGAGTTACTCTTCCTCCAGGTCTAGGACTCAGCTGCCTGGAACAGAAACTGCTGGGTGGGTGGACACGCACCAGCAGGTCAGACTGAGCTGATAGGCCCTGAACTCACCGTGGCTCTCAGGTGTGGGATGAGGGTGCCCCAAACAAAGAATATGAAAGAAAGAAGGAGCAAAGGACAGAAAGTGTGTCTCCCCTGCATGGGTAACAGAAGCAAGGGGCCAGCAGAACCTCACAGAACCTCAGAAATCAGTTCCTTTTTCCAAATACGGGTAGTTTGTAATTCAGTTTTGCTTCCTTCACCAGCACTGTGGAGATGGAGGATGTGCAAGTGACTCAGGACGAATTTGCTTTTGGGAAGTTGATTCTGTGCGGCACTTCCCATCTTCCTGTGGCCCCTGGCCCCAGATCTGAGTCTGTGCTCCCTTCTTTCCTTCCTTACTCCCTGACAGACACATACACTGTCCTAGGGACTTGCTTATCTCCTCTGCAGAAACCAGGACAGTCACCCCAGCACAGCACTGGGTGTCTGACAGAAAAAGGGAAGTTCCCCTCACTCCCTCCTCCCCAGCCACAGTACCTCTCTGCCAGGTGCCGTCCAATGGCTCATTAATCATGTCAGTAGCTGCATTTTCTGGGCCTCTCCCAAGGAAGACAGGTGACATTAGCCAGTGAATGTTCACGTGAATTCTGTCTCTCTCCATTTCTGTGCATGTAACTGGATTGGGGTTAGCACCCTCCTCCCCTGCTAGCTCTCCACGCCCCAGCTCTCCAGATGCATGTCCATGTCCTTTGAGCAATGATTTGCTACAGAAAACTATCAACTGAGAACTGTTTCCTAGGATGCTGTTTCTAAGGGAACAGGAGAAAGATGTGGTCCCCACCCCAGCAGAATTCCCTCGCCATTCTGAGCCCAGACCCGAGGCTGAAAGCCCGACATTCGGTACAATGAACACCTGCTTTTAGAGGGGAACAAGCAATGCTGGAGTTTCTGCTTCTGGGGACACCCATCACAATCCTTTCTTCTTCATCTTGTGATAGTTGGCTGACATACACGGGGTGGGGGGTCCTCAGCTCAGGGGCCAGCAGTCTGTGACAGTCACAAAAGAGGCTGCACCCCACTCTGATTTGTCCAAAGCATCCCAGCGCCATGAGGAAAGCCAAGCCTGAGCTCACAGAGCTCTGTGATGAGGGCAAGGTATTTACATCGCTGACTTTCAGTTTTTCTATACAGCTCATTTTCCTTTCCTTTTTGGTATTTTTTTATTAAGAATAATATGTTTTTAAAAATGTATTTATTTTATTGTTGCTCAGTTATAGTTGTCCCCATTTCCCCCCATTGCGCCCCCCTGCCCTGTCCAAACCCTGCTCCCAAAGAAAATCCTCACCCTATTGTCCTTGTCCATGGGCCCTTTGTACATGCTTTCCTTCTTTCCCCATATCCCCCCTCCTCCTCTCCGGTCACTGTCAGTTTGTTCTTTATTTCCATGTCTCTGGTAAGAATATGTTTTTATATACAATACACCTACACATTTTTCCTCACCAACCGTACCAGTTCTTTGAAACCTAGATTCAATGCCAATGCCTTTTCTAACCTAGGCTGAAAAGTCTCTCCCTTTTTAAACCCCACATATTTATCTGGGCCTTTGTAAGGGCACACTGCTGACTCTCTTTTCTGAGAACTAATTACCTGAAACATTACCTCCAGGGCCAGGGAGAGAGGGCACTCTGTGCCCTCCACACAGTTAGTAACCACTAAGTATTAGTTAAATAAATGTATAAGTGAATATATTTGTTTTAAAGTATTTTCTTACCTGGGAAAATTGCATGAATAATTTAAAATGCTATTGTCAATCAATAAAATGCAAAGTTTTATATTATGTTTTCATCAAAAGTTCTCAAAGTGTCCCATATTTTTTCTATAGGAAGGCAGATGAAGAGATGGAAAAAATAAAGAGTTGCCTCCAAGTTGTATGAGACCTTTTAGTTTCTAGAGTATTCCAGGAGAATGTTCAGTTTCTAGAATATTCCTGAAATGTTCTAAGCCTTCTTCAAAAGCAAATACACTTCACTGTTGAGATGAGTCTTCAGACTTTGAACTGTTTCTGCTTCCCCTAGAAAGTTTTGTTTCTTTTGTAAAGTTCCATGTGAAATTTCAGGATAGAATCTGGGTCTCAGCATTCTGTAACACTGAGAGAGCTTGTATCACTGTCATGGCTGGGAGATGCTGGAACTGTGAGGCAGACTGTGAGGCAGCAGGAAAGTTAACAGGAGAGAAGAGTGTATGTGTATCCTTCATGCATCCATTCACACTTAAATATCTCAAGTATTGTGTTCTCTGTATTGTCCTTATACATTCTAAAAATTATTTGTAAAAAGCATGTTAAAGTGTATTTATAACAAATGTGGTACTAATAGTTCAATGAAGTGATTTAATGATATATAAATAAACTTAGTGCATGTGATTTTCATCTTATATAACAAGAGATTCCCAGTGAGCAATCAGGACGCTGAACCTTTTCTTACACAAACACAGCTGTTGTTTTGAGAAAATAATATGATCAACAGAGAAGTTTCAGAAAGAATGCTGTGTCAGTAAAAATGAATTTTGAGTTGGCCTACGAAAGGCACCAACACACACAAGCACACACACAGATATTTCCACGTTTATTTGCAACAATCAAAATAAAAAAGGACTGTGCTGGATCTTCTTCCTATCTACTGAGATCATAAATTCCAAATACTTATACTAAAAATATAGGCACTTTGAAAATGTAACGTTTGTTTTTGTTCTTGAGCTTGAGAGGATGCTGGAACAACTAAAGGGAAGTGTCCCAACACGAGGAGTCAACAATGCAGATTTATGGGCAGGAGCCTTCTCCACAGAGCCCAGTGATGGAGCCCTGATGTGACTGAGAGTGTGTGCTGGAAAGTGTAGAGGACCAAGGATGAGCCTTAGGGTAAGTCCACAGGTTGGAAGGGGGAAAGAAATTGAGCAAAGGAGACTAGAGAAAAAAACTTGTAAATCAAGAAGCATAGGGATCCGTCACTTTAAAAGAGGAAGAGACCAACATCGTCATGCAGTGAGGTGAAAGACATTGACAGCTGGAACTGAACCTCAGGAATGGTAACCTGACATCTGACATACAGTTCTATTAGCATGGTGAAGACAGAAGCTGAATTTGACGAGTTAAGCAACTGAGTAGGAGGTTAGAAAAGAAAAATGAGGGCTCAAATACCAACCACTACAGCAAGCCTGACATAGATATAAAAGAGGGAAGATGGAAGCCCTAGGCAAGGACAGTAGTTTCAGACCAGAGGAAACTTCTGGAGTGATACTTGAAATAAAGAGGGAAGAACCTGGTGGAGAATAAGAGCTTAGAGATTCTAGAATGAAAAGGAATAATTCAGGCAACTGCCCAGAGGAAGTGAGCATGGAGGGGTACTGGGAGAAAGGAAGACAGTTATACTTAAGAGGAAGGGGCCATGAGGGTAACAATATCATGTGATGATAGAGCCATCTTGATATCAGACAGTGAAAAGGAAGCTCTTTCTTTTTTCTCAGAAAAATAGGAGGCAACCTCCTATGGAAAATTGCGGGGGTGGGGTCAGGGGTGAGGTGATCTAGAAAGCATTGAGGCCAATGTACTTTGGGGAAAATAGAAATTGAAGCAAAGAAGAAAGCAAAACCCGGAGAGTTCGACTTCACACCCTTGAGATCAGGCATTGGCTTGTTTTTAACACAGCCTCCCAGTGCCATCTTACCCATGCTCTATCTGGTTGGGCTCTAATCAGGTGCTGTTCAATTCAGAACTTAACATAGCTCAGTCAGAATCTGAGCAAGACCTGAGGGCCACTCAGAACTGGAGGTTCTGGGGGTGGGATGCCAGAACCATAAAGTGGAGATGCCCCTTGAGGAGGAAAATGACTCAGAGCCAAATGGAAAAATTTCCAAGCAAGATGGTGGCCAGTGTGTACGAACAAGTGACCCAATAAGAAGGTGATCAAAACTTTGAGATACCGGAGTCCCAGAAAATATGGTATTGAGAGGTTTAAGACACTTCTCTACCTATTTAACAGTTTTATACAAAGGTCAGGAATGACTGCTGTACATTTGCTGTTCTACATGGTAATTTGTGTGTTTTACTATTATTCTTCCAGTGTCACTCACTACTCCATTTACATATATTTTTATGTAATTCATAAATTATTATAAATAAGCAGTACAGTTAGAGTCATCAAGTTTTATTCTCCAGAGCCTTAATTCTGTTTTCCTTCAAAACATGAACATGCCAATATGTTATTTTTAGATGTCATTCTCATATAAATTTTTAAGAAAAATGTCTCTTGAATGTGAACTATCTTGTACCCTACTTATTATTTTAAACTGACTAAAATAAATATTTAAAGTTACATTTCTAAGTGTTTGTTTAGCTGTGTTACTTTAGTTGCTGTTAGCTTTAGGTGGATCAAGTTCTTCTGTTCCAAGAGCTCTCCAAATTTAATGACAGCATTATTTGTATACATTCTATGTAGCTTGAAGAAATGAAAAGAATTCGTGCTTTGATTCAGTCTTATTCAGTTCAGGCTGCTACATCAAGAATGCCACAGACTGGGGGCTTAAACAATGAACATTCATTTCTCGCCATTCTGGAGGCTGAAGGTTCAAGACACTGGCAGATTTGGTGTCTGGTGAGATTCCATCCCCTGGTTCATAGATGTCATCTTTTACCTGCATTATCACCTGGTGAGAGGGGTGAAGCAGCTCTCTGGGGTCTCTTTTATTAGGACACTAACCCCATTCATGGGGCTCCACCCTCATGACCTCATCACCACCACCAATGCCCCACCTCCCAATGTCATCACACTGGGGGAGTTAGGCTTTCGCATATGAATTTTGGGAGACAAAAACATTCTGTCCACAGCATTCAGTTTAGACAAGAGATAAATTTAAAGAAATTAATCATGTTCCAAATCCACCTGTGAGGGTCCATGATTCCATTAAAGACTTAATGTTATTCCTGATCGAAACAAAGAGGTGTTCTTCCTTGTTCCCAGTGCCTGCCTCACAACTGCCCAGCTGTGACACTGTGTCAGGATGGCTGATCCTCCCAAATACCTACTCCCTTGAGACTGAAGTAGTAAATCATGGAAAAGTCAAATGGAAGATGATAAACCACCCAGCATGGCTGGGTAGAGAACATTCAGTCCATTTATTTGGAGAATGCAAAACTTTAAATCAAGATGACCCATTAGAAGGCTTTCTTTTTAGATGTGGGAGGGGGTGGGAGGCCAGAGATGAAGACTTTTAAGATCTTAATCAGTTGTTATGACTCTTTCATATTAGTTGTGTTGACAACATGTGATTTATCTCCTCTAACTGCAACATATTTCTCAATCTCATTCAACTTCTCATTTAGTTACCCTCTGTCAATTTATAAATGCTCAAGGAAAATAAATGATTGCCCAGATGGTGCAAATGTGTCGAAGCAAACAAAAGAAGTTCTGGAAATTCAGCCTGGTCTCCTTGTGAGTCTTTTACCTGACATGGGCAAAATCACCCAATGGTACTCTGCCTCAGTTTCCCTACCAGAGGAGAAGAGAGTTCCTCCTTCATCTTGCATTGGCTTCAAAATAGCTTGATCTTCACAACACATGGCCAACAGAAAATATTACATTTTTCAATCAAATTAAAAGGCCCTAACTATAACATGGGTGTGGAATTTTGGGCTCACATATATCACAGTCTCCAGGTGAGAAGACAAAATTTAATGGTAAATACCTTTAGCAATAAAAACAGATGTACAACTGAAGGAGGAAAAAGAAAAGTGGATTTGTAAAAGTCTCAAGTAAAAACTTTAAAATAAGAGCTCAACCTTGATACTTAAAAAATGTTTTTGTCTAAGTAGGAGAGGAAGCGATGGGTAGACCACTGGAATATTCTTCACTGCTCTTAGAAAAGCAGGAAGAAGTGGGAATGTCTTTCAGTAGCCTCCTCTCTGCAGCTCTGAGGCCTACACTTGGAACACAGGTCACTGATCCCACTGTTAACACAGTGGGCTCACCTCAGGCTCAGGGACATCTACCCAGCCAGGACTGCAATTGTATGATGGGCCTGGCCACTCACTGGTTGGCCCTGGCTCATGCTCCTCTTCTTCCTCTGGGCTCTGAAATATGGAAGCATCTGTCAGTCTGGGCAGGTGTCTTCACATGCTGGCATGAAAACAGGCAGCTAGTTTGAGATGGTGGGAGTTAAAAATAACACAGCTGGCAGGCCATGGTCTAGTGGGTTCACGCAGAGGAGAGAGACTGAGAGAGGACTGAAAAGTCCCCAGCTACTAACTTAATCCTCTGGTCCAACAGGACCATGTGGAGGTCGTTTTGCTGTTCAAATGGTTCCCATGGGAAGGCAAGTATGACAAACAATTTTTGTAGCTCTGATTTCCCTCCAAGTACTAAGCATGCTTTCATTTTTGTGAAAGCCTGCTTTGGAGTCAGTCCTGATGGGGAAAAACCTCCTGTGAAGCCAGCACAAAGGCCTTTATTTCATTCAGTCTCACATCAAAATATTCTATGTCTCTGGCCCGAATCTTTCTCTGCTGTTTGACACAAGTGCCCCCTGTGTCCATCTGTGACCTGACTGTTCTCCTCACTCAATGAGGATCAGACTTTCAGAGCCGCAGTGGTCCTGAGAAGACCAAACTGAAAAGTGAGAACTGGTGAGTAGAGCACAAAGTGAGGCTCTGATGCCACCAGCACCCTCATGTCCTGTGATTATATGAACATGCTGCAAAGAGGGTGCCCACAATGAGAAGGCTGACAGTCGGTGACTCCTGGAGCTCCCCTCCCCAATTTTAACCTATTCCTTATGGGATTAGCTATGTCCACACTCTGGAACCAGAGCCCTTGACTCATGCTGATTCCTTGCTTTGCTTATATGAGGTGTGGAAAGGCTTCTTAGACTCTGTAAGCAGGGGTACTTCCTGCTGAGAACATGCAGGTTGACTCCTGTATGCCAGCTGTCAGACTTTCCCTGTGCTGTGTCTACCTCCCAGTCCAGTACTGGGAGAGCCTAATTTATCACCTGGTGCATGATGATGAAGGCTAAAGAGGGCCTAGTAAAAGCTTGTCCATTCAGCTGGCACCAAGACAGGCCAGTAAAAACATCCATGTGGAGTTGTCCTTTTTATTATAAGCATGTGGCTTACTGGAATAAATAGGAGAATATTCATTGGCAAAGTAAAGTGTTTTACAAAACCCATTAGAAAGACATGGGTAAGCTGGGATGTAGATTTTCTAATTTTTAATTAGTTTTTTTTATAAAAATGAAAACTAAATTTCAAGGGCAAGATATCACAGCAGAAAAAAATCTTCTCTAGGAAGAGACTTAATTGTTTATAATGATCAAATCTACAGGCTATCACATGACTCATGGTCTGGGCTACACCGAAGGATCCCCTGAAGCAGAAGCAGGCCACACATCTGGAGAATGCAGCAATATGAAGAGAAAGGATTCCTAAGCATTTATAAGGTGAAAAGCAATGTGCCCAAACTTGGCTTTTTCCACAGAGAAAACAAACTTTGCAGCAACCTTCCTTTGTCAGAGTTCCTTTATGATGGGCTGTGAGATGGACAAGCCAGTTGGTACGAGACATAGACTTCTTGCTTTTAATTATGCCCTTTCCCCCCTTGGTGCAACCATCTTTCTCAATAGTACATAAGGAGACCTTGGCAGGAGGAGGAAGCAGGGGAAACATTTCACTTGTGCTTCCTGACCCTACTCTTTGCTCAAGATGATGTCCAACCTACAGACAACCAGGGACAGACCAAAGGTCACAGCTTACTACCAAGAGACCAGGCACAGGGACCACACCGCAATTTCCCTGAAGGCCATTTCCCTATCAGGCACTGTGACATTAAGGGTGCTGGTGTCAGAGTCCCCTGGATGTTCCCAGGCTGAATGAAGTCTCTGAGTCAAAAGGATGGGCTGCCAGGTAATCCTTGTACTCTCCATCGAGCAGCTGGGCAGCATTCCTGGCAAACCAGCAGTCTACCTGCTCCTCCCCATTGTAGATTTTCCTCTGTTTCCAGACCACCGGGACCTGGTGTCCTTTCACCTTCAAAACAGTCCCAGACGCCTCGCCTGTCTTTGGGAGTGGAGGACCAGTAGTGTTCTTGCTGGGCCCATCAGGCTCCCCTGTGAGTCTGGCATCTTGGTTCAGGAACTGACCTGAACAGATAAAAAAAGAATCAGGTCTAAATCAAGAGCTGACCACACCATGCAGAAAAAAAAACGAATTTCAATTTAGGCCACTGGTGATGAGCAAATGCATACATGGTACCCAGAGGAAGGGGGAATTCATGATGTGACCGCATTCCTAGTTGCACTCTGTCAGAAGGCACTCACACCTTCTCCAGTGTAAGTGATGGAACACGTGTCTGGGGCGTATGGAGAAGAGATACCTGAGGTTTTACAGGTAGCGGCCTCCGCATCTGGAAGCTGTCCACTTGCTAACACTGGATGGAATGCTGCCTAACCAGCCCACAGAAATAACTGTAGTCTCTTACTGAGCTGGGAGGACAAGAAAGGGGGCAGGTGAATAGGGAAGAGTCAGGCCTTCCCCTCTTTCCAGTCCATGCTACAAAGTTTGTGGATTGTATTGGGCTGAGGGTGTGGAGGCAGCCAGTTCAGTTTGTCCCTGATACACATCATCATAATTCTCCAGGTCAAGTGAGGGCATCACTGAGGCCAAGGACACTGGTGTGCATCTGTCAGAAGGAGTGCATGCTTGGCCATTAGGAACTACAGAAATGCATCCAGCTGAAGGGCCAGGAAATCCTGCTTTCTAAATCAAGTCCTGGTGGCTCTGGCTCTTTACTTGCAGACAAGAGGCCCACATGAAACTGCATGCTGAGGAAAGCCATGCCAAGCAGATCGCCTGCTGTTCATGCAATGTGGGTGACTCCTCAGAAGAGACACCCATGTCATACCACGTGCTAGGCTGTGGACTGCCCTTTCTTTGTATTTTCTTGCTGAGAATAAGGATCCAGAGGGTTAGTCCTAACTTCTTTCCCTGCTTTCCCAGAAAGCCAGTGAGAATTAGTTTATAAAGTGCAATCCCATCCCAGAAAGTCATGAAGAGGCAAGATATACAATTATTCTGACATGCATAAAGACCACCTTCCCACTGAATTTCTCAATCAAGCTAAAGTGATTGGCAACACCAGCTTCACTCCAGGACTCCAGGAGCTGAGCATTCTCCTCTCACCCTGGGAAGAGTGGCTGCTTACCTAACAGTCCGTGGCAGCTGCTGGAAAGGCCTTTGCTACTGGAGATGTAGAAACCTAGGTGGTCTCGCTGGTAGGGGGCTGGTTTTTTGTAGAGGTGAATGAGGATGACAAAAGCAATGGTGTCCTGGATGGTGACGGTGACATTGGCATTGGCAAACACTGACACCTCCAGCCCCCGACTCCCCACTACCATGCTCTGGTTGCAGGGGAGGACCAGCCTGTCTTCACTGTCCAAGATGACTCTGTGTGGTGTGATCTCAAGGTATGATCTGTTGGGCTTATTGACGAGGATGGTGATGGTGCGAAAGTAAGTGCGTTGTTTCTTGTGGCCGCTGGGAGGAGCGGGGGCCCCGATTAACGCTCCATTCACTGTCACACCTCCAAGATAGAGGGGAAGAGAGCAGTGGTTAGAAACACTATCCCCACTTTCACGCTAAAGACATCTAATCAGAATTTCCTTCCTCCCCTGGTTTTATCTTTATATCTCTTGCCCCATGAACTTTGACTCAGGAGTAGAGGCCACTTACTGCCTATTGAGTGAGTGAAGAAATGAGTAAATGCATGAAGTTACAAGGAAATTTCTTCCCCATGTTCAACCAATATCTTGGGGGAGGGGAAGGATGATGTAGATTTGGGTCAAGATATCACAGAAAGAGTTTACGTGTTTGTGTTCACTCCAGTATTTCCTTTCATTCTGGTTGCAGGGACAAAGAAACATTTCTTATCTGCCAGTTGCCACTGCTGCTGATTTGGAGACTCCATGATGCCACTGAGCAGTGTGGCATAATGCAAAAGTTGGAATCACACTTAGTCCAAAAGCTCAAGTTCTTTTACTTTCCAGGTGTGCATCTCTGGACAAGTCACTTTAAAACTCTGAGCCTCAATGTCTTCATTTGTAAAAAGGGGGTATGAAACCTAACAAGACGGTGGTGAGGATTACGGTAGCTGGCACGTGGGCAAGCTATCAATGGCCAGCAAATAGAACTCTTTTCTTTTCTCCTTCACTCTTGCGAGCACAACTGCAACTCTTCTAGACTTGAGCAAGGCCTGGGAGCCAGACTCCTGGCAATCCATGCTGTCCAAACAGATGGCAATTCTACACCAGATGTTTGGGACTGAATTAGTTTATGCGCATTAAGTGTGTTTGCTCTCAGCCAAAGAGGCAGTTTGCATTAACAAAAGATTGTTATGTCATCAACTCTTGTTTTCTCTGCTTTGGGGATAATCTTCCCATACATCTTGACTAGAAACTCCTTGGACACTCCAGGGGAAAACTCATTTCTCTGGGGAAAGGAAAAACCCCAGCATGAGCAGAGGTCAGGCAGTTCCGCCTCAAGGCTCCAAGCATCTTCCACTGAGCTTCTCATCATGGATGCCACACTGAACACAGAAATGACAGAACAGCTCTGAGGGCAGTGGACACCTCTAGGGAAGGATGCAGGTAGGTCCGTATCTCACTCTGGAGCCCTCTGAGTTACAAAGAAGCCACAATTTTGCTCTAAGGCTAGCCAGCCCTGCAAGAAAGCAAGGTAGGTAAGGAGCCCACAGTCAAACATTACATAACAACATCATCCGTGTGATCTTGCTGTGGGGCCCTCTGTCACCTAGCCTTCTAAGAAGCTCGTTTTCTCAGAACTGAGGAATGCCAGAGTGTCCACTGCAAAACTTGTCCTCACAAAGTCAGACTGTGTGGCTATCCACATGGCCATCCCTGAGGTACTGGCACCTGAATATAACCAGAGAAGCTTCTTATACACCAATCTCTTTCATGCAGTCCCTCTACAGACCAAAGGGGATCAGAGGCCTTCTTACATCTGTGTCTTCTGTACAAAGCTGAGTAATTAACATTGGGCTTAACACCTTAATCATCGAGGAACTGAGATAAATGAGTTTAGCACATCCCACCATCACAGTTTTTGATTGGAAAGGCATAATAACAATAATGTGCTGTGAATTTATATAGCACTGTGAGGCCAGCACAGCAAGTATCACTATCTCTGTTTTACAAGGGAGACAGCAGGAGCTCCCTAGCTGAGTACCCAGGGCCACAACATGAGTGCAGTCAGAGGGCAGGGTTTCCAGTGCACATCTTCCTGCCTCCAAGGTCAGCACACAGTCTATTTGCTTTAGTTATTCATCAACGATCCTCATCAAGCATCTGTGATGTGCCTCTCATATACCTGGACACCTGTCTTAGGGACAGAGGGGATATGGTGTCTACCTTGCTCTTGCCCAAAACCACTACAGAGGTCAGAACTTACCAGAGTCCATGTGATCGGAGACCAGCCTTAGGATGTCCCCAGGCTGCCCATCAATGTTGAAGCAGACAGTGAGCTTGTTCGAGGGGAAATCCACAACAAAATGGGGGTCTCCATCCGCTGCCAGAGCAGGAAGAAACAGGAGAGAAACAGAAAGAAAAGACATCATTGAGTGCCATGTGTAAGCACTTTTTTATTTTTTCTCATGTATTATTGATTTGATTCTGTCAATGATCTTGAATCTCTAAATGAGGAAGATGACTGGGAAGTGGATGACTCACCACAGTTACCTAATTAGTAGATGGTGAAGTTTGAACTTGGGTCCCCTAAATTCAAATATAATGCTCCCTTTTGTCACACCTCAGCCAAACACAGACAACTAAGCCTTGAGAGGTAAGAGGGAAACAGAAAGGAGAGTTATTGCCAGATACCCCCACTACGATTAAGCCCACTTGCTTCAACTTCCCATATGATGCCAATCATTTCCTTTCTCCTTTGACTACCCAAGTGAAGAGATGTGGGTGAGAACGCTTTGTCTCCTATGACCAGAGAGCCATGGCACTAGGGACATTCACAGCCCGATGCACACAACTCTGGTAATGCACACATTACAGGAGTAATGACCAAACCCAGTGGAGGGCTGGTGGCCAGTGAAGACACAGAGTCAATAGGAATGGAGCTATGTGACAGTTCCCTGAGAGCTTCTTGGGTTCACACCACATCATTTCTCCTCAAATCATCCAAGTCCCTTTACAAGGGTGTTGCACGATTTGCTTGTGCCAAACAATAGAGCAGTGGTCTGAAAGTCTGACTCCCTGCAGCATTCCAGAAGAAAGCGTTCTTGCATTAAAGCATGTGTGAGTTCAAAGGAATCACATTCTCTCCGTTGGAGACTGTGCGTTTCCTGTCTGCTCAGCTAACCTTGGGGATGTCCCTGATTTTATGAACTTGTGTGTCTGGCACATGGACAGCAAGGCTTACAAAGTGATGTGTACATTTTAAGAATCCAACCCAGCCTTTGTGTTGTTATTCCATCTGGATTTTCATTATAATCCCAGAAAGTTGGCCAAAGGAAATTTTATGGTATTTTTATCTATTCTTCCCTCTAAACCAAGGATTAAAGAAATAATACAATAACTTTTTTAAAATCTGAATGTCACAGATATTTGTACCACCAGAAACAGGAAGCACACATACTTCAGATCTCTACAACAAATGTCTTTTAAACTCTGCAATGAGGAGAATGTGAGTGTCACCCATCTTTCGATCAAGGCTATTGCCAGGCTCCGCAGGACTGGCATCCACTGTGTGGATGCAATGGTTTAGCAATGATCCTGGTTCTCAGAACTGTCACACGCTGCTGGCGCAGGCTGAGAAACCATGGGTCCTGGCGTCACATTTCTAGTATGAGCTGGTATTTTAAGTGGTTTCAGGGAATTCCTGGTTGTCCACTTTCTAAACCTATCAACTCCCAAATCACATATACTGTTTTCTTTACCTGATGTTTTGGAGACTTTAATTCTTGGGTTGTATGGCTTCTCAAGAGCAGGCCCTGAGAAAGAGAAGGACAAGAACACTCACTGTTACCCATGAAAGAGGATGAAGTGAGGGGCACAGAGAGGAGAGGGTTGAGGTGAGTAAAATACAGCTTTCAGATACATTTTTGGCAACTTAAAAACATCATCTGTTTTAAAGAGGGAGCTTGGCCTCACAACATACAAGCAAAGGTATAACATGTGGAGGCTTAATTATTTTATTCTTTTATAAATTAGATAATATTCTTCTCGTCTGTAATTTCTGTGCATGTAATAGAGGAAAATATTCCATCATAGTTAAGGTCTAGTTATGGGAGTAGGGGAAAAAGGAAACTTGTTTAATGGGTTCAGAGTTTCAGATTTACAAGAAGAATAAGTTCTGAAGATCTGTTTCACATCAATACACTTAACACTATTGAACTGTACACTTAAAAATGGTTAAGATGGTAAATTTATGATCCATGTTTTTGTACCATAATTAAAAAAAAACAGAAAAATGCAGAAATATAAAAATAAATTAGAATCCAGCGACTATTGCTATGTGTGTAAACACAATTCATAAAGCAGCAGGCAAAATAAATAATTCATTAAAGAATAACCTAAAAGTAAATTAATTTCTATAAATAAAATAAAACTAATATCTTATTTCAAATTGTTTGTATTAACAAGATCATCTCCTCTTCGCTGCTTTTGGTCCCTCACAGAAACTAAAGATCAAACTGTCTCCAAGTGTCCACATGCCCATGTCTTTTCCACGCTGGTCCCCCACCAGTGGGACGCAGGCCAAATTGGGCAGACCATGGAGGGGAAGTCCCTTCTAATCCACACAGCTGATGTGAGAAGCTGTGGTGAGTGGCAGCTGTCACGGACACTCAGAAAAACTAAAACTTAAATTTTAAAAATTATCAGAGCTTTAAGCAAAGAAAGATTGTCTTGGGTACTACTACCTAATGCTTCAGGAAAATTTATTCCCAACAACAGTTTCGAGCTATCAGTTGGTTATTTCTTTATATGGCTCTTTCATAGCATCACACAGCTTGCTTTTCATCAGAACTCGGACTGCACTAGTTGTGCCAGGACAAGCTTCGCTCCATCTAAAAAGGCAATGCGTCAGCTTTAACCTCTCCATCAGGGTCTGAACTTTCATTAATTTCTAGTTCTACATTCCTCAAGGGAAAGGGAATCTCACATTTGTAGAACACTCATATGTGCCAAAGACTTTACACATTTAATCCTTGCAATGGCCCTTCAGGGAAATTATTATCACCTACGTTTTATAGGTGAGGGAATAGAAGCTCAGAGGTGCAGAACCCTGCCCCGCGCCACACAGTTGGTCATGAGGGTAGGTGAGCTGAACCTCAGCTCTGTCTGCACCCTAGACTCATGCTCTCTCACCCATCCCAGGTGCTTCTCAGAGTTCAAAGTTCAAGGAATAAATGAGGCAGCATTTGTAGGTCCTGAGATAACATCAGTTCCCCTACTTAGGAGATGTGAACTTGACAGAAATTTAATGAAAATGTTACACATTTTAAAAAATGCCCATTTTCCCAAACAGCTATTACTGAGAATATAATCCTCTGCTTTGGTTGCACTACCTTCCTTTTCCATTTCCTGTTCTCATCATTACTCATTTCCCTATCAAAATGACAGTGAGCCTGATCGTGACAGCTGCTCTTTAGATTCTGAGTAATAAGTATGTAAAGGGTGTGTTCTCTCAAGAATCCAGAAATTAGTCCTCACCTATGTTCCCAGGAAAATAAAATCCAGCATATATATAAAATGACATAACTTCGAAGTACTTAAAAATGTAGAAAGGCAGTTTAAAATGAACATTTGCATATATATAACTGTTTATTCCTCTTAGTGTCTCCAGTAATGCTTGGTGAAGGTTAGGCACTCAGTATTGATGACTGACTGATGGACTGACCTCACCAGACAACATTTCTGAGACAACGGCCACCTTCTCTAATCCCTGCACAGAGATCCGCCATTTATAACCAATCAAACAGAACGATTGAACACACTTCCTGAAAACTGGGAGCTGCATGTGGAGGTGATTACTTACAAAAATTATAATAAACAAAGTAAAAACAGACTACTACTGAGGTGACCTTGGCCTGAGAATGAGGCAGAAAGGACAAGCTAGGCTCCTGCATCCGGCCATCCCGGGAGTTGGGTTACCTGTCTGCAGGTTGGAGCCTTGCAGGCTCTGCGTCACTGTTTCAGGCCCCATTGCAGCAGACATGCCATAGCTCTCCTCTAGCTTCTTTGTCTGCAGTGCAGGTTTCTTCAACTTCATGGAGGTGAATGGGGTGAGGAAGCGAGAGTTCACAGCCAGATCCTGGGCCTTCTGCCTCAGTTGCTCCTTCTCCCGCTTGTCGTCACTCTGTAGCCAGGAGTTCAGCAGCTCCTTCATGGTCAGGTAGCTCCAGAGACGCTTGAGATGGTTGGGGTCCTCCTCACCATCACCCTTGGGCCTGGTGCTTCCTGTGACATCATTCTCCACCTTTGGAGGCTCCAAGGGCACGTCTGTCTTCAGTACAACAAATTTCTTACTGTTGCTGGCTGTGACCTCCACATGCAACCGATCCATCTTCCTGTCCACCAGCTTCCCAGCAATGATGATCTCTGAGCCATTGAAGTAGTTGGGGAAGAGGGTTCTGGTAGCCTGCTCCACGAGGCTGGGTGGGTAATCAACGCGGATGTCAGAGAGCAGAGGGGTCCTGATCTCATCGTAGAAGCTGGAGTGGAGAGGGGGAGAGAGAGAGAGAATGAGAGTGAGTATGTGTCAGGGCCCAGCTCTGACTGCAGGCAGGACAGGTCCTAAAGGAAATTGTGGGCTGTCAGAGGGGAGAACTTGAACTTAGAAGCAATGGAGTCCAACATTCTGCCCAGTAGAACATTGTTCATAGGAGGTTATGTAGCAGTAGCTTGAACACCACTGGTGACAGAGAACTCACTGTCTCATAAGGCTTCCTTCTCTCTTTCAACTGCTCTGAGGAGGAAGAGGAACCTCCATGTAGTAGATTACAATCTTCCCCTGCAGTTTCCACTCACCGGTCTCACATTTGCTTCTGGAGCAGCCCAGCATGAATTAGCCTAATCTAGCTTCACCATGACAGCCGTCTGAGGGTTTGACAAATACTGCTCCTGGGGTCATCTTTTATTCAGTCTAATCAACCTCCAGTTTCATTAACTATTCTTCAGGTGATGTAATTGCAAGGTTCTCTAACCACTCTGGGTAACTTTCCTCTGTACATGCCTGAGTTTCTCAAAGGGCCTTTTAAAACATTTTTCTTAGAACCAAATGTGTATTGCCAATGTGCTTTAACTAGCACATTACTTGAGAAATCTGACCTTGATTTTGCCACTATGCTTTTCAGCAATGCAGCATTTGCTTGCATTAACTTTTCTTCTAGTTATGTCACCTGGTTGCTAGTTTCTGAGTAAAGGGACAATTAAAATCCCTTTCCAAAGATCTAGGGAGCATGGGCTGTGGAGTTAGACTTCTATCTCAGCTACTTCCTTGCTGTATGTCTTGGGACATATAACTTAACCTCTCTGAATTTCAGCTTCTTCCACTGTAAAATTGGAACATTAACAATACTTACTTCAGAAAACTACTAGCTGCTTCACCAGACCCTGCCTCCCCTTCTTCCCTACTAATTTAGTTTTAACTTGGTGACGCCCATCCAGCTACATACTACATTTCTCAGCCTCTATTGTGGTCCCATATGGCCATGTTCTCCCCAGTGGAGTATGAGTGGAAGTGAAATGTGTGCCTTCTGCAGTGCTTGCTTGAAACAAAATGGCTTGCTCTGGCTCTCTTTTCCTTCCCCACTTTTAGTGCTGGAACACTGAAGGGATTGTGCCCATTTCAACCTTGCAGTTAAAGACAATGTCTAAGGGGCACAGAGCAGTGAAATGGAAGAAACCTGAAATCTCTGAATGACCCACCTCATGGAGCAGAACTGAGCCTGCCAGACCGTTATAGGATGGTCATCTGCACGGCAGTTAGCCTTTATCCTAGCACACCTGCTCCTAGGGTTTCTGTGGGACTCACAGGAGGTAATGCTTATAAAAATGTCTGTCGTATCATAAGTTCTCAATAAATGTTGGATAGTGACAGTATTTTTAGTAGGACAGTATAGTCAGTTTGTTTCAATGTACTTGCTTTTGCTTATGAAACACATATTCAATTAATGCATTAAGTTAAATTGAATGTCATTTTGAATAATTTTGAAAATGTGGGAAGCTAATCTGTTAGCTTTAACAGATTAATCTGTTAAATGAGTCCATCCTAAATGACTCATCCTAGGGATGAGTCCATCCCTAGGACTCATCTCTATTGTCCACCTTCAAGACCTCCAATTAGATTTCTCTTTGGTGAATGTTCTTTAATTATGGCTATTAAACACCCATGGATGTACCTAAAGCCCACTTTTCCTTTTAAATATCTACACCAAGTGCCACAAAGTGGATTGAAGCAGTAACACTAAACTGCTTCAACTGGGAGTCAGCAGGCTATTGAATCAACAGCAAAGCTATACCCCGTGTTTGGCATCGTGATATCAAAGGGAAGGCACTGAACTCAGTTAGAATACCTAAGTTCTAGTATTTTCTCCACCTCAAATATATATATATAATCAGTGACTAGTGTCAATTGGCCATTTCACTTCCAAAGAAAAATATGATCATTTTAATAATCAATACTACTCAATAGTTACTTCTCCTAGCTACCGCACAGGGCAGAATTAGAGTGACTATGCCAGGAAGTGCTTTGAACTGTCAAGAAGACAATTATAACCAGAAGAGCTCATTGAACACTTAACATATGATAACAATTCTGCCAATGCTTTACACAGGTTTTCTCATTAAATTCTGTCAATTGACCATAAATCTCACTTTATAATGAGGGAACTTAAATTGTTGCCTAAAGTCACAAAGCAGGACCTGAATTTACAGCCAGGCCTGCCTGATGGATTTCAAAACCCAACATGATATCTCCCAGTGTAATGAGTTATAGTCATTTCCAGTAGACTCAAGGTTAAGGTGCAGCAAACCATCCTCATTTCTGAGTCTCTCATAAAACCCAACCCCACCCTCTTCTGAGAACCTCCCATTATTGTTCCAAGGAGACAAACGGACCCAATGAGCTGTGAGCCTGCATCCTCCTCCTCGTGGACACGCCGTGTGAGGCCACAGTTCTCCAGTGACAGTTTCTCCAGCAGCTTGAAGTCCACGTCATTCCCAATGCCGATGGTGAAGATGCAGATTCGGCCCCGGGCGGCCTCCTTAGTGTTGTTGAGAATCTTGAGGGTATGGGTCTCCCCGACGGTGGGTTTCCCATCCGTCAGGAAGATGATGAGGGATACGCTGCGATCTTCGATGTCATTGTGGGCCACGTAGTTGTTGAGCAGTCTGATGGCCCTCTGCAGGGCCCCATTGATGTCTGTGCCTGTGGGACACCAAAACAGGGCAGCTCAAGCTTGTACTCACTTCCTTCCCCTGGCTGCACACTCACAGCTGTGGTTCACTTGAAATCATTCAAGGATTAGCAGGGGTGACACTGGAGAGGAAGGGAAGAAGCTCCCCCAAGCATGTGGGGTGATTATAGGTTACATGGCCTAACTAGAGACCTAGCAAGTGTTTGCTAAATACTTTAACTGTTTTAACTCATTTCATCCTAATAAAAACTCCATCATTATCCCCATTTTACAGATGAGAAAACTGAGGCCTAGAGAGATTAAATGACTTGTGGATGGTAGAGCTGGATTCAAATCCAGGTGATCTGGCTTCAGAATCAATGTTCCCACCCTGGCTGATGTGGCTCAGTGGATTGAGTACCAGCTTGCAAACCAATGGGTCACCAGTTTAATTCCCAGTCAGGGGACATGCTTGGGTTGTGGGCCAGGTCCCCAGTAGGGGGCACTCGAGAGGCAACCACACATTGATGTTTCTCTCCCTTTCTCCCTCCCCTCCCCTCTCTCTAAAAATATAGAAATAAAATCTTTTAAAAAAGAATTGATGCATCCAATCCTGATATTACATGTCTTTGGGAGGAACAGATTAATTTTCTGTCTACCTGCAGAGGTTGAGGCAATGAAGTGCCAAGAAAAAAAAATACAGGAAACCATAAGGTTTCTAAGGTTTGGATTCCAAGAGAACATAATGCACATCAGCTGTTTGCTAAGCTTTTATGTTCACCTTTGTATAACATCCTAATTATAACCAAGAGCATTAAAATAAATTCAATTAACAAATATTTGTTGGGCATACACTATATGCCAGGGGCTGTGCTAGGAGCTGGGGGATATTCAAAGATGAATAAGAGTTTCTCCTCTCGAGGACTTTACAACCTTGTCACTTCCTGCCATAGGTCGATGATCAATGGTACAATATCATAATGAATCCAATCTATTATTTCTCCCATCAACTAGTAAAACAGTTCCTAAACCTCACTGTTGTGGAGACCGGTAGGAAATCCCATTGTAAGTCCAAGTCTGGTCCAAGAAAGATGAAGTTCCAAATGAAACTTGTGTAGGAAATCAGAGCTTTGTCTTGGGCAGGAAATGATGAATATAAGAAAGATGAAAAATCCCAAATGGAAGAAGACCATTGGGTGTTTTGTATGTTTCCAGGTGACTACCCACCACAATAATCGAGATGACAACAAGAGATGGTGTCTCCATGAATGGCCTTTAAGAAAGTGGGGCGGGGTCAGGATCAGTGCCCGTAAACACTCCAGTACTGAGCACCTACCGTATGTACACTGCACCAGTGACAAAGTTGACAGCAAGAATGGGTGGGACCAAGGCCCTGAGTTGAAGGAACTTACATCTGTCCAGCTGGATAACACTAGTGGACTGCCTCTAGATACCCTAGTTATCTTAGACTTCTCTATGACCTGTCCCTCCTCTCCACTCTTACCTGGGCACCATACCCAAGCCAGGCATGCAGACACTCAGAGCCCACCACACCTTCCATCCACAGTGTCTCCAAGGCTCCCAGGGATTCCTGCTCTGCTCACTGTTTCAGCCCTGCCAAAGGGACTAAGGGTGCAGCTGGGCAGGTGCACCTGCTGCTTCCTAAGGTGCTAAGATTTGAGCACACAAAACTAACTCATCTATTTGGCTTTAATTCCACATCCTCAAACAATTTACAAAAACAACTTCATTACTCAGGATCTGTGAGATAAACCAGGAAAGGCTCCAAACACTATCAGGTATTCCCCCTCATAACTTACTTGACCATCTTAGTTTGGGGCCTGGAAGAGGAGAATTTACGGAATCGGTATTCAGAGAAACATGAGCTTCTGGGAAAGCTCTCAGCTGTTATCTCCTTTCCTGTGATAGTTTCAGTATTCAAATCCTTGTCTCTTGGCAGAAAATTTAGCTACTCACTTATTATCACGTCAAAGCTAACATGAAAAGAAGGACTCATATTTACCTCCAGTGGGTGACATGTGGTGAATGTAGACTTTGCCATCTCTGATATTGTTGGGAGTAACTGACACCAAATGGTCCTTCCACACTTTGATCCGGTTGGAAAATCCAATAATATTGAAATGATCCTGGGGTCGGAGGTCATGCAGGATTGTGAACAGGGCATCTTTGGTCTAGGCAAACACAAAACCAAAACCAGTCACATCAACTGCATTAGTCCACATGTCCCCTAGCTTAGAAACTGCACACCAGGAACAATGTCAGGGTTAAAATTAAATGCCTACTATGTGAAGGGTACTGGATAAATGTCCAAGTAATGATTATTTGCTTTTATATCTCTTTCCTTTACTGTATATTTTTAAAGATTTTATTTATTTATCTTTAGAGAGAGGGAAGGGAGGGAGAAAGAGAGGAAGAGAAATATCAATGTGCGAGAGATATATCGATTGGTTGCCTCTCACATGCCCCCAACTGGGGACGTGTCCTGGCTGGGAATTGAACCTGCGACCTTTCATTTCACAAGCTGGCACTTTTACCCAAACCACCGAGCCACTCCAGGCAGGGCTCTTTAACTATATGTTAAGCTCTTCATAGGCAGGCTCCACTCATCTTTGTAAACTGCCAGTACTCAAGAGGTACTAGAGAGGTTTAGTAAATGGATGAGTGAATGGACAGAATGAATTAGAAGATTAAAAGTACAAATAATAAATACCATAGTGATTTTTAAAAGTGAAAAAACTGGGCTGGAATGATGTTAGGAGACTTCACAGACAAGCAAGAGTTTCTCTGTGAAGCAGTTTGAGCACGGGGCTTAAAGGAACTGGATGTCTTGAAAGGTAGGGCGGGCATTCTGCAAAGATGCAAAGAAGATACGTGCGATGGGTCAAGCAAAGCAAAGAGGTGACATGGGTAAGCCTGCACGAGCTGAGTGGATAAGAGGCATGGAAAAAAGACACGGTTTGTGTAAAGAAAGAAAAGACCATGGGAAACTGAAAACAGAAAAATTCTAGGAATATGGACAAGAGTTTCTAAAATAACCAACCACATATTGAAAGAAAGCATTGTCTTCTCTAAACAGCAATATTATTAGACAGTTAGAAATTCATCATATGAAGTAAGGAACAGTCATTACACAATTGCCTTAACAGTGACATCTGGCATCTCTTACAGTGATTAAGAGCACAGACTTCAGAATGGGTGGTCTGGGTTTGACCCTGGATGTGTCACTTACTCTCTGTGTGGCCCTGTGGCCCTGGGTAGGAAGTTCTATCACTATCTTTTCTCACTGTGCCTAAGTTATCTCACCTGAAAAAGTAAGACAATAATAGTGCTGCTCATCAGGTTGTCACAAGGATTGAATCAGTAACATACGGAAAGTATTCATAACAGGGCCAGGCATATAGTAAGTTATATCCTTACTATATAACTTGCTCTTACTTGCCAGCAGGTGGTAGGTGGCAGAGTCAAAGAAACTGTAAAGTCTGAAACAGTGATTGCAGAATGAGGTATGCTAAGGAACTATATGGTTACCCCGATAACATTTTGTAGGTCTTTTTCTAGGTTCGATGACTATTAGCCTTTGCTTTGAAACCAGCTTCAGACAGTACTGCCCCTTCTACCTCCCTAAGTGAAATAACCACAACTTCTTTTCCCTTCTGAATGGTCCCTCTTCCTCTCCTTAGTCTTACTCTTCTATCTGCTCACTCCAACATCCCACTGTCCAACCCCTGAATTTCATGGGAACCTCAAAATCCACTCTAGAAAACTAACCTGGATGTATTTATTTTTAAATCTGTATATTGCATTTCAGTAAACTTACAGAATTTCTAGCCTGAGCAAACAGATGTTCATTTAACATTCCCCTTATGGATCTTTACTGAATGAATGAAGTTGTGCCTCAATTTCCCCATCTCTTTATTCCCAGATTGAGAAAGCAATGCATCATAACGATATCATTAGAAGCATAACAATGATGACATTGGCAGCTAACATTTTCTGGACATGGAATTATACCCCCAGATATTTTGCCAAGTGCCAGAGCTTTTCATAGGTTGAGGTGATGGGCCCATTTAATCTCACAACCCACCTAATGTAAAGTGACTATTAATATTCCCATTTTACAGCAAAGTGCCTGAGGAATGAAAGGGTTAAGCACCATGCCCCCTGGGAGCCTGGATGAAAACCAGGAAGTCAGACTCCAGGGCCAAGGCTTACACCAGCAGCAGTGGAATCCTAGCCCCAAAACTGCTGGCACTGAGCGTGTTCTGAGTTATAACCCTTATAATGTGCAGCTCATTTTGGGATTCCATCCAGGTCCCTGAATGTTGATGGGCTCTGTTTATTTCTTTGTTTCTTTCACTTGGTTTCTGGCAGCAACTAATGGATTAATTTCCTATAACATCCTTGCAGAAGGCATCCACCCGGAGATGAGAACAATGAACGTATTTCATTCAATTCATCGTCTCATGCTACAGAGGGCTGTCCCACCCTCCCAACTGCCCCGGTTCTTCCACGAGAGAGAATGGTGATGGCAGACCTTACTTTCATTCGGAGTCTAGGAATCCCCCTCTAGCCTCTGCTCTCTCCTCTGGGGCTGGGCCCTTCCTTCTAACCCATCACACTGGGTTGTTTGGAGGACACACTCAGTGGCAGCTGAATTTCCTGTCTTCTCCCAACCCTGACTCCACCTTCAGGAAATGTGTCTAAGGATCTTGTAAAAATAAGCAGAATCCACATCCAAAACTTGTCAGCCCGATTTGGAAGCCATTGAAAGGATCTGTGACGCTCTGCTCCTCTGGCTTCCGGGCACAACCCTGTATGCCCTCCACTCTGAACAGTGTTCCTTGCCCTTGCTGGAGCCTCCTTCTCAGACCGGCCTAGGGTGCCCATGGACTCAGCACACACACACACACACACACACACCCGCCACCGCACACTGCATACACCCCCTTAGCCAATTAGTGAATGACTGACATCCACACGTATCCCTAGAGCTCACCGCTCTCATGAGACCCAGACCCAGCTGCTGACCATTTGCCCCTGCAAGTCCCACAGGTGCTTGGATTTAGTACATTGAAGGTCAGAAGTTTTGCCTTTCTGTCCAAACCTTTTCTTCTCTAATCCTCCCTGACTGGAGAATGGCACCTCCAGCCAGGTCAGAAACCATGTCATCGTGTTGCACCTCCTTTTCGCCCCTCTCCCTGAGCCTCATGTCCTTAGGTCATCCGAGGCTGGCAGTTCCACCTCCCTTAGTAACCCCTTCTCTTCCTAAACATCCTGTGGCTGTAATCTGGGCTTGGGCCACCTCTGCTTTAGATTGGCAATCGATTGTTTTTCTTTATTTGTATGTTTTTCCTAATGCAAAAAAAATCATTTAAAAAAAAGATCAGAAGAAAAACATGTAAGACTTACAAAATCTCCCTCACCTAGAGATAGCCACTATTTTTTTTAATGTATTTATTGATTTGAGCTAGAGGAAGGGGTCAGGGACAGAGAGAGATTTGTTGTTCCACTTATTTATGCATTCATTGGCTGATTCTTGTATGTGCTCTGAATGGGTGTAGAACCCACAGCTTTCTGTATCAGGATGACACTCTAACCAACTGAGCTACCCGGCCAAGGTGAGACAACCACTATTAAAATGTTGTACCACGCACGTTTTCAGAAACTTTACTGTGTATGTAATCTAAGTAAAATGGGCTCACATATCATGCTATAAAGTTTTAATTTACTGTGTCATATATAGTTTTCATGCCCATACATAAATGTCTAATCATTTTAATGGTGGCACTATATTCTATCATATGCATACACTATAATATTTTTAAACATTTAAGCAGTACTTCTGTGGGACTCAGTATTCACACATCTTTGTGCTCACTGCTGTTTTCTTGGGATAAATTCCTTACATGGAGTTGGTGTGGCCAAGGCCCTGTACTTTCTAAAGAATTTAGCCTGTCCTCACATTGCTGCCAGAGTTGCATTTTCCACCCTCCTCAACATTCAGTTCTGGGCTTACCCATCATGTCCCAAGACAGCCCTTCTTGCCTCCTCACCCACACACTGCTGTGCTCTCAGGCACGGCACCCCGTTGTCTGCCTCCACAACACATATAGAGAGAATGCAATTACATATCTGTGCATTTGCTTCTCTATCCAACTCATCCCTGTGCTTATGAAGGCAGGGCCTTTTCCCATTTTGTTACTGTATGTCAATACCCCACAGTGCCAGGCCACATGACAGAGCTTGATGCAAGCTTCCTGAGTAAGTCATCTGTCAATTCAGACAGGGAGCTCCTCAAGGCAGCTGTCCCCTTGCCCTACCCCACCCTCCTGACATGGCATTTTACACACTGTGGGGTTTCGGTAGGCATCTGGTGAATGAGTAAATGAGAGAGAGGTAGACTTCTACTGAGTGAACACAAAGGAAGTTAGACGCACAGCCCCTGAGCTGGAGCACCTATAGCAGATGACACCGAGAACGATGATGTGCAGGAATCCTGGGGCTGACCGGTGGATGGTGTTCAAGTGAAAACAAACAAATCTGATCATTATAATAAACAGATGTGGGTGGAGTGCCCTAAATGTTGACGCTGATGCCATTTTCCAGGGAGCTGGCAACACTTTGTCCCTCACCCTTCCTTCAAGTTAGAGCCAGTGCATCCCCGGTGTGAGCGTCAGGCATCATTCCCAGTCGTGGGGTCTGGACCTCTGGAAAGTCTGAAGGCCTGCAGCTAGGACAAGGCAACACCAAGCAGTGGCTGTCCCTGAGACAACACAACTGGAAATCCGGCTCCAAGGCAGACACTTGGAAATATTCTAGCTGCTCCCTGTTTGAGCTTGGAACTGGCCAGGAACCCAGGGCATAGGCTGGAACAAGGGGAAACTTGTCAGAAGATTATTGTTTGTTTAGCTGCTGGCATCCTTAAGGATCCTCAAACAGTGCTCTAAAGACCTCAAGAAGGGTCGGCTTGGCTCCTTTGCTGCTATTTTTTTTCTGATTGTGATGGATATTCTGCTTTAGGAGCAGTTGTTCAAGCCTCTCCACCCTCCTCCCCTTAGCTCAGCAACTACAGGTTCCTTATGACCTTGTAAGGCCACAGCTGCAACTTAACCTCACTTGAACCAGGAAAGGCAGGCCAACAGGCTCGCAGTCGCTCCTTTTCCAGTTGCATTAGGACCTTCTGGATGGTCTCCCACCCTGCATCCCAAGGGGCCCCGACAGAAGCTGCCGCTGACATTTACAGCCACTACCATCCATGAGCCCTCTCCAGGCTCCTGCTTTCCTGAGATGGGCTGATGACCCCAGGCACTCTGCAGGCCGTTGCAGGCTTAACATGCAGGCAGAAGGTGAATGTCCAGATAGAAGTGTAACTGGGAGTGGGCTTAAGCTGATGTTTCAACATGGTGTGTTTACATGCTTAAGATTAACAGAAACCAAGTCAAATATTTTCCAAGAGTACAGTCCAGAGAACAGAGTTAGGACATTCCAGAAGGATCAGAGGAAGCCCAGAAAGGCAGAGAATGTGTAATCCTAGCTGACTTGAGGACTGAGCTACACTGAAGGCCAAGAAGCACCCTAAGAGGGACTGGACTACTTCCCCTTAAGGTCCCTTCCAAACCCTGGTTGGTAGCTCTCAACACTACAAGTGAAGGTGACAAAGTGAGCTGGCACCCCTACTCCCACAGTGGCCTCTCTACCTAACCTGAACTGAAGGAAAGGACACTGCATGCCCCAGCACACCATGTCCCTTGGCCTTCTTCCCCATCCCCAAAGCTCCACCTAGTGGCCTTGCACTTTCGGAAGAAGTGGGCCTGCTGGTGACAAGCAACCCCAAAAGACACCTCTTGGAATGATATCCTGAAATTAACTTGCTAATAGGTGATCATAGGAATCTGTGGAAGTGTGTTCCTTGGAGATCTTTGAAAATAGGCATGCAAAATTTACGATTATACATATTATATAGCATTCAAGGGAGATTAATAAAATTGGGGGTAAGGGTCTGATTAGTGAGGAAGGCTAAACGTCTAACATTGGAAGGTTACATTCACTCTTTGGGACCATAAGAATCGACCCAGGAAGTCACCATCCTCATTCGTCTTTATGTGGGGACAAGGACAGGGCTTCTGTGGGAGACAGTTTAGGTCGCTATATCCAACCGCTAGGTGGTAAGCCTGTCGGGGAGGAGTTAGTAAATCTCGGGGAGACAGGAGGAGAGGCAGGAAAACCAAACCCTGTGCCTAGGGAAAGAAGAATAATGTGCACATAAGGGGCTGGCTGAGAAAGAAAACTGAATTCTTAAAGAGAGCAGCCAGCAAGACGCTAAAGAGGCCAAGTGGGTCTCCTCTGGGTACGAGCCAGTCCTGAGAGCACCAACCCCAGGCAGCAGGTACCACACACTGCCCGCCCACCCCAGAGAGCAATCTACAAGCACCAGTCCATATATGTCACCAGAAGGTATCTTTACAACATCCAGATTATGTTTGGACTGAGGGAGGAAAAAAGGGTACACAAATGCAACTAATAAATGAAAAGGGCCTATGCATATTTCTTTTACTATTTACGGAGTAAAGAAGTACCTTGGCCTGAATACAAGTATTACACAAGACTCCTTTTAATCCTGGCTGTTTACAATCACAAAGAATAGGGACACTTCGCTGCTTGAAATTATTTTACAGTGATGAATTCCTCTTCTTATATGTACTTTCCTTGGGTTAAAAGGGAAAAAAAAGTATCCTCTTTAAAAACAATGTCTTAGAAGTTAATTCCAGCTCTGCCTTAGGTTTATTATTAAGTCTTTTAATCTTTGTCCATTTAAATGTTTTCAGGAACAAGGCAGGATATAAACAAACAAAAATAAACTGTTTCAGGTTCTCCATTCATTCAATAGGGTTGGCCGTGGTCCTATTTGTTCTCGTGGATCTTCAGGAAAGAAAACAAAATAGTCTCCTCTGATGGCATCCGTAGGAAAGAGCAGAGTAGGGTCCTGGATATGCCGTCCCCTCCCCACTCTGTACTCATGCAGCCCCTCAAAGTACTACTACAGGAAAGGGAGTGTCCAGGAGACAGCTCTGTCCTGGGCACTCTGGGCCCCAGTATTAAGCCATACTGGGACAGGAGCTGGGACCTTCCTCTGCCTCCCTCTCCTGCTTCCCTACAAAACTGACTGAGCTCAAGTAGCTGCAGACTCTTGGCATAGCCCTTAAGGGGGCAAGCGCTCCACTGGGGGTAATGACCATGAAACATTTCCCAAGTGGAGCAGTACTACATAACAGACTCTCAGAGTGCAGCCCATGAACAACCCAGCTGCTGCCCACTCCTTGCTACCACTTCTGTCAGGGTACCCATTTGATGTAGCACTTCTCACATATTTCTGCATCTCCGTCAAACCACACTCTGACACAAAAGGCTTTTGTACCACAAATTCTGGATTGTTGGGAGTAATGCAAGGGGAGCCCATGACATCACAGAAGGAACTCAAGTTCAAGGGTATTAGATATGAGCCATCCCATGTTTTCAGCAGAATGGCTGTGCTGTTCTCCTAAGCAGTCCTAGCATTTGCCTCATTCTAAAATGTTTACCATGGAGTTGACATTTTCTCTTTCATTGATCCACACAGTCCTTTTAAAGGAATCCAAGAGAAAAATCGTCTGTGATGAAAAGCTTAAAATAATCCAACAATGAAATTCAAGTCCATCTGAGCCATGAAAGAGAATCATGATCAACAGACCATGAAAAGAGCCCCAAGTTTCTGAGATGATATCAGGAAAAGGAATATGCCCAACATTAACTTGAGCTGCAGCTCAGCCTTCTCTCTTTCCTAGGAGGGCAGAGATAATGCACGCTGGTGGGAGGGAGGGAGTATATCTACATTGTCCTTCTGTTAGCCTGCAGTCCTTCCTGATGCCAATAGGGGAACCCTCGGTGCCAGGCACCTCCGGCTCCTAGGTGTAGGATGGCACTGTAGTCATTCTATTTGAAGGGCCAGACAAAAACAAAACACAGCCTGTGACTCCATCTAAGTGTGCAACATCAGATCCTCACTGCAACCTTAAACTACTGCAGTCCACGTTCAGGAGCACGGATACGACCCCCATCCCAGCGTCTCTCCACACGTTTCACAGGCACGCAGACAAGGCGCTACCTCGAGTCACCCTGGATTCCGTGGGTATCGATTACACCGGGAGTATTTCAAGATCATAACATTTCAGTATCACAAAAAAACATTCTGTAAACTGTAGAAGAACCTTATATTTCCATGCTGCAAGTCTTACAATAAATTGAAAAAAACTTCTGAAAGTTTATTGTGACTGACCCACCATGTAATCAGATTTTTTTTAATTCCAACTTTAGGAACAAGGTGATAAATTGGGTGAAAAAGGCCATTTCTCCAATATATCAAGTCTATATCATTGTTACACTTTTATAAAAATCTAGCAACAGATTGGCTTCAGAAAAGAAACCAAAACCCTAAAAAATAATGTTACTCCACAGACTAGAGAGAAAGTACACTTTCTGAGCTTGTGTGCACTCGGAAGGGGAATCAGTGGTAACGCTCTCACAGTGCCTGCTTCCCTCCTGTTGCCATGGCCGTAAATATCTCCTGAATCAAACCACGTTAGAGAATTTATGTTAAAAATGAAAAATCAAACTATAATGCAAGAAACAAAGTATCCAAAAGAGGTGACTCAGTCAAATTTGAGGAATCTTGCTGAAAGTCAAAGAAACTCACTTTCTACTGGTCAAAATGTTCTTTTTGAAGAAAGATCAGAAATTAATAAGCTTTCTTCATATACATAGAAAACTTGGGATAGAAGTCATTATAGCTTCCAATATTTTAAAACAGTTCAGTAAATGCGAAATATTAACTTGAAATTTCACCTAAATATAGAAAAACTATTTCTTCTATCTCTACATTTTAATATTCACAAATTATAAAGAGCCTATTTCTTATTTTTAATATATTTTTATTTCTTAAATTAAGCAAACTCATAGGGCTTCTGTATTCAAAAATATATTATTTTAAAGCTATTATAATTTCATTTACTGTTTTAATTCTAATTTCAAATGCTCTTTTAATGCAGTACTATGCTCGATTATATTGCAGTACAATTCTCGTTCTGATGACCTATTTACATGTTTACATAATCTGTATAAAAACATAAAATAGTTGTTTCTTCAAATCAAAAGAAAAGCACCTTCTTAGTAAAGGTTCAGATCTAAATACCAATAGTACTTCAGTACTGGTTTTAAAAGAGAATGTCTGTTAAAGACTAAATTCTGGCTGAATTCAGCCTTACTTTAAAAAAGTCTGAATAAGTAAAATATTAGAACATCTTCTGCAATGTAAACGTAACTAAATTTCATGAGTCTTTGTGTTTGGATAACATAAGTCCAACTTGAGAAGCAAACTGTCTCTCATGTTACCATTTTGGCTAACGTGAAGATTCATTACCTAATGTTTTGACTTTGCTTTGACAAATATATCAAACATGTACCTAATAATACCACTATACATTTTTCTAAAAAGCCCTTTGCCAATAACACATCTTTGATTTTTCATGCCATACAAAGCACATTCATTTTTTATGCTTGGTGTATAAACAACACAGGACTCCAAACAGTCTCCTTTTCACTTCTCTTCACGTGGAAGATTCATACATAACCCAGATTTGCCCCCCCAGTGTCGGTCTCACGCTTCTCATTGTAGAGCAGAGCCAGGAAGGCTGCCTCACCACTTCCACCTGTAGGCTCCAGGTGGTCATCAGCAGGTTGGCTTCCTGCTCCATCAGGAAGTACATAGGAAGAAGCGGACTCGGGAAAGTTCACCTGAATATACAGGTCTCCTTTGCAACTGGTGTCCTTTGTCCATGTTCTGACTCATCTACTGACTGACATGACTGAGTTGTAGGTCCCCAGTGCCTGGTCTGAATGCTGAAGTTCATATTGCCCAACTGCACATCCGGCTTCTGGAGCCCAGCCTGTTTCATTCTACAGATCTTTTCTGGTGGCTGACTCTCTGACCATCCTTTCACCCATTCAACTTTCCCTTACATGTGAGTTCTCATGATCTTTGTTTCCCTGGTGTAAGTGCACCCTGTGCCTCCCTGTATACCCCCAGGGCTGTGTCTTGACAAACATCAAGAATATAACAGGGGATGCGAAAGAGTCATGCTAAATAGGAAACAGGGACCAATTATGAAAGGAGTCAACATAGCATGTCAGCACCTGTAGATTGTATATGTAGGAAAATATTTAGAGGAAGTGAAGCCACCCTCCATCAGACAGGGAGAATGACTATGTCCATGTCTCTTGCCATTTTCCCTTACTCTTCAAGACACTGTGAGACAGGAAAGTAAGGTTTTTATTGCAAGAGGGAGAAAGTCTAAAGCCAGATAAACTTAATTGTTGGACAGTAGAGGGTCCAGGGTAGAGACTGGCAGGAGTTTTCTTCTGCCCAGCAATGCACTGAGGGTGCAGCCCTTCAGAGGAACCAGCTTTATGCAGAGGTCTCAGACCAAACTCCCCCCACCACCCTAGAGCACAAGCTGTCATCCTCATTCCACATGGGTATTAAGACCTCAGGCCTAGGACATGCAGACCATCACCTCTCCAGGGGATACCATCACTTAGCTCAGGTGCTCACTGCTTTACTTCCCTGTTCCCTTTTCACTCTTAGAATCTGTGGTGTTCTCTGCTTGCTCACCAAGCTTAACTGTGCACTTAGAAGACTTGTTACAATTTACCTGCCTCTCTAACTGTCCATATCAGGATGGTTTTCAAGTTATCTAATCCAAGTATTGCCAGATCTTCCAACTCTAACATAATCACTCTTGTTTTGTGTCTTTCTTCATGTTTTTCCACAACCAAGAATTCACTCCCTCCTTTCCTGCCCAGAAAACTGTATCCCACCTTCAAGAACCAGTTCCTACATCACCTCCATCATACATCTTTTATTGACTAACTTGGGCTCATTCTCCTCCCTAAAATTCTTCCCACTATCTATGTGACATGCTGGATTTCATTAACATGTGATTGTTCCATGTTTCTTTCCCCAGAAAAACCCTAAAGTCTATAATTAAAGTGACTTAAATATGATGCTTTCCTTGTACATCATTCTCTCCTGTCTCCATGTTTTTGCATATGCTAGCCATCCCTCCTCCTCCTCATTCCTCCCACTCAGCTGACTTCTAAAGTTAGACTCACTCAACTATCCCCTCTTCTGATAGCATTCAACAGTTGTTTCTTCAAAACTCCATCTGCAAAAACAACTGATCGACACTCCAAATGTGCCTTGACTGTATCTCTATTATAGCAGCACTTCGCATGTGAGTTTCACATGACTTTCCTTCTCCCCTGGAACTCCTGAAAGGAAAGGCTGTGTCTTTTATTAATCTTTGTATCCCCTATGTCTAGTAACTTCCCACAGCATGTAATCCTGCTGTGGGAAGGTACTAGATATTTATCTCGTTCTTTGAGAATCTGAAGTCTGGAGTCAAAGCCAAGATGGGATCCTGTGGGAGAGTTGGGTGTGCTGAAGAAGAGAAGGGGGGCCTCCCGATATCAGGCACGGCAGCCCTCAGGAATCTCGCCTCGGTGCAGTTCCAGCCAGCCAGCCAAGGGGATGCCATCTCAGGAATGACACCACTTTCTGACATTCTGATAAGCATTTCAAGCTCTTACACATTTGTTATCTCACTCAATTCTCTTTGACTTACAGTGTTTATCTTGTTGTTACTTGTAACAAAAGTTTCCTTTGGGGCCCTATCCAGCCCTGTACAGGAAAGTCTGCCGATCTCCACTCAAGACTTGAGTGCAAAATTCAGAAGCCATTTGAAAGGGGAAGCTAGGCTCTCTGACAGATTCAGAAGCTGAAAACAAGGTCTGAAACCTGAACAGACAATGCAAGGGTACTCAAAGCTCTGTATTGTTCATTCCTTCTTTCTACCAGAGCCACAGAAAGCCTTCATTCAGAGATCCTCAAAATTTTTTAAACATGACCTCACTTGGGTAAACCCTAACTGCTTCAATAGAAAATTTTGAATGAGTACCTCCAATTTATTTTAAATCATCTACATTATAGTCATTAAAGAGCAAGTCCTTTTAAACAAAAATCCAAGTTTTCATGGTGGCCTTGGGAAGAAAAATGTGTCCTCTGTCCATCATTTATTTCCTCATATTCTGAGTCAGAGTCGAAAAACAGTAGTAGTCTTCCCTATGGCCTGCTGCTCATTGCCCCACGTCCCAGACCTCTGTTTTGCAATGTATTTCTAAAACACATCTGCTGGTGGCAATGTTTGGACAAGAGCAGTTCAGTAGATGAAAACAAATACTATCAACTAAAATGATCTCTAGGCATATATCAACTAGTCATCACTCTAGACCAGCAAACCATTCTGGTCAGCAAACTACAGCCTGGGGGTCAAATCCAGGCCACTGCCTGTTGTTAATAAATACAGTGTTATTGGAACACCACACACCCATTTCTTTCTAAATTGCTTATGGCTGCCTTCGTGCTACTATGGCAGAGTTGTATAGTGATGACACAGACCATCTAGCCTGCAGAGCTTAAGTTATTTACTGTCTGTCCTTTTAGAAAATGTTTGCTGACCCTGTTGTAGAAATCTGGAAAGCGGGGAGGTAAATGTTTCTGTTATTAACTGGAGCCATGTTGTCAGATACATATGAGGTCTATGTCCTGAAAAGGTAAACCAGGAGTACCCCAAAGTTACATTGTCCATTTTTACTTGTACAATGGCCACATAATGCCTACCTCCAGAGACCCTCCAAATGTCTCTGACACGATCTCATTTGTTATGCTTGCATCCCTCCTCTGCTGAGCTCCTTCATTTGTTTAGGAAACTTTGGCCTCCCAGACAGATCACAACTCTCTGAGGCCCTTCTGGGTTCTGCTGTCATCATCTAGCATTCCTCCAGGTGGCTCAGTGGACCTTAGACTGCCTCCCTCTCTTAAAAACTACTTTCTCTATACCCTATTTTCCAGCATCCTCCCTTTGAAAATGTGGCAGAGTCACATGTTCTGGAACAAGACAGCTAGAGTGAATATACCATTAGACATCATTAGACCTCAGTGTTACTCACCTCACCTTCACTCTACACCTGTGCCATCCCCACACTTGCATTCAGCCTATCCAGCCCAAATCATAAAGTGGAAAGAAATCTGTATCCATATATGCGCCCAAGATGTGAGTAAAGTTAAATAATAAAATACTGATAGTTAATTCTATGCATCAGTGCAGAACAGCTCCATTGGTTTTTCACAACACGAAGCTGCAGGCTGAGGCCCCTGAGAGCAGCTGACATCTGTGAGCACTCACCAGAGATGGGCAGCTTTCCACATTATGTCACTTGGCATAAGAACAGGTAGCACCCGAACACTTAAGAGGTGCTCTGAAGTTATGTTATGGTCTAACAGTGAAGAACGTTATGGTGAAGAACTTTAGAGTGGGGTAGACTGGGCTTGACTATGAATTTTTCCACCTCTAATTTTGTGTATTTCAGCATAGTTGTGTCACCTTCCTGCCCATCAGCTTCTCATTTATAAAATGGGAATAGCATTTCACTGGATTGCTGAAAGATTGCATGGAAAAATGTATGTCAAACCTTTAGAGTGCTTGGTTTGTACTAGTGCCTTAATGTTTATTAGTAGCTACTAATGGTAGCTACTGTGCCTTAAAAATGCATGTTACATTTAATGTTTATGTGCCAGTATGTTTTTTAGCAGAAATCATTACCTACTGTACTATGTGCCATATACCATATAAGATCTGGAAATACATACCGTAATGATAAAGAAACAACATGGTACCCAAATCCATGGACTTCATAGACCACTTGCTTGTCAGGTTACATATGACATGTCAAATTGCTCTCAAAAGCCCAGTTTTGGGCAGTGAGGAAGAAATTAATGTCCCAAAGCATGAAATATACCAGTGAATGAAGCACAGCAGCATTCAGACGTCACTTCTCCAATCCAGTTCCCAATTCTCCTCATTTCAATCTGGCAGTTACAGGTAGGAAGCATGATGCCTTCCTTAAACTGCCCATTCTACCCACAGCCACCTAAACATTCAACACAATTCCCATTAAAATACCAACAGCACAGTTCACAGAACTATAACAAAATTTCAAAAATGTACATGGAACCAAAAAATAGCCTCAGCAATCTTGGGAAAGCAGAACAAAGGCCACTGTACTAACAAGAGCCTGGCACTGGCATAAGAACAGAGACACAGACCAATAGAACCAAACAGAGGGCCCAGGAATAAACCCACACCTGCATGATCAATTGATATTTGACCAAGGAGGCACGAGCACACAATGGAGCAAAGGCAGTCTCTTCAATAAATGGTGTTGGGAGAACTGGACAGGGACACACAAAATAATGAAACCAGACCACCAGCTTACACCATATACCAGAATAAACTCAAAATGGATAGAAAACTTAAATGTAAGTTACAAAACCATAAAAATCTAAGAAGAAAACATAAAGTCTCAGATATTCCATGTGGCAGTATTTTTGCCAACATATCTCCTAAGGCACTGGAAACAAAAGAGGAAATAAACAAATTGGACTACATCAAATTAAAAACTTCTTCACAGGAAAAGAAACCATCAACAAAAAGGAAAAGGAACCCGCTATATGGAAGAACATATTTTCCAATGATACATCTGATAAGGATTTAATCTCTAAAATATAGAAGGGACCAACACAACTCAACACAAGGAAGAAAAACAATGCAATTAAGAAATTGCATTCAGGGCAAAACACCTGAATAGACACTTCTCTAGAGAGGACATATATAGAGGGCATATATAGATATGAAAAATGTTCAACATTACTAACCATTAGAAAAATGCAAATTAAAACCTCCATGAGATATCACCTGTCATAGTGGCTATTGTCAATAAATCAACCAACAACAAGGGTTGGTGAGGATGTGGAGAAAAGGGAAGCCTTGTGACCTATTGGTTGGAATGCAGACTCGTGCAGCCACTGTGGAAAGCAGTATGGAATTTCTTCAAAAAATTAAAAATGGAACTGCTTTCTGACCCAGCAATTCCACTTCTCAGAATCTATCATAAGGATTCTGAAACACCAATACAAAAAATATATGCACCACTATATTTATAGCAGTGCTACTTACAATAGCCAACATTTAGAAACAACAGCCTAAGTGCCCATCAATAGATGAGTAGATAAAAAAGCTGTGGTACATTTACATAATGGACTACTATGCAGCAGTGTAAAGGAAGAAACTCTGACAATTTGGAACAGCATGGATGGACCTGGAAAGTATATGCTAAGCAAATTAAGCCACTCTGTGAAAGACAAATAGCACATGATCTCATTTGTATGTGAAATCTAACTGAACACAAATGGTAAACTAATGAACAAAATAGTAACAGAAGTTTAGAAACATAAAGGAGACTGGCAGCTGCTAAAACAGGAGGGCGGGGGGATGGGATGAAAAATGGTGAAGGGATTAACTAAAGAACATTTGCACATGACCCATGGGCATGGACAATGATAGGGGGATTGACTTAGGGAGGGGAAGGCTAGGTGGAGGTGGAGAACGAGAGAAAAAGCAAGAACAACTGTAATAGCATAAATAATAAAAATAAATAAATTTATAAAATACCTAAAAAAAAGAAACATAATGCTTGTTCTTTACCCTCTCTGAAACTGTTGACTAAATTATGTGGAGAAAGGAAGTCAACATTCAGAAACCTACATGGGAATCTGGGAATGCCAGGGGATGGCAGATTATGAGAAGAATGTATGAAAGTTATAGCATGAAGGCATCTGGTAAATGATACATTAGTCACTGCTGGGTTGCCAAAGAGGGACCCTTAGCCAAGAAACTTAATATGAAGGTAAAAGTAGTAGATCTCATTATATAGATTAGGAAAAGGAAAGAGAAGAATCTGTAGACCTTGATAAGGAAAATCTATTTAATAGACACATTCTCCTCAATGTTCCTGAGGACATGTGTGTTTGCTGGTGCGAATGCTTCAAACATGCAACAAGAAAACAGTCTGCCCTAATCACATTTTTGTTGTTGTTGTTGTTGTTGTTGTTGCTCTTCTCAATTCTCCTCTCAGTGAGAAGTTTTCTAAACCCAAATTGAGAGGCAAAAACCTTTCTTGATCTAGCACCAAGCCATCTTTGAACACATTCGTCAGTAAAAGCACATGGGAGAAAAAACAGAGCCAGCAACCCGTGCATGTGTGTGTAGCGGTTGGGGGTGGGAACAGATATCTGTCCTGCAGCTGGTTAAACCTGGCGTCCATACTTGCATTCCCACTGAGATTAGGACCAGAATCAGAAAATGCCAGATGCACCCAGCTTTGGGTGCTCCCAGGTACTGAATATACATTTTTAAGGTTAAATAACCTTTACAATTCTTTAAAAATCAATTGTTCAAGTAATTGTTAAATACTGACTATGATCTACATCAAGATGAGTACAGCGAAGTATTTGGGAGATGAGCAGAGCCAAGAACATGCAGCATAACAGTGAATGATCCTTCAGAGAATTGAGGGGACTCATGACTAATGTCCGATGTTGCCAAATTCATTGACAGGTTACAAAAGCCCTGTGCTTGGGGGTAGTTTTCCTCTTCACCAGTGGATGCGATATTGCATATGAGAGCCTGCAAAGAGCCAACCAAGCTTTTCACTCAGTGCTGTGGTCTTTGAGAAGCTGAGAGCTGCTAAAATAGTCAGCAGTTTTCAAAACCACTCAAGACAGCAATGGACATCAGAAATTGTGTAGAGGCTTCTGACGTGTGTTTGGCTGTTCTTGGGTACTCCTGGAACGAGGCCATGCTGTAGCTTAGAAGCCAGCAAAATGCATGCCAGACTTTAAGTGCCTAGGAAGGAAAGGAATTTTAATTTCCAGGAATGAAGGAAGAGGGGAGAATAATGAAGGAGTGACATCTATCATTACACTGCTCTTGCACAATGCAAGGAAATCCCTCCTTCTGAAACGCAGCCTTGTCGCTTGGGTTGTGAAATGTCAGACTGCTCTGACCTTGGACCCACTGGCACTTCTATCATCGCAGACACTGCTGCTTCATCACATGGGTACTTGCACTAAGACACCATAGCATTATGGCTTGACTTAAGGACTTGAGAGTCACACCTGGCTTTGAAGCCTCTCTCTGCCATGTGCTAGCTGACTTACATACCTTCACAAACCCTCAGCTTTTTGCATCAGTAAAATGGGAATGACAACTAAATTGTTGCAGAGATTAAATATTCTTTTGTTCAATAATTTGTGTACTACCTTTAACATACATCTAACATATTGAAAATGTTCCATGCCATATTTTTAAAACTTACTCAAATTATTTTATCATTAATGGTAAGTCTAGGAGATCTCAACTTAGTTCACTGGTTTGCTCTATACAACTTGGGTCTCTCTGAGGGTTATTTAGTAAGAAAACTTGTGATAGTTCTCCCATCAGAAGTGGAAGAAGACCCTGTACACTGGTATAGACTTGGTTTCAGGTTAAACCTTGAAGTGACTCAGGCACCTAAAGAAGTCAGTCCTTTAGGCTGGTGTGGCCTTTGAATGACTAATGCCTTTTCATGAAGATGCAGTAGAACTGACCATACATTTTACCATTTTGATGTTTTTAATGTTTATTGAGAAATAATGTAAATATTTTATTGAGCTCTACAGATGTATACTATAGAAATTGTCATTATAAGTAATTTACATTATTTAAAGTTCATAGGAAGATAAAAATTATATTTTTTAAATTTGCATTTATTTAGTTACTAATACATTTAACTCTCATAATCTTACTGAATCTCTTTATTTCTTTATGGTAAATGATTTTATATTCTTTGACCACTTTCTTATACAGGATTAATTATTATTGATTTGGAATAGCTCTTTATATATTAAAGATAAACACCTGCTGCTTTTTATATAGCTCTTTATATATTAAAGAAAATCTTTTTGCTACATAATTTTTTCCAACTTTTGTTCACTTTTATTGTTTTAACTTGAAACAAAAGTTTATAATTTTTATATAGGTAAAGTTATTAAGTTTTTCCCTTTTAGTTACTTTCATTGCTTTTAGGCTTAGAACAGGCCTTTCATACTTTAAAACTAGTTAAATGCACACTTATGTTTTCTTACATATTTTGGAGTGTGAGTCCTTGGTTACTTTTAACTGCTTAATCTATTTGGAATTCTTAGTCTGGAAGCAGTTTTAAAAGTTATAAATTGGTACAGCCTTTCTAAAAAATGTTTTTGTAATATTTGTAAAAACCACATATGAGTTGGTATTCTTTGCCCCACTCCTAAGAATTTAACTTAAGAAAATGGTGGAACACGTGGTCAAGGATTTCTATGTAAAGATGGTCATCCCAATGCTGTTTATAACAGCAAGAAACAGAAATAACTTAAAAGTCTCTCAACAATGGTGGAGTGAGTGAATGTTCTTCAGCTTCACTGCCCAATATGGTAACCATCAGTCACATGTGGCTATTTAAATTCAACCTTATTAAAATTAAATAAAATTAAAAATGCAGTTTCTCAGTTGAATTAGTCACATTTCAAGTGCACAAAGCCACACGTGACTAGTGGCTACCATACTAGAGATATAGTGCATTCCCACTCTCATTGAGGTTTCTATTAAATAGTGCTGCTCTGTGGCCATTAAAATCAGGTTTTTAAAAAATATTTAACAATGTTGGATGTATTCACAATATGATGGTAAGTAAAAATGTCAAAATACAAAATATTTGGTGGTGACAGGAGTTCTGATTATTTGTAGTAACTTAATCATCAATATCTTCAAGTTATGTTTTTTTTTTCAGAGAAAACCCAAACACTGCCCTCATTAAGCTCATTGTCTTAAAGGAAAAGAAAAGAAAACCTAAAGCTTTATAGGTATATAGAAATTTAATGAGATACATGGGGAAACCTAGTAGATGGCACCCACTCAGTAGCTGTTAATTGATTCAAAATCCAAATGGGAATTATCATACTGGAATCAGATGCAAGGCTGAACACTGTATTCTGTGACCAAGAGTGGTCTCAAAGGAAGCCATGATTATTTTTCTGTCGATATCTATCATCCAGTTAACAGAGGCACAAAAACAACTTAGCCAACAATGACACTTAAGAACTTGGGGTACATAAAGCAAAGACATTCAGCACACTTGTAAATATGGAAAGGCTGTAAGGCCTCTCAAAGATCAATAGATAATCAGCCACTATGAAAGATTGCTGCACTATGAGTGAATAAAACTTTAGGAGATGGTGCCCATAAAGGAAACCTACAGGTAATTTGTACTCAACCTTCCCACCAAGAACAACTGAAAAAGGTAAACAAAATGTCTATTTTTTTAAATCTTTGAGATATCAGAGAGTTAACAAAATAATAAGAAAAAAGATCTAAGAAAAGATAAAATATAAAGAGGTGGGCTCAGCATTTAGGATCACTTTTGTCTAAGGGATGTTTGCCAAGGCCCAAGAGGTATCTGAAGGGCTAAGCATTTAGTAATTTAGGAATCCAAAAGCTGAGGTCCAGAGACCACTAATGACAGGTGCCATCTAGCCATGAGCCATCTGGGTCCCCTAGAAAACCTCAAGCCCTGAAAATGGGCTAAAGTAATCCCAGATTATAATTTCCTCAAATACTCAAAAAAAACCCCCAAAACTTTAGTTTCTAGAGGCATAGATTATCATCTTAGGCCTCAAAATATTTCTACAAACAATTTTTAAAATATAATGTCCATCATGCAATCAAAGATAACCAGTCACACAGGAGAGAAGATAAGAAACAATATGAGCAACTCCTAAGCAGCTCCAGAGTTTAAAATAGCAGCATACAGGCTTTAGAATAACTATGTTTACTGTGCTTGAGAAAAAAATTTTAAAAAATTATTAAAAATTTGAAAAATAACTGAAAATTCTAAAAAGTGACAGAGCAGGTTTGGAAAAAAAACAAACAGAAATTCTAAAACTAAAAAAAATGTAACTAAAATAATTCAATTAGTTTTAACAGTAGATCAAATATACCTGAAGAAAGAATTTGTGAACTGAAAGATAGGTCTGGAATAAAATATGAAAAGACGAAATCTGGAATAAATAGAAGAGAGCACGGGAAACAGAGGGCATGGAGAGAGAAATCTAACATTGGAATGCTAGGAAGAGAAAGTTAAGATGAAGCAATTTCAGAAAAATGGCTGGGATTTCCCCATGAATCCACAAATTCATGAAGTCCTAGAAACTTCAGGCAGAAAACTGAAAACAAAAAGAAAAATCTTAAAAGCAGTTGATAGAAAAGTTACTTTTAAAGGAACAACAGTTAAAAATACAACTGACTTTTCAACAGCAACAATGGAAGCCAAGAGAGGGACCAGGGGAATCCGTCTTCAATGGACTGAAAGAAAATTGCCACCAACCTAGAATTCCATACCAGTAAAAAGTATCCTTAAAAAATGAGAGGGAAATCAATAATTTCCAGGCAAATGCTAACAGTATTCTTTAGCAGTAGACCTATATTTAAAAAGATACCTATGAGTGTTCTTCAGGAAAAAAAAACAAAAAAAAGTAACCCCACATGGAAGGTTAGATATGCAAAAGGAAAGCAAAGCAATAAAAATAGAGGCATTGGTAGGCTGAATTCTGTACAAGAATGTGATGTCGAAGAACTACAAGAAGCTGACTTCCAGGTGAGGTTATCTTCCTCCTATATTAGTTATAAATGATATTTGGCTGTCCTCTGAAAGAAAATAGTTAAACCTAATCTTCATATCACATTTTGGGTTTTTTTTTTACTCTTTTGGGATAAAAAAATCAAATGCCATAAAGAGATCAATATATTATACTACATGATTTTAAAAATATATAAATGGCCAAAGAAGCATTTATAAGTGATAATAGAGAAAATATGTACAATAGTTATCAGTTAGAATCAGTTTCAACTGCCTGTAAAATGGGACCTAGGAGTGGAAACAGGTGAGCTAGAAGGTTCTCATAAGGTTCAAGATACTATTTTACTCATTATATTTATTATTATTTGATAAAATAGATATGAGTTAAAAAAGAAAAGCTGAGATCTAAGTTTTTGATAAATGGAGAGCTATCAATTGGTCCAGAAGTCAGTAGATCTTTCTGTTTTCTGTTACATGAGTTGAAAATATATTGTAATTGCAAATTTCTGATGCTTGGGATACCAGAGTAAGATAAAGAATAGCCTTTTCCAGTGGTTCATTTTTTAAAAAAGTACATAGTTGTATTTTCAAGATACATTAAAATTTTCAATACAGACTACATGTACCCTTGAGATTCCTCCCATCCCTAGAATTTTAAGATTCATCCTAAGTACTGTGAAAATATCAGTCTCGAATTACTGAGATACAGGCCCTTTGTTCTAAGGATATATCCACAGGATTGCCAATGAATCTCTTCCACTGTTCTCAAAGGACATTATTACTGAACAGAATCATTCCATCAGCAATGGTGTTGCTTCATGGCTCTCTCAGTATGGTCCTGTCTCACTCACATTACCCACTCTGCAGTCAACTTTACTTCAAGACATTTCTATAGTATGTCCCTCTGTTCTCTGAAACCCCAAGCTGAAATGAGCATTTATGTCAATGGCTTAACTGAATCAGATTAGAATGCCCTCTGCAGGCAGCAACAGCTGGATGGTAAAGCAGACATTGGCATCAATGGAATTGTATTCACATCATTGTCTCAGGCAAAAGTGAGGGAGGAAGAAGTGGGCATTTTGTCACTCACCTGCCGGAGTTTGGTTCCTACCATGGAGGCACTGCTGTCAAGCACAAATACCACATTCTTGGGTAATGGAGGAAGGTCTTTAGGAGCAAAATAGTGCACAAAATAGCCATTTAGAACCTGTTGGAGGGAAAAGAAAATACAAATGGTAGTACCCAGAATAGGTAGGAAAATTAACTAAAATGGGCAATGTATGGAACTTTCAAAAAATCAAAGATAGCATGAAAGCAGGGTCAGATTCCAGGCCCAGAGCAAAAGTGTTCATGGTCCTGATCCTTCCAAGAGGATGAATTTCTAATTTAACTGTACAAGGGATACAATCATCCCTTAAAATTTTATTGACTATGTTGACTGATTCTATTTAAATTATCCATACCCTTCTGCCACTTGCCACTTGAGAATCCTGCCTCCCTAATTATCTGGATTTTTACCAAGCATCTTACAAATTGAGATGTCAAGAAAACTGTCTACATTCTGGGTGCACATTAATACATTTTAATATTCCAATCCTGTCTCTGGAGCAATAAAACCTACAGGGAAATGAGCCAGGGACCAGTCTTTCTTAATTAAAATTGAAGAAGAACTAAAATTCTAACTTCATCTAACACACCACAGGGAAAATTGTAAATTTCCCTTGCTCTCCAGATTACTGAAGCAGGAAACACATGCCCTCAGTCTCCAGCTGGGGAATACCACTCATCTCCTTGGAGACACATTTTGGGTTAAAACAAATTTCCTAAAAGTCAGAAAGTTCTCTCTACCTTAGGTAAGTATTAAAACCCCGGGTTCTGAGTCTAACGAAAAGCATCAAGCAACTAACATGAAACAGTAGCAACAAACACCTACCTGGATGTCTCCAATGTTCTGTTCCCTATTGACATCATATCTAATGATGAAATCTCCCAAAATGCCATTTTGCGCAATCCTGGCTTGCTGCACCACGCTAGGCTTAAAAATGATTTTGGCAAAAGTTTCGTTTTGGTTGATAAGAGTAGAAGGAGGTGGCCCAGCATTGTCTGCATACAAAATATAAACATTATTAGTAATGTAATACATAAATATTCTTCTGAAAAGAAGAACTGTTTTGCAGTGACACAGAGGGTTAGACTTCATTTTATTGCAAGTTTATTTCCAAGCAAACTTTCTAGACTTCATATTGATAATGTATCACAGTGCATGAGATATATCAGCATGTAATTCACCTTTATGTCTCCTTTTTAATCTTTTCGTATGAGAACCTTTTAAACACACAAAAATAGAAAGAATAGTATAATAAACCCCCATGTACCCATCACTGAACTTTAATAATTATCAACTTTTTTACCAAGTTTTTTATATCTGTTTTTATGTATCACCTCACCATTTTTTGCTAGAGTATTTTAAAAACAAATCCCAGACATTGTATTTCATCCATAAATACTTCAGCATGAATCTCTAATGATAAGAACCTTTTGTAGCATAAACATAAAACCATTATCACAAGTAACAAAATTAATGACCAATGATGTATGGTTGAATCATCAGTCTGTATTTAAAGTTTCCTGATTCTTAAGAAAAAATGTCTTGGAATGGTTGGTTTGTTGGAATCAGGATCAAAACAAAGTCCCCACATCACATTTGGTTTATGTTTCTTAAGTCTCTTTTCATCTGTATTACCCACCCCTACCTTTTTCTATCATTACATATATGTGTTGTAAAATACTGGTCATTTGTCTTACCAAGTTTCTCACAGTCCACATTTCATGATTTTTTTCTTGTCCTGACTTTTAACTTGCTCCTCTATTCCCCTGGTTTCCAACCTTGGCTTGTATTGTATGTAACATCCAGGGGAGTAGAAAAAATATTGATTGCCAGGCCAAGAGCTTGTTTAATTGGTTTTGGACACAGCCTGTGCATCAGGACTTTAAAATCCTCCATATGAGCCTACTGTGCAGTCAAGGCTGAGAACCACAGCTTGGTCCCCTGTATTTCTTTGTGTTCTGGTAACTAGAGCTGAAGGGTTGGTTAGATTCAGGTTCAATGCTATTTGCAAGAACACTTCATAGGTGATGCTAAGTATTTACTGCTTTATCACATCAGAAGGTACGTAATGTCTACTTGTCTTTTTAGTGGTGGTGAGATTGATGGCGGGCTCTGGTGTTGTCAACCTGATCACCCGTGCTGCAGTCCTCATCAATCTTCCACTTAACAGTTTTATCATTTGCTGATAATGTTTGTCTAGATCCACTATTTCATTACAGTTGTAAAAGGGTGATTTCTGATTCTATCATTACTTCCATGTGAATTCTTCCGTACAGAACACCTTTCCCTCATCAATCATTTGGTTGCCCTACCATACTGTTTGTCCAGAAAGTTTATGGCTCTTCAAAAAAAAAAAAAAAAAACCAATGGGAGTAAAAGGGAGAAAACTGTACTTGAACAATGATTAAAATAAAATTTAGAACAAAACAAAACAAAACCTCCCAAAGCTTTGGGATGAATCTTAGAATATAAATCTGAATTTCAGAAAGATAAATAGATAAGTGCATTCTATGTGATTTAAGAAAAGTTAGTGACATGACATTGAGCAAAGCCATCCCATTTTTTCACTCCTGACCTTAACCTCCTGTTGGAACACAAAGAATCATTATGCAGACTCCCCGCCTTTACAAATCAAACACCGCCATGTCTTCATACTCAGCAACAGAAATCTAAATTTTTGAGTTCTTTCTGCTTACACAGTAAAGAACATGAAAATAAAGTGGAGAATTCATAAATATTAGTATATGTGGAGACTTTTTATCCAGATACTGAATCAAACCCAGACTTAAAACTGCTGCAAAGCATCTGATTATCTTTTTAAATCTATTCAAGTTGATACCATGGAGTAAGCTGACCAGCAATTTTCCATCCCTAATTAGCAAAATAAAAAAGGAAACGAAGCTTAATGACCCATGGTAATTTGTATTTGAGAATATACTTCCTTCTGCTAAAGTTTTATTAGATATTAAAATCAAAGGAAGTTTAAACATTTCCTTCAACAGAACAGACAATTGTTTTTCAGAAACAATTTAGGTATAACCTGAGCAGGGACAACAAGGCAGAACTGAGTCTTCTATTATTTGCACTTAATAAAAGGCAGAAATTGGGGGAGTGGCCAGAGAGCTAGCAAATAAGAAAGTTCATTACTGTAGAAAGACAATTGTGTGGAAGATCACATGCTTCCAACAGATCTGCTCATCTGAAGAAGGAGTTGGGAACAATTCAATGGCTCATTGACAAATGCCAGCGTCCAATTCACCAGCCTGGTTGATGATGCCTTAGAACCAGTAGACAGGAAGAAGGAAAATAGGCTGCGAATGAAAGACCCTTGAAATAGAAGGAAAGTTGCTTGTTCTCCCAAGTCAATCTTTCATTTCATTGGTGATTATTGGTAAAGCACCAAGAGTGAGAGGGATGCTAATAAAATAGCTAAGAACTCAGGATCATGAATGAAAGAGAAGGACTACATTCGGTACTGTGACTTTGGGCAAGTTACTGAGCCTGGATTATCTCATCTGTAAAGTGGATTAATGGTCTACCAAACTCACACTATTGAAAAGATTAGGCAGTGCAATATACTTAGCACCTTTCTGATTCATGGTAAGCAGTCATGCTTGCTAATATTATTATGAACCTAAAATACACAAAAATAGAAGAAGAGACAGGGAATTAAATGTAAGACAATTCAACATGTCAAACCTGGGATACTACAGGCAATGAAAAGGAAAGAACTGTTGCTATTTACAATATGGTTGAATCTCACAGCCATTTTGAGTAAAATATAACATAAAAGAGTATATATTCTCTATGCTTCTATTTACAGAAAACTTAAAAGCAGCACAACTTATTCATGGAAATTGGAGTACTGACTACTCTTGGGGGTGGGGGCATGAGGACTGACTGGGGAAGAGTGTAAGGGAGTCTTTTGAGGTTGTGGAAATATTCTATGTCTTGACCTGGAAGTAGTTGTATGGGTATATACATATGTAAAAATTCAGCAGGCTGTATACATAAGATGTATGTACTATACCCTATGTATTCCCCAACTTTAAAAAAAATTAAAGTCATTGGGAGCTGGATAGCAGAATAGATCAGGTGTATTTAGAGTACTTCCACCTGGCAGAACAGCATTAGGGACAGCGTCACCAAGAAGCACATTTCATGCAGCATCAGTGGAAGCTCTAGGAAAGATGTCTGGTTGGCAGAGGCCGCCTTCACAGCTCAAGTGTTGAAGCCGCCCCGGGTGACTCAGCACCTGCACGGATGGCGCCGAGCGGTTCTGACGATGTGGTCTGGGCCCAGCAGCATCAGCGTCACCTGGGAACTTCCTAGAAACATAAATTCTTGGGCCCACCTAGAAACTCTGAATCAGAAACTCTGGAAGTGGGACGCTGAATCTTCTATTTTAGCAAGTTTTCCAGATGACTCTGGTTCCTGCACAAAGACAATGGTCACATGCCTTTGATGTATGTAGCTGGGCAGCACTCACCTTGTACATTCCTGCAACTCGGTTTGACTCTGTGCTGTCAGCACGGACCTACTTTTTCCTGTTTCAAATCTCTCACAGAAATGCTCTTCACAACCACCCTGAATTAATACCATTCATGGTTGAATAAAAGCACTGAGGATGAAAAACTATAATTCCTCTCTTCATAATTCATTTGACTGGGCTCTTTGATATAATCCATGAGAAACGATAGTGTATTATTATTTTGGTTTCCTATTGACCTCTAATGTTTGCTAGTTCATGATGAAAATTCATGAGATTCCTCTAAATAGGCTTATTTTCTATGCCCAAACTGTGGGTTGATTCCCAGTGTGGTCACTCACTGAGACTAGCTCCTGAGGCTGACTTCCACCCATTAAGTACCAAGTAGTCAATGTGAGCCAGTGAATTTTCCACTCCTTATAAAAAAAAAAGTTGGCTAGAAAATATCCCAGAGTAATCTCTCTAGAAAACAAAAATCCTCTTCTTATTAAAGGAGGGAATATATCAATGAGGTTAGTATAGGGTACCCCACCGTTACTGACCAAAATCTCAAAGCAGAATAAGACTATTCAGCTTTTCCTTGCTGTGAATTGGGACTCAGGCTGCTGACCCCCATAAAATAGTTCATAATCACAATGAGCTTTATTAGTAGGGCCCTCAGCAGTCATGAGACATGCTCTAAAGATAATGAAGAGTGCAAAGGAGGTTGGGAGCAAACCAAAAGACTGAGAATCTGACCTACTTCTCTAATGAGAACCCACATATCTTTCCCTCCTATTGGTTTTCTCTCCTTCATGCCAACTTGGTTGGGGGCAGGAGTATGGCCATTGCGCTGAACTGAAGCAAGCTGAGTCTTCTAATGCCATCTTCCTGTTTTAATCTGGGCATCAGTGGTCTCGTGCGAGATGACCTTCAGTGGCACATGTCTGTCTCCAGTGTCCACGGCGAGTCCCTGACTCTCAGGTCTCCAGCATCCCCATGATGCTCTCTTTATGTCTAAAGCACAGTATTTTTTAATAAGAAATACATGTTATTTTAGAAGCCACATAATACTGAAGGAAGTGCACTCTAGGGTGTGACAGACTCAAAATGACTGACTGAGTGTCTCTAAATCTCAGTTTCGTATCTGTTAAATTGGAGTAAATCACACATAGCATCACTGTCAGAATTAAGCGAGATCACATGTATAAAAGGAACAGAGCTTAGAGCCTGGCACACCATCAGTGCTGAGCACATATTAGCCCCCAGCCTCTTCCCCTTCAGAAGCAGCTTCTTGTCCTCTCTGTCTAGGATGAAAAGCAACTCATGAGTTTAAAACACTCTTTGATAACACACAATTTACACTTTGTCATAACAGGTTTCTCTCCACCATTGAGAGCTTAGTAAAAACAAATAATCATTATTTGGAGGAAAAAAGGCACATCACAGTAAACATTCACAACAGGAACTTAAGAACGTTATATAGAGCACAAGCTTTATAAAATATAATGCAATTAGTAGCTTTCCAAGAGCCCCCCAAAATTATATACAGAGCTATGCATGAAAGCATATACATGTTTATTTTTTCTGGAGAGAGTGTCTATAGCTTTCACCAGATTCTCCAAGGTGTCAATATAATGTTAAGAAGCATGCATACAAGTGATATCAAACATTCCTCCTGTCGATTCCATCTTGTAATGGCAAGGCACTCCACATTGTACTATTTGGTATAAGTAGTGAAGAGAACAAAACACATGTCCTTAGTTTTGTCCTGGAACATGGGTGTTACTAACAAGTAAACATTCTCTTCCTAAACAGCTACATGGGGAAAAAGAAGCCAACTGCTATGTAAAATGTCTAAAGGTGACAAGATTTGGGAGCAAAGAACCATACAACTAGAAGCTATGCCCCTTGGGGTCACTTGACAGGGATTTCCTGGCCTCTCTTTCCTGTGGACCTTGGGGACAGTTGGCGAAAAGCAGCCAACACCTGGTGATTTTATAAAAGGATTTCCAAACAAACACTGCCTGCTCGTTTCCCCTTGGAAAAGAGCCTAAATTGTCTATGTTGATTATGTAACATGCTCACCTGGGCTCCAGTGGAGAGGTCTTTTAAATATACAGCTGTCAAAGATACTGTGAATAATTGGGCAACTACCTTTTGATGGTAGCAATAAAGACGCAAGTCAAGCAAATCAGAAGCATATTAAAAGAAAAAGGGATGAGGATGTGAGGCACAGCATGGTGGGTATAGTTAGTAGCATTGTACTACATATTGGAAAGTTGCTAAGAAAGTAGATCCTAAAAGTTCCCATCACGAGAAAAAAAAATCTATAACAATGTGTGGTGATGGATCTTAACTAGACTTAATTGTGGTAACAATGTTATAATAAATACAAATATCAAGTCATTATGTTATACACCTAGAACTAGCATAATGCTGTATTCCTTTACACCTCAGTTTAAAATACTGGCTAGGCCTCAAGAAAAAGAAAGTGGTGAAGTTGAGGCAATGAAGATGAGAAAGAATTTCAATAAATACATTCATAAGTCTCTTATTATATATATAGTTTTCTTCTTGGAAAGGGTTTTTTTTAGGTTTACTTACACAATAAAGAATATGAAAATAAAGTGGAGAATTCATAAATATCAGTATATGTGGAGACTTTTTATCCAGATACTGAATCAAAACCAGGCTTGAAACTGCTGCAAAGCATCTGATTATCTTTTTAAATCTATTCAAGTTCCCTATATTGACATTTGGTATTTTATATTCTTTAGGAAAATTGCATCATATAGATACTGTAGCAATATATAACAGAATAATTATGTAAATTTACAGCTGAAGTAGTTCAAATTCAACTTTACCACCTTATAGTTGTGGTATTTACCCAGATTTCTCCTTTTTTGAAGATTTCATTTATTTATTTAGGGAGAGGGAAAAGGAAGGAAAAAGAGAGGGAGAGAAACATCAATCAGTTGTCTCTTGTACACGCCCCAACCAGGGACCAAACCCGAAACCCAGGCATGTGCCCTGACTAGGAATCAAATTGCTGACTTTTCACTTTGAGGAATGGTCCCCAACTAACTGAGCCATAATGGACAGGGCCAGACTTCTTAGCAAATTAGTTTTCTTCACTACTTACACAATGCTCTTTTTTTTTGCTAAAATAATACACTACTGAGTCTGTTTTCCCTATTTGATTGACTTCCTACAGAACTATGCACGAAAACAATGCAACTACCTCACACATTCTGAAAGCAGTTTACCCATAAAAACATGCATCATCCCTTCCAATGTCATTCTGGGGTCATCAAAGACCTCAGATACTTGACACTGCTGTTCTAAGCACTTAAAACTGAACTGAATGGAGGCCCACCAAGAGCAGCACTAGGGCAGCAAAGGAGTATAAGACAGAGATTTCAGTGAAATTCCTCCACCTTGTTCTCATGCGTGCAGGCAAACACGGCCCAGTTATTTAGAAAACCTGGGTATCATTTTATAGAGTCAACCTTACCAGGGATTTTATCTTTTTATTATTCAAAATTGTCAACTTTATACCCCTTAGGATAGGTACTACAAATATTTTAAAAACCCAGAAAATAACAACTTGTTGGCAGGGATGTGGGAAAATTGGAAAATTGTGCACTGCTGTACACATAAAATGTTACAGCAATATGGAAAACAGTATGGCAGTTCGTAAAAAAATTAAAAATAGAACTACTATGTGATCCAGCAATTCCACTTTTGGGGTATATACCTAGTAGAATTAAAGGCAGGCTTTCAAAGATCCCACAGCCCATGTTCACAGAAGCACTGTTCACAATGGCCAAGAAGTGGGAGCAACCCAAGTGCCCTTCCACAGGTGAATGGGTGAGTGAAATGTGGTCTATACATACCAGGGAGTGTTATTCCTCCATAAAAGGAAGGAAATTCTGTCACAGGCCACAATAGGAATGAAACTTGAGCACATTATGCTAAGCGAAATAAGCCAGTCACACACACAAAAAAATGCTATGTGATTCCACTCATATGAAGTTCTCAAGAGTAGTCAAACCCACACAGGCACAAAGTGGAATGGTGGTTGCCCGGGGGCAGGGGAAGCGGGAACAGGAAGTTGTTGAATGGATATAGAGTTTCAGTTTGGGAAGATGAAAAAGTTCTGAAGATTAATGCATAACAATGTGAATACAAAAGATTACTGAATTTAGACACAGCTAAAATGGAGGTGAAAGGATTGAGAAGTAGAGATTGGAAGTTACAAATAGTCATGGGGATGGAAAGTACAGCAGTGGAAATATAGTCAATAGCACTGTATTAACTACGGTACTCACTGGGTATTGGAAATATTGGGGGGACAGTTTGTAAAGTATATGATTGGCTAACCATTATGTCATACAACTGAAACTAATACAAAATAACATTGGATGTAAATTGTAATTTAAAATTGTTTTAAATAAAAAACTTTAAGAAATGCTTATTTATTTACTTATTTTTGACACTATTACAGATGTCCCCTGTTTCCCCTCTTTTGACCTACTCCCCTCAGTCCCCGCCCTCCCTCCTGGCCTTCATTGAATTATTGTCTGTGTCTATTGGCTATGCACTCAAGGGGGAACCCCCCAAAACCCAGAATTATCTTTTGAAGAGAGGTCCCCTGTAGCACAGGCTTCTCTCGCTAGGACAGTGTTCTGGGAACCATCTGTATCAGTGTACCAGCTGGCATAGTTGTGAGAGGCTGAGTTCAGCTTCAGTGATTTTTGGTTTTTTTGAGGACTTTCAATGCATTTGCCCATTTCATGATGGGCGATTTACGAGCACACCTGCCCACACTGCTCTGAGTGTTCAGCTGTTTTTAATCAAAAAACAGCATGACTCCCATGCCCCACCCTCCCTATTCACCCAATTTCACCCCAAGCAACTTATTTTTGTTTCCCCGGATGAAAAAAGTCCTCAAAGGGAAACTTTTTACTGATGTGGAAGAGGTGAAACAAAAAAACATCAGAAGCACTAAAAAGCATCAGAATTGACATATTCAAAAACTGTTTTGAGCAGTGGAAAGAAACATCTTGATAAGTATATTGCATCAAATGGAGAGTACTTTGAAGGTGACCAAAGTTTAAGCATGTAAGAATAAATATACAATTTTTATAAATAAACTCTGTTTTTTGGGTTCTCTCTCATATATGCAAAAACATGCTTTGGCTAAACTCATCCAGCCCCCCCTCAGAGATTGTGCTGTATGTATCCATGCCTCTGGTTTTATTTTGTTCATCAGTTTGTCTTGTTAATTAGATTCTACATGTGAGTGAGATCAGATGGTATTTGTCTTTCTCTGACTGGCTTGTTTCACTTAACATAATGTTCTGCAGGTCCATCCATGCTGTTGCAAAGGGTAAGAGTTCATTCTTTTTTATAGCTACATAGAATTCCATTGTGTAAATGTACCACAGCTTATTTATCTACTCATCTACTGATGGGCACTTGGGCTGTTTCCAGACCTTCACTATTGTAAATAATGCTGCTATGAACATAGGGATGCATATATTCTTTCTGATTAGTGTTTTGGTATTCTTAGGATATATTCCCAAAAGTGGATGGTTAAAATAGTAAATTTAATGTTACGTGTTTTAATCATAATGAAAAACATGTTTAATTTTTAAAGATTGACAACCACAAGTTCCTCAAGGGCAGTGAAAACATCTTTGTTATATTTAGGTTCCAAGCATCTAGCACAGTGCCAGGAAGGTGGTGAGAACTTAAGATAAGCTTGTTGAACATTTAACATGGAGATAACTCAACACATTGGCATGCGGTTGGATGGGTGGATAGAGGAGCCCCTTGAGGGGATCCCCTTGAAAGCGTTTTGGTGTGGTTGATGCTCTCAGTAACCCATGTCACATGTCCTGGACCCACTACTGGTTTCGGCCACAGCTGTAGTAGACAGCGCCACAGGCCCAGGTGACATCCCATCTCACACACCCGACTAAGACAGCAAGAAAAAGGAAGAAACAAAGAAAGGTCTCCCAGAGAGGAGTAGGTTCCTCACCAATGTCAAGTAAATGAGAGAACGCCACCCTCCTGGGTTCCTCTGAGTCATCCTGCTCACAGCTGGCCCTTACCTAACTACAGCCAATGTCAGAACAAACAAGATAAAATGGGTTCTCACGTAGGCATTAGAAACCAAACCGAACAAAACCAACAGTGGAGCCAAATGATTCATACCTGAACAATTTTTGCACTGAACAATGCTGGAAACCCTACATGACAACCAAATTGTTTCCTGGCAAAGGGACAGAGGCCAAACAGGGCCATGCCCTTCCAGCTGCAGCATGGACACTGGATCAGGGATGGGTGGGGGGCCGGGGAGAGGACAGCTGCAGGGAGCTGGACCTGGGGTGAGCGATCAGTCTCCATGTAGCCCTTTGATAGGGCAGAGCTACCAGAATTAGCAAATAAAAAGACAGGGCACCCAGTTAAATTTGAATTTCAGATAAACAGCAAATGATTTTTTTAGTATAAGTATGTCACAGATATTGTATGGAACATATTGTTTATCTGAAATTCAAATTTAACTGAGGAACCTATAGTTTATCCTGCTATCCTAGCAAAGGAAGATGAGATCTAGATTTTTGTAGCCAGTCTTCTGGAACCAAACTCTGTAATACCTCCTTCATAGCAAAATGATATCTGCACCCAAGATCTGGCAAAATTAGCCAACTTACACCGGGAAAATGTTGAAAACCTAACAGCCTTTCCATTGCCAACAGCTCTCATTCCTAAGTTCACTTTGCAAAGCCTTAGTGAGCACCCACTCTACGGCAGGACCAGGCGAGGTGCCTAGAACACAGTCCTTACAAACCTTCACAACAAAAGGCAGAGTCATGAGGCTAACACACCAAACAAAGAAAAACATAAGCTGTTAAAGCAGATTTAGCCTGACCCCTTCTTGGGCATCCACTGAAATACAAGACATTGTGCTGGTCTCCAGTGAAAGGCGACCTGATCTTGCAGGACCTGTGGCTGGTCACTGACCTGTTCCCAAAGACAGCTGCTGTGTCACCAGCCTCATCTTCTAACGTAGAAGGTAAGGAAACTGTATTTTGAGTGGTTCTCTTTTTTCTAATTAAGCTTCTTCAGTCTTCAGGATTACCCTGAGGTCAACATTTCATAGGAAGTTTACACAGGAGTGACAACGATTACATGGCAAGCCACAGTCTGAGTTCCACCCAGTCTTACTGTCTGCCTTCCTAGGCCTGTAAAGGATGCACAGCTAATTGCCAGAGAGCACAGCTAACATTACTTCCAGGGCGCTTGAAGAAATGGGATTCCAACAACCTAATGTGGAGTTTTTTTCAATTTACGTTTTTGAGGTAAAATTCATATAACATAAACTTAACCATTTCAATGCATACAATTCACATAACATAAAATTGCTGAAAAGTGGCATTCACTGGCATTTAGTACATTCACGATATCATGCAACCATTCCATCTATCCAGTTCTAAAACGTATTTCTCCCCCACCCAAAAGCAAACTCTGTGACCATCAGGCGGTCACTCCCCATTCCTTCCTCCCCCAGGTCCTGGCAATTACCAATCTGCTTTCTGTCTCCATAGGGTTACCTATCCATCTGGACATTTCATATCAGTGGGTCATAAATATGGAACCTGGAGAGTCTAGCTTCTTTCACGGTTCATCTGTGTTGTAGCATCTACTAGTACTTCATTTCTTAAATGGATGACTAATATTCCATTGTATAGACATACAACAATTTGTCCATTCATCCACTGATGGGCATGTGGACTGCTTGCACCTCTTGACTATTGTAAATAGAGCTGCTATGAACATTTATGTACAAGTATTTGAATACCTGTTTTCTCCTTTTTTTATCTTTTGATGTTTTTATTGTCTTAGGTGCAGAGTGCTTTGAAAGCAAAGTCAATTCTGTTACAGAATTATTCCATAAGTTACAGGAGACTGATCACCAGTTATGGTACAATGTGTTACAGAGCAGCGAACAGGCATTCAGAGAAAACGTCAGAAACTACAAGGTCATGGCTGTGAAATGCAAACGAACGTGTTCATGGAGCAGCACAGTAGGCATCCTGCAGGGCTACAACAGCAGATGTCCAGGGATCCACAGCAAAGCCAGCACACGCCCATCTTTTATCACTTGGATCTCTAAGCTAATATTCACTGATCATTGCAATGGCACATAAAATTGTAACAGTTTTAGTTCTTTAAAATTAAATTTATTGGGGTGACATTGGTTAATAAATTATATAGGTTTCAGGGGTACAATTCTATAATAATCATCTGTATATTGTGTGTTCACCATTGCAAGACTCCTTCCATCACCACTTGTCCCCCCGTACCCTCTCTTGCTTCCCCTTACCCTCCCCTTTCCCTCTGGCAATCACCATACTTTTGTCCATATCTATGAGGGTTTGTTTGGTTTTTTTTGTTTGTTTGCTTGATCTCTTCACCTTATTCACCTACCCCCTATATCCTCCCCTCTATGAGTATGTTTCTATTTGGTTTGTTAGTTTATTTTGTTCATTAGATTTCACATACAAATGAAATCATATGGTATTTGTCTTTTTCTGACTGGCATATTTCACATAGCATAATAATCTCCAGGTCCATCCATGCTCTTGCAAAATGTAACATTTCCTTTGTTTTTACAGCTGAGTAGCATTCCCTTGTGTAAATGTACCACGGCTTTTTTATTCACTTATCTACTCATGAGTACACAGGTTGCTTGTTTTCACTTCTTTTGTGCATATGCTAAGAAAAATTGCTAGGTTGTATAGCAACTCTATGTTTAACCTTTTGAGGAATCACCAGACTGGTTTCCACAGTTGCTACACCATTTTACATTCCCACCAGCAATGTACACAAGTCTCAGTTTCTCCACATTTTTGCCAAAACTCATTTTCCATTTGTTTCTTTTTATTATTATTATAGCCACCCCAGTGAGTTTGAAGTGATATTTCATTGTGGTTTACTTGCACTTCACTAAGGACTAATGGTCTTGAATATCTTTTCATACGCTTGTTGGCCATTTGCATACTTGCTTTGGAGAAATGTCTATCCAAGTCCTTTGCCCATATTTTAATTGTGTTGTTTACATTTTTTGTGTTTGAGCTGTAAGAATTTTATATATATTCTAGATACTAGACTTTTATCCAGATATATGATTTGCAAATATTTTCTCCTACTCTGTAGGCTGTCTTTTTAGAATATTTTTTAATGGCCAGCGGATACTCTTTGTCTTTCTTTTGTGTTCTTGAGTATGGAGCACCCCTTAATGATGAGCCAGACACGGAAAGAACATTAAGACATTTATGAAAGCCCTCATTCCTGAAACTAAAATTTCCTTTTAATGCCAAATTAGAGTAACATCACATGGGCCCCTCAGTTTTGACAGAGATTGAGGAGTTAAGACTTCTTGGAACTCCAGCTGAGAGGCCTGAAAACGAAGTCAGCAGCCCAGGGAAACCTCAGGGAACAGAAGGGAACTAATGCCAAAGAAGGCTTGAAAACAAGAGGTCAGGCTGTGTGAAAAAGCCAGGATGAAGGCAAACACTAAGCCAGGCTTTGAAGAAGTAAGAGCACCTTTTCTCACAGTGGTGGGAGGAAGAGTGGGAAGAGCAGGAGGACAATTCCCACGGGTCCAGGAAGCTGCGGTGGGAACTGAGGAAAGTAGAGAATTTCTTTTGACACCAAAATGCATTGAACAATCATGTTTGTCTTTTCCAAGAGAAGATGGGGTATGTAGTTTAATGAGCTTGAGACTGTATTAGAAGTATGCACTAGCCCCGTAGAGATGGCCTGTTGGTACTTTTCCATCTCAACTTTCTACGTTGATGAGCAGAAGTTGGATATGGGACGAAGCTAGTTCCCACCAACTGTGTGAGTAATTCTGTGTTGGTCTGAATCCAACAGTAAAAACATGTTGGTAAAAAGAGGAGGCATACACATTTTAATAAGGATCAAAAGCTATTCTGCCCCAGCTGGAGTAGCTCAGTGGATTGAGTGTGGGCCTGAGAAGCAAAGGGTTGTGGGTTTGATTCCTAGTCAAGGCACATGCCTGGGTTGCAGGCCAGGTTCCTCAGTGAGGGGCGTGCAAGAGGAAACCACACATTGATGTTTCTCTCACTCTCTTTCTCCCTCCCTTCCTGTCTGTCTAAAAATAAAATCCGTTTAAAAAATCACTAAAAAAAGTTATTCTGTGGTCCTGTGAAGTTAAAGATATATCTTTTTTAATTTAAAATCTGCTGCTGTAGATCAAGATCCTGACATAGTTAATATCCCTAAGTTCTGCTGGGAAGTTCAAAGTAAGGGTTCTCAACATTTACTGAGCATCAGAATACCAGGGGGAGCTTTTAAAAATAGAGCTATCTGAAATCTTTACCGTCAGAAAGTGGGTTAGTAGTTGCCTGGGGCTGGGGTAGGAACAGGGAGTGACTGCAACAATATACAAGGATTTTTGTGGGCTGATAGAAATGTTTTAAGATTGCATTGAGATGATGGTTGCACAACTCTACAAATGCACTAAAAATCAATGAACTTGACACCTAATATGAGTACATTTCAAGCTACATAAACTGAATCCCAAAAAGGCTACGCTCTAATAAACTATGAAAAGTAGAAAAAATTCAGTATTTTTCTTTAGTTTTACAAATAAATGAACATGTTAAAAGTGCTCATTATAGTTTCTCTATATAAATTCTTAGTTTCTCATATAAATTCATAGAACATCACATCTCAAAATGTACAGCTACCTAGGCCTATCTTGACAATTTCTAATTCAAGTGTTTAATGTAGAACTCAGTCATCTATATTTTACTTTTTAAAGTCTCTCCAGGTGTCTATAAAGGTGTAGCCAAGTTCAAGAGTCACCAATGTAAAGCAAAAGGGAATAAATAAAACAAACAAGGTACCTTATTTCTTACTTTATCTCATTTTATTTTACTCCTATCTATTAGGGATCTCATTACAAATGAAAATTTTGTCAAAAAAATTTGTAATCATGAAAGGGGCAGAAATTTTGGGTCCATGGGACAATAGGAAGTTTGAGATTTTAACACAGAGAGTGAAATAAGCAGCCTTGAACCAACCACACCAGTGGACTATCTATCTTGGCGTATGCCTTCACATGATAACACAACCCGAAGATGTCCTAGGAAGTCTAAATTTCAAATATTCTTTTCATTGAGCCCATAAATTACTAAAACATTTAGGGGAGAGGAACTGGGGGTGTTGGGGGCAGGAGAGGGAGTCTTGCCTTTCGCTGTATACTAGCTTGTCATCTTTTAGATTCTGAACCATGAGTTACATGAGTTCCGAGTACATGAGCTGACATTTTACTAATCCAGAAAGTATAACACTTTGGCTTCCAAATTACACCTCAGAGAATCAGCTCATAGATTGAGAAGTAGCTTGTTAATTTACGATTCAATAGCCATGGGCCCAATCCTGATATAGCAGGAAAGTAAACCGAGGCAAAGATAGGTCATATTGCTTTTAGGCTTGTGTGTGTGTGTGTGTGTGTGTGTGTGTGTGTATTTTTATATAATGAAGGGAAAACTGGGAATTTGAACTCACACCCTCAGTATTTTACAAAACACTCCCTAAGAGGGTTGTCATAAAGATTGAATGAGATAATGATTCATGCAAAGTGCCAAGCCTAGTATCTTGCACATAGTAATCCTTATCTAGAATTGTTTCCTTAGAAGATGCAAATGGGGCCAGTGGTCTGAGATTTGCCTAGAGAAACTCCAGAATTCTGACTTCTGAACGCAGCCAGCTCTGACAGAGGAATGTACTGGCTGGATCCACATTCATGCAGTCACAGCTCCTGTTGGTGCAAAGCCAGGCCTAGTTTGATCTCTACCCCAGATTTCTTTTAGAAACACGCAAGCGTCCAGACAAAATCACAACATGTGTGCTGCTCCTGCTGAGGCTTCGATTTTGCAGGAATAATAACAGCTGAACCCTAAAGATGGGAATGAGGAGCAAAAAATCTGTCCTCTGCACCTGGCCTGGGTAAATGCTTGTGAGACCTCCATGCTCTGGAGAGAAAATATCTGCTCTGCTACAAAGAGCTAAGAAAACAATTTTCTTAAAAATAAACAGGTCCCAAGAGATCAATGGTCTGGAAAAATTCCTCTGAGATTCTCTCAGGCCCTGAATATAAACAGTAAGCAACTTTTCAGGTCAACAATTGGATTTATACCCCCTCCAAGCCTAACACACACGCAACACAACTTGCACACATCTCTGAGGAATCATAGTCATTCTGAAAGTAAGGCAAAACACACATACATCTCATTACTGCAGCGTGACCCTCAGATTCTCCCATGGGGGGCCTGCATGCATCTCTTGAGCCCTGGGCATTCACTCCAGATGCATGGCACAGCTGCTCTGCCCTCTCTGAGATCCTACACTTTCAAAGACTCTTCCCCCAGGAAGATTTCCTTCACACAGTTGTACATAAGAAAATATCCCTATAAACTATGATGAGGAAGAAATGAAACTGAAGAACATTCTTTGCTATTAGTTTCGGTGCATATATATATATATACAGGGTCTGGCAGAAGTAACACCATTGAGTGTGGTTGGTCAGGTACGTGAATATCTCACATGAGATGGACAGCAATGTGAACATCTCACTTGAAATGTCATATGGAGTGTTTGAGCATGATATTTTACAGAATTACATGCTTATGATTTTGTAATAGAAGATTTGATATAGATTACCAGGTCATAAAAAAGGAGCATTATTTGTGCTGAACCCTGTATATATATTTTTTGCTTTCTCCTCTAATTTGCAGTTACTTACTTAGCTATCTACTCTCTAAAAGGCATTTTAAGGAGATAAAGGTTAATCAGACAAAGATCTGCCTTCAAAAATCACACTTACAATCTAATAAGAGTATTGATTTGCAAAGAAAAAATAAGATGATAATGATAATAGCAATATCTAACAATTATTAAGCTCTTCCCCTGGACAAGGCACTCTGCACACACTAACACTTCCCGATGGCCCTGTGAGGTAGTTATCAGCCCTGATGTGCAGATGCGCAAGCTGAGTCTTACGGGGCCTAGGTAGTTTTTTTCAAAGTTATAGGTCATATCAATAACTAGAATCCATTAACCATATACATGACCACTCACATGACATAAGAATGGTGTATTGCGTCTCGTGACATTTCTGAATGTCAGATACCTTGACAATATGTTAAAATCTCAATTAAGTCGGGATTGAGAGGGTCAAACTCAATGTTTGTAATTAATACATAACAGAAGACCTGAGTCCCTCACAGACCAGGACACACTCCAGAGTTTGAGGGTAACCACTTCTCATGCAAATAAGTCACTTCTGGATTATTTTTGCATTGTGTAAAATCACAACATTCTCTTCTTGCCCTGGTCAAGTCATTTGTCCTGTCCCCTTCCAATCTCATTCCTAAATATTCTCGCACAAGAAGACTTCTTGGGCCACTTTCCTTGCAATCACAGGGGTTGAATTAAGATTCTGCACATTCACTCATTGCTCAGCATTTCTCTGGCCTCAATGTCACAATGATCTGAAAGCTTGTCATTCTGATTCTGGGGCAATTTGTGGACCCACCTGTCTAAGCCTTACTGGCACTACAGGATAAGGCCCAATACAAGTGAATATTTAATGTAAACTATTACTTTTAAAACATATTTTTATACTTTTTATGACCCCATAATCCCTCACCCCTAGTATAAAATGATTATTTTATTGAACTTTCTAGTCTTTTGTCAAATTTTATTGAACAGAGGTATCATATTTAACACTATGGTGTATGCACAATTGTGTCTTTTTCCCTCGTAACATCTGAATCATGTTTGTAACAATGGTCTACTAACCATATCTGTATGGTTAAATAATTAGAATGATGGAATGTTTTTGCTACTGCAAGTATTATCAGATGAGTTCATGCATATAACATCTCCAATATTTTAGGTGTTTCACCTAGGTTAGGTTCCCAGAAGTGAAATTACTCTGTCAAATAATTTAAACATTTAAAAATTTCTTGATAAAGACTAGCTTAAAAAAAATTGTAGAGGGCACTGTCTTTGTTTTGTTGCAATCATTCAAATTCCTGAAAAACACTTAGAGCTTTTGTCAAAAAAGTGCCATTTGTTTTATAAATTGCTCTAAAGCCAACACCTAGCTCTGAGTTACCCAAGAATACCTCGTCTTACCCAGCAAGCACCACTCACCTTCCGCCCTCCCGCTGCCCTTCTGCCTACTGTTGTGTAGAGGCAGCACCTCCAGCGATGTGATGCCCGAACTCTCCAGAATATTCACTTCCACTGTCAGCCTCCCCACCAGCTGCTGGGGTCGCACACTGATGACATGCTCATACTTCCCAAGCCGCCTCTGCAAGAGCTCTTCATAACTCAGGAGGAAGACAGCTTTGTCCTTGCTGGGAATAACTATGGAGGCTCTGAACGTTTCAGTCCCCTTCTCCCTGTGTGGAAAAAAAAATGGGAACAAAGAGTCAAAGAAAGCCAGGTTCCCTCACGTCTCATTGGGGCACAGCCGAACTCTCTGTAACAGTCCTTAGAAATTAAAAGTAACAGTTAGCATTGGGAGAAGTAAAGGCCTACACTAGAGAAAGGTTGCAAAGGTTCAAAGGGTACTAAGGAGTAGAGAATTCAAACACTGCTGAACTCTCCTACCTCTCCCTGAGTCATACTCAAGGGGACAGAGGGGAAAGGGGATGCTGAAGTAGGTGAACTGCTGGAAGAGAGAGCATTGGGGTCAACATGTAAATTGCATTTGCTTCTTTGTGGGGATAGCCAAATAAACCAGGCATTTTATGTAACTTTAAAATAGCTAATATATGAGGTTTTTACACCTTGGTAAAATATAACGGATGTGTTTAAGGGAAGGGTAAAAAGTAAAGGATTGCAAAGCATATAAAAATACAAATAATTTTAAATGTTTTCAGTACTTGGAGTGAAAGTTCTCTGATTCAAGGTGGCAGACTGACCATAACAGGGAGAGTAAAGGATTAAACAAAAGGAGTAAGAGTGATAGGGGCAACCATCAGCAGGTAGGACATGGGAAAACATTTCTGGAAGACTTGGGAAATTCAGTAGACCAAGAATTCTACAGTTCAGACTACGTGGGAAGGGTCTGCAGTAAAGCAGAGAAACAAACAACCTGCAGAAGCGCGGAGAGACTCCAGGCTGTGGTTCAGCAGAACACCACGAGATGAGAGTGAGAATCAGGACCAAATACAGGGAGAACTCCAAGTTTATGTGTAAATGAATGAATGGTTAAGATGACAGGCTTCCTATACTTCTCTTTCCCAGAGCTAAAAAGAGACAGAAGTGTTAAAATGAAAAAGTTTTTTTCAGAGCCGAGCAGAATCAATAAAAAAAATGACTGACACCTAAACTCCTTATTGTAAATTTCAGAATATCAGGTAGAGAAAACAAAGAAAATAAATGGTATTAGGCCACATTAAATGCATCATCGGTAATGCTGGATGTTTTGAGGCACTGGAGCAATGTCTTCAAAGTTTGGATGCTAAATTATTCTGAATCTTAAATTCTATACACAGTCAACATTTTAAGCAAGGTCTCAGAGAGTTTGCCTCTCATACACTCATTCTAAGGAAGTTACTTGAGAATATACTCCAGCAAAGTGAGGGTGAAAATCAAGAAGGAGGAAGATATGGAATACAAGAAGTAATTAAATCAACCCAGATAAAAATAAAAAGGTATCCCAAGATAAACATCATATGTTAAGGCTGCAAAGCAATGACAGTCTTCCATGACACCTATTCAGTCATGTTTAACAGCTTAGAAATAAGACTTGGCTGGTGTGGCTCAGTGGATTTAGGGCCAGCCTGAGGGTCACCAGTTTGATTCCCAGTCAGGGCACATGCCTGGATTTCAGGCCAGGTCCCCAGTAGGGTGCACTCAAGAGGTAACCACACATTGTGTTTCTCTCCCTCTCTTTCTCCCTCCCTTTCCCTCTCTCTGGAAATGAATAAATAAAATCTTTAAAAAAAACAGCTCAGAAATCAGGATATGTCTTTCAATTAGTGACGCCTTCCAGTTGCTGTCGACAATGACATGGATGTCACTGTTATGGCTGTTTACGTACTCACCATTTCAAATGAGTTCTGTGTCTTGCTAGATGTTAATTGTGACAAAATTAAGCTTTATCTCACAGGAAAATCAATTAGAAACTCCAGGAGAAAACAGGTATGTATGTGTTGTGATCTGACTAAACAAAACTGTGGCATGATTCTGAACAATTTATGAATTGTAAGAAAAGATAATCCTGATAAAGCCCATCTGATAAAGACCACTTATAGACCAACAAAGTTAGGCTTTAATAACCTGCTGTGGCAAAGGAGATTATATACCAGAAGCATCGTGGAGCATCTTGCCAAACAAAGGAGGACACAGGTTATCACAGGATTAGGGGAAGGGTGGAGTGCAGGCGAAGCCAAATGAAGCAGTGTTTGGAAGCTCAAAGAAGAGCAGGGCCGTGTGCAAAGCATTTAATATCAGTCTGAACTGAGAAGCAAACTCAAGGTTCCTTGTCCTTAGGAACTACAAAATTAAGATAAACGTGGACTTTTGTGGCAGACAACCCCTCATCTGAAGCTGTGGACCTTGGTTGGTTTTCATGATCAAAGTGAACCCGTGACTCACATGTTCCCTTCTCTCTAACAAGACTTCCAACAGCAGAGTGTCTGACAGTGTTTGGTTTCAGAGAACAAACTTCCTCAAAACTATATTCTTTTATTAATGAACAAAAAGCAGATTTACATGTTCACAGAATTTCACATTTTATCTAGATACGAAGAAATCATGCTTCTCCAGATGGGCTGGTAAAGAGGGAAAGAGAATCTTGGTATTCTAGATTCTCTTAGTATACTAGATGGCTCTGCAGCTAGTTATTTATGCATGGGTAAAAAAGTAAATGCTATTTCTTCATGGTCAGTGTTTAGGTTCAGTTTACAGACAAAACAAAAAACACAAATATCATGACAGGTCAGAATTTAAAAGCCAATAAATCCAGGAATGCGAAAGTGAATGATTAGATAAGGGAAGATGGGCACCGGAAACGGAAACCCAAAGGTACGGTAAAGCTCAGGGGAGGGAACAGTGTCATCGAAGATCGCAGGTCCAGTCTGAGATGGTGCAACTGCTTAAACTGATGTAAGAAGAAGGAATAATTATGTAAAAATTAGGAATGCAGAGGGGGAATGGGAGCATTGCAATTATGCTAAATCCTGTGTCTTCCCAGCAAAGAATCAATGGGTAATATCTGATTTTTATCAAGAAATTTGAGAAAACAAAGACTATCATAAAATATTTAGAGTTACGGAGATAACAACAAAAAAATACAAAAATATTAGAAGTGGATGTTTCTAGAGAGTGAGAACTGGGGAGTAGGAGTACTAAAATGTACATTTTTTACTATAAATCCTTCTCTACTGTGCTGTTAACAAGGTATGTTTTATTATTATTATTATTATCATCATCATTATGGTAAAAAAAGAAAATAAATACTTGAAGAAAAAAGATCTAGGTGGCTAGGCAAAGAGGTAGAAAATTTGACATTTTGCTACAGTGAATTTTTAATTCCTTAATAAAACGGCACTTACCCATTATCTTCTGTGGTTTTATTCCTTTTCTCTTCTACCTTATCACCATTTTTCTTTTCTCTCTCTGTGATTTCTCCCTGATACACCTTGTCTCCAATTAGCCTGTAAACCAGAGACAGCCGTGTTACCAGCTTGCAGCTCCCAGGCAAATACAAATATAGATCTCATAACCATGACAACAGTAAAAAATATTTTTATTTGCCTGTTGGATATGCAGAACCTATGTTCCAAACCAGGGATCTAGATTCCCTTTGAATTATTCTAGGGCAATTTTCAATAGGTACAGAAGGTAAGACCCAGCCCACAGTGCCTCTATGATTCTTCAGGAAGAAATCAGGGAATCTGCTCAAACTTCCAAGACACGTCATGAACTTGAATCCTGCCCAGGCCTAAGATGCAAATCAAGCACCTCCCCTCTTTTGCATATCTTTACCATCCACTGGGAAAGGAAGAAATATAACTAACATAGCGAAGGTTTCATGCTGTCTCTTTATTCAGAACTCAACGTAAACACTGCCTTTTCTGAGCTACCTCCTTGATTTCCCTACCTCAACAAGCCTCTCTCATTTCTGTTTGCGATCGTTATAGCGTTTGCTACTGTCTGAAATTGTCTCATTTATTGATTTGTTTACTTATTATTATAAAATTTCTGGAGCAGAACAGCATGGTCTTTTTCCTAAAAGTGTACAATCACTTTGAAGAGTGCCCAACCTTGTTGGAGGGAAGGAGAGAAAGGAAGAGGAACAGAAGAGGGCATAGGAAGGAGTAAGAACACAAAACAGAGGGAGGAAGGGAGAAGGGAGAGAGAAGGACGGAGGGAGGGAAAGAAGGATCAGCCTTCTGACCCATATGCTATCAACCGGGAAAGAGATTCTCACAGCCAAGGCTGTGGGCCACACATCATCTCAGGCTCACCCTGACCACCGTACATAGTTGTCCTCATTCTGGGGTCGCTGACCAATGTCACCTACATAGTGAAGTTGGTGATGAAAGCTGTGGCTGGAATCTGCATCAGAAACTCAGTCTCTTGGTCCTCAGAAGCTCTATTCATCATTTGGCAGGAAACTGTAGTGAAGGCATAGCGAGAAATAATGGTAGACTTCACGAAGAACTCCGTCATCAAAGGTTTGGTTTTCTGTTGAAATTAAAATACACAGCATTTTCAATGATGTGTGAAAGCATGATTCAGTCATTTGGGATAGATGTGGGTCTTTTTTCCCATAAGAAATAATCTTTAATTTGGGAGACCTTGACCTGTGATTCTTTACTTCTTTATTTTTGTCTTCCCTGACGTTTCACCTTTTACTCCCTCCACTTGTAAACCTGGCTAAACAACCAGTTTATAACATAGAAGCACATCTTCTCACCTAACTGTTACAAACACACACAGTTAAGATTTCCAATTTGACAGAGATTACGCATTGCTTAAGTAGCTTAATAAATTATTGGAATTTTAGATGTATGTGAAATATATAATATTTTTCTATTATAAATGTTCAGATCACATTTATAGGATCACAAAACTGATAAAAAATCAGAGCATGCCTAAAGAAATTCTCATTTTCAAATTAACTTCAAAATCCACTTAGAGACGTTGTATTCTGGGCTTTCCATTTGGACTACGGTCACATCATTATAAAATGGGAATCAATACTGAGTTTAAGAAAGTATTTGAGGAATTAGAACACAGAAAAAGGAAAGCTTATGCTGATTAAACTTATCCTAAAAACCTCTGGTAAGGGTAGTATCTTCTCCTTAAAAAAAAAAATCTGTTGATCTCTGGTCTACACTATTTAAACAGATAAGGCCCTGATATCCATCATTACATATCTTTACTGATTGGTATATTTTAGGAAGAGATCTCAAATTACATAGCCCATAGATATTTTTATTTGAGTTGACAATCTTTAAAAGGTTTTCAAGTTTAGGTGGCAACATTTAAAAATTGGGGAAGGTCACATAAAAATCCATAATGCCCATTTTCCTTGAAACAGAAAGTGGGGCTGCTCTGGCTGTGTGTCCCCATGTGCCCAGGAGCTGCTGGCACTAATGCTGGCTGCTGCTGTAGATCAGACCCACAGTCCACGCCCCCAGCTCCCTAGGCTTACACATCCCAAATGTCTCGTTGACACTGAGACTGAAAGTGGGTGGCCATTTTCACTGTGTTTTTACTGTAATTTTCCTTATTCCTAGCCTATTTCACTCATTGATGTCTTCTGTTCTACTGGATTAAAAATGGCCACAATTTGCACACCTATATTTATAGCAGCATTTTTCACAAAAATTCATCCATTGATGGATGAATGGACAAACAAAATGTTGTAGCTATGTAAACAGGATGCTATTCAGTCTTAAAAAGGAAGGAAAATCTGGCATGGGCCACAACACAAATGAACCATGAGAACATTATGCCAAGTGAAATAAACCAGATGCAAATGGACAAATACCTGTATGATTCCAAGTACATGCATTTACTAGACAGAAAGCAGAATGGTGGTTTCCAGATGCTGGGGGAAGGGGAGAGTGGGAAGCTACTATTTAATGGGTATGCAGTTTCAGTTTTGTGAGGTGAAAAGAGTTATGGAGATGGACGATGACAATGGTTGCACAACAGCATGAATGTCACTGAACTGCACACTGTAAAGTGCTAACACAAATTTTGTGCTATAGGTATTTTACTATAATAACAAAAGAATGAAAGAAAAAGTAATTTTTTAAAATGGCCACAAATTCTCACTTTTCCTGCCATTGAGAACTTCCTCAATGGCAGGAGTTTAATAAAAGCTTCCCTTTGAATCTGGGCCTTAGTAACTTTCCTTCACCTATAGAACCCACTGGAAGTGATGTCCTAGGACTCTGAGGCCTGGTCACAGGAGCCTTACCACATCCGTCCAGGTTTCATGGAACACGTTCTCTGGAGGCTCTGAGTTACCGTGTTAGACTGAGACTGTTGTGCTGGAGAGGCTGTGTGTAGGCAATGCAGTCGCTGTGGCCGTGGAGCCCAGCTGCAGCCATTCCTGCCCAGGAGCCCAGCACATGAGCAAAGCTGTAGTGGGTCCTCCAGATCAGCCCCTCTGCCCCTAAACTGCACCGAGCGACCTCCACCAGCATCCTGTGGCCAGAAGACTCACTCAGCTGAGCCCTACCCAAACCCTGCCCACAAACGGTGCAATAATGGTTGTGGCTTAAAAGCCACTGAGTTTGGGGAAGATTTTTATACAGCAATAAAACTGGAATGCCTGCCTCATCTCTTAAGACATTTTAGAGTTTGCAACCCTACTGTAGTGTGACTAGTGTTTGAGTGAGATCTAGTCATTTTGTCAGGTATTCTTAACTTTATGCTATTTCTGATCACTACATGTTTTATTTGTTTTGCTTTCTGAACTAGATTTATGCATATTGGAAAAAACCCTTAAAATCCTGCCAAAGAAAGCTACAGTATAAACACAAAATATAAAGAATAAGATTCTTAAGTCCAATCCCCTCAGTCTACCAATGTAGGCCAAAGCTAGGAGGTAATAGACCCAGCTTGGGAGACTAGGGTCTCTGACTTCCAATCGTACCTCAGTTATGAAGGGTTCACTAAGGAGCCTGGCCATTCTAGGCTTTGCACAGTGATCACTGTTAGGTGGCCAATAAAATATAGAACTCTGACAGCATGCCAAATATAACTCAGTCTTTATTGCTGAATCAAAACCTACCTGTGAACCTCAGTTATCACCCACTAAATTGTCAATATTCAAGACATAGGGTGTTAAGCTGAACCCATTCTGCACTGTGGTCATATTTTGACATTTTACAAAAGTTATTTGTTTAAGTTAATGGTCTTTTTATTGGAAAATATTAAAAAGACTAGCATTTACAACTTGGAATAGATGTAAATTGTAATTTCCTGAACAGCAGTGTTGATGGCTGTACTAAAGTCCATACCCACAGTCTACCTCTGCTGGCTCCAAGCCATGGTTCAGAAGGTATTATGAACAAAGGGTTCAAAGATGCTTCCTTGGTAAAATAATGACAGCCTGACACCCATTTTGCTCTCATACAATGCAGACAATGCAAAACCAACACACGTGGGCATGCCACCAGGATGTGTCACCATCACCAAGAGTCAGGGCACATGGAAGTACAAGAGGACCATCCTGCTAGTGGGCTATGTCTGGACAGTTTATCCATCACCCACTTTTCTACACACATCTTGAGGGAAACCAGTTTTAAATGTGTTTTCTTTCAGTAAACCAGTTATGACCACTTATACTAACACACTGAGCTAGAACCATTTGAATAAGTTTTGAATTTGTTTTTTCATTTTTCATTTTTAATACAAATCCCTGGTGGTGCTCAATGGTCAAGCTGTATACATGAAAAACTGGCAAGCCCAAACAGTGTATTAATCATTAGCAAAAGGATCTTCTGCAAGGAGTCCACTAAGAGCTTCCCTATCATTAAGGTAGTACAAGCATTTATATGATAAAACTAATGTATAGCTTGATCTATAGGGGAGAGGGCCACCAACCAATACATGCATATTTTTGTGTGTTGACAGAACGTAATCCTGACATTCAGCTTTGCTATATAGAAAGAGAATGAGTAAATTATTATTACTATTGTTTTGCAAGGTTCAATTTGATTCTTCTACAGGGGGAGAGTTGAAAGTAGGTCTTCGTTTTGCAGTCATCATCTATATGAATTCTTCATAGTTGACTTGTCCATCTCCATCCATATCTGCATCTCTGCCAATTTCATCTATTTCTTCATCTGTTAGTTTTTCTCCTAAATTTGTCACAACATGACGAAGTTCTGCCACACTGATGTAACCATTACCATTCTTGTCACAGACTCCGAATGCCTTGTAGCTTTCTCCTTCACTGTCTGTATCTTTCATTTCTCTAGCAGTCATAGCCAAAAATTTGGGGAGTCAATGGTGCCATTACCATCGGCATTCACTTCTCTGATCAATTTGGCTTCTGTTGGGTTCTGACCCAGTGACCTCATGACAGTGCCAAGTTCCTGTGTTGTGATGATGCCATTGCCATCTTTTTCTACTAGGGAGAAAGCTTCCTTGAATTCACCAATCTGTTCTTGGGTCAGCTGATATCGATCAGTCACTGTGCTAACAAAGGCAGGCAGAACCGAGGGAGCCAGGGTGACATTGGGGGGCCTCCAAGGCTGCTAAGGCACGGGGCTCACCAAGTGGTGTGCTGCTGCACTCCTCTGCCTAGGCCTCGCCGCAACTGAGTTACCCACGCTGCAGCTGCGAGACTCCCAGCTCAGATGCCCCCCAAATTCTTATCAACCTATTGCTTATCTCTTTTACATAAAAGTAGAATACTATTAGTTCACATCTTCAGTTCTTAAGTTCACATCTTAGGTAAGAGTATACAGCTTGAGATGCATAGCAGTCCAAATAATTTAGCCTTCAGTAGGCAGTCCTTGCCCAGTACTATTTTAAAATAATTAAAAATCTTCTTCACTTGGTACATCGGTGACTCTTTTTGATGTCATGTTGATTTGTTGTCATTTATGACACAATTTTTAATTATAAGTTCATTGAACTTAAAATGTGAAAATCAGAGACACCTGATAAAAGGCTAGGTTTACCTATATATACCATTGTACCTTCTTTTATCTTAAATTAAGGTTATGGATATAGTAGATTTTCCCATAATATTACATCAAGAATGGGAGGCATAATTTACAGATCCAACAGACAGGCTGAGGAGAGTTTCACAAAACTATTTTAGTTTTACGGCTCCTTCTATAACTGTATTTCCATAGGAGCATCTGCTGTGACTCTCAAGTCATAGGCCTTGCCTTTCTGTTACTGTGCTCTCTGTGTATAATCTATCGAAATTGTGTGCAAATCTGTCCCCCACTCCCCTCAAGCTACCCATTCTTCATCCCCACCCCCACTAGGCTGTTGTACACATGTGGAGAACAGGGACCAGCGCTAATTTTTTTTTCACCCACAGCTCTCAGCATAAAGTAAAACTCAAAAACATTTATGAAATTAAATTGGATTTTCCACTTCTTGAACAATTAAAGAAAAATAAATACCCAAGAAAAGAAAATGGTAATAAAGTAGTATTTATTAAACACTATGATAGACTAAATACTATGAATGATTGGGAAAAATATTACATATGGTTCCTTCTCTCAAGGCACTCACTATGATCACTTTGGAAAGAAAGTACAATATAGAAAGGTATAGGGATATATATATATAGATATATAGATAGATATAGATATAGATATGCTATATACAGTTTTCAGATGAAAGAGAAATCAGTGAGGTCTGTAAAATTAAGAAAGAGTTTTAAAACAGACATAGAATTTGTATGTGGTGAAAAAGAACAAAAAGAACATTCTAGAAACACAAAATTTATGGAAATAGGAATGAACCACATCACATTCCTGAGACAAAGAACAGAATGGTTTAGTTAGAAAGAAGGATACATAGTGAGAAGACTACTGGACAGGTATATCAAATTGTTAGGAAATGGACAACCCCAAATGCCAAGTACAGAACTTGGAATGGCCAAGGTTCATGAAAGTATGGCATAAACGGAAAGCTATAAAACAATTGCCTCAGTTTTTCCCCAGAGCACACTTCTTAAAAATTCGACATGCTTTCCATTTTTATACTTAAATCACTTCATTTGGGAATGCCAACTGGAAAATAGGGTCAAAAATCAAGTCTTCCTATGACATAATAATTTCTTCAGTATTTTCCATAAAAAAGCTAAACAGTTGGAAAAGCAGTTTGAGACAGGGAGTGTCTTAATTAGCTTCTCAAGGGAACAAATGTGTCTGTGTGACTCATGTGAGTCATTTAGCATGGAGTCGCACAGAGGATGTCCTGAATTACCCAAGATGCCATCTGGAAATGTAACTCAGGAATGTTTGCATCAGCATTTGCCAGAAGTTAAGCCTCTTCCCTGAAGATTAACATTTTGTTGTTTTATTCTGGTTTTATAATTCAGTGATCATTAGGAGAAATAATTCTGAAGGTGGTAGAGAACCTTAGAAATCATCTAACTCAGCTCCCTCTCACTTTATAAAGGAGAAGTGTGATGGTTGGCAGTTGGCTGAGAAAAACAACATAGCCATGTCATTATCACATGAAGCAGAAGACCTCAAGATGAAGCACCTCCCTGATCAGGCACCTGTATTTATCACCTTGGAGAAGTAGTGTACCCCTCTGCATAAGCTCAGGATTGCCTATCTGCAGTAATACTACTTACTTAGCAATATTTTATTATGTTTAGAGGAGAGGAAAGGTAAAATGCAATTATCACCTTTATGTAGAAGAAACACCCACTGTGTACATTTCCTACAAAAAAATAAGCCATGGTTCCCTGGCTGGTGTGGCTCAGTGGGCTGAGTACCAGCCTGCAAACCAAAAAGTTGCTGGTTCGATTCCCAGTCAGGGCACATGCCTGCCTTGCCCAGTCAGGTCCCCATTTGGGGGCAGCATGCAAGAGGCAACCAATGGATGTATCTCTTGCACATCAATATTTCTCTCTCTCTCTTTCTCCCTTCTTTCCCTCCTCTCTAAAAATAAATAAATAAACCATGGTTAAAAAATAAACCATGGTGGTTAGAGTTGGGAGTAGAAAGATAGGCACACATATAATCAACCCTCTATGAGGTAACGATGCCCCGCACCATGTTATCTGCTGTATTGACTACACTTTCTTATTTTCTATATTCTTGAAGCTCTGGCATTGGGGGCCTCAATCCCAGGGTTCGCTAATTCATATAGTTAACAAACAACTCCCCTGTGAGCACATGTTTGATATACAACCAATGAGTCCAGAGTCCGCACTTTCAACCACCTTCTTTATTAAATTCTCACACTCCCAGCCAACATTCATCTGCCCTAAATCACCCCCAGACAACCAGGGACCAACACTATCACCCAGAGTCAGCCAAAATTATTCCAACTATCCAATCCTAAGCTTACTTACCAATTCCTTCCTGCAAAAACCCATTAAAGGTTCTGGCCCACATTCTTCCTCTGCTTCTTCTGTCTCCTGACCGACCCTGGTGTTCCCCAATGCGTCCCTATGTGATGTGCTATGCCTCCTGTTCCTGCAAATCTGTAAGTATAAACTTCTTCCTTTATTATAGTCATTTCCATGTCTATGAATCTCACCACATCTGCTTAAAACAACTCCAGTCTACAAATTTTAGAATACCCACTCCAAATGAGATGCCTGCCATGGATGGCCCTTTCCATTGGTAGATTAAATGATGACAGTCTAATTGTTTTAGGAAAACCAGGCCAATATATGTTAAGCACCATGGAGACTCAGACACAAAGACACCCTGCTTTTCAAACTATAAACATTTTTTGTGTATGTGATGTCAGAGAGCTTCGCAAAAAGGGTATCTAATTGAGAATAAAATCAAGCAAATCCCTGTGGTCCATGAGGTGGCAGTGATAATGAATACCAGCTGTTACCACCCACATTCTATTCATTAATGAGAATAGAGAACATTCAGGTTAGTGTGATACAGCTGAGTATAAAATAAAGGAGACTCCTCAGGTAGCCAGGCAGGAACCAGATTACTCAGGACCCTGTATGTTCTTAGAGTTAATCCCATAGGTCAGTGGTGTCAAACTCATTTTCACCGGGGGCCACATCAGTCTCGTGGCTGCCTTCAAAGGGCTGAAATAATTTTAGGAGTGTATAAATGTAACTACTCCTTAACGGTTAAGGAGTTGAAATTACATTCGGCCCTTTGAAGGCAACCGAGAGGCTGATGTGTCCCCTGGTGAAAATGAGTTTGACACTCCTGCTCTAGGTGATGCAGAATCATTGAAGACATTTGTGAAAGAAAGTGAAGCATCAGGTCTACTCCTGGAAAGATCATTCTGGTACCAGTTGAATGGGCAAATAAAGGTTGTGTTAAAAATTATAATACATGTAAGATTTCTAAAATTTCTAGAGAGTTCCAAAAAATCGGGGCAATTAAATTAAAAGTGTCAGTCATGGGGGCCAAGAAAATTTTTTAACCAAGAATGAAAACTCAAAGGCTATAAAGAAAAGAAAAACCTATTTATTACTTATGAACTTAAAACCTTCAAATGCCCAATATACCATAAACAAAGTTAATAGACAAGTGACATATTTAGGAGAAAATTCTTCCAACTTAGAGGACAGAGTATCAATAACACACAAAGTTACCCAACACACTGACAAGTAGAGGATAAAAACTCAAGAGAAAAATGAGGGAAGGACCTGAAAAAACCAATTCACAGAACTACTCTTCATGGCCAAGAAATGTATAGGAAAAAAGTCCAAATTCATAAGTAATTAGGGAAATGCAAATTAAAGGAACAATGAAAAATCACTTTATATCTAAAGGACTGGTAAGTAAAAAAAAGAATTATTATTTCTATTGCTGACAGAAATAAAGTTAACACAGATAGTATTAAGTGTAACAGTATTCAAAAAGTAATCTGAAAACATCTATCAAAATTTAAAATGTACATGCATTGTGATCCAGGAGCCCTCCTAATGAAAAATCTGGACTATTATATTAAAACCACCCACATAACAAAATAAACAGAAAGCTTTTTGCAGCAGTGTTCATAGGGGAAAAAATTGGGAAGTCATCAGTTGTAGAGTGCTTAATAATTTATGATGTGCCAACAACATGGAGTATTTCTCCCCATGTAACAGAATGGATAGAGCTAGGCCAGGTGAGGCAGTGTTGAGTGAAAATAATAATAAATAGAAAATCAGATATAATTGAGAAGGCAGTTTGGTGTATTAGTTAAGAGCATGGCTTCACAAGCCAGACTATTGAGACTCAAATCCCGGTTCTTCCACCTCCTACCAACTGTGTAGTTTAGGGCAAGTTACTCAGTCGCTCTGAAGCTTGTTTTTCTCATCTGTAAAATACCTCAGAGAATTGTAACAAGGGTGACTGAGCTATGACACATGGAGCACTTAGAACAATGCCTGGTACATGGTGAGCACTCAGTACATATTGGCTGTCATTGTAGGATCCCATTGTTTGAAAGTGATGACCAAAAATCTCACAGATGCAAATGTATGTAAGTTCCCCCCATCTTCCTCTGTCGTGGTATTCATTATCTTCTCTATTACTAATACACTTACAATGTATTTGTTTAATTTATCACTGTGCCCCTTGACAATTCAAGCACTGTGACGGACAGGACCTTTGGTCTGTTTTGTTCATTGCTGTGTACACAGTGCCTGCAACAGTGTGGTGCTGATAGTAAGCATTCAAAAAACTGTTTGTTGAATGAATACCTGAGCTCCCATCTATTAGTCTCCAACATGCATTAGAGCCTTGCCCAACGTGTATCATGTGAAGCTTTACTTTACAAATGTGAATTCTTCATTTGCTTTAGTTGTTTGCTTCATAGGTCAGCCTTTATTTTCATGTAAAAATGTCTAAAAAAGTAATGGTGAATTTAGGTGTGTATTTTTCATAAGAAGGCCTTTAGAATTTCACACTTTGTCCTTATACTCCTACTGAAATAATCAAGTCTCTTTCCATAAAGAAAAATCCACTTAAAGAAAGCCTTATAAAAGCTACTCTGTTTCATGTTAGAATCCTTCTACAAGCAGCTTTATAAACTTTGGAGGAGCTGCAAACAAAGTTAGTGCCTGGTTCAAAATACCCAGACTCGTGAGGGACAGATGTAAGGTGCACCATGTATATACATACCAGCCTCTGCAACAGCCGGACTTGCCTCGGGACCCTGGCTCCAACCTAAAAGAGAAGTCATGAAATATGATTGGGAGATTATTCTCAAAGGAGTTAGTTACATAAGGAAGTTAAAATCAATTGAAATTCCCAAAATGGACTATCTATCCTGAAAAACAGTTTTGATCTTTAGTCAGAAAGCTTCTGAGACAGAATTTGCATTCATCCCTCCTAGACCTGGTGGACTGCTGAACCCACGATGTCACACTGCCCCATCGTCTGAGTGTCTTTAAATCTGCTAGAGGAGTATGGATGAATTGACAAGAACAAAAAGTTCATCTGCATTATTTTATTTTATTTGGGCTTGAAAATAAGCTCTTTCATATTGTCTCCATTACAATAAGTAAACGTGTTTGACCTTACTCAATTATTCAACTCAAAACTCCAGGAAACCCTGAAAGCAAAGCTGAACTGAACTTGAATGTTCTTTTGTTTTTCTTGATGATTTGCTGTGCTTTCCCACATGAAGGGGGAGACCCTGGGAAGATGACAAGATCCCCACTTTCAAAAATTGTGCTAATGAACCAGCCACTCTGGACTAATTTAAAAGTCCCAGCTTATCATTGAACTTTACTCATGGAAAATCAATGTTTAAATAACTGAAGTGTGAACTATTGTTGCTGTAATAAATTGTCCTTTCTGTGAGACAATTTCACAATGTAGATTAAAAACTTGAAAGATTTGCCTGAATCTTACGTATGTCTTATTTTAACAGTTTTATGGGGAATAATTGAAAGTATGTTCCTCCAGTCAAGATGGCAATATAGGTAAACACAGCTCACCTCTTCCCACAAACACATCAAAATTACAACTAAAATACAAAACAACTGTCACTCAGAACCATCAGAAACAAGTTGAATGGAAGTCTGACAACTATGAAATTAAAGAAACCACTTCTATCCAGACTGGTAGGAGGGGCAGAGACTGGGAATGGGCTGGTCCCACACTCATGTTAGGTAGATAAAAATTTAGGAGGGATATCTTGTGAATGAGGAGACCCAGCCCCACACCTAGCCCTCCAGCCCAGGATTCCATTGTTAGGAAGGTAAGTCCCCATAACTTCTGGCTGCGAAAACCAGCAGGGATTGAGTCAGTGGAAGAAACTTCTGGAGTCCCAGGCAGTTTCCTTTAAAGAACCACACACAGGCTTACTCAACTCACTCTCTCTGAGCTCTAGCACAGGAGTAGCAGTTTGAAAGGCACCAGTGGCATACGGGGAGGAACTGAACTGACTGGCAACAAGGTGTGAGATGGAGGAAAGCTTTCTCCCACACAGAAAGGTGAGCAGAGGCCATTGTCCCTTTTCTGAGCCTTCCCACACAGACTCACAGAGCCAGCAAGTAGGTGCCATATCTGACACTCCATCAACTTGGCGAACACAGTTTGCCTCTCCCTGGAGATCCACTGAGACTCTGTCCCACTCAACTTATGGCCCACCCAAACTGTTAACTGTGACTTTTCCATATGATTGGCTGGTCTTGGCTCATGCTTCACAAATTCCTAAATCCTTTCAAACAAGCAACAACAGGCCTCACTAAGTCCCCAGCCCACCCCCCGTACCTCCTGCTAAGTGGACCCAGGGCTGGCACTAACAACGGCCAGCCTGGGTTCACAGTTTGCCTTCACCTGAGGCTCTCCAAGCCCAGCTAAGTAGCAGCCATCTCAGATTGCTCTACAGCTCATGCAGAGTGGCCCTGGGCAGAACACAGGTGGGGCTGACCTTGGCTTTCACCACCCAGGAAACCCCAGAGTGTATGCATCTAGCAGAGAGCTGCAGACCACATCAGAGCACCACCACCCTGCCCCTACACAACTGATCCTCCACAGAGGGCAGAGATTGGTAGTCAGTGGTCATAGCCAGTCTTTGCAGCTTACTAGCCTGGGTAAATCCATCTCATTGATCTGCTAATGGAAATCAAAGCTCAAATATAAGAGGAGGATGTACTCAGATACACGAAGGGCTCACCTCGAGTACCCAGCTTGAATGACAGGGGAGGCTGTGTCACTGGATCCTACAGGATACCTACTACATTGGGCCATGCTACCAAGACAGGGGGTCATAGCAGCTCTGCCTAATGCATATAATCACACAGGTAGGCTGCCAAAGTGAGGAGACAAAGAAACATGGCCCAAATGAAAGAATAGATCAAAACTCCAGAAAAGAGAACTAAACAAAATGGAGGTAAGCAATCTATCAGATGCAGAGTACAAAACACTGGTTATAATGATGCTCAAAGAACTTAATGAGGACCTCAACAGCATAAAAGAGATCCAGTCAGAAATGGAGGAGATACTAATTGAAATAAAGAACAATTTACAGGGAAACAACAGTAGAATGGATGAAGCAAAGAATCAAGTCCATGATTTGGAACATAAGGAAGCAAAAAACAACAAATCAGAACAAGAAGAAAAAGAATCCAAAAAATGAGGATACTATAAGCAGTCTCTGGGACAGTTTCAAGTGGGCCAACATTTGCATCATAGAGGACTAGAAGGAGAAGAGACAGAGCAAGAAATTGGAAATCTGAAAAGATAATGACAGAAAATTTGTCTAATTTGGTGAAAGAAATAGACATGCAAGTCCAGGAAGCACAGAAAGTCCCAAACAAGACAGACACAAAGATGCCTCCTCCAAGACACATCATAATTAAAATGCCAAAGCTTAAAGAAAAAGAGAGAATCTTAGAAGTCACAACAGAAAAGCAGTTAGTCATCTACAAGGGAGTTCCCATAAGACTGTCAGCTGATTTCTCAAAAGAAACTTTGTAGGCTAGAAGAGACTGGCAAGAAGTATTTAGAGTCATGAAAAGCAGATTCCTCTACCTGCAAAACTATCGTTTAGAATCAAAAGGCAGATAAAGAGCTGCCCAGACAAGAAAAAACAAAGGAGTTCATCATCATCAAACCATTATTACATGAAATGTTAAAGGGGCTTATTTGAGAAAAAGAAGATCAAAAGTATGAACAATAAAATAGCAATAAATACATCTATCAACAATTGAATCTAAAAAACAAACAAAGCAAACAAGAAGAACAGAGACAGAATCATGGATATGGAGAGCATTTTGATGGTTGCCGAAAGGAAAGAGGGTGTGAGGGAATGGGTGAAGAGGTAAGGGGATTATAAAGAACAAATAGGTAGGTACAGAATAGCCATGGAGATGTAAAGTACAGTATAGGAAATGAAATAGCCAAGGAAATTATACACTTGGCATTTGGATGTTAACACTGATGCGGGGATTGCCTGAGGGGGTTGCTGGGTGGAGGGGGCAAAGGGGGGGGGGAGTGGGACAACTGTAATAGTATAATCAATAAAATATAATTAAAAAATGAAGTACACAATTCAATGTTTTTAGTATATTTGTGGAGCTGTGCAATGATCACCATAATCAATTTAGAACATTTTTATTTATCCCAGAAGGAACTCTGTATCCTTTAGCTGTCACCTCAGAACCCCTGCTTTTCTGCTGGCCCTAGGCAACCACTAATCAACTCTGTCTCAGTGGATCAGCTAATTCTGGACATTTCATAGAAGTGGAATCATTCTATATGCAGTCTTGTTTGACTGGCTTTTTTCACCCACCTCCCTCCCTTGCTTTCACCCCCCACTATGACTGGCTTTTTTTGATTTAGCATAATCTTCTCAAGATTCATCGATGTTGTAGCATGTATCAGTACTTAATTCTTTTTTGTATCCGAATAATATTCCATTGTATGAATAAACCATATTTTGTTTATCCATTCATCAGCTGATGGATTTAGGTTATTTCTGCTTAGGAGCTATTATTTGGGTATGATATGGAACTTGCTTGAAAATTCATATGCGAGTCTTGATGTTGGGTATATGTTTTTATTACCCTCAGGTAGATACCTGGGAGTGGAATTCCTGGGATGTATGGTAAATTTAACTTTTAAGAAATTGCCAAACTGATTTCCAAGTGGCTATAAGATTTTATATTCTCACTGTATCAATGTACAAGAAAATTCTTTGCAACTTTTGAAACAATTGTTAATAATTAGAAATTGCATAAATCACCATTAAAAGTGGTTTGATTAAATATATTGAGATATACAGACTAATTAGAATACAGCTAATAAATATAATAATGTAGACCTATGTTTATTGCCATCAATAAATGTTCATTTTGCTTGGACTTCAATTCTGTTCACCAAATATTTCTGCAGCTCTCTGCCAGATGTACTGCATTTCCTGGCCCCCTTGTGACAAGACAGGGCCGTGTGACTTGTTCTGGGCAAGAAGGGATAAATGCAAGGAACATTTGTCACTTCTGGGCCAAATATTTAATTACCAATGTGTGATACTACAGAAATGCCTTTTCTTTATGGCACAGTAATTAGCGGTGTTTGAGACGGTAGCTGCTCTGTCAAGTCCAGGTTCCCAACTGACCACAACATGCATACTCCTCCACTGCTACCCCAGGACAGACTAGTTGTATAAGCAAGAAATAAACATTTGTCATTTGAGATGCTGGGATTTGGGTGTTGTTACCACAGTACAGTGTAGCCAATCCTGAGTGATATATTAGTGACACATGTTTAAGTAATTAAATCAAGTAACACAGCCCTATCTCTAACATGACCTCATTGTTGTATGTTTGAACGTGCACCAAAATGCTAATGATATGGGGCCTTTGGGTGGTTGAATTCTTTTTCTTTTTAGAAAATTAATTCAACTTTAACTTTTCTGTATTACTTCAGTTTTTTGAGATTTTTATTTAGTTTTAGAGAGCGGGGAAGCAGGGAAGAAAGGAAGAGAAACATTGATGTACAAGAGAAACATCAATCCGTTGCCTGTCGCACAGACCAGGCCCACAACCTAGGCAAGTGCCCTGACTTGGAATCGAATTGGCGACCTTTCAGTTTGCAGGATAATGCCCAACACACTGAGCCACATCCGTCAGGACTGTATTACTTCAGGTTTTGATGAATTAATGATTACTATTTTCAATAAAAGAAAACACAAGAAAGATATTTCTGCTCTAGCTGGTGTGGCTCAGTGGATTGAATGTCAGCCTGCAAATCAGAGGGTCACAGGTTCAATTCCCATTCAGGGCACATGCCTGGGTTGCAGGCCAGGTTCCTGGTAGGGGGCATGCAAGGTGCAACCACACATTGATGTTTCTCATCTTTCTGCCTTCCTTCCCCTTGCTCTAAAAATAAATAAAAAAATATTTTTTAAAAAAGAAAGATATTTCTAGTTGTAAACTAAAAGCATAACAAAAACTGTTTTAATCTCCATCCTCTCCCTGACCCTTTCTCCTTTCAAAAAATATACTATTGTAAATTGCCATCATAAGCCACCAGAGAGCCTCCTATTCTGTAGAACATGGGATAGAAAGAAATAATGTAGGACTTAGGTTGACATCTGCCCTGACTCCAAATGAGAACCAAACAACTCTAGGGACTACTAGTTTGTATTTCTAAAATGAGGTGGTATGTATGAGACTGCTCAAGAAAAGCCATGATAAGCATCCTGGAGAAGGTCTTTATCAGTTCTGCAGATTCATCTCTGGCCTTTCCCATCCAAAATTGTAGAATTGCCTGGGGACCACTTAATGTAACTATGGTCAGAAGAAAAGCCCAGCCCCTCTTAGGTATTATGTTCTCTGATTGACCTGAAGTTTCTTTGAAGTTTTCTCCTTTGTAAAATAGGTTTTTCAAGAAAATAAATAAGCTTTAAAGAGAACAAGAGAAGTTGGTTTTTCATTTTTGAGATGACTATCTGACGTCTCAGGGGATCACTATGGCTACACTTCAGTCCAAGTTTAAACTCAGACTGAACCAGAATCAAACTTCCTGGTACACACAGGTTCCTGGTGCCAGCCAGGACTGAAGTGGAAATAACACCACTGTCATCATCATTGTTTTCAGTCATGCATTCCTGATCCCATTGCGTTATAAGAATCTGGGAGAGGGGTATAAGGACAGATAAGTAACTGACTCCAACTTAAGGTCAAGGACTGCCATGACTAGTAATCTCAGAGCTTCCACCAACCTGCCTGGAGCCCCAAATCATAGACTTAAGAGAGGGAACAAATAGAATAGAATTCTTTGCTGTTCCTGAACTGAGCCTGTCTCTCCAGCATCAGAACAGAAGATGTCCAGGCCACAACAATTATTGAGAAATATAAGCTGTGACCTTTGCCATCAAGAACCATACTAAGTTAAAAGAAAGAAATATACTCATGAAAATTTAATAGACCAAGTAATTCTTTATAAGTTACAAAGGAAATGAAAAAAAGAATGTACTAGGTTCTTGTGTGACTGACTATAAGAGGCTTTGTGATGAAGGAGTCACTACAACTAGTTGTGTAGGACATCTGTTGAAGTGGGATGAAAGAGAAGGAGAAATTGAAGGGAATCAAATTCAGTACAGGAACCCTGTGAGAAATGGTCAGTTTCATCAATCTGCCACTGCCTCTTCAACTCATATGGACCAAGCAGCATTCACTACCAGGAGGTAGAGTGTGGCTAAAGGTTTCCTTTGCACAGGGAATGTAGATATAGGGTTTACAATCTCCCCCATGTAGCCCATCATTAGTTAGGCCAACTATAGGTCAAAAATAGCAGGCACTGATTAAATGTTTATAAGTTGGATAACAAAGATTTATTGTTTTCCCCAGGATCCATCACAGTGTTGGATCACAAATGGAAAAGAAGACAAACATCCTGAAAGCACTCTAAAAGGTCCATAAATGGGAGAGAGCAGGGGAAGAGAGGAGAGCACTGAATACTAGTCTACCCATGGTGAAAGACACCCTGCAAACACAGATCGTGCATTGCCTTTTAGTGTGGATGTTTAATGACCCAGACTGACTGACAGGCAGGGTTCATGCCCCCGTACCTTTCTTTTGTGCCCTGTCACTGGGTCTGCAGGTCCCATAATAGAGCTGAGACCCTGCACTTAGCTCCGCCACATACCATCAGGTGACTGGCCATGAGTTTCTAGAGGGTTCTGTACTGAGAATTTATCTACTGGTTGGCCCCAACTTCTGAGGGCATTCTAAAATCTTGAAACCAAGACCCAAGAACTCAGTTGTCTCAAGGTGTGTTATTAGACCTGAAACGAAACCAAAGGCTACAGGTTCACTGGAGATGCCATTTATCACCTGGGCTGAGGACAGTTAGCCTGGGAAGATCCCCATTTGGGTAATTCTATATCACCTGCACAAAAGTTTTCTTCCTTTGGAGTAATTATGCTGTGAGTTGTTCAGCTACTAACCATTTGCAGTTCGGGATGCCTAAAATCTCAGTTATGGAAGAAAAAACTTCATTTTAAGGCTTAAATTCCAAACAATTTCCAAGCAACTTTAAAAAAGAAAATCAACTCATTTTGGACAAGTCACTGTTTCTTTTAACTGTGAAAAGCAAGGGAAATGGACTTTGCTTGGACCAGAGGAGTTTCAGGACCCCCTGTCCTACCCCAGAAAGCTCAGGTCCCCATCCCGTGGCCCCATCTTCTTAAACAGACTCTATGGTTCCTTAGATACAAAAAGCTTGTTGGGTCCTCCCACTGGAGCTGACAGTATGGTAGGCAAGATTCATCACCTGATCCTCTGGATTCCTGCTGCACCCCCCCCCCCCAACATTCTCAGCTCCCTCAGAGAAACAAGATATGCTGGTTAGGGAGTGAGCAGATCTGTGGAATCTCTCTCACAGTGTCCTCCTTCCCCATTCAGCTCTTTGCCTGTTTCAGCAATCCCACGCATGCACATAAAGGAGACATTACTGAGTGGTCTGGAATTCACCAAGTCTTTAACCGACTTACTTTTCAAAGAGTTTTTAAAAAGAAAAAGAAAAAACAGTCATCTTTGTTTTGTGTGTTTCTCCAAATTAGAAGGTTTGGCTCTGAGAGAGGGATCATGAAAAATTAAAACTCCAGGAATTCTCAATTCAGGGAATTGGAAATGTGCCTCCACAATCAACGTGGTACCACGAGCAAATATTGAACACCATCTATGCACCAAGGGCCACAAGTAAAAATCGCACAGAAACAAATTACATTAAGATTGGAAATATGAAAGTGGCTTGGTCTTTGGCGGAGTCACTGAGTGCTGCTTCTGGTACCTGCGTTCCGACCCGGGCTGTGCACCCAGCAGCGCCCACATCACTCCTCAGCGTGGACTTCTATGCCTTCCCAGTAAAGTGGCACACTGAGACCCTCCTTGCAGAGGACTCGGGGACTTAGCCAGGCTGTACATCAATACTAAAAGTAGTCACTATTTCTATAGGCAGGTGCGTTGCCTGCATTAACTTATTTAATCCTCACAACAATCATAAGAGCAAAAGTGGGTGTACTATTTTTATTTAATAGTTTATTATTTAGACACTAATAAAATGTAATAAGCTTCAGGGAACCTCCCTTGTACAGTTCCTCATCGAGAAGCAAGACGTGTTTGTGAACTTACCAGTTGTGTCATTTGTTGTGATTTGCTTATCATCCTAAATAAATGTTCACTTTAGCACCTAGTTTTGTAGTCATCATTTGATTTTTTTTCTTCAATAAGGCCCTGCAAATTGTGTAAAGTTTACTCGCCTCTCAAAACCCAGATCTGCCCCTGCCTGTGGGTAGGAACTATCAACAAGTCTGTCTTGCAGGTGATGACACTGAGACCCTGAGAGAGGTTAAGTTCCTTGCCCAAGTGCACACGGCCACTTAGTGGTGGGGTCCAGATTTGAACCCAGGCAGCCTGGCTCCACCTGGAGTGCTCTTAACCATACACATAATTGCTTCTTATTATTTTTACAAGAGGTCCTAGCAAACTCTTTGGGACATATGGACCCTTAATAATTAATGGTTATTATTATTTTGTAAATTAAAACCTGCTTTTGTAATAACAGGAATACAAACTTATCCTTACTTAAAGAAACCATATCAACTTGCAACTTACAAAACAGATACATTTGTAGCAGGCTGATTTCATATAAGAAACCTCCTTCTTAATATTAATTGCCTGAAAGAGTATGAAAGCAGCATTATTCTAAGTGTGGTCCGCCAATCCCCATCATCAGGATCATCTGAGCCCCGCGCAAACTGAATGGATCTAAACTGATGGGAATGGAGGTCTCAGCAATGGAAGTGTTCAGTGGGCTCCTGGAGTGTCATTTTATGCAACAAAGTTTGAAAAACTCTGCTTACAGTAGTCCTGCTATGAGTAATATTGTTTACAGGTAAGGCAGAGGGAAAGTCAGAAAGGAATCTGAATCCATTACTGAGATGGTATTAGTAATACCTCCAATTAAAGGTAAAAGACAAATAAGAGAACTTCTCTGAAACTGCAGTTTTGAGTTACATAAGAAAAATCGGAAGTAGGTCAAATGCACACTAATGAAAACAGTGAAAGGAGTACCTCACACACGCTCCCAGAGATGACTGCACATCTTTCTGATGTTTGTGCCATAAAGAAATAATAGAGAAGCATCACAAGGAGCCAGAGGGTGAGGGCCTGGGACAGAGGGTGTTTAACGTTTTACCAAATGACAATGGGGCCTCTGGCACAGGGTGGAGAATAAAATATGTCATGTGTTAAAAAAAAAAAGACAAATCGAGTTTACATATAATTTTGAAGACCACAATTCTGCAAATAGAGGACAAAGTACATTTCCACATACTGTTCTCAGGTTTAAGTGTACTATTAATTCTCTCAATTTTCAAAGTCCTTTTAATTGAGTCATCTCATTATCCACATTCTAGAGATGGGGAAATAGAGGCTCGTAGACACTAACTCTCCAGGAAGTGCAGACCCAGACCAACCCAGAAAACCTGACTCTGCAGCCTGTGCTCTGGAATCCTACGTCACACTAGATAGATAGATAGACAGACAGAAGATAGTAGATAAATTTTAATAGAGTCATAATAAAGAGGTAAAATTGTTCATTTTCACGGACTATATATCTTGGATTTTTTTCTGACTTAGTCATTTTTGAGATGAATAAGTAGGGTCATGGGTTGAAGACAGCATGAAATCATTAAGATGGGCCAAGCCCTTCATATTTTGTGTGGGAGAGTTCAGACAGTGTTCACGGCCTATTTGGACTTGCAGATGTTAGAGCTCTAATCCCTCCTCCTAGTCCATAAACAGAATCTTTGTTTCAGTTCTTCCCACACTCTCCTTCCTCCATCCCCCCAAAAACCGTTTTACAATCTTTACCCTAAATTCCTTTCCTCAGCACTTCAGCTGCCCAGGCCTACCAGCCACTGCCACACTGAGTGCAGACACTGTTCTAAGCACTTTAAGTGTATTATTTCCCACATTTAACAGAATTGGACATTGAAGTCCCAAGTAACTTGCCCAGAGTCACAGAGCTGGTAAGGGACAGATGTAGGAATTAAACTCCGGCTGCCTGGCACCATGCCCACACCCTTAACCACTTACTAAAACATTACCATAGTCCTGGCTGGCACAGCTCAGTGGATTGCGCGCGGGCTGTGAACCAAAGCATCGCAGGTTCGATTCCCAGTCAGGGTACATCACTGGGTTTCAGTCCACGGCCCCCAGCAACTTCACATTGATGTTTCTCTCTCTCTCTCTTTCTCCCTCCCTTCCCTCTTTAAAAATAAACAAATAAAATCTTTAAAAAAAAACATTGCCATTTATTGAGTACCTACTGAATACCTTCCACAGACCAGCAGCTGAATCATTACAAGTTTTCTTGAAAGGAGACCTACTTCCTGCTGTGATCAACAGGAAAGAAAGAGGCAGGGAGATTAGACCCTTGTCCAGGCCACACAACTGCAAATGGCCAAGACCAGCCTCTCTCTCTGGACCCACAGCCTGTGCTTCCCCTACTCCATGCACAGCCTCCAGGAATTTTGATGGGTCATCCCTTCTGACAGCCCTACAAAAAAATGACCATTTCTTCCATTTTGCAGGAAGCATATCCATGAGGCAGACAACAAGAACAAGATCATCTGATGTTTAGGCAGATTCCATCTTCTGGATCTGTTCTGTAAACCAAGGTGTAAAAGGGGTGGAGGACATATGCCTACTTATCTCTTCCCATCATGTAATAACATGCTTCTGATGAAACAACTTGAAAATAATTTAAGTGATGTATGTGTAAACAGCGCCAGGAGGTGTAGGTATGCACTATCTGCTTGGGACAGAGCCACTTCTCCCTATCAGGTCTTTATATTGATATTCATGTGAACTCATTTGATAGTTTGCAAAGAGCTTTTCTGTTCATCAGACACTGTATTGGGGTTTCATGTTTGCAAGTTTTACCCATCTGTGAGATTAAGCCACTTAAAACACAAACCCTGGGAGATGCACAGAATATTGACTAGAAGTACTGAGGCCCTTTGGTTCTTGGTCCTCAACCACCTGGTGGAATGTCTGTGTTCTCCCAGTTTTCAGATGGAAAAAGCAAGGCTTTCAGGAGTTTGGAACTTTCCCTAGATTGTGCTTTCTCTCTGAACAGGTAGGAGGAACAGTAACAACACACTACCCCACACAGCCTCTTAAAGAAGATTCTTATAATTCATTAACTGAGGACTTTGGCTCAGAAATGACAACAACAAAAAACTAGCAGAAATCTGTGCCGATAATAGGAGCCCAGAAGATTTGGTTCTGCAGGACTCTGAAGTCCCAGGCACAGTTCTGCAGGAAACTTCACCATTCAGACTCTGGTCACAAGTGACCAATAAATAGATAGGGAAGCTCCCTCGCAGGAGGTTGAGGAACAGAGAAGAAAAGCAGGGGACGAAGTGACAGGATAGGGGGTCGTATCTCCCTTCCCAGCGTCTACCACTGGTCAAAGGAGCTTGTCCAATGGGCACTCGCTCAAAGGAGGACCTGGGAAGGGACAACAGCCAGCGCCCGGTCCCTCCCTGGGTCCCACCAGATTTCCACTTACTTGCTCTAAAGTGTCACTCCAACTCCGTGGCTCTTCCAGCGACCCCGCGCAGAGCGGCAGCCCCAAGCACAGCCCCAGAAGCAGGAGCATGGTGGCACTGGGATGCCGCGGGAGGCTTGCAGGGAACTGCACAGAGCTCAGGCAGCCGACGCACCCAAAGGACAGCGCCGGGATTCCGGCAGCTGGAGCACAAGCCCCGCCTCCGGGCCAACCCTCCGGCCTTGCCACCACGAGCCCCGCCCTCCGCCCGCACCGTGCCGTCTGGTCCGAGCAGCTCCCCCCTGCTCCCCGCCGGCGGCCGGAGTGCACAACTGCTTCCAAGGGTCCCCTCCCCGGCCCACCCTTCAGCCAGTCCCCTTAACTCATCAACAGGGGGAGTTCGCCTCAACTCCCTCCCTCACCTTCATTGCAGACTTCTCCATCCAGCGCACGTGACAGCTGCCACCCCATCCCCCTTCCCCGCAAAGTGTAAAATACTTCTTCATGGACTTCCTTCATTTCTGTAGGAAGACTCTGGAAGGGCCAGACTGACAATATGTAGCCCACCTCCCTCACCTGCTATATATACCAGTGCCCACCTGTTGTAATTCCCACCCTGCTATCCCCCCACCTGCTATGTAAACACAGCAGAAGACCTTCTTCCTTCTGCCTGGAGAAGAGCACGTTCCTCTCGGCCTCAGGAACTGATGCTTAGAAGCCAAACTAAGTGATGCTAATTGCTAGTCTAATGGAAAAGTGCTAACAGCGTTGTCCCCATTTATGCAGTTTTGCCATTAAGGGGCAGGAAAGAGGAAGCTAGAACAGGCACCAAGGACTATTTCTACTGATTCATTAGTCATTAATCATGGAAATAAATGTCATTGTTATCTTAGTTACAAACTATTGGTGCTTTGACCACCCTGTCATGGGAAGAATTATTATCGACCCACCAACCAATTACCCACCAGTTATTATCCACACCTGGCTTTTAGAGTCTGGGCACCACCTTTTCATCTGGTAGATACACAGTGTAGCTGGAACTGCTTGTTTATTTCATTTTCCAAGAAACAATAATTTCAAAGACATTTGTATGTGTTGTAACAATCACATCTAAACAGATGAGCTGAATAACACTGACAGGTTAACAACAGCCTCGAGGGCCAAGAATGGGAAAATGGCTAACAAAAAATGTAACATCCATTTTGTGGAGTATTATGCAGCCATTAATAATAATCACAAGGTCTATGAAAAATGTTTGTAGTATAAAGGATAAAATCAGATTACACAATAGTATCAACAGAATGATTGTAATTAGGTAAAAATACAAATGCATTGACATAAAAACTAAGGGGGGGATGAAAACAAGGGGTGTGTTAGTCTCTGGCGATATCTCTTCCTACAATATTTTACTCTTGTTGAAAGGCTGTTTGTTCCACAAAGACATTAGGAGAGAAAATAAAAGAAACAAACATGTTGCTAGTGTGAAATAAATGAAAGGAAAATATGTGTCATTAGCAGTTAATCATTTAATAGCTCAACTATGGACTATTTAAAAAAAAAAACATGCAACCAATAAGAAGTGACAGTAGCTGGTCCCACAAGATTTCTACAATAAAACCATTGGTAGAGAAGAGCTTTGAACTAAGTCAAAGGATTTCATTTTTACCATCTACCATAAGTTGTGAATGTGTCCGATGCTCCAGCCCAACTTAGAGGTTAGTCCTAAGTCTTCTGGACTCCCGTCTCAAAAGAAAGATACCTACTTGTGAACTAAAAGTTGAATTTTGGAAAATCCAGGTTATTTGAAAGGGGACAGTAACAGCTCTGTCATTTCAATCCTCCCAACAGAACTGGGACCACATCTTTGTGTCTCCCCTTCCTACCACCCCTCTCCCACTGATCCCTGTTTCTGACCTCATATCTGTTCTTTGTCCTATTTGTCTTAACTGATTTCTGCAAAAGTACAACATTAAGAAAAGTGAGCTTCATTTTCTTCACCTTGTAGGACTCTCCGATTCTGCTCCAGACCTTGGTGCTTCTGCATTGTTCGTGTTTGTTTTAAGGCCAGTTTCCCCAACTGGAACAGAAGTTCCTTGAGGACAAGGATCTTCCGCCACGTGTAGCACTTTGCTGACTATAGGGTTATCACTTAATGAAAATTTGATGAATAGTATTAGGCCTGAGGGTCGGGGTGTGGAGGAGAGACTGTTCCATGACTGCTGTGTGTCCTGCAAGCTGGACCAGGTCCAGAATGGAGGTCGTCCTGTGCAAAACCTCTTAGAGACTGTCTGACTGTAAGTGATGTCCATTCCGACATAAACCAATACCCCTTCCTTGCCTTCTGCTATGTGCTCCTTCCTGGAACAAGTTGTCTGACCTGGTCAAGCATTAAAGCAGTTTCCTGTACCTGGTAGTATTCATGTATTAGTACTTGTGACTATTCCCTTTGCCCTACACCATTCTTTGGTCCCTGCCAAGAGGCACAGGGATCCATTTTATCTTGCAACTGCCCAAGACACACCTCATACATAAGCTTCCCTTAATAAACTCCATTAATTATCAGGCTGGAGTAACCTGCCTGTTTCTTGGCTCTTTCCCTGCCATTTGCTTAGGAAGGTAGATTTTCAGTCTTGGGGCTTTGCCCTGAATTGGCATGTGTGAACAAGGGCGCCTGGGCTGACTGCGCTATGGAAGGGGAGGACTGGGCTATTGTCTGAACTTGATCATTATCAGGCTACATGGCTTGAGAGAATTTCTAAACTTCCTAGGATTTGCACATGTAATAGCCTAGGCTTCTATATGACATCCAAGCATTTCTATGACCAAGTAGAAGTGGGTTTTAAAACCAGGTGGATATAATAAAGGAAGATCCAGTGAAAGTTTTCCAAACTGTTCATGAGCATAGGCAATTATTTATTTATATGGCCTTATAAATAAGGATGCAAAAGTTAACTGTCCCCCCAAAAGGGGCTGAGGTGTCCCCCCACACTGATCCTTTGATGCCATGTTTCTTTCTCTTTCAGGTCCAGGAGGAGATGATTTTCCAGTTTGAAACTACTGAACTCCTAGAACTTCCAAGTTGGAAAAGACCCTAAAGGACATCCTGCCCAACACTCTTTTTCCAAGAGGACACTTCAAGGGGCTTGCCCAGGACCACACACCTATTAGAGACAAACTACCAGCAAGGCTCCAAGTGTTCACTGACAGAAATCTAAGCCCAGGGCTCAGCAGCAAGTGTGAGAATAAAGAGGAACTGCCCTCTGCAAGAGGCCTTCTGTGCCAGCTCTTTCAAGAAAACATCTCGCCAGGTATTTGAAGGATGGGCCAAGGATCCCCAAATTTTAGAATCAGACTCCTTGGAGTTACCAGCTTTATCCTGGTCTCCCCATTGAGACTGCTAATTGATGGACCCAAAGCCAGGGCTGCTCTAGCCAAGGCAGAGACTGATGAAGAAAAGGAAGCTTGCGCATTTGTTTTCTTTTTCTCTCCTTTGAATTTAAGCCCTGATGCCTCCTGATTTCTGTATACAGCTGCTCTGAGACTGAAGCCCTTCCCAAGTCCTCTGGGCACCGCCTCAGTTTCATCCTCCCCTTCCCCCAGCTCCCTTCTGAGTGTCTATGAGGCCATTGTTCTATTCTGGGCTCATTTACCACTACGTCTCACCTTTTTATCTGCTTATATGACCTTGTGTTTCTCTTGGACCCCTGACAGTTTTGCATAATTGCTATAGTTTCTTACAACCTTGGCTTTCTTCCCCTTCTGAATCAAAGACATTGGAGAGGAAAGGGATTCCTTTGGCTTTAGCTCTATGATTTCTCAGGAGCCCTCAGTATCTTAGGAGTCTAGTTACACCCACTTTTTACGCACTTTACCAACCATTGAGTTTTATCTACAGACAAGAATTGTGGAAGGGGAAACAGAGAATGAAGTTTTCTAACTTCCTCTGACTGATGATTTTGCTGAATTTATCGACTATTCACAAACTGCAACACATCATATTTTATTTTAATTATCTGTGTAATTAGACTCTGGTTTCCCCATGGGCAAGGATTATCTCAGGCACGTTTTTATATTTCCAGTCTCTGGCACATGGCCTGGAATAGAGTCGACATGTAGTATGTTTGAGAGATGAATGAGGGAATGTGTATCTGCCATTATTCTGTCCTGTGATAGCTGTGTGTGATACAACCAAAGTTTAGACAGAGTCTATGACCTGGAAGAATTTACCATGTAGATCTGAAGGTGGTAGCAAAAAACATGTGAGATGCTAAGTGGAGAAGAGGGTGAGATTGTAATTGTGGAGTAGAATAATTAAAGAAGTCTTTCTGAAAGAAGTAGACATTACTCTTTGCATGAATTGGATTTTGAAACCAAGATGGAGAAGAAAGAACACTAAGAAGACAGGGAAATGACCGAGTACAAGAGCAGAAAAGGCTTTGACATTTGAGGAGTGACAACACAAAATACTGGAGGAAAGTCTCAAATTTGAGGAGCTACCTGTAAATTTTCTTGAGTGAAAGGTGGGAAAGAAGAGTACAGGGGTCTTCAAATGCCAAGTTGTTGACCAGCGGTGTCTCATGAGAATGTTTTCTCTGACTTCTTGCAAAAGGAGAAAAATAAAGGCATTGTGATAATTATTTTCCATTAGGCCATTTTTTTTAAATTTGAAGAACTATCCTTTGCTCTGAGATTCTTTCCCTCCCATTCATGACTATCTCACTGTGGGCCCATGCGATGGAAGAGTGAAAGGGGGGTATGTCCTCAGAGGAGGATGTATGTTGGAGGTAAGAGGGAGGAGATGGTGAACCAGAATCTTAGGAAGGCATTGGGAGTGGCAGATGTCATTTGAAAAATCTCCCAGATAATTTAGAAATCCTGCCCACACACCCCACAAACATTGCGCCAGATATCTGGAAATAATAGGAATTATTACTATTTCTGTTTCCCATGCTCACTACCCTTATTAAGACTATAAAGTGAGTGGATGAATACAAGTACTTTTTAATGACATCAGTGCTATTAACTCTGCCCCCAAGATTCATCTGGGTTAAGTGACTGCCTATAATTACATATTTAGAAAGCTCTATAGATTAATGTGATGTGCCTAATAATTAATGTAAGCCTCTGGCAGCAATCTTTATCAAATCTGCACACATATATCTATTCTTTGTCCCATCAAACCCACTTGGGGAATTTATCATACAAATAAACCTGCTCAGAAACAAAATGATGTAGGTAAAAGTTATTCATTACAGCATTGTTTCTAATGCCCAGAGACTGGAAACAATCCAAAAGTTTATTGACAGGAGTCCAGTCGAATATAACATAGTACTCTGAAGCTGGAAGAAGGAATGGGGAAACTTTCTACATATTGATATAGAAAGACATCCAAAATACTATATTATTAGGAGAAAAAAGAGCAAATGTAGTATATACTGGAGGTTGTCTTTAATGTAAGAAAGGAAGAAGATTAAAGAGCATATTCATAATGAAATAGATTTGCATAAAGAAATTCTAGGAAATGTAAACAGTGAAGAAGCACAAGGGGAAGAGGGAGTGATGAGAGGATGGGGACAGGGCAGAATCCAGCAGAGGAAGGGAAAGGTTTGTTCCCACATTTAATATTTGGTTTTTGAACACTGAGAATGTACTACTTGTTCAGGATTAATCTCTTCACTTACATGTCTGTCTTTCTCACTAAATCCAGACCCAGTGGAGGACAGATTCCACGTTCTATTTATATTCATACATTTTGTCAGCATCCAGCACATCACCCGACCTTGAGAAATGGTTTTTGATAAGCGAGGAAGTCTCAGGTAAATGGTATGTCTTCCATGTTGTGCTTTTCATTGGCAGTGCCTAGAATACCAGTCTGCATGGTCACTGACTGCAAGCAAGACCTTACATACAAAAAGGATTTACCTGAGACTGTTACAGAACAGGGCCAAGGGGGGTGACAATATACTGTTACCGAAAGGACCCCCACTAGGTTCGCATTGTCTGCCGCCAGAAGAAAGACATCTTTCAATGCCAGAGATTTGTGAAAAAGAAAGGAAATGTTTATTTAAAGCTATACAGACTTAGAGTAGTGACCCAATGTCTTCATTCAAATATTAAAGTCTTTTAGAATACCCACGGATACACACAGTCCTTTCTTCTCCCTCTGCCCTAATCCGGGGTACCTATTTCAGGAAAAAAAGTAAATGTCTGTGATTCAGGCTTCTAGCACCATCACCATCCAGGCAGGATCTCCAATTAATCCAAAGTCATGTGGCACCTTCTCATGGCCCACCAACAAAAGTCCTTGCACCCTCCTTCCAGGCAAAGTCTCTCTTGCTTCCTAGGGCACGTGGCCAAAGGGTACACCCCAAAGCCACGTGGTCCTCTTCTAACAAAGCTGCAGGGGTCCCCACCCTGGCCAAAGGCACGTGGTTCTCCTTTTACCAAGGCTATGGAGGTCCCCACTCTGGCAAAACCATGTGGCTCTCTCTTCAGTGGCTGCCCTGTCTGGGTTTAAATCCCCAAGCCAACCTTCCTCTGCAACCCCATTTCCAACTCCTCCTACAATCAGTTACACCTGCCAGCATTCCTGTATTCTTCCAAGTTTACTAGGCTGCCATCATGAATCTGGGCAGGTGTGGACCCATGTCATGGAGCCAATCTTGTCCAAGCTCTCACGCAGGCACTGTAACCAGGGGGAGCTGCCCCTAGTTACATCTTGGGTGGAAGTCCCTTCCATCCCCCTGGCTCAAAGCATGGCCACAGCTATTTAACATATCTATGCAACCAGTTAAAGGTTATAGATATGTTAAATGGCCACACCAGAGGTTAGCTGCAAAGCTTTTGCTGTACAAAACAACTCTGCATGTTTCTTCTCCATGTATCCCTTCCCCCAATTAACACCTGTGGAAGGGAGGGGTGAGCACATCTTGTGTATCTTTCTAATATTTCCTGGACACCTTGAGTTCTGGACCTCATTCCAAATTCCTATTTGGGGTCCCCCTCTTGGCTGCACACTGTTTCAAGACTTCTGGCCAAGATGGAGGCATAGGCAGATACACTTTGCCTCCTCACACAACCAAAAGAAGGACAGCAACAAATTTAAAAACAAAAAAAATAAGCAGAACTGCCAGAATATCAAACTGTCTGGAAGTCTGACAACCAAGGAGTTAAAGAAGAAACATTCATTCAGACTGATAGGTGGGGGCAGAGACAAGCAGCTGGGATGGAGAGGAGACATGGCAAGGCAGCAGCTATAGGACCAGGTGGAGGAATGGGCAGTCCCACATTTTCATGGATAAACTGGCAGGAACAACTGGGGAGCAAGACAGACTGCACGATCAAGGTTTCCAGCATGGGAAAAGAAAGCCTCAAAACATCTGTTTGAAATACTTATGGGTATTGTGGTGGTGGGAGAAACTCCCAGCCTCACTGGAGAGACCCATGGGTGCTAGAATGTACACAAACCCACCCACCCAGGAATCAGCACCAGAATGGCCCAACTTGCTTGTGGGTAGTGGGGGAAGTGACTGAAAGCCAGTACAGAGCCAAACAAGTTGCATTGTTTCCTCTCCAACCCCTTTCCCACAAGTAGCACCAAAATGCAGCAAAGTGGGATGCCCTGCCCTGGCAAACACCAAAGGCTTCACCACTCACAATGTAAAGCGCAGGCTGAGACAAAGAAATATGGCCAAAGTGAAAGAACAGATCAAAGCTCCAAAAATAGAACTAAACAATGAAGAGTTATCCAACTTACCAGATGCAGAGTTTGAAACTCTGGTAATCAGGATGCTCATAGAAATGGTTGAGTATGGTTACAAAATGGAGGAAAAAGGGAAGGCTATGCAAAAGGAAATGGAGAGAAATGTACAGGGAACCAACAGTGAAGGGAAGGAAATTGGGACTCAAATCAACCATTTGGAACAAAAGGAAGAAATAAACATCCAACCAGAACAGAGTAAAGAAACAAGAATTCAAAAACATGAGGAGAAGCTTAGGAACCACCGGGACAACTTTAAACATTCCAACATCTGAACCATAGGGGTGCCAGAAAAAGAAGAGGAAGAACAAGAAATTGAGAACTTATTTGAAAAAGTAATGAAGGAGAACTTCCCCAATCAGGCAAAAGAAATAGACTTCCAGGAAGTCCAGGAAGCTCAGAGAGTCCTGAAGAAGTTGGACCCAAGGAAGCACACACCAAGGCTCATCATAATTACATTACCCAAGATTAAAGATCAGGAGAGAATCTTAAAAGCAGCCAGAGAAATAAAGGCAGTTACCTACGAAGGAGTGCCCATAAGGCTGTCAGCTGATTTCTTAAAAGAAGTATTCAAAGTCGTGAAAGGCAAGGACCTACATCCAAGATTACTCTCTCCAGCAAAGCTATCATTTAGAATGGGAGGGCAGATAAAGTGCTTCCCAAATAAGGTCAGGTTAAAAGAGTTTATCTTCACCAAGCCCTTATTATATGAAATGTTAAAGGGACTTATCTAAGAAAAAGAAGATGATAAAAAATATGAACAGTAAAATGACAACAAAGTCACAAATATCAACAATTGAACCTAATAAAACAACAACAAAAAAAGCAAACTAAGCAAAGAACTAAAACAGGAACAGAATCACAGAAATGGAGATCACATGGAGGGTTATTAGTGGGGAGGGGAAGGAAGGAGAATGGGGAAAAGGTACAGGGAATAAGAAGCATAAATGGTAGGTACAAAATAGACAGAAGGAAGTTAAAAACAGTATAAGGAATGGATAAGCCAAAGAATTTATATGTATGAGCCATGGACATGAACTAAAGTGAGGAATGCTGGTGGAGGGAGTGCAGGATGGAGGGGAATAAAGGGGAGAAAAAAATGGGACATTGTATTAGCATAATCAATAAAATATATATTAAAAATAAATAAATAATAAAAATAAAAAACAAAGAGGATTTACCTCTCTGCAGGTGAATATTTTCAAAGAAAAACATTGTATTGCCTACTCAACTGCCAAAAATGTTTTAACACACAATTATCCCTCTCTATTATTTATTCATCTTTGTTACAGTTAAAAGAACTGGGAAAAGAGAACTGAATTACAGACTCTTAATACAATGTTCTATCTGGTGCTTAATCTTCTCTCAGAGTATTACATTTCTGATAGACTTGTATTCTACCTGATGAGAAGCAAGTTCTGATCCATCAACTTCCTCACTCCTACCTCTATTTTTCTTTTGCCCCTTCAAGATCTCCCCTCAAACATCTGCACTCAGAAACTGCTACAGTCTTTCTCCAAATACACACACTAAGAGCATCTCTCACTCTGAAAAATGTTTAAAGGTTATTTTATGTAGTACTATAATATTAATATTCCTGTGGTCATCAGAAGACACAATGAGCGTTAATTTTGCCTCCTTTCCTAAAGGAGAAAATCATAGCCAGTTCTTCACTCTTGGGCATTAGCTGTGGATAGTTGTCTTCAGTCATCTGTGTCTGCATTCATGTGTAGTGCAAGGTCAGGCAAACAGTGCTGAAGATATATCTGTCAGTTGAGTGATGGTTTGTCTCTACAGAAGTGTTCATTAAACACCAGACCATCTCAGTGCAAAGTTAAGAATCAGTTTTTTTTCTTTTCTAAATCAAATGTTTTAGTTTTAGTCATTTTTATTTTCTTTAGAAGGATGCCTAGAAGGACAAGTGGTATTCTGGTTCTCTTGGCTTTAGCTTGGGCCCACAGGAAACTTGGAAGAGCACAGAGGCTTTGCTGACACTCTGATAGAGAGGGAGGTTCGATGCAGCCTGCCTCAGTGCCCACATGAACGCCCCACTCTGCTACTTTCTTTGACTCCCAGGCACGAAGACAGAAGCCAGAAAGGCCTGAAGTTGATCCACAGGGTGTGTTTTGTCCCTGAAGACTTGCCAGATCTTTTCCAGATGTTGAGATATAGCCAGAGAACTTTTGCTAAAAGCCACAGGTGTGCCTTTGGAAGGGTTTGACTGAAGCAAAGTGTTGGTTTTGTGGTTGATGCCGAGAGCTGTATCGCAGTCCATGAAATCAAGACCTGTCAGCAAAGCTGTCATCAGGTTGTTTTGGTGGTGCTCAGGGGCTTGCTACCTGGCTGACAAGGGAGAAACCCTCTTTCTTGTCTGTGTCACATGCAGCAAGTTTAGATTGCACAGGTGCAGACTTGCCCAACAAAAATACATAATCCCATTTTTCAATATCTCAAGGTTATCTCCATACTAAGTTCCCACGTAGCATGAACTTTACTCTTGCCAATTTATGATAAATCATTCATATTTTTTGAATCAAATAATTGTTTTCAATTTAGGTTCTTTGTCTTCCCATGTATCTCTCCATTGGTTCTAAGTGCCATAAGTCATGAGGGAGAGGAACCACTGGTCCTTGGTCATCACCTGCATTATGGACTAAATGTTCATGTCTCCCAAAGTTTGTATGTTGAAGCTCCTCACCCCCAATGTGGAGATGGGGACTTTGATATATATAAAATTCTCCAAACCCAACTGTAAATAAACACTCTGATTAGAAAATGAGCAAACGCCATATAAAGACATTCCACCAACAGTATATATGAATGGCAAGTAGAGATGGGAAAAGACAGTCAACACTGTTAGCTCTTAGAGGAATGCAAATTAAAACCACAATGAAATATCACTACATACCTATTAGAACCACTAAAATAAAAAAAAACACTGACAATACCAAATCCTGGCAAAAATACAAAAAAAAATAGAACTCTCAGAATTGAGGGCAGACATGTGAAATGACACAGTCACTTTGGAAAACAGTCTGGCAATTAAAAAAAAACTAAACATACATTTACATGCAATCCAGGAATCCCACCCCAGAGCATTGATGCCAGAGAAACAAAAACTTATGTCCACACAAAAATCTGTGCATGAATATTCATAGCAGCTTTATTCATAAAAACCAAAAATTGGAAACACCTTAGCTATTCTTTAGTGGGTAAATGATGAAACAAACTATTGTACATTCTGCCTATGGAATATCACTTGGCAACGAACAGGAAGAAAGTGGTGATACATGCAGCAGCTTGGATGGATGCCAGGGCATTATGCTGAGTGGAGAAAAAAACGAAGTTCACATATTATATAATTGTTTGTATAACAATCTCAAAATAATAAAATCATAAAAAATAGAGAAGAGACTAGTGTTTGCCAGAATTTAGGGACAGGGCCAGAGGCTGAAGGAGGGAGAGATTGGGTGTAACTATAAAGGGGTCATAACTCAAGGGACATTTTTATGGTGAGGGAACAGTTCTGTATCTTGGCTGTGATAGTTGGTGGCTACACAATTCCAGATGTGTGACAAAGTTGCATGTGAACCTGGTGAAATCTGAGTGAGTCTGTGGATTGCACCAACAACAGTTTCCCTCATTTTGATATTGTGCGAAAGTTATCTCAGATGTGACCAGTGGAGAAATAGAGTGAAGGGCACATGGAATGATGTATTATTATTATAATTTTTTGTGAACCTATAGTCATTTCAAAATAAAAGTAAAATAAGAAAACAAAGTTTAATTTACCTACATCTTTGTGGAAAATGGAACCCTAAGTGGAGGAAGGGTCAGGGGAAGGAAAGAAGGGTCTTTTCCTGCTGTTCCCGAAGTTTCCAGCAACTGTGTGTGTGTGTGGTCACCTTCTCTCTCCTTTATTCCATAGTCTGACCACCTTTATTTTTTATCTGCTCACTCAAAAATAGAGAATAAAGAAAGTCATTCTATCTTGGCTTATTCTATCCATTAGGCAAGACAAAACTCATGGAGGAAACTGTTGGCCAACAAAATTCTACTACCCAGGGTCATTTCTTAGCTTTGCCACTGATTACTTAATGTAACTTTCTAATAAAGTATCATTTCTAAAAACACTGCCACAGTTTTCCCATCATTTAAAGGGAAATACCATTATGTTCCTCCTTCTGCCAAGAGTCTTGCTAAGACAACTTTACAAACACAAGAGAGACAGCTGCTTTGTTTCTCTTAATCCAACCCTATGTCAACATTATACCAGGGGTTGTACATGCCATATCTTACTTCCTCCTCAGGCAATCTCCATCATGCAGACAAATATTACTTCAAAGTGATAAAGTAACTCCTCCAGGTTTTGAAATAGTGGAACTTGGATTTAAGAAATCTATACGTGAACCTTAAAACCACAACATAGCTTGTATTTCCTCATAAGGCTGCTGTGTTTTTAATTAATATTTGGTCTGTGTTATTCTCTATTCTAAATTTTTTAAGTCATTGTATACAGCAGGGAAAATGTCACTGACTATGCAATTGAATGTCATAATGGAGTATCTTTTTTATTTTTACATTGCCATGGTTTTACCACCTTTCAACTAGGAATACCACTAAGGTCCCCCTAATATCAAAATAATTTTATGACCACAACAGGGAAATATCCTTTTCTATATTTGTATCATGCATGCATGTTGTATTTCCAGTGGTAGATGGCCCAAAAGAACATTGGTATTTGTCTCCTGTGGCTGCTGTAAAAATGACTACATATTTAACAGCTTGTAACAACACATCTGTATTCTCTTACAGCTCTGAAGGTCTGAAGGCTAGAGATGGGCTGGCAGGGCTATGTTGCTTCTGGAGACTCTAGAGGAGAATTGTTTTGTTGCCTTTTCCAGTTCCTGGCAGCCACCTATATTGGCTCGTGGTCCTGCATCACTCCAACCTCTGTTCCTGTGGCCACATCTCCTCTCTGACTCTGACCCTCCTTTCACCCTCTTTCTTTTATAGGGATCCTCGTGATTACATTGGATCCAACCAGATAATGCAGGGTAATTTCCTCATCTGAAGATACTTAATCATGCCTACAGAATCCCTTTTGCCCTGTACAGTAACATATACAGAGGTTGTGGGGATTAGGACGTAGAAATCTTTTGGGGTTCTTATTCAGCCTAGCACACCCTCTAAATATTCACTTGATGTTCTGCCCTAGATCCTACACTTTGCACACCTGAGGAGAAAAAAAGAAAAGCATCTTCTACAGGGACTCTTTCAAAGATCAAAGACAAAATGATACATCATGCCACACTGCAACATGAGTGCCACCCTTACTCTCCATGCAGGTCTTAAAAAGATGTGTCCCCAAGCCAGTTTTGTGCCCCTTCACTGTCCACCCTCCTCAAGGGATGATGGTGGAAGGACTGAGGTAAGGGACCCTTTGGAGAAGGTTGTCTGGTGCTCTCTGGTGTCTCCACTCCCCAAGTGGCTGGCTGAAGCCATCTACGAGGGGAAAAGGCAAACTTTTCCCCTCGTAGGGGAAGTGAACTGCACATTGCCTGGGGAGCACATGCGTGCATTCTGGGAATAGGGGAGCATCCTGTGCAAGGAGCTGCAATGGAGTCACTTGGTTTCCAAGCATGAGGACTGCAAGGAGAAACTCAGTGTCACCCCAGAAGAAGGGATTGAGAGCAGGAAGACTGTGGCTGAGGGAGGAGCTCTGAGCAACTGCAGAACAGACATGGCCATCGCCAAGGGATTTGCATTTGGAGATTCCTGCACTGGAGAAAGTGTCCTGACTGCCTGTTCATGAGAGAAACAAAATCAGCCCCACTCACAGGGCACCTGTCCTCATCAGGGTTCTCCAGAAAAACAGGATTGTGGACATAGGAAAGATGTTTATTGTGAGACATTGGCTCACGTGGTTATGGAGGCATTGGCAAGTCCAAAATCTACAGGGGGAGATGCAGGAAAGTGTTTCAGTTTGAGTTCAGAATTCTCCCTTACTTGGGGGAAAGATGAGTCTTGTTTTATGCAGGCCTCCAACTGATGGCATGAAGCCCACCAAAATCCACCAGTTGACAAGTTAATCTCATCCAAAACAGCCTCACAGAGGAATGTTTGTCCAACATCTAAGCACCATGCTCCAAGCCAGTTGACACATAACGCTAACCATCACAGAGCCTCTGCTGGGTTACAGCTGTGTCTTTCCTGGCCCTCTCCTATCCTCTCTCTCCCTGTATATCCCAGAGGACATATCTGGTAAGGTTTTGAAAACCGGAAGTAAGGGAGGGAAATGAGAAAAGAGACCCACTCACACCTATGGGGGACTTCCCAGTCTAATGCAAGGACCCTGTGGGAGCACCCACTGCTTACCTCTGAATTCTGTTCGACTTCCCTGTTCTCAATACAAGTGCAGCTTGTATCACTTTGTGAATGTACTAAATGCCACGAAACTGTCACTGTAGAGTGCCTAATTTTGTGTTATGTTATTTCATCTCCATTTTTAAAAACAATTTTTAAAAATTTTCCCCATACTCCAGCCCCTGGCTGGCATAGCTCAGTGGATTGAGCACGGGCTGAGAACCAAAGTGTCGCAGGTTTGATTCCCAGTCAGGGTACATGCCTGGGTTGCAGGCCATGACCTCCAGCAACCACACATTGATGTTTCTCTCTCTCTTTCTCTCTATCTTCCTCCCTTCCCTCTCTAAAAATAAATAAATAAATAATAAAATCTTTGGAAAGAAATTTCCCATATTCCAATATCACCAATATGGAGAACTGACACTTAGGATAACTTGGAATCATAAATTTGTAACAAATACAAGTATGCTGGAAGAAAATAACTAAATAATGAAACTGTTTTTCTGGAAAAGTGGTCCTCATGGGTACTCATGCTAGTTTTATTTTCTTTTATCTATATTTTGAAATGTTTTGTGATAAGATTTAAAAAAAAAAGCAGTGATCCCACAAGACAGGATGTGTTCATCTGCATGTGACAGAACACCCAGTGAGCAGTGACCAGCTCCACATGATGTTTATTTTTTACTTAACAAGAATTCCAAACAGGGTGAGCAACTTTTCAAGGTGGTAGCTAGTAAGTGGTAGGAACTAAGGCATAAACCCAGGACCCCATAGACTCTGCTCTTAACCACTCCCCTGGATGGCTGTTGCATATGCCATAGACAGCCTGACAGCATGCTTTGTGTATAGAAAAGTATTCAGTAATATTGATTGCTTGGCTGGTTGATTATTTTCTGCAAGTATATACTCATATCTCCTATTTTGTTAAGTACAGTGTATCCATAATACTTATAAACAAATCATTCTTGTCTGTTCATTATGTATTATATGTCAGAATCAATCAATTGCTTTAATATGTGATGATTTAAATATGCTTTTGGAGAGGAAAACCACATAATCGGTTCTAGTGATATTGAGTTATGCTCATTCAACACACTACAGTAAAGTTTCTTATTAGAGAAGTTCATGCCCCCCTCCCACCCTGCCAAAAGTATGATCCATACTTTCAAGTTCTTCATCCCCTACTTTGCACAAGTCCTGTAGATCAGTTCAAAATAGGTGAGCACCTTTCGCCATCTAGTGGAGACACATTTTGAAAAACATTTCAAGTGAATTTCGTATTCATACCATGCAAATAATATTTTGGGGGACTTATACAATATAAAATCAGGAACATGGAATAAAAATGGGCTCTTTCTCCCAGTAAACTGTGGTTCTAAAATCATTCTTCCAGTCTCTCCCAGATTGTTGCCCCCTTTCTTCTGATTCCACGCAGCAGCTTCCTACTGAAAACACCCCTAGCGTTTGCTAGGAGACACCACACTCCTGATCAGTTGATCCCAAGGATTTATTTTCTTCACAATATGTGGAAGGGGCTCCTGACTAAGTCAGTACTGCTGTCTGGGTACCTGAGGGAGAGGAGCTGCAGGGTGTGATGGAAAGTGGAAATTTGTGATGGCAGTAACCCTTTCTTAGCTACTCGCCTTTGCTGTTTAGGTTAAGGGTATTTAAATGTGCTCTTCTGTGCTTTGTGGGAAGTTCAAGGGCCTCCTTAATATTTCCAAAAATTCTGTATCCACCTCTTGGTAACACCACTTTTCTTCCTGCTGAACTCCCAATCTCAGTTCCAGCTTTCCTCCAGTGGTAGACACTATTCTATACCAAAACCCCAAATCCCTATCCTTTCCAGCATAAGAAAAGATTGCAGTTCCCCACCCACATTCAAATTAAGCATAGCTATGCACCTTGCTCTGTCCATTCACTCATGGTTAGAAATAACATGTCACTTCCAAATAGAAGCAGGCTGATATTACACAAGAAAACTTATCAGAATAAGACTTCAGTTAGAAAAATACTAAAAATAGCCCTGGCTGATGTGACTCAGTGGATTGAGTGCTGGCCTGCAAACCAAACGGTCGCTGGTTCGATTCCCAGTCAAGGCACACGCCTGGGTTGTGGGCCAGGTTCCCAGCTGGGGGCATAAGATAGGCAAACATACACTGATGTTTCTCTCCCTCTCTTTGTCCCTCCCTTCCCCACTCTCTAAAAATAAATAAAGATTTTTTTTTAATTTTTTCAAAAATACTAAAAATTATTTTACTACCTCAATAGCTATTAAGAAGGATTTGGTAAATTGCAAAATTTGTTTTAAAGTGCTGAAAATCTTAGTTTTAGGGGGCATTTTTAATCCTCACTTGAGGACATGCTCACTGATTTTAGAGAGAGGGGAAGGTAGGGAGAGAGAGATGGAGAGAAACATCGATGCCAAAGGAAAACATCAATAGGTCGCCTTTCATATGTGCCCCGACCATGGATGGAACACAAAACCTAGGCATGTGCCCTGATCTGACATTGAATCAGCAACCTTTCAGTAAATGGGATGATGTTCCAACCAAATGAGCACACCAGCCTGGGGAAGAGGCAATATTTTTTTAACATGACAAGAGGTTGTGTGTGTGTGTGTGTGTGTGTGTGTGTGAGAGAGAGAGAGAGAGAGAGAGAGAGAGGGAGAGAGACTATTCAGAAAGGTCATTTTTTTCTTAAAAAGAGAAACCAAAAGATTCATTTTATAGAGGATGTGACTCCTTATCTAGAAAATCTAATAAAAAATTACTAGACATAGTACATTTGTTTAGCCAAATAGCAAGACACAAGATGGAGTGCAAAATCAATTACATTTCTCTTAACTAGTCATTACACAGAAGATAGCAAAAAAGAAGTACCTTATTTTTCCATTCTTCTTCCGATGCCTCTCTGGGCCTGGGCCTCTGAGTGAGGGCAACAGTTAGTATGTCCAAGAATCAAGGAAAATTTTACTGCTTTAACCCCACACTTTCTAATTTTGTATTTTTGGCTTATAATGCATCTACCAATTTCCAACATTTTTCTTTTGAAACTTTTTTCTGTCTGGCCCCAAATTACATTAACCCACACCTGTGCCTAAGAGAGAAGAAAAAAGATAATGACAGAATGATAGAATACCATCTTGAGAAATTAAAACAAATAGTCTTTTAAAACCTAAAACAAAATGTCTTAACCTCAGTATGAGAAGGAAGCCATCAGAGTTCAAATATGTGTAGAATACAGAATTTCTCTATATTATTTCTCACCTGAACTAATGAACAAGCAGTAAATTGTCAGACACAGCTATTTGTAAATTAATTCACCTTTGGCTTTGGACTTTTAAAACTGTATTTTCAGGACTTCCAGCCAAGATGAAGGCATAGGTAGTTACACTTGGCCTCCTCACACAACCAAAAGAAGGACAACAAATTTAAAAACAAAATTTGAACTGGATGGAAATCCAACAACCAAAAAGTTAAAGAAGAAACATTCATCCAGACTCATAGGAGAGGCAGAGATGGGCAGCCAAGATGGAGACAATGTGTGTCCAGGTGGCAGCTGGAGGACAGGGCAGTCCCATATTTGCATGCAGATAAACCAGGAGGAACGACTAGGGAGTGACACAGACCACACAACCTGGGGTTCCAACACAGGGAAATAAAGCTTCAAAACCTCTGCTTGTAAAAACCTGTGGGGGGTTGTGGCAGCGGGAGAAACTCCCAGCCTCACAGGAGAGTTTGTTGGAGAGGCCCACAGGGCTCTAAAATGTACACAAACCCACCCACTTGTGAATCAGCACCAGAAGGGCCCAATTTTCTTGTGAATAGCAGAGGAAGTGACCAAAAGCCAGTACAGAGCCCCACAAGTGGCATTGTTTCTTCTCTTACCCCTCCCCAACATACAGCACCACAATGCAGCAAAGTGGATTTCCCCACCCTGGCATATACCTAAGGCTCCACCCCCTGTGACATAACAGCTGCACCAAGACAAAAAATATGACCCTAATGAAAGAACAGATCAAAGCTCCAAAAATAGAACTAAGCTACCAAGAAGCAATCAAGTTTCATGACATGAAGAGGGTGCACACAGCCCACACAGGGGGCCACACCTCGAGTACCCAGCTTGAATGATAGGGGAGGCTGTGCCACCAGACCATGCAGGATATCTACTACATTAGGCCACTCTACCAAGCCTGGGAGATGTAGAAGTTCTGCTTAATACATAGAAGCAAATATGGGGAAGCTGCCAAAATGAGAAGACAATGAAACATGACCCAAATGAAAGAACAGAACAAAACTCAGGAAAACAGAGCTAAACAAAACAGAGACAAGCAATCTACTAAATGCAGAGTTCAACATACTGGTTATAGGGGGGTTTAATGAACTTAGTGAGAACCTCAACAGCATAAAAAAGAACCAGTCAGAAATTAAGGATATGCTAATTGAAATGAAGAATAATTTGCAGGGAATCAATAATAGAGTGGATGAAGCCAAGAATCAAATCAGTGATTTGGAATATAAGGAGGCAGAAAAAAAATACCCAATCAGAACAGTAAAAAGAAAAAAGAATTCTCAAGTCACATGCCTGGGTTATGGGCCAGCAAGAAGCAACTACACATTGATGTTTCTCTCCCTCTCTTTCTCCCTCCCTTTTCCTCTCTCTAAAAATAAATAAATAAAAACTTTAAAAAGAAAAAAGAATTAATAAAAGGATGATAGTGTAAGGAGCCTCTGGGACAACTTCAAGCATACCGACATTCACATCATGGGAGTGCCAGAAGGAGAAGAGAGAGAGCAAGCAATTGTAAACCTACTTTGAAAAGTAATGACAAGAAACTTCCTTAATGGTGAAGGAAATAGACATACAAGTCTAGGAAGCAGAGAGAGTCCCAAAAGCCTACACCAAGACACATTATGATTAAAATGTCAAAGGTTAAAGATGTAGAGAGAATCTTAAAAGCAGCAAGAGAAAAGCAGTTAATTACCTACAAGTGAGCTTCCTGAAAAATCAAACTGTCAGCTGATTTTTTCAAAAGAAATTTTGTAGGCCAGAGGTATTCAAACTGATGAAAAGCAAGGACTTACAACAGAGATTACTCTATCCAACAAAGCTATCATTTAGACTCGAAGGACAGATAAAGAGCTTCCCAGACAAAAGAAATTTACAGGAGCTAATCACCACCAAACCAGTACTATATGAAAGGTTAAGGGTCTTCTTTAAGAAGAAGATCAAAAATATGAACAATAAAATGGCAAGAAATACATATCTATCAACATCTGAATCTAAAAAATAAAATAAATGAATAAACATAACAGAAACAGAATCATAGATACAGAGAATGTTTTGATGATTGCCAGATGGGAGGTGTGTTGGGGGTGGGTGCAAAAAAGGTGCAGGGATTAAGAAGTACACATTGGTTAATACAGGATAGTCATGAGATGTAAAGTACAGCATAGGGAATATAGTCAATAGCAGTTTAATAAATATGTATGGTGTTATAACACTGTGGGATGATCATTTATTAGGTTATTTAATGTCTAATCACTGGGGTATACACCTGAAACTAATGTAATAATGTATGTCAACTGTAATTGAAAATAAAAATTATTTTTTTAAAAAAAGTGAATATTCTTGTGGCATTTGTGGTAGCGATTTCCATTCTATAAACCAGGAGAGTTTAAGTAACAGTGGATACTTTCAGTTCACCAGATTACAGAGTCCCAGGCCTGAAGCTGGTTGGGAGAGCCCCAGGTTCAGCACCTAGTGACCTGAACACACACCAGCCCTGATAGGGACCCATGGAGCTTCTGAACATCAAGAGATCAAGCATGGTATTTTGTCCAAGACCTTGGAATTTGGAGATAGGCTATCAGCATGAAAAGAGAAGACTGACCCAGGCTGCCCTCGGTTTGGTTGTTCTGAGGTCATTCCAAATACCACATAACAATAAAGGGGCCATAATGTTGGGAATCATAAATATTTTTTAAAACATGCCATAGGGTCTCAGTTGCTCAGAGGTATTATCTCAATAAAGAATGCAAAACTATGACAGGATTTTTCCATGAAAGTTGGGCAGAGGTAACTACAGGGCTAGAAGCTCACCTGGCCCATTTTAGACAAGGGAGGGAAGGGTTGGGTTAAGGTTAGTTCCTTCATACCAGTATCTAATTGTTTCACTACTATTGATTTAGGACTGAATTCATTCCCCATTATTTGTTGCTTTAGATTTATAATACATTCTATATGAAACATTTCTGAACTCACTATTTTATTGCATTGATTAGTTAGTGTATATTTAAGCCTCAAGCCATGTTTTTTAATCTGTGCTTTGTAATATATTTTAGAATCTAAAGAAAAGAATGAGGCATAATTCTTATCATTTAAAAACCATTGCTTTTGGCTTTTATTGTCTTTTCGTTCTCTAGAGTTTTCAGGTTTTAAAAACTCTTCTATGGAAACACTAACATCGATATTTTATAAAATATATATATTAATTTAACTAATGAATCACTTATTAGCTAACTCAGTCATTAGTATGAACTAGTAGTATTTCTAACAGTAGAATGCTCCATTTATTCATGTCTTCTTTTATTTTACCAGAGTTAAAGATATTTCCTCTTATAAATCCCTACTTTAATTTCCTATGTGCTTTTAATACAATTGGTTAAAAAGGTACTTCTTTCATGCTATTTTCTATGTAATTGCTATTTAAGAAAGTGTAACTGATTTTGCACCTTGTATCTTGCTGTTTGGCTAAATAAATGTACTACGCCTAGTAATTTTTAATTAGTTTCTCTAGATATTCTAAATAAAAATCACATTCTCTACAAAAGTAATCTTTAGGCTTCTCTTTTTAAGAAAAAAGTGAAGTTTTCTGAATAGTTCTCACATATACACACATACATACACCTCCTGTCATATTAAAAAAAAGTCCCTCTAAAACTATTTTTAGTACTTTAATCTGAAACAAATTTTGAAATTTTTTGAATGGCTTCTCCATAGCTATTAAGATAGTAAAATAACTTTCAATATTTTTTACTTAAGTCTGATTTTGGTAAGTTGTCCTGTGTAATATGATCCTTGATTTCTTAGGCTATTCCATTCTCAGTTTTACTGAATTATTCTTTCATGGTATAAAAACGTTGTCCAGGAGCATATTTTTTATTTTTTATTTTTTTAAGTCTTTCAAGTCAGGAACGCTTTAATAAAATGAGTAAAACCCATTGTAACAACGGCTCTTCATTACGTGGATTCAGATACACAGCAGGCCAATTTTGTTCCCTGACATTTAACAACCACATTCAATAAAAGCCTGTTAGTTCATTCCTCAACACTTTAATTCTAAGGGGCTTCCTCTTTTCAAAGCTTGCACAAAGAAGTTAAGCACCAATAAGAAAGACTGTTAGCAGTTTTATTTCACCATCTTCCTCATCATCAATACACATTCCGATTCTTCCTTCTGTGTACATGACATGGTCAAATGGGTGCTACACTCTGCCTGTGGTACAAAGTTTATGAATATATATGCCAATACAAAGCTGAAGCCGTTAAAAAGAGTTTAATAACAACTAGGAGGTAATTAAATCTATAGTGTTGATGAAATGTATGGAAGAGATTTAAAAACAGCACACAAACTCAAACGTTTTACTTGGGACGGGGTGAAAGAGGAAAGTTTTTTGTGCTACTGAAGGGTTTTCTAAGTTGCTCCAAGTTTACTTTCTTTCTGCGATTATCTTGAAATGCTGCGAAGCATTGCGAGCAGCATCACTGTGTGCACTGCCACAGGACATCCCAGAGCCATGGCAGACCGCCAAGGGGCGGCTGGGCAGTTCAGTGAGACTCTGGTCCTGCCCGTCGGCACTCGGCTCTTCTGTATCCAAACATGTTCTATGAAAACCTTGTTACTTGGCGGTTTCACTAAGCAGTGGGATGTAATCTGATTTGGAATACTGAGGAGGCTTCTTTGCAGTTGGTTGATCTTTTCACCAGGAGAATCATTCCTCAAGTGCATCCTAAAGAACGCGCTAACCACATTTGTAGAAGAAATGGTTCTCTGGAGAAACATTACTGATTTTGGCGAGAAAATTCTCAACAATATTTCTCTTGGCTTGTTTCCAGTTTTTATAAATGACTCTAGCCTGCAAATGGTGGTATTTTCTCTCTTACGCTCAGATCTTCTTCCCTCCGGGAAAGAATGTGTTCAGGAAGTCTCCAGCCATGCTGAGTAGCGGATTCCTGCAACCAGCCAGCAGGACTAAGCTGGTTCGTTGGTTGCAGGGAAGGGTCGGGCATCAAGGGGTCAGAACTGCAAAGCAAATCCTTTCATTGGCTTTCAGAATGCTTATGGCAGGCTCTGCAGCTCCGTGTTTCGCCAACATCTTCCTTGTAGCTCCTTCACCTGTGCAGGTTCTGTCACCAACAGTTACTCACAAGGTGAAAGCGGGCACGTGTGTTTGCATATCGGATCTTTCACATTCATAAACGGGGATGTTCTTGGTCTTCGCGCCGTATTCGTGTAATACCTGAATCGGCATTTTCCCTGGTTTAGCTGGAATCATCTTCCCCGAGCTGAAGCTCTCGCTATTTTAGCGCTCCAGCATCGGGCCGGCGCGAGGCCGGCTCTGGGCCGTGGAGAGAAGGGAGGCTCGGCGGCGGGAGGAAGAGCGATGCGTACCGACCTCCTCGCCGGGGTCGGCGGCCCGAAGGCAGCTCCAGAGCCGCCACAGCCTCCCCAACTCTCCTCCTCCTCCGACCCGCATCCCCTCTTGCGTCCCTCTTGCGGTATATTTATTATGTTTAACAGATAAAGATATATTGGACCTAAATGTGTGTGTGTAGTACTTTTCAGATTTGGGAGGTAAGAACAATGCTTTCCTCATTAAATGAAGAACCACATTATCACTTTATGTTGTACAGATATTATATATTCAATGAAGATCAAAAAACTGGACAGGCTGCAGTCTTTTTTATGTAATTTTTATTTCTTTCTCTGTTTTTGGTCTGTTTACCTCCATATCATGGGCCATTTAAAATATTTTACATTTCATATTAAGATTTCTTATGAATTTGACAAATGGATCAATATCTCTATTAGTAATATCTACACTTACTATAGAAATATCTTTCCTTGGCCAGGTCACTCAGTTATTTGGAGCATCATCCCCTACACCAAAAGGATGCAAGTTCTATTCCAGGTCAGGTTGCAGGTTAGATCCCCAGTAGGAACATGAACAGAAGGTAACAGATTGAAGTTTCTCTCTCACATCAATGTTTCTCTTTCTCACATTTCCTCTCTCTCTAAAATCAATAAACCTATATTTGGGTAGGGATTTTAAAAAGTATATATTTCATGTTAATCATCATATACTTCATTTTATTTTTAATTTATTATATTTAATTTATTCTGTTTCCATAGAATTGGACAAATCATCACTTTCTTCTAATTTAAAATTTTATTTTATTTTCATCTCCTTTCCCCAAATAGTTGATTTCTAATCTTAGATTTATTGATATCTTCTGACTTTTTTATTATTTGTTATGACATACATTTAACCTGATACCATCTTTGTAATCCCTGTTTTTGGAGTATTTGAAGTAGTGTAACTAGAACAGATGTTAATGCAATCTTGACTTTTATTCTGTTTTTGTCTCATGGAGATAAAGTGTAATTTTTAGAGACAAAATATGGTTGACCTTTTAAAAAGTTAGAAACCCTTTATAATCTTACAGATAAATTTAATCAATTTTAACTTTATATCTTAAATGATCTTTGGCTTGAATATAATAAATAAAATCATAGTTTTTAAAATACCATCCTACATATTTTAACACATAAGTTTTTCTTTTTGGCATTGTTTCTCATGGTCTCTTTTCATCTGGAATTATTTAAACCATTTCCTTTCAAACCAAATCAGAAAGCTATCTCAGACAACTGACCTACTTATTTATCTAGAGTTCTATGTAATCCTCTCAGTGACTCTCTGAGGAGCAAGGGAACCTGCTGAGTCTAGTCAGACAGAGATCTGGTGGGAACAGCCTACATCCTCATGTTTCAGAGGCCATGGCTGACTTCCTCATCCCATTTTAGGGCAAATTGCCTTGGAGAGTAGAGGTTCCCAGCAGCAGGTCTGTGACTAGGTGCTAGATTAGGGCAAGCAGATGTCTGGAATAATAGAGACTCAAGAAAAGGGCTCGTCTCCCTGGCTGGTTGGAACCCCGTCCCATATACTCAAAGGTTGTGGGTTCAGTTCCGGTCAGAGCACGTACCTAGGTTTCAGGTCCCATTCCTAGCTGGAGTGTGTTTGGAAGACGGCCAGTCAATGTTTCTCTCTCACATCTCTCTCTCCCTCTCTCTCTCTCTCTCTCTCTCTCTCTCTCTCTCTCTCTCTCTCTCTCTCTCTCTCTCTCTCTCTCTCAGCAACGAAAAAATGTCCTCAGGTGAGGGCTATAAAAAGGAGGCTTGTCAAGTAGACTTCTCACCCAAGTTGGGGAATACAGGCAAATTCTAGTCTAAGTTCACACCCGGGACAGTGGATCCTAATGATGGAGGGCAGGTTACCTTCCTTGGGCATAGTCATGAAGAGCAAAGACTTTGGGGTCAGGCTGACCTTGAATCTTGTCTCCACTTAGCAACTGTGAGATGTAGAATAAATTATTTATCCTTATTGTCCTCAATTGTAAAGGAGGATAAATACAGTACACTCCTCACATGGCTCTTTCATAGATTAAAAAAAATATTAAAGATTGTGAAAGTAAAAGTGCCTGGCACCAGGAAGGGCTCAATAAATCCTAGTTGGCTTTATTATTATATCTAGACTTTGAGTGAGAAGGAATAATACACTCTGCTTCCAAGCTGGGCTTCCCCTGATTCTGGGACTGGAGAGAATTGATTTGCCACTGACCTGAGCAATGGCTGATTAGGGCAGCAGGAACACACACTGTTCTCTTAACCACAGCTTCATGAAGCGTCCTCACTGAAGAGTGTGCTTGTGTGCCCAGCACAGCTGCTGGCCCAGTTCTTCACTTGTAATAGGTACTCAGTTACCAAAGTGAGGGAAAACACTGACAAGGAATGCTTTGCTCAGAAAAGCTTTCAGTTCCATCTCCCACTTTTGCTAGATTCCTCCTGTTTTCATGTAAATCAAAGGGTTTTGTTTCTAAAAACTTCACTTAGCATTTTTCCTCTCTGACTTTATTTTTCAGTATAGTTCCTCTTTGGTCCCTCAAAAAGTATGGCACTTATCTCTAGGTCTCTCTGATTTTCAGAGGAACAGAAACCAGCAAAGGAGTGGGGAAAAGCAGCAGCAGAAGCAGCATGTCCATCCGACCCTGACTTGTCCTCACAGCCCAGGGACTGCCTCCGGCTTTGCTGTTTGAATAACCTCTGGGCGTCCGATCCACCCCCACAGCTCAGTTTGACCTCCAGAACAAATATTTGTCCCACTTTTGAGCAAAGTTTGAGAGCTTTCTTCCTCATTTTTCTACTTTTTAAAAACTAACTGTGCTCCTCTGTTGTTCCTTTGAACTTTGGTTCAGCAAGGAGTGGAATTCTCCACAGCCCCTGCACTGGAGACCTTGGCAAAATGAAATGGCTCACCAGCTTTCTCATCTGGCTCTTTCTCTCTGAGGCACAAGGCTTCGAAATCCCCACCAATGAGCTTCCAGAAGTAAGTACTTTCAGAAGCCTCCTTGTTGTTGGCCTATATATATGCTCAGGAACTAACTTGTTGCTGTTGCTATTCAAGGACTGTATTTGGGTTGGGAAGGAAATTTATGATAAACTCATCTAAGTAGAAGTGTTCACTGTTGTAATAACTGGAGTGTGTATTTACCTTTTAAATCATTAACAGTTTCGCGCAAGATGAAGTCAAGGGCAATGTGCTAGCCCCATCATGTTGCATTTAGAGAGTGCAGCTGCCTACTTCCTATCTAAAAAATGGGAATAATAAGTGACCTAACTCAAAGGGTGTTTGGGAATTAAATGACATATGTAAATTACCTAGCCAGGACAAACACTAGGAAGCACCTAATAATTATTAGGTATGAGTATGATGAGGGTGATGATGACATGTCATCACCACTGTTATACTAAAAGTATAAGAAAAATCACTATCAAAGCACTATATTTTTCATACTTAAGTGGACAATGATTTCTGTAATAAGGACACATTAAATATTCCTATTAAAGGGGAAGATGGGACATGGGTTGAGAGAGTGCAGGAATTCTTCTGAGAGCTCAAGGTTTCCCACTTTGGTCCTTCGGCCATCCCTACATGAGGAAATTCTTGGACTGAGTCATTTTGAAAGTCATACATACAAGAGCTATTTTGATGCCAGAAAAGAAATGTGCATTATGGGAGTATCCTAGGAGATAGAGCAGCTTATAATACTTGCAGAGTGGATTACCTACAAAAAAAAATGCCAAAAAACAGGGTAGCATGCAAGGGAAAAAAATCATTCTCTCTGCTTAGAAACTACCATATTTTCCAACACTTAAAAACCACGAGAGTGTATTGGAAACTACTGGAATTGAAGCCAAGACATCCAAATTAGTTTGTGCTCTTTCAGTCACTTCGTATTAGTATTCCTTCTATACAGACATTATTAATCTGATGGGTAGCAGTTCACATTTATCCAGGCAGACACTGTTGATACTCCCAAGGTCTATGCAATACTTTCCCCAGGTACCCACCTGATCACTGGGTAATTTTTATCCCTACCTTATGTCCCATCATCTTCTAGAAAACTCAGAAAAGAACTCCTTCCACTTAATAACTAGCAAATAAACATATTAACGAAATCCTTGTGTAAAAATGTGAGATTGGTCAGGGTCTAGGAAACAAGATAAAATAATATAATGAATAGCTTTGTGTCTGTCACCAGCAGCCTCTTTTCTTTTGATCTTTTTTATTAATAGAAATAAACATCCTACACTCTTTTTTAAGTTTGCAGAATATGGAGATCTTGAGGAACTGGCCCCAGGCAAATTTCAACTTGTGCCCGAGAACCGGAGGCATCAGGTACAGTAAGACTTAAGTTAGCAAAGAAGAGCCCAGCCATGGATACCCAGGTGGAAGCATTGTCAAGGTGAAATCAAGTGAGGCCTCCACAGAGCTGTCCATGAGCTCCCATACCATAGTGGTCATCTTAGTCCCTTAAAGGATATATAGTTATGTGTTTTCTTCAGATTTGAGGATTACAGGATGATTTTACTGCCTGATGAGGAATAATTCCCTCCTAGGAGGGTTTTCCCACTGCAGCCACATGTTCTCTTTCTTCTGGTCACTGCTCTCTTGGGTGCTTAGAGAGCATGGGAGTGACTCAGAGAACTGGCCACACTGAGGGCTGCCCCTGGAGGCCACCAGCAGCAGCGCAGACAAAATCCTCTCATTCATGCCCGTGAGTTCTCCAGGAAGCCAGGAAGAGTTTGGCTTCTCCAACCTATATCCTGAGAAAACAGGTATTTTTGGAAGCGACCCTAAGCTGACTGATGACTTATTTTGTGTGGGTATTAATTTTTGACTTTCCAGAAGTCCAGGGTTTTTCCCGTTTATGTTTTGATTTTTTGTTTACTTACTTTTAGACAGAGGGGAAGAGAAGGACAAAGAAAGGGAGAGAAACATCGGTGTGTGGTTGCCTCTTGCATGGCCCCAACTGGGAGGACCTTAGAAATCAAGGTTTTTGTAGACTAATAATATTAAAACCCAATAGGCAAACCCTCACATCAGGGTCTTCATCTACCCATAAGAGAGAAAACTTCGTCACTGAGAATTGCACTAAAAAAATCTAAAAGTAGGCAACTCTTGACCTCAGTATGTCACATAATACCCCTTAAAACCTCAATTCACTCCAAATTGGGAAAGCTAAGCCTACACCTGACAAATTATTTTAAAATCCATCAGACATTAAATGTTTATCCATCACTGTAAAGCCATTCAGCTTTCCATGCCTACAAGACAATCTTGCCTGTGAATAATTACCTGGCAGAGCTGTTAGATTATAGAATTTTCCACATGGCAGTCACCTTGCTTAGCTCCACCAAGGATGAAATATATAAAGATCCCTACTCTCATGCAGCTTAATCTAATGGAGAAGACAGACATGTATCCCAACTGTCTTGCATTGCAGAAGGGCTATGCTGCTATAAAATGCTTAGTAAAGTAAGCTTACCTAGCCTGGGAGTGACAGGGGGTCAGAGAGAACTTCACTGAGAAAATTCTGCCTGAGCTGAGATCTGAAGGATGATTAGGAATTAATGATATCGAGGTAGGGGACAGAGGTGATCTGGAAAGTGGAGTATGGCAGACAATTGGGATGGCGTGTCCAGAGCCCCGTGGGAGAAAGGAGCACCCAAACAACCATCCAACTGAATAAAGAAATCAATCAGACAAATAGGATAAAGGTGCTATATGCTACTTGGCATGAGTTTGGTCGAATATTTTCATTTAAAAACATTTGTTTCAGCATTATATAAAAACTGATGTGTATGCAACACAAAAGAGGCTGGGAGATTTTTTCAGAGAAATACATCAGTGGGAAATAGTCTTTCAGAATGTTTGATATTTACATCTGGGCTCCAATGAATGAGTTACAGGGCAGTATTAAAGAAACTTCTGAGAGAAAGCAGTTTTTACCCTCAAGGTAATCAGTAACACACTTTTGAAGAATGATTATCTAACTTCTTTTCACAGAGAAGTGTTTCTGGAGAATCTGGAGAAACCATGGTAAGTTTGCTTAGATTTTGTTAAAAATTGATGTGTGAATGATTTTTCTGTTACCTATTACCTAGAAGCCAGTACTGTTGCCTCCTTTGTCTCCATCACTGAGAGCATTTACCTGACTTTCGAAATGCCCCCTTGCCCAATTCTGTTTGGAAGAGTGTCTCAAACTCAGCATGAAAGAGAACTGTGAGCATGCAGCCAGGAGAGACAGCACCAAGAGCTGAGAATGCCCTTTCTCTTTATTATCTCAAGTTTCACCAACATAGATTTCATCCAAGTGTATATATTTATTCCAACTTAACAGTTTTGATTTAAAATATGACATCTCACAGCTTTAGAGGAAAAGGAACTCTTAAACATGAAATGACCCAACTCCCTAAGATTTTCAAAGCCATGCTTCTTGTGGCAAGAAAATGTCAAAAGGAAGTAGTTTATGTTGGCTTCCTGCTCTGAACTGACAGAAATGGTAAAAAGCACGGGTTTAAGGTGTAGGAAGGACAAATAACTTAGCCTGAGTTTTCTCTTAGCTGGAGGTGAGCTGTGTATCCAGTTGGAAGGTTTCATTATGAATGAGAAAGTTTGGGGGATGACACCTGGTATTGAAATAAGCAAATCCCATTTTTAAAAAAGCAAAATCTAATAGGGCTACCTAGTTGCCCCAGCAATTCTCAGGCAGCACCTCAAAGATGTGTCTTTGTAATCCCTTGCCTCTGATCATACTCATAGTTTTTTACTTTGGGGCTGCCTTAAATGAGTAGAGAAAAACCAGCAAAGAAGATTCAGAATGTCACACCAATAATTGTATCAAAATGATATTCTCTTTGCTGCTCACACCCATCAGCATTGTTACATTTTGTTTTAATGTGGGGAAGGATAAGAACACTGGGGAAAGATTAAATTGCAATGGATGAAATCAAAGACAGTAGACAGTGATATGGGGACCACGTGTGTCTTCCACCCCTCTGTACTCCTGGCTGTACCCCACTCTGGAGGTGCAGCCAAGGTCCCCTTCCCACATTTCAATTCTGTGCCCCTTTTCTCACTACGACCCTGCATTTGAAGTTATTTCATGGACTTTCTCAATCCAATCTTGCTTCCCACAACCATTTTATACTTACGTTCTAACTTTAAAAAATCATTTTTAATAGAACTTACAGAGCTGAAAGGCATCTCAGGATAGCTCAAAATAAAGGCAGATTTCTCGCTGGGGTGCGTTTCAAGCTAGGATAATGCTTTATAATACCTGAGATATACTCATATGCTTTACGTGCCTTGGGTTTATTCACAAGAAAATGTACTGCTCTTTACATCAAATATATAGTGAAGTTCTGTGTAATTTTTCTCTGAATACAGTTACACTTTCTTGTCAATTACAGGAAGATGTTGACCAAGTAACTCTTTATAGCTACAAAGTCCAGTCCACTGTCACTTCCCGCACAGCCAACACCATGATCCAGACCAAAGTGGTGAACAACTCCCCACAGCCTCAGAATGTCGTGTTTGACGTGCAGATCCCCAAAGGGGCCTTCATTTCCAACTTCTCCATGTGAGTGCTTCTCCATAACCAGGAACTGGGTCTGCTCTCCTCACAGAATCACCATTAGAATGGACCTCACTGGCCCATTGGTCCATTGGTGCTCATTCTCAGGGCTTTGGACCCACAGGAGGTCAAGGGCCATTGTGAAGTGAGTCTCACGACTTTGTTTCTGTTCAAAATATCATAATTTGTGAAGAATTTGCTTTTCTTTTCTAATAAATTTAAAGTAAACTTAAGCTATCTCTATAGTAATAACCTCCCACTTACTTGCACTTTAATGTACTTTCTTGGGGGGAGAGAAATATGAGTTGCCCTGGCTTCCACAAAACCATACATGAGTGTGTGCAGAGCACTTCAGTGTCATCTGTCATATGTTTCTCCACGGGTAAAAAAAAAATGAGACCCACTGATTAAGTCCAGCCATCTGTCCAGTGATTGACTTCTTCTATTTTACCACTGACAAGTGAGTTATCCAGGCTTGACTTGATTGCCTCCTTAATGACAAACTCACTATTTTCCATGGCAATCCACTAAATGTTGATAGATCTGTTAGAATTATTTCCTATACTTAATTGAAGTCTGTTCCATTTTCTGCCCAATGAATATACAATTATTTTGGTCTCCCTCAACACAGGGCTGAATTTGCAAGACCAGTGAAGATAGTTGCTTATATAACCACAGTTTAATAGGGGCTGTGCAGATCTCCATATCCAAAATATTTCTTCTGCCTTTTTATCAAGCTTCCAAATCTTCTACCATCAGAAATGATTTCCTTTTGTCTTAAATACTTTTTGGTCTTAGAACCTTAGCATGATTTGATAGAAATAGTGCTAACCTGGCCACATGAGGTCCAGTTCTAACTCAGTCTCTGACCAGCTGTACAACCTTGAACAAGACACATGTCTCCTTAGCTCTGATTTCTCTCATGTATAGAGGCAAACCTAGATGTGTGCCTCAACACGCATGCTATTGGCGTTTGGGAAGGGAAAATTTTTAGTAAAACTTTCCCTCACATTGCAGAATTTCTGGCATTTTTGGTGCCCTCCCATCATGCCAGTAGTACTTTGAGTCATCGGAACAACCAAAAACTTTGCCACATAATTCGAAGTTCCTTCTTGGGGAAAGATACTGTCCATTTGAGTGCCATAAGCTTCCTTTCATTTCTAAAATTCTGTAATTAAACTGCTCTGATGAATCATTTCTTGGTATGGATTAGATGACAGCCAGCTAAAATTCAGATGAGTAGAATGGAGATGCAAAGAGAGGACAGAGATCCCCAAGGGAGATGTTAGTGGGGTAAACACAAACTTTGCAAAGGGGTCATTTGCCAACACCTTCCTCCAGCTTTCTTTACTTTCTGCTACCCTTGTAGGAGAGCAAAATGTCCCCAGGCTGTGGCAGATTCTTGACTCATAGAAGATTGATTTTATAAACCAAATGTAAGCCAGATAATACGACTTATCTCTTACCTCTCCTAAGCACATTTGTGATTCAAAAGAGATACTCAAAGCAACCTAAGTGCCCATCAATAGGTGAGCAGATTAAAAAAAAGATGTGGTACATATATACCGGGTCCAGCACAAATAACACCCCTTTTTATTACAAAATCATAAGCATGTATTTCTGTAACATAATAATATCATACTCAAGCACACTATGTGACATTTTAGGATAAATGTTCAAATTAATACTATAAGTTATTACACCCATATTGTTACCCTACCAACCACACTCAAGCAGGCCTTACTTCTGCTGGACCCTATACAATGCACTATTACTCAGCCATAAAAAAGAATGAAACTTTACCTTTTATGACAACATGGATGGACCTAAAGAGTATTATGCTAAGTGAAATAAGTCAGACAGAGTAAGACAAATTCCATATCATTTCACTTATATGTGGAATCTAAAGAACAAAATAAATGAACACACAAAATTGAATCAGACTCATAGAGGCAGAGAGCAAACTGACAGTGCCACAGCGAAGAGGGGTTAACGGACTGTTTGAAAAGGTGAAGGAATTAAGAAGTACAAATGGTCAGTTACAAAATAGCCACAGGGATGTAAAGTACAGCATAGGAAATATAGTCAATGATATTGTAATACCAATGTATGGGGCCAGGTGGGCACTAGACTTATAGGGAAATCACTCTGTAAGTTATATAAATGTTTATTCACTATTCTGTACATCTGAAACAAGTATAAAATAATATTGAATCTCAACCATAATTTAAAAGATATAAGGTTTTTTTAAACAGACACCCAAAGAAAACAATGTTTAATCTGAAGGGTAAAATTTGAAAATGAGGAAACTTTTAAAATACAAACAGCAGTAGTGAGGGAAAGCCTTTAGGATGGGAGTCTACAGGTCCCTCTTAAATCACACTCAGATAAAGAGACTCCTATGTATGAAATATGCAAATGTCTTTCTTCTCTTTTCCTCCAGATACAAAAGGATCAGTGCCCCCATTCAGTAAATCCATCTGGTTGGCACGTTTGCTTGGTTTTTGTTTATTTGCTATTTTTGTTTGTTTTACTATTCAGACCAACTGGTACCTTTCTGTCATTTGCTAGGAGTGTAGATGGTACCACATTCACTAGTTCCATTAAGGAGAAAACTGTGGCCCGGGCGCTCTACTCACAGGCCAGAGCAAAAGGCAAAAGCACCGGATTGGTGAGGTAAGGGCTGGACAACAGACCGAAGCCCTCGCAACTGCTGTTCCCACTCACCCATGCCCCCTCCCCCAACCTTCCCATCCCTTCTTCAAGAGCACAACAGGCTCGGAAAAACAAAGGCTGTATGGTCAGCTGGTAGAGTTGGGTGGTCCAGTTTCTATTCCCTAAGGCCTCTCTGCAACAACTGAGCTTCCTTACATAGCTTGCAGTTCTGTAGTTAATGGTGACTTGCTAAAGTCAACTACAGAAATATTGGTGATCTGGTGATAACACTCAGCACAGAGAGCTGACCCCTGATGGATGCAATTTGAACTGTGCGGGTCCCTTTATGTGTGGATTCTTTTCAATAGATACAGCCGACCCTTCACATCCCCAGATTCAACCAACCTCCGGTGAAAACAGTATTTTTGCATTCCCAACCCTGGATCCCTAATCCAAGATCAAACATACTGTATTTCTTGCACAGTTGGTTGAATCTGCAGATGCGAAACCGGTGGAGTAGGAATGGGGGACTGCAGAGTCAAAAATTACGTGTGAATTTCTGTTGTGCTGTGGCCTGCGTTGTTTGAGGGTCAGCTGTACACAGGAAGAAAGATTTGGAATTTGTTTTAATGATTTATTTTGCCTTGTTTTTATCAGGTTAGCCCTTCTCAGTATCAGCTACTTAGCTTAGGTTATGCTTATTTTGTTCTTCTTGTACTCTTAAGACACTGGGAATGCCAAACTGTCTGAAAGCCTCTTGGGAGCAAGAAACTTCAAAGATTCTTCTTTCAACCAATCACTTCTCACACTGCGTATATCCTGCCACCTTTTTTAATTCATCTCCTCTTCCTCTTCTACATCCCCAAATTTACTTTTACTTGAAATTCTTCTCATTTCACCCATGCCTTCATTCATTCAATGAAAATTCATTAAGCTCTGAACCCAGCTGACAGCAACACTGCACCAAACATTGCCGGCTGGCAAAGGAGACAGACAAGGAACCTATAATATAGAGGTGGTGTAATATATATACATGGTAACATATATAATTATGTATTATTACATACAGTGTATGAGGGGGGACCTCAAAAACTCAAAATTTATTTATAAAAGATTGTGTATTTATTCTTAAATGTTTAAACTTCAGTCATCTTCAAAGCACTCTCCATTTGATGCAGTACAGCTATCAAGATATTTTTTCCACTGCTCAAAACAGTTTTTGAACTCATCAATTTTGATGCCTTTTAGTGCTTCTTCCATTTTTTGTTTCACCTCTTCCACATCAGCAGAATGTTTCCCTTTGAGGACTTTTTTCATCAGGGAAACAAACATATAGAAGTTGCTTGGGGCAAGATTCAGTGAAAAGAGAGGGTGGGGCACCAAGGATCATACCATTTTGGATCAAAAACTGCTGAACACTCAGTGCAGTGTGAACAGGTGCACTGATAAATCACTCATCATGAAATGGGCAAACACGTTGAAAGAATCTTTTTAAAAAGTTCACTAAAGCCAAACACAGCCTCTTACAACAACTCCTGCTGGTACACTGATACAGATGGGTTCTTAGAACACTCACCCAGAAGGGGAAGCCTGTCCTACAAGGTCCCCCCTCCAGAAGATAATTCTAGTTTGGGGGGTCCCCCCTCATATAATGGAGTGAATACTAATGTAGAGAGGTTACAAAACCCTATGGGAGCTCAAGTGTACAATTCTGTCTGGGAGTCCAGAAAAGTCATCACAGAGGACCTGATGTTTAACTGAAAGCAAATAGATTGTAAAAATGTATCCAGATGTAGGAAGGAGAGAAAAAGTTCCAAGCAGAGGGAACAAACACCTCCAATGTTGATCCAGGTTAATAGGTTCTTTTATCTTTAGGGTATCATTTTGCCATCTTTACCCATCCCTTTGACCACATTGTCCATTCATCAGTTATTTATTCCTCCTACAAATACTTGTGAGTAACAGAAGCTCTTCTAGGTACTGCAGTTACAACAGAGACCATAGACCTCACATTCTAGTCCTCTCCCCAAGTGAGAAGACTGCTCATCACCACTGCACTTCTAAGGTGTGCACCATCCATGCTCATGTTTTTCCTCAGGGACCAGATATCCCAGGGCGACTTCCCTGCAGTACTTGCCCAAACCCCCATGGGCTCATTATCACAGTCTCCCCCTGCTTATTTAGTCATTTAATTTTTTAAAATGTTCATTGTGTATCCTGATCCTCAAATCACCCTCATTTGATAATTTCTCTTTAAAATTATAAACATTTCAAGATCAGTGATGGTATTAAACTTAATATATTCATGACTAAATAAGACCTTATCCTGGAAATACATACTGAATTTGATGAAATAATAGATGTCTTCTCTCTAGAGACTTTCAGAAATATACAGCATTCCTAGAATGAGTCTCCAGTGCAGCAGAGGAAATGTGTGCTGCCTCGGAGTGTATCTAAACTTTGGTCGGAGTCTCAGCGCTACAACTGAGTAGCTGTGTGGTCTTGAGCAGGATAAATGAGGGTACCGATACCCATCTTGCAGAGCTACTTTGCAAGCTATGATGACAAATGTCAAGATTCTGGCACATAATAGGAATCAATAATTGGTAGCTTTTTGCAAATGTCCTTCAAATCTACAAGAAGTTCTAGAAGAAAAAGATCAGGTAGGAGAGGAGACTAAAAGATTAATGGAATTAAATTTATATGGAGGTTTTAGTGTTCAATTTCACGCACAATTGAGCAGGTGTGATGGCCCAAAAAGGCCTAGCTGCCCTCTGCCTAGATTCTGGGTCTTATGCTTGGTTGTGCATGTGATAACTTCCATTGGGGGCTCACATCTTTAGGAGCAATGTTCTTGATATGGAGAACTTCAAAACCGAAGTGAATGTCCTCCCTGGAGCAAAGGTACAGTTTGAACTTCATTACCAGGAAGTGAAGTGGAGGAAGCTGGGGTCCTATGAACACAGGATTCATCTGCAGCCAGGACGTCTGGCCAAACACTTGGAGGTAAGCATGAATTTTCAGGGTGTGCAGTGACGCCATCCCCTTATGGTTCTGTTGTTCACCACCCTTTGTGGTGTTGGATGCCACTCAACTCTGCTAGACAGGTGTACTGCAAAGGTTATAGGTGTGGAGTCCGCCAGGCCACTTCCTTACTGATTTCAATTCCAGCTCAGCTTCTTATTAGCTATGTCGGTTTCCTAGCGCTGCTGTAACAAATGACCACAAACTGGGGGCTTTAAACAACAGAAATTTATGTTCTCACAGTTCAGGAGAAGTCTGAAATAATCAAGCTGTGGGTTGGGCTACACTCCTAGGGGTCCAGAGGAGAGTCTGTGCTGTGCTTCTTCTGGTGTCTGGCAGCTTCTGCCATTGCTTGACTTCTAGCCTCATGGCCACATTCACTCCAGTCTTTGCTTCTGTGGTCCCTCACCTCCTCTGTGTGTCCCAAATCTCCCTCTGCCTTTTTTCTTATAAAAACAGTTGTCATTGGATTTAGGACCCACTGGATAGTACAGGATGACCTCATCTTAAGATTCTTAATACATCTATAAAGACCTTTTTCCGGATAAGGTAACATTCACAGGTTCCAGGGACTTCTTGTAGACATTTCTTTTGGGAGACTGTCATTCAACCCACTACACCAGCCTTCTGACACAGGACAAGTTATCCTGAGTGTCCATGTTTTCATATGTAAAAAAGGTATTATCACATGTTTTGTCATGAGGCTAAAAAACAGTATGAACAACTGTTTTTTAGCAAAGTCAAAAACAGCAAAGTCAACTGAAAAGCTGGAGCTGACTGAAGCTCTTGAAAGTCGAGAAGCCAAGAAAGAAGCATTAAGAGCTCGGGCCCTGGGTTTGCAGCACGGCTCGTCCACTTACTAGCTGGTCACTTTGGATCTCTGTTTTTTCATTTGTCAAATGAGAAATAAAAAAATAATAACAATAACAGATAATAATAATATTGGTGAAAGTTAAATGAGTTTACATATGTCAATTGGTCAGCATAGTGCTTAAATTATACATAGAGAAATGGCAGCTATGATTGACTATGCTTTTGCCAAGGATCACCAAGAAGGATTCCCTCCTATTAGCTCTGTTCAAAACAAGAAAACAGAAAAGGAATAAAAGGGCCCAGGATGTAGGGAAAATAGTCTTCTATTGGCAGCTCTACAAAGTATACGCAGAATCATTCAACAATGGCTTTTCTCCTCTTTTTTTTTTTGTGCTAATAACATGAATGCTCTTAAATGGGATGGGATGGGATGGGATGGGATGGGATGGGATGGGATGGGATGGGATGGGATGGGATAGAATAGAATAGAATAGAATAGAATAGAATAGAATAGAATAAAATAAAATAAATTAATCCTAGAGAAATGAAGCAATAGAAGGTGAATACCGAGTTGCCCAAAGGGTCTTTAGCCTCCATGGTGAAATGCATCACATCCCAGAGAATTTAAAGAATGTGCAGAAGTGATCATGGAACCATGCTTGGTCACTTTTGAGAAAACTTAAAGAAGAGTAGATCAGCAGAGAGCTTAGCAATTGTACTTCTTGCACAAAAGGACTTGAAAGATATTTTGATGCTTTGAGTAATTTTCTTTTCCATCTCTAGGTAGATGTGTGGATTATTGAACCTCAGGGATTGAAATTTCTTCATGTTCCAGATACATCTGATGGCCATTTTGATGGTGTTCCAGTCATATCTAAAGGACGCCAGAAGGTAGTCACATCACTGCATGTTGCAGAGAGTCTAAGTGGCCTCCAGACATGGGTTCTGCTCTCCTCCTGTTTCCTGGGGAATAGAAAAGTGGTCATGTGCTGAGTTGAGGGAACTATATGAAAGAGCAGTGATCCCTGAGCCAAGTCTAGGGTCTCCCAGAGTTTACACAAAGCAAAACTCCCAATGGTGTCATTGTATTTTAACCAGTGACTGTCCCTTTTGGAGCTTCATTTCTCCCAAGCCATCTGCTTGACCAGTAACTAAAAGACAGCTTTCACATAACATATGGTGGATTTACATTAATCAAAACAAGAGATATTCAGCTTAATTCTCTCTGCCTTAACACCAATAACAACCAACTCTGAAGGAGTCAAATTCCTCCAAGCACCTTTCAAAATTAGAGCTGGTAGCCTTTTCTTCCATGGGGGAATAGAGGAATTCTCTGAATCTCTTCAGAAAGGCCTGAAACCTGGCCAACAGCCCCACAGTCTGCCAAATGCTCCCCTCAGGTACCTTGGCACCGCCCCTTCCATCGGTAACTGTACCAGTGATGCTGCCTGGGTGCAGAATGGCCATTGGGCCATTGGGCCATACCTCTTTTCCTGTGGACATGAGAAGGTGCAACTGTCAACCCCTCACCTGCAGAGGAATGGGGACAGGGACGGGTCTCTGACAACTCTGTTCTTTCCAGGCCCATGTGTCCTTCAAGCCCACAGTAGCACAACAAAGAAAATGCTCTAACTGCTCTGAAACTGCAGTTGACAGAGAGCTGGTGGTATTGTATGATGTGAACAGAGAGGAGAGCGCCGGGAAACTCGAGGTGGGTGAAAACAGACTCCAGGATAGCCACGTCTCTGAGGCCAAAGAAGTATCTCTTGTTGAACAAACTCCCTGGCCTCTGGGTAGTTGTCAGCTGCCAAGGCAATTGTCGAGGTTGCAAAAAAGGGACTGAAGTCATATTTCCATGTTGCTAAACATATCTTTTCACATCAAGAAAACTGAATAAAGGGTCATTAGGTCTCATGTCCTTGTCCTATAGAAAGGTGATTCTAGGCCTTATATGAAGAATAATAGAAAATAACAAAATGGGAATTTTCCATAACCTTTCAAGGCCCTTTGCAACTAGACTATCAAAGAAAGTGGTCTTGGGGCTAGAAGGAAGGCACAACCAAAGCCTAGAGAAAGATCATGGCCAGGGGTGAATTCCAAGATCAATGTTCATTTTGAGATTTCCTGGAAAGGGTCTTTTCCTTTTTGTCACATCTTAAGTGTGTGTTTGTATTTCTCTTGTGCCAAAATATAGCCCTTAGAGGGTATCCAGAAGGCTGTGCTTCTCTCCAGGAACAGGGAGATAAGAAGTATTCACAGCTACATACCCGACACGGGAAACCTATAACATGTTTGTAGAAGCAGCCAGAGAGCAGTAGAAAGAGAATGAGGGGAGCCAATCATCACAGCCTGCAGCAGGCGACAAAGAGGACAGTTAAGCATCCAACTGGAATGGCCTCCCTTTCACCTCAGGAACAATCTGAACTCTCTGGAGTGCCCATAAATGTCCTTTATGATCTGCCCTGTTGACTCTCCACCCTGATGCCCTGGATGCTTGAATTCTGTGGCCCCATAGTGCTGAGCAACTTACAGAGCCCCAGGCATGCCACATTCGCTTGCAGCATCACTGAACTGTCTGAAGCTCTTCGTCCTAGCCCTCCCCGTGCCCAACCTGGCCCAGACCCCATGCTGGCAGGCTAACTCCAAACTCATACTCAAGTCAGTATAGATGCCATTTCCTTGGGAAAGACTCCCCTTTCTGAATTAGACACTACTCCACTGGGCATTGGTAGAGCCTTTATATTCCTGATAGTAGCACTTAACACTCTGAGCTATAAACTGCCTCTTTACTTGTCTGGATCCTCCACTGGCCCGCGAGCTCAGGAGGACAGGAGCTCTGCCTGATTCACCATTGGCTTCAGGGTGCCTGGAGCAGAGGCTGTCAGTGAAGACTGGGAGGAGTGGAGGACAGTGAAAGAGGCCAAGGGAGAAGTGAAACACCCTGGGGAGGGCTGGGACCTTCACAGGAAAGGAAGAAGGGAGACACTGATGGATGCCAAGCTACCATTTCTGTTCCCTTCTTTACGACTGTCCTGTCTCCTGCTCACTGTGAGTCACCTCTCCTCTGTTAGTCCCCAAACTCCTATTTTCCTGCATTCCAAACATTGGTAATGGTTTGGTCCACAAATATGTTCTGTTTTTTAGGTATTTAATGGATACTTTGTCCACTTTTTTGCTCCTGAAAACATGGACCCAATTCCCAAAAACATCCTCTTTGTCATTGATGTCAGTGGCTCAATGTGGGGAGTAAAAATGAAACAAGTAAGTACCCCTTGTTGTCATGGCATGTGGGACTCCCTACCTTCTTTGATCCCCTCCCAATGGAGTTATCATTCCAAGCACCTTACCTCCAGGCTTGCCTTAGACAGCTCAGGCTGCTGTGACAAAGTGCCACAGACTGGATGGCTTATAAGTAATAGAAATTTAACTCAAAACTCACCTTTGTGAAAAATTTTATCTCAATATAAATTCTTCTCATCCTGATCATGCTTCTGCTTAATAGTATTTTGGTTTTTCTGCATAATGTTTTACCTTAATATCTTGCCATTTTTCACAAATAACTTTGAAAGCATATAAGCTTATCTTTCCTAATTATACTGCAGTTCTTTGAGGGAAGTCACCGTGCCTCATGTCCTCCTGCGTGGAGCTCAGTGTAGGCTTATTTAGCATTAAATTATTATAGATGTCATTCTAAAGAACAAACAAGGAAATTTCTTATCTTATTCATCAATCCATTCATCTAACCAATTTGAACAACCTACTTTCTATTTATTCATTCACTCATTCATTATTCAACAGCCATTCCTGACCATCCAAGTGTTCACTACTCTTCTAGCATCCAAAAAAAAAGGGAAATACATGGCCCCTGCCCACTGTGCTCATACTCCAACACTAGGTTTCTCAGCAATGGCATTATTGACACTTTGGATGTGATAATTCTTTGTTGGTAGGGACCACTCTGTACATTGTAGGATATTCAGCAGCATCCAGGGCCTCTACCCAGTAATTGCCACCCCCTCAGTTATGACAGTCAAAAATGTCTTCAGACATTGCCAAATGCCCCTGGTAGGCAAATTACCCTCAGTTGGGAACCACTGCCCTAGTACAACAGTTTATTCATTGCTTCCTTGCTTTAGCCATTCCTTTAACAAACACTTATTAAGCACCCACTATGTGTCAGGCACTTAGTTCCTCACTAACAGAATCGACCAAAAACATTTTTTAAATTATTCCCGTCCTGATGGAGCTTACAGAGCTTACATTTGGAGGGAGGGGGAGAGAGAATAAAGAATAAACATAATAAGTAAATTTAAAAGTATCTTCAATGGTGGAAAAGTTTTTTAAAAAGAAAAGAAAAAGACGAGTGTATTAGGAATCAGGAATCCCATTTGCAGGGAGGTATCGGTGGTGATGAGCAGTAGTAGTTTAAGAGAGTGGGTGAGAAGATAGACTTGGGAAATACATTTGATTTGTAGGCACCACTAATGGGGAGCCTGAAGTTTGTGATCCTTAACTTAAAGTAAGAGTAGTCAAAGTGGTTGTGTATAATCAATAAGTCAGTAAGAGTTTTAAGTGTCAAAATGCAGACAATCCATGTTCAAAATAAGTGGGAAGTACATCTGTGTTGATGGAGGTGGATTTCAGAGGTTTTTTGTAAGAATTATAGCTTGAGTCAGTACTTGAGGGATGACTAGGGTGAATTCTTCATCTTCCTCCTTTCTTCTCAAGCTCAGAACTTATTTAATAAGATCCTTCTTCTTTGTCTTTTGAAATAGACAGTGGAAGCAATGAAAACCATACTGGATGACCTGAGAAATGATGACCAATTCTCTGTGGTTGATTTCAACCACAATGTGCGAACCTGGAGAAATGATTTAGTCCCAGCTACTAAAACACAGATTGAAGATGCCAAGAGGTATATTGAGAAAATCCAGCCCAATGGAGGTGAGTAGGTTTCGCCTAAAGCCTAGTGAGAAGCTTCCATAGGGTTTGAATCTTGATTCACTGAAGAAATATTATTTCCTACCACAGTGCTCTTTGTACCATTTGCAACGGCCTGTCTTAAATAATATTTATTATTAAATGATGAATACTAAGTTCATTGCAAAGGTACAATACACAATCCATCCCATACAAGTTTTTAATTGTTCCTACCTTCCTCAGAAAAGAGTGTCAGTAAAATAACACTCGCCTTCTCATTACTTGCACAGCATAAAATATAACTGTCCACAGAGTAGTGTCCCATTCTGTCAGCAGGGCTGGTTTAGGCACCTTCGACCTGGTGCTTAACCAAGTGAGACTGTGCTTTGAAATGGCTAACTCATCCCTAAGGCAGTAGTTTACTACAAAGAAAATATTTTACTCCCCTGGAGATCTTGACCAGCTGGGCAAAATTGATGTCACTTGGAAAGCCATCAAATGATTTGGGTATCGAATAAATTGTTCTTGAGTAATCACCAGATTGATGAACCTGAACCCAAGGTGTGATTGTTTCTGTGCAAAGGAAGAGCATATAACAGAATGAGCACATTATATTATTACTTTACCAGGCACAAATATCAACGAGGCACTCCTGAGGGCCATCTTTATTTTGAATGAAGCCAATAACTTGGGAATGTTGGACCCCAACTCAGTCTCGCTGATCATTTTGGTTTCTGATGGTGACCCAACAGTAGGCAAGTAGCACTTCAATTTTCTACTACAGATATTTTTACTGTTGTTTCTTGGGAACATGATTAGTTTACAATGGGAAGTCTAATGGCATTAACGTGAGTGTCTAAACCATTTTAAACCCATGCTTCCTAAAATAAAGACTTCTTTTGACCTTGAAACACTCATCCTGCTTAAACCAGTGTCCAGATATTTTTTCAGTGATGCCCTTGAATGCCTGGGTGTCACCTCCACAATGTGGAGAAATTTTAATTTTAACTGTAATTGTATGCTATGATGATTGCTTGTGCATACTAGTGAAATGCATTTATTTCTTCAACTTAAGGTGTGTGAGGTGATGAATGGAAGGGAGGTGTGTGTGATGGGCATTGGTCCCAGATCTCCAGTTGTGCCTCTGGAGTCCTCAGTAATATATCTTTATTGCCCTCCATACTTCCCCTCACCCCGCCCATTTCCTCTCTGCAACCAGAGAAACTACTGTCTCTGATACAGCCTATATGTTAAGCATTTTTCTTATCCACAAAATAGCTCAACATCTTCCTGCTTCTATCATGTACTATTATTTTTATTTGTTTTGTTTGTCTCTTTACACTGACGAATATGAGGAAGAATGAGTGAGTGCTCGGTTATGCCACTGTCAGTCATGTGGATGACGACTGTACCTAACCTGTGCCTGACAGCTCCGGGGGAGGAAAACCAGAGACACGGGCATGACAGTGGTGCCCGAGGTTTAGAAAGACAGAGAATGACCATTTTGTTAATGGGGAAACTAGAATGGCAGTTGTTATGGATTTGTTGCAGATTCAGTGGAGTTTTTTTCCCTTGGATCAGATTACTTGAAAAAATCCAATTATAGAATAAAATAATAAGGAAAAAAAGGAACTATAGTAAAAAAAATTAAGTCTTTTTCTTACTCCTGTCCCTCAATTATCCAGCTCCTGTCCCCAGAGGCAGTCACTTGTCACCAATTTCTTGTGTATTTTTCCAGAGATATTCTATGCATGTCTGCATACTATATATGTGTACATGCACACATACATGTGAATACATACACACACATAGGCATACATATATAAATACATATACATATTGTTTTCCCCTTTAAAAATGTGTCTCTGAGGTTATTCAAAGTAAATACATAGAGTTGCTTTGTTCTTTTTAATAACTATAGTATTTCTCAAATTGAATGTACCATAATTTAACCAGTCCCCTCTATTGCTGTACATTTGTTTCTAATATGTAGCTGTTTCCAATTATGTTACTATGTACTATTGCCCATACTTCATTTCAACATGTATGAGTACATCTGTAAGAAAAATTCCTAGTAATTGAGTCACTGGATCAAAGAGTGAGTTTTTAATTTTGACAAATTTTGCTAAACTGCTTTGCACGGATTTTCCAAAAACTATAACACTGCCTCCTCCTTTCCATCCTTTCTGTCACCATCAATTCTAGGTGAACTAAAGTTGTCAAAAATTCAGAAAAATGTGAAGCAGAACATACAGGACAACATCTCCTTGTTCAGTTTGGGGATAGGATTTGATGTTGATTATGATTTTCTGAAGAGACTGTCTAATGATAACCGTGGGATCGCTCAAAGGATTTATGGAAACCAGGACACTTCTTTCCAGCTCAAGGTAACATTTTTTTTCTGTTCTTTTTTTGTCTTCACTCAAAAATCATTCAACCAGCACTATCTTATACCTAAAAGTAGATAGCCAAATTTGAGTGAGAATTGCCGTTATTTCAGCCGTATTTGGTTGCAGGAATAGAGAGTTTATTCCTTTCCCGTACCCCTCCACGCTGCCTGTGTGCATCTGCATGGGCTGTGAGATGAGAAGCGAGCGGTGAAGTGGGGGCGCTACCTCACTCCTGGACAGGGTTTTCCGAGCCACCATCAGAGCGCTGTGGCTCTGCGGTCCTGCCCATCAGTGGATCCCCCTTACCAGCATGGCCATGTTTTTTCTTTAACGTACACTGGATCTTGCATTTTAACTTTTTGTAACGAAACACAGATCAAGATGTAGCCTGTAAGTTGCCTTAAACATAAAGAATATGAATTCCTTATTTATTTTGACTAAATAAACAAGAAAAAATGTAGGAGAAGAATAGACTGTACCCCACCCTCTGTCAGTACCAGGTACCATATGTCAATGGTGGACATCATATTTAAACTTGGGGACAGAGAGGGTAAGTTCTAATTTGGGGTCTATCAACCTAGCTGGCTTTTCTGATTATGAGTGTCCCATTAGGTTTTCATGCTGGTCATAATAGGGAAAAAAATCCTGGGCTCCTAAGTCAGTGGTAATATTCTTAGTGAGTCTTTATCTTCTCTGTGTTCCAGTTTGTCTGATAATTGTGAGAATTTTCCTTGTTCCATAGCTCTCCACATAGATCCTGTGAGAATAAAAATGTCTCTTAAGCATTTGAAGAATCTCAGACAAAAATGCTTTAGACCTATAAAGTGATATCAAAGTAATGATTTCTCTGGTTCTTTTTTGTTGTTTTTCTTTGTTTTTGTTTTTGTTTTTTTTATGAATTGTAGAAATTCTACAACCAAGTCTCTACTCCATTGCTCCGGAATGTTCAGTTCAACTATCCCCATACATCAGTAACGGATGTCACTCAAAACAGTTTCCATAACTATTTTAAAGGCTCAGAGATCGTGGTGGCAGGAAAATTTGACCCTGAAAAATCAGCGCAATTACAGAGCATTATCACCGCAACTTCGGTACTTCAGCTTATCTGCTTATTCCAAAAATACTAACTGGTCCTCTGGATACCATCCATCTTGTGTATTAACAGGCTAACACTGCATTTCAAGAACCATGCATGTGCCAGTAAAATAAAAGCAATAGTGAAAGGGAAGGCATGACAATGTCTCTGCTATCTTCCCAACTGTCGTGTAAATCCTTACCTTTTTCATCCCAGACTAATCGAGAACTCCAGAAGTATGCCCTTAACTTCCTCTTTTGTATTGCTTTGATATATTTTCCATTCTCCTTAAAATTGCATAGTACTGTGGTTCACTCACAGTAGGTAGGTATGAAAATGTGAATTGACTAACTATAATTCTGCTCTCCTGGTATCTTTGAACTGAACCTTGCATCATCCAGGCCAGCACGGAGTTAGTCTTGGAGACCCTAGCCCAAATGGATGACTTGGAGGATTTTCTATCAAAAGACAAGCATGCAGATCCCGACTTCACTAAGAAATTGTGGGCCTATCTGACAATCAACCAACTTCTAGCTGAGAGGTAAGAACTGCATACACCACAGGGATTTGCAAAACTGGAAGATTTGCCTTGAATACTTGGGGTAATACACAAAAAGATTAGAATGAACAAAAGCCAAAAATTGTCATGGGGCTTGGATTATTAATTTCCACTGGTTCCTAGCACTATAACTAAAGCTGAGTTCACCATATTTTATTTTGTTTTGAGGTAGAACATACATAAAATAAAGTGTGTGAAGTACACTGATTTTTAGCGTACAGTTAAATGAAATTTCATACACATCACCTATGTAATCTGCACCCAGATCCAGATAGGAAAGGCTTCTTTCATCTCTGAAGTTTCCTTTGTTCTCTTCCCACTCAACCCCCACCACCACCTGCAGCAGGAATCACTGTTCACACATTTGTCACCATTGATTAGTTTTGTCTGCAGTTGGTCGGGTTATGGTCCAACGAGAAATCTATGATTATGTGATTATGATATCACATCAGGAAGGGCTCCCTAATAGTCATCTGTTTCATCTCTGGCTTCTCAGCTGAACTGCACTGAAATTGTCCAATATAAAAACTGTATTTCTAGAGCAATGGATGGTTCTTTGACCACCTGCTTTGGAGTTCCATACAAGTGCTGGATAAGAAAATTACTATTCTTGAGCCCACTCTATCTATTCTATCAGATTCTCAGAAAAATGGAACAGAGTCACCTGAACTAGGTTGGAGGAAATAATATAACTACTCACAGAGAAAATCTATGATGTCAATAAGATTATAAACAGACACATGGCTGCAAGCTGTGGCTTTGAAGTGAGCGAGAAATACTTCTGCCCCTATACAGAAGCACACTGGATGCAGTTAAAGGCAGATAGCAAATTGCTGTGAAAGTTAAATATTGATTTTTTAAAAAACAATCCCTGTAAAAAGAGATCAATGTTTGCTGGGGTTGGAGGGTGTGGAGAATGAAAAGTTGGAGAACAGAGATTTTTAGGGCAATAAAGCTCCTCTGTATGACCCTATATTGTTGAACACATGTCACTATGCATCTGTCCAAACCCATAAAACGTGCAACTCAAGAACCAGCCCTAATGTCAGCGATGGACTTTGCATGATAATGATGTGTCAGTGTAGGTTCATCGGTTGTAACAAATGTACTTATGGTGGGAATGTTGATAATGGGGGAGTTTGTGAATGAGGGTTATTTGGGAAATCTCTGTACTTCCTACTAATTTTACTGTGACCTTAAAACTGCTTGAAAAAAAATGAAGTCTATTTAAAAATTCCTTAGGATTGCATGACTAGACAAAACACTAAGTTCATTCTATTTTTCTTCGTGGCCCCCAGGGTCCTGGGGGCCACGAAGTGGAGGTGGTGGGACTTTAACTCAGCCTTAAATAAAGTGACCCTCTGTAATGTCTCTGTTTCTCCAATGCAGAAGCCTGGCTACTACAGCTGCTGAGAAAAAGAAAATTACAAAAACAATCCTGCAGATGTCCCTGGAGCATCATATAGTGACCCCGCTCACGGCCATGGTGATTGAGAATGAAGCTGGGAACGAGCGCATGCTGGCAGACTCCCCTCCGCAAGACCACACTTGCTGCTCAGGTCGGTGTGTTGCTCTGGCGGAGAGACACCGCGGGCCAGCTTCCGCAGGCTGAGTCCTGGTCCTCAGGCCTCTGCCCCTCTCCTACTCCCGCCCACCTCCAGCTCCCAACCCTCTGTCCGCAGAGCTCTTCTGTCAAATTACTTTCAGGACAGTTTATTGCCATGATCTTTGAACAGTTTCCCTCACATGTTTTCCAAAGGAATTTCAATAACTTGTATACCCCTTCATACATTTAAAAAAATCAACATTAACATTTTTTCCATCTTATTTAAGTACTTGCAATGAATTTAATGTCTGGTCTTAAAATGAAACTGTGATATAACTCCTTTAAGTGTATCCAATGAAATTGAATACCAGATTTGACACTTACTATCATCCATTTAAAAAATATGTGAACAAATTCTATTTGCATTACAAGAAATTTCATATTGTTCTTTTTAAAATATTCTTATTTTTAAATATATTTTATTGATCTGCTATTACAATTATCCTGATATTTCCCCCTTTGCCCCACTCCACGTGGTACCACAACCCCTCCAGCAATCCCCCTCTTAATTCATGTCCATGAATTGTGCATGTAAATTCTTTGGCTTCACATTTCCAGTACTGTTCTTAACATCCCTCTGTTTACACTGTACCTACCAATTATGCTTCTTAATCCCTGTACCTTTTCCCCCATTCTCCCTTTTCCCCCTCCCAGCTGATAACCCTCCAAGTGATGTCCATATCTATGATTCTGCTCCTGTTCTGCTTGTTTGGTTTGTTTTTTTAGATTCAGTTGTTGATAGTTGAGAATTTATTGTCATTTTAATGTTCATAGTTTTGATCATAGTTTCTTAAATAAGTCCCTTTAACATTTCATATAAGAATTGCTTGGTGATGATGAACTCCTTTAGCTTTATCTTGTCAGGGGAGCACTTCATCTGCCATTTGATACTAAATGATAGCTTTACTGGGTAGAGCAATCTAGGTTGTAGGCCTGCTTTTCACCACTTTGAATACTCTTTACCAGTCCTTTCTAGCCCACAAAGTTTCTTTTGAGAAGTCAGCTGACAGTCTTATGGGCACTCATTTGTAGGTAACTCTCTGATTTTCCCTTGCTGCTTTTAAGATTCTCTCTTTATCTTTAACCTTTGCCATTTTAATGATGATGTGTCTTGGTATGGTCCTCTTTGGGTCCATCTTGTCTGAGATTCTCTGTGCTTCTAGGACTTGTATGTCTATTTCCTTCACCAAATTAGGGAAATTTTCTTTTATTATTTTTTCAAACAAGTTTTCAATTTCTTGCTCTTCTTCTTCTCCTTCTGGCATCACTATGATTTGGATATTGGTACATTTGGAGATGTCCCAGAGCCTTCTTATTTTATTCTTGTTTTTTTTTTAATTCTTTTTTCTTCTTGCTGTTCTGATTGAATCCTCTTTTCTTCTTTATGCTCCCAATTGTTAATTTGACACTCAGTTTCATCCCCTCTGCTGTTGGGAGTTCCCTGTAGATGTTTCTTTATTTCACTTAATGTAACTTTCATTTCTGCCTGGGTCTTTTTATGTTGTTGCCTTACTCAGTGAATTCTCTGAGCATCCTAATCACCAGTATTTTGAATTTTGCATCTGATAGGTTGGTAATTTCCATTTTGTTTAATTCTTTTTCTGGAGTTTTGTTCTGTTCTTTTAAATGGGCCACATTTCTTTGTCTCCTCAGTTTGTTAGTCTCCTTGTGTTTGTTTCTGTGTGTAAAGAAGAACTGCTTTGACTCCCTGTCTTAGTGGTATGGCCTATTATAAAGAAGCAGACCTGTACATTGTGTGGGGAGGAGCCTTAGGTGATCACCAGGGCAGGGCAACCCATGTCACCGCTTTGTGGCTCTGTGTGGGGAAAGGGCTCAGAGAGGGGACAAAAATGCTACTTGACTTTTGGAGGTTTCCCTGGGAAGAAGGTGTCTCCCAGGACCCGCCCTATTTCCACCCTGTATGCCACTTGTGCCCTTCAGCTGTTGCCCTAGTGCTGAATCCCAGAGTGGGGTGGGTCTAAGTCCTAAGTGCATGTGGGCCCTTTAAAAGGAGTCTCCTGATAATCTGGCAGTTTCTTCTGGCGACCCAACCTCCACTGGTTTATACAGCCAGAGGTTATGGGGATTTATCTTCCTGGCACTGGAACTCTGGGCTGCTGGGTGGTCTGGTTTGAGATTAGGATCCCTCACTCCAGAGGCATCCCTCCCAATTTATACGTACCACACGTGAATGTAAGACTGCCAATCCCACTCCCTTGTTCCTCCGCCTCTCTGCACCACTCCCACGGCTCCATGCCACTCCCATTGCTCTGTGCCTCTCTGTGCCTCTCCATGCCTTCCCACCTCTCTCTATATCCCCACCCCTCCTATCGGTCTGCATGAATGTGGCTTCTTTAAATCCTTGGTTGTTGGACTTCCACACGAACTATATTTTCATTTCACTTCTCTAGCAGAATCATATTCTAACATAATATATTTTATGCTTGAAAGTCTTTTATTGATCATCCTTCTCCTCTATAAGAAAAATATGTATGCAAATTTAATTTTTTCAATTTCTTGTTCCATAAGATTCTGAGTGTTGAAAGTTTTCTTCTGGATTGAGTTTTATGAAAACTACCATGAAAGATGGCAGTGTAGGCAGATAAAGCTTGCCTCTTTGCACAACTACATCAAAATTACAACTAAAATATAGAACAACCATCGCTCAGAACCATCAGATAGATAATCAAGTTGAAAGGAAGTCTGACAACTATGGAATTAAAGAAACCACATCCACCCAGACTGGTTGGGGGAGGGGGAAGGTAGGGGCAGATTAGAAATGGGCTAGTCCTACATCCACATATGGTAGATAAACATTTGAAAGGGATATCTCAGGAGCAAGGAGTACCAGCCCCACACAAGGCCCCCCAGCCCAGGGCTCCAGTGCCAGGAAGATAAATCTCCATAACTTCTGGCTGCAAAACCCAGCAGGGATTAAGTCAATGAAAGAAACTGCTCAAGCCCTAAGCAGTTCCTGCTAAAGAACCCACACACGGACTCACCTACTTAGACTTACTCCCTCTGAGTTCCAGCACCAGGGTAGCAGCTTGAAAGGTATCAGTGGTATACAGGGAGAAACTGAAGTTTCTGCCATCAAGGTAAACAGAGGCCATTGTCCCTTTTCTAAACCTTCCCTCCAGAGCCAGCAAGGTGGTGCCATATCTGAGACTCCATCAGCCTGGTTAACATTGTTTGACCCATCATGAAGATCCCCAGAGGCTGCTCTGACCAACATACAGCCCCACCCAAGCTACTTTTCCATATGAATGGCTGGTCTTTGCTCATGCTTCACAACTTCCTAAATCCTATCAAACAAGCAACAGCAGGCCTTACTAAGCCCCCAACCCTTGTACTTCTTGCTAAGTGGCCCCAGGCCTGGCATTAACAGTGGCCAGCCTAGTTTCACAGTTTGGCTTCACCTGGGAATGTCCAAGCACAGCACAAGTAGCAGCCATCTCAGATTGCTTTATAGCTCAGACAGGGTTCCCTAGGCAAAATACATGTGGGACTGAGCTTGGCCTGCACCACCTGGGAAACCCCAGGACCAGCACATCCAGTAGACAGCTACAGACTGTGTTGGAACACCACCATCCCACCCCTGCATAGCTGATCCCCCATAGAGGGCAGAGATCGGCAGTCAGTGGTCACAGCTAGTCCTTACAGCTGACTGGCCTGGGTAAATCCCTCCCATTGACCTGCCAACAGCAACCAAGTCTCAACTACAAGAGGAGGGTGTACTCAGCCCACACAAATATTGCACCTTGAGTATCCAACTTGGGTGACAGGAGAGGCTGTGCCACTGGACCTTATAGGGCACCTACTACATTAGGTCATGCTACCAAGACAGGGAGTCATAGCAGCTCTACCTAATACATAGAAACAGACACAAGAAGGCTGCCAAATGTAGAGCTCCTTGCCCCTTAAGGAGTAGTTACATTTAGACAGTCCTAAAATTACATTTGGCCCTTTGAAGGCAACCACAAGGCTGACATGGCCCCCAGTGAAAATGAGTTTGACATCCCTGCAAAGGGAATGTTTTCTGAATTTTCAATTTTTTCCAAGTGAGATGTTAGCTATACAAGACTGGCCCAGGATTCAAGGAACTCTGACTTCTGGACTCCCAGTTACATTAGATTGGGACATCTAAATTTGTCTAGGTAAACTGGCATATCTAAGTGACACTGCATCACCTAAATAAAATGCCTAGGTGAGCTGGCATTTGCTTCTCAAAGACAGGGAGACTGACTGGATATCAGAAAGCAAAATGAACTTTTTGTAACCAATATAGGAATCTCTTTAGGAAACTAAACTGCTCAGATTGCTTTTTGGTGGGTAAATGGCCATGCATCGGGTAGGTGCCAACCGTAATCCAGTATTCTCCAGGGGTGGACTGGACATTATCTCTCCGGCCTGTACTGAAGGCATGAGGCCCTTCCCCCGCTCCATGGAACCACCCCTCCTGCTGCAGATCCCAGCTCAGGTCCAAGACTCTGAAGAGGGCCTTACAGCAAGCCCACAGCATGATGACAGAGAGCTCAGGAATAAAAATAATAGGAGAAAACCTTATCTGAGAACATCTGGGGCCTGCATAAATCTTGGAATCGTAAGTAACTTACCTGGAAACTAATAGATATGGGTTTTTCTACCTAGGTGCTCTGTATTACGGCAGCAAGGTTCCTCCAACTTCACTCCCATCTTGGGTCAACCCTTCACCGACACCCAGGATCCCAATGCCTGTGGTAGGAGCTCCCGTGCTTGAGTCCACTCCTCCTCCGCATGTGATGAGAGGTGAGAGAACTGTGACATGGGTTCAAATCCCGGGTCTCCATCAGATCATAATCTGCAGGGCACCATACATTAACAAAATCACTGTGTTCTGGCAAACTAGCTGACTTTTATAGGCATCGCTGCCTTCTGTTGAAAGAAGATAACTCTATGTGTTAGTCAAAGTGTGATTAAAACAACGGAAATTTTTATAGTTCTGGATGCTGAAGTCCAAGATCAAGGTGCCAGCAAGGTAGATTTCAGTATTTTGGCTTGTAGGTGGCCACCATCTTCCTGTGAGTTCACATGACCTTGGGAGAGAGAGAGACTAAAGGCAAGCTCTCTGGTGATCTTTTTTATATGGACACTAAATCCAATCATGGGGACCCCACTCTCATGACCTCATCTAAATTATCTCCCACAGGTAGCCCATGTATAAAATGGGGATGTTCATACCTCCCCTGCAAGGTGGCTATAAGGTTCCTGGTTCTCAGTAGAAGCTGAAGAAACACGAGCTACCCTTATGCCCATGGACCCCAGCCAGACCCTAGGAATCTGTGAAGTTAGTCATGGGAGCCTTCAATGTACTTTTCAGTGTAATCAAAATTTAGGCTGCGCAGATGAACTTAAACATGATGTTTTTTTCTGTTGCCTAGACCTGTATCCACTCAGTGTGACAGCACTGATTCTTTTGCTTACAAGAAAGTTTGATTGGTGGGATCAGGGATAAGTAAAATGGCAAAAACAATTGTTATCTTTAACAAAAACATTTTTTTGAACAAAATGTTTCAAAACACCATATTCAAGAAGAAGGAAGAAGAAAGCATAATTAAGTGATTTAAGAAAATTTTTTAAAGAATTAGCAATCTTTTGTTCTGTGTCTTAACAATGCCCTCTAGTGCTCAGCTCCAACACAAAATCAATTAAACAAGCATTTATTGAATACATACATGAGCTTGGTGGTACGAGGAGTGCAAAGAAATACCAGGTTTTGTTCCTGCCCTGGATGAGTTTATTCCTAATTCTAAGTTTCAGAACACACACTTGAGAATGAACAAGCACATCAGAGTGGTTGGGAGAATGGGCTTTAATCAGGCAGCCTGGGTGAGAGCCATAGCTCTGGCACTTACTAACTCCATGATGTGACCTTGGACAGGTCACATGTCCTCTGCTCGGAGGATGAGTTAATGTTTGCAAGGAGCTTTGTGACAATATCTGGAAAACAGTAGTCTGTCACTGGATGGCAGCTAACTCTTCTCATTTTCTCCTGGAAAACACAACCACTGCTGGTTTTCAACTCAAGCCTTCTTCTTCTTCAATCCCTTCAATTACTGAGGCTAGAAGCCCAGTAGTGCTGAGTTGTTCCTCTCTACTAGTTACCAGCTATCATGGATTTTACCAGATGTCTCCTGAATGTTCCCTCTCTCTCCAATCCCACTCACCATCCTAGTTTCTTAAATTTAACATTTCTTACCTGGGTTACTGCCATTTTAGCTGTTAAATGATCTTCCTATGTCTGCTTTCCAATATTTAACTTGGAAAGTTAAATAAATGTTGGTTACTATAACCAACATTTTCCTAAAATGAAGTTCAAATCATGTCACATGTATTCTGAAAATCCTTTATTAGTTATTCAACAGAATAAAGGTCTGTTCTTTAGCATGGTGTTCCATGGTCTCTATCACCTACATTTTCGTCTGATCTTTTTCTATGTTCTTCAAGAACCCATCCTCTATTCACACTGAGTTACTTTCTAAACAAGTCATCAATTTTTCTACTTTTATGCCATTCCTCATTCTGTCTGCTCAGAATAAAATATCTCTCTTTCTTGTGTTTTAGTCTTCCCTTCTTCCCCTCCTACCTTGAAGACTTAGTTCAAAAGCCAAGTCCCTCATAAGACCTTTCTGAACTTTCCCAGGTGGCGTCAACCATCCTGCATCTTCATTCTCAGAGCACTGTGCTTGGGCTATTATTGTATCATTTTCTTTATTTTAGCTTGCATTAGTGGTTATGTCTGCTTCCTTGAAAGAAGGAAAAATACTGTTCTAACTGTTAAAGAACTAAATTATTCATGATATTTGTGAAAGCATGGTAAGGAAGACTGTATCCGAGGAGGGATACTGTGAGGATAGGGATGGCTGCAGTGGGGTTTGGCAGTGGGGGAGACAGACTGCACTCAAGTGCAAATACAGTGTGGGAGAGTGGGACTGTAGAGACAAGGAGCAGGGTGGGGGGCAGTGGATGAAAAGTCTGAGAGGAAGCAACCAGGGGAAGGGGGTCCAGGCTAAACACTCCCAACAAGATTCTTGCTGGAGGCAGGATGGTACGATCAGACATCAGCTGGTGGGTGGTGGGGATGAGGAACCTGATCAGAGAATGAGGGTGGTCAGATGTGGAGGGTGGGGTTTCTGGTTAAACTGATTTAGCAGATCTTTTGCTAAAATAGAACAGTGCAGAGTCCAACACAGAAATCCAGAGGTTGAGGCCTAGCTGAAAAGTTCAGGGGAGCCTGGGTAGAGTTTGGTCAAGAGAGTCTTTGTCGCTCTTTCATTAAATTGGTACTTTCCTATAGCTACAGCAAACATGGCCTAATTTAGTGTTTTGCATGTAGTTTTTTCTTTCCTCACTAAATGTTTGTTGAATGGTTAAACAAATGAATAAACAAGATCAGCCAGAATAATGGTGTCCAGTAACAAAGCAGTATTCAGTAATTTCTTGGGAGCAGATTAATCTTTTGTTGCTCTTGGAATAGATTAATCTGTATGCTAACAAATAATGTTCTCTCTTCTTTATTTTTATGCACTGTGTATGCCTACTTAATAAAATACATGCATTTTTATCTATCTATACACTCACTGTATATATATATTTACACATATGTAGTATATATGTATACATGTGTAGTGAGTATATATGTCTTATTCCTTGTGCCTTTCTTATATGTTTTTATCTCTAGCCTAGTGCATACCATATTTTTAGGACTATAAGATGTACCAGACTATAAGATGCACCTAGGTTTTAGAGGAGAAAAATAGGACAGAACTTTTTAAAGCAAAAAAATGTAGTAAAATATTTAATAACCCGTGACTCCACTCCACTGCCATGCCCCCCACCCTCAGAGCCATGTAAGCTACATTCTTACTATAAGACACACCCTCATTTTCTCCCAAATTTGGGGGGTGGGGGTGCATCTTATAGTCTGAAAAATACGGTATGTGATAGCTACCGAATAAGTATCCACCACACTTGTAAAGTAACTTAAAGCTCTGATGGAGGCTGTATGAGAAAGGGACAATGGGTATGGACTGCTGGGCTCCCGGTGCTGAGAACAGTGCCTAGCATATAGGGGAGGCACAGTAAATATGTGTCCTTATGAAATTAAAGATGTTTAGGAAGAAAATACTTTTCAAAATCTTCTTCCCTTCTATGATGTTCTTATTTTCATTTTTTCACATATTTTCCAGTTGAAAATGACCCACACTTCATCATTTACCTACCAAAAAGTCAAAAGAATATTTGTTTCAATATTGACTCAGAACCTGGAAAAATCCTCAACCTTGTTTCTGATCCAGAATCAGGTAAAAATAAAAAGATATGATATTTGAATTGGACGATTAGATCTTTGTCATGCTGCACTGCCACTGGCTGGGATTTCTTCCTTTCTCACTGTAATAGAAGTCCTATGTTTTCCAAATTCCTATAACTAGTAAGAAAAAATTGTAAATATATTCCTAAGTGTTTGAACCATTATAAATAATATACTCTCAGTATAAACTAGCATAATTTGTAATATAATTAAACTGTAATAAATTATAGCTATATAGTGAGAGTTACAAAGGAAAAAGTGTTATATAAATCCTAGAGCAAAATAACAATAATATGTCCAGTTCTATAAGTTTGAATTATGGTGCCCACACATGAAAAAAGAATGGCAATCAAGAGAGAAAACAAACTTTTTTACCCCTGTAGGGATTTTGGTCAATGGACAGCTCATTGGTGCCAAGAAGCCCAAGAATAAAAAACTAAGCACCTATTTTGGTAAACTGGGATTTTATTTCCAAAATGAAGACATGAAAATAGAAATTAGCACTGAGAGCATCACCCTGAACTGGGGCACTCGTACGTCGGTCTTATCCTGGTCTGACACAGCCCAGGTCACTCATCAGAGGCAAGTATTATTATGTCTGAATTTGGGCCTGTCCTTGAAACATTACATAAATAAATCCCAACATCTGAGACATAAACATAAACCTTAAAATCATCAGTTTAAATATGAATAAGTTGATGTTTAGAAAAATTCTTGCTACCCACCCACCCTGCTCCGAGCAGCCAGAAGCCTGTGTCTGGTTCACCAGGTGTCTCAGTGCTAGCCTAGTGCCTGCCACTTAGTAAGTACTCAGTAAGTCCAAGTTGGGTGAGTGACTGAGTCCATCAGCTGAAATCCACAGGCGACTCTGTGTCAGAAATGCTCAGATACACTATGATTGTGTCCTGTGAGTAATAACTTCCCTTTAGTATCTGTTTCAAAAAAATATACATTGACAGAATTTCAGAGATGGAGAAATAAAACAGCATTTTGTGGCAAAAACATGGTAAGGGTCCTAGAAAGCTAGCGGGATTGTACTGGGAGGAATGAGAGTTCATATAAAGGGTGAGAGTGGTGACTTTCTAAGAAGAGTGTGCTCCTGAAGTGTTGATTCCATTTTCACTTTTCCACTAGGGTGCTTGTCTCACTGAAGAAAGAGAAAACTGTGACAATCACCCTGGATAGGGAGCTGTCCTTCTGTGTGTTACTTCATCGTGTTTGGAAGAAGCATCCGATCAACGTAGACTTTTTGGGGATCTACATTCCCTCCACAGACAAGTTTTCACCTAAAGCACATGGACTAATAGGTAAAGTGTTGATTAACCATCTGACAAGTGTGGGGCCATGCTAGGGCTTGAGCAGCTTAGGATAATGGTGGTTAGAATGTGGGAAAGTGGTAGGTGTGAACTCAAAAGCATAGAACGCACGTTCTGAGCTGGGGTCTTAATTTGTAAAGGTGACTGAGCAACAACACAAAGAGGCCAATGCCACTAGAAGAAACATTAGCTGTTAGTACCAGATTCTTCTAGAAACAAGAGGCACGGCTGGCTGTGCCAGACCACAGGAGGAAGACCAGGTTCTGGTCGGGGAAGCAGGAGCAAGTGATGGTGTCAGGCCAGAGCCCTTATAGAGGTTTCCATGGAAAGACAAGGCAGAGCAGGGTTGATTAGGGTTGGCTGTTTTGAACAATTCCCACGGACTTTGGGCTATAGAGTGGTCTCTAGCTTCCTGGCACATGGCCCTGGAATGATGTCTTCTGCATTATACAGGCCAGCAGATGAGGTCTGCCTCTGGGTTGGTAAGTTGTATACAGAAGGCATGCTCCTGGCAGAGTCCTTCACTATCTTTCAGAATTGGCTAGCCTGGGAAGGGCAGTTCCTCCCAAGCCAGACAGGGGTTTTAAGATGTCAAACATCATACAATATATAGAAAGTAAGAAACATAGCGGTGCAGGGTGATTCAGTAATGCTGTATAGTGAGGACCTTTACCATTCCAAACAAGGTTTCCCAGAACCTGGATTTCATCATCTCAAACTGGGCAAGAAAAGAGGCAGGTAAACTTTAAGTTTTATGGTGAAGTTTTTTTTCTAACTGAAGAGAGGTGAACTGGCTGAGGAAGTCTGTGATAATAAGCACATCTAAGCCAACCTTCCCTACATTTTAAAGAATGGTTCCAATTTAAGCCTCTGACACCCCAAATAAACCTGTTCCTGTGATTTGAGCTATGCTCTCATGTGCTGAACTTCACCCCCTGACCTGACTCAGGGATTTGATTTTACTTCAGATCCAATAGATCAGACTCATATGTAAAGTGACTGTGGGGTGAGCAGCACGGATTTGCTCTCAGAAAGGAGCCATCTCTCCTGTCACTGTGCCCTTTTTCTCTGAGGATGCCTTTCTACCCCAGAAATTCTGGAGGGAGGAACAGTTGGTACCTTGGCTCAAATAGCCAGCTCATCTTTTTTGTTTATTCTTGGGCAACATGTAAACCACTGCCTGGCCTTTCTCTCACCAGGCCAGTTCATGCACGAGCCAAAGATACACATCTTCAATGAGCGGCCCGGAAAACACCCTGAGAAGCCAGAGGCGAGCATGGAGGTGAAAGGACATAAGTTGGTTGTCACCAGGTAAGCCTTGGAGGCATATGAGAGTAACAAAAAGGGCTCCTGCTAGCATTGGATTCACACAGCATGACCCATGTCAACCTAAGCGATCCATCCAAAAGGAGCACATACATAACCTGTGCATAAGGACACTGCGTTTTGTCCATTTGAGATGAAAATGATGACTCCATATATACACAATTAATCTGTTGTTCTCACCTTCATACATTAGAAGCTGTGTGGTCACAAGCTGAAAAATTGAAAAAAGGCGATCAAAGGAGGAAATCGTAAAAATACCCACATGCCATCATGCTAGAAAATGTAGATTTTTTAAATTAAAGCTATAGCCTTCTTTTCAAGTATGTGAGGCTATGTCCACAACACTTGAGAGTTGTGTTCCCACCTCCCTTCCACTTCTAAATTAACTAGCCCTCTTTACTTTGCTGGAAAAGTCCACGTTGGTCAGTCTGTCAGGATTATTTGAGTTACCGAAGGACACGGTTTATTCTGTCCCTCCAACACTAAGCTGCAGACTCTGATGACTTGGGGCATGGCGATGGGTGGGAGCAGGCAGATTTGGTGGTGGAAGGGGCACAAAGAGCAGCAAGGGAGGGGAGCATGCCTCCTTTTGAGATATGCAGCTGGCATGCCTTGGTCTGTGCCATAACCACACGCACCATTTTCCTTGCAGAGGCCTCCAGAAAGACTACCGAACAGATCAAGTGTTTGGAACAGATGTTCCCTGTTGGTTTGTACACAACAGTGGAAAGGGTTTCATCGATGGACACTACAAGGATTACTTTGTGCCTCAGCTCTATAGCTTCCTCAGATGGTCTTAAAGGATTTTACCTTCGAAAATTGCATGTATAAATATACATTTTCCCAGCTGCTCTTGCAGTCACTCTTCAGTTTGAATAATTTAAAAAACTAACTAGATATTAAGACATATGAAGAAAATAAATGCTTTACAAAGAAGCTTTGGGGTTTTGTTGTGTCTTCAGATGCTAATGTATGCTCATTTGGACGATATGAAGAAAAGCTGCTTTGGCGACTCAGGCTGGTATCCAGGCAGGGCCCCAGATGTGGCATTTACTGTGATTTTACTCAGTGCCAGGTCTTCAACTTTGCAGGTTGAGTACATTTTTACGTTGTCAGTTATGTGGGAAATTCACTTATGAGGTTATAGGGTGAGCATGGAGTAAGAACAGAGTAAATTATAATGTATAAGGAATTGACTTGCATAATCATGAAGGCAGATAGTCCAAAATCTGTGAAGTGGGCCAATGGTGCGGGCCTTGGAAAGCCGACATTCTGGTTCAAAGGCCGCTAAGCAGGAAGAACCAATGTTGCAGGTGAAGTCCAAAGGCAGTCACTTGGGGAAAGATCGGGGGTTTTTCTGTTCAGTGCTTCAACTGATTGGATAAGGCCCACCCACATTAAAGAGGGTGATCTGGTTTACTCAGTTTACCTTTTTAAAGGTGGATTTCATCCAAAATAGACACACCAAGTAAAATATCTGACCGACTCTCTGGGCACCCTGTAGCCCATCTAAATTGACACATAAAATAAGCCATCACAAGGCCTTAGTTGCCACTCTCATTCTGTTAAGCCAGCCCTTCTCCAAGTAAGATAAAATACAATTGGGTCGATGTCTTCCGATTAAATTACAATCCTGTAGCAGTCTTGCCTCCCTGACATTATTCTAAAATCACCTTGGAAACTTTGTTGCTCTTAAATTCCTCAGGTTTAAACATTGCTCAGGGTATCATTTCAGATGGCTAATTGCATGCAGTACTGACGTTACTATGATTCTGAATCTCGGTTCCAAATGCTCCGGAAGCCCCTCTGTCTGTGAAGCCACAAGTTTCACACCGATTTAATAGATCACCTTCCTTAGTAGTTCTCCTTGTAGGTCTTTCATTTTGTTTGTAGCTAAGCAATTTCTAAGAGTAATGCCCTTTCATTTTAAACCTTATATGATTAAATTTATTTCAAAATAAGTTAACTGGCAAATTATGTCCTAACAAAAGGCTAATGGCATTCATAAGGCAAAATAAGTAAACAAGAAATAGAAGGTGAAATCAGGTGACTGTCATGTCTGCCTTAGTACAGAAGATTTTGGCGATACAGTCCAAGTCTTACCCATTGTAATTCTTTGTTTTCCTTTGTTTATAACTTCCCTTTAAAAATCAATTTCTGCCATGGCTGGTGTAACTCAGTGGATTAAGCATGGGCTGTGAACCAAAGGGTCATAGGTTCAATTCCCAGTCAGGACACAGGCCTGGGTTGCTGGCCAGGTCCCCAGTAGGGGGCGTGTGAAAGGCAATCACACATTAATATTTCTTTCCCTCTCTCCTTCTCCTCTCTTTAAAAATAAAATCTTTAAAATCCATTCCTGAAATGCACATTTTCACAGCCAAATTGATAAAAATTACTTATAAAACTGAAAGGTATTTTTATGAAATTTTTTCTCTACAATTTGGTAACAATCATTTTTCATTTTAGAATGCAGACAAAAGTACCTCTTCTTGGAATACTCAACCCATAGTTAAAAAAGCAAGTGATTATATTTTGACATAATTGTAAAATTTTAAACAAATATGATTATTTCTGTAATATAATCTCAGTACTAAGTGGCATACCTTTTAGTTTCATTCATTTATAAAAACTGGTCTCCTTTGATGTATCTTAAAAAAATCTGTTTTCCATTTCCTATTTCAAAAATACTACTTAAAATGCTAATATACAACAGACTTCAAAAATGGGTTCTTAGTTATTATTTGTTAAAAACTGACTTTAACATTGCAACCTTTAGATAAGTTTAATTTGATTTGTAGTATTTTATTTGTGCTTTGGTGTTTTTCAAATAATGATGAAAATGTTGGGATGCATATTTATATGCAACAGATATGGAGCAAGAGTCCTATAAAAAGAAACTAGATTTAAAATTAAATTCATGTTATTCAAATTATCAAAACTTATTAATAGCTGTTGTTTTTAAAATTCATTGCCTGCAAAAATTTTAATATGGTTCACACGTTTCCCTTGATACCAGAAATATGCCTTCTCTATATAATTAATTTTGAATTACAAATGAACAACCACTTTTGAATTCCAAACAAAAGAACCAAATTAATGGGAATCGTTGGAAAGGAAGGGACTCTTCCATGTCCACCTTTTGATTAGTTTCTGAAAGTATTATGCTCTTGGTGATGAAGGAAAACCTGACAATTACCTATATTACGTTTATTTTGTGGAGCACCTTACAACCCACTGGTAATTGATCAATATTTAATTTTGTATAGAGCTGGGGTATTACAGTGCTGGTATTTGTCAGATATATTAATCATCTTTACCATTTATGCAGTCTGTCTTCAAAGCTTTTCCTAGGTATCAATCTAAACAGTTTCCATTAAACCAATTAAATATACATGCCTTGTCAGGAAAATGAGCCTGTGTTTCAGAAAAACCAGACTTTTGGCTCAGATCGTTCCTCTGTCATAAATTTGTTTGTGTTTTTAATATACTGAAAATTAAACGAGGTTTCTTAGCATTGGAAACCTGGCAATTTACAGCAACAAATCAAAAAGGGGAATTAAAGATGGTCTCAATGCACGGTAGAAATGAACTGTCAGGTCAGTACCTACTGGTCTGAGGTCTTATTCAAATCATTCTATATGCTTTAAAGGATCACTTAGCATCAGAAAAAGAGGCATCTTCTTTTCAGCCTTATCTCAGTCAGAAGTGAGTCCAAAGACCCAGTATGACCCAGTCCTTAAAAAAGGGCTGTTCACACTCTGAATCCCACAGCACATGACAACCATGGGTGTCCAACCTGCAGATCACAGGCTGCATGCGGCCCAGGGTAGCTATGAATATGGCCCAACACAATCGTTAAGTTTACTTAAAACTTTTTTTTTGCTCATCAGTTTTTGTTAGTGTTTGTGTATTTAATGTGCGGCCCAGAGAAGCCAAAAGGGTGGACACCCTCCCTTTTCAATTATGTGAACTACAAATTCCCTTTTGTTTGTGCATATGCAAATGTGAGGTGGGTTTCCGTCTTTTGCATCCCTACATAATATACTGCTTTACTTATTTTAAAATGCATAGTTCAGCGCTGCAGGTGGGATTGTAAAATGGGGCAGCCACTTTGGAACACAGCCTGGCAGTTCCACGAAGTGCTAAACACAGCTGGTTATCAGGTGAGTCCCAGCGTGACTCAACAACTCTACTCCTAAGAGCTGAAAGTGAATGTTCACACGGAATCTCGTACAATGTTTACAGAAGCACTATTCGTAATACCCCCAAAGGAGAAACAATCGAATGTCCACCAACTAGTAAATGGATTTTTCGAAGTGTGGTTTATCATACAATGGAACGCTGTTCAGCAACAAAAAGGACAAGTACTGAACCATGCCACAACATGGATAAGCCTTGTAAACATTATGCTCCATGAAAACGAGTTGTAAAAAAATCACATATTGTATGATTCTGTTTATATGAAATGTCCAAAACTGGCAAATCCTTAAGATAGACATAAAGATGAGTGGCTGGCAGGGGCTGAGAAACTAGGAAGAACAGGAGTGACAGTGGGTACAGGCTTTCTTTGGGGGGTGATGAAATCTTCTAAAATTAGTGGTGATGGTTGCACTACTCTGTAGATATACTAAATAAAAACCACTGAAATTATAAACTTTAAATGAGTGATAGTATGTGGTATATGAATGATATCTCAATAAAGCTGCTATTATATGTAGTTTGACTTTTTAAAATGTAATTATATTTATAGTTCAACGTTACTACTAAAAATATAAATTTAGAGTATATGAAGAATTTCCTCTAATTATGATTCTCAATTGTCTTATATAAAACTTTGTAATAACATTCTTTTAATGAAGACTAAAAAAATCAAGGAAATATTAAAAAGAAAATAAAAATAAGAACAAATTTACATAGTTTTGATACTTTATGAGACATAATTAGTTTTTAAAAATTTAGCTAAACAACTATACAGTAATATTTAAATAAATCCATTTGACTTATACAAAAGACACACCCTAACACAGTAGAGTCTCATAATGCCTTGGGAAACACCAATTTGATGCTTTAGGATTTTAATGTTAATAAATTTTCAAACTCAAGCAAGTTTGGAAATGTCTTCATATTGAATTCCTTCAACTCTGCGTCCTTTTAAAGGACCCTGCGAATGAAAGAAATTGAAAAGGTTAAAAACGCACATGTACTTAAGACAGGAAAAGGAACTACACTTAGAAATACAAATTGGGTAGCTAACATTTCTGTATGTCTATGAACTTCAACAACTTTCAGTGCCATTCTCATTAGGAACTACCATAATTTTCTTCAAAGACATTTGAAAGCAGTTATCACTCGATGCTGTGGCACGACCTGCTAGCTGTTCGGTGTCTGCTGTGCCTCCCAGACAGTGAGATGCCCTAGCTCCCTGAGCAGTAGGTGTGGCCATGAGGTGGAGCTCCAGCCCATGGAAGTGAACAGAGGTGAACAGAAGTGAACAAAAGTGGTGCGAGCGTTTCCAGGCCAGACCGTGCTATCTTCCACTCACAATCCAACGCTCTCCTTGGTCTGCATGAAGCAAACACAACTGTAAAAAGCCACTTACTAAAGGTGGTAAAGCCACAGGGGCCTTTTTTCAGAAGGGCTGCAGGCTCACAAATCCCTTTACCCTTTGGAAAAGAGCTGTTCCCTGATCAAGAACACCCATTTTGGACTTTTGGAATGAGAAGTTAACTTCTACTACATTTGTACCATTATCAATTTGAAAGTTTTTCTTTTTTATATAGCAAATAACATTATTTTAAGCAATATAGATACTCAAACATGTCTGTCTAGTTTAGCTATAAAAGTTAGCTCTTCTTTATTATAGAAAATAAGTCCAACTTTAAATATATTTTCATCTTCTCTTCATATCCAACCAAAAGGGGAAGGGAAAACTAGATAATGAAAGTACTTGTCATAAAAACTGACACAACCTGAGACAATGGAGGCTGTGAATACAGGCTCTGGACCCAAGTTTAAATACCATCCTCAACCTGTGAGTAAACCATGTATTTTTGGATTGCTGGAAAATATAAATGAGTACATACATACCAAATACTTAGAATACGTGGAACATAATATGAGTATGAGCTCAATAATTTTCAACTCACTATTAAATCTTTTGGTTAAAATATAACAGTAGGTTCTCTCCTTGCGAAATATAAAATGATGGTGCGGATGATAATGACTCCAACCCTGAACTGAGATTTTAGTATTTTTTACTCTTACTCATGCTTTCCATTTAAAATGCTTTATAAAATGCCATTCTTTTAATATACAATAATGATTGCATTTAAAGGAAATGAGTTCCTATATAATGGATGACCCAGGTTGAGTCTTTTTTTCTTCCAATTTTATTTTAATCATTGTTCAAATACAGTTTTCTGTCCTTTATTCCCATCCCAGCTCAGCCACCCCTCCCTCCCCACCTCCCACCCATTTCCACCCACCCCTAGTTTTTGTCCATGTGTCTTTATACTTGTTTCTGCAAACCCTTCCCATTCTCCCTTGAAATTCCCTCCCTTCTCCCCTCTGGTCTCTGTCAGTCTGTACTCTATTTCAGTGCTTTTGACTATATTTTGCTTGTTTGTTTGTTTTGTTGTTTAGGTTCCTGTTAAAGGTGAGATCATATGGTATTTGTCTTTCACTGCCTGGCTTATTTCACTTAGCATAATGCTTTCCAGCTGCATCCATGCTGTTGCGAAGGGAAGGAGCTATTATCAAATTTAAAGGTCAATGATCAATTACACTTTTATGATAAGAACTAGAAAGTTGGGGACTAAAAATAAGTCAGATATTTGGGTTAATTAGGTAAGTAGTTAAAAGACTGAGGTTGTTTCTGAACACTTTGTTAGCTATTTAAAAATCATAATATGTAAGAATAATAAATGTTTCAAATATACTGATAATAAATTGAAGATTGCAGAAATGGTAAAAATAGCAGGAATCATCTGAAATGTTCACGTGTTTCATGCCAGTGACATGAGAAAGCATGGGCACACAGAGAGACACATGCAAACACAGATTTTTTTTTTTTCTGAGGGCAGGCAGGCCACAAAAGAAAAAAAAAACAAAAAAATTAGCAGGTGGGTTTCCTCTTCCAAAAGTAAGTACTGCTTTGCAATTAACCAGAAAGGCTTTTTATGAGGAGTTCCTCATAGGTTTTATTTCAGGACACGTCTGTATGCAACTAAAGCATGCGAAAGGAAGGTGAGACTAGGGTTTCGGTGCAGGAGAGAAGAAAGTAGTTCTTAAAAGTTATACAAACTGTAAACCAAAGATTATCTGGATGGAACCTAGAACACCCTTGACAGTAATTAGTTGTTTTGTATTCCCCTAAGATGAAAACGTGAAGCACAACCTAAATTGGATGGTATTATGAAATTAAAAAGTGGAGGAGGATCAAGCAGCTACAGAAAAACAAGATTTTCCAGAACCATATATTGATGGAGTCAGAGAGAAAAACTTAACTGACTTAAAAATAAACCCTCAATCTGTTCATTCAGTCAGCTTGATAAATTCCTTAATGACAGATGATACTACCTTTCCCTTTCCCCCTCTAGTTTAACATAGTGACAGTTTCTAGGTCAGTATTGTCCAGGACAAGAAAAAAAATGCTTCACCTACTTAAAATGTGATTCCTCTCAAATAAAGAGATGCTATTTTCAGAAAACCTTCATGAAACACATATTCTCTAACCAACCCACAAGTGGGTTTAGGGGCCTAGAGTTCCTTAATACAACAAGTACATAAAATTTGGCAGTTACGTACAATTTTTTGGAGAGAGTTCAAAACTTCCATCAGACTCTCCAAGGCGTCTATTATTCCCCCCAAATATTCACACTTGCTGAACTGGAGACAAAAATGTCTTTCATTTAGAGGTAAAGATACATAACACATAGTTCAGATTCTAAAGAGTATAGGCAGTTAGGACAAAGCATGTTTCAGATCCTTCCTTCTTCAGAGGTCTTAAGTCTCCCTTACCCTCATGCACAAATCCATATATTACTGAAATATCAATTCTAAATCAACAAGCAATTTTTATACGTCAGATTTCTTTAAGTTAATTATTTTATTGATCTTTGCTACCTTACGTCCTTTACAAAAGAAAGGACAATTTTAAAAATTGATCTCTGTGGCCTTTTCCCTGTTAATTATGACTATACATTCCCCACTAATTATACCACACCAAAATGAGTTTTGTATTAGATGTGAGAGAAAAAAGTCAGAATATGAAAACTGTATGTGTTGTAGACAGTTTTACAAAATGTAAAGACTGAAAAAGAGCAGACCAAAATATTAATAGGCATTATCATTTGTCTGGGAGATTATGGGTAATTTAAAAAGTTATTAAGTTGTAATTTTCAGGTTTTATACGAATATTACTATTGACTGAGTATGTCCCACAAAAACTTTGTATATTGCTACCTGATGCCCAATGTGATGATACCTGGAGGTGGGGCCTTTGGGTGGTGATTAGGTCACAGAAGCTGAGTCCTCATGAATGGATTAGTGCCCTTGTAAGGGGACCCCCAAAAGTTCTCTTGTCCCTTCTACCATGTGAAGATACATAAAAAGGAAGCAGGCCCTCACCAGACACCATATCTGCCAGTGCCTTGATCTTGGACTTTTGGACCTTAGACCTGTGAGAAATACTTTTCTATTGTTTATGAGCGACCTGGTCTATGGTATTTTGTTCTAGCAGCTCGAATGGACTAAGACACATAGGCATTTCTTTTGTAATTGGAAAAGAAAATGTTTTAACAATGGTAGAGTCACTAGAGAAAGTAAGCCTACAGATTTTTCTAAATATGACAGAAGGCAAACAAAAAATCCAAACTCTAGATTAAAACAAAGACCAATCCAATGACAAAGAACCGGCACATTTTAAAAAGCACTTTGACATTTCTGTCTTTGTGTGAACACACTTACAGTTTCAATGACTATAGTAGCTGAAAAGGTCTTCTCATTGATGGATTCTAAGGTACCTTCATTTCCTCTGTAGCCTCCATTTAAAACGAGAATTCTCTTTCCTGCAATAGAGAAGAATGTAACACTGAATGCAAAGAAAATGTCCACTTTTTCCTTCTGTCACAGCAAAATACAATTACACTGAATAAATATAACAAAAACCAAAACCTTCCTCTTATAAGTTCTTAATCATTTAAGAACTCAATAATATTCTAAAATAGAGTTTAGAATACCATAATTACTATCACATTATAAGACTCCATTCACTTCTTTGTGAAAGGGGTATGGTTTTAATTTTAGATTACACGGTGTATAACGTATTTGGAAGAAATGTTCAGAGTCCAGAAGTAATCAGAGAAAAACCCGCTTACTTTAATTCTTCACTTTTTAAAACTATAAGAGAGGAAAAGTGAGAGGGGAACAATTATACTATAGAGAAAAATGAGAAAAACTGGGGGCAGGGGAAGGGTGATAAATCATTATCTTTTTTTTTCTTTTTTGTTTTTAATTTTTAAGATTTTATTTATTTATTTTTAGAGAGGGAAGGGAGGGAGATAGAGAGAGAGAAAGAGAGAGAAACATCAGTGTGCGGTTGCTGGGGGCCATGGCCTGCAACCCAGGCATGTACCCTGGCTGGGAATCGAACCTGGGACACTTTGGTTCCCAGCCCGCGCTCAATCCACTGAGCTACGCCAGCCAGGGCTATCATTCATTATCTTGATTTAAGGATGGTTTTATAAGAGTATTCACATGTTAAAAAAACTTATCAAAATGTGTACTTTAAAGAAGTCCAGTTTATTGGGAAAATTTCTAATTTATTAGATGAGTTTTTATTTTAGAGTGAAAGAATAAAGGCTCTGATAAGTAAATGTTTTACATACTAACATGATCATTGTTCCAGCAATGACATCACCATGAAGAAATTGTATCACAGGCAAAGAACCTGACCAGAGAGCATTAATACTAGACATTGTGTTAGTATCCAAATGATCAAGTTAAAGGGAACTATGTAAGAAATAGAAGATCAAAACTGTGAATGTTAAAATGGTAACAAATTCACAACTATTAAAAACTGAATCTAAAAAATAAACTAAGCAAACAAGCAGAACAGAAACAGAATCATAGATATGGAGATCATTTAGAGGGTTATCGGTTGAGAGGGGATGGGGGACAATGAGGGGAAAGATGTAGGGATTAAGAAGTACAATTGGCCCTGGCTGGTATGGCTCAGTGGATTGAGCATCAGCCTTTGAACCAAAGGGTTGCCAGTTTGATTTCCAGTCAGGGCACATGCCTTGGCTGCAGGCCAAGCCCCCAGTAGAGGGTGTTTGCGGGCAATCACACATTGTTTTTCTCTCCCTCTCTCTCCCCCTCACTTCTCCTCTGTCTAAAAATAAATAAATAAGCCCTGGCTGGTGTAGCTCAGTGGACTGAGCGTGGGCTGCGAACCAAAGCATCGCAGGTTCAATTCCTAATCAGGGCACATGCCTGGGTTGCAGGCCACGGCCCCCAGCAACCGAACATTGATGTATCTCTTTCTCCCTCCCTTCCCTCTCTAAAAATAAATAAATAAAACCTTAAAATAATAAATAAATAAACTCTTAAAAAAGAAGTACAAATTGGTAGCTACAGAATAGCCATGGGGATATAAAGTACAGTATAGAAAATAAGAGTAGCCAAAGAACTTATATGTATGACCTATGGACATGAACTAAGGTAGGGGAATGCTGGGAGTACCATGTGGAGTGGGGCAAAGGGGGAAATATCAGGATAATGGTAATAGCAGAATCAAGAAAATATATTTTTAAAAAGATACTTAAGGAAAAGAAAAAACAAAATACTGGATTTTACTTTATATTTCAGGTAGCTAAATAAATACTGAATATTAATAATAACCCTAATGTGATTGAATTTATCCAAATATGTTTGTATTTTGCTCCTGAAAAAACAAACTCCGGGAAGGGGAAATTTGTTCATGACACAAAGAGCTTTCTCAGAAGACTGGCAAATTACCACATCACCAAGTGTAGGATCAGTTATAATGGCAGCTATATATTTCTAAAAAGGAAACTCATATCTATAACTATCAAGTAATGTCAAAAAGCTATGGTTTGATGAATGGAAGCATTCACATTGATGGCATATGCATTAAATGGTCTGCACAAAGATTTACCTGGTGCTGGAATTACTGTTTCTAAATGAGTCTGGTCAAGTTTCAGCTTGTCTCCAGAATCAATCATCTTTACAACAGCTGTGTATTTGTCAATTACTTCCTGTCATGTAAAATCAATACGTTTATAATAGAAGAGATATGTGAACATAAATTTCAAAACGATAGAAATAAAATGAAATAAAATTCCATTCAAAAGAAGAGTAACTCCTTCTATAAACAACACTATTTTCTAGTAACCATTTACTATTTCTTAGTCCACGTAATCAATTTTCAACTTTTTTCATCTCATGGCACAAACACACAAAATACTAAAATTCTGTAGCACACCAAAAAATGTATTTTTTGCTGATCTTAATAGGTATAATTTTTATTCATTCACATCAGACAGCCACTGTTGTGTTGGCTGTTGTCATTTTTTATCTGACAACCTAAGGGAAAAAAAAAGTCTGTGCCCCTGACTAAACAGGTACGGCGAGTTTTAAAAATTCTTGCAGCACACCGGTTAAAAATTGCTGGTCTATGGTTCTTTGGATGCAACACAAAGCCTAGTTAAGGTTTTTATCTGAAAAGAATAAAGACTGGTTATCTTAAAATAAGACTTTAAGTCCTCGCTGGTATGGCTCAGTGGACTGGGTGCTGGCCTGTGAACCAAAGGGTCTCTGGTTCAATTCCCAGTCAGGGCACATGCCTGGGTTGTGGGCCAGGTCCCCAGTAGGGGGTGAGCAAGAGGCAACCAGAAACTGATGTTTCTCTAACTCTTTCTTCCTCCCTTCCCCTCTCTCCAAAAGTAAATAAAATCTTAAAAAAAAAAAAATAAGACTTTAAGAAATATAGTGAGAGAGATAATTCTGTCTAGCTTCAAAGACAGTGGAAGAACAATTTATGCATGTGCAGCCTGGGTGCTGAAATGAAACTATATTTAGGAAAAGCGAAAGGGAAAAAAAGAACTGGAATGTTGATTTTTCAATTTTAAAATCCTGGAGCAGTCAAAAGACAGTCTCTCAGGCAAAACACATGGAAGACCTCCTTGGAATTCTGGGAGCACAATTGTATTGCCCATCATCAATAGAAAGAGTGTATCTTACTGATTAGCAAGGTGTGCACACTGAGTTTAAGAGGTGCCAATGGGATTTCATCCATACTATTCATACACACTCCAGTAAGAAAGCAAACGGAGGTTAGGTACAAACAATGGTTGAACATGAATTATTTCTCCAATGATTATGAATTTAACTTTCCTTTCACAGGACCATCAAGACCCTTAGGTGCTTTCTGCTACTAGGACTTGATTTGTAAGGAACACCAAATGGCCTTCCTCAATCACCCACCAGCTCCTTTCACAAATTCCATCATAACTTCAGCTCTTACCTTAACAATGCCCTTTTTCTTATGATATTTCTCTCCAAGTTTTTTGGTTATAATTTTCACGATAATTTCCTAAAAAATTACAATAAAAAATAAAGATAAAAGGAAATATATAAATTACCTTTTCTGTTTTACTTCTTCATTTTAAGTGTTCACCAAAAATCACTGTAAAATGCGAATGCTCTGCTAAATAAGAAAATCTGGAGTTCTAAGCCTTCCCAACAATGGTGCTTCCTTAGTAGTCTCTCATTCCTTCTTTCTCTTCTTATTCAACACAGTTACCAAGAGGAAAAAATATCTATCTAATGACTGATTTCCATAGTAAAGGTTTCTTGAAGTCTAGGACTTTTATCTATAAATCTTAACTCTATTACTTCACGTCTTCCATAAAGAGTTTTTTTCTTCCTATCCATTTAAGGAAGTGAAGAGTGTTGAGGACATTTTCTGTTTGTGTTCACTGCAGAGAGGAGTACAGATGGCAAGAGACTCACTGGGAATTGTCAGGACACGACACTCTCCACAGTGTGCTTTTCTCATTATGTTGCTCTGAGTTACTGGTATAGACGAGATTCCTCCAGATTAAGTACCCTTCTGTTGAGTAACTATTTTCAAATATGAGGGAAATCTGGGCTTATTTTATATTAACACATTTTGATTTTGCTTCTTTAATTGTTGTTTTCCTGATTTGGATTAGCTGCGCTAATGGTTGATAGTGGAAATTAAATCACCTAACTTATTGCTATATATTCACTATAGTAATTCTACATTTGCTACTTCAAGTAATTATAACAGAGGTACCATATGGTCACAAGTACTTCATTAAACTGTGCTAACAATTGTATGAACACAAATTCAGTGAGGACTTTGGGAGAGGGTGTTTAATAGAAGGTAGACACGTTTAAGAGAAGACTTGAAGGGTCTTATTCTTAAGTCTCTGTTTTACTAAGACTCTCAAATAAAGAAAATAATACCACAGCTTCTCTGATTTAGCCAGAATATTTCTGGACTAAATCTCTCAAAGGCCCTCATTTAGAGACAGCTCATTACATCATTGGACTTACTGACATCTGCTCACAACAAATCTGTTCAAAACCTTTCTTTTCTGAATTTAAAAAATGAAGCTCTCTGATCGCTCTCTGTGGACTGCTGGCTATGTAATAAATAAAGCAAACAAACTGCCTATTTCAAAATAAGAAACATACTGAGTCATCAGAGCATTGATGGTTAATTCTCACTTTAAGGTAACACTCTATGAGAGGAACTACGTAGAAAAGCAGAATAATTTACAATATGAGAAAATTATCAACAGAAAGTAATATTTAATTGAATGTTTTGTTAACAGGAAGAGAATTTTTAGACTACGTAAAATTTGGAATGTTTTGCCTTTCTTCTTGCTGCTTTTAGTTTGTTTTCTTTTTCCTTTAAACCAATGGTTCTTAGCCAAGGGTACATATAAGATTCACCTAGGAGGTTAGTGAAAATGTGCACTTCACACCAGGAGACTGGATGGCAGGAGTATTAAGCATGTGTATTTTGAAATCCCATGACCTTGCTGTTACCCTACACTGTCATCTCCAGAAGACAAGTATATGTAATAAAGTGTTCTATGTTTTTTATTATAGACACTGAGATACACACAGAAAAATATTTTTTAATCACTCCTGGTTAAGAACTAACTACTGCTGTAATCAAAATTGTTGATTACATTTTCAAAAACATTATACAAAACTAGTAATGTTCAAATGCTAGCTACTCTAACAGGGAAAACGAAAATAATTCATGGGTGGTCTCTCCCCTACAGGTTCCTCCTGTACTACTCTTGACCCAAAATTCTACTCAGAGATGGAGTCAGGGTGACGAAAGCTTCCGAGGAAGTACCACTTACTAGTTAAGAGTACAACCAACTGAATCAGACTGCCAGGGAAACCCAGGCTCACCACTAACTAAATGGCCTTGAGGAAAGTACTCAAATACCGTATACCCCAGTTTTCCCACCTATAAAATCAGAATAATAATAACAATTACCTTACAGGACTGACATGAGAATTAACTGAAATAATTTATTCAATTAGAAATAACTTAGGTACCCCTGAAGGTTTTATGAGAACTTTACTTCCCAGTAAGTTCAAAACAGAGCATCAATAAAATAATTTTAATATTATTTACATGTTTACAAATTGCTATAAAATTATCTTAAAATAATAAGCAATAATAAGCAACAAAATACAAAGCTTTCCTTGACCTTGTAAAATTAAAACCTGTTATTTTTTTAAAAAGTACTTAAATGGATATTCTAAGTTCAGTAGATGTAAGTTGAAAACAAGTACGTCTGCATTTACACTCTATTTAATTCTATTTCTGAAACTGTAATCTTCTGTCTTATAACAAAAATGGAAAATAATTCTGGGCTTAAATTCAAGGTGCCATAAATACATTTAGCATTAAATTCAAGGAATATTATTAGCCTAATAAACATGAAGTAACCCTCCAATACAGGTGCAAGCCCTAATTAAAGATCAAACAGGAAAAAAAAAACCTCACTGAAGTTATATCAATCTTTGCAATTTATATAAACTTAGAAATGTAGTCAATTTATACCAAATGCTATGTAAATAATTCCCCTGAAAGTACGTTCAGAAGCTGAGATGCCCCAGCGGAGTACGTACCGGCTGCAGCCAGTAGTCTGTCCGGGCAGTTCTTTTCTTCTCCTCTTCAATCTGTGGAACAGACAAGACAATCACAAAATGATCCCTTTAGAATCCTCACCTCATTTGAATAACATTCTATTTAGCAAAAGAACAACAGAAAACATATACTTCTCAGAAGATCAATGATATAATTTGCAAGCTCTGATACACAAATAAACGTTTTCACAATTAGTTTTGATTTTTAAAAACTTGGATTAAAAAAATGTCATAAAGCAAGTCAATTGACCAAGAAAATAAACACAAATAACCTCTACTTAGGCAATACTGCAAAGCCATCTGCACACCAAAGCACTGCCCCCCTCCGCCGTCCTCCCATGTGACTGTCATGAAGGAGGAACAAGCGATGTTTTCCAGTGGTAAAAACAACACTTACAGACCACTTTAGCTCAGCACAGTTAGGAACAGAGTCTGAGGGCAAAAGGAGCTTCCCTGTTTGATAAGGATAATGAAGCTTATAAATGGAGGGGAAGAAATATACAACGAAGAGAGATGTAAATAAAAGGGAGACCAAAAAAATAAAAGGCTAACTGGCCACTATGGCTTTATATCACACCTTTTTCTTTCTCAGGTGCTTAAAGCTAGAACCTTAAGTACCAACTTTCAATGGAACTGAATGATGTCATTCTTCGGTTAATCCTAAACCTCATTTTAATTCCTCCAACTTCCTAAATTCAGCACATTTTACATTCCAAGCAGGTAGATCTGGCCTTCCACTTTCCTTTGAATTCAATTTAAAAACTCCCTCTCTGCTTCTCTGTCTAACCTCAAAGGCCGCCACTCTTTCCTGTACCATGCAGCAGCCACACTGACTCTTCCTTTAGATGTCTGACCTCTAGCTCCTCCCTGCCTTCGAACAAGCTATCTCCCCACTCTTGATGCTCAGACCTCCTTAGGACTTAGCATTTTGTACGTAATTACTTTTTGGTTCACTTGTTTGGGGAATGTCTCCCTCACTAAAATGAAAGCTCCATGGCAACAAGTCCTGTTTTTATCCTTATTCTACAGACCCCTGTCCTCACACAATGCTTACCCAGCACATAACACTGACTCAGCATTTGTTGAATGATGTAATCACCATGTCTCTGACTGTACACATCTTGTGTTATACTTTTTTACTTTATAGACAGTTCCTCATTGTGTGAGAACTCAGTAACAGGGAAGACTGAACAATGATCTCCTATCCCTTCACATATGAAGAAAACGATGGGGGTACTACAGGAGATATTACAGGGGGGAAAAAAGCTGTTTCTTGTATCCATTTCTTCTTTCTCTTCACCTGTCCTTCCTCTTCTCTGTTTCCACTTATTTCATAAAATTGATGATAAGGTAAGGTCATGTGTTAGTAGGGAGAAAGGAATATTTAGGACTACATTAAGAACCTTTTGCAGAACTGCTCTAGAGTTCCAGGCAGAAAGTATGGCCTTAGATTCAGATAATTCCAAGTCCTCAATGATTCATCTCATAAACTTAGCTATCAGGTTAAATCAAATTAAAACTATGCCAGTTTCTTCCTGCTGCCAAGAAGGCGGCGAGGGGAAGTTAGACAGTAGGAGAGCACAGGTTGGCAGGGGAATCTGTGGATGACAATTTCACGGCCACAGAAGAGGAACAGAACTTCACTTCCAGCTTCCACTATAACTGAAGTCTTTCTCTTTGAACTCTACTGACCATAGTTGCATGGAGAGTTGTGAAGATCGCACTTGAGGCAGGAAACTAAACTCAGTTAGGGAGTTCTAATTCTATTCAAATAGAATTGCACCTCGGATCCTTTTCCCTGGCCTAGTATATGTACATTTTTATAATTTTACAGTAATCTAACAATGGTGAAACTATTTAAGTTTCCTTGGTTTAAACTGTATCAGTGTGTGTGCAGGGAGTTATTGAGCAAAAAAAGAAACAAAAATTTTTGTTTCTTTCATGGAACATGGAACATGTTGCATGTTCACTGAAAAACTCATGAACATGGTCAACAGTGTGGTGATTGCTGGCAGCAGGGTGTTGGAGAGAGGTGGAGGGGGATTTGGGGAATAAATGGTGAAGGAAGGAGATTGGCTTGATGTGGTAAACACACAACACAGTGTACAGATGAATCATGCACTGGAAACCTGTACATTTTTGTTAATGTCACCCCAATAAACTCAATAAAAAGAAAGAAGAGTCACCAGGAAGTTTATCAACTGTACCTCCATGATTTCATCAAGTGCAGATTTCTTTTTCTTTTCTTTTGGTTGAGCTGAGCTCCGGGAAGATTCTTTCCGTTTCACTGATGCTGCAGTCTCTATCACCTTTAGTGCACTTGGTCCCAAAGAACTGAGAAAAAGAACCATGCTTGTTAACAAAAACTATACACAGACAAAGGCTTTAGAATGTGCAGAATAAACAACATGATTCATTTATAACAGATTAGTCAAAACACTGAAGGACCCATTTGTATCCCTTACAGGACTACTGGCACCAGGAGAACATGTAACCCTTCCTGTGTTTAACTACCTCCTACCTCCTCCTCACACTTCAGTGAGTGCCAGTATAATCAGTACAGCACAGAGGTGACAGCATCGGCTTTGGTGTTAAGCAGATCAGGCTTTGAGACTACTTCTAGGACTTGGAGTCATAAGCTTTTCTAAGTGTGAGCTCCTCATCTAAATGGGGATAATAATGTGACCCAACTGGGAGCTCAAATGCAAGGATTAAACATTTGGTAGGAGTCTAGCACATTACTGCCAATTCTATTTTTTTAAAGCAAAGATCTTTTTTCTTTTTTTTTTAAAGATTTAATTTATTTTTTTTAGACAGAGGGGAACAGAGGGAGAAAGAGAGGGAAACATCAATGTGTGGCTGCCTCTCACATGCCCCCTACTGGGGACGTGGCCCACAACCCAGACAAGTGCCCTGACTGGGAATTAAATTGGTCACCCTTTAATTCACAGGCTGACGCTCAATCCACTGATCCACACCAGCCAGGGCTCAAAGCAAAGATCTTAATATACCACTTAAATACTTTTGATTGCCTCACTGTCTAGAGTTGACAGTGTAAGTTCTATTTTTTTAGTGCTCATATAAAATTGTCACCACTGATCCCAGTGGAGTAATATCTCTGGCTTACTATGTTCACTGGCCACTGTAAACAATTTGCTATTGACTGAGCTATGCCCTATGCTTCATGCCTTTGCAAATTTGTACATGCCTCTTTTATACCTTAAATAATCTCTCTCCATTTATCTACATCTGTTAAAAGTTTTTAAGATCCATTATTCATGAGGTTTCTTGAATGTTTTTTTTTGAAATGCCATAGCACTGTAAGACATACATGACACCCCCCCACCTTGTAGTGTGATTATTTAATCTGTCATCTTTACAAAAAATTAAATGTTTGTACAAAGCTACCATGGAGATAACCAAGAAAAAAAGTGTGATGATTAGAAAATACAACAGAATTATTATTGTCCATTATTTGTTCTAAATATTAAAAATTTAAAAAAATATTTAAAGGTCCCATTAGAACATTCTTTTCAGGGAAAAACAGAGGGAGGTCTGACACATACAGAGGAGGTGATATGAAGATGAAGCAAAGAGAAATTTAAAGACCCTGGTCATTAAGACAAGAGGGATGCAGCCATAAGCCAAGGAGTGCCAACAGGTACCAGAAGCAGATTCTCCCCCAGAGGCTCTGGAGGGAGCACAGCTCTGCAGACGCCTTGATTTCAGAATCCTGATCTCCAGAAACAGAAAAGATTTCCACTGTTTCGAGCCACCTAGTGTGTGGTAATTTACTAACAGAGTCATAGAAAACTAATACAAAGGTGATCAATTTGGGGACATTGGGACCAACCTTAACATTCATCTACACTTAGGAATAACAAATAATAAAGGAGAACAAAGAGAAATACAGAAGGGTCTAAAACCATATGACATGTGTTATGATATATTCAAGCCTGTCTTCCAGGTCATATCATATCAATAGCTTAAAAAGAATTTTCAAAGGTACCATATACAGAATTCAATTAACCAATATCTTCATGATACCTAATGTAGGTGTTAATTCTGAAACATTTTGATCAAAGCTATGACATCTGGTAAGCCACTGTGAAGCAGTTATACATTGCTGGCTCAGCCTGCCCACGTCCTTCAACTCTCCTAGCCACTTCAGTCATGCAAATAGGTGCTAGCCTATAAATTAACCCCTGCTCCCTGCCCCACATGAGGGCCTTAACACACAACATGTAAAACACAGCTTAAAGCTAAATTCACATATATACTGGTACCTCCCTGAACATCTCTTATATTTAGCCTTTAAACCTCAACTAAATTGACTGCATTTGCACAACACAAACAGTGAATAAATATTTGATAAAAGGATATATAACTAAAAAGGAGGATGAAAAGTGGACAGAAGTGACTACATGCTATATCAGGGTTTAGCCAACTACAGCTTGTGGGCCAAATCCAGCCTATGGCCTGTCTTTATAAATACGATTTCACTGGAACACATCACATTCATTTGAGCACTGCCTACATCTGCCTTCCCACTCTGAAAGCAGAGTTAAATGAATGGTTGTGACAAAGACATACCTATGACCCAACGATGTCTAGAATATTTACTGTGTGGCCCTTCACAGAAAAGTTTGTGGACTCCTGCCTGTACTACACTATCTAGAAGTGAAAGCAATTATTACTGAGTGCCTACTAGTGTATTTATACTACACTAGGTGACAGTGTTAAGGAGATAGGTTAATAAGTCTTTATTCTCAGAAAAATCACAACACATCAGATAAAACAAAAAATGTATACCCTAGCTAACATTTAAACTTGCTAAGGGCAATGATAGGAAAATAAGCAGTACTCCAGCAGCACAGAGGAACCACTAAGTGGGGAAGGATGCATGGAGAAGCAACAGTTTATCTATGTGAAGCCATTAAACAAAAGAAGCCTTTTTTCAAAAGACAGTCATCTCATGACAGGCAAATAAGAAAAAAACAGCTGCTAAAAGAAACCACACACACATGCACAAAAAAACCCCAACCAGCCATCAAACACAAACTAACAAAAATAGAACCAGAAAAAAAAAAACTTATTCACAATACCACAGCTTTTAAAATGTAGTCATCAACATTTCACAAAACTTCTCAAATTCTAAGATACCTGTTCATGTAGCTCACCTTGACTTGGAAGATGTTGCTGTTGAACTACATGCTCCTTTATTCAAATTAAATGTCACTAGAAGAGAAAAATTGGTATTCCATGTATTTCAGGAAAATGATAATAAAATGTATCAGATAAGATACCACAGTATATCCACATAGAAATTCATGGGCAGTCTGTCGTCATCGTTTTCCATGAGCACTCTGAATAAATGAAAGCAGGACTGCTGCTATGCAGAAGTCATGAATTCCTGTAGAATATACTGGATGGATGCTTACAGGGCTGGGAAAGATCTTCATGATCCATCTGTAGCACAGCCTTGGCCGCCTCTCCACTCCACTGCCCCAGCTCCCCTCACTAATAGAGATCCAATTTTGTTTAGGCGTACATACCTCTCACACATGGTGCAGAGGATGTTATGGGCTGAATGCTTGTGTCCCCCAAAATTCACATTTGAATTACTTGAAACCTAATGCCAAGGTGACAAGACTATAAGGTGGGACCCTTGGGAAGTGATTAGTAAGGTTCTTATGGTCTAAATAAATCAAAATCATCTCATTCGCTTCCCAGTGACTGTTCTTGAGGTAGACATGTGCTAGATTGGCCAATGACATTCAAAAAGAACTCCACTGGGGGGAGAATTATCATCTAGAAAACCTTCCTTACTCATAGGGTACTCCAGAAGGGATGTTCTCTGTCATCCTCTGGACAGTGGTTGGTCTGCAGTGATGGCTGGAAGTGCCTGCAGCGGCCATGTGTCCAGTTGCTAAGAGTATGGCATCCTGAACTACCCCACCTCTGGGACTCTCAGCATGGTAAAACACTTCCTTATTGTTAGGTCAAATTGTTACTTGCCAGTTTTGTTACTTACAGCTGAGGGCATCCCATCCAATTTGCTAGCACTGCCTTTTCATTTTATTGATGAGAACGATGCAATTCAGACAGATTACGTCTCACTAAGCATGCTGTTAACTTTTTAGCAGAACCAATATAAGAGCATTCACATTAAAAAAAGAAAAACAAGTAAAATTACCTTTTTCTTCATCATTTTCTCTGCTTAATTCTGTAAAAACAGGAGCTTCCTAAGGGGGAAGGAAAGTTTGAAGGTTTGGTTCATAGAGAATTTACTATTAGTATTCATTATTCCTAAATTAGGACTTTCTACCTGTAATGCAAGGCAGCCCTAAGATACAACTTGAAAATGATTGAGACTCTAATCAAGAAATTACATGTATTATAAATATTCTCCAATTGAAAACTATCTTACAGAATTTTTAAAAATCTTTTGTTCATTACTGTACCCCCTGTGCCTAAAGGAGTGCCTGGCCTGCAGAAGGGACCCAATAAATATTTGTTAAAATAAATGCCTTGATCTAGTTATTCTAACCCCTGAACCACCACCATGCCCTTCCTTCCCCATTTACCTGGATTCTGACCACCAATAACAAGCCTTCTCAACACATGGGTTATATCTACCTTCAAACATTTCACATCTGCCCCAGGCTGGAGCAAGCTTTGGCTCTCTGTGTTCCTACACAGTGTTTATCTCTAGTCCTGCATTAACTACAATCAGGAGAAATTATCGATTTATTTCTTCCCCATTAACTATTGCCTCTTTTTAGAGATACAAATATTGAGGTTTAGAAGATAATTACACAAGATTGTGAAGTCAGTATGTCAGGGATTGACCCAAGTTTGTCTCAACTCCAAAATCTGGGCTTTTACATTCAGCTCTGTACTTCCTCTCTTAGTTAAGGAATAATATCTACAAAACTCAATCCGATGCTTAACAAAACAAGCAATTCTGTTTCTTTATCCCTTTTTCTATCGTCTCTCTCAATCACATTGTTGCCCACCTGCTCTTTTCCTTCCAGCCCTCTTCTCACTTGCTCTTCAATAAATTTGGCAGTTTTTTCTTCATCATCAAGGTCCTGCTTCTTCTTTTTCTCTAGTTCCAGTTGCCGGCGGATAGTTTCTGGGTCCCTGTCTATATACTGAATGTACCAGCCTTTCGGTGTCTCATCCACTTTACACAAGCCTTAAAAATATTAAGCAGACACCATAAATTGGTATACAATCAAAGCTAAAGGTAAATGCAAATGTGTTCTATCTCTGCTTTATTTACTCATTCATTCAAATATACAAATTCATGCAGTACATGAATTTTCCATATTCACAGTTAATGAGATTTAGATATTTTAAGCAGAATATTTTATCTCTTTGAACACAAAAAATTACTGTTCTGAGTTTTAACTAGTAGGCTGAAGCAACATATTTAAATGAAGAAAACATAGAAAAGAAGTATTATCTTGCTTAGTAATTATTCAACTGTGTATAAGTGTTTGACATCCAATGAGTACATGATATTCTGTTAATTAAATAGAAATTAGTCCACAAAAATGGAATAAAATAACACACTTGAATAAGTACACATTAACACAAAACTTCCTTCTCTTTTCTTTTCCCCAATTTTTCATGCTATGAAGACTAAAAATGGAAAAAGAAACAATAAATTTTAAAAATCTCCTTAAGAAGAGGTAACAAGTTTCCTAAAGTGAAATGAATATGGGCGTGATGGGGGGAGGAATAGAAGAGGATTGATAATAATCCTTAATCTAAAAGAGAAGTTGCTTCAGTGATAAATCTTGGCTCTGTCCAAAGAGCAATTCTAGATATCCATACTCAACTATAATATGTAAAATCAACCCTGGAATATTATGCTTATCTCCATCAGTTTTTAAACTACCCTACTCATCTTCTTTTCCATAAATTTACACAGAAACTATAACAACTCTCCTTGCAATGGAACCACATACCAACTGTTCAAATATGTCTTATTCTTACCTTCTCTGCCCAGCCACTTGGTAAAATCAGTCAGAGTCTCCCACTGAGTGGCATTCATATGGATGTGCTCTCGGTGGCTGATATATTCATTATAAACAATGTTGTTGTGAACTCTCTTAGTGCCTAAGAACAAAATATGGAACTGTTGATCCTGAATAGGTTATAAGACTAAAAGTTACTATGTGCACAATACTTAAGATGCTTACCAAAGCGTCTCCTGAGAAGTTCTAGAAAGTCATTTCTGAATTCCCTAATAAAGAAAGGAAAGCATTAGGTAATATCTATAAATATATAGCATTACCTTCCTGAAATTTAAGCCATTGAACAGTCTGAATTTTCAAAGGATGTAGGGAACATTTACTGAATATCTGTTAATAACCTTTAAAAACTGAACAAGGAAACTATCGCAAAAGATTATAGCTTTCAAGAATTAAAGTTATGAGTCAGTTTGGAGTTGAAACTTTTTGTCTTAGCAAATTAGCCATAGCAAAAGTGACCATCATCTTTGGAGAGCATCCTTCATGGAGCCTCTTAGCACTACCAACTGTGGCACAACAACCCCATTCTACAGATGATAAAAAAAAACCAAAAAACAAAAAACAAAAACCTCTTATTCCATAGATAAACATAGGTAAATAAAACATAAATCTTCACCTAGGCTACCATCTAGCAGAGCCAATCATAACAGAAGTCAAACTGAAAAAGAGATGTAACAAAATGTCAGAGGAAGAGTTGAGGGAGATACTCAGAGGTGCCCAGAGGTGATTTTGAATATGAGAGGTGAAGCATAAATAGGACTTTTACAGGTGAGGAAGAGCCCATTTCCAGCTGGCACAGAGACAGGAAAGCTTCACACATTTGAGAAATGACAATCAAATCTGGAAAACACTGAAGGCAGATAAAAATAACTATGAGAGTGGGGGTAGAATAACAGGGAGAAGACATAGTGGGAATATGTTAGGGCTAATTTTTTAAGTACCTTGTAGGTCATGCTAAATAGGTTGGTTTTGTGCAGACAATGGACAAACATAAAATAATTTACTTAGGAGTTACTCTGTGAAAATCTGTGATTTGGGAAGATAATTCTGGTGGACAGTATATAATAATAATTCTCATAGTGTGGTCCCAGACCAATAGCATCGACATCACCTGGGCGCTCGATAGAAACGCAAAGTCTACAGCCCATCCCAGAGCTACGGAATCAGAAAGTGGGTGTTGGGGGTCTGCCATTCTGCCTTCACAAGCCCTCAGTGTGATTCTAACATACGCACTGGCTTGGGAACCACAGGCATAGAACGGGTACAGTACGGGCAGGAGCTGCAGGTTGGGAGACGAGTAAGAAAGTCACTGAAATTTTTTAGGTGGAGACACTGAGGATGATTACTGGGCTGTGAAAATGGAAAAGGCATAATTCTAAAGGACACTGTAGAGAATCCACCTGAGCGAATTCCCAGAGGACTCCGAGGTTTACAGTTTAGCAGTCTGCGTAGGGAGTTATCAGCCAGCACAGGAAACCAGAAGGTGTGGTGGGGAGAATTCTAACTTCAGCTTTAGAAATACTGACTTTGAGACAGCCTTCAGAAATATAGATTAGAACTGCCCAGAAAACAAAAACAAACAAACAAACAAAAACCCCTGTAACCAAGACAGATGTTAGGAATGAACATCCAGACTTCAGAGTTTATGTTTATTCAAACATAAAGGTAACAGAAGAATAATTAACTCATGAAGACTGTGTGAAGTGGGATGCAAAGAAGCCCAGCAGGCACCCCGAAGGCCTTCCTACATTTGAGGAACTAGAAGAGAAAGAGGAGTTAATGAAGGAAGTGAGCACAGAGAGTAGTAGGGAAGAAACCAGGGAAATGTAAATCAGAGAGGTGTTTTAATTGTAAGTTAAGACCATTATCTACTGAGGAGAGATCAAGGAAGAGGAAGATGGAAAAAGGCATGAATGACTCTTCGGGGCCTGACAGAGGTGCAAGGCAGCTACACTGGACAGAGTGAATGGGGGTAGCAAGGAAAACACAGAGGGTAGGGGGCTCTTGCCAGAATGGTAATTCCCAAAGTGTGCCATTTGTACCCTGGTGGTATTCATGATGATCCTAAGATCAAAACTCCTAGAACTTTAAATAGCAAGAGACAGATTGAAGCAAGACTAAATACTATTAATGATTAACAGCTAATATTAAGTCTTCTAAACAGTTTAAAAGTATTAACTCATATAACCTCAGATAAACCCTATGAAGGAAAGACAATACTTGGAAGAGGGTACTGTTTTTAGTAAAGATGAGAGGAAAGCCCAGAAAAACCTAAGTAATTCACCGAGTCAGATAGCTCACAAGTTGAGAAGCCCAGATTTGAAGGATTTAAAGTCAGGCAGTCTGACTCCAGAGCTGTGCTCTTAGCCACACCTGTTTTAGAGAAGATAGTTTTGTTTGTTTGAAGTGAAAGAAAAGAAAAGCTGAATCTTGAGAAACATTTTTTTAACAATTTCATATTATAATAAATTGTCCAAGGAAGATAGGAACTGAGTACAAAGACAACATAGCTATCATGTTGTATGTTAAGGAATAAACAGAACCTCCAATATATAAAATATTAAGCATCTATTAAATGTCCGACTGAGTAAAGCTTATGATGTAAGAATGTCTTTTAGTTACTTACTCTGAAAAATAATCCATAAACTGCTGAGGATTTTCTGAAGCCAGCAATAGTTGCCTCTGATGAGATTCGGACATACAATGACACTTAAAGCCATTCTACAAAAAATGTAAAGAAAGTAGTTAAATTCTGATCTAGGTCATCACAATGGGGCCTAAGCAGAAGCATTTAATTAAACTCTAAAAAAGATGTACTTTGATGGTAAACTGTAAAAATTAATAAAATCACTAGCCATAAGCACCCTATTTTTATTTTTACTATTTTTTATTAAGTTGAATTTTGTAACCATCCTAATCAAAGAATAACTGTAGGTATTAGAAAAATAGTGTGTTAGAAAACAGACATGAGTAAGAAACATTATTGTGCACAGTAACATAAGAATGATTTCAGGGTTTGTTCGTGTTTTTTTGACTCAACAAACTTCTGCGGAGCACCTACTTCACACAGTGTTATACAAGCACTTCAAAGAATATAATGAAATAAAATGGGTCATTAATTTCCATTAAGGATACTATTTTTTCACCCACTTTCCTCTACTTTAGCTATTATCCAAAATACATTGTTACATATTACATAAACCTAGTGTAAATGCCCTAAAGCTGTATCTTATCAGATGATTATAAAAGCACAGAAATTTTGACTTTGTATCTGTTCAACGTAGCATTTGAATCTGATTCTTCACTAGTAATAGAAATGAAAAAATGTGCCTCTCCTTCTGTACCCATCTCAGTCATTAGCACTATACCACACACCCAATCACCCAAGCCAGGATCAAGGCTGGCATCCTAGTGTCTTTCTCCTTCATCCTGCACTCCATTTATTACTGAGCCTACTCAGCTTTCTAAATCAGTATCTCTTATCCAGTCTCTCTGCTCAATCCCATGGCCACTATCCTGATTTCATCTGTCTTGATTAGGGTAGTTTCCTTATCTTTGGTCATCCAAAGACCACCTATATAATTCTTGCTCATCTGTGTGCTACCCATGCATTACTCTTACTTAAATGTATCTTAAAAAGAAACTTGGTGTCATAAATGAAAAACCAGTCCCATTTTTCAAAAATTAAAAGTAAGTCAATAAAATGAAAGCAAAATAATGTTATTAAACCCTAGAAATACAAGGGAGTAGATGAGCAGGAGTGGAATACTCTGGACCTGACATTACTCCCCTTCAATCTTCCAACGTTGAGAGACAGAAACCAGAGGCAGAACTTTTGGGGTCAACTTCTCCTCCTCCAGGCTGTCCTCTCAGGTAGGGAAGGGAAATAAATAGATCTGGAGGCAAACAGGCCAGAACCACCACAAATGCCTTAAAGGAAAGAATTAAGTACTTATCTTCCCTTCCTATTGGAACTGTATTTGAGGATAACATTTGACTGATGAGAAAAAGCTCATTTTTACAAATGAATAGCAGCCAATAACAAATCTATTGTAGAAAAAATTTAAAAAGTAACCCCTCTGCAACTCCTAATGAAATAAGTGACTCAGGTGTAGATGCTAAACCACACAGGAGAAAGGCAATGGAAAACTAGGTATATGGTCATGATTCCAAAGTATCATCCTACCAGTTACTTGCTCTTGCAAGATAGAAAATATTACTTTCTAACATCCTTTTTACTTAATCATATGGGTTTCCTTACTTGATGCAATATGAAATACACTCAATCACCTATGAAGTATTCATCCCCAAAATATTTAACCTGAACTTAATCAAGTCTTTAGAAGTAAAAAAACTACACAAGTTAGAGAAAGAAGGCAAAAGACAATGACAAGGAAACAATTTAACATATACAGAGTAGGAATGCTCTGATAATGGTCTGACCTCGTCTCTCCAAGTAAATGGCAAGAGTGGAAGAGAAGGGAGGAGGAAGTGGGTCCTATTGTAAATTTACAATTTAGAGGCAATTAAAAGTCCTAATAATGTGAAGAACAGAGACTTTTATGGCAGTGAAACTACTAGTCTACACAATACTACAACAGTGGATACATGTCATTATACATTTGCCCAAATTCACAGATTGTCCAAAACCAAGAGTGAACCCTAATGTAAAGTATGGATTTTGGTGATAATGACATGTCATTATAAAACTTTTCAAAAAATAAAGTTTATTTTTTAACAAGTCCTAATAACCAAATCCAATTCATAGGTTTTGATTGGATCTTGGTTTTTTTAAAAAATTGTTTAAAAAGCATTTGGCAGAACTAAGGAAATGTGAGTATGGTGTATCAGATGAAATAAAGAATTTTTATTAATTTTGTTATGTGTGACGGCGTATCTTTTGGCTCCGCAGAAAAATATCCGGATATTTTAGAAGTGCATATTTAAGTATTTAAAGGTGAAATATCCCTAAGTTTGTGATTTACTTTAAAATATTTAAGAAACAAGTAAATATGACAGAATACTGAAATGTTAAATCTGGGTAATGGATATATGGATGTTTAATGTACCAGTCTCTAGTTTCCTGTGTGAGATTTCCACCTTGACTTAAACAGCAAGAACTAAAGAAAAACGAAAACGAGTAACAGTATCAATGTTATTCAATGTTGAGTCCCACCTAAAATATCTCATCTCACATGCACAAACAATGGATTAGATTATTCCTACTGCCCAACGTTCATCCATCCTTCCCTGATTCAATCTCCAAAGAAAAATATCACGTCACTAGCCTGCTCTCAATTCTTCAAGGCGATTCATCCCTCATTAATGCAAAAAAGTGTAAACTCCACAGCAGGAAACATAAAACTTTTCAAAAACTACCCAAAGACCTCCTGAGGTCTTTACACATATTGCACTCATTTACAATGCACAACAATCTTACAAGTAGGTATAGTTATTGTTCCCATTTCACAGGTAAGTAAACAGACAGAGAGAATGTAACTAACCCAAGACCACACAGCAGCAAGTAGTGTGGTTAAGTTTCATAATTCTCAGTCTGACGCGAGTCCACATCTTAACCACAATAATATCCTGGCTCTAGCACATCGTAGCTGCTCCATAAATTGTTGTTAAATGAGTGGCGTCCAATAACTTACTTCTTCTTTTTCATCTGACCCTGAAATGAGGTGTGAATCCTTATCATATCTTTCTCTTAAGAGTCACGTCGTCAAAGGTGATTGTTATTGCCCAGGAGCCTAGCATTTAATTATTCAAATCTCCGTTTTCCGACACCTTGAGTGGAATCATTTCGAGCTGCAAAACCTTTTCTTATTTCCCATTTCTTTGGGGGGGTCAACTGGGAGAAAAGAAGTGTCAAAGGCCAATGATTTCCCACTAGGACGGGGGCTGCAGGGAAGGATGTCCATACGGTGTTGACTAGTTGACTCGCCCAGTACAGACCCGTGATTAGGGACCTGAGATCCACGCCTTCACGGTCATCATCAGGGACTAGAGCCCGGATTTCCAGCCGGACTTAGCCAAGGAAGAGGACTGGGCTTGGGGCTATCCCCCAGGTTAGCTCACCTCGTCCCGGCACTGCTTCTGGCACATCTGGCAATACCAGCGCAGCTTCTGAAGCCCCTTGGATTTGATCCTGTTGGCGATAGCCTTAGGAGTAAGGAAATCCGACTTCCCCATTGCGACCACCGGAGAGCTAAGACCTCGGAGCCCACCGTACTGTCAGCCGGAAACGGAACCGGACTGACCGGTGGGCGGAACAAATACCAGCTAGGAGCCGGAAAAAGGTGGGGCCTTGGTAGGCTGGGCCTCCAACGCTCGCGAGGTTTACGTCCGTTTGGCTTCAGGAAGCGAGGCTGAAAAAGAAAGCGGGATAGGAGTGGGCGTGGGGAAGCTCTTGCACTTGCGCAGTGAGACCTGTCTGACCGACCTTCAGCGGGGCCGTATGCCACCATGTTTTCTCGAGCGGGCGTCGTAGGGGTCTCGGCCTGGGCGGTGCAGCCACAATGGTATGGCAGCTTGCGGTAGGAACGGAAGGGTGCAAGGAATGGAAGAACTCGATTAGAGGGAAGGGGAAGTGGGTGGAGGGGAGTGGGGCGCAACAAGGGTCTCAGGACGAGCCAGGCCCCTGGTCCCGCGGAGGCCCGGGCCTCAGGAAGCGCCTCCTATTCGGAGAGCTCACGCGAAAGGTCTCGAGAGACCACAAGGTCACGCCACTTCTCCTGAAGTGGGATGGGGCAGGATGAGGGCCACGAGGAGTTGTCATCTTGTTCCTCGGGTTTGAAACTTTAGTCCTAATTAATTTCAGGGCTGTCTTGTATTCATTCATCGCATAAGTAATTGCAGAGCTCCTGTTCTGTACCAAGCAATGATTGTGGTGCAGTCTTTTCCTGAGCCCACAAAGTGAGGGGGAGGGGAGAACCAAAGGCAAGGTCTAGGGGAAGGTTAAGTTGTGCTTTAAGTCCTTGAAGGCTTTTGAAACTACCCAGTGTTTGGCAGGGTTTGCATGGGCCAGTGTACAGCGGAGTTAACACTTGAAGAGCTGTTTGATTCAGGCAGAACGTTTATTAAGCACCTACCACGTAATAGGGGCTTTGTTGGGCACTAGTGAATCAAATAAGTGCCCTCGTGGGCCGAGGGTAGTTTGGGTGCAAAAGAGACCTTAAAAATATGTTGGCGAGGAAGAGAAAGACACCTTGCACTATCCTGAAACCATTATGCCAAAGCAGTAGCCCTGCAAGGTCATGAAATTGTCCCAAGGTCCTGAGAGGAGGAGGAGGTAGATTTAAGTACCTAACTGCTGTGTAATTTTTAACAATTTTAAGCATTGGTTCCCGAAAAAAAATAGCATATTAGAAATCCTAGGACGAATAGTCAGATAAAGGATGGTTTGTGGGACCATCTAGTAGGATGAAATGTCTTGATGCTAGTCAAAGTCTGGGACCATTTCGGACACAATACTAAGGAGATTATTAGTTATAGGCTGGGTGTAGCAATTCCCTGGGTTTACAATAAGGGAGAATTCAAGGAGCTATAACACTAAACTAGATTTTTGTATCCTAGTTTATGTGAAGGGACTATACAGTATTAATAGAAATAGGTATGTTTTTCATTAAGCAAAATATTTAAAACAATAGGCAAGATTTTTAGGGTAAGGAATTAATGTAATGCGAAGTGCCTACATAAAAATGTTGGTGGATTTGCCTTGGGAGTCAGTTTTTTCTAATATTGGAAAAGAATATTCATGAGAATTAGGAAGTTACCTTTGTCGAATTCTCAGTTGTGCCATTTGCAAATCACTTGGCACACATTTGTTAGTTTCCTGGTCTGCATTAAGTTGCTAAAACGTGGTGGTCAACTAAACAAAAGACATGTTCTTAGTGATTTAGCTTGCAGAACAGTTCTTGGCATGTGGTGGTGCTCAGCAAACATTCACCCTCCTTCCTTCCCTATCTTACTGTGTATTAATGTTACCTGTCAGTATATTTAAAACCTTGAGTGGTATCCGGGTTGATCTTTTAAAAATGTGAAGAGTTCCTGAAATAAGGACAACATATTTTGCATAACACTGTAGAAATAACCTTTTTTAAAACCCTGTAAGACAATTTTAAGATCTTTTAATAAAGAATTGTTTTAAATAAGAGCTCCTTAAGCCTGAGAGGAGTAATGCCACAGGCCTATATTGGAACCTCAGTTACCAGATGAAGGTCATAGTCCCTGACCTTAATCCCTTTGGAATATTGCCTTTAAATTGGTGGATTATGAATGTTCATCAAACATTGGTATTCCACTGTGGAAAGCATGTTCTGTCTTTTTTGTGTTTTCTGTCACTCTTGAGGCCTGATGTCTTCCCTGTCTGTTCTACCCTTCCCTTCCCATTCATTATAATTGACCTTTAAATTCAGAAATGAAAACCGTCTTAAGTACAGAAATAATTCGGAAGGGTACAAAAATACCCTTGCTTTAGCAGAACCATGAAGGGGCATTCCCTTGGTTTTGGTTATTGGAAGCTTTTAAATGTGCAGTTAGGTGGTTGTTATAGTTTTTGCTTCAAGGAGGTTTCTGTGCTAACAACATTAAGCATGAGGCTAAATAAAATTGTGATGAAATTATTTTAATTGTTTAAGGGATCAGAAAGTACCTTAAACTTTTAGAAATTAACTTTTTTTAAAAAGTAGCATTTAAGAAAATGGAAATGAGAAATTTGAGGAAAAGAGTCTCTGCTTTTTCTGTCTCAAATTAGGGGAAAATACATCTCTATTTCCTACTGTTCATACACTCTTTAAAATGGAACATTTTATGATAGAAGACCAGTGGCCATAAATTGAACTAGATACATTGAAAAGAAAGAGAGATGGCATTTCAGGAGAGAAATGGAAGATTTTCATCTGAAACTAAGAGCAGATATTTATTTATAAATAAAAAGTGTGAGGCAGCAGCGTATAGCTTAAGATGGACTGGAGCCAAACCGCTGTGGTGTGTATCCTGACTGCCTCTCAACTGGCTGTGTGACTTCGGACAAGTTAATGTCTATGTCTCTGTATCATTTCTTTGTCCATTAAATAGAGGTGATGATACTACACAATTAATGGGTTAGTGTGAGGATTAAATGAGTCAGTATTTGTAAAGAACCAAGAGCAGTGGAAGACATGCTAGTGTGGATCCAGGTGTATTGACTGAAAAATTAAAAAAATGAGTTTATAACGATGGTGTCTGTGTAAAATACCTGAGAAGGCTTATTGTGCTTGTGAATGAAGACTCCATCATGGGCGATGGTGAAGAAGTGTGAGGGAGTCGTTTTTTTGGTTGAGGGGCAGGTGATGAACTTCATGCAGGCATTCAATATTAGAATTAGACATACTTCATAATTTTCCTTAATTTTAGTGAATGCTGCTTCCTTGATTTTTATACTATACAGCATTTATATGCTCATTAAAATTCTTTGATAAATCATTCACCCAGCATCCTTGCTGACTTCCTCCACATTGCCTTCTGCAGCTTTCCTAACAATGTTGTACAGTCAGCAGATAATGGTAATCCACAATCTGTGTGATTTTTCCATCCACATTTCTAGTTTCTCAATCTCCTAAATGAATATCAAGACAGGGTGCAATTTTCCAGAACATAAAACTGATTCAGAAGTTTTGGTTTGCAAATACTGTATATTCAGTAGACAGGGCAAGCTAGAGATTTTAGATCAGCTCATGGTTATTCTGTACTCAAATTGTACTTAAAAAATAAAATTGTAACATAGATTGACATCTTTTTTAGAAGTAAGCGGAGACTAAACGTGAGAGCGCTTCAAAATAGAAAATTAGGCCATGAGCAAAGCATGAAGAATCACAAAAGATCCTACCTTTTCATACCTCATTTGGGACACTATGGAAACCAGAAACACTGTGTTCATCCAAATATGGCATGCAATTCAAATTTGTCCACATCTTGCTCTCTGACTAGAAACTTGTGTCGGTTAAGTTGGACTGTCAGCCTATAACCATAACGTCCAACTGTCACTGTTTATAATCTATAAATTTAGAATGTTTGGAGTGAAAAAGTCCTTATACCAAAAAAGGGGTCAGTTTTCAAGTGCTATTTGTTAATGGAATGGTCATTATGTCTGATAAGTCTGTACACAAAATAGCAGTGCTTGTCAGTATTTAACAGCTTTAATCTTTAGTAAATCCATTCTAACCAAACCAATATTTTCACAAAGTCTCCTTCCTCTTATTTCCATATTTTTCTTTAGCAGTGTGATACCAGTAGTAAGATAAGTCGAGATTTTTAAAGATGACTGTTTTGGTTTTGACCTTTCAGACTTACTTTTATGCACGTAAACAATCACAACAATGGAATCAGATAACATTCCATGTCATAACTTGCATTTAAAGTTATTAATAGACTTTATTTTTAGTACAGTTTTAGATTTATAGAAAAATTGAGCATATAGTATAGCATTCCATATATCCACACCCCTCTTCGAACAGTATCCCCAATTATTAACATCTTGCATTAGTGTGGTATATGTACAACAATTAAGGAATCAATATTAATACATACACCAAGGTCCAGAGTTTAAGGTCACTCCTATTGTATAGTTCTATGGGTTTTCATAGATGCATAATGACATGTGCCTATCATTATAGTATCATACAGAATATTTTTGCTGCCCTAAAAAATCTGTCCCCCAAATCCTGGCCACCACTGACCTTTTTACTGTTGGTATAATTCTTTCAGGAATGTCATATAGTTAGAATCAGTATATAAAACCTTTAAAGATTGGCTTCTTTCACTGAGCAATATGCAGTTGAGGTTCTGTCCTGTCTTTTTGTGGCTTGATAGGTTCTTTTTATTTCTGAGTAATACTCCATTCTGTGGATTTACCATTTTATCCATTCATTCACATTGAAGGACACCTTGGTTACCTCCAATTTTTGATGAACATGAGTAAAGCTACTATAAGCTTCATGTGCTGGTTTTTGTGTAGACAAACGAGAAGTTTTCAGCAAAATAGGTTAGATACTAAGGAGCATGATTGCTGGATCATAAGTTAAACTATGTTTAAGATATGTAAGAAACTGAAACCATTTTTTCATTCCCACTGGTAATGAGAATTCCTTTTGCTCCATATCCTCCTCATCAGTTGGTATTGTCTGTTAAATTTTAGCCATTCTTACAGGTTTGTACTTATATCTCATTGTTTCAATTTGTAATTCCCTAATGACACAGGATACTGAACATCTTTTTATATGCTTATTTGCCTCCTGTATCTCTTGGTGAGGCTTCTCTTCCAATCTTTTGCCCATTTTTTAAATTTGGGTTATATTGTTGAATTTTAAAAGTTCTTTTTCTATGTTGGGTAACAGTCCTTTATCAGATACGTGTTTTGCAAATATTTTTTTCCAGTGTGTAGCTTGTCTTCTCATTCTCTTAACAGTGTCTTGAAGAGCAGAAGTTGTTAAATTTAACAAAGTCCAGCTTATCAATTATTTTTCTTTCATGGATCATGCTTTTGGTGTTTTACCTAAAAACCTGGCCAAACCCAAAGCATCTAGATTTTCTCCTGTAGTATCTCATAGAAAATTATAGTTTTGTGTTTTACATTTAGATCTGTCATCCATTTTGGGTTAATTTTTATAAAATGTGTAGAATGTTGTCTAGACTGCTAGTTTTTTGCATATATCCAGTGGTCCGGCACCATTTGTAGAAAACAGTATCCTATCTCCACATAATGACTTTTGCTATTTTATCAAACTTACATTGATGTATTTGTGTGAGTCTGTTTCTGGGCTCTCTGTTCTGTTCCATTGATCTGCTTAGTGCCAGGGTGATCTGTCTTGTAATTTTATAGTAAATCTCGAAATCAAGTAGTGTCAGTTCTTGGGCTTTGTTCTTCTTCACTATTGTGTTGGCTATTCTGGGTGTTTTGCCTTTTCATGTAGACATTAAAATTAGTTTATTGATAGTCACAACGTAACTTGCTGAGGTTTTGATTGAAATTGTATTAATCTATAGATCAAGTTGGGAAGAATTGATGTGTTAGCAACATTGAATCTTCCTATTTATGAATATGGAATCTCTTCAGTTATTTAGATCTTTCATTTCTTAGTTTTGCAGTTTTCCTCATATAGATCTTAGGTATATTTTGTCAGGTTTATATACGTCTTTGTGCTTTTTTTAATTGTAGAGTATATATAGAATTTATCATCTCAACCATTTTTAAGTCTACAATCTATGTTGTTGTTGGTTTTTTACCTTGAAACTTCAATTGCTCATAGCTGGTATAAAGAGAAGTGATTAAATTTTGTATATATCTTACTATAATTGGTTATTAGTTCCAGGAGTTTTTTTGCCAATTCTTTGTGACGTTCTGCTGAGATAATCATATCACCTATGAACAAAAGCAGTTTTATTTCTTTCCTCCCAGTCTGTGTCCTTTTATTTCCTTTTCTCGTCTTACTGTATTTATTAGGACATCCGGTATGATGTTGAATAGGAGTGGTAAGAGAGGAAGGACATCCTTGTCTAGTTTCCAGTTTTAGGGAGAATATTTCTACTTTCTCATCATTAAACAGTAGAGTGTTTTGTAAATGTTATTTACTGGGTTAAGAAAGTTTTCTTTGTTAAGAGGTGATTTATCATGAAAGGGTATTACATTATATCAAATGCTTTTTCTACATTTCTTGATCATATGATTTTTCTTTAACCTGTTGACATGATGGATATTACTGTACCTGATTGTTAAATGATGAACCAACCTTGCATACCTGGAATAAATCCCACTTAGCTGTGGTGTGTAATTTATTTTAATATATTGTTGGATTCAATTTGGTAATATTTTGTTAAGGATTTTTGCCTCTGTTCATGGGAGGTATTCTCTAATTGTTATTTCTTGTGTTTATGTGGTTTTGATATTAGGATAATGCTAAGTAACCTCATAGAATTAGGAATGTCCCTCTGCTTCTAATCCTATTTCCACTTTCTTTTTGGGGGGAGGCATCAACTACTGTGTTTACTGATAGTTATAAACATGTATCTCAAATCCTCATGTGTTGCTCATACCCATTGCACATTTCCACCAGGTCCCATGGTCTTTTTAACTATATCATATACAAAAATCATTGTCCCCAGGGAGATCACCTGCACCCAGCATATCTATCTTGGTTAATAACAACACTGTCCACTCAGGTCATTCAATCAGGAAATTTTGGGTCATTCTTACGGTTTTCCTTTTCATTCTTAAGAATGTGATCTCACACTTAGTCTCTTGTTGGCTTTGCTGACATCTTAGTCCAGGTCCTTGTTTCTTGTCTGGAAGCCGCAGCAGCCCGTTTAGTCTCCATGTCATCAGTATTCCAAAGTCATTTTGTGCTTTTCACTGCCATCCTAGATACACTGAAAAACTAAACTGATTTGTGGGCTTATAAACATTCATTTCCTGATTCTTTAGTTCTTCCGTGGACCTTACTGGGCCAACACAGGTATATTGTATGGATATAAGGGCTGGAAGATAATTTATGTTGGATAACATGTTGTTTTCCCCCATAGGGCAGGGATCCTCTCATACTTATCTGTCAGTAACATTACATTTAAATCTTATGTGTTATACTTTAAAGACTGTAGAAAAACCTAATGTAAATTTTATGTACATCTAAGTTTTCATGAATCTCGTTTATGATAGTCCTGAAGAATAGTTGCTACTTAGTAAATGTTTATTGAATTCAGTTGGAGAAGCTAAGAATTGGTTGAAATAAACTGTACTTTCATCCTTTTGTTGTGTTAGAGTGTATAGCTGTTATTTGAAAAGATTTTGGTGAACCGAGAAAGTCAAGGAATGCATTTTTTAGAGGTAGCTGACCTTGAGAGTTGAGTAGCCTAACGGGAAATAACTTTTCTGTTGGGAAAACAATACAGGCAAAGACATGGAGGTGGGAATAGAGCATGTATGAATGCCATTGTGATTTCAATGAAAAGTTTGTGTTAGGTCAAATAAAATGAGGCCTTTGATACAGCGTTTGGTATCAGTATTAAGAATTTAAAAATATATATACATTCAGAGTCCTATATTTGAGTAGTTCTTTATGAGGTATTCTTTAAGTAAACATAGTAATAACTTTGAGAGTTTTTAAAGTTATATAATTGAGCTATCTTTTAAAAAACTAAAATACTTTTATAACCTTTATTCTCAGGATCCAAGTTCGAAATATGGCAACTCTGAAAGATAGTAAGTACTTTGTTTCAATATGTGAATTAAGAAAAACTACATTTTGACAAATAACACTTTCAAAATTATGCTGCTTTTTAAAGCCCATTATTTATTTGGTCAAAACCGACAAAATTAATTTATATCATATGTGTGGGTCACTGAACTTGTTTTAGAAAAGACCAGTGGGAGGTGACCATGGTGGTTCTGATTCTATTGTCTATAGAATAATAATGTTTTAATTAAGAAAAACTATTTGTAGATATATAAAAAGGTAATGGAATATGTGGTTGAAGGCCATTTTCAATACCATTTCATATTTTTAATGTATGATTTACCATTTTCTTGTGTTGTCAGCTGAGTCTGACCTTTTATTACTGCTCATTCTAACATTAAGACTAGTTTAGCATCATGCTGTTAATTGATGGTCTAAATGCTAATTATTCTACCTGGCAGTTTAGAAAAATACCGTATTTCATTATATTCACAAATGAAATTATAACTTTTATCGTAACAGCACTTCCGTTTTTCAGTTACCAGGCGACTGAAGTCAATCAAAAACATCCAGAAAATTACCAAGTCTATGAAAATGGTAGCAGCAGCAAAATATGCCCGAGCTGAAAGGGAGCTGAAACCAGCTCGAGTGTATGGAATAGGATCTTTGGGTAAGATTAGAGTGTAATTCACAAATTATGAAGAACTATTTAACGTAAAGATGATCATTTCTAATGACTTCTATTTAGTGCTTACCATGATGGTGGGCCTATTTTGAGTATTTTACATGTACTCATTTTCCTTTTTTTTTATTTTTAGAGGGGAAGGGAGGGAGAAAGAAAGGGAGAGAAACATCAGTGTGTGAGAGATACATCCATTGGTTGCCTCTTGTACACCTCCAGCTGGGGACCCGGCCTGCAACACAGGCAAGTGCTGACTGGGGATCAAACTGGCAACCTTTCTGTTCACAGGCCGGCACTCAGTCCACTGAGCCATACCAGCCACAGCTCCATGTACTCACTTTTTACAGCAACCCTTTGAGGGTAGGAACTGATTCAGCCTCTGCTTTGCAGATGGAAAAAACTGAAGCTCATTGACATCAAGTAACTTGCCTGAGATCAGATACCTATTATGTTAACTTTTTAAGTACTCTGAAAAGTTTTCTACATTGTTCAGTGTACCAATAAAAGAATTTAGCAACATAGTGCATCAAACTCCAGTGCTTGATTTCATGCTATTAGTTCTGATGGGATATTTTAGGACTATGTGGTGGGGAGGAGGTGGTATGCTGCAGTGGAGGGTTGACCAAGTAATCATGGACATAGGTTATGAATACATATGTGAGTGCAGTGTTTAAACATCAACTATAAAGAAAGTGAAATTTGCTCATTTCTAAATTAAAGAAAATATGTCTGTATATTATCTGTGTATCAGAAGTAAATTGGTCTGTGCAGTTTTCTTGTGTTCTTCCATATTTTTTAAACGTACATTTATACTGCTAAAGAAAATTTTCTCGAAATGATAGAGCACTAGGCCTCAGTGGAAATGGCTCCTTGGTTTAAAATAACATACTTAGTTTCACCAAGAGGAGAGTTGCTAAGTTAGGTTTTAGTAATTCTTATCAGCTGCAGCTATTTGATTTCATGTCTCCTTCCCTGCCTAGCACAATACTAAGGTAAGCATCTAGTTGGAGGCTCAGCAGGTGTTCATTGCTAAATTACTCTCTAGTTACTTATGTGAAAAAAAAAAGTCATTTTACTTGGTGGTATTGACAAGTGTAATAAATTTGTTACCCTTCAAAAGTCTATAACCACAAAATTATCTAATAAAGAAGAAACTGGCTTAGATATCTGATTCTATTATTTGTGGAGAAATACCAAAACTCCAACTTAAAGTTGCCAATCAGCTTCTAAAGTCCTTCAAACTAAAAATATACTAAAAATATACTAACTGGTAAATATTAAATGACTAATCAATTTAAATGCTTAAAAGTGTTGCCCTAGCCGGTGTGGCTCAGTGGTTGAGTGCTGGCCTGCGAATCAGAGGGTTGCCAGTTCAATTCCCAGTCTAGGGCACATACAAGCCTGGATTGTGGGCCAGGTCCCCAGTAGAGGACACGTGAGAGGCAACCACACAATGATGTTTCTCTCCCTCTCTTTCTCCTTCCCTTCCCCTCTCTAAAAAATATATAAAATCTTTTTTAAAATGTAAAGTAGGTATTTTATACTGTATAATATAAAATATAAGAAGAAACTTAAAAGAAATATTCTCCCCACTCTACTCAACTTTGGAGTTGAGCATCTCTGCTTTTTATTGAGGATCTCTGGTATTGAAATTTGAAAATCATTGCTCTATACTGAAAAAGGTAGTAATAGGAATTTTGTTGAAATGGGTGAATGTGGCAGCCATGAAGATGAACCTTGCAACTACAGTGAGCACTAGCTGCTAAAGTCCATCCTGCATTTGCTGCTATACCATGCTTTCTGTGGCCTGCTGCTGGCCTGCACCTGAGCACAGGCTGATACAGGCAGGCGTGTTCTTGGGAGACCTAGGGTTCTCAGCAACCTTACTGACTTCCCTTAAATTGTACAGTGATCTGGGAAGCTGCCCCTCAGCCTTCCTTTCCATGGCTCAGACCTGCATCATGGTATGACGACTCTGACTTCCTGTTTTCTCACCGGCATATCTCCTAGTAAAGTCCATGTATATTTTGTCCTGCTGAATCTTCTCTTGGCCTTTGCTTCTTGGAAAACTAGACCACCAAAGTAAGGTTGTTACAGTAACACTCAAAATGAAATTGGCATCATTATTTTAACATCACCAGTTTTTTTATTTTATCCTTACCTGAGGATATTATTGATTTTTACAAGAGCTTGATATGCAGATTATATAAACAGGTCAGCAAAGATTTGCTTCCTGGTTTTTTTCGGGCATGTTGTGTACTGAGGGTTTACATTATTTAGAAGTTTGATAGTAAATAAGTTGTTACACTTCTATAATTCTGGCCTCATTAAAAGTTCTTTAATGGTACCAGAGATATCTTTTAGTCAGTATTTAAGATAAAGTTGCCATTAATGGGTCCTTAGGAACCTTTGTTATATAGAGATTTAAACCTTTTTGGTTTTAATTTTAATTTTTAATGGAATAAGTACATGGGGAGTTTTGATTATATTAGTCAAATGCCACCTAAATTGAAATGCATCATTTTGAAAACAGCCAGCTTTTTTGTATTTAGGATTACTGTATTTAGTATGGATTACATATAAAAATTCTTGCTTTGCTTTTTGTTTGTTTTAAAGCTCTGTATGAAAAGGCTGATATTAAGGGCCCTGAAGAAAAGAAGAAACATCTCCTTATCGGTGTATCCTCAGATAGAGGGCTTTGTGGTGCTATCCATTCCTCAGTCGCTAAACAGATGAAAAATGAGGTGGCTACGCTCACAGCAGCTGGGAAAGAAGTTAAGATTGTTGGAATTGGAGATAAAATCAGGGGTATACTTTATAGGTAATTTAAATATATATTATGGGTAAAAGGGTGCTTTATACGCTTTTTGTTTTGTTTTTATTTTACCATTTTATATACTAGAATGTATAGATTTCTCCTATTTTCTACTTGTGTTTCACTTCTTCATCCAAGCCATAAGTGGAATGCAATGTTAATATCAGAAGCTATTGACATTTTTAAAAGTGAGGAATGAACTCTGGGGAGCTATCATCACAGTCTAGAAATGTCAGAATGAACAATAGTTAATTAGGACTGGAAGAAGAAAAATAAAGGCATAGAGAAATACAAAATAAGAAAGGCCTATTTATTAGTCTTTAGTTCTGTGCAGGTGCTGAAGAAAAGTAATAGCCATGATAATGTATGGAACAACTTAATTCAGTGAACACTCCCCCACCCCAAGCAAAAAATACTTGATCCATAGCGATTTCTTCCTTATTTTCCTGTGGTCTTTTAGAAGAAAAAATCCATTGAACTATTTTATGTGCTCTCTTGTATGTCTCATAGGACTCATTCTGACCAGTTTCTGGTGACATTCAAAGAAGTGGGAAGAAAACCCCCTACTTTTGGAGATGCATCAGTCATTGCCCTGGAATTACTAAATTCTGGGTATGAATTTGATGAAGGATCTATCATCTTTAATCGATTCAGGCAAGAAAATTTTAGAAGTTAAAACTTTTTATATTTATGTTAATATTTTAAAATAAGTAAATGTTTAACAGTTTAAAAGTTATTATTTTGAAATTTGCATTTGTTGTCATTTCTAGGTCTGTCATCTCCTACAAAACAGAAGAAAAGCCCATCTTTTCTCTTAATACTATTGCAAGTGCTGGTACGTAGTTTATGTATGACAGGTATTTTTCCACATAGAAAGGGGAGATTTGTACATTTAGGAAAATAGTTTGTCAGGAGCAGAATGATGCTGGACTGTTTCTATCACCATTTATTGTTTGGCTACTCTTATTCTCTTCCTTCATTAATTGAACAAATAAGTATCTATTGAGGGCATTCATTAGATATGTTTTCTGTCCTTGAGTTAGCCTAGCTAGACATTGGCTTTGCAGTCTCTGTATGCAAACTCTACCTTAAACTCCAGTTAATTTGAAGCTCTAGAATAGAGATTAGAACAGTGTTCACAGCGCTTCTATACATTGGCCCAGTAAGTTTTTGTTTTATCGTTTGAATAGAGTCACCATTGCTCAGTGAAGCATTCTAGAAACCTTGTTCTGGAAATGATTTTATTTTCCCAAGGCCCCTTTTGTGTATCACGTTTCATCTATTATTCTAAGATGTACACTTGTTTACATCTCTGAAATTGGGATGCTTCTCCTAGTCAACAGCATATCATTTTTAATTGGCTATGTCACTTTCTTTCTTAATGTTACATCAGATATGGATCATAACCTGTAGCATCTTAAGTTTGATGAAACAGCAATGTTTTTACCATGTTACCCTAATGAAACATTTTTCTGCTCTCATTTTCCTTACTGACACTTTCTGATTTCTCCAGTAATCAAAAGGCTGAATTGAGATTTTTGTATTATATCAGTTTTTGTTCTTAATTTATTGGGGGGAAAAAAAACAAACTGGCTTTGTGCCAGGCACTCAAATAGATGTTATCTAGATAACATCATGACCATGAAATGTAGTAATTTTAAATATCCAGTGCTTTGTTTACATATTTTGCTGAAAATCTGTTGTATTGGACATTGTAGGAATAGATGAAACTGTTAGAAATGAGTCTTTTGACCTTACACTTATTTCTGCTCAGTAATTATAGAGGATTTTTATAACAGTAAGTCATTTTGATTAAATCGGTCTGTACTGATTTAAGTCAGAGATATTTACCACTTGTTTTAACAGAGAGCATGAGTATCTATGATGACATTGATGCTGATGTACTGCAGAATTACCAGGAATACAGTCTGGCCAACATCATTTACTATTCTCTGAAGGAATCCACCACGAGTGAGCAAAGTGCCAGGATGACAGCCATGGACAATGCAAGCAAGAATGCTTGTAAGCACACAATAGATTTCTTTGAGAAAATTCTGCTGTGGGAGTAGCATGAAGACCCTTATATCAAAAACATGACCATTCTTTAAGTAGACCAAGAAGCAACAAAGCTAGGACCTACTCCTGGGCTTTACTGCTGGTACCATGAGACTTTTGACCAAATACTATCTTTTTCCTTGAATTTTCTCATCTGAAAAAATAGAGAAGTAATACTGTCTGCCTTAAAGGAGGTATATCTTACTTGGTAGACAGTAAATTTGCAAGTGCTTGAAAAAGGTGTCTCACCAGATATTTTAAAATATCATCTTGAACTTTTGGGAGGACAACTTTGGCATCATTCCCCTCTCTCCCACAAAACAAAAACAAAAAAAACCACCCCCAAATCGTATTGTTATATTAAGCAACATATATCTATGAATAAATTAATGAAATAATTCCTTTCTAGTTATATTGTCTAATCTTTTTGTTTTGTTTGTAGCTGAGATGATTGACAAATTGACTTTGACCTTCAACCGCACCCGCCAAGCTGTCATCACAAAGGAGCTGATTGAAATCATCTCTGGTGCCGCAGCTCTGTGAGTACTTGTAGATTGCCTTCTGAGAGTTTTTGTTCTCATATCTATATGTCTGTTAGTTAACCTTTGGATGCTTAAAAGTTTTTTGGATTTGTTTTGTCTGTTAAAGATGCAGTGATCAATTTCTTAGTCTTATATCCCTACTGTTAGTATATAAAAATTTGGTGAAAATGGAATGTCTGGTTTATTATTGTCAGGCTTCGTTTCTTATTTTAGGAATCAATATATTGCTAGCTTTCAATTTCCTAAAGCATTAGGAATAGGGATGTGGATAATTCAGTATCATTTATAAAATCTCTCTTTTTAAGTTTTTTTTATATCAGTACCATAAGATAGTGTACCACTTTCCTCAAGAGAATATTGTTTGTGAAACCAGGATTAAGATAATGAGACTTCTATTAAAAAAATTATTAATTGTACACTCACTATATGCAGAGTATAATTGTTAATGAATGTGATCCTTGCAAGGCATTTGTTGTCTAATAGGATTAAACAATGCAGATAATTGTGATGAAGGATCAAATGTGTAGAAGTGTCTTTGACTCGTTCTTTGTCCCCTCCTGCTAATTGGTCACCAAGTTCTCTAAGTTTTACATTCTGAATAGCCCATGACTTTCCCCTTTATGCTTGTTTAATGCAGATCCTTGTCATTTCTCTCCAGAATTAAAAAATATGTATTTTGAGAGTCCTTTAAGTACCTAACCCTGTGCTAGGCACTGAGGATGTAGCAGTGACAATATTTGCCCTCAAAAAAGCTCACAGCCTTAACAGGGAGGATAGACATTATATTTGAAATTGCAGTAGGATGGAAGTCAGCAAACTGAGGCACAGAGCTAAGAATGGTTTTCTTTTACTTTATTATTTTTATTGATTTGAGGGAGAAACATCGATTTGTTGTTCCACTTATTTATGCATTCATTGGTTGTTTCTTGTGTGTGCCCTGACCATATGTCGAACCACAACCTTGGTATATCTGGATAACACTCTAACCAACTGAGTTACCAGCCAGGGCCTGGTTTTCATATTTTTAAAGGGTTATAAAAAGAGAGATAGTATGTGACCCACAAAGCCTAAAGTACTTACTGTCTAGCCATTCACAGAAAAAATTGCTGACCCAGTGACAGTGGTATGACGAAGATAATAGAACCCATTCTCTCATATTCTGCAGAAACAGCTTCGCTTGATGTATGTGTATATGAACCTATGGTTTCTGGCCACCAACACTCTGTAGTCTAGTCTCTTACCAGTGCCATTTCTCACTTCCCTGAAACTTGAGCCACACTGATCTACTTCCAGTTCTACAAACATATCATGCTCTTTCACCTTCAGAGTGGCATGTGTCTTTCCCTCAAATGTCATTCTTTTCTCTCCTTGCACCCTTGGTACTTCATTGGACTGACTCCTGTTTATCCTTCCTAACTTAGCTGGGGGAATCCTTTCCTCCAGAAAACCCTCTTGCATAGTTTGGGTGGGGTACCCCTCTGCAGCATCCTGTGCTTCCCTTTATCAGCACTTAACATTTTATTAGGAATTGCCTTTCTGTGCTCCTACGGCTTAGGAGGGATTGACTGTCTTACTTTTGTAGGCCCATCACCTACACATACTTCCTCAGTAAATTGTGGTTAAGTGAATGAAAAACATGCCATCATAAGTATATTAACAACTGGAAGTTCAGAAGAGGGAGAAGTAACATTTTATTGATTATGTGAAAACATAGGTCCGTGTTTAAGAATTAAGGAAGGTTCATCACTAAGGTGAAATTTAAATTGGTTCTTAAGGATTGTCTCTTGAGGATAGAAACTGGGCAGAATGCCCAAGAGACACAAATAAAACCTACTGAGACCATTCTGTAAGTTACTAGTTGTATCCATGACTAACCCATCACTCAGCCTGGTCACTAATGTTCTAGTAGCATCATAGACTACTGTGCAATGTGTGGCCCTGCCACTTAATGTCTTGTTAAACTTGGTTAAGATACGCCTCTGCAACTCAACTTTGTCATCTAGAACATGGGGACTAATTCAAGGATTAAATAATTATATTACTCATTATCCTGCTTGTTATATGTCCTAATGCAATGCTAAGCCAATTTCTTCTTGGATGGCAAGTGTGGGAAGGCCTGAAGGAAAGACTGCATTCTGAAGGTTCAGGGGGCTTTAAGACACAGAACCAGGGTTCTTTTTTTGCTTTTAAAAAAGGAAAGCTAGAAATAAAGTGTTGAGGATACACCTTATGCCAAATTGCAGACTAGGGTCTTTCTAGATTAGAAATGTGGGAAACTTGACTACAAAGCAGCAAATCAAGGGAAATAAGGAGCAGGAGATTAAGACATAAAACTGAGAATAAAAGAACTCCAATAATTGGAAATTATTAAATTGTCGCCCTTTAGAAAGGCCTTCTACATCCTTTATAAAAAGTCAGCTCTGGCCCTGATCAGTATGGCTTGTTGGTTGGGTGTTGTCCTGCAAAGCAAAAGATCACTGGTTTGATTCCTGGTCAGGGCACATGCCTGAGTTGCAGCCTAGGTCCCCAGTTGGAGGTGCACCAGAGGCAACTGATCTATGTTTCTCATATAGATGTTTCTTTGTTTTTTCTCCTTCCCTTCTCCTCTGTTTAAAAATAAACAAAATCTTTCTTTTAAAAAAGGTAGCTCTGTAATCCCAAGGTTGGATTGTTTTTGTTTTTGTTTTTTTTAAGATTTTATTTATTTATTTTTTAGAGAGGGAAGGGAGAGAGAGAGAGAGAGAGAGAGAGAGAGAGAGAGAGAGAGAGAGAGAGAGAGAGAGAGAGAGATCAATGTGTGGTTGCTGGGGGTTATGGCCTGCAACCCAGGCATGTGCCCTGACTGGGAATCGAACCTGCGACACTTTGGTTCGCAGCACGTGCTCAATCCACTGAGCTACACCAGCCAGGGCTGGATTGTTTTTATGAGTGGACTTGCGTGCTTTCTAACCTATCAGTTTATTCTGGTTAAAGACTTTAATGATGTTTAACACAAACACATTTGGCTCTTTAGTAATAAAATAAAAAGCATGAATAAACCACAGTATTTGAGGTGTCAAATATTAGTTGCCAGCCTAAAATTTATAATATATTGTATGCTATTTATAGGAAAAGTAGTGATTTCGATTATACTTTCAGTCTTGACTACTTGCATGAATATGGCTTTATTGCTTCTAACCAGATTGAGATCTGTAACTTTTTTTATATACTAATTGACTCTGTTTTAAAGGAGTATTTTGGTAAGTATGTGATATCCTCAAGGTAACAAATAAGGAAACAGACTTCTTTAGTTGGAAATTGTACATGAATTAACTAGCATGGATTGCCCTTTGACCAGCTTGTTTGTGTTTGTCTTTTTCTTCTAATATAATAACCAGGGATTAATGAAAATCGAGTTTCGTCCTCAGACAAGAGGTAAAGTGGTAATATTTCACACACTCTCCCCATACCCCTTTCAGAAAATTTGCCTGCCATTAGAGCTGAAGCTAATTTAGCAGCGGTGACACTGATGAGAGGTTCAGATTGCTAGGCCTGTTTACAGTAGCAGCCAACTTATGGCAGCACATGGGTGGGTAATGCTGGGGAGCTAGTTTGAGATATTAAATATAGATTGGGGAAAAGTGATGGATCTCGAGCTTAAAAAACAGCAAGATTCTCATCTTTTTATGTGTTCATGCCATTAGGATATCACATTCTGAAAACTCTGCCAGATACTCTCAAGAATAAGACTGAAGTAGGCAAATAACATTATTATGGAAGTGGTCTTGCCCTCATGGATCCCATGAAAGGGTCCCCAGACCAAAATTTGAGAACCACTAGTGTAGAGTAACATGTAAACTCAGTTCTTTAACCCCCACTTTTAAATATGAGTCATCTCTTTTTCAAAGTTTTTATAGGCTGCTATTATAGCATTTATTAAAATAATGCCATGGGTTAATAGAAACAACAAAGAACCAAAGAATTAAAATACAAGCTATGTTAAATCCCAACTAAAACCCCAAAGTATCTAATGTGTTCATTCATAAGCTAATTAAAAAGCCCAAGAAAGACAAGACACCCAATATAATACTCAAAAACAATTGGCAAGTTTCAGTTATCAAAAGAGTGGATTTTGCATTTTATATTCTTAAGAAAAAAATTTTTGAGTGTTGTATAACATATATATATATATAGATAGATAGATAGATACAAAAATACATTATAAACTTCTAACAATGGCTGTAGGTACCATTACTTTACATGTTTCTCATAGGCCATTGGTTGCTTATGGTACATACATAGCATGAAACTCTAATGGAGACAAAAACATACGTTAGCTGTATGGTAACATACAAGCAACACTCCCTGTATTATCTCTTGATGTCATTATTTTTTCCAAAAATACTGCTTAATTTTTATTCCATACTTTGTTTTTCAGGTAAAGAAGAAAAATTCAGCCAGCTGATTTATTTTTAGCTTACTGCTGTCCTGGTCAGAAGAAATTGTTGGTCCATTGTTTAAATTACCAAAGACAGCAAGATATTTGTAAATTATCTTACAATAAACAGCTTACAATAAAAAAAAATCACTGTGTTAAAACTATTAACATGCTATTATTAGGTTTGGGGTTTTGCTTGTTTGTTTGTTATTTTTGATAAGATAATTGAAGAGGCTCTTCTGAAACGACCTTAATTAAAATCTGGCCTCTGGGATCAGAGTAGAAGGAAGAGGCGAGAGGCCACAACCTCAGCCTAACTCCCATCCTTCTGCACCTTCAAAGAACAGTCAATGTAATGGGGTAAATATATGATTGCAGTTATTAATTGTTCTTCATGTGTGCAATATAAAAATTCCAGGCATATACTTAGCCTAAATATATTTTTAAGTTCTTTTTGCAAACACTAAGAAACATTCCCATATGATAATCACTCCATATTCACATTTAGATAACCATTAAGATGGGATGCCTAGCTGATCCATGCAGTGAGTTGGCCATGCCAGAATATTGGGGCTTTTCCTATTTTTCCTATTTTTTAAAATAGGGAACTCAGGTTTGTTGGGGTTTCTGTTGTTTTGTCATTATAAAAATAATGTTGCCCTGGCTGGTGTGACTCCGTTGGAGCATCATCCCACAAACAAAGGCCATGTGTTGATGCCCAGTCAGGGCACATGCCTGGGCTGCGGCTTCTGTCCCTGGTCAGAATGTGTATGAGAGGCAACTGATCCATGTCTGTCTCACCTTCCCTTCCCTTCAAAAATCAGTAAGGTGAGGATTAAAAAAAATTATACAGAAGTGGGCAAAAGTAGATTTACAGTTGTGACTATGCAAAACAGTTTATTCTTGTATTAGTTGTCTTTCCATATGAACAACTGTAAATTTACTTTTGCCCATCCCAGTAATTTCCCAAAAGACTACAGAACTATAAAAGGTAAAATATGGTCCTGGCTAGTGTGGCTCAGTGGACTGAGTACTGGCCTGTGAAGCAAAGAGTCACCAGTTCAATTCCCAGTCAGCACACGCCTGGGTTGCTAGTCAGGTCCCTAGTAGGGGCAGTGTGCAAGTGGCACCCACACATTGATGTTTCTGCCTTCCCCTCTCTAAAAAAAAATCTTTGAAAAAATACTAATGCAAACATTTTTTCATTGTAATTGCACTGTTATGACACTTGGCAAAAAAAGAGGGGTATAACCGGGTAAAAAATTCAAGTTACACTTTAAGGCTCCTTTCTACCTGTCTAAACTGCAGAGCATAGTATGCTCATAATCCTATCCCAGATAACCCTTCCAGTTTCACTTGCCCCAGTAGTTTTCCTTTTCTAATTTCTGCTGTGGGTCATTGGTTCTTTTTTGGGGGGGGAGGGGGGAGATATTATTTACTTATTGCCACACTTCTTTTCCCCCCAATTACAGGTGACACTTGAGTATTTTATAGTTGTTTCAGGTACCCAGCACAGTGATTAGATGGTCATTTGTTCTTTTATTAAAAAAATTTTTAATTATATTTTTTGGTCATTGGTTCTTCAGGACTCAGTCTAGGTATCACTTCCTCCAGCTCTCCCAAATTGGGCTGAATGTCCCTTATCACATTTTGTCATTTGCTTGTCTTTGCTCAACACTATAAGCTCCTATAGAGAAGTGTTTTAATTATCATACCTTCAGAGTTTGAATTCCAATGCATAGAAGAGATCAATAAACATTATATTAAACTGATCATCACTTTTACAGATAAGGCAACATTTAATCACAGACACAGCAGTCATCCCATGTCAGATTCTAAATACTCTGCAAATAATTCAATCCTCATAACAACCTGTAATGTACGTACCATTTCAGTCTCCATTTTACAGATGATTAAGCAAAGATGTAACTCACTCAAGGTCACAGTTGGTAAGGCTGACTTGGGTGGGATTTCAATCCAGATCTTAACCACTGCTCTATGTATATAAAACTACTTTTCCTATGTGAGGTTGATAAAACAATTGAAATTCCTTTAGCTTGATTTTTTAAGAGCCTGTGCTGGGTCTGTAAGCAGTGGAAGAAAAGTATAAAAATCCTAATACTGCCATTTCCCCACATTCAGTACTGCTTTCCTTTATACAATCAGATGGTATGTAGCACCAGGAAAATTGATAGTGCATTCTTATCCAATAGCAGTAATACAAACTTCCCTAATTTTAAATTGCAAACATGGTAGAAGTGTTATGTCACTAATATGCTAAGAAATCCTATTTCAAAGAAAAAGGTAAAAACATTTTAAAAGTGACAATGAATAGTCAATTGTCTTCATGAGAATGGAAAAGATGAGACGTTTTAGAGAGTAGGGGGAATCAATTTCATACACAGTGCAAGTTTTCGATCTTAGAGCAATTTGGCAGTGTCTACTAAATTTCAAAATGTGCATAGTTTTAGTAGATTCTACTAATAGTCTAGTCTACAGAAGTACTCATACAGGTGCAAAGACTTGTCCAAGGATGCTCATTCAAGATCATCACGGGACATTTCAGAGTAATGCAGGTAGAGACCTGAAAGCTTTCAAGAAAAATGTCACAAAGTTTCAGACATCAAAATGACTTCAAGTGAAGGAGAGGGGAAGACAAAGGAACTCTACTGTGCTGGCACCCTGATCTTGAATTTCCAGCTTCCTGAACTGTGAGAAAATAAATGTCTCTTAAATCCCCCCATCTGTGTCATTTTGCTATGGCAGCCTCAGCAAACTATAAGTACTCTCTAAGGAGACCAACTAACCACTTGGCAGTTTGACTGCAATGGCCCCTTTCATCCTAGAAAGAGCAGCCATTTGTTTCGTCAGGAATAGGCCCATATTTGGATATAGGTTTGCTATTCTTGCTCATGGTGTCTGATGCACTGGTGTCTTATATCCCACTGTGTCAAAGCAAAGGAGCCATTTTACAACAAAGGAGGTTGGGAGTGGGCATGTGACCATGAAATCTAGTGGTATCAAATATATCACTCAATCAGTCTGGCAGAGCAGAGAAACACCCCTTGTGTCCAGCTCATAGGCAATGCCTTATGAGGATGGGGCACAGTCCTGCAGGATGCTGGGTTTCCAATATGTAGACCACACACAGTGGAAGCCAGAGTTGCCCTGCTTACCATCACTCCCAATGACCCTCCTGGGAGATTGTTCTTGTCTTTGCAATTCTGGCTTCCTCAGGCTGATAGTTTTGATTTCCAAAACGGAATGTTTTTCACCAGGGGACCCAGGAGCTCGGCTGAAACACTAGCTACAGTTGCTACCTGGGCACTTCAGCCAGTAGACAGCATGCAAAGAGGAGGCACTGTGCTGGCAGAAGTAACTGGCCCTGATCATTGCTGTTACACAATGCGGGCAAGGAGAAACATTTTGTATCCAAGTAGTATGGCTGGGTGTTTCTAGGTACTCTCTTGCCTAATGTTGATGGTCTATATAGACAGGTTTAGTAGCCAGAGTCTGAAAAGGGCATAAATCCAGGGGCTGGGACCTCCTGCACATGAGGGTCTGGGTGGTGCCACTAGGTAAGCCACGGAGACCAGTAGTGGTGCAAGCATGCTAGCTGCAGGTGACAGAAATCTAGAAAAGTGGAGGAAGAAGACAGGATTAACAGAGGCCCTACTGTGGCACTTAAAGGCTGTAATTTGTCCATATCCCTACCCTTTAATTGTCTATGCCCCCTCCTTCAGAACCCTGGAGGAGCTACTCCTCAAATTTATACCAAGAGGTGGATCTAAGGGTACAAGGAGTGTACCGCAGTTGTCATGGTTTGAATGTCTGTGTCCTGGCAAAATTCACATGTTGGAATCTTTATGCCCAACATGATGGTATTAGAAGGCAGGGCCTTTAGGAGATGGTTAGATTGTAAGGGTGGAACCCTCTTGAACGGGATTAATGCTGTTATAAACAAGATCCCACAGGGCTCCCCGGCCCCTACCACCTTGTGATGACATGAGAACAGAATTCTGCACACTGGAAGAGGGCTATCACCCGACCATGCTTGGCACCCTGATCTCAGACTTCCAGCCTCCAGAATTGTGAGAAATAAATGTCTGTTGCTAAGTTACCCAGTCTGTGGTATTTTGCCATGGTAGCCCAAGAGGACTGATAACAGTAGTGAATACTGTAATGTAGTATTCCCACTCAGATCTCCTCAGGACTAAAGGACTTCTGCCTTCCTTGGAGCTGACTCTGTTTCAGAGGGCACCTTTGCTTAAGATCACACACCTTACATGGGAATATAAAGGTCCAGCCACCTAATTCCATGCCAGGACAAATCTGAAGGGCCAGCAAGCTTGAGGACTCCTTGCGAGATTGGCTGAGGCCCTCTGAAAGTGCACTGTACTCCCCCTTGCACAGGTGGTGGTCCCAGGAGCACTCCTTAATAAACTCTGCAGGGTGAATTTCATCTCACAACTGGCTTCATGGGGAACTGAACCTGTGACATAATTATGTGGGGGAATGTCCTTGCTCTAGGGAGATACATGTTGAAGTATTTTTACGTTAAATACCATGAATCTTGCTAGTATTTTTAAACTGTTCTGGAAAAAGAAATGTGCATGTGTGTACACATAGTACGCACTGACAATATGTTAGTAATTGATGAATCTAGGTGAAGTGTATACCTGTTTACACTTCTCTGTAAGTTTGAAATTTTCCAAAATATAATGTTAAGGGGTTAAAGCACACACATGCAAATGAAGAGGGTCCAATATAGAGATGTAAGAAGAACCTCCAGAGATACTGAAGGAACAGCAAAAGAACAGGATGTTGTGAAACCAAGGTACTAAAATTTTAGAATTAAGTTCGTGTTCAACACGATCACATGGTTACAGAATGGTCAAGTAAGGCTATGACTAAAGCATCCTATAGATTCAGTATCCAAAAAGTCCCTGATAATCCTGGGGTCAGAAGGGTCAATGGAGAAAATATCATAGGCACCCTGCCACTTAGCACCTTGCTCCTTCTCTACAGATGGTCATTCAGTTGAAGTACCATGTTTTTGGTTCTGTTGGGTTTCTAAGACTTTTAAAATTTGAATATATATTATGTTCAAGGTTCTGATTGAATAGTCCCTGTAGAGGGACTATAAAGCCACTCAGAAATTCACAACGTACTGGGTGAGGCTTGTGAACTCAAATACTAAATGTACTGTGATAGGTATAATAAGAGAAACTGAGAGACAACCCAGAGGGGAAAGGGAGAAGAAACACTCTGTAAGCCTATAGGGAAAACACACACACACACACACACACACACACACACACGCACAAGGACATATTTAAGAAACAGCAAATGAGACATTACAACCTGGCTGAATCTGGCTTAATCATGGGATTAGTGTGCTTGTAAATTAAAACTTTAAAATGTATTCCAAATATTTAGAAACTGAGGCATTTATCATAAAATCCCAATTTCTGGCAAATTGGAAAGATCTGGTAACACTCAGATGGAGCTAGGAGAAGGTTCAAGAGTAGCCAAAAGTTCCCGATATCCCTTGCCAGCTTCACTGATTTAAGGTATTTGTTTGGCCTCTGTAGGCAACTGGGTTCTCTTTTCCTTTGACAAAGTGGTTGACACTGGCAAACTGCGGCCCACTGTAAGACACCTGCTTTGGTCAATAAAATTTCACTGGAACGAGGGCTGGGATTATAATGAAGTAAGGCAGAAATTATTTGGCAGCGGTTTGAATTTAAATATATATATATGTAAAAATATTATTGATCTTGATTAAATTTCTGGTACTCCCATAAATTTTGCACCCAGGCCAGTACCTAATTCATGTCAATGTAAGAAACATAAAACCTGTAAGAATTTTTATGAGTTTATTTGAGCCAAACTGATGACAATTGCCGGGAACCATAACCTCAGAGACATGAGAATATGCTCCAGAGAATGGCACTTCTGCACCCTATTTTATACATTACAATCAAAAGAGACGGCACAAATAGGTTACATGAAATCCAGAATCCATTGGTGATAGATTAGGGAGGCGGGAGAAAGCAAAACAGGGAAACCTCTGGAATTGGGTAAAAAGTAAAATGATAGACACTTTAACACAAGTGGGGTACAGGATAGTTAAGTCAACAATGAACAGATAACAATAATAATGTGGGGGTTTGTGGTCTCCCCCTGGTGCGGTTCCTGTGCTTTGAGGGGTCTGGAAAAAGGAAATTTGGCATTCCAAAAGTATTGTTATGGTAGATGCAAAACGACAACAGACAGTCTGTTAAAGTAAAGAACGACTTTTGTTAGGGAAAAATACCAGGACTACCCGCTGTGGCCTGCTTTTAGTTAGAAAGTTTTAATTTCAGACCACTCTTTGTGGTTACCTTAAGTCTCTTGAGTTTGTAAGACCACCACGCAGGCCTCCCCTGAGCTTGTCAGGTTAAATATATGGCCCCTTTTCTTCCACATTGTCCTCATCCTAGTCCCCGCTCTACTGATAAAGGGCTCTGAATGGCGTGCTGAACCTCTTGGACTGGATTTAATCTATACAATCTATAAGTAGCTCAGATTGTGTTTGTTTGTTTTCTTTTAGCAGAGGCAAGACCGGATCAGACGGGCGTCCGAGGGAGCACTTGGGTTTCCACGCCCTAAATCCCTGCACTCCCAGCCTCTCGGGTTCCCACTTCTTTCTAACACCCGCGTTTGTCATTTCATATCCTGATTCCCTCTCTTAGCCCTAAACCACTGACAATCCCGTCTCCTTTCCTCTCCAAGTGAGCCCCCACCCCCACCAGGAAAGCCCCAAGCACCTACCTCCTCAGTTGCACCCCCACCTGCGATCTGAGACCGTTTCCTGCAACCTTCCAATCTCGAGAGTCGATACCGACACTATCGCTCTGCTCCTACGGGGCGGAGCTTCCCTCTCCGCGCTCTCGGCCTTCGGCTAGTGCTGCCTTGCCCCGGCGACCGTCCAGCGGGAGGCGGAGCGAGTCCAAAATGGCGGCTCTCAGGCTGGCGCGCTCCGTGCTGCTGAGGCTTTGAGGTGGTCGCCAGGGGTCGGAGGGACGATTTCCCCGCCGCAGGGGCCCTAGAGGATGAATCGGGGGCTCTGCTAAGGTTAGGCGGCGGGGGTGGAGAGAAGTGGCAGCCAGTGCTGCGGTGGAGTCCACGGAGCGGGATGTGCGAGAGTTACTCCAGGTCGTTGTTGAGGGTCTCGGTGGCGCAGATCTGCCAGGCGCTGGGCTGGGACTCAGTGCAACTCAGCGCCTGCCACCTCCTCACGGACGTGCTGCAGCGCTATCTGCAGCAGTTGGGACGGGGCTGCCACCGGTACTCTGAGCTCTGTGAGTACCGGGCTGGGTGCGGGAGGGCTGCCTCTGGACAGTCACGAGTGACACCTCCGGTCTCCCCGTCGCTATCCCAGCGTCTCTGAGGTGTGCGTCCTTCACTTCTACCCCGAGATGGTGAATCTTCTTGGCCCCTGACGCCCCTCCGCTTCCACTGTCCCTGGAAACACTAGTCATCCTTGTGGTGTCTCTTCCTTGTCCGCTAACTTCCCGCCTCCAGCCGGGTGCCCTGTGTTGGCTCGCAGCTCCACACCCTCTTACTCTTCTCTGATCTGTAACGTGCATCGGTCTTTCTCATGGTCTCCTGTTTTGCTGCGTGTAGAACCACCTCCAGAATGCCATAGTCTCTTTTACTTTGGTCCTTTTGCTGCCTTGCCCGCAAACTACTACAACTAGTTGTCACAGGCGCTCCGTCTACCGGCCGTTTCTTACAAGCCTAGCCATTCTTCAGCTCATAACATAACTCGCTGACAGCTCTGCTCTATTAGGGACGTTGCCTCTTTCTGTGTCTGTTCATTTCATAGACAGTTTCTCTCCTTACTCCTTCCCCAAGGCCAACTTTGTCAGTTTCACTTAGCTGAACTTTCATTTAAATTAACAGGTACCCATTGATTTCCTCCATATTTTTGTCAGTCGTTATCAAAGTTTGGTAGAGGGATTATAGGCAAGTTACAAGGTTCCGCAGGTATTCTGAGATACAGTACTAAGTGAATGTGCCTAGTAGCATCTATAGCTGGTGGTGGTTAATAATTTGGAATATTTAGTAGAAGCCATACATCATCATCTTATTGATGTGATGCTTGTGCTTGGTGGGGAAAACTACCCCTTAAATTTTGGATCATTATTGTTAAGATGGCAAACTGGGGAACTCGGTAAAATATTTCATAGGAAATTTTGTTTTGTTAAAGTGATTCCCAGACTGAGGCCCATGGATACACTTTACTTCTTAGACCCCAATCTCCACTCCAGCTTTCATAGTGTTGCCCAAATAATGTGTCTGTAACACAAATCTGGTTGTGCTGTTCTTTAAAATATTTCAGTTGTTTACAGGCTGAAAATCTATCTCTTAACACTCAGTTCTTTTTGTGAGTTAGCATTTTTCTTATCTTCTGCCATCCTGCCATCCTAATCTGCAAACATGCTGAGCTACTTGCTTTTTCCGAAACATTTTAAGCTATCCATTCCTATGTACGTGTTGTTTTCTGGTGTCATTCATCCCCTCGTCCACCACTAGTGCTACTTATATTTTGAGATTCACTTGTCACTTGCTTAGGAAACTCATGTTATTTGCTCTCATAAGTCTGTATGTGTATCTGTGATGTTATTTAACACCTTGGTTTGTAATCATCTGTGTTTATCTCTCACGTCCTCATATATCCTCCCCAGGAGACATATTTATTGTATTTGTATTCTGTAACCCAGCATGCTGGGCACCCAGGAACTATTTGTTGAATAAGTGAATGAACTGATAACCTACAACCATAATAGCTATGTAATCACTTCACTTTTTGAGTTTTAAAAGTGTGTATTTTTTTTGAATGCTTGATTTCAATGAATGTGTAACTCATTCATTGTTATCTTGAAAGTACACCGCCAGCACACTACAGTACTTCTTGGCTTTTGCTGCTTTTACCTCCTGCCCTCTCTTGCAAGTTCCTGGAGAATCCTGTTACAGTTATGCATAGTCTAGATTATATTTTTGCTACCAAGTTCCTTAAATAAGAACAGATGTGCTATACCTTTAGGTAATCAGGACATTCCCTGAATACATAGTTACTTTTCACATATACACTGAAACTGAATATGTGCTGGCACTCCAAGTAAGCAGGTATTCCAAAGTCATTAACTGATTATTGTTATGAATTAATGTGAACCCCTTTTCTAATTACCCAATTTCTGTAGTTGATGTTTTTGCTTTTAGTGAAAATACAATTATCAGGTTCATTATTTTCCATTATGGTTTGGTGACTTTTTAAGAATTCTAATTCTTGGTATACTTATTAGTTACAGACTTTTTTTATATTCTTCTTTCTTCATTATCCTTATTTTAATTTTAAATTCTATAACCTCAGATTACTACCATACAGTTTTATATTCTATTTATTTAAATTCTTTTTGTCTTGCCCTGACTGGTGTGATTCAGTGGGTCGGGCTTTGTACCACAAACTGAAAGGTTGCCAGTTCAATTCCTGGTCAGGGCACGTGCCTGGGTTGCAGGCCAGGTCCCCAGTCGAGGTTTCTTTCTCTCTCTTTCTCCTTCACATCCCCACTCTATAAAAATAAATAATAAATAAAATCTTTTTAAAAAATCATTTTCATCTTTTCAACAAACATTTGTTGAGCTAAATTAACCACTTATGAACTAAAGCATTGTGCTAGGTTTTGGAGACATTAAATTACTTAGGTACAATCCCTGCCCATAAGATTTATACATGGGTATCAAAATGTCAACAACAACAAAATGATGGTATTTGTTTCTTTTTTCAAAAATGCTTTCAAGGTAAAGCAAGCATCAGAAGTTACTATTAATTCAACAAATAATGCATTTTTAAATTTCCCTAAAGTAATGATTTGTCAAAGTATTCAGGGGCATATGTGTCTGTATGCATTATGTTATGTATAAAATATGTGTGCGTGATCTGAAAGCAAGTGCTAAATATTTCAGAGTGACCCTTAAGATTGGTATTATAATTTAACACTTGTATGGTGTAGGCAGCAAATGCAAAAGGAATGTGGTACAGGAGAGGTGGTTGTTGGCTATGGGTTCTGGGTCAGGATTACTTCACAGAAAAGATGACATTTGAGTTGAATTATGAAGTATGGTTGTATAATGGAGGGAAGCATGCTAGTTTAGAGAAAAGCATAAACTAAGACACATGGAATTAAATGTGATAAAGGTACCAGTGAGGTGGCCAGCTTGACATATTAAGCCAGTGGTGGGTTGTAGAGGAAAATGTTGAAGAGTGAAATCAGGCTAGAGAAGGACTTTAAAGGCAAATTAAAATGTGGTAGAAATCACTGCATCTTCCTAAAGAGGGGAATGGTATAATGAAAGTGACATTTTAAGAGTATTATACTGTCAGTCAAGTGCAAGAGAGACTCAAGTTGGGAGAACTTGAAACTATACTGAGATAGTGATAGTAGGAATAGACAGGCAAAATTATGAAATCCACGGCCAAAAAGAAAGTGAGGGTGAGGAGTAGAAAGTACCAAAAGGTCTTAGATTGAAATTGCAAAGCATATGGAGGAATTTATGATTTTATTTTTTAGATTAAGAAAATAATAATGTCTTTTAATAGGACGAGAATTAGAATGTATATCTACATAATTAAGAGGAAGAATGACTATTAATTTTATTTATTATACATCACAGAAGTAACCCATACTTGTAGAAAACTCAAAGACTACTCAAAAACGCAGAGAAGTGTTTGAAGTTAGAATAAAAGTCTCTTGCTTCAACTCCTTTCTTCCCCTGTCCTTCAGCTTTTACCCCTTTTACCTGTTAACAGTTGGGTGTATATCCTTCCAGAGCTTTCCTTTCCTCTGTATGTGTGAGCAAGCATGTGTCTAATTTTCACAAACTTTGGGTTATTCTTTTTAGTTTTACAGCGTGATTTAATTTCAGACATATAAATTAGAAGTAATCATAGGAAATTTCAGTAAAAATTTTTTTTGGCTACTAGAAATCAGAAACTGCAATTTTCATAGGAGTTTTTTTTTTTTTTTAAGATTTTTAACTTATTTTTTAGGGAGAGAGGAAGGAAGGCAGAAAGAGAAGGAGAGAAATATCTATCATTTGCCTCTTGCACACCCCCAACTGGGGATCTGGCCTGCAACCAAGCCATCTTCCCTGACTGGGAATCAGTCTGGCAACTTTTCAGTTCCCAGGCCAACACTCAGTCCACTGAGCCACACTAGACAGGGCTTCATAGTTTTAAAGGATATTTTAAAAGATGTAGTTTTAAAAGATGTAGAGACCTTAAGTTCTGCTAAGGGTAGACATAGGAGAAACTTATTTTTCCAAAGAGAATCTTACTATATATAACTTTTAATCTTTTTATCTTATCTCTTTTATATAGTGTCTTTTAATTACATTTAACATTTATATGTAAATTACCTTTATGATCTAAGTTCTTTCTGAAATTTCCTTGGATTTAAAAAATTGATTCAACGGTAGAATTCATTTAACAACTATTGATTGAGTGCCGATTTTGTGCCAGTCATTATCCTTGGTTCCAGAGGTGCATCGTTGATCAAAAGAAAAAATGTTGGGACCATTTACTTAGCACAGCATTCTAGTTATTTAATAAAAAATAATAATAGTAATATTCATTGAGCATTTACTTTGTGTCAGCCACTGTTCCAGATGTTGTTCACCATCCCTAAACTACTTTTGATATTTGTTTTGTACCAGCAAATTGTTAATATAAATTGTGGTGTTCTGGCTGGTTGTCAGATCATATTTAAAATTGATTTTAAGAATCAGCTTTCTAATGTTTAAATAGTATGTTCTATTTAAAATTTATTAAATTATTTCTAACAACTAGGTCTTGAGTATATAATATAGTTGATTCTGCTACATATTTAGTTAATAATTTTTTCTTAATGTGTTTAAAAATATTCATGGAATTTTTCTTAAAATAATTGCTTTGCTTTTGACTTTGTTTCAGATGGCCGAACTGACCCAATTTTGGATGATGTCAGTGAAGCTTTCCAACTTATGGGAGTTAGTCTTAATGAACTAGAGGACTATATCCATAATATTGAACCTGTCACTTTCCCACATCAAATTCCTTCATTTCCTGTTAGTAAGAACAATGTACTCCAGTTTCCTCAGCCTGGAAGTAAAGATGCAGAGGAAAGAAAAGAATACATTCCTGATTACTTGCCACCCATTGTGTCTTCTCAAGAAGGTTTGTGATTTTTTTGTTTGTTTCTTACTCATATATACTCATGTAATCATTTTAATGGGGTTTTAGTCTTCTTAGTTTTCCTAATTGAATTACGTAAAATGCTGTGCTAACATATAAATTCTACAAATGCAATCAAAATATCTTAATGTTATTTAAAAATAATTCTAACCTTTAAGTCAACAAACTTACACCTGGTATCACCAGGCAGAGTGCAACCTTATCAAGGTTTTGTCTGATGAGGCATTTATTTCCTTTGTAAATTTTAAGAAGGGGAGAGCTGAACATAACCACAGAAAAGTCTTTCAGTGGATGTGTTGTATGAGAATGGATGTTTAACTTAGGAACCTTTGAAGCAGAAAAATTGGGTTAGCTCTTTTCCTTCCTGCTTATTATTAATGTGAGTTGGATGCTTCTGGAAACAGTGAGTAAACATTCTCTAATATTTTGAAGATTTATCTTCACTATTTAATGATAAGTAGAATGTTTATTGTTTGGTTATATAGAACTTTTTATTATAAAGTAATAGCTAATCAGGCACAGTAATAAGTCATTGCAGAGTTCTTTTTCCTGCATGATTTTACATTTTGATCATTTAGGTTTACTTAGATTCTAAAGATGCAAAATGTTTTTCCTTGTAAAAAATAGGAATTCATTTCTTTTTTAAAAATTCTAAAACCATAGGTGTATTTCAGAATAATGCAAATGATAGCAGAAATAACTTTTACTTAGTTATTTTTCATTCTAGTAAAATACATCTAACATAAATGGACCATTTTAACTGTTCTTAGATGTATAATTCAGGGGCATGATTCACATTGTTGTATTGCCGTCACCACCATCCATCTGTGAACTTTTTCACCTTCTCTAATCTGTAACCGTTGAACAGTGACTACTCATTCGCCCTCACCCACTGCCTTTGTAACTGTCTTCTGTCTCTTTCCCACCTTTGAATTTATTTGTACTTGTAGCTTTTATTGCCTTTGAGGAAATCTTACTGTTTATAATCCCCTATGTAAAGTCATTCTCTTTAAACCTCATATTCCCTGATATCATTGTTTTTGATCTTAGAAACCTATATTTTTTAACTTCTCTAAACACATACTTATTTATTCTAAAAACATATCAAATGCATTTCATATCAACATTTTCAAAGAAGGATTTCTTGTGCAGAGGCCTGATTGAAACAAACTCCATTCTCTTATAGACAGGTTGTGGATATCAAGTAGGCCTGGAATTTCATTGTTTGCTCTTGTCATTAAATATAATGTATTAAGCTTCCTAGACATCTGTATGAAAGTGGTGCTAAGTATTAAATCCATGATATGTCCTCTTGTATTTTAATAATAATCTTTTTGTGGCTCTGAAATTTTTAGCTGAAAGGCACTTAGAAGTACACAACATTTGGATCTGTGCTAAGAAAACATGAATGATAACCAAATGCTATGAGAAAACTTAAGGCTTTTTGTATGAGGGACTAAAAGAAAGACATTAATATGTGAATAACTGGCACATCAGTGATCCTCAGAATGATAAACAGTGATTATGAGTTTTCTGTCAGTGAATTAGACAGTGGTAAAGTTTAATGACCAGTCTTACATGTGTTACCAAGTGACATGTGATTGAGCTGTAACTATGTTCCTCTCTATTTAAAGAACATAAGCCCATTTTCTTTCTGCCCTTTGGAGCATTCGAAATCTAACTGTTTTGTAATTTGCATATCTTTCTGTCTCCTATTATACCTCCTATTTGATAGTTAAACTGATTTTTTTCTGGCCTTGGTAATTAGGCTCAGGTGGATATTTGATTACTCTTAATCCTTGATTTGTGCATAGGCTTATGTTTGATCCATACAAAACCTTCATTTATTTATTTAGAGAGTTACTTAATTATTTTTTATAAATAACCTCTAACAAACTCACTACTCAAAACCAAGCCTAGGACTTCGATAATAATCTCCACTTACCCATTTGGCCCCTCTTGTTTTATTTTTATAACATGTAAATAATACAGAATACAATTCTCTTAAAATGATATGGTTATGTTTAAATACTACCAAGGAAATGTGATTAAGATATTAGATTTATATTGGGAAGTGAAGGAGTATGAAACACAAGTTAGTGACTTTAGATACTGATTTATATCAGAACTTACTATTATAAAATTTTTGAGTTTCTCTTCTGGAATATTTGAAGAAAAGAGTATTTTTATTTCCTTTGCCATTTTATGCAATATAAATTATAAACATTTAAAATAGAAAATAGCCCTGACCCCTGTGGCTTGGTTGGTTGGGCATTGTTCCTCAAAGCCAAAGGCCACTGGTTCAATTTCCGGTCAGGGCACATGTCTGGGTTGCAGGTTCGGTTCCTCGTCAGGGCATGTAAGAGAGGCAACCAATTGATGTTTCTCTTTCACATTAATGTTTCTCTCCTCCTTTCCCTCTCTCTAAAAATAAATACATAAAATCGTTAAAAAGGAAAATAACATAAGCCTGAACACTGTTCTTTTTAGATAGCACTTATGGATTCTTTAAGGAATAGGAATTTGCTGATTCTTAAGCTATGCATATGATTCATAAGTATGCAATAAATAATAGGAAGGACAGTAAGATATTTATCAAAACCTTTGCCCTGTGCAGGATAAAGGATATAAAATGCAATCCTGTGGTTACCATTTTTAAAATATAGCCACACAAGTCAACTTAATAAATCATAACAATAAGAAATTTCTTTTTTTCGTGGGTACAGCATGTTAGATAGACAGTTCCTAGTCTTCTGGTTAGTGCTACAAAATGTGGTATAGACATGAACAACTTTGATGATAACACCTGTTTGCCAAGTTCTTTATTTTTGTTTTACTTCCTCAAGAGCTACATGTGAGATGCCTGACTTTGGTTATAAAATACTATTAGCAAAGAACTGTCATGGGACTACCATCTTATCAATGCTTCAACTTGGTTCATGTCAAAGGAGCATTTCAGTGTCTTCTCTATGATGGTAAGTGTATAGGAATAGAAAGACTTAACCACAGATAGAAGGAAAAAAAGAAAAAAGGAAGAGCAGAAGGACTGAAAAGGCAACAGGCTATAGTACAAAGAGCACGGGCTTCATAGAGCCATTCAAGCAGAACTCAACTAGTTACTGAGTTGATAGTCTTACCAAGTCACTTCACCTTTCTGAACCTTACATTTATATATTTATCTATATAATCATAATTTTTTAATTAAAAAAAAACAAGCTCATAGAGAACACATTTGTGGTTCACTGAGGTGGGGGGAACGGGTGAAATGGGTGAAGGGGTCAAAGGATACAAACTCACAGTTACAAAAATGTCACGGGATACAATGTACAACGTGGTGACTGTGGTTAATAATCCCGTATTGCATGTTTGAAAGCTGCCAAGTGTGTATTTGGACACTTTAGTTTCTTTAACACCCCTCTCTCTTTTTACTTCACATGTCTTTTAAGTCTACAGCTGCCCATCCACCAACCCTGACCCTGTCAAGTCCCTTTCTTTTTCTTTCAATGTATTTGTTGAAGAATCTGGGTGGTTTGACTTACAGGATTACCACAGTCTTGGTTTTGCTGACTCTGTACTCATTGTGCAGTTAAATGTGTTTCTTGCAAATTGGCAGCGAGAATCTGAGGCTGGATCAGACTCTGGTTCAATACCTTTGGCGAGATGTATACAGTGTTGTGTTTTTTGCCAGGAAGCTCATGTCTGGTTTTCACTTCATTTATTTATTTATTTATGTATGTATGTATGTATGTATGTATGTATGTATTTATTTTTGTATTAGCAGTATTTATGCTCAATGCCTAGATCCATTAATTAAGTAGGGGTTGCAGGGTAGTGATGTTCCATCATTTTGTTTATATTTCATTCTGTAGTTAAAATAACTTTATGAGGAAATCCTTTCCCCCATCTGTTATTGAGTTACTTAGTGATACAATTCACACAGGGAAAGGAAGAGACATGCCTGATTCTTTGATTGTATATACCCAGTTTTTAAATATTGGGTTGGTTCTTGGTCATGCATAGGTGACTAATTAGTTATACCCTATCGCAACTCAGATTGTCCCATCCTTGGCCAGAGGCATCTTCTTCAGTCTGACTTTTGAGTCTTTTTGACATGATGCTAGTAGTCTTTGATAGCGCCCTTGCTACCTAGTGTATCAAATTATTCTACGCTCATCTTGTATATTCTTGTTTTGCCCTTGGAATCAATCATTTTTTCCAAAAACCCTGGGCTTCTTGGGAAATAGCATTTCAAGTCCACAGTATGGGCGCTTGGGGTATTATACAACTGGGTTGTCATTGTTTCTTGGCAATAGTAATTAAATATTTACACTTAAAAACATGCATATAGATATGTGTGGATAGATAAACAGATAACAGATAAGGTAACTCATGATTTTATACACATATTTCTAATTTAAATTCAGGACCTTAGGGTTTTTACTTTTATGTTACAGCAGTAAACACTTTTGTCCGTAACATTAATTCTGGTTCCCAGGGATGAAAAAGATGATAAAACATTCCATAATTACTCATTTGTCCATATCCTGGTTACACATACAATGTTAATACTTTATTGTTCATGATTACTAAAGCAGGTAAAAATTTTTTTTTTTTTTTGCTTATGTTCTTTTATTCACCCCAATTTTTATGACTGTGCCATATGCCAGTTTCAGATCATGTAGCTGCTTTCTTGAGTTCTGTCACCTAGTTGCTGAGTTTTTCTCATTTTGATTTGTGTTCCTTTATGACCATTTTAAAGTAGAATGTTACAGTTTTCATCTGTTTTTGGACTTTCTTTCATATGCTTTCATTGCTTATAGGGATGTTATTTTGGTATTTAATCTTCTTTTTGTTATAGAAATTGTATATGTGGAGCCCTGGCTGGCATAGCTCAGTAGATTGAGCGCGGGCTGGGAACCAAAGTGTCCCAGGTTCGATTCCCAGCCAGGGTACATTCCTGGGTTGCAGGCCATAACCCCCAGCAACCGCACATTGATGTTTCTCTCTCTCTCTCTCTCTCTATCTCCCTCCCTTCCCTCTCTAAAAATAAATAAACAAAATATTTTTAAAAAAGTTGAAAAAAAAAAGAAATTGTATATGTGGATGTAGTTTTTCTGAACATCTAGAAGGAAGTTCAGGAGTTCAGGGTGGTTTTTCTAACTTTATGTGCTCCCTCCTTTGCTTTTGTGTATTGTTCAAAAATAGGGTAGCTTTCTGAGCTTTTCTGCTTTCTTCCACCAATTTTATCTGGATCTTCTCTTGCCTCAATGCTAGTTGTTGTTTTTTTTCTTTTCGCTTTTCTGCTCAATTGTGATTCTAGTCCCAGCAAGTTTTTTCTTAGTGGGCTCTGTCCTAAAGGGTTGGATTTGAAGTTCAGGGGCTTAACTCTTCCCTCCCCATAGATCTTACCCCCCATACCCCAGTCCCTGTCAACTTACCCATCCTGGAAGTCGCCAGACACTTCTCAGCCTCAGCCACCCTTCTTACATAGCCTGCGAGGCTTTCAGTGAATACCCGTTGGCTTGCTGAGGGCCTCCTCTCTCTGGCCAGTGTCCCTAGTGCTTCTCACCACTTGCCCCTGTATGGATGGTAATACCTGGGTCTTGTGGCTATTGGTGGTCATCTGCTTGTATTTTGGCATCAGTGCACATACTTTATTACCTTAGCATGTTAATTGCTCTATTTTTATGTGGCAATTTGGTGAGATCCAAAAACTGCATTGCCATACCTTCCACTTTCTTCCAGACTTCCCTATATGGCATCTTCTTGGATTTATCACTGTTGGGAACTCCTTGAAACTTACTTTTCTTTAGTGACATCATACTCTCCTAATTTTCCGTATATGACTGATTCATTTTCTGTGCCTTTTATGTGTTCATTTTCAATGGCTCTTCTACCTCTAAAATGTTAGTGGTCCCAGATTTTACCCTCGACCTTCTGTTTTTCTTACTGTGCTTAGTTTCAGTGTGTGTTATTCTGTACTCTCATTGTTTCAGCTGTCATTTGGGTACTGATGACCCCCAAATTGTATCTGCATACCATGCTTTTTAGACTCTGTATGCAGTTGTCAGTGGGCTGTTTCCACATTTCCCACAGGCATCTCATATTGATATGTCAAAGGCTGCATACGTTACCATACTTTAATACCCCTGTGTTATCCATTCTAACTGGTGGCACCCTCTACTACCCAGTCACTCAAGCTAGAAAAGTGAGAGTTTTCTTTGATCCCTTTACTCCTGCTGCTTCATGCCCATAACCAGTTCTGCTAAGTTTGTTTTCTAAAAATTTCTAAAATACTTATCATTCCTTTTGTTTAAATTTTTATCTTTTGTCTGAACTATCCTTCCACAATAAACTGTTAAACAGGAAGCAAGTATATTACACAATATAAAACACTTTATTAGCTTTCTCTGCAGTGAGCAACCTTTTTTTCTCAAGGAAAACCAAAAACGTCTTTAGAGAGAAATTTCTTTTTTCATTCAAAATACAAATAGGCTTATTTATTTTAGAGAAAAGATGTTTATTCTTATGACTGTGATTACTTACTAAAAGAACAGAAGAATATTATTAAGGAAATTTGTACTGCTTTTTAGTCACTAAAATATTAATATTGTGTTTATTTGAAAATAGGAATATAAAAGCAATTTTCACATAATTTGTCCTTGATATCACATGGTATTTTCATTAGCATTATCTCATTAATCTTGAAGCAACCCCTAAAGAAAGGCAGGTGCAATTACCATTCCCACTTTACAGAAGGAATAATGGAAGTTTAAAAAAGGCGGGGAGGTGAATTAACTTGCTTCGTAAATTCAATTTACTTCACTGAAAATTGAGAACTGAGCTGGATTAGGATAGTTGATGTCATTCAGTACTGCATCTAGGATCCCCAGTGTGTGTTGAGTCCCACACAAGGAACAGGATTGAAGGGAGAGGCATGAATAACATGTCCCTCCCTCCTCAGTTTTGGCTTTCTTTCTGTGGTTGTTGGAAATCTCTGCATGGGCAGGACATTCCTAAGTGGAGTAGTACCATCATCAAGCCAGCCTTAATGGATAGGCTAGCAGAATGCCTCTGGGCCCCAATTTCAACCTCACACTTGGTTCCTCCCTTAACCCTCTCATACTTTCCTCTCAAGACCTTGCAAGGCTGGAGGGCAAGAGTCTGAGCAAAGTATTCTGTGTACCCAAGGTAGTAGCCTGGAGTTGTTGTTTTGTTGTTTGTTTGTTCGTTTGTCTTTCTTAATTCTACAGTATGCGAGCCCTGAGGGCTGATTTCTGGTGATGACCTATGATGTTCAGTACAAATTTCTCTGTAAACCTATAGGGTCCTCCATGATGAGACTTCTGCCTACATTTACATATTAATTTTCTGCCTCTCATTGCTTCAATCTTTAACCTCTAGAATCATTAACTTGCTTATGTTTTCCCAAAAGAACTATGGGCCTCCGTATCTTTACTGAGGCAGATTTGGAGTTCCCTTCCTTTGGGTGTCCTTATGGGTGCATAGGGTGGGGCAAAAGTAGGTTTACAGTTGTGAGTATGGGAAATAAAATGATAGTTCATAAATAATAATATAAGAGTAAACCCTGTGTTTTGAATATTCACAACTATAAACCTACTTTTGCCCTACCCTGTATATCTCTGCCATCACACTTAATATATTTTGTTGTAATTATTAGCTTTATTTGTTTCCAGAACTTACCCTGGTCCTGCTTCCTCTTCAAATCCTACATTCACTCTATTTCACCTTTTGCACAAAACCTAAGTCCTATTACTTTACCTCAGTGATTTTTCAGCCAGTGTGCCATGGTACACCAATGTGCTGCAAAGAGGCTCACTAGTGTGCCACAGAGTTTTTAGAACGTGCACTACCTGACTATTTGGTCAGGGGCACTGACCTATTTTCCCCCTTTAACTATGAAATAAAACAATGCCAACTACCAATACAACAATAACTGACTGGTGTAGATGAATCAAAATTATACCTTTTTTTTTTTTTCAGATCTGCAGAAAATATAGTTTTGGGTATGCCTCAGAATTTTAGTCATTAGTTTATTTGTACCATGAAATGAAAAAGGTCGAAAATTGCTGCTTTACCTGACTGCTATCCTCAGGGAAATTTGTTCAGAATTTTGGGGAAGCAGTCTCAAAAAGTAGCTTACCTAAAGTAACACAGCTTTTAGTTGATAGAGATGGCAGTTGAGTCCCCAGTTTCTTAGTCTTAGCCCATTACTTTTTGCATTGCTCATTACCATGGCACTTATCCTCCTAGTACAAGTGTAAAAACAGAACGGTTTGTCTTGTAACCGTTTAAGTTTTTTCTTTTTCTTTCAAATTGACTTCTTGACAGTTACTTTTTTAAAAATCATGTTCTCATAACATCTTATTAGATTCTTTTACTTACGTTGCTTTTTTTTGCTTATTATTATTATCCTTTGAAATGGTTTCTTACCTCCAACATATAAATTTCATAATTTTAAAAGATGGGTATCTCTTGCTTTGCATTCAAGCCACCAAATTTAACCCTTAAGTAAGGGTGCATACTTTTCAAAATAGAGATTGAAAGTACCAGCACACACAGATTTGACAGACTACAATTTATAGTCGACTTGGCCAAAATTGTCTTCCCTACTGAAATTTCTTTTTCCTCTCAGTCTGTCTGGATTTGTACAAATAAAAATACATTTTCTTTAAAAAATATATATATATATATATGCTATTACAGCTTAACCCATTTTCCCCCCCTTTATTCCTCTCCACTCTGTACCCCTCTCCCACCATCATTCCACCACCTTAGTTCATGTCCATTGGTCGTACATATAAGTTCTTTGGCTTCTCCATTTCTCATGCTATTCTTAACCTCCCTCTGTCTATTTTGTAGCTACCATTTATGCTTCTCATTCCCTGTACCTTTTCCCCCCCCCCCCCCCCCCGCTTTGCCTCTCCACTAATAACCCTCCATATGATCTCTATTTCTGTGAATCTGTTCCTGTTCTAGTTTGTTTAGTTCGTTTTTGTTTTTGTTTTTTTAGGTTTTGGTTTCTTTTTTTTTTTTAAAGATTTTATTTATTTATTTTTAGAGAGGGAAGGGAGGGAGATAGAGAGAGAGAGAGAGAGAAACATCAATGTGTGGTTGCTGGGGGTCACAGCCTGCAACCCAGGCATGTACCCTGGCTGGGAATCGAACCTGGGACACTTTGGTTCCCAGCCCGTGCTCAATCCACTGAGCTACGCCAGCCAGGGCTGTTTTGGTTTCTGATAGTTGTGATTTTATGGTCATTTTACTGTTCATATTTTTTATCTTCTGTTTCTTTAATAAGTCCCTTTAACATTTCATATAATAAGGGCTTGGTAATGATGAACCCCTTTAACTTGACCTTATCTGGGAGGCTCTTTATCTGACCTCCCATTCTAAATGATAGCTTTGCCAGATGGAGTAATCTTAGATATAGGTCCTTGCCTTTCATGGCTTTGAATACTTCTTTCCAACCCCTTCTTGCTTGCAAGTCTTCTTTTGAGAAATCAACTGATAGTCTTATGGGAACCTCTTTGTAGGTAACTATCTTCTTATTTGTGTCCTTATCTTTAATCATAATGTCATTATGATGTGCCTTGGTGTGTGCTTCTTTGAGTCCAACTTCTTTGAGGCTCTGAGCTTCCTGGACTTCCTGGCAGTCTATTTCCTTTACCAGATTGGGGAAGTTCTCCTTCATTTTTTTTTTCAAGTAAGTTTTCAATTTCTTGCTCTTTCTCTTCTTCTGACACCCTTATAATTTAGATGTTGGAACATTTAAAGTTTTCCCGGAGGTTCCTAAGCCTCTCCTCATTGCTTTGAATTCTTGTTTCTTCATTCTGTTCTGGTTGAACGTTAATTTCTTCCTTCTGCTCCAGACCGTTGATTTGAGTCCCACTTTCCTTCCCTTCACTGTTGGCTCCCTGTGCATTTTCCTTTATTTCGCTTTTCAAAGCCTCCACTTTTTCCTCTATTTTGTGACCATAGTGAACCATTTCTGTGAGCATCCTGATTACCAGTTTTGGACTCTACATCTAGTAAGCTGGCTATCTCTTCATTGCTTAGTTGTATTTTTTCTGGAGCTTTGATCTGTTCTTTCATTTGGGCCATATTTTTTAGTCTTGGTGTGTCTGTTAAATAGTAAAAGTGGAGCCTTAGGTGTTCACTAGGGTGGGGCAACCCACATCGCTGCATTGTGGCGCTGTATGAGGGGGAGGGGTCCGAGAGGGAACAATGCTGCTTGCTCACCTTTTGCAGGCTTTCAGTCACTTCCTCCACTACCCACAGGTAAATTGGGCCCTTCTGGTGCTGACTGCTCTTGCTGGGGTCGGGGGGAGAAGTATTGTGAATGTTCTAGGACATTGTGGGTCTCTCCAATAAACTCCCATGATGCGGGGAGTTTTTCCTCCCACCACAACCCCCACGGGTTTTTACAGTCAGAGGTTCTGAGGCTTTCTTTTCCCACACTGGAACCTTGGGTTGTAGGGTCTGTCTCTGTCCTAAGTTGTTCCTCCCAGTTTATCCACACACAAATGTGGGACTGCGCACTCTGCTAGTTGCCACCTTGTCACGAGTCCTGTCTACCCCAGCTGCCCATCTCTGCCCCTCCTGCCAGTCTAGGTAAATGTTTCTTCTTTAACCCCTTGGTTTTCAGACTTCCATACAGTTCGATTTTCTGGCAGTTCTGGTTATTTTTTTGCTTTTAAATTTGTTGTTTGTGTTTTGGTTGTGCAAAGTATCTACCTACGCCTCCATTTTGGCCAGAAGTCCTACATTTTCAATGTCATAAAATAGTTTTTATGTTTCTTAATCAACAGGTAATCTTTTTAAATACCTTAGAAAAATTAAGTGTCATGTTTTATTTACCACAATTACCAAATGTGTCAATTTCCCCTTCTGAGTATCAGATTAGAAAAAAGATTTTTAAAATTTTCTTCCAAATTTTAAATTTTCCAGAAATTTAACATTTCTGCTCTCCAATTATATTTCTTGCAGATGTGTGTGTGTGTGTGTGTGTGTGTGTGTGTGTGTGTGTGCGCGCGTGCGTGGGCAGGGAGGGAGGAGTGGGGCAAGAGATGCTACACAGCTGACTTGGCATAAGACCCTGAGGTTGTGCTTTTGTTGCTAAATTAGGGTTTATTCTGTCTTGTTTTCCTAAAGTTGAGTCTTATTTGGGACAGTGAAGTAATTGTATTTTACTTAAATAGTTACCTGCTGTGGCTACATAGAGCTTTCCTATTTCAGAAAATACTGTTATTTGCTTCATTTACAGTGGTTATTTTTGCCATTGGTGCTAAAGGGAATTTCAAAATCATTTTTTTTTTATTACTCGTCAAGTAGCTAGGGAGAAGCTATTGTAAGCGAAGCACACAGTTTATATCTGGAGATATAGAGGTGGACATGAAAGAGCTGTTTTTGCCTTCCTAAAGCTTCCAGCCTGTATGGAAAAAATGTTTAGGTAACGTTTATATGTGATTTCAAATTATAATTTGGAATATTGGTATGCTATAAGGACGAGGAAGTCAATGGATATTTTTAAATAGATGGGTAAGATAATTAGATTAGTAAATTCTGGTAATAATGAGTATGGACTCAAGAGAGAGGAGACCATTGGGAAGTGTTGATAGAGCTTGTTGCAGTCCTCTACGGAGAGATGGTGGCACCTGAATTCTGAGTGTGGGAAATGATGTGGAGAAAGGAGCAGAAATGGAAAATACTGACTGGACAGGATTTGGTGATGGAGTTGTCCAGAGCATGCTAGAGAGTAGCTAAGGTTTCAAGTTTGGGAGACTGAGTAGGAAATTATCTAAATATCCAGATCTTAACAGACTGGCCTAATCTGGAGGTAAAATTTAGAATATACTTTGTATCATTCACCTGAAGCATCCTTCACCTGGATAATTAATGCTTTATTTATTTTTTAAAAACAGCAATCAGGTACAGTTCAAGATTATATTATCTGGCATGGACCTGGTATACAGGGTCTACTTTTTTGCTTGTTAGGAGCAGCAGTTGCACTTGCATTAAAAAAAGGCCAGGTTTACTTGTTGTTGTTACTAGCTTACTTATAGAGTGCCCCCTCTGTGGCAGTCACCGAGCTCCGTGGTGGGGGTACAGAGGCTCTCCTCTCATCAACCTCAGGGTGTAATGAGTATATCAGAAGATAGCTCTGCTTGTCTTTGTAGCATACTGAATTAATATTCTTTGATTTCTTAGAACAGAAATTGCTTGAAAACACCTAACATTAGTTTTGCTATAAAAGATTAAGCATTAACCTTTAGTTTATTAGTTCAGGGCTTTAAGTTATATTCAACATTTTTATAGTGATTGATGCCTGATGTTGACTTTAGTAATGTGATATTTGACTACCCAAAACTTATAATTTGCTATTTCACTGAAGTATGATAGTTTAAAGCCTTTTTTTAAAGCTTTCTTTCAAATGTAGTATGTCTACTCTTTCCCCTTTCAAGTCCTAGTTCCCTCATTTGTAAAATGAGGATAATAGCCTCCTTGGTTGTTGTTGTAACTGAATGAGAAAAATGTTATCTATAATATTATCATAGGTCTTTGTTTTGGTCTTCTGAGAGTAAGCCTACCTTTACAGCTTGTTCCTAAAACTCTCATCACCAAGTATAATGGTTGTCATACCCTTGTATCCTGAAAATACCCTCACAGTATAATAAAAGTACACATTTATAATAATGCCCACTTTAATTCTTTCTAATGTGGAAATTCTGACATGGTGTGTGAAGTGCTATGGCACGGAGTGGGACTCAGTGTTCCTCTACTTAGGGTATTTTCCTGCATTCTGGTTAAGTGAGCTACTGTTCCATCTTCCTGTGTAAATTGCACCTCCAGCTGACTCACACCTTGAAGACCATAGCATAACTCAAAATTGGATAGCATTAATTAAATTTGAGTGAAGTAAATTTAAGATATATGTGAATATGCAAGTTATATTGACCAGATCTATAATAAATTATCTTTCATATTTCTCTCTCTTCCATTGTTTTTTGGTGATGAGCTTAGTTTAAATGATCACGTTTAGTAACTTTTAATCAACTTTTTCTAACCTTTACACATATTTAAGAATTTTTGTTTTAGATAAAACATAAGTGTAGTTTTTTGTGTCTAATTTTGCCACAGGAAACAAGCAGTATTTTTTTTCTTTTTGTTGTGAGCACTGTGATGTTATGTTACAGTGTTGAATGATTCATGTTTTGTTCTACTAGAGTGTATGTGCGCAGTTGACACTCTGATTATTTCTTCCTCGTGTAATCAGACTTGATTTAAATTATTCATTTTTATCAAGTATTATGTAGTAAATATGTAATGCTTAAGTATACTCTGCTAGTTAGTGGTATTTAATTGTCGTTTACTTTATTCTTGCTGGAGACATCAAATTCTGCAGTGTAAAAAGAAAATTATTTTCTTTTTTAATGTGGAAGTGATTCTAGTTCAGTAGGTGGCACTCTTTCCTTTTCTGTTAGTGTTAATGAATATCCAATTAAATACAAAAAAATGTTTTCAAAGTGTTAGGAAAAAGCATATAATTTAAACCACTGCTGACTTGTTTTAGAAAGAATAATACAATTTTAATAATTTAGCTTCTGTGTAACTTTGTTAGAACAGTTCCATATGAATATATTTAATATTTATTTTCCTTAAGAAAACTTCTGTACCTAGAACAGAATTCCTTTTGACATTTAGCGAAGGCTTTATATTATCCTTTCTGAAACTCTAAATATTCTTTTTAAAATTTTGAAATTATTATCCATTAGTATCTGCTTTTCCAGTTTTGATTTTTAAACATTATCTCAAAGTCCAGTTAGAAGATTTTTTTAAATGAATACACATTTTTACATTTTAAAATAAGTTGTCCTTATTTTTTAGTGTGCTTATTCCTTTTTTATTTATAAAGAGAATATTTAGTTTGTTAAAATAGTACAATTTTCTTTTACTCTTTTTCTTTTAAAGATTTTATTTATTTATTTTTAGAGTGGGGAAGGGAGGGAGGAAGAGAGAGAGAGATACATCAATGTGTGGTTGCCTCTGGTGTGCTCCCTACTGGGGACCTGGCTGTGCCCTGACTGGGAATTGAACAAGTAACCCTTTGGTTTGCATGCCAGTGCTCAATCCACTGAGCCACACCAGCCAGGACCAATTTTTTTATTTTTAAGTTTTGTTTGTGAGCAGTTCTTAGTATTTGAAAACATTGGAATTTTATGATTTTCATTCTTTCTTAGAGACTTTCAGGAGAGAGAATATTTACTTTTTTTTTTAATTGAATAAAAGTCAGTCTATGTTGTCATCCTATGGGTCCATTGAATCTTTTTACAAATCTGAGTTACGTTTTGGGATCTTATTTTTCTGTATCTTGAAACTTTTTGCTATTTTATCATGATAGGAATTTGTATTACTATCACTACTCATTAATTATTCCCAACTAATTTAAGAAAAGACAAATAATAAAATGGAAGAATGGTGAAATCTCCCAGATAAGGATGATTCACTAGTGAAAGAAATTTTCACCCTTGATTATTTAAATTGTGGCACCAGAGTATTCTATTCCAGTAACGTATTAAAGCAGACTGGAAACACTATTGTTATAGTCTACTTTTAGATTTCATTGAACACAGCGAAAGTGTAGAATTTTTTATTTTCTACTTATAATGGAAAAGAGAGAAACTTAATATGTCTCACAACTATTGGGCATTTAAAAAATAAATGTAAAGATATTGCAACAGTTCTGGATGATGATGATGATGATGGTGAAGAAATTGGTCATATAAATAAAATCTCAGATTCTTGAGTCTTCAGATGACAACAACCTAGGTAAATTTTCTTCAACTTAAAATTGACAAGTAAACAGCATTTCTCAGGACAAACAAGAAATATGATGTTCTCATTTTGGACATGCAAAGGAAGGGCTTCATTATGCAACAATATTTTTATGACAAGATCCTAGACCATCCCATTTTGCTAAAAGGATGTATGATAATATTTTTTTCACATTTTATGCTTATACACCAAAACTTACATGATAAAAAGGGTTTGCTGTGTTTAAATCTTATTACAATTTCTAAGAAAGTTGTTTTCACAGCCCTTTTAGTCATGCTTCTGTAAATTATTCATACTTCTGCAAATGACTTAGAAGTATAAAAGTTCCATTAGACTCAGATGTCAAATGGTAATGCCAGTTCTTCCTGACATATTGAGGGTTAAAGTAAAAAAAATATATATTTATCGGATTTAATGGCATTATTACATTTTTAACACTTCTTTTTAGTGTGCAATCCTAATTATGTCTGACAGACACAATTGGGAATAGTTAGAAGGAAATAGTATTTCTGGACCAATCAGCAATGGAATGAAAAACTCAGGAAGTCCCTATGCCATGGTGAAGGAGAAAAACTCACTTTTCATTTCCTTTCATGTGACAGTGTGTTCAGATTAACTTTAAAGGAGACTGAGATGTAGGTCGGAAGAGTTTGTCTGCAGTTGGGTATTACCTGTGTGTGGAGCCCATCTCAGCAGGCATCTCATCATCAACTAACAAGCCTTTCCAGGTCCCTTGATAGCTGCTGGGTATCCTGTTGCAAGTTAAATATGTAACAGGGATACACTTAGTTTTGCATTAAAGGATTTCTTAAAGTTCAACTTCAAATGAAGTTGTTAGTGCATTCATTTTTAGTAAAGCTGGCTTTGTTAGGAAGAAAAGGATACCTAGAGTTGTTCTCTGTGGTATTAAAAAAAATGCTTTGGGAAAATAAAGAGTGGCACAAAATTCTGTACTTTTACATATCTATATGGTACATATCATAAGTCTTCTTATAAATACTATGTGATTGTTGAGCCAACTGATGTTTAACCTACTGTGGCAGCAGAGCCTATCAGTAAACATGTTTGTTTAACAGATATAAAGTGTTTCAACAGATGTTTCGTAGCAGGGCTTTTGGTGGCTTTCTTTTTTCAACTTTGCCATTCTAAATTTTAATAACAAAAAAATAACACGTGGTGAGTTTATATCACACCTTGAGGAACAAGAGGCTAAATTTTGTATTTGATGAAATTTCATAAACAATACTTAACCTGCCCTGGCTGGCGTAGCCCAGTGGATTGAGCGCGGGCTGGGAACCAAAGTGTCCCAGGTTTGATTCCCAGCCAGGGTACATTCCTGGGTTGTAGGCCATAACCCCCAGCAACCGCACATTGATGTTTCTCTCTCTCTTTCTCTCTCTCTCTCTCTCTCTCTCTCTCTCTCTCTCTCCCTCTCTCCCTCTCTCCCTCTCTCTCCCTCTCTCTCCCTCCCTCCCTCCCTTCCCTCTCTAAAAATAAATAAATAAAATCTTAAAAAAAAAAATACTTAACCTACTGTGACTTAGGTGTCACACACTCATATAAGGGCTTCCCACAAAATAACTCATTTAATTCTGATGGTAACCCTGTGAGTTAAGTACCGTTACTGTTCTCAGAATTGTGTACATGAGCAAACTGAGGTATAAGGATGATAAATAACTTTTTTTTAAGGTTATACACTAGCAATTAGGGATCCGGGATTTGAACCCAGGCATTCTAATTCCAAAGAATATATTTTTAAAAAATTAGCCCTGGCTGGTGTAGCTCATTGGATTGAGTGTGGGCCTGCGAACCAAAAGGTTTCCAGTTCGATTTCCAGTCAGAGCACGTGCCTAGGCTCTGGACCAGGTCTCCAGTGGTGGTCACTTGATAGGCAGCCACACATTGATGTTTCTCTACCTCTCTTTTTCCTTCCCTTCCCCTCTTTCTAAAAATAAAAAATAAAATCTTAAAAAAAATTACTGCACTAATTTTGTATTTAAATACTGTTGCCATAAGCGATATTCTCATTTATAAGCCATTCTGTTAGTGGTTCAAAGGCCCATAGAATGATTTTGGATATCTATGCCACTGGTTTTACCCTATAGATCTTGGACTTCTGCAAATACCTAGAGTTACTGCATGTAATATGTGAATTTATATTGCATAAGCATTATATATAGACTAAATCCAAAAAACCTTAATATGTATATATGTCTGTATGTATATAAACTATTTTAAATGTGTATAACAGTTGTTCATGACATACAAATTCATTTGGTATTGCTGAGTTCATAGCTTTCTGTTACTTTGTATTTCCCTAATTAACATATACCAGAATTAAAACTATTGTGGAGGTTCATGAAATCTTTTGATGTTATAAAGGGGATATTATTTATTAAAAATGCTTGGAAACCACTGAATGACATAATATAGGATTTGCTTAACACGTGAATCTCTGTCTTGATAAATTCTCTCTGATAGGCCAGAGTTAATTGGTAAGCTAACAGTAACACACGACTGTGTTATTTTCTATTCTCAGTGATGTACTGTAGATTCAGTCTTCACTGTGTTTTCATTAAGGTGCACACATGCAGTTACTGTACTTTTCATTGGTTTGCTCTCATGAATGAGAGCATTTATTTTATTTTGGAATTGATAGGACAACTAATGCTATCAATCTGGGGAGGTCACATGTGGGAGGCAAAACCCATACCATATGTAAATTTAAAGTTAAAAATTGGTATTATTTAAAATATTAGGCTTGTAATACATATTCTAGTGTTTAAGAGATAAAATTAGGATTTCAGATTTATTTTCCAATTCCAGTGATTTATTGATTTTTCTCTCTCCCTCTCCATCCCTCTCTCTTTCCCTTTTCCTTTTGTATTAACATATTTGTTGAAGAAACTGAGTTGTTCGTCTAGTCGAGTTTTTCAGTAACTGAATTTTGCTTATAGCATCCTAATGGTTTGGTTTTACATGGTCCTCTATGTATCCTATAAATTGATAGCTGGATCTAAAAACTTGATCATGGTCAGGTTTGATTGTTTTGGCAAAACTATTTCATAGTTGGAGATGTGTACTTCCACCAGGGGACACATTGTGTGTGGGTGGGTGGGTGGGTGTGTGTGAGAGAGAGAGAGAGAGAGAGAGAGAGAGAGATTTTTTTAAAAAAAAATTGAACCATTAAGCCCTGGCTGGTGTGGCTCAGTGGACTGAGCACTGACCTGCAAACCAAAAGGTTGCTACTTCGTTTCCTGGTCAGGGCACATGCCTGGTTTGTGGGCCAGGTCCTCGGTTAGGGGAGTGTGAAAGGCAACTGATTGATGTTTCTCTCATATGTCAGTGTTTCTCTCCCTCTTTTTGCTTCCCTTTCCCTCTGTCTAAAAATAAAGAAATAAAATCTTTTTAAAAAATGAGCCATTAGGTCAACAGAACTTGCAAAATAGTGACGCTCTAATTATAATCTTTTTTTTTTTTTTTTAGCTAGAGTACTTCTATAATGAAAAAGCAACCTTCACCTACTATTTGTTACGTAGTTGGTATGCTTTATATATGAACAACTGGATAAATGTTTGATCTCTTTTCTTTGTTAGTTTTTAAAGTAATAAATTAGTTCACTAGTTTCTTTCAGCAGTCACCAAGTAGTTGTGCATGTGTTTTTCTAATGAAATCTATCATTAGAAACCATGGATTTCAACAAATTTGATGGGGGTCAGTCCATTGCAGTTATTATTATCCTTATTGGTGTTCAGATTGTCCCATCTTTGGCATGTGGGTCCACTGGTATGCTGATGTTGGCTCATACCCACTTGTGAGGTTGTTAATTTTTTAAATTAATTTTAGAGAGAGAGAGAGGGAGAGAGAGAGAAGCATTGATTTGTTGTCCCACTTATTTATGCCTTCAGTGGTTGATTCTTGTATGAGCCCTGACTAGGGATCGAATCTGTAACCTTGGTGTATTGGGACGGTGCTCTAACCAACTGAGCTACCTGGCCACGGCTAAACATTGTTTTTTTAAGATTTTATTTATTTATTTTTAGAGAGAGGGACAAGGAGGGAGAAGGAGAGGGAGAGAAACATCAATGGGATGTTACCTCTCACATGCCCCCTACTGGGGACCTGGCCCACAACTCAGGCATGTGCCCTGACTGGGAATCGAACTAGCTACCCTTTGCTTCACAGACTGGTGCTCAATCCACTGAGCCACACCAGCCAGGACAACATTGTTAAATATTTAGAAAGTTTGTGAGTTGGTTGTTTAACACAGCTTTTATTAAAAATTAAATCATATAAACTTAAAACTACATATATTAAAAGCAAAGGTGTTCAAAACTTATCACATCCTAGTTATTTTATTCTTGAGGTTAAGGTTTTATATCTGTATGGAGGGATACAGTATAACTATATGCTACTGTACATCTCGCAGTTCTACATTCAGGAACATCGCGTTGGTACTTTGAAATCAGTGATGGTGGTAGCACTTACCTCACAGAAATCAGCAAATGCTACAGGTCAGGGCTTGATTTGTTGTTGTTGTTGTTTTTAATTGATTTGAGGGAGAGAAAGAAAGGCACGGAGGAGAGAGAAAAACATCAATTTGTTGTTCCACTCATTTATTCATTCATTGGTTGAATCTCTTATGTGCCCTGACTCTGAATCAAACCTACAACCTTGGCATACCAGGATGATGCTCTAACCAACTGAGCTACCCAGCCAGGGCTTGGTTATGTTTTTGTGATTGTCTAAACTTAAGAAAATGATAGTGAAAAATGTTGGAAATGTAGATTAAACTTCAAAATGTTTAGTACCTGAAGCTGTTCCATTGTAAACAATACCAAAAATATGAGGAAATATTCTTCCAGTATTCTGAAACTACTGTATATGATTTAGCTAAGAAGTAGCTCACGCAGTTGACAAGCAAATGAAGTTTTAACATAAGCTTTCCTTGTTTTACTTAAGTTTAAACCAGAAGTTGACAAACTGTTCCTGGCCAGCAGCCTGATTTAATAAATAAAATTTAATTGGAACACAGCTATGCTCATTTGTTTATATATTATTTATGTCTGTTTTGTCATACTAGTAGGCTATCTAAAAAGCTATCCAAGACCACTAGAGTAGAATGAAAAGGACTCAAGTCAACATAAAGAGAGTGCTACTCACTGGTATTCTGGTGAATATTTTACAGCTGCTTCTCAAAAAAAAAAAAAAGAATGCATGTATGTGCAGTTGCAGTTCATTATGCATTTTACTAACAGAAATGTGTAGTACACAATTTACAAATAATAAAATAAACAATGCTCTTTATTGTAAATTCCATATAGTCAACTGATTTTCACAGAATGCTCTTACTGATTTTTGCTAAGCTCTCATATTCTTGACCAAACTATAGTTGCAACAACATACTGTTCCAACATGAAAGGTGGTCGATGTTTTCTCTTATCTTAATGAGGGAGACAAAAGTGAAACAAGAGATATGTATGTTGAAACTTCATCTGTTTATTGATTATTCATCCTTAATATGAGTGAGTTCTTTTCTGAGTTGGATACTGGTTTTTGAATAAAAGAAGAATATTTTCTCATTTTTTATGTGTGCTATTTGCAATGGAATGACTATAGACACAATGCACTTTTAAATTTAATCTGCATTTTTAATATTTTCTCCATCACATTAAGTCTAGACAGTGTAGCATTTGTCCATTTCCATGGTATAGATAGTGCCACTATGGCCAATTTGAAGCAAAAATACAAAGATCCTGAATGCGGTGTTGGGATGACAACTGATGACTTATATTATTATATAGTATTTTCATCATACAGATACAATCGATATAAATAACTGAAAGAATAACATAATTAGTAGTGATGCATTCTAAGCATTTATTACTTCTGTTTTTAGGTGATTTAATTGTAAGCTTATAAGATTTAATTTTAAATCATATTCCTACTCCAGCATGCCACTGGGTGGGTCTCCCTTTTTGCAATAGATGTGACGTTTCAAATTTTTTAAAAAGAGTTTGATATAAAGCCAAAATTCTCCCTACTTAAAGGATACTTGCTCCAGATCCTTTGTAAAGTGTTGAATCCTTCCGTAAAATAGGTAGTGATCTCAGCTTCAGATTAGTTTTTTGAGGATATATATCTATACACAGGTAAGACCATAAAATCAAGAAATTCGTGTAGAACTCTTAGCTCATTAGAGGAGAGATAGATGGTGCTTTATATTTAGATTTTTATGATGATTATATTATAGTTCCGTCACAGAAGAGTATCTTGGAAGCCATAAATTCCCTAATTAATGTTTTAAAATTTCTTTTGAGTGTACTTTTTAATGAAATTAAACCCACTCCTCTTTTTGTTTGAGTAATGATCAGTGCAAGTAGGCACTTTGTTTCTAAGTGGAGATTATTTGGGTGGTCATGCTAATGCCTCAAATAAATGAAAGGATGGAAAAACCAAAGATTAATTGAATTAAATTGCAGAATCTGTAGCAGGCCACATAAACATCTTTCTGAAACTGTGTCTTTTCTATCACAGGTACATCATTTTATCCCATTAGCAAATTAAAACTGGTTCTCACCATTGCTCTCTTAGACGATACATCTAAGAGAAAGTTCTTTGGAATTGGAGGAGAAATTGGCAGGATGCCTGCGGAATAGCAATAGGTACTCCCAGAGAGTCAGAGACTTGGTGCCGGAAAGTCTTTGGAACATTAAAGTAGACACTGGATAGTGTATTATTTGGTGGACTGTCACAGGACTCTACTCAGACTTGTTCTAAAGTTTTAAAAGGCATTTTGATTTTATGTTGCTTGAATTCTTCATCCTATTTGTGAGTTATTTCATGAAAGGGTAATTGTATTTTGATTTGAGGGAAATAATGACTTTTTTCTTTCACACGGGTGTAAATATCATCCAAGAAAAGCTCTTAGCTTTCTCTTAGGTTTTTTACATGATTATTTACTTCAGTATCTTAAGTGATGTTTTGTTAAGGTTAAGAAAGAAAAATGTAGGAGAAAATTAGAGAAGTTATGAAACTACTGTTAGCTTTCTAAATTAATTAAGGGAATACTCTGATTTTCAGTTATACCACACCCCAGGGTCCTTTTCAAACTTTCTGAAATATTTTTCTCCTACCAACCTTAGAAACTTTATTTGTCAAATGTATTATCTGGGGGAAGTAGGAGTGGATAAGAGTAGAATTGGAGGATTAATGGGATTGACAGGTTACAAGTCAGTTTGAAAGGTTTCAGTAGCATATTAACCTTTGAGCTCTGTTTTATTATAAACGGAGCCATGAAATCATATTACTCTCCCTTGTATCCTATCCCATAGTAAGAGAACTACTCTTTTAAAATAGCAATTGACCTGGCTGTCAATTGGATCTTTCCCAAAGAATTTCAATAGTAGATGAGTAAAATTTTCATCTTTTTTCTCAAGCCACTGGTTTATAAATCATCAAGAAAATGAGTGATATTACAAGCAATTTCCAGTAGTTTTGTATACTTTGGACCTGGATACTGGTTCTGTCACTGAGTTTTATATTTAGATTTTCATACTGGCATTTTGTGCTTTAGAATCTCGTATGTGGCATAATCATGTCAGTGAGACTACAGTTGTTATCTTCAACAGAGTTGATTTATTTTTAGATACTTCAGTTTGTCATGAGTTCTGATCATTGATTAGTTAGGAAGACTTAGGCTTTCTTATTTGAGAGTAGGTGCAGACTGGAACACTGAACAGTCTTAGTCCATTAACTGAATTCTGTCTTTTTGTTTATTTTGACCCTCAAAGACACATATGTTGTTAATCAGGACTTACTTTAGGGTTGTTTTGAGTCCAGTATATGCAACACACTTAGATAGAACAGTACCCGGAACATGGTTAAGCACCCAGGACGTGGTTAGCAGTTATTAAGTGCTTTAATGTCAACATCATCATCAGATCTGCCGGTACATTACAGGCTTTTTTTTTTAAATCTTTGTATTATTTTACATCATCCAAAATATTAGTTTACTACTAGGACACAAGAAAATGAGAAAGTGGCCCTGACTGGTGTGGCTTAGTTGACTGGGCATCGTCCTGCAAACCCAAAGGTTGCCAGTTCGATTCCCATTCAGGGCACATACCCAGGTCGCAATATCTGTCTCCTGGTCAGGATACATGTGAGAGGCAGCCGATCAATGTTTCTCTCATATCAATGTTTTTCTTCCTCTTTTTCTCCCTCCCTTCCCCGCTCTCTTGAAAAATAAATAAAAATAAAATCTTTTTTTTTTTTTAAATGAGAAAGTACTTGTAGAGTTATGCCCTCGGCTGTACTACCTATGTGAAAATAGTCCTCATCAGAGTCGACAGAGGTAGAGATCTGGGTGTTCTCAGATAGGAAAGGAATGAGAAGGGAGCAGTCTATTTCTCTGCCTCCCCAAGTAGTGAAAACAGGATTTGTTATTGATTTTACAGAGAAACAGTTCTACTTTTTCCCTTCCTTATGTCTTTTATTGACAATGCTGTCTGACCAAAAATGGCCAAGCCCTTTCACTTGTTTTAAGAAATGTGACTTAGCAAAATGCTAGTATGAGCACAAAATTCACATTCTCTTAATGGTTTGTTGTAATGAAATCTGACCTACTGTGCCTTCAGACAGTACTTGATTTTGAAGGCTTGATATCAGATTTTAAAAAGAGACAACAGTTGACAGTATTGTTGCAGCACTTTGTGAGTGCAGCTTGAAGTAGAGTTTATGTATTGACATTTAGGAAGGAACCAACTTATATTGAGCATTCACCATGTGTTAGTCTCTGCTTATTCCTTAAAATATGTCTTTTATTTAATCCTCATTTTAGATGAAAAATTAAGGCTCAGATTGTCTAAGTCATACATTTCTTATTTGATAGAGGCAAGTTTTAAAGCTAGGTTTGTAGGACTGCCTGTGTATCTTTTTTTATTGTTTCGTTTTTTTTTTTTTTAGATTTTACTTATTTATTTTTAGAGAGGGAAGGGAGGGAGAAAGAGAGAGAGAGAAACATCAATGTGCGGTTGCTGGGGGATGTGGCCTGCAACCCAGGTATTTGGCCTGACTGGGAATCGAACCTGCGACATTTTGGTTCGCAGCCTGCGCTCAACCCACTGAGCTACGCCAGCCAGGGCTATTGTTTCTTAATTAATCTTTACTAAACAAGTATGAATGGTAATTGGAGATGCATAGGGTTTCCAAAAATTACGTTCTTTCTCACCTGTTTAAGTTAGGTGACGTGAGTCTTGTTAGTGGAAATGACAACTGAACCTTTGTGTAAGTGCATATACGTTAGTGAGAACTTCCTGCAACACTGTTGAAAATCGTAGTCCGTCTTCTATACAAACACATGCTATTTTTAAATACTTCTCAGATTTCCATATCCTAAATGGGGCATTGCTAATGCTGATGTTTTTTAATTTAAAGGTTCTACCTACCTATTTTGAAAGCAGTCTTAGAGGTTCAGCACTGGAAAACGGAAATGACCTATCAGGTTCTTTTGCCCCATCCCACTTCACAGCTTCTTTCTCTTCCAAAGTAACCTCTACACTGACTTCTGATTACACATTGAAATTATTTTATAAGGAGACATTTCTCTGCATGTACTACCTAGTTACACAGTGAGATAGTTTATATAGAATGAAAGACATAATAAATGCTTGACTTCTTTTATATTCTCAGTTTTCAAGTTAGGAATGATTCGTTGTCATCTACAAAAGCTGCCAATTAAATTTTTATATCATTATGAACTCATTGGTTTAAACATATGTGATGGATTTTAATCCATTTCACTTTTATATGTACCAGACCCTAGTTGCCCAATCTTTTGCTAGCATAAGCCTCTTCATATCTGCTCTTTTTTTTACTTGATCATAGTGATTTTTGATAGGTTCCTTGCCATCTAATATCAAGATATTACAAGCTCGTAGGGTTGATTTTAGTAGATTGCCTTTTCCTTTAAGTATGGGTCATATTTTCCTTTTTCTTCCTATGTCTAATAATTTTTTAATATGTTCTTGACATTGTGATGAGTTTGTAGAGAGTGTGGATTCTGTTGTGTTCCTCTGAAGAATGCTGATTTTTTTTTGTTTTGTTTTGTTTTATCAGGAAGTTAGCTCAGCTGAGACTCCAAACTGTGTCTCTCATATTTTGGGCAGCAGCTAAGTATACAATTTGATAAGTTTTGATATATGTATATACTTGTGAAATCACTGTCATAGACAAAATAATAAACATATTCATCACCCCAAAAAGTTTCCTCAAGCTCTTTATAAACCATACCTTCTTCCCTCCTTCCGAACTCCCTTCCCAGTCAACCACTGACCTGCTTTCTGTCACTGCAGATGAGCTTGCATTTTCTAGAATTTCATATAAATAAAATTGTAGTATATTCTGTTTTTATGTCTGGCTTTTTTCCACTCAGTATAATTATTTTCATATTCATCTATGTTGCAAATATCCATAACTTTTTCCTTTTTCTTGCTGAGTAGTATTCTGTTATATGGATGTATCACAAATTTGTTTACCCATTCACCCATTCATTGACATTGTGGTTGTTTTCTGTTTGCGGGTATTTCAAGTAAAATTGCCATGAACACTTATGCTTTAATTTTTCTTGGGTAAACCCAGGAGTGGAATGTCTGTGACTAATAAACTATGCTTCATCTCTGAGCCAGGGGTCTGGTATCGCCTACCAGAATTCATGAAACTGTGGCAGACATAACTTTTTAACTTATAAATAAGGTATTATTTCAGATCTGTATAGTTCCTGGCACTAGGTCCTTTACATTTCCATATAAAATTTAGAACCAGCCTCTCAATTTCTATGAGAGAGACAGAATTTGTTTTGGGACTTCATTAAATATATAGACCAATTGGGAGGGGATTGACACCTTAACACTGTTGAGTTTTCCAGTGAATGGACATGGGATATCTGTTTGTTTATGTCTTGTTTAAATTTTCTCAGCAATGTTTCATAGTTTTCAGTATACAGCTCTTACATGTATTTTATAAGTTTACCCGTAGGTATTATACATATTTGATGCTGTTTTACGTGACATTTTAAAAAATAGTAAACTAATTTTTTAGAACAGTTTTAGGTTCACATCAAAATTGAGCAGAAGATGCAGAGAATTCGCATATACACTGCCACCACGCATGCATAGAACACTGTACCAACATCTCAAACCAGAATGGTATGCTTGTTACAATAGAACTTACATTGACAGATCATTATCACCCAAATCCATAGTTTACATGAACTTGAGGGTTTACATGAGGGTTCACTTTTGGTGTTGTGTATTGTATGGGTTTTGATATGTGTGTAATGACGTATGTTCACCATTACATTACCTTTGAGAGTAGTTTCACTGCCTGTGCACTCTATGTCTTCATCCCTCCCTGCTGACTAACCCCTGGCAACCACTGATCTTTTCGGTGTCTCCATAGTTTTGCCTTCTCCAGAATGTCTTATAGTTTGATTCATTTCTTTTTAGCGCTGTATAATATTCCATCATATTTTCTAATCTTCATCTACTGAAGGACAGCTTAGTTGTTTCCAAATTTTAGCAATTATTAATTATGTAATGCCCTGACTGGTGTGGCTTAGTGGGTTGGGCATTGTCCTGCCAACTGAAAGGTCACTGGTTCAGTTCCCAGTCAGGGCACGGGCCTGGGTGTGGGCCTACGTGAGGCAACCGACTGATGTGTCTCTTGCACATCGGTGTTTCTCTTCCTCTCTTTCTACCTCTTTTCGCCTCTCTCTAAAAATAAATAAATGCAATCTTTTAAAAATAAGTTATTCTAAATATCTGTATTTGAGGTTTTTGTAGATGTAAGTTTTCAACTGATTTGGGCAACTGATTGTTTTAATCATCTGAGCTGCTTAGAATCTGTTATACACATGCATAATTAAGAGGTTAGTCAGAGATTTGGGCAGAGTTTATAAGCAGAACCTGGGGCTCCCCTTCTGGCTCTCTCCATTGTAGGATTTGCCCCTCACTTTCCAGTTGTTAAAATTCCAAACTCTGGTTCTTCAAGCCAGTGGAACTGCTGGTTTCTTAGTCTAGTCATCCACCCAGTGAAGCACAGACTAAGACCTTCCCTTAGTCAGAAAACCATAGAATTAGGAAACTCATCAGTGCCTTTCCCCTTTTCCAACTGGTGACTCTCTTTCAAAATCTGCTTGCTTTTGGTTGCTGTCCAGTATCTTCAGATAATTGCTTTTAGTATTTTGTCCACAGTTCCTGATTGCCTTCTGGGGGAGGCCTGATCTGACACATGCTGTTCTGCCATTAGTAGAAACTGAACTTCATTCACCAATTTTTATTTTGGGAAACAGTATTTCAGAACCACAGTCTGGGTGCTGGTCTGCTCCTTGTCATTGGTTTAGCTTGTTGTTCCTGGGTCTTTTCTTTCCATTATAGATCACTTGTTCTTTGTGCATAGATGCTCAAATGTGTTTGTTTGTTTTTTTTTCCTAAAAAGTATACTGATTTTACCACGATATCTTGACATTGATTGTTCTCATTTGATATTCTTAGGTACGTTGATCCTTCCTTCAGTACGTAGTTAAAGATCTTCAGGGAAAATTTCTTGAAGTATTGTTTTAGTGTTATTCGCTTTCCTTTACTTTTGTTTTCTTTTTCAGTACTTCTGATAACCATATGTTAGGGCTACTTTGCCCTCTAACAATAATTCTCTCTTCTTATTAATTCACTTTAATCTCTTAATTTTGATTTTCAGAAGTTTCCTTTCACTTTCTATTTCTCTTCAAACATTGTTATTTGCTGTTTAATATTTTCTAGTGTAGTCTTTGTTTCTAAAATATTTTTAAATTTCTAATTATTTTACTTCTATCACTTGTGAGTTTTTCTAATTCTAATTACATTTTTCTTTTTTTAAAAAAAATTTATTTACTTATTTTTAGAGAGAGGGAAATATCGATGTGTGGTTGCCTCTTGCATATCCCAAATAGAGGACCTGCCCTGCAGCCAGGCTTGTGCCCTGACTGGAAGTCAAACCAGCAACCCTTTGGTCTGTTGGCCAGCGCTCAGTCCACTGAGCCACACCAGCCAGGGCTCTAATTTGTTTTTTCACCTTACATAATTTTAAAAATGTACCTTAGTTTGTTTTGAAATTGTATATTTTTCAGTGTTGAAATTTTCTGTTTTTTTCCCCAATATTTTTCAGTTTTAATTTTATTTTTGATGGTATATTAATCTGCTGCTTCTCCTTGGGTTTTGACTTTGATACTTTTCTGATGCTCATTTTTGTTGACATTAGTTGACTTGGACTTCTAGAAGAAGGCCCAGTGTAGATAGCTTTTCTCTTTTCCCAGAGCTTCCTCCTTCTCTTGGTGTTTGCATGTAGTGTTAAAAATATGGCCCCTTGATTTCTGTGGTTAGCAGGCAGCATATCTGGTCACTTTATATGACTTCATCTTTCTTTCATTTTCTCTTGTCTCTGTTCTGCTCACGTTGGATGTCACTTCCACTAGCTTCTCCTCATTATGGTGCCTTGTGCCAGAAGGGTGCCTTGGCAGGTCAGTTGTGAGGGTTCACAGAGGCTCGACTTCATCATGGGGCCCTGGTTTGGAGTGGCCAGAACCCCTGCAGTTTTAGCTACATTCTCAAAGTGGCCCCCACACTTAGCAGTGAATGTCTGTTGGTTATTAGGGGAGTTTTCCTATTTTCAGGTTCAGTCAAAGGCTGGTTGCATTCCTCTAGTTTTTCCATAACAGATGCTGATAATAGACAGGTCTTGTGTCTCTTGGTTGATTGTCCACATCTGTGTGTATTTTGGACTTGCTAGGGATACCTTACTCCTTATTTTTGTTGTAAATACTATCATTGGGTTTCTGATTTTGCTCTGTCATTGTTCTGTTGTTTTAATGCTTTAGAAATTTAGAGAGATCCATAACTGATGTTGCTATTACTACCACCATTTTGAGAATTTTCAAGATTCATTCATTTTGTATGTACCAGTAGTCATTACTCTTTGTTGCTGAGTTGTATTCCATGTTATGAATGCCACAGTTTACTTATCCATTCACCAGTTGATGGACACTTTATAAAAAGTTTTTGGCAATCACAAGTAGAGCTATAAATGAGCATTCGTGTACAGGTTTTGTTTTGTTTTGTTTTTAAGATTTTATTTTTTTATTTTTAGAGAGGGAAGGGAGGGAGAAAGAGAGAGAGAGAAATATCAGTGTGCGGTTGCTGAGGGTCATGGCCTGCAACCCAGGCATGTGCCCTGACTGGGAATCGAACCTGCGACACTTTGGTTTGCAGCCTGCGCTCAATCCACTGAGCTACGCCAGCCAGGCGTGTACAGGTTTTTGTGTAGCCATGTGTGTTCTTCTCTCTCAGGGAAATGTCTAGGAGTAGCATGGAAGGGTCATGTGGCTTTCTTGTCTTTCTGTCATTGAGCTGTGAAAGTTCATGAAAGTTCTTTGTGTGTTCTAGTCACCAGTCCTGTATCATGTACCTATTTTGCAGATATTTTCTCCTAGCTTGCATTTTGTGTTTTCACATTATTAATAAGGTTTTTCAAAGAGCAGGCGTTCTTAACTTGGAGGAAGTTCTTTTTATTTTTTTTTTATGACTTGTACTCTGTGTCCTATGAAATCCTTGCTTAACCCAGGATCACAAAGATTTTCTCATATCTCCTTCTATAACTTTTATAGTTTTAGGTCTGATTCCTTTTGGGTTAATTTTTGGTATAAGAATGGATTGAGGTTCCTTGTGTGTGTATTCATATGGATATCTAGTTGTTTCTGCACCAGTTGTTGGGAAGTAATTTGTTATCTGTTGAATTGCCTTGGATCCTTTCTTGAAAACCAGTTGGCCATATATGTGTGGAGAGGTTATCTTTGATAAGATTATTTCTGCATTACTACGGGAGAATTCCAGTAGAATACAAGTTGATTCCTGGATTTGGTGGTTGCTTGGAAGGAATTCCCAGTTGATGGCTTCTGAATGAAGTGTAATTCAGAGGAATGAGTAAAGTGAAGTTAATGGGTAGTGAGAATCAGAAGTTTAAGGAGAAAGGAGAAGGTATGAAAGAGGTGTTTCAGAAAGGAGAGCAAGCAGGCTAGGAAGACTGAGATTTTTTTGAGCTGAGGGCCTAGTTTGAGGCTGGTAGCAGTACCAGCCAGTTGATGTGTTTCACTATAGCAATGTCTAACATTGTTTGGATACAGGCACAGGGAAGGTGGCATTTGTGTTCATCCAGATTTAGGGTTTTTCACAGGCAGGTGTGAAAGAGAAATAGGAAATTCAGTCAGTAAAAATATTTGTCTTGAATGGGCAATACTTTGTCTTAGTTCGAAAATCAAATACATAAAAAACCATACGTTGAAAAAGTTCCTCCCAGGGCTTTGCCTCTCCATTTCATTCCCTCTTCCCTATAGGCCCTCACTTTTATGTTTCCCTTTGCAGTGTTTATTTATGCATCTCCAGCAGCCACCACTATATTTATCCATCCCCCTAATTCCTTACACAAAATGCAGTATACAACGTATAGTTCTGCACTTTGCTCTTTAAATTTTACTTAATAGTATATCCTTTTGATCTTAGGATATTAATCTATTAGTTAGTAGTTAAGAACTTTTGAGTCATCTTAGTGATGGATCTACCAAATTATTTTTAGCAGTTTTGTTTGGAATGTAAAATAATTTTTTAAATGCTTTCTTTCAAGTTCTTTCAGTGTGCATATGCTACTTTCATTATTAGTAAATTTAAAAAGTTAAACTTGGTTCTTTGAATCTATTTTGTGCCACTGCTCTTCTAAGCATTGAGATGTCTAGTAAATAAAATAGGCAGGGTTCTGCTTTCATGGCCCTTGCATTTTAGTGTGGGCCAATAGTCACCAAATAAAATAGGCAATCATGACATGTTATATTTGCAGAAAATTGAAATAAGAACCATGGGATTCCAGGGAAAGCCTCCTCCAAGAGGGGAGCATTTAGGTTGATGTCAGTGATAACAAAGAGCAGATCATGATTAGGGAAGAACAGTGTGCTAGGTGAAGGAGTGAGCTGCTGCCAAAGCTCTAAAGTAAGATTAAACTTGATGTTTTCAAGAAACAGAAATAAGGCCAGTATGTCTAGAACCTCCTGAGAGAGAGAGTGGTATGAGATGAAGCAGAGGTCAGTTCTTATCTGGTAATCAGGGAGAAGAATGAGGATTTTAAGTGCAATGGGAAACCATTGAAGAGTTTTAAGTTATTAGAAAGAAAACAGAGCTATAGAAAAGGCTAAAGTTGACAGGTGGGTAGAAAGGGAACCTAGAAAGCCGAGTTAGAGGCAAGTTTCAAGAAACCCTGCAGTGCTTAATGCATCAGGTGGGTGCTTAGGTTGAGGACTAGAAAAAAAAGTTTTATTAATTTGTTTTTATGGTGCACTCTAAATGTAATCACTTCAAACATAACTCCAAATTTAAAAGATAAGTTTTAGATCAATATTAGTTTAAATTCCAAATTGAAGGAAGCAGTTTTTGAAGATGTGATTTCAAGTGTGCATTTAAAAACTATTTTCTATTTTAGAATAAAGAATTAGCACTTCATTGTTCACCTCTAGTATTATTATGCTGATGATTCAGGAAATCTAGTGTTTAAATTGGCGTTGAAACGCAAATATTTTCTGACTGATTTAAAAATCACATTTAGCATAAAAAAAATAAACAATTTGCTGTAAGGATTTGTCTTTACTACTACATCCTAAATGGAGACATAACTTTGAACGTACTCTTATAAATAGGAAAAAGTAAAATTCTGACCTTAAGAATGAGTGATTGAGTCCTTAACTTTTTGTAATCTATAATTCCTTCAGTTCTGAAATTCTTATCGGTCATTGTTGTACTTTGGAACTACTTTATATCAGAAACCAGTTCTGACTTCTGTCAGGGAGAATATCCTTTAAAAAGATCTTCAGATATATCAGCATTTTTCTTCATTTTTACTTCTTCTCTTCACTTCTAACATAACTCTCTACTACTTGCCTACTTATTTTTGTTTTTTTTCTCTTTTCCACTGGTCAGTTTGAATATAGTTTCTTTACATGGGTATTGCCTAATTGAAAATAGCTTTCAAGTGGTTCATTATAAACTCAGTTTTCATAATGTAAATTTCATTTTTCTATGGATTTCCGCTAGAGAATTGGAAATTAACTGCTAGTGAGAAATGGGGTTCTTTTATTGAAGAAAAGTCAGGATGGTAACACGTTCAACAGTCAACGAAACTCCTCACTTGAAAGTTTTAGCCTTTACCTAGGAGCTGAACTTGACGCGTTTCTGTTTCCTTCTCTTTTTCTGTCTGTCCTTGGACCTCTCCACAACCCTTCCCCGACCCCACCCCCACCAAAGACTTGACGTTCTTGCCGACAGTTTCCCGTTTGTGGCTGCTTTGTTCTTGATCCTCCCTTCCTCTGCTCCCCACCTCCCATATTTAAGTTGCTGAAAGGATGTATTCTAGGCATCATCTTTCTTGAAGCTCAGAGTCTCATGTTATGTAAAACAAATTGGTTTCCTTTATAGTCATGAAGTTCTTGTATTGCTTTTACAAGTACAATTTCCATAATTTAGATTGTAGGTATAAGTGAAGACAAATAGGCAGTTTTCTTTACTTCTAGGCATAATGAATCATTTATTTTTGCCAGAGATTAAAAATAGTAATCATTAAGGTCAATTGAATGTTCTTATTAAAATTTATTAGTTCACATTTAAAGAAATTTCTTCTCTTACAATAAAAGAATCAAAGACTAAAAAGTATGTACGTGCTAACTTTAAGTCTCGTATTGTAGTTTCTTGTAAATCAGACTTGTACATGGTAGAGTTTTTACTTCAAACAAAAGAAGTGTAATAGTAATTAAGGTTATTTTGTTACTGAAGCCCATGTGGTAAGCATAGATTGTTAATTATTGCTGAAACCAAGGGTGTTCCTATAGAAATACTTATTGGTTTAAAGAAATACTTGGTGGTTAAAAGAAATAAGTAGGAAAATAAATTTTCTGTGAATCTAAGTTGATTACAAATAACTATGTTGACAATTATGTCATCACGATGGGCTGAGGATTAGATAAAAATTTATACTTTTAATGAATTTTCTTCTACTCACTATGCAAATTTAGGTTAAAAAGTATATTACTGATGAATAATCCAAATGTTTCTAATTTTGTTCATCACTTAGAAAAATCGTAGTTTGTCTTTTAGCCAGATGGTTTCTCAAATTGAGTTATTTCAAAACAGTAAGTTTCATCAAAAAGCTTTTCAGATATAAAATTAAATGATGATTTAAGTTTAAAATGATACATGTTGTATTTTATTGTTTGTACTAAAGAAAGGCAGCAAAATTCCCATAATATTCTTCCTGGCTTTCTTTTCTAATGTTCTTTTTCTCCTTGCAAAGTTCTACACTAACCAGTAGAGAGCACTGTTGTAACACTGTAGATGGGTTTTATTGATACACTAACTCCCCCGTGTGCCTTTGCAGTTTGGAAAGTGTTTTTAAAAGCAATGTTCTCTGTGTAATTAAAATCAGTTCCCTGTATAATTAGCAATGAAGCCTTATTCTTTGTGGCCGAGTTTGTGGATGGTGTTATTTTTTTTTTAGTCTGTACTGTTCTGTAGTCAATGCCAAAATTGTTGCCTATTAAAATGAAGAAAGTTGTATTGTGGTTTATCAGCACTAAGCAATATTGTAGATGGAAATACATAAAATTACAGGATGTTTTATTTAGGTTCTCTGAGCAAATTATTCGAATAAGAAATGTTTAAAATTACTGGTTCTATCTTGAGAAATAGCAGAGTTAATGTGCCATAGTAATATCTTGTATTCTGGTACCTTGAGTAATAGGAAAGGACAACAAATTCTTGTAGGGTTTTTTGAAATGAATCAGCATAAGTACACCGCTTTAAAAATCCACTGATCTACTTAGCAGATGCTTTATGTAATTTCTTTTTCATGCTTCCTTAAAATCATACAGTATTGATATAGATATGTAACTACTAAAATAGTGAATATTAGAGCACAATTAAAGTTATACCTCTCTTAAAGGAACATAAACCTTATATAAAACAACATGTGCATTCATTGCCTGACTACCTTCAGAAGTATTTGAGGACAGGGAGTTTAGAGAGATTCCAAACCTGATTTTTTAAGTTGTCAGAGGTGTGATTCATGAATTTATAATTAACCCATAAATCCCAAAGTCTCTATAAGTAGTTTAAAAACAAACCTTATTTCAAATGAAATTATATATTATTAGCTGTATAGTTTTCAGGAACTTAAGATAATTTAAATATGTTTGGGATTAATTTTATTTCACCCTTTAATATTTGTGAAAGAAAAGTAATTGAGAATTAGGAATCTTTATGGTTTATTTTTTAATCTTTAATTGGTAGCCACATGAAATTAGGGAATTAACTAGCATTTTCTTTAAGAAGATATTTCTTTTAACTTTATGAGATAGTCTAGTTGAGGGTTGAAAATGAGTTTATCTCAAAACAGGCTTTTATTTTAAAAGGTAGAGAAGGGCTTACATTGGCTTACTTTCTATATTACAGACTTGAAAAGCAGAATAGGTAATTTAATGTTGATTTAGCTATTTACTTTCACAATGAAAATGCAGGGATAAAATTGGAAAGAGGAGTAAGATTATTGAGAAAAGCTAGCTACCATGTAAAAATTTTTTAAGTATTTAGAAATCTTTTATGAATTAGTTATTGTACAGGTAATTTAGAATATTTTAATGGAATTGGAATAATGCATAAAATGAAAATTTAAGTGCACCTTAAAAAGCCCTCTGTCATTTCTAGTTCAGAGTTGCTTTGTGTTAACAGATGCCCCCGAAGGAAGACATTGTAGTATTCTCCCCTTACTCACTGTAGTCCCGCACTTCTCCTTCTTTAGGAGATGTTGTGGGGCCAAAGGTTTTGAAGAAGCAGCAAAAAGATACTATAGAAACTGCACTTGCTTCCTATTATGAAACTAAAATATGGTAGGTCAATTAGGGAAAGTAACTTAATGCTATCCATCCATAGATATAAAACTGTTGTTTTCTCATTTCTTATTACCAAAGTGAGAATTAAACAATTTTTCATTTTGTTGAAGCATTCGTATTGAGTACTTAGAGTTCACTGTATCATTTTGGTAATGATTATTGCTGTGTTTTCCCCCAGAGAGGCCATCACAGGTTTTAGTCTAGACTATTTATATTCAGCAAGGTCAAGATAAGTTTTATCTCTCCAGATGAGTCAAGTGCATTAGGATCGATAGGTAATAGTAAAATGCACTGGAAATACTATTGCAAAGCTCTTGATGAATTTTTAAAGCTGTGAGCTTGTCATGTACACTATACCTTTTATTATTTTTATTTATTTGTATGGGCTGAGGAATGCAATTAATTTTACAGGTATTTTAAAGAAAATAAAATTAGGAACAGATTAATGTTTTGGAATTCCTTAATTGCTTTAGATTTAAACCTGTACTAAGTTTTAGAGGCTTTTTCTTAAAGAAAACAAATGTAAAAGAATAAATATTACAAGACACGTATAAACTCCAAGTGTAACTTGAGTTTAGTTACGGTAATCAGTTTATGAAGTTATGTACATATTTCACCCATGGGCGTTCCCACATAAATCAGAGTTCTGTGTCTACGGTTGGGGTCGGTGGTTATCTAGAGATGATGGTGAGTATTGCATTATTTTAGACTTTCTCTTCTAGCCCGAACATACAGATAAGTTCTATATGTTTAAAGACAAAAAGGGTTTTTTTAGCTTCTTTATTACTCAGGAATACTTTTGTGGCTTATATTTATGAATGTACTAGAAATATAAACTCTAAAAGGACATGTTTTATGTTAAATTTTTTCAGTTAATTTTTTGTGGTAAACATGACCACAGTGTTAATCAAATTAATATTTCTAGGTGCAGGTTACATGAAAAGTTTTCCACAGATTAATTATCTAAAAATGTTACATAACTATTCTACATACATAACTAAGAAGTATATGTATATTGAAGTCAAGTTCTTTTCCTTCTTTAGCATTGCTATGAAACAGAGAGCTTTTCGAAGTTTTATGGGCTTCTAGTTTGGAATAATACTAATGTTTATGCTTCTTAATTCTTTAAATGCACTGTTTTTCCTTTGATACTCATTTTACCAGTTTCTAGGTTTTCCTTGTTTTAAATGGTTTGCTTATCTTACCTGTTAATTGACATAAAGAGATTGAAACCAGTTTTAATATTGGTTTTAAGTATTATTTGTCATTATTTGTATCATAGTAAATAATATATACTCTATTGCTGTCATAATTGTCCCTTGTTTTTTTCTCTCAATACTTCATACATTATTTATTTAACCATTTAAATTGAAGGTAATGTAAACATCTGGCACCATTTCTGTAAATTGTAATCATTTTCTTTGAAAATTCCTATAAGTTATTTTCTTTGAGTCTTACCATTATTACTCTTTATAATATGGGTCTACGTTCCCACCTACTTAGCCATTTCTCTCTCTGGCTGAAGAATGACAGTTTTCTTCAATATTAGGTCAATTTATTTTGTTGTTTAATTAGATAGACTGTGCTATATCACAAAGAGAAAATTAAAAGGTATGGAGGAAAGTCTGGAAAACTCCACTGAAAAACAGACACTATTCTAGAGTGAGAGGCATGAAGAGTGCTGCTGGCCTCTAGTTGAAAAGTAGTTTAAAATAGAAGTTGACTGTCTCATCCAAAGTTATCTTTGTGTGGTGGTCCTAATGCAATATTAGGAAAATCAGAGCTTTAAAATGGAACAATGGTCCTTTTAAAATACATCTAGTTTAGTGAATTTACCCCCCAAAATCTTTGGTGTCTAATTACTCAAAACAGAAAAGAAAACGGAGAAAGCCTTATCTACTAACGGAAAAGTTCATTGCAGAAAGTGGCAAGTTTTTACATCTTTTTGTGGAGAACATTTTAATTCTGCTTTAATCGGGCAGGCAGTAAAAGCATACTGAGTTTCAAAAGCAAACACATTTTAAAATACTCATTTTTTCCCCTCATAGGACTGATTTTATTGACAAAATAATCAAACTGCAAACAAGTGATAATAATATCAGATTACTATTAAGCTTAAAGCTTATATTTACAAAAAGAAACTTTGTTTTACTTCTTATGGTTTATCTCTTCTGTGTAATAAAGTGAGACACCTAATGACCAAAAGTGTTATGTGTATATATAACTTACCTCGTGTGTGTAGTGATTTAATATTTTTCTTCATTCCTGAATAGTCATAAAATAGGAAAGTATAATAGAAGAAAAATGAGACTTGTAACATAATCCAGGTTTTTAAAAATTGTTACTTTAAAAGATTATTACCTGAAAATGATACTTTAGCTTCATGTTTAGGAGTCTTCATACTTCTAACTGTGGACCTTGTCATTTCTGTAAATTTAATTACGAACTGTTTGAGGTATTTAATTTTGAATGAAATGGGCCATGTGCAGGTATGTTGAAGTACAGATTGTTTTTTTAAAGTTTTCCTGTTAGTTTTATAAGAACTAAATTTGAAAGAAAAAGTTATTGTTATAGTAGTTATTGAAATGCTCTCATTAGAAATGGGTTTATTGTCCCCATAGGAGAAAGAAGCAAATGACAGTCTTACACATTCATATATGTGAGAGCTATGTACACAATCATGGGTATTAATTATGTCATATTTTGCATATTTATTTTTAATTAATTTACTTGAAAATAATATACATGTTCCTAAAAGTTGTGAAAGTTATTTCATTATTTTACTTACCTTTGGGGTATAGCCAAAATCTATTTTATATTACTGAAATTTTCATTGTGTTTCAAATTTCCTGCCACCTATTAAGACTTTTTTACTTCCCCAAATAAATTGCTTAAACTCTGGAAAGTGCATGATTCTTCCTCCAGACCTTTTTCTTGTACTGGAAATAGGACAGTGCTAAACCTATCACTTTTACTTTGATTTGCTTCCTTTATCTTTAGCAAATCTAAATAAAACTGTCATCCTGATTTTCAAACCTCTCTTTGAACTTTCTTTACCCAAATTGCTCACTTTCCTATCTGCTCGCTGCGTTTTTTTTTTTAATGGAGATTCTGCATCTGGTGTTTTTTCATCTGTTACTATTATATTTTTGGGTTTCTAAAAATACTTTTTACTTTATTAACTTACTGCTTGTTACTCCCTTTGTATAACCACAAATTTAGGTAAGTTGAGAATCTTACAGAATAAGGGAGAAAAATATCAGTCTCTGAGAGTCTAGGAGTAATTAATACTGGCTTATAAATTTTTAAAAAGGTAACCTGAGTTTGTAACTTTGGAACTCATCAGTAGGGATTTGAGTGTAGTAGTAGGTTGTGGATACTTAGGAGGTGTTTTTCCTTTCACATTTGAATATATCTTACATAATTATCTGTACTTTAAAAACTTTTAGTAAAATATATAGACACATTTCTTAGCCCAGAATTGTCAACAAAATTTTTAAGTTGGATTTCTTGCTCACTTCTTTAAGACATATAGAAAAAAATTACTATAAAAAGTACCTCTTTATTCAATTCCTAAATATTTGGGATACGATTTGCTTTACAAAACAAAGCAATTCAGGCCCATAGTGATGAGATGACATGACCAAGGTCTTAAAAGTTAGTGAAAGCAATAAAGAAAGGTTTCTTAGCTCTTGTTCCACTTTTTAAAAAACATTTGATAAATTCAGGTGCCTATTTCCCCTTCAATGTCTCTTATATATCATACATTGTTTTGAGAGGGGGGCAGTGGGAAAGGTAGTTCCTATAGTGTAATGACAATTCTATTCTAAAATACATTTGAACTAATGTTTCTGTTATTTTACCTGTCACAGTTTCCTTTGAATGCCTTTTATTATACTTTCCAATTTAGCATTTATTCAGTAGACATTTATGAATATGTACTATGTGGCACTCACTGGCATGCAAAATGATGTCATAGGTAGTGTGCACCTGACCTCCTATGCTATTAATTGTTCTAAAATGTTATTTTAAAAGAATGCAAGATACTCATTATATTATATCCCTAGGACCAGATCTAGGCCTAATGCTTATAATTTGGGGAGCTGTCTTTTAATAATAAGTAAGGTAAAAAACATAAAAAGTCAGATTCAGAGTCCTGTCAACGTAGAATGGATAAATATAGTGTGAAACACTATATACAGCACTGAAAAAAGTCTCTGACTACACACAATGTAGAAAAACTCTCAAATGTAAAGTTGAATGAAAGAAGCCAGACTCACACAGCACTGCTTAAGGTCTTAGAAGACTGTGTGGTGATGATCTTGGGGGGGGTGGAAGTAACTGAATGGTGCATTAAAGCACAGGATGCTGGTCATGTTCTTCTCTTGATCTGAGTGTGTTTATTTGTGAAAATTTATTAACCTGTACATTTATATGTAGTTTACATTTATTATCATTTTAAAAGTCTTCAAAAACCAGGTATATGAAGTTCTGCCCAGAAAGTATCCAGCCATGCACTATGAAAAATGAAGAAGATATTACATTTATTGATGAAGATAAAAGATACAAGAAACATTGTACATAAGACAATAATACCTCAGTCCCTTTCAAAGTAGGTATCTTGGGATCTTGCACAGTTTTCACAGCGTCTCTTCCACTGTTCAAAACAATCTATAAAATCCTTTGTTGGAATAGCCATCAGCTGCCCCTTTGTATTTTCCTGAATCCCATCACAGTGATAGGGAAATCTCTTCCCTATCATAGGAGATTTTAGTTTTGGAAAAAGCCAGAAGTTGCAAGGCACCAAATCTGGGCTGTAGAGGGTGGAAGGTGGAGGAGGCACCTAGGTGATTTGATGTTTCACCAAAAAACTGTGCACAAGACATGCATGAGCAGGCATATTGCTATGATGAAGCTTCCAGTCACCAGTTGTCCACAGCTGCAGCCTTTTTCATCGTATTGCATCTCTCAACTGACAAAGAACACTGAGGTAGTGCTCCTTATTAATTCTTTGGTTGGGGGGGGGGGGCGTTACCCATGATGCACAGCACCTTCCCAATCAAAAAACACAGTAAACTTGGTCTTGATCTTGCTGTGACTTTGCCACGCCTTCTTCAGGTGTGGAGAACCAGGTCACTTCCACTGGGATGACTGGGCCTTTGTTTCCAGATCATAGCCGTAGACTATGATTCATCTCCAGTTATGACTGCCTTGAGGAAATCTGGTCTCTGGAGTCTGTTTAAATCAAGTCATTAGGAACTGAAGCACAATGTATCTTCTGCTCTGGTAGAATAAGCCGAGGGATGAATTTTGCCCAATGTGTTTCATGCCCAGATCCTGTGTCAAAATCTCAAGAGGCAGTAGTTTTTGGAATCCCCAGATCAGCTTATAGTTCTCACACTGTCAGTCACCAATCTTTGTTGATTGCGGCCTTTACACATTCAACATTCTCAGGTGTTCCGCTTGTTGCAGGCCTTCCAAAATACGTATCACTTTCAACAGATTCTCGACTATCTTTGAAGCATGGATTACAGTCTTCAGTTATGCTTTAATATTGTGGGTCCCTAGCCCTTGAAAGATTCCTTTAATTAATACCTCCATGTCAGTAGTATATCAGAATTCTAGAAATCCCTTCAGAAGAAGGGTGATCTAATCCTTCTTCTTATAAGATAGGGTGATCTAATTAAATTAGGAAGGAGATAAACAGAAGACATGTCTCAACACACAAAATGAACAGCAGGTTTCATACAAAATTTAGCACCGCACCATGAACTTTGTAGATAATTTGTTTTTTATATCAGATAAGTTTATATTTTACAAATAGAGCAAGACACTCTCAATTTCTAGAAAGCCCTTCAAAATGTGATTGAGTAACTTGTGCATTGATATGCAATGAAAAGATTATCCTAGAAGGAAGCATTTTAGTATTAAATTGTAGGGATGATGCAGTAGATAGAGATCTAACTGGAGCCTTAAGGCTTGAGTTCTAGTTTCACCTGGAAATCTAATTTACTGTGTAACTTTGGGTAAGTTACTTTCTCTGCCTAGTTAACTTGTTCAAAAAAAAATTGGCACTGCATTGTGTGGTTCTTAACAAGAGATATCACTAGAGACTGTTAATGTAAGATGTTGATCGGCTTACATGTGGCTGATCCTATACATTCACAGATGTGTCATAGGATGAAAAATGTAAAGAAGTAGTAAGTTTAGTTGAGCAGATATTGATTGGGTGCCTACAGTGGATTCAAAACTAAATCAAGCCAGTTTGATTTACCCACAGGTTTTCACAAACACAGCTATAATACATACTAAAGCAATGGCATTATATATATTATTAGATTACAGGGTAACAATTAGAAGTTTAAATGTTTTCTTATTCATATTTTGGAAAATTATATGTAATCTGTGGCACTATACAGAGATCTATTGGAGAATATCAAAGACTGATTTTAGTATGTTAATTTGGAAGTTCAGTCAATACAACACATGTATTCCTTTTTTACGATGTATCAGTGCTAGGCATACAAATACTCCACAGTTCTTGCTTTTGAGAAACTCACAGTCTTGTGATAGGATCTTAGAGGCCATCTAGTCCATCAACTTCATTTTATTGTGGAGGAAATAATATTAAGAGGATGAGAAAAGGAATCTTCAGAAGTAAGCACTGAGAGCAAGAAGTTTGGTCTTTAAAAAAAGGTGTTACAATTATACCTAAAGGATGGTAGAAGGCCTTTGACAGGATTTAAGGAGATAACATTGTAACCACAGGAAAAGAAGCATAGATTTGATGGATGAAACTTGCACAGGGAAAGATTTTGACTCAGTATAAGGAAGAATTCTCTAATGATCACAATTGTCTAAAGATGTGGTTGTTGGTATCAAAAGGTGAGATTCAACCATTGCCCAAGTGATTACTTGATGAGGTTTTTGCAAAAACTATTAAGCAATAGCTGGTTTAATACACTGGATGATTTTTGTTTTACCTTGAAATAATTTCAGACTTAGAGAGAAGCTGCAAGAATAGCACAAATATTCCCATATATTCTTCATCTAGATTCCCCAAACATTAACATCTTATCTTATTTGCTTATCATTTTTCTGTGTATGTATATGCTTTGTTTTGTTTTTTTCTGAACTGTTTGAAGGTAAGTTTTGGATAAGATGCACCTTTATCCTTGAGTAATTATGTTTATTTTTTTTAATTAAAAAAGATTTTGTTTATTTTTAGAGGGGAAAGGAGGGAGAAAGATCAATGTGTGGTTACCTCTTGAGTGCCCCCTACTGAGACCGTGGCTTGCAACCCAGGCATGTGCCCTGACTGGGAATCGAATCAGTGACCCTTTGGTTCACAAGCTGGCACTCAATCCACTGAGCCACACCAGCCAAGGCTTGTGTTTATTTTCTATTAACCAGTAGTTTCTCATATATAACCATAGTATAGTTGTCAAAATTAGGAGATTAATGTTGATATATACAGTTATGTAATATACAGCCCATATTCAAGTTATATAAGTTGTCCCAATAATATCCTCTGTAGTAAAAGGAAACTTAAAATATGGCTGGTCCAGTATTCAATCAAGAATCACCTGGAGCATGTAGTTGTCATGTCTCTAGAACTGTTCTTCAGTCTGTGTTTGCCTGTCATGAGATTGTAGTTTTATCAAAAAGAGAATGCTTCTCACTTTGGGGTTTGCCAGATATTTCCTCATGAGATGCAGGTTATGTATTTTGGTCCAGAATCCCATAGAAGAGGTGTCATGTACTTCTAGTGCATCATGTGAAGGGCCCCGTGATGTTGATTTCATATTAATTTCACTTAGTTAATTTCACCTGGTAGTGTCTGCCAGGTTTTTTTGTTGTAAGTTATTAGTTTCCTCTTTGTCATTGATACCTATCTTGTGGGGAGATTCTTTGAGATGATGTAAGTAGTCTATTTCTTATCCAATTTTACCCACCAGTGTTAAGTATCTGTTGATCTTTACTTGAATGAGTTATTACTATCATAGTTGCTCGATGGTAAATTTCTAACTCTGTTCTTCCTTCTATAGTTATTAGTTGTTATTCTACCCTAAAGGAGAGTTTTCTTTTTTTTCATGTATTTCCACTTATTCATGTATTTATATCAGTATACACTTGTAGATTTTAATTTTAGTCAGTGTATTATACTCTATTACCGTCATCATTTATTTTGGTACTTAAATTGTCCCTGAATTGACCTTTGGGAGCACCTCAGGCTGACACCATTGTTTTTGACATGGGTCTACCATTCTTGGATCAATCACTTCCTTATTTTCTGGTTCAGCAAGATGATCCAGTCTTTTCTTATACTTCCCAGTTCAAGTTCTGTAACTAGCCATTTCTCCCAAAAGCTCCTTTTGTTGAAGAATGGAATTTAGAATCCAGGATCTGGACACTACACTGATGGTTGCTAATACAGTGTCCTTAATTTTTAAGTGCTATTAGCAGATAGCTAAGAAATACATTATGTAAACACATATTTATGTAACTTTCGATAATTATCTCTTCACATGTGGTAAAAGCATGGGTTCATATGAATAACTCCAATGCAATCCAAAGCACAGAGTTTATTCTTGTATTTGCTTAATTCTAGGATATATGGAAAGCAGCTTTAGAATTGCTAACCCATGGCAATATGAAAAACAAACCTATGATCTAGACTACAATTTTGTTCATAATTTTTTTAATCTTTAATTTGAAGATAATGTCACAATTTTGTGTTCTGAAGTTACTTGGAAGGGCTGAAAGAATGGGGAATTATTACTTAATGGCTATAGAATTTCTGCTAGGGGTGATGGAATAGTTTTGGAAATAGATAGGGGTGGTAGTTGCACAACAACATGAATGTAATTGATGCCACCAAAATGTACACTTAAAAATGGTTTAAATGGTCCTGGTGGGTATGGCCCAGTTGGTAGGAGTATCATCCCATAACCAAAGGGTTGCTGGTTTGATTCCTGGTCAGGGCACATACCTAGGTTGCAGGTCCTATCCCCGGTCTGGGCACGTACAATTCCTGGGCGTGCATATGGAAGGCAACCAATCAATGTTTCTCTCTCTCTCTCCCTTCCTCTCACTTTAAAAAAAATAATAATAAAATAAAAATAGTCCTTGGGTAAGGTAAGGATAAAAAAGTTTGCTTTAAATGGCAAATTTGATGTTATGTACATTTTACCACATGCAAAAAAGTTACTTGAATTAGTTCACTTTTCCTCACCCTCGTATAGTCATTATTCCTTTTAAATATAGTTAGATTTATTTTTGTATATATTTCTTTTAGGCACCTTCCCACCATTATTGAAGTTTTTTTCTTATGTGAAATATTAACATAGTTGCAAAAATGAGAAGCATACTCAGAGACATGTCACTCCTTCATTTAACTGTCCCATTGCCACCTCCCTCATCCTTTCCATCTGTTTCTATCCATCCCCGTAGGTAACCATACTCATTAGGTTCTGCTTTATCCTTCTTTTATAGTCATTTTTATAGTCATTTCTCCTTTTATAATCATTTTCTCCTTTGTGTCTATTTTGATTGTGTTTCTAGTTCAAATACTTCTTTCTGTGCCTTTGATCTTGTTACTTCCCACATGATACCCACTGTCCCCCAAATAATCAACCTTTCTTCCTCACAGAGATAAACATGCATGTGTTCTTTCATTTTAGCAAATACCCTATCTTTTCTGTAAATGGAGGCTCTTTGAGCTGAACATTCTCATGGATTATTGCCTCCAAATTGTTAGTGTTGATCAGGGTTTTAAGTTTGAAGATCTGTGTAGGTCAGATCTTCCTTGTGTTGATTTTTTGTGAGTCATCCACATTAAACATAATCAGCTGCTCCTCACCTTGTACCAGCTGTTTCATTTCCTTCTGAAGAACTGGCATCAGCTGGATGCCCTCCTGCCCCCTCTGTTTCTCAGGTATGTGCTTTGCTTTCTTTCTCTTACCTCTTTTTATTGCCGTCCTTCCATATTCCCCTTCATTTTTTTAATGTGCATTTTATTTTCTTTCAATTTTATTTTGTATTGGTTTCAGGTATACAGCTTAGTGGGTTAGACAACGACTTTTCCTTCATTTTTTTTTAATCCTGAATGTATAACCGCTATTGTTTCTTTTTTTGACTCATAATATGTAATAACCAGAGAAAAGTTTGGGCTTTGCATGCATAGACCTAGCTTAAAATTCTGACTTGACCACCTAACAGCTATATGAATCTCTTAACTCCTGTGCACTGCAGTTTTCTTAACAGCAAAGTGAAGGGAATAATATCTCATAGGGCTGTTGTAAAAATTAAACGAGATTAAAAAATATATATCAGAGTACATAGCAAATATCTAATAAATTTTAATCCTCTTTCCATTTCCCCATCTTAATACTAATATTCATTTTACTTTCAACACTTATAACCTAGCTCTGCTTTCAAGTAGGAAGTGAAACTTATACTTATGCCATTAGTAGAAAAATAATACAGACTGGAGTAATCTTATATTGAAACTATTTTAAATATCTTACTTAAGAGTATCTTTAAATTTAGTTTAAAATGTTCTCTTTTATATAAGGGATACAAGCTAGTTGAAAAAATGTTTAGGGAAACAATATAAAGCAGTTTATAAACTGATGCCATTGTTAAAGGGGTTGCTAGAGAAAATTAAATTACAGAGACTTGCCGTCATATATAAAACAGTATAGCCATGAACTGGCTTGAAATTCTGCTTACAAAATTGTTGCAAGTACGGAGAGAACTTTCTGTGATCCCAAAGAGTCGAGAAAGCTTTTATCCTCACAATGAAAAGACTCTGTATGTAGCTCTTCTCTCTTTTTCCCTTTCTCTTCTTTTTCTTTCCCCACTTCTGCTGCTTTTAGGGAAAGGAAGCAGATCAGAGAGCAGAGTAGATGAAAATGCAACCTAAGACTTTCCTGGCGATAAGTGTGGACTGTTTAGGCAAGATGAATTGACTGCCTGTGACTGAAACAGATAAGCTCCCCAGGAGTGTTTTAGTGCTGAATCATCTGAAGTCTGAGAACAAACCTCAAGAAAGGCTTTTCAATCCATGCTAAAATTGGGGTGATAAAGGAAAAGTTAAGGATTAGAGAGGAAGATACTTGATTGTACCTTTAGGTTATTAAAATTCTTTATAATTTTAATTGGCTTTCTAAAACAGGACCTCAAAGTATATTATAGAGTTGAAAAAGTGAAGCATTTGAAATCTTTTAAATACAAGACCCTTTCTCTGAGGGTTTCTCTGAGGTCAGTGGTTCCAGCCTCATTCCACAGAGCAGCAATGTTAGAATAACTTGGGGGCCCATGAATTCATATTTTAAAAGGCCCTGCCATCATGCTGATCTGACCCACCTGTCCTGCTTAGGGTCCATTGCTCTGTATCCCATCCCCACTCATTTCCAATTCTTTCTCTCCATCAGTGTCATCCTGGCCTGCAGACATGCTCATATCTCTCCCATTAAAATGTTTTAAGAAAAACATTTAAAGCCCTTCTTTAATTCTATCTTCCCCTAGGACAAGACTGACGCCCCTTTTTTTTGTACAAGCAAACTTCCCCAAACTGTTCAAATGTGTTTTCCTGAACTTTTCATGAAACTTTTCAACATGGTTTACAAAGATTCATTGGGACTCAGGAAGAACATGTTTAACTTCTACTTATTTTATCTAAATTCATTTTTTTCTTTTCTTTTTTTTTAGAGAGAGAAGGGGAGGGAGATAGAAAGAGAGGGAAGGAAACATTGATCGATTGCCCCTCACATGCCCCCAACTGGGAACCTGGCCCACAAGCCAGGCATGTGCCCTGACCAGGAATGGAACCAGCTACCTTTTAGTTCACAGGATGGTGCCCAGCCCACTGTACCACACCAGTCAGCTATTTTTATCTAAATTTGTTTAAATATTAAACTTTATTAGTATTCAGTACATTTAACTATATTTAACTTATTTAAATGTCGTGCATAAATACTGATCTGTACCCTTACTCAGTTCTGCAGTGTCAAGGGGTTGACTGTAGTCACTCACTTGATGGTTTGCTTTCAATGTGTTAACAGTTTATATGAGCCCAAGCAAGTCCATGTTAGTACACTTGTGGATTACATAGGTTTGCCTGGAGGAAATTGCCAATATTTGACTGTTTCTCACCTCATATGAAAAAGACACTATCCTAAAAGCCTTCGATCACATTACTATACTAATTCAACACAAACACAGTTGTGGCTGCACTTACATGGCGACCCCTGGTTCATGCTGCTTGTTAGCCACATTGCACTTCTAGAATGACCAGGTATTCTGATCTAGCAAGAAATCATCTCCCCAAATTGGAAATTCTCAGTAAAGCCATTTGAATCAGGGTTTTATATCTTCTGTTATTGGTGTACAAAAACTCCCACAAGTATATATTGCCCCTTAAGAGACTAGCCAATGAAAGTAGTATAAGTATGTAATTTTTAAAGATACATGGATAGAATAATTGAAGTACAAATTATTTTTTTATATATGGAATATATATAATCATCAGAAGTCTGGAGACCATCCTCTTGGAACTGCTTTTAGTAAAATCTCTAGTGACTTACTAATTCTTGAAGTCAGTCAACATTTAAAAAAAATGTTTAATTAAAGATTTTATTTATTTTTAGAGAAAGGGGAAGGGAGGGAGAAAGAGAGTAAGAGAAACATCGATATGTGAGAGACACATCAATCAGTTGCCTCTCACATGCCCCCAACTTGGGACCTGGCCCACAACTTAGCCGTGTGCCCTGACCGGGAACTGAAATGGCGACCTTTCAGTTTGCAGGACAGTGCCGAACCTACTGAGCCACACCAGTCAGGGCTCAGTTGGCATTTTCAGAACTTTATTTACTTCATGTGGCTGTGGCCTCAACATTACTGACTTTTCCCTTTTCTCTAATAATACTCTTCCCTTCTACCTGCTCTCTTCCCTGTCCCTCTCTTCTTTTCCTGTCTAGTGTTTCTGGGATTTCCTCTTTGGTCTCTTCTCACTCTTCACATTTTGGAGGGTGCTTTCAGCCATATAAATAGCTTTGGTTACAGTAACAACAGTAGGAACAGCTAATACACAGCAGCAGTTAACTATATGCCAGTCATTCTTCTAAACACTTCACATACACTCATCCAGTCTTCACAACAACCCTGTCAAGTAAGTGCTATTCCTAACCCCTTTTTTTATACCTAAGGAATCAGAAGCATGGAAAGGTTAAGAAATCTGCCATGGTCACAGGGCTAGTTAGCAGCAGTGCCCAGATCCACACATAGCCTGGCTCCCAGACCACGCTTTCCTCATTCTTCTTCATTGCCAGCATATACCTCTAATCCATGCCTCAAGCCTTGACCTCTTTTGTGAGGTCCAGACCCATATATACAATGGCTTACTGGACAAACTCCACTTTATGTTCATGATTTCTAAGGTGTAATTGATTATGTCTTTCATTGCTCTGGGTCTTCTCCATGTCTATGTCTTACTAAGTGGCCTCTATCATCTCATTTTCTGTGGTAAAAGCCTCTGGGATCCTCTTTAAATGCCTCTTATTTGCAACTCCTCTCATCAACTTCCTAATTTTTTCGGTTCTACCTCCTAAATATTAAGTCTGCATTCTTTTCCAATCCCACAGGGCTTGTTCTGATTTGGATTTCCAGTTTTACAGTTACTTTTCCAGGCTAGTATCTCTTCCCTCTTCCAGCCCCCATACTACTACTCCAGAGCACTAGTACTGAAATAGAAATCTTGTTACTGCTCTACTTAGAATTTTTTCAATTATTTGGCCTTCCTGATGAAAATCAAACTCTTGGCCATGACAGGTGAGACCTTCCATAGCCTCACTTTCTGTCACTTCCCCTTTGCCTTTACTCGTAAACCTAAACTGTAACCATCAGAAACACATGTTCTCTCACCTGCCTCCTTTGTTTTCTCTGCCTCTTCTCTGCGTACTGAACTTCTATACCCCTTTTAAGATTTAACTTCTTTCAATTTCTCTTTAATCATGCCCTGCTATCCAAGCCTCCCTGGATGCTCTTAGCATGCGTTTCTATTTCTGTTGTCACTTTTATCATGCTGATTGTCTCACCCACTAGTTAGTGAGCTCCTGTGTTTGTGTTCTAGGTTCCATCATAGAGTAGAAGCCTCTTCTCCTATCACAGTTGGCCAGGTAATCACAGAAAAAGCAGGGAACTCTTTAAAGGAAGAGATTCATCTATGAAATTCTTAACATTCTGGTTTCAGTTAAGAAATATAAATGCACATTAACCTGTCTTTTTAAGTGGGGTCAAGGTTCTTTGAGTGTTGGTCTTTAGATTTAACATTGCTTTTCTTGCAGAAAATACACACTAGTATATCATCTGTGCTGTTCAGCTCCTTTAAAGTTAGTACTTTAAAAGTTTACAAAGTAATCAGTGTAGAATCTTTCCAGATTTTAACTTCTTTTTTTTTTCAGTTTACATTTATTGTTGTAACATATTGTTTTGAACATCAAACACTGCACCAAAATATGAGCCATTTATCTTGAGACAGTGGTCTTCGCCTTAACCAAGAATACTGAATTGATGTTGATGATTAATTTCTGACAACTTGAAACTTAGTAGCACTGCTGTCTAAAATCATACTTCATCATGGACTGTAAATATTAAAAAAACAAAATTTCCCACTCCTTTTTTTACCTTACAAAAAAAAACAAAAAAGAAAAAAATAATTTTCACTGGAAAGAGTACTTCGGAAAAAAAACTTAATTTTTACCTAGTTTCATTAAACCCAGCATGCTCTCAAACAGGGGAAAACAAGGCTTCCTAAAGTAAACATGATGATATTGAAAAGGTTAAAACTCCCTGAAGAAGTCTGTTTCCACCAACTTACAAAAAGAGAAAGAGTTGACTTCTTACGTGTTTTTAAAAAGGTCTTGCCTGTACCTTCAGCAACACGCTGTGGAAAAGCCCGAGCAGTGCGGTCTTACGGGCATGAGCACTTCAGTCACTTACCAGCTGTTTGTTCCTCATCTGTTTTCCCTGTGACTTTTAGCAGCTTTCATTTTAGGACATCACATAAGTTTTTTCTTTTTCCACTTGAAAACTATGCAGATGTGTTTAAGCACAGAAAACACAGGACTTCTAATCCTTCTAGTTTTAAAAATACTTGCACCCACTTAATCAGCAGACATTTTCTTCCCTAATGATTAGTCTATAGACTAATCTAATGCTTCTGAAGCATTTGGTTTAGTCTTCATTAGAAACAACTCTCTCTTTGCACTCATATATTCTTGGTCAATGTTTAGTTAAATAATATAGCTATAGTAAAAAGTAAAAATGGCAAAAACTAGTTCAAGAACAGTACAGCTGATTTTTAGTGAGCATATAGCTCAACTAGTGGATGGCGATATTAATAGGACAGTTGAAGAGTAACTCTTGTCTGGACTGGCTGCATGCTCCCTGCAGACTAGAAGTGTCAGTGGATATGCTTTAAAGCAGAAATGGAGTGCATTCATTAATCAATCTAGTGAGTTAACTAAATAGAGATCTCAGGTTTTTGATTTAGATTAAGTTATCTCCCTTTGGTTGCTGGTAGTAAGGTTTTTTTTAGCTACTTTTTACCCTTTTTGATATGGGGGAATAATTTTGTGATTTGTTTGTTTTAGTTATTTTCAGAAAAGACTTAAAGATGCTTATAGAAAAAGACACAATTACAAGTTAAATGCTGTACATGCAACCATTTTTAAAGCCCTGCAAATTATACCAATTTTCAAAAACTCAATATGAAAATTAAATTATTTTTATTGACTATTTGTGTGCTAACTGTCCCCATGGTACAAACTAACCAGTAAATGTGTTGAAAAACATGGTTGATGCCTGTGGTATACTACTTACAAAAGAAGTTATAAAAACTTTCTTTCTAAAAATATCAGTAAGCTCTTACAAAATGTTTTATTTACCCTCTTTTTTCCTGTACCCTCTTCTCTATATTTCTGTTAGAAACTTTTTTCTTAAGATATTTGATTATGGTGTAAGGCAGCTAATTTAAGCATCTGTTTATCACTGCCTGGCTGGATTGAATGTAAAATTTCAATTGAATTACCTCCCTAGAGAGCTTTTAGCTTTTAGGGTAGAACACATCATTTTCTCTTTTCTCCCCTGGGATTGTCAGCAGAAAGAATTCATCTAAATAGTTTACATGCATTTTGAAAATGTTGTATCTACTGGACTTAGCTTTGTTATTTGTGGAACATTGCCAATATAAATGGAATATCTACTTTGCTTGTTAACTCAAGCACAATAGTGTTATGTGGTATTACAATATGTGTATAAATTGTAATAGTGAATGACTTTTGCTGATAGATAACTTATAACCAATTTTTTTACTAACAAATAATAGGTTCCCTTTTTAAAAAATTTAATTTCAAAACCAAGATGATTAATCATTCAGTCATTAAATATGTGTTGAGCAATTACCATATATATAACTTACTGTATAACTATACATTACAAAGCTCAAATATACATTGTAAATGGTTACTTTGCCCTCTTTTTTCTGGAAGAGTTTGGGTTTTCTGTGTACTATTGGTTTTGTAAGGGATAAGTTAAGAGGTATTCATTGAATTGAACTAAAAATATCAGTAAGCCAACTCAGTGGAGACTGCCTTGTCAGGGACTGGAGCACAGACCTAGTGTGGGTGAGTGCCTGTGCTTTCCACTTGGGGATTCTTCCTTCCTTTTTTCAAGTATACTTTCATGAGAAAGTTCCATACTTTTCTTTTCCTTGTCCTATTTGATTACAAAACTTTTGCAAATATTAACAAAATTTGAGAAAACAAATGAAAACTCAATTGCTCTGGTTTTTCTTCTGTTACAATAAAAAAATGATGGTTTAAGAAGCAGCACAGAGTATGTCATAACTTTGTTTAATGTATTGAAATATCAAGTCTTAACCTGGTAAAATATTGTCAAATTATTAAAATGAAAATACTTTTTATCTCAGATTATCATCAATTCCACTGTGAAATTTTGATTGGTTTCTGAAACCCATTGTTTCTTACAAAGTCCCAACAGTATCTGTTGATTGGTCATTTGGTCAGTTGTCTACCTTTACTTTGAAAACCCAGTCTGAAATGGAAATAATTTTTTATTATTTCAATATATTTCATTAACATTTGTTTTTTAAATAGGCTTTTAAATAGTCTAAGTATTTAAGATGTGTATTGGGAAAATTAGTAGGCTTTGTTTGTTTGCTTATTTATTTGTTTGTTTGTTTAATCCTCACTTGAGGAAAGAAACACCAATCGATTGCCTTCTTGTATGCACTCCAGTGGGGGATCAAATCTGCAACCTGGGTGTGTGCCCTGACTGGGAATTGAACCCATGACCTTTCAGTCTATGGGACAATGCTCCATCCAACTGAGACACAATGGCCAAGGTGGTAGTTATTTCTCGAACTTAGTATCTTTTAAGAAAATAATATAAAGACCTACATTGCTGAAAGAAAACTTTGTGATTTAATGTAGGCCTAACACAGGGAAATGTTTTATCTACGGTTTTGAATTTGGTAAGTTTATCATTTGAAAGATATGTTGCTTGTTAAGAGAAGATAAACATGTAAGACCTAGGGAGAAACTATATAGGATGCAATTTGCTGCAAATCTGTCCTATGTGGTGAGAATCGCAACTGAGCCAGTAGTTCATTTGACTTTACCAAACTCTCATGTTTTCAAATATTTTCCTCTGTGCTTTGTGTACTCTTCTGGCTTCTGTGACTTAGCTATGTACTTTCCTTCATAACATTCACTCTTGTAGCCAGATCTGTCCTGGTCATCTTATGCTTTGACTATTGCCACTTCCTTCTCATTGATCTCCTTGCTTCCAACATTGTCCTAGCCTATCTGCTATGTGTTTACCAAGGTTATCTCTTCTCCTGCCCTTCCAGCTTCAGTTTCTTACCTCTGTTTGGCCCATGTCAATCAACCTTTTATCTTCTATTCTCAATATAAATTCATCCTCATAATCAAAATACCACTTCTTTTTATATTTCTGTATAGCCCATACCTATTTAGTCATTCTTCTCAAACGAACTCTTTAAGAAAAACAGAAAGAGAGAGGGTCAGTCTCTGTTAATCTTTCTTACCCTAGCTTTAACCAAACGCGTTCACCAGCAGAATAAGTACAAACTCAAAATACATTTCTTCTCTCCAGCTGTAATCTGCTTTCTCTATTATGTGTCCACCAAAGGAATGACACATTTTATTTTATTTGGACTAAAATAATTTTTTTCTTTTCTGTTTTTATATTGTTTTAGAGCAGACTCTCAATAGACAATTAGGTATTCTGATGAAAGCAATGGAACGCAATCCAAAGTTACAGTTTTTCTGTATCTTTGACTTTCGAATGTTCCATGCTTATAATATTTTCCCTCCTCTAACCAACACACATTCTTCAACTTCATGATTACTGTCCCTACTGTCTGTCAGCAGGGAGTATCAGCCCTCAAGAACATATTTGGTCATAGAAGCAAATAAGAAGAGAATGAGCACATAAAGCTGAAAATAATAATAGAGAAAAACAGAAACAACCAATAACTGTTGCCTCTCAGAGCTATTTGGTTTTGAGTGTAGGTCTTTATGTGGAGAGAAGGTATCTATTCATCCTAGCAAGGTGGCGTGGTATGCAAGTGAGCTCACTGGTTCCCAGATAACAATGTTGAAATGTTGAAAGTGGAATAGTGATTTTCTGTCGGTCAGTGTTTTAAATTGGAGTTCATTTCTGGAAGCCTATATTCTCTTCATTTATTCAATCAGTTACTATTTATTGAGCACTTACTATAAAAATATCCAAATCACCTATGGAAATTTTATATACATGTGTAGAAAATATAAAATACGGAACTTTTTAAGTATATTTTTTCCCTGGAGGATTTTTCTTGATAGGCTTAGCAATATAGGCCAAGACTTTATTTAAATATACTTCTAAATCTGATGCTGAACAAAGATGCTTTCTCTTGCTCTATAAGAAATCTTCATTGCTCCAAACTGTATGTATAACCTTCAAAGTGTATTCAAACTGGGGTCTTTTTGGTCTTGAAACATTTTTCTTTAATGCGCTTTCAAGCCTCTACCTTCCTTCAAATGGTAAGTCCTAAATGAGGGGTTATTATCTTGGTGAGTGAGACTTCTAGCATATAGTAAACCTGTCATTTTAAAATCTCATTTTGGGATGGAGTTAGCTAAATTTCAGTTAAGTGAGGGGTCTTTCATGAAGTAAATATTCTTTTTTCCTTTCTATATTGAGCTTTTAGGAAAAGAACAATATATAAAGGGGTGAGGGAAAGTAGATTTACAATTGTAATTATGCAAAACACAGTTTATTCTTATTTATTCATTTATTAATTTTGTACTATTTGTCATTATGTTATTATTATTTCATATCCTTACTTATGATTTATCTTTTAGGTAATGGTGGCTGGTAATTTAACCTACTTTTGCAAACCACCCCTTTATATAGAATAGCAAAATACTTGATTGTTAATGTGTTAGTTCTCTTTTGCTGTGTGACAAATTTCACAGTTTAAAACAACACTGATTTTTTTGTCTCACAGTGTCCATAGGTCAGATTCTAACGTGGCTGAGCTGTGTTCTTTCTTTAAGGTCTCTCACAAGGCAAAAGTCATCCAGATTGAGCTTGGGGCCCTTTTCCAAGCTTATTCTTGATCAGCAGATACCAGTTCTTTGCAGCTGTAGGTCTGAGGTCCCTATTCCTTAGCTGGCTTTTGTAGAGGCTGCCCACATTCCTTACCACATGTTCCCCTCCGTCCTCAGGCCAGCCAGTAAGGGCCCATGAGATCCTTCTCATGCTCTGAATCCTTGACTTTCTTTTCTGCTACCAGCCAAAGAAAACATTTTTTAAAGGATTTTCGTGATTTGATTAGGCCCACTTGGTTAATCTTATGTTTTCTTAATCATGGGAGTGATATCTCACCATATTAACAGTTTTTACCCAAGGAAATTATAAGCATGAGTCACTTTTAGAATTTTGCCTTCCAAAGATCATTTGACTGAATAAAAGAATCTAGGTTAATATTTATTTTCCTGTAGAATTTTGAACAAATTACTCCATTATATTATCATTTAGTAATAGTTGAGAAATCCTGTACCATTTTGAATCCCAGTCATTAATATGCTATCAGTATTTTTTCTCTAACAAATTTAGATTCTTCTGTTTATAACCAGGTTTTAAAATTTCACTATGACTTGTCTTTGTGGTGTGGATCTCTTTGTTTTTACGCTACTAGTATTTGGTTTGACTCTTTTACTTTTATTCTCTGTTGAAAAACCTCACGTCTTCTGGCAAGGTGAAGAAGGAACAGTTGCCTGGCTGTTCAGGACTAGGAAAGCCATCTGGATGGCTGACTTCTCATGCATTCAACCAGTCCATCGTTTGTTAGCCCCACACTCCACTTCCCAAGGGACCTGGTGCCTCTAATTCCTGAACTCTTCTATGATCTGCCCTGGGAAGCAGTTTATTTAATCATTTGCATTTCTTTTCACAGGTTGCCTTAAATATCAACTTTCCTTTTCCTTTCAAAGTTAGATATACTCACTCATTCACCCCTTCTCCATCTTCTAAACACATCGATGTCTCTATCCATTAATTTTTCCACTCCTGTTTCTTTATTATTGTGGACGTAACACAATTTTAAGTTCCATTAATAACTTTCTTTTTTGGCAGAAGGATTAGATAGGAACAGAGATGTATCCCTCTTTCATTCTACCATGTTGATTTGGAAGTCTTCCTTTCTTTGATTGTTTAATCATGATTATTTAATTTTGGTTTCACTTTAAAATGAAGTTTTGGGATCATATCAATAGATTCAGAAAAAGCATATGATAAGGTACAGCACCCATTTTTGATAAAAACACTCAGCCAAGTGGGAATAGAGGGAGCATTCCTCAACATAGTAAAGGCCACATATGAGAAACCTACAGCCAACATCATACTCAATGGGCAAAAACTAAAATCTTTTCCACTAAGATCAGGAACAAGACAAGGTTGACCACTTCTATTCAATATAGTATTGGAAGTTTTAGCCACAGCAGTCAGACAAAAAAAGGAAATAAAAGGCATCCAAATTGGAAAGGAGGAAACAAAACTGTCACTGTTTTGCAGATGACATGATAGTGTACATAGAAAATCCTATAGACTCTGCTAAAAAACTGCTTGACCTAATAAATGAATTTGTCAAAACAGCGGGATACAAAGTCAATATCCAGAAATCAAAGGCATTTTTGTATACCAACAATGAAACAGCAGAAAAAGAAATCAGGAAAAAAATCCCATTTGACATAGCAAAAAGAAAAATAAAATACCTAGGAATAAATCTAACCAAGGAAGTAAAAGACTTATATAAAGAAAACTACACAACACTGAAGAAAGAAATTAAGGAAGACACAAACAAATGGAAACATATACCATGTTCATGGATTGGAAGAATTAACATCATCAAAATGTCCATACTACCCAAAGCAATTTACAGATTCAATGCAGTACCTATTAAAGTACCAATGGCATATTTCACAGACATAGAACAAACACTTCAAACATTTATATGCAACCATAAACGACCCCGAATAGCTGCTGCAATTTTGAGAAAGAAAAGCAAAGTAGGAGGGATCACAATACCTGATACCAAACTGTACTACAAGGCCACTGTAATCAAAACAGCCTGGTACTGGCATAAAAACAGGCACGTGGACCAATGGAACAGAACAGAGAGCCCAGAAATAAGCCCAAGTTTCTATGGTCAATTAATATTTGACAAAGGGGGCAACAACATAAAATGGAGTAAAAACAGTCTCTTCAACAAATGGTGTTGGGAAAACTGGACAGCTACATGCAAAAAAAATGAAACTTGAGCACCAACTTACACTATACACAAAAATAAATTCAAGGTGGATAAAAGACTTAAATATAAGCCATGTCATCATTAAAGTCCTAGAGGAAAACATAGGCAGGAAAATCTCAGATATTTCACACAGCAACATTTTTACTGATACGTCCCCCAGAGCAAGGGACATAAAAGAAAGAATAAACAAATGGGATCTCATCAAAATAAAAAGCTTCTGCACAGCTAAAGAAAACAGTATTAAAATAAAAAGAATGAACTGTATGGGAAAACATATTTGCCAATGATACCTCAGACAAGGGTTTAATCTCCAAAATATATAAAGAACTTACATGACTCCACTCTAAGAAGACAAGCAACCCAATTAAAAAATGGTCAAAGGACTTGAACAGACACTTCTCCAAGGAGTACATACAGAGGATCCAGAAACACATGAAAAGATGCTCAGCATCACCAGCTGTTAGAGAGATGCAAATTAAAACCACAATGAGATACTATTTTACACCAGTCAGAATGGCCATCATAAACAAAGCAACAAACAACAAGTGTTGGAGAGGTTGTGGTGAAAAGGGGGCCCTAGTACACTGTTGGTGGGATTGCAGACTGGTACAAGCACTATGGAAAACAGTATGGAATTTTCTCAAAAAACGAAAAATGGATCTGCCTTTTGACCCAGCAATTCCACTGCTAGAATTATATCCTAAGAACCCTAAAACACCAATCCAAAAGAACCTATGCACCCCAATGTTCATAGCAGCACAATTTACAATAGCCAAGTGTTGGAAGCAACCTAGATGCCCATCAGTAAATGAATGGATCCAAAAACTATGGTACATTTACACAATGGAATTCTATGCAACAGAAAGAAAGAAGGAGCTCCTACCCTTTGCAACAGCATGGATGCAACTGGAAAGTATTATGCTAAGCAAAATAAGCCCGGCAGTGAAAGACAAGTACCATATGATCTCACCTTTGACAGGAACCTAAACAACAAAACAAAGAAACAAGCAAAATATAAACAAATACACTGAAATAAAGAACAGACTGACAGAGTTCAGAGGGGAGAGGAGAGGGAATTTCAGGGGAAAAGGGGAAGGGTTCACAGAAATGAGGATAAGGACACATGGGTAAAAACTAGGGGCAGGTGGAAATGGGAGGGAGGAAGGGAGGGTTGGGATGGGAGTAAAAGATAGAAAATTGTACTGCAACAACAATTTAAATAAAATTTTTAAAAAATGAAGTTTGGGATATGTAGTACCAGATTATAGCATGATTCCTCTTTAATCAACAAACTTTAGATGTATATTCCATGTACAGCATTGTGGTAAATACTGAGAAACCAGACAAGCAAGACCTAGTCTGTGTCCTCAAAAGTTTCCTGTCCTGTTGATAGTGAATAACATAAAGGGGAAAAAATGAAAGAAGAAACCTAAATATCCAACAATAGAAATATTACTAAATAAATGATATATTTATATGATAGACTATTGAGCACTCATTAAATAAATCATATTTTTGAAGATGAATTACTTAGGGACATGCTCTGTAACATGTTAAGTGAAATTAAGTCATAAACCCATATAATTTCAGTTATGTAGGAAAAAATATAAATATATGTAGAAGAAATATTAAAATAAAATGTAAGTCCTGGTATTAAGTACTTTTTTAAAAATCTAGTTTGTGGAATTATGCTGATTTTTAAAGAAAAATATCTTTTGGACAATAATTAGGATTGCCTTTCCCCTTCTTTGTTCAATTGCCATATTAACTAGCATCTACTTATATCTGTGAGGATACAATATTTTTTTTATTTCGCCTCCCCCTTACCTTATATTATTAGAACATAATAGAAAGGAGTAGATATTTGTATCATGGTGTAAAGTTTACACCCAACCCACTAACTGGTATAACTTAGTTATGATAGCACTTTACCTCTACCTAAGGCTTCCAATACTATAAATCCAGCCACTGTTTACCATATTATTTACTGTGTTATTTCTTATTGCCAAAATAAGTTTTCTGTTCTTTAAAAAAAGAATAATTATCAAGAGTACAAATAATGCTTTATAGCAATTATTGATAAATTATACTTTCAATAGGCATTTGTTTCAAAATCATGTTAATGAAGAAATAAATAGAAAACTACATAATTTCATGAGAATATAATCAATTTTTATAGCTCGAATGTTGCAGATAAAATGGGTACCTCTTTTATATGTACTTAACTGTTGCTGGACTCGTCGCTGAACAGATGAGCAGAGAGGCGGCCAGCCAGCTACTATTTGGTGACTCTGCAAAGAACCAAGACAACAAGCACGACTTTGTAATGCTGGCATCATTGAAAACTCTGTGCCCCGTCACATGGGCTGTGAAGTCCAGTCTCAGAAAATCGGAAGTAGGGAGTTATAAAATATTTCAGTCTTTGAATTACTACCACAGAATAATTATTTTATAAAAATTGTCACTCATAAAATACATTTGTGTAGCAATTTCCCCCACTTACAGGGAGATTATATAAGGAAGGTATACCAGCATATCATAAGATGTTATTTATTTTTACCTTACCCTATTTTATAGAACTTTTTTCCTTTAGGATTCATACTAAGAAAATAAAGATTTTGATTTGGAAGCATGTGAATTTTATCCTAAGTTACAAGAGATCGTAATTTTTTTCACAGTAAATTCATCACAATAATTTAGATTTAGGATGCCATATTAATCTTTTAAATTATTTTTTAAAGTCCTACTTCATGAAGTAGTACTATACATAAATAAAATTTCTTTCAGCATGTTTATGGGAATTTTCCAGGTGTTTATTTAAAAAAATAATCCAAAAATGAATTTTTTAGGTTACATATTAGAAGTTATTAAGATTTATTGCATTTAGTTATAACTTACATGATAATGCCTTATATTACAAACCTGTTTTCTTTATGAATTTTTAATCCAAAAATGAATGTTTAGGTTACATATTAGAAGTTATTAAGATTTATTGTGTTTAGTTATAACTTACATAAGAATGTCTTATATTACAAACCTGTTTTCTTTTTTTTTTTTTTAAGATTTTATTTATTTGTTTTTAGAGAGTGAAGGGAGGGAGAAAGAGAGAGAGAGAAACATCAATGTTTGGTTGCTGGGGGCCGTGGCCTGCAACCCAGGCATGTGCCCTGACTGGGAATTGAACCTGTGATGCTTTGGTTTGCAGCCTGCACTCAGTCCTCTGAGCTGTGCCAGCCAGGGACAAACCTGTTTTCTTTATGGGGATTTACGTAGGCTTGTAATGTCAGTGACACTAAGCTATTTGTAATGGAGGTCTTTGGGGGTTTTTTTAAAGATTTTATTTATCTTTAGAGAGAAGGAAAGGGAGGGAGAAAGAGGGGGAGAGAAAACATTGATGTGCAAGAGAAACATTCACTGGCCACCTCTTGCATGCCCCTAACCAGGGACCTGGCCCACAACCCAGGCATGTGCCTTGACCAGGAGTCGAACTGGTAACCTTTCAGTTTACAGGAAAATGCCCAACCCACTAAGCCACACCAGTCAGGGCTATAATGGAATTTAATACTAAAGTACTATAATGTATATATTTAAGATGAAGGGCAAAATACTAGAAGAAGTAAAGTTTTAAAACAAAAATATTTTTGGAGTGTTTCCAAACCTATAGTCCATGCCAAAAAAGTAAGAGGTCTTTCTTGAATGAAGTTAATTACCCACAGAGTGCATGTTGGTCTCTCTTTAAAATTCTTATGAAAACAGAGAAATTAATTATCCCATATAAAAACGAGTCATACTCTTTCTGGCAAACATTCAATTAACTTTTTAGTGCTTGCATTTTAATGTTGTTTTTGACCAACCAACCATTGAAAACTACTTTCCTTTGAAATTGGGCTTGAGTGGAAAACAATGTTGTGTGTAACTGTTTAGATGGCCAGTTACATTTGATCATCAACTTTTTTCCCATGATGTTTGAAATCAATGGCTCGTTTTATTTTAGACTCATAGTGAGGCTTGCATTGAGCACAGCTATTTTGTGTGTTTAGTGTTTAACAGAGTTAACCTCTAACATCTATTAGGGATAAACAGAAAAATTCTTCAATTAGTATATTTCATATTAAAATTTTTTCATCTGATTCACTAAGGCATGTGACAGCTACATATAATTTTTTAAAAGAAAATAAGTGCCTGCATTGCTTTTTTTAATTTTTGCTGATAAATACCTTTTATATTTTGGAAGGTATATTATAAACTTGATAACTTTAACATTTTGCCATGTTGACTTTCTGTTTGGACACACAGACATGTGCACACACACCCCAGACTTTGTGTTCTGTGTTCTGAATCATTTGAAGGTGACTTCAGATCTGTTAGCTTTTACCCTGCTAAGTATTTTATTATAATGATATTATTGAAGAATCCAGTCAATATGGATATGTCTGATTGTTTCCTCATAATTAGATTCAGGTGAAAAGATTTTGGCAAGAGTACTTCAGAGGTAATACTGTTTCCTTTTCAGTGTATTACATCAGGAGGTATATAATATCAGGTTATTCAGTTTTGGGGATGGGGATAATTATATTTAAGTTATAATTGTGTCTGCCAGATTTTTTTCATTTGAAGGTAACTTGTGTCCTCACCGGTGTGGCTCATTTGGTTGAGCATTTTTACACAAACCAAAAGGTCACCAGTTCATTTCCCATTCAGAGCACATGCCTGGGTTGTGGGTTCGGTCCCTAATCAGGGTACATATGAGAGGCAAGCAATCGATATTTCTCTCTCACATCAGTGTTTCTTCCCCTCTCTTACTCTCTCCCTTCCCCTCTGTCTAAAAATAAACAAATAACAATCTTTTTTAAAAAGTAAAAGTAATTTGCCTGTTTTGTAATTAATGAGTAATAGGGGATATTTTGAGACTATGTGAATGTTCTGTTCTTCAGCATTTATTTAGTATTCATTGATGATTCTTGCTTAAAACAATTATTACAATGGTGGTTGTAAAATACTGATTTCCAACTGCTTTTATTTCTTCTGCATTGTAAGTCTTCTGTTTAAGAAATACAAATGATTACCCACGCCTATCTCCTTTTTAAGTTTTTAGACTGGAGTCAGGATTCTTTTTTTTAATTTAATATGTAATAATTTATTCCTATCATTATATCATTTTATATCTTGCTGCTAAATTGTCCCAGATGTGTCCATTGAACATTGTCTTACTTTCTGGCACAGCATGATGTTCAGACTCACTGTGTACTCTCCTTTCCTTGTTTCAGCCTTGAAAGCAGCCATTTCTCCATGAAATTCTTGTTCCTTTTAGTGGGGAAATGTCAAAATTTATGATTTTTACTAAGGTCAGAAGTATTCAACTGTACTATAAATCTGTTGTTTAATATGTTTTTATCTTAGGAAATAATTTCTTATCTATAAAGCAGGGAGGTGTTATGATTAGTTAATCTTTGAAACTGCTTAGTTGTTGAAGAGTTTAGCATTCATTGTATTATATGTGACATTAGACCTAATTGTAGAAGTGCAATTTTAGGAGTACTACAGATATAGTAAAGATGAGAATGTAGAGGTCTTTTGAAGTTAATCGTGTGTTTCCAGGCATACAAAATGATTTTATTTAACATGTGTTTATTTAAGAAGTATTTGTTATTGTACTAGGTAAGTCCACAAGTATTGAAGGAATTAGGACACAGATTATGCCCTTGAGGAGCTTGCAATCTGTTGGAGAACATAAGACTAGTATTCAGAGATCCGATGTGAGATAACTGCAGGTGTCACAAAATATGTTAAGGTGTTACAGGGATTCAGAAAATAGAGATCAGATCTGACTTAGGGTGTCCAAGAAGTTTCATGGTGTGTTTGAATTAGAGCAGAATCCTGTTTACTTGGAAACAAGGGCCATAGAAGGAAAGTAATAGAAATGGCTAGAAATGAGTTTGAAACCAGTTTTAGGAAGGCCTTAAATTTCCGGTCAAGGTTGTTCTGAATTTGGTAGGCCATGAAGAACTGTTTGAGTAGCGATTTTGCACATGTTGTTCAGAGCTAGTAGATAATGTCAGTGGAGGGTAGTTTGAGCGAAATGATAGGGGCCCATGGCGTAAAGCTGTGCCTTTTCTAACCAGGTGAGAGTGGGCTATGTTTTACTTAGGCTTTGTAGCCCTAATACAAGTGAGATGCAATCACCTTAGAGAATGTGTGTGTGTGTGTGTGTGTGTGTGTGTGTGTGTGTGTGTGTGTCTGTGTGTGTGTGTATACTCTCCCCCATTGTTTTATATATAAATGCCACAGGAAAGACCTTGTCTGTCTTATTCGTAATTGAGTATTCTTTCCCTGGCATAGTGCCTGGCACAGTAAGTATGTATCTTGTATTTGAATGCCCAAAGGAATTAGAAAGTTAGTAAAAGAACAAATAAAGACATAGTCAAATGAACTAACTGTGCAGGTAGTAGTAATTAGAAAAGTTGGAATAAACTTTTATTTTTAATAGAAATGTTAAAGATAATAGGCCCAAGCAGAGGTTGCAGCTGGCAGGTGGTAGGTGAAATCTGTTACAAGGCAATAATGTCCCTTTAAAAGTTTTAAATTTATAAAAGATTCTGCCTTATATAGTTCTTACTTTAAAACTATGTAGTAAATGCAACTATTGTAGGCAGATTGTATTCCAAAGGTTTTTTTGGTAATTGCCAGTCAGACAAAAGGAAATTTAATAGAATGTGATTTAGTGAATTGCATTGGGGTAATCAAAAATGCTCCTAGGATAGGAATTGATCCTATGAAAAGACTTTGGTTACTTGAGTGCATTGGAATGTATATGTGATGTTTCTCTCTTGTCTAATTCCTCTTTCCTCCTAGCTTTCCTTTAATTTTTCCTACTGAAGTTATTGCTTCATAGTGTCTTATCTTTAATTTGAATATTGGGTAGTAATGTCCCTCTCAATTATTGGCGCATCATCCTAGCCAAGAAGTAAAACAAATAAGATATCTGATAATGCCTGCATTTAAAGAGAACAGGATTAGATTATTCAATATCCATTCTGACAAAGCCATCGGAAACAGGTGGCAACTACAGCTACATGGTTCTTATTCAAAGGAAAAGCCTGATGTCTGATGAGAGAAGGGACAATTTGCTGATTAAGATATGGCTCTGAAGCTCCCTTCCTTTCAGAGGTGAACTTGGAAAAACCAGTAACTTCTAGAATGATTTCAAAAGGTGGCTGTTTTAGGAAAATTTACTGATTTCTGCTAAGTTGCTGTTAATTTGCTTTGTGGAACCAATAGTACATCCACAAAGACTTCTTATTCTTTTGTGATCTTTTCTAGCTCTTGACACGCCTAACCTAATAACATGTTCCTTATTCAGCACTGTGCATGTGAAGTTTAGCCTTTCCATGGCACTTTCCTTACTCCCTTGCATTTTGGGCTGAAATTTAGGTGGCTGTCATTGGATGAACAGTGTTATTTAGGTCAACTGGCCTAGTTTCCTATAGACCTGAATAGCTTGAATAACTTTCAGCAATTTTTATAGATTCAAACCCAGGTTTTGGCACATACGAATGACCACCAGTGCACACAGAATCTCTGGAGTTAAAAGCTAGGTGTGTTCACATCTCCATTTGTTGTGTTGTCACCCTACAGTTTCGGAGCACTACACACAAACCAGCAGCCCTGTGGAAGGTTTCTCAAAACTAAACTCAGAGCATAGAATTGTAATGGTAGTGAGATTATTTAAATTCAGTGCTTCCCAGAGGGTGAGTTATGTATGCCTGCTGGCAAGTGAGGTGATATTAGGTGACAAACAAATGAGCATTTAGGTTTATTCTTGGTCTTTTGAAGCATATTAGGAAAATATAATTCACAAAAAGATCTGGTGATTTCACAGGTATTACCCCTTAGAACAAGGATAAAGTGGTCATGTAAGTTAGAAAATAGCTGAATTTCAATGGGATAATGAGGTGTTATGCCAATGTGGCAAAAAATTATAAAGGTAATACACAAATGCCAGAATTTGGGAAATACTGACTTAGTAGAAACACAGGAAGAAAAAGTAAAATGGCTTTCTCAAAGCTAAGTAGGTAATTTGTAGTAGAACCTTATAGTTCCATATCCATTGTCCCGTCTCTTTAGCCACACTGCCTTTATTCACTGTTTGTACCTCAGGAAAAACATACAGTAAGTTACTTAGTACTGCCTGTTTCTTTTTTCAGGGTGCGTTCTTTCAGACAGCCTATCAGGCTTCCTTCTGTTTCTGTTCATAAAGGAATACTAGTTTTCTGTTCCCCACGCATTGTACACATTGTTGTAATCTGCTTTGCTCTCATTTTAAAATTAGAAGATAGATTGCTGCCAGCCTTACCCCTGTCATTTGGGAAAGAGAGTTCCTACGAATATCTTCTTTCTACCAACTTCTTTTTTCCCCCTAGAATACTCAGTATATTCATTATTTTGTTGGTTTAGGTATATGGTTGGTTATTTTAGTTTTTTGTTATTTTGGGAAGCATAGAGTTTTCATAGAACTTAAGACTCTCAGTTTATCATTGGTTTGCTTTCCAAAAGGGTTAAAAGCCTACATTAGGGGGAAAAAAACCCACAAATCAACTGGTATTAATTAAGGGTAAAATTACGCTGCAGTAATAAGAAGACCAAATAAACATTGGCTTAAATAAGACAAGAGTTCATTCAGTTCCATAGTTAACAACGTGGCTGTTCTAGGCTTACAGGACTTAGGCTCTGTTCTAGGCTCTGGAACTTAGGTTCTTGCCATCATGTTGCTTAGCCGTCGGCTATGAGAATTGTCCCACTCTACAGGCTGTAAGCCGAGTTACTGCCGGCTGTGTGCCCCCAAATCCAAACAGGCTATTTTAACTTGGAGGTGATTCACAAGTAACATGCTTCCTTTCGTGCCCCCTCGAGCCCTACTTAGTTACATGGCCATACCTAGCACTGAGGAAAGCTACAAGTGGAATCTGGACCTGGACAACCACAGGTGCCCATGAAGAAGGTGAGAACTAAGTTGTAAGGGACAACCAGCACAGTTCCATGTTCATCTTTTTAATATATTCATCCCCCAGGTATTGCCTTTTCATTAAAGGAGAAGATTCTCTGCCTCAGTTTGAAAGCTGCTATTATAATAATATGAAACCATGAGAGGTTTTGTAAAGAGAGCAAAATAATCAAATTAGTGTCTTAGAACATTTTTTTTTCCTTAGAACATTCTTAAGGCAGTGTAGAGGTTGGATTGAAGCTGGAAGAGACTAGGAAAAAAACTAGCAAAGTGAATTCTGTAATAATTAGCAAAAATTGATGAAAACTAAAACTAAGTCAGGAAAAGACAGAAGGTGGTTGGTTCAAGAGATATGTAGAAGTTGGAAATACTAGTGATTTACAAAGTAATCAATAGAATTTACTTTGTGCTCATGCATACAGGTAATTCCCCATCAAAGCATTTATTCTGCATTTGGAACCTGCTCAGATTCTACTGTTCCCTTTTTTCCCTGTCCCCATTTCTTCTCTATATATACACACAGATTTTTTTTTTAAAGCAAGGACCACAAACTCAAATGCCTTCCAGAACCAAAAATGAAAATGTTTAAGGGGTCAGGGGGTTGGGGGTTGAAATGTTTGAACTAGAGAGCGCTCTTTCTGTCTATAGTGGGTGGCTACTGCTTCACTCAATTGATTATTCCCAAGCAGGAATGCAAGGCCTCTGTTGCTAGGTTTTTCACTTCTAAAAATGGAAACTGAAAATTCAGATTATTTCTTAAACTCTCCTAATTTTTAAATGTTTGTAACTTTAAAAATGTTAAATTCTAACAATAGCTATTTCATGGGTTGGCTATGAAGATTAAATGGGTTAATAAATGAAAAGGTCTTCGAATGGTACCTAACACTATGAATGTCACTGTCACTACCCATTAATATCATTGTCTTCATCCACACTCTTATAACCTTCTCTTCCTCAAAATCTGAGTTACTAACAGCTACTCAAGAAAACACACACACACACACACACACACACACACAGAGCTTTTTCTCCATAAAGCATCCATGTTATTCCATGCTGCCAGAGTCGCAAAGCACATAATGAGACAGAAGCTAATATCAAACATTTTTCAACCCACAGAACTCTTTCTTCAACAAATGCTTACATGGCGACTGATATGTAAGAAAGATTAATTTGGATCTGCTCTATTTGAAGTGGTTATGGGGCATTAAATAGAGTAGTGGTTCTCAAACTTTAGCTTGCATCTGAATCACTTAGGTGGTTTATTACAGCACAAATTTCTGGTCCCTAACCCCACAGTTTCTGAGTCAGTGGGTCTGGGAAGGACCCAAGAATTTTCATTTCTAACAAGTTCCGACATGCTGCTGCTGCTGCTGCTGCTGCTGGCTGGCTGGCTGAGAGAACCACAACTGAGAACTACTATGCTTCGAGGTTACATTTTTAAATACCAAGAGACTTGTTTTGAAAGAAAAAGAATCTGAGGAGGCATATTACTTCTTGATCAGAGCTGTGTCCATTCCTTCTTCCTTGGAGGCCTATTGTCTGGAATGTGTTTGGTGGTCTAAAGAAAGTGTGATCCACTGACCAGCAGCACCAGCATCACCTGGAGCCTTTGTAAATTCAAGTTTATGGGCCCCATTTGAGACCTGTTGAACCAGAAATCTCCTGGGTGCCCAGGATCTTTGTTTTCAGAAGGTCTCTGGTTAAATGTTATGCATGCTGAGTTTGTTGTGAGAACTGCTGGCCCTACTGAGAAGTTGGGGATAGTTTAAGAAAAGCCCCATGGATAGAACTATATTTATCACTGTCAGGACTTGACTTTCACCACTCTCTACCCTTCAAAACAGCACTTCTGCCAAATGAAAGGCCATGATTCTACCAGAAGCTTCCCTGGTCTTCATTGTACTGGTAATGGATAAACTGCTGCATCAGTTAACAACTTTAATTTCTAAATGATTCAAGTTACAGAAAATGAGAAGATTGGAGAACAAGTCAATGATGTAGAAAGGATGCTGAATTAGGTTTTTAGAATATTATTTGTGGTTAATAACCACAAATCCAGGGTAAACGGAAACTAACATTTTTAATAGTTATTAAATAATAACATCGTTTAATATATGTCAAATACTTTACTAGGCCCTATTGAATTCTTATAACAACAAAGAGAATTCCCACTGCAAAGAGCGTAAAGATACCTTCCTTTGCAAAATAGGAATCTACTAGGAATTGGCAGAGCCAAAATCTGAACCCAGGTTTGTATGAAACTAAAACCTATGCTATTTCCCTTCTGTGCTCGTGGTTAGTTCCCAGAGCTCTCACAGTCCATCACTCTCCTCATGTTGAGCACTTACAGTTTGGAAACACTGGGTTTTTCCTGCTTTATGTGTTATGAAGTGTCAAAATAGATACTGTGTGTGATGTGTTGTAAGTAGGCAACACTAACTACCGCAGCATAAAAACTCTTAAATATATCAGGGCTTTTGAAATGAATTTTGTACCTTATAAATTTTAAACATGTTTAATTCTTTTTTGTTTTTTTGATTTGTTGTTTAATTTATTTATGCATTCATTGGTTGATTCTTGTATGTGTCCTCACAAGGGAGGGAACCTGCAATCTGGGCACATTGGGACAACACTCTAACCATCTGAGCTACTCAGTCAGGCCCAGTAAATATGTTTATTTCTAATTGAGTATTAAGCTAAAGTTATTTTTTCAGTGACACTAACCAAAGTCAAGAAATAATTTGGTGAATTTTGAACTGAGTTTAAATATTTATTTGTATATGGGATCATGAACCAGGACAGAATTTTAAAAATATATATCAATAAATTCAAACCACAAATAATGCATTTTTCTTAAGTTGTTAAATAAGAACAAAACTGGAACAAATAGTATCTGACCCAAAAGATATTTTACTTGTGATGTAGAGCTCCCAAATCTTAAAAAATTAGCTGTTGAACCTTGGCTTTAAGTATTTCAAGTTTTTATGATTTGCCATACTGCTAAATGATGTGTCTTAGGGTTCATATGGGGTTTTTAAACTTTATGTGTGCATTTTTTGAGAGAGAGAAAGAGGAAGAAAAACATCGATGTGTGAGAGAAACATTGATTGGCTGCCTCTTGCACATCCCCAACTGGGGACCTGACCCACAACCCAGACGTGCTCTGTCTCGGAACCGAACCTGTGACTTTCAGGTTTGTGGAATGACACTCAACCCACTGAGCCACAGCAGTCAGGTCTGGGATTCATATGATATTTTGACTTTGATTCTGTGAATTGGAGTGAAAAGACTCAAATTTGAAAATTTAGTCTTGCTATGTAGATCTTTCTAAAGAGTTACTTTAAAATAAAAAATGTATTGTTGATATGATCAAAACATATTTTTTTAGAAAGTATAAGTGATAAGCAAGCAAATATGGGGGAAGGCTAGAATATTTAAGCCATGAGTTATTTTGATTATATTGAGTTGGTTAATAAAATCTGGCCTAATTTGGGATGGTAATTACTGTCATTTCAGAAAATTACTTTAGATTTTTAAGATAAAACACTTAAGTTACTGAAATTATTTGTACACAAAAGTGAACATTTGCTCATAGTTTCACAGGAGACTAATCACAAGTAACCTGCCACCTGGCAGAGAAGTAGATGCAAACTAAACAAACTAATGTATTTTAACAATTATTTTGTTGTACTTAGTATGGTAGTATAGATCTAGTTCAATATTATTCTATAAAATTACTTAGAATATATAGTTTAAGTTTTATTTTGTAGATTTTAATGGCTGGCAATAGCAGGGCATTTACTAGCAGCTGCAAATGAGTTTGGGTGTGAGACATAATTTTCATTCATCCTACAGGTATGTTTTTTTTTTTTTAAGATTTTATTTATTTTTAGAGAGAGAGAAAGGGAGGGAGAAGGAGGGAAACATCAGTGTGTGGTTGCCCCTCAGGCACCCCCTACTGGGAACCTGGCCTGCAACTCAGGCATGTGCCCTGACTTGGAATTGAACTGGCAACCCTAGATATGCTTAGTTTGAGTCTCACAGTATAAAGTTTTTCTTTCACTGCCAACATTTTTAAACAATAGATTTTACACACCAAATAATAAGTTTTTAGATATTCTCTTAAAAAATGGAAGATTAGAAATTCTGCACTTCTGTTCTGGTAACGACCACTGTTATCTGGACCTGAGACTTGCTGCCCTCTCCAATTTGCACTGGGCCCACAACTCCTTTCTGTAATAGATCCAGCTTGCTTTACTTCTTGACTACATTTTCCTGCTCCCAAAGGCATTTGAGTTGAGACCCCCTACTTTAAATATTGCCTAGGCTATTACCAGGGGTCACATTTACTTTAATAAACTTTGTCATCGAGAATTCTGAAGTCATGAGTACTAATGATTTAGTTATTACTTTTATGTACATTTTTTGGAGATATTTTTAAATATGCAGTAGGAAAGATATTATGGTCATTATCTCAACACTCAGGAAGCATGTGTTTTTGAGGAGTTGAAATGTTAAAATAGTAAATGCAATAAAATTTGAATTTGATGTTACATATAATAACTAAACCAAGTACAATTAGGAGAAAAATTCTTAAATGGTAATTTTTATGAGTAAGAAATAACAGGGTGTAGTGGAAAGAACAACAATTTTGGATACTTTTGTTCTGGGACCACTTATGCATCCAAGCCATTTTATAATTTAGATAACTTCAATAGATGGTTTCATTTATAAAATTGAGGCTGAATGACCTACCCCTTCCAGGTATGGAAGTTACAGTTTTCCTAATTTCTGGAAATATTTGGCAATTCTGAAGGTAGAAACATTTAGAAATCTTTGGGAATCGGCAGGTCTACCAGAAACTGTAGCAGACTGTAGAGCTAATATAAATAGACCACTTAATATTTTCTCCTTAGTCCAAATACAGTCCAAAAGGTACCTGCCAGTGGCTTCATCTGTCAGTTCAAGTCCTCTGTGGCTGTAGAAATAAGACACTTTGGGGAGTGAACTGTGTTTGTGGTGCTTTTCTTTTTTTTTCTGAATTGGACCTCAGAATGCCCTTTGCCAGTTAGTTTTACCTATTAGGTTTTTAGGAGAAATGAAATAAGAATAAATAACAGGTTTCTTTTGAATCAAGGATAAACACAAGAATGTCACACAGATGCTACTTGAACTATCTGTCCCTACTTGCTCCAGGAAATACCTACTATCTATTTTCTACCTTTTTAAATTTTTATTTTAATTGTTCAAGTACAGTTTTCTGCCTTTTACTCCCATCCCAGCCCTCCCCATTTTCTACCTTTTTATCTCATAAATAATAGAAATAGAAAAATCAGAAGCATGCTCCCCACTCCTAAAATGTTGCCAACCCAGTTATGCAATAGTATTTTAAGATTAGTAAATACATAAAGTCCTTTTCTTTGGGGAACTCATCACTTGATTTCCAGACTTATATGTATGAACAAATCTTCTCCAGTTTCACAGGTGTCCTTTAGCTCCCAAATAGTCCTTCTTGCCTCAGAACACACACGGCTGTCCCCTGCGCCAGCACCCTCTTCTACCTGTCTTCCAGTCATCCCATTGACAAACTGTGACAATGCCAACCAAACACTTCTGCCTCTAGTATGACACAATAAAAAGGACACTGTATCACCTGTAAAGTGTTCTTGCCAAATGAATTGAACTCAAGTAGTTAAGACTTTAGATCCAGCTACGTGCTTATAGGAAATAAAGAGGATGGAGGAGCAAGTGAAACAGTACCACGAGGAAGGAAGCAACTAAATCTAGAATGAGGTATTCTGTACAAGCGACCAGCCAATAAATGGCATGAAAAAGGAGAGGAGGAGGAACTACTATTGCTCAAAGGGACTTGTGTGATATATCAACTCATTGCAGTGTGAGATTCTGCTTTAGATGCTGATTCAAAGAAACCAACCATGAAAAGACATTATTTTTGCAATTTTTGAGGAAATTTGGATTTGAACTGGATATTAAAGTTCTTATCAATTTTTCTAAGAGTGATATTATACGTATTTTTAAAATGTCTTTTCTACTAAAAATGCATATAGAAGTATTTATTAGTGAAATAAGACGATGTCTGCAATTTGTGTTAAAAATATGCCAGGATAAGAAGAGGAAGTGGTTTGTTCCTCATCCTTCAGGTCTCAGCTTATGATACCTCCTTAGGGATCCTTGGCTGAAGCTGGTGTTTGCCCCATTCTGTTAATCCTATCATGTTGTTTATTTCACAGCATTTGTCATAAACTATAATTAAGAGTTTATGGCTGTTTGTTTATTTTCTTTCTAACCCCCAGACTGTTGACTCCGAAAGGACAAGGGACCATCTCTAGTTCACCACTTTATTCTCAGAACCTAGTATACTTTGTGGCATGTGGCAGGCTTTCAGTAAATGTGTACCAAAAGAATAAATGAAAGAAAATTTGATTTCATATAATGTTTGCATTTTAGTGTTTCCAAGTTTAGACTTGCGCTGTAAATTATTATCATCTATTGTAAATGTCTATCTAATACCTCTTTGCTTTTTTTGAGGAGGAGAGGGATATAAGTGTTGCCTAAGCTATACTTGAGAAGTCAAATCTGAGATAAATATGGGCATTTTAAATAGTCATTTCTGTAATATTTGGTACTTTGTTTTTAGTGTTGAAGGTAGACTAATACTTTATTGTATACTTTATTATATAAGTCATTATATAATACTTTATTATATAAGTCATTGACTCCTTAGGCCTTTTCTTATGTACGCTTACAACATGTACCAATAGTATCATACACATTCCCTGCTTCTCAGTGTTTTCGTGAAGAATTTGTTACTCTTACCTTTGCTCTTACTTTACTACAGGAGCATGAATTCTTGTTAGAGTTTAGTGTGAAGACTTTTTAGGCTCCTAAAGAGTGATGTCATCCTAAGTTTATTAATGCCATGTAGCTTTTAAAGCCCCAGACTCCTTAAGAGTCTAAGTGGTCTATTGTATCTATTGTGTCAAAATGAGTGAATGGTTTGTAAATTGTTTCAGTGTAGTTCTTTCACTTAATCCAAAAGTGTTTAGTTTGGATGTTACCCAGTAGTTACTTGTTAAGGTATTATAGGAAGCAGAATCCATGCTTTCAGTCAGCTAGATACCTTCCTTTGTTAATGGATTATTACATTGTGTCTTTTTCGTCATATTTTTCAGGTTAGCAATGTAGGCATTCTTATTTTGACTATGTTTTTAAGTTGCACACAAACATAGAAACTAAAGTATGGAATATTCATTTTTTTAAAAAGTTGTGTTTTTATAGAAAATTTCAATCATGGACAAAAGTAGAATAGTATAATTAACTCCGTGTAACCATTGATCAGCTTTAACCCATCAGCTTCATGTGTAGATCTTAGCTAAAAATGTGATAAATATAAGGAGTCAATTAATTTTAAGAATATAAGAACTGAATTAATTCTAAAAATGTATCAGTATATCTGTTGATACACGTATCTCAATTTTAGTAGTTTGTTTTAATAACTAACACCGCATTGGTTACACAACTTTGTACTTAATATAACTTTCAAGATAGCTAAACTTATAAAATGCATGTCTTTCATAACAGGTGAGATTTTTAAAATTAAACTGTGTGGGTTTAATTTGTAGATCACATCACAGTTTAACTACTCTAGTGCAACTTCTTATTTAAAGGAATCTTTAAAATTCAGTTTTATGTATGTGTTTTTATAAATTTGGGCTGTTAACGTATCTTGTTGCCATAAATCAACCTAGGAGTCTGTGTAGTTTTCTTCTTTCAACACTGGTGATTTTCTCTTTTGTTAACTGAGGTATATTCTTTATCTTAAAACATAGTAAATAGTTTGGAAGTAAGTTAATTGACTGATAAAAAGTAACTTAATTGGGCTTATACTCATATAATTTTCTTGAGCAATACAGGCACTATATCGATCCTAGAAAAGTAGGCTTTGGAACAATAGGGACCTAGGTTTGGAGCCTCTTCACTTACTTACTAAGTTTATTCATTCAGCAGATGTTTATTGAGTACCTTCTATGTGCTCAATGCATTTAAGCACTTTTTTTTTTACATGGGACATAGATACATCAGTGAACAAAACAAAGGGTTTGGGGTTTTTTCCCCTGGTGGTACCACATTGTACTTGGGGAGACTGACAATATAAAAGTAACTGAGTAGATATTTGATAAAACTTTAGATAGTAATAAGTTCTGTGAGAAAAATAAAGCAAGCAGGGAAAGAGAGTGAGGCTGGAAGTTAAGAGAGGTGTTACTTTGATAAAGTCAAGATGTCATCTGGACAAACCTAATGAAGAAATCTATGTGGATATTTTTCTCTCCTCAACCTTATAGATATCTTAGGTAAACTAGTTCAAGCAAAGGGTTCAGCAGGTTCGCATGCTTTATACAGAAACAACGTTTACATCTTCCAGGAATAAGAGGATATATTCTGTGGTAAAACAGAGCATAGAGCAAATGGTAAATATATGTGCAGAGTTTGAGAGGCAGGCAGGGGCCAGTTCATAGAGGGCCTGTGGGCCATCATATGGAATGCAGTTTGCATTTGTCCTGATCTAAAAATAAAATTTTTTTATTGTTGTTCAATTTCAGCTGTCCTGCCTTTTTTCCCATTGCTCTCCCCTACCCCGTTCCCTCCACTCCCACAGTCAGTCCCCTTATTGTCCATGCTCATGAGTCCTCCATTCATGTTCCTTTGCTTGACACTTCCTATTCTTTCCCCCATTATCTCCCTACCCTCTATGCTCCGGTCACTGTCTGTTTGTTTTTTATTTCCATGTCTCAGATTATTTTTTGCTCATCTGTTTTGTTGATTAGGATCCACTTATCGGTGGGATCATATGGTATTTGTCTTTCACCGCCTGGCTTATTTCACTTAACATAATGCTCTCCAGTTCCATCTATGCTGCCATGAAGGGTAGGAGCTCCTTTCTTTCTACTGCTTGGTATTCCATTGTGTAAATGTACCACTATTTTTTTATCTGTTTACTGATGGGCACTTAGGCTGTTTCCAGCATTTGGCTATTGTAAATTGTGCTGCTACGAACATTGGGGTGCATAGGTTTTTTTTTAATTGATGATTCAGGATTCTTTGGGTATAATCCCAGCAGTGGAGTTGCTGGATCAAAAGGCAGTTCCATTTTTAGTTTTTTGGTTTTTTTTTGAGGAAATTCCATACTGTTTTCCATAGCGTGTACCAGTCTGCATTCCACCAACAGTGTACTAGGGTTCCCTTTATCTCCACAACCTCACCAGCACTTGTTATTTGTTGATTTGTTAATGATGGCCATTCTGACTTGTGTGAAGTGGTATCCTTGTAGTTTTCATTTACATCTCTCTAATAGCTAGTGATGTTGAGCATTTTTTCATGTATCTATGGGCCCTCTGTATGTCCTCCTTGGAGAAGTGTCTGTTCAGGTCCTTTGCCCATTTTTAATTGGATTGTCTTCATGGTGTAGAGTCATGTGAGTTCTGTATATTTTTTGCAGATCAAACCCTTGTCTGAGGTACCGTTGGCAAGTATGTTTTCCCATACAGTCAGTTCCCTTTCCATTTTGTTGACATATTTCACAGATATGCAACAAATATTTCAAAAGTTTATATGGAATCATTAGTGACTCCAAATAACCTCAGCAATTTTGAGAGAGAAAGACAAAGTAGGAGGGATCACAATACCTGATATCAAACTATATTACAAGGCCACTGTGATCAAAACAGTCTGGCACTAGCATAAGCCCAGACACAAAGACCAATGGAACAGAACAGAGAGCCCAGAAATAAACCCACATCAATACGGTCAGTTAATATTTGACAAAGTGGGCAGGAACATAAAGTGGAGTAAAAGTTGCCTCTTCAGTAAAGGGTGTTGGGATATCTGGACAAGTACATGCAAAAAAATGAAACTAGACCACCAACTTATTCCATACATCAAAATAAATTCAAGATGTATAGAAGACTTATAAATATACCCTGTGACACCAGAAAAATCCTAGAAGAGAACACAGGCAGGAAAATTTCAGATATCCCATGCAGCAGTATTTTCATTGACACATCTCTTAGGGCAAGGGATATAAGGGAAAAAATAAACAAATGGGACTACAGCAAACTAAAAAGCTTCTGCACAGATTTTCCCTAATCTAAAAATTTGATCAAGGGAGTGGCATAATCTAATTTATGTTTTAACAATATCTCTCTGGCTGCTATTTGCAGACTAGAAAGGTAGGGGTCAGATGAGTGGGGGAAAAAGTTGGCATGCACTGTAAAGGTGGCAGTGGAAGGGATAGGTGGATTTTCTAGATGAAAGGAAAAGGAAAGACTCAGAAGCCAATGAGGAAAAAAGTAGTTAGGAAGGAAATACTTTTGAGATACTACATAAGGTGAAGACTGAAAATGGACCATTGGATTTTACAAAATAGAGGCATTGTTGACCTTGACAAGAGCAGTCTTGGTGGAGGGTTGGGAATGAAAGTCTAACTGGCAGAGGTTGAAGAGAGAACTAGAGGTGAGAAAGTAGAAACAAGTAGAGGCAATGTTAGTGTTTACACATAAGAGTAGATACTGAAGAAGTAGCTGGGTCAAGGAAGGTGTTTTTTTGTTCATTTGTTTTGTTTTCAGGATTGAAGATATGTGTTATAGCACACTTACAAGCTAATAGGAACCATCTGGTTGAGAGGAGGCAGTTAACGGTTAAGATGGTAAACAAAGGAACAAAGTCCTCAAATAAATTAGCAGATTTAGGAAGAAGAGGTAGTTCTGCCTGTGGCTACTGATAAAATGAGTGAAATAAGAGGAAGTTAAGGATTGAGAGTGAGGAAGGGAAGGAAGGTGTTGAAAATTTGACTAGAGAGGAGAAGGTATGAAATAGTCTTCAACGAAGATGGGGGAGAGAGAGTTCATTTTCGTGAGTGCGTCCAACCAGATTTAGCTAGCTGGGTAGATCCCTAGAGCAAGTGAAAAGTTGGATTTAACCAGGATTGGGATTTGACCATGTAGGTGTGATGATGGGAAAGAGGAGCAAGAGAGTTGAGAGACTGCACAAGTGATTCAAGTTTGGTCATGGTGTCTAGCCTGGAAATGGGGAAACTAAGAACATGAAGGGGATACTGGGTACTGAATATGTAAAGACAGATTCTGTGATCATCCTCCTGTTACCTGTGAGGAACCAGCAGCACAGCAAAATAAGGCAACATTCCCACTACTAAACCACTAAAAAGCTACTAAAGTCTTCCAAAAAATGAAGAGCACTAACACCCGAGTCCCAAATATGACTGCTACAAGTAAGAGTAGCAGACGGTGTTACCTAACAGCATGTGATTAAGAGGACCTAGGGTGGGGGGTAGGGGTGATGGTCATGAAACAAAATGAGGAGCAAGGATGGATGCACTTTGCCATACGAGGTCTGTCCAGAAGGTATCCATCCACATAATGTGAAAAATAAAGACTTTTATTGAAGAAAATACAAGAAATATTGTATATAGGATGATGACGTCTCAGTCCCCTTCCAAGTAGGCATCTTGGGACCTCACACAGTTCTCCCAGTCTCCATCAACTACCCTGTCATATTTTCCTGAATCTCATTGATGGTCTGAAATCTCTTCCCTTTTAAAGGTGATCTTAGTTTTGGGAAAAGCCTGAATTCACAAGGTACCAAATCTGGGCTACAGGGGGGTTGAATACCTGAGTGATTAGATGTTCCACCAAAAACCTCTGCATGAGACATGATGCATGAACGGGAGCATTGTCGTGATGAAACTACCAGTTACCTCTTGTCCATAGCTATGGCCTTCTGAATCATCCAAATAGTTTCCACGGAGGAATGTTCATGCTTAACACAAAATTTGATATAGATCCGTTGGTCTACTTGCTCAGTCATTTTGAATGTGATGGCCACACAGTACACATGTTCACTCAATGGTGTCTATCACCCCCACTGACTAGTACAGCGAAATCATCATTGTTCGTGCATGCACATTCCCGTCCATTCTCCTTGGCTGCCAGGTTACATCGATGTTGTACAAACTGTTCTCGTTATACTAACAATGGCTGGACTTTTTCTGAACAGATCTGATATACCATATACAATTTGGTCTGTAATATGTGGGAGAAAAAATTCCACCAGATGAGGGTTATAATGGATGAAGTATCCTCAGAGATTTAACAGAAGGGTGAAAGAAGCATTAAGAGAAGACCTTGGATACAGGAGATTCTGTTAATGATGGGTTGTGAGTTTTGGAGGGCACAGAGTCTGGGCAAGATGGCAGATTGAGCCAAACTAGGGGCTGGAAAACCATCCAGGAATCAGAATCCAGGCGATGATGGATGGATAGACTAGGAGATTTAGCTTCTGGGATGATGGGTGACTGAGCTAATAGAGGGTGTCAGGTATGATACCAGTCTTGATTTTCTCTTAGAGGGAGGTGATAATCTGATTTACGATAGGCCCCTTCTGGGTTTTGGTCTCTTCCAAAGTTTGTGGCAGTGAGGTGAACAATATTGAGCCCAGGGAAGATGTGGCCATTCCAAGAAGTCAGTAGTCCTTGCTTCTGTCTTGCAAAATGTGCTGTGCTGGTGTTACTTAGATTAACTGTACATTCAGTAACTTGTATAGCCTTCCTAAGCCTCAGTGTTTTCACCTCTAAAATGGAGATAAGCCCAGTCTTGCAGGTATTTAAGATTTAGAGTTAATGTATGCATAGAATCCCAAGAGGAACTGCAGTTATAGTTGATGCTTAATGATGTTTTTATCCATGTATGTACATAGAAAACTATTTTATACATTCCTAGCCCACATATTCTATAATGGTTTGTTCATTTGTTGTTATCTTCCAAATACACACACACACACACACACACACACACACACACACACACACACACAATGCTTGGTCCCTTTGTTGGGTGTCCCCCACCCCTCCAACCCCAGTGAATGGTATGGGTGAATTGTGTGATCCCAATCTTTGTTTATAATGTTGAGCTTTTCATGCTGTCCATTTTGTTCTGAGATATAAATGATAAAATGTATTTCTAGCCATCTTATCCCAAATAAAGTCATATTGATTTTCGTGTAGCATATAATGAAATAGAAAATAATCTCCTAGTGTCTATTTTATATTATTCACAGAAACAATTTTGAAAGAACAAGTTGGCATTTGTACAATATAAATGCCTTATCATGTTTACTTGATATAAACTGGCATTTTTGAAGTCAGATCAGAGATAAAAATCACAGTTAATTGTTGTTTTTCTTTAATATAATATGACTAAACCTGAAAAGCTTTTCAATTTGTAGGTAAAACATTTTTGAAATAAAGTCTACCTTTTTACTAAATGTTAAGAAAATTTGGTAGCACTGAAGTATAATGAAATTGTTTTTGTTAATTTATAAAGTTAATAATTTTGGTAACAGTGATTTATACCATAGGTAAAAACTGTTGCTAGTTTCCTAAATCTTAAAGCTAACTGACCTTGCATTTGAACCCAGTTGCAATGTAAACATTTTCTTGAAATGACTAGGGGTTGGGCCAGCCAATCTGGAGGATATTAGTGGTGTTCTGTTTGAGGGAAGTTAGAATCCCTAGGTAATTCACAGGAGCTCTTTTTTAGGTCAGAAGCTGTCTTAGACATTATATATTTCTTAATTCTTCCTTGGTCTTGTTAATAGTGCATAGGATTTATCTTGGAAATCTGATTATTAAAAGACAAAGTTAACTTTATTTCAAAGTAGAAAGTAAGGGTAGTTTTATTTGGTAGTTCTATCCTTTTTACTTTTTTTAGTTGCTAAAAAATATAATGTATTCAAGCTACTGGCCTTGAGATTATTGCCCTACTATCTTTAAAATTTCTTAATATTCTAATACTTATTCAAACGGTTTTTGATCAAAAGCAAACTAAAGATTATATTAATTCCCTTTGACATCCCTGCCCCTTAAAAAGAAATTCTGAGATGTACTGAGCAATGTTTTTCAAACTCTAGGTCATGACCCATTAATGGTTGTTAAATCAGTTTAGTGGGTTAAAGTCAGCATTTTTAAAAAAAGAATTACATAGACGCTAGTCGGGTAGCTCACTTGGTTAAATCTTCCCAGTACACCAAGGTTGTGGGTTTGAGCTCAGGTCAGGGCACATACAAGATTCAACCAATGAATGCATAAATAAGTGGAACAATAAATCTGCCTCTCTCTCTCTCTCAAATCAATAAATAAAAATTCTAAAAAATTGCCCTGGCTGGCATAGCTCAGTGGATTCAGCTCGGGCTGCAAACCAAAGCATTGCAGGTTCAATTCCTAGTCAGGGCACATGCCTGGGTTGCAGGCCACGCCCCCCAGCAACCACACATTGATGTTTCTCTCTCTCTCTCTTTCCCTCCCTTCCCTCTCTAAAAATAAAAAAATAAAATCTTTAAAAAATTCTAAAAAATTAAATAGAATACATTGCTCATACTTAGGGTAGGCATTATTTCATGACACTTTTGTTACACATATTTATGTCTGCATATAAGTGTGAAAAATGCAAAATATTTTTTACTGTGGGTCACACCAAAGTTTAAAAACTGTTACTACAAAGAATATTTAAGATAATGGTTTTATAGTCTTTCTTACAAGTTTATCTTTTAAAATCTTGATTTAGCTGATACTATTGTTAGTTGAATATTTTAGAAGTCTAAGTGATGGAATTCTTTAAAGTATATATTATTTAAAAAATAATTTTTCTAAATCTGAATTAATCCTATGATCAAAAGATGAAATGCCAGAGCTAAGCAAAAGTCATGCTTTTTTTTAATTCAAAAAACATTTCTAAGGATCTCATGCTCATTCATAGATATATTTAACTATATAAGCTGCAATTTTTTATCTCCAAGAGATTGCAAAATTTTGTGAGGTCTGTGTTGAAATATTTCTTTTTTAAAGAAACAGTAACCTGTTTACTTAATAAAATCAGCTGTCAATATTGAAACAGTGAGGAACTGTGAGAAGAAATATTTGCTCCTGGAGCTATCTGATTTCTCAAGGCTACAATTAAGTACTTCTTCCTACTTGAATTTTTCCCTGCTCATTAAGTAAACAAACTACCACTGAGCTAATGTTAATTCTTAAAAAGGTTTTGAACTAGGTTTGTATCTGAGTCCTAATATAGCAGATATCTTTATTGCTTTTTCTGTAATCAGGGGAGGACCAGCTTGCGAGTTTTAAATTTGTGGGATTTCTGTGTCTACAGCCATACCACTCTGAATATGCCCAATCTTGTCTAAGTTTGTGGGATTTTTTCCATTGTGATATTTGAGCATCTTAATCCCATTCCTTAATTTTTTCAAACCTCTCCTTCCTCTTCTATAGAATGTAAATGATAATCAAGTCACACTCCAAATATCAAACAGATGACTCAGTATCTAATTTAAAATAATCCAATACTCAAATCCCCGAGACATTATAAGTCAGTGTGCTAATTAATAATATAGGACATAGTGTTTCTATATTCAGTACTATTTACATAAAAGTACAACATAACTGAGACTACTCCCCAGTAGTTGAGACTTGATTGTTGACTCAAAACAGTTATACTCCCTCCTCACTTAAATAATCAGTTTTTAAAAGTGAATAGCCAGCAATATCTTAACCATAGTTTAGTTTATTACTTAGTAATTAGTGTTCTGGTATATATTTTGACTACCTAATGCCAGTTTTACATACTGGAATATATAAAAGGTATTCTAGTTTCAAGCAGTGTTGCAGAATAATAATGCTGCTCCTGGAAACATTTAGAAATTACTTGGAGTTCATTCTATCTCAGCAGTATGTCACTTTAGAGAATAGAAAAACAGATTACAATGCATAATTGGAGGGGTGCGTTGGTCTGTCATAAATAATCAGGTTAGTAGAAACTTCTATCACCCAGTTTATACATTTAAAGTACTTAGTAACATTAGTTTCTCTTAATGTGTATAAATCTTCTATTATATTAAGATTTCTGATCTGCCTGCCAGTTTATTTCCTCATAGTATCTTTATCAAAAAGTGTTTTTCCTTTCTGTATGAGTAAACAAAAGTCATTAAAATAGGCAAATATGTTTAAATTCTATTATGATTATAGCAGACGTCTTCCATAGCAAAACAACCTAAGTTGAAGGCTGACAGTCTCTATCCTTGATTCATGGTGTGTGGACAAAAATAAAGAGAGGGTATCAGGTGTAATTGAAAATTGCTTTTTGTCACATCTTAAATAAAAATGTATAGTTTGTGTGTCTGTTTGTTAACCTTTTTGTTACAGATTGTGTGTGTGTGTGTGTGTGTGTGTCTTGCAAATGGACTCCTATGCCCTTGGGAAGGGGGCTTTGTTTATTATCTGTAACTTGTAATACTACTTGCATGAAAACTAATGGTAATTTTTATTTCTCTAGTGTTTGCCATATCTTTATGTTTAAAGTACACAAAAGGAGCTCAATTATTTTTTCAGACTTTATTTTTGAAGTTAGTGTTACTGTGTCTGCAATACAGCAAATAGCCTTTTTTCAACTCTAGTTGTCATTAGTTTCTAGTACTTTGATGTTCATCCTGAATTAAATACAGAAGTTGATGTATAATGATAATTTTTTAAAAAGAGTGCCTTTCTGATTGAAATACAAACAAAAAATGGACTCCTGTTTCTAGTTTTTATTTCCTGTACAAATGCTGCTGTAGTTGATAGTTCATTGTATTTGAAGAAATTGGGAAAGAATTAAATTTTTGCACACATGATTGACTTTTTATATAAAAACCAAGGTTAGATATCTCAAATAAGAAATTTGTATAGAGCTAACATTTGATGTGAAGTAATCATGTAACTGTTTACTTTCATTTTGAAAATACAGGGATATTCTGAAGTATAAACTATATTTCATACTTGAATTTTATAAAATTTAATAGAAACAGATAAAGTAGGACAGTTGAACTATGCAGTTGATGATCTTTAGGCTATAAATTCATTAAAAAAATTTTTTGGTCCCCCTTATGCCATTAAAAAGAAAGCATTCAACCTCTTGACTGTTCACATGGGTAGGTCTGAATATATCATTCTTAGTGTTTATTAGTCACTGTTTTGTACTTGGTGCCACAGTACTTGAGAGGTGAGGGAGAAACAGAAAGCCAAAGCCAATTTTTTGGTAGAGTATACCAAGTTTGTTTTATCTTGTGCTAACCTGAGAAAATATGCTGGTACAAAAACATTGAAGAAAGTGACAGTTCTCTGCTAGCATGTTTTGATTTTAAGTACGTCTGAGTAGTCTGAGCGTTTTGTCCTGTAATGTGGCTGGGTTGACTTAGTATCTGTATTTCATTTATCATTTAGGAGTTTGAAATTCCCTCTGAGCCTCGCTTGTTAAGTCCAGTGGCCTGCCTATCAAATGATAACAAACATAGAAGTCAAGCATGTAGGTCATTTACACATCTTTATGGGATATGTCTACCATTTTCTCTTTAACCCTTTTCAACACTAAACTCATTTCATTTGGTAGAAGTTAAGAGTTCATTATCTTGGTGGTTGACCCTGAAAGTGACCGAGTGTTCTTAAAAAAACCATTCTTTTTTTTTTTTGTTCTTAATATGCATAGCATTACAGAAAAAAAATGGAAAGTAAATAAGAAAAACACGTATAACCTCACCACCCCAATGCAATAAACACTATCTATGGGTTATTGTTGGGTGTTTTGTTTTGTTTTGTTTTGTTTTTTTACAGAGGAAGATCAGTTTTAATACTTAGAGGACAATCCCAACCTCTAGGGAAGTAGGCATACTATAAGATGGGTTACACTGTATAGTTGAAGGTATGTGTTTATGATAAAATTTTTATTTCTAAAGCAGAATGATTTTGTTGTACTGTTACAAATAGCCTGTTGAAGATTTTACTCTTTAGTTATATCATCACCAAATTCTCATAAATATGAATTTAATGTAATAGCTATATTTGTTCTCCAATGCATAGTTGTGTTTTAAGGGAGGATTTTTGCCTTTCAGATCATTCTTGTTCTGCTTTTCATTCCACTCAAAAGGATTTAATTTTTAAACATTAGAAAATGTTTTATACACAGACAGATTTTCCTAGTTATTACTAGAATTACAAGAATGTCTCCATTTGTATTGAGAGAAGTACATTATTCCCTATTTTTGATAACAATCTTTAAAAATCTGTTAAAAATGATTGAATGAATTAAGATAAATTAAGGTGGTTCTGAAGTAGTGGAATGTAAAAAAAAACATGCAGAGGTGACAAGAAAAGGGGAAAGTAAGTTAGAGTGAATAAACCCAAGTAAGAAATTGTATCTGTATAAATATAAAGGATACAGCTTGAGAGATGTCCTAAAAGGCTAACAGTTACAGAGGGAAGATATTACTTTGAGGTAGGAAGCAGGTAAGTAGAAAAAGAGAAAGAAACAGACAAAGATATAATCACTTGAATTATATATAACTGATTCTTGATCATCCATACATAGGATACTAAGGTTATGTATTCCCTAAGAAATGGAGTCCATTTAATAAAGTAATTTTGAATAAGTATTTTTTTTAGTTAACAATGCTAAATATATACTTAATACTGGTGTTCATTTGTTTACTCTTGCTACTACAGAATTATCATAGGAAAATATAGGGGTTGTATTTTTTTTTAGTACATATAATATGGTAATATCTCTCCAGGGGGGAAAGAATCTTTATTTTTAGAAATCCTACAATTTTTCCTTTCCAAAACTGTATCTACCAAATCTGTGGTATATGGTATAAATTTAACAAGAAGTTAATATGAACATATGAGGTCTGTCCAGAAAAAAATCCAGCCATTGTTAATATAATGAGAATGGTTTGTGCAACATTGTTGTTACCTGGCAGCCAAAGAGAATGGACTGGAATGTGCATGCATGAGCAATGCTGATGTCACTGTACTAGTCAGTGGAGGCAGTGGACACCAGTGAGTGAGCATGTGTACTGTGTGGCTGTCACATTCAAAATGACTGAGTGAGTAGGGCAGCAGATCTGCATCAAATTTCACATTAAGTTTGAACATTTCTTCATGGAAATTATTCAAATGATTCAGAAGGCTGCAGCTATGGGCAACTGGTGACTGACAGCTTCATCACAGCAACATGCCTGCTCATGCATCATGTCTCGTGCAGTGTTTTAGTGAAACATCAGATCACCCAGGAGACTCAGCCCCCCTTCAGCCCAGATTTGGTGCCCTTAGACTTTTGGCCTTTCCCAAAACTAAAATCACCTTTAAAGGGAAGAGATTTCAGACCATCACTGAGATTCAGGAAAATATTACAGGGTAGCTGATGGTGATTGGGAGAACTGCGTGAGGTCCCAAGGTGCCTGCTTGGAAGGGGACTGAGACATCATCATCCTGTGTTCAGTGTTCTTGGATCTTGTGTCTTCTTTAATAAATGTCTGTATTTTTCATATTACATGCATGGATACTTCTGGACAAACCTCATACATTACCAACTAAGTCTGTCCATTACTATATGATGCCAGTAAGAGCAGCTAATATTAGTAATCTCGTGGTTTTTGGTTTTCATTTGTTTTTGCCTTATTTAGATAATTATGCTTATATAATACTTCAAGTGTGTTGGGTATTTCATATGTATAATTGTGTCTCATTTAATTCACTTCTCACACTAAGAATTGATTTTATTATTATCCCCATTTTACTGATGATAAATGAGGGCATGCTGAAGTCAGGTAACCTCTTACATATGCTGCTGCTAATCAGTGGCAAACTTGGACCTTGAACCTCATGAAACTGTTCTTAATTAATCATTTTGCTATGTTTATATTCCTGTTGATCCTGAAGTTCATTTAAGGATGAACATAGAGATCCCTTACTTTTTCACCCTGGGATAGATCTTTTGTGGATACTTGGAATTGTGGTAAACTGTGGGCTTGGATCCCAGGGAATTTAAACCCACGGGTTAAATTTTAGTACACCACAGGGACAGATCCTTGGTTAATCTACATTTCTGATCTGACAAGATTTTACAACTAACAGAACACACATTTTCATGAAGGTTCTAAAATGCAAGAAGACAGTAATTATAACTTAAAGATTTCAAAATGGAAGCTAAAAAGCCCATGTATTCAAATCTTAGATTTTAATAACATTGTATGTACTTCAGCTCAATTGTGTGAGTGGATTCTAGTCAATCAATTCTAGGCAACAAGTACTGAGTGCTGATTTCCTTTGTTTAACAAACATTTATAGACAGTTACTATAGGCCAGGTACTGAATACACAGAAATGATTATGATAGTTCCTAACTTCTCAAAATATTGTATTGTCTTTGGCTTTGTGAGTAAAACACAACATAAATAGATTGTTTATCATGCAGTGTGGTGGGTGAACTAACAGCAGTGTACTGAGTGTTTAAGGAGTACAAGGTGCTTCGGATATGGCACTTTGCCAGAATGTATTTTTTTCATATGTTATAATAGTTATTCAAGGAAGTTTTCATATTATCCAATGTAGGGATGCAAAAATTAAAAGATCCTGTGTTTTAGTTACTTTTTGTGAAAAAAAAAATGAGTCTTTTAGAAGTTTAACTAAGTCTTGTTTAATACTAGGAGTATAGTCAATTTTTAAAAAAGTAAAACAATATGAACATGCAATTAACTGCAATGTTAATCCAGTTCTTACTTGTTTTTTTTATTGATCTCATTTTCTCTTGACCCCACATTTCCTGCCCTCCCATTCCCATTATTTCCTTACATTCTAGGAAAGGAAAAGCCACCTTTATTGGTCATTGTGTCACTTGGTCCTGTTTACAGTAGTATGAGGGATGGATCTGTACACTGAAGAATGATACCACTTTTCACCTAGGCTGGTAATTCTCTGTCTTCCACCTCCCCCCACTTAGAAGACACAAAAGGTCATTGAATAGGAGTATGCTAGCCAAGCTAGCATATAGTTCAGTAGAGAGAAGGGCATTTCAGCTAGTCAGTATTCCATTCGATAGCACAAACCCCAGAAGTAATGGTGAAATGTTTCCTACTTTTCTTTCTATTTGGCAAAAGTAGCAAATATCCAAAAGTTAAGACAGACAGACACTGATTGATAATGTATGGAACCAATGTATAAATGAACAACTAGAATCACCAATAAAACTAAAACGTCTCTGTATTTTCTAACATAAAGCAATCCCAAATGTAAAAACCAGTTGTGTTAACCTCATTCTTAGCCCAAAATACAAATGTTTAACTGGCATTGATTTATATTATACTAAGTGAGCAAGACTAGAAGGAAACCCTGTTCTGCTTTAATTCCTTATAGTTTGAGTTTGATGGTCTTTCTGCTAAAAAAGGGGGGAGGGGTGTCATATAAAGTAAGCCCCCAAAATAGCTGTTTACTCTGAAATGAGCAGATATTCTATTCTCTCCAAGGTTTCCTTCATCTCTGTTGTGTACAATATTTCATGTTATTAAAATGTTGTTACTTATGTGTATTTACTCTAAGAACACAAACAATATGGCAGTTTGCTTTTTAAAATGTCAGTTCACTGAAAAATACAAGTGGTTACATGAAACAAATTCCAGATCAGGATACACAATGGAAATACTTTATCTTGTCATTTATGCTCACATTAAAAATTATCTCATGCCACAGCTTTATGGAACCCACCTAAGGAATAGAAATACCCAGTGTAGAGCCACGTGCTGCATTGCAAGCTCTGATGCAACCTTTGATGAAACCTTACTTGTGCCCTTGGAGAGGAGATCTATTACTGAAAATAACTTTGCCAGTAGTGATAACATCTACAAGGGGAATTTCCATGCTGGGTTCCCCTTTTCTCCTTCTTCATCTTGTCCTCTTCCCTCCTCCCCTACCTTCCTAAAGCCAAATAGAAAGAAAAGTAGGACACAATTCACAGGGATGAAGTGATAGTAAAAACTTCCTGGGCATTCTCACACAGACATGAGCGTGCACACATACACACACATCATTGCTCTTTTAAAGGTCTCTAGAGATGATCCTTTCTGCTGTAATCCTTAACAGGGGAACAAAAGGAAAGAAAAAGGTCATACATAAACTGAACATATACTACAAACTACAGAATTATGGAAAACATCTTAAGCATATTTCTTTGCCATTATATATTAGAAAAAACATGTTTTCCAGATTCTGAGATGCTCATTTTTCCATCCTTAGCATTTCTGAAGTCCAGATGCCTCTTAGTGGTCACAACCTGGCAGCTGTCCTGACATAGTTCTCACTGCCTGACACATGCCCCAGAACTTGCAGAATGCGTGTCAGGGGCTTATAAGAAATTCCAGAGGTGTTCATTGAACACAGATTGCTGTATTTGTACCACTCTTAATGACATAAAGATTGCTTATGTAGTAAAGCATGTATTTTGACAACTTAGGGTTGAAAAATAATTCAGAAGAATTAGACACTGAAAGTAAATTGTTTTAGGACTACTTTAATAAATTTGTTTTACCTCTTAAATATATTGGTAATATTTTTAAATGTATCTAAATAAGGCTAGAACAGCTTGCTCAGTTAGGCTTAAATAAAATTTCTAAGTGATAAAAATGCATTCTCATACTTTAATTGCCAGGGGTTTTTTATAAAGGTATATTAAATAAGTGTGTTTTATAATTGATGACATCTTACATTCAAAGAAATACAGTAGTGATTCTTCCCTTGTGTAGATACCTTAGTCTCCTGCTTTTTAATATTAAAAACACTAGGGTATTTTTTGAGAAGTAATAGGTGCTATTAAACACCAAATCCCAGCAGTTTGTTAGGCAGTCCATTCATTCATTTCAAAAATAGTCATTGAGCCTCTACCATGAGGTAGACACTGGAAGTTTTTGCTCTAAAAACTGGGAACGCAGCAGTGAACAGAACTAAAGCCTGTTATCATGAAGCACATATTCTAGGGAGGGAAATACATATTAAACAGCATATAGTAATGTCAAGTGGCAGATACTAAAAAGAAAAATATAGCTAGCAGGAGGAATAGAGAGTGGTGAGGCTTACTACTTTAGATAGAGTATTGAGGCTGGGTCTCTGAGAAGTGATAAATAGGACAGATAAGAAATAAAGAAATAGCCCTAACCAGTATGGCTCAGTTGGGTGGGCGTCACTCCGCAGAGTGGGGGGTCACCAGTTTGATTCCTGTTTGGGGCACATTCCTAGGTTGCAGGTTCAGTCGGGGGAGTGAGGATACGATGCAAGAGGTGACCAGCTGATGTTTTTCTCTCACATCGATATTTCTCGTCCTCTCTTTTTCCCTCCCTTCCCCCCTCTCTAAAAAAACTAGTGAATAAATACAAAATTTTAAAACATGAAGGAGCAGGTAATGCAGTCACAAGTGGAGGGGGGCAGTTCTAAACAGAAGAAACGGCAAAATCAAAGACCTTGTGGCTGGAAAACATTTGTTTTCTTCAAAGGACAGGAGGGTGGAGACAAGTGTGACTGGAACTGAGTAAGTGGGAGAGAGTAATAAAAGAGGTCTAGCAGGGAGGGTTTGTAGGAAGTAGGAAGGTCTAGGAAGCTTTGGACCTGAATGGTAAAATGATCTTGACTCTGCCTCTGGCTGCCAGCCATCAAGGGCTCAAAGATGGAGGCAGCAAGACCTTCTCCAAGGCTGTGGAATCATCTAAGAGACACAGTGACATCTTGAACCAGATGATGTGATTCTAACTATGGTATTGTGGTTATGAATAAAGCCAAATAATAAGACAACAAAGTCCGATGGGTTATGTAAGCACAGTGTTGGTTAGTTATGTGCTTATTTTGTTGAACACATTGGAAAGGAAACACTAAAGGTCATTGATACTCAACTGGTGTGCCACAAGAACTTTTAAAACATGTACTACCTGACTACTTAAGGACACTGACCTCTTTTCCCTTAGATAGTCAAATAAAAAAATGACAGCAGCCAACATAAAATAGCCATCCAATGTGAATGAATCAACATTATATTTAATTTTTTGTCAGATTGGCAAAAAATTTATTTTTTAGTGTTCCATAGACTTTTAGTAATTAGTTTATGTGCACTATGAGATGAAAAAGGTTGAAAATTGCTGCTATAGGTAACAATATGGGTGGATCCCACCCCCTCAAAAAGAATTATCTTCTGGAGGGCAGGCCCCTTGTAAGACAGGCTTACCTGCTAGAGGAACATTCTAGAAACCCGTCTATAACAGTGCACCTGCTGGCATTGTTATGAGAGGGTGCATTCAGCTTCAGTGAGTATTTTTGATGACTCTTTCAGTGCTTTCGTCCATTTCATGATGGATGATTTACAAGGTCACCGGCCCACAACAATCTGAGTGTTCAGCAGTTTTTGACCAAAAACTGCATGATCCCTGGTGCCGCACTCTCTCTATTCTCCCTATCTCACCCTGAGCTACTCCCCCCACACCAATGAAAAAAAGTCCTCGAGGGAAATATTTTGCTGATCTGGAAGAGGTGAAACAAAAAACAGCAGAAGCACTAGACATCAAAATCAAGGAATTCAAAAACTGTTTTGAGCAGTGGAAAAAAATCTTAATAGGTATACTGCATCAAATGGAGAGTACTTGGAAAGTGACTGAAGTTTGAACATGTAAGGATAACTACACGATATTTTATACATTCTGGGGATTTTTTGGATCCCCTTCATTTTCTTGAAGTAAAACAAGCCTTGCTTAACTTTAAAAAATAACTTACTAAGCATTGTAGGGTCTGTCAAAAGCTGTAAAATGTCATCTCTGGGAGCCTCTAGTTGGGGAGATAAGATGTAGGAGAATTTCAGTAACAGTTTAAAGGAATATATGATTAAGGATCAAATGTCAGCTAGTTCTTTTAGAGGCAAAGATTAGTGGAGGATTCTATGGCAAGCTTCACAGAAGAGAGTAGGACTTGAACTGCATTTTTTTCAATAGACTATTTTTTAGAGTAGTTTTAGATTCCCAACAGAATTGAGCAGAAAGTACTAAGACTGCCATACACTGCTCCCCCCACCAGAGTGGTACATTTGTTACCACTTTGTGAACCTATAGTGACACATCATTATCACCTAAAGTCTATAGTTTGCATTAGGGCTCACTCTTGGTGTTGTGCATTCTATAGGCTTTGAAAAATGTATAATGGCATGCGGCTACCGTTGTATTATACAGAGTATTTCCGCTTCCCTAAAAATTCTCTGTGCTCCACCTGTTCATCCTCCCACCCCAACTCTTGGCAGCCACCACTGATCTCTTAGTGTTTCCATTGCTTTGCCTTCTCCAGAATGCTGTATACTTGCAGTATGTATACTTGCAGTATGTATACGTGTATACAGTATGTAGTTTTTTCAAATTGACTTCTTTCACCTAGGAATATGCATTTAAGTTTCCTCCATGTCTTTTCATGGCTTGACATCTTAAATAATATTACATTGCCTGGATATACGTGGTTTATTTATCTATTCACCACTAAAGAACATCTTGTTTGCCTTCAAGTTTTGGCAATTATGAATAAAGCTGCTATATGTTCAGGTTTTTGTGTAGAAATAAGTTTTCATCCCCTTTGGGAAAATGCCAAGGGGTATGATTGCTGAGTCATATGGAAAGAGTATATTTAGTTTTATAAGAAAAACCAAACTGTTCCAAAGTGGCTGTAACATTTTGTATTCCCACCAACACTAAATAAGAGTTCCTGTTGTTCCACATTTTCCCAGTGTTTTAGATTATAGCCATTCTAATATATGTGTAGTTGTATCTTGTTTTAATTTCAGTTTTCCTAATTATATATAATATTGAGCATTTTTTCTTATACTTATCTGCCATCTATATATTTTCTTTGGTGAGGTGTTTTGTTCAGGTCCTAGGCCCATTTTTTAATCAGGTTGTTTTCTTGTTGAGTTTTAAGAGTTCTTTTCTTATTTTGGTTAACAGTTCTTTATCATATGTATGGTTTGCAAATATTTCCCCTCAGTCTGTGGCTCATCTTCCCTTTGTTAAGAGGCATCTAGCAGGATAATGAAATAGGCAAGAGAAGGAAGCCCATGCACAGAACAGCACAGAACAGTGATAATAGCTAAAACTTACTGTTTCTCATTTTGTAAGTGTCTAGTGAATAAGCATTTTGAGGGTCTTTTGCTTATTTCAGTTCTTAGTACCTGGTGTCCAGAATATAGCAGGTGTACAATAAACAATGAATGGAAGCCCTTCTTTTGCTTGCCTTTTTTTATGTAACTTCCTAACCTTCATACCATTCTTCATTGTCACTTCCAAGTCCATTCTAGCTGCCAGGAGTGTCTGAGAGCCACCAAACTTATACACTACCAAACACAAAGTTAATATGGCCTTGAAGATGATATAATTTTCAGTTTTCTCTGAGCTCAAGGCTCACAGATGGTAGGTACTCAATGAATATTAAACACACAATTTGTGCCTCTTCACTTTTTTTCCTCCTATGCCAATGAGAGTTCTAGGAGGAATTAAAGGTGAGCAAAAATTAGGTATGTGAATTTTCAGCTTTCTGTTAGGACGTATTCCAAAGCAATTACTAATGAATTTGGAATCATTGTCTCTATCATTTCCATTTATTAACAGAGATAGTCAAGAACTGGTATAACAGATATGCTTTATTTTGAGAATAAGTGATTAAAAAATAAAAAGTATTACTCTTTTGTAAGCCATTTTTGAGTCACTGTAATATTACAAGATACTTTGTGCTTTGAAAACAGGGCGAGTTTTCCTGTTCTATCTGCAGTTGATGTTAGGGGGAGAATACAAACCATGAATCCATTCATGGAATGTACTTTTAAAATTTTCACTCATTTTTTTAATGTTTGCGTATGTGAGAGAGAGAAACTTATTTAGGCATGATTATCAATTTTCTTTTTATTTTCTGACTACTTATTCTTTTGGATAAACATACTGGAATACTGCCAAAAATTCAGGTGGCTGAATACTAATTTTGCTGAAATTAGATGGAACAGCCATCCCCTGCCAATTTTCTGTCTAAATTATGCAGAAATTTGACTCTGTAAGACCTAAGTCTGGTCAAAAACAGTCCTAATTTCCTTGTTAGTCAGTAAGACCTTTAACAAACTATTCATGTTTTAGATTTTACTTTTTATGTAGGAAAAGAAGTCAAAGAAAAATGAAAAGCAGTAAAAATAACTAGTTATTTTTCTCATGTGGCACAAATGTAGATTTGCAGTGTTAAAGAACATAACTTTCATAACTTGTCTGATAGAAAGCAGGAGTGAGCCACAAAAAAACAATTAGTGCATCTTTCATATGTAGGGTAGTTATTGAATAATTACTCAAATAATGGTCAGTAATGGAATACAAAGGGTTATCTCTTAGCTAATCCTCAAGTAATGGAATTGGTGTATCTCTGATTTTTCTCTTAGCCTTCCAGGATTTAGAAGAATGAGACAAAAGTGATTATGGGAACTAGAGGGAGCCACTGGAGGCCAGCAAGGAAAAGGAGACCTTATCTTAAGCAATTAATCAAGAAACTCATATTGTGGGACAATTATTCAGAGCTAATTCTAAAATAGCCTTAGAGCCCCAGGTCTTGAGATATTTTTTCCAGAATTTTGTCAAGGTCATTTAGCACACTGGGGCAATCTTGCATTAGAGTAAAGGTTTGGTTAAAGTATATATTACTATGTACCTAGGAGTATGTGCAATATGAAAATAAAGAGTCAAACAACTTAAATGTAGTTGTAATTTTTTACTTTATTTTCATTTTTATAGTAGTAACTGTGCAAAATAAAATATGATATTATCCCAAAGATAAACAGCCTTGCTCAGTCCACTTCCCTAAGTACAGTGGCTTATGGCTTGTCTATTTTACCGTGTAAAAGTCAGATAATAATGCTGATAATGCATGCTTAGTGATTTTTTATTTCTATATCATTTCATGTAATAATTGACTTCCTTTTGGGTAGGATTTTCTTCATTCTGACCAGTCCTTTTAAGCTTTATGTTATTGTTACTTTTTTCTCTTCATTAGTGGAATAAGCATTTTATTTTCTGGTTCTTTTTCTTATTGAATAGTATCTCATTTATATGCACAGTGAGCATTTGAGACCTTTCCTTAGCTTTCCTTACCTACCTTTCTCAATCTTTACCTTTTCTCTAACAAGCTTCCCTGCTTAAAATGCACCAATGGTTTCCCATTATGCTCAGACACACTAGATCTCTGGGCACAGCATGGAAGATAAGGCTGTTCCCATGCCTACAGGCCTACTCCTCCCCCTCTCACCACCTTCACTACACCTGCTTTTCCTCCATTCACCAACCATGCAAGTCTGTTCCCACAGCAGGACCTTTCCTTTGCTCTCTTCTCCCTGAAATGCTTGTTGAAAAGCTCATCCTCTGAATATAGTTTTCTCATGAATCTGTTCTCAGCTGAAACATCACTTCCTCAATGACTCTTCTATCTAAGGTAGCCCTTTCCCACCCGACATGTGTCATTTTATTTTATGATCTTCCTAGCCCTTAATCACTATAAATTATCTTTTGTATTATTTATCACCTGTCTGCTCTCCCAGCATTTAAAGTCCATAAGAAGAGAAACCTTGTCTTCTGTTCACTTATGTCCATGTTCTCTGTTGTACATAGATTGTAACAAATATTTGGGTAAGTGAATGAGAGAGACAGACAGACAGAAAGACTGCCTTTATTTTTGTGCATTTCTTACACTTACTGCTCTCCAGCTTTTGCCTCCACCACTAGACTAAAGCTGTTCACTTAGGTCACCAATAACCTAATTGTTTACTCAGCTCGTGGGGAATTTTTTTCAAGAACAGATCAAACTATTTTAAAACTCTCAGTGACTTCCCATTAACCAAACTAGTACCAAACTGACAGCATACATAGTTATTAGAATATTATAGATTATATTCCTATGTTGTTCTTGACATCCCTGTGACTATTCTGTAACTACCAATTTGTTCTTAATCCCTTCAACTTTTTCACATCCTCCCACTCACCCTCCCCATCTGTCAACAGTCAAAATGTTCTCTGTACCTCTGAATCTGTTTCCATTCTGCGTGTTTATTTTTTTCTAGATTCAGTTGTTTATAAATATGTATTTATTGCCATTTTATTACTCATATTTTTTTTATTTTTTTTCTTCTTAATATTAAAGAAGACCCTTTGACATTTCATGTAATACTGATTTGGTGGTGATGGACTCCTCTAGATTTTTCTTGTCTAAGAAGCTCTTTATCTGCTCTTCAATTCTAAGTGATATTTTTACTGAATAGAGTGATCTCTGTTCTAGGCCCTTGTTTTTCATCACTTTGAATTATTTCATGCCATTTCCTTCTGGCCTGCAAAGTTTCTATTGAGAAAGCAGCTGACAGTCTTATGGGAGCTTCCTTGTAGGTAACTAACTGCCTTTACCTTGCTGCTTTGAAGATTCTCTCTTTGTCTTTAATCTTAGGCACTTTAATTATGATGTGTCTTGGTGTGGGCCTCTCTGTTCTTCCTGTACTTATGTGTCTAGGTTCCTTCACCAGGTTAGGAAAGTTTCCATCATTATTTTTTCACATAGGTTTTCAATCCCTTGCTCTTCCCGTCCTCCTTCCTGCATCCCCATGATGTGAATGTTGGTACATTTGAAGTTGTCCCAGAGGCCCCTTATACTTTTCTAATTCTTTTGGATTCTTTTTTTTTCTTTTTGCTGTTCTCATTGGGTGTTTTCTGCTTCCTTATCTTAAATCTCTGATTTGACCCTCTGCTTCATCTACTCCACTGTTGATTCACTGTAATGTATTTATTTTTTATTATAACCTGAGGGCATGCTTATTGATTTTAGAGAGAGAGAAAGAGAAGCAGAGAGGGGGAGGGAAACCTCCAGCAGTTGCCTCTTGTATACCCTGACTGGGGACCACACCCACAACCTAGGCCTGCGTTCTGACTGGGAATTATGCTTATGGCCTTTGGGTTTATGGGATGACACGCCAACCAACTGAACCACACCAGCCAGGGCGTAATTCCCTGTAATATATTATTTTAGTTAATGTATTCTTCACTTCTGACCAGTTCTTTTTGATGATTTCTACTTCCATTTTTATGTCTCCTATCTCTTTGTTGAGGTTCACTAAGCTCATCTATTCTTCCCCTAAGTTTATTGAACATCCGCATAACCAGTGTTTTGAACTCTGCATCTATTAGATTGCCTATCCCCATTTTGTTTAGTTCTTTTTCTGGAGTTTTGTTCTGTTCTTTAATTTGAGACAGACATATTTGTCTCCTTATTTTGTCAGCCTCCCTGTGTTTGTTTCTTTGTGTTAAATAGTGTCGCTCCATCTCCTGAGCTTGTTAGAGTGGCCTGATGTACCAGGTGTTCTGTAGAGTCCACTGGCATAGAGTCCCCAGTTACTCAAGCTGGGCAATCCCTTGTGAATTGTGTGTACCCTGCTGTTGTTACTGAGCTTTGATTGATGTTGGAATGTCAGTGGGAGGGATGTGACCCCAGGCCAGTCAGTTGTGAAGACTGGCCGTAACCACAGAGGACAATCTTCTGTGCAGGGGCCCATCACATGAAGCAGGACTTACTTACTCAGCAGAGCTATGGGGCCCACTGAGTCTGCCCCTTGAGGGTGCCCCTTGTGGAGTGTCTCGGTAGTACTTCTGTGTGGTCTAAAGCTGTCCTGGCTCAGGGGCTTCCCAGGAGGTATATGCCAAAGTCAGCCACCACCTGTGTTCTGTCCTAGGTCACCTGACATGAGCTGCAGAGCAATCTGTAGATGGCTGCTATTAGTGATAGGTTTGAAGGTGCCCAGGGGAGGTCAAGCTGTGAACCATGGTGGGCTGCTGCTAGGACTGGGCCCAGGGCCACTTAACAACAGATATGGGCTATGCTGAGGCCAGATGCTGCTTGTTTGAGAGATTTTAGGAAAGTCTGAAGTGTGAGCCAGGACAGGACATTTGTATGGAAAAGCCACTGGAAACAGGTTGGGTGGACCTGCAAGTTGGGTGAGGTGAGGTCTCAGGGAATCACCAAGGCAGGACAAAAAGTGTTAGCCAGGTCGATGGAGACCAACAGTATACTAAGGTTCCCATTTCTCCACAACCTTGCCAGCACTTGTTTGTTGATTTGTTAATGATGGCCATTCTGATTGGTGTGAAGTGGTATCTCATTGTGGTTTTAATTTGCATCTCTCTGATGGCTAGTGATGTTGAACATCCTTTCATACATCTGTGTGCCCTCTGTATGTCTTCCTTGGAGAGGTGTCTGTTCATGTCCTTTTGCCCATTTTTTAATTGGATTGTTTGTCTTCCTGATGTTGAGTCATATGAGTTCCTATTTTGGATATTAAACCATTGTCTGATGTATCATGGGTAAATATGTTTTCCAATATGGGTGGTTCCCTTTTTATTTTGCTGATGTTTTCTTTAGCCATTCATAAGCTTTTTAATTTGATATAGTCCCATTTGTTTATTCTTTCCTTTATATCCCTTGCCGTAGGGGACATAGCAGTGAAAATATTGCTGTGTGGAATATCTGAAATTTTCCTGCCTATGTTCTCCTCTAGGATTTTTATGGTGTCATCATTTATATTTAAGTCTTTTATCCATCTTGAATTTATTTTGGTTCATGGTGTAAGGTTGTGGTCTAGTTTCATTTTTTTGCGTGTACCTGTGCAGATCTCCTAACATCATTTATTGAAGAGGCCATTTTTACTCCATTTTATGCTTTTGCCCTCTTTGTCAAATATTAATTGCTCATAGAGGCTTTGGGTTATTTTGGGGCTCTCCATTCTTGTCCATTGATCTATGTGTCTGTTTTTATGCCAGTACCAAACTGTTTTGATTACAGTGGCCTTGTAATATAATCTGATATCAGGTATTGTGATCCCTCTACTTTGTTCTTCTTTTTCAGAATTGCTGAGGCTATTTGGGGTTGTTTATGGTTCCATATAAACTTTTGAAATATTTTTTTCTATATCTGTGAAATATGTCATTGGTATTTTAATATGGATTGCGTTGAATCCATAAACTGCTTTGGACATTTTAATGGTGTTAATTCTTCCAATCCCTGAACATGATATATGCTTCTATTTATTGTTTCTTCCTTAATTTCCTTCTTCAGTGTTCTGTAGTTATCTGAGTATAGGTCTTTTACCTCCTTGGTTAAGTTTATTCCTAAGTACTTTATTTTCCTTGTTGCTTTAGTAAATGGGATTTTTCCCCCCTAATTTCTGTTTCTGATATTTCATTGTTGGTGTACAAAAATACCATCAGTTTCTAAATGTTGACTTTGTATCCCACTGTTTTTGCCATATTCGCTTATTAGTTCAAGTAGTTTTTTGGTGGCGTTTATAGGATTTTCTATGTACACTATCATGTCATCTACAAACAATGACATTTTTACTTCCTCCTTTCCACTTGGATACCTTTTATTTGTTTTTCTTGTCTGATCGGTGTGGCTAGAACTACCAAAACTAAATTGAATAAAAGTGGTGAAAGTAGACAACTTGTGTTGTTCCTGACCTTAATGGAAAAGCTTTCACTGCATTTTTAGGACTATAAGACATACCGGACCATAAGCTGCACCTAGGTTTTAGAGGAGGAAAGTAGGGGAAAAAATTTTGAAGCAAATAATGTGGTAAAATATTTAATAACATAAATAACATAATATTTCACCAATGTAAATGTAAACTACATTTACTGGCCAGGTAAGCTGCATTTGGACTATAAGACACACCCCCTTTCCTCCCAATTTGGGGGGGTGTGTCTCATAGTCCGAAAAATACGGTAGTTTTTGCCTGTTGAGTATGATGTTGGCTGTAAGTTTCTTGTATATTGCCTTTATTATGTTGAGGTATGCTCCCGCTACTCCCACTTTCCTGAGTGTTTTTATCATAAATAGGTGCTATATTTTATCAAGTGCTTTTGCAGCATCTGTTGATATGATCATATGATTTTTGTCTTTGCTCTTGTTTGTGTGATGTATTACATTTATTGATTTGTGAATATTGTGCAATCCTTGCATCCCTGGGATGATTCCCACTTGATCATGGTGTATGATCTTTTTAATTTATTCCTGGATCCAGTTTGCCAATATTTTGTTGAGGATTTTAGCATCTGTGTTCATCAGTGATAGTGGCCTATAGTTTTCTCTTTGTTGTGTCTTTACCTGGTTTTGGAGTTAGGATGATGCTGACCTCATAAAAACAGTTTGGGCCTCTTACCTATTCTTGGATTTTTTTGGAATAGTTTGAGCAGGATAGGGATTAGCTCTTCCCTAAATGTTTTGTAAAATTCTTCTATGAAGCCTTCCAGTACAGGCTTTTGTGTGCCAGGAGTTTTATGATTACTGCTTCAATTTCGCTAGCTGTTATCAGTCTTTCAGGCTTTCTGCTTCTCCTGATTCCGTTTTGGAAGATTATATGTTTCTAGAAATTTGTCCATTTCACCCAGATTTTCAAATTTCTTGCCATATAGTTGTTCATAGTAACTTCTTACAGTCCTTGTATTTCCATGGCATTGGTTGTAATTTCTTCGCTTTCATTTCTCATTTTATTTATTTGGGCCCTCTCTCTTTTTTTCTTGATAATTCTGATTAAAGGCTTGTCAATTCTGTGTATCTTTTCAAAGAACCAGCTCCTGGATTTATTGATCATTTTGATTGTTCTTTTAGCCTCTATGTCATTTACTTCTGCTCTGATCTTTATTATTTCTTTCTTTCTACTTGCTCTGGGCTTTGTTTCATGTTATTCTCCAGCTCTTGTAGTTGTAGTGCTAGGTTGTTTTGTGATAACTTTCTATTGCATAGATTAACCACTGTGCTCCCCTCCCCCATTTCTCTTCCATGACAGGAATGAGTTCATTGTAATTTCATAGTGTTTTTCTGGTAATTTTTATACAACTGTGAATTGCTTCTTTTGTGGCTTGTATATAGATGGTTTTTTAGGGTAGTTTTTGTTTGTTGGCTTTGAGTCACCAAATTTTGAGAGACTAGCAGTTGATTTTATCACCTAAATATGAGGATCTTTGTAGTTAGTGGAACAAGACAAGGATAGGTACATAACAATCAAAAGCTTAAATACTGATTTTCCTTTTCTTAAAAAATATTTTATTTATTTTTAGAAAGAGGAGGAGAAACACCAACATGAGAGAGAAACATCAACTGACTGCCTTTTGCATGCCCCCAATCCAAACATGGGCCTTGACTGGAAATGGAACTCGCAACCTTTTAGCCTATAGGACGACACTCAACCCACTGAGCTACACCAGTCAGGGCTTAAATACTGATTTTACTTTCTCCCCATCAAATTTAGTACTTGGTCCTAAACTAATGTATCTCTTACCATCTCAAACTAGTCTTACCAAATTTGGTCTTCTTCCTCATCTTGCTTCTTAATGACCATTTTATAAATATACTGGCCTTTCTTTTTTAAATTGTTTTGCCACAACCTCTAGGACTATACATGCATAGTTGAGGGAAGAGGGGAAGGAAAGCATATGTGTGGGAGCCGCTCAGGGTGGGTGCTGGCTGAGTGGAGAACAATGGCAATAAAGGTATGTGCTGCCGCCACTACTGCTAACATTGACTTCTATTGTTTGAACATTTTTTTTTATTTGACGAAATTTATTTATTTTTTAAATTTAAGTTATATTTTATTGCTAATGCTATTACAGTTGTCCCAAATTTTCCACCTTTGCCCCTATCCTCACGGACAGCCCCCCGTCCCCGTGGTGGTGTCTTTCAGACACTCTCTCAGATAATCCCCACATGGTCATCCGTATTCATGGGTTATACATATATGTTCTTTGGCTACTCTATTCCTTATGCTTTCCGTTACATCTCCATGACTATTCTGTAAATATAAATTTGTATTTCTTAATCCCTACACCCTCTTTGCCCATTCCCCTGACCCACCTCCCATCTGGCAATCATCAAAACATTCTCTGTATCTATGATTCTGTTTCTGTTCTGCTTGTTTATATTGTATTATAGATTCAATCATTGATAGATATGTATTTATTACTATTTTATTGTTCATATTTTTTATCTTTTTCTTAAAGAAGACCCTTTAACATTTTATATCATAATGGTGATGCTGAACTCCTTTAGGTGTTTCTTGTCTGGAAAGCTCTTTATCTGTCCTTCAATTCTAAATGATAGCTTTGTTGGATAGAGTAATCTTGGCTGTAGTTCCTTAATTTTCATGACTTTGAATATTTCTTGCCAGTCCCTTCTGGCCTGCAAAGTTTCTGTTCTGAAATCAGCAGACAGTCTTAGGGGAACTCACTTGCAGGTACTAACTGCTTTTCTCTTGCTACTTTAAGGTTCTCTCTTTATCTTTAGCCTTTGACATTTTAATTATGATGTGTCTTGGTGTGGTCCTCTTTGGGTCTATCTTATTTGGGACTTTCTGTGCTTCCTTGACTTGTATGTCTATTTCCTCCACCAAGTTTGGGAAGTTTTCTGTCAGTATATTATCAAATAGATTTCTGATTTCTTTCTGTCTCTCCTTCTAGCATCCCCATGATGCAAATGATGGTATGCTTAAAGTTGTCCTAAAGGATCCTTAAACAATCCTCCTGTTTTGGATTCTTTTTTCTCCTTGTTCTGATTGGATGTTTTTTGCTTCCTTGTGTTACAAATCTCTGATTTTATTCTTGGCTCCAACCCCTCTACTGGATTCTCTGTAATTTGTTCTTCATTTCAGTTAGTGTATCCTTCATTTCTGACTGGAACTTTTTTATGGTTTCCATGCTCTTTTTTATGCTGTTGAGGTCCTCACTAAGTTCACTGAGCATCCTTATAACCAGTGCTTTGAACTCTACATCTAATACATTGCTTGTCTCCATTTTGTTTAGTTCTCCTTCTTGAGTTTTGCTTCATTCCTTCATTTGGGCTATGCTTCTTTGTCTTCTTATATTGGAAGCCTTCCTGTGTTTATTTCCACATATTAGGTAGGTCTGCCTCCTCTACCTAATGTAGAGTGGCCTAATGTAGTAGGTGTCCTATAGGGTCCAGTGGCACAGCCTCTCCATTACCCAAGTGGGGAACTCAAGCTATGGCCTCCTTGTGGGCTGTGTACACCTCCCTCCTGCAACCAACCCTTGATTGCTTTGGCCAGTCATTTGGAGGGATTTACAAAGGCCCATCGGCTGCAAGGACTGGCAGTGACCACTGACTACCAACCTCCAGGCACTGTGGGGGATCAGCTGCACAGTGACCCACTCCCCAAAGCAGGACTTACTTCACCAGGGCTCTAGTGTGCAGTGAGTTCACCTCTTGAGTGTGTCACTTGTGGAGGTGGTTTGGTGGTGGTGCTCCAAAGTGGTCTGTAGATGTCCACTGAATGTGCAGGCTCTGTGGCCTCCTGGGGCCAAGGTCAGCCGCCCCCTGTGTTTTGTCCAGGGCCACCCAAATAAGCTACTAAGCAATCTGCAGGTAGCTGCTGCTTGTATTGGGCTTGGAGGTAGCCAGGGAGTTCAAGGTCTAAACCAAGGCCAAGCTGCTGCTACTTCAGGCCTGGGGCCGCTTAGCCATTGCCACAGGACACATTGAGGCCAGATGCTCTTTGTTTGAGAGAATTTAGGAAGTACTGAAGCAGGAGCAAAGACAAGCCAGTTGTATGGAAAAGTCAATGGAAACAGCCTGGATAGGCCCAAAAGATGAGTGTGGCAGAGCCTCAGCAAATCATGAGGGCAGGTAATCAGTGTTAGCCAGGTTGATGGAATCTCAGACATGACAGCCACCTGCCAGCTCTGTGGCTCTGTTGGGGGAATGCTCAGAAAAGAAATAATGGCCTCTGCCAGCATTTTGGTATGGAGAAAGCTGCCCCTGCAGCTCTCACCTTAATGCAAGACAATTCATTTCCTCCCCAGATGTCTCTGCTGCCTTTCAGGCTGCTGCTCCTGTGCTGGAACTCAGAAGGAGTTCATCCGAGTAAGTCCATGCATAGTCCCTTTAAAAGGAACTGCCTGAGACTCTAGCAATTTGTCTTCCACAGCCTCAGTCCCCACTGGTTTTTACAGCCAGAAGTTAGCACTTGACTTCCTGACACTGGAACCCTCAGCTAAAGGGCTTGGTGGGAAGTTTGGACCCATCATTCCCATGATATCCCCCCTGATTTTTATCCTCCACGTGTGGGTGTGGGACTAGCCCATTTCACATCTCCACTTCTACTAGTCTGGATGTAGGTTCTTTAATTCTATAGTTGTGGGACTACCATTCAACTTGATTTCTAATGGTTCTGAATGATGGTTGTTCCATAGTTTAGTTGTCATTTTGATGTGGTTGTGTGAAGAGACAAGCTGTGTTTACCTACACCACCATCTTCAACCTCTAAAAATGTTGTTTCAATAATTTTCAAAATGACTTCACTTTGAGTTTTCACCTACTGCACATGATGATCCTTTGAAGTAAGTAAGGTCCACATTTTTTTATGTGTATAGATAAAGAATCTCTAGGTCATCAATGCAAAGAAGGGGGAAGTGTCTGGTTTTGTCTCATTTTCTAGTCCATCACTGTTTACAGTATAAAGAAATGCTGCCTTAATAATAAAGTATGGCTTAGAATAAAGAGTGTGCTTCTAAACACAGTCCTAAAACCCAGAGGTCATGTGGTAAGTCAATTCAGAAACATCGAGGAATTGGCAGTGTCCAGTCAGTCATTCTACCAAGAATGACAGTCAAGTTCACCCATGGCAGGCCATGAGTACTATGTCACTATCACCTGCCCAAGTGATAGACATGAGAAGATGCTATTGATTATAAAACACTGCAATTTCAGAATTGCACATTTTAACAATCTAGAATCAATGAAATATAATAAAATAATTTTTCTTATTTTTCTAATAGTAATATTGCTGAAGAAAATATTATCAGCCTTTGATTGCTTAGCAGCTAAAGGCAAATGTGGTTCCTGTCTTAAGTGAAGCTTAGTTGAGGAAACAGATAAGAAATGCATTAACAATCAAACATTCTTTATTCTGGAGTTAGGGAACAACCAGAGAATACTTCTTTCAGAAGACAGTACTTAAGCTTAAGACATAAAAGGGTGAGAAAGGCAAGCTGGAATTCATGAAGGGAAGAGAGCTCCTAGCAGAGAGGAGTAGAATGTGGTATGAATATCCTAACGAAGGAAAGAATTTAGTGTATTCCAGAAATTCAAAGAATGATCATGTAGCTTGAACAGAGTGTTCTGCACATAACTGTTCTTTGAATTTAAACTAAAATATCTCCCAGTTTGGATTTAGAAGAATGTCTTGCCAGATATAGATGGCAACAGTATTAAAGTTCATAAATATTTAATCTTTTCATTAAGTGTCTTCTGCGCACTGGGATTGCTTTCAAGCAAAATCTTTTATTTTAAATCAGTACTCCATAAAAGTATTTGATGTTGATGAAGTTATATCCACATAATTATATACAGTTGATCCTCATTATGCATGGATTCTATGTTTATGACTTTGTCTACATGGTAAAATGTATGTGTAACCTCAAAATCACTTTCACAGTCATTCAGAGTGGCAAAAAATTTAAGTTGCTCAACCCAGACGTTTGCCGCTAAGTTCAAACAAGACGACCCTCTGTCTTGTTATTTCAACTGTCATTCTGTAAACAAGTATCATTTCAAAGGTCTATTTAGTGCCATGTTTTTCTTATTTTTTGCTTTTTGTTGGTGATTGTGCTGTTTAACATGACCCCCAAGCACAATGCTGAAGTACTGACTAGTGCTCCTAAGTGCAGAAAGGCTGAGATGTGCCTTACAGAAAAAAATTGTGTTAGATAAGCTTTATTCTGACATGATATATTGCTATTGGTCATGAGTTCTATGTTAATGAATCAACAATATATATTAAATGTCTTTAAACAGAAGCCCACATAAAGTATGATTATGTATTGATCTACTAATGAAAATGTTTGATCAAATCACAGAACCTAACTTTGTAGTTCCCTTAGAAGCAGTGGTTCAATTTTCACTGATTTAGTTTTGTGGCACCTTTGTAAGAACATAACCACCACAAATAATACAAATACCACTGTATATATATATGGGAAGAGATCATTAACATGTTAGGTTGCTGTGTAACAAGCCAGCTCAAAATTTAGTGGCTTAAAACAGCAACTGTTTATTAGCTCACGATTCTGTGAGTTGGCCTTTTTGGTTGGCTCAGCTGAACAATTCTTTTGCAGGACGTGGCTGGGCTTGGTTATACATTTGCAGTCAGCTGCTGATCAATGGCCTCAGTCATCTGTCCAATGATTCAGATGGGGCTCTGAGTCATGCACCTCTCATCATTCAGCAGATTCACTTGGCTCGCTCATATGAGGGTGGTTGCAAGTTTCTTCAAAGCAAGAAGAGGGCAAGTCCCAGTATGCAGGTGGTTTTCAAGCCTCTGCTATGTCACGTTTGCCAACTCTCACCCATTAGTCAGAGCAAGTTACATGGCCACCCCAGTGCAAATAGGCTCACTTCTAAGAGCAGCCCACAGAAAGGGCAGAGATGCAGGGAGGGAAAGAATTACTCTTCTTTTTGTACAGTCTAACCCATATATTAAGCAGTTTGCTGAATTATTTATATACTTTGTCTTACTGTTACCCCAAAACCAGAGAGGTAGCACTGTCTGTTAACCCAAATTGACATAAAGGGGAATTCAGAAAGATTAAGCAACCACATACATAGCCAGTAATTGGCAAAGGCAGATCACACACGTCCGAGTGATTGCGAAGTTTTTATTTTTTTCTCCACTATTTTGTCTTCTGATAGATGAATAGCTAGTTCACCCAGTTTGTCTAGTTATGGATGGAAAAAAACAGCAGTAAGTTTAGTTTCATAAATACATGAAAGAAACAACTGCTTGGAAAAGTCTCTTAAAAAAGAAACTATGCCCTATGCAAAGTCTTACGATTATAGTGAGTTTGAGAAAATCATGGTAGTAGTGATTTATGAATGTGTGGTGCTTGATTATGAATTTGATTTGCACAAAGGGCTTACATCCTGGATGTGGAATCCCAGTTGTAATAGAATTTTTCTGAAAGACTTAAAGGAAGATGATTAAAATATTAGAGATACTGACATTGTCTGAAGAGATCTCCTTGTATTTATTTCTTTTTAAAAAATCCACAGTATTACCATAGCTAGGTCCGATTATGCTGTTGTAATCATAGTTGAACTGAGAAGGGTGATTAACGATAGCAATTTATTGTATCTGAGGAGGAGAGAAAATAGGAGATGTTGTCGTTATCATAAATCATATCATAAATAACCAAAAAGAAGCACTCAGAATGCTTGTGTGGTGTCAGCAGCCAGCCCTTTCAGGCACGTTAGCCCAGGATGTAGCCATAGAAACCCCAAAGTCATATTGTTATCTTACTCTTGCTGCAGTTATGTGATACAACAGTATTAACATATAGATTAGGCCATTTATAATACTAGGTGTCATTTCAGGTTGGCTTGCTTTATATAGCATTTTAGTTTTTATTGTGCAGGATGTTAGTGAAGTAGTGCTTTTTTATAAGTCTGTATATGTAAGTAGTATGACACATCATCATCTTCACTCTGCTATTAATTTATTGTTATTGATCCGTTGTACTGTACAAATTGTCATTGCCTGATTGTCTTGTCTTTGCTAGTAATTCCACTTTTTAAGTAAATAGGTTTACTTAAAAAATATCTACCCACTTCTGCATGTTGAGTTGTGTTTTAAGGATCTGGTTATTGTTACATTATAGACAGGACAATTTAAAATACATTTTATGAGGGGGTTTAGATGGTATCAAAAATTTTTAGCCTTATTTGGAACTCAAAGATTAAATGTTGAAATGGATTGGTTGTTTATGTACGTCTCACATACACATAGTGTCTGCCTGTGTTCCAGCTGCCCCAGACCTTCCCTCCTCACAGTGGCTTCCAGCTGAGCAGCACCTCCTGGCAGCGTACTGTGTTTTCAACTACCTTTTTTGTTATGTCTGATAGTCTTTTCTTTAGTTTATCTCTCTTTTCTCACATTTGATTATATTCACTCCAAAAAAAGCCATGTGACACAATCAACGATATTTCCTGGAAATCACATTAAATCCTCAATATTCCATCAAATTACTACACTTAACCTTTTATTTTCTTAGAGTCTCCTTACCTCAAAAAGTAGGATAGTGTCTTTCATTTGTTAGCTTTATAGCCTTAAATATATTTTGGTGGCATGCTTTTTTAAAGTATATTTTATTGATTATGCTATTACAATTGTCCCTTTATCCCCTCCCCCACCTTGCATGCTCCCTCCCTCCAACATTCCCCCATGCCCCACCTTAGTTCATGTCCATGGATCATACATATAAGTTCTTTGGCTTCTCCATTTCTTATACTGTTCTTCACCCTCCCCCTGTCTATTTTGTACCTACCAATTATGCTTCTTATTCCCTGTACCTTTTCCCCCTTTCTCCCTCCTCCCCCTCCCTGCTTGTAACCCTCCATGTGATCTCCATTTCTGTGATTCTGTTCCTGTTCTAGTTGTTTGCTTAGTTTGTTTTTGTTTTTGTTTTTTAGGTTCAGTTGTTGATAGTTGTGACTTCGTTATCATTTTACTCTTCACAGTTTTGATCTTTTTCTTAGATAAGTCTCTTTAACATTTCATATAATAAGGGCTTGGTGATGATGAACTTCTTTAACTTGACCTTATCTGAGAAGTACTTTATCTTCCCTTCCATTCTAAATGATAGTTTTGCTAGATAGAGTAGTCTTAGATGTAGGTCCTTGCCTTTCATGACTTTGAATACTTTCCAGCTCCTTCTTGCCTGTAAGGTACTTTTGAGAAATCAGCTGATAGTTTCATGGAACTCCTTTATGGGAAACTGTCTCTTCTTCTCTTGCTGCTTTTAAGATTCTTTCCTTATCTTTAATCTCGGGTAATTTAATTATGATGGTCTTGGTTGTTCCTCCTTGGGTCCAACTTCTTTAGGACTCTTTCAGCTTCCTGGACTTGCATGTCTAGTTACTTCACCAGGTTGGGGAAGTTTTCCTTCATTATTTTTTAAAATAAGTTTTCAGTTTCTTGCTCTTCCTCTTTTCCTTCCGGCATCCCTTTGTTTGGATGTTGAGGCATTTAAAGTTATCCCAGAGGTTCCTAAGCCTCTCCTCATTTTTTGAATTTTTGTTTCTTCATTCTGTTCTGGTTGAATGTTTATTTATTCCTTCTGTTTGAAGTCATTGATTTGAGTCTCAGGTTCCTTCCCTTCACTGTTGGTTCCCTGTATATTTTCTTTTATTTCACTTTGCATAGCCTTCACTTTTTCCTCTATTTTGCATCTGTAGTCATTCATTTCTGTGAGCATCCTGATTACCAGTGTTTTGAACTCTGCATCTGATAGATTGGCTGTCTCCTTGTTGCTTAGTTCTTTTTCTGGAGTTTTGATCTTGTTCTTTCATTTGGGCCATACTTCTTTGTCTTGGCACACCAGTCTGGATGAATGTTTCTCCTTTAACTCCTTGATTGTCGGACTTCCATACAGTTCGACTTTTGGAAATTCTGGTTGTTTTTTTGTTTTTGAATTGGTTGTTGTCCTTCTTTTGGTTGTGTGAGGGAGCAAAGCGTATCTACCTACATCTCCATCTTGGCCGGCTAGTTCCGGTGGTAGACTTTTAAAGATAGTGCCTTTATCCAAGATATAAATCAAGTGGTCAAAATGTCAAGCATTGTCGCACATAGTCAGTGAGTCATCTGGGGACAGAAAAAACTCTGCCATGCCCTTTAGGTCAGCCCACATGCATGGTCAACTGCATGTAGAGATAGCCCTAATAACGGAGCTCTTAAAAGTAAGAGGTGAGATCTCAATACTTACATTTTGCTGACGAGTAAACTTAAGTCTGGGAGAGTAAATTTAGGGCTGTGTTACATTGCATCATGACACTGGTAACAGATCTTGAATGTAGTTTCAGTCTAGTTCCCTTTCTAGTGGACATTGTGATTTCTGTCTTACTCCTGGGTGTGGCTACATATGTACTTTGTAACTATCCCTGGCACAATACTTAAACTGATAGCCACAAAATGCAGTTGATTCTTAAGGATAGTAAATCGTGTCTTACTCGACTTTATTTTCTTTGGATCTAACATAGTGCTTGCCACAGTGGTATTCAGAAGACATTCAGTGGATGGACAGAGGAGTAAGGAGTGAGTGAGCATCAGTAGTATTGAGTCACTTCAAGGAACTGGTTGCAGTAACTATATCTAATATCCAGACAAGTTAGAATGGTGTTTCGGGGGGAAAATATTTTAAATAAATTCTTTCATACTTGTTAATAAAACAATGGGATCCATAAACTTAAAGGAAAATTTGTGTCATCATTTGCTAGAAATTAATTTCTGCATATGTATTTCGAAAAAAGAATCAGAAAAAATCTTACTTTACGTACATTTAATTTTGAATGAAATATATGCAGATAGCATTTCGTTGTCCCAATATTTAAGGTTTAAAAACACAAGTGTGTTTTTTGCTTAGTTTAAGATCATGCTACTGAATTTTAAAGTTGCACACATCTGTGCAGTTAATGAGATAAAAAGCTTTCATGCCGTATGTAAGCAATTTCCTTTTTTTCCCTAATATCCATGAGCGTTTTAGATTATAGTGTTTCTTTAAAGGCATGCACTATTGTAATTCAAAAGATATTTTGTTCTAAGTTAGTATTTATAGTAGCTTAGAATTAACCCCTAAAAAATCCTTTTGGTGTGTGCAGACCTTATTGCCTTGTTTTGTTTTTATTCGAGAAGTTTGGTAAAGAAGCATATTTTTCTCATTACTCTGAGGAATATAGCTGTTTGGATTATTAATTTGTGTCATTTGAATGAAGGAAAATTAGAATGGACTTTGTAGTGTCTCCTCTTTTTCATCAACATCTACAAAATTTTTAAAAGATGTACATTAATATGGATCCATTTTATTCCTTATATATAACTAAAAAAAGAATTTCGACAATTGTTCTGCAGTCACACACTGAAGGAAAATGTTAATGTGGTAGATCTGGATACAGGATACTCATGACTTCTTATTGTATTCTTACACCTTTTTTATATGTTTGAAATTACATCAAATTAAAAAGTTAACATAATTTTACAGTCAGATGTAGACTTAGAATCATTGCTTGTTTAGATGTCTTCTGTAATTCCCCCTTTTTTCATATATTATGATAAGGTATTCTGCTACCAATAAAATATCTGTGGTAATACACACTTATATTATTTCACATTGTATCCCTTTTATAACAAATGCGAAAGCATACCATATATGCAAAACATTTAGCAGACTGATTTTTTAATGTAGCAGCTTTTTCCTTTCATTAAATTATAGCATTCATGTTTTAGTGAATTTATATGACAAATAGGTTGTTGATAGTAGACATGAACCTCTACTAGGAAGCAGGAGGTTAACATTTTTTTTTTTATAATAGGGGTTCCTACACTGTTAAGTGAGGTTCTTCATAGTTTTGTTTGGTTGGTTGATTTTTGCTTGTCTTTTTTCTCCTAGAAGTAAAGGAATTATATCATAATTTATGGTATTCTTTGGTGATTGACAGTGCTAATAATTACTTCAAGCAAATATCATCACTTTAATGAATTCTCAACAAAGGATAAATCAAAAGCCTTACAACTGTTGACTTTGGCCAAATGTTAACACAAGCAGAAAAGGGAATACTAGTTTTGTAAATAATTCCTTACTATACTTTTAGCAGCATGAGCATTAACACTTATCCAGAAGTAGCTTCCTTACTAGAATATCTGTTATCCTAAAAAGTCTCCCCACAACTCCAGCTGCTTTCACCACAAGGAAGAATTACTAGGGTAGTCGGCCGAGGTTATAGCCACTTGACCTGCAGATGCTAACTCTGGACATGCTCTTGTTATATGGTTCAAGAGAGATTAGAGTGAAGAGAAGTTTTATTTTGTTTTTTGTTTAATCTTCTCAAAAAGGATTGCAAGGTTAACTTTATTTTGCAATGTATATTTCTATAATTGACCAGCATTACTTAATAATTTGAATACTTGTTGAACTCTAATTAGCAGTTAATCTTCACTGTACTTTCAAGATGAATGATACTAATGTCCTCATCTTCTGAATCAAAAAAGTAAAGCACTAAGAAGTTGAGAAACCTAATCTTAAAACTAGTAGTTTTCCTTGAACTTGTTTTTCCCCAATATTTTTTTATCACATATATGCAGAAGAGTTCTGTCCTCCAGCTTCCAAATACCAAAATAGTAGAAAATGAGTTAGTTCTATGGAAGTAAACATCTTTAAAATACTCATATCAGAATGTCACACTTCTGACTTTGGATAACAGGTGTTATTCTTATGTCTGTATTTGTGTTAAATTAGAAATGGCTTATGACTCATTTTCTTACTATTTTTGTAACTTTATGTAATAATACTTCAAGATCAAGTATCTTATAATATTAAACATGTTAACCAAGTTACATGCTATTTTATAGTAATACTCTGTGGATGAGTACAGAAAAATGTTAAAACACTTTAAAGATATTTTGTAGGTGATCGGTAAATGGTGCTTATTATAATAGACATACATGCAAAGAATATTTTATTACCATTCAGCTGTTACCAAACTGAACCTAACCATCAAGTTGGGGTTTGGGAGACCTTAAAGGACAAACCATTCAATAGCCTCCACATGTTTACTTTATTCCAAACTCTTAGAACATAGAATTAAAATTATTCATGAAATGAAAAGCTAGACACTCACTTGTATAATCTTCAAGCCTATTTTTCAACACCCATAAGCTAGATTAGTTGTATTCATTTGTTGGAATTTTGTAGTATTTTATTTATTTATTTTTAGAGAGAGGGGAAGGGAGGGAGAAAGAGAGCGAGAGAAACATCAATGTGTGGTTGCCTCTCATGTGCTCCCCACCGGGTACCTGGCCTACAACTCAGGCATGTGCCCCAAGTGGGAATCAAACCGGTGACCCTTTGGTTCGCAGGCTGGCACTCAACCCACTGAGCCATACCAGCCAGGGCGAATTTTGTAGTATTTTAAAAATTAAAATATATTAATTCAAGGGGAAAATTTTCATACCAAGAGAATGGATTAATAAGCATACTACAATTTTACAACAGTGAAAATGAATGAACTACAGATACCTGCTTCAACAACATGGGTGGATCTTAGAAACATATGTTGGTTGAAAAAAGCTAAAGAACCCCCTCTGACTGGCATAGCTCAGTGGATTGAGTGAGGGCTGCGAACCAAAGTGTCGCAGGTTCGATTCCCAGCCAGGGTACATGCCTGGGTTGCAGGTTATAACCCCCAGCAACCACACATTGATGTTTCTCTCTCTCTCTATCTCCCTCCCTTCCCTCTCTAAAAATAAATAAATTAAATCTTTAAAAAAATTTTTCAAAAAAAAAATTAAAAAAGAATATTAAATCACTAAAAAAAAAACTAAAGAACATTATAGTATGATGCCACTTATAAAAAGTTCAAAAAGAAGCAAATTAGATACAAATGTGTTATAACTGTAAAGAAACCAAGGGAATGATGAATATTAAAATCAAGACAGTAGTTACCTTGTCGTACATAGAGAGGGCAAAGAATGAATCAGAGAGGAACTAAGGGTGTTGCAACGTTCTGTTTACCAAGTTAGGTAGCAGTGTCTCAGGTATTCATTCATTATTATGCTTTATGCCTTTCATAAACTTTGCTTATACTCTCTGGTATGTATCAGATAATTTCTTATTCTGAAAATTGATATAAGTATCTCCACACTTTTCCTGTTCTTATTAAAATTTAAGGCTTTCTCTTCCAGCAAAATTCTTGTTTCATTTCGATGAATTTTTATGCTACAAGTGAAGCTTTCTTACAAAATTCTTCAACATAAAAAGTAACTGTAAACTAAACTAATCAAAATAAGAAACATTTGTATTTTTAAGTATTCCTAAAATCAGCACTTGTAATAGTAATAGTTCAGTTTAATAATGCACTTCTATTCATCTAAACCATGTAAAGCTTCTAGATGTATCCAAGTTCGCAGCAGGGACTTGAAATAAACAAAAAATGAAAATGAACAATACAAATAACAACAGAATAACCCCTCCTAGCTTGTGGAGACCCACTTTGAATCAAGCTTTATGTTTATTATTTTTCATTTAAATGAGAACAACCACCATTTGTTTTTCTGAGGTACATTAACTCCAAACAATGAGTGAACCAATCTGTTCTCTGAAGTATTTGCAGGAGAGCCGTATAGTTTTTCCTAGCCCAGCCTGCATACCTCCTGTATCTTGTGGTCATCTTGCCAGTTCCAATTTGAAAGAATTGCACACTGCGTAGAAAATTCAAAATTTCAAGTTGCCCAAGCTGTAAAACAGACCTTCCATCTGGAAGATCTAGCACTGTCTTAACTAGTAGTTCCGGGAGTTCCTTTTCTAGGGACTGCTTGTATTAGAGCCGGTTCCCTCTGCTCTCCTAAGGCCTTCGCCAAGGCCTGCTTTGGGGCCTCACTCAAGATCAGAGCTGGTCTTGATCCTCTAGAGATTAACCTCCAGAGTAAGAACAAAGTGTAATTTAACATATTTTAATGGTCTGCTGTGCTGCCTTTTGAAATCTTCCTCCTTCTGCCTTGGCATCACCAAGATTTATGAATCTCTGGGTAAGAGGGTAGGAGGATGTTTTTTGGGATTTAGAAATATAACAGTAAGTATTCTAAAATGTTTCATTCACTGGAGAATGCCCTAATTTTTGTGTGTGTGTGTTTACCTTTTAGCAGTTGAGTAGATTTGAAGTTTATCTTGTTTTTCTGGTAAGAATAGGGACTGAAAGAAGTGTTCAAATTATCTAAACAGGGTGGGTCTAGCAAACCTTTCCATAAAGGACCAGTGTCCTTTCTTTGTTACGTGTATAACTAAGCCAAAGTGGGAGGGGCATTTCTAGTTGCTAGCAAAAATTGTCACAGAAGAAGGAACATTTGATTGGAAGCTAAGAAGAGATAGTCACCAAAGTGTAAGAGAGAGGGCAGAGAATTCCAGGCAATGGGAAGTAGTTGCCCATGCAGAGTCACAGAGGTGAGACTGCAAACCAGTTCACATGGCTGAAATAGATAGAGTGAAAGGGGAGGTTTAATTACTGGGCTGGATGATGGAGCATCTTTAGGTCATGCTGGGGAAATTAGATTTTTGTACTTTAGAATAGTAGCTTTCAACCTGTGTTAGCTTCACAACAAAAGCTTTTTTGGAAGCTTAGCATGTAAAATAGATAACCTGAGGAGTAACTATTCGATTTAACAGAGATTAGGGACCCAGTCTCTACTGTGTAGTAACTTCAAAAGGGTTCCACAAAACCCTCGGGCTCCAGCCTTTTGCGAACTACTACTGCAAGGACCAGTGAAGTGTTTTAAAATGGGAAATCCTGTATTCAGATTTGTGTTTTCAGAAGGTCACGGTAAGGCAATGTGAAAGATGGTTCTGAGGCAGGTGGACTGAAGGCAAAAAGACCAGTCAGTAGGCTCTTGTAGTAATATAGAGAAGAGGTGCTGAGGATTTGAACTAATAGTAGAAGTGAAGACAGCACATTAAAGGAAATGCAGTAGGTTAAAGTATTTTGTAATTTAAGAAATTATAAAATACTGCCAAACAAGGAGGAAATATAGTAGAAAATTGTGTTTACAGTCAGATGTGGAGAAAGAGGGGAAAGTAGTCTGCAAAGGTATTTCTGACTTGGGTAAAGGGACAGATGATAATATCATTTGCAAGAACCAGTAGCCATAATTGTATCTTAAATGTGTCATGATTTTTATAGCTCACAAAGTATTTTTATATACATTAAGTATTTTCACATACACTTTCATATTCAATACATTGTCATTTATTCCCTAGTCACTTCTTAGTGCTCTTGTGGCATAATTTCTGCTGAGCCTCCTTTGACATCTCCCGATCTCCCAGGTATTCTCTTAGTTCTTCTTCCCCTTGTCTTATATATAGGTATTCCTCAGGGTGTCCGGACCCCTGACTACTTCTTATCTCTCCCTTGCTTATACTATCCATTATTGTGATTTAATTTATGTAAGCAAAGGTCTCTCTCTCTCTCTCTCTCTCTCTCTCTCTCTCTCTCTCTCTGTCTCACACACACTTGCGCGCTCACACGCGCACGCACGCGCGCACACACACACACACACACACACACTCCTGTTTCCTGAACTGCAGGATATTTTCAGCTCCTGGTTAGACATCACTAACTGCTCATCAGATGCTATGTATACAGATTGAATTAATTACAATAATTTTCCTTCTCTATTTTCTGTTTCTGTTAAGGACTGTATTTCTCACTCACTAGTACTCAAACCTTGAAGTTGTGTTTGAATTACTCCTCCACTCTTATAGCTAATCATTTATCAGATTCTGTTCATTCCATCTTCAAAATATGACCTCCCTCTATTGCCTCCTATTGATTACCACTATTTTACTTCAGATCCTTATTGTCACTTACCTACATCATTTCAATAATCCCTAACTTGTTGTCTCTCCATTAGTTGTTACCTCCCATCCATCATATATGTTCTTGCCACAATAATTTTGCCAACTTATACCCTGGTTATTTCCCTTGCCTAAAAATCTTCACTAAGTCCAAACTACCAGTAAAGATTATGTTTGTTTTTCTGGAATTCAAAACTTCTAGAATCTAGATACAACTTTAGTAAACTTACTTTCAGTTATTCCCAATCTTATACCAAACTTTCCAAACAAATTATCCCCTGGTTCCTACACACTTCCTGTGTTACACCTCCATCTCTTTGTGATCTGTTTCTGCACTTCATCATTCCCAACCACCGAAAATAAAAAATGCTATGTAATTAGTAAAAATCTTTGACATTGCTGTCATCTCTCCTTTGAACTGCTATAGCACTTTATTTGTGTCATGGTACTTCTCCTTTCCTATGTGCTATACACATACTCTGTGTCCTCTGCTAAACTACAAGCTCTCTTGGGTTATGATTTATTTCTAATTTATTCCAGTAGCTCTTTCAGCCTTTATCATTGTGCATTCTGCATGGTATATGCTTAGTTAATAGGTGTAGAAAGAAATGATCCAATCTTACAGCAAATCAGTCAAGTAAGTAGGGCAAGTAACATTAGCCTCTTTTGAAAGGTCAGGAAAAAGGCTCAAAGAGGTTAAGAGAGTGCTTCAGGCCTGTTGCTCTGCAGTGCCAGAACGCCAGCTGAAACACCATCTCTCTAATACCACAGCCAGTATGTATTCCACTGCACCACACTGCCTCTCCAAGTGGCTGACATAAAGCACGCAAAATAGAAGACAAGTAGTATATGAATTGTGTCCACGTTGGAGGTTTGCATTTCCAAAATCTAAAAATTAAAATTTGTTACAAAAGGCATAAAAACTGTATGCCTTTTTGTCATTTCTGAGAAGAGTAGTCGTATAATAACCAATACCTTGAATTTTAGAAGTGTGTGTGTGTGCATGTGCACACGAGGAAGAGGAAAAGAGAAAGATGGCATTTACTCAGGTTAGGAAAAGAATTAATAAAGGGGAGCAGATGATAATCAAGAAATACTTAGCAAACTCTAGATTCTGAAAGCAAGGCCAAACCATTTCAGAAGAAAACAACCATTTGTGTTTGCTTTCACAGTTTGCCAGCCTTCAGAGAATGAAGGCATGCAAAATTGGAAGATCCTTGAAAACGTAATCACTTTATTTTCTAAACAATGTCAAGAATTTTCTTTTTTTTTTCCTAGAGATGATGTTAGTTTTTTCTTTCCTAGAAATCATTACTTTTATTTGTTAGAATGTTTTTTTAATATTCCAATAACACTTCTTTCTTCTTCCTTCACTAGAAGAAGAAGAAGAGCAGGTGCCCACTGACGGGGGGACATCAGCAGAAGCCATGCAAGTTCCCTTGGAAGAAGACGATGAACTGGAGGAGGAGGAAATTATTAATGATGAGAATTTCCTGAGTAAGAGACCATTAGATAGTCCTGAGGCTGAAGAAATGCCTGCCATCAAGAGACCACGACTAATAAGCACTAAAGGAGACACCCTGGATGTAGTATTATTGGAAGCTCGAGAACCACTCAGCTCAATCAATACCCAAAAGATTCCACCAATGCTTTCTCCAGTCCATGTACAGGACAATACAGACCTCGCACCTCCGTCACCCGAGCCACCAATGTTAGCTCCAGTTGCAAAATCACAAATACCAGCCGCAAAACCCCTAGAAACAAAGTCTTTTACACCTAAAACAAAGACTAAAACTAGTTCTCCAGGACAGAAGACTAAATCACCTAAAATGACTCAGTCACCAGCAATGGTCGGAAGTCCTATTCGGTCACCAAAAACTATATCCAAAGAAAAGAAATCCCCTGGACGTTCTAAGAGCCCCAAAAGCCCCAAGAGTCCCAAGGTTATAACCCACATTCCCCAAGTACCTGTCAGACCTGAAACACCAAATAGGACTCCTTCAGCTACAATATGTGAAAAAATCAGTAAAGAGACCTTTCAGGTAAAACAAATACAAACGCCACCTGAGGCCGGGAAGCTGAACAATGAGAACCTACCCAGAAAGCCTGTTGTGATGGACAAAACGATCGATGACTCTATTGACGCTGTGATTGCTCGGGCTTGTGCCGAGCGAGAGCCAGACCCTTTTGAGTTTTCTTCTGGATCAGAATCAGAAGGAGACATTTTTACCAGCCCTAAGCGAATTTCAGGTTCAGAATGTATAACTCCAAAAGCTTCCACTTCCTTGAACAATTTCACTAAGTCAGGATCTACTCCTCTGCCTCTTTCAGGTGGAACATCAAGTTCTGATAATTCCTGGACAATGGACGCCTCCATTGATGAGGTGGTACGGAAAGCAAAAATGGGAACTGCTTCCAATGTGCCCCCCAGCTTTCCTTACCTCTCCTCTCCCTCAGTCTCTCCCCCCACACCTGAACCTCTGCACAAGCTGTATGAGGAGAAAACCAAACTGCCTTCCTCAGTGGATGTCAAAAAGAAGTTGAAAAAGGAACTGAGGACCAAAATGAAAAAGAAAGAGAAGCAGAGAGATAGGGAGCGGGAGAGAGACAAAAGCAAGGACAAGAGTAAAGAGAAGGATAAAGTTAAAGAGAAAGAAAGAGAAAAGGAGGCCAGCAAGGAAACCAAGTACCCATGGAAGGAATTCCTGAAAGATGAAGAGTCAGATCTCTATAAGTTTAAAATGAAAGAATTTGAAGAGGTTGATTCCAAAGTGAGATTGAAAGATGGACTTGTGAGAAAGGAGAAAGAGAAGCATAAAGATAAGAAGAAAGATAGAGAAAAAGGCAAAAAAGATAAAGATAAGCGAGACAAAGACAAAGTTAAAGATAAGGGTCGAGAGGAGAAGGTGAAAGTGGTGCCAGCTCCCCTGGTGCTGCCGCCCAAGGACATGGCTCTGCCCTTATTCAGCCCTGCTGCGGCCGTGAGGATCCCAACCATGCTGCCCTCTTTGTCACCCATGCTTCCTGAAAAACTGTTTGAAGAGAAAGAGAAACCTAAGGAGAAAGAAAGGAAAAAGGACAAAAAGGAGAAGAAGAAAAAGAAAGAGAAAGAGAAGGAGAAGGAGAAGAAAGAGAAGGAAAGGGAAAAAGAGAAGAGGGAGAGAGAGAAGAGAGAAAAAGAAAAGGAGAAACACAAGCATGAAAAAGTAAGCAGTTTCTCATTTTCAGCACTATCTGAACAAAGTGCTATTGAAAAATACAGGTAAACAAAGCCAGCCATTATATCTGTATTTTATATGCAAATTACCCATAATGTCCCTGGAAATGTGCTTGTAATGGGGTTACAAAATTTAATTCTAATTCTAAAACCCAAAAACTTGTGATCAAGGCCCCCACCCCCACATACCAGAAAGTGTTAAAAATTCATAGCCTAAGAGGATTCTAATTACAAACTATAAACTCTATTAACTGTATACTTTTTTTAAAATCTGTAACCTTAAGATGTGAATATTTTTGTAATTATTGTCTACTACATACTATTTTGTACCCAAACATTAAATACCCAAAAAAGACAGCATTCATTTCTCTAAAAGCATGCAAAACTACAACACTATTTTAAGAGGATAGCAAAGCTCAAGGAGTCCTTCCTTACTCGCTGATTTTTTAATGAGCCATTTAATAAGATTAGAACATGTTTCTTAGTATCTAGGCTGACCTGCCAGCCTGGATGATGAGCAAAATATAATTCCAAATATTTTGCAATGTAAGTAAACCAGGCTTCCATAGAATACAGCCAAAGAAACTGATATATACCCTATAGTTTTGTAGAAACTAGGAACTCGGTCCTTTGGGCTGAGGATATGACCTCTGCTTTAATGGGTTTGCTCTTCAGTCCCTGGTTCTTTGGATTAAGTTTAACTTTGTTCATCAGTGTCTGACCATTCATTGTGCCATACACACAGATCCTCAAAGATCCTTTCCCTGCCCTGCAGCAGCAAACCTCCCTGAGGCTGACTATAAAATAATACACAGTGGATTAACCCACATAATGAAGTATGATATATTTGACCTGTAGCAGATCTATTACCAACACTTTTACAATGTTTTTTATTTCAGTGTTACTTAGAGGAATTAGTTTAGCTGACAAGAAGTGATGACAGCTCTCACATTTTTCTGCCTAACTTTATTTTCTCTAATAAATAACTCTTGGCTATTCTAAAATGTGAAGTAGTAGAATGGAAATTCTGATATTAATAATTGAACATTGTCAAGTTAACAAGACACAGAAATTCAACTTTTATTTCGACTTAAAAAGTTATTTTATCATTATGTTATCTTTATGTAGTATCTGACATTTCCACATACCTCTGTTCTTCTCCTAACATACCTGTGACATAGGTCCAGCAGGTATTGTTATTAACATTTATCAGTGAGAAACTGAGCCTGAGTGACTTGTCCAAGTCAAAGTCACTCAGCCAGCAAGAGCCAGGTCATGTACATGCACAGACATATACCTCACATTTCAGAATGTTTACTGCTAGAGATCTTGCCTGGCAGCGATTAGCCCCTTATCCACCATGTACCTAGTAATTTAGCAGCTGAGGCCTCAGCAAATCAAATAGGATACTGTTGCTTTCATCACCATCTTAACTTTGGAAAGTCAATGGCGTTATTTCAACTGCCATTATGAATTTGAGTAAAGCCCATCAGACTGGATTTGTAACAGCAGTCCATACCTTTTTTCAGCATCTGCCTGACTTTGGGAAAGGAAAGTCCCTCAAACTGCCTTGGTTGGAGACAAAGACTCAGTTACGGGTTGCAGAGATTTTAGCTAAAAGAGGCCTACAAGTCCTTGTATCAGTTTAGGTGGGTTATGGATCAGATGAGTGGCAAGAGATAAGAAATTACAAAGTCTACTATTTTATAAGGTATTTAAAAACAATAAACAGTATTGTCTCTGGAGTTAAACTTGAATTCAAACCTTGACTTTTTTAGCTGTGAGAAATTGGGCAAGTTACTTTTGTGAGGATTAAATGAGAAAACATCTGAGGTGTGATTAGTACTCCATCTGGCACATAAGTAATGCTCAGTGAATGGGAGGTGATGGTATTGGTGGTAATGAGTATTATTATTCCATTCTGAATCAGTCCCTAAAAGGTAGAATTACAGAGTTTGCTACTTCACTGGACTATACTAGTTAACTTACATATGATAGGGGTGAGTCAGCTATGGTTACAGTGTTTAAAAATTATTTCTGCTTCCTGGGCTTGCTTTTAAAGTTTAGTTCTTTATGCAGATAGGGAAGGATAAAAGCTAGTGAAATCCATGGAAATGCCATTGACAAGGAGTAGAAATTGAGATATTAACTTAAACATGGACTTCTTTTTCAACCTCATTTAATCTCCCTCAAGCCATATGAGCTAATGAAAGTAGATTTGAAATTGGGTTACGTGTGGTCTAAGAAATATCTTACATATCCACAGAAGAAAGAAAACTAGGATAGAACAAAATGAAGGCTGTCTAAGCTGCCCCACGAAAATGTCTTCCGTGGAAAAAATGAGGGCCATCAATCTCGTGTTCTCATCACGATCAGCCCACAGTAGCAACTCTCACGGACATTGATCCAGAGCAGCAAGCAAGGGCGTTGTTTTAGTGAAAGAAAATAATCTTTTATATAGTTAGTTTACCTGCCTGTAAAGTGTTTACCATCCTCACCCGCATGTTTCAATATAAGAACAATAAAGAGACTCATCAGGTGGTGGTCTGCACAGTAGGTAGAAGGAGCCATGGGCTTTGAAATCCAGCAGACCTGAGAGAAGATCCAGGACAAGTTTTTTAGTTTCTTTAATCCTTAGGTACTTCATCTTTAAGGTAGGAATATGATAATCACACTTCTTTAAAAACAGCAAAACAGGAACAATTAACATTTATGAGTAACTACTATATACTAACCACTATGTATAAGTTTAATTCCTTATCACAACTCTGTAAGGTAATTACTATAATTATTACCACTTTAAGATGAGAAACGAAGGCTTAGTGGAGAGATTAGTAAACCTGCCCAAGATCAGACATATAGTAAATGATTTAACAAGAGCCACAATTTCAGCCCAGGCCATCAGATGCTATAATTGATGTTCTTAACCACTATACTCTCCTAATTGAATTAAAATAGATTAAGAGAAATTATGTTTGCAAAGCATCTGGCTCAATGATGTACCATTGGAAAGAAAAATCTTTTTTTTTTCTAGTAGTGGTAATAATACAAAGTATGGTGATCTGTGCACAATCTTTAATTCCCTTTTATGAGCCATAATATGCATCAGTCAATAGGTGTCTGGTCTTTTGCCTTTTTACAATAGACTCAAACTAACCTTTTATGGAAAACATATCAAGAGCAATTAATGTGGAACAGTCACAAACATACCCATAACTACATTGACAACAGCACATAAACCCAACAGCACATTTTAGAGCAGTTTAAAATTTTTGTTTCTATTTGTGTCAATGTATGCATTGCATAACCTAATGTATTACTCTTAGTATTTTAAGTATTTGGAAGGAGAATCACTGTGAAAAAATAAAATGTCTCATTATTTATGTTAGTGGAATTGAACACTTGTGTGTATAACTTTATATAAGAGATAAGTCAAAATTTATCTGTGAAACTTGGAAATGTTTTTATGCTTTTATTTGAGTGTGATCTAAGAAGTCGTGCTAGAGTTTTATCCCCCAGAACGATGATGTCAGTCTGTAGATACATAGGCCCAGTGCTGACTCACAGAGAGCACAGGCTTCGGCAGTCAGACTGACTGGGATCTGCCATGTGTTATGGATATTCAGCAGCCTCTCCTGACCGCCCTGATCCTCTGCTCCCTTCCCTCTCCCTCCTGCCCTCTATGCAGTACTGGGAAACAACAGCATCATCATAAAGTATGGTTTACCTTTGCTTAAAAACAATAGTTTCATACCTTCTCTAAGAATATTTTGGTTTAAAAGGCCGCCTTCTCTGCCTTCTCATAAAAAAAAAAAAACTAATTTGTGTCATTTAAGATGACTAAATGACTATGACAATTTAGAGTTTTCTTACAACTAACCAGTAATATTAATAATCAACCCACAAGTGATTGGATTTGCTTATGTTAGAAAGCTCATTAGTTCTATAAAGGATTCCCAAATTTTTATCCTGTCAATTAATGAATTCTTTTATTTGACCTAACATTAGCTATTGAAAGAACTAACCCAGATAGTAAATGATATCTAGCAGCTGCCACTTACTGAGTGTGTACACTTGGTACTTGCCAGACCTGGACAGAAATTAATTCTCCCAAGAGTTCTGAGGGTTTGGTGCTGTTGCTTCTCTTTTATAGTTGAGAAAAACAGAAAGGTTGATTAACTTGGTGCAGCTCATGAGTTGGAAGAACTGTGGCTTGACCCACGTATGTCCAAACTAAGCCCTTGTTCTTTATTATCCAAAATGGCTTTCTCAGGCCAGGAACCTCTGGTGGAAGCTGGTATGAGGGATAAGCATGGTTTCATACTCTCAGTTATACTGAGATTATGGTTGTAGAAAACTTCGATCTCTGAAGAGATCTGAGAGACCTTCTGTTTGACATATTTTAAAGGACAGTAGAGGTCCTTGAAGCTTTAATGACTTCAGTAATCGAACAATTAAAATGTTGAATATTTATTTACTCTTTCCCCAGATCCCTTATTGAACCTTTATTGAACTTAAACAGTTTGTTCTTTAGAGAATGGTAAAATAGTTTTACTGTTTCGTGCCTTTAACAAAAGGTTGTCACTATTTTCCCTTCTATTTGAAGTAACATCTCTTTCCAGTCTCTTCTCATCAGCTCCTGTAATTAACTAGTGAAATGAAGGGTCTTGGTAAATAAAATAACCCAGTAAAAAGGGGGAAATATTCTCTTCCTGTTTCTTACAACTGTCTGTTCCAAGAGGAAACCAGTAACTAATGTTTAAATGGCTGTGTTTGAATTTATAGAAATTTACCAAAGGCCATCTTCATGTGAATGAACTCTGAGTGCCTAACGAAGCCTGAGTTCTGTTTCATTTGTCCTTGCTGGATTCCACTTGTTATAATTGACCACAATGGTAGCTCTCCTGACTGTCTAGTATTTTAAACAGTGTATCAGTGTTTAGTTAGACTATGTTTCCAAATGAAAATAATGTAAAGACCATAATTGCTAAGAAAGACAGGAAAATGGTTACCAGCATCATAGTTCAGCATCCAAAATGTTAGCTTATTAAATTTGGCTTTCTTCATTACTATTTCTGTGTATTTTTCTGACATACTGGCATAGATGGGAACGAGAGCTGGCTACACTTGCTGCCACCCTACCTAGCACATGTGTATAGGGCTTTTTTTAATGAAAGAAGTTTAACATTAAAAAAATGTAAAATAAAAACTTGGCCAGATTATATTGACAAAGCTGCCCATTACCTTTGCAGAAAGTCCCTGTCAGAAGATAAACTTTAAAGCTGGAATGCATGAAAGAGTTCCAAGATAGAATTTAAATTTAAACTGATTCTTTATAGATAAGCTTTTTAAAAATCCACCTCTTTGCTTCAAGTAAGGATTTTAAAAATAAATTTCCCCTTTAAATCTCTTGAGCGATTTTCATTTTTTGCAAGGCCGCACTGCTGGTGTCCTGGAAAAATGGAGAGTTAGGGCTTTATCAGTTGGTGCCCCGAGGTATGTGGCAAAGAAGCTAAATCCTTAAAGATTAGCAAAAAAAAATGCAGCACATGGCAATAAGGGGCTTATATGACTACTAGTATTAGTTCAGGTGAAAGAAGTATTGCTTATACATAAAACTGGACAAATCCACTGACAATGTATTTTTAGTTAGCTACAAAGGAGTCTTATATTACTGGACTTTACCTCTTTGGTGAATTGGGAAGCTTAGTAATCCACTGTAAATGCTCTTCTGCGTGCCCCAATTCTCAGCATCTCTGTAAAGTGCTGTTCTTTTATTTTAACCCTTAGAAGTTCATGTTATTCCCCAGTTTTGGCTTTGTGCCATTTCAAGATGGCATTAGTCATATTGTTTAAGTAACTGAAGTAATTGTCATTTAGTTTGTTGATTTCTGGGAAGGACACATAAGATACTATGCTTGTAGGAAACATTTCTTTATACTGGTAGGTGTTTAGATAAAGTTAATATAGTAAAAACTCTGGTAAGAAATTTTTATTTAGAAATTGTACTTCTATATATTATTAGCATCTTTATTAATCTTTTTCAACACTCACTTGAATTTTAAGTTAAATCTGATTTAGCTTCTTTAAGAATGAAATTAAGCTATGGAAATATTTTTAAGTAGGATGACCAAACATTCTGGTTTGCCTGGGACAGTCCAGTTTACACCTGTCATGTTAACTAAATAATAGCGCCCACTTTCACTCTCAAAGATGTCTCTGTTTGAGTGATGTGGCAGTCATGCTCTTTACGGTAAAACTATGAGATGAGGTACAGGTTTACTAAACATCTCTCATCTTCAGGGCACATTTATACCATTTCTAATTTGACTTACAAAGTGTATCTCGATTTGTGTTTGCTAATTTTTTTCGTAGAGTATCATTTAACATTTTTATAGTAGATCATAAATAGACCATATCTAGATTCTTTGCCCTGTCAAGCCGTTTAAGATAGCATCAAAAATTCATCCAGTTTAGTTGAGTGGAAGTAAGGTAAAAATTAATCTCATTTTCCATATAAAACTGGTTAGCCTTCCATAATAAGAACATATATATATATTTCAACCAACCCTGGCCACCTCACAAGTATATGCCATTCATCAGAAAAGACACTGACAGAATATGAATAGCTCAACACAAGACATCACAATTACCAGAAAAAAGGACTCAAAGTGTATGGCAGAGTCAAGGAGCTGTATGGTAGAGCAAAGGATGAATTTGGTGTCAGGAAACCTGGGTTTAGATCATTTGGTTACCAGCTTTATAACTCTAGCAAACAACGTAATCGTTTTGAGCCCTCAGTGTGTGGAGATAATAATACTTTCCACACCTACCTTACAGAGTGGTGAAGATTAAACTGGATCATGTGCATGGGATGCACTTCGTGAAATGCTATTCAAGTGTGAGTTATAATTATTGTGTAGTATGGTAATAGAAATGGGCCAAAGTACAATTGAAACATAGTAAAGAAAAAATTTTAAGGGTAGGGCAGCAAACAGGTTTTTAAAAATTAAAGTTTAAGAAAATGTTATATATAATACTGTTGTGGGCTGAAGAAATGAGGAATATTACTCTCAATACCTCATCACTTACAAATGAGTATGTGACCCTAAATTTTTTAGAATTGAAGAAATCTAGGAACTTTATATAATTTTTTATTCTTTGAATCAAAAAAACATTCCATCCTTGTTTTGCTATTTGTGTGATATTAGAATGGAAAAGGCAGAAGGAAAAGAAAGGAAAAATAGTTACTGCGTAAATAATCCATTTCCCTGTAAAATGGAAACCAAAACATGTACCCCTTTGTTTGTTTAAAAACTTAAATGAGAACGTCTGAAAAATAACCACAGTGCCTGGCAAGTAGTACGTGGTTTATAAATGTTTACTTTGAATATATTTGTTTCTTCTCCCAGAGATCACACAGGAAGGTGAGAAAAATACAGAAGGCTTAATAGTTTACAAAGTATACTGGACCATTGGTTTTCTGTTTGGTAAGATACGGAACGTTTTGTGGGGGAAAAAAGAGAAAGTGAATGTAAACTCTAGCTGGTTACACTTGGATCTTGCTCTGCCCCAATCCCAGTGACCCTTGATCCCTGGAGACCTTGAGGAAAATCACTAGACGAGACTGTCCAAAGGACTGGGCAAATGAAGGAGCCATCTGCCGAAAGTGAGACCATGAAGAGGAGCAGGTTTTGTGAGGAAGTTGATAAGTTAAAGTTTAGCTGTGATGAGATGAAGAAAAATGGGATATTTAGTTGAAAATGTTCAGTAGGCAACATTATATTTTGGTCTTAGGTTCATCAGTGCTGGTCTAAAGGGGGGAAGAGTTTGAAGACATGGCGTATTTAAGACCTATGATTAAAACCATGGACATGATCGAGATCACTGAAGAAACTGTGGAATGACAAGAGGAAAGGACCAAATAAAGTCAGCCACAAGTAGAGGACTTTTAAAAGAGAAGGGAGAAGAGCGATAAGATCTACAATGGAAAAACATATCGGGACCATTAGGAAATAGTTAGTGTCTACAAAGCATGGTTTTAATGGTATTTTTGGTGCTGAAAGTAGATTGGAGTGGGCTGAGGAATCAGTGAATTGGAAACTTAAGAAATGTGAGAAGTTGTTAGCTAGAAACTGAAAAGAAGGCAACTAAAAAAAAGAGTTAAGCACATTTAAAAGCTAGATAAAAATAATGAATGAAACTGAGAAGTTGAAAATGCTATAGATAAATAAGGTAATTGATGGAGGAAGGTTCTTTGGAAGACAAAAGGAGACGGGCTGTAGTGTAGTTGGGGATGTAGTTGGTAGGAAATTGAAGGAGTTCCCCTGCCTAGTGGTCAAAGTCATAGTTCTTGATGTAACAATAGATTAAAATTGAACTTTAGAAAGGCATAGGTTTATGTGCAATATATTAGTTATATGATGTAGCCTATTGATTATGTTATTACAGTCATCCCCCCCTAGAACCACCAAATTATTTCATTATGACTGAATTCTTGAGCTTGCAACTAGTAACGCAGTGACTAGCAGTGTGTATGGTAGAACCCAAGGCCAGGGATATTAAACTCCTGGCAGTGCCTGGGACAGTTTTATTCAAAGAACTGTCCAACAAAAAAAAGACAATAAAACCTTTATTAAATGACTGATAGAATACTTTGGAACTACAAAGCTTTTGTTCAGTTTGTTCATTCAAAATAATACATCATAGGACCTTCAAATCAAAAATTGTGAAGAATCCTTTAATATCTTACTTAATTTGTATACTACTTTTCTGACTCTTAGAATATTTCAAATATTTGTGAAATCTTGAAGTTCAGCAGTTGCCTTCACCAAAAATCCAAAAATTGAACAGTTTAACGCTGTAAATTATACTTGGTATTTCAGTTTTCCTGTATGATGATGCCAGCTTCACATGTTTTTAATGTTATTCAAGTCCTGTATATAGATGCCTTTTATCTTATAGTGGAAATAGCATTGCATTTTTTTCTACTCATGGTAGGTCTGGCAACTATTTAAATGTTCCACCAAATGGTTGGGATAACAATTTTTGTTTAAAAAAATTCTAACAGTAAAATGAAAGAAATTAACTAAAACTAAGAAAATACAGAGCTAACTGCCAACATTTACACAAAGTGATCAAAGTTTGTAGAATTTTTCATGATGCCAGGTAGCCTTCAGTTGTTGAAAACTAAAACACTGAATATCCCAGATTATCTTTGCATCTAGCACGTTAGGCACATTTGAGGTTTATACCTGTTTGTCAATTTTGTGGAGATGAGGAAGTAGGAGAAGAGGTAAGGAGTTACTTTTGTCGAAAAATATGTATATGTACATATATATATTCAACATTTAATGTCCTAACTTCAACAGATAAAAGTGGAGCCAGTTGTTCCAGCCCCAAGTCCAGTCATCCCCAGATTGACTCTCCGAGTTGGTGCTGGTCAAGACAAGATGTGAGTATAAATGTTTTGAATTGGAGTGAAATAATTTCAACTGAACCTTTTCTACTCTTCCCTACTGTATTTAGAACCCTACAAACCTTTTCCAGGTATGAACATGTAGGGTCAAACTTTATTTTGAGAATTCTTCATCTTCCAATTTTTACTGCTTCCTGAGAGTGGATGCATATTGCTTTATATAACATTTAGGATCCTTTTTTGTCCTCGTTCTTTTTCTTTTTTTAAAAAGACTAGCACATGGCATTGTTTCTGCCTAGTTTTTAAGGTTCTTGTTACCTGAAAAAATAAGTAATGTACAGAACAGACTAACTGCCATAGTACACCCAGGAGGATGTAATGTTACACCTTCTCAAGTATGTATTCTCTATCACCATATCAAAGAACAAGAGTCTCTGCTTGCTCCGATGGCACATGGCTTTCTTCTGTACCTAAAAAACAAAGATACTGCCAAAAGCCTGGTGAAGCAGTATATGATAGTAACAACTGAAGTCTCGTCTGCCTTTTTTAAAGAGGGAACTTGAAATGTAAACCCCTATGTGTGCTGTTTGTCTGAATTTTCACAGAATCATATCAGCCCACCCTTCTTTAAAATAAAGTAGTTGTCTGTCTCTTTTATTCATTTTTGGGGGTACGAATTAAGGCTGATGGTGTTCTTACATGATAATCTGATGATAAAACATTGATTTTTTTTTGGTAAATCATGTTGAAATCATTGTTTTTATTCTAAAATCATACTATATATCATTTAAATGAATTTCACAAGATAATTGTACAAGTTTATAACCTTATTTTTACCAGTAAGCCTAAAAATGAATTTGTGTACATTACAATCAAATATTGTGTAGAATAGAATATAGACTTGCAAGGCATTTACTTTTCACTTAGTGTTTAGTCATAAAAAGAAAGTAGGACCCATGAATTTACTTAGTAGGTAGAATAGACCACAGAAAATATTCAGTATGTTCCCAGGGGTTTATTCCATCTTAAAGTTTCTGTTTATTTTATGCTGCTGCTTTTGTTAATTCCCCATGTAATGCATTAAAAAAAGTTCAGTATCATGATGATGCATGGTAGTATAGAAGCAAAACATGGTCTTCTAGGAGAGTGTATACTCTTCTGAAGATTATATAAGAAGAAAATCCAAAGAGTTCATTCTTTTTTTACTTAAACTGTCTGCATAATTTCCACAATCCTCTTTAGGTGGTATCAGTAGATGGTAGTTGGTACCATTGTTGACAAGCTTAGACAGTATAGAAAAGTGCTATAGATTTAAGTTCTTTTTAACCAGATACTGTTATAACTGCTGTCCTCGCTCTTACCTACAGAAATTTAAGTAAATTTATTCTCAGTCTTCAACCAGTAGAGGACAAAAGGCTAATTAGCAAGGAGACCCAACCAAAGAAACTTGCTCATACTGTCTTCTTGGAAATTCTGTATTTGGGCTCATTTCTCTTAGGGGAAGATGTTCTTATTATATCTCATCTACTACTTCATATTTATGCCTGTTATTTTCAGTAACTCACCATTACTTAAGTTTTACTTCCACACAAAAGTTTGGCTTGTGCATTTCTTTTAGAGAAAAGTTTGTAAAAAAGCATTGATAATGTTTGTCTAATCTGATCTTAAGCATCTGATTGACTTTTTCTCTTCTCAGTGTCACCCATGCACCTAAGATATTGGAAGATGTGAGAAACAGATCTTATTTCCAGTGTTAATGAAATTATAATACCCAGACATTCTAGACAAATTGTCCATGAAAGTGTAACATTATATAGCATATGAATTTTTAGATATATAGGTACATAACCTCTATGTTATATGAATAATAATCATTTGACCAAAGTCAGATTCAGGGAAGTACTTGTAATAAGCAAAAGAATAAATTAAGTGAAATGTATTTTAAATTAAAATAAGTCAGAGGGAAAAGTGGCCCAATTCACATAGTAATAGGATGTTACATAACTTAGTAGAGTTTTATTTGTTTGTTTTCCTCAATCATGGGGTCAGTAAACTATGACATGAGCCAAATTCATTTCACTGCCTGTTTTTGTATGGCTCACAAGCTAAGGATGGTTGAAAAAAATTTAAAGAGTAATATTTTATGACACATGAAAATTATATGAAATTCAAAATAATCTCTTATTGTTGTAGCATAAGGACACATGGCTTATTCCATGGCAGTAATAATGGAAAGGAGGCAGTAGATTCATATAAATGTGCCTATACTTCTTCAGTTTGTACCCACTTGGAAGTGTAATGAAGTTAAATTAATGAGCAGACGGATTCAAAAAGGGGGATTTGAATAGTCTGGCAGAGGAAGTTGTTTATTGCTGAAAAACAGGCAAGGATTAGAGGCTTTTGAAATTATAGGAAAAAGAAAAAGTTTTACAGGGTTCAAATTATACCCTCTCACTGAAAGATCTTTAAGACAATACTTAGTTTCTAAATCTTCTTAAATAAAGAAGTTACGTCTTCTGCCCTTGATCAAGGAAAGTACTTTGAGGTTAGATTATTTCCTGTGTTCTCTGTTATTGTTCCTTGAAGCAAGACAGAGGTACCTTGTTTTTGCCTTGACTTAAAGTGCCTGGAAACTGTAATATAAAGGATCTATGGTGAGTCCAGTACCTCCTCATGATGGTGTTAAAATTGAAGATGACTTTGCAAGGACCTGAAATTCCTTTAACATGTCCCCCAGTAATGTGTATTCAGAGTTCCACTTAGTCTGTATTGAAAATGAAACTAAAATAGTAACCCTGAAATTAACAATCTCAACACCTTTCAAGTTTGGTAGAGTAGTATGAATGGGAAGGAGCAACACATTCAAGTAAATTGCTGAGACAGATCTGAGCCTGGTCTCACAATCAAGTAGGTTTTCAGTTTGCTAAGGAAGAGCTGCCTGAGATTATGTTGATCAGAACTCTGACGTCTCCGTTGGACTTGGTGACAATACGGTGAGGGTACTGTCCACTTCTATGGTGGGGTGAGTGGCAACACATTTGCTGTGTTATTTGTCATCCCAGTCTTCTCATTTTATTGAGTTAGTTATGTTCTTTTGAGCAAATGTAAGAAGAATGGGCTAACTTATAGCATTCATTCATTCATTTCTGTGAAGAAAATAGAGCAAAGTGAGGTGATGCAGTATCTTAGGGACAGGAATTGTTCAGATAGGGATGTCAAGACATGACAGAACAGGACCTGCTCTCTTCTAAGTTAAATGTGGGGCTATAGTTATAAAGCTCAAAATTCTTTTAAAGGATCTTTTCATTTAAAAAGATAAGTTTAGATATTGGTAAAGTATTAAGAAAAAATGTAAAGGTATATGAAGATTTGGGGGTGAATACCAGCAGGTAGAGAGCATTAAGCATTCCTCACCTCTTACAGTTCTCAAATGCCTCTTTAATACTGTCCTTCTGCTGGAACTGGGAGGAAGCTTTTGTCTTTCTCTCCATGTACTCCTTCCCCTTTCCCTTTGGGCAGAGTGGCTCTTCTGCCTGCTATGTCACACTGGTGCGCTGGTCCTTTTGTTCCCAGGACGTTGCTGCTCTTATTCAGTGACCTCACCAGAGAGAGGGTGGTTAATTGCGACCCCCTAAACATACATTAATTCTCAGTCATTTTTCCAATTAATATCTAGTAGTATATTTGATCAAGTGACACAGAATCATTAATGACCCCTTTTTGAGAACAATATGATTATCAATGATAATTCTCTATTTCTTTTGACTTAAAAGGTCACCATAGATAGTCTCTTTTGCACATTTAACTCTTTTCTAAAATATACAAGTTATGTTGAGATAGTTTTCAGTGGCTTCTTTTTTGCTGGCAATTACAGTTTTTTTTCTGCTAAAATTTTTATTTCCGGTGTTAACACAGCCATGGGTATTATCAGATTTCTTACAATTTAGGGAATTTATTAATTAGACCTCTCTTAGCACAGGTGCTAAAGATGTGATGCCTTCCTTTTCATGTAAATAATTTGGGTTTTTTGTTACAGTTTATAGAGTGTAGCTTATGCCTGGAAAAGAGCTTTTTAATAGTTAGGATTTCTACATTATTTGTATGTATACAATGAAAATGGGAATGAAAACTTTGCCCATTACTCTTGAGGAGCAGAAAGATTTGATCTTTAAAAACATAAAGTTATATCTGTTGTTTTTTTTTGCAATTCAGACTTTTAGGGTCGACACTTTTTGACAGTGCAATTAGAAGTAGCAAATAATCACGGGCAATAGAGGATAATTGTTTAAAATATTTTTAAGTAAAATAAGCATTTTATGTTTTAAAATGTAGCCAGAGTTCTATAAAAGACATTTAACGGGATGAAACACATATAGTGGTATTTTTAGTGAATAAGTTTTTTAGAGAAATAATAGCAAATGGTTTTTAACCCACACTCTGAATTGTCCCTCTGGACTTCAAATGTTGTTTATTCATATATAACTTATTCCTAGTGTGAACAAGTTTATGATAGGTCAAAGAGAGAACTTATAATAAAGTTACCAGAAAACAGAAATAGGAAACTAAGACCAAGGAGGGAGGTGGGGAGAAGCAAATGATTTCTTATCAAATATGATTATGGCTTCCTAGCAATAAGGGCAAAAAGTGAAATACATTTTGAAAAAGTAATGTACCTTAGTTTCCCAGGAGCAACAGTGTTTTCCAAGGCACTAAATTTAAAACTTTATTTCTGTATGAAACCAGACAGCAGCTTTTATAGCAGATACAAAGGCATTTTTCATTTGACTATTTCTTGCACTGATCCCTAATCCAAGTTGAAGAGAACTCTGTAAATAAACAGTCTTCTTGTGTCTAATTAAAATACTCTTTATTTTCTTTTTGTATTAGTCAAGAGTCTCGGATGCAAGCAATAAAAACCCAAATCAAACTAGTTTAAAAGAATAAAGGGTATATTTGACTTGAGGTGAGGCAGTATCCAGGGTTCAAAAAATGTCCTTAGGACTCTGCTCTGCTTTCTTTTCCTCTATCCTGCCTCTGTGTGGTGGCAGAGATGGTCCAAGTCACTTGACGCTGATGTGGTTCTTAATGCTCAATATCCCTGTCACCCCCACCCCCCTCACCGAATTCATCTTCAGTGCCCATCAAAGAGTCCAGCTAGCCAGCCTGGTTCCTCAGCCCCTGTGGTGTAGGGGTAGGAAGAGGTGGTAGGTTCCAGAAGAAAAGGAGGACTCTGTCACCAGATTAAGGGATGAGAAGCAGGCAGAAACAGCTGATTTTTGTTTTGTTTTATTGTTTTGTTGTTTTGTTTTGTTTCGTTTCATTTTATGAACAGCCTGATTTTGTATTTTGATTAAAGTATGCCAGAAAGGCAGAGCAAAGAAACTTGTTGGTTTAAAGAAAAAAAGATCCTTCATTAGTAAAGTTAAGGAACATTTCAAGGAAAAAAAATTTGAAAAGTGTTGATAGCTTTGTTTTGCCCAAAGAAAAATGATCAAAATCATCTTAAGAATGACTATATTTAAAATCTGTGGCATTTTTAGTGCTAGCAAAAGATGGTAACATTACAAATGAAATTTCCTAGCAGCTGAACAATTCAACAGACTCAAACCCATATATCTCAGGTTATGAGAGGAAGCAGATAGTAAAGGTTTTCTTACCCATCCTTCAGCCCTTTTCTGGTTTTTGTAGACAAGCAATCTCATATTTACTGACCTGAGTTATGACAAAATCTCAAAGTTCAATCTCTGCTCTGGACACATTGTAGTTTGTTCGTTAACACAAAAGATGCAGTGTATTTAAGAGAGAAAAACATTATATTGTTAGAAAAACTGGCTTTAGGTTTTGGGAAATGCTTTTACTACACAGTAAAACAAGTGGAAAGATTATAATCAAGGCATTTCCATCTTACTTGTAAACAATTACAGCAGTTCTTACACGGATGCCACATTAGAAGACTTGGGAAAATTTACTGGATTCCATTCTAATGCAATTAGAGCTAATTTTGTTCTTTAAATGAATAAAAGGTCAGCTAGTAAATCTAGCTTATCTTGAGTCCAGACTTCAATAAATTGTTTTATTTAATTTGTTGTAAAAGATCTTATCCTTAATGGGTCTAGGTCTTATTAGTTCACTTAGGTTTTAAAATATTTATGACCACCTTTTTAGATATGATTTGAATGATAGTTGGAAAGTTTCTCTCTGCAGTGTTATCAAGACCCAAGATCACTAATTGAGTAAATATAGGAAGGTACTTAAGATTTGTTATCTAGAAAAAGCTGACGTGAACTTTCAGCATTTAAATATTCTTTAACCTGTGACAGGCTGAGATAATTTAGCTATGTCATGGTAACTTTTTGGATATTATCTGGCTATAATTTCCCCTAAAGATGAAACTACTCACACTTCTAGTGTTTAAAAAGAATATGTACCTACTGAAAACACTTAGGTATTCTTATTATTACTGACAACCACATGGAAAATGTAAATCCTTTGCCCTCTGTTATTTCCTGTCATTTTATGGGGTTATGTAATGTTAAAATACTTATATCAAGACTTTGGAGACACAGTGTAATGTTTATCCTTCTTTATTCCTACTACTATCTTTGTAACTTATAAAATGGATATTTTTGTCACTGCAGGATCTCTGTGATTTAGAATATTGCTTCTTTTAAAAATGTGGTTACCAGAGGCTCAGCACATGGGTTAAAGGATGTGTCACTCTGAACTGCACTGACTGGCTGGCTGACTGACCCCTGTCTGGATTTCCTCTTTTGGGTACCAAAAGTGTATCTATCCTCAAAGCTTATCTTCCAGGCTCCACAAAGCACAGCATCCCTCCTTGTTTTCAGGATCAACAGCTCCTTTTGTGCCTTCCTTCACTCCCACCTTTTCTGCCCACTCCCCCCAGGAAGTTGCTTCTCTTCATTGTCTACCCTGTGTCTTCTTTTTTTCTCATTCCTTCCTTTGGGCTTGTATTTTCCCATCCTAAACCTTTTCACCTTTACCACATCTTCCTGCCCCCACTTTGAGGAGAGAAAGGTTATATAACTTCCTTTTCCCGTTCTGACTTCTCAAAACTTATTCTTCATCTGTACTTTCTTCCAACGTTCATTCTTAAATTCATTGCATTCTGGTTTCTGCCCTAGAAGCTTTTCTGAAGCTTCTCATTGAGATCCTGGTCATGGTCATCCTTTCCACTCTATTGGACATGTTGTATACCCTAGCCCCTTTTTGAAATTTTCTATTCCTTGTTTTTCTTGCTACTACATTCATCGGATTCTTTTTATCATTCCTTTTGTCTTTCTTTAATGGACTTCTTTTTCTTTCTTTTCTTGCTCTTGGTCCACTGCTCTGTTCTTTCTCTGTAAATTTTCTCATTCACTCTTTAGATTTAAAATTATGCAATGACAATTCCCAAATCTGTATTTCCAGGTCACATTTCTCCCCAAAGATTCAGGCTACTCTGCCTAGTTATCTGCTAAAAAGTTCTGACTGGACAGACCAGAGGCACCTCAAACATAGCATTTCCAAAATTGAACATGCCATTATTTCTCCATCTTTATTCTTCTGCTTATGCTTTTTATCTCTTAATGATAAGACCAGAGCCTCCATTTTCAATAAATGTTATATGTTTTCTTCCTTGTAATGCTGACTGTGGACTTTTATTCTAAAGAGAAATACTTTCACCAAGATGTTACCTATATTCTTTTCTGCCCTTTGGATAAAATAAGGTATAAAAAGTAAAAGGACTTTTCAGGACATATTTTGAACAAGTGCTAGTAAATGTTGAAGTACTTGGCTTTGTTTCTTAGTCCTCTTTTCTGATGATAAAAATAACACGTGGTCAGATTTCTTTTTTAAGAAAAGATGTAACTTAGCCCTGGCTGGCATAGCTCAGTGGATTGAGTGCGGGCTGCAAACCAAAGTGTCACAGGTTCGTTTCCTAGCCAGGGTACATGCCTGGGTTGCAGGCCATGACCCCCAGCAACTGCACATTAATGTTGCTCTCTCTATCTCCCTCCCTTCCCTCTCTAAAAATAAATTAAAAAAAAAAAGAAAAGATGTAACTTAGGGAAAGTTGCCCTAAATCCTATTCTTCCCATAATAATCACTACTAGTTGTTTGGTATGTATTTCAGCAATTTTTAGTAAGAAAGTAAGTCTAGGCTTATTTCACACACACTTCTACAACTTCTCCCTGTCACAGTGCCTCTGTGATGTGGCACCGGATTTACTGTTGTGTCACAGTTTGTCTTTTCAGTTGCCAATTTTGGGACATTTGAGTTGTTCCAAATTTTACAACAAATAAAGAAAAAGTGGCCTCATTTATAGATTGTTGTTTATTCAAATGTTGCTAGGCCAAAGAATATGAACATTTAAGATTTTTAAGAGATTATTATACCAAATTATTATCCAAAGGCCATACTAATTAAGATCTCCACTTACAGTAAATGAGAATGAAATTATTATATTTAAGAAAGATTAGTTAAATCTGGTGGTTCTGAAATTATAAGAGCCTCTGGGGCAACTAATAAGTTATTTTATATGTACAGGTAGATTCATTCTTCTCCCTTGTGGACCTGTAAGTTCATTTTATAGAAATCCTTTCTTCTTCAGAGGGAGTTTTTGATTTAAGAATAATTACCATGTTTACTCAGGCTATTCCCAGGTATCTTCTGAAACATGTAGGTCCTTGGGGCTGTCTCCCTCACAGGTGAATGGGGGCATGGGGAGTGGAGTTGTGTTATCCATGTAAAATGTAATATTACAAATAGTTGTTTTTTGTTGATAGTGTTTGTGTCTTGGAGATCATGTATCAAATTAATCTGAGAAAAGGACATAATAAATACTGTGAATTTATTCAGATGTTTATAAGTATTCAATTAAAAAAAGTTTTCAAGGCTAATACATGTGATGTTGTTGCTGCTGTTAAAGTAATCAAGCAGGCATTTTTCTTTAGTCCTTTGATAGTAACTCTTCTTTTTGAAAACAAGTGTCTGTTGTAAATCCCATGTGAATTTCTAAGGTAGTTGAAGTTTACTTTTGGATGGATGCCAGAATAAGAATTTTGTCTCTAAAAAAGGTTCAGTGTTATATTTGTTGCCTGTTTTTAGTCATTGTATAGATTTTTTCCATGCATTTTGTAGACTGTTTTATCAGCTTTGCCTTGTCCTTATTTGTGCCAGAGATGCCCTATTATCAGTTCAAGTACATTTTCTACCAGTTTATAAACCCAGAGGAAGCAGGCCCAGGGGTCCCAGAGAAGGGTCTAAATGTAAATAGCCCAGCTGGGGGTCCTTTGTCATTCATGTCCCAAACAATCACTCCAACAGCCACAGCCATGGAGTTGTCAGTGGTGTACTTGGCCTGGCTCGTGTGTGCTGTCTCAGAAATAAGGGTAAGGTAAAGGCTACCCAAACCATGGGGGCTGAAAATGGGAGGAGAGAGGGGCCTGAAGGCAGAAGGGGAAATGGATGCTATTTCTCCTTCTGGAAATGGGTGCTGTATAAATAGGCAAACACAACAGATACCCATTCTCCAGCATAAATGCTTAATTTTTTAAGTTCCTGCTTCTGTCTTCCTCAGAGCTTCTAGTATGCTGAATGTTTAAAGCCACTAAACTTATATATGAATAAGTATACATACATAGATATGTATATACACATTTATGTATATTCATGGTGTTGTGAAATATCTATTTGCATCATTTGTTTGTGAATCTTTTCATAAATTTTCTTTGCTGTTTTTAATTTCCTATGAAATATAATATTAGGCATCATGAAATTGCTTGGCCAAATTTAATATTATCTGGTTCAAAATTTCAGTCTACAAATTGTTGGTAGCATTAATAACCTTTCTAAAGGAAGAGTTTGGAGTTTCCCTGTATAGTGCTGTGTACACTGTAGATAATAAATTAAAACTTGTTTGATAAACAACTATAAAATTTTTGTTACCTTACTATATGGGCATATTTAAAAGCAGAAATCTTACTTTCTAGAGATTATAGAATACCAGTAATATCAACCCTGCTATGAATTCTAGTCCCTAGCCATTTCTTTTACAATACCTCAGCATTGTTGGTTACAAACTCTGACTCCAGATGCAAATAATATTAACTTGGCCAGTAACTGATACTGGTCTATGATCCAGAGTTTGAAAAATAATGCTCCTGGTAAATATGTATAAACTACATTTGTGATACAATATACTTACTTGATTTTATTTTAATTAATGTGTATTGCATCTTTTATTCTTTATTGAATTTATTGGCATAACAGTGGTTCACAAAACCACGCATGTTGCAAGTGTACAACTCGACAAAACACCATCTGCACCCTGCATCATGCACCCTTTGCCCCAAGCAAAGTCTCTGTACATCTTTTTTTAGAAATAATTTATTATTTTTCAATTACAGTGGACACACAATATTACATTAGTTTCATGTCTACGACCACATGATTAAACATTTGTATAACTTACAAAGTAATCACCCCAATAAATACAGTTCCTGTCTGGCACCACACACAGTTACTCCATCACTGATTATATTCTGTACTGCAATCCACAGCCCACATGTGGCATCTTAAGTACCGTGCTATTCTAAAATGTGTTATAATGAAAAGATCTTTAAACTTCTTTTTAGAATTACATATTTTTCCAACTGTTATTGAAAAATATTTTATTATTTTTAATAGTTCATTTTTTATTATATTTTTTCCATTACCATTCATGGCCCTATTCTCTTCCACCTCCACCCATACCCTTCCCCCTGAAGTCACCACACTATTGTCCACGTCCATATTTTTTCAAACAGACCCAGTTGAAATTAACTATATATTGTTCTTGTGTTTATTTGAGATTATCTGTTAGAGTACCCCTGGCTAATGTTGGACATTAACCTATTTTGAACACAGCTTTAGTGTGCATTATGACCCAATTGAAGAAATACTGATTTATCTATATAAAGACAGGTGATCTAAAACACATAGGAACATTTAGTCATTAATAATACTAGATTCATTGGTTCTGATATAAGAGAAACAGAATGAGTACATCACAATTTTAAGTGATAAATGGCCAATTTCTAACTTACCTCAAACCATTCAAAGCCAAGTAAGGCAGATTGCATTGCTACATTTTTATTGTTTTCATTGGGCTCATAATAAATACAAGGAAATTCATATATACCATATATTTAGGCTACTTTCAAAGTATGTTGATAGTGGAAATTTTGAATTACCTATACTTCTTTTTACTGGCTTTCCTTGTATGAATTATTTTTCTGTATGCATGTATACATCTGTAAATCAGTACATGTGCTTTAAAGTATTACTACTATTTAACTTTAAAGAAAAGAAACTGAAAGAAGAAAAATAGATTTTAAATAAGAAATAAGTTTTCAGATTCCCTGGCTTTTGACTGTTCTGCTCATTTGTACTCCTGAGCTAAACATCAAAATTAAAACAACTCATAGATTACCTGTCAACTCAGAGGCCACTCTCATTGGACCAGTGCTGCTGATAGAGCAGGAGTGGAAGAGGAGGGGAGGAAGAGTGTCAGCAGGTGCTTCAGAGAGTCCCATTCTGAGGACATATCATTGGAGTCGGATCCAAAACAGTCCTCAGAAGAAGAGTGTGACAGACTTCTATTCTTTCTTGACATGGCCCTCACACCGAGGTTTGTAACTTCTCTTGCCTGTCTCAGTTATTCTTGAGGATAGTTAGTAGAAAAAACTTTGAGGAGGCAAGAGGACCAATATCTAAAGTAGCCCCTAAAACTCACAACTGAATTTTTTATTCAGGCCTTTAAATGTATTGAGAGCTACAATGACCTTATGTTGTTTTCCTTTTTTAATTTTTATATTTATTGATTTAAGAAAGAGAGGGAAGGAGGGAGAGAGTAGGTGGAGCAGAGAGAGAGAGGGAGGGAGGGAGATTGATTTGTGTTCTACCTGTTTATGCATTCATTGGCTGACTCCTCTGTGTGCCCTGACCAGAGATCAGACCTGCGACCTTGGCGTGTCGGGATGACACTCCAAACAGCTGGGCTGCCTGGCCAGGGCTCAGTGACCTTATCTTTTCCTTCTTGTTTTCCTTCTTTATCTCTCTTTTAGAATGATCTGAACTTCAAGTGTGACGCTACAGAGTCAGTGGAATAATTTTAAATGTTCTTTCCTGCCACAGAGAAAATTTTAGAAACATTCTTTTATTTTATATATATTTTTTTTATTTCATTTTATTCACTTACTGCTTTAAACGTCCTTGGACACCTTTTTGAGAAAACGAATGTTTTTCAGAGAACATTCCAGAGATGAGTGAAATCGTATGATACTTAACTTTCTCTGACTGGCTTATTTCACTTAGCATAATGTTCTCCAGGTCCATCCATACTGTCAAAAAGGATAATTTTTTCTTTTTTATGGTCAAGTAGTACTCCATTGTGGGAGTACCACTCCTTGAGTGGGACCACTCAAGGTCCCATAGTTGTTTCATCCGCTCATCTATTGATGAACATTTGATCTGCTTCCATATTTTAGTGATTGTAAATAATGTTGCAATTAACATAAGGATTCTTATGTTCTTTTGAATTAGTATTTTGGGTTTCTTTGGATAAATTCCCAGAAGTGGGTATCACTGGGTTAAAAGGCACATCCATTTTCAGTTTTTTGAGGTATCTCCATAATGCTTTCCACAGTGGCTGCACTGGTCTACATTCTCATCAACAGTGCACGAGGGTTTCCCTTTCTCCACATCCTCCCCGGCACTTGTTGTTTGTTGACTTATTGATGATAGCCATTCTGATGGGTGCGAGATGATACCTCATTGTGATTTTAATTTGCATTTCTCTGATGATTAGTGACGTTGAGCATCTTTTCATATGTCTTTTGGCCACCTGTATGTCCTCTTTGGAGAACTGTCTATTCAAGTCCTTTGTCCATTTTTTTAATTGGGTTGTTTGGGTTTTTTTGGTGTTGAGGTTTGTAGGTTCTTTATTTTACTTTATTTATTTTTAGAGAGGGAAAGAGAGGAAGAAAGAGAAGGAAAGAAACATTGATGTGGGAGAGAAACATCAATTGGTTGCCCCTTGCATACACCCCAACCAGCGACCAGGCCCACAACCAGGCACATCAAACAGGTGACCTTTCACTTTGCAGAATGACAACCCACTGAACCATGCCAGCCAGGGCCAAGCTTCCCCCCCCCCCCTTTTTTTTAACAAGGGTATTTTTTGGCTATATATTTCTTATTGCACATCAATAATCACCTAATGTCTGGTTGTCACATCTTGGTGATGCTGCCACAGTCATTTCAGTAGGAGTTGTGAGGTAGTAGGGTTATTGTTTTTTTAATTCAGTCATTCCTTTCACATTTTTATTAGCTGAAATTCTTCAATAAATGTGATTGTTTTTCATCAACTAGGGCATTTTGATTATTCTGAAATACAATTCATCCAAGAAGAGCAGGATAAATGCTTAGTTCTTTCTACTTACTAGTTCAGTGTATGAAGTTGGTAGAGTTGATACCGTAGTTACCTTCTGTGGTGATTGCTGAGTTTTAGTCTTGGAAAGATCTCCCTCCCACTCCTCCATCCCACCTCCTCTCCTTATTCTTTTTAATGTTCAGTTTGTCCCATCTTGGCCAATGGGAACTCCTCTCTGTTGTCTTCTGGATTTTAACACATTCCTATTCATCTTTGATAGCTTTCTTACTTTTTGGTATAAATGTTGCAGGTTTATCTTATATATATATCCTGCCACAGACCTGGAATTAGTTATTCCCTCAAGGAACCTTTGTTCCTTTTTGTGGAAAAAGGTTTTTAGGAATCACAGTCTGGTACTGGAGGTACCCATTGCTACTGGGAAGTCATCACTCTTCGCCTTTACAACAGGCAAAATGAGAAAACAGTTATTGTTGAAAAAAATAAATTATGAGTTTATACTGTTATTTCTGATTAATCAAACTATTGAATGAAGTTAAAGATTAAGATTGTTCTCAGTCTGTTTATTGTAAAATAAATCCACTGTGGATGTATGACCATAATGCTGTCCTCCCCGTGTCACCTGACGTGGTGTTTTTCTGTGTGGCTATGTCACCAGCATGATATATCTGGAATTTCATTCATTTCCATGTATGTTCAGCTTGCAGGCAATTCTACAAATTTAATTTTCTGAATATGTAAAGTTTAATTGGCTCCAAAGTTGAAACAGTATAATAGGAAGTCTTGCTTCCATCCCTTTCTCTCTGCCTTTACACTCCTTTCCTTATAGGTTACCATTTTTGTTTCTTTTTCTTTTTAATTCTTCTAGCATATCTTATAAATATAAGAAAATGTGCATTATTTATTATTTATCTGAGTGTTAATACCCTTTAGAGATATTTTACAGATTTTTGAACCCTTGGCCATAGAAGTATAATCATTTGGGTAGGAGTCCTTTGTAAATGAAGATTCTACAATGGCTCTATTTTCCTCTAATTACTTCATACAATTTTTTTTTTCAAATAGGTCCTGTCTGAATAAAAGATAAAATGTTTGTGCTTGATGTGCACTTGGGCTATGACAAGATAAAATATCCATTTTGTGGGATGATGTAAATATTTAAAAGGCAAGCCATGTGAACTTGAAGAATTAAATCCATTTGCAGCTCTGTTATAAGTATATGAATGCTAAGAGTTGAGCTGTAAGGATCAAGAATAAGAAGTACTGATTGATTTGAAAAATCAACATGTAACTGATTCTTATAATTGTCTTTGGGTATTTGTTCTTTTAATCAAATGTAAAATATGGAAATGACTTACAATTTGGCATTTTAAGTACTGATACTCTAAAATATGATTTCTTTTTTTTAATATATTTTATTGATTATGCTATTACAGTTGTCCCATTTTTCCCCCTTCCCTCCACCCTGTACACCCTCTCGCACCCACATTCCCCCCCCCTTTAATCATGCCCATGTGTCATACTTATAAGTTCTTTAACTTCTACATTTCCCATACTATTCTTACCCTCCCCCTATCTATTTTCAACCTACAGTCTATGCTACTTATTCTCTGTACCTTTTCCCCCTCTCTCTTCCTCCCACTCCCCTGTTGCTAACCCTCCATGTGATCTCCATTTCTGTGGTTCTGTTTCTGTTCTAGTTGTTTGCTCATTTTCTTTTGGCTTTGCTTTAGGTGTGGTTGTTAATAATTGTGAGTTTGCTGTCCTTTTACTATACATGTTTTTTCTGTATCTTCTTTTCTTAGATAAGTCCCTTTAACATTTCATAAAATAAGGGCTTGGTGATGATGAACTCCTTTACCTTGACCTTATCTGAGAAGCACTTTATGTGCCCTTCCATTCTAAATGAAAGCTTTACTGGATAGAGTAATCTGGGATACAGGTCCTTGTCTTTCATGACTTGGAATACTTCTTTCCAGCCCCTTCTTGCCTGTAAGGTCTCTTTTGAGAAATCAACTGACAGTCTGATGGGAACTCCTTTGTAGCTTACTGTCTCCTTATCTCTTGCTGCTTCTAGGATTCTCTCCTTCATTTTTACCTTGGCTAATGTAATTATGATGTGCCTTGGTGTGTTCCTCCTTGAGTCCAACTTCTTTGGGACTCTCTGAGCTTCCTGGATTTCCTGGAATTCTATTTCCCTTGCCAGAATGGGGAAGCTCTCCTTTGTTACTTGTTCAGATATGTGTTCAGTCTGTTGCTTTTCCTCTTCCCCTTCTGGTACCCCTATAATTCGGATGTTGGAACATTTAAAGATGTCCTGGAGGTTCCTAAGCTTCTCCTAATTTTTTTTGAATTCTCATTTCTCCATTCTTTCCTGTTTGGTTGTTTCTTTCTTCCTTCTGGTCCACTCTCTTGTTTTGAGTCCCAGTTTCCTTCCCATCACTATTGGTTCCCTGTGCATTTTCCTTCATTTCTCTTATCATAGCCTGCATTTTGTCATCTAATTTGCACCCAAAATCAACCAATTCCTGATCACCAGTGTTTTGAACTGTGCATCTGATAGGTTGGCTATATCTTGGTTGCTCAAAAGGATGAGTCCTGGGGCATTGATCTGTTCTTCTGTTTGAGACATGTCTCTGTCTCTCTCTGTCTCTCTCTGTCTCTCTCTGTCTCTCTGTCTCTCTCTCTCTCTCTCTCTCTTTGGTCTGGTCCCTCCTGTTACGGTGACGGGGGAGCCTTAGGTGTTCACCAGGGCTGGGCACCCCAGTCACTAGATTGTGATGTTGTATGTGAAGGCGGGGGGCGGGAGGGAACAATGGCGGTAGCTCCGTTCTCCTGGGACCTCAGTCCCTCTTCTGGAATCCTGGGTTGCACGCTCTGCCCTGGTCCACAATAGCCGCCTCACTGGGTCCGCCAGCTGCCACTTGCGTACTCAGGGTCCACCCGCTGCAATCTTGTGTGCCCCAGATGCCTTACGCACTCCCGGTTGCCTTATGCACCCAGTTCTCCCTGTTCTGCACACGCCGAGACCCGAACCCAGCTGCTCCTCTCCGCCCCTCCTACGGGTCTGGATGAACAAGTCTACTTCAACTTCTTGGCTGTCCGACTTCCATTCAGATAAATTCTCTGTCAGTTCTGGGTGTTGTTCTGCCTCTAAATTGTTGTTCTAATCTTGGTTGTGCGTGGAGGTAGGGTGCATCCACCTATGCCTCCATCTTGCCAGAAGTCTGATACCCTGAAACATGATTTTTCCTAAATTCTGAATATTTCTTTATACCTACATGAGGTAAATTAAATGCTTTACATATCTTCTGTTTCCCCATAACAAAATAATCCCAGAACTTAGCTTTTTAAAGCAATAAACATTTATTACTTCTCACTTCCTGTGGATTAGTAATTTGGGTGGTTCTGACTCAGATCTCTGATGAAGCTGCTGCCCAGGGCAAGTTATTAGAAGTCCTCACCAAGATTGGAGAATGTACTGTGAGTTCACACATGGCTGATGGCAGGAGGCCCCAGCTGCCAGCCACATAGGCTTCTTCCCAAAGCAGCTTCAATGTTCTCTCTATGTAGTGGCTGGCTTCACCAAAGCAAGTGATCCAAAAGACAGCAAGGCAGAAGCTGCAGTGTCTCCTATGACCCAGCTTGGATGTCACACATTGCTATTTTCAAGATATCCTGTTAGTCATACAAGTCAGCCCAACCATTCTTTGAGGGGTCTACACCAGCGTGGGAAGACTAGGAGGCAGGACCACTGGAGGCTGCTGCACTTGGGCTTAGTATTTCTGAGACCTAAAATAAACATAAGATCATTATGTGAAATCTAAAGATCAAAATAAACTGACAAAATAGAAACAGGAGCATGGATACATGGAACAGACTGGCAGCTGTCAGAGGAAGAGGGAGGGGGTACTGGATGAAAGAAAGTGAAGGAATTTAGTCAGAGAACATATATGCATGACCTATAGACCTAGACAATGGTGTGGTGATGGCCAGAGGGAAGGGGGACGGGCTGGGTGGAGGTGGGCAAAGGTGGGAGAAATGGGGACATCTGTAATAGTGTCAGCAATAACGAAAAGTAAGAAAGCAAAACTATGATGTTTCATATACCCACTGACTCAACCACGTGATTTTAGGGTAGTATTATATAGTGACGTCTCAGGGGTCTTGTTTTGTTTGTAGTAAGGAGGAGTTCATTTAAAATACATCATGGGAATCTGTTTCATATAGTATTTCAAAGGTGCATGCTATTTCTGAGATTGATTAAAATTTTAAATTGACCCTGGCTGGTGTGGCTCAGTGGGTTGAGTGTCGGCCTGCAAACAAAAGGTCACAGGTTCAATTCCCACTCAGGGCACATGCTTGGGTTGTGGGCCAGTCCCCAGTTGAGGACATGGGAGAGAAATTGATGTGTCTCTCACACATCGATGTTTCTCTCCCTTTCTCCCTCCCTTCCCCTCTCTCTAAAAAGTAAATAAAATCTTAAAAAACAATTTTTTAAATTTCAAGAAGAAAAATGAGTTCAGACTTAAGGAACATATTTTCTTATCAGTGTTTTTTCTCCCAAACACTGAAGTACTTCCTTTATCAAAAGTTTATGCAAAATCCTTGGAGGTGATTAGAGCAGTTTTTACCTATGGCATTGTTTTGTTACTATTGAAAAATGGCTGTTCATCTTTAAGGGTAAATAAGTAAGCCCTTGTGAGGGAACTTTTGAACTTTGTGTGCAGTTTAGTAGCCAGTTATGCAAACTTTGATAATTTGATTACTGGCCTCATAGTGTTTGCACACAATAGCTGGATAATGAAGCACATTAAAGTCCCGGTACAGACATATCCAAATTGTGTTTGCCTCTAACCTCAGAGGCTCTGTGGCTGGAGAGGTGAAGATTGTTTTTTTTATTGACTTGTCATTCTGTGAGTTTGCATTACAGGCCAAGCAGCTCATGACCCATTCTGTTTATGTCACTGTTTTGTGGTGGGTAAACAGGTAAAGAAATCCTGCTGAAAACCCTTCCTTCTGCACATTTTATGAATAACGCCAGTGTTTATAGCAGTTAGAGAACTCTGATCAAGTCCTCCAAAAGATGTAAGGTTAGCAGCACAGATCCATTGCGGGACACAGCTGTGGGTGGTGTTGGTTACTCTGCAAGACTTTGCTTCTTCAACAGAAAGCGCTGGAGGAGAACTCACTGTGCAATTAAATAGGAGGGAAAAAGTGATACTTCAGGTAGGAAAATATGGCCAAGCAAAACACTGTTTAAAAGTATGCAACAATAAAGCTTGGCAAGGAAGGCCAATAGGAATCCAGAATTCCTTTTAGTTTACTCATAAGTTATGAAGAATTATGTTATACTGCTTACCTATTTTTACGTGACATTCAAAATTGAAAACATAATAAAAGGATTGTACATAAACTGTATATCCACTTACCACAGAGGTAACTTAGCAGCTAAAATCAATAACTTTCAAACTCTACTGAATTTTCTCATGAAATTCAAAGGAGTTGAAAAAATATGTCACTCTAGTGCCTAAATGATACTAGTCTAATCTCTCGGAAACAGAAAATTAGGACATGTTTTGTCTCATCAACACTGAGGACTCACTTCAGTGTTTGTCCTTTTGCCACTCAGAAAACTTGAATGACAAATATTTATTTTTAAAAGAGTAATTTAATGGAATTGGAGAATATTAGGCATTTTGGAATGATTATTTTATTGAGTTATTTTCATCCAAATGTCATTTCTCTAAATTGAAAAATAAGATATATATAATACAAGTACATGTTTCTGAGCTTTCAGGTTCTGCCCCATAAAATGAGTCAACAGTCTGTTTATATCCATTGGCTATATTGCTAATGCTAAGCCATTCTCATGGGCACCATTTGCAGGCCTTTTAAGTGAGGGAGAAATCTAAGAAAAATAGAAAATGAAAGAGGACTGGAAAAGAGTCAAGTAAGGCAAATAATATTCATTATGTGTCCAGTATAACTTAAAAGCATTTCCAGACAGCAGTAACGATGACACCTTCATCGTGTGCTAGTACTTTGCATTGCTGTGGTAATTATTCTTGGTCTGCGAATCAGAACATGGATGACAAATTAGAATCCATGCTGGTAAACAGAAAGCTCAGTGGTCTTGGAATTCATAAAGTAAATAGTGTGGAAAGAAGGTAGGCAGGAAAGAAAAGGAGAAATTGGCCTATTTTAAAACATTTTAAACAGATAAAAATATTTAAAAGTAAAATATTGTTATAGAAGCATTCTCTGCAATATTAGGCATTAAGTTTATTCAAGTTGATGAATATATGTTAAGACACTGTTTAATACCGAAAATAATTTAAAGACCAATATGACACATACTTTACTTCCAAGAAATGTACTACCTAATGCAGATGGCAGACAGTTATGCACATAATTGGGGTACAGTGCAACCACGGACATTATATGTCTTTGAAAAGACCCAGCATTCTGAACAAACCGTAATATTTAAAGGCTGTTCAAATTTATGATTTTAACTATGTACACACTAGCATAGTTTCATGGTATTCTCCTCACTTGATCCTTATTGATCACTGTTATTGATGATACACTCAGTTTAGATACACTAATGGAGCAGGTTTTTATTTAGTTGGGATTTTTATTCCCCAAGTTTACAGAAACTATAGTCTTATTCAAGTATAGCATGCATACATACATACATACAGAAAAATAAACAAATCATAAATGTATAACTCAAACCATTGTTTAAAAATCCCCAGCAATAGTTTAGATATGTATATTGTGACAGGTCTTTTTAATGTATTCATTTTTTATTAATTATAGATAAACCAAAAGAAAAAAACATCTAGAGGCCTACCGTATAGAGCCAATTTCTGGACATTTTGGTGTATTTAAAAAAAGATTTATTCCCTGGCTGTTGAATTGAGCTCAGGCCTGTGAACCAAAGCGTCACTAGTTCGATTCCCAGTCAGGGCACATGCCTGGGTTGCAGGCCAGGTCCCCAATAGGGGGCATGCAAGAGGCAACCACACATTGTTGTTTCTCTTTCCCCAACTCTTCTCCTCTCTCTAAAAATAAACAAATAAAATCTTTTTTAAAAAAAGAAGTAGAAATAAGTAGTTACAAAATAACCATGGTGATGTAAAGTACAGTATAGGAAATGGAGTAGCCAAAGAATTTATATGCATGACCCATGGACATGAACAATGTTGTTGAGATTGCCTGAGGGAATGGGCAGTGCTGCATGAAGGGGAGCAAATGGGGCAAAATTGGGACAAGTGTAGCAGCATAATTGATAAAATATAATTTAAAAACTTAAAAAATAATACAAATAAAAATTGTTAAAATAAAAAAAAATTTAGAGAGACATCTATTTGTTGTCCCACTTAGTTATACATTCGTTGATTCATTCTTATATGCGCCCTGACTGGGGATCAAACCCGCAAGCTTGGAGTATTGGGATGGCACTCCAACAAACTAAGCTACCCAGGCAAGGCCAGTGATTTTTTTTTTTTTTTTTTTGTCTTTTCTAAGTGAACATTCTTGTTTGCTCTTTTCAAAAAATGAATCCTATTCTACATACATTCATAACCTGTTTTGGACAAATCTATTGTGTGTGTATCATCTCTTCAAATGACAACATGTTTTGTTCATTATAATTTATTTAATTAATTCCTCTTTTGGGGGGTATTTTAAATTTTAGTCATTCTAGTTTTTTTATAGGTTTTTTTGCAGTTGTAAACAATACTGCAAAAAAATGTCCTTGACTGCCTATCTTCGCATAGCTATCTTATTTCCTCAGGCTAGATTTCCAGACGTGGAATTGCTGGTCAAGACTTGGACATTTCTAAGGTTTGGTCATCATTCAGAAATGCTGTGCCAACCACCCCACCCCTTCCCCCATCTTGACAACACTAGTCTTGTCAGTCTTTTTAATCTTCACCAAAAAAGGTATTTTCTTGTGGTTTTCATGTGTATGTCTTTGATTATCATGAACATTTGAACAGTTTTTTTCCTGTCTATTGAATGTTTGTGTTTTTATATTGTGTCACTTGTGTGTGTCCTCTACTCATGTTTGATTAAGAATGTTGTTAGTCTTTTTTAAAGTATATTTTATTGATTATGCTATTACAGTTTTCCCAATTTTCCCCCTTTATCCCCCCTCTGCCCTGTACCCCCTAGCCCTCCAGCTTTCCCCCCTCTTCGTTCATGTCCATGGGTTGTACATATAAGTTCTTTGACTTCTCTGTTTCCTATACCATTCTTAACCTCTCCCTATTTGATGATTACCAACTATGGTTCTTATTCTCTGTACCTTCCCCCTGCTATTCTTCTCCTACCCCCTCACTGAAATCCCTCCATGTGATGTCCATTTCTTTGATTCTGTTACTGTTCTAGTCATTTGCTTAGTATTTGTTTTCGTCATTGTTGTGTTGTTTTTTTTTAAGATTCATTTGTTGATAGTTGTTTGTTGTCATTTTGCTGTTCATAGTTTTTTATCTTCTTCAATTTCTTCAATAAGTCCCTTTAACATTTCATATAATAAGGGCTCGGTGATGATGAACTCCTTTAACTTGACCGATAGCTCAACTGGAAGAGTCATTTTGTTTTTGATTTGGGAGAAATTGTTATGTAATAAGGACTGAGCCCACTGTCATGTATGTTGCACATAATTTAACTTGTTTTGCCTTTCTCCTATTAACTTTGCATATGATATCTTAAAGATTTTATACAATCAATTCAGTGTTTCCCTTAATGGTTTCTACTTTTTTTTAATATATTTTATTGATTATGCTATTACAGTTGTCCCATTTCCCCCTTCACTCCCTTCCACCCTGTACACCCTCTCGCACCCACATTCCCCCCCTTTAGTTCATGTCCATGTGTCATACTTATAAGTTCTTCAGCTTCTACATTTCTCATACTATTCTTACCCTCCCCCTGTCTATTTTCTACCTACCATCTATGTTACTTATTCTCTGTACCTTTTCCCCCTCTCTCTTCCTCCCACTCCCCTGTTGCTAACCCTCCATGTGATCTCCATTTCTATGGTTCTGTTCCTGTTCTAGTTGTTTGCTTAGTTTCTTTTGGTTTTGTTTTAGGTGTGGTTGTTAATAATTGTGAGTTTGCTGTCCTTTTACTATACATGTTTTTTCTGTATCTTCTTTTCTTAGATAAGTCCCTTTAACATTTCATAAAATAAGGGCTTGGTGATGATGAACTCCTTTACCTTGACCTTATCTGAGAAGCACTTTATGTGCCCTTCCATTCTATATGAAAGCTTTGCTGGATAAGAGCTATCTTGGATGTAGGTCCTTGTCTTTCATGACTTGGAATACTTCTTTCCAGCCCCTTCTTGCCTGTAAGGTCTCTTTTGAGAAATCAACTGACAGTCTGATGGGAACTCCTTTGTAGCTTACTGTCTCCTTATCTCTTGCTGCTTCTAGGATTCTCTCCTTCATTTTTACCTTGGCTAATGTAATTATGATGTGCCTTGGTGTGTTCCTCCTTGGGTCCAACTTCTTTGGGACTCTCTGAGCTTCCTGGATTTCCTGGAATTCTATTTCCCTTGCCAGAATGAGGAAGTTCTCCTTTATTACTTGTTCAGATATGTGTTCAGTCTGTTGCTTTTCCTCTTCCCCTTCTGGTACCCTTATAATTCGGATGTTGGAACATTTAAAGATGTCCTGGAGGTTCCTAAGCTTCTCCTAATTTTTTTTGAATTCTCATTTCTCCATTCTTTCCTGTTTGGTTGTTTCTTTCTTCCTTCTGGTCCACTCTCTTGTTTTGAGTCCCAGTTTCCTTCCCATCACTATTGGTTCCCTGTGCATTTTCCTTCATTTCTCTTATCATAGCCTGCATTTTGTCATCTAATTTGCACCCAAAATCAACCAATTCTGTGAGTTCCTGATCACCAGTGTTTTGAACTGTGCATCTGATAGGTTGGCTGTCTCTTGGTTGCTCAAAAGGATGGGTTTTGGGGCTTTCATCTGTTCTTTGTTTGAGCCATCTAGCTCTGTTAATTCTTCTAGCTCTGTTAATTTTGCTTTATATATTTCGAGACTATATTCTTCAGGACATTCAAATTTTAACTTGTTTTATCTTTCTGGCACACTTTATCATAATGAAGTAAACTTCATTGTCACTGATAGCCCGTGCCTTACAGTCTGTTTGAGGGTATGACTGTTTTTGTCCTTCCATTCCTCTCTTCCTGGCATCTTACTTTCTGCCTTTCTGTGGATGGACAAGTCTCATAAACAGCATAGATTTGGGTTTTATTATTTCACCCCATCTGACCACCAAATCATTTAGACCATTTACATGATATAATTATTGACATTTTGAGTTAAAACCTTATTGGAGTTTTCTCTTTGTCTTACTGTTTATGCTTTCTCTCTTTTTTTTTATCAGATTGGTTATTTTTTATCATTCAAGTTTTCTCCACACTGCTTTAGAAGTTATACATATACTGTGTTTCTAATTTTTACATGGTTACCCTAGAAATCATCACATTTAAAGTTAATACCTGTATACCTCCTTCCAGGTAATAGAGGAACACTAGAATACTTTAGCTCAATTTACCCCTCCTGGTTTATATACTATTATGCCTATATAGTTTATATTTTTATAATTCCACAGTGTATTATTATTGTTGTTTCCTCTAGCCCAGGACTCCCCAATCCTCAGGCTGTGGACTGATGGAAGTCTACCTCCTGTCAGGCAAGGGGCGGGTTGGGAGCTAAGTTTACCTAAGCTCAGCCTCCTGTCGCCCCGCCCCATCCACCCGTCTTCAGGAAGCGAATGCGGAAGAGGTTGGGGACCACTGCTCTAGTCGATGTCTGTTTAACTGTACCAACATCTTTATCATTCATAGAATCTCAGGTCTTCTGATGGGATCACCTTCCTTGTCCAGAAGTGCTTTCTTTAAAACAGAGGTGGTCAAAGTGTGGTGCATGGGCCTTGGAATGCACACTTTTTTAATAGTTTGTGTGATGAAGTGCAAAGTAATGAAGTAGGAAGTACTCATAAAACACCTTAACTTCATACTAAAATATGCGAGTTGTTTTGAGGAAAAACACTAGTGTGATTAAGTTGCAAACTGAACTAGCTGCTTTTCTCACATCATTTTTACTTGAAAGAGCATCTGACAAACAGTGGTTATTTAGACTTGGGTACTTGGCCACCATTTCCTCAAAAATGAACACAGTAAGCCTATCATTTCAAAGAAAATACTCAGAGTACTTGTTATAAGTTATAAAATTTAAACTTTAAAGTAGAAATTAGGATTTTGGAAAACATCATTACAAGTTGACAGCTCCTTGGTACATTAAGAAAATTTTGATGAGATGGATGGTAACATCAACAAATGGGATTATTTTAATATTGTACAATAAAACATGCAAGTTTGAAAGATCTCCATAATTAAGTCAACCAACACTCCAGATGGCTGCTGTGTGATATTACAAAATTGTGCGATGGTAAAAAAACTATTCAAAGTGCTAAACATGTCAATGCATTTTAATGTAACAATATGAGAAGCTTCTTTATATGGTTTTAGATTGTACATTGCAGCCACCTTTTAAAAAACTACAACTTGTTGGCCCTGGTTGGTGTTGTTCAGTCGGATCGTCCTCCCATAACTGAAAAACTCCCAGGTCTGATTCCTGATCAGGGCACAACCCTAGCTTGTGGGTTAGAGTTCTGGGTGGGGCTGTGTGGGAGGCATGCAATCAGTGTTCCTCTCTCCCTTCCCCTTTCATGAGAATAAAATAAGTCTCTAAAAAACAAACTACCACTTGTTGCATTTTGAAGCGGTATCAAAGAAGAATTTACACAATTATCTGAAAAGCCCTTAAAATGCTCCTCCCTTCTCCAGCTACATATGCTTAACATTAAAGAAATTCGCAAAAATATTAAACCGTGGCCAGTCTTCTCACAAAATAACCTTGTCCTGAAAAACATACTTACTTTTCATTAAAAAATAATTCTATCTGTTAACAGGTAAGGGGCTTATTAGTGCTAGTTTTAAATGAATTACTAGATAATTACTTTTTAATTTCTGCTTTAATTTTTAATATAAATACAGATAAAATGAATATAAATGTTCTTTGGGTTTCTCAGTAATTTCTAAGAATGTAAAAATGTAAAACGATATTGAGAGTTGCTACTTCGCATAGCTTTTAGTAAGAGTCCATTGGTGGCAAATCATCACGTTTTGCTTGTCTGGAAACATCTATTACATTCTTATTCTTGAAAGATGTTTTCAAAGACAAAATTTATTTTTCTTCAGCACACGGAAGATGTTATTCCGCTGTTTTCTAGATTCATCATTGCTGTTGAGAACTCAGCTGTAATCTGTTTCTTCTTTTAAAGTAATTGCTCTTCCCCTTCCCCCTCTGGCTGCCTTAGAGACTTCTCTTTGTGATTTTTTGTAGTTTCACTCTGATGTGTCTGGGTATAGGTTCTTTTTGTTTATGTTGCCTGGGATTTGTTAGGCATCGTAAGCCTGTAGATTGGTATGTTGTATCACTTCTGTAGGAGTCTTGGATGTTTTTGTTAATATTTTGCCTCTTCCTCTTTCTCTCTAGAGTTATTAAATATGGACTAATTAGACTTTTAATTGTATTCTCTTTGCCTCTCAAGGCTAAGTTCTAGATAATTTCCTCTATCTTAACTATTCAGTTTCTAATTCTCCCATCCGTTAAGTTTTACATTTCATCTACTACATTTTTCATAACTATAAGGTCTGGTTTTGGGGGGTTTTTTTTCAAGTCTACTAAGTCACTCTTTATAACCTCTTATTATCTGCTGCTAATTTCAGTCTTTGCCTTTTATTTTTTAAACATTATAAGTAGAGTGGTTTTGTAGTTGGTCTAGTTTCTATGGTCTTGATGTGTCTCTTTATTTTGTCTGTTATTTTTTCTGCTTCTCCCTGAGGCTGCCTTGCCTTCCTTGTATGTTTGGATATCTTTGATTATATGCTGCTTTTTTCCTTAAATAATTATCTGCATTAATAATATGAGGTCTAGATTTTAAGTTACTTCCTCTTGCGATTTGTGCTGGGTAGCTGGGCACATTACTAGTCCAAGTGACTTTAAATATAGTGTCCTGGACCAGCACAGCTGAGGATTTATGTGATTCTGATCCATCTTTACCTCACTAGTGTAGCCCATGGGAGTCCTTAACATGGGGAGGACTATTGTTAGCCTTTACACTTTGAAACTTGTCCTGGGCTTTGAAACTTGTCTTGTTTATCAAAACCAAAGATCAGATTCACCTGAAGCACAAATGCCCTTGGGCAAAAAAAAAAACAAAAACAAAAAAAACGTTCTACCTTCATCTCTGGGTTCCTGCTTTATCTTTATTTTTTTTTAGCATCCATGTTTTAAACTATTATGGGTAACTGCCTCTACAAATAGGCTTTTTTTTTATTTTTAGCCTAATTATAAAAATAGTACTTACCTTATGGATATACATGCCATAGTAATAACTTTGAACTCCTATCTTATATTTACATGTAAGGCAAAATTCATTCAGTAAGCATCAAGAGTCGTGTAGTGTAGTTGCTCAGAATACAGGTTCTGACATCAGACTGCCTGGGTTTACGTCTTGGCTCTGCCACACAGTAGTCTGTACTTAATCTGTCTGTGCCTGGATTTCTTCATCTGCAAAAGGAAAGTAATGACCATGCTTATACCTCATTTGGTTGTTATGAGGATCAAGTGAGATGAGGCAGGTATCTATCATTTAGCAACATTTAGCATAGTGCCTGGTATGCAGTTGGCTTTCAAGTGCTTAGAACAGTTGGGTACTTAGTAAGTGTTCAATAAATATTCACTATTATTTGCTAGGCATTTATTGAGTGTCTCCTGCCCAAACAGGTCTTTGGCTACATTCAAGTTAGGAAGGTGGTCCCACACTTGCATGAAACAAGTGAAGAGCAATTAGACAGCATTAGATATCTGCTTACATAATGATGGCATTTTTTAAAAATAACGTAATGTTTTATAAACTTGTGATCAGAATAGCAAAAAATCCTGCTTTTTAGTGGTGGTGATTTGAGAGACTGGAACTGTGCAGGCTGGTGATGATGGTGCCAGGGATTGTCCTGAGTACGATGCTGGTACTAACATTCTACATTTGGATGCAGCTTTTGACATGCTTCTCTGTATTCAGGTTTTCACTGGAACCCTCAGAGGCAGCTATATTTATTTCTACTTTGTAGATGAGAAAAGCAAGGCCTACACAATTAAGTGTGGGACTGTAGAAAGAGATAAGTTGGGGCAGTTATTTTAGAGAGCAACTTGAGATTCCTAGTAAAGGTGAAGGTATACATACCACGTGACCCAGTAACTTTATTTCTAGGAATATAGCCTTGAGAAATTCTTACACATATTTACAATTAAAATGTAACACTACAAAGTACCGTGTCCTGAACTCAGTAGGACAGTGGACAAAAACCCCTTGACATACCCATATCATGGAATACAGTTTAACAAGTACAATAAATAATATAAATCATATGTATCAACATGGATAAGTTTAGACATCTAACACTAAGTGGCAGTTTTAGTAGTAGATAAATTCTGGAGATCTGATATACAGTACAGAAATTATATTCAACACTACTGTATTATAAACTCCCAAGTTGCTAAGACTTGATCTTAATTGTTCTGAACAGAAAAAGAAATTATAATCATGTGACATGATAAAGGTGTTAGCTAATGAATGCCACTGTAGTAATTGTATTACAATATACAAATGTATCAGGCCGACACATTGTACGCCTCACACTTTTATGATGGTACTTGTCAGTTATATCTCAACAAAAAAACTAAATGAAAAGATAGTTGCAAGGAATAAATATACTGTGACATTGTTTATATAGTTGAAACATACAGTTGAGACAGTAGTAGTACAGTATGTTACATATGGCTTATGAGTACCTACAAAGGCAGGAAAAATACAAAGAACAAGAATTACAAAAACAGACCTGCCAGCCTGAGGAGAGGGGCTACTTCTGGAGGAGGGAGACCTGAAGCAAACATGGCAAAGGGCTAATGTCTGTTATCTCTACTACCCAAACTGACTATCATATTCTCTGTACTTGAAATGATACATAATTGTTTTCAAATAAAGAAACTTAAAAAAAAAAAAAGGAGGGGGCAGAAGAAAACAGTATAATCAAAAGACCTGCCACCCATTTACCCACTTCCTTTTTCTCTTTAATCCTGTTTCCTCATCTATAAAACGGATGGCAGGTCTTCTTTGAAATTGGTGTTAGGACTAGATGAGATGATATAGATAAAGTGCCTAGTATAATATCTAACTTATAGGCACTCAGTAAATCATATCTTTAAATGACTTACCCAAGGTCACACAGCTAGTCTGTGGCAGATCTAGAATTTGAACTCAGGTAGCCCGACTCCTTTCACCGCATAAGTTCTATGAATACGATATTGTTAATGAAGCGCTAGATTGTCACTGCCCAGCTCTAGGGATTGGTTGGTGACATCACCAGGAATGGGGCTAGAGCTGCTGTTTCCCCCTAGCCACACCGCACTCCTGCTACTTATTTCTCTCTAACAGTGACTCCGAATAAGTTGAGAGGTAAATGGGTGAAGGGTCTTGAACTCAGGTCTGTAACTATCTCTGAGCTCTTCCACAAAGTATTTTGCTACCAGAAGAAAGTTATTTTGTTTTAACGTTTTAAAATTTTAGTTTGATTCAACTGTCCTGTTTGACATTTCCTTTTCTCTCTTTTGTTGACAGTGTCATCAGCAAAGTGGTTCCAACCTCCGAGGCTAAGCCAGCTCCCTCCCTTAATAGACCCAAGACCCCACCGCCAGTGCCAGCCCCAGCCACTGTACCTGTGCATGTCACCCCCGCCCCAGTGCCTTTGCCACTCCTCGCACAGTCCACCGCATCCCCTGCTTTGATGCCATCTCCGTCTCCCGCCATCTCTGGAGCCGGAAGCTCGAAAGCCCCTGTCCGGAGTGTGGTGACCGAGACCGTCAGCACTTACGTGGTAGGCCACTTCGCTCTGTGGTGCTCTTCCCAAAGTGACTTCAGAGCTTACTCTTTTATCGTAACAGTGTTTTCAGTTAAACTGCAGTATCATTTGTATCATTATTGAATTTCAGAAGCAGTTTTTATGACTGGAAAGGTATTTTTCTTTGTATTTTCAAGCATTTGGCTAAAAAGTATTGTATTTCAGTGTTCCCATAGTTAGTCTCGATAAATAATGTCAAAACATTGTTTTTCTTTATATTGTTTTAGAACATGATTATATACATATATAGAACAATATCCATGTATAAATATAGACAGGAATAGTGATATTTAAATGTCACATGAAATTTCTTGATCTCACATTGAATTATTCACTTAAGAGTATAATTTACATGATATACACAGATCTTATGAGCCAGCTGCCGTTTTCTAAGTAACAATGTTAACTGAACTATTTCATTGGCTGGGGTCCAGAATACAGCAGAAGTGCACAGTAAATGGAAATGGACTTTCAGACCGCAGAGCTCCCGCCCCAGCGTGTCTTCGGAAGGCAGACTCGCCTCGTTGCGTGAGTCAGCAGCTACCATCACTCTGACCACCGAGTACTGCGTGGACTGTGACCCATCAGCTCACCGATGGCTCGGGTCTTCTGAGTAGACCGAAAAGTGGTGGGTTAGGGTCCATGACAGTTGTTAGAAATCGTGCAAGTATCACATGTCTTCAAGGCATTTTGGAGGGAAATAACAAATGATAACATATTGCAAGCACTATAATGATATAAAAGATAAAGAAGAAAATCTTGAAAGTATTGAGAGAGGATATAAAGACATGAAAAATCAACAAAAGTAGTAAATTGGCAATTCAAGGCAAAAACAGAAGATGGAGTACAAAAATCTATGATTATTAAATTGGTCCACTCAAGGATCGATTGGTGTAGTGTTTTACTGAGGCCACCTCACCCCAAGATACTGATCGGGAAAGATGATATGTTCGGCCTCCTCAACCTTCATTTCTTCATCTGTGGTTAAGGGGTTTATGTTAGACTAGATGGTCCCTGTAGTATGTCCTAGCCCTGAAATTCCTGATTCTCCAGTGGATGTTTTGAGCTAAGTCCTTGGAGGTGGATCAGGTTTACATAGACAATGCAGATGCAAAGCCTTCTGTCTCCTAAAAGACATTTTGTGAACCGAGGACAAGATGTGTGATTTGGAGGAAAGATACAGGCTATAGAGAAAGCAAAAAAAGCTGATTTTGTCACTGCACCACAGTGTGACTTTGCAACTGTCACTTACAGTGCCTTAGCTCTAGTTTCCCATTCTTAACCTGTCCAAGGGTTAAGATGATACACGAGGTAGATGCTTGGAAGAACTTAGTAACTGTCAAGTTTTCAGTGTTAGATATTAGGGATGCTGTGGCAAATTTCTCTGTAGCAGCAGAGTCACAACCTTCTAATTTCAAGAAAGGTCAACCAGTAGTAGGCCTGGCCATGCATGGCAGCTTCAGGACGAAGGATTCTGGGCCAGTTTTCTTTTCACCCTGACAGCTGGCATGTGCTAACTGGTGACTCTCTCCCCTTGAAATCAGAGAGGGCTGAGTCATAGATGTATGTAACTGCACACAGATATCTTTAGGAAGCTTTCATATGAACACGGTCATCTTTGTAGAGACTTTTTAAAACATGGCAGGCCTTAAAAAAACAACACATCAATAGAATGAAACATCCATGCCCCCAGTACACCCATTACACGCACAGAGAACCCTTTCTTTGCTGCCCATCTAGTCAGTGTTGTATTTGAAAGTGAAGGAAGAGACCATACCTCACAGACTAAACTGAATGAAATTTATGTGCTGCATTACTGTGAAAATGTTTGAAAATTAGCTTTCAGTTGTTGCTGTGTTTGAAAACCCATCATATAGTTGTTTCTTCCAAATTGGTCTAGTTAATGTGGAATTTGAGGAAGTGGAACTATTAGGGATGCTTCTTACTTAGAACTGTGAAGTTAACTCCAGAGCACACCATCTTTGTAGCAAAGTAAGTTAAAATGTGTAGCTCTTTGGCCTTACAAGTTCCTTATTTCATTTGCCCTTTAGTGATTGTACTTTACTGAAAATGTCATAAAGGGAATGGAAAGTTACTTAGTAACAACTCTTTTATATCCTTGATCTTATCAGCTAGTTCAGGAGAAGGGTTTGGCTAATGAGTAATAAGGTGATGCATGCACATTTGGCCGTATATATTAATTCCATGCCTGTGAATGTGACTGAGGACCTGACGTGTGGTTGAGCTCCACAGTGGTCAAAACCATCGGCTGTTACTGCTGTAAAGACCCTCATTATTAAGAGCTTCTGTGTTTACAATTGTTTTTAGGTAATGGTGGCTATAGGTCATATTTTTCACAGAAATTATTATATAATGCTTTGTATTTTACTACACAAAAGAACTTTAAATATTCATTAGAAATGTCTTATCACTGAGCACTCAGTGGCTATTTTTTTCATGTACCTCAGAATAGTGATGACCATGATCCTGGTTTTAATCAATTGTTAACCACTGTATTTTTCTTTAGTTTAATTTGTTGGTTTATTAGGTTCACAGTATAAAGCAATCACTTTTATCTTGCCCTCTTTGTTTTTTTTCCCCATTCTATATGTTCCCCCCCCCCTACCGCCCCCATTTAAAAACCTCAGATCCGAGATGAGTGGGGGAATCAGATCTGGATCTGTCCGGGGTGCAACAAGCCTGATGACGGGAGCCCCATGATTGGCTGTGATGACTGTGACGACTGGTACCACTGGTGAGTGCTCCCCTGGTGGGCCTGGCAGTGCCGCAGCTCCCTGGGAGGAAACAGACACCCTGCAGAGCAGATCAGCGACCTCCGGCGGGCGTCTTGGGTTGTCTCCCGTTCCACCACTATCCTGAGAATCGTGTGTAGGGCAAAATCAGTGAGAATGTAATTGATATTCATTTTTAAAAATCAAGAGTCTTTGGACTATTGTTATTCAGCCTAAACTCTGAGTATTTTGCGTAACTTGCATATCCTTGTAATGGAAAAGAAAGGAGATACAGGGGCCCCCTTTCCTTTCTTTCTCTCTTTCAGTAAAAGCTGCCTAGCTTGACAGTAACATTGAGATCACCCTTTGTAAACATGTCATAAACTGCAGAAATAAAGAGACAGGAGACAGCTTATCTGTTTTTTACATCTCTTCAACTGCTCCCCACTACTGAAGAACTACTACCAAAATTTATGCAAATAATCTCATTTTATCTTTAAAATATCAGATAAAAAAGATAGAAATCCACTCAGTCACATGATATGTGATAGCTATAAGATAAAAACAAAGCCATTGCTCAGAAGACTTATACCAGTCCTGGCTGAAAGGATAAATGAGCTAATTAATTTCTCCACTAGGGCCTATAAAAGGGGCATTATGTAATATAATCATCTGCTCACCCAACAATAGTGCTACATAAATGAGAGCCATTTGGCTTGGATTTCTGGTGAATATACCATAGACTTAAATTTTTCTTTAATTACTTAAAAGTATCTAAAAACAAGGAAAGAAAGAGAGAGAGAGAGAGAGAGAGAGAGAGTGTGTGTGTGTGTGTGTGTGTGTGTGTGTGTGTGTGTTTTGTTTATCTTAAGCCTTTTTTCTTGACATGTAGGCCCTGTGTTGGAATAATGGCTGCACCACCAGAAGAGATGCAGTGGTTCTGTCCTAAGTGTGCCAATAAGAAGAAGGATAAGAAGCACAAAAAGAGGAAACATCGAGCACATTGATGCCTCCTGCAGCATGGACTCGTGGCGTGGCCTCTGGGCTCCTGTCCTGCTGACTCAGAGGGGAGTCGTGCAGCTTGGCTGTCCCATCTACCACTAGGTTCCTTTGGATGAGGAATCTTGGACGACTGAGGACAAGAGAGCTAGACCATCCGCTCTGGATACTTCCCTTCTGGAACAGACTGGCCTGTGGCCACAGGGTGGTGTGATTGAAGAAAACTCAAGTACAGGTGTGGCCTGAGGACTGCCTGGCCTCCATTTTTCTATTACCAGTGACAAGTATTAATAAAAAGACCATAATCTTCCCTTTTGATTTTCTTTATTCTCCGCAGGGCCTTTTCATGAAAGTATTAGATGAGAAGATGATGTGTAAACCACCTTGACTATAATTTAAGGATGTTATCAGTAGGCTGTATACAGTTTTCAACCTCTTTCCCTCTATAGTAAGATAATCATAATAACAGAAATGAAAACTCCAGTTGGAGTATTGGTAAATATTTTTATGATGAAAATATAAGAAGCTTCTCCTCCCCACCCTGTTTTTAGTATTAACATGTAAAATGTTCAGGCTTTTGTGAAATATCTTATATTTTTTAAGAAAAAGGTTTCTATCATGTCCTGTTTGCTTTCATGCAAGTTATCTTTGTTAACTGACATTTTCTGTTTGTGTTGCATTCTAACTTTGCCCTTCTTGAAACTGCTGGTGTTCTTGTCACTGCTTACATATCATCAACCTGTATAAAAACTCTTCAGACTAGAAGATCTCCCCTCATGTAAATAATAAATATTTATGAAGTAGTTATTTTTAAAATTTTTATCGTGTTTAATTCTGGCTTTCTCTGAAATCCACTGTGATTTCAGCCATGTCTGTAATTACTGCTGCACGTAAGCAAAGAAGGCTAGAACGCAGAGCCATAGTTGGAAGTCACTGTCTGCCTTGCGCTGTGCCTGCACAGTGCCCAGAACACGGCGGGGAAAGGGCCCTCGCAGTTAGCAGGAAAACACGGCAGTTTAAATCTGTAGTTCACGATTTGAAATTGATTTGTTATCTGTTTTGTTTCTGTAAATTTCTTTGACTTACTTTTATTAAAGGACATGTAGATTCCCTGAAAGTTTAAAAAAAAACATATACTGTAGTATTTTGTGTTTATACTGTTTTATTTCTGCAAACCTGTTCATTAATTTTGTGGTTTAAGGCTGAAATGAAGACTATTATGAATTTTTAAAGAAAACTCATCAAATTTCAGGGTATCACAAAACTTTATTATATTGCTATACTGCCCACTATTTATTATATGTTATAGATGTCTGAGAGAGAAACCAAATATTTTATTTTTAATGTGAAACATCAAATTTAATTTTATTAGCATATTTTAGCAACTTTGGAATAAATATGGACTTTTACTTGATTTTGAAGTAATCCCAATTTGGGCCAGTGTAATAGATACCTTAAATGCTGGAATGCAGGCTTTGAGCCTAATACAAATATATTAATAGAAATTGTGATTTTTAATGCCAAGTAAATTGATATTAGTGTATGAATTAGTCATATTTTAAGACCTATTATGTGGTTAGAGAAATGAGGTTTTCTGCCTTGAATGTTAAATTGCAAATCAGTAGAAATGGAATAGCCCTTTTAAGAGTACAGTATTTCGTTGCCGTGCTTGTTCTAGAAGCCAAATTTTTCTATCCCTACAAAGAAAGCATCTATGTTGAGATACGTGTTTTTTGTTTCATTAATTTGAGATCATTCTAAATACTTTATACAATATTTTCACATGCACAAATATACCCATTAGTGTTTTTTGGAGAGCGAAGGGGGGTGGGGAAGTACAAAATAAAGATTATTGGCTATTTCATAGTTGGCTTTTCCATTTTCTTTATTTAGGATTTAGTTCCTTGAGGCATGGTCAGTGGATCTAAAGTTGCCACGTTTAAGTGAGCCCGTCATGCTACTGCAATACGAAAGGAGGCGCCTACATTTAACTTTGCTCCCAGTCCTACCGAGAGGCTTCAGCCCTTACGACATTGAAGGAATTTCAATCAGTTTGTCCCTTGCTATTTCATGGTTGCTTTCCTAAATCCAGTTCATGATTCTATAAATGGCCTTTGCAATAATAAAACCAAAGAATCATTTTCAGGGGGCTGGATAGCTCAAGGGATTAGTAATGGAATACAGAGCCTTTCACCTCTAGGTCAGTGAGTTGAATCCAGTCCAGGTCACTGGAGACCAGAGTTGCTACCATCTTCTGACTGTTCAGTGGCCTGTGTGAAAGGGACTGGTGGTCTCAGTCTCTACTGGATGGCTGTCCGTGCACCAAGTGAAGGAAGTTCAAGAAACTGCAAAAAGAAACGTGAAAATAAAACACCTGTGTTACAAAGCAAAGTGGGAAAGTTGGGTGTAGTCATTCTCCACAAAGTAATACTGGAGAAAAAAAAGAGTAGCTTATCAATGCCACAGACACAACAGAGAATGGACAGGATTCACTTTCCTTAACAAAGACAGACAAAACCCAAAAGAAAAGCCTGGTATTGGATTAGGGGAGAGAGACTGGCAAAGATGACTTCATCGGGAGAAAGACTTTAAGGGACCCAAGCAATAAGAAGAAATTGGGTTTTGCCCTGGCTGGTGTGGCTCAGTGGATTGAGTGCCAGCCTGCCAACGAAAGGGTTGCTGATTTGATTCCCACTCAGGGCACGTGCCTGGGTTGCAGGCCAGGTCCCCAGTAGGGGGCACGAAGGAGGCAACCACACATTGATGTTCCTCTCCCAATCTTTCTCCCTCCCTTCCCCTCTCTAAAAATAAATAATAAATAAAATCTTTTTCAAAAAAAGAAGAAGAAAATGGGTTTTGACTTTTGAGGGAGGAGGAAATCACAGAGCAGCAGGAATTTGAGGAACTACTGTGACTGAGAAAATTCGATGCAAAGGAATGGAAAGTATTTCCCTTTGGAGCACTAGAAGCCGTCCAGTTGTCAGTGAACCCGAGGACTGTTTTCACTTACACCAGCACTATTGCCTGACCTTAGCATCGATACTTTATAAAGGGACTTAGGAAAAAAAAACTGGCCTGGCTAGTGATTTTATTGGAGGAGGTGGCATTTAAGAAACAGATGCCCTCCCTCCCAGGAAACAGAAACTCTTCTGGTGAGATAATCTGCCTTCAGAGTCCTGTGTAGTTGGCAAACGTAATTTCTATGACTGACACGGTGTTTCTCTTCTGAAGGTGTCTGCAGTTAAGTACAGTGAGGATCTTTATCCTCCAGGCAATTTGTGGTTCCAAATGTCCCGCGGAAAATCAGAGGGTATCAGAGCATTCTGGCTTTGTCCGTTTTTTTTTCAGAGATAAAATACAGTGCATTACTCTCCCAGATTGCCTAAACTGCCTTTGTTCTTCTTTCAATAGGACGATTAAACAAAGACCTACTAACCAAATTAAAGTATAAAATGAACCCTGCGATATGGAAACCTTGCCAGTGTGAAAGCTAATGAATGAAGTTCACTGAAGGCATGCTGGCTAACTTTTAATACAAATAGTTTCATGGCCAATCTCTAGATCATAGCAGTCTTCTTTAGAAGTTCAAGTCTAAAAGTAGATGAGTTGCCCTGACTGAGGAATGAAATAGATAATGTTATGAATAATGTCTCTTTCCACAATAGACCAATCATTCTGTTAGGAAACAATTTATTCAATAATCTTGCATCAGTTGTAGCCTAGAAAGTATAAAGTAATGATTAATCCATGGGTGCAGGCCATTGGCTGACACTAGAAATTAGATTATCTAGATGGGCAACTGAACAATTTATTCTTAATGTCATTTAAACCTAACATTTGGTTTTCATGTGGGTTATTGAAACAAGTGCTAGCTACCTTTTTTTATCCTGGACGACTCAGTTTTTAGTTTGTAAAACAGGTTTAAACACTGGTTTGTCCATCCAGCATTTGCTGGGCTTCACAGAAACAGCAAGATGTCCTAGATCCACCTGCAGTTGTTCTAGCAGTCTGGCTTCTGAGGTCTGCTAGTCGCCACTCTTTCTCCATGGTGCTGCTGTTGGTTTTGCAGAACAGTATTAAAATGTGCTTCACTGAACCTTAAGCATCTCTCATACCTATTCTTTTCCTGTCTGTCCACCTTAGTCTGCAAGTGGTTTTAATGTTGATACAGATTTACACTTTGAAATGTATATTTACAACAAAATATTTAAAAGCTTAGCAGGTGGTTACATTAACTATCCTAGGAACTAGCAGAGTTGACACATGGGAAAAATATATACACACACATGCACTCCATGAGATTTAAATGTATTGGCTTTTCAGAACAGAAGCATATTTTAGGTGCTTTGCTCGAAGAAATAGTCTCGTACTATATCCTTGTGACCTGGTCAGTATTTTGTTAACCTTTTGAAGTTTTATGGGGTTTTATTGGGGGGAGGGTCTTGTTTTTGACTTAATGAAATGTTTAGAACAGACTATCTTAAGCAAAACAGCACCAACATGAAGAATGTCAGTGTCACTGTCCTTAATGAATCAACTGTTGCCAAGTGAAATGGTTTAAAGGAAATGCTCTGCTTCTAGTTAACTCATTTAAACTATAGACAAACCAGAGAATTCAAATTGTCCAAAGTTGTTACCAGGTTATATTTTCATGATTCCTTCTCATATATTGTTTGGAATGTCGATTCAACTTTTTTTTTTTTTGCTAGCTTTTAGAAAGGGAATTCTCTGTAAGTAGATTCCAAATTAACCAATTCCTCATCTTTCCTTTGATCTATTAATCTTGACATGGCTATTTACAACATGCACAGAAACAAATAGGCCCAGAATACCGTGCATTGAGCCGTGTCCATGTACTCCTCCAAAAAAATCCTGATTAGTCATCACTGTCGGCAAGGCCCATCGCCCCTGTGGGGGTACAAAGATGAAACGAGACGTGTCCCTGGTGTGGCAGAGCGCTGGAACAGGCAGTTACACCAGAAACTCGGTGCACACCTCAGAAGTGGATCCAGGTGAGACATTCATGGAAAGATGGTGACTTCTGAACAATTTTCAATTTTAGGTTAATGAGACGAAGGAACATCCTACCAGAAAACGTTGGACATGAACCTAGAAGGTAGACAAGAATATTGATAGCATGAGTACTTATACATAAGGTCCAAAAAAAGGAAAAAATGCTCTATGATCAGGGAGACAGCCAAGGGTGAGAAAGCAAGGAAAGACTCTAGTGAAAGTAAGGATGGCAGCTTCCTCTGTGGGGAGGGTGGGGAGTGTGGATGGGAAGCTTGAGCAAGCTGGGGATGCTTCTGGAATGCAGGTTATGTCTTACTTCTCCACCTGGGAAGTGGTTATACAGACACCACTTTATAACTTGGTTAAAACTGTGTATGTAAGATTTAGCTATTTTGTGCTTGTTATCCTCTACAGTTTTAAAAAATGATAATTGAAAAAAATGTTGACCAAATTATAACCTTCACAGGAAAAATTATTGTATTTGAAACTGAATAAAAACAAAGGATTGGTCCTCTCTAGAAAGATAAAAATTAATCTATGAAAATAAATGTATTTCTGATGCAATATATGTAAATCAAATTTCTGTAAACCTTTCCTGGACCTGGTGGAGCATTAGGCACCATCGTATGAGTGGACATCCACCACAAAAATGAAAGGTTAAAAAAAAAAGAACGAAGGTTCAGGGAAAAGAGCCCAAGAGCCTGGACTCAACCTAAGGCTGTCGTTGGTCAAGCTGCACAGGTTTCTGGCCGGACCAACTGACCACCTTTAACTAGGTGGGGCTGAAGAGGTTCCTAAATCGCAACAACCTGCTGCCTTTGTCCCTTTCCCCATAATCCTGAAGATGAAGCTTCCTGGAGAGAGGGCAAAACCGCGGTGGTTGTAGGGACTATAACGGATGAAGTGCGTGTCCGAGAGGTGCCCAAGCTGAAGGAGTGTGCACTTCGTGTGAGCAGCTGCACCCGGAGCAGCATCCTTGAGGCCAGAAGCAAGATCCTCACCTTCTACCAGCTCACCCTGGACTGCCCCCAGTGCTTGCTTTCTGGTCCTCGCAAAGGCTGAGAGGTGCACAAGCACTTCAGCAAGACCCCAGGAACCCCTCACAGCCACACCGAACCCTACCCGCCTAGGCTCTAAGGGCTGGAAGTTCCAGCACACAAGAGGCCAATGGGCCAGACATAGCATGGCTATGAAAATTAACCCCAGATCCTACCTTATTATTAAAAAAGATTTTGGAGGTTGAAGAAATTATTTGTAAATCCTGTCATGCCAGCCCTGGCTGGTGAGGCTCAGTGGATTGAGTACCAGCCTGTGAACCAAAAGGTCGCCAGTCAAGTCCCAGCCAGGCCGCATGCCTGGGTTGCTGGCCAGGCCCCTAGTGGGAGGCCAAAAGAGGCAACCACACATTGATGTTTTTCTCCCTCTCTTTCTCCCTCCCTCCCCCTCTCTCCAAAAATAAAAAAATATTTAAAAAGAAATCCTGTCATGCCAAATGTCAAAGGAGAGTTTACTTAAAGGAACAATAAGGTGAATTTTCACCAACGAAGTAAGGTAAGATGGGGTGGGAAATCAACAAACACCTGCAAAGTTTTAAAAGTATATAAGGAAAAACACTTTTTTTTTAACTTTAAGGACTAGTGAGGCCAGCTGCGACCAGAGCTCCCCAGCAAGGTTGCCACCTTCTAGAAGCTCAATCCTCTGAAATGTCATTCTCCATCCAAAGACCCAAATGGAATTAGGCTCTCAGGTGAGGTTGATTAGCTGTTTAATTTTGTTTTGCTTTGGGGAAAGTGTAGCACAGAGCTGTAAAAATTTGAATTTCAAAACCTTTAGGCAGGCATACTGCCTTCTGTGTAATATCGTCCACTTACCTACCTGGTTCATAAGGATGCTGTCCCTTCAGGCACATTTCTAGCAAGTATGCTTCAAATCAAATATCGTTTGAAATTCAGTAAGAAAATTTTTTGGCTTACCATATTTTTACCAAATTTAAGAAATGAAGTTGAAGTGGCAAGACCTATACCCCAGTTAGAGGGCTTACAGGGTTTTTGATGAGCCATGTGCATTAAATTGGTACTTTCTGCTTCACATGTCTTCTTTACAAATTGCGTTTAGATCTTTATCTGGATTTTAAGGAATCTAAGTAACATTATAATAGCTAAGAGCACACTTTTTTCTCTTTCTTTTTTTATTTTATATTTTTTGTCAGAACCTGAATTTGAATCCTGGCGCTGTTGCTCAACTTCTAAATGAATTTGAATAAATCATTTAACTTAAATCTCAATTTCCTTCTCTGTTAGAGGAGAATGAGAACATCTGCTTGGATAGTTGTGAAAATTGAATGAAATCATATGTAAAGTATTTAACACATGGTAAGAGCTCAAAGAATGGTAGCTACAGTATCTATTGTAGCTTCTCTTTTTTTAGGTTAATCCATTAATATATGTTAACTTGCTCTTTCAATAATTTTTCAGTGCTCTGTGAATTTTGGATTTTCTGTGATCCTCAGGTTCTGGGTCTTAACACCCCATCGAAAGAGTAATCTTGATATTACAATCAAGGCTTGAAAAGCTGGGCAACACATTAACTAGGCAGTTTTCTTATCAAACAACTTGATATTGGACATAGGAGGTCACCAGAGAGAGGCTCCCTCCCAGTGTTTTTCTCCGGGGCGGACACCCAGCTCAGGAGTATACCTATCTCTATGGTAAACAGAGGTGAGAGTAGAGGGAGAACTGTGCCAGTGCCCCAGACCTACGTGCATCCATTAGCGGGACTGTATAATCACTGTTAATATATAGCAACTCAAAATGCAATCGACTTGGCTGGCATTGGCATTTTCTAATTATTACGCTAAACAAGCTCAGAGCAGGAAACAGAACAGTAAATCACAGAAGATAAGCCATAGTTCAGTTTCACCTACGTTCATCAGGTCCATGGTTGGACATCTGTTCTTGAATGGCCACAAGCTCTAGTACAGTCGGTGTGTCAGATAAAGTAAAGAAACCCACCTTACACTTCAAATGAGAGCTCTTTCAAAATGTTCCAAATTCCATCCAGCTCTAGGGATGCACTCATTGTTAGAGCACCCCCTAGTGGAAGAGGTGCCTCTGTACCCATTCTCTGTGTCTTTAGGAATCTGTTCAATACACAAATGTTTGTGTTCTCTAGTCAGCGCACTCAATCTCAGGTCTCATCAGGCTGTTCGACAGAACTTTCTGTGATGATGGAAAAGTTCTATATAAATTCTTCACCCTCCAATACAGTAGCCACAGCTACATGGACAATAGAGCACTTGAGATGTGGCCACTGCAACTAAGAAATTGAATTTTTAATTTCATTTAATTTTAACTAGTTGAAATTTAAATAACCACAGGTAGCTAGTAGCTACCACATTGCACAGCGTGGTCTAGAATATCCACCTATGTGGACGTTCCTTGCTACTTCACTGCAATCCTACCCTTCTACATGGCCAGGAAGGACACTTGTGAGAAGGTAGTGTGACAAGCACACTTCCTAACTAACTATATGCCTTGATCCTGCCAGGGGCTCAGCCCTTTTGTTTTGAGACAAAGAGGTCACATGAGGTCTCTATGCTCTTTTGACTCTAACATTCCGTGTTTGAGATTTAAGAAGTTAAAAATAAACACATTCTGTTTAAAAGGTGACATCTATTCAATGTCTGTTCTGAGATCAAATCCATAGGTGAAGGGCTATGTGTGTTGTGTGATTGCAACCCAATCAAAAGGACTTGCCCTCACATTTTTAAAGTGTCGATTGGGTTTAAAATAACAAAGAATAGGCTTAATGTAAAAAAAAAATAGGATACAAAAAGTTGGCACTGGAGCCATCCTTTTCAGATGGGCTACCCCTTACAGGCATAGATTTCCATAGAGCTCAGAGAAAGGCGGTCTGCACCAGGCGCCACGGCTGCGGCAGCCCGGAAAGCACAGCCGCTGCCGGAGAGAGTGCACTTGCTGACGCCTCCTGATCAGGTGTGTATCTCTAATTACAAAAGGATAAAACAGCATAGAAGCATTTCTATTGCTTCATTGTCAATAAAATGGAAGAAAGCAAGTGGACAGAGTTTGACATTTTCAGCTTAAACTCACAATTTTTCATTAAGTATGTATTTGATGTATCCAGGAATCTGAACCTGTGTACAAAATATCAGTTGTCAGTGGTCTGTATAAGATTTTAGTGAAAATTTCTACACCATTAATATGAACACAGGATATAGGTGCACTGAATCTATGGACATTTGAACTGCTCCCATGAGGTTGCTAGTCTCTGAGAGGTAATCTAAGCCCTTTCAACATCTACTTCATTTCTTGGATGGCTGGGTATTTTTTCAAATGTTTTTATGTACAAAGCATTGTCACTGAGCTTTGTTTCAAATCACTAAAAACAATAGAGAAGGTCCGCTTATTGATTACAAAATACCAAGCCCTATTTGCGGGCTTCAAATTACCAGCCTACCAAAACCAAGCTAGCCCTGTTTCAGTTTGTAGTCACAGACAATACAGCAATTTAATGCAGCGGAAATCCTGACCAAACTCAGAAGATGGTATTTCTGCCATAAGAGGTTATTCACCTCCTTTCCAAAGCAACTGGTTAATGTCGTTCCCAGAGAGTTGCCTACTTTGTCTCTGAAAAGCATATCAAAGTTTGTGTATATAGACTCATCTGAATCATTTGTATACAAAAATATACCACACAATAGTATATGCAGTTCACAACACTTTGTATTTACATCTATCCATGTATAATTTTGCAATTATGCTGCTGATAGACACAAAAGTCACATTAAATGGCTATCATTTTTAATGAGACAGGCACAATGACAGCCCACCACTAAAACAAACAAACCTTAACACAGTGACTCTGGTCTTCACTGAATTGTCTGGTTGTCTAATTTTTTTTTACTAGAAAATCTGTTTTTCTCATATTAGATAGAGGAGTGTCAGAAACTGGACAAATAGTATGTGTAAAGGCGAGTGGAAACAGTGCATCTTATGTAAAGAAGCGGCACGAGGTTTAAAAAGTGTGCTAGAATTTCAGTAACTTGATTGTTTAGACTCAGGTGAGGGCACCAGCTCTCTGAGCCAAAAAAAGGGGGAAAAAAAGAAAAAGAAAAAAGAAAGAAAGAAAGAAAGAAAGAAAGAAACATTAATCGTGTTGTACCTAAGCCAACCCACTAATCAGGAATACAAAATATGGTGCTGAGATATTGAGGCGCTATAGAAATGCCGCCGAATAGTGAACATGAAAGTAAACATTCCAAACTCCCTACCCTTCTCCCACCTAATCTGATGGAGCCACCAATGCTTTACACAAGGGTAAGCGGAGCCGGCTCCCTCAGCTGTCTATCGCAGGCTTTTAAAAGGACTTCTATTAAAAACTCAGTTGAAGTATCTCCTGGCATCAGCATGGCGTTTAGTTGCCTGCCGGCTGGCCCCAGTGGGTTCAGCCACCCTGCAGTCCCCCCTCCCCCCACTGTAATGGAAAGCACCACGTGATCACCCAGGTCCACCCCGGCTCTGTTTTCAAGGTCTTTCCTGAAAGTTGGCCACATAGATAACCTGGTTTCCATGCTATTTATTGCCTAGGAAGGAGGAAGGGTTGAGCCCAACCCCTCTGGGATGTGAACTTGTGGTTCCAAGGAGTCTAGGGAATCAAATCTGATGCTTTCAAGACTGAACCGCCCCATAGAGTGAATCCAACTGTTTTCTCTTAGGACCGAAAAAGGGACCTGCATGACAATAGCTCTTTCTTATTTGTTTCCCTCTGGAGAAAAAAAAGAAAAAAGAAAAGAAAGCTTCCCGGTACTTTAGGACATGTTTAACCCAAGGCTTTGCAAATAGTGACTTTTCCTACATTAAGAATTAATTCTTTTTAATATTTTCATTAACTGAAACATCATTGCACCTGGGACCTCCATTTACTGGTGGTAAACCTGTTAACTTCAGAGACCCAATATCACCTCTTGCATCAAAATTGATTAGTCGGCAGGTTAGGGAAGATTATGTGGTCAGGTCAACTGGTACCCTCCAAGCTACTGTTCTAAGCAAAGATAAAATTCAAATGATGTTTTTAAGAAAAATGATTGCTTTCTTTTATAAGATTGCATTAAAGATAACACCGTAATGATAACAGCACAGAAGTTTGGTCTCTTTGTACCTGCACTTAAAGTACTTTGGCACTCTCATTTTGGGTGGATTCTGGGCATAGCAATACTTGTGGCTTCATCTAGCTGAAGAACGATGTGCTAAGTAAGCAAGTCGTTATTTAAAAACAGTGGGGAAACTTCATTCCTCAGCTTTTAGAAACAAATCTTCATTTGGCCACGAGTTTTGGAAAAGACTTTGCATCTTCCAGTGTGGTGCAAGGAGGTGTATCTCTGGCCACCATATTCCTTACAAGTATTGAAAAACATGCTTTTACCTAATTGTAGTTACTGCAAAAACGTTTGCATCAGTTTCTCAATGTTCTGCCACTGTTTGGAAGACTTGTCTGTGAAATCCAGCTCCTTAGACTTGCTCAGCTTTCATGTGATTAAAACATAGCACGCCCTGGAAAAGAATCGTGGGTCAACCTGGTGCAGGGGTTGGGTGATGGTTTAAAATTGTTTAGAGAAACTCAGGTGTGCTGACACTATGCCATATGTGTGTTCCACATGTGGAGAACACTTCCTCCTCATGCAAATGAGCTAAAAAATTTAGGTCCTATTTCTGGTACTTTAAATAAAGTTCCCTTTTCCAGGATTATTTATCATGGTTAGTGGTTGCCATCAGTCATGAAAAGTTAACAAAGACCTATTGGGTTTATCTATAGGCAGCTAAACAAACATATCTCGCTCTTCTGTTATCTTCTTGTTAACAAAGCCCTATCAGAATGTTCTAACCATCAGCATTTACTGCAGAGGGGCCCTTTATCTGGGATGATATATAGAGAGCCCATCAATTAGTATGAGGGTTTGTAGATACCTGCCACGTATTCATGAGAGAGCTCCTCTCGTCTCTCTCCATCACAGACACGTCGCAGTGTGGTTTTCTGGGTGGTGTCACTGCTCACCTCCTGGGCTGTGGTTTAGCTGTTGCAGTAGTTAAACTGTCAGAGTGTCTTTGGTCCAGGCAAAGCTGCGTCTCTGAAACAAAGCCAAGGACCAGGGCTGCTATTGTTAACACAAACAACTGCATAGACCAAGGTCCCACACAGCAGAATCACAAAAACACATGGAGAAACATGAGCCTTGGTGTTGCCTTTGCCTAAGAATTTTGCAAAAATCAAAAGCAAAATCAACAACAACAACAACAAAATACAATGTGATTACCCATTTATTTTATGCAACTGGAAGTATGAGGCAAACACTTTCGTTCTGGGTGTGTGGCTGAGGGAAAGGGGAGCTAGTTACCAGAATGGCATCCTGATTGTATGACTGATCCCCACTGCTTCTCTCTTTAAAGGCCATCCTGGTTCCCCACTGCCCATAGGATCAAGCCCCTGAGCTTGACTTCCAAGGCTCCACACTATCACGTGTCCTGTCTCAAACCTCTCTCCCTTCTCACCATTCCGGGTACACCACATTTCTCATGGTTCATTGGACTCTCCATGGCCTTTCTCCAGCCCTGTGCCACTGAACTTACCTGCTCCTTCCTGGGACTCCCTTTGCCCTAGCTCTGCTCCTTGAGCCCTTGAACTTCCCCAATGAAGGCCATCCCAGGCATTCTGTCCTCTGCGCTCACCCACCATCATTGCCATGCTTTGAATAGAGTAGTTGGTGCATCTAAGATGATTTATTTGCTGTCTTTCTCCCCACTCCACCTATGGGCAGATAAAGTTTCCTACTTCGAAGTCTTAGAGCTCAGCAGGGTGCCCACTGGGGGACATAGTGTCAAAGGAAGAAGGGAATGCTGAATTAATATAAATGCTCATCCCTCTATTGCTGTTCTTCAGTGTATCCTGAGCTCTCCTGGAAGGAAAGCAGGAGGCCCACAGAGTGGTGATGAGAGCCACGCCAAGGTTCCCATCGGACTGACTGGGTCACCTGTTAAAAAGAGATAATCCTATCTTAGAGGCTGTTCTGAGTGTTTAATGAACATTACCTTGTAACCTATGTGTTTATGATGGATGTGGTTACTGTTGTTATTTAATAATATTGTTATGGCCTTTGGTATAAGTACCCAAGCTTCCAGTTATCTGTTCAGACTTTTTCCTAGGACAGAATTTCCATCATTTTGGTTTCCCCTCAAAAAACTAAGTGGGATGATGAGTCAGGCTGCATGTGGTGCCTCAAAGCACATGACTACAGATTTAGCAGACCTAAAGCTGACCCACCCTCCGTAAAGATACCCTTCGGCCACAAGAGTACTCCCCTTAACCATTTTCTTTTTTTTTTTTTAGACAATTTTTTTGACAACTTTTTTTTTTAAAGATTTTTTTTATTTATTTTATTTTTAGGGAGGGAAGGGAGAGAGAGAGAGGGAGGGAGGGAGGAGGGGAGAGAGAGAGAGAGAGAGAGAGAGAGAGAGAGAAACAAACATCAATGTGCGGTTGCTGGGGGTTATGGCCTGCAACCCAGGAATGTACCCTGGCTGGGAATCGAACCTGGGACACTTTGGTTCCCAGCCCGTGCTCAATCCACTGAGCTACACCAGCCAGGGCCCCTTAACCATTTTCACCTCCGCTGACCTATAGCTAGTCTCCAGCCTGACAGCATATATGGGCACACCCCTGACACCCCACAGATCTGTGGCCCTCCCCTAACACCCCTTCAAACACCAGGCTCCAACACTCAGAGACCCAGCTCTCCATCACCCTCCCCACCAGCAGAGTCCAATATGACTTTGCTGTGACCCTCCAAACCCTGGCAGGGTAGAGGCCCACACAGGAACTCAGCCTGCCTTCTCCTAGCCCCTCTTCCAGGCCTCAACCTACACCACTAGGCACTTGGAGTTTCCTTTTAAAAAGCTGGGTCAGATTCCCACACACCCCCCTCTTCTTGTAACCTCTTCTCAGGCCACTGCAGCCCATCCCTTGCCCATGACCCCTCTCAGCTTGCGCAGCCAGGGGCTGTAGATGCCAGCAAGAGCACCTTTGGGAAGGCCTTGCAGAAAGGTGAGCTGGTCTGAGGTTCCTTTCCCTAGATTATTTTCTTCCCCGACATTTGTAGTTGTGGGCAAGAGAGACCCAGAAAAAGCCAGCTGACTGCCTGGGGCAAGGGTTCCTTCCTTTCTCCCCAGGACCTCCCTTGCATTAGCGTCCCCACTGCACCTGGGTGGGGATCCTGTTAGAGGGCCTGGGGACCCACCACACCAGCTCTTTTGGAGCCTGCTCCCCAGCTCTATCTAGCCAGGGCATTCCCAACAGGGCAGGCGATGCTATCCTTCTGGTTGAGCAGAGCATCCCAGGCGCTCTATGGATAGGACCGGGCGGGGTCTGGGGATGTCACCGTGCAAAGGGCATTTCCTCTGGAAGACAATGCCGCCTGCGGGGTCGCAAAAGGCAGTTAGGCAACCCCGGACTTTGGAAGGGAGGATGACCCTCGGAGGCCCTTAGGGCATACTCCATCTGCAGATGGCGGAGTCTGGCCCCCAACCCTCAACCCGCAGCAAGTCTGTCCCTGCCCATGGGACATTCCCTTTCTGTGTCTGCGGAGCATGAGCCAGCTCCGCGGCCTGTTTCTGGCTGGTGGGTGACTGCCACCGACCTCGCTGGGGTGGCCGGGGAAGTGCTCCTCCAGGGTGCGCCCATCTGCGGGTGCGGCAGGCCCATCACAGGGGAGGGTTCGGTAGCCTGGCGCTCGGGCTGCAGGGGCCACCTGTGCAGTCGTTGGGGCCCGGGCTGGTGGGGCCCAGGTCTTCCACGGTCAAGTTCACGGAGGCCGGGCAAGAGCTAGAGACTGTGGCCCTAGGGCCCCAGTGAGGCCATCACTCCCATGACAAAGACTGGGAGGGGTGTCAGCGAAGGAAAAGAAGGAGACTCAGAAAGGAGGCCGGGAGGGGGAACTGGGAGAAGATGGAGAGAAATGGAGCCGTGGCCATCAAAGCCTTCCTAACTGCCGTTTGTTTCTGGCGGCCCCTGTAAGTCGGGAATACGAATGTTTGCCCTTTTGGCTCTAAGGTAGACCGGTGGATCTGACCGTGACTGACCGCCGCAGACTTCCCACCCACCGGCCCCCCGGCCCAGGCTGCGGCAGCGAGAAGACTGGGGACCAGGTCCTCTCGGTCCCGAGCGCCCCGACGTGCAGGCGGCCGGGCCAGGAACTCGCACCCCCAGAAGGCCCTTTCACTGGCCAGACCGGGAAAAGAAACCTAAGACCCACGCGCTCCTGTCAGGTGGCGTCTCCGGAACCAGGGCCGCCAGCGCGCCCGGGCGGCGCCCGCTCGACCCCGGGAGGGGCCTCCGGGGAGGCGCAGAGGCTGGGAGCAGGGACGGAGGAGAGAAGGAACGTTGCCTTTTCTCGAAGGCAGGACTTCGAGAAAGGAGACAAAAGGTAGCTGTGTATACAGGAAGGTACGCAGAGAAGGAGCCTCCGTTAACCGAGGCTCCTCGGGAGGGGCGGTACGGCCTGAGAAGCCTGTTCCGTCTACATTTAGATGCTGCCACCGCTTCTTCTTATCCTCGGGGTCGCAGAGGTGGGGTCCAAGAAGACCCGAAGGGCAGATGGGCAAGTGGAGAGACCCCTGGCCGCTGCCAGCTGGCTGCGTGTTGGTGTGTAAAGGAGTATGCATGGGGGGCCCGCGCCGTCCGGTGCAGTCACTGCCACACAGAGCGGGACAATGGTACCCCCTGGTACAACTGCAAACTAGTTTCTGTGTTGGGGGAAAAAGAGAATAAAAGTTTAATAAACGTGTGCTGTGTTGTGAATGACTTTGTGACGACCTCTGCTGCAAATGGCCTATGCATGCGGAATAATGGTCTCCTTGCAGAGAGGGAAATAGCTTAGTGCTATCATCGTTGCCTCGGTAACCATCTGAGTCCCCATCTAGCAAGAGAGAAATGAGTTATGAAAAGGCTTGAGTGAAGAAGGGATTAACACATGATCCCAGGGACAGTATGTCAATCAAAATCAACTGAGAAATTACACTGCTCTATTTGAGAATTTCTCCGGAACCGAACGCTAGTGGAGTTGGGTGCGTATATTCTCTCTCTCTCCCTCCCTCCCTCTCTCTCTCTCTCTCTCTCTCTCTCTCTCTCTCTCTCTCTCTCTCTCTCTCTCCCCCCCCACCCCTTTCTCTAATTTGAGAAAGACAGGGGGAAGTAGCATCGTGATTCGTCTGCGTGGCTGTTATTGAGAAGTTACATGGAGGAGAGGGGAAGACGCGCTAAAAGGAGGGTTATTGAAGAAGACAAGGCCCCTGCCCACCCTAGGCATGTCCCGGGCACCTCGCTGTTGTGTCCCGCTTCTGTCCCCGAGCCAAGCAAGCCCTCCACGTCGCATGCTCAGGGGCACTGGCTTGCGAGGCCGAGGCCTGGAACTCGGCCTGGACAGGACCCAGAACCGCACGGTAGAGGGGATGATGGGGCAGGGGAGGGAGGGTGCGGGGTCTGGGTCCCAGCCCTGAAGACTGAGCAGCTGCATTTGACGCCGCCGCCTTTTGCCGGGTGCCTACTACTGAGACTCAGTTTTCGACTTAGGGTTCAAGGAAATAAATCGTTGAGTCTGGTGCACACTCCCCCCAAATCGTCTGTGAGACCCCGCTCCCTAGGAACACCGCTGAAATGCCCACGCACGCGCAGACGTCTCCACCTTCCCCCATCCTCCATCACCTTCAGCACAAAAACCCGGGTCTGAAAAATAAAGGGAAAAAAAAGAAAGAGTCGACTCAGACAAGCATTCCTAACTCCTGTGGCACGGGGAACAGCGGAACTACCGCTCTGGGTCCCAAGGCTGGGTCTGCGGGGACTTCCGCCCTGGCACTTGAGTTAGGAATTTAGAAAGAAACCCCACCCACCCCCTCTTCCTCCCAAGAAGTTCTTTTACAAACACTTCAGAAGCACAAGACCGAGAAGAGAGCGCCCGAGGAACTTGGAGGGCTGGGGTATGGGAAGCTGGACTTCTCCAGAGAGTGCCCCCAGAATTGTGACTATTTTTTTCTGGCTGTGGAGCTCTGGGGTTGGGAGGCCCTGGGCGCAGGAGCTGAGGAAGTTTATGGCTCTCTCTTCTGGACATCTGAATGGCCAGTACCTACGGGCCAGGCTGGGTGGGGGAGCGATCCCAGGGTCTCCAGGTTACTCTGCACACTCCCTGTTAACTCCCTTGCGCCTCCAGCTTGCTCCATGACCTTGACCGTTATCTCGTTCAACCCCCTCAATTGGCAGATGGGGAAACTGAGGCCTGGAAATAATACAATTACTAAAGTTACACAGTAACAGGACTTGGATAAGAGACCAATTACTTAACTTCACTTTAGAAAATTGGCCTCTTAAAAAAAAGTTTTCAGGAACTTTTCTCAAACAGAGAGTGCCTTACTTTGCCCTGTGAGGTCAAGGAAGAGTGTGAAGGCCCCTCAGCCCACATTAGTCTGGGTCCTTCCTTCCTTCCTTCCTTCCCTCCTTCCTTCACTCTTTCTCCGTCTGCCTCACCCCGGGGCGAGTCCCACACAAGTTTCAAGTCCTGAGCGCCCCGCACCGATAACTAAATCGCCTTGACCCTGGCGCTATTTGATATTTGCCTCCTTGACACTCATTTAGGAGCTCGCAGCAGCAACGCAGACATTGGACAAGTCCAGCCTGAAACTGAAGCCTTATGAAAGGGGGAGATGGAGAGAACCTGATAGCTGGAAACTCGTTTCTCCAAAGGCTTTCGGGACATTTTAGCCCGGCTCCAGGTCCGCGGAGCGCCAGGGCGCCGCCAGTGCGGGTGTAAACGTTAAATGTTAGCTATTTGTTCCAATGATTGGCATGAAAGTCTACTCTTTCTTGTCTTCTTTTTTTCCTCCTTCTCCCTCTTCCCTTTCCTTTCTCTCTCTGCCCCTCCGGATTCCCACAAATACTGATTCAACCAGTGGCTCCTCTAATCCGCCTCCCCTCCCACCCTGCAGTCACCCAAGTCAGAAAACTCACAGAACAATGACAACCCGGACCGAAGCGAGGGGGTGCGGCCCTTGATGGTTCTGCTCAACTTCTGGATGAAACTCTGTTCCATGCCACGAACTCCCGTCTCTTCTTTTTCCTAGTCCCTTATCTCTTTTTCCCTTTCCCCCTCTTTTTCTGATTTTCCTTTCTTTTTTGACGGAGAGTGCCTTTTATTTATTTATTTTTTTTAAACAGAGCTGGACAGAATGAGAAGTGTCAGTAGCATATGAGAAATTCAGAACTGCTGTGCTCTCTATTAACGAGAGACAAACAGATGAACAGATAAGCAAGTCGCCTGGTTTCAAAAGTTGCAGATTTTTGCCCAAGAGGAGCACCCAGCAGAGTGCCTCACTCCCAGCCCCAGCACTTATGCTTCCCCAGAAAAAGAGGAAGGGCCGCACCCCTGGGGCTCCCTGAGCACCACACCCCCACCCCCCACCCATGGTGTGGTGTCAGTCCAAGTTCCCCAGCTCCACTCTGGAATTCTCTAAGTAATAATCCATTCTTTATTCCAGACTGTCCATTCTGAGAGGCTTGTCCCACCTCTCCCCACCCAACCCCACCATAATTCTCCATCTATTTTATCTGTTCTGTCACTAACTATACCTTATTCCAACGAAACCTTTCCAACTCTAATTAGTGAAGCTTCATTCTCCTCACTCTTTTCCCCAAACCCTCTCTCTTCCTTCCTCTCTCCTTTCTTAAAAAATGTTGGAGCCAAGAAGATAAGATATGCAATCCTCTATCCAGAATCCTGTAATATTAAAGATCAAACGTGGCATCAGTGGAAGACCAAACACAGAGAAACAAAAGGGGGAGGCTGGGAGATGCTCATCAGCTAATTACAGCTGCAAATATTATGCAAATTTATCTTGGCACAGAAATGGAGAAAGCGAGTTTAAGTGTGGAGATAATGCTGGAAAATTGAATGTTCATCTGGGCATGGGAAATGGCCCAGTAGGCTCCATTGGTCTGTTTCATCTAGGGAAGCACTGGTTTTATACTCCTATCAGATCATCTGCACTTCACTGGTTGGGACTGAGAAATTAATATTACTTATAATTGATACTTGAAATTCTTGGAGTGGTGTGTCCTAAAGAGAAGGAAGAGGGGTAAGGGGAGAAGAGGAGAAAAAGAGGGAGAGAAAGAGAAAAAAGAAGTCACACACTATTTAATACAACATTAGAACTAGACATCTGAAGTCCACAAAGGCCAAAGTGGACTGAAAAATAAAAGACAATGTCCCAGAAAATGAGGTCTCTTTTTCTCTCTGCAACCTAAAATTTGAAATATCTTTATTATCAAGATTCAAGCTTTTAAAATCTGTGATTATGTGGCTGCCCACTTTGCTTGAGGGCCTAGGACAGAGTCAGGAATTGAGATATGAACTCTGGCTAGCTGGGAACCTCCGGTAACCTCAGCAGAGGAACCTGAGTGGTGGGGAGGGGTGATGACAGGATCCTTTAGTAGATCTAAGCAGAGGGAGAGAAGTAGACTTGGCTCCATAGAACCTCACCTCTGCTTCTGCCCCAGCGACACCCCCATTTCCTCCATCTTTACCGGCCAGTGTTGACCGTTCTTCAGTCTACTCTGGAACTCCTTGAAAAATTATATTCCCAGGAAACACACTCCAAGTCCCCACATTTCAGAAGTAAATGTTCTTAAGTGTAAAGGAGGAAGAAAAACAACTGGAACTACAGGGAACAGAAGAGAATTCTTAAAAAGGTCCTCCTATCTCTCAGTAGAAAATCTACTGCAACTCAAAGAAATGTAGAGAATTTTAGATGAGCATTATTCAGGTGTAAGCCATCCAATTACCAAGAAATTATGATCTGACGTCAGGAGGAACAATTGGAGAGCGAATATGTATGAATCTCCTCTCACTGGTTTGCATATTTGCAATGATTGTTTAATCCAAGCAAAGAGAAAGTAATCAACAGGCACAAAAAACTTGAGCAAATTACCAGTGACTCCTGTCCCTTCTCCTTTGTGAAGCGGGGCAGTTGCTAGTGTTGTTGGGGTGGGAAAGGGCGGACATTCTGGGGATAGCCTTGGACTGTGAAATTTGTCCTAAAAGAAGCACAGAGTAAAGCCTGTTGCATTTAGATGGCTTTTGTTCCTTTGGTGTTAGGGCAGAAGACAAAAGAAACAAAAATGCCAATTATTGTAATTAACCATTAAATGAGAGGTATGTCCTCTCTAACTCTAAAGTGGAGGGAAGCTGAGGAGGGTGGGTGGAGAGGGACGGTTCGGGAGAACAGGAGGACCCACCTACCACCCTGCTCCGGGAGAAAGGAGCCTGTGCACATTCTGCATGTGTTAACAGACAAAACCAGAAGAACACACACACACACACACACACACACACGTACTTTTAAGCTAGGAAACGGGAATTGATTTTTTTGTTGTTGTTGGTTTGCTTGGAATGGGGCTGGAGTGGGCATCGGTCAGGGTGGGAACTGTGTGGCCAGAAGATGGTGACGGGAGAAGAAATCTCAGAAAAATTAACATTATTGGTATTTCTCTCTATAAAGATGCAAATGGCATTTTATCTTAACTTGGCTCTGTGCTGTAGTCAGTGTTTATGATTAATTATCTCCTTTTTCATAAAAATAAATCATCTTAAAAATTAGGATCTTGGTGCTGGGGAGAAACTAAGCACTGGTTTCAGGTCGATCTTGTTAATTTCAGCCTGAAATTGACACACTAATTAAAGAGCAGTGTGGTAAAGCAGGAGCGCAAGATTATACCCAGCTCTTTTTTTAAAAAAAAAAATCAGATCTACCTTATATTTTCCCAATTAAAAACTGCAAAAAGCAGTTTCGCTGCCCCAGGATAAAAAATAAGGGCCCCCTTTTCACAACGTCGGCCATCACTTTCTACCATCAGATTCATTGTGATGTATTAGATGCAATAAATTATCCCATGTAACAAAACATTGGGAGCTGAAAGGCAGATAATCTGGAAAGCAGAGATAAGGATTCATTATTCCAAATCATTATGAATCCAACGTTGCCTCTGACTTCTTTCTTAATCAGCTCCTCTGATCCTGGATATGTGAGCAGTACAGATAAGGAAAGAGTCGTTTATAATTCTCCACCTCGTCTAATATTTTAAAATAAAGTCAGAGGCAAGAAAACGCCATAAAACACTGGTGAGCAGGCAAGCGCCGAATGAAAAATCACTTCCATGTTATTATATCCACAGTAAGATTTAATTAAAATTCTCCACGTCCACGTGCTTTATTTTCAGATAGGATTTTTTCCCATCACGTAATAATTGATAGGAATTTGCAAACGGGGCTATTTATTTAGGGCGCCTGGGTGGAATAGGTCTGATTTTTTTTTTTTTTTAATTTCCAGTGACTGCTTTGTGAAACTTTCATTTGAGACGTCTATGGTTCCTCACCACCCAGGCTCCCATTGCCCAGCCTTCCACCGCCCCCCCCCCCGCCACCCCCCCAACCAACCTGCAGTTCTCTGTTGGGGAAACATAGGCAAAGTCAAACCTGAAAGTTGAGTTTAATAAAAATGTTTTGTTAGGAAAAAAAGAAAAATGAAAGAACTGGTTGTCCTCACCTCAGACAATAGTTATGCCCTCTCACCGCCCCCTACTCTACACATTTGTAATAAATTAAATCTCAATGAGTGGGACTGAAAGATTAGAACTTTTAAGTTGAGACTAATATTGAGTGTGTGTTTTCCTCTGGCAGAGAGGGCACTTAAAAAAGTTTAAACCAATCTAAGAGTACCCATAGAAAGGTAGAAAAAATGACAGGGGAGATGATGCTGAAGGCCAGGATAGTTGGCAGAAAGAAAAATAATACCTGCATTTTAGGGAAAAGAGAGGGAATGCCGGAAACCCAGAGGAATAAATATACAGTTTCTCCAACTCTGAGCAGAACAACTCTAAGTGACCACACATTCTTAGAAAGGTTGGAGATTCTGTCAGCGATTATTCCTTCCTGCAGGGTCTCCTTTTTCTTTATCCAACAGGTGAACTTCATATCTATGTGGCCATCGCAGAGATCTGGAACACAATGTTTCTATTATCTATTAGTCATTTACTGATCTATCTTCTACCTCCACACGCCGGGTGACTTCCCTTTATACTTAAAATCCAATCAAGTGCCTTAGCTTGTAGGATTGTGGCCCAACTCCCCACAGGGTTTAAAGCAGTGACTGCTGGTGCCAATTAGGCCAGCACAGTTACTTCCAGAACGAACCCCCAAACCAAGTTCTCTCTTGAGGCCCAGGAGCCTCAGAACATTTCTCTACCTGGTTCAGCCTCTGCACCCAAGCCCAGGAAGGATGATCACCTGCCCAGGGTGCAGAGCTTAAAAGGCCAGAAGTAGGAAGTGTGGGCAGGGGTACCAACTACAGGTGAGAAGCACCTGGTGTGTCTGTCTGTGTGTGGCAGACAGCTGGGTCCCAGCCTCCTTTAGTGCACCTAACAAGGACTCCTTACTGGGAAGATCCCCCTGGGAGTCCTGAAATGTTGGGAGTGAAGCCGCCTCGTTCCCTCTGACTGGTTAGGATAGGGCAGGCTCTGAGCGTCTGGGATCTGTTGCCCTCAGCGTTTAACACAGACATTAGCCCCAGAATAACTGACTGAGGGCCGTGTTGCTCACTCTCACGCACAAGCACAGGACACACACAGAGACCTGAACCAGGAATCAGCGAGTCAGAGTAAGAGCTTTTAAAATTCAGAACGTGACGTGTAGCTTCACTAAAGCAACGTCTTCACGGTGTGTGGGGGTCTGATGTCCACCAATGGGGAATAAATCTTCAGTGGTCTGACTAAACAACCAGAGCCTTTACTTTGTTTATTTCCAGGGATTACTTCTCTCCTTCCTTCTTCCCACTTCTTCCCCACCATCACATCTCCCCCAACCCTCTTGGAATAATTCTCTCTTGTACCCTTAATTAGCAGCAATGTCCACCTCTAAGTTCATCAAGACAAAAAGTGCTCAGCTGGCTTTCTTACTCTGAGTCTTACCCCTGTAGAACCATGAAATTGAAAATTAGTTATATTTTAATTAGGTCCTTTTTCTCTTAAGGCCAGTCTCTTTGGCTTTTCTATTCCTCAAATGAAGCCTGCCTTTGCTACAGGTAGAATTAGGGTGGTGGGAGAGCACGTGTACGCAATTGTATTTCTCAGTTCCTCACCAAAAGGTCACTTTAGACCTGGAGACAAGCAAGTGCCCGCATCAGCAGAAGAGCAACGAGGAGACCCGCGGCCGGGCCCGCGGGGGCCCGCGGGGGCCCGCAGAGGTGGCGGGCAAGCGCGTGAGGACAGGGTGGCAAGGGGGTGGGTGCGCCGGATGGCAGAGAGGGACTGGAGAAGCGGGATCCCGAGCTAGCCTTGGGTTAGCCTTGGGTTCCCGGGGCTGCGGGACGGGATCCTGAGTCTAAGGCACCGAACCAGGGCTTTCCAGTGGGAAGCGAATGTATCGCAGGGGAGGAAGAAAAGAGGAGGGAGCGGAAGATCGGGATCATCAATCCTGGCCAGAGGCGGGGAGGGGACCTTAGAGAAAGGCACAAAGGGCTCCAAGGGCTTGGTGGACGGCACGCTAGGTGGGGTACAGCTAACACTCAGGCCGAAGAGACAGCTGTCGTCTGGGTGACGGACGACCCCTCCTGGGCCCGGCCGTCCTATCGCCCACGAGGCTGCGCTCGAGGAGGACCGAGGGGGTCTCAGAACCGTAAAGGGCTCCGGAGTCCCCGCCACGCTTATCCGGCCGCTGGTCTCAGCCCGACCCTTCACGGCCTCCCTGGCACAGCCCACGCAGCCCCCTGCGGGCGCCAGGCCAACAAGTCGGGTGAAAGCTGTCCCGAGAGTGACCTTCCCCGCCCGAGTCCTCGGAACACGCAGACCTGCCCACCCCGCGCCCTGGCGCCAGAGAACTTGGCTCTGCCACTTGGTGGCGGAATCAGGGCGCGAGAGGGCAGGAGGGCGGAGGAACCGCTGAGCTGGTGAAGGAGGTGGGCTTCAGGGCTCCCTCAACGGCGGGGAACCCCCGCTCCTCTACCCGACAGGTCCGCAAATGAGAGAAGCCCCTCTGTCGCCACTCGGCGTAAACCCAGAACCTCTAAGGTCCGTGGGAGCGGAGGGCACAGACGGGGGGTGGCGTGTCTGAGTCCAGGGGCTTTGGGCGGCTGGAGGCCTCGGCCGCATCCTGGTAGCTCCCCCCCGCCCGGAACGGACACGGGCATCCCTCTGTACCTGCTCTCCAGGCACCTCGCTCCGCCGGCAGGTTTACCTCACACGACATTCCTTGACGCTCCCCAACTGTCCCTCCTCGGGTTGCCGCCCCACCTCTGCCCACGGCTCTGACCTTGCTGACCAATGGCCTCGGTCTCCCTGCAACCAAGCAGGCCCCACGGAACACTCTGCACCATTAAGCGGGGCAACTCCTTCCTACCGAACTGGTTTCAGCACAAGAAACTTCTTGACTTCCCGGCCTGGCAATGGACACTTTTTGTTTTATTTCTCCCCAAAGATGTATTTATTTTTAAAGTCAGTCTCCATACTCTTATTGTATAAATATTGTGAAGGCAAAACTCTACCTGTCAAAACAAATGGACCCTGACCTTTCTACCCAAATGTTTATGGAGTTTCATTTTACCCTTGCAGAAATTTATTCAGGACGGACTCCTCCGTTGGGTTATTTTGATCTCCCACTAGCAAAAGTAGGTATGGTACCGGAGAGCGGGCTTTGAAGGGGAGGGCTGGAGTTTGCTGGGTTGGGTGAGTAGATACATAGGACCATTTTTCCTAGACATTTTATCTTCAGAGCAACCTCTGCTTCTCTGTCCCTTATCTCACTCTCCTTAAAGTCTCTATGAGAACCCTTAGTTGGGACCCCTATAGTGCCTCCTCCCCAAACCTCTACTCAGTATGTCTCAGTATGTGCATGGGTTCCTCAGCCTCTAACTGTTTCCATGCCCATCGTGAGGAGGGCCAAAGGGTAGCAAGAGGCCCAGAGCCCAGTCACCCAGCATCCTGCTTTTCCTAACTTTTACTGGCCAGTGGTGGCTGAAGACCGATGTAGCTGGAGAATGCCAGCATTTCCGAGGTGTTAGCAGAAACAGGAGGAACAGTCGGAAGGAGAAGAAAAGCCCTGTGGGGCACAGGCCCTGCTAATGGTGGCCACCAGTTGTGTCTCTACAGACTCCCAATGGGTTCCCATTTCTCAAAAAAAAATGGGAGGAAAACTCCGCGAAAGCTTTTATATCTACATAGGTATGACCCAGTCAACACTACGGCTGACATTTACAGTGTTAATTCCAACCCTGCCAAAGAAAGTGGGCTTTGTAGTCACCAGGGGCTGGTTACGTTTGAGGCAATCTTTCCCCATCCCCCCAACTCTGCTAGCTTCGTCCACCCTTTATGTGCAGTCTTCGTGTTTGCAAAAGGAGGGGGGGATCCATTCCCCGCTCAGTCTTCTGCCCTCCCTCCCTTTCCCCCTTTGCAACCCGGAAGAGCTCCGCTCTGTACAGTGAGCAGAAGAAGGCAGAGGGAGGGGGTTCCTGGGAAGGATGCACATCACCCAGGTTTTACTTCTTGCTGGAAGCCTGTGTGAGATGCTGTAAGCAGCTGGGGCAGTGAGAACCGCAGCAGCGACAACAGTGGCCAAATCTGCCTGTCATTTCTGCCTTCAGATCTCCGGCAAGTCAGGAAAAAAATAAAAAACAGCTGACCGGCAGGAGCGACTTACCCAGGTCAGTGAATAGCTCTCTCTTCTCTCTCTAACTCTGTACTCGCTTTCCCTGATCCACGTGGAGAGAATGAAAAGGAGGTCTTGACTCCAAAGGGACAGCTGTCTCTGGAAGAAAGTGAACTAGACCTCAGTCCTATTGTTCTTTCTGGTCACTGGAAATCTTGGGCTTTCTGCAATGACCTTGGGCAAGCGTGGTGTGTGTATGTGTGTATGTCCTTGTTTGGAGAAAAGAGCTAGTAGAACAAGGCATATGAAGAAAAATTAAACAGAAAAATAGGAGATGGCAGAAGTGCTTGTGAAGGACTGGACACACATTTTCCACTTCAGGAGGGCAGAGGGTTGGGGAAAAGAACCCAGCAGTTCAGCCTTCTTTCGAAGGTGGCTGCAGGGTCCCAGTGTCAATTTCATGTTTATTTTCCTGTACTTACAAGTGTATATTTAGGCTCATTGTCTCCGCATATAATTAAAGAAGCAGCTGTGTGCTGTGAGATAAAAGTTGGAGCCCAGATGTGTGGGCATCCGACATCCTCTGGGGGAGCCGGTGGCTTGGAGGTGCCTCTGCTTCCAGGGGCACCCTGAGGCGAGTAAGAAAACCGCTGCCTCAGAGAGAGGGTGTCTAGGGTTGTGGGGAGCAGGAGGGGCAGAGGACACAAGAATTCTACTTTCTCCTGGGACATTAGACCAACATACCTCCAAGAAGCCACTCCATCCGAGGGTCCAAACCAAGACAGAGTATCTTAAAATGCAAGGGAGTTGAGTGGATCTAAGCAGGAGAGTTGCTTTTATATACCTTTGCCTCCTCTCAGATATGTCAGGGTGCTGAGAAAACTGACTTGGGGTGATTCTGTTTATGGCTTGGGGTGGAAACAACTCCAACCAGCAGGATCTCCCCTCGGTTTGGTTCCCGTGTTTCCTAGTTCTTTTCTCCTCTTCTATCAGCCACATTCAGCAGGGACCCCTGGGTTGTGGATGGGAGATTATGAAATTTCAAGGGACAATCAAGTAGCATTTGCAGAACTTCTATCCTTTAGCAGCTGTGGCAGAAAAGGTGTGGGGAGGGGGTGAGGGGGGAGCTGTCGGTCTTGTGACAGGCTTGGGGCAGAGTCCCACTGAGGCCAGTAGAGTAGACCCAGATGTTTAATGCTTGCAGGGCCCAAATGGCTGTTTGTGGGAGGGAGCTTACCATTAAACCTTTTAAATGGTTGTGTGATTCTGAGGAAAGGAATTGCTTTCTGCCCATTTGAATCCCAGGCAGGGTATGATATATCCAGGTCAGACTGACCAAGATCAAGGTGAGTTTTGGGTCCCATTATCGATTCCTGCATGGGACCAAGCAGGAAGCTCAGCTTCCAGCTTCCAGCCAGTTGCCCTGCAAAGCCTAAGGTTCCTACTTGAGGAGCCAGCTGGATTCTGAGGACACCGGTGAGTGGCACTGGGCACACAAACCCAGGCACCCACACCTGCGGGCCCACCCTCCATTCTACACAAGAGCTCTTTGCCAGCCGTGGGGATTCAGGGACGGGTCAGTCTGTCCAGTAAAAGAAAATGCAGAGACGGTGGAAGCTGCATGTTCTTTTATTTGGTAGTTCCACCCTGTTTTCCAGACAATATAAGAGGTGGGGGTAAGATGGGGTGCAGCGAAGGGATGGGTGCTGCTGAGCACTCTGGTGGAGCTTCTTTGTTGGAATGCCCAGCAATCCAGGGCCACACAGAAAGTCTGGGGAAGGGCAAGTACCAGGAGCCCCGCGGCTGAGAACTCATCTTTCGGAGGTTAAGGCAATTTGTGGCTGGGAGCTGTGGGAGGTGGCCGAGTACTAAGGATCCTGACAAGGTGTGTGAGGGCAGAAGCCGAAAGACCCAGTGTTCTCTAGCCCGGGTTGTTCTAACATTTCTGGGCTGCACGGAGGCCCATTTTCACTCTCTGCCTCTGAGCCTTTTCACACATAAACGTGCATTCTTTTCATGGTGTCTTTGTGTGCTGACCAAATATTCCTGATCACCTGTTTTTCTCAATGGTTGGAGTAACCAGAGAGAGGTTTAGCAAATCCGGAGATTGGGCGAAAGCAGCCCCCAAGCTGGAATCGGAGCCCCCTTTGCTTCTGGCCGCTGGACAGAGGGGCTAGAGGTGGCGGCAGTAGGTGCGACCGGCTGTTGGAAGGACGAGAAAGGAAAACTCACAAGACGAAGGAGCTCGAGCAAGTCTCCCTGGGTGTCCGTCGCTGCGGATCTGCAGGCACGCGTGTGTGGTTGCTGTTTTGTTTTATGTAACAAATTGCTTGGGGTCCACGAGGTGGCAGGCAGCAGAGAGCCCAGCGCCAGCGCCAGCGGGGGGCCTGGCGGGGAGCGGTGGCCGGCAGGGCGCATCTGTCAGGGAGGGAGGGAACGGCGAGGGTCGCACGCAGGACGGCGTCTTTCCACCTGAGTCGGATGGATTCACATGTTACCCTGAGGTCTCCGGCGTGTCCAAAGGAAGATATGAGTAACTCGTACTTTTGGAAAACTGCCTTAACCGTGCCCTGATCTGAAGGAAATTACCCTTCCCCATCTTGCCTTGCACCGTTGTGAACTCCCCTCTCCTTTGCCCACTGTCGATTGTCCAGCAGCAGTCGTACCCCGGTTTTCTGGCTAACCTGGAGAAGTAAAACACACAATAGCCCCAAGATAAGGCCCCCCTTTTCCTGAAATGCCAAATGGAAGTGGCCAAAGGAGAGTCGGCCGGAGGCGAGCGCTCCGCGCTCCGGGCTGAAGCTGGGGCCGGAGCCAGGGCAAGGGCTGGCCAGGGGCCCTGGACACGGTGGCGCTGAGGTGGTGGGCGCCCAGCCCGCAGGCCAGAAGGCCAGGGGGAGTGCAGCAGGTACCCACCTGCATCTTTCACGGTCTGAAAAACGTTGGGGCCTGGAGTTCTCATGGGTGAATCCCGCGTACTGACCACTTCCTTGGGAGTCCCGGCTGCTTCAGCGGCGTGGCCTGAGGACACCCTAAGAGAAAAGCCTGGGTCTAGAGGCCCGAGCCCCTCCCTAAGAGCCAGCTGGGGGCGGAATCCCTGGCTTGTGGCCCCGGAGGCACCGCCAGAGCCCGCTGTGGCACCTCTACCCTTTCCTTTTCTCTGGGGCTCTCACCTGCCCCCCCAAATCACGCAGGCCAGGAGGGAGCGATAGGAAGGGCGCCGTCTTCCAGGGTGACTCGCACTCCTTCCCACTCACCCTCAAGGGGAAATCTTCCTCTCCTACCTAACCCCGGAGCTCCCCGAGTAGCCAGCCCCCGCCCCCCACCTGTGCATTGTCAAACTCAAAACAGAAATCCCCTGCTCTCTCCCTCCCTCCTCCCCCTTTCCGCTATACCCCTACCTGCCCCATTTTTATCTCGCTACAATCAGGGTTTTTCTCAACTCGGGAGAAGTGGGTAACGGCCGAGGGAGGGCAAGGATCCCTCGAAGCTGGAGGGCCGGGTCAGGCGGTGAGGGCGGAGTAGGGCGGGGTGGGGGGTAATCTCAGAGCGCATCTCCTCTTTCTTTGACGCGCCACATTCTTGCCTCTCCTCTAGACCTGGGCGGGTTTCCTTCCAAATTTTTAGCGGTGATAGATGAATAAGCAAAAAAAAAAAAAAAAAAAAAAAATTCAAGCCACACGCACCCCCAAAGGGATGGTTCATCTCCCAGGGCAGGTGGACCCTAGGCCTGACCGTGGGCGGGCGCGCGCGGACCTCTTGGCCTGACTCCCCACGGGTTTCCCCTTTGACGTTTCCAGCTCCAGCATCTTCCCTTCACCAGTGAGTTTTGGGGTCCCCTTTTCTCTGCGTTCCTTCAGGTCCCCGGCTCGCTGTTTCGTTTGAAGAGAGCAACCAGTACTGCCCCAACCGTCTGCTTCCTTCTTATAGCCTTTTGATTTCACTACCCAGTCTGCGTTTCAGTTCATGCGGGAAAGAGAAAAGGGCTGGGAGGGAACTGCAGATGTAATATGTGTTTAACCTGCGCCAGAGCGGGCTCCGCAGTCGTTTCGCCAGCCCGGCGGTGGTGCCCGGGGCCGTGTCCCCCGTGTAACCCTCCGGTCCAGCAGCCCGAGAGCTGTTTATACAGCTTTACCTGTGCTATTCTCGTATCCAGTAAAAATCCTCGCCCGGCCGCGGTAACCTAACACTAGGGCCGAGGCAGAGGAGGGGGAATGGGGTTGGCTGAGTGGAGAGGGAGGTGTGTACGCGCTCCAGAGGGGGGTTCTCTGCTTTGTTCCTCCTCCCCATGGGGGAGAAAATTGGGACGCGGTTCGCGTGGTCGAGGTGGGGGACCTACAGCGAAGGAGGAAGAAGGCCGACTTCCACGTCCCTGTCTTCTCTGCTGTCTCCCTCTAAGAGGCATTGGCGACCCGCGCGTGGCCGCTCACGCGTGCTGCCAGTAGGCGCGGTGGTCCCCTGGGCCCCCGTGGGGCTAGCGAGTCCCAGCAAGGGTTTCCCGGGTCTGGGACCAGGACCTGGTCTCTCTGTGCTTTACCTTGCCACATCAGAGTGCCCACACCTCAGAGAAAACCCGCAAGTAAGCAGATCTTTCCTTCCAGGCCAGGCTCTTCTTCCTGAGCTCCCAGGTCTCGCAGCCACCAGCGACGGGAATCGAATTAAACGCCTTTTGGCGGTTATTGTCTTTAGCTAATTGCTCCAACAATGACCACTATTAAAGTGGAGACACCCAATCAAATGTCCCGCGGGGCTGCGCGAGGCTCCCCGCGACGAGCTAGCCGCCGGCCTGGGGCTTGCAGACCGCCGGGCGCGAAACCGGCTGGTGCGGACCGCCGGTCTCTGCACCTCTGGCCTCTACTTCCTCCCCAGACTCACACCGACTGAGACCCGTTCACACCATTTTTATTGACCGATCGATGCCAAAGAAGATTGATCGAGCTGGAAGGAGATGTGATTTCTCCCCCCCGCAGCACCGGCTCGCCAGGGCCTCCGGCCCGCGCTCCAATTTCTGTCTTCTGCTATTGCTCTGCGCCCTCCCCACCCCCTCCCCTGTCTGGTCTCGCAGGTTCCCGGCTTCATTTCTGTCTTTAACTGTGAGGCCGCGTCCGCCCAGGCCGGCGCCGTGGCTCGGGGGGAGGGACGCGGCGGCGCGGCCGGCTCCGCTTCTTTCTCCCCCTGCAAATATTTGCAGCCTTGCTGGAAATCCGACTATTTCGCGCGCGCTCCGCTAGCAAAGTCCTTAAGTAAACACGCTCAAATGACCGCCCCAGGCGGCCCGAGGCACGCTCACTCCCCCCGCTCGGGATTAGTAACTTTACGACTTCGACCCCGAGGCTTGGCTTTTCTGGTTACCCTCCGCCCGCAGCGCGCGGGCGCCGGGGTCCGCAGCTCCCCGGACCTCGGCCCCGCGGAGCTCGCCTGAAGCGCGGGTCCCTAGGCTCGGGTCGGTGACGCTGGCTGCGTGGATCTGCGATCCTGGAGTCCCGAGACCCCAGAGGTGAGCCTGGGGCGATACGCTCCTCCCCTCCGCGCCGTGGGCTTCGGTTCCTTTGCGAGACCGGGTTTCCCACTTCCATGCGGACAGAGTCTCTGCGCTCCAGGGAGGGCAGGTGGGTGGGACCGGTACGGGGGCAAGTGTTGTGGCGGGGGTGGGTGCCAGCTTGGCTGAACCAAGGAGAGAAAGTAAGGCTCCATTTCTTACCCTTTCCCCAAGAGGGCACACACACCTCGCTCAACTTGACGCCTAAAGCAGCCGCCTCGAGGCCTGGGGTTGCATATCGGCCAAACTGGCTCCTTCCGCCCCACGCACGAATTCGGCTCCAGGGGGTGGGGGTGGGGGTGGGGGTGGGGGTAGGTGGGCGGTGGCTGCGCTGTGGTCTGCTCGGCTCCGGGATGCTTGCCCCCAGGGTCCCAGGCTTCCAGGCCATTCCTCTGTCCCTTACCCTGGTAAGAGAGGCCTCTCGCCCTACAGGAGCCAGGGGCGACAGCATCCTCCTCATCGCTTTCTTCTCCTCCCCAGCCGTTCCGGGGAGGAGAGGGAGCTGGTAGGCCAGACCCCGGCCGGGGTGTCCCGGGAGGAGGCTGTCAGGTCTGCAGTAGAGCGCTGAGCGTCTCCGCAGGAGGCCTGGATCAGCTTTACGGGCTACAGCAGCGGGGGAATCTGGACCACCTTTCCCCTCTTCCCTTCCCCCGGCTTCGAGCCCCCTCCCCTCCCCTCTCCCGCCCTCTCCCGGAGGAGGAAGCCCGGCCAGCATTTGCCAGCGAGGCGGGTCAAGCCGGCGCCTGGCCTAGCCCAGACCCCCGCAGCCCGGCTCTCTGCCTCAGGCCACGCGCCGCAGCCTCTGTCCGGCCGCACTCCCTTCCCCCCTTCTTCCTCGTGGGTCCCGAGGCCGACCTCGGCCCTCCCTTCCCCGTACCCCTCCCCACTGCTTTTCCCTCCTCCCCTGCTCTGTGCTCCCGGCTCTGGGGCTGGCCCCGTGACGTCAAACACAGTGTGGCGTCGGCGAGACTGGCCGGCGCGGGCCATCAAAAGAGCAACGTCCTCTTTCCCAATTACCCACTGTCAGTCCGGGAACAGGGGCGGACCGGCTGGGAATTAAATGTTAAATACCCCCTACAGGCTGGCTCCATTACACCGGGCATCCCGCCGCAGCCCCCGCGCCTCTCTGCCAGGTCCACACCACCGGGAGGGGCCTTCGGGGTCTTTTATTATTTGTTTTTCAAGGTGGTCGGGGCTGAGGGGTCTCCATCCCAGCGCAGCTCGAGTTGGTGCTTGTGATTTACTTAAAACGAATAATCCTCCTCCCCCCAGTTTTGTAGGTTATCAGAGAGGCGCCGCTAAACCGGAAGGCCTCCTTACAAATCTTTTCTCTTTGTCTTTTAAAATCGTTCTCAGCCTTGGAAGTTGACATTTTCGAGTCCTGGCACCGGCAGCACTTCTTTTCGCAGACAGGCTCTCTTGATCTTCCCCCGGCTTCCAGGTCTGGGCTTGGAGGACCCCAGAGCCACGCTGGGGTTTTTCCGCGTGCCTTTGCACTGGGGGTCGGGGCGCATCTCCTCGTCCTGGACTGAGGCGCGAAGAAGCGCTTTTCATTTTTTCTCTCTGCTTCCATTCTTAATCTCGGGACTTTTTAGCAAAAGAGGGTGTGCGTTCGTCTGTACTCGTTTGTGGAGCGGTTTCCGGTGAATGCTAGAAACTAAATAATTAAAAGGTTTGGAGAGCGCCGTGAGCAGGAGGAGAGGATGGCAGCTTGACTGGCCCTAGAGAAAAGTGGTCAGAGAGAAAGGAAAATCGATGTTCCTTTCCTGGGCCGTCCTGATAACCCGAGACTTAAACGGGCTCAGGAGAAACACTGGGTGGTGGGACTGGTGGTAGTGCTTAATTTAGGAATTTTCTTCTTGTTTCGCATCTAGGAACTTAATTCTAATTTCTAACTACCATGAGTTTTAGGAAGGCAGAGACTCAAGAGAAGCTCCAAATACAAGACCGGGAGGAGCCACGTTTTCACTATCCGAAATAAACTTTACTATTCTTTCTACAAGAATTGTGCATTAAAACAAAATATTTCTTTCTCAACATTTTAAGGCTGAATATCGATGTTTTTCCTTAACCGTATAAAAGGAAGCTTCCAGAATCTCTTTTTAGGGGCGGTCTCTTCTAGCTCCAATTTTTGTATTTGTAGGGAATTTTATGGGGTAGAGGAGTGAAAAGGGAATACGGTCTTTAGTTCCAATAGAACCCACATCAAAATTAGTACCGTCCGTGGGAAAGCTTGCGGGGGAACCCTCACTCTCTCCTCGTACACACTGTGCTGAGTGAGCAGAGGGTGGAACCCGAGTCCTTTCCCGCCTGACCCCTGAGCGCCCCGGCCTCGTTTTTTGGGGCCGGGATGCTGCAGGAGGCTGAGCGCCGCTAGGGGATGCAGTGGCTCAAAGGACCAGGACAGGCCGCCAAGGTTGGAGGCCGCAGGGCCCGCCAATCGCGGCCCGGCCACAGCCTCGCCCGTTGATTGGCTCCTTCTCCTGCCCCGCCCCCGCCCCGCCCTTCGCGGGCCGGCTCTGAGCCCGGCTCCCTCCGCCCGGAGCGCCCGGCTCCGCAGCGCGAGGCCCGGGCCCTGGGAAGGTTGCGGCGCTGTGCCCGGCGGTCGGGCTGGGGTTCAGTGTATGGGACCGAGGATACACGCCGGGAGCCGGAGTAAGTAAGGAAAAGTTGGGTAACTGGCATGAAGACCCGGGCTCCATCCAACCCATCGCACTGCAGTTAGAACTAGTTCGAGTCTTTCTCCCTCGCTCCTTTTCATCCATCGCAATTGTCACCGAAGTGAAGAGCGCACATCGATTACAGATATTAGGTCTGACTAGGACAGCTGCAACAGCTGCAGCATTCATTTGAGAGTTTGGTTAACGCAAAAGGCTGGGGAACATATTGTTGACAACGACCCCCAAAGCAACGCTGACGTTTCAATCAAAGGCATATTCCTTTTGCCCAATTCTCCAACTCTTAGTCATTTCTCTGGAGAGGCAAATCTCAAAGTACTTGGGCGTTAATTTTTTTATTCTTATCAGTTTTACTTGCGCATAGACCCAAGTCAATAAACTTCCCCAATACTGCCCAGATTGAATTTTAAAAAGTTGCTTATTTAAAAAGTCTGGAAAAGCAAGGCTGCCTGTAAAAATTAACTTTATGAATGGGGCAGGCTGATTTCTCCGGCAGAGAATAATCCACCCAGTCGGATAGAATTGGCAGGAGCTGGAGCCACACTTAAAGGGCCAGTACGCGAGTTCCCTCTAGCCCGTCCTCTTCAGCCCGCCCCCGCCCCCGCCCCCGGCCCCTGCTGCCTCGCCCACCACCCCCGGACCCCCCGCCCGGGGCCTCCCTGCGCGGCGCCCCTTTCCGGTCAGTGGAGGGGCGGGAGGAGGGGCTGGGGGTGAAGCCCTGGAGCGGGTTTGGGTTGCAGTTTCCTTGCGCTGGGGAGGCTGTCCCCTCCTCGCTAGCGCTAGGCTCCTCCCTCTCTCGCGGATGACACTAGAACCTCCTTAAGTTGCGTCGCGCCACAGCTGTCTGCTAACACTGAGCTGCCTGGCGCCGTCTTGATACTTTCAGAAAGAATGCATTCCCAGTAAATCTGAGAGAGGGAGAGAGACAGAGAGAGAGAGGGAGAGCGAGAGAGAGAGCGCGCGCGCGAGAGAGAGGGAGAGGGAGACACGGAGAGAGCGAGAGACCCAGCAAGCCACGCAATCTGACCGAGCACTTTCTGCTCTTCAGGTCGCACTCCTCCTCCTCCTCCTCTCTGCTCCCTGCTACCCAGGTTGGTACGGGCAACTTTTTTTTTTTTTTTTTTAAGTTTGATCTCCCTCCTTCCTCTGCGTTTGGGAAAACTTTAAAACATTTAACTCAACGCTCCTCTCTTGGAGACTTTGTAGAGGCCGGAGGAAAGGTCCTGGGACCTGTACCCCGGAGGGAGGGAGCTGTCGTCCTAGTTTGAAAGCCTCCGTCAGTGCCGGGCTCCCGGGAAAGCTGGACGGTCGGGGTGTCTTTGGGAGCGGTTCTCTCCCGGGTTGCACCCGGGTTTTCTGAGCTCCGTAGGAGGGGCGCGCGTGTGCGCGTGTGTGTGCGTGTCCAGGGGCGCGGGCGCGGACCGGCGGCTCGAGGGCAGGTAGTGCCACTTCATAAACTCAGGTGCCAAGGTACTTAGGAACTCATCCAGGTCTCCCCTTCTCTCCTATGCAGGTGACGTGAGAAGGAACCCAGGCTCGGAGCCGCTGCAGAGGAGCTTCACTAGCAGAATCCCAGCTTTCCTCGCTCCCTCTCTAACAATTTGGTCCCCCTTTTATCCATCCGTACTTGTTTTTTGGAATTTTTCTTTTCCTTTCTCTTCCCTTTGCTAGGCTACCACCCAAAAGATTTTTTTTGAAAATCTCCTTTGCCCACCTTATCTTCCCACCTTCCCCATTCCTCCATTGAAAACAAATCATTAGACGACCCCCGCTCCTCCGACGGCAAGCTCACCTGCATAGCCTCGGAGCCCCAATCGCCTGACCTCCCAGACCGACCGCCCTCCCTCTCCACGCGCGGGTTCCGGGCCCGGCGAGAGGGCGCGAGCGCAGCCGGGGCCATGGAGGTGACGGCAGACCAGCCGCGCTGGGTGAGCCACCACCACCCCGCGGTCCTCAACGGGCAGCACCCGGACACGCACCACCCGGGCCTTGGCCACTCCTACATGGACCCGGCGCAGTACCCCCTGCCCGAGGAAGTGGATGTACTTTTTAACATCGACGGTCAAGGCAACCACGTCCCGTCCTACTACGGAAACTCCGTGAGGGCCACGGTGCAGAGGTACCCTCCGACCCACCACGGTGAGTCTACCCCGGATGCGGAGACCCTACGCGGCCGCCCCTGCTGCCCAGGTCGGAGAGGAAGGGAGGGACCTGGAGTGGGGAGACCCGGCCGAAGCCTCCAAGCGCAGTTACAGCTTCATTTAAAAAAAACTGGGGGCCGGAAATGGGCGAGGAAGCCGTCTCGATCGTCATGAAAGTGTGTTTTTCACAACAGTCACCGAGGCGCCTCTCGGCGGCTGGAGTCCCCGGGGCCTGGCGCTCACCTGGCGGGCGCTGGGCTGCAGTTCAGACTCCCGGAGCGGCTTCAGGTGGGGGCCTCGGAGGGCCCAGGCGCCGGGAGCGAGGCTCTGCCTCCGCAGCCACGGCTTCCTAGCCGGCAGCCGGCGCTGGCTCTACCCGGCTCAGACTCTGTTCTTCCAAAGGGTTCGCTCCCCCAGTTATCCCGTTGTTCTGCCTGCGAGCACATTTCCAGAAAGGCCCGAGAGGCGTCTTTCTTCACATCCCTGATTTTGACCTCTCCCCAAAGCTAGTGCATTAGGTGTCTAGGCAGGTCTGCTACCTCTGGGCTCGGCCCAATGGCATTCTGGTGCTTGAAGGGGTTTCGGTGGAAAGACAACTATCCTAAGGTCGAGAAATACGCAGTTTCCTAGATTCCCGGCTGCACAGAATTTTCCTGCGGCTTTGCTTTAGGTTGCCTCATTGCTGCTCCCGCAATTCTGGCCTTCCTCTCTCCTCCGGCCTACAACAGTCCATTCGGCTCCCAGAGAAGGTTGAGGATCCACCGGGGTTTCTTTTTACGGAGGAACGATTACAATGGCTTTGCCCTTTTTTTCTTTCTCTTTCACCTTGAGAAGTTTGGGAGTTTTGAAATGTTAAAAAGAAACCCAGCCTTGTAGGGGCAAACCAACGCTTCTCGGGGGCATGGGTATTTTAAAAGGAGATACAGCAGCAAAGTTTCACGCTGAGAAAATGTGAGGCTCTCTCAGTCCCTCCGGACAGAGCAGAGGTCTGCCCTCGTCTCCTACTTAGAGCGGAGGTTGGCTCGGGTGACAGAGCCCCTCCGGCACCAGGCGTCCTCCGCCCCACTGTCACCAGGTTTAAACAATTGTTTCTGCGGATGGGGCGCTCTTTGCCCTTGTTCTGTGCAGATCAGCAGTTAGGTGGAAATGCGTGAATGCAGACTTGATACTATTTACTATACTACTTCCTGCATAATCTGAATCTTGACCCTTAATGTTCAGAGAATTCTCCTTCCCTTCCTCTCTCCTCCCCTTCCTCTCTCTTAAAATTTTAGTTTCAGTATTGTTCTTAATGGTTAAAATAGAACGTCAAAAGCTGATGCAGGTACTGGATTAAAAGATCAATGTGTGTGGATTTGAACTTGCAGTTTAAATTTACCCCTCTCAGAGGGTATGGACTTGTTTGGGTTATAGCCTTCATACTTACACAGTTTGGGAACCTTCAAACTGTGTATGAGTGAAAGCACACATAAACTGGAATTTTGTGTGTCAGGATCTTGGGTAAAAACACCACACTGATGCAATCACAACTTTGAGGACATCTGGGTCTTAATTTATTTTCTTCTATAGGATTTGGGAGGGTGAGAAAGGCACCCCAGGGTACACTCCTGAAAACTTTCTCCAGCAGCCTGACTGCTAACAATTTCCCTGCAAATACCATTTCAGGCCCTGCCAGTTATGAGCAAGCACTGAAGTAAGGTTCCATGGAAGTAACCCTAAGAAGCCCCCCTGTCCTCTCTTCCCAGCCCTTTCCTTCCTGCTCTGGGCACCCAGAGCTGGGCACTGCTGCTGGCCTCTCTGCAGGCCAGTGGATTTTGTCCAGTGCTTGTGTGACCAAGCTCAGCCCTTCAGGCCTCATCACTCACAGCCGACTCTTATCAGGTTGGCTGGGACCGTGTCTAGGATGGGGGACCCCAGGCCATTGAAGGAAGACAATAAATCAAGTCAGGTTCTAGAGAGGGGTCTCAGGGGATGAGATTTAGAAAGTGTATCTGGAGAGGCCAATAAGCCAAAGGGCCCTTCCTCACTCCATCGCAGCACCTCTCGGGTGTCAGACACAGGCCCTTTATTCCGTGGGGTTTGATGGAATGTTTGTGTGGGAGAGAGGGGTGAAGTGTGTGCTGGCCAAGGTACTCAAGCACTGCTCGGAGTGGAGGCAGTGGACCTGCGACCAGGTCCAGGCCGTGTTTGGGGTTTTCCCGACAGGGAAGCTGGGGTGAAGCGTAGAATCTGCAAGTGGTCTTCGGGCGTTGGAGCTGCTCTCACCAGCCTGTCTTTCTCCTGTCCTTTCTCACAGGGAGCCAGGTGTGCCGCCCGCCACTGCTGCACGGATCCCTTCCCTGGCTGGATGGCGGCAAAGCCCTGGGCGGCCACCACACCGCTTCACCTTGGAACCTCAGCCCCTTCTCCAAGACGTCCATCCACCACGGCTCCCCGGGGCCCCTCTCGGTCTATCCCCCGGCCTCATCCTCCTCCTTGTCGGCGGGCCACTCCAGCCCACACCTCTTCACCTTCCCGCCAACCCCACCGAAGGATGTCTCCCCGGACCCGTCCCTGTCCACGCCTGGCTCAGCCGGCTCGGGACGGCAGGACGAGAAGGAGTGTATCAAGTACCAGGTGCCGCTGCCCGACAGCATGAAGCTCGAGTCGTCGCACTCTCGGGGCAGCATGACCACCCTGGGAGGGGCAGCCTCGTCGGCACACCACCCCATCACCACCTACCCACCCTACGTTCCAGAATACAGCTCCGGACTCTTCCCCCCCAGCAGCCTGCTGGGAGGCTCTCCCACCGGCTTCGGGTGCAAGTCGAGGCCTAAGGCAAGATCCAGCACAGGTAGGAGCCTGCTCGCCCCTGGGGTCCCTTCTCCTTTGCCTCTTGCGTCTCCTAAGTCCAGGGTAGGGAAAGGAGAGCCCAGTCTGGCCCTGCTGGGTGCGTTCCAGACCCCTCTGAGATTTGATTTCTTCCCATTCTAACAGCGCAAAGAATGAGGTGTGTCTCTCCTCCTCCAGTCTTCAGAGCAGAGGGGCAGTGGGATCTAATTAAACCCCCAATGAGCTGAGGAAGGAAAGAGACAAACCCAAACACAAACCCTCCCCTGCCTGCTGGGGGACTTCTGGGTTCTGCCAGTAACCTTCACTCAGTTTCCAAGACCAAATGGAAGGCGAGGGAATAACTCTTTAGTGTTTAATGCTAAAACGAAACCTCCTGAAACCTAAACAAACACAGGTTCCTCCTCTGACCCTTCCTGGCCTCTGGGTCCCTTTGACTGTTCCTCTTGGCCCAGCTCAAACAGGGTCATTCAGTGAACAGAGGACAGCCCTTTATACAGACATGTATAAATAAAGTGTGTATATATATTTTTCCAGTGGGCATGACCCTGCAAAAGCAGCCCACATATTCTTTGCATGGAAAAGGGGGCTCTCATAGTAACCCCTGGGACAGCAAGGCAGGCTCTGCCCCAGGGAAATGGCTGCATGTAGATCGAAAGTAGACAAGTGCCAGTTACCTGCAGCCCAGGCAGGGGCAGGGAGGTGTCTCAGGACGTAGTCCTCTACTGATCGGAAGCCAGAGGAGGTGGGAAGGACTGCAAAAGATCTCCAGGTGTGTGTGTGTGTGCTTCCTCTGCTCACCCTCTCTCCAAAAAGCACACCCTGCCTTAACAGCTCACTGCTTTTTTATTGATTCTGTTGATGCAGACACTTGCATTAACGCCTCCCACCAACCCACAAAAAGTACTTTTTCTTTAAAACTGAAATAACCCACGACCAATTTTGTTTCTAACTGAAGCAGTTGAATCAGAAAGTTCAGGATTCTCTTGAGATGAGATTTAGTTATGTTTTTAGAGATGATTTGGTGGAGACTGTGTGTCTCCTTGGGTGGGTGTGTCCATTTCAGGGTGGGCAACTCGGCCCTGGTCCTTTCCAACAGTCTTGCCTCTGTCCTCTGTCTATGGAGTTTCTATATACAAAGAAGTAAGGAGAGACCGCTTGTCGTCTCTGGGCGAGACGAGCAGTCTAGAAACGGAGCTGGCAAAACCCTGTTTAGAAAACCTGTGAGGGAGGGCTCTGGGCACCCAGTGACCATGGGATCGGTTTTCAGGGTTTTTTTCCAGGGTGACATTCACTCCGACTGCCTGGGCAGGACTGTCTCTATTTAGTTGATATGTTTTAGCTAATCCAATTATTTTCAGACTGCTGCACGCGACAGTTGCATTGTTTATCCCGCGCCAGGAACTTTAATAGAGTCCGGATGCGGTTAGGCTGACAGAAGAACTCAAACCTGCATGTTCAGTACATGAAAGTCGGCAGAGGGAGAGGGAGGTAGGCTGCTGGTGGAGTTAGAGAGAAAGCAAGAGGGAGAGCGCCCCGGAGAGTGGCCGGGCTGCCGGGTCAGAGGCAGGGGGAGTGGCGTGGAGTGGAGGGTTCCACGGAAATGGGGTGCAGCATTTAGCAGAAAACCCGGGACTAGATCCAGGCTTGAGGGCCGATTGCAAAGAAAGCAGACCTCTGTACTTTGAGGTAGTGATGGGATTTTATTTTTAAGTTCTCTTTTCTGGTAGGGCTAAAAGTTTGGGGGGAAGATTGTGGTATTTGAGGCTGGTGTGGTAGTTGTGTGTGGGGGAAGGGGCAGAGTACCTTTCCCAAAGCCTCTGGTTTCTCTGCCCTCATTTCCATGTTTGATCTCCCTCCCTCCCCCAACACACACACCTTCGGCCCTCCATTCAGTCTTTTCCTTTCTCTCATCTCTTTCCTTGAGCCTGTGAACATGAATATTTGGGAGGGGGTGGGGGGTACGCTGCGGTTTCTCCGAACCAGAATCAGGGTACCCATATACTTATTTTATTTTATTTTTTTGGTGGGGGCAGAAATGAGATGATTTAAATTTGGCTTTTTACTTCCTCCTCTTATTCCTTTCTCACAGTCAAAAAAAAAAAAAAACAACAAAAAAAAACCAAGGCCAGCACACCTGGGCAGCAAGGGCGCTGGTACTTTTGGGAGTGTGGGAGCAGGGAGAGGAAGTTTCTAGACCCTCTTCTGTGTAAAGAGGGTGGAAGTGGTGGGAATTCTTGAGGAGGGGATTCTCTTGGTTTTAGTGGTTGCTTTTTTTTTTTTAACCTCTTCTTTGCACTTGCCAAAGGAGGAGACGAGAAGAGAGGGTTGTCGCATTTTGGAGAAACGGTTGAGCTGTGGTTAGGGCACCTATTGCTTTTCTAACCAGGGCTGGCGCCTAGGATATGTCTTTGCAAACAAAAGACAAAGCCTTTTTGCAAATGGCCAGTTCTGAGCTCCCCTCCTGTGGGCATCTCACTGTACCCCCCTCTTCACAGCCGCCAGCCACTGCTCCCTGCCCCTGACATTCAGCCTCGTTTCAGGATTTCAGTAGGAGGCGAAGGGGTGTTTGAAAATGGCTGTTGAATGTCAAGAGGCCGCGCAGCTTTGTGGTTCTTGTCACCTAAGAGAGAGGTGTCTGTGCGAGCTGCTCACACCAGGCAGCCGGTGAGGAACAGGAAAGAAAGCAGGAGACGGTCAGGGCCTCCATTAGGAAAATTGGTTGTTTGCTGAAGTCACAGACTGGAGGCAACAAGGAGAAAAGAAAAAAAATAAGTGAAACCCACACAAAGTAATCGCAAACTTGCGGAGTGAATCAAGACAGAAAATTGCTCTACTGAGCAGAGCCTTGCTGGGGAGGCAGCCGTTGCTAGTTCTTAAGGTCCCTCTGAAAAGGAAGCTGTCATCCTCTCCACTGCTTGACAAAGGAGAGGAAATCAGACTAATCTCACACCCTGGGAGATCCCCCCAGCCCAAGGTGCTCATGAGCAGGGCATCCAGCCCTGAGCCACCGCTAGTGGGGTGAGAAGGGAGTCAGAGAAACCTCGCAGCAGCTCTGCCAGTGCCCAAGTAGGAAAGGGACAAAATGTCTGGGGACCTGAGAGGCCCCTGTCTTGGTAGGTTGGGGAATGGGCAGCCCAGCCAGTCCAGGGCGGCACCCCTGTCACCAGAAGGGACTTGCCTGCCTCCTGGCTCAGGCAGCCCCTGGCACCTCCTCACCTACGCCTACGTGCCCCTTCCTCCTTCCTCCATGCCTTCCCCACATCCGCTGGCCACAGCCCACGGGCTTGGACCCCAGTGAAAGGTGTCTGGATACAGTTCAGTCCAAAGCCTGTTTTGAGGACTGGTGGAAGCAGCTGGGTCCCTAGAGAGTGGTTTTGGCACATCAGGACCACGTTTTTGTCGATAATCCCCGGGGTTCTTGGAGGGTCTGTGTAGACTGCAGGTTAACAAGAACCTTTTCAATTTGGAGCAAAAGAAGTAATAATAACATCTCTCTTAACTTCTAAATTTTTTTTTAAACAAAATGAACAAAAACAACTCAGCACCATCATGGACTCCAAAGTGAAAGGAGGCAAAACCTTCTTCCCTTCATAATCTAAAAGTCCTTTTCCTTCTCCAGATTTGGCCCTGGAGAAAAGCATAAGTCACAGGTGTAAGCTCTCCATTCCCTGATTCCCTCATACTTGGTCTGGGGGTCCCTAAAGGTAGAACAGACCCCAGCTCCCAGGCCAGCCTTGCTCCCCCTGTGAGGAGTCAAGGTTCCTCCGTGCCCTGTTGGGTTTTCCTTGCCTAGCCCTGCCTGTCTTCCTGGTAGTTTTGAGTTAGCTAATTGATCTCTTAAAATAACCTGTAGGGGCTCATCTTTCTCTCCTACCACCCCCCAAAACCTCCCTCTCAGCACCCCAAAGAAAACAAAACCATGTTCTTCCTCTCCCTTCCTCTGGGAAGTCCAGCTAGTGGGGCCACTGGCTCCTTCAGGGTTGGGACCCGGCTCCCCTTATGGAGGGTATGGTCCTTTGCGGGTCCCATCTCAGGGCAGCCAGGTGAGGAGAGCAGCCCCCAACAGAGGGACAGTCTTACCCAGAAACCATCCTCCTGCAGAAGTTGAAAAGCAGTCAGTAAGCAAACTGCCCCTGTGTCCTAAGATAGTATTTTGAGGGATCCCCTTCTGGACCCTTTCCCTCAGGTGGTGGGTCTGGCTCACTCTCCTGCCCCTGGAGTGAATGCTGCCCTAACCTGGCCTGGCCGGTTTTTGTTTATTTTTGTTTGTTTTTTTTTTTTGTAGAAAGAGCAACTGCAGGCAGGCTTTGGTTAATGAGCCGACCAAGAGCTCTCCCCACCCCCTTCCCTAACTAGCCTGTTCTTCTGATCTTGTGCCCTTCACGCTGCCCCTCTCAACCCACTCTCCTTCCCTTTCCCTCCCCCACATCTCCAGATCTCCAGGTTCCTTGCCTAAAGAAGACACTTGGGTCCCTGTCACAATGGCATGGAAAACCTTGGCCTTTTCTAGAGGAAAGAAGATGGGGAAATGAGTCGACTCTGCTGGGTCTTCATGTATTAGTTGCCAGCCAGGAACATTTACAGTTTTATTGGAAATAAAATCTGAAGCCCTCACCACTGAAATCAATCAGCCAATTGATCGATCTATTCATCTGTTTACTATCTGTTTATCTATCTTGCCATTGATTCATCTTCCCTTTCTTCCCATCCTAATCTTTATTATTTAATCAATCTGTATAGACAGACTTAGTGATGAGAATGGGTCACCTTTGTTTTCCTTTGAGGGAAATGAATGGAATGTTTGCCTTTGCATGTCTGGGGCTCAGGATTTTCTCAGGGAACTATTATAAGTTGAACTTTGCCTTGGTCCTCGGCAATGGGTAGGCCCAGAACAAGGGTCTGCTGCAATTTATTCGTGGCCACTGCTGTGTGTGTGGGTTAGGCCGTGGCTGGCTGTCCAATAACTGTTTTCGCCTCGGCAGCCACCTTCAGAGAAGATGGGTGTGGGAAAGTTCCCCAAAAGAGGGAGAAGAGAGAAAAAGTTCTCCGTTTGACTGTTATCCCCTAATTCCGTGCACTGTCATCTTTTCTGTGGTTTATTCCTTCCATAAGTGACTTATGTGTGATCTTGTTTCCAGAAGGCAGGGAGTGTGTGAACTGCGGGGCGACCTCTACCCCACTGTGGCGACGAGATGGCACCGGGCACTACCTGTGCAATGCCTGTGGGCTCTACCACAAGATGAACGGGCAGAACCGACCGCTTATTAAACCCAAGCGAAGGCTGGTGAGTTGTCTTTGGGAAGCACTGACCCCGCACCAACCATTTGGTGTTTTTCATTTCCTCTCTCCGGGAAGGAGAGCTTTCTGCAGGAAATTAGCAGGACAGCTCAAAAGCATGTCAGCTTGCTAGGGATAGTATTTTTTTTCCCTTTTCTGTTTTCAAAGTAGACATACAGAGACACTTTCTCTTTACTTCCTCTCCATGTTTCTTAAGTCACTTACCAAAGTTTTAAGGGTGCTGACTTCTTGGTTACAAATCTGAAATTATTTGCTAGTTGAAGGAGTGCTTTAACAGGACCAGAACCACCGATCTGAGATGCCTTGATAATCACTGTTTGACAGACAGAGAAACTTAGTATGAGGATGGAATGTCCCAGGCACCCCCTTAGAACTTGGTCCTGAAGTGGTGTAAGAGGGGTTCCGGGGAGTGATCGCAGCCTCAGTGCTGGATGAGTCTTGTGCACCAGTGACTTCAGGTTGATGTGGCCAGTTAACAGGGTTTCACAAGATGCAGGCATTGAACTCGGTGGAGTCTTTCACAAGTAAGGTGGAGTCTTCCAACAGGTAACTCCTGTGAGAAAAACTGTGTAATTCGTGGCCTGCCTGTTGGTGTCACCCAGCATTTGGTCTTAGAACCCCTTTGAACTGCTGTTGCTAGGATGCTAGTTTTTTCCTCCCTCTTTTTTCTTTCTTAAACTTCTTGACCCTTATAAATACTTGAGAAAACCTGGTACTGCCAAGTATTTATTAGGAAAACTAGCAGAAGTTCATTTGTCAACTTCGGGACCTCGGGCCAGCTTGAATAACAAGTGCATATCACAGGCAAATAAAGGCAGGCTTGGCAAATGATAACTCTAACCGCAGTCACGAGATCAAAATGCTTTTTGTGGTGATGACACTCACCAGGTAGGGAGGGGAGGAGGGGGTCTTCCCCTTGCAGATTGATTGGTGAGGAAGTATCCATCAAATTCTAAAGGAGGGGGGAATCCAAATCTTTCTGTTCTTTTTAAAGAATTATGTGTTTCCCCCATCAGATTTTAGTGCAACTCAAGACCTTTCACATCCTCTTTAGAAGAAGGAAACACTTTCTAGGGATGGAAGTGCCCATGTGACTAATTTTTGGCAATCCTTAGTCTCTAGGCTTTATTCTTTCTGATCTTTGCCCCTTTCTCCAACTTTCTCAATCTCCCAGTCCCCATGTACTTTGGGTTTTTTTTTCTTTCTCTCTGTGCAAAGCTAACTTCCTAGGAAAAAGCTGCCGGATATCTGAGCACTGGAGATAACTCATAAACAACAACTCAGCTTCCCTAACCTAAACGTCAAGATGTTTGAACGGATCAGAGCAAGACATGTTTGAAAAAAATATGGCTGGAGGTGTTAGCACAGAATGAATATGATCACACCGCAAAAGAATGTTCTGAATCACTCAAAACCTGGCCTGCGTAAAAAAAAAAAAAAAAAAGGAAAAGAGAAAAAAAGAAAAACCTAACAACAAAAACCTTTTTGTTAAAAATAAGTTACGGTACTGTTATATAGATTTTCTTAAGGTAAAAGTAAAGAAGGAAAAAGAGGAAGTAAAGTCTCAGAGTATGGGCTGATTGATGAGCAAGAGTGCCTTTGACATTTTCTTGGGGTTTCTTCTGTCTGGGCAGATTGCATAGGAGACTCTACTTACATTTTATATAATTTTGTCTTCATTCACCTTTCATAAACAACCTCTAGATTCTGAGTAACAATTACTTTGAATTCTAGAGTTCATTGGCTGTCACATTTTCAGCTGTCTTTTCTGTCTTAGTCATCTCTTCTGGGTGGTTTTATATTTTTAGTTCCATAGAATTTATATGCTCCGTTCTGAGAGACACTCAGAGCACATTCAGGATTTTTTTTAGCCCTTTAATGCATTTGACTTCTGACTACCTAGAACCTTTCTTTTTCTTTTTTCGTATATTTTCTGTCCATCCCAGCTTTGTCTCTGTGGTTTGTTATTTTCCTTTCTGCGCATTTGCAGATTCACTGATGACCACCCAGCCCAACATGTAGCTAGCTGCCCTGTCAGATGCATATCTAACACTGAGTAAACTCACGCAGGAAATAGGAGAAAAGACTGAGGGCAAGGGCCATAGAATTCTTTCCTCAGTGTCTCTGGGATTTTCCTAGGTTTAACAACCAGCTGAGCAGCTTGCTTCATTAATGTATTTTGTATCCAGCTGGTGAACCAAACAGTATGCTTTGAGAGGTTCTGTATAAATTCGCATAAAGTCTGTAGACCGGAGATGTATTCTGAGTCTGCTCCTATTTATGAAACTGTCACTATACTGCAGAGGATGCACTGTGAACCTCATCATTTGGAGCTTTAATTTTACCGGCTGGCCTCATGTGCCTGTGTGACACATTCCAAATTGTTGGGCTGGGAAATCCGGTGCCTGAGTAGATATTAGTCTACTATATCCGGGTATTTCTTTTAAAGGAAAAAAAAGTACAGGAAGATAATAATAATCACATAATAACATAATTGTCAAAATCATTAAGCACTGATTTAATGTATTATTTTCTTCCCAAGAGTACAGAAGAAACAGTTATTTAAGTCTTAAATTACCACATTTCATAATTTAGGCAGGTGGGGTTGGAGGCAGCGCTCTTGGACTGTATTGAATTATTCTCAGAACGGACAGACAAAAAGTAGAATCCTTTTGATTATGGTAGATAAGGGCTGTTTTTAACTCCCAGTTCCTTAGAATACAGAAAATAAAGAATTACTACTATAGAAAAAGGGGGCTCTACCATTTAAACCTGTAGGACAGAGGAGTATATCTGTGGAACAATTTAGTGGCTTTGAAAGGAAAGGAATCAGTCTGGTTAGTTCAGAATTGCCACTGAATTTTCCACACTTGGCAGCTTCGGATCTTTGGCCCAACGTTTTGCTTGATAAAATATTGATGGAAATTCCTGTCCTTTTTTTCCCATGCATTTATAACCATGCCAGAAGTTTTTCTGATCAAGCTAGCTGAATTCTTTTTCTTCCTCTTGCCTTTGGTAATTTTTCTGACCTCAGGTGCAGGAGTAATTTTGTAGTTAAAGTATTCTTTTTATGTTGTCGGGGGTGGGGCTGAGGAGGTAAGAGATGGATGCTAGAGGTGACCTATTTTTTTTCCAAAAGTTTTTGAGTTTATTATTTTTTTTCCCAGGGTAGATATAGAGAATAATCCCCATATAAATGTGTGTCAAAAAAGTGAAAGACAAATTTCCCTTTCAAAAGAAATTAAGGCAGTGACACAATCAAATAATTAAAATTCAAGTTGAGACTGACATTTGACCTGGCACTATTGTGCTCTGTGAACAGCAAATAGAAAATACCTAATTTCCAGAAGGTGGAATGAGATGAGGGCAAGGGGAGGGGCTGTGTTCCTGTTGACAACCTAAATTCCTTCTTCTTTATAGTTTGTCTCATTAACTAAAAGCCACCTAAAGAGACTGAGGATGGCTGTCACTGTGAGTGACCAAGTCTGAAAGCGTGGGCCGTGTACGTTTCGGACTGTGGCAGACTTGCTGAGGTCCTGTTCACTTCAGATGTCCTGCCTGTTGCTTCCTAAATTACACACCCATGAGTACAGACCTCACACATGTGCAGCCTCTCTCACTCTCTTAGCACTCTGTTCTCTTTGTAAGCCAGCATTTCTTTATTCGGGGTCTATAAAGTGCTTTTGACGCTTTGAGGATCGCTCCTACTTTACTGTTAGTAACTGTGATGGCCAGGAGCCTCGCTGAGAAGTGGTGTCAGAGCAGTTGCCCTTGAAAAGCTCTTGTGGGCCTGGCGAGTAAGGCTACTAAAAGCCTGCTACCCAAACTAGTCCGCTTAATTCAAAATTGCACCCATAAAAATTAACCATCTGGTGGATTTTGTGGGATGGGAATAGGGGGTAAATTAACTCAGGGGGTGTTGTTGTCCTTCTGGTCCTCCCACATTCTGCGTAGGAGCACAGGGGGCTAAATTTTGACCGCTTGGCTGCAGGCTGACACACTCGTCTGCCGATGGATTGGCTACATTTTTCTTCTCGAGGCTGCTTTTGGGGATCTTCCTTACTTTCATGTGGGCCACCTGCTAGTTTTGATTTCAATGATAATTTTTTTAAGTCTGTCTCTGTAGTTCTGAAAACACATTTTACATTTGTTTTGATTTTCTCCCCTCCCTTCTCCCCACTCTCCAGTCGGCAGCCAGAAGGGCAGGAACGTCCTGTGCAAACTGTCAAACCACCACTACCACTCTCTGGAGAAGGAATGCCAATGGGGATCCTGTCTGCAATGCCTGCGGGCTCTACTACAAGCTGCACAATGTAAGTGTCATGGGGACCAGCCACAGCCATCTCCCTTGCTGACAAGGCCCAGTGCACAGCCTCGCCCTTCCCGGGTTCCCCTTCTCAACCTGCATTGCCATTCTTTGGGCCAAACAACAGGCCAGATAATAATCAGTGCAGCAGGGCCCAGGGCAGGGAACTGCTTTGTACAGTGTGGCCTTGCTGAGAGTGGACGGTTTAATGACAGGACAACTCAGCCCTCCTAGTAGGCGCGGAGAACACGGGAAAACACCGTTTGCGATGCAGCAGTCCAGCACGGGTGGTGGGACTGGTCTGGGCTTTAAAGCGAAAAAGTCTTCCCCTTGGAAAACAGCAAAAAACAGTCACCATTTATGTTTTTATGTTTCCTTGTGGTTTATGCTTATGGTGCAAAAGAGAAAAGTAACTAGAATTGTAATGCATGGCACATGAATTCCTGAGCAAAAAGGATGAGATTCACCTACTGAGGGGCAAAAGTCTTGGCTTACCCTGTGCTGTGAATTTTGATTGGATTCTCTGTATAGAAGCTATGAAAGAAAATGTCTGAGAGGTTACTGGGGAAAAGATACTCTGCCTTTATTTCTCCTATGTATCATATTAGCAGAATGATAATTGCCTGTCCATCACCTGGGTTTAGGTGTCATTTCTAACCTTTTAATTTGGGGACCTCGCATGTTATCGTGTCGTCACCTAAAAAATGTTTTTCCCAAGACAGCTCTGGCTGACAGGCCTTGACCTCATGAGGCCTGCAGTTTGCCTGGGTCCCAAAGACAGCATTTTCCTTTCCCTCTTGCTCTCATGCTCTTCTTTGGCTCTGCTGGGTATTCCTAAAATCCCGTGGCCAGTTTGACATTGGCAAAGTCTGGGGCTGAACGGGGGGAAAAGGCAGAGAGCTTTTTGCTCGAGGCCATTCTGGCAGTCACCTCTTCTTACCTAGGAATACCTGGGAATTGGGGAGGAAGCATTTCTGGTTAAATTTTTTGAGTCACAGGGGAACTTCTCAGGGTAACCCCAGCACCCTTGTCCTTTTCTACCTTTTGGGAATAAGTTGATGAGATTCCCGGGGAACCTGTGAAACTCACCTCCCTGCCTTCAGTGGACCCCGTCTTGACACAGTGCCCCAGCAGGGCCAGCACTGATGGAGCTAGAATCCTTCCTACAGTTGGTTCTTCACTCTCAGATCCCCGGACTGTGGTCTGTCTGCATTTATCAGCATTGAAGCTCAAGTCCTGTTCTTACTTGGGGGAATTTACTTGCTCATCACAGTGGAGATAAGCAGATTTGTGATTGAAATCTGGAAGATTTGGGGCATTAGAGTTTATGAGCTACCTAGTCATTGGCATAGCCTATAAAATTATTTTAGAGTTGTAATTTATGGTTTTCAAAGAACTTTCATGTTCTTACATTCTCATGTTCTTCTATGTTTTCATGTTCTCAAAGAACTTTCATGTTCTTATGTTCTCGTGTTCTCTTAATGAGTGTGTCCATCATGCTCATTACCTGAGCATAATGGAACCTCGAGTAGTCCCATGAGGTAGACAGGGGAGAAATTATTTTTATTTCCAGTTTACTTCAAGAATTGTGACTGACAGGAGCAAGCATTTGTATGAAGGAACGTGCTGGTGAAGTGGGAGAGGCAGGACCGATTCAGAGTAGCAGCTTCCTGTGAGGCATCGGGACTGACAGGGACCAGCGGAAAGTGCATGCTTTCTCGGTTTAGACTGTGCCCGAGTTCAATCGAAACCAATGGATTGTGTGTGATCATATATGCTTTCCCATTTCCATAAAAGTATGGGAATTGTGGGAAATTAACAAACCATAAATTTCTTTGATTCCTTAGCCACCATGAGATAGGATCTCAGTTGTGTCCAGGCTAAGAAAAATATCTCTGGAGAATAGGAATTTCTCATCAAATCACAGAAAAGTCTGGGAACCCTCCTCCCTGCTCATTCTCCCCTGTTCTTCATTAGCTCCGACTTCGTGGCTGGGCTCCAGTGGGAGAGAAACTTGCTCATCAGCAAAGTGGCTATTCTGTCTTCTCTGGTTTAGTAGGAATTCACCAAAAAAAGCCTATTTGTGTGTATTTAACAATAAGAGATAATAATCTATTAACGTTCTCTTCATGTTGTTTGGTTCTGCCCATCGAGATACCTGTATATGTATGCTATAAATTAGTTGCTTTCTGCTTATCTGGGTGTTTAGATAACTACCTATCTCAGTATCAGTGTATCTAGGTGGCATTGGGACTAGTTATCTGGGTTTGTGTGGCTATCGGTGTAACTAGATATTATATTTAGATACCTGCTTGTGTGTATCTAGATACCCTGGTAAAGAGTTGTGTGTCTAGACATTATCTGGGGGAAGATTTGATGTGACAGTAGATTCCTATCACTTATGTAGGCAGCACCTTCACCTTGATTATAACTTTGAAGAAGGAACCCAGAGACGTTCTTTTGGCAATGACCTTTTAGCTCCTCTGCTATCACTCACACTGCTTTCCTGGCACAAGGGGGAAAGCTCGGGGTGAGTTCCGTCTCCCTCCTCGGGGACGTCTCTCAGCTCAGCCCCAGGAAGCTATGTGCTTGTTGCTCCCAGAAGTATGGCCAGCAACTTGTCCCTCTTTGCTGCTGGAGTTCTTTCTTCCTTAACTGCCATTTGCTCACTTTTGGAGCACACAGGTAGACCCTGGAATCAATTGAACCTTCTTCTTTTTTTCCACCCTTGAAGGCCATGGAGGAAGAGGACATTTTTTCCGTAAGGAGTCAAGAATGACCTAGACCCTGACATTTGCTCCTTGAGTTGCTTTGGCATATTTCTCTGGAAACATGGCCAGATACGTGGTTTGTTAGTGGGACAGATGACTGCTATTGCTGTTAATAGGATGCTGACTCCTGGTAGAGATTGGTCTCTGTGACTTCGTTATGTCCCCTCTTTGGATTCATCTCACCCTCCAAAGCAAATGTATTTTGAAAACACAGCAAATGAGTCTTACAAAGAAGAGAGGTGTGGTATGCTGTCTCAGAGGCTGAAGACTTGGGATTTTTCAAGTAGGCTCTTGCCTCTCTCTCTTTAGTTCATTCCTGGTCTTTGATTTTTAAAATGAGATTACTTTCATGCTAGTATAGTACTTTGCACCCCCTTAAGTGGTTATTAAATACTTGTTGGTTGGTGGTTTAGCTGTGTGTCTAGTTTTAAGTGGTTAGAAATTGTAATTTTAGGTAGGTAGGTTATGTTAGGTAGAAATTGTAATTTTAAATCATTGCAGTTGCTGTGACATGGGCAAGAGGCGACCTTTTGCAAACACACATTTTACTAAAATATGACCTCAGAACATACAAATTCCTGAGGAAGACTGGACAGTACCTCTCATTGTGAAAAGGCCAGGTAGAACAGACGCAGCCTCAGTTTCCTTTGAATCAAGGTGCAGTCCTAGTTTCTCAAGGCAGATAGGGACTTAAACACTTGAGATAGATTGCTTTGGCTGTGCTTTTCAAGTCCTGACACGACTTCAGACGAGTAGACAAAATGTTATTTCCCCTGGAAGATTCCTTGATTACTTCCATTCTCAGGAAATATTCTAAGGAGATTGATTCTAGTGGAGTAAGACAAGTTACTGTATTTTAGGGATGTATGATCATACTGGGTGGGTCTCTAGGATACGGTCCTTGGAACACAGGGTTCCCTGAGTCAGATTTCTCCCCGAACGACTGATGTGGATGAACATAATTAATAACCTCTGCTTGGAACACCTTTCCTGTGGTCTCTCAGTTTCTGAACCTGACAGAGGCTGACAGTCAGAACTCTGCCACAGACCTAACTTGCGGGACTCGGGGTCCCCGGGAAGGAGGCAGGAAGGGGTGGGAGGAAGGGGCCCCCTGAAAGCAACTCCCCAGCTGGGGCAGTCAGAGGAACCCATGTTGGGGTGTGGAAGCCTGCACCATTTCAGAGCCAGCAAAAAAGTAAAAAAAAAAAATTGATCTTTGTTTAGATTAACAGACCCCTGACTATGAAGAAGGAAGGCATCCAGACCAGAAACCGAAAAATGTCTAGCAAATCCAAAAAATGCAAAAAGGTACACGACACCCTGGAGGACTTCCCCAAGAGCAGCTCCTTCAACCCTGCTGCCCTCTCCAGACACATGTCCTCCCTCAGCCACATTTCACCGTTCAGCCACTCCAGCCACATGCTGACCACTCCGACGCCGATGCACCCGCCATCCAGCCTCTCCTTTGGACCTCACCACCCTTCTAGTATGGTCACCGCCATGGGTTAGAGTCTCTGCTCGATGCGTAAAGGTCTCCAGGCGAGAGTCCCTCCGGCCCCTTCTACGTGCATTTTTGCAGGAGCATATCATGAAATCGAGAACTGATGGATATCTGGTTTTTGAAGGCAGAAGGCAAAATGATGTTTGCTACTTTTGCCGAGGAGCTCACTGTGGTGTCTGCATTCCCAATCACTGAATCTGGATCCCATTTGTGAATAAGCCATTCAGACTCATATTCCCTATTTAACAGGGTCTCTCTAGTGCTGTGAAAAAAAATTGCCGAACATTGCATATAACTTATATTGTAAGAAATACTGTACATTTGAAGAAGACTTGATTGCATCTGGGTAGCTGTAAGGAAGGCATAAAGGATGCCGAGAATTTTAAGGAAGATGGGGGAAATCAAGGATGGAGATTAAGAAGAAACTAGGTCTGATGTCCAAATGGACAAACTGCCTTTCACTGGCCACAGGTGTTTGATGCATTAAAAAAAGAGAAAAAAAAAGAAAAAAGAACAAAAAAAAAGTTGTAGGCGAATCATTTGTTCAAAGCTGTGGGCCTCTGCTTAGGAAATTCTACGAGTTTGGGCAATCGGTGTTAACACTCACATTTTGCCATCGAGGGTTTCAGATAGCCTTTTCCAGGCCTACATGCTGCGTGATCAAGTCCCTGTAATTGTTGTTTGTATGTATAATTCAAAGCACCAAAATAAGAAAAGATGTAGATTTATTTCATCATATTATACAGACTGAATCGTTGTACAAATTTATTTACTGCTAGTGTTAAGCTCTGCTTTTTTTGTTTAATATTTCCCTTCTCTCTCAATTTTTGGTTAAATAAACTAGATGACATTCAGTTGACCTAAGGTGATTGTGCTCCGGAGGGCTTCTTTTCCTTTTTGCTTTCTGATGATATTTATTAAAATAGCTTCTAAGGGTACAGCAGCATCTGTCGTCTCACTCCTCCCCGCAGTCTGTGCTATGAGGGTAGCAGTGTATGAGCTACCGCGTGCATGTCAGCGCCTTAGGCCGGACAGACCTGGTCCTGGGAGCAGCCTGGCTGATTGTTAGCTCTGTTGTGTTCTGTGTTAGTGATCACTGCCTTTAATCTGTTGGAATAATAATATCAAATAATAATAAAGTGAAAATATTTAAAAAAAACAGTAACATCGTATCAAAATGGTGGCCATGCTCTTCTAGAACCTGGTAGCTCTAGCTAATTTAAGAAAAAGGAGTTTAACAAGAAACAACGCCCAAACATGCAAACTCCAGATCGTCCACACTTGTTCCTTTGGGAAACTGGGCCTCTTCGGAGCCCTGTCTGTAGCCCGGAGGAGTTTATTCTGGGGCAGGAGTTACTTCTGTGGTCCCTTAGTGAGCTGCAGCTTCCTCACCTCGAGTAAACGAGCTCGCAGGAGAAGTGGGAAGATGTCCTCTCTGAGATGCCCAGGTGGACTGCAGCTGAGGGATTCCTCGAGGTTCTCTGCAAGACGTCAAGGAGCTGGGCTGGCTCTTGAGTTCATTTCTGTTTTTGCTTTCCTACTGTCGAATAATGCCATCATGGAGAGTTTATTGGAATGTTCGCGAAACACAGAATAACCGTTTTGTAACTCACACTGTACAGTTTCCTTTTCCTCTGTTGACTGAATGTGTAACTATGGCACACATTTAAAAATCTCTGTTAATCACCTTTCTGCTTTCTTAGCAAATATTTTAAACCTAAAGCTAAATGTTGAAATAAAGGAGTCGAGAATCACTGAGATGCAAACGGAGGTCTTACTGGGTCCTAATTAATGATCTACAATTCTGATGTTTTCAGTTACCTTCAAGGCACCAAAGAAAATCACCACATATTGCCATTTTAAACTTGGGAGGTTTTTCCCTCCCTAGAGAGGGGAAGGGAGGGAGAAAGGTAGAGAAACATCAATGTGTCGTTGCTTGTCACATGCCCCCCACTGGGGACCCGGCGTGCAACCCAGGCATGTACCCTGACTGGGAATTGAACCGGCGACCCTTTGGTTCACAGGCTGGCACTCAATCCACTGAGCCACACGAGCCCGGGAAACTTGAGAGGTTTCAAGGTATGGTTCCAGTGTATCAGGACTCGCCACCTTGCCTCTTCATGAATAGATCTGAGTTAATTAATGCCCTTTCACCTTAAGAACAGGGAGTTCAAATTCTTGACATTCTTAGGGTGGGAGAAGGTGGGCTGGGGGCACACATAGAAAAATCCCAAACTCTGTACTCTAGCTCCATTTGTTTTAGGTACTACAGTGATAGCACATTTGATCTTATTCTTTCTTCAGAGAAATGTCATATTATCATTCTGTATATTGATTTGACATTCCAAGATAGTTCCAGAAGATATGAAAGATTTGAAGAATATGTATGATAGCAATGATTCAGTTTCTTCTTTAGAAGCTTATATGCTTTCCTGGTTTCAATGTGTTTTTTTTTTTTCATTTAAATATAAGACACCATAGAAGAACAGTTCTAGAGAGAGTTTCACCTAGAAAAACAGAATGAGCTTGTAGATCTAAAATATTGCTTAAATATTTTTAGTAAATTTTACCCCTAGTCAGTTTTCAGTGTCTTGCCTCACTTTGGAAATAGTTGCATTAGCTCATCCATAGATTACTTGACAAATATGTGTGCACATTTGGATGATTTCTCTAAAACTTTTAAAAAGACAACATAATAGAAAAAATACACTGTGTAGTTACTGAACCGCATTGCTATTTGTGAACAACTCATATGTCGAACAGTGGAACTTTGTGAAGTAAAAAGTCTGCATTTAAGCACTCTTTTTGTGTATTCAGCAAGTACTTAGGCAGTGTCTAGGTTGAAGTCCATTTAAAACCACTTTTTCTTTAAGCAGTTCAGAAAATAGAGAAAGCAAGACTGCAGTGTCTCATTCTTACTTTGTGACATTTACATGTTATTCCCCTTTAAAAAAAACTACATGTACTGTGGTGAGGTTCCCAGTTGGGCCTCTGGGTTGGTCGCCAGGCAGACAGCCAGCGATAGAAGTGGGGACACCCAGAGCTTGCCTTCTGAGATCACTGTCTATTTTCTGAACCTTTTCTAGGGTTTAACAATTATTTAAAAAGCCGACTCCTCATCACAGGACTTCATTTTAGTATTTCCTAAATCGAGGACTCTGGGGAGGGAGCAAAGTCTTCCCAGATACTGCATGTCTGACCGGAGTTTGGCTAAACACCTGTTCACAAAGTTAAGATTCCCCAACTCAAATGCCATGTACTCCCTGTCTCCGATACTTTCCTCACAATGTGAGTTGTCTCATTTACATTTCAAAACCTTGGAAACATTATTGCCCCTTGTACTCTTTTGTCCCATCCCCCTGTCCTCAACCCCAAATCCACCCCAAAGTCTAGAACCATTTCTGCCATCACCATTGACTTCTCTGCCGATAAATTCCCTTCAATTTCCAAGCTAAGGAGACATTTAAATGTTTTTAAATTAAAAATTAAGAAACAAAAGGACAAAAGAAAACTTTAGAACAATGGCACATTATATTGCGGGTTTATCCACAGAACTCAAATTTTCACCCTTCTTCAAAATAGCTGAGTAACACACCAACTCTTGTGCTTTCAAATGAAACAAACTTCTGAAAAACATTTCCATTTTTGTTTTTTCCCTCTTGCTCAAATCCTGTGAATACACTCTCAGAGTAAACTTGTCCCCACCCTTTGCAGAGGGGCCAGTGAAGGGAAACCCCCAGAATTCAGAGGTACTCATCATTCACTTGAATATGATGATGGTGGTGGTGGTGGTGGTGGTGGTGGTGGTGGTGGTGGTGGTCCCAGGAGTCTGGAACTTGGCTTTGGTTCTTGGCTGTGCCACTAGTGAACAGAACAATCTGAGGCTATTGGTTTGATTTCTCTGGGAGTCAGCTCTTTATCTGTATAGATAGATGACGTCAAGACCCATGTGAAAAAAATACCACAATGCCATTAGATTATGATTATCATCATCATCATCATCAATTTTTCGAGGACATTCTTTATTAGGAAAGGCATTCTCATACCCCCTGTCAGAATTTTGACCAGGGTATTTTAAAAGCCCGGAATGATGGTAGGTCTCATGATTCCAGAAGGGGCTGGGGTACTCCCACTCCCCTTTGTAAAACACAAATTCACTTGTATTTTGTGACTGTCAACCCAGGGCAAGAGTTAGTGTCCCAGTCTGCGGGTTCCCTGCTCTTTCTGAAATGTGTCCAGGCCCCTCTTGAGCAGAACACACAGGACCTACTTGTCCTGCTGATGTTGGCAGCGTGGTTCACATTTCACTCTCCATTGTGTAAAGAAATTCTGCCTGAATGGCTAACAGGCTGTTCGAAGGGACAGCCAGAATCCATTCTGTCTTTTTCCTTGTGGCCCCATCTCTGTTTCTCTTTGGAGAAGGGGATTGACAGAGGAAGCAGATTAAGCTTCTTCCCCAAAGCTGCTCCTTTTAGGGTGCTCCATGTGGACTTGGATACATCCAGGCCTTTCCTTACTTGCCCTTGAGCTTCTTTGCAGGGGATCTCGGTACATTAGTCACATTGTTTGTGTTGTGTTTTTACAATCCCCTGTCATGTCTGTGTGCACAGTCTGGCAGGCTGGCACTGGAGTGGGGATTTGGAGAGCAGGCCCACTGCCCCTGCCCGTCCCAGTCCTGCCCCACCCCGAGCCTGCTCCCACTGAACAGCAGGCATGCATTACAAGGCACGCCTCTGCTCTGTGGTCCCAGCAGAAACCCAAGGACGTGCAAACAGCTGGAGAAGAGCTTGTCTTCCTAAGGAAGCCATTTTGGACCTAGCTTGCACCTCCTTAGGGAGGGAATGGGGAGACAGACAAGGCAGTCTGCCTCCAGAACTGGGTCCCAATGTGGTGAATTGGTCTGAACCGGGTCCCACTGCTGAAAGACTGGTTGATGTCTGCGTGATGCCCGATACTGCCAGGTAGTTGACTAAGAAATCGATCAGCTGGGGATTTTTTACTTATTTGGCCTGAGGGCATAACAAACTGCTAGAAAATGAAAGTTTTTTTTCTAATTATAAAATTAGTTAATACTTATTGACCAAACTTGTAAAGTAACCCTCTCACACACTCAAAAAAAATTTTTTTTAAGAAGCACAAGAAACTGAGGATTTTTTTCATTGTTGTTGACTTGACCATGTGCAGTCTGGTCTCTCAAATGGCTGATCTGGAATGCCTCCTGAATCTGATGGCCCTGGAGGGAGCGCTTGCAGGGGTGGTGCTTGGGTAGAGTGTTTGCTTTCTGACAGTCATTAAGACTCCTTTTCGTGAGCTAGAGGGGGACATTAAATAAAATGTAAAAGGGGGTCTTGTAAAAGGCGGTCACCCTTTCCTTCTCATGGTGGTGGGAGGCTCACTCTCCTTTGTTGGGACTGCCTCTCACAGCCTTGCAAGGATGGCTGGCTCTTCATGAGCACAGACACCAGGCAGCTCCCAACACACCACTTGATTCAGCTACAGTCCCACCCACAGAAACTGCGGACTCCGATCTGAAGCTGCCTGGGTTACCCTTCCACTGATATCCCATAATACTAAGCAGAAATTCTCTTCTAAGTTCTCCTCTGCTGCAGGCACCCATTCCTGTGGGAGGCCCTGAGCAGGTCTGTGTTTTATAAACTGACACTCGGTGCACGAAGCCATCCTGTTCTTCACTTTGAATATCTTCAGGCTCCCTTGCTAGGACAGTGTCGCTTGAGGTACCTTTAATATCTTTCTCTCTTTTTTTTTTTTTTTGGTGTTGTCATTTTTTTCACTTGACAGAAATATGGAACACTTCACAAATTTGTGTGTCATCCTTGCACAGGGGCTGTGGTCATCTTCTCTGTATCGTTCCAGTTTCAGTGTATGTGCTACCAAAGCAAGCATGCCTGGGGTGCCTTTTAGCAAGCTGGGCCTTCTTCAGAGAATTCCACATTTCTTAGCAGTCAACTGATCTGATCCACTTTTCTGAAAACTACAGGACTCCTGACAACTGCTGGGACCCTGGGGGCCTCCTAGAAGGACAGGAGGACAGGTCATCTGTTCATCTTGACCCTTGGGGCTCATTTAGGCTGAACGATGAGAGGAATCAGACTGAAAAAAATGGGTTAGGAGCTGTCACACGATACACATAGGCTATCAAACAAAGCTCGCAACCTATCAGACCACTGAGAAAGGACGGTTAAGCTTCCTGTTGATCACGTCCTGTGTGGAGAGCAAATTGATCTTCTCACTTGATTTCCTGAAAAGCCCAGCCAAGAGGGAAGTTTATTATCCTCGTTTTATGGATAAGAAAATTATGGAATAAAGAAGGCAAGGGACTTGCCCAAAGTCACACACTGGTGGCTGGATTTGCTAGGGCTCAGACCCAGTGGAGTCTCTTCCTTCTATCCTCACATCTCTATCTCCTCTTTGGTCAAAAAATAGCCATTGTTCTTCCCCCAGAGAAAGATATGATTTAGAGGTGAGAGTAGAGGAAAGGATCCCCTTCTTTCTCTCTCTGGGGTGAGGTGTGTGACAGAAAGCTGGGGAGTTTTTCTGCTCCACAAAGTTGATGAGCCCCAGCTGGAGATGGGCCTGTGATCTTGTTCTTATTTGCATGTGACATTAAATCAACTGAAGTCAGCCTCACAGTCTGTGCAGGTCTCCTCTGCTACCAAGGTGCTGGGCAAAGAAATAAGGAGATGCAGAAACTCCTTTCTCAAACCCAGAGCAGTTTTCAATGTGACTCCTAATTTCACAGGGCAACTTGGGGCCCTTGGACCCCAAGGTGAAGTGGGAGTATGATCTTGTTCATCTTACAGTGCGTTTATTGAGACACATGGATGCGATGTGCAGTGAGGAAGCTCTCTTTCTTTGTCTTCTTGCTACTGGGATCTTTCTGTAATGGTGGTATGTAATAAAATGACAGAGACGCCTGTTATTCTGCCCCTCTGAATTGTGTGAAGTGAGGGCATTTCCACAATAGCATTTCACCTGCATAGAAGTTTGATAGAATGAAATGTCAGAGTTTCTAGTGGGTAAGTAGCAGGATACATGTAGGTGGGACCTGGCCTTCTCTCAGCTCCCAGTAAATTATAGCAAATAAGTGGGCATCCCTGGAAGAGGCTTACAATCTCTTCGGGGTAATATGACGTGCCTGGCAACAGTTAGATTGTAAATGCGGGTCTGGCTCACTGGTTGAGCAGGTTCTCATGCTCAGTCCTATGTTTATAACAGAGATGACAGGAGGGCCATGCCTTCCTAATTGGATCAGGGGCCTGGAGCTGCCACTGGGCCTCCCTAAACATGATTGGTGGTGGCACGAAGGGATGCAACTTGGAGCTGAATTCACTGCGCTGCTGTTGCAGCCGGCGTACCACACCCCCCTATCTCATTGGGGGATGGATATCCAGTTTGTGGATTAGACAGACCCTGTGTGCAACTTTTCCTCATGGATTTCAGACCCAGCACCCTCCTCCACTTCTCAGCACATCTGTTTGAAGGCAAGGCAGGACCGTGTACGCAGGCCCACCCGCTCTGCTAATCGCCAGCAGCTCCGATGCAGGTACAGGTTTCCAACTACAGCGAGTCTAAGATGAAGTTTGGGGATTAGGTGTCTCTGCTTTCCATTACCACAGATAGAAGAGCTGGCGGAATGTCTGCCCTCGTAGCCAGCTGGCTGGGCAAAGGTGAAAGGAGAGGAGGAAAGAAAGAGTTATGTATCGATCCACTTTTTCCATCCCCACGGTCCTCTAAGGTGCCCTGCTGGCCTGGGTTTCCTCTCTGTCACGACCTGGGAAACTAAAGCTCTAGGGAACATATCTGAGTTACCCAAAGACACAGAGAGGCCTGTCCCCAAGGGCCTGTCCTAGACTGTGGAGGGCTGGTGTATCTGTTCCCAGCATCAACAGTAAAAAGGTAGAAAAGCTCATAGAGTAAGTCTTCAACTTAAGAGAAATGTTGCTTTGGCTTAGTGCTGAGAAAAAGACGTTTGCTCTCTAGATAAAGACATCCTCAATGGAAGATCTCACCTTGATTTCAGAGCTTTAAATAAAGTCCCATTCCTGTCCATGGATATTTTATTCCCTGTTTTAGAACCATGCTCTGCACCCATCAGCCTCTGAACTCCATGTTTGCGATGACGTGACAAGAAGGATGCCCAGCTTGATTCTAGAGTCTCAGTGGGTTTTCACTGAAGACTGCAGTGATGGAGGGAGGAGGATGCTCACAGTGGGCTGAAATTTGCAAATCAATACAATGTGTTGGCTTGCTTGGAACTTCCCCATTTTGTTAAGGATTACGTTTCTACAAGGTTTGCAGAGGAGATGTTAATCAGTGGCTGGTGGCCAGAGAGGGCCAACCCTACCAGCAAATAAATGCATTTAAGATGTTAGAGGGTGACCGTAGAGGCGTATGTACGCAGAGGCCTGAAGAATATGAAACCAGTTAAGAACTCAAAGGTCATTTTGTTCAGGGCAAAATTCTTGTGCATAGTGCTGACAGTTTGCCCTCTGGGTGTTTTCAGAGCTTAAAGGATCAAGCTCGTCCACATGAAATATGGAATGTCTCATACAGAAACCCCATGCCCCCCTCAGCCCAACCTTTTGGCTCTATAATTAACATGGCTTCGGCTTCCTGGTGGATACCACCCTGCTGATAGCTCCAGTGTGTAGGCAAGGTCTTGTTGAACTCATGGGCTGGCATCTCTAAGAGGCTGCTTAAAGAGGCTTAAGTAGTAAAATAAAATGGAGTACTCAACACTCCATAGCTTATTTTAGGCTATGTGAAGAGAAGGGAAGGTTATCATTTTCCATGTCTGAGACTGGTTCCCAGTGATAGCGGAGCGTCTGGGCCACTCCACAGAAAGCCCACCAGGGCTGACAAGGGAGTGTCTCTGTCAGGATGGACTGCCAGGCTCAGAGGGATACACTGACCTTCCATGGAGAGAATGGCTTATTTGCCTGGAGGTTGATGGGGAAGGGTAGGTTTCTTTATTGAGATTTGCATGTGGAGAACACATGGAGGGTTAGTAACAGGGGAGTTGGAGGCAGAAAGAGGGGGAAAAGGTATGGAGAATAAGTAGCATAGATAGTAGGTAGAAAATAGACTGGGTGAGGGCAAGAATAGTATGGGAAATGTAGAAACTAAAGAACTTATGACACATGGACATGAACTAAAGGGGGGCAATGTGGGTGGGAGAGGGTGTGCAGGGTAGAGGGGAATGAAGGGGGGTAATGGGACAACTGTATAGCATAATCAATAAAATATATTTAAAAAATAAATAACATATTTTTAAAAATGGGAAAAAAGAAGGCTTTAATACCTTAAAACTTAAACGTTGGGAATTGTAGGCACCGAGGATGATACATTAATTTGGGGCAAAGGGACCTTTCCATGTCTTTCAACACGGAGCACAGTGCACTTCATTCAATTATAACATCGGCTAATGCATAAGGTGGCCACCAGGTCTGGAGATAGAGCAATTTTTCTATCATGTAAAAAAATAATATCAATAAACCATTGATGTAGTTTTCTATGGGCCTAGTCTTGGTGGCCACCCTGAATACTGAGCACTTACTTTGTGCTTTATTAGTGTCAACTAATTTAATCATCCCAACAGGCCTAGCACGTAAGACCATTATTTGTCATCCCCGTTTTCCATCAGAGGATGAAGAGGCTTAGTTAGAGAAGCTCAGGTAAGTAATAAACTCACAGCTGGTCAGACTCTGGAGCTGCGTGGTAAGTTCTGCTCTCCACCCGTTCTCAAGCTAAATCAGGAGCTGAAGGAAGCCGGCTGCGGTCCTATGTCCTCAGGCTCTTGGATTGTTTTCCTAAGAATGCTTTCCACTGGCTATTTAGGTTGAGCCATTGTCTTGCAGTTTCTCCCTAATAAGGCAGCCTTCCGTTCATTTAACCTTTTCTCCCAAGGAGGTTACTTGCCCAACACATCACAGCAGGCACCAGTCAAAACTGGGGTGAAAACTCAGAGTGCCCTGGGCCAGTGTCCTTCAGGGAGCGTGCCTGGCAGAGGTGGCTCACGTTTAGACGGATTGCTTGGTGGTCACTGGCAATTTCTGGAGCCCAGCTAATCTGCACTGTGGAAGCTTTGGCCTTAGAATCCCCTTTCAAGACTAACGGAGGATGTGGTTGCCTATGGGAAGCCTGCAAAGAGTGGTCATTTTCTTTCAAATTGCTTGCTTTCCTGCACACTGGAGGACATAACGGTACCACTTGGACACTTGCTCTCCTTAATTATGTCTCAGCTGGTGAAACTCAACCAAACCCATCGCAAAACACACAGTCCAATAAAAGAGCCTGCTTTTTATAATGGAGAAATTAGCCAGTACTGAGCAGTAGAGGCTAGGGAAATGTCATAAAATATAATTACAATAATAATAATATTAATAGGGGTACACTACACATGGCCTCTTGCCTTTCATCCCAGATCTGAGAGTGGCTGGCTAATGCTAATTAATATAGCTTGCCTTGTCAGAACTAAGTATGAGTCCAGAAAAGGAAGCAGGAATTTTTTAAAAATGGTGTCCCTTGGCTTGGTGGAGACATAATCTTTGTTGCCTTAGTCCAGGGACCTGAAGGGCATTCCAAAGTCCTGTATTGAATGGAAGTGGTAAGCACCTACTCCCTGAAATTGTCAGACTCCCTGAAATTGTCAGGTCTCCCTGTCGCTGACTTCCTGTCACATTTGGGTCCAGTCTTGCCTTCTCTGTCAGGAGGTGGTACGGGGAGGGCGAGAGATGGTGGCCTTCACACGGTTCCCACTCCTTTGGGGTCTGAGCAGAAATACTATGAGGACAGAGTCTTAGAAGCCTGTATTTGACTTAAGGTGCTATGTTCTTCACCTGTGGGTATATTTGGTTTCCATCCCATCTTGCTCACTTGGCCAAGAAGCAGGTTAGGTTAATGATTGAAACAGACTCCTGAGCACTCAGAACACTGATGCAGTTGCTGTGGAAGAAGGAATGAAGGTAAGGGGAGGACCCCACGCCTGTGGCAATCTTTTCAAATGTGGTATGTTAGGTGTGTGTCTCTGTATTCCCCATGAGTTCGGGGCAGAAGGGGAGCTGCCTAGGGACACACTAGGATGAAGTCCTCCAGTGTGCAGAGCATCTGGGAAGAGATAAGAATAGGAGGGCCCAGATATATTCTTTGACCTGCAAACTGGGCTGCCAAGGCCACGGTCAGCCCTGCAGCAGACAGCCATGTATCCCTTCACCTTTGTGATTGGAGCATAGTGGTAAAGAGCACAGATTCTGGAGCCAGATGGCCTGGATGCAAATTATGGCTCTGTCACTGAATAGTAAATAATGTCAGTTTCTTTATTTGCAATTAGGGGATATTCTATGCATTTAGTCATCGTAGGGATTGAGTGAAATAGTGTATATAATGTCCTGAGAACTATGTCAGTCAATAGTGTACCTCATAATGTTGAGGAGTTATTATTATCCCTTGAAGTCTTTCCAAAATTTAGTTACTAATGGATTACCTGGCAAGGATTAGTTAATGGCAGGGCTATAAGGAGAGGTACCTAGATGGTCAAGGATCATTGGGTAGGGAGAGTAGGACGGCTAAGAAGATATATTTACCTTTTTCTATGTCTGCCATGCCCTCCAGTGGTTCTTGAACACTGGACTTGAAAGCATTTCTGGGCAAAGGTGGGAGTGGGTGGATGAGATGCTAAGTGATCCCAAACCAAGTGCTTCGGAAAATGACCCCAAATAATTTATTCAGGATAAACATCCCAGATTCGGAGAGTCTTGTGGAGTGCACAAGGAAGATGGAATCATGGAGGATGAATGGATGGGATGCTGGAAGGAAACTTGAGAAAGCAGCAGAATTGGGAGGGAACTCCAGGGCAAGACTGGTTCAGTGCATTTCTGTTTCTAGGCATGTTTAAGGCCACAGACTTATATATGGGAAGCCTTAAATGGAGCTGGTCTTGCATCTCAGGGAGGCCAATCATTATACTTTGTGAGGATTGTGGAAGGTGACCAGTTACTACTGTCTGTGACATCCAAGGTAAAGCTGGGTGTTATGATTCATTCTTGTGCCTTTCTCTGGAACCCAGAGCAGCCCTGAAACCATAGCATTCTATGTTGTGGGACTGGGCAGCTCCATGCTGGCATAGTATAAATGGTACCCATCCAGGGATAGTGGGAAAATCAAAGCATTCATAATGAACCCAAAACAAATGAGAATCAAAATGACCTGCCTTTCGAGAGGTGGCTACTAAACTTTAAAAGACAGTTCAATGAAAGAATCTGCCTTACAAAGGCACTGAGCAGGAATGTGGAGGTGGTTACTCCCTAGGAACTGGCCAAGAATGTCAAATTTCTAAATGCCTATCTAAAATGTCATTTAAAAAATGCCTAGAATTCTGAGGACTGGTAAAGCACTGGGAAGTACAACTCAGGTATTAATGTGTACTTTTCTCTGACAGTGTTACAAAAAGGAAGGATTAAAGTTACCAGCATGAGAAATGGGTATCTTCCAAGGGCTTAGATTTGATTTTTTTTCTACCTCTTAGAATCACTAGGTTTATGACTGAGAGAGATGAAAAATATCCAGAATGCTAGAGAGTCTCAGCTTTTATCCTAACTTCCTCTTGTTACCTGATAATGGGTGAGGGGCTTACTTTCCTTGTACTAGAATTTCCTCGCTTCAAGACCATGGAATATTATGGTAATTACAGTGTATGGGCCCTTTGCTGAAGGGTGTACCAGTCAGAAAGTGTCGTCAACCCCACTGGGGCCTATTTGGTTTCCCCCACATGTTGTTAGTGTAGCCAAGACAGAGGCCAAGTAGTTGGACAACAGTGAAACGCATTACAGTGCAACGTGCCATTTAACCCAGTGTGTAAAACACTCTTGCTGTCCAGAGTAAAACCTAGGCAGTGTGGATGTCAGCCCCACACGTATTTGGGGGGTCCTCAGAAAAAGGAAAAGTTAATAAAATGTAACACTACTGAGACATTGGCCTCCAATGTTAAGATCCGATTCTAGTCACATTGTGGGCGGTTACAAAAGAGGTGTTTGTATCTGAAGGTGTATGTGTCTACACATTTACCCACGGGTGTGCAAGTGTTTACATGTTTGTGTGTTTATCTTGGTATTCCCAATCCAAATATATATTAGTTTAGGTTTGTTCATTATCTTGAAATGTCTGTGTAGTTTTCCCCTTCCATAAGAACAGATACTAGAAGCTTAATATTTGGGTAGAAAAGAAGGTATATTTTTCAGAGCTGCCTTCTCTTCATGTAGGGCAAAATTCACTGAGAGAAAAGGGGAGCAAGGCCCACTCTGATGATCTCGTGTTTGGAAGGGGGGCCAAACTGACCAGAACTCAAAGGCCCTGTTCCTCCGTGGGGGCACCGGCTCGGGGAGTGTGCTGTCCTCTCTGTGGACAGACTTCGGCTCTGTGTATAGTTGTTGCGCTTGTGCTTCTTGTGGAGCACAGACAGGCTGCACAGAGTCCTTGGGACTTCATTTAAAGGTCAGTCAACCATCTGAACTCTTATCTAAACCAGTTTTCTAAAGCATTCAAGGCAAGGACTGCAACCAGCTATCATATAGGACTTAGGTTTCTGACTCTTCCCAAATCTGAAAGAGTCTTAGAACTCTAGAGGGTCAAGGAAGCACATCTTTTTTTTCCTCTTTGGCACTTTTGGAAGATGTGTTTCCATGTGAGCAAGGCAAAGTTATCTGGTTACATGTTATGGCTGTGGGCGCACAATCATTCAATCACATCCTAAAGAGGGAACAAATTTTTCAGTGACAGTATTAAGTGCCCACTATGTCTCAGACATAAGGCTATACTTTCCGTGGTGATCCAATGGTATGAAAGACGCATAAAACTTCAAAGCTGAAAAAGAAGTGATTCAGACACTTTAGGACAAACAGGTTTGACTGCTTCTCCTGTCTCTGGTAGCCTACTGACTCGTGGCTAGAGCTGATTATAGCAGTGGCAAATTCCATGTGAGTGGCTCTTTATAAAGAGAATTAGTGGCTGCATAAATGCAGATATTCTTCAAATTAGGTAACAAGGCTAAGTCCCAGTTAATCCCCCCATCTCCCAGAGCTTAAATAGAGCTCGTGGGGACAGAATCACTGACTCACACGTTTGTAGATTGTAGAAAATGTAGTTTCTCATCTGCAAAATGAAGGTTTCTATGGAGATTAGATGAGATAACACAGGTAGAACATTTAGCTCAGTGCATGGCATAGAGTAGATATTCAACAGATGGTGACTACTAGTAATATTATTAGAAAGGCCCAACCATCAATATGTTTAATACCTCCTGAACTGATGCTAAAAATAACCAGTGTTGGTAAGTATGTGAGAAACCTAAACCTTTGTGTATCAAAAAATTAAAAATAGAACTACCATCTGCTCCAGCAATACCATTTGATCCACTTCTGGCTGTTTATCCTTAATAACTGAAATTAGGATCTTGAGGAGCTATTAGCACTCCCCTGTGTTTTGCAGCCTTATTCATGACAGCAAAATTGTGGAGACGTTGACAGATGAATGGATAAACAAAATGTGGTCTATACATGCAGTGGAGTGCCAGTCAACCTTAAAAAGGAAGGGAACTGCAATATATGACAACATGGGTGAGCCTGGTGGATATTACGCTAAGTGAAATAAGCCATCACAGAAGGACAAAAATGGCATAATTCCACTTATATGAAGTATCTAAAATAGTTCAGGTCATAAAATTAGAGAGTGAAATGGTGGTTGCCAGAAACTGGGGAAAGTTAGGGAAATGGGGAGTTACTGTCAATGAGCATCAAGTGTCAGATGAATCAGCTGTAGAGGTGTGCTGTGCAACATTGTACCTGTGGCCAACAGCAATGTGCTGTCCACTTAAAAATTTGTTAAGAGGGTAGATCTCACATTGAGTGTTCTTACCAAGATTTGGTATGGAAGTTGCATGGGGCCAAATGGAGAGAAACCTATAGGAAGTGGGAGAGAAAGGGATCAGGAGCAAAGGCTTTAGAAAAAGGAGGTCGAATCAGTCTTCTGAGAAAAGAGAAGGGGAGATGGGAAAGATTCAGAAATGGGAAGGAGGCAAGGAAAAGGGTGTCATGACACAGATGTCACACCTCTAGTTGTTTGAGGCTGGTGGCAGGGACTGGACAGATGTCATGACAAGGACCATGTTTCTCACCAGGCAGGAGACCTGGCAGTCTGCAGGAGGGCAGGAGGGCAGGAGGGCAGGAGGGCCGAGCAGGTTGTGAATTCCCAAGGGATTCCTTTTGGGATCCCTTGGGAATTCTATAGGAAATTGGTTGGGAGTCAGCAAGAGATGAATAAATGATGCCAAGTGGCAGGGCAGGTCCTGGTGGAGTTAGGGACTTTCTCCAGCAATGCTCAGAAGTCTCGGGACCAGAGTGGGAAATTAGATGGAGACTGAATGCCATGGCATGCCAAGCCAGCTGTCTTTTTTCAGACCAATCTCACAGTAAATAATGCAAATGAGCAGGACAGACAATAAGAATTCAGAAGAAATAAAATTGCTTTCTACTTCTTCGTTGGAGGTAGGAACATGGGCAGCTAAAGCACTAGGTGGGCCTCTATATCCAGGCTACCTTTCCTAATGCCTATCCTTCCTGGGGCCTCTTTTAGGTGACTCTGCCAGATTCTCGTTGCATGGTTTTTTTCTTCTATGAAAGATGAGAGAGTGACTCCCCTGAGAGACAGGAAAATCTGGCTCATTGTTTGTATTCTACTCTACTCATCCATGCAGGATGTCTGGCTTCTTTATGGCTCCTTTAATAGGCAATGTTTAATCATCACTGTCAGGCATTGAAGGGCAGTCTTCAGTATCAATGGCCTGGTGGCAGTTTACAGTCCTGGGGCCATATGTCCCAGAGTGACATTCAGGGTTGCAATTCTGTAATGACGAAGAACAGCGGCAGCAACAACATGAACCACGACTGGTGGAAATCCGGAGGTAATTTTGCACCAACCTGGCGAAGTTGGTTGCAGAATGGGTGAGTGCGCTCAAATTCAGATTTAAAGCTGTGTTCAGCATCAGGTGGTCTTCTGAGCTACCCTTTGGAAGTCCTCTTGAAGCTTTGAGAGACCCTAGAAGAGAGAGAGGGAAAAAAAGGGAGTGGTGAATGTGGACCAAAAACACCAAGATTGGACTCAGAAGACCTGGTTCAAGTCCATGAGTGTCCACAAACTAACCCGGTGACCTGTGCACCACAACCTTCTCATGTGTAAAATGGGCACACTAATATCTACCTTGCAGCATTATTGGGAGAGGTATGAGACAGTTTGTGAAAGGATGATTACAATATGCACCTCACAGAGTTATCATGTGATGTCATAGCTGTTCATTTTCAACAGTTGTCTCCCCCATTGGAAGAAACCACGTGTCCTCAGAGGAAAACCAGTTATCAATACGTGATTGTGGCATGAATGAGTTGCTGGAGATCATCACCAGCATTTCTCAAGTATTTAGGTAATAGATTCTGTATGCTCCTTATCCTATTGACACTGCACAACAATGTTTTGGGGGAAATACTGTTACTGTGTTACAAATGAGGGTGCAGAGGTGTAGAGAGGTTAAATGACCTGCCTAAATTCACATGGCTAGTTAGTGGTGGAGTGACCTCTTAGCCACTGTTCTCAGCTGTCTCGGGAGAGAAACATAGATGCAGGAAAATGCTTAGGTCCAGGAGTTGACTCTCAGGGGTGTATAAGCTGCTATGAACCCGAGATTGGAAGATATGTGGTCAGGAGCTTCCCTCCAAGGGTCTTCAAGTTGGATTTTCTATGGGAGCTGTGCAAAGAGATCAGGCCACCAGCTTGCCACCCACATCGCATGTTAGGTTAAAAGCATTCACATAGTGTTCCCACGAAGGAGCACCCATCAGGGTGAATGCAATGGAGGGCAACCCTGCTTGAGAATGGTGAGTACTGGTGGGGCTGGGTGGGCTCCAAGACCTGGAATGCCTGCCGGTGCTTCCTGCTCCCAAGCTGCTGCTCTCATGATTAATGGGGCAGTGGAAAATTCCTCTCTTGGTTTATTTTTTCCCCTGAACTAAGAACTCGATTTAGGAGCAGTCAGTGCCCCGGGGTGATGCTTTCCCATTTGTCAGGACCTGGAGTGCTCCACCCTCACCTGGATAGATGTCTCAAGTTGCAGACAGGCCAGGTGGGGATTGGGCCAGGTGGGGACTGGGCCAGGTGGGGATTGGGCCAGGCAGCATCTCCTCAGGCTCAGGCTCATTTGCTCGGGGCCGGTGGGGATGTGGGGGGCTGGGCAGGGGCCTTGGGGATGTGAAGTTGCTATTTTCCAGGTCCCTAAGCTTCTGTCATCTTGCTCTGTGGAATGCAAAGTCTTAATGGCATTGGTTCCATGATATGAAAGTAAAATGTCCTGGCCTTGAGTAGCCTTCATTTCCTCTGTTTCAAAAAGTAACGGTGATCTGTCATTAAAGAGCTTCAGAAATATGCCCCCAAATTAACAGTGGTTACCTGCGTGGTGGGTTATGGGTACTCCTACTTCTTTGTACTTTACGTTCCAGATTTTCCATGATGAGCATGAATTGCTTTAATAAGGAGAGCACACAAGGAAAGATTCTGCGTGTAGCCTTCTCGTGAGCTCACCCTGGTTCCTTATTGCACTTCTTTGGGGGAGACGGAGAAACCAGCCAACCCCTTCCCCTGAGTGGACCTACCTCAGTTTACCCTGAACCAATTCCTGATTCTTTAATTTTTTTATTGCTTCCATTAAGAAAACCTCAACAAATAATAGATCTAAAAATATTTATTAGTCTTATATGGATTTAATCTCTTAATTGGCTTCTGATTTCTTTTCCTCTTTTCTGCATCTCTCCATGACCCTACCTCTCGGGTTCTCCCGTCGGAATGGTGAATATTTGTCCTTCGAAACCACTGATTCTTCATCATCAGACAAGCTTCCTGGTCTGCCCTCTTAATATTATTTTCTTTTCATAAAATTCCTTGAAGACTTTATCTGGGAACATTAAGGTTGAGTCTTTGGTGAAGAAGATGGGAGAAATTAGGAAACAAGGAAATCTACCTGATTTATCTCCTGGATCCACTTCTCCTCAGACACTTCCCAAGCTGCTCCCAAACTAATGCCCTTTATGGCACCAGGGCTGCGCCTGGAGTAACAGGGGGATTAGCTTCCAGTACAGATACACACTTCAGTTTCAGTAAAACTGATATACGAACCTTAGGAGGAATTATTTGCTTTGCAAAAAGATGCTTTGCTAATCGAAAGGATTCACCATAGGATTACTTTATATTGCCAACTCCCCAGTGCTTTCAAAGGCGACCACTACAGGATTCAATGTAAACACAGCCATGTAGAATTTTCAGGAAGTCAGGCGTACCACACTTTTCTGTGTTGTCATGAACCCAGTGCCATGGTTCTCTCTTTTTTCTTTTGAGATTCTGGGACCACTGTCTTCTTACCCCGAAGGTGACATTGCTGACCTCAAAGTGTGTTTGAGAGTGAGGTTAAAATAATAAGCAATGTGCTCATAGCAGTTTCTATATACAGGCTAGTACAGGGTGGCTCTCTAATTACGGCAATGCTAATTTCTTCTTATTCACTGACAATCAGGAGACCGGGATTCTAATGTTGGCTTAGTCAATTCATAGCATGTGTTCCTGGGCAAGCCACATAGTACTCGACACCCCTTTGTTCATCTGTCTAATCAGAGCACAGCCCGAAAAGTCTCTGTAGACCCTCATCAATCTAATTTACTTATTTTTTCATTACATTTAACTTTGAGGATGGGCGACTAGGAATCTCTTGGGAGTCACACAGGCAATTTTGGAATTCTGTTTTATCTGGTTATAATCCTAGTTCTATTGATTTTGAGGAGTTTAATAGGAAGTATAGAAACAAGAAATGGCGTTTTAGATGATGGTTTTTGATGGTTTTAGTGAGGATAGTAAAAGCTTAGCCTGGTTTGACCCAACCTTAGACCTTCCTATCCTCCCTGCAGAAATGACTGGGAAATTGAGGTTCCTCTCCCCTAGGCACTGGGCTCTAAAGACTCCAGGTAACATGCAGGCTGCTGAGATGGGGGTCTTCTTTGCCATGGTGCCATCATCCCTCAGGAGCAATACTTCCCTTTTCAGTGTCCAGTTTCCCTGTCAGTAAAATGGTGCATTTGCTGGTTTTCAGCTCGGCTTGTGGAACATTTGCAAGAAGACTGATTATCAAGTATACTGGGCTGAGAAAGATGCATCAGATGAAAAAAAAAAGACCAAGGTCACTGTACAGAGAGATCTTGGAAGAATGGATGCAGCCAGGGGCTTACTTACAAGTGACTGTCCTTAGGAATAGTCCCCAAATCTTGGCTGATGGCTTCTGGGAAAACGTTCCCTTTACCCAAACATCTAGTGACTGGATTTTCAACAGAAAGGAGCTGGAAGCCTTTGGAATTTCAGCTCAAGTTCAGGCTTGTTGACCAGGGTCTGTGCTAGTCCTCATCCAGAATGGAATAGACATAGACCCTTTGAAGGTCCTGCTGGACAATGAACAAAGGAAAAATGCCCACCTTTTACCTCATCTCCTGCACACTGTCTATTTTCCCATTAATTTTCTCTGTTGTCCTTTCCACGCCATCCCCACTTTGTCTCCATTTGTTGCCTTCTTTTCTGCTTCTCTCTCTTTCCTTTCCCTTCTCTACATTTTATGCATCTGGTCAGCCAGATGGAGGCCCTGGCTGAGCTCTGCTGTCAGGAGTTAAGGCACAAAAAGTCACTGATCCTTGGATTAGAAAATGAACTTTCTTGATCAAAGATTAGAATTATTTTTAAACCTCAGACCTCTTTGGGGTAGATTCCTAGGCTAGACCACTTTTATCATCACTTTAGACCACTTCTCACCATTCTGTCCCCTTCTATTTTAGCTTTTCTCTCTATGATTCCTTCTGGAAGGTGAAGGTGAGAGGTTTGGATTTTCAGAATTCCCTATGTCCTTAGAATAGGTCCCCTTTAGGGGGTCATGACTCTTCCCAGATGAGGGAACTTATGGCATCACCAAGCAATGTACCTTCTCCAGAGGAGCTGGGGGGAGGTTGGGGGGTGGGCAGACTGTCCTGTGACAGGTTAATATCAGGATGTCTGGTTTCCTCCTGGTGGCCCTGACCACATGCACTGATGAGGCAAGGGTTCCAGTACATGCACGGTGGCCACATTCTAGAAGGGCCCTCCACCTTTCATTTACGTCCTTGACTCTATCCTTTTGGACACAGCCCTGCGTACGGAGCCTAAGCCTGAAGCTCTCTGTGAGAATGTTGAGAAAGGGTCTGATTGCCATTCTCTAGCCTCACCCTTCATATCCTTAAAAATTTCTCTCTTCTCCCTCCTTTCTAGTGTGGGTACCAGATATGGGAGAGAAGAGGTATGATTTCCCCAAGCCCTGTTATGTCAGGGGTCAGATAAGATCCGGAAGCAGAGACTCAGAGAATTTATCAAGCTAGAGCTTAAGGGTGGGTTGTAACTCTATAGAACCACATTGCAAGCTCCTGGGGCTGACTTTAAACCCCTTGAGGCCAAGGCTGGCCCCTGCATTTCTTTGGTGTTACTACAGCCCATCTGCTGGCCCGGGGCTGGGACAGTACCAATGAGTAATGGCAGATTTGAGTCAGAGTCTAAGGTCCTGTAGGAAGCAGAATACATGAGGAGCCCAAAAAAGCTATGTAGAGGCAATAGGGTGGGTGGAAAAGGAGTGAGAGAGGGTGAGGTTTGGATTATGGGCTCCAGCTCTAAGAGTGAGTTGGTAGCAGAGGTCCCTCCTTAAGCCACCAACCGCCAGGGGGTCATAGGGAGTGGTTGGTGCACCTCCCTAGTCACCCACTCCCATCAGAAGGAAAGAGGGAGTGGCAGGAGGCACCTGCATTTGCCTCTTGCCTCAGGAGAAAAGGTGAGGCCTAGACACCTGCTGGGACTTCCCTCTGTCTCTCCCTGTCTCTCTCCCTCTCTTTCTCTCTCTCTCTCAGAAGGGGGAGAGGAGATGCTGCCTATCTACCCCAGGAGAGAGATATGTAGGAGCATGGAGGTGCTTGCAGGGTTTAAAGAAGGAGGGAGCAGATTGAGGTGGTAAATGTTTCCTTGGAAAGTCTAGTCCAGAATTTTCTAGGCCTTTGGAGTTGCCCCTAATTTAGAAGTTTCAGAACCTGGAAGAATGCTGCTCTGGAAGGAGGAGCTACGGCAGAAGAATCCTATCATCCTCAGGGTTGGATTCAGACCTGTTGGAATTTGCCCCCTGGTCTAACTTGTTCTCTCTCCGCACCCCCACCTCATTCTTAGTGGGAAAGAGAGCAGCAGGAGCCAGAGGCTTTGTTCAGCATGTCCTGTCTAAGTTTCCTGACCTTTCCGAGGGCAGCAATCTACCTGCTTGGGAGAAACCAGGTCACTGAATTGACAGAGACCCTGGTTCTCCGTGAGTAGGACAGCCCAGGGCTGCAAGGTGGCTCCTGTGCTGGTGTTTGATGATCCTTCTCTGTGATTTACCCTACCTTTGCTAACCAGACCCTGTGATCCAATCTTCTCTTCATAGGCAAACTACCAATTGTTCATAGGGTTGTGTATATGTGAGTGTGTGTGAATTTGATGAAAGGGAATGTTTTTCTGAGTCAGAAATTGAGAATTTTCAACAAACCCCTTTCCACCCCACAACCAGGCTTGTGCAGCTGGCCAGTCTCAAATGCCAGTCAACAGAGAGGGAACAGGTTCACTCCCTGAAGTCCATTTTCTTCTTATACTAGTTCCCAACTTACCCTGACAGTTTGGGGATTTTCAGTGACTCAACCAGTACGATGGCAGGCTAGTAGGCACAGCTTCCTGAGCAGTCGGCCTCCTTCCCAGAAGGGTTAGCCAGCCCTCATCTGTCAGGGAGGGAAACGGGGGCTTCCAGGCTAGTGGACTCATAAATATTTGTGATCAATATGAAATAGGGTATTGAGTTTACCCCCAGGCCACACAGTGCCCAAATTCTGTTCAATGTCAGGGGAGAGCGAGGACCCCCAGAGCTTCTACAAGCTAGAATTGTAACACTATTTCGCTGTCGGGTTCTTAAAACCATGGACTCTTACTGGGTGTCTAAAGACTCATATCCTTAGCATAGAAAAAGAGAAATTCTTCTCTTGAAGTTTGTTTTTAAAAATGGTATTATGAACTTCCATGTTGACCCTGGGAATGGGCTGCATGGTGGGGAGGCACCCAGGACAGAAGTTAAGTCTGAAAGGACACAAGAAGTCACAAATGACTCAGGCCAGGAGCAGGCAGTCACCTCCCTTATCCCCAGGAGAATCTCAGACATCAAAGAGAACTGCCAGGAGGAGGGAATCAGATCCCTAACTGGGATCAAATACTGGAAGAGGCTCCAGCCAGGTAGCTGAAACTTATCATCTTAGCCATTATCTGATGCTGGCAGAAGGGAGCCAGCTGACTTCCCTGAGAATGACCAGGGGCCATTCCCCATGACGTTGTGGGCATTTATTACCCTGCTGAATGTGCAGTTGGGCTCTTTGCAAATAATAATCATAACCATGAACAATGGCAGCTGTCTCACCCCAGGTACAATGTTCTTTCTCTTCAACCCTGGTTCTTTACCAGCACGAGGAAGGAAGCAGAACCTTGATGATTCCCCCAAACTTGGATCTGATGAGATAGTCGCGTCATTATCTTTTTCAGGTGTGACTTGCAAGGAATCAACGCTTTGACGAAAGGTGTCAATTTGAGTGGCAGCTTTTAGATGCTCATGTGGTCTCCATAGCTTTGGCTGCCCTAGGCTTGTTTGCTCCAGACATATAAGCTTGAAAATCAACACCCAGGCCCAGACCAACAAGTCTCAGCCTTCCCTCCTCCCAAGCTCCAAGGTAGTAGAGTGGCTTGGGAGGGCCAACGCTTCCTGGCGATGGTCACAACTTCTCTCCTAGCCCTTTACTCTCCGACGGGGAACAAATAGGCACATTGGGGTGAGTGCAGGGGTTTTGGGGTGAGTCAGATTTGGATTCCAATCGTATCTCCACCACTGGGTGATCTCTGGCAAGTCACTTTACCACAGTCAGACTCAATTTCTCATCTGAAAGTGAGGACAACAATATCTCACAGGGTTGTGTGGAGGATGAGAGGCGGTCAGGTAGTCCAGTTCTTAATGCAGGGCTTGGCATTTAGTAAGCGCTCAATAATTAGTGGCTAACTTCTTAATCCTCACTCTCACTGCAGCAAAACGCACCTGTTCCCTGCTTCCTCAGTCTGCCAGCCTTGAGCACTACCCAGAGGGGCTGGGCCGGAGGAGGTCTGCGTTCACTTCCTGGCAGAAGGGGACTCCTGGAGCGGTACTGACTGGGGAGGGCGGAGTGTGAGACCAGGTGACCCTCTCTCTGTTTCTCTTATTTCAATGTTTTGTCCTTTTTCTCATAGGTCCTTGAAACTTGGCAAACTGGCATACCAAAGTTCTTTTTTTTAAGGGAAAATGGGGGTTAAAATAAAATCACCAATGACCATTTCCTTTTTAAAATGACATTTAAATTTTTGTCAAAGTTATATATACATTGATGAAAAATTCAAACATCACTGCTAAGTCAAGAAAAACAGCAGTCTCCTGGCCTGACCTTTCCCCACTCCCAATTCCTGGTTCCCAGAGGAGACCACGCCAGCTTTTAGCTGTTCTTTGTACATGTTACTTTCACATCTTCAACAACCTGCTTATATTCCTCTTCCCTGATTTTTCACTTTTCCCATTGTGAACACTTTGTTGTGATTAGGATTGCCAGAAATACAGGGTGCCTACTTACATTTAAGTTTTAGATAAATCATGAGTGCTCCATTAAGATTAGTACGTCCCATGCAATATTTGGGACATATTTGTCCTGAATGATTATTCAATGCTTATCTGAAATTCAAGGTTAACTGGGTGTTCTGTATTTTACCTGGCAACCCTAGATAAGATGGATAAAATTTTAACTCTTTCACAGCCAGCCAACCTCTCATGCTATGGAAGTCTTTTTAAAGCCACTTTCTTTACGGAGAATCCTAGGAGCAAGCAGCTGCTAGGGAGGGAAATGGGGGCTTTTCTCTTCTGCCCCATCCTCTCTGATCTGACCCCCTTTTATCTCTGTCTAGGGCTCTGGGGTGAGAAAGGCCAAGTGCAGGCGCTGTGAGTACCCATTTGTGTCCAGTGCCCTTTCGGCTGGGGAAGGGCTGAATCTTTCTCTTTTTTAAGTCACTCAATATTTATTTCTTAGTCCTTCTTACCTCTGCAAGAAATGAAACATAAGTTAAGGACAAATATATGTGGGATCTAGAATCTGCCTTGAGTCTAACTTGTTCAAGCCTGGGCTATTATAATAATCAAGAACTGTTAAGCTAATAACATTTAATTACTTTAATTCCAATAGTTAATTCCATAAAAACAAAACAAAACAAAAAAACCTCTTTAACTCCTTATTCCGCAAGAATATCTCTCTTTTATGCTTAAGGAGGGAATTTGTGACTTAAGTATTTATGATTTTAGGTTTTTCCTGGCATTTGCTTTGGGAACCAAGTGTTTCTGTGCCCTAATAGAACGATCTTAATTTTGCCCTGGAATATGCTCTCTGTCCCGAGTTTTCAGCCAGATTGATAATGAGCATGGGATGAACTGGGCTTCGCTTCCCAGGGATTTAGAAATGGAAGTTTTTACAAGCTCAAATGTTAAGTCCTCAGTGTTCACTTTGAAGAGTTTCTTGCCGCAGAAACAAATTTTCTTTTTTATTTGGAAACACTAGAAATATGTACTTCCCCGAGGTTTGGGTTTGGTTGCTGGCTACTGTCTTAGACTCCCCCTTCCTCTAAGAACCCTTGCGTGGAGGCGACTGGGATTCAGAACAACAGAAATTATCTGATTTGCAAGTCACAAATGTCCTTTTCTTCAACTCTTGTCCTTTCTTCTGGCCAGGTCCTCTGACTCCTTCCTCCTTCTTATCTCTGTGTCTTTTTGCGTACTCAGTGTGGAATGTCCTCACCACACCCTCCCAGTGACCAAAAGCCCTCAGGTTCCTACAGACCCTGAGCAGGCGGAGCCCTCCAGGTGGACGTGTCCTTCAGGAGCCCGCATCACCCTCTGTCCTGTTCCCTGGCGCCCTTAGCCCTGGTATTTGGTTTATTCCCCTAGTCCAGAGGGCCTGGGGATAGGTTACGTGCTTTTATAAAAGTTTCAAATATTTGCATCCAGTCCTGATGTTAAAAGAAATCCCCCTCACACTATACTGTATGAGGTGAGTGGTTTTCTTCCATGCTAATAGTTGGAAGTTTTGGTCAGTAGTTAAAAGTCTTGGATATTCTTTCGGATGGTTTGAGTCATTGAACTTTCTGCCAAACAAATTAATAAAAATTTCCTACTTAGCACCTTAACCTTTCAGGCTGGAAGTATCAATCCTCCTAATCATATACTACGTTATGTCACTCATCTGTGGCTAAGTTATTATTTCTGTCATCAACTGAGTGAGGGTTCTCATAGCTTCAATTTTGTTACACTTCCTTTCTCTCTTTTTCTTTCTCTCTTAAATCTCATTCTGGGAGGGAGCTGGTGAGAGGGCCAGACGTGGGTAACAGTATTTAATTGACTCTAAACCACCATATGCATTTTATATATGCTTAAAAATGTGTATAGTGGAAAAGTGTCCTTCAGAAAATAAAACCCCATGGCAGGCTAAACTCAACTGGAGTCTTGATAGTTACAAAAGTATCGAATGAACAAATTACACTCAACTCTCAAAAACTGCAGAAACCTCGGGGCTCTAGTGGAGAGGCCTGTCCACCCACTTACTTAGGAAATATTTATTTAGAGTAAGAAAGGTGTGGCATTTAGTAGCTTCAACACAGAATTAGGTGTCTACAACTTCTGATTCTGCCTGGAAAGTTGACTCTGGCCTGTGGCAGCTCACTTCAAATCTGCCTTATTTTCCCCACCTCTAAAGTGGGGATTATAACTGTAGTCACCAGGGCAGGGCTATGCCTTAATTAGCCAGTGATTGTAAAAGGCTTTGAAGAGGCTCATAGAAGCGGCAGTTTAAGCGTTAAGTATTATTATTAAAAGGACCACACCATTGGGCGGCCAGCCCTGGGGAGACTAACCATGGGTTTGAATTCATCTCTTGATGTTGGCGGAAGCTGTGCCCCAAACACTAGTGCCCCAGGTGAGTGACACGTGACGGCTCCTGGTTAGACAGAGATCAGCAAAATGCAGCCTGGCCTCTCCTGTGGACAAGAAATGGTGTAATGTTCTTGCAGGGGCAAAGGACATGAGGGGGGAATAGGGGCCAGGCAGACAGCAGGGGACAAACAGGGAGAGTCCAAGTCAATGAGCTCCAACGTTTATCCTTCACTAATGTCTATGAAATCCTTTTCTCTGTATTAAATACCAAGGGAGCTTGAAAGAGGAGCAAGACACAGTTTCTGCCCTCAAGGAATTTCCAGTCTGGTTTGATGTCACAGGCACAGATACATACAAAAAACAAAAAAAGAAAAGAAAAGAAAAAGGAGAGAAAAGGTACATTTCAGAGGCAGGAAATTCCTGAGGATGTTTTAAAAAAAAACCTTGTTTTGCAAATGTACCAGGCTTTGGACAGCTCTCAAGAAGTCAAGGGCAAGGAATGGGTACATGGGGACCATAATGAAAACAAGGTATCATAGCGATGCTTCCCTCTGGCTTTTCTCTCACTGATGTTCTCTTTGCCATTGATGGTGGGGTGGGGGAGGGTTGACTTTCAATCTGAAGAATAATCAAATTTGGTTTTGGTAGCCAAAGGTGTCAACAAAACCCTTTTAATAAGTTTTTTTTGTATTACCAGAGTATTAAAAGTTCATTTTAGAAATTTTAAAAAATACAGAGAAAACTGAATATCACCCATAACTCTACTATGATATAATTATTGTCAAGATTTTGATATATTGCCATTCAGTTTGTTTTTCCCCTCAGGAGTTCATAAGTTTTGAGTGTAAATAGATTTCCTCTCCCTTCCCTTGCCAGAGAGATCTATCGACCCAACCTCCCGACTTCAGTGGGTGTCTTCTTGAGCAGAAAGGCTTGTCCTGTGGCCCAGGGAGACTACAGGGGCTGGTGGGGAAGAGTAGCTTCCTGAGACTCCGAATCCCCATGGGTGCTTTTGTCTCCAGTCTTGGGGAGTGGGTCCCTTCTTAATTTTTTTTTTACTGTGATAAAATACACATAATAAAAATTTACCATCTTACCACTTAAGTATACAGTTCAGTGATATTAAATACCTTCATAATGTGCTACCAGCACCACCATTCATCTCCGTGACTCTTTTCATCTTGTAAAACTGAAACTCTATACCCATTAAATAGTAACTTCTCTTCCCCTTACTCTGGGGAGTGGGTTTGAGCTCCTTTCTCTATATCCCTTTGTGCATTGACTGGTGATTCTCTGGACATCTTTCTCTTTTTTTCATTTGTCCAGAGAACAATCACCTAGCTGTAGCCTGGCCCAGGAGGGTGCGCATTTGGAAAGTGTGGCCCTCCTGTCCTGCTCATGGCCAGTGTTATAGGTCCATCCCTGCTGCCTTTCTGGACCTGAAGAAGGCCTCAGAGTGCTGCTGGGATGGGGCTCTGGGTAGCCATTGCCCCTCCTCTGGAGCTGGTCCTGGAAATGAAGCCTCTCTGCCCTCCTTTCTACTGCCTTCTGTCCCTAACACTGACCAGGCGAACACTCCCATTCCCTTATCTTGCAGTGCCATTTCACTGCTCCAGATGCCGTGTATCTTGGTCAGAGTTCTCTTCTCTCTTATATTTCTTTTTTTTTCCTGTCTTCCCAAGCTGACACCATCAGCTTGCCTTTCTTAACCACTTAGCTCTGATATGTTAAGCTCTATACAGATTCTGACCTACATATTCCAGGGCCCACTATATGAGGTCTGTCCAGAAAAAGTCCAACTGTTAATATCTGTAGTATGTTGTTAACATAATATGTTAGTATTATATGTTGTTAATACAATAATGATTTGTGGGACATTGATGTAACCTGGCAGCCAAGGAGAGAGGACTGGAATACACATGTGTGAACAGTGACAATGTCACTGTTCTAGTTGGTAGGGGAGGGAGATGTGCTGTCCAGTGACCATGTGTACTGTGTGGCCCTTGCATTCAAAATGACTGAGCGAGTAAAGCAATGAATCTGCATCAGATATTTGCATTAAGCTTGAACATTCCTCGGGAAACTATTTGGATGATTCAAAAGGCTGCAGCTATGGTGATTGGCAGCTTCATTATGACAATGCACCCACTCATTTATCATGTCTCGTGCAGTTTTTTGTTGAAACATCAAATCACCCAGGTTACTTAGTCCCCCTACAGCCTAGATTTGGTGCCCTGTGACTTCTGGCTGTTCACAAAACTAAAATCACCTTTGAAAAGGGAGAGATTTCAGACCATTGATGAGATTCAGGGAACTATGATGGGGTAGCTAATGGCAATTGGGAGAACTGTGTGGGGTCCCAAGATGCTTACTTTGAAGGGGACAGAGACGTCATTGTCCTATGTACATTTCTTATATCTTGTATCTTCTTCAGTAAATGTCTCTGTTTTTATTTTGTATTACATGGCTGGATACCTTCTGGACAGACCTCGTATATCAGATGCTCAGGTACATGCCTTTGTATAGCCATTTCGGGTGATTATTAATAGCATTACAGCTATTATCAGTTAAGACTGAGTTCCTATAAAAACCTGTGTGGACACAAGTCACATACACAAACCTATCTTATTCTTGAATGAGGATTTGTTTCACTTCCACCAACAGATTGAAAACCCATTGAAAACAATTCTAGCTCAGTGCATGAACTTATTTCATTTTCCCCAAATCCTATAGATACTTGTGTTATTTCATTTTACAGAAGATTGGTAAGGTCATACAACTAGTAAGGGATAGAGCTAGGGCTTTACTCAGGTCCAGGTCTAGGACCCTCCAGCCCATGACCTTGACCACCACTAACTTTGGAATTAGAAGTCATTTTAGTTTAGATGAGGGCACCAAGGCCCTAAGAAAGGAGGGATTTTTCCAAGTTTCATGGCACATTTTCCATGTAGCTGGGAGCCCAGTCCTCTTTACTTGTATGCTAGTGCTTTTGATAATAGAATAATCCATTTTATTTGTCCCTACTGGGAACTGGCCCTGGGCCTGACACTGAATAATATACATAAAGTCACCAATAATATGTCTGCTGAAGTTGAGTCCCCAGTCTAATTACTTTTAGTCATTGCTCTTTGTTCCAAGTATTCCCTTTAAAGTGAGATGATGTAACAAATAATGACCTCTCTTTTCAACATAATGATATGATCCTTTAATCCATTATCTTTAATGATAGACAGTCACACAGAGACAAGGCAGCACCAAAGTATAGAGAATATTTACTCTTGAAGATTTTCTTTCTTTTGGGTTATCCAAAAGAGATGAAGCACCTGAAAGACCAGCGGGGTGAGTCTTCAGTGGGACTTGTTTGGAAGTCCTGGATACTCACCAGGGCAGTTGTCATGGACCTTCCTTTCTGGCTTTTCCTTCTCTTGTTCGGGTGTTGCTTGACCTGGGATGAAATATGTTGTTTATGAAGGTTGACACTATTAATGAGAAGACCCTTACAGGCATTACTTTTCTGGTTTGGGGATTGGGAGGCGGGCAGTTTCAGCATCAGCCATTACAGAGCTGACTGTCACTGGAACAATCTCCAGAGTGACTTTTTCTGTTATGCTTCCTTTTGTGTAGAAAGGCAAATAAATTACTTTGAAGGGAAATGTGGACCTGAGTGTCCTCCAGCTGGTCTGGCTCCTGTAGTATGGACGGTGTTCCCTGGTTTTTTTGAACCTTACATGCATGTGCTTCTCCCCACCTCCCTGTTGTTATTAGTACATGGATAACTGCATTGTCACTTCATTAATTCCCTTCATTCCTAAAGTTCTCAGCCCTTCCTTTTCCCTTTAGCCAGAAGGAAGGAATCAGTTTAGGTCCTTGATAAGGAGCACCTTGCTCCTTCCTGTTTCTTAGTGTTTCCTGAGGAGTAGAAATTCCTTTCTACTCTCATAAAAAGGAGACCGGTGAGGTCATTTGAACCCTTCTTCCTGGCCAGTGTAAGATGGTTTCCCGCCAACATTTTCTAGGGATTTGCATAAAACCCTCCACATATCCCTAATTTGCTCACTGAAATATTGATAGTTACAGTTGATTATCTAGTATATACAAAGCATTGTATACCACACATTATATATTATTTTATATAATCTTCATCATTATTCTGAAAGGTAGTTATCATGATCTACAAAAGAAGCTCATATGCAGAAAGATTAAGCCATTTACCCAATGTCACATAATAAGTAAAAAATGAGGCCTCATAACTAAGACTTCTGGCTTCAGAATCAATACCTCTCCTTCTGTCATGCAGCCATGACAATGTGTGACTGGGTTGACAAGAAGCCCTACCCTGTTCTGAATTTGTGGGAAGGCCCTTATTTTGGTGAGCGGGGGCTTCACATCTGGATCTCCTAGGGGTGGCATAGAACACTGGCCTACTTAGAACACCAGTTCCATTTGTTCTGACTCTAACATACCAAGTCTTTGTTTCAAACAAAAAAGTCAAGGCCAAGTTTTGACTGGGGCATCCCTACACTTTCAAAAAGGGGAGCGAGAACTCACTGACACATATGAGCTTGGATGTACCAGTTTGAATGTCAGGGGCTTTTCAAAGAATTTTCACTAGATTAACCTAAAACCAACTTTATTTTTGAGGTGATTTAGCTGTGGTAACTTATTTAAAGTCTTCACACAGTTATCAGTACAACACCTATTTGGAAGCTTCTGAAGGATGAGCTAGAGTAAGACATTTTCTCTCTTGAAGATGTTTTGAGACTTCTAGAATGAAGGGGCTATAATATGTTATTTCATGGATGAGAAAACTCAGGCCCAAGGAAGCTAGGTTCCTAGCTTTAGTCTACAAGGGTAATAATTGGTAAAGACAGGGGAACCATGGGGACACGGAGGCTGGGCTTTCTTCCAATCTATGCTGCTACCTGGGGCTCACTTTTTCCATTTGTGTTCCTTTGATAGTCTACAGCTTTAAGATTATTTAATAAAACGTTAATCTTGCTGTTGGTAGTAAAATCAACCTCACAGTCCTGGATATAGTAACACACTCCCCCTGCTCCAGTCAAAAACAACATCTTTACCTTAGTAACCAGCTAAAACAATCTAGAACAAGGAGAATTGCAGGGCAGGGGGACTAGGGAGTGGCATCTGCTATTCCTGCTGCTTTTGGAAAAACAAAATTTATTTCTCCATCTCCATAGACTTTAAAGGACAACTTGCACACAAACAAGATGTGCTTTCTTTGACTTGTAAAAGGGAGAGCTAAAGAAGAGATAAAAGGCCAGACACCTGGGGCAATATGAATACAGCCTTAGCTAACCAGAAATTTAGCTGACCAGCAGCCACTTACCCAATGAGTCCGATAACAAAGCTTTTACTGTCATTGGCATAGTTTATAACAGATGATCATTGCTCTGATGTTCATCTAATTTTATTTTAAAAAATCTGATTTCAGGATGAAGTTTATTTGCTTGGACTTCTCCATCAGCCTCATGCTGCCTCTTCTGTGTGTGTGTACCTGGCCTGGACATAGGACGTGCTGTATACTGTTTCACATATTCCCCAATTCATCTCCAGTTCAGGATAAAACTGCCCTGAACTGGATTCCGGCTCAAGATTCAGGGTCATCCTTAAAGAATGCCTATGGGCAGGTGTGTTGGGCTCAGACTCCCTCCAGCAAATATTTTTTTAAAGGTAAAGTCTTGTTAAAAGAAAGCCAGAGGGAGCTAGGAAGGAGATAACCGTAAATGAGGCAAGGCCTGAGGGGTGTTCTGATTTCTGGAATGAAGGGTGGGGGTGGGGGTGGAGGCTGTGGTTACAAGGGGCCTCAGAGGGTTTTTTAGCGCAACGGGTGAACTTTTGACCCTATGTCCCATATTCTTCCTGAATCATCCTCAGCAAGTAAAGCATGTGGGCTTCATAAATGCCCAGGTCCACTCAGATTGAAAGCAAGGTAACTGGCCCTTTTGTTTTAACTGAGAGATGTGTCCACCATAAGCCAAGACCAAACCTCAAATGTTTTCTTTTCAGACAATCTCTTTAGAAATAGTCAACTCTAGGAGAGCCAGCCTAGGGCTTGGTTGGTAAAATTAGATTTGGAAAGGTCTAGGTGATGGTGGCTGAGTTCCATTCTTTATTGAGCCCCTCTATTTCATTAATTATTGGCACCACCAAAAAAAAACCCTGTAAAGATGTAACATTTAATCTATGATTAGCACTGTCCCTTCATTTTTATTTGCCAATTTAGAAACTTAACACTGGTTCAACTGCGGATGTGGGGGATCTGAATTCATAATCTTGTTCTTCCTAAATAATACGAATTGTTACGGAGAAAAGGAGGAATAGAGAAGGAAGATTGCCAGATGGCTTGGGAGTGGGAAATGCAAATCATCAGAGAGTTATTCAGAGAAGGAGTTATTTCTCCTCCATTTAGATATGGGGCATAGTGCCCCAGTTCCAGATCTGTCATAGCACTGAGTTCTCTTTCTAACCTGGGATGCATGGACATTCAACAAAAAGGGAGCAGTGTGTTGGGTACTGGATGATAATGTACTGCTAAGTTATTAAGTGAAATAGTGTCGATCTTGGGACTCAAAGGAACCAACTTGATTCTTCCTTGAGCCTTTGGTCTATGAAAACAATTTATTGGATGATGAAATCAAGCCAACCAAAATACACAGTTTGAGATGCACATGTTTGATCTCCTATTTCTTTTCTCTTCTTTTTTTTTTAAAAGATTTTATTTATTTATTTATAGAGAGGGGATGGGTGGGGAGAAAAGGCAGAGGGGAATGTCAGTCAGTGTGTGGTTGCCTCTTGCACACCCCCTACTGGGGACCTGGCCTACAACCCAGGCATGTGCCCTAGACTGGGAATCGAACCAGTGACCCTTTGGTTTGCAGGCTGGCACTCAATCCACAGAGCCACAACAGCCAGGGCTCTGTTTATTTTCAATATACCAGAAAAACAAAACTAGTTCAACACTGCTTAAACATAGATTGGAAAAAAAATTATTTAGCCCTTGAAGGCCTGAGCTTATTTATTTACTTATCTATGGATTTAATTTACTTCCAAAGAAATGGAATTAAATGGCTGTTTTGGCTGTAAATAAACTCAGTCTAAGGAAGATAACACCTAAAGTCAATATATTCTACCTTCATAGGACAATCACTACTGAATGGGAAATCGCCATGTTTGAAATTACTGAGGAAGGAAAAAAGGTTGGTAGGAGACCACACTTGAGACTCTTCAGTTCTACGTCCTTCTCAAAGCTTCTGGATGAAAGTTCATTTATATAGGAAAGTCCTTCAGTGAAACATTCAAAATAACAAACATCAATTAGATGTTGTGCTCATAGGATGTCTTTTATCTTTAGACCTGGGAGTGCTCTACACTCATTAATCCTTCCAAAATCTGCTGCCAGCCAGGTAGTCATACCTTTCTTTCCACTGAGAAGGAAGTGATAGTGTCAGAAAACATTTTTTTACCCCAAAGTTTCACCTTTGTGTGGGGTGGGGTCACCATTTCACTTATACAATTCCCAAACCAGAATATAGGAGGTAGAGCTGGACATTTAAACAAAGTGAATACAAATGGAGCCAGAATTCCTTATCATAATAAAAACTGACGAGTGAGAACCTTTGAAGAGTTTGTGCTTTCAAACAGTACAAACCACTCTAAGTGAGATATGCCATATTTTCTAAGGTGTATACAATTTTTCATTGAGTAAATTTATTTCATGGCCTGTTTTCTTTTAATGATATATACTCTTCCTGTATACCTCATGAAAAGGCACAAATTTGGCTTCATTTCTGCAAAGCCATTAGTGAATATGGAATTCCACCTCTGTAAACATTTGTACCCTCAGAATGGGGGCAAATATCTCCATAGTAAAACCCTGCCTTCGGTCATAGTGTTTCATAATACTTCAGTTTAGAAACTGGCTAATGTATCTTGATGACAGTTTGGTGGGTTGATTAATTTATGTCCCATGTTTCTGCCTCTCCCAGTTGGAACTTTTTCTTGATTCCCACCTTTTGGAGAATGAAGGTGCAGATGCAAATTGCCTGAAAGGAGTAGACTGGAGCCGAGTTACCCTGGGGCTTGCTGAGGCTTTGAGAAATGAGATCATCGGGAGGTCAGAAAGAGCCACAGAGACTGAGGGAACTCTATTTCCTTATTTTGGTGAGTGGTACCATGAGCTACCCTGCTACCCTACCTAGAAACCTGGCACTTGTCTATGATTCCTCCTTATTCAACTCCAATTGGTCATAATAATCCTGTCACAATAATTCTGTTGATATTACCAAAAGAGCTATTCTAGTGGCATTAGTTGAAACCCTCATCATTTTTTATTCTCTAAATTATTTTTAAAATACATTTTATTGATTATGTTATTATAGTTGTCCCATTTTTTTTCCTCCCCTTTATTCCCTCTGCCCTGTACTCCCCCTCCCTCCAGCATTCTCCCCCTTAGTTTATGTCCATGGGTTGTAGATATAAGTTCTTTGGCTTCTCCATTTCCTATACTATTCTTAACCTCTCCTGTCTATTTTGTACCTACCATTTATGCTTCTTATTCCCTGTACCTTTCCCCCATTCTCCTCTCTCCCTCTCCCCACTGATAACCCTCCATGTGATCTCCATTTCTGTGAATCTCTTCCTGTTCTAGTTGTTTGCTTAGTTTGTTTTTGTTGTTGTTGTTTTAGGTTTGGTTGTTGATAGTTGTGAGCATCATTTTTTTTTAACCTGCACTTTTCCAACAGTGTCCTGACAGGTCTCCTTGTCTCTCATCTCAATCCACTTCAATGATCTCCAAATCATTGCCAGAGTGAACTTTCTACAGTGCAAATCCGTGCCCCTCTCCTGTTGGACTTTCAGTAGTTTCCCATGGTCCTTGCGATAGTATCTCATCTTCAAAGCATGCCATACAAAGGATATTATGAGTTGGGTTAACATCTTCAGCCCAACACTCACCACTCAGCCTGTAGGCCATGTGTCAGCTCTCTAAACTCTAGCTCATCATCCTGTGGCTTTGTTGGTCCCACCTGCTGGATTCAGTTGTCACCTCCTCCAGAAAGCCTTCCCTAAGACTGCCCTCCCTGAAGATTTGGATGGAAGCTCCATGGACGGAGATTCCTTACACTCTTTATTTGCTCAGGCAGCATCCTGTGTTTCTCTATTTCAAAGCTTTTATCAACCATGGCTGCTATTTCTTTGCCTCCCCTGTTGCACTGTAAGCTGCTTGAGGGCTCTTTTATCCACAGAGAGCAAGAAATGTAATGGCACCGAATAAAGCTTGTAGAATTAGTGAATTAAGAAGTTAGAATTATATTTATTATTTGTAGAAAAATATTCATAAATGCTTCTAATGCCATGTTTTGATGAGTTCTATGTTGACACATGTATCTGTAAAAAGTCCAGCACTCCCAAACACATTTCCTTAAGTTGTTTTGTTGGGTTGCACAACTTCTGGTTGTGGGAGTCCTAAAGAGCAAAGTTTCATTTCCATTGTGAATCAGTAGCCACAGAGGTTGTAGAAAAGAAAAACGATCCAAAAAGGATTCATTAGGCTTCCTTTGGAAACTCCAAAAAGGGAAAAACAACAACAACAACTCAGCTTTGCATTTGGGAGCAGCACTGTTTGAATTGGCTCCTCTCTATTCAACTGAAATCATTCTCCTGCAGTACCCTCTTTGGATGTTTCCAAGTGTGTCTGCTTTATATCACCAACATCTCAGAAAGAAGTCCTTCAAATCCATCTCTGCTTGACTCTTTCGCTCCTCTTGTTAATCGTCAGACATGTGGCCTTTCTTTGCTTCTCTTGGGACTGACAGGGATCAAAACGCTCCCTTTAGTCTGTGCCCTACTGCTAGTCCATGTTCTTGGTAATATTTTTGTGGTCACTTCCTGAGATTCCTAAATGGCAAAGCAGTCTCCAGAGGCAAGTACTGTTAAGGAGCCAGTGAAAATTATTAAATATGCACATGGAAGGCATGACTTTTTAAATGGAATCAGTGTGTTTTGATGATATTTGCATGCTATCTAGGGTTTGTTTATTTAGGGTATAGTGAATAGCTCCCCATTCCAGATCACCCTTTACCTCTCTCTCTTCCAGCCTCTCGGTCAGCCACACTGTTCTCAGGCAGATTGATTTTCATTGCAGTGCTTTGTATTAACAACATTCACTATGAAGGTAGTTCAAGCATCACTTGCTCATGTTTCTCAATGAAGGAGACTAGCTAGGTCACAAGTACAGAAAATATGTATTTTCTAGGGCATGTCATTCAACCCAAATCTTTAAAACAATGCTGCAGAACAGCTAATGGGTTTGCCTCCAAAGTCCCTGCCAGAGAGGAAATACTTGGATAAAGGTAAAACCATGATTTCCAAAGTCTTCAGGAATCGCAATTTGCTGCTACTAGATTTCCTACTCTAAAACCCCAATATATAAGAAAGTGCTACACTACAAGAAAGGAAGACAAAATCTCATCTCATTTTTGTTTTTCTGCAGGTGCCGCCTAACATATATGTAAGTGGATAAAGGTTTTACTCAAAAGTAAATCGCAGGATTCTATCTCCATCTATATTGACCACCAGAGTGAACACTGGAAGTTAATTCAGATTAATATCCAAGAAGCTGCTCTATTGTGTCTCAGTCAGTGTCTTAGTTATTTTGGTAACTGAATCAAATGACCCCATGTAATAGGATTGTTTGATTGCTGGCCAGTCTGGAAACTGTCAATTCTGTAATGCATTAAGGAACTGTGCTAAGAAGCAAACAAAAGACATGTAATATTTCTAATAAGGAGTTTGCATATTAAAACATGACTGTTCATAACAGCCATCAAAATATTATATAGTAATTTTAAAAACTGCATTAAAATGGACACAGAACCAAACACAAATGTTTATTTGGCTAAAGTGCAAAGTCTTCTACATTAAACAAGAGATAGGCTATGGGGTTTTCCATGGAACCGAAGTAGACACAAGTGTAAGAGTGTATGTCTTTAAATAATTGAAATTATTAGGGTTATTCTATTTGGAAATTTGGTCCAATAGTCTTGCTAAAACTTCCTACTTATTATGGTTTCTTGCAATAGTGTTGAATCTACACATATAAAAAGAAAGAAGCTACCTGGGAAATAAAAAAAAAAAACCACTACTCTATTTCCCAGCTTCAGTTTTCTAAATATTTTAATATTCAGGCAAGCTTATTTTATTTTTAAAGTTTCAGTTAATTGCCTCAATTTCTTTAGCTTATAGGTCCAGGAAAAAAAACAACTAATCTAGGCAATCATTGGATAAATAGGATCAATAATTAGGTCTACTTATTGCATGCTCACCATTTCTCTGGGCAAAGTGATTTTCATGCATCAGCTCATGAAAACCTCACAACACCACCACAAACTTGGGCTTTGCCCATGTTCACCAGCTTCTAAACGGAGTCAGGACTCAGTCCCAAGCCCGTGTCACTCTAATGCACATGATTTTTACCACTAGGCTAACTTCAGAACCAAAAGGAATTTCCAGAATCATCCAGTCCCACATTTTGTGCTGATGAAAACATGGAGACATGGAGAAATGAATGGCTCTGTGAGATGGCGCAGCTCATTCGTCTTCTAGTGTTGCACCTGGATCCCAGGCTTCTCTGCTTCTGGTTTGGGTACAAAAGTCCACCCCCTTTTCCTACTGCTGAGGTTCTTTTGTTAATATGCCATGGTGCATTTCAGAGCCACAGGGCTGCTGCGTGGCACATGCTGGGCCTGGGGGTGGGAAGCATGTCCCATTGAATGGGGCTGAGTGAGTAAGCTGAAGGGATGGGGGCCTATAGCACTCAATGCAGCATCTGAGCTGGTACTTGAAGCTTTTATCAAGACTCTGTCATAAAGTTAGCATTATGACATCCTCCCAGGACATACTGTTGGAAATAGCATAGACTCTCGGTTGTGCTGTCCTACGTAGTGGTCAGTGTCTACATGCCACCATCCAACACTTGAAATGTGCCCAGTTTGAATTGAGCTGTGTTGTAAGTGTAAAATACACATAAGATTTCAGACTCAGTACAACAATGAAATGAAAGAAAAATAGCTCCCTTTTACATTGATTACAAGTTGAAATGATAACATTTGGTATACATTAGGTTAAATAAAATATATTATTAAAAATAATTTAGTCTGTTTCTTTTTGCCCCCTCCTCCCCTTTTTAAGGTAGCTTTCAGACAATTTTAAATTTGTGTGGCTTGCATTGTAGCTACCAGACAGTCCTGCTCTAGAAGTATATAGTTTGGTTTGGATTTCACCTCTGCTACTTCCAAGCTGAATAACTTTGGGTAGGTTGTTTAACTACTCTATGTCTCAGCTTCTCTATTTGAAAAACACAGACAGTAATAGAGATGCCATAAGGACTAAATGAGTTAACATTTGCAAAATGCTCAGGACTCAAAAGGCTCATGAGAAACACTACATTAAGTGTGTGGTAAAAAAATTGCCCCATTTTTAGGGAGGAAAATGATTATTTTCAAACTCTACTCTTTTTTAAAAAAGATTTTATTTACCTATTTTTAGATAGAGGGAAAGGGAAGGAGAAACAGAGGGAGAGAAACATCAATGTGTGGTTGCCTCTTGCGTGGCTCAAAATGGGGACATGGCCCACTACCCAGGCATGTGCCCTGACTGGGAATTGAACCAGTGACCCCTTGGTTCATAGGCCAGCCCTCAACTCACTGAGCCATGCCAGCCATGGTTCAAATCCTACTCTTGATGACTTCTCTGACTTGGATTTTATTATTCAAATAGTGTAACTGTCCTCACTTCTGTGAATGCAAGGACACAAGATTGAAGAGCATAGCTCTAGAAGTGCCAGCTGACACTGGTCTGAAATCTCTTCAGAGGCACACAAGAAAATCTCCAAGTTTGTTTATGAAAGTTGGCTCCTCTGAATAGCAAAATACTATGGGAATACAGGGCAGGGAGAGCCCAGGAGAGTGTATGTAGGCAGAAAAGTGTGGGCAAGAGGAAGTTAGTGAACCAGGGAAAACCATCCAAGGCATATTGACAGAAGCCTTGACCCCTAGCTCTCACTTAACAGCCTAGAACATGACCTAGGACTGTTTCTGGGGTCATGAATCATCACATAATCTATCCACAAGGTTTTTCTTGAGTAACTGGTAGTCTTCTACCAGTTCAGGTGTTGAGACTTTCCATGCCCCCTCAGAAGCATCTTGAGAACAAAATTAAAACCATTATCCACACTTAGCCAAAAAACCCTTTTTTTCCTTGAATATTTTGTAGGATTCAAGTTATCTTAAAATTGGAGAAGATCCAAGGCTGATTAAATATAAATACTGAGGTGTAATTTTGGTTATGTTTGTCCCACAGTTCATGGGAATGTATTTCTGTAGTTTTAGGCATCAAAACTAGAGTATTTGGGTTTTGTTTTGGATGGTTCTACTGTGATTGTGTGGCTATATTGCCATTTTTCCTTTGAAAAGATGAATGGGGAAATATTTTGCCATGTTAGAAATATGGAACTATTAAGATTATTATCAGGATCAAATCATTAAGCACTTAGCTGTGCATCAAACTCATTCTGCTAGCTTCTTTTAGGTACACAGTAGGTGATCAATATATGCTGGTTGAGTAAATTAATGAATGGGCTATTTTGGTAAAAATGATTTTGGTTGGACATGGTCTTTGCCTGAGAATATTAGAAACCATAAAACTAGAAAAGAGAAATACAAAGGAAAAAGCAGAAAATGGCATAAAGATATGTAAAGTAGATATCCTATAAAGAATTTTTTTTTTTAAAAAGCATTCATGTTAAGTCTAAGTCCAGAGAAAATGGAAACTGTATAATGATGAGTTCTGGATGAACCCCTGGAACAGACAGGGTCCAAGTGAGGACAAATTGTTAGCTTCCCTCCAACTCCTTCTTGGAGGGGTTGGGATTTTAGGAGCATCTTAAATAAACATCCAGTTCACATTGTTTTAATTTCTGATCTGATGAATTATTTGGGTCAGGTTGTCTTGCCACCAGCTTTTCTCCTTGGTTATACATATTCCTCTTCTCTCACTGGCTCCTCATCAGATTTAAGTCCTCCATTTTCACTCTCACACATATGTTGGGTGTCTGCTCTCCTTGCCCTGTGTCCTGCTCTCTATTTTGACCTTAGGATGACCATTTCTGTGTCATTCAGTAGCTATCCCGATTTCATATGTGTTAATATGTGGTAATAACCACACATGAAATTTACATGGTACCCTATCTCAGAGGAGACCAAGTAGTTTACAGACAGCATCTGGCTAATCTTCTATCCACTGTTGTAGAATAAATGGGACACAGCTATTATTATTCCTCTCTTATACACGAAGAAATGGGAGTGCAAGGAGATTAAATGGTTGACTTCACGTTAGGAGTACACAGCAGGGTCTGAGAGGAGCCACAGTCTTTCTTGGTTCAGTTGTTAGGTTCTTCTGACTTTGTAGGTGAACAGTCTTTTTTGGTAAAGCTATGTAGAGACAGAAACATCAGAGTTCGTTTGCCTTTTTTCCCCCCATTAGATTTATACTGAATTTTTCTGTAGAATTTGGCCCATTACCTTAGGTGGTGTTCATTTTTCAGTGGAGTTGTTTATAGTGTGGGCTTGGACTTGAATACTGTTGAGACTTGAGCAAGTCACCTGTCAAAAGAGAGTAAATGGCTGAAAACTTCCTTTGGGTTTGGGGAGGTCTTCGGAAAAAAAAAGAGGGATCCTTAATCAGAAAGTGATTGAATGGAGAGACAGGAGTGAATGGAATAGTGTCCCATGCATGGGTCCTTACATCTTCAAACTTCTTGGACTGGTAGTAGCACTTTGGGGTGGATTTCAATGGGTGAATTCCCACAGGGCTGAGATATTTAGTAGAAAACGGTGTTTCCGGGATTTCTGTTGGCAATTGTCAGCCGCTTATCAAACTAGCTTGTTCGCTATGACTGCTAAATTATGTTTTTTGAGAAAACCAGGGCCTGCTTTGCCTGGGGACTTTTAAAATCATGCTCAAAGTCGAAGGAGCTTTATCTTGAAATGTTTTATTGGCCGTTCAGAAACTCCCTTATGCAAGAATGATGAAGCCCAGGTATGTGTAGTGTAAGGTGTGGTGTTCATACAGTTGCCAAGTGAGACTTGCTTTTTGTTTTTTGTAAGTTTTGTTGAGACTTGGGCAATCATGATTTGGTTTTTTTCCAGGCTGATCTACAATGTGCTCTCTAAATAATTTTGTAAGTTGTTGGGGCTGTGTCAGTCACTTCACTGAAGCTGTATAGACCTGACAAGACTTTCAGACTGAGCCTTCTCTCTCAAGTTCACAGGGCATAGTAATTTACCCCAAAAGGTCTGTGGAGATGGTACTCAGTGTTTGACCTTTCTAGAATGGGAAGCTGAATTTTCCAAACCTGGTGTGAGCTGTTACATATTTGGATTTCTGTCAGCTGGATTTCAGATGACCGATTGATTACCTAGCAACATAAATAAAAAGTGAACCCAAGCTGGGGAGAAAGTGAGGGTGTTAGGCTGGTCATGCAGCCCCCCATGCAAGGCTACCAACCAAAGGAAACAACTGTGGTGGCTCTGCCCTTGGGAGCTGCTTAGGCTCCAAGTCCTCCATTTTTTCTTTGATAAAACATGGATTTCTGTCCTACTTACTGAGCAGGAAAGTGAGGATTATGATGATATAGCATATGTGAAATCCTTCATCAACTGGTAAAGATCTATGGAGATCACTGGAGAGATGTATAATGTGGAGATAAAGACACCCACTTTGTGGGCTTGTCTCAAAAACTAGATGATATAACTTACATGACAGTCCTAGTACATTGTTTTACACATGGGAAGAAACAAAATGTAGTTTCCTGTCCCTCTCCCTTTTTTCTACCCAGGACTCTGATGGGATCCTACTTATCCTCATTCCCCCAACCTCTTGACCTATAAGAGAAGTTTAAGTCTTCTGTTAGTTCTCTGTCTTAGGTTGTTCCTTCTGTGGGTGCATTTCCTTTGATGGGCCATGTTGGGTTAGGCCTTTGCTCTTTCCAAAGGATCTTCACGTCTTCAGTCCCGTGATCCTGAACCTCCCATCCCAGAGTCTCCCCATCAGACGCCAGCCTCTCCTGCAGTCTCTCCAGCACTGAGTGGTGGATCCATCATGCTGCTACAATTCCACATGTATACAGAAGTTTTAAAATACCTGCATGTAGCCATTATTTTATCCTGCATAATTTATATTTATCTCTGATTTTATATTGTAAAATCCATGATGGCAAGCACTATGTTTATTCATTTTCAAATACTATACACTATCCCGTTCTGTTTCTGGCACATGCAATAGAAGTGAATAATGAGTAAATGACACTGTCTCTCTGCAGTTGCTTATAGATACCACTCTCCAGGATATTCTGCTAAAACCAGTCATAGACTCTATTTATGTTTTTCAGTCCTGTAGTCTATTGGCAGCATATTAAGTGTCCAATTACAATTATCTCTTGAAACAGTAACATTCTGATTGCCTGACATTCTGATATTGTCCTATCACTTCTGTTCCAATGATTTATTATGCCTTTGTCTCTACAGTGCCAAAAAAGTTAGTCTATTTAGTTTCATTAATTAAAAAAAAATTATTCCATTTGGCCAACTCAGGTGAGTCAACTAGTTGTTTGGATGTAGGTAGATAAAACAAACTGGTTGATTGAGTTTTTCATTTTTGAACTGGTTGTTTGCATCACTGCAGAGGCAAGTTCTACGGGACTCTAAGTGGCACCAGAAAGGCCAAAGCTACCTGGTGGTCAGAAGGCAGGATCAGAACAAAGAAATCCTGATGCTTGAATTATACATTCAACTCAGCTACTCTGGCCTTAGGCAAGTTACGCAAATTTCCCTGTCCAGTATTTCCTGAAATAAAAAAAAATAGAGGTAGTGGATGGGATAACAGTGATAATTCTGAGAATCTGTGCCCTATCGTGGGTATAACATGTACCTGTTGCTCAGGGATGTGGTCAAATACTTTGAAATTCTTGAGTGCCTCAGGAGTGAGCAGTGTTCTGTTCCGCTTTCCCCTAGACTTGAACTGTCTCTTCCTTTCCACCTGTCATTTCCCCTGGGCTCCAAACCACTGAGACATGTAATGCACCGAGAAATAAACTGTACTTGAAAGGTAATGTATGCAACAGAGTGCTATTATGCCTTTACTTAGTAAACTAAAGAAAAATACTTGTTTTTTAAAAAGTCAGCATTAAAAGTTTTAATTTGGAATTTAAGTCACAATTTATACAAGTTATTTATAAGGCATGAAAATGGAAAACAGCACAAAATATAAATGAAGTACAAGCTAAGACCACAATATGTCATGTTTATTTGAAAGCTTTTCTCTCAAGTTTATTGAGAAATAGTTGATATACATCACTATACACATTTGAGGTATACTGCATGATGGTTTTGATTTAGATATATTGTGAAATGATTACCAAAATATGTTCAGTTAATGTGTAGATACAGTAAAAATAAAGAAGAAAAGAAAAAGGAAAAAATTTTCTTGTGATGAGAACTCGGAGTTTACTCTGTTAATTTTTAGATATATCCTACAGCAGTGTTAACTACAGTCACCATGTTGTACATTACATTCCTTGTACTTATTTATCTTATAACTACAAGTTTGTGCCTTTTGACCACCCTCCTCCCATTCCTTCGCCTCTGGTAACCACATGTCTGATCTCTTCTTTCATGAATTGTTTTTTTCCCCTCCCCTCCCTCCCTCCCTCCCTCCCTCCCTTCCTTCCTTCCTTCCTTTTTTCTAAGATTTCACATGTAAGTGAGATCATACAATATTTCTCTTTCTCTGTCTGATTTATTTCACTTACCATAATGCCTTTAAGGCCCATCCATGTTGTCAAAAATAGTAGAATTTCCTCATTTTTTATATTCATTCAATCATTGATAAACAGTTTGTTTTCATGTCTTGACCATTGTACATAATGTGGTTATGAACATGGGGGTGCAGATACCTTTACAAGTTAGTGTTTTTGTGTTTTGGATGTATTCCTAGAAGTGGAATTGCTGGATCATATGGTAGTCCTATTTTCATTTTTTTTGACAATCCTCCATAATGTATTTGAAAGCTTTTGTTTTCAAATATTCCACCATTAGAACAAGTACACCAGGTTACTGTGCTCATAAAATGTAATTTCACATAATGATATTGCTGATGAATGTTCCATTTTGAATGTTCAGATATTTATTTAATGAAACAATGTTCATAAAGGACTGTCATTTAAAATTTCATAGTTAGTAGATAGATTGGGGGGAAAGGAAGGAAAAGAAGCAAAGATTAGGATTAAGCAAAATTCTGACTCTTTGTGGATTTATGCTCTGAGTGTCCATTTCTAAGAATGAACCACTCCAGAGGTTTTTGTCTTTACTTTCCCATCTCTTCATTTTCTTTTTCATTGTATTTCTTCCCTTCTTTTATTCTACTCCTGCTCTCTTTTCTTTTCCCTTCTCTTGGGGGTAATTGGAGAGAGAGGATGTGGTCAGCATTAATGAGGCGAGAACCATTTCAGTTCCCGTTTTCCTCCACCTCAAACCCTTAGCAGATGTGAAGCTTAATCAGATCATCGCAGCCCAGACCACGAATGGAAACTCCAGAAACCGCAGTCCAGGGACATGAGGCCACAACCACACTCTCAGTGGCAGAATCATTCTAGAAAGCATTCTGACCATGCATTTCAGTCACACTGGCTAGAAAATCATCTACATGGTGATGAAGAAGGCACCGCAAGAATTTGTTAGTGTTTGCAGGTCACATCAGTGCATGAACAAACTATCTGATTTGCTGGGAAAGCAGAGTCCTGCTAGGCCAGAATCTTAGCGTGCTGTCTAATCACAGCTGTGCTCTATTCTCTCCCATCCTTCTTTGAGCACCATGTTCACATGACATCATCCCAGAAGGGAAACCATCTTCTGGAAAGTGTTGTTGGTCTTGTAAATAGTGGATTTCCTAGCTTCCTCATAACATGGGTGGTATCTTAGATCCTACAAGCTTGAAGAATATGATTATTGATATAATTGCATGCAAATCTCTCATTAATTAGAAGACAAGAAGATGACAAGGATGGAAACCCGGGAAATATGCATGTAATAAAGTAGCTCATAATTGAATTTGGGTCCATTTTTACCCTTTTGGACCCATAGAAATTTGTACTGGTGTCCAAGCTTAGGGGAGTTCACACTCATTTCCAAGAAGGAGAACTGCCTCTAATGTTACCAGGCCTAAAGTCAAGAAATTGGTCTCAAACTTTCTCACAGAAATCCAACAGAAATTCTTTTTGTATTGACTGATTTGGGCATTGAAAACATGTGGCTTTGGATCAGAAAACTGAAGTGTAATTCATTCCCGAGAGGACTCAGGTGAGAGAAGAAGAAACACTCACTAAGAGATGTTCTTTAGGATGACTTGCTTTTCATTCCAAAGGCAACCTTGAACTTGATGGTCAGGCTCCTAATTTTGTAAAACAAGGAGCTTGCAATAGATCAGGTTGTTTCCAGCTGTGGCTGGTGGATTTATTTTGATGCAACCAGCCTTAAAGTACTAGAATAACATAGGTTATAAAATATCAGAATGCATCACATGTCATAGAAGCATGCACTCTTTCTTGAACTTTTTCATTCAGTCACATGTATACCTATATGAGTGTATTGGGTTGACATAAACTTTCTTACTATGGAAAAAGATTGCAGTCTTTAGATGACTGCAATAGATGCAATAGATGATTACTTTATTCTTACCTCAGAGCTACAATTAAGATAATTCCAGCTACAGGAGGATACTTTGTCCTTGATTTATTTAGTATAATATGTTCCTTTGTACAGAAGGAAAAAGGAGCATTTTAAAATAACATTTTTCCATTTTCCAAAAGAAATGCATCTAATTTTAGACATCATAGAGGATATAGATATACACAAAGAAAAATAAATTAAAATTTGTTCTTATTGCTTAGAGATAAATATTCAATATTTTGATGTATATATATTTTCAATCTTTAGCTTGTGTGTTTGTGTTAAATGGGATTGTTACTACATATAATTTTATAACCTGCCCTTTTCAAATAACAACATAATACTATATTAACTGTTTTCTAAAATGCCATTTAAAATGGCAAAATTGCATTCAATTTAAGCATTTTTTAAAGCAAACCAACAAGTGGATAGGTAAATTGTAGGCTGTTGAGGACACAGCATCAGCTGTTATGGCACCTGGTATTTGCAAATGAAAATGTCAGGATAGGTCCAAAGACGAAGATGAGCAGTGAACTGGGTGCTTTTACGAGACGGAAACATATTGGGAAAGTGAAAATTCAAGGTACTCTTACTGAAGTGAAAGAGAGAACTCTCCCTCCACTCTACAGGATCCAGAGATGACAGAAAGTGCTAAGAAACTTATGCTGGACACCAAGTGGACTCTAGGATGTCACAATTTACTTCAATTGGGGTAATCATTTATAGTGTTATTGATAACTATATTATTTATCACACATACATGCCCTATAGAGGTTTACAATTTTTCAAAGTTCTTTTCAATAAATAGTCTTGGCTGGACCTCATGATAGCCCTGTATGGAGAAGTAGAGTCACCCTTGTGATCTGTATTTTATACAGAAGGAACACTTCCTTCTTAAGAGATGAAGAGCCACAGAGCCTGTGCTGGGCTTGCCACCTCGTGTAGGAACATCTTTTTCTGTTTCCTACTCAGTGTGGTTCCTTTGTTCTGCTTAAGTGTGTGTGTCATATGGCACCTGGCCAGCCACACTACTCTATCTATCCCCTTCTGCAGCAGCACAAAGGGTGTGTGCCTGCTGGTTGCTGGAGGGGACCCCAGCCATGGGGGATGGATGCCCACTACTGAGGCTGACCTTGCTTGGTCTCTTCTCTATGTCAGTAAACCTTGTCCTGTCCTGTGCTTGGCTGCTCTGTGTTTCCTTGGTGACTCTGATACAAAGATACAGTGGGGAGAAGTGCTTGGACTTCTGCTCCTGGTGACAGGCAACAGAGCCGCTTGCCGGATAATAGGGATGCTGATAAAGTAACTACACCTAGAATGCAAGACCTCTGGTTCCTGGTGTGCTTTCACCATCATCTGTGAACGTCAGGTGGGTGGGTCTACATGATTGGATTGGCCCGCTGATGGGACTTAGTTGGATGACACCATGAACTCTTATTTCTGGGAGCTTCTAATCTGAGACAAAGAAATGTTGTGATTCTCTCAAGAATAACCAGTGATGACTTCTTAGACAGCTTTTTAATTGAGTGGAGGGCAACTAATTAATGCAATTTTCTTATCAAACTGGGGTATTTGCTTTTAGGTTGAAACTTCCTTATAAAGATGAGTGCTGAATACCTTATTAACCAAACTCCAGTGTGAGGGACTCAGGCTGGATATATCTTCTAAAGAATGTCACTTTCTAAAAGAGAAGGTGCTTCCACTTTGGCAGTTCCACAGCTCCATGCATAGACTTCTGCTTATATAAGGACCTTCCTTAACACATCAATGGAAATGAACAGAATAATGAAACCCCATCAGAGGAGTCCTCTGTTTTTCTCAGGCTTACAATGTGCTGACTTGCTTTTCTTGGTTCTCAAACGATGCAATCCGATAGCTCAGCTACTTCCTGTTTGAGGGTTAATTATTTCTTTTTATGCCTATATTTAAGATGCTTAAATCTGTGATTCACTCCCTATCATTAGATGTAATGCTTAGAATATAGCCATGTATATCACATTAACTCTTCTCCTTTGATGGCTATTATTTTCCCCTCTGAGCAGCTGCCAGGGGACTCAGATCATGAAAACATGATGTTAAGTACAACTATCTCAAGGACAACTTTAGCTTTGTGATTGCCATGGCTGTGAATCAAGAAGCCACAGCTGCGTCCCTGTGGCAAACTGACACGCTCCTCCCTGACTGGTACAAGCACAAACCCCTGGGACATATGCACCTGTGTAGTTTGAAGGAGGCATCTTTTCTGGTTCAGTGGCCCCACCTTTTTGGCCTCTTTGCCCCTTGAGAGCGAAACCAAGAAATGACTTACGGAGTGGGAGAGTTGTCAGCGAGAGGGTGGAGAATGGAAAATAAGACTTCATGCATGTGAGGGAAGGGTGGGGAATAGTTTGAAGTTCACTTGAGGTGGCAAAAACAGTCTTACTCCTCTCCCCTTCCCTGGCTCTGTTTAAATAGGTAAAAGCTTCATCAAATTCTGAGAATTTTAGCCCACTTTTCTTTCATCAGTGCTTCTCACTCAAGAACAAGTACTTAATTGGAATTGAGAAGGGGCCTTCTCTCTTCCCCAGCAGATATACCCTGATGAGGAAAGAAATTAAGAGAGAAGAGAGGGAAAGAAGCATGAACCAGGAGTAGGAAAAAAATGAGGAAATGAAAAAGAAAAGGACAGAACAGAGCCAGAGGAAGAGTCAACAAGTCTCGAATGGGACAACTTGCTTTTTCAACATTGCCAACAGCTTAATGGCTGTCACTTGAGCACATGGGGCTTCCTCTTTCTCCAGACACACTGAGCTGGTGTTTCACTGGTAACAATAAGTTGATTGAATAGCCTGTCAACAGATGGGCCCGCTGTGGCTCTGAACTTTGGCCTTTTGTTATATTTCTATGTGAGAGAGTCTAAGATAGCACCCATCTTTTACTTTACTTAAATATATTTTACTGGTTATGCCATTACAGTTGTCCCAATTTCCCCCCCTTTGCTCCCTCCATCCGGTACCCCCATTCCCTCCAGGAATTCTCCCACCTCCCACTTCAGTTCATGTCCATGGGTTCTGCACACATTTCCTATATATTCTTAACATCCCCCTGTCTATTTTGTGCCTACCAATTGTGCTTCTTAATCCTTGCACCTTTTCCCCCATTCTCTCCATTTCTCCTCCCAGCTGATAACCATTGAAATGATCTCCATATCTATGATCCTGTTTCTGTTCTGCTTATTTGCTTACTTTGTTTTTTAGATTCAGTTGTTGATAATTGTGAATTTGTTGCCATTTTAATGTAATAGTTTTGCTCTTCTTTTTCTTAAATAAGCCCCTTTAACATTTCATGTAATAATGGCTTGGTGATGATGAACTTCTTTAGCTGTACCTTGTTTGGGAAACACTTTTTCTATCCTTCGATTATAAATGATAGCTTTGTTGGATAGAGTAATCTAGGTTGTAGGTCCTTTCTTTTCATCACTTTCAATATGTCTTCTAGCCTGCAAAGCGTCTTTTGAGAAATCAGCTCACAGTGTTATGGGAGTTACTTTGTAGGTAACTCTCTGTTTTTCTCTTGCTGCTCTTAAGATTCTCTCTTTATCTTTAACCTTTGACTTTTTAATTATGATGTAGCTTGGTGTGGTCCTCTTTGGGTACAAATTGTTTGAGATTCTTTGTGCTTCCTGTAATTGTATGTCTATTTCCTTCCAAATTAGGGACATTTTCTTTCATTACTTTTTCAAATAAGTTTTCAATTTCTTGCTCTTCTTATCCTTCTGGCATGCCTATGATTCAGATGTTGGTACATTTGGAGATGTCCAAAGGCTTCTTATTCTATCCTAATTTTTCAAATTTCTTTTGTCTTCTTGCTGTCCTGATTGAATGCTTATTTCTTCTTTATGTTCCAAATCATTGATTTGAATTTTGGCTTTATCCCCTCCACTATTGGTTCCCTGTAGATTTTTCTTTATTTCACTTAATGTAAACTTCATTTCTACCTGGGTCTTTTTTATGCTATTGCAGTACTCATTGTGTTGTTTGAGCATCCTGATCACCAGTGTTTTGAACTCTGCATCTGATAGGTTGGTTATCTCCGTTTTGTTTAATTCTTTTTCTGGAGTTTTATTCTGTTCTTTCAAATGGGCCATGTTTCTTTGTCTCCTCAGTTTGTCAGTCTCCTTGTGTTTGTTTCTGTGTATAAAGAAGAGCTGCTTTGATTCCCTGTCTTAGTAGCACGGCCTATTTTAGAAAAGTCACCTGTAAAATGTGTGAGACAGAGTGTTAGGTAATTGCCAGGGCAACCCACTTCACCACTTTGTGGCTCTGTGTTGGGGGAGGGCTCATAGAGAGAACAATGCCACTGCCTGGCTCCCAGGCACTTGCCCTGTGTCCAGGCACCTCACCTTCTCCTCACATGCAACTGATACCCCTCCAGCCATTCCTCTGGTGCCGAATCCCAGAGGGTGGTGGTCTGCGCAAGTTCTAAGTCTGTTGCAGGCCCTTTGAGAGGAGTCTCCTGAAAATCCAGCAGTCACCTCTATTGCCCCAACCCCCACTGTCTTCCACAGCCAGAAGTTACGGTGATTTATCTTCCTGGTGCTGGAACTCTGACTGTGTGGTCTGGCATGGGACTGGGATCTCTTGCTGCCAAGGTATCCCTTGCTCCCAAGGTATCCCTCCTGATTTTTATCCACCACACGTGAATGTGGAACTGCTCATTCCACCAGCTCTCCATGCCACACTGCATCTCCATGCCTCTCTTCCCATCTCCACATCTCTGCCCCTCCTGCAAGTCTGGATGAATGTGGCTTCTTTAAATCCTTGGCTGTTGGACTTCCACGCAGCTTGATTTTATGAAGGTTCTGGGTGATAGTTGTTTTTGGGTCTAGTTGTAAGTTTTTCTGTAGTTGTGTGAGGAGGCGAGGCATGTTTACCTATGCCTTTATCTTGACTGGAAGTTTGTATCCATCTTTTAAAATAACACTCGCACCATCATTTTCTCCTCCTCCTAGCCCTCCCCCTCCTCCTCCTTCTCCTCCTCCTCCTTCTTCTTCTTTTCCTCCTCCTCCTCCTTCTCCTCCTCCTTTTCTTCCTCCTTCTCCTCCTCCTTCTTCTTCCTCTTCCTCTTCCTCTTCTTCTCTGTCTCCTTTTCCTCCTCCTTCTCCTTCTTATAGCCAGCTTCTCCCCTTTTCCTCCTAAGCCTTATCCTTCCACAATTCTGCCTTTTAAATTATTTCAGCAGTAATAGAGTATTTCTAACTGGTATTTGGACTTGTCAGCTAATATGTCAGGGACAAAGACTAAGAAATTTGTGTCACAGAAGATCTAGTTATAATAAAAGAGAGAAATACATGTACTCTAATATGATGCTGAAATGTATGAGTTAGATCCTGAGGATTAAAGCCATCTTTTTTTTTCACATATTTTCATATATTTCACCCACTGGACAGAGCTACAGTGTAAACCTGTTTTGCTTTTGCTTTTGTATATATGTTGTCTCCCTTTTAGCACTTTCTTTCATTTTTATCACATAATGTTTTCAGGTAAGTTTTACTCTTTCGCAGGTGGATATGTAACAATGTCAGTTTTAAGTTATGAGTAGCAGAGACCTCTCTGCTTAGTCCCCATCTTTTTCTTTTATCTTGATTCCTCATCACAAGCTGTTTATCTTGAGCTGGGTTCATGTGCATTACTGCTTTGACTGTTTTGATTGAATTGACTGATCGACCATTCTTTGATTTCATAAAAATGAACAAAATGGACTGTCTCACAAAAAGCATTGCAATCAGTAGTTTGTTAACACTGAACAAACTAGTCTGAGTCCTGCAGCCCCTTTTCTCCTACCTTGAACTGATGCAGATGCTTGGAGCCCTGTGGTCCAGTATGCTCCTTTCTTATGTACCTCTGGAGCTTGTTTCCTGTGAGCCAGGGTCTGGGACTCCACTCTTCTCTTCCTGAGGCCTTAGGTAAATAACCAACGGGAAATATGATAGGAGATGCTTTTCTACTTGACAACATATAGATTAACTTACAAAGGTTGGCCTGAGCCTCCAGGAGGCTCTGAGGGTCAGGCAGTGTCAGCAGGTGAGGATCTCCTGTTCACAGTTAGCAGCAGCTGGGGATGCACACAGCTCTCTGCATTTGCTAAGGGACTTATACCCTTTGCACTCATAGTTCTCCTTCAGTCAGAAGTCATTCTTCTCCCCTCCACACCCAGAAAGGTCTTAAGGGAGTTAAAATGGAATTGAATTAGGGGCCCTGTGACTATAGTGCAGATGAAATGGGAAAGATGCAGAGTCCGTGGGTTTTGGGTGGGGTTGAAGAATCTGCATTTTCATCAAGGACTGAAGGAGATTCTGATGCAGGTGGGTAACAGACCTCATTCTGAGAAACATTGGGAAGAGGATTGGCTCTCAGAGCCCATATTTTCCTAATGCTTCCCTTAGAAAGTCAACAAATATATTATGCCACAAGCTCCAACGACGTGCCATCTGTTCTGTTAGGTCTTGGAGAGAGCAAGGCAAAGAACATGAACTCTAGCCTTTGTTCTCTTGGAGCTGGCCACTCTAAAGGATGTGCACAGCTTTCACAGGGAAGCAGAAGGTGAAAGGACTGTGTCGAAGGAGGTTTTCAAGTTGAGGACAGAAATGCTTGAAGTTAATGAGAATGCTTGGTTGATCCCAACCTGCTGAGATCTGGAGTTGAATTCAATGCTGACTAAGCTCTGACTTGCTTGATACCATTTATATGGTGAATAATGAAATAATATCTGGTGACTCATATCTGTCTAGAGAGCCTTATCACATCCTAAAGTGAAAATACCACAGGCTCCTTAGTAAGAAGGGGAATTTCTGGGCTGGTGCCTCACCACGGGACTCCCCTGAGGAAATGTTGGATGTGTAGGGCAGGGCCTGGGACCCAGCAGAGGAAATCAGTTCAGGCAAAATCGTCCTCATGTGGAAGCTGGGGCTTTGCCAGTTACTATACCAAAGCTGACACTGAAGTCTTGGGTTAAGCGTGAACCCAGGTGACAGCATGGAGTGGAACAGTGAGCCAGCCTGAGCAAGGGGCGAGAAGCTGGGTTGAGGAGGGGGTGTCTGTGAGTGGGAGAAGTCTCTGGAGGATAACCAAGGCCTAGCTCTGCCTTTGCACCTGGGGTGGGTGGGAAAGCAGGTCACTGCTGGCAAGGAGGTGTGGGAGGCCCGGGTGTGTCCCAGAGGACTGGGTGCTGGGAGAGCACGTTCACAGAGGGGTGAGGCCACTGTGCCCTTCAGGCCATTTTGTAGTGGAGAAAGCCCCTGGAGGAGAAGGGGAAGGACTGGGGCAAAGTGAGAAAGATGGGCAGGATCCAAGAACTGTCTTACTTCAGAAAGCTGCTTGGGTGGTGACAAGCAGGGAAGAAGGGAAGGCTGAGAGTGCACAAACTTGAACTCATTTCTGTTTTCTTGAGACTTAAAACCAAGCTGCATTTCTACCCATGGTAGAGTCTGATTGTCTCCTTCCCAGGTTTGTGCCCAAGCTGAGGGGCAAAGAGGTTGAAGCGGTATAGGTTCCATGTGATGGGACCTGTGCTGCAGCAGGGCCTGGGCTGGGTGGACAGCTGTTTCTGGAGCTGGTGAAGGTCTAGTGTTTCTAGAGCAGGTAAGGAGACACAAGAAGAAGAGCTGAAAGGAAGGCAAGTCACTTCTGGAATCATGAGCCAGCCTGACTGGGGAGGAGCCCAGCTTCTTCCTGGGGTTCTCATGGTCTTTGCAGAATTTACTTCACCTGCAGCCTGTTATCAAATGTTAGAAAAAATCCATCCATCCTTCTAGACACAGATCCCCTTTCACTGAACATGGACTAAGCCAGGGCCGCCTTTGGCCCGAGAGACACTTTCTTAAAGAAATAGACACAAACTAGGTCAGTTTCAGGGGTGGAGTGTTGCAATGCTTTTAGGGAGAAGCAAATGGGTGTTGCAACTAGGGATGGGCAAACGAGTTCTGAAAAAATGCCCCCCCGCCCTCGCCCCCAGTTACTGAACTTTCTCTTGTTTCATATCAGAGCTAAATGATGTTTCAAAACACTTTTTTTCTAGTTAATTTTTTTTATAAGTGAGAACTATTTTCCCCATGCACCTCTTTCTATCTGTGGAACCTTTGGCCTGCAGAGCCTTTCCAATGGTAACTTAGACTAAAATAAATATAAATGTTTCTTTGCTCTAAAAGGTTTGATCTGAAGGGACCTCTGAGGTCAGTCCTAACAGATGGCCAAGCTGAGACTAAGGTTTGCCCATGGTCTGGGGATGAGGTCTTGGCCTTTCTGTTTAGCCATTTCAGAAAAATTTCTACAGACATCTTCTGAAAAACATCCTTCATTGTCACCATTTCTGAGGCTCAGGAAGTTGTTCTTATTCATCATATTTACATTTACTTATTTCTTGCAGAGTAGGGGTCTAGGCAATGGGGTATGTTGTTCCAGTATAATCTGAGGGACGTTTGACATTGCCACTTCTTCAACTAGGGAGGAGGGGCCTGAGAAGTGCATCAAAAGGCAAGGCTACATGTTGCTAGAACCTTCCTGTTCCATTTGAATTTGAATCTGGGAATACTTAGAGCTCCCTGTAAATTGAACGTATGAACAAGTTTTATAAACATCTCTAAGCTTATAGACATGTTCACCAGGTGGCATATTATCTCCTCCTCGTCCGAATGCCCACTTCATTTCACCTGTTTCTCTTTTGTGTCGCTGCAATATTTTCTCTTGTTCTCTGGTCATTAATTTAACATGCTGTATTCTCTGAACTGGACTTGTAAGAGCTCTGAAGACCTAAGGTGTGTCTGGTTCATCAATGCCTTGAGCTTAGTAGGTACTCAAAATGTGATTGTTGGGTTAATGATGGTCCCCACAGTGGCAGAGGTCATCCTTTGTGAGTCATGCTTGTGTCCTCTCACTAACTCCCTTGACACCCACCAGTGATGGACAGACTTTACTTGGAGGTTGGGCTTGCTATCATTGCTATTTAGCTTCTTTCAAATCTTTTTACATAGAAAATATAATATAAATAAAAATATGTAAATGAATGGGTAGCATTTTTCTTGAGAAGGAATGTTGCAAAAGACCACATTAATAGGCGACCCTTTGGACTATGCTAGTATCAAGGTGAGTGATTCTGGTCAGAGAGGACACAAGTGTTGCCTCACTGAAAATTTGCATCTCCCCCTTGTACCTACTGAAAGCTCTCCTAAGCATGTGGCATGGCTGTGCTGATAGGTAGTCATCATGGCATTTCATTTGGCTGATGGTGCGGCCACTGTTGAGGCATGTTCCCATGGGATGTGCCAGAGAATCTGCTGATTGGCAAGATAGGTTTGAAATCTTCTTGGGCTCTGAGAGAGGTGTGATGTGTCAACATCTCCTCTCCATTCTCGTTCATTTGATAATTGATTGTAAGTCATGAAATCAGCTAGGGACATTTTCACATTTCCTTTCGAAAAGAGGAATTAAAATTTGACCACTGCCAATGAACCCTTTTTGAGTTTGATGATAGTCTCTCACCTAAGTCCAAATTCAAAAATGCACTCCAAGTCTAGGTCTTCATTTTTATTTTGTTTATTTTTATTATTTTCCCCTAGGTCTTCATTTTTAAATGAATAGGTGAGCCACTCTGTGTGTCCTTTCACAATGGTGGTCATCAGCTCAGGGGCCTTGAGACGTCAGGGTTTCAGCTAAAGGGTCCCAGATGAGCATGTGCCATTGACGAGGGACAAAACATTCATACTGGCTTTTGGCCTCTGGGGTCTGAGCTGGTGCTGCCAGATGTGGAAATGCCTCATCACTGGGCCATGGGCTCTGCCAGTATGTCTGTTTGCTTGTTTGATTTGGTTGGGGAGGTTGGTCTGGATGGGGTGGTTGAGGGGAAATGAAGAGCTGAAAGATAATTCTCCTTCAGTTCCCAATATAACAACAAATTATTTGGAGGAGTGAACTGATGTGGAGCAATAGCAAATATTTTAAAATCTTAAAAATCATTAAACCCACCTTTATCCTGCTTCCGACAAAGGGGTTTTAACATTTAGAAGTTACTTGAGGTTGCAACGAGGTTCTGAGTGCCGCAAATCGCAGCCTCTACAAGTGTTTTCTGTGAGGGGCGTCCTGCTGCTGAGATCTCAGCTCTGTGTCTTGGAAAGTTCTCTTCATTGGTTGGCAACTGGTTCATTAATTCAATCCTATTTAAAACCCAGTAGAAACAAAGCAACTCAGTTTTTTTTTTGTGGCAAATCTCTATTTGTTAGTTACTATTATCATTGTTTCTATTCATGCCAATTCTTTTTAATAAAGAGTTTATTTATTTATTTATTTTAGAGCACAGGTGTCAAAACTCATTTTCACTGGGGGACACATCAACCTCATAGTTGCCTTCAAAGGGCCGAATGTAATTTTAGGACTGTATAATGTAACTACTCCTTAACTAGGGGCAAGGAACTTGGTGCTGCTGCTGGGCAGAAACAAGGTGCCAGGCTGGATAACGCAAGGTGGAGGGCCAGGTTTGGACCACGGGTCTTGTGTTGCCACCTGTGTTTTAGAGAGAGGGGAAGGGAGGGTGAAAGGAAGGAAGAGAAACATCCATGTGTGGTTGCCTCTTGTGTGCCCCTCTACCAGGGACCAGGCCCACAACCCAGGCACGTGCCCTGGCTGGGAATCAAACTGGCGACCCTTTGGTTTGCTGCCAGCAGTCAATCCACTGAGCCACACCAGGCAGGGCTCATGCCAATTCTTTTTTTTTTAAATTTTGACCACTTTAGGTTTTTTTTTTTTAAGATTTTATTTATTTATTTTTAGAGAGGGAAGGGAGGGAGAAAGAGAGAGAGAGAGAAACATCAATGTGCGGTTGCTGGGGGCCGTGGCCTGCAACCCAAGCATGTACCCTGACTGGGAATCAAACCTGTGACACTTTGGTTCTCAGCCTGCGCTCAATCTACTGAGCTACGCCAGCTGGGGCTGCCAATTCTTGATCAAATGCTATAATCACATACATGGTGTGCTCCCTTCCACAGCTCAGGGTGCTTGCCCATATTTGCATATCAGATCCCCACAAAACTGGTGGGTGAGAGAGATGGGGAAAATATTAGAAACACTGACAGAAATGGGTATGTCTCTGTTGCTTGATTCTCAACTACAAGATTACAGAGTCATTTTTCCTTCCTCTCAGGAGCCCTCATTACCAAAAAGAGTATCTCTTCAACTGTGCTAATAAAGAGAACAAGTCAGCACAATATGATTCTCTGAGCTGTTTTCTCAGTGCTGGAACTGGATTTGCTGTTAAGTATTCTCATTTTCTGTCATTCAATTCTTCTCCGTCCTCCCACAAGAATAAGTAAATCCAACAAATATTTGTCAGGATCCAAACTGTACGTAGCTTTGTGTTGTGAAAAGGCATGATGACAGGGAACACAGGGAGAGATCTTAGCCCTTCAGGTGCCTGAAGAAAAGTAAGGTTCGTGCACAAGAAGAGTTAAGCAGGCGGAGGTGGCAGAAGCACTGCATGTACTGCACACCAGGTGAATGATGCAGATGCAAACTGCTGTCCAACCAAGTTCAGCAAAGACAAAAATTGCAGTCCTGCAGGACTGATTGCCCCAGAAGCCTTGTTGAGGAGGAAAGTTCACCATTTAGCACATTAGGGCTAAAGGTGTAACCTTCTTCTCTCAATTCTCTTTCCTTTCCTTCCCTCCCCTCCCCTTCCCCTCCCTTCTCTTTCCCTCCCTTCCCTTCCTTTTTCTTCCCTTCCTTTCCTTTCCCTTCCCCACACCTCCCCTCCCCTTCCCCCTTTTCCCTTTTTTGAGTTCATGAGCACAGAGGATGATTTTGTCTCTAACCCTGCCCTAACTTGCAGTGCATATGAGAAATGTAATTATTTACCCTGTAGTCTTAACTACAAAATAGAGATGTTTTAAAACATTGCTAAGGAGAAGTCTGATGCTGCACATGGACAATTAATGTTCTTGTGTCGACATCAGGGGGGTCAGGAGGATAGTGCACAGAGCCCATGGCCTTTCTCTTCTGTCTCTGTCACTGGCAGCTCAATTTTAAGCACATTAAATCACATAAATTTAAATGATTAAAATTTAACAATCAGTTTAATCATTTAAATTAAAATTAGGTAAAAAATCATGTCTTAATGATAGCAATGATGGCAACAACAATGAAAGACTGAGTGAAACGAGACCTGGTGCCTGTTGTAAGGATTAGAGGCATTGCACTTGTCCTCAAAGAAGAACTTCTGAGTTCTTTCCTGTTGGGTCCTCAACCTTGGACCAATATTTTTTTCACCAATCACTTCTTTTTGTAAGAAGTAGAGGGCATTGGAAAGAGACAGTTGGATGTGATCCTGGCTCTGTTGCTTAATAACTGCATGGTCCTAGGGGTGTTTCTTACCCTCTGATGACCTCATTCTCCCCAATGGGACATGGCAGTGATAATGCCTACTCCACTGGTGTCCTGGAAGATTAAAGGAGATCTTGCTTATGAGATGCTTAGCGGAGCCCTGGCATGTGTTAAGGACTCACTAAGTAGCGTTAAGGATCTGGCTCCTGTTTAAGGGATTCACATGCAAGGGCTGATATGATGAAGAGAGGTGGGGACATCTTTTCTCATCTGGACAAGGTTGGGGCAGGATTGCCTTGCAGTAGGGGTTCACAGAGAGTTAGTCTGCTTTTGATCCATCACTGGGGAGGCGTGCCATCTTGAGCTGGTTATCTCACCTCTCTGTGCCTCAGTCTTCTCACCTCTGAAATGAGGAGAAACACTGGATCTACTTCCAGTGCTTGCAATGAGGATGAAAGGACTTAGTATACACAAAGCAATGAATAGTTCCTGGCACACAGTAAATGCCCAATAAATGCTGACTGTTTTAGTGTGTTATACAACTCACTTAACACATTTGAGTGGAATTATGGAATGACTTCACAGAGGACAGCTGTTTCTTTTCTACCCCTTTGGCCCTTGGTTCTTATGGATTTTAGTAAGATACAAGTCCTGCTGTTGCAACAGACGACTTCATGTCCTGACAGCTTCTTGCCCATCGACACATCATCGCTGACATTTTAGTAGGTGTAGGAAAAATGTTGTGGTCTGGTCTGTGTAGCAAAAATGTTTCTGGGAAGCCCCTCTGATTAGCTTTATTATTGCCTTTAATGCACTGCACATGGGCAATCAAACGTGCTTGGAAAGAGACCATACTGGTTTTAAAGACGTATGATCTACGATGATCTAAAACTAGTTTTCATTCAATTGTGGACTCGAGGAATTCTAGCTAATGTTTCTAAGAGCTGACACCAAATATTTTGTGATATTCTCCCTGTTACTACCAGTGTTTTTTTCCACTCTTTCCCCACCCTATACATCCTATCCTGAGTTTCAAAATGATGTAGATATAAAGTAACATATCTGACTTTAATATTTTAGATTTTATTTTTATTAAAGTTACACATGCACATAGTTCAGAGTCAGATTCCAAGACTTATAATAAATGTCAATCTTTTGCCCAATACCCCTGCTATGGTCTAAATGTTTATGTCTCCACCCCAAATCCCTATGTTGAAACCTTAATCCTCAATGTGATGGTATTAGGAGGTGAGACCACTGTGTAGGTGCTTAGGTCAATGATTTTCAACACTTTTCATGGCACACTTAAACTAATTTCTAAAATTCTGCAGCACACCAAAAAATAAGAATTTTGCTGACATAAGAAAAAATATAGTTTTGATCCATTCACATTGGACTGCTATTGTGTTAGCTGTTGCCATTTTCTCTTTTTTAAATTTGACAACCTAAGAGAAAAGAGGTCAGTCTCCCTGACTGAGTAGTCAGGTATTGCATGTTTTAGAAACACACTGGTGAAAATTTCTGGCTTAGGTCGTGAAGATGGAGCCCTCATGATGGGAACAGTGTTTTTATATGAGACCCTACAGAGCTTTTCAAACTTCTTCCCCCATGTGAGAAGAAGTCTGAGGCCCTGACGAGAACCCTTACCAACGATGCTGGCACTCTGATCTCAAACTTCCACACTGGCACAGTTCTCAAACTTGCAGAACTGTGAGGGGTAAGTTTCTGTTGTTTATAAGCCACCGGGTCTATAAGAGCGGTCCAAACAGACTGAGACACCACCCCACCACCACCACACTTTATTTAAGTCTTAACGGAAAGCACTTTCAACTGTTTTACCTATTCCTTTCGGTATTAATTTCCATGATCTCAAAATAATATGTTTTTCAGTGCTCTTTCTTTTAAAAATCTCACTATCAAGTATTTTCTGTTTTCTTCCCTCTTTTGAAGATGAAACGTGCTCTTTCACCAAACATGTACCTCACGTATTTTCTAGTACCTCTTTCGGCATTTACTGCCATCTTCCTCGTTCTCCCAATACAATTTTATAGCAAATGTAGTTATGTTACTTTAACTGTGTAAACTCTAATTGCAACTAGGATTTGTTATACTATAATTACCTCAATTTCTTACAAAAATTTTGGTTTGACTGGAGTTAATATTGTCTTGTTTTCACTTGGTTTTTGTTTTTAATCACTGCTAATTCCCAAACCTCCTTTCACTTGTTTTAATTCCCTTTCAATGTATTCAAATTTGTCAATTATACTCTTAATTCATTTTTTGGAAAGTTCTTTCTTTCTGATGGCCAATCCAATGATTGCTCTCTAGCCTTAAAATCTCCCTTCACCTCATCCTAGGGATCCCTTTGCCCCCCTGTGGGACTGGAACCTGTTTTCTGGTTCCTGCATCTTCCTGTCTTCCCTTCTTCTCTCACTTTGAGAAAGTTCTCTAGGAGTTTCCTCAGAAAGTATGCATGGGAGATGAATGTTTGAGACCATACATGTCTCAAAGTGTCCTATCCTCACTCTTAATAAGCTTAGTGTAAAACTCTCAGTTGTAAATGATTTTCTTAAGCATTTTCCAGGCATTACCCACATTGTCTTCTACTTTTCAACATTGACATTGAGATGCCTGAGTCCATTCTGATTCTTGATCTTGTGTTTGGGAGTTTCATTTTCCTCTCCTTCATATTTCAGAATCCTTTCTTTGTCTCAGTGGTTATAACTTCACAAAGATGTTTCTTGGCGTAGGTGTCTTTTCATCTACTCTGCTGGACATTGAAGCCCTTTTAATCTGGACATTCAGACTCCTCTATCCCAGGAAATTTTCTCGAATGATTTATTTGATAATTTCACTATTACCTCCTTTTATTCTTTTCTTTCTTTCTGGAATTCCAGAACTGGTCTCTAATGTTTTATTTTATTTTATTTATTTTATTATTGTTCAACTACAGTTGTCTCCTTTTCTCCCCACCACTCCACACTCCCCACCCCACTCACATCCGCCTCCCACCCTCAATCCTACCCCCTTTGCCTTTGCCCACTTGTGCTTTATACATGTTCCTTGACTACTCTTCCCCTTCTTTCCCCCGTTTTCTCTTTTCTCTCCTCCCCTCTGGTTACTGTCAGTTTGTTCTTTATTTCAATGCTTGTATTTATATTTTGCTTGCTTGTTTGTTTTGTTGATTAGGTTCTGCTTATAGGTGAGATCATATGGTATTTGTCTTAATATACTTTCTATTTTTCACCTTTATGCACAACATTCTGGGACATTTTTCTGACCTTTACTTACAACACTTTTTTTGAGATGTTTAATTTCTGATATCATATTTTTTATTAAGGTAAAATTGACATATCATATGGTATCATATATTTAACTTTCAAGAACACTTTCTTGATTTTTCCTACTTTTTCTTTTTTTAAAAGAATACTACTTTTTATATATTGATGCTGTTTTTTTGAAGTGTTCATTTTCCTGTATAGTGTGTCTGCCTTCCTTGTTACCTTTTTCTGTTTGTTTTGGCCTCTGCTTTTTCTGTTAAAGGCTTTTTCCTTCAGTGTCTGCTAATACTTTAAGGGTGGGGGATAAAAAAGGCTAATTGGATTGTCAATGTTCATGAAGAGGGGGTGTTGACTGTAGGGTAATCTGGCTGGGCCATTTGTTTGGGGAACGGCCCCATCAATTGTTAAGGTTTTTTTTTCATAGGCTTGTCAGTTTATCTAGGATAATGTTCTAGTTTCCACTCTACATGCAAACCCCTTGATGCCTCTGTTCTAAGTGAGTGGGAGGGAGAGCTAGGGATCTCAATGTGCAGAACGTAAACTCTAATTTTAACTCATTTGTTTTCTTGTGGCACCCCTCACTTTCAGCTGTGCCTTAGGTACCCTAATCTAGCGTTCCTCTATTATAGCTTCTGCAGTGAGTAAACCTTTCGATTTCTGTGAGGGTGGGGAAGTGCAGAGAATATGGGTCTCTCTTTCCTTCTTAAGTGATTTTAACCTGCCTCCTTGTTTACAGCCCTATCTTCACTCCCACTGCCAGAGATACGTAATGGTAACATCTGAGCCTTTTGTGGATCTGGATGGTAAAATTTGTTCCTTGGATTTCCTCCTGTGGTTTAGAATTGAGGTGCTGCGTTTTGCAACACCACGGTACTGCTCATGATTCTGCTAATTTGACCTTGTTGATGTATTCCTTAACATAAATTTCATCACTGTTATTTTTATGGGGGTTTCAAGAGCGATTGGAGACAGTTGCATGTTTCAATCCATCTATAGCTGGAAACCACGATTGAGGATTTGCGGGGGAAACAAACTCTGGAACACTGATTCATGAATGAGTATGGTATTGTTTTGAGTGGCTGCATCAGTGGACTATATGCTTATTTTTAAACAAAACTGCTATTAGCTAGCACAAACATGTCTTAAAAGAACTTTATTTATTTATTTTTTTAGAGAGAAGGAAAGGGAGGAAGAAAGAAAGAAAGAGGGAAACATCAAAGTGAGAGAGAAACATCAATCCGTTGCCTCTCACACATGCCCCAAATGGGGCCCAAACCCTCAACCCAGGCACGTGCCCTGATCAGGAGTCAAACCTGCAACCTTTCACTTTGGAGGACAATGCCCAGACAAATGAGCCACAGCAGTCAGGGCCAGAGAGTTCTTTGAATCCTCCTTTATAATTGTCTTCATAGCCCACAACACATTCCTTTGAACTTATGCAAAGGTAAGAATTTCATATTTCAATAGATTTGATATTTAGAAGCACCAAAATGCCACATGGAAAGAAGGCTTGTGAAAAAGGCCAATGATAAGTCTTGGCTTTCATTTTTAAACAATCTGACTGATTCAGTAATAGATGCAAAGTCAGAAACTAATTTATTGAGAGTGGTGTAGAGTGTGAAAGGTGGGGAAGATTTCTCAGCTGCATGAGACTGAAGTTGTGACTGGCCGTGTTTTGAGCAAGGATATCATTATTGAAACAATTCATAGTCCCCTAATATCAACATCAAGTTGTGTTCATAAGCACAGGTTTTTCTTTTCTTTTTTCCCTGGTTTTATTGAGATATAATTGACATATAACATTTAATAAGCTTAAGGTGCACAACACAATGATTTAAGAATATATATTTATTATAAATGGCTACCATATCTAGTTATCATTCATTACCTCATGTAGTTACAATTCTTTTCTTTTCCTAAAGATTTTATTTATTCATTTTTATAGAGGGGAAGGGAAGGAGAAAGAGGAACAGAAACATTAATGTGTGGTTGCCCCCCACGAGCTCCCTACTGGGGGCCCGTCTTGCAACCCAAGCTTGTGCCCTGACTGGGAATTGAACTGGTGACCCTTTGGTTTGCTCAGTCCACTGAGCCACACCAGCCAGGACACAATTCTTTTCTTTATGATGAGAACTTTGAAGATCTGCTCCCTTAGTAATTTCCAAATATACTTGATGGTATTGTTAACTATAGCCATCATAGTTGTATATTATATCCCCAGGATTTACTTTAACTTCTTAAAGATTCTCTTTGTTATAACCATATTGGCCAAACCTCTGAAACCCTTAAAAGGTAAGGGCTTTCAGCTTAGAACCTTAGAGCTGGAAGTGTTTGTAAAGATGGTTCAGTTCACATTTATAGATGAAGATACAAAAGTCAGAACTGTAAATTGACTTAGTTGCCCAGTTTTACATACAGGAACTAAAGTTGTTGATTCGTCTCAAACAGAAGTGAAATAGTTTTACTTATTTTTAAGGACAGTTTGGCTAAGAGTTGATTGTCCAAAATCTTTTTGAGAAAAGTGAGTAGGTGCTTGTTTTTCTTCTTCTGTGCTACAGAGATGGAGAACCATTTATTTTTTTTTCAATGTAAAAGAGCAAAGATATGAACAAGATATAAAAATGAAATCCAATTTTGGAATAAAGAAAAAATACATAGAAATATGGCAGGAGCAATACACATTTTGTGTGTGTGTGTATGAGAGAGAGAGAGCAAGAGAGAGTGTTCTTTTGTAGCTGATCTTTAGCTTAAATCTCTATCAGCAAGGCATGTCTCTTCAGGAAGTAGAAGATCAAGTTCACAGGGCTGTAACTGTCCTCAACACCATGTGCGGCAATAGCCCAGATTCCATGAGCAGAAAAAAGAGTCTTGTTGAAAAATTATTTTTTCTGAATGAAACGCATTGCTGCCTTAATTCGGATTTAGCTAGATGAGGTGGCCTGTTCTCTGAGGTTGAGGACAGGAGAAAGCCCCCGATGGCCTCCTTCCCCAGCAGCAGAGGAACCTGTGAGAGGGCGGCTGCCCTTCTGGTGCTTATGATTTCCTTGCCTCCTACCTGGGTGCCAGAAAACAGGTTGAAGGACAAAAATGAGCATTAATAGGTAAACTCACATTGCCTTTGGGTCTGAAGTCATCTGTAGTCTCACAGCTGTGGCAGAATGCACAACTTTTGTCTGAATTTGCTCATGAAGTTCTGGTTGACCAAACAATCCACTTGGGTGGGAAAAAGAAGCTAATTGGACTGACTTGACCAGTTCAGAAAACAGCTTTGAGCCTGTGGGGTACAGCCCCAGCCGCCATTTCTGGTATCTCTTGCTGCACTTATCAGCAGGGATTGCTTCAATTTGCATAATATAAGAAAAAAGAGGCTCAGTGAAATGCACTTGGTTCGGTGTCTCTACACGAGCAGTTAACAAATTAGCACAGGGGAAGCTTTTGCAAATGAGAGATTAAATTTCCCTGTTTATGTTGGAAATCTCTCTTGGTCTCTGTCAGCAAAAGTGTAATAACATTCCTTCCGTGTTGGGCTGGCTTTCAGTTCCTTTGTTATTTTTATTTCTTTTGTTCCTGCTATGGGCTTTTAGAGTGACCATCTCTCTCATTGGGGTGGGCTTCCTGGGGGAGGGGTGGTAGTGGAGTGGAGGCAGCGTTGCCAAACAAAATACAAGATGCCCAGATTAATTTGAATTTCAGACAAACAATGAGTAATTTAAAAAAAATGTGTAAGTATGTCCCAAACCTTGCATGGGACATGCTTATACTAAAAAAGTATTCCTTGCTTACCTGAAATTCACATTGCATGAGGGGTCCTGTATTTCTGTTTGCTAAGTTTGGGTAGCACCAGAGTTTCCTAGGGCCCTGGGGAAAGTTGCTTTCCCTACCTGCTTCTTGCTTGGGACAGACCATATTTTAACTTGCACCTGAGACTTGATTTCCTAGGGCTCAGTGCATGTGCACCAGGCACTAAGCCAGTAATCGAGATAAAGAATACTTTAATGTAATAGTTAAAAAAAGAAAATTTAAAAATGACCCTGTCTATATAATTTTTCATATTTTCATCATACATATTCAGATTTTTATCATAAATATAAATACATTGATATTATTTTTTACTCAAAAGTGTTGCATTAAAATATTCTCTATCTTGATTATAAAGTTTTTTTGCGCACCCTTAAATTTTGTACCTGAGGCAGTGGGTGGCAGGAATGTTTAATGTAAGTTTGTTGTCTAAGAACTAGGTCAGAATTCTTCTTTTATAATTGAAATGTGAGTTTTCCATCTTTTTTGACTTCTATTTTCATATAGATTTGAAGAAGGTGTGGTCTTCCCTTATCAGTTTTAATATAGTAGTTATTTTGATCTTGAGTGAAGTTTCTTACCTCCATTGCTCCGCCTTTGTCTAGGCAGAAACCTTTTGGTCCTGACTTTTTCCTTTCAAGGCAGAAGATTCCTGTCTCATTGCTTCACACAGGAGTAGAAGACCCTGGGTGCGTTCAACAGCAGAAGCTTCCTGAATAAGCTTGGAGACGCTGTTGGGCTTAGATGGATGGGGGGCAGGACTGATGGCTGTTGAACTTGAATATCATTTTATTGAGCATTTAAAATTTGTTCAGTAATTATCAGAGAGATGAAAATTAAAACCACAATGAAATATCATCTCACACCTATCAGAATGGCTATCATCAATAAATCAACAAACAATAAGTGTTGGCCAGAACGTGGAGAAAAGGGAACCCTTGTGCACTGTTGGTGGGATTCCAAACTGGTGCAGCCACTGTGGAAAACAGTATGGAGCTTCCTTATGACCCAGTGATTCCTCTTCTGGGAAAATACCCAAAGTAACCTGAGATACTAATTTGAATGAATATAGGCACCACTACTATATTCAGTGCAGTGTTATTTACAACAGCCAAGATTAGGAAGCAGCCCACGTGCCCATCAGTAGATTAGGGTAAAAAACTGTGGTACATTTACACAGTGAAATACTACTCAGCTATAAAAAAAGAAGAAAATCTTACCTTTTGCGACAGCATGAATGGACCTAGAGGGTGTTATGCTGAGTAAAATACCGTAAATCAGGTGGAGAAAGAGAAATACAATGTGATTGTGGGCTCTAAAGAACAAAATAAACTAGCAAACAAAACAGAAACAGACTCACGGACATAGATGGGAGGAGTGTTGGGGGTGAATAAAAAAAGTAAAGGGATTAAGAAGTACAAAGTGGTAGTTACGAAATAGTCATGGATGTAAAGTAAAGCACAGGGAATATAGTCAGTAATATTGTAATAACTATGTATGGTGCCAGGTGGGTACTAGAATTATTGGGGAGAATCACTATGTAATTTATATAATTATCTAATCACTATACTATATACCTGAAATTAATACAAAATAATATTAAGTGTAAACTGTAATTAAAAATAAAATTTAAAAGACAGTAAATGCTATTTACTGGTTTTCAATGTTGAGGAATGCCCTCTCTACTTTCCTATTCAGCAGCCACTTGATGGTGAACTTTCTTTCTTTTGGGAAGACTTTGACACTGCGTTTTAGTAAGATTATTTTTGAAAGTGACAATTATTTTATGTGGCCATCATTCAGCGAGACGTTTTTAAGAAACACACAAGGCATTGAGGCATCTCCTCCTTCCTTTCATGCTCAAGTTCTTCCTTCTGTCCTCAGAAAGTTCTTTCCCAGACCAGCTTAGGAAGCATGGCTATACCACCTTGACAAAAATATTTCATTACCTTTAGGTGACCTTTTTCTGAGACTTGGGAATGGAGTGTTTCAACTATAGGTCAGGCACTGGATGACTTTACTGGTGCTCCCTGAAAGACACGGCTGATGAATAGCATTTGAACCCTGTTTCCCTAACCCTTCAGGCTGAATTAGAGGCTCTCCATGAGGGTAATCCTGAGTGATTCATGGTGCCGGCTTCAGCACCATCACACATCATATAAATACAAACTGACAGTTTGCACACACTGGCTTCATCGTGGTATTTACTTAAAATCCTCTCAAGTACACTCCCGATGGCAGCCATGGGGACCGCTCTCTGGTTAGGGCCAGCACACAGAGAGGCCATCAGAACACAGGAGTCTTGAACACTCAAGCTCTCTTTTTGTGCCACTTGGCACTTAACACCCATGGGGTCAGGCAATGGGTTTGTTAGTTGATTGCATGGATAGTTCTTTAAGAAACAAACAAAAAGGTAGTAAACTGAGACTTGCGGATCACCCCTTTGGCCATCCTGAAATTTCAAAGATGGAACAAGAAATTGAGACCATGAAATAGGAACAAGGTGGGAAATAAATGGGCTAATAATAACCTGCTAAGAGAGAGTTTGAGATATTTGAGAGCACAAGTAAAGCCCTAATTTGTGAAAGTGTAAAGAGAAAAACTCATATAGAGAAAAGAAAACATTTGGTTCTGTTATTTTACAAAAGATTTCTTGGTAGATAATGAAAAACCAATAGGTAAATACCAACTGTTGTTGATGCATATTTGTGTTTTCAACCCTGGCAACCCCCTTGCTTCACGGAAATGTTCAAAACCGAAAAGCTGCTCATCTGGAGCCATGTGAAGGCCATCCACGCAGTGGCATCTGCATTGCTGGTCCTAGACTCAGGAGGAGAAAAGATAGGAAGCAGGATTTGGAGAAGAGTGGAATTCATGTAAATAAAGGCAGAACCAGCTCAGAACTGCCTCAATACCAGTTTTCACATGGGCTCCTTTGGTGGTTAAATGCAGTGTGAAAAAATCTTTTGAATGGTTTTAGGGAACCTTGACTTCCTTTGTGGGTAAAGCCGGTATGTGTTTATTGGAAAGGACTCCCTTCTTCTTCCTGGCTTTCTCTGACATTCACCCTATGCTTCCCCCTTTCTCATCCAGAGCATGAAGCAGGTCCCCTTGGAGAATAGGGAGGAAAGAAAACGGCCACCTGAGCATGAGCAGACGGACAGCTGGCAGGGCTCTAGGAGGGGAGCCTTGTTCTTCAAGTCACCTGTTTTACCCTCTGTGCATGATAATACCATGATATTATTTATTACTACTATTAATTGATAATCAATTCACTTTCACCATTTGGATTACCTCTTGGACTTATATATCCCACCCTGAAGTTTAGAAAGTGGAACAAAAATAAATCAAGGCTATGGCACAGTAACAGAATGGCTTCCTAATAACATGCTGAGAGTGGCAGACACTTGAGCACCAACAGGGTCCGAATGTGTTGCTGACACACTGCCACATCTCAGCCTAGCACTTTGTTTACTGCATTCTGGCGGTGCATACACAGTCTTCTGAGGGACACTGACCACCAAGGCACCCTGTTTTCTGTCTGGTTGGATTTGCTAATGGCTTGTTTGGTTTGAAAGCAATAAAAGTCTTAGAGTTTATGTCAAATAAAATAATTTTGACTTTTCTGAGTACTTACAACACCTAGCCCAGCAGAGCTTAAAGATAAAATATAGCAAAAACATAGTATCTTTCTCTTAAAAATGTTTTAAAAAGAGAATGAGAAAACAAGCCACAGACTTGGAGCAAAATACTTGCAAAAGATACATCTGATAAAAGACTATTATCCAAATACACAAAGATTTCTTAAAATACACAAATATATAAGGCAACAGACAACCTGATTCAAGAACGGGCAAACACCTCAACAGACATCTCACTAAAGAAGCTGTACAGACAGCAGCTGAGCATATGAAAAGAGGCTTCACACCATATACATCAGGGAAATACAAATGAAAACAATGCGATACCACTAGACACCTCTAAAATGGCCAAAATCTGGAACATGGACAATGACAACTGCTGGGGAGGCTGAGGAGCAACAGGAACTCTCAATAATTGCTGGTAAGAATACAAAATGGTACAGTCATTTTGGAAGACATTGGTTTTTCTTACAAAACTTAACATACTCTCTTACCATATGATCCCATAATTGTGCTCCTTGGTAAATACCCAAATGAATTAAAAGGTTATGTTCACACAGATGTTTATATCAGCTTTATTCATAATACCCAAAACTTGAAAGCAACCAAGACAGCCTTCAGTAGGTGAATGGATGAACTGTGGTATATCAGACAATAAATAAAATATTATTCTGCACTAAAAAGAAATGAGCTATCAAACCGTGAAAAAACATGGAGGAATCGTAAATGCATATTACTAAGAGAAGCTGATCTGAAAAGGCTTCATTTCATACTGAATAATTTCAGCTACATGATGTTCTGGAAAAGGCAAAACTATGGAGACAGTAGAAATATCAATGGTTTCCTGGGGTTAGTGGTGGGAAAGGTGAGTAGGCAGAGCTCAGAAGATTTTTAGGGCAGTGAAAATTTTCTATATGATACAATAATGATGGAAACATGTCTGTCATTATACATTTGTCCAAACCTACAGAATATGCAACACCAAGGTTCACCAGTTATAACACATGCACCACTCTGGTGAAGGATTGATAATGGGGAAAGCAGTGCATGTGTGGGGGACATGGGAAAAGTCTTATTTATTTCTCAAAACACAACTTGTAGCGCGGGTCTTCTGAAAGTTTATGTAAACCCATCTTCTGACTCTGGAGCTTTTTTATGAATAAGGTGATTCGTTCATCACTAAGTGCTGCTATAATTAACAAGTTGACAATTTTGCCTTAACTTGCCCTTGGCAAGGGATTCCAGACATCACAGGAAGTGCCACCTGGGGAAGACCTTTGATTGACTGGAAAGAAGAACTCTGAGGAAAGAAAGACAGGCAAGTAAAAGACAGTGTCATGAAAAACCAGAGAGTACAAAGGCTAAAACAAAAGCCTTCCTGCATCTTCATCCACCATGAATGAGATAACCAGTGAAAAAAGGGGATTTGGCTGGCAGAGGGAACTTTGACTTCCTTGTGCCATTTTATGACTTTATATTAATTTGATGTTCCTTCCCCCAACCCCAGTATTTCTGACAAAGCAACTAACAAGAGAATTGAGTCATCCACTCCATCCTCTGTCTCAGATAGTCCTAGAGACACTGCAAAAAGAGAGGGGATAAGGCAGGGAGGCTTTCGACACTGAAAACACAGAAACAACAAAAACACCAAAGTCAATTTTCTTCCAGCAAGGATGTGCCCTTCAGGGATGGAGAAACTCTAATTTCCAATAGAAAAACATCACTGGAGGGACCCAAGGCTAGTTGAAGTCATATCTGTGCCATCATATCTATTAAATACAGCATAGGTGGGAAGGTTCTGGTTACTGGTACCTCAGGAGAGAGGTCTGTGTCTGCCATGGTTCTTTGCTGCAGGCCACAAGCCCATTCTAATCGGCCTGAGCACAAGATTTACTAAAGGCCAATAGGTAGCTCTCAGAAGCCCCCTCCCAGAAGGCCAGAGAACCAGGCCCAGAAACTATCCAGCTAAGATCGGTCCCCAAATTGCCCCTCAAAGTGCTCAAAGTGCCCACTCAAAGTGCTACAAGTACAGTCCCAGAACACAGGGCTGATGTGCCCAGCGCACTCCACACAGGTCACTTCCCACCAGCAGCTCATGAAAACCTATGGAGAGAAAGAATATTGTTACATGTAATTTAAATATGTTCCTTTTCCATTGATTTTCATGGACTCATTTCTATTGTATGTTGCTTTCTGATTTCAAAAATAGTACATGTTTATTATTGAAAATGTACAAGATACCAAAAAATAGTTTAACTTTCTGAAATTTTATCACACATAGAAAATGTATACATCCCATTGTGTATCTTCACAATCTATATTCTGTGTGTCATACATGTATATATGTACACACACATGTTCAGATCACTTTCCACATCACTGGTTTATTATTTGGACTTTTTCTTTAAAAGTAAAATGGCTTAATTTTTTAAATCATAAAAGTAGTATCTGCTTATTATAAAAACAAAAATAGTAAAACTATAAAGAAGAAAAATAAAACCATCTATAATCCCACCACCAAATGAAAACTGCTGCTGTCAACACTTTGTTGTAACATATAGTTTTTTTCTCCTGTTTATATAAATAGATTAGATTAGATAGGTAGATTTTTTAATGTGATAATACTTCATTCTTTTGTGATCTTTTTCATCTAACAAAATAATTGAATGGACATACTGCTTGTTAAATATTCTTTTACAACATTTTAAAAAATGACTGCACACAATTTCATCATAAAATTGTTCCATCTTTTATGTAGCAGCAATACTTCTATTGTTCTATTTAAATATTAATAGTTTACTTTATTTTCTACTGATCACTCTGGGTGTTTGGGTTGATATTGAACATATTTAAAAACTGAACCAAATTTTTACAGGGAATGGTCTTCATTGAATCATCAAGAATGAGAATAGGAAAACTGAAGTTCACATCAAAAGTAAAATAGCCTATATTTAGGATTTTATACTTGATGATTGGCTTCAGTCATGTGTAGCAAATACTCTGCAATTTTTGTGAAGATATTTTCATCACCTTCTAGCTTCCACAGCTTTTGACACAGCAGATTGCTCTGTGAAACATTTTTTACTTCTCTGGCGGTGTACTCCTTTTGTTTCCTCCTATCACGGTCTGCTCATGCGCAGCCTTTCTTCTCCATCTCCCTGACTTCTTAATGCCAGGGTGACCTAAGGCTCCCTCCTTGCACCTCCTATGTTCCTTTCCTGTGCCTTCAGTGATGTCATCTTGTCCCATGGATTTAATCCCACCCTCTATATATTGACAGTTTCCAGACAGACCAGTGATTTACCTGGAACTCTCTTCTGAACTCCAACACACATTTCTGCTTGCCTATTCAAGAATTTTGCTTAGTTTCTCAAATGTACCATGCCTAAAACTGAATTTCAAATTGTCACCTCTCCAAACCTATTCCCACCACAGCCTTTCCCGTCTCAGTCCATGGTAACTCTATTATTTTTGTTTCTTAGGGCAAAAATCATTTATTCCCCAACACAGATCTCTCTCATGAGCTCTAGACTAGTATATTCAGTCACCAACTTGACATCACTAACTGAACATCTAATGGGCATCGTAGTCTTAACATATCCAAGGAAACACCTCCAAACCCTCTTCACCTGCACCCTCCCCATCTTGGTTGATGGCAAATTTATCCTTTTAGTTGCTTGGGTCAAAAATCTTGGAGTCCTTCTTGACTCTTCTCTTTCTTTGACACCCACATCCAATCCATCAGCAAATACTGCTGACTCTGCTTTCAGAATACATCTAGAATTGTATTTCTTCTCACTCTTCCACCCTACTTCAGACCACCATCATCTCTCACTTGGATTATTGCACACTGGCTCCTAACTGGTCTTCCTGCTTCTACCTTTGCTCCCCTACTCTATTCTCAGTACAGCAACCAAACTGTGATCCTTTTCAAATCTCCTCAACTCAAAACCTCCCAATTGTTTCCCACCAGAATATTCACATTTGTCTAAAAGGTCTTTACCTACTCTTATTGCTTTGAACTCACCAATGATGCCCTTTGGCCTCTTTGCTGTTCCTTAGACATGCACCCAGGAGCTCTCACCTTGGGGCATTTGTACTCATGTTCTTTCTACCCCCAAAACTCCACTCTGATAGCGTGGTGGTTGGATCCCTCACCTATGTCACTTTGCTAATGTTTACTGAATACATCCTGTGAGATCGGACCCCTGCTAGGAATGTGACATTGTTTCATATAATCCTCACAACTACTGTATGAAAAGATAGATTTCCACATGATAGTGAATATAACATACTTGAAATATTAAATCAATATATTTTTATTCCTAGTAAACTCATAAGTTTTTCTGGTTTTCCACAGCTTCACCTGTTGATATTGAGGTTCTAGACAGCTCCAATATCAGCATTACAATAGAATTCATGCTTTAGATGGTCTCATATTCATGGCATTATATACAAAATATGTTATATATAATACATAATATATAATATACATAACATTCATAATCCCATGGGAAGCATATGAAGAGTTTGAAATATATATATTTCTTCCAAAATAAATGGAGAATTTCCTCAAAGTCCCTTTATTGTTGTCATTATTATTTTCTGTTGTTATGCCCTGGTGATCACCTTTGTGCATAAATCTTGGTTTGTATTTCAAATTGTTACTTTAGGATAGATTTCTTGAAGTGAAAATACTAGGTGAAAGTGCTTTCAAGAGCATTATAAGGTACTTGGTACATTTTGCTAAACTGTGCTCCAGTTTGCGTTCTCTACAGTTGCTGTGCTTTAGAGCAAATGGGGGACTGTAGGGCTACAGAGTCATGCCAGAAGTGGGAGGTGACTCTTCAAGTCCCATAGTTAAACAGCCAAGGGCACTAGGGAGTATGAGCATTTGTAACCTGGTGAACTCTCACAAGATTTTGCATGAAAGAATAACTGAGTGGAACATTGGAAAAACATAAATTGGTTACAGGAAAGTAAGGCAGGATATAGTTAATTTTAAAAGAATGGGTTTTGAAGTTCAAGGGTAGAAGAATCCATAAATGTAAATAACAAATGACTATCTACACATTATTATTTTCATTTTTATAGATGAGGAAATGAAAGAGGGTTGAGTTGTTATGCCCAAGATTACATAGCCTGTTAGAGACAGGGCTGAGACTCCATTCCAGGTCTTTCTTCTCTGTTCATGTTCTATATGATCTTTCAATATTTACATATCTTTTGTCTCTTACTTAAAGGGGCACATGCACACATGTTAGCCAAACAAGGTTATTTAAGGTGGAATATACCCTCTTCTAGAGCATTCAACTGTGGAACAAGTGGGTCAACCTAGCTTTGCTATCGAAGGCAATGAGACAGCTTACATAAAGGTTCATCGGCACACGGAAGCCTGTGGGTAAATCCACCCTGCCACCTGGTTTTGTACAGACTGTGAGTGATGGTTTTATATTTTTAAATGGTTGAAAAAGACTTCCATGATGATTATAGATTGATTGATTTTTTCTTATAATTTTGTCAGTTTTTGGCATTATGGATTTAAAGCCTGTGTTATGAAGTACAAAAGGACATCCAATTGTTATATCTTCCTTGTGACTTTATCATATCATTTTATAAAGTGACCATCTTTAAATTAAATATTTATTTTTAATTTTAATTTTTTATTTTAATTGTTGTTCAAGTATACTTTTCTTTTACTTCCATCCCAGCTAAATTAAATATTTGACATTAATATAGATTATACCCTTTGGCTTTTGTTCAACATTTAAATTTATATTATTTTTCATTCTTTTATGTTTAATCTTTCTATATCTTGTTTTAGGTGTGTTGCTTGAAAACAGCTTATGGGTGGGTTTCACTTTGTTTTATCCAGTGTATCAATCTTTGTCTTTAACTGAGAGCATTTAGTCTGTTTACTGTTAATGGAATTGCTAATGTATTTGGGTTTGAACCTTTCATGGTTTCCTCTTCATTGCGTTCTTTAAATTGATAAATTTTCCCATTCTATTTTTCCTCTACTAGTTTGAAATTTGTATATTTTCTTTGTATTTAATCACTAGTTTAGAGATTGAAGCATGCTTATTAATTTAACAATGCCTAGGTTCTTTGATATCTTTATTTTCCTCTGTAAATACAAGAATCCCCACTCTCTGTGCCTCTGGCAACCACCAATCTGTTCTGTGCATGAAGTCAGTTTTGTTTTTGTTTTTAGATTCCACATATAAGTAAGATTTCCTACTTTTTTTTTAATGCAGCTTGGGACATCATAATAGTTGTTCTGTGCACCTTAGTTTTGATTTCTTTCATTATAATATGTCTTCTCCTGCAGTTTGGACTTTCTCTGCTTTTACCTTGGCCCTTAATTTCTATTCTCTCTACCTTGGTGAAAACAGGCTCAACTAGACTAAGGCAGACACAGAGAGCTGGCCACAGCAGACCCTGCTAGGGAAGATCGGAAAGGACATACTGTGGGAAGAAGGAAAGCGATCTCAGATGTGAGGTCTGAACTGCGAGCAAGAGCACATTATAATGTCGGAAATGAAAACTGGCATCCACAAAGGTCCGGAAAGAGAAATGTGCATGTAAAAGTTAAGTGATCTTAGAAGAAAAAAGTGTTGGTATTTTTTTAAATCATTTGGAAGTTTGGCAATATTTTTGTTGTTGAAATATTGTTGAGAGGTTTAAAAATATCCAATGAGATCACATTTCCAGGTATTTTAACTGAAGATAACAGTTTTTGAGGCAAAATAAATAATAATTGATTACTGTGTTCCTTATCTTCTTTACCACAACCTTAGGTCTTACCCAGGCTCTTCATAATTTTGTTTGCATAACCCCCAAAAGGGTTTGGAAAACCTGTGTACTCCTTCACACATTTACTCAAAATTTCACATTGAAATTTTATACATGGTTGCAAAGAACATAATTTCTAGGATGAGTTTTGAATACAACTATTACATCGCTATAAAAAAACCAAACCAAACTCAAGTTTGACTTCACTCAATTTGGCATGAACCCTCATGGCAGAAGGCAGGCTCATCGTTCTGCTGGCCCCACCTCCCTCAACTCAGTCCCTGGCCTGGTTGTAAGTCAGTTTTTGCCAGAGCACTGATGCTTTTAAGAAGATCGAATTTCTTTTCACTGGGGATTTTAGTTATTTTCAGCAGAAAGGTCATTTTGGGAGGCCAGCACACTAGGTTTCCACAAGGTGCACTATTTTGTTTTTAAATAGTAGCAATTATAAGACATAACACCTCTTCTATAGCCTTTATTCTATCATTGAAAAATATTTATTAGCATATCTGTCTCTCTCTCTCTCTCTCTCTCTCTCTCTCTCTCACACACACACACACACACACACACCCCTTGGCTGTAGTGAGGTGTGATAAGATATGAACATCTGAAAACAGATGAGGATTCAATTTAGCTCATTAAGTCCCAAAGAGCAAAGCACTGTACTGGTGACTTTGAAGAGAAATTAATGGCATCATCATTGCCCTCCAGAAGCTCCTAATCTAATGGTGGAGTTAGGCACTAATTTTTATCCCAGAAAACCCAATGATAAATATTACAGTGGAGGATAAATTGTGTGTATACCACACAATTGTGAGATTATGAGAGAAGAACAGATTGGGTGAGGTGGGGGGTGCATAGGGGAGGAAATATTTATGAGAGAAGTCACAGTTCACTGTTTGAACAAAGATGTGGAGGTGGGACAACACAGCATTGTTGGACAGAATGTCCAGGAAACCCTGAGTTGGACAGAATGGATGGGACGAAATGTGGATGCATGTGCGTGGATGCATGTGCATGTGTGTGCAGAGCATGTGGAAATTGACAGCAATGGCAAAGGGGGTGGTGACAGAGCCTGTAGTGTTAAAATGGGCTAAAAAGGCAGTTTATTTATCAAGGTTCTCCAGCTAGAACCAATAGGAGCTATATGTACATGGAGAGATTTATTTTAAGGAATTGGCTTATGTGTTTGTAGAGTATTGATGAGTCCAAAATCTGATGAGTTAGGCTGGAAGGTTCAAGACTTTAGTTTGAGTCCAAAGATTGTCTGCTGCAGAATTTGCTCTTGCTCAGAGAGGCCAACCTTTCTGGTCAATGCAGGTCTTCAACTGATTTGGCGAGCCCCACCCACACGAGTGGGGGAAATCTGCTTTACTCAAAGTCTGCTGATTTAAATGTTATTCTCATTCAAACACACTCTCACAGAAACATCCAGAATAATGTTTAGCCAAATACATGGACACCATGGCCCAGCCAAGTGGATATATAAAATTAACCATCAGAGGTAGGGTGAAGCAAAATTTTAGAAGGGTTTAAGTGTCATTCTGGGGAGACAGAATTCTATTCTCTATTGGATTGAAAGACATTGTTATGAGACATTTGAGAAGGAAGATAACTCTGGTAAATGTATAAAGGATGCACTGGAGGACAGAGAAGAATACTGTAAACATAAAATAGTAAGACTTTACACTGGGGAAAGGATGGAATGGGGTCTGTTTGCTATTAGTCTTGTGACTGCAGGTGAATTGCTTACTTTCTCTAAAGCTCAGTTTCTCACCTTCAAAATGAGGACAAAAATAAGATCTGCTTTATAGTGTTGTGACGGCTCCTGGGACCATGTGCGTATCCTGCCTTCTTTGGAGAGCTAGTGGTACTGACCAGAGAGAGTAGTGCCCTGTAGGAGCCAGCCTTCATGACAGTTCTCCCTGCTTCCTGGTAGTCCCCTTACCCACATTGTCCCAGGGTTGGCTTGTGTGACCTGAAATGTTTGGCAGAAGGGATATGTCCCTTGTGAGACCCCGTAGTGAAAGTCTGCAGCTTCTGTCTTGTACATTCTTACACTCAGCAGCTCTCCCCGATCACTGGCTTTGGGGAAGTAAGTGGCCATGTTGTCATTAGCCCTATGGAGACACTTTTGTAGTGAGCAACTGAGGCCTCTGACAGCGGCTAGGGAGGAACTTCGACCAGATGCCTAGGGAGCTGAGCAGTCTCTGCTGTTCTTGTCAAATGACTGCAGTCCTGGCTGACAGCTTGACTGCAGTGTTAGGAGTGACCCAGCTAAGCCATTTCTGGATTCTGCACCTACAGAGAATATGTTGGTGGAGAGAAAAATGTTTGTGGTTTTAAACTGCTACATTTTGAGTAATGCCTAGCTAATGAGTGACTAAGAAACACCTTGGCATTCAGTAAATGTGCCTGTGATTTTGGAATATGCAAAATATAAGGAGGAAACAGGGTGTTAACACTTTATTACTCTCTAGGGAGGACTGGTACATTTGGGGTGAGGGGTGGGGAGAGGTGTAACCTGACGGGGTGGAGCTTTGGAACAGAGAAAGAGAAGGGCGGTGTTGGGGAACAAATATTCTCTGATGACCTAGAAAACATTTGAGTGAGATGCCTAAGAAGTGGCTAGGGAAGTGAGGCTGCACCCTTCATGTTGTGCAAAATAATGAAGTAGCCAGACCAGGTGCACTGTGCCCTTTGCCCCCCGGGACCTGCCCCCCACATGCCCCCCACCACTATCACATACATGCACATACACATGCACACCCTTCGACAACCATCCAGGGTTCCCACTCTTTTGGACTGAACTTCTGTGCAAGCCTCTGTGTGTGTGTGCCATCTCTGGACAACCTCAGGCCTATAGGCACATGGCTTGGCAAGTAGGCCGTGCCTTTGTGTGAAGGGAGAGGCACCTCTTCTTCCACATGGACACAGGCCAGTGCCAGGGCTCATGGCCTGGCAAGCGAACCATGAGTTGGATCTCAGTCCACACCTTCTCCTGGGTCAGCTGCCTTGTGCAACACAGGAGCTGCACAACTGCCCTGGTGCCTGCAGTCAGCTGAACCCTTGTGGAGAAGACTGCTTAAACATTTACATGGATTTGGTGCAGGGGGAGCAGGAGAGCTAGAGGTATTTAGATTCAATCTACTTCATGGAGCAGTGGCTTGTTGTGGATGACGGGCTGTGAGGAGCATCCTTGCATTGGTACTTGCCCACTGGATGTCCCTTGATTTCTCTTCCCCATAGTATAGAAAGTGAGACACTGCATCTTCAGAGAGACCTGCCACCCGGGCATGTGTATATAGTAGCTAAATAGTCACTTCACTGTGCTCCTTTCCTTGGAGAAATCCAAGAAGTTTCCTTTTATTATTATTATTTTTAATCTAAAAGCCAACTTTCTGTTCTTACTTCTTCTACAAATTCCTTGGACTAAGGAGCTCTTCATGACCCTATAGTTTAAAAGCAAGCCAACCCACCCAAAATATAAGGGACAAAGATCATTCCTAAGACAACGCTGAGTCACTCAGAGGGCAAGTGTCCGGTTGGCAGTCACGACGGTTGGTGGTTGCCATGGGAGTATTATCTGAGAGTCCTGCATTTGTTCAGACAGTCATGTGCCATGCCTAATGGGAAGACTGATGTGTAATATACTGGCATATATTTCTCAGATAAAGTCCTATTATTGAGAAGTTTTCTACTGTGTCTTAGCCACTAGAAAAACATGATAGATTATAAAAAATTCTTTCAAAGATAAATTTCTTGTATGTAATCATTTGGCAACCAGTATGCAGGTTGAGGCCAGCTTCTCCATGCAAGATGAGAAATAATGGAAATGTGTTACAAGAAATTTGTGCAGATTTCACTTTGCAGTGAGTGGTAACAGCAAAAAGATTATAAATAGCAGCAAGAGGCTTGGGACTCAAACCCTATTTTTAGAGTCTTTTGAATGCGTACAGATAGAGGATTTGAACCAGTGTATAAAAAGGGACCGAGTCACAGTGGAACACAAAAAGTGGTGCTGAGGACAAGGGGGCTTTAAGGCCTTACACAAATCGGGAGCACCAGCAGACTTTGAGTCACTTTGAGAATTTTGAAGGGAAATGTAAAGTTGTGGCCCTGGGGATAGGATTAAATGTAATAATCCTAAGATTTGTGGAAGGGTTAACAGCAAACACAGAACCTCGAAGGATTGACTGAGTTCATGTCATATGCATATCAGCTGAAGTAATAGTTAGAAGCCAGGAAAAATAGATGGCAAGTCTTGGGAGGGGGACTGTAACAAAACCCCAAGTCAACAGCAAACTCTTTTGTCCTATGGATATGATGCACCATGAAAAATGGATGAGAAATGCAGTAGCTCCTGTTGAGATTGTGTAGAACACGAGGGCAGCTCCAAAGCAGAGCTATTTCCCATGAGAATGGAGCAGTCTGAGCAGGAACCCCTGGGAGTCTGCACGCTCGGCTGGAGCACGTGCGGTGGGTAGAGACAGGCCTGGTGGCGAGGAGTTCTCTGGTCTACCTGGCAAACAGTTTACACATTGTTATACTGAAAAAATGCTCTGTTTCTTTTGTGTTGATGAATTCTATTATCTTCAGGACACCAAGTGTAACCTTTATTTTGGCTCCTTTTATAAGTTCAGGTAAATTTGCTATGTAGGGGAACTTTTGCCCACAACAAAGTTAGCCAGCCACCACAGCGCAGAGATGCTTTTGGTCATGCGCTCCTGTTTTGTAGAGGTTTTCTTGGTGGCTCTAAGGTCTGGGATATTCTACATTTAATGCTACAGTTTTTGTTTCTCCTTTAAAAAATACATATACATACACTGTGTAACAATTCTGTAAAATAAACTTTGAAAGAAACCAAAATGTATTATTTTCTCATCAACCATTAAGTGTTATCAGTTATGATTTAGTCTCATCTTCAGAATTGACAAGAACAATTCCTTCTTTCTCAACTCTGAATTCTTTTTTCTGAGAATGGATGCCAGCAGACAAACCTGGTGTCCAAAGCCCCATGGGCATTTGTGGTCTGCTTTCTAGCGTTCATCTGCCTTGGACTCAGACTCTGCTTTGGCTATTTCACCTAATTAACTAGTTAGGCATAGTTAGTTTGACTTTTGAATATCTTCACCAGGGATGAAAGTCTACCTTTTGATCTCTCAGTCTCTTCTCTCTTGATGCATCTAAAACAGCAATTTTCAACTGTTGTGCTGCAGGGATTTTAAAATATGCCATACCTGACTATTTAGTCAGGCACTGACCTGTTTTCCCTTAAACTGTCGAATAAAAAAATGACAACAGCACAACAATAGCCATCTGGTGTGAATGAATCAAAATTATACCTATTTCTTTTTGTCAGATTGGCAAAAAATAGAAAATATTTTTTGGTGTGCCACAGAATTTTAGTAATTAGTTTATGTGTGCCATGAGATTAAAAGGTCGAAATATTACCAAGACAGAGAATGTTATATAAAGCCAATTTTGTACTCCTTCCTGTAGCCTCCTCCTGACTAATGTGTCTCCAGTCAGAAAGTTTCTTGGCCAAATTTGAATCTATACCATTTCATTTTTCTTTCCATGATCCTCATGGGATTATGGAGAAAGTAGGTACCAGTGCCATCACTTAAAAACTGTACAATTGAGTTATGAAGATAATAATTAAAACAGAAAGGTGCTTCTGAGTCTTTAGTAGGAGACATTTTGAGGAAAAAGAGATGGGAAGTTACTTCTTTTTGTGAACCTTTGGAAATCAAAGGAAAACAAAATTAAACAAATTATACATTATTTTTAAAATATGACACTCTTTAGACCAGTGGTTCTTTGCACTGACTGTACAGTAGCATTTATCTGGGCAGCTTTTATAAATATTTATATTCAGGTCTTACCCCAGATCAATTAAATCAGGTGTGGCTTTCTCTTTATTTATCTTTCTTGGAATTCATTAAGCCTTTTGAGTCTATGGATTGACATCTTTCATCAGTTTTAGAAAATTCTCAGCCATGATTTGCTCAAATATTGCTTCTTCCCCATTCTTTCCTCTTTTTCTGGGATTTTGATTATGTATTTGTTAGATCATTTGACTATGTCTCATGATTTTTCTTTTTTAAAAAATTTTTATTGAATTTATTGGGGTGACATTGGTTAAGAAAATTATATGTTTCAAAATTATATGTATTATATAATACATCATCTGTAAATTGTATTCTGTGTTCACCACCCAAAGTCAAGTCTTCTTCCATCACCATTTTAATTCCTCTTTACCTCTTCTAGTTCCCCTTCCCCTCTTCCCTCTGGTAATCACCACACTGTTGTCTGTGTCTATCAGCTGTTTTTTTTAAAACCCTTCACCTTTTTTACCCAGCCTCCTGCCAATAACTGTCAGTCTTCTCTCTATCTATGGGTCTGTTTCTGTTTTGTTTGTTAGTTTATTTTGTTTATTAGATTTCACATGCAAATGAAATCATATGGTATTTGTCTTTCTCTGATAGACTTATTTCATTTAGCATAATACTCTACAGGTCCATCCATACTGTTGCAAAGCATAACATTTTCTTCTTTTTTTATGGCTGAGGAGTATTCTATTGTGTACATGTTCCATAGTTGTTTTACCCACTCATCTACTGATGGGTGCTTGGGCTGCTTCCAAATCTTGGCAATTGTTAATAATGCTATAGCCCTGACCAGTGTGGCTTAGTTGGTCAGGTGTTGTCCTACAAAGCGAAAGCTCTCCAGTTCTAGTCCCAGCCAGGGTACGTGTCTGGGTTGCTGGGTCATTCTGATCAGGGCACATGTGAGAAGCAATCCATTGATATATCTCTCTCACATTGATGTTTCTTCTCCCTCTTTCTTCTTCCCTTCCTCCCTCTCTAAACATAAAGAAATAAAATCTTCAAATAATGCTGTAATGAACATAGTGATGCAAATATTCTTTCAAATTAGTGTTTTGGTTTTGTTTGGATATACTCCTAGAAGTGGGATTGCTGGGCCAAAAGGCAGGTGCATTTTTAATTTTTTGAGAAAACTTCATACTGTTTTCACAGAGGTTGTGCTAGTCTACATTCTCACCAACAGTGCAGAAGGGCTCCTTTTTCTCTACATGCTCACCAGCACTTGTTGTTTGTTGATTTACTGATGATAGCCATTTTGACAGGTGTGAACTGGTATCTTATTGTCATTTTAATTGCATCTCTCTGATGATTAGTGACACTGAGCATCTTTTCATATGTCTATTAGCTATCCTTATATCCTCTTTGGAGAACTGTCTATTCACATTCTTTCCCCATTTTTAAATTGAATTTGCTTGTTTGTTTTTTTGTGTTGAGTTGTATTCACATATCTTTTCTATCCTGCTTTTTTTTTTCCTCCAGTTTATTTTTAAGATTTTAAAGTTTATCTGCCTTTGAGTTAGCTAATTTGGCTTCTGAGTTGACAGTCTTTGATGTTGAACCGATTCAATGCATTTTTACTTTCAGATATTTTAATTTTCAGTTTCAGAGTGTCTTTTATTTCTTTTTATAATTTCAATTCTCTGTTGAAATGCTCCATATTTTAATAATTTATTCACCTTTTCCTTTGTTTTCTATAACATGTTAATAACAGTCATTTAAGGACCTTTTCTGTTAATTCCAACATGTAGGCCATCTCTCTGTTTGCTCCAAAAGGCTGGGATTTTTTTCTTTTCTTTAGATGTGTGGTAAATTTTTATTTTATGTTGGACACTATGTGTAAGAGACAGTAGAGACTAAAGTTTATGTTACTTCGACTCAGAGAAGATCTTCCCTTTAATTGATTTAATCAGATATGGGGATTTTGTCAAATTCCGTCTATCTCTGGTTTCAAATGTTTCAGAGCAGAGAAGATCCAGCAGTGGTTTTCGACTGCCAGCCTAGCAGGTTCTTGCCTCCCCATTTCCACCTGCAAAGACTGACGGACAGTCAGGCTGCCTTTTTGCAGTTTTGAACTTTGCTCTCTAGTCTCCAGCCCCATGCTTCTTCCAGTTTTGGCAAATGTCTTCAGGAGACTGGCTCTATGTTTGAAGTAGATGGCCCTTCTTTGAGATGGACTTTGTTTCCCTGCTATTGTTAGATTACAGTGTATTTCAGGCTGCTATTTTAAGGACGCTCCCTCACCTTTCAAGTGCTCCTTGACTCAGCAAATGAACCACAGAAGAAAATGGCCTTTGTACATTGAGGGATCATGAGGTTCCCAAATTATCTTTCTAGGCCCATACAATCTCCAAAAGCTATGGTAGTTTTTATTTCTCACAGTAATGTTCTTGTGTTCAGACCAAGCATGAGTCTAATTTTGCGCTTAGAATTGGCCCACATTCCAAAGGTAGAAAGCAGCCAGTGGCCGCCTACGCACCTTGGAAGGGCTCTCCCATCTTTGGTTGAGTTCATGTAGTCCTTTTGGCTTCCATATCTTTCTGCTGTCTTGGATAACATAATTTTAGCAATTTAGTTGGCTTTTAAAAGTTGTTTCAGCCAGAGCAGTGTTCTGTTGCTTTTTACTATGTTTTACCTAGAACCATAGTTAATTAAACCATACTTTTGGACAGTAAGAATTAGCTTTCATAGATGGGTTTTAAAGAAACAAAGGGAGCATAGACAATATTTTCTATGACAATATTATGTAACAGTGTTTTCATAGACAATGTTACAATCATTTATTGTAAATAAACAATGTTTTCCTTTCTGGACTCCTATATTCTATGCCAGAGATGTACACCCTTATGAGTAGAATATCTATAATTTTTTTCTTATATGTTAATCCTATGTCCTCAAAGACAATAAACTTCTGGTGGATGTGGACAAATCTGATATTACCCAGAATGGTGCTAAGCAGATACTTTTTTGATTAATTGGTTGGTTGATGGTTTCCACTGGCATTTGACTGAAGTGTTTGGATAGAGAGAAAAACCATATTGAAAGCATTTGAAAGCCTAGAACATGTGTCATGAATTTAGAGCAAAGACATACACAAAGATTATAATTGTGCACCATTTGTGGGAAATAATTGTATAAAAGATGCAGGAAGTTTGCTAATTTGTTTTGTATCATCAAGATTATTTAAAATTGGGTGAGCAGTTAGTAGAACCCCTTTTCCAGAGGTTATTTAGTTGTAGGATAAATGTTTGTATGTCTTGAATTGGTTACTAGTTCTACTGGAAGGCAGTGAGATAGACTAATTCAACCTACAAAGATTTTCCCCTATCTCCCACTCTTCTGCATTTAATCAAATTGTACAATGGCTAAGAAGGCTAAGGAGAGCTGAGAACAATGTCACATAAAGTGGTGCACAGGCTCTAGAATGATTTACTTGGCTTTTTAATTAAATTAAGTTCAACCCAATAATATATACCAACATGAAGAAAAAGTCTCATGACATACAGAGTCTGAGACCTGGAAAGACTAAGAATTGTAGATTAAGGTAGTCATTTACTTTAAATATATACATTCATCACGCAGAATGAGCCTCAATTCTCTGATCATTCAAACTTAATGTTACTCTGAAGAGTATAATTTCATGGGATCTTATATCTGGGTGGTGAATCATTTTTGTGACAAACTCACAAGACACATCATTCTCATTGGAATAACAAAATGGCATTCTAATCTGTTTATGAATGAATGGATACAAAGATATGTGAAAAAACCTACTGTATAATTTAAAGATTATGCATTAATTTGTGGTTGATTGGAGAATCCATTATTTTTGGCTCTTAGAACACAAAAGAGAGATTTCTACTAAAGAAATGTGTTTATTTCTTTGATTCTCACCATCTGTTTAGACTATTAAATCATCATCCAGTGTACACAGAACAAACTGAAGAATCTGACTATAGATTGTGTGGGCAAAGTGTGCATCATATGTGAAGGAAGTATTTATTCAACCACAGAAGACACTGAATCCTAGAATGTCTGCTTACACTCTATAAATTAATATGTTGAATGTACAATTCTGCATGTTTTAACATTTCATTTCTCCTTTTGACTGCACTTTTTCTCGATCATCTGATGTCATTAATTAACAACAGCAACTCCATCTCAGATGGCTGCATCCTAAGTTTTCCCTCTGTGGATAATTCATGTTTACATTATTGCTCTAAATTGTCCTTATGATGGTTCTTCTGGTTGGGGAAGAATGGCATTGTTACACTTGAGTTTGTAACTGGTCGTTGGTATGTACCTTACTGTCATTTGATAGTGTCAATGAATGTTAGAGACAAAGAATCCTATTGTTGATTTTATGGAGCTCCCTCATTTATAAGTAATGAAACTGATACAGAGAAATCCAACTTTTGCTCAGTGCTCCACAACTCCTTGCTAGCTGAGTCAATCTTGGAATCAAGGTCTTGGTACCCTGGTTGTGCTGTTTTTCTGCAATTTTTGCTCTATAACCTCACAATTTGGACTTAGTCTTGCTTTCTGTTGGTGATAATACTGATGTTGATGCAATCGTATTGCACACATTTTTGCCCAAATTGAGGAAAAAATAAGGATGCACATTATACATGGGCAGTACTAATTCTGTACATATATAAATGTTTTTAATTCTTTTAATTCTGCTTATGCATTAAAAGTATAAGTCTAGAAAGCAATAACAATATCTGTATACAAAATAATACCCTGGAATACAGTAATCAGTTTTGGTTCTAAATATAAATAAATAAAAAATTGAATTAAAAAATTAAAACAAAAGATTTTTTCCTGAAAATTTGGGCCAACAAAGTGAGTGTGCACTATACATGGCAAAATATGGTATTAATGCAGTTAGTTCTGGAAAATTTTGTGCTTGTGGATAATTAAAATTAGCACCTTTTTTGAAGAAGGTCACTCTTCACATATAATCAGAAGAAGTGGGACACATCCTTCAAAACTGTCTTCCTGTAGATTTTCCAGAGGGTAAATCGCATTCTCCCCAATTTACTTTCTTCAAACTGTTGAGCTAAAATCTTGACCTGTGAATATACTATATATCAAGTGTCTAGAAACACAGCAGGGGGGAAATCAGCTTTCTTGGATTTTCTGTTAGGAGAACATCCTTAAATTATATTGAATTCTTGCCGTATAAAGCACCACATGGCTCTTTTGCTTTAGAGGCTGCTGCTTTGCCATGCAGGCTACTTGGAAAGTAATTAAATTGAACAGACACTGCCCTTGATTTAAAGTCAGAGGGGGAAGCAGTTAATTGAATAGAAATGACAGTTCTTCTTTTCTAAGAAGGCTAGGCCAAGCTTAGAGACAACTTAAAATATTAAAGGGAAACTGCTCTAAACAATCAAGATTAATCATTGGCTGGGTGGGTACAATTTACTTTATTTTGCTTGATAGGCAAAGGAAACATTGAGTTCTTTGTGGTTCTTTATGAACCCTTTCTCTCCAGACAAATAACAGTTGGACTTTGTGAGTCCTTGTCACCTTGGTGCAGAGGCTTTCAAACTTTTTTTCAGTGGATTTTTCTGGTCTGTTTTCAGGTTGAAGGGGCGAGTGCGACAGAAGCTGGGAAATGAAAGATGGGATTGTTTTCTTGTCATCCTGTACCCTTGCCACCTGGCGACTGTGATTCTGATGAGTGGAGATACATAATGGCCACCTCAATGCAACTCACTCCTTTATTTCCTGGGGGTCAGGCACCAGGAGGACCAGGAGGGCACAAGATCTGTTGAAACGTGACCCTGTTTGGAGCAGGGGTGAGAGTCTCTTGGTATGTAGAAGACTGAAGAAAATGACTTCTAGGGAAGGCACATAGCATTCTAAAATCAATAGCTAAAAGTACAAATGCTCATTTTCAAGAATGAAGTATAATTAATAAAATGTCCCCAAGGATAAGTGATGAGAAAGAAACTCCTTTTTTAAATCAAGCAATGGATAAAAAATAAAAATCCAAAGGGAAAAAATACATAAATTTTAACTCTAAATTCTCTCTATAGAGAGAGTTGTAGCTTTTAGGGCATTTATATTGAAAGTCTTCAAAGCTTGGTCTACTCAATTACCTTTTCCCAGGAGAACTCACCTGGAACCTGGTGGATCTGTGTAGAAGACAGAGTTGGGACACTGGTGAGGAAATCAGCATTTCTCCACGATCCCTTGATTGATCTGGAACTGTTAGGAGTGTAAATCTTTTCACCTTTGCACTTAGAATAAAGCAACTAAGCTTTAACAATAAGTTGGCTTCTGTATACTCTTTGGTAAGCAGGTGCTTTTGCCACTGAGCCCAATTTTCTAGTCTGAAGGTCAGGGAACAAGCATGTGTAACCCCAAGGGGAAGTGAATGGAGGGATGGTGGGATGGGAGGCAGCTGGAGGGAGTCAGTGAGTTTCTGGTTTTCCCACTATCTAGTGGTTTCTAAGGAAATGCCAACTTCCCTCTTTAGGCCACAGTTCCCTATGGCTGCAGAACGAAGGGATTAGAAGAGATGATTGCTAAGTGTCTTCTAACTCTGACATGACTATGCCAAGTCCCCCTGCCCCCTCCCAGGGTATTTAAATGGTGGAATCCATATAAATTCAAACAATCTGGCACTTCCAAATTGTTGGCATGAACTGAGATGGGCCTGAACACGGCCTGGGACCACATGCATCCAGCACAGGTGAACTATTTTTAAGCAGAGCCTATATTTTAGGAACAGGTCCATGGAACAAGGAGCTTCCTCTCTGCAAAAGGGAATCAATCAGCAATTCACAAAGAATAAGAAAATGTTGATATTTTTCCCTGGAGAGGGGGTTTATAACTTTCCCAGTCAAAACTTTTACAAATTGCTGTCTTTCTAGATTTCTCAAATATAAAATAAAGAGATTGAACAGGTAATTTCCAGCAGACTCCCTCATGTGTATTTCACAGAAAAAATTTCAAGAACCAATACTCAGTGTTTGGGCAGGGGGAAGGGCTCTGCTTAAAGATGCGATAAGACAGACATCATTACTACTGGGCTCCTCAAAATTGTCAATAAGCTAATAGTATGTTTTGAGCTTTTAAGGTAGGAGTATAGAATATAGTATTTACTAAAGTTGTTTAATTACAGAACTCATCCTTTCCCCATTACATTATTATTATTATTATTATTATCTTTTTTAGCAACTAGTGTTCTGAAGAGGACAGTTTGAGATCATTGCTCTAAGGAGTCAATGCTTTTAATGCCCATATACTCTCCAGAAGAGATTTCCCATTTTTATGTCTGCAAGAGAGACTCAAGTTAGGTGCCCTGAAGAACTTTCATGTGAGGCTATGCAAAAGTGTGGAAGAAGACCATGGGATCTTCCTATCCAGACTTTGCTCCATCAGTTCACAGACCATTGCCTTGGCCTCCATTTAGTCTGGGTTTTCTTAAGCAGTTAAGCACTCTGCATGGTGAATGAAAACAAAACTGGCCTTTGAAAAGAGCCAGCAGTTAGAAAAAGTGAAATAAACACTCATTTAAAGATGGCAGTTTTATGTAGCAATTAGGAGTAATATTTTGAAGATCAGTTGTATGGCATTCTTGCCTTTTATTTCTCACTGTGGCCAAGAACTCAATATTAGCATTGATATGCAATCTGTGGGTGGTGTTGCTTATCTTGACTGTTATATAATCTTCATTACTCATTAGGATGTGGTGTTCTTGTTGTTGAGCCACCGACATTTCTCAGGCAACATAATTATGCATGAGATGTCGTAGTATAGTATTCAAACTCAGTAAACACTTTTCACATTTAAAACAAAGCATATGCTGCATGAAGTGAATTGTGTTAAAAGTTTTCTTCTGTTTTTGCAGGTCTCACGTCTCCCTCACTTTGAAAAGAATCTAATTGTTTGAAAATGTAGGTTACTTACCACTTAGGAAAGTCCCTCTCTAAGCATGGGAGACGAAAGAGCAGGAAGTCAAAGGTGGCCAGCTGAGATTGCTGCTCCCAGCTTCTTGTCACAGGCCCGCCATCTGCATCTCTGCTGACTGGTGTGAAAAACAAAGTGAATCATGAGTAAAGAAAAGTGGTCTTGTTCATGCTGTCCTTGGGTTTCTAGACCAAGCTAATTGTTACCATTGCACATTCTGATAGATACAGCTTTGTCTTACCCCATGGTCACAATTCTGGGCACAGAGGTGGTTCCCAATATTTATTTCTCAATGAGTGAATAAATTATACAAATGATACAAAATGTACAAATTATACTTGGTAGTGAAAAGATGTGCATGTGAATTCTAACCAACTAACCAACTGCCTGATCCCAGGGGGCACAGCCTCCCTTATCTGTGGTTTCCCCACTGACTTCGATCAGGCCCGTGACCCTGTCAAGTAGGTTCTGCTTCTGGTAGAACACACTCACATCTGCCAGCAGAGTTATGCTTCCGTTTTGTGCCATCCCCCTGCCCTTCCTGTCCCTGGATGTGTCAGAATTTCCAGCAGGAAGGGGAATGAAACTCAGTTTGATACCTTTCTATTCCAAAAAGAGTATTTACTTTTAACTCCAGTTCTTTTCTCTTTGGCTACCATATACCTCCTCCCTCTGTCACCCAGCCAGAAAAAGATCTCAACCTCCAGTTATAAGATAAATAAATCCTGGGGATATAATATATATATCATGGTAACTATAGTTAACAATACTGTATTATATGTTTGAAAATGGCTAGAGAGTAGATCTTAAAAGTTCTCATTAGAAGAAAACTACTTTGTAACTATGTGAGGTGATGAACCTTAGCTAGACTTACGTTGATCATCTTATAATATATACAAATATCAAGTCATTGTATTGTGAACCTTAAATGAATACAATGCTACATGTCAGTTATAGCTCTATCAAATTGGGGAAACAATCTCAGATAATAAAAAGATAAAAGTAATAATAAAATAATAAAGATAAATGATCAATTAATAATCATTTGTTAAGAGCTTACTATATTCCAAGTTATGTTCATACCCTATTTTATTTAATTCACTTTACAACTGTGTTGGAGTCATTATTATTCCCACTCTGTAAGATAATGAGGCCAAAGGAGGTTGACCTTTACACAAAGTCGCACAAGCTAGGAAGTGTCAGGATTTAGACCCAAGGTTCTTTGTCTCCAAAGCTTGTGCTGTGTCCTCACAAAAATGGTGGGCACCTTTGGACCAGGTCACTTCTGAGGTTCCTTGCAGCTCTGTAATCCCCTGAGCCCATGCCACCATTGTCTTTACTATCCGTGTCTCACTGCTATGCCTCATCTCCTTCAATCGTATGGCCACGATGGCAATAGTGACTATTTGTGCTGGTGTAGCAGACATTGAGAGGCTTATTTGTTAAGCCTGGGTTGGAAACCACAGGGTTTCTGTGACCTTCTCCATGTGGGGGCCCATGTTTTACTCACCTTTTCATGTCTAGAATAACCCATGAGGTCAGTTACTATTATTGTATTTTATAGGGAAAGAAACTAAGGCAAAGAGAGGCTACACAACTATTAACTAATAAAGCCAGACTTAAATCTGGGCCTTTGTGTAGAAATCAAGTGTGATTTCCATTCAATGCTGGCACTTACTAAATATTTATTGAATGCACGAATGAATGAATGATAGCATGATATCTTCATTTGTTTCCTGTGCTCCTAGAAAAAAAAGGTATCAAATGGTTCATGTGCATATCATCTGTGGATCTGCTATATCAAGAAGCCCAAATGCTTTCAAGAGAATCTAGCACATAGCAAAAGATAAAAAATAAAGATTTGGAATCCATTGACCAATGGGAACGTGCCTAGTGTAGTTTCATGGGGTGAATGGGAGTTGGGAGCTAGAGACTAGGCTGTTGCCAATATAGAAACACCAATCAAAGTGAGGCTGTGTGACAAGAGAAAAGAAAACTGGGGCATTAATAATGTTTGTCAAGAAAGTTCAGCAACCTTTATGGTAAATGATTCTCTACCACTCAAAAAAGAATACTGTGCGCATTTAGAAAAATTCCTCAAAGTGATCCTTACCAATGATCTCTCCCTCCCTGCTCACTCTCTCATAGATCTTTCAAGATGGCTTCAGATAGGATGTTTACATAAGAAGGGAAATCCAAGTTTGGGGTGATGAGGTGACATTAATTGAAATAGTGAGTTTTCTGTCATTTGTAAGAAAAAACAATCTGTAAGCAGTCATTGTTTAAAAAGGTCCTCACTAAGGACCTGTTTCACTTCAGTACTTATATATCTTTTCAGATAGGAATTTAACATGGGTCTTAGGTTTGGAAATACTTGATGTGTCTCCATGCCTGCTATTCTACTTTAAAGCCTTTGTAACACAACCTAGTGACGTGCTCCATTCTGCATGATTGTACCAGCTCAACACTTATTTCTCCACAATAATCTGACTTTGTAAAAAGACTTGCCCTTGCCCTGGCTGGGTAGCTCAGTTGATTAGAGCATCATCCTGATACCAAGGTTGTGGGTTTGATTGTAGTTGAGGCACGTACAACAATCAACCAGCGAATGCACAGTAAGTGGGACAACACATTGCGAAATAAAAGTCAGATATAACTGATGTTTCTCTCTCTCTCCCTCCTCTGTCTCTACAATCAATCAATAAAAATAAAATAAAAAAAGACTTGCCCTTAGTGATAGTTTTTCTTTTCCTACAGATCTGTTCCAATATGAACACATTTATTTCTCCACCTTCTTTAGGACCTCTTTGAAATCATGACAAAACAACTTAATTCTCTGTGCCTTAGTTTTCTTCTCCATGGAGGGAAGAAATGGACAAAACATTAGCAGGCACATGAGAGAATGAATATAAACTGTAATACAACCATAAAAGTATGTTATTATTTATATTCTTTCCACTCTCATAAGAAGCACGTGCTTTGGACTGCGTCATGTTCACTTTGAGTAGTTTTTTTCCCCAGTAGAGGATAAAGGGGGGATTTCCTTGTTCATCTCTAGTCATTGTCATCCTCATCATTATTATCGACCAACAGTTACTGAGTGCTTATCACTGGTAGCAGGGCAGGGTGTCAGACCTCGTAAGATGAGGAAGCACATGGCACCTTTGCAGCAGAGAGGTTTATAGTTTAAGTGGTAAAACCACATATTCTAATAAATCCAATAATAATGAAAACTATCCTAAATATATGCTGAATGAGTACCCTAGCTACAAAAACCTATGAGAAGTCAGAGTGGAGAGAACATAGAGAAGACTCTATGCATGAGGTGATCCTTCAGCTACCTCTGAAGGACAAGTAGGGAGCACCTGGTGGTCAATGGCCCGATGGTGTGACTCTTGGCCATGGACTAGGGAACAGTTAGCTGTGAAAAAGAGAGGCATTGCCAGACCCTAACAGGTATTGTGTCTTCTTCACACTGCACTCTGGACATCTGAACTAACAAGTGATAACACCTTATCACTCTAGATTTTCCATTCCTCTACCTTTCTTGGGTCCTGGAGACATTGATAGCTATTTTGTTAAGACATTTTGTTAAATTGTTTGTCATAATATTCATTGTTGTTATTGAGATCACCCTAGATATTTGAGATATGCACAACTTTGTGTAAGCAGAGGTTGAGGAGAAAATTAGTTTGGGGTTTTGTAATCTTGAAAATGGCAGTCAACAAAATAAGATTCATATATCATCACAGGAATTGTTTATATCTGACTCTTATTTCGCAATGTGCTACACACCCTGTATCTCAACCTATTTGCTATTTTTCACAATGAACAACTTACTCATTTTACACTACTGGCAAACAGCACTGCTGGTATCTACTCTTCAGGCTGCAAGCTGACCATTTTGCATAGGTTCCCTGGAATGTGACCCTGGAGAGGTGGTGTACCCTAACTTTGCCATTGGTTAGCTTTTGGAACTTGGTATAAGACGTTTTGTTTGCATGCCTCTGTGTCCTAGTTTTGATCATGAAATAGCTGAACTAGCCTGATATGTTTCAAACCCTTTTCAGCAGTTAAACCATTTCCTCCTGCAGAATCTTCTATGGAATCACAATTTATAAAAGCAGAGGTTTCTGATGAAGACAGAGGTGAGGCAGGGGTTAAGAAACCCACAGTCCTGCTGACAGGACTCTTCCTGGTAGCTTTAATCATTAGAGCACTGCAGAAACCAGGCTGAGTAAGGTTGAATGGAAAGATCTTTAAAGTGAAGTAATTTGGTGGTTTGAATTCTGCACAAAAAGAATATCAGAATGGCATCAAGTCTGGCGTCCTGGCATGTCATTGAAATGGAATGCCATATAGGTTCCACTTCTTTAACAGAAAATTCCATGTCACAGGTAAATGGCCTGGTCAATGGGGTTCTTGTCTGGGTTTGTACAATGTAGCATGATTGAATTTAAGGACAAGACCTTCAGCTCATATCATTCACTTGGAGACCACCTCTAATGTGTAGTGGGGGCAGGTCAGGAGTTTCTGTGTGACTTGGATACATGAATAAATTGTTTCTTAGAAAACACCAGACATTCATGTTTGAGGAATCTCTCATTTATTTCTACTATGCATAATAAAAGCAAAAGGTCAAATGGTATATAATCGCCATACTTGCCTAATATAATTTTCAAACTACTAGTGAAAAAGCCAACTTAAATCTTTTATTCATGTTGAATTTCCTATGTACGCACATACATATATATCGCATGCATCTATGTAGTGTATAACTATCTAACAAAAACTTCACATAAAGATATCTATTGCATTTTGGTATACTTGCTATGCTTAAAAACATTAAGAAAAACATTTTGGTGTTGAGTTTTTAACAGTTACATTGAGAATAAGCACAGCCTGTTTATTATTGCATTTTTTGGACCATAAGATGCACCTAGGTTTTAGAGGAGGAAAATAGAAAAAAAACCTTTGAAGCAAAAAATGTGATAAAATATTTAATAGCATAAATAACATAATATTTCACCAATGTAAATGTAAACAGAACTCAACAGCATCATTAACAACCATTAGTCCTCCTAAATTTGGGGGGGAGTATGTTTTACAGTCTGAAAAATACAGTAATTAATACACTGTTGTATTTTGGTTTGAATTCCTTAAAAAAAGCCGTATGTGCCTTATTGTTCTCATCTTCATTCAAAGGCCCAGGGGTTAGAATTGTTAGAGAGAGGGGTAAGCAGCCTGATTCTGATTATTTATTGTAGCTACTCTCCATGCCTGTCATTTTGATCCTTAATCATGGAACACTTGCATTATGTTTGCTTTTTCTGATATCTGAACATGATGTAGTATCCTGCAAACTTGCCAGACAAGCAATAAAGAGAATACAGTAACACTTCGGTACTCGTCGGCTTCAGAACTCATCAAACACTCTACTCATCACATTTTAATGGGAAAAAATGTTTCAGCACTTGGAACTTGCTTGGGACTCATCACACTTGCTAGAACTTGTGTAAGTCGTGACGCTGCCCCACAAAAGAAAATGCTTCATTGTTCGGTACTCGTTGGTTTCAGCACTCATCATGAGTTCCAGAATGCATTAGCGAGTACCGAGGTACCACTGTATTTTGGCTTTTATCTATTTGATGCAGGTGTACATTCTTTATTAGTTTTGGGCCTGGAAGGGAGGATAGGGATGTGAATTTATTGGTTTCCTTAAACCCCAATGGTCCATTTGGTCACCCTAACTACATAAGCTCCTGCAGGGTCATGAGCAGCACCAGTCCACAGATCTACACCTTGGAACCTAGTAATAACTTCTGGAAGAGCTTAACTGCAATTCTATTGTATTCTCCTCACTTTCTAGCATAATAGTTGGCCTCCTGCACAAATGAATGGGTTAAATGAGTGTGGCATAAAAATGATTCCAACATGGCATTGAATAAAATGCTGGGTATTGTCCACTTGCCATCCTGTTCATTCTGCACACTGCTTTGCTCTAGTAGGCTGGCCTTGATGGATGAAATTACAGGCCCCTTCGATCTCTTTGTGTTGAATTTAGTGAGTAGGAGGTGCTAGGAGGGTATGAGAGAGTGAGATTGGACTATTTTTCCCTTGGCTCCTCTATTGTGAGTCATGGACACAGCATTTATTAGAAGGCCCGATACCTCTTCCTTTTCTTGCCTCTAAGGGCCCAAAGAGCTCCCTACTGTTGCTAGATCTGGGGTACTTCACCCCCTTTCTTGATTTCTCTTAATGTGCCCATAACTGTGTGAAAACTTCCTTCATTGACCTAGATTGAATTGCTCAGCTTTCCAGGACTGTGGTTATGGCACATACAGTCATGTTTCTAGTCACTGTGGACTGATTTGTGAGTGCCCGACACTGTGCTCGGCGTTGGGCATATGGAAACAAGCAAAACAGACACAATCTCTACCTTTGAGGAACTTGTAGTTTGGTAAGAAAATTAGGCCTTAATCCAATAATCACAAAAAGAAATGGAAAGTTACAACTTTGCTAGGGATTAAAGGCCGATTCAATCACCAGGGCGCTATAGGTCATAACAAGGGCATCTGATTTCTTCTGGGAGATCATGGCATCTAAGTCTTCCTTCAGGAAATTATATTTGAGCTGTGATTTGATTGGAAGTAATTGTTTATTTGCTGAAGGTAGGTGGTGGTTGGGAAAGGTCTTTAGAAAGGGAACAGCACAGGCAAGGCTCTGAGGTTAAGGAAACATTGCATGGGCAAGAACTAAAGGAGGCCAGATGAAGGAACATGACATGGAGGGAAGGGTGTGCAGAGGAGCTGATCCTGGAGCCTTAGTCTTTGTGTTTAGAGCAATGGGAAAATGCTGGCAGTTTAAGGAGGGTGAATGTGTTATAAGATCAGGGTGGTGGTGTCCAGGGGAGCATGAATTAGAGTGGGGAGAGCTGGGCCAGAGAGTGAATCTGAAGAGAAGTGGACACACCTGAAGAATTTGTAGGCAGATGTATTGATGGGCCAGGTGTGGGGTTAGATACAGATGGGAGGGGAGGGAGGGACTGAAGATGACTCATAGGATTCCAGCTTCAGCAACTGGACAGAGTGATTTGCTATTCTCTGAGAGAGGGAAGAAAACCTAGAGGAAGATAATTTGGCACTTCTTTGGGTGACATATCTTGGAAATATTAAGGTTAAGGAGAGTCACAGGCAGTTTGATGGATGGGTCCAGAATTGGCAGAAGAGGTCTGGGCTGGAGACATGGTTTTGGGAGTCACTGACTTACTGAAAATTCAACTGGGAAACAACCCACCGGCCTAGGTGAACTTGCTCAGGGAAAAAGCCAAGGATGAGAAGGTAAAAGGCCTACAGTTGAAACTCTTGGAATCTCTGCCATTAATCACCTGGTAGATGGGATCAGCTGGCCAGGGAGAGTGGCGACATGCCAGCAGAGAGGAGAAACACCAGGGAAGGGTGGAGTCTCTGTGTTGAATGCTGCCGAAAGGCCAGGTAAGGATCAACCAATATGCAAGGGATTGTGTAATGTGGGGTTCACGTTGGTAACTTTTGAGAGGCATTTCAGGGGAGGAAATGAGGATGACAGCTGGATTGGAATGGGTGGGGAGATGTGGAAAGTGAGGAAATGCAGGCAGAGGGAAGGGGAAAGGGATCAGGAGCCGTAGCAGAATGTGGAGGAGAGGTTGAGGGAAGCCCAGATCCTTTTCTAGATCTGAAGCTGTATCATTCAGAGATGAGGGGGAGGTGTGGACATGTGGGACTGCTGTGGCAGGATGGGGAGGAGGTAGAGAGAAGGACTCTGCAGGAGAGAGAAGACATAATTAAAAATGAGCATTTTCTGAGAAGTCAGGAGAGAATGAGATCCAACCTGTAGGAGGTGAGTGGGCTGAGGGACATGCATCTGGACTCTCCTTAAGACAGCAGATCACCTTACCCTGTATGACTTTGAGGCACAAGTGGTCCTTGCAAATCAATTGGCAGCAGGTCTCAATCAACCACCAACATTTCATGCACATTGATTATACACTTCCTAAGTATGTCATGTGTTAGCAATGGGCCTGCAAAGATGGATGTGATTGAAGTACCTCAAAGCTGGTGGGAGAGGAATGTCCAGAGATAGCGGTGACTGACCAGACTGAGAGCTGTGACGTAATGTTTAATAGCCTGGTGTACTTCAGCGTTTAGCTTCAAGGGGTCTGCTGAGGCTCGTGGGTTCTAGGCCCTTCTTCTCTGGGACTCATCTCCTTTCTGAAATGAATTACTTAAACTTTCTGTGCCTCAGTTTCTTTATTTACAAAATGAGGTTAATAATAGTGGTTTATCTCAGAGAAGTGTAGTGAGAAAAGTCTAGTAAAATGACTGCCTGATCAGTAAATATTACTGGGTTTCTGAACAATTGGTGATGCACAAATACTGAATAGTGGGCTGGAGTTACATCTTCATCAAAGGCAAAAGCAAGTTGGGTAATGGTCTAGCATTTAATCATGAAACAACAGCTTACCTTGGATAAAAACTTTCCCCCCAAGTATTAGGAATATGTTTTTGAAAGGTGCATGGTAAAAAGCTCTAAGAAAAAGTCATCTAATCCTTTGGTATTACTACACTTAAATATGGTTAAACATTTTTTCTGTTCCTTAAAGATATTGAGGACAGGAAGAGGAGTCTCTAATCTTCATTTATTTATTCACTTGTTAATTCATCAAATATTACTTGTAGAATTGACAGTGATTGACAATTCTCTGATAGTTCTTAGGAATATGACACTGTCACTTGGCTTTCAGTTTTTATGTGAGAAATAGATTTTATTTATTTTCTTAAAACATTGTACAACTCAGAAAGAGAATATTGAGCCTTAAAATACATTTATATATCCCGTCAGTTAATTAAATTTGACAAATCCATTTAGTCAAACAAATGTTAGTAACTCAGTACTTACATATTACTAAACAATCAGAGGGAAAAATAGCTATTTTTTGAGTGCTGACTAGCCTCAAGATCTGTAACTTTTTGCATCTAATCTCATTTAGCCCTTCTAGTAACTCTTTTACATCATTATCCCCACTTTACAGAAAACCAAACTGAGGCTTCAAGAGATGAAGACATTTGCAGGTTCAATTAGGAATTGAGATTGAGCTAGAGTCAACAGTGTCTCATTCCAGCATTCTTTCTCCTTCTGTTCTCTGCTGCATCTCAAAAAGTAGGAATCTGGGCCTCCTTCCCAGCCCTGCATGCAAACAAAATATTTGTAGATGTTTGTATGAATGCTCAGTAAGTATTTGTTCAAGTGACTAGATCAATGAAACAGTACTTATCAAATTGTAGTAGCATGGAATCATCCTAAGACAAAGGATAATGTATGTAAAGTTTACAAGTCTATTTATATTAAGGAATTACTATTAAATTTTGATGAGTGATAATGGTATTGTGGTTATGCTTAAAAAAAAGAGTCCTTATCTTTTGGAGATACACTCTGTGATGTTTACAGATGAAACGACACACTGGCTGATGTCCATTTCAACAATAATGAGGTGGAAGTGGGGAGTTTAGATTCAGCAAGGTCTGTCATGGATTGGTGACAAGTGATGGCACTTGATGTGTACATAGTGGTTCATTTTTTAATTTTTCTCTCGTTTTTGTGTACACTTAACTTTTTTCATAATACAAAGTTAAAATGTGAATAGATTTCAGTAGAACAAAAAGAAAACAAAAAGGGAATACAAGTCCCAAGGAAGTCTACTCTAGTTTTTTCTCTTTTTTTTGAATGATAATTTTTAACTTTTTCCCAAACAAATTACAACACATATCTCTCAAATAGGGCTACTTTTGGGGAGGGCATTTTTACTCATTCACCTTTTAAACATTCACTTTCTTAATATAGACCTAAGGATCCATTTTCTTAATCTATTTGTAAACTTGAGTCAGCCTGAGTCTTTGTACATAGGTATCTCACGGGAAGTGAGAGAATCAGTCTAAACATTATCTGAAATTCTTTCCATTACTAAAATCCTATAATTCTGACTAACCAGTGAAATACTGTAAGCGTGATTACTTTGCTTTTTAATCATTAGCACCCAGATTCATGGACAAAAACAGTGTAAGAATCCTGCCACACCCTGAATTCAGGAAGTAAGATCACTAAACTGAAAACTCCTTTGGAGCCGAGTACATTCCTCAGTAGTTCTCCAGAATACTAGCTGCCCTAGCAGGCTGCCAGGGCTTTTTGCTGGGTTTAACACACAAAGAATTAATTATCTTGTAGAAGGCTCCTACTTCTGAGAGACAGAGTTAAAGTAGAATACAACTAAAATAAAAAGCCCTTCCTTCAGGACAGCAGAAAGCCAATTGGTATTGTGGATTATCCTTTGAAGGCCCCCCCCCCCCCCTCAGTGGTTAAGTCTCAATTGAATTACTTAATCATAGCAGCTTTTTGGAAAACTCCATGTAAATGTTGAGAGTTGATACACCTCTTCTACAAGATACAATCCAGTTAGAGCCAAGGCTGATTTAAGGACGATGCAAGGGTATGTACTTGGTTGAGCAATCGTATTCTCATGTGAATTCATCAGCAAAAGAGACCCACCTCTTAGCTGATGTGATGTGACAAGCTGTGTCCTCAAGTATACCTCATTTCTGCATGTATCAGCATATATATCCACCCACACAGGAGCGCCACAGGCTCGAAAACACTCATCTTGAAAATTTTAATAAATTTAAACAAAGTACTTAAAAGACTGTCATGTAGCCTTGGAGAAATTTGTATACTGAGCTTATATTAGTAGAATCAAGATATTTCTGTACTTCAAATCTATTTTGGGGAATGGGATTTACTGTTACTGAAATCTACCATATATACAGCATTAAAATAATATGAGATATAATGTTTATAGAGCAGAGCTTTTCCAATCTAGTTTCTTTTCTCAGGTACTGGCTGTAATGATGACCTTTAGGATCCCTGCAAATTAGAAATAAAAGAAGACGCTTTCTTAAACCTCTAGAAGCCTTTGCTGAATGAATTTTCTACTTTCACACATACTCTTCATAGTTGAAATTTCTTGGCTCCAAGGAATGACTTTAATTGGCTCTTTTAAAAAATTATTGGATTATTGGGGTACATTGGTTAATAAATCTGGGTTTTTCTTTTTTTTTAATTTTATTTATTTATTTTTAGAGAGGGAAGGGAGGGAGACAGAGAGAGAAAGGGAGAAAACATCAATGTGCGGTTGCTGGGGGTTATGGCCTGCAACCCAGTCATGTATGTACCCTGGCTGGGAATCGAACCTGGGACACTTTGGTTCCCAGCCCACGCTCAAATCTGGGTTTTTCTAAGTCCCCTGCCTTTTGGCCAGTAAGAGTGGGACCACAGGTAAGAGGGACCCCATTCTGATTAAAGAGAAAAGGTGGACTAAGTAAACGAAGCCTTGCAGTTCATGTCATTCCTCCAGTTTAATTAGAAGGAGAAATGTTACTTAGCCAGGGTAATTTCAGGGTCTCCTTAATTTCAAGTTACTTTAAATATATCAGGAAGCAAAAGCTGAAGACCAGAGAGTAGAGCATAAAAGCAGTTGAAGGTGAGAAAGAAAGAGGCATGTAGGTGAGTGGGAAGGAGGAAGTAGTAACCAATGTAGGTAGTGAAGAGAAAGGAGTCTATTTTTAGAGAGAGGATAGAGATGGTAGCTCTGGGCAGCTAGTGTTGGCCATGTTTTGCCACATAGAGAACACCAGTGTGGTGGGCAGTCATATATGAGGAGAAAAATGAGAAGATCCTGTGATGTCAGGCCATGGAGTGGAGGATCGAAACTGCTAGAAACCCTCATTTCTGCACGTGGATTGTATTAAAAATACCATTACTATTCATCATTAAATTCTTATGTCAACAGTGTTCGTCTTTTGGTACTATCATTCTTGGGGGTATTTATGAGACTACCATAAAAGATACCCATTAAAGGGTCAGCACAACCCTAATAAAATAACCAATAATAGGGCTATAGAAAAAAACATGGCGGGGTGAGGGAAAGCAATAATCTTAAGGACTAGCTTGGATTTGTATGAAGGTAATAAAGGGCAAACTTCAGACCCAATCCCCTTTGCAGCAATCGGTATTTGACTGATAGAGGTCTTTCTCTCTCTTCATCTGTATAACCTATATCCATGTTTACATGTGAACTATATTACTTGTAATATAAATTTAATTATTTACAACCTATAGTTATAAGATCTAAGTTACTTTCTGATCTTAATGTATATACATTATTTCTATTTGTCTCATTGAGAAATGAAATTAAAATTGTCCCACAGTCTTCCCATTTTAAGCTTTTAATACTCTTCTTTGGAGGCTTATTAACTCTAACATAATTCAATAATTTAGTTATAGCAACTGCTTAGTAATCAAGTGAATGTAAATTGAAACAAAAATGTGATTGCATTGAACCACTACAAAACTAGTGAAGCTTAAAAAAATAATAACCCTTTGTTGACAACAGCACAGGAAATCGAGCACTTTCATTTGCTGCTGGTGGGAATGTAAATTCATGCACTTTTGAATGCACCTAAAGCAGTTTGGCACTGAGTCTCAAGTCTTAAAAATGTTCACAAACACAAACCTAGCAATTCTGCTTCTAAGAGCATATCTTTAGGAAACTGAGATGGTGTAAGAGTAAGTGCACAAAATACACATTTATAACTGTGAAGCCCTAGAAACGATCCAGATGTCTAACAAAGAACACTGGTGAAATGAATCCTGGTGCATCCATATGATAGATGACTGTGCAGCTAGTGGAATTAACTTCATGGGAGGGTCTCACCAAATAGAAAAAAGATTTATGATATGCTTCTGAGTGAATACAGCAGATTACAGTACACTATTTACTGTATAATTATAATTTTATACCAAAAAATTTACAGAAAAATGAAAAATATGAACTACTTCTGGTTAGGGGATTCAAGCAATATTGAAACAATTTTTCTTCTCTCCCTCCTTTTTTGTTTTTTCCTCTATTTTCCAAAGTTTCTCTAATTAAATTTGAAAATTATAAAAGTTTACCTGAAATAGAATTTTTTTGCTCTTTTATAAACATTGATTATGTGAATTATTCAAAATACAATGAACACCTGTGATGTGTGTTAACAGAAAGCAAGTTCCTGTGCTTGGACGTGACGACCCAGGTCTGAGGGCAGGAACTCTGCCCCAGCAGGCTCTCCCTGCACCTCAGGCTGTGTCAGCAGCTCTAGGCCAAGTGGCCTGTGTGCACCCCTGGGCACATGAAGATTCTTCACAGTTTCACATAGACAACCCAATTTCTTCCCACCTACAGCTGGCTATCTATGCATTTCTATGTTTATATGTGTTTAAACTCACACTCATGCCTGGAGACTGGTACCAATTAATGGAGATATTAATTTATGTTTCTTCTTCTCCAACCCTGTCTCTTCCCCCATTCCAGCTGATTGCAGACCCCAGATCTCCTTGCTTCAGTGGAGGGCTGTGGCAACGTGGAAGCAGAAGGGCCATCATAGTGGCTCTGTGGTAGTCTGGGTGCTCTAGGTTGTGAATTTTGCCCAGCACACCTGATCAAAGGTTCAGCCAGAGAAGGGGCCATGCTTTCACATTTCAGCCAACTCCAGCCTCATCGCAGCAGCTCCTCTAGCCCCTCCAACCACAGTGAAGAGTACCATGTGTAGGGGCAAACACTTTGTAAAGTATATGAGTGTCTAAGCACTGTGCTGTACACCTAAAACTAATACAAAATAGTATTGAATGTCAACTGTAATTGAAAATGAAAATAAATGATTAAGATGCTAAAAAAGGAAGCAGGCCTTACTGTTAGTGTAATTGTAAATATATTTATACAGTTATAAATACAGTTACTAATATTACTACATATAGATGTTGTATACATGATACTTGAATGTTTTACAGCTTATACAGTGCCTTTCCAGAGGTGATCATATTTTGCCCTTAGATGACCAAAAGGTACTATCTCCATCTTAAGGGAACAAAAAAAGAGGCTGGAAAATTTTGAAAGCTCTGCTTAAAGTCTCTGAGCTGGTCAGCTAGGTTCCTGACTTCTGCACCCTCTGGCTGTTTCTGTGTTGCCTACTTTGGTTTGCTTTATAAAGTTGTGTTGGGGAACATTATTCAGCCCAAGAGATATCCGAGTTGCCATATATCACATCATATGGTACTGTAGGGTATCATAATTGATCCTTTTTTCAGATAGGATGTATAGTAGGACAGTTCTTGTTTCTGATTAAAGTTAGTTATAGGATAATCAATTACTCTGCAAATTTCACTGTTCAGTGCATCTATTCTTCTTTATTTTTAAACCTTTGTTCTTTGAATTTATAGAAGTCCTGAAAGGCATCACCTTGGTCAGCTTAACTAATGGAAATGAAGAAATAACCAGGCTCCACCTTTGCCAAAGTTAGAATTTAAAATGGAACTAAGTGTGACAAATAGCAGGTGGGATCAGAGGGATAGAATATCAAGGACAAGTTTAAAGTCAGGGAAAAAAGGCAGAATGTCCTGTCATCAGCTATACTTCCACATGTTAGGATTTTCTGTCAGAAATAAAACCCAAATTTTCATGTGCACTGGAATCTCCTGGAGGGCTTGTTAAACTCCCTGTCCCTTCCCCACTCACACACCCTGTCCCCACCCTGCTCCAGAATTACTGATGCCACTGGGTTCAGAGTGGAATCTGAAAATGTGCTTTTCTAATAAGTTCCCAGGTAATAGCAGATGACTCAGGTGATGCTGCTGCTATCAGGACCACACTTGGCAGCCAGTGTTGTAAGGGATTCAGGAGCTATTTCTCTTATATGGGAAGAGTGTTAGGCACTTACGAATACGAAGATGAGTAAGTGATGTGGAAAGAGGGTGGGCTATGCACAAATGATCATGGAACAATGTGGTAAGGGCTGTAGTACACACGTCTGCTCAGAGTAGTTTGTAATATTGACTTGGGGAAGCCAAGACTACAGAAATAATATTTGAGTTGCATTTTAAAGACAAGTAGGGGACTCACCATGTGGGAAAGGGATTTCCACAAGCAGGAAACAGGACAAGGAAAGCACTGAACTTGAAAATCCACAGTCTGTTCAGTATTAGATACCTACGGATTGTTTAATATTTCCTTTGTTCTTGTTGAATATTTTCAACAACCAAATTTACCAAAACTGTTAATCTGCTTCTTTCTTCACACAACATTGTTACCTGTTTTCACTGTATTTTAATCTTAACTTGTTCTTCCTGGAAGGCAGAAGAAAAGTTGTGAACATAAGTGAGCCTGATCTCAAATATGGAATGATTAATTATAATTTAATATGTGTTACACATTCCTTATGAAACTAGCATATATCTAAATATTGCCCAAGTAACAGAGTGAAAAGTTCAATGAATGCTATCACTTGACACCATACAATTGGAAAAAGAGTCTATAATTTTAAACATTCTCTTTTCTAAATTAATTTAGTAAAAAATGAGACAAAAATAGTGCCATTAAAAATTTTTTGCAACTTCCAAAACAGGTTGCAAACCTGAGGTTTTGAGAATAAATGCTGCCTATAGGTAAGATAAACTATTGTGATATGAACTCTGAAGCAATACCCAGAAGTAAATATTCTTTATGTAACCTATTTCTGTTGCTTTCTATAAATATCATATTACTACTTTAGTTTAATTTATAATAATAATTAAATATGCAGTAACCTATCTCTTAAATATTCCAAGTTACGAACCTGATTAAAAATACTGATTTTAGTTGGTTTCTTGTTTAGTCAACTGATAGAAAGATATGATGGCTTTCTGAGGAACAGCACCAGGTGGGAGTTGGAGATTTTGGCAGGATGCTGCTTGGAAAGGGCTAGCATGGCTGCCAAGAAAATCCAGTATGAGTAATTCAATACATGCTTCCTGGCTAATGAGGTTATGTACAAATTTTAAAATGTTGGATTTAAGGGCTGTATACTTTGTTCTGACTACTCTAAGAAACTCACTTGTGGGACACTTCCACAAGTCAATTATATTTGATTTTATAATTCCAAAATGGTATTTAAAAAGTTTGGTATTGTCATCTGTGAAAATAATTAGGTAACTTTACCTTGTTAAAAGAGTATAGGCTACCTGATATTTAAGTTCCATTTCAATTGTAAGATTTTTATAATTTTATAAATAATAAGTCATTTTGAATTTAAAGATTTATTCATTAAAAAGAAAACAACCCAAGAATGGTTTTTAGAAGGCAATGAACTCCTGTGGGCAAGAGCTAAATGTTTTGTGTTATATAGACCAGTCTGTTAAATACCTTGGAGGACACATAATAGGAAATATTTAATGTTTGGTTGACAGATACAGGATTTAACTTTTCTTCATAGCTTACTTAAGATGTTGATGTTTGGGATGACTTTAAAAATAAGCCTGTCAGAGACATTCCTCCATGAACAAGCAAGGGAATCCCTCATTCAGATAATTTGGAAAGTGAACTGTTTTTCCACCGTATATCTAGATAGTTAAGGCCCTAAAATTATTTTCTTTCTGAACTCTTTTTCAGAATTGCTTCAACTTTTCTTTATGTAAAAAAGTTTTAGGTAAATAAGCCAGAGCTATAAGTTATAGCAAAGCTTCCTTTCAGCAGTCATTGAAGTGCCACACTTACGTCTGTTATGACATATAATGAGTAAGTGAAAGGGAGGTCTCTCTATGGACTTTGCACATGACTTTTGTCTTTTTTTAGATTCAGTTCCATGTTTTCACTTGCCTTCCTACTGATAGTTTAAGGAGTTCTGCTCATTTTTGCCTCTGAAAATGCATCAGTGAGCTTTTAGAAATAAGAGACAGAACTCTCAGCGTTTTGAGATTTGAGGCAAAGGGAAAAATTTGTTCTGTCCTGATTGGCTTGGTCAGGTATAATCCCATCTTCTTTGCTAATATTATGGAGCCAAAAGTCATCTCTTCATAAGCCTTTTATGGCACCATCCATCAGTGACATCGATAACATGAGATACCTATGATGTTCCATAAAGTTCCTAGAGTAGCAAGGGACAGTTGGCTGGATACAATAAGTTATTTTTGCTTACATGCCGATCTTTGGCCAAGATTAATTGTAATCAAACTCTAAGGATTTATCTTCCCACTGTAAATGTGACACAGGCATCCAATCAAGTAAGCACACAGGATGATAGCCTGTGGATGTTATGATGAGATGCAGAGCACACTCATCAATATGGTGAACACAAAAAGAAAGAGAAAAGAACACAAAAAGATACAAAGCAGGAAAAGAAGAGGAAGAAGAAGACAAATAAGAAGAAGAGGAAGAAAAGGATTCAACTGAATTTTTTCCCATATTCCCAAGATAGAACGCTATTTTTTTTTTTAGAAAACCACCTTTAATAACAAGGATCACATTGTCCTGAAAATATGAACAGGGCTTATTATCTGACTGTACTTTCTTTTTACCTGCAGATAAACAAAGTAGTTACCAACAAGTTTCTACTACCAACTATTGGACCCAGTATGTTGAAAGTGTTGGTCACCTAATGAAATATGTTTATTAAGCAGTTATATGTAATGAACAATAATTCATTTTTACATGAAATTCAAGATGCAGAAGTACTGTTTTTTCCTAAATTCCATTCAGAACAAACTATCTGAAATGATTTCAAATGGCATAATTATTCTAGAGCTCTGTACACTCACCAGAAAACACTGATAGACCATTCCTTTAATAAAATGAAATCCACAAATCTATGAAGGAGCATGGGCAGAAATTATTTCTCTGATAATTAAAACAAAATGACAATTATAACCAACTGGTTAGAACTTACTAATTGCCCATAATTTGTTTGTAAAACAATCAACTGTCTCTTTATACATTTAAAGAGACTTGTAGGGTATACTATTTTACAAGCTTTCTGGATAGAGCATTACCTTAATGTAATATTTTTGCTTTCATGGTAATGAATGGGCAGATGCAGACTGTGTTTTAGTTGGATTCTTTGAAATCCCTAAACCAGACCTGAGTGGGACATAATCCTATAGACATTTGAGAACATGGTTTAAATTCACAAAGATAAAATTTTGTTCCTTGTATTTCCTGTTCACATAGCTATTTTCTGGTCTTCCAAATATCCCTGAAGTAAGAGAACTGGTTACTCCCCTTGTTAAGCATCATGTGCAACACGAGGTTATGTCACAAGCCATTTGCAATGGCCAAGTCTGTATGAAGTATGCTAATATTATTTGAAATTAGATGTCAGTGTTGTCACTTATACTGTTATGATTAAAAAGAACATTGATCACCATGGTCAAGTACCAACAGTCACACACTTTGTAAGACCCCGGAAAAAATAATTCTACTTTCAATATAAAAGTCAACTGTCCCAGAAAGCTTTGGCATTTTTATTGGATGTATTCAGAGACAAACGCTTCCACTTTGATAATCCAAATCCATGAAAGTATTTTATGCATTACATACTGTAGATTTACTGTAGCCCAAATACCTCCAGGTGAGGGTTGGTACAAGGAATATCTATGTTGGCCTTTGTGTACTTACGTAACACTTTGGACATACTAAGTTCTCAGTCGTTGTTCATTTGTTGTGCTTTCATCTGCTGCATTAGTAAGATTCCTATGTGGGTTTACTACTCAGTAAACTGATCAGACATAAAATCAAGAAGAAAGTAAATAGACTTGGCTGGTGTGGCTCAGTTGGTTGGAGCATCATCACATAAACCAACGGGTTGTGGGTTCAATCCCACTCAGGGCATGCACCTAGGTTGTGGGTTCCATCTACAGTTGGGGCACATATGGGGGTGACCGAACAATGTCCCTCTCTCACATCAATGTTCCTCTCTCTTTCCTTTCCTCTCTTTCTAAAAAGCAATGAAAAAATGTCCTCAGGTGAGGATTAAAAAAAAAGAAGAAGAAAGAAAATAGGCTGAAAAAATTTCAGATTATGTGGAACATTACTGAAAAACTTAACTAAAATGCATATATCCATGGTTCTCAAACTTTTTAGTATCAGGTCTCCTTGACTCTCTTAAAAATTATGAAGGACCCCAAAGTGTTTTTGTTTGTGGGTCATAGCTGTGATATTTATTCTATTACAAATTTAAAATAGGACATTGAAAATATTTATTTTTAAATTCATTAAGAATAACCACAATGAACCTATTACATGTTAACAAACCATATGTTTTTTAACAATAACAATATTTTCTAAGACAGAACAAAGTTAGTAAGAAGCATGGTCTTATTTTACTTTTTTAGACATCTCTAAAGAAAATAGTGAAATTCTTATGTCTACTACTTTTTTACACACCTCTTTAAAAAATAGTCAAATTCTCATGTCTTTAAAGAAAATGGGGGAATTCTCATGGATGCTTCTGAGTTTAGTCTGTGTGACCCCCCTACCTGGGAAGCCTCTGAAAGCATCCCGGACTCCCCAGATCCATCCAGCTCACCTTGAGAACTGCTGGCCTATGTAACAGCAAAATGACAATGATGAACACTGTGGAGAAACCATTCAAAATTTGATCTACAGGTCCACGAAGTTGTTACTGCCTTCATAGGAAAATGGAATTTTGTATAATTACATCATTAGGATTCTCCTGGATAGCTCATGGAAGGCTTTTCTTTACCTATAGTTGTATTCATAAAACTTAAGTTAATTTTGTCAACCATTTGTCCTCCAGCTAAAGAAACCGAATGATCCTTAGAAGGTATTACTATCTGTACTTATCATTGTGTTAATATCCCTCTGCAATCTCCAGGAATGTTCGTTGGTCTGTCATTTAAAAAAATGACACAACCATGTTGGCCTCCTAGTGTTTTCCTTTTCACTCAGGCTGACACCTCTGCCCTGATGAAATAGTCTAGATTTGTTTCATTCTTCATCTGGATATAGTGATAGATCCTGATGGATCTGGTTACACGGGATCAGCAGAGTGAAATCCTGGACACAACTCTCTGGTTTACAGACTGTTTCATGAAGATACTTTTCAGACTCCTGCTATTGTCTTGAGATGGAAACATCAGAAAATGCCAGTTGTGCTTGTGGATTAAAAATCTTAGGGTTTACCATAGATTGCACAGGTTGCAAATCTTATAATCATTTTGTCAACTTTTACTAATGCAAATTATTTTCTTTAATTTGCATACTTCTCAGCTTCTGATAATGCAAAAGACTGGAGAATATACATAAAATGGTTTTCACAGTATTGGAAATTCTAAAGGGTTTGGGAAACTAAAAGCATAAAAGAAAGAGAATAGGAATGTTTTTCTGCATTTTCTAACCTAATTTCTTTATCCAATAGCATTATGAACAAAGCCTAATTTTGAATGACTGACATAAGCAGTAACAATCTGTCTTTTGAGTTTATAGATTTTAATGTTAGGTACTCAGTATATAGTAGCTGAACACATGAATAGACACATTAGTAAACTAATTAGCTATAAATTGGAATTCTCAGAAAGGTAGAAATGCAACTGGTCTATAACTTACATCATTCACCAAGGAGATGTTTGTATTTCACCCATCATTTTAAAATTAGAAGATATTCAGTGGTGATTCTATAGAGAGTTATTTCTGTCTCTGAATATTTCACAATAGCAGTTTCTTTGGCTTTCATTTAACCAACATTATTTGTCAGACTTCTACCAAGCATCTCTCATGCCTTTCATGTGCCAGGTGTGCTCTGGACCTAGGGATGTAAAGATAAAGTCCAGTGCCTGTTCTGTAGGCTCATGGTTTAGTGGGAGAGACTGATGATGAGAGAAGGAGTCTAAGAGAGGCAGGCATAGAGCACTCTGGGAAAGTAGAGGACAGTACACTTGTTTTTCCTAGAAGGTCAAGGAAGACTTTCTAGAGGGGGAAATGTGGTAAGTGAAACTTGGTTGAGAGGAATTAGGCAGGCAGTATGGATATATCTGTTAAAGTTAACCAAAGGCTTTGAGTAAAGAAATATATTTGGAGCATCAATCAACTCATTTGATTGTAAGTGACAGAAACTCAACATTACTTAGTTCAAGGAAAAAGAGTGCTTGTTCACATAAAGAAAAGTTTGGTTTCAGGAACAACTTTATTCAGCGATTCATGTAAAATAAAGTCATCAGCTTGTTCTTTTTCCTTTGGGCTCTGCTTGTAAGTCCAAGTTGCCCTTATTCTCATCTACTATAGATACATTTTCTGCTGATAATAGAGAAGATAACCACCAACAGTCTTCAATTCACATTTATCTACCTATTGACCCAAGAAGATCAGTTCCAATAATCTCAGTGATAGCCTCCTACTGTCATTGGTGGGTTCTTGTGGTGGGAGCCCTGAACATTTGATTAGTAGCTTGACCAAACTGAAACTACAGTGGAGGAGAAGCTGAAGTTACCTGAAGAAACGGTGGGGATACCCTGCGGTGGAGGAGGCTAAGTGGCTGAACACACAGAAAGAGAAATTGTCCACAGCACCAGACACGCTTGACAGGGCTCTTTCTTAGTGTTAGGACTGATTTTCCCCAGAGTTCATTTAAGCATTTTCCTAAATAGTTTTATGTTTTTCCAGAGTTTTAAGAGGCTTTTGTCTTATTTCAGGAAGTATACAGCCTTTTCACAAAGGTAATAACTAAGGGCTCTGTTTAGAAGTTGTATAAATCATGGCTAGTCCTCCCTAACCCTTAAACATTTTCATGCAGCTCAGATTTAGTCAAGCAAACATCAGAGGAAATAAAATCCTAGCAGGGAAGAATATATGAAGGGGAGAGAGAGTGGTTCTGTGTCTTTCCTTGGTGGTGTTGGCAAGATGGGTTATTATGGATCTTCGGTAACCGATGTTGGAATCACTTCTCTCATCAGTTAACTATATTGTCTCTCACAAAACCCAGCAGGTAGGCCATTACCCAAGTGGTGGGAATGTTCAGAGAGAGAGAGAGAGAGAGACCAAGGAGAAGACTGGGCTGGGTACCCAGGCCCCAACTAAAAGAAGAAGTTAACACGGCTGAAAATGTAATGAGCTGGAGACTAATGTATCTTATGGAATCCTTGTCAGGGAGAATACATACTGGTTAGAAGCTGATTGAGGCAAGGGCAATAGTTAGGTGGTGGCTGAACTGCCATCAGAAGGGTGGGTCTGGTTAACTGTGCAGCTTTACATTTGCTGAATGGGCATGTGAGTTTGGAGGCAGAATATTTCACAGCGCTTAACCCTTCACCTAAATAAAGACTGAACAAATGTTTACAGAATATTGGTTTGGGACACCAGATCATTAATCTTTCTAAGTGCTTGCCTGGCTTATGCAAACCATGTACTGTTCTGGTCCAGGGCCACTTCCTGTTTTGGTGCCATTTGTAAAATTTTCAGTACCAGAGCTGCTTATGGAACCCTTGTTTGCTGGGCGTTCATTCTCATGGTAAATTCTGGGAGACAAATCGAGTCTACCATTATCAGGCATTTTCATTAAAAGTTACTGACAATGCTTTTTAACTGTGACTTTAGAAAACAACAAAAGTAATTACCTGCAAATAATAAAAACAATGCAGGGTTGCAACTGTTAATTTAGGCATATAAACACAACTAATTACATGTGACTTCAGCAAGCATAATCTTGTTTAACTGCTGATCCTTTCTCTCTAGAGAGGCACCTCTCATTGGTGGCTGGTCAGAATCAGTGTTTCTGAGTTTCCAAAGTCTCTTTGGATTGGTATTGCTCCCTTCTTGGGTGCTGCTTGGTTCTTGTTCCTTGTTTTCAAGTGTCATATCTTCTCCACCTTACCATGAATTAGTACTCTTTGATAGAATAAAGATTTGCCACCCTTTTTACAAAGAGTCATGTGTTAATTGCTACTTCTGTGGTTTTCTTTGTACTCCACAGGTCTGGAGGTTGCATGACGCTATGTATTTGACTAAAATTTTCTTGAACTTGTTTCTTGTTTTGAATTCTGGTATTGTTTCTAAGGCTGTAATTTCTTTTTGGTGACTTATGCTAATGGCTGCTCCTTAGGTGTTCTGAAACTTCTAAGGCAGTGGCTTTTTTAAAAAATTGAATTTATTGGGATGATATTGGTTAATGAAATTATAGAGGTTTCAGGTGCACAATTCTACAACATGCAACATCTGTACACCGTATGGTATGCCCACTACCCCAAGTCAAGTCTCCGTCAATCACCATTAATTCCCCCTATACCATGCTCCACCCGCCTCTTTCTCCCCCTGCTCCGAAATCACCACACTATTCTCCGTGTCCATGAGATTTTTTCTTTTTCCCTTTTTTTTTCTCAATACCTCCAACCTCCCCAGCAGCCCAACCACCTACACCTGAGAGCTGTCAGCCTGCTCTCTTTATCTATGCGTCTGTTTCCATTTTGCTTGTTAGTGCATTTTGTTCAATAGATTCCACACATGAGTGAACTCATGTTGTACTTGTCTTTCTCTGACTGGCTTATTTCACTTAGCATAATGTTATCCAAGTCCATCCATACTGTTCCAAAGAGTAAGATTTCCTTCTTTTTTATGGCTTAACAGTATTCCATTGTATAAATGTACCACAGCTATTTTACCCATTCTTCTACTGATGGACACTTAAGCTGCTTCCATATCTTCGCTATTGTAAATAATACTGCAGTGAACAAAGAGGTGCATGTATTCTTTCAAATTAGTGTTTCAGGTTTCTTTGCGTGAATTCTCAGAAATGGAATCACTGGATCATAAGGCAGAGCCATTTTTAATTCTTTGAGGTAACTCTGTACTGCTTTCTGCAGTGGTTGCACAAATCTGCATTCTCACAAAGAGTATGTGAGGATTCCCCTTTCTCCTTATCTTTGCCATCACTTATTTTTTTGTTGATTTATTGAGGGTAGCCATTTGGACTGGTGTGAGGTGATACCTTGCTGTGGTTTTAATTTGCATTTATCTTTCCTTCGACTCACTCTGGGCTTTGTTTATTTTTCTTTTCCAAGTTCCTAAAAGTGTAAAGTTAGATGTTTATTGATTTGTAGATATTGTACCAACTTTGCATACCTGGAATAAATCTCACTTGATCATGGTGTATGCTGTTATAAATATATGGCTGGGTCTCATTTGCTAATATTTTGTTGAAGAATTTAGCATCTATGTTCATTAGAGATATTGGCCTATAATTTTCTTTCTTTGTAGTGTCTTTATCTGGTTCTGGATTAGGATAATGCTGGCCTTATAAAGTCAGCTTGGGAGTCTTGAATTTTTGGAATAGTTTGGAAAGGGTAGGTGTTCAGTCTTTGAATGTTTGGTAAAATTTACCTGTGAAACCATCCAATCCAGGACTTTTGTTTGTTGGAAATTTTTTTGATTACTGCTTCAGTTTCACTAGTTGTAACCTATTCAGATTCTCTGATTCTTCCTGATTCAATTTTGGAAGACTGTATGTTTCTAAGAATTTACCCATTTAAGATTGTCAAAATTGGTGTCATATAGTTGTTCATAAAATTTTCTTATAATTTTTTATATTTTCTTGGTGTTAGTTGTTACTTGTTTTCTTTCATATCTGATTTTATTTATGTGAGTCCTCTTTTTTTCTCAATGAGTGTCATTAAAGGTTTGTCAATCTTGTTAATATTTTCAAAGAACCAGCTGTTGGTTTCATTGATATTTTGTATTGTTTTTTAAGACTCTATTTTACTTATTTCCACTCTGATGTTTATTATTTTTTTTTCTTCTACTCCCTTTGGGCTTTGTTTATTTTTTCTTTTTCAAGTTCCTTTAAATAAAAAATTAGATTGTTTATTTGAGATTGTTTTTGTTTCTTGAGATAGGCCTGGAATACTGTGAATTTCCCTCTTAAGACTGCTTTCATTGTGTTACATAGATTTTGGGTTGTGCTCTCATTTTCATTTGTTTCAAGGTATCTTTTGATTTCTTCTTTGATCCCATTGTTAACCCATTCATTGCTTAGTAACATGTTACTTCATTTCTATGTCTTTGTGTGGTTTTCAGTTTTTTTCTTGTGATAGAGAAGATGCTTGATATGATTTCAATTTTCTTAAATTAATTGAGATTTGTTTTGTGTCCTAACGTGTGTTCTATCTTAAAAAATGTTTCATGTGCTCTTGAAAAGATGGTATATTCTGCTGCTTTGGGGTGAAATTCTTTGAAGATATCAATTAAATCCACCTGTCTAGTGTGTCATTTAGGCTACTGTTTTCTTGTTGATTTTCTGTCTGGAAGATCTTTCCATTGATGTCAAGGGGTATTAAAATCTCCTTCGATGGTCCTGGCTGATGTGGCTCAGTTGACTGAAGAATCATCCTGTAGACCCAAAGGCTGCAGATTCAATTCCTGGTCAGGGCATATACCCAGGTTGTGGGTTGATCCCTGATTGAGGTGTGTATGAGACTGCAACCAGTCAATGTTTCTCTTTTGTATTGATGTCTCTATTTTTGTCTTTCCCTCCCTTCTTCTCTCTCTAAATGCAATGCAAAAATGTCCTTGGATGAGGATAAAAAAGGGACAAAATTTCCTTACTATGACTGTAAGGGAATAGTCAACCTCTGTTTTTCCCTTACTATGACTATAAGGGAATCAGTCAACCTCTGTTTTTGTCCATCAATATTTGTTTTACATATTTAGGTGCTCTTATGTTGGGTGCAGTAATGTTTACAAGGGTTATATCCTTTTGTTGGATTGCTCCCTTTATCATTATGTAGTATTCTTCTTTGCCTCTTACTATAAGTAAAGTCTTACAGTAAGTCTATTTTTCAGACATAAGTATTGCTACCCAACTTTTTTTTCCCCATTTGCCTAAAATATTGTTTCCCATCCCTCTATTTGTAGTCTGTGTATATCTTTTATTCTGAGGTGTGTCTCTTGTAGACAACATATAGATGTGTCTTGTTTTCTTATCCATTTAGCTATCCTATGTCTTGATTGGAGCATTTAAGCCATTTATGCTTAAAGTGATTATTGATAGGTACATATTTATTGCCATATATTCTTTTAACTATGTTTCTCTGTTCTTATTCTTCTTCTTTGCCACCCCCTCCTTTTTTCTTCTTATTCATTTCCTTTTCCTTTTTCTTCATAAAGCAGACCCTTAAACATTTCTTGTAATAATGATTTGGTGGTAACAAACTAGCTTTTTCTTGTCTGGGAATCTCCAAATATCACTTAATTTTAAATGATAGCCTTGCTGGCTAAAATAGTCTTGGTTGTAGGTCTTTGCTTTTCATCACTTTGAATGTTTTATGCCAATCCATTTTTACCTGAAATTTTTCTTTTGAGAAATCAACTGACAGTCTTATGGGAGCTCTCTCTTAGAGCCTTTAAAATTCTCTCTTTGTCTTTAACTTTGCCATTTTAATTATAATGTGTCTTGGTGTGGACCTCTTTGGGTTCATTTTGTTTGGGACTCTGTGCTTCTTGAACTGGCATGTCTTTTTCCTTCACAAAGTTAGGAAAGTTTTTGGTCATTATTTTTTCAAACAGGTTCTTGATCCATCGCTCTTTCTCTTTGGTTTCTGGTACCCTTATGATGTGGATGTTGTTATGCTTCATGTTGTCCCAAAGGTCCCTTAAACTATCCTCATTTTGTTAAAATTCTTTTTTTCTGCTTTGATTGGGTGTTTTCTCCTACCTTGTTTTTGAATCCACCAATTTGATTCTCTGCTTCATCCAACCTATTGTTTATTCTTTTCAGTGTAATCTTTATTTCAGATACTGTATTTTTTCATTTTGACTGGTCTTTTTTTTGTAGTTTCTATGTCCTTTTTCTTGCTGTTGAACATCCTTACAGCAATTACTTTGAACTTTATATATGATAAATTGCTTGCCTTCCTTTCATTTAGTTGTTTTTTTTTTCCTCGAGATTTCTCTTATTCTTTCATTTGGGGCTTGTTTCTTTGTCTCCTCATTTTGGTTGCCTCTTTATATTTGTTTTAAGTGTTATGAAGATTATCTATGACTCCCAGCCTTTGTGGGGTGGCCTTATGTAGTAGGTGTCCTGTGGGTTCCAGTGGTGTGGTCTTCTTGATCAAATGAGTTGGGTGCTCGAGGAATGTCCCTTGTGTGTGTTATGTGGGCCTTATTTTGGTAATTGAGTCCTGATTACTGTTGGCCTATTAGTGTGTGGTATCAACCCTCAGGCTGTCTTATTGTGAGGCTCAATGCCAACCACAGTGAGTGAGCTGCTGTGCAGATGCTGACCACATGAAGCAGTGTTTGTCTCAGCAGGGTTTGGTGCCTGCTGCGACTTCCCTTTGGATATACTGCTTCTGAAGCTTATTGGATCCTGCTCTGATGTTGTTTGAAGCTAACCACTAGATTTGTTTATTCTGGGCCTCTTGGGAGGGACTCTGGTTCAGACCAGTGTAAGACACTGCCTGTGACTGGCCCTCTGCAACCTGTTTGTAGCTACAAGCAGTCCACAGATTTTGGCTGCCTCTGCTGAGCTTGGGTACACACAGGAAGGACCAAACTGTGTACCAAGGTCAGCTTTTACCAGCACTGGGCCTGGGGGCTGGTCATCAAAAGTTCCAAGGTACCCAGATATCTGCCTCCACCCACCTCCACTTATCAGCTGACTGTTAAGTTCAGTCACTGAAAGAGCCTCCAAGACAGTGGCTTTTTAAACATTCTTGACCACAACCCACAGAATGAAAATTTTTTTTATGTTGTAATTAGTACAAACAAACAGATATAACCTATACAGAATATAATAACCTTAGAACAGTGTAACCTTTATTGCAAATGATGTGGAATATTCTATTCTATTCTATTCTATCCCCTTTCTAAGGACTCATAAATCTTCAAGATGAATGACTAACTGGATGATGCCATTTCCTCTTGGTAGGTGGACAGTATCTGTGGCCTTCAGTGATTCCTTTCTAATTACCAGACTGGAAGGAATATTTTACATTTTTGGGGAAAACATGGTTAAATTAGTTAGAGATGTTATTTGGAAAACAATATTTACAGAAACAGGACTTAAATAGGTTCTTTCTCTTTAGTCTTTTCCAAATTGTTTTACTCACCATTGAACTCATCTATGATGTCTTATAGTCAGATGCTATTTTTCAATATTATTCTTATTATAATTGGAACATCTCATTATTATTCAAATATAGTTGTATTAGTTGATTACACAAACATTATAGTCAACAAACATTTATTTCAAGTGGTTAGTCAATAAATAGTTCTCAATCCTAGTTGACTCTATCAAAACTGTAAAAGTGATAGCTTCTTGAAAGTTTGTATGCTTTTCTTCTTCAGCTTTTTCAAACCTGCCAAGGTAAATATTATCTGTTATTTGGGTTTCAGTACATCTAAGGTGATTAGAGAAAGTCTCCAGATCCTCCTGTGGCAGTGACTGCAAATGCCCACACAAAGTGCATCTCCCTTTTCCTTAGTAAAAGAATCCTGACTTTGTTCAGAGTAGCTATGAGTCCAGCTAAAAGCACTAGCTTTTTTTAGCCTCTCTTGCATCTGGGTTGGTCATATGACATATTTCTGGCCAATGAGACATGAATTAAGAGTTTCTGGGAAGTCTTTTGCTCAAACAGAAACTGCTGCTTCCTGATCCTCCTTCCCAAGACAGGGAAATATCCAGATGTTTAGCAGCATCTTGCAATAACAAGGTATGAAATATGAAGGTGAGGATCTATAAGCCAAATGCAATAGAGCAGATATACAGAAAGAACCTGGATACCTAGTGGCAGCACTGAACAATGGCACCGGATATGGATAGTCCACTTGCAGATGTTGGTTATGTGAGGAAAACATTAAGACCCAAACTTTTAAAATATATGCTTGGAAAAAGTCCAGTCACTGTAATATAACATGAATGGTTTGCACGACATGGATGTAGCCTGGTAGCCAAGGACAATGCTTTGGGGGTGTGCATGTATGAACAATGACAACTTCACTGTACTAATCAGTGGGGGTGGTAGACATCAGTGAGTGAGCATGTGTACTGTGTGGCTATTGCATTCAAAATAACTGAGCAAGTACAGCAACAAATCTGCATCAAATTTTGTGTTAAGCTTGAACTTTACTCTGCAGAAACTATGTGGATGATTCAAAAGGCCACATCTATCGGCAACTGGTGATTGGCAGCTTAATAATGACAATGAGCTACTCATGCACCATGTCTCCCTTACAGAGGTTTTTTGAAAAAACATTAAATCATCCAGGTAACTCGGCCCCCCTACAGCCCAGATTTGGTGCCCTGTGAGCTTGCTTTTCCAAAAACTAAAATCATCTTTAAAGGGAAGAGAGTTCAGACTATTGATGAGATTCAGGAAGATATGATAGGAGAGCTGATGGCAATCGGGAGAACTGTGTGAGGTCCCATGGTGCCTACTTTAAAGGGGACTGAGGCATCATTGTCCTATGTATAATGTTTCTTGTATAACTTTTAGACAGACAGCATATATATATAATATATATTTGTAGCAGACATATATAATATATATTTGGACAGATAGCATATATATAGTATATATTTGTAGCAGACATATATAATATATATTGTATGTGTAATATACATTTATACATGTTCTATTTATATATATATATAGAGAGAGAATATATTTCATAGAGCAGTTTTAAGTTCACAATGATTTTCCGCATACCATCTGACACCTCACCTACACAGCTTCTCCCATTATCAACATCACTCATCAGAGAGTACCTTTGTTACAACTGATGAACCTATATTGACAAATCATCATCACCCAGAGGCCATCATTTACATTAGGGTTCACTCTCGATATTGTATGTTCTATGTGTTTGAACCAATTTGTAATGATATATGCCCACAGTTATAGTATGATGTAGAATAGTTTCACTGCCTTGAACTCTCTAACTTTTTATTTCAGATTTTTGTGACCTGTGATCAAACAAATACACAACTAATCCTTCCAATTTTCAGATTTTTGTATTTATTTTATTCTTTGATGAAAATTTGATAACTGCAAATTCCTGTGATGACCATTTCAAGTATCGCTAATGAGCCAAAGCTATTTAACAGACTAGTTACTAATGGAAGTGTACTGGTGGCCTTCTACGTGACACGTAAGTGAGAGAAGCTCCTTTCCCAAACTATCCCAACAGGGTTAAAATTCTTTGAGAATTATTATTCTATCATTTTATTCACTTCATCAAGGATTAAATAGAAATAGCCACATGAAGAAGAGGGCCAAACAAAGTGATTTCCTGATCTAGAAATGGCATTTTCAATCTTTAATGGTCCATTTTAGATTGGCACTTAACCATCAAGTTCATATAGTTGTTGGACTTACTGGAATTGGAGAAAATAAGCTAGAAATTATATAAGAGTTGAGTTTCTCTCAAGATTTGGAGATTCTTTCTGATTTTACTCAAAATAAGAGAAACCATTTTGACAACAGCTTTCAATAGACCACTCAAGAGGCTGCTTCTATTTGGGTGAAAGAAAAAGAGTGGGTAAATGTGAGTGTAAAGATCCTTAATCAAACCTTTGTTTCTGCTATTTTCCCTTGGAACCTCTCAGTCAAGAAAGGATTTTTTAGTAGAAAGGATTTTCTACTCCTGAGATGCATTAGTTTTCAGGTAGATAAAGATAAGCCAAGTTAGCCTATCACAGTGATGTCCAATAGAATTCTATTGTGAGCCATGTATATAATTTAATATACACACATTCTAATAGTTACATTAAAAAAGCAAAATGAAACAGGTAAACTTAATTTTAAGAATATATTTTCTTTAATTGAAGATTATGACTATATTATTTAAACATGTAATATAATCAACATAAAACTTATTAATAGATATTTGTATTTTTTGGTTACTCAATGCTGTGTATATTTTATAGTTATGGTGCATCTCACAGTGGACTAACCACATTTCAAATACTCCAACACAGGTGGCTGGCCAGTAGCTGCCATATTGAACAGTATATAACTTTCCCAGTCTATCTGTTCTCCACAAGGGCGGTCACTATTCTACTGTTGGCCTGCCTATTTCTGCTCTCCCCACCAATTCCAACATGCACCTACCCTCAAAAGAACCATGCTCTTAGCAGCTGGCTCCTTTGTGTGTTTCCAGACCACACTCCAGTGGCAGGAAATATTCCAACACAGTATCAGGATCTTCTGAAGGTCTATTTAGGTAGTCCTTTTTCTGAACTGTTTTCATTCTCTTGTTTTTATCTGTATCAGAGAAATTACAGAGAAAATGGGAGATGGTATAAACCAGTGGGTAAAAAAGTCCTAGTGGCAAGAATCAGAAGGGGTGCACAGGCTTGAAGAGTATCTTACACACTTACAAGTGCAAGAGGAAATAAAGGCAAGAAGGATGTCTTTAAAGTGACAGCTACACAATTGATAAGCATGTCATTTTTCTAAAAAGGAGTTCTAATAAAAACCATAGGAGAAGCTGAGTATGTTCAGGAGTTGCTGACTTGTGAAGCTCATTATTATACCTTAGAAGTTTCTGTTGCTTCATGTGCTCCTGTGATAGATGGCTTATAGAACATGGCAGTTTCTTTTCTGTTCTATTTATACTATTTTTTTGCAGTACAATTAAGATTGTGCCTATTAAGCTTCCTCAAATTAATGAGATGCTTCCTTTATCTCCTTGATTAGATATAGATCTTGGACAATCATTTTGTGTGCAGATGAAAGAGCAAGTCACTTCTCCACCTTTAAAAATGAAAAAATAATCTTTGAGCATATGACAATAGCTATCACACTTACTCTTGTGAGAGTAAATATTTGAAAGTCAGATAAAAAAGTAGATGTTTGAAAGTCAGATAATACTTGCTACTGATTAAAATCCACACAGCTAAGGCGGAAACATGACTTTAAAACCTTTCCTTTCAGTTTGCGCCATGTAGAAAACTTAAATGCAAAGCCCTTTGCACATGAACCTACAGCTGACACTGGAGTGGGCCTGAGATAAATTCTGAGCATAAACATTCCACATGTCCTTGCAGAAAAAGCTTCCATTATGCTGAATCTTTATTCAGTACTCATTGGATTCTTAGGTGAGAAAGTTCTCCATCAGTAAGAGGCAGAGACAGTCAGTCCCTCCACTTAGAGAGTCAGGAGGGGCAGTGTTAACTGAATGGAATGGACGCAGTACTTAGTAAAGAGAGACCTCAATTTTAACTTCAGTTTTGGCACTTTCTAGCTGTGTGTCTTTAACCAAATCCCTTAATCTCCTTCACTTATAAAGTGGGTAGAATGATAATATCCTGTCTGCCATGAGGATGAACTGTAAACCCTTCACGGTCAGATACCATCTTTCTTTGGTGGTGTCACCAGTGCCTCACCAGTGCCTCACACTCTCCCTGGAAATGCAATAGTCAAGTAGGTACTTTTTGAATAACTATGTGTAGTAAAGTGATTTATGTGGAATTACTTGTAAACTTCATACTGTAAAATGTTTTTCTTTTTCTGTATCTCGAGAAGGTTACTCCTATGCTGCAATTTGAAAACTACAAGTAGAGAGTGTTTCATTCCTAAGAAAGAACAAAACTTCAAAGGGGAAATATAGAGTAAAATAAAATGATTTTGAAGTTGGTACTATTTTATTACCTAAGCCTCTGATAGCAATACTGTGAAGAAAAATCTGGTGTAAGAAATATAGTTTATGGTCATATTTCATAGAAAGGGAAGAAATGGTTTGCTTTTTGGTACATGTATACTTTTATTTAAAACTACATGAAAAGAGACATATTGGGATAAATACCTTTTTATAACATTCTTGTAACAACCAAATTAGTAACCCAATCTATGTTGGCAATATGGACTATTAGAAGTCCTTCAGGGATCTACAGTAATGATTAGATAAGAGTGATTTGTTGTTAGCACATTCATTGTTTCCATTCTAAACTGGGCATCAGTCACTTGGCCCATTTTTCAAAGACCCACTTGAATTGTCTGAACCTGTGAACTTCCTGAAAGTCTAGCCACCAAACTCCATTAGGAAAGTCAATGACCGCTCAACGAAAGGGTATTTATTTTATTCCTTCTCTCAGTGCAGGTTTCCCTAAACTAAGGCTAACATTCCTGTGTATTTCCTTTCAAAAGGCCATGAAAAAGAAAATTTCATGTCATCATGAGATAATTATCCTAAGTGGTTAAAATCACCTTGGAATTTGCTTGTCTTCTTATTGATACAGAGACCCAACTGGAACCGTATTCAGAAAAATGTGTTAAAATTCAGACAGGCATCAGGATGAACTATGTCTTTGTGCAGCAAAGTCTGTAGATAATGCAAATCAACAGCGTAAAGGAGAAGACAGCTTGTTTCAAGTACCTAAAGCATTGTGAAAGTGGGCCCGTATAGAGAGACACAATTGACAGATTAACTACAGATCTCTTCCATTTATTGCTTAAAACAGGTTCCCCAAGGAAAGAAATCATTCCAGCTTATTTTGATTGCCTTGTGAACTTGAAATTAATAAGACTGTACTTCAAAAAATTACCCATAGGAAACATCTATATGATTTCTGAATATTTCTTGACATTTCACAGAATTTATCTGAATTAAGTTTTTGTTGTGATCTTTTAGTTGCAAGATGGCAGAAGCATGGGCCAGAGGTAAAAAGACCATGTTAACCTATCTCTGTGTATAGATCTATTCTCCAAGGTTGCCAGTACAGGCTTCTGAATGGGTGGGCAGAAAAGCAACAGCTGCTGGTTAGTGGCTGTTTTTGGTTGGACAGGTTACCTGGTGCTTTATGGTGATGATGATCATCATCATGATGTTTGCCATTTATTGGGTATATTCCAAGTATCAGTATCTCACTAAATACTACAAGAACCATTTAAAGTAGCAACTATTATTCCTGTTTTATAGAACAATAGAGGAGAGAGGCTTGAAGAATAATTCACCACCCGAGATCAAAATCTAGTAAACTGTAGAACTGAAATTTGAATCAAGGTTAACTCCAAGGCTAACTACTAAATTGCAGCAATGCCACACTAGAACTCACAAGATAAGGATCACTTTTTTTCCTGAACTCATACTTAATATATAATTTAGATATAGCAACAGTTCTTCATCTCCTCATTCTGATTTTGAAATGACCTTGTTCCACTTGGAAACGATGCTGTATTTATAATCATACCCAGTGGCTTAAGCGATACCTGAGCCATAATAGATATACAATAATTATTTGTTGATGAATATTCTGCCCTCTTTTGAGTGGTGGTCAGCCCTGGGTGGGAAGAATGTGGATTGGAGATTGCCAGGAACAACTATCAAAACCAAAAGTAAACTTTTCCCATTATTCAGCGACCCGTTGCATTTCCCGAGGAAGGCCTGCTTTAGCAAGGGGCAATTGTAAATACCATTAGGAAGTTTTAAGAATGAGCATGGCTGTGTGTTTTCCCATTTGGTTATAGACAAAATCAGTATTTAGGCTTCTCATTTAGAATTCACTGAAATGAAAACATAATCCCAGTTAATTACTGTTCCCTAAGGGATCTGGTTGCACAATGTTTCATAAAATTAAAACCTGTTAAGCACTCATGAAAAAAAACTTACTTTAGATGCAAAGCATTTTTAAAAAAATGAAAAGAAAATTAAGAAGAAAAAAGAAAACAACCGAAATCCAGTTAGCACCTTGAATTCTTGTCATGTATGCCTGACTAACCTGAGAACACGGCGTTCATGAGGGTTTTGGGCTATTAAAGAATTCCTTAGGACTTATTTCCACCTAAAGGACTAAACTGAACAGGAAGATCCAATGAACTCACGCTCTGAGGCTGTTTGTCATTTTGACCTGTCAACTGGCTTGTCTTCAGAATCATTTTAGAATTTGGAAGAGATACCATACAGAAGTGTAGTTGCAATTTCCCTCTGAGCACACTGAGGCTTCTAGGGCTTCTTATTTTATGATTATTTTCCTGAGGAATAAAAATAATCAGCTTTGGATTTGTTAGGAAGAGTTGGTTAACAATCCAACGACTTTATAACTGTTGGGAAGCCAAACATAGAGTCTAGCTTTTCTGGATAATGTATATGTCTGCACACCAATCTTTCTTAGTTTCGTTCAGTCTGTGTCAAGGTCTATATTTTCTATATTCATAGAGAAATAGATACAGATTTCAGATGGGGATGCCTGATCTAGGTCTTGTCTGAATATTTCAGAAGCTGGCTGATTTGATGAACTTAGTCAAGTAGCAACTCAATTATGTGGAAAGAAGGTGTACAGAAGTGAACAAGGTTGGATTTTTTCCCACATCTCAGTTGGAGTGCTGACATTTTGAAAACACCATGTTGGGGTTGTCCTAGCTGTTGTTTGTGCTAAGAGGTAGCAGAGAGCTGTTGAGTCCAAAGGTCTAGATTTGTGCTTTAGTTGTACATGTCACTAACTGGTTTTGTGAACTTGAATATGTGATTTAATCTCTCTAATACCAGGATCATGTCCAACTTCTAACATGATGGCTTTGGATTGCTGCTATTCCATTAAAAAATGAAAAAATGATAGGATACTTGTGGTTAGTGAAGTGATTCACCAATGAAAAATGAAGACAGTAAAATTATAACATTATCTAAATTATCTCCTTTGGGACTACTTTGTTTGTATACTTTCATTGTAGGACTGTCATCTTAGAAGGAACCATTTATTGACTCAAGGAAATATAGCTTTGGACATGTGTTTTCACCCAGAATTTTTAATGATTAGGAATTTTACTTAAGATAGTATCATACATGTGCAAATTTAATAAGACAAAAACATGGTATATTGACCACCTTTCCTGCCAGCAATAGAACATTCTGTTTTGATGGAACAGAAGCAAGATCATAGCTTTTTATGTTCTTCCTGGCATTTAGAGACTCCCAGCAACTGTTCCTTTTTCCATGAAATGCAGAGGAAAGAAAGGTCCAAGGCTTTATCTCCAAAAACAGAACTCATATTTGACTCCTTCTACTACTTTTGTCTTTTTTCTCATCTAAAATATGCATATGGGTGTTTAACAGGATAAATATGAGGATTAGTGAAATAAAGTATGTAAACCACTTGTCAAAAGGAAGAAGGTGAACATATTTCAGTTCCAACCTTCATCTCTTCCTCAAGAACTCTTCTTTCCACAATCTTCCAGTCTTCATACATTTTCAGTGGAGTGTCTGTGTCCCGGTTGTGAAAGTCCATTTTATGACCTCTGAATGCCACGTGATATGTCTTCCCCAACCCCCAAATGCTTTCCACACTCTTCTGTGACTCTTACAGGGTATATTTGATCTCCTTTTCTGGGAAGATTTCTCTGGTTTGAATCCCTTGGTATCCATTTGGCTCAATATTTATCACTTTGACCATATTTATTGGCATTTGGTTTTACATCACTTTGCACTTCTTTCGGAGTACTTGTTACCTCTGTGTGCTCTGTATTCCTGACTACTTCTCAAGAACAGGCTCTACTCTGTTGTATCCAGACTGAATAGGGACTGTTGAATGGGTTCAGGATGTCCTGATGGAGAGTAAAACATACACTGGAGAGCGCTGAAAGAAGACCAGCTAGGATCATGAGGGAAGCTGAAATGATTTCCATATAAGAAATGATTGAGGAACTTGGGCCATCTATCCTGGAGAAGATAAAGATGGATGGCAGTATAAGGTAAGTTGTCTTCGTCTGCAGATGGTTGAAGATTTACCATGTGAAAGGGGCATTGGAATTTTTCCTAATTAAGGCCAGTGATATAAAACTATAAGAAATAACTTTCTAACAGACACAGCTATTCTAAGATGTGTTCCCTGGCTTTGCAAGCGTTAGAACGTGAGCTAAAAAGTCATTTGTTTGGAATAATGAATAAAACATTGAAGCATCAGATGAGTGATGGGACTGGAGGAACACTGAAGTTCATCCCGCCTCAGGTTTTATTTTTTCATTCCAGACAGAAAGTTCTTGACTACTCTGTATTTGTTGAGTGGATGGATGAATGTTCCTCACTCAGAGAGCACTTGGCAAGTGTTCTCCAGCAGTCATCTTCTAGGATCCTTCAATAAATGCTCAATACTGTTGAAAATACCTTAAAAATCCTTTCATATATATGTAACAGGCCATATTCAAAACTGCTTTGTCAACAGGGCCCTCAGTGAATTCTTGTAGAAGTACTCAAGTGACACTATTTACATTCTTGAGATTATATGGGGAAAGTACCAAAACCCCACCTCAACTTTCTAAGCAAAGTAAAAACATGAAACAAATTAAATAGAAGTAAGTGAAGCATAAAAAAAAGAGATTGATTGTGTTTGAATTTTTATTCCCCTAAAGTCTGTGTGACTCTCAGTTTACTTATTCACATGAACTCCAGTTTTTTTTTTTCATTTGTAACTACTGTGATAATAATAGCAGCACTCTTGAAAGATTACTCAGGGCACAGACCAATCAGAAATGATATCTGGCTAGTGGTACTGGGTGCCAGCCAGTAGGTTGAACTGGAGCAAACGAGCTGAGTGTCAGCTCTGGGGGTGGGGATTAAATACAAGTGAAAATGCCTGTACAGTGTCTAGCACACAGAAGATTCTGAGTAAATGTTCATTTCCTCCCACCATTGAGAAGTTGAGATTGCTGTGATATGTGATAGGAGTTATCTACTACTTCCCTTGGGATTCAGAATCAGTTTGCATAACTATGAAAACATTATTCCTAGTCCTATTAGTTTAGGTTCATCCTGAAAACATATTTCCCTACCATGCTCATTTGGCTTTGGGCGTATAGGGCAACTAAAGAACATACAAGCCTGAGACTATCCTTCTGATGAAAATAGGCAAGTGTTTTCCTTTATATTCCTGATTATCTAGATTAATCTGCTGAGATAAATGCAGGTTAAACCGTTTATTTTAGAGGCAAAAACAGCACTTAATCTATCGAGAAGAACATTAAGAATACACTGCTTGATTACAACTATTTTCTGGATAGACTTTTTATGGTGAACGTGGCTGCTGAGCATGGCCACTGCAGCTCTCATCTGATCAGTACTGATGACACAGCCACTTCCCACACTTTGCCTGATGGGAATCAAACCTGTATGAGAACTAGTTTGGGGCTATTAATATTCCAGGGTGCTATCATGTTTTATTTGATTATCTAAGAAGCTTTGTTGCCTCAGTCAAAGAAAGCTAAACAATTTAAAATTAAAATGCATTCCATGTTCTGTCTTGCTGTTATTACCTGGGTTATAATTTCTTTTAGGAATCAAATCCATGATTTGCTTTCAGGGTTGGGGGAAGTGGAGGGAGAAGCTGCAGAACCCTGTGATGGAGCAGGCTGTGGTCAGAATTTCACTCTTTTCTGCTTGAGAAGAGCTAATATTTCCTGTTTTTCATCAACCCCAATCAAATCCTGACATCTCCAAATGTTTGTTTCCTCTAAATCACAGGTGGTAAACACAAGGCCAGAGGTCGGAATCCGGCCCTCTGCCTTGTTTTATCCAGCCCGACACCTTATGCAGCCTGGTGGCAGCGCTGAGTTCCTTGCCCCTAGTTAAAAAGTAGTCACATTTACACAGTCCTAAAATTACATTCGGCCCTTTGAAGGCAACTGCAAAGCTGATGTGGTCCCTGGTGAAAATGAGTTTGACAACCCTGCAAATTGTACCTCCTCAATTAAAAAAATTTTAATGTATTTGACTTGCAAAAGTGAGGAATTGAGATCTTTTCTCAACAATGCAACAGTACTAAAGTTAGAGGAAGGAATGCTACAAAAACCAGAAAGTATTGCAGTTTTACAAATAAACAGATAAAGCCTAGTCCTGGCTAGTTTTGCTGTGGCCTCCCTAGAAACACTAGTTAGGTACTGAAATTAAGAAAATTGTCATTACTTTCTACAAGCTGGCACACACCTGGCTCCTTCAACAGAATGAGAGAGAAATGGTTTCCCATGCTCTTTTAATCTTTGGCAATAAGACGCTTCAGAGATGCCTCAATCTTTCCACGTTGCGCTATCTTCCAGGGGTCTGGGAACTATGAATAGGAAACTCTTTTCTGGTACTATAATTCTTGCAGAATTTATCCTCCAGGATGTGCAAAGGTCATCTTTTAAATGTTTGCAAAACTCTGATGGAACCACTGAGAGATATAATCAGTTACCTCATGACCTTAAAATTCATGTAATTGTTTAATTTGTGTAGGTACATTGCCCCATTTTTTCTGTGTGTGTGAAACTAGGGATCCTGACAGAAGAAACATTGGGAAAGTTACCTCTGTTCCAAAGCTGTTGGTGGAGAATTTGCCCGCAGGAAAAGTGGTTGGTGCTGATACTTTTTGCTAAACCTACACACACACACACACACACACACGTGTGCACCGTGCTCATGCTTCTTTCCTTTCTTCTAGTCTTCCAAACACTGCACAGAGAGAACCTTTAATAAATCAATGTTTTAGGGCCAAATTCCTCAAAGACCTCCATAAGAGCTTTGACCCTGCTTGTTGTGATAGCGTGTGAATGGCCTGGATAGAATCAATGTATCTAGTCCACAAATCATGCTGTCTCACAAGTGTTTGGTAGCTTAAAGCAAAGGAATTGGTTTTTATCATCTGCACTAATTGCCATTCACACAGCAAACAGTGCAGGGCTGTGAACGAGTTGGCAGATCTTCTGACTGTGGGTCCATACAGGGATCTCTGTAAGGAGAGTGAAGGCATATGAAGGGGACACAGGCTTACCAAGGAGCAGGCAGAATTCAGACAAAGGTGCTCGGCGTTTTCTCAGGTTTACTGTGTACTGTGGTGAGGAAGGAAGAAGGGCCTGGGGCCACTCAGTCTCTGTTAAAGATTCCCTGAAAAGCGTACAACTTTCAGGCCAGCTCCTCTGCAATGTCAAATCCAAGTGAAGAGCTTCAAGATGTTGCTTTTCCAGCTCTTTCCAGCCCTTGAATTTGCTTATTCCCTCTCCTTAGCTGGAGTATAGTGTAGCAGATGGTGACCAAGGGAGAGCAGAAAGCAAAGTGTACACAGATGGATAGTTCCCTTAACCTGGATAGAGGTCAGAGCCAGTGGCTGCACAGAGGAACCTCTGTAAGCTCCTCTCTTGAAATCTTTGGTGAAATAGGGCAAGTGTGGCCCGGGTTCATCTTGTTTACAAAGTGCAGCTTAAGAACAGGGACTTCTCTGGAGGCAGTGACCTCTCAGGGTTCACCACAAGCCAGTTCACCTGGGTTCCCATTTTCCCATTCCCTTGGCTGTTCCAATTTCAGTTCAAAGGGATCTGAAGTTTTGCGTGGGTCCCCACTGGTGCTGATAAACCACGTAGGCTGAAACAAGGTGTCTTTTCCCTTCAAAGGATTTTATCTGATGAAATCAGTGATGATAAACTGTTTATTGTATCCTATTTTCCATCACCTTGAGTTCTTTGTAAGATTATGTACTATTAATATGATGTATGTCTATTTATCATTTATCTATCATGCTATCTATCTGTTTCCAAAGGGCCTATCAGATAGAACCCACACGCTCTGAACTTGTGCCCAACAGGCACGCTGGGACTTGTCCTGGGCTGAGAGATTCATTCTTGATCTACTTTTATTGAGAGCAATTAGCATAAAGGGAACAGGTTTATAAGGAGCACTCAAACTTTAAAATGTTTCATATGCATTGTAATCAAGCTCTTCAAAAAACCAGCTCTGGGGGAAGATGATTAAATTCCTCCTTTTGTCAGCCTCCCCATATTTGAAATAGGGGAGACACTCTCTCTAGGAAAATTAGATCCTTCATCTTACAGTATATGTACCACAGTCCCGTTTAACTCTTCTTTCCTCTTTTTAAACACCATAGGCATGCACCGAGTAGATGGGTGGTGTGATTTTTAAGCCATAGCAATAATGCAGTTGCAGCAAGCATTTTCTGGGGCCAGTCCAATTCCACGAATTGAGATTCTCATGTCTGCTGAAGATAGTGAGAGGCCGAGAAGGGAACGGGCATGAAAGGGAATCTGGGTTAGAACAAACAGAATGGTGAGGGCCAACTTTTTTTCTTAGGCAGGATGGAGCATGTTTGTTGCTAAAAGCAAAGAAATGAATTTCACCCATTGTTACCTATGCAGGTTGTCCAGGAGAATACTCATTGTCAAATGAGGCAACGCCATCCAGAGTGGCCCAGTTGGATGTGATACTTGGAAGACGTGGCTCCATAATGTTTGGAGGCTTGTCTGTAGCTTAAAATATAATTGGAAATGCCCCAGGTTGGCATTGCTTGGTTTCAAGGAAAGGGCCGCATCCTGCATCCTCCTCCCTCCATCTGTCCCCAGTCTCCATTGTGGATCACCCAGACACTCCTGTGGCTTTATACTCACTGCCTCTTTGTCCTGCTCAACCTCGTCCTTTCTTTCCAGTTCTGCTGAGGATGCACACCATCCAAGACTTCTTCAGAGACCTTTTCCTTGTGCTGAATTTCCTTAGCAGTGAGATGTACCTATTCACTTATGTTTTCATTCATTCAACCATAAATTTTCATCTGGCTTTTAGCATAAACTCAGGTTGGTTCATATAATCTTTGGTCTTGTCTTCCTACTGCCTGATAGGTAATTTGAGGCAGGGACTACATGTTTCTGGTCTTCATGCATTGATTATACTGTTTTGTTTCTATAGGGACAAATAATGTGATTGATTGTAACTGTACTATCATTTTCTAAAGGCTGATGATAACCACAATTTCACTTTTTAGCTCTTGTCCTCTTCTTGAAATTCTGAACATCAATGGACTATTAATTATAAAACAAGGATGAGCCCAATCTGTTGGAAAAAAGAAATATCCATTGTTATGACTGAGGAATCTATTCTGTTGCGGGAAGTCAAGGGACCTAGACAATGACATTTTTTTTTTCGGTGTTGTCTCTGGTAGTTGAGGATTAGACCAGGGATTAGTAGTTGTAGATTTCTCCCTTCTTCTACTTTAAATCTGCTCATTTTAAATCAGACCTGAAAATCACTGTAGAAATCTCTTTCTCTTTTTGTGAAATATTTTAGGTAATTCTTCAAAGACCTAAATAAAAAATCATACTTCAGTGTTTAAATCCTTTAACATGAAATTGGCATAAACCTTTATTATAACATTTTGATAAAGGGCCTAGTGTCATGCTAATTGAGTTACAAAAACTAAAAGAAATTGAGGCAAGAGTGGGAGATGTTCTTTTATGACACAGTAAATCATTGGTTAGGCCCAGTCATATTGGTTAAATTCCTACCGCTGAAATAAAATTATCACTTTGGTTTAGGAAATTGCTACTGTAGTTCTGGCAGAGGAATGAACAAGACAGCACAGGCTAGCAGTAATTTTGACACACAGACTAATTTTATTATGTGCTTTATGTGTTTTTCAATAAAATATATAGGTAATTAAAAATTGAACTGTGGTGCTTTTTTGGATTTATAATAATTAGCACCTACATTGCACTTTATGTATACAAAAGCTTTACACATTATTAATTAACTACTCCATGCTACACTAGTGAGGTGGTGAGTATGATTATACCCATTTTATAGATGAATACGCTGAGCTATGGGGTGCTTAAATAAATTGCCTAAGGGCTCCCAGTAAACCAGGGCAGAAGACAGGCTGAACTGGGAAGCCTGTGGCACCAGTCCTGGCCTTGTCTCTCCTGTAGCCATGAATAGCTGTGTTGTACCTTTACTCATGAGTAGTAGAAAAAAGTAGTAATGAAGTCCTATCTTCTGTTTTCTATCTTGGAGGAATTTTTAGCAATACTTCGTTTTAATACATGGAGCTCTAAATTCTTACTTAATTACATTGGGTAACCACACCTTTTGGAGAAAGGTATGGCATGTACCATTTCATGTCTTTCATAGGAGGGTAAATTGAAAGACTGAGAGGCAGCCTGAGATGTCAGTGATTCAGTGGCATCCTAGGCAGATGGATGCCAAAAGAACCACAAACTGAAACCCTGGTCTTCGGACTCCTATCCTTCCTCTCTCAGACTTTTGTGAGCCACAGGGGCATTTAAAGCTGTGTATAATGACAGCACCAAAAAGAACGCAACCTGTATTTACTTCCTTGACTTTTGAGAGCATACACATGTAAATTTTACACCTATGGATCACCATCACAAAGGTTTCCCAAAATGCAAAGATAATCACAATCCTACCCATCATCCTCTCTTTGCTAAGAGGAATTAAGAAATAGTCCTTTCCTTCTTTCTCTTTTTAAATCCTCATCTGAGGACATGTTCATTGATTTGAGAGAGAGAGACAGAGAGACAGAGATAGAGACAGACAGAAAAACAGAGAGGGACATCGATCAGCAGCCTCCTCTGTGCTTGCAGACTGGGGATTAAGCACACAACCCAGGTATACGCACTGACCTGAAATCTAACCTGTGAGCTCTTGGTTCATGGGATGGCGCTTCAACCTGTAGAGCAACCCAGCCAAGATGAAATATTCCTTTCTCTTGATGATAAATCCCACTTCACCCCAAAATATAGGAAAGACTGAATGTACTAATTTTATTCTTTTTTAAAACACAACATATCTGGAAAGGATTTAATCTTCCCCTTCACTTTGAATGTTCAATAAACACCAAAAATAACATTTGTGAAAGTCACATTTTTCTATGATTATTTCTCATATATGGGTAGAGTGCTAACTATTCCATAGGCCAGCGGTCAACTTCTCTTGTTCCAGGAAATGGATGTAGTTATAGGTGGAATTCTAGAGACAGCCAGATTATCAGCATGGACTTTCAAAACTTGCTTGGTGCAATAAGTCAGATCAGTTCCCTGCAAGGTGGGACCACTACAATCTTAGAGAAACTAAGAATCACTGCACAATGCTGATGTTTCCACTGACAGAAAGCTAAAGTCTCCCTTTTGTTTTAATATTTAGAAGTACAAAAAGCAGCCCCTTCTCTGCTGTTTCATTCATCGAGGAGTTAGTTTTTGATTGGATTTAGAGAACCCAGTATCTTTTAAAGTATAATTGAACGTGACAATGGGAATGGAGCAAGGTTGTGTGGGCTTACTGGTGACCACAGTATCATGGAAGGCCAGATCTTGGTGCCCTGGAATAATGAGGCAGTCATGATGAAAATGAGATTGTAATACAAATAATTACATCATGAAGACAGTGAGAGGAATTCTAGCTCCCTTTTTCTGCTGTAAGGTCATCAGGATAAAGGAATCTACCAATAGGCAGGGTCTTTGGGCTGTTGCTCTAAAGAACATAGTGATGGCACACAATGGCATGGGCCATGGGATGCACAGATGCCCCTCAGCTGACCCTGTGGAAGACCAGACGTTATCTAGTCTTTCCTTTGCTTTTCTGGAAAGCACAAGGGATTGCATGTGTTTGACAAGAGGATGATCCTGTCCAACTTGGAAGAGTTCTTGGATAAAGAACAAAACTTTGTGAGGGACACACATGGAGTAATGAAGGAGAAGACTAGCACCATGGTAGCCCAGTAGAAAAACTGAACTCTCTCTACTAATGAGGTGATGCTTAAACTCTTTAAGTTTCATTTCCTCATGTAAAAAATCAAACTTGATATTTTTGAATGATATTGTGCTATCAGTGTTAATTAACCTGCTAAGCATAAGTAAAAAACAACTAAACATAAAGTAATAAATATAATTAAAGTAAATGACACTCTTATACTGAGTGTTCTCTGTAGAGCAGCTCATTTAATCCTTATAAGATTTCTAAAAGGTGTGTACCATTATCTCATTTTCAGATGAGGGAACTGAGGCTTAGGGAACTGAGGGAATTGCCCAACATCACATACCTGCTAAGTGAAAAAACCTTACCTGAATTTCCAGTTCATTTGATTCTGATTCTTTTGTTACTTAACTTGCTGAGTTTCAAGGGGCAAGTGAAATGCAAGAACCAATACTAACACTTACTGTAATGTCTGAAACACAGTAAATGATCAATTACTCTTAGCTCTTATCCTTAGAAATTAGTGATTACTATGCCTTAACTAGTTTCAGTTGCATTTGCTGCATTGATGAAAGCCAATTGTATCATAGGTTCAGGTGATATCAACTTTTCTACACTTAGGATGAGCTACCTGGAGCATTATCTGTCTATGCCATGCTGACTCCCCCTTCTCTAATGATGTCTACCATACACAGAGGTTGTAACTTCCACTCGCCCACAGGCGTGTTGACCCATCCCCATGCCTACCATCTTTCCCAAAAGAACAACACAGGAAGGAATTTGCCAGCATTGTCCTGTTTCATGCCAACAGTCCCCCCTACTCCACCAAGACTCCCTTTGGCTTTTCTTTGGAGGTTTTGGTTAGGGCAGGTGACATGAGCCATATCCATCACTAAAATGCCTGCGTTCTTCGTGCCCGAAGGCAGACTGTACCAAATGACATAAGCCCCATGATTCTAAATTACTCAGTTTGGAAATGCATATGCAAACAAACACAGATTTTAGGCTTCCTTTGGGAGACAAGAACACCGAGCTTCATGTTCCCTTTGATTTTATCAGTAATTTATCAGATTAAGAAAATTAGTGGGGCTTATGTAGCAATGGATGTGGAAAGACAGAGCTGGCAGTTCTTTATTCTTGCCTGCGCTGAATAAATCATTTCATATCTTTCTGTCTAATTTTTCATATCTGTAAAACTAGCCTGCCTTAGGACATAATTCACAGGGTTTATTTTTGAGTACTTTGTAGGTACAATACAGAATGATTAAGAGAGCCCTGGCCTAGGAATAAGAAAAAGCTGTACTGCTGAATGTTGAACTGGTATTTTCAAATTTTGCTTTATTGTTTGACTACTGCTTATGGTCAATATTATTTTGTATTAGTTTCAGGGGTACAGCACAGTGGTTAGATAATTATATATTGCACTTCACAGAGTGGCCCCCCTGATATTTCTAGTGCCCACCTGCCATCACACATAGTTATTATAATGTCATTGACTATATTCCTTACACTGTACTTTACATCCCCGCGACTATTCTGTAATAGCCAATTTGTACTTCTTAATTCCTTCATCTTTTCACCCAGAATTCCCCAACCCCGCTCCCCTCTGGCAACCATCAGTCTGAACTTTGAACCAGTCTGGCAGTGATGGCTCTGCTGCTTCCTAGTTTACAGGATCTCAAGTCAGTGGGTGGCAAACTTCAGAAAACAAAAACAAAAAAACAAACAATAAACAGGTATATTCATTGAATGTATCTTTTTGGCCACAATGTATCTACCAATAGACATTCCCCCAAACTGATATAAGAGGAAGCAGGACAGGAAGAAGAATGATAACTGAATGGCCTGTAGCTCTTAAAGATTTCCATTATTTCAGAAAATGCATACTCATACTCTAGCCAGTTCACTTACACCAATCTTGCTTCTGGAGATAATCTCTGGGAACGGTGAATAATCCCCTGAAAGTTGTTTCAGATACAGCTGCAAGAAGTTTTCTTTCTATAAGAATTCAAAAGCCAAAGGACTTTCCTGAGCTATGCTATCTCTGCATGAAGGTGGAGGCATAATTCATATCTTGGGGGTGGCTATTTATCAATGATAGATATGCATTTATTTAGTGAAAGATTTTTATCAATGCAAGCTTATGGTCACTCTGCTGTAATGTGGGTTCTGCTATTTGATGTGCAAATATATCATGATGTAGGTATAAAAACCCCTTGCATGGCTTCAAAATTCAGGCCCCAAATTGTTATTTGGAAACTGGCTGACCATTACATGGAGTCTTAGCCCTTAAGATACAAGTGAGGAAGAAAACAAATGAAAAAGAGAGAGGGCTAAGAAAGAAACAGAGGGTGCTTTCCCCAGCACAGTAAAGGTGCTTGGCTCCTTTATGGTAGAAAGTCTCAGTCTGTGGTGTGATTGTGAGTAAGTGACTCATCCACCCCATGGGGATAATTTCATTGTGTATAGCGTGGTCCACTCTGTTGTGGGGTCATTTAATCGGCACTGGCAAAGAATGCCTCAGAGGCACAAAAAATGAAGAAACTTTTCTTGAGACTTTTACATTTACCTTGATTATTCGGGCTTGGGCTTCAAGTAAGACAAACTCTCTTAGGAGCCTAATTACCATGGAGAGAGGGATTGAAGCATCAGAAGAATTAAACAACAATAACAACACAGATTTAGGATTTAGAAATGCAAGCCCTGTGCTTTTGGCTGAGGTTCTGCACTCTACTTTGAACAAAACATTGCAACACTTAGCAGCGGTAGCTTGTTTTCTTGCTGCACCTAAAGGCCCGAGAGCAACTGGGAAGCTGTTGCAGGGTGCTGATGTAAACACCTCTTCTCTGCCTTAGTTGAAGGATCCCATAAAAAAAAGCGAAGAGTTAATTGTACTTGTTGAAGAGATTGGGCTGTGTCAGCATAGCATTGTGTGTTTCAGTGTAGGTTTTGGCCAGGGTCCTGTGAAACATTAATTAATATCATGCATTAGCTGTCAACAGGTCAACATAGGCACTCAATTTCACAATTGCTTGGAAATTTACACTCTGGATTTAAAGTCATGTGGTTAAAGAAGGTCATTACTGTGTGCGTCTTTCTTTTGAGAACACATAGTCCTTTAGGTGATATTGATGTCTAGGCTATTTCTCTAACTTGAAGAAATCTAAGTCTCTATCTAGAGAGTTCAGGGTTTAGCTCTTTTCTTAAACTGTCAACTTGCTGGGCATTTTACTGAGGTTCTCCAAAGACCATGTCCTTTAGTTCCTGGCACTAAACTCACTATCTCCTACTTTTGAAGACTGTTTTGATCATCTGTGTCAAGTGTGTTGGCAAATCATTAATTTCTTTTCCTAAAGTACACAGGAGTCACTTGAAATCATGGGCTTGCGGAGAACGTAAAACGACTTCATGAGGTTTTTTTTTCCCCCTCTAGAGAATTTCAAAGTCAAAGCACCAAAATTACTCTTAAATCTAAGTCCACATCCTAAATTCTCTCAGTGCAGAAAATGGAGGTAATTTTAAATCTGAGGAAAATAAGGGTCCACCTCATTAAACTTTACCACTGAAATCTCTATTGTCTCCTCCAGTTCCCCCGTTTATGGGGCTGACGTCACCCCGAGATGAGAGAGAAGCTGTGGCACCGTTTCAAAGCCAAACAGCTCTCAGTTAGTCACTGAGTTAATAACACAAGAACTGTTAAAGGTGTACCAAGCTCCCTGGAACTGGAATTACAACAGAATACCTTCTTGCTGTGCCCAGGGGGAAAAACTGAACAAACAAGCACTTCCAGCAGGATCAGAAATGGGTAGGAATGACACCTGTGACAGCTGAGAACGGCTTCAGGGAAACCCAGGGCTGAGGGAGGCCAGTGGGCAGGAATGCCAGCCACTGTGAGCACATACGTTTACCTTGGGACCAATCCTGTCTCTACTCATCCTTGACTTAGTTTGTCAGTACGGCACGGGACATTCTTCTCATAACCGTCTCTGCAATAGTCACTTTCTTTTTTATTTTCTTCCTCATCTGCATCTGTTCTAATGGCAAAAGTTCTGCATGGTGTCAAGCTGGAGGCTCAGCCAGGAAAAAGTTCATGTCCCTTTCAACCCAAATCCTTTCTCATCCCCACCCTTAATCACAAACCTTTTTTCTCTCCTCCTATGGTAAATTTATAGTATTCATCTGTGTCTTTACTCTATTTTGCACAAATAAATAAAATACATAAATTAAAAAGTTGAAGATGATCTTATTTTTATCATTGACATTTCAGAAAGTCATTTTATTTAGATTCTGTAACTGTTTTTTTTCTAAAGCAGTTACTCTAAAAATCCAAAATTACATTTTATGTTTTTGCAGCTGTATGGCTTTCATACAGGCTCCGAATCATTTATTGGCATTTCTTACCGAACTTTTTGTTTTTATAGGTGTGTAAATGTGTTATCGAAGATATTTTGGCATTTACCAAAGACTCCAGTTTGTAGCTTCAGTTAAAGAGACCTGCTACCCCCCCGCCCCCCGTCCCCCTCTGCTTTCTTGAAAGAAAAGAAATGGTTTACTTGACAGGTGCTCTGGATTTTTGCAGTAAGTCTTTGACTCAATTTATTTTGCTTGAGGTTGTTTGTGCTAAAAAGCTAAAATTCCAGGCCTCATGACCAGATTTTTACTCCCTTTCCCCTTCCCTCTGGCCATGCTTGTCCAGCAATTTATTTGAATATTACTATTTTGCTTCCATTTTCTCCTAAAGTATTGTTTTCACATGGTGTCAATTTCTCTGACCAGACTTTACAATGATTCCAACACCTGGCTGACAGTTCCAAATTACATGGGGAAAGATTTTAAGATTTCTGTGCGAAGGCCTAGGAAGCTGTATTTTAGCATCTCAACAGATGGTCCCGGTGATCAGCCAGTTTGGGAATGAGCGATGTAGACAGGAGCAGTGAGTGAAGGGATGGGGCAAGGGGGCCTTGGTCATGCCCCTCTCAGTCTGAAGCGGGGCCTAATCAGTCAATTGTTCAGTTGTGCTTAGATTAAACAAACATTTACTGACTTAAAGAAACATACCTAGTATGTGCCTACTATGTGGGCACAATGCCAGGTGTTAGGATAATGAAATGGATAAGGTTTAGTTCTGTCCTGGATGGGCTGGTTGTCCAGTGAATGAGACAGACATGTAAACACTTTTCATATAATGGCTCAGGCTAAGACAATTATGTGTGGTGTGTGAGGGGAGAAGCTCAGCTGAATCCAGGGGTCAAGAGGAGGCTTCCTGGGGAACACACCTGAGTGGAACCTAGAAAGGCAGCAGGAGCTGATCAGGGGACAGGTTGAGCGGGAGGCTGAACAAGTGTGGTGTGTGAGGGTCAGCTGGGAATGATGGCAGGGGAGGCTGGTTGGGGCCAGTCACGACATTTGTACTCCATGATTATCACAGTAAATCGGGTCTTCCCTTCATGATTATTAATATCATCATTAGGAAATAACACAGTGAAGAGGAACAGTATTGCTATGGGGCCTGGCTTGACAGCAAAGATCCGTGTGAGGGTTTAGAGGAAAAGGGGGAAACCATGCTCAACCTTGGAGGGTTTTCGCAGAATCATAGACTGTTAGAACTATAAGAAACCTTAATAGGGTCTCACCAGTGACTCTATTTTATAGACAAGAAAATAAAGGCATGTCTGGAAGGGTAGGGAGGAGAAGATATCCTGATGTTCCAAAAAGATTAGTGCCTCCGTGGAGCAAACCTTTTTGTCTTTTTTCCTGCTCTATACCCCTCCAAATCTGGCATACCCACAGGGAAAAAAATGAGTAGACTTCCCGCATCTACTACACAGCGTTTTGAAGTTCACTTCATGAGCCAGAAAACTTCAAAACTGCTTACCTTTTCTTTGGGAACTCTTAAGAGACATTCTCAGATTTAATGAGAAGAAATAGAAATAATCATATTAAAACCAATGGAAAAGAAAAACTACCAGTTTTTATATGGTACTACCCTAACACCATATATAGTGAATGAAGTCCATATAGTCCTACAAATATTTTTAAAACTTAAACAATTAAATTCTAGCAGAGATACAGAAAATTACATAAAATATATAACTGAGATATAAATGAATTATAATGTAAACACTCTTTTTTTAAAAAATGAGTTTATTTATATATTTTTAGAGAGATAAGAAGGAAATGAGAAAGAGAGGGAGAGAAACATCAATGTGCAAGAGAATACCAATCGGTTGCCTCTGGTACCTACCCAACCAGAGACCTAGCGTGCAACCCAGGCATATGCTCTGACTGGGAATCGAACCAGCGACCTTTCTGTTTGCAGGACAATGCCCAATCCACTGAGCCACCACAGTCAGTGCCAATGTAAACACTCGTAACTACACCCATGTTAAGAAAAAGAGCCTTTCCAGTTGCCCCAGAAGCCCTCCATATGCTCCTATTACACCCCTCCCATATCTTAAAAAGTAAGCATTATTCCATTATTCTGTCTTGTACTGTAATCATTTCTGTGCTTTTCTTTATAGTTTTATCACCCAAATGGGCATCCTTAATCATGAAAGTTTAACTTTGCCTGTTCTTTAAAATTTTTATATATGTCTTTTAAACTGTATGAGGGATTTAGAAGCTCATTGAGATAACTTTCACATGAACCCACAGAGAACAGGGGAACACTAGAGAACAGATTTGCAAATGGTGCCAGTATGGTTCACGCAGCAAGACAAGGTGAAGCTGGGAGGCTAGACTCAAGCCAGGATCAAGGTGGGGGTCTCCCACCAGGCAAGAGGGAGTGCAGGGAACTGCCCCAATGATTCACCACCAGCCCCTGCCTCCCATCACCTGCCATCAGCGGGTAAAGCTCCTGCTCACCACTGCAAGGACAAGTGCAGGAAGAGGCTTCTGGAAGTCATGAGGACATTTGTGTTGAGCTCAGAAGGAGCCTTGGTCCTCTGTTACTTTATGACACGGTGCTTTCAGTCTGTCTCAGATCTTCAATGAACAACAACAGGCCTGTAGACTGAGGACCAGGAAGATGTAGAAAGCACCAGCACTCAGCCCCAACCAGATGCCTTTCCTGTGGAAGAAAAGCTTTGTAGACCAAAGGGAGAACGAAAGAAAATTAGGCAAAATGCAAAAACAAAACAAAACAGACAAACTTCTATGGTGGGGCTGGCAGCTTGGAGAAAAGTTCAGGGAAATTGAAGTGAGAACAGGATTTGTAAAAAGGCAATTAAGACCAAGTTCCTCTCTTTTGGCTGAGCCTGCTGAGTTTCGATGTTCATTTTTTCTCCTTAAAAAAAATTTCTGGCTGCAGCTAAGCTACATGGCACAGAGTGGCTGCCAATACGAGAGAGGAAATAAAAGCATGTGTCCAAATAGCAGGCTTGTATTCTCTCTGTGTGGGCAGAAGGTTTAATTTATTTATTTTTCATTTTATACATCATTAAAGTGCTTCGGCATGTCCCCCAAGACAGCATGCATTTTAAACATCAACGAGGAAGGAAAACACTAAAGAAAAATTGAATTCTGATGATTTGTAGCAAGGTACTATGAAAAGCAAGGACATGGCTTTCTCTGTCCACCCCTGTTTTTGTAAGAGTGGTTCCTGCTAAAAAATTAATGTTTTCCCAGGAGTGAAACCTTTTCAATGTAGTACCGAAAGTTACAGGAGACTTGTAACTCTGACAACATATCCTATCCTTTTTGTGGCCTTGGGCATGGCGCTTAACCGCTGGGTGCCTCAGTTTCCCTTTTTAAAAATGTGATGATAATACTTAATTACTTCACCGTGCTGAGGTAAGGATTAATTAGTTGATGTTTGTAACTGGCTTTGAAGCTCAAAAGTGCTACAACAGAGTTAAGCATTATTATTAATAATATATTTCAATGAAGTTAATAATGGCATTTGGCATCTCAAATTTCCCTGGCAGTTTCAGCTGGTGAACTTATTTTTCAGCTTCACTCATTAAAAAGAAATAAAAAACAGCACTCCTGTCAGAAATTGCTCAGGTCTTCATTGCAAAGATGAACACATATCTGCCATGGATGAAAGAATATCTCTTCCACAGGAACTCAGTAGAAGGTTCTGGAAAATATCACATGCAATGGAAGGTGCTATGACTGCTAAGCTGCTTTAAAAAATGAAGAAAATGCTAGTAAAAAATGTGTTAGATGAGAATCAAGCAGACCTGGGAGGTTACCACTTCCCAGAATTGATTCAATTCCTATGCTTTGGACCTAACCACAAGGTAGTTTATCTGTTGTCTGCCCTGCTTTGTTTTTCTCTCCGGTCCCTCTTTTGGGCCTCCACCCCTTCCTGTGCTAGGTCACTTCAGGGTTGTTGGCGTGTGTGGGATGTGTGTGTCTTTAAAATATCTTGTTAAATCCCTGTCTATCTCATTTCCTTTATGTCAACTCAAAGAAGCATTTCAGCATCATTTAACTCTGACCGCCCCGCTGACCCCCGTGTACCCCCCGCCCCCCGGTTGAGATGAAAATGTCTGTGAGATGACGTCACTGCAAAGCCCCTGGTGCAAGGCCGAGTTTCAAGAAATATTTGTTTAACGGAGCCAGGAGTTTGAGATGCCCCAAATGCCTGATGTTGAACATCTAGTAACATGATGTCATTGCTGCATAGGTCATGATGTGTAGCTTCCCCCGCAAAGCTGATGCTCCTGCCCTGCCCTTGGTTGGGTGTGCATTTTGCATATTTTCCCAAAAAGTGTTATGTGTGCTCTAAGGTAGACATACTCTCTTTTTATTTTTCATTTTTAAATCTTTTGTTTTTCAATTATAGTTAATATACATTGTTATATTAGTTTCAAGTGTACATGCCAGTGATTAGACATTACATAATTTATTAAGTGATCATCCCAGAAAATCTAGCACCCACCAGGCATCAGTCATAGTTATTAGAATATATTAGAATATTACTGAATATATTCCCTATGCTGTACAATTCCCATGACAATTCCATGCTTCTCATGGAATCTGTACTTCTTAATTCCTTCACCTTTTTCATCCATCCTCCCAGACCTCCTCCTATTTGGTAACCATGAAAATATTTTCTGTATCTATGAGTCTGGTTCTGTTGTGCTTGTTTGTTTATTTTGTTTTTAGATTCAATTGTTGATAGATATGTATTTATTGTCATTTTATTACCTATTTTTGAACTTTTTTCTTCTTAAAGAAGACCCTTTAACAGTTCATGTAATACTTGATTGGTGGTGATGAACTCCTTTAGCTTTTTCTTGTCTGGGAAGCTCTTTATCTATTCTTTGATTCTAAACAATAGCTTTGCTGGGTAGTTATCTTGGTTGTAGGTCCTGGCTTTTCATCACTTTGAATATTTCTTGCCAATTCCTTTTGGCCTACAAAGTTTCTGTTGAGAAATCAGCTGACAGTATTATGGGATCTCCCTTGTAAGTCAGTAACTGCTTTTCTCTTGCTGTTTTTAAGATTCTCTCTTGGTCTTTAACCATTGGCATTTTAATTATGAAGTGTCTTGGAGTGGGCCTGTTTGGGTTCATTTGGTTTGGGACTCTTTGTACTTCCTGGACTTGAATGTCTAAGTTCCTTCACCAAGTTAGGAAAGTTCCTGTCATTGATGTGGCTTCTTCTTTAATTCCTTAGTTGTAGAACTTCCATTCAGCCAGATTTCAGGTGGTTCTGAACGATGGTTATTCTGTAGTTTAGTTGTAATTCTGATGTGACTGTGGGAGGAGGTAACTACCACTTTTACCTCTGCAGCCACCTTGTTCAGAAGCCCCCATATCATCATCAGCAGCATCACCTAGGCACTGATTAGAAATGAAGACTCTCAGGCCCCAGTCCCAAATCAAAACTCCCACTGTGGCCCCAGCAATCTGTGTTTCACCAGGCCCTCCAGCTGACTCTATGCAGGCTCAAGGGTGTGAACTAGTCCGCTTCAGTCACGACTTGATTGGTGACAAGCTCCAGGGGGCCTGGGGTTTAGTCTAAAGCCATGCAGCCAAGCAAGAAAACATAAAGCCTACGCCAGATCTCAGGGTCTTTATCTCTGAGGTACAGTTTTGCCTGGAAAATCAGAATGATTTCTCTGCAATTGGTATGAACATGAGAAGGAAGGCTCACGCTGCTTTTTTAGCATCGCCTTCCAGAATTCTTACCTGTGCTTCCAGACCCAGTTACATCCCAGCATATCCAGGAAGCCCACCCAACCCATTCTACGTCCTGTGCTCTGAATTTCGTCAGCTCTTGTAAACTGTGCCATTGCCATGAGCAGTTCTGCACACCCTGCGTTGTGAATTTGCTGTCATTTGACACTAGTCTTGACTTTTTGGGGTCAGTTGGACATTCCACAATGACAGATGCCATGTCTTCATGTTCTCAGTTTCTCATGGCGGCTCTTACTGTGCTGATTTATGTAGCCTGTGCTCAGTGCAGGTTTGTAGGTAGATTTCTCCAGGTGTGTGAACTTGAGGCTGACATCATTTCTAAATAGAGAGATGCTCAGCATCAGGAAATGCTGATGAGAGGGCAAAGAGAGCTGCAGAGGATCATCTTCATTTTAGGCAAAAATATTTGGGTGTTGAACATCAGGTTATCATCTGCTTGGCAAGAACTTGCTGAGGGACGAACATGACTTAATAGTTATCCAGCGAACTTTAAGTTATAAACTTATTTTTTAAAGGACAGTGCTTACTATATGTGAGGCCCTGGAATGTTTTTTCAATATGTCATCCCTATAACAACTCTGAAATTTAGGTATTGATAGTCCCAATTTTGTTATATATTTTATCTGAATAATACACCAAGCAGGCAGTCAACAAAGATCAACAAATGCTCACCATATGCTAAAGTTTTCTGAATCTTGCTAGCTGCCAACCGGAAGCCTTCAGCTGGAGTCCCTGACTTTGGGAAAAGCTATGATTTAATTGTGAGAACCCTTGGTCTCCTTCAGCAGATTCTAATGTTGATTTGAGTAATTCAAGCCTGAGGGCTTGATACTGCCCTCTGAGAAGGCTAAACTGTAACCACAGTGACAGGACTGGCTCTGTTTGCCCAGTATCTCCCGTCTGCAGGGCTCCCAGGTGCTCTACAATCTTGAACTGATAGACTGGGGATAACAGTAATTAGAATCTTCAAAGCACCTGGCAAACATTCATTAGCTGCTCCCTGGGATGAAGAACAAAAGAGGAATAAATGACATAGGATCATTCCCATTTTGCAGACATGGGAAATCAAGGCAGAAAACCTAGATGTCTTACCTAACAACACATTCTGAAAACTGAATTTAAAATGTGAATGGCTTATTTTTCCATAAATTTGGTAAGTCCTCAGAAAGACACAACTCCACTGACATTTGGGCCAGATAATTGTGTGTGTGTGTGTGTGTGTGTGTGTGTGTGTGTGTGTGTGTAGGTGTGAAACTGTCCTATGCATTGCAGGATGTTTAGTAGCAGCATCTCTGACCTCTACCCACCAGATGCCAACAGCACCTTTCACTCCTGTGGTGACAATTGGAAAGGTCTGCAGATATTGGCAAATGTCCTCTCGGAGCTTAGCACCCTGGAGGGGCATGAGCAGCTTGCTCCCTTCATCTCAGATAGAACCTATATCAAAAACTCATCATCTCATGATATCCAACAATCAGAAATGAGCAACCTGGACTTGTCCGGGGTTTGCCTGGGATGGGAGCCACAGAGTAGCAAGAGGTGAAAGGCAGGAAGTTATCACTGTGACAACAAATGGGTTAGAGATGGGAGAGTTAATTCAGAGGCTGTCAGAAGGCACAGTGCTTGTTGTCCCTGCTGCTTTGCACAAAGTGGCATTTTCCTGGTGAGTGCCTGTCTGTGGGTGAGGCAGCTTTGAGAAGCAGGGGGCTTTCCTGTGAGGTCAGGAAGGACAAGAATCTCTCCCAGGACGGGCCCCAGGGGCCTCTTTCTACCCAGGTGTTTTTCCCTCCTCTCACTCTGTGGTCTTTTCCGAGATCAGGTCTAGACTAAACCCACACACAAAGGCCCCATTACTCAGTTCAAGGTAAATCCCTGCTGAAATCTGGTTTCTGTGGTATGCAGAGGGTCTTGGGCATTTCTGCTCTTGACTTCTCACCTTGCGTTTGTCCTCCTTAACTTCACAGAAAGGACAGGACGATTTGTCCTAGTCAGTTCTTTTCCTCTCCTAGAGAGGTGTTTAGAATTTGAAACCAGAAACATGGATGATGGGTTCTTCTGGTAGACAGCTGGGCTTGGGGGTGGGGATGGGAAACCCAGAGTGAGAGGGACCTGATTTCTAACCTAAAAAGGTTCATAGTGTTAAAAGTGTCACCTCATCTGTCTCCTCAAAGCACTTTGTCAAGGTATCACATATTTCCAGTTCACAGCATATTTTGGCTCTCCAGTAAAAATAAGACAGAAATCACATCTCAAAAGTAACTGCTGTGAAGATATACCTCACATGCAATAAACTGCATTTTAAAGTGTACATTTTGCTAAGTTTTGACATATGTGTACACCCATGAAACCATCACCACAATCAAAATAGTGCACACAGCACCTCCCAGAGACCCTCTTTTGTCCCTTCCTAATTCCTCCCTCCTTCTGCCCCCACCTGTCTGCCCACTGCCACCCCCAGGCCACCAGTGACCTGCTTCCTGTCACTATAGCTTAGTTTGTGATTTTTGGAGTTTTATGTAAATGAAATTATACAGTGTTGTTCCCTTTTTTTCCTGACATTTTCCACTCAGCATAATGATTTTGAGATTCATCCGCTGCAGAGTGTGTTAATAGTCCATTCCTTTTTATTGCTGTGGGTGTTTGATTGTTTGGATTTACCAACATTTGTTTATTATCCATTTACCTACCGAAGGACATATGAGTTGCTTCTAGTTTTTGGCTGTTACAAAGTTGCTGTGGACATTCACATACAAGTCTTTATGTGGACACATGCTTTCATTTGGGTAAATGCCTAGGAGTGCAATGGATGGATCATATTTTGTAAGGAACTGCCAGACTTTTCCACGGTGATTGCACCATCTTACACTTGGGGACTGTATGTTAATCTTTTGGTGGGGGGAGGAGAATGCTGGAGACCCTCACACTACACTGTTGACTGTACTCAAGGTAATGAAAACTACCGTGGACCTGGAGTGCAAGCTCACACTCATGGCATTAGCCGGTGAGTTCCCAGGTAACCACTAGTTGCACCAAGTAGATCACGAGCCAGCCTTCCTGCTGGTTTCTCCTTTAGGAGAGACTACATCTCTTGGTACCTATATTTGTAAGAAGAAATGGTCACATGATTACCAAATACCCCTAGACCTTTTCTAGAGCAAACCATGCCTCCTGGAGAGGGAGATATAAAAAGAAAAACAAATAATTGGACACTTGTTTCCTTATTTGAGACTTGGAGGTTAACCAAACTGGGTTATTCAGACCCCTGTCAGCAGAGTGGTTGAAACACTGTATTTCGTATAGAGCCTTCAAACTCTGACATCTGAAAAAAAATAGTCAAATCACAACTAAAATAGAAGCCTATTTTTCCAAGCGATACAGCATGGTTGTCTTCATATTCCCAGTTGAACAAAAATTAAAAAATCATAATTTATGTTTGAGCAAAAATGAGCAAAAAATTACAAAACTGTAGTCAGGCCTACGTACGAGTCAAATGACGTGACAGCACTGACTGTGCCTCATGGATGTCTGGCTGTGTCTGACTAACACGCAGAGTCCGAGAGGGCTGAAGGGCAGCAGGGCTGAGTCTGAATGCCAGACATGGCCCACCCTTCCCTAGTCAGAGTTTGGAGTAGAGATCCCAGGGGACACACAGGCCAAGCAAGGTCACCTGGGTGGGTCAGCAGAGCTGCAGCGGGGGTCCCAGGTTTTGCAGACAGTAATGGAAGTCACGTCTTCCTCCTTCTTTTTCATGCATAGGAGAAGGCGGGGCATTTCACTATAGTTCTGTTTTTCAAGGAAAAAAAGAAAAAAAGAAAATTCTTCTGCCAACCCTGAACCAACATTTCGGCTCAGCCTCCACTCTGAGTGGCACAGGAACCGGATTTTAGATAAAGAAGAGATGTTTCTGTTACCTTGTGGGGCAGGAAATGGGGTTTGGTCCTGGGATTCCTCTTCTGAGTGTGTGGGCGTCACCATTTCCTGTTTCTTTTTTCTTTCTTTTTTTTTTTCTGTAAGCTTTTACATTTAGAAAATATATTTAATGCCCTAAATTTGGGGGACTACATTCTAATATATAAATCAATATTAGACTTTATTTTCTGGGTCTTGGAAAGACCACTTTGAGTGTGCTCTTGTTTAGCTTGTCAAGAGTTCAGCACAAAATGCTGCTTGCTCCAGGAGCTGAGCGCTGCCAGGCTGTTGTTAGAGAACAGTTCGAACTGGCTGCTAAATAAACAGACGGTGTGACAGCTGTGGTTTTTGACTAGGTCCACAAAGACAGATAAACGATAGCGATCAAACTATCTCCAATTATTATCATTATTATTTAATATCATCTCCATTTTTCATCCCAATCAAGGAACAGTGAATTATGACATTTAGAAATGCTTTTTATTTTTTTTGGAGACACTATTTTGGTCTATCTTTTCTTTTTTTCAAAGTAAAACCATTTTTCTCTAGTTTTTAATGTGAGAATGTGAGTTGGGAGAGTGATCTAATATTGCAGTTCCCATCAGTAGGTAGATGGTTTCTTAAAATGCAGATTCAGTAGGTCTGATAATGTGCATTTCTAGCAAGTTTCCTGGTGATGCTGGTCCTGCTGGTTCAGGGACCATCCTTTGAGAATCACTAGTCTGATGTAAAGATGGTCAGACTGGGTAGCAGGGGTTCTAGAATCCCACAACTAGGACATTTTAACCCTTGATTTCTTGAAGCTTATTGAGTCCAGGGGCCAGTAAGCAATCCTCATCTGTAAAGACCCAGATGGTAAACTTTGCCAGCTGTATGATCTCTGACACAACCACTCAGCTCCACTGCTGCAATGGAAAAGCAGCAAAAGACACCAGCAAACATATGAGTCTAATAGTGTCCCATAAATGCTTTATTTACACAGACCAACACCAAGCCAGATTTGGCCTGTGTAGTTTGTATCCTTGGTGGAGTCTAAGCTTTCACTTTACAGAGGAAGAGATGGAAGCCCAGAGAGACTGGCTGGCAACTGGAACTGAGGGCCCTATGACTCTGATTAAATGTAGTTTCAAATCCAGCTCTAGAAATCACTCCTCTCTCTACCCCTCAGAGATCCAGCCTTTCCCCTGGATAATCAGCAACCCCCGAGGCAGCAGAAGACAGTAACCCGGACCTGACTAATGGTCACGCGGTCTGGACCTCTGGCAGGCTAAAGATAACATCTTGACCCAAGTTATGTTTCAGCTCCTGGGGCCTAGGGTGGAAACCACCCCCTGGCTATTTTCCCATGAGACCTGACAGAGAAACACCAGAACTGTCTCTCAGAACTGTCAGGCACAACTCAGAGTCTGAATGCAATTGATAATGGTAGCATATTTTTTCTTTAACTGCTTCGTGGACCCCCTTGGAGACTCGGGCAGTTTTGTGCACTGTATGGTGGACAGCCCTGCTCCCGGAGCTGATTGACTTTCACATATTTCATTCTAAATTTGGCCAAATTCCCATGGTTCTTTGGGCAGTGATGCTTTATTCCTAGAAATGTAAATCAGCTTCAGTGTTTAATTTAGAGCCGATTAATTTCTCTCTCCCTCCCTCTCTTTGTCTCTCATATTCTCTCATTTCTCTCTCTCTCTTCCCCTTTCTCCAATGGTCATTTAAGAAGGATTCATTTGGGACTAAAAGGTGAAAAGTCCAGCACACTCATGAAACTCATAACAGGGGATAAGAGTTTTGTCAGTGGAAGAAAAATGCGAATTTTAAGCAGCTCTGGAAGAAAGAGAGAAATTACCTTGCTTGGTTTGAGACGCTCTGTTTCTCTTTTTTAAATAAGGCCATCAATCGTCAAATCAATGAGGTGTGGTCTGTCGTTATCACTCAACAGAATGAATGCCAGCAACTCCCCTTTTTTGTAGATACTGCAACGTTCAGGGAGGTGCTCCATATCTGTGACACATTCCTATGATTATTACTACTGTTCGGAGTTGTTTTGAAGATCTACATAGAGTTACACATTCAGCATACAAGGCTTCGCTAAGTGCCTATGTCTATTGCCAGGCACTGCTGCCCACTGTGGATAAAAGTGAATCACATAATTTTTGTCTTCACGGAGTCCTAGATTTTTAGAGGGTCGTGTTTCTCTGAGTTCTTGTATATTTTATGTATCCTGACCATTGCATGATGTCCATAGATCAGTTCTAATATTCCCAATTTCTTTCAGGAGACTGTGGTTTCTTGTGCAATGTATCTGTTGATATAAGGACTATTCAGTTGTAAATTCATTCTGATTTTAGATAATTTATTTACTTATTTTTTACTTTTTATTTTTTAAAATTGTTTTTCTAGTACATTTATCTCCATTTCCCCCCAATCCCCTCCCCCTTTGTCCCCCCACCTCCCACCCTCAATCCTACCCTCTTTGGGCTTTGTCTAGGGGTCCTTTATACATGTTCCTTGAAAATTTTTCCCCTTCTTTCCCATGTTATCCCTTCCCCTACCCTCTGGTTACCATCAGTCTGTTCCCTATTTCAATGTCTCTGGTTATATTTTGCTTATTTATTTGTTTTGTTGAAATTAAGTTCCGCTTATAGGTGAGATCATATGGTATTTGCCTTTTACTGCCTGATTTATTCACTTAGCACAATACTCTTCAGTTCCATCCATGCTGTCTCGAGAGGCAGGAGCTCCTTCTTTCTTTCCACTGCATAGTATTCAATTGTGTAAATGTACCATGTTTTTTTTTTAATTTAAATTATTTATTGTTGTTCAATTACAGTTGTCTGTATTCCACCCCCCACCCCGACCCCCCATGGTTTTTTGATCCACTCATTTACTGATGGGCACTTAAGTTGCTTCCAGCACTTGGCTATTGTAAGTTGTGCTGCTATAAACATTGGGGTGCACAGGTTCTTCTGAATTGGTGTTTCAGGATTCTTAGGGTATAATCCCAGCAGTGGAATTGCAGGGTCAAAAGGCAGATCCATTTTTAGTTTTCTGAGGAAATTCCATCCTGTTTTTCACAGTGGCTGCACCAGTCTGCATTCCCACCAACAGTGTACTAGGGTTCCCTTTTCTCCACAACCTCGCTAGCACTTGTTGTTTGTTGATTTGTTCATGATGGCCATTCCTACTGGTGTGAAGTGGTATCTCATTGTGGTTTTAATTTGCATCTCTCTGATGGCTAGTGACGCTGAACATCCTTTCATATGTCTCTGGGCCCTCTGTGTGTCCTCCTTGGAGAAGTGCTTATTTAGGTCCTTTGCCCATTTTTTAATTGGATTGTTTGTCTTCCTGAGTAGAGTCATGTGAGTTTGTTAGATATTTTAGAGATCAAACCCTTCTCTGTGGTGTCACTTACAAATATATTTTCCCATAGGGTTGATTCCTTTTTCATTTTATTGATATTTTCTTTAGCCATGTAGAAGCTTTTTATTTTGATGAAGTCCCATTTGTTTATTCTTTTCTTTATGTCCCTTGCTCTAGGGGACATATTGGTGAAAATATTGCTGCATGGAATATCTGAGATCTTGCTGTCTATGTTCTCCTCTGATTTTAGACAATTTAAGTGGTAGTTATTAATGCTTGCCCTCAGGATGTCAGCATTCTTATCAATGGTCCAATAAAGAGAATGATAGAATTGAAAGAGTAAGGAAACCTAGAATATAGTTCTGGCTTCACCATTTCTGAACTGTGCCAAGGGGCCAGTTACTAGGGCTTCTGAGTCCTCACCTGTATAATCTTCTAAGGAACATTTCTAGTTCAAGATTTTATATTTTTAGGTCTCATATCTGAACAAAATCTACAGGACTGGATTAAACAGAACTGGAGTAGTAGACAAATAGGGTGTACGTAATGCTTCTTGTTACAAACATCAACCTGCTACTAATACAAGTTTCTAGTCATTTGGTATGTCACCTTTTGTCTCAAATGAGGACAGTTTTCTGCTGGGTCTTATACCACTTTAACTGGTAATTTGAATCATGTGAAAGTTGGCATCATATGCAGCTGGGGAGAAATTTATTACTGCTCATAGAATATAAAGTTATTAATTAGGGAACGTTGCAATGTAGCTCTTAAGTAGGTTACAGTGTACTTACTAGTGAAAGAGTGTGTGATCGCCAACTCTGATATTGACTTATTCTTAGTTCAAAGTTGTTGAGATGAAAGAATAACACTGATTATTTCAGTATCAGCACTCGGTATCTCTTCTAGTTCCCTCAAGTCTATTAGTCGATCTACAATTGTATTGACTTTGGAATACAACCACTAGATATCCTTTGTGACACTGGTTTAGGTGTGTTCTATAGAATGGTGGTCCAGATAAGGTGACTGAGGGAAAGCCATTCCTCTTTGTTTTGATATCTTTTTTTTTTGATATCTCTTAGTAGATACCTTAGTATGGCATTTCTCACATTGTTATTTTAATTCATTGTTGAATTTTCTTTCTTGTGTATTAGGCTCTGGACTTCTTTGGCTAGCAATGGTTACTTAGTCATTTCTGTGTCCTCAGTAGAGCTTCTTGCAAGGTAAGTACCCGACCACATATATTGGTCAAATGAATTAACCAATACATATCTGTGTTATAATTATTATTTTTAACTCTGTTGAAAAACAAAATGTAACTTCAACAAATATTTATTGGATAATTACTATATTTATGATATTGCTAAAAATCTATAACTTGTAGTTAATGATCATGGTGTGTAATTTCACTTGAAGTCAATGTCACAGGATCATCAATAGCTGTAAAGTAAATAAAAATCATAATTATTTGTTCCCTCACTTAAAAAAGGTCAAATACATCTGCATATTAAATGTATATGGTGCAACTTTCTTGCAGTGGTGTGCTGTTTTCTCCTAAAGCCAGTTTGCTTCTTTGAAAGCAGGGAGTGTCCATGATTTATGTGGAGCATCAAGTAATAAAGTAGGTTGGTGGCTCTTTGAGCCATGGCATTTTCTTGATTTCAAAATAGGAGATTGGGTGGGACTTGGGGGAAACCTATTACTTTTCAACTGTTTAAGAGCTTTAGCTATTGTTTTTAAAATGCAGCACTAAAGTTATAGATTTTGGAAACAGTTTTGGAATTAACATCTTTGCATTTAAAAATATATTTAAATGAAATGACAATACATCAAGAATGATAGCTGATAAAATAAGGCTGATTCTAGAATAATTAAGTTGTGAACTAGTCACATGTCTGTATTTTTTCCATAACTTTATGAAATGGAGATAAAATGGAGAGGGATATTTATAAACACACTTAAAGGGAAAGATGCTACAAGGAATCAAAAAGTTGTGTTAGTATAGGGCTTTTTAACCTGTGATGGTTAATGTTATGTAGCAATTTGGTTGGCCATGAGGTACCCAGATATTTGATCAAATGTATTCTGTGTGTTTCTGTGAAGATGTTTTGGATGAGAATAACATTTGAATCAATGAATTTTAAGTAAAGTAGATTTTCCTCCATAATATGGGCGGGCCTCATTTAATCAGTTGAAGAGAAAAAGACTGGCCTTCCTAGAATAAGAGAGCATTCTCCAGCAGACAGTCTTCAGACTTTATCTGCAACATCTGTTCCTGGTTCTACAGCAGATGACCTTTGGACTCAAAGTAGGACATTGCCTTTTCTGGATCTTCAGTGTGCTGGTCCACCTTGAAGATTTGGACTTGTTAGCCTCTATAATAACATGAGCCAATTTTTTATTACATATATAATCATACATAGTATATATAAAATATATCTATAAAATATATATTCTATTGGGTCTGTTTTTCTGGAAAACCCTGATGAATATATTACCTTACCTTGTCTGTCTTCAACAATCAAAGATAGTTTCCATGAGTTTTCACATCTCTTATGTGAAAAATAAAAGGTCAACAGGAATATAGGGAATAACAGAGAGGTTAAAGAGGTTCTGTTTATAAGGTGATTTGGAAGTTAGGGATAGTATAAAAAGAGATTCTAAAATATTCAGGAAAGAAAGTATGTCTTACAAATAACATAGAATCAACCAAACTTAACTTCATTCAACTATTTCCCTCTCTTGTGACCTTATTGAGTTTAAAAATCCCTGACTCCAGACTATCTCCATAATATGAGATGTAAAGAAAATGAATAATTCAGGTGTCCATCTTTGGCACTTACAATGCATACCTGTATGCTTTGTCTTAGTGTCCTCCTAGTTCTTTGTAGCATAGTGCTTGTCATTTAGAGAGGACTCAACATGTGTGTTAAATAAATGAACAAACAAACATAGATTTTTACTTTATCAAGTCGTTTTCCAACTTGAGGATGTTAAGAATGAAATTCTACAGAGATTTTTTTATGGTCATATTGAAAGACCTTTCAAATATGAGTGTCCATTTATCCAAGAGGAATGACATTTGGAGAGCTTAAAAGAAATTCCTGGTTGCAATTAATTGACTTTTTGTGAACTAACTAAAGGGAAGATAATGTGGATCAGGAAGTATTTTGATGATTTTTTATTTTTTAAAATTATTAAAGGATTTTATATACTCATTTTCAGAGAGTGGGAAAGGGAGGGAAAAAGAGCAGAAGATAAACATTGATGTGAGAGAAAAACATCTACTGGTTGCCTCTTGCATGAGCTTTGACCAGGGACTGAGCCCAAAACCCAGGTAGGTGCCCTGACTGGGAATCAATCCAGTGACCTTTTGCTTTGTGGGATGATGCCCAATCAACTGAGCCACATTGATCAAGGCACTGATGATTTTTTTTATCATAAAGGATTATTTTTCTGACATCAGAAGCATCATTACATTAATGTTCCCACTGAATTTCAGGATCATTCTGGCCTTGGGAAGATCCACTGATAGGGGATAAAGGGGCAAGGTGGAGGAAGAAGCTGATGGGAAAGAGTAGCTGAATGGTTGGTAGCTGGCCTGTCTTCTCCTAAAGCCATTAATTACATTACGCTTTTCATTAATTTATTTTCAGTTTTTATTGTTTGTTGATTGCATTGCCTTCTAATGTAGCATGATCATTTTCTCACAAGTAAATACAAACACACACACACACGTATAGTCTGTCCAGAGGTATCCAGGCATGCAATATGAAAAATAGACATTTATTAAAGAAGATACAAGATACAAGAAACATTGTACACAGGACAATGATGCCTCAGTCTCGTTCAAAGTAGGCATCTTAGGACCTCGCACAGTTCTCCCAACCACCATCAGCTGCCCCATCATATTTTCCTGAATCTTATCCATTGTATTTTCCTGAATGTCAATGACTGTCTAAAAATCTCTTTCCTTTCAAAGGTGATTTTAGTTTTGGGAAAAGCCAGAAGTTTCAGGGTACCAAACCTGGGTTATAGGGGGACTGAGTCACCTGGGTGATTTAATGTTTTGCTAAAAAACTCTGCATGAGACGTGATGCATGAGTGGGCATGTTGTCATGATGAAGCTGCTAATGGTCAGTTGCCCATAGCTGCAGCCTTCTGAATCACCCAAATAGTTTCTATGAAGGAATGTTCAAGCTTAATGCAAAATTTGATGCATATTTGTTGTTCTACTTGAGCAGTCATTTTGAATGTGATGGCCACATAGTACCCATGCTCACTCAACAACGTCTACCGCCCCCACTGACTGGTACAGTGAAGGCATCATTGTTCACACATGTGCATTTCAGTCCACTCTCCTTGGCTGCCAGGTTACACTGATGTTGCACAAACTGTTCTTGTTATATTAACAATGGATGGACTTTTTCTGGACAGATGTATGTGTATGTGTGTGTGTGTATGGGGAGACAGAGAGGACAGTGATCACAGAGGAAGCTTACTCTTACCAACTTGACATTTCTCATGCCCCAGAGGAGGAGTTTGCCAAATATTCTGAGATGGAGTCACATTTAGTAGTAATAATTTCCACCTGCTGTGGTGTAGTCTCAGATTCTGCATAAAGGTGGTGGTTTTATTTTTTTTTCCATCTCAGAATCTTCAGGCACCCTAGAAACATTAATTAGGCCCTGGACCTCTTTGAAGTTGATCCTATACCCATATACACATGATGAAATGCAGAAGGGGAGAGGTTAATTGAGTACATCCAAGACCACACAGAAATTCCATGAAAGAGCCAGGAAGGTGATTGCTTCCCAGTCCAGGGCAAAAACAAAGAAACCCTGAGAAAAGATGCCTATTTGCCAGGTGCTTTAAATTCACCTGGAATTTCCATCCCCCATTTCACTTAAAAGTCAGCTACTGTCTTCCCTCTTCCCTTCAATATCCTACACAGAGAAAACCTAAAGAACTACAAAGTAATTACCATCACTTTGAGGGTGTGTTACCCTGCAGCCTACTGAGCCGAAATGTTCTCTGGGCATATTATAATGTGTACATGTGAGTTTCAGTTCTCTGTGTGAGTATATTTCTTGTTTAGAACTGCTGTCTCCCTCTCTCTCTCTCTCTGAATTGTGGTCCCCAGTTACCTTCCCACGGTTAAATCCAGGTAGGAGAACATAAAGCTCACTGAAGTTAATGCAAGAGTTTCATCTTCCTCTTAAATTGTGTAGAGATGAGTCACTCTGAGAAGGTAACAGCAGTAGTCCTCTGGGTGCAGAAGGGAAGAAATGGAGGGTTTAGAAGTAAGAAACTTCAGTGGATATAAGGGAAGGGGTTCTTGATAAAAATAATGCCTTTTATATTCTGGAATGTCTAGGAAGCTTTTCAGTAATGTGCCTTTTCTCCAAATCATTCTGATAGGGCCACTGATGGTAAGGACTTGGGAAGGAAATCTCTTTGCATCAGCCTGGCCTCTTTGCATCAGCCTGGCCATTTCATGCAGCTCGTTCTGGAAGGAAGTTTTTCTGACTCTTAATCAGAAACTGTGCAAGTGAGGCTCCTGTGGGATGCTTAGGATGAAACGTGGACACTGATCTCTCGGGGAGGAAGACAGGACTGTCCACAAAAGGTGATTCAACAAATAGTAAGTATTTGTTAGAAGAGTGTCCCTATTCCAAGCCATGGTCAGCTGAACATTTAGAAGGAAGTAATGTATGGGTGGGAGCCCAGAGAGCCTCAGGTATGCAACTTTGGGATGTTGTAGGAGTGGAAGTGATGGTAAGACAATTAAAAACCAAGCTGCAGCAAATCATTTTAGGAGTGAGGAAGGGTTTCCATGAATAAATAACAGGAAGGAAAAAATGGAAGACTGAGAACAAAGACACAAAAGAATTAATTCTTTTTTTAACAGAGCAGGAGAAAAATGTACCATAAACAGATGAAAAGCTTTCCTTCTTAAAGAAAAGCCCTCAGTGATACAGGTACCAGATTTCCTGGCAAGGGCACAACTAATATTTATGTGAAAACTGATTTTGACGAGAGGAATCAACAAAGACCGTCAAATACATCAGGCTTAGAACTGTTGGATCATTTGGCGCTTGTTTGCCCAGAGCTGAACCATCCTTTCTCCAGGGAGTTTCAAGCTGCCTCCTCTGGCGAGGCAGCCTCTCCAGTGGCCCACACCTCCAGTCCCTCGTGCACACAAAGAAAGGCAACTGCTGCCGCTGCAGCCACACAACCATGCAGCTGCTGTGGGGAGGAACAGAGTGCCATTTTGGCTGGCGCTGGAGGACGTTGCTGCCAATTTCCTTCAAGTTTGCCTGCCTCTCTTTCAAAATGCAGCATAACAGCACACAAACAATCTCAGGTCCTCCTGGCTGTGTTCCCTTTCTGGAGCAATTAGTTGAAATGCACATTGTGTACTCACCTCTTCCTGAGTTTCCATGGGGAACCTGCTGTGGCTGCTTGCAGGGGACCTGGTTCCTTGTTCCCAAAGGGTGGGTGCTGGGCTGTCTGGGGGAGCTTAAGGAGGATGGGATGGTCATTTGTTCATTGTTTGAATTTGCATGGAGAGCTGGCTAACTCTCTCTCTTAGTTATAAAATTAAGTTTTTGGATCCTCTCTCTTCATAGGGGTGGCTGGAGGAGAGATGGCTTGATTTGGGTAGGAGAGAGGACAGGGAAACGTGGGGAGCCTTGAAAGTCTTGCACAAGGATTGGATTTAATTTCATAAACAATAGGAAGAAACTGTGGCTTTTGAAGCAGAAGTAGGATATGGTGAAAGCAAAATTAGGTGGGAGGGTGGGCAGGGGGAGTCAGTAGGAGTGGAGACATGTCAGCCACCTAGGAAGCTGCTATGATATCCTAGCTAAGTGATCATAAGGGCTGGACTTTGGTTATGGGTCTGACAGTGGAAGACAACGTCTGCCCAGCAGTAGTCTGGACTGCCTCGGCCCCACCTCAGACCTGCTGACTCAGAAACTCTAGTGTGGGCCCAGAGATCTGTGTTTTAACAAGCCCTCCTGATGACTGTAGTGCAAGCTAAGGTTTGAGAATCGCTGTTGTGTATACTACTGGGCAGACTGTAAACATGGGGCTTTAGGGATCTTGAGTTTTACTTCTGATTCTGAATAGTTGAGTTGCATTAAATAAGGTCACTTAACATTTTGGGATTTTAGTTCCTTTTCCGTAGAAGGTAGTGAGTGCACCAGCTACGAATTCTGTTTTGCTGCATATAGAAGAAAACCCCCCAAAACAGAGGGTTAAACATTAAAAGCATTATTCTTTCACATAAAAGCAGTCTAGCGTTAAGTCATTCAGGGAGAGTATGGTTGCTTCACAACATCATTAGGGACCTAGGCTCTTTCTCCTTTTTTACTTAGCCATCCTTAGTGCTAGAGTATTAGTTTCCTATGGCCACTATAACAAAAGACCAAACGCTTAGTAACAAACAATACAAATTTATCTACCTTACAGTTATGGAGGTCAGGATTGCTAATTGAGTCTCAGTGAGCTACAATCAAAGGGTTGGCAGGGCTGTGTTCCTTCTGGAAGCAACAAACGAGAATCTGCTTCCTTGCCTTTGGCAGCTTCTAGAGGCTGCCTGCACTCCTTGGCTTGTGGCCTCTCCCTCCATCAACAAAGCCAGTAAGGTCAGGTCGAGTCATTCTCACATAGCCATCTCTCTGGTTTCCTTCTGTTTCCCTCTTCTCCTTTTAAGGATGCTTTTTATATTTTGGCCTCACTGGGTAATCCAAGACAATCTCCCTCTTCTGAGGTCAGCTGGTTAGTAACGTTTACCCACTGCAACTTTAATTTCCCTTTGCCATGTAATGTAACTTTTTCAGTTTCCAGGGGTTTGGATGTGGATATCTTTGGTAGGAGGGATTATTCTGACTTCCATCTCATAAACCTTCATAGCTACTACAATTTCTACTGTTGTGTCAGATTTCCAGGCAGTGGGGTGGAGGAAGTGGGGAAAGAAAAGAGCACAAACACTTGTCAGCTAGGCTGGCTCCCACACATCTCTGCCAACCTCTCCTTGGCCAGATCTTAGTCATCTGTGCCACATTTACCTTTGAGGGAGACTGGGTAATGTGGTCTTTTTTTTTTTATAGTGGTAAAGTGCTCCACTAAAATTAAAATTCTGTTTCTATGGAAGAAGGAAGCATGACTATTTACTGGCAACTAGCAGTCTCTGCCATAGAGAAGTACAGGGTGGTGTGGGGAGTCTGGATTTTCTCCTAAGTTTCTTTCTCTCCTAATGATTTGTAGACTTTCCAGAGTTAAGAATGACCGTTTTAAGTTGAGAAATGAGAAGGTAGAGTAGAAAGAAGAAGGATGTCTTTGTTTCCCATTTTTTTCCTTCTGAACAATAATATTTACATATGATTGAGTATCTTAAAGGAACCAGACACATTACACATGCTTGTCCTTACATATGCACCATGAAAATAGAAACTTTGTGGTACCTCATACCTCTTTTAACCCTACAAAAATGTTTTAATTGTTGAACAAATAAATGCAATTTCTATTCGTTACTAAAGCTAGAGATACTCATAGAGAATATGTCATGCCTGCCTTTCCATAGAAACAGCTGCCTTTGTGACAGTGCCCTTGTGACACTGACCAGACCACGTGTTGCTGATTAACGCGCTGGCCTTCAGTAACCATCTTCTAAAGGATAGGGACTCTGTCTTGTTCAGCAAACATTGTTTGGTATATGTATAGGAGATAAGGGGGATGGCAATACTTTCTTTAAAACAAATGAATAAATGACTGCTAAGTAGCAACCCATTGATTTATTATCTTTATATGACTTTGATTTTGAACAAGCTATTCTATGGGCCATATTTGAACATTATCTTAACACTTTCTCTACCTATGTTGTGATCATATCTATGAATTCATCTGCAAGAGCTCTCTCTCTATTTTGGAAGATATTTGCTCTGTGAATATTTCCCCAGATATTTCCATCTGGGGCAGGACACTGCCTACCTCCTCTCCTGTGTCTTTACGGTTTAGCTAAGAGTTTGGGACAGGCACAGGGAGGTGGGCAGCTGCTGACAGTGGTTTTGCTTACACTTTCTATCTTAAAGCGGGGGGGTTCTTGCCTGATGTGACTGCTCCTGGAGCCAGTGGGCTGTTAATTAGAGAAGTGGTTGTATTTTATGATGGGAACGTAAATGGACAGGCCACGAAGGGGAGCCTTCCACAGGAATGGTCTAATATAAACAACAATAACCATAATAATAATCCACGCTTTCATGGGAGCTTTCATCGAGGAACCAAAAACACATTACGAGCATTAACTCATTAATCTTCACAGCGCCCCTGTGAGGGAGAATTAAGTGTAAGTAATCATAATTATTACTGTCATTATCCTTCAAACAATTCCCAGATGTGCTGTGGCTGAACTGGCATGCTTTGGGGATTTTATTTTTAATAGAGACCCTAGACTTTTGGCAGGAGTTCACCTCTTTCTTGCTCTCTCTTTCTCGCTCTCACTCATTCTGACTTACTAAATAAATATAAAATTTTTGAATTCGTGGGGGTCCCAGAATACATGGGTGGGAAATAATTTTAAATTTGTGGTGGCCCCTCGGCTTTGCTCTTTTGTCCTTGCCTATGGGGAAGGTTAAATGGCTGCAGTGGGCCCAGACCCACGTCCCTGGAGCCCATTACAGATTTCATTTTTAAACGACATGTGATGCTTTTGGTTTCTGCTTCACTACTTTAGGGAAGGGCTTCAGGAGTTTCATTGTACACAGGGCATCTTGTTTACTCCGATACCATTTAAATGAGAACAGTGTGCTGAGCACCACGCAGGAGAGGATCCGGCGCACTGACAGCGTTCTCTGCATGTGCCAACAGGCCCTGCCTCCATCCCGCAGGTGCGCTCCGGCTTGTTCTCTCACGCAGCCACCTCGGTTCCCTGTTCCTGGGGAAACAGGTCACCTTGGAGTTCCAGAATCAACACAAGAAATATAGGAGGCTGCAGAGAAAGAACAATATATTACTTACTTTCATAGCGCAAACAGATAAATCAGGTGATAAGTGCCAAACACATGCAAAGATGCACACCTAGTTTTGTATCTTCTGTATATATTTAAATTGTGTGTTTGTTTTATTATCACATAAATAGTGGGCATGAAAAAATTCAGAAAATGTTGGAAAGAATAAAGAAAAAAATTAAAGTTGCCTTTAAACTGATGGATGACAGTTAAGTATTGTATTTCTTTTGGTGTCAATGTCACAGCAGATAATGGCAGGAGGGGGAGGACACTGGTGACGTTTTGCTGTAGTGGTTAACAAGGTTGGTGACCAGGAAAAGGACATGCTTTGTTCTTTGGTTTCTGGAATTGGATCAAACATGGGATGTGTTTATGAAAGTTGGGATACTCAGCTTTGAAACTCGGAATCTACCACATTTCTGGTTGGGATGGCTGACCTCAGTAAACCCAAGGCAGCAGGGCTGTGGTTCAGCATAAGCCAGCACGCTGTATACAGTCTGGCTCTGCTTGCTCTCCCCAGGGGCTGGCTGCTTTGGCAATTCTGGCCTTCCTTTGGTCTCTTGAATAAACTAACCTTGTTCCTGTCACAGAGACTTGGAACTCCCTATTCCTCCTCTTCCTCTGAGTCCTCTGATGGCTCTCTGTTCACATGGAGGACTCCTTCCTATTATGCAGGTCTCCGCTTAAATGTCACTTCCCCTGCACATGCTAACTGGTGTCCTCTTCTTTGATCACTTTCTATGACATTACCCAGTTTGATTTTTTTCATGGAATGTGTGACATTCTTTACTTATTATTATTAAAATTTTACTTGAAAAAGATACTTTTTATCATCTGTCTCTTCCCACTTGCAAGTTGAATGAGGGTGGGGATCTAGACTGAGGGTTTTTTGATTTTTTTTTTTGCCTCGGAGTTTAGAACAGTATTTGAGCAGCAAGTGCTCAATAAAATGTGTTGCTTTTGAATGAAGAGAAGGTACAAGAAGTTGAAGAACTGGGAGAGATGTCAGAAGAGATCCCCAAAGGAATCTGTACATTTCAGTCAGAAGATAAAAACTACATGGCAGGAAAACAAGAGAAAAATGTAAATTAAGGACCTAGTTATTCAATACTAATTTATGAAAAATAAATGTAGTGAAGGCATAATGTAACTGTAAGAGCTTGTATTTGAGGCTAAAAGAAAGATATGAAACATTGAAAACATGAACTGGAGTAATTTAGGATTGGATAAAGAACATTTCTGAAAGCTGGGAATGGAAGCACAAGAACAGCAGCAAAGTACAGGTGAGCAAAGAGAAAGTAACCAAGGTCATTGCTAAATAATCTTGATGGGAACAAAATGACAGAACTAGTGCTTTAGATGTTTAGGACTTTGAGGAAGATATGGGGCAATGAAGAGAAGGATACTGGTAAAGAGAAAAGTAAGGGAGGGGTGAGAACTCGCCACAAAGTGACAATTTTCCCTTTGAAGATATTGAAAAGATCTTGGGTTAAGATGGAGAAGAAGGGAGGTGGGTAAGGGAGACATTAAAGGTGTAAAGCAGAAAGAGTCATCGTGGGTTGTAGGCGTTGGATTCCATCAGAGAGGCTAGTTAGCCAGGAGAATGGGAGAATTAAAGAGAGAAGTTCACCGAGGTTTAGTAATTATAGTACAAACAGGAGAAGATAATTATCTTCTCCATAGATTACATCATTGTTAAATCTCAATAATTTTATATATAATTAACTGTTAATAATGCCTTAGATTTAATAATATAGTTATTGCATGGGAATTGTCTATAAACCATTATAAATCTATTTGTTTAGGTTTACCATCCAGGTAGTAAAATGCATGCATGCAGCTCAGGTGGTGGGGTTCAGAGCACAGAGTGTGCTGATTAACTGTCTTACTGAATGTAATTGATTGTAAAATCCACTTCATGTCACACCAAATAAAGAGCGTTTTACAATAAATTAATTAAAATAAAAATTTCTCTTTTAGTTATTATTTCTTAATTTTCTCCTTCTTCTCTCTAAATATGTACTCCAGGGGACTCATTCCCCCCCGTAAGTTCTGCTACATCAGAAATAAAGAAAAAAAGCAATTAAAAAATTGAACAACAATAAAAAATTAGTAAAAAAATGTAATTTGTTTTAGCAATCCCATTTTTTCCTCTAGAATCTAGAATACTGGCTTATAATTTATCAAGGAGAAAATATATTTATTTTAAAAGGAAAAGCCCATTTTCTCAGTACCTAGAGGTTTGGGGGACTGGAAAGGAGCTCTCCAAACTATCAAAATAATTCCCTTTCCTAAGTGTATTTTTGACCTAAATACCTGCCAACTCAAAAGTATAGTTAGATGTCAATACAGGTAGATTTAAACTCTTCTCTGTTTCCAGTTATTGTATCTGTGTGGTAAATGACTAGTGGTGTGGGTAACCAGCATGAGGTTAGTGTTTTGGTGGCCCTCACTAAAGGGCCACCAAAGTTTTCTTATATATTTGGGAAATATATAAGTTTTCTATATATTGGGGAAATTGTTGAGCAACTTAGATCTTAGCATGTGCAGTTTGATAACCAACTTCTTGGGGGCAAATAAAGTTGTTTATGAAACTATAAATGCTGACAATGGTTAATTTTTTCTTGAACTATGTGTGAGTGAAAAATATAATGGGCACTTAACTATTAATACTATATTTCAGCCACTGGCTAATTAAGACTTGAATCAGTTTGCCTTGGAAGAATAAAAACAAAAAGTTCAATGTAATGGAATCTTTCCATTTTAGGTATAAATAAAGGACAAAAACATGCAACTTTGGCATAAGAATAGACACATAGATCAATGGAACAGAATTGAGAGCACAAAAAGAAAACCCAAGTCTCTATGGTCAATTAATATTTGACAAAGGGGACACAAGCATACAATGGATTAAAAATTGTCTCTTTAATTAATGGTGTTGGAAGAACTGGATTGGTACATGCAAAAAATATGAAATGAGGCCACCAACTTTCACCAGACACCAGTATAAACTCAAACTGGATAAAAAACTTAAATATATCTTAATACCATATAAGTCCTATCCTAGGGGAAAACATGGGCAGTAAAATTTTAAATATCACATGTAGCAATATTTTTGCCAATAGATCTCCTAGAGCAAGGGAAATAAAGGAAAAAATAAACAAATTGGACTATATCAAATTAAAAAGCTTCCACGCAGCTAAAGAAACCATTATCAAAATGAAAAGGGAAACTACCACATGGGAGAACATATTTGCTAATGATACATAGGACAAAGCTTTAATCTCCAAAATACATAAAGAACTTATATAACTCAACACCAGGAAGACAAACAATCCAGTTAAAGAAATGGGCAAAGGACCTGAACAGACACTTCTCCAAGAGGATACACAGAGGGTCCAGAGACATATGAAAGGATGCTCAACATCACTAGCCATCAGAAAGATGCAAATTAAAACCATGATGAGATATCACCTCACACCTGTCAGAATGGCCATCATTAATACGTCAACAAACAACAAGTGCTGGTGAGGATGTGGAGAAAAGAAGCCCTAGTGTACTCTTGATGGGAATGTAGACTAATGCAGCCACTGTGGAAAACAGTATGGAATTTCCTCAAAAAATTAAAAATGGAACTGTCTTTTGACCCAGTGATTCCACTGCTGGGAATATACCCTAAGAATCCTGAAACATCAGTTCAAAAGAACTTAGGCACTCCAATGTTCAAATGTTCAGTATTTCCAACAGCCAAGTGCTAGAAACAGCCCAAGTGCTCATCAGTAGATGAGTGGATCAGAAACTATGGTACATTTACACAATGGAATACTATGCAGTAGAAAGAAAGAAGGGATTCCTACCTTTTATGATAGCATGGTTGGAATTGGAAAGCATTATGCCAAATGCAATAAGCCAGGTGGTAAAAGACGAATCCCATATGATCTCACTTATAAGAGGAATCTAATGAACAAAATAAATTAATGAGAATAATAGAGCCAGAGGCATGGAAACATAAAACAGACTGATAGTGGCCAAAGGGAAGGGGTGAAGGGGATAAAGGTGGAAAGGAAAAGAAGGGACTACTCAAAGAACATGTATGAATGTCTCATGGACCTGAATAAGGGTGTGGGGTTTGTGGGGTGGGGGGTGAGCTGGACAGTGGAGGGCAAAGGAGGAAAAATCAGGACAATTGTAATAGAATAACAGTAAATAAATAAATAAAATTTAAAAACATGCAACTTAATAACATAAAGTGAAGGGATTTAGCCCAATAATGAAATAAATAATTTGAAGATGTTAATCATATCTTCAGTGTCTGAAAATTTGCATAGCTTGCCTCATAATGTTCCACAGGCTCTTTTATTTCGTTTTCAACCCATTTTGAAAATATTGCATTCTATTAAAAAAAGCTGAACTCATAGAAACAGACAGTAGAATGGTGGTTGCCAGGGACTGGGGTATGGCTGAAATGGAGAGATATTGGTGAAAAGGGTTCAAGTAAAATGGGTAAGTTCTAGGGATCTGATTAATGTATGGCATGGTGACTATGGTTAACAATACTGTATTGTATACTTGAAAGTTATGAAGAGAACAAATGTTAAATGTTTTTACCACACACAAAAATGGCTATTATGTGAGGTGATGGCAGTGTTAACTACTCCTGTTGTGGTAGTCATTTTGAAATACACATGTGTTCCAATTCATCGTGTTGTGTACTATAAGCTTATACAATGTTTGTATGGGTTACATAACAATAAAGCTGGGGAAAAGGGGGAAAATATTGTATTGGAAAAAGCATGAGAACATGTGTTTTGATTTTTAATGCTTGAGAGAAATTATCAGCCTTTAAAGAAATGGCTTTAAATAAAGTAAAATTGTTTTAAAAGGAGTCAGGCAGTTTGAAAATTGGAAATGACCCCTTTTACAAAAAAAAAAAAGGAAACTTTGACCTGGATTTGCCAAATACTAAATCTACACATAAAGGTTAGTATGATAGTGTTACCTGGTATCTTTATTAATTTGGTATAACATTTATGTTGTGTGTTGTGTATCATGCTTTGTATGAAAGAGATTTGAGGCACTGCACTCCAATTGAATCTTTTCTTTCAAGGCACTTTATTACATAGCATATTCGATGAGTGAGACTAATCAGTTTATATATTAATTCTTATAGCAAATTTAAGATATCAGAGGTAACTTCATTCTGTTCCTTCATTGTCACCTATTCCTGGGATAGTAGGTGGACATTTGGAAACTTAAATATCATTAATTTTATCTGTCCATCTGGAGGACCATTTCCCTGTTGAATTTCCCAAGGTGGTCTTATGCCAGGAAATCATTGACTTCTTTACCCATTGGCTTTGAAACTTGTAAAATGTCTGTATTCTCAACATTACCTACCAATTTATACTTACTGGCGAGTTTAAGCAAAACCAACAAATATGTTTTTTGAACCAAATATGAATAGAAAATAACCAGAAAAATGGTCATTATAGGTATCCACTGTCTTTTTGCTGAGTGGTTTCCCAAAGAAAAAAATATTTATTATGTTTAAATTAAGTTGAACTTTGAGAAATCCGTATAGCTTATTTTATGCTTTATGATCTAACTCTGTGCAGGCAAAAGGATTTGACCAATTGTGTAATATGGTCAATTTTCGGTTATTCTCATGAACAATTTGCCATATGAAAATCTATGTTAAAAACCTGGTTGATATTATCACTTATTTATCACCCTCTTCATTTACTCCCCCCCACCCCTAGTGTAGCCTCTACCACCAGCAGGAACTGTTAAAAAAAAAAAAAGAAAAGTGTTTTAAATCACAACAAATAATCACCAGCCTGGTCTCAAAGGAAGAAAGCCCAAAGGAGCATAAGCAGTGGTTTTTGTGTTAGGATAAAAAAATGAAACTAAACCACATGCCACAATGGGAATCTCTCTGGGTTTACAATTAGACACTCCCTTTTCAAATAGCCATGAGATATTGGATTTTATTTTTATAATATTAAGGGTAGCCCAGAGAGGGGTAAATAAATAAATAATTTATTTATTTCCTTGAATCTATGTTTTTTTTCATACCTGTCTCTCAGATAGCACCTTTTCTCTTGTGCAAATGTTTCCCTGTCAGCCCCTTTGGCCCAGTTTGGAGTGTGGGCCCCTAATGACCTTTCTGTATGTTTTTTTCTGACTGTCCTCATTACACCTCACCAGTATTCTCTGTGTTCTGCTTCCTGGAAGAACAAGGAATTTGACTTTTGCTTTGGGCCATATCCCAGCTTCCTTAAGCAATTCCCTTCCTCATTCAGAGATAAGAGAGGCTCTGTGTATGAGTCAGTTCTGCCCCTGGTGATGGCTTTCTTAGTTTTAGAAGTTGTGGAATCAAAATTGGATGACAGATGTCAACCAGTCGAACCCCTCATCAGATATCTAAAAAGCTTCTGTAATATCTTTAACTGTAAAGGTTTGATGATCTTGTGACCAGCCTGGAATACACTTCCTCCTTTTATCATCTGACTACCTCCTTCTCACCCTCTGATGCCTTTTGTCATTTCCCACGTCTACCCACATCCTTTCACAGGCTGGGTGTGGTGACCCTCCTCTGTGTTCCCTTGTCCTAATGCCTTGTCCAGGCCCCTATATCCCAACATACCCCACCAAATTTTTGACTTCCAACTGTATGCTCATATATACCTAGTTCATCTTATTACCAGTGCTTGGCAAAGTACTGAGCACTTACTTTATCTTTGTTGAGTAATTATCATTTAATATAATTCAGTATTGGTGTGAATACCTTCAGGGATCTGAGCTCTCTTCTTCTCAAGGATGCTTGTTCTCCTCACAGCTACAAAACCATTCTGTATGCTGAGCTGAAATCTCCCTCTCTACTTGGGGCCACACAAAAATGTAATCTCTTCTGCACATGGCAGTTGGAAAGACATTTTAAGACACTGCCAGATCTCCCTGGAGTCAGGCCAAACATCCTCATTTCCCTTTAACCATGCTTTGTCAGGGTTTAAAGTCTCTTTACCTCTGAGTAACTCTAAACACACTGGTATATGATCACACAATTTAGCAGAGGGGTGGGCGGGCATTTGCTGTACTGCTGGATGTGAATGAATTACTTTAGTCTATTAACTCATCAGCCTTCTAGAATACTCATTTCAGCACGAGAATTAAATTAGATAACGCATGTGCACTGGATGATGCCAAACACAAACTGTGGTCCGAAAAGTTAATCGTGTTTACATGTTCTATGAGAGCTGAGGGCAGGCATTACCTTTCAAGTCTGCTCAGTCACTCTCTTTCCAGCTTTGGAATCAATTGAGATTTGGACTGACTTACGGTAGGTACAGAGGTCACTCTCTGACATAGTTTATACTCTGAAATAATTTTCATGTGTGAAGTTCCACTTATGAAAAATTCAGTGTATAGAAGAACATGTATTCAGAAATGACCTTTCCCTGTATAGCAATGATGAGGGCAAGACCTTTGATGATTATCCCACTCATGCTTTACTTATAACCAAGGACACAGTGTTTCAGTATTTGTTGGGATGCCCAATTCAGTTTGTGGATGAAGAACAATAACATTTCTTTATAGAAAGGTAACTACTCTCTGGTTTCACTCTCCTTGGCTCTGTGCTGTCACTGGTGAAGCCAACTGGCTCGGTCAAAATTCTTTTGGACATGGAATAATTTTTGCCCCATAGGAATTTAATTCTGTGTTCACCTTAAAAAGGTATTCATTGTTCTTATCTTACCATTTCTATCAGAAAATCTTATAAGGTGAAGGAGTTTCAGAAGAGCCCTCAATAAAAGGTTGATGCATTGGAGATGATAATTGTGAGAACTTTTAGCAATGGAATAAAAGGAAACAATGAAGAGAGGGTCAGAGCAAAGGGAGGCTTTAAAGACAGGATAGCCGTAGCTTTAAAAAGAGAAACCGTGAGGGCCTGGACTGATATTTGAGGAGTCACCAAAGCTTTGTGGTTAGAAGAAGATACATGTGAATGACTTCCAGGGAACTAGAGAGGAAGCCAAAATGCACAAATGATTGATATGTTTGATAGTAGGAGCCAAGGAGACAGAATTATTTTTGACGCTGGTCCTTGTAGAGGAGGAGACCCACTGCAAGGTCACAACAGTACAGCCTGCTCCTGGACCTGTGCATGTCCAGAAGCACAGGAGAAAGAAAGGAGAGAAAGAAAATGGTTTAGAAAGTGGATATGGAAGAGCAAAAGTAAGAGAAATACTGAACTTCAGCTGAGTAGCTTGTAGTGAAAATTCTTTTATAAGTTTAAAAAAATTCTTACTGAGAAGCTGTCAGAACTGCCCTCAATTTTCTGCCAGGATTTGTGGCATTGCTGAAGGTAAGTGTGTAGAAGTGTTTACTGAAATGTTCAAAGCTGTGGAAGTTTGAATCTTGCATAATTCAATAAAAATGTGTATTTCAGTGATAACTGAATCAGAAAAAAATACAAAGCAAGCCTGAGAAAGGGTGTGGGGGAACTATGGGCTGCACACCCACTGTGAGTGGATTTGTTAGGTAATAAGTGGGGTGTCCATGCTGATACCCTGTTTCTGGTGGGTCTCTTCTGAGTGGACCATCTATCGTTAACCCCATATCACTTGGAATCACAAATTATCTATGAAAGGACAAACATGACATTATCTCCTTGCTCTTTCCAAAAGAAATAATTTATTTTGGGAGATGCTTTTGTTCTATTAATGACTGGTAAGAACTAAATTTTGATGACTAACTTCAGGCTGCCCCCCATGGCACTTCCTGGGGATTAGCAATTTATCTTTCCACTTTTGTAGCTTTCTTGATCTTTCCCATTTTCCTAGCATTGGGCTCCTTTACCACAGCTTTAACATGAAAGCTTTTTGCTTGTGTCTAGCAGCAAAACTGTCACTTTCTCTAGGAGACATTGAGACTCTGGGATCTGAAGAATCAGATTTGAAGATTGTCCAATATATTCCCCAGCAAGTAATTAATTCCATGGTAAAGCAATCTGGAAAAAACGTTTGGGCTTTGTTTGGCAGCTGAAATCTTAGAATGTTAACATAGTGAATAATTGCGGGCTCCAGAGGCTTCCTATAATGGCAACTTCCATAGTCAAGTCCCATCATACTGACCTCCTCATCTCTTCTTATCCATCTTTAGTTTGGATGTATGGGCCTTTGATGTGCTGGGAGTATTTGAAAAGCTGTTTGAATATAAGAGAATTATTTTGATTAAAATGAAGATATCATCATTTATTATATGACTTTCATCTCTGTGGATCATTGCATCTTGGGACTTGTAGTTTCTGTCAGTTGCTTCTCTCTGTCATAACCAGTATGAGCCCTCTAGCTTCTGATAGTCATGCAAATGAAAATTTGCTTTCAGTATGTAATGGTCAGCTGATGAACCATTTACCAGATTTTTTAAAAGTTTCTTTAATCATTACTTATATTGTTTTTGTTATTATGTTGATGGAGGTGGATGGTGAAATAACTTGAAAATTAAGACTGTTGTTAAAGAAATGATTTATGTTGGCATAGGTGACAATTAATGCATAAACCTAGCCTTCCATTCTACCCCTCTGCCAATGTGTGACTTCCCCAAAACATTAATATTCTGCATTAGATACTGCACTCATGGGAACATGAGAAGAAGCTGCCTCTTAACGTGTAGAAGAATGAAGAGAAGAATACTTTTTTAATTTAAAAAGAACTCATTAAAATGAAGAAAAAATCAATGGCTTCATCTGTTTCTGATGAAGGCAAGTGGAAATCCATATTAAAAACAGCAAAATTTCTAACTTAGTAGATAAAAGTTTGGGGTAAGGCACTCAACTCTCTGATCTCTCCTTCCTAACTACTTAAGATGGTATTTACAGTGCCTTCAGCTTATGGATTTGGTTTGGTTCTTATTTAAACACAAAAAACTCCCTTTACTTCTTAATATTCTCCTGCTTAATGTGCAATAAAGGTTTGAACTGGGGATTCTGAGATGTGTACGGGGACCACTGTCCATGGAAGGAAAGGAGGTGTCCTTTCTGCCAGTGACGGAGCTTGAAGAGGGCGCAAAGTCAAAGAGAACTGGAACATCCTTTCTGATGCCACTTGGCATTTGAAAGCTATGCTTTATTTGATTTGTCTCTCTATTCACCATAATTTCTCCATCAAAAAAAGAGCACCAATTTGAGATCCTGTTTGACCTGAATTTTTCCATGGAAATAATAGATTCCCAATAGGACTTGAGAGATCATCCCATTTAACTGCTTCACTCAACAGAGAAGAAAACCGAGTGCTCACAATCAAAATGTCAGTGGTTGAGGCTGAACCAGCAATGCGAGCTTTCTGCCTTTCAGGACTGGCTTCTAGCCAGAGCCATGCCTCACTTAGGCAGTAGTGGGCTCTCCCAGTGGTACTCTGGGTGAGGGCATTTGGTTATGCATGTTGCTCTGATGGAACTACTGAGGTAGAGATCTTTCAGGAAACATAGGAAGCCAGAAACAGAGACCTTGTTTGGCCAGTAGCTCCACTGGTTTCCCTCGTCCTCTGAAAAGCTAGCTCTACTGGTTGGCAGGCAGAGAATGTGGCCGAAAGGTCAGTGAACATTCAGGATAGATGCCTTTTAATTTTATGGTTTCAGCATGGGAGTCGAGGCAGAGGAGTTTATGCAACATGAAAATGCATACTTCAAAACTTTCTGAAAATACTAACCATAACCTTGAATTTGTTCCAGTTGAGGGGGTATTTCTAAGACAATTTTGAAAAGAGATTGTCCCTTAATTTTAAATTTTATTTCTGTAAGATATCATATATACTTTTTAAGCAAATTCTGTAATTTGCTCTAGTGAAAAGTTAGTCATAAATTTTCAGTACACGTGTAGATAATTAAGATACGATTATATGTGGACTCTCTGCCACGAGTCCTATTTCTTTACATTGAAAATTATTATAAAGCTAATACCAGGAATTTTAAGATTCTGCATAAAGAATCAAATTGGAAGTAGAAGGTCTAGTGAAAAATAAGTAATAAGGTAGATTTTCTCAATGGGAAAAATATTCTCAGGCACTTTTTCTGTGAAAAGAGAGCATTATTTTGACAAAATCAAACAAGAAACAGGCCTTTATGTTAGCAGTGGAAGGAATAAGGGCCTTTTATTTTTTTGCTTCACTTTTCCCTCTAACGACCAATATTAAAAAGAATACCTGATGTTTGTTGGGCATGCATTAGATCCTAGGCAACTCGCCTTACATGTACTTTTATCTCTCATTTAATACCCAGAGTGATGGTATAAGCCATGTACAACTATCATTTCTATTTTATCAAAGAGGAAACAGACTCAGAACACTTAAATGACTGGTCAAGGGAACCGTGGCTAGCAGGTGGTGGTATTTGGGTTTGAACTCAGGCAACCTGACTTTAGAACTTGTCTTTAACTTTTCTTTCTGAGAGAAGTTTCCTAACCCTGCTAACTGGCAGCCATCTAGCACTGTTCAGTGGAACTCTTCAATGACGGAAATGCTCTCTCTCTGCACTGTCCACTATGTTAGCCAGTAGCCAGTGTGGCTTTTGAATACAAGCACTCAAAATGTGACTAGTACAACTGAGGAACTGGGTTTAAAGTCTTTTACTTATTTTTCATTAATTTAAATTTAAATGTAGATAGCCACATGTGACTAGTGGCTCCTGTATTGAAATGTGCTGCAGATCCTGAGCATCTCAGGCTGGCTCTAGATGATTTTCATCTCTGATTGTTTGACTACATGAGCTTAGGAAGTCAAAGATATAAAGTAAAAACAAAAAGAAAAAAGACAGAGAAATACAGAAAGAGGAAGGAAGAGAGGGAAGGAAGGAGGAAGGGAGGGAAGGTTGGAGAAAGGGAAGGAGGAAGGAAAGAGAGGACCCTTATCTTAGGCAGTAGAACGTGGGTCTGTTGGGGTTGCTGATCTGAAGGCCTGCTTGGGGTCTGTATTTGAAGCAATTCAAATTTCACTGCAAAGTTATATTTATTGACATCATATTATAAACGATCTGGTCTACATAGAAATCACCATGCCCAGTTCCTCAGCCTAGTGTGGATTTTCTTTAAAAAGAACATGTTCCAGTGTATGATCTGGAAACTCTGACTTAAAAAATTCATTTAAAATGGTTTGATATTGCAGCTCAAATGTTTAAAAATCTCCCTGAAATAAATTATCCATGTCTCACTTAGGAATCCCTTGTTCTATATAAACTTTATTCAATTATTTCTTTTATAGCCAGAAAAGATCTCAGGGGTTAACCACTCTAGCACTGTCATCAGTAAGCAAAGTAAAACCTAAGGCTGCCCAGCCAGACTCAGCCCCACTCCGAGCCTAACATTTTCTGGGCTTCCTGGAACAATCTTTGAACACTAATTTTGGTAGGCCACACCTAGGGTTCCATAATATCTATTGTGTGACTCCCAGATGAAGTTTACCTAGGAATTTTTCAGTCGGTAGTCTTCCCCAATAGTTGACACTCTTCCCTGGTGCCTCTGGGCTTCAATTACGCACCTGAGGTATGAGAAAAACCACAGACCAAAAGAGGATAGAGGTTTCCTGATACAATCTCTAGGATGAAATGTTTTCTCCATTTTGTGTGCAGTTTGGCAATAGCTCTTTGTAAAACTTCAGGTCAGTATTGAAAAACAGTGAAAACAAACTTTTTGGAGAGCAGGCGTGGCAACTTGTCACTGAGACCCCGTGACTGTAAGAAGCTAGAAAATTGTTATTAGGAGGAGAAAAAAGCCCTCTAGCATTCCCTTCAATGGGGGCCTATTGTGAGTTTTAATGGAAAGCACCATCCTGGTTAGGACTTAAACTACTTTAAATTCTGGGTACTATAATGCACTCAGGAGAAACATAAAATTAGAGTAATTTAAGGAGATTTTTTTAAAAAAGTAACCAGGGATTATATAATTTAAGGATTTTGAATTGCTTTCACACCATTACCTAATTAGTCTGTAAATTTCTCTGTGAGGAAGGTTTGCAAGCTGGATGTGTACTGAACTGAGGCTTTAGATTTCAGATACGTCAGTGCAGAAGAAAGAGGAGAATCAGAGAATCTGGCAGAAACTTTGATGATGTATGAGGTGGGAGGGGCTGGGGGCTGCAGTTAGAGCAAGAGGGGATGTTGGAATAAATATTTGGGGGGATGTTTAATGTTATATTTAGTAGGGTTTGATTGGAAGGCATAAGTAGAGGCAATTAGAACATGAATGTAGGTATTGAGGGGCCAGGAAGCTCAGAGGGGTTTTTCTCCTAAAATTCCAAAGTTACTTTTGTGTTTTGTCTTCCACTGAAATGCCTTCAGGGCATCCGCCTGGCCTCTCTCACATCCCCTGGAGCACAACACTCAGGATTAGGCAACAGGCATTTGTTGGGTGACTGCTCTGTTCAGAAACTGAAATAGTAAAACCTATGTAGGTTATTTTTTACCAAGGAAATAGGAATTTTGAAATGAGAGAAGTTGCAAAGGGAGGAAAGAAGAAGGGAATAGGGAAGGTTGGGTCTGGGGGAGTGATCTCTGAAGGGATGGTGGGGAATACTGTCAGGAGGTAAGAGCATTCAAGGTTCAAAATGGAGGGTGCTTAGGTGTTTCTCACAAATAAGAAGTCAACTATGAATTCAGAGACAGAGCCTAGAACTATGACTGTGAGGCTTTGCTGATACAGTGGGTAATATCTCACGTGGTGGGTGACAGACAGTGGATTGACTCAGATGGAGAATCCTGTTGGCAGAGGCATTAAGAGGATGAGAGGAAGCAAAGTTAAAGGAAGCCTCAAGATAAGGAAGGGAGCTGTTTTTGCCAGCCTCTGTTGGCATCTGAACACCCTCATCCCTTGATAGACTATGGTGGTCGGCTGACTGTGGTAGCCCTTCCCCACTAATCCTCACTGCCTCCCAGTTCCTGTCTGTACCTCTGCTTTGCAGCTGGTTTGAGAGCCACTGCCCTCTCCCTCTACAGTCTTCTTATTTCACATTTTCTTCTTTTGTCCCTGGATTAAAATCAAACTCAATCTTCCTCTTCCTACCATAACTTTCCTTCTTTTTGTTCCTTTGGAAGTTGTCAGATTTGTTGGGATCATTTTTCTCCAGAGAATGAGAATGTAAATGAACAGTTGTATTTTTTTCAAGCATCACCCCAACAAAATTGTGTCAGTGTATTATGTATTAAAAATAAACACTTGTTAATACACAAGTGAAGAGATTGGATGTTGGAGTAAGGCCACTCGGTTCAGGCCCTGACTCCCACATGTCCTGGCCTCAGTCCCTTCAGCTCCAGCCAAGTACACAGATGACAGTGCCGGCTTCCTGTGGTCACTGTAAGAGGTAAAGGAGACCTTCTATTTGAAGCACTTAGTGCAGTGCCTGCATTATTCTTTTTTTAATCATTGTTATCATCATCATCATCATCTTTGTGTTAGGGCCTTGGGCTCAGAGTATGAGAGGGTGCTCTGTTTCCAGATAGATCTATGGCTAAATATCTTAGTATTTTTGAATCTAATTTTCCTATTTTTCCAATGGAAGTTACATCATCCATTTCTTCTCCACGTTGAAGAAGTGCTATGAGAATACCTGATACAATAGATACTAGGACGCTGAAACTTTGGGAGGAATAATACAAAAGATTTTGGAGTCAAATGTCCTTGATATTTTAAAACTTGAACCACTTTTATGGGAAGATGAGAGAGTCCCTTTCACTGGCATCATAATCAGAAAAAGGGGCAAAAATGGAGCCTTTGAAGTAATGTGACCACCAGGACAGGACGTCCAGAGAGGAATGAGTCTCAGGCCAAGGCTTCCTTTTCCAGGACTCACTGCATGAGGGCTTTGCCTGCCTGCCCAGGCACATTAGGAGATGAATATGACCTTTAGGGATAAAGTTAATTGAAGTAGGAAAGAGTGTTTCACTGAAAGTTTATATTAATGGACAGTAAGAAAAATAAAAGATTATAAGGAGAGAGCAGTGCTCTTGTTATTGGAATAATTCAGTTATGACCTAAGATAAATAGTAGACAGAATTTCTGTGCCACAAGATTCCTACATATAGCTTCAAGGAGTGCATCTCCATGGCACTTTCTGAATCTAATGGCACCACAGCCTCCACCAAAGTTGGAGAATGAGTTGGCATTAACGGACGCCACCAGGTAGAGGTATGCTGTGAAACAGATGGAGAAAAAATTGCTGGGATTCATGGAGTGTTGACTGGTTTTCTGTCTAATGTTCCTTCCTGTTCCCTGCCCCATAGTTTCTGTTTTTTCCTGTATAGTTTCTCTCTTTTTACTATGTAGATGAAATAGACTCATTCCTCCTGATCCCATCCCCAACCGTAGGCACCTTGGGTGCATTTTTTGAAAAAATACCATTTTCTGTCTTCTCCTCCCTTCAAACCTGAAATTTTTAAAAAAGATCCGCCCCCCCGCCCCACACACAAAAAAAGAGAATCTTCCTCATGACCACTCTCCTGCTTCTCTCTGGTGTCTCCTTATCATAACAGGTTTGGCCAGCTATTTAAGGTACTTGAATACAGTGGGAGAAATATCTGTGTTCCCACACTACAGGTAGTTTCATGAGTGGAAAATTTAGCAGGCAAAGACACCATGTCTTCTTCCCAGGCTGGTTCTCCTGCTCCCTTTGACCTGGTTCTGGTATTCCGAGTCATTCCTTGCTTATCAGCCCTCATGCTACCCTCCCAGTCAGGTTGCAGATGGAAACAGTCGCCTGAGCCAAGAATGAGTGGTTGCATCTTCCTCAGGATTCTTGCCCAACAAGTTTTTATCAAATCTTTACTCTGCAGGCCCTTCTTGTTGTTGGAAAAAATATCTCCCTAAGGTGCTGTTTGCTGTTCTCTGACTTGCTTTTGGTCATTTTTGCATTCCTTTTGACTGTGCCTGCAATTCCACAATGTCTATCACATCAGCTGTTGTCTTCTCTTGCTGTTTCAAGGTCTTCTCAAACTGGAACTTTTCTTTTATTGCACGTAGTCAGTTTGACTGTGGACATGAGCTTGAACACGAGCTTGTGGAGATGGGTGACCACTGTGTGGCCCAAAATGGATGAATATCTTGGAGAAGAAAAAGACTGTTAATTTTTTTTAGGATCTTTGTTGTGTTTGCATCCCTGAATAGGGCAGCCCAAAGTAAGAGCTGAATTTATAATTTTTGAGTGGAAAGCCTGTTTTCTCTCCCTTTCTATCCTTCCTCACTCCATTTACCATGTTATATCTGAGGCCAATCCTTTCTGTTTCTTTTGTTTTCTCTATTTTCAGGGCCTGACACAGTACCTGGTACATACTATGCACTCAAGTGTTTGTTGAATGAATACATGAATAACTTGTCCCTGAAATCAGCTTGCCAGACCTCAGGGATGGCCCCTGGGGATCATGTTCATTTTTCTTAGTAGGAATATTAGCATATGTAAGACCTTCATTTACATATCAGCCTTTTGATAGGATAGGTCACTCTGGGAGAAGTTGGATGTGTGCTCAGATTCCTACGCCCAGATCCCCAGTGTAAACCTGTCTTAAAATCTGTCAAGGGGACACTCAAGATTTCACCTTGTGGTGTACATGGTTGGCTTCTCAGGTAATGCTGAAGACAGTCGCCACACATTCCTGAGTGAGGATGAAGTGAGAGCCTTGTCCATGATGGATGGCCTGTCAGAGGCTGGTGGCACTGATTTGCCATGATGAATTTGTTTTAGTTGTTGGAAAGCGAGTAATCACAGTCTTGCTGTGGTGTCATGGGATCACCCTTCTCAGTCCCTGAAAAGGGGGTTCGGTGTTCACATGTAAATCCTTTATGCAGTTTGCTGTACCTCTCTTCTGGCAGGAGTGGCCCTGGGGGGAACCATCTTCCAGTAATCCCCAGAATAGCTGCCTTCTGTTGGATCAATTGCCTTCACTGTTCCAATTAAATAAGAGACTTTAAACATTTTTTTTCTTAAGAGCTACTACATTAGTCAATTATTCTTCACCTGTAATAGGATGCTACAGTGCTGGGGTGACATCATTCTGACCTATAATTAGTAATGGAGCATATGAAATTTGTAATAGCTTTTTGGTATCCTTGAGGATGAAAGGTATTTCATAAATATAAGCCATGATTATTTTTTGACAGCTAAATATAAAACTTCCACTAAACACTACTTACCATTGTTGCTTTAAAGATATTAATTGGGTCTTTTCACTATACAATGCAATTATAAGTCTAATTCAAAATAATTGGTCAACATAGAGGAGAAAATATACCTAAAACAGCTGGTAAGCAAAACATTAAGAAAGTTAAGGCTCCACTAGTTAAAAGTTTACTTTAGCTGGAAAGAGCCCATCAACCAACTCTATCTTGATGGGTAAACATTTGCATGAGAGTGAGATCCAAGCAATCCTATAATTAATCCTGAATACAATGGTTGATAAGGGTGACAAACTTTGAGAGTTGGCTTATACATTTATGCCTACCTGAGCTTTCCATCAAAAATCTTTTCTCTGGCTTTGCAAACGCTATTTTAACATTATTTCCATGGAATAAATCAAATGCGTCAACCACCCGGCCTCTTGTTGGGGGGAAAAGAGGTTTCAGCTTTAGAAAACACTTGTGTTGTTGTTGTTGTTGTCATGGTAGGCTCTGGGACTAACAAAGCTCAGTGAAAAAAAATTTTTTTTGAAAGAAAGGAGAAAAAAAGGGGAAAATGCGAGCTGGAGATTGTGGCAAGCTTTACAAATTGGCACAGCCTTATCAACAGCATTTCATGGTTTTCTGGAATCCTTTCAAAGGAGAATATTCTTTGTAAGAGACGGTTTAAGCTTTTTATTATTTAAAGCTATATTTGCGAGTTTATGAAAATTGCTTTTTAGTTTCCCAGACTCTTGAAGCATCGACACCAGTGTTTGCTTCTTGCGAATGTTGTTTCTTGCTGATGTGACTTGCTGTGGATGTTAGCGTTGCATTTTCCTTTCTCTGACTTCTGTAGGCCTTTTTTTCTCATTCCTGCTATATTAGAAGGTCATTAGGTATGTCACTCAGGGCTTCTACCGAATTTCCCTCTTCATTTAAGTACCAACTGGATGGCCACCCCTTAAGGCCAGGCACAAATTTCTGTCCTGTAAGGCAGGGGATTAGATATTCTTTTATGCTTCTAAGAGACCACACAAAGCCATCAACACCCCCTTTCTTTCCTCTGACTGAGGACCATGTCTCTCATAGATTGTTTTCAGTCCTGCTATTATTTTGATGCCCACATCACAAATCCTGTTAAAGAATATAATTAAAGTGAACAATCTTTCTGATTTTAAAAAAGAACCAAAACAAAACTCTAGCCCCAGTCAATTATTCATTTATGAAAACAGTATTTGACAATGCAAAATTCTCTCACCAAGGAGTTTAGGAACCTTGCTGGTTCTTAGGGTAGGATTGTACCAGGAGAGTCATATATATGTTTTTGTTCCTAAAGACAGGAAGTCATTATCAAGAATGCTCAAATTTTAAATGTTTGTTTGGTTTTCAGGCTCACCAGAGTTCTAAATGGGTGGCTGGTGTGGCTCAGTGGGTTGAACACTGACCTGCAAACCAAGAGGTCTGCTGGTTCGATTTCCAGGCAGGCCCTGTGCTTGGGTTGCAGACCATGTGGGGGCCTGTGAGAGGCAACCAATCAATGTGCCTCACATCAATGTTTCTCTCCCTCCCTTTCTTCTTCCGTTCCCGTCTCTCTCTGGAAATAAATAAATAAATACTTAATTAAATAAATAGATGTACAAAACACACACACACAAAGGGTGGATGATAATTGATTTTTATGGAAGTCTTTAAAAGGACGGGGTATGCAGTAGAAAAGGGTGATGTTTAGGTTCTAGCTCTGCTGTTAACAGGTTGGGAGACCTTGAGTAAAACATTTAATATTGACAAGATGTCATTCTCCCCAATCTATAGATATCATTCCTGAAGAGCTAGTGAATAAATAGATTGCATTAGCCTCCTATATGTGTGTGTGTGAGTGTGTGTGAGATTTGTCAAGTAACACATGTTTGGGGGCATTGTGTGGTAACACTGCAGCTACAAAAGGAGGGTGAATGAAAGCGGAGCGTGTTTTAGGAATGGCTGAAAAGTAGTGACTCAGAGAGGGGAAGGTTAAGTTAAAAATCAAAAGGGAAGAAAGTGTGGTATAAATTGCAGCCTTTCTAATAGGAGAGAGTCTGGTGCATCAGAAATGATGTTTTTGAAAAAAATGGAAGTATTTGGTAAATATGGCATTAGGATGGATGTGTGTGCCAATGAGCAAACTTTCTTTAATTATGAAAGAAATTAGTTACTTTTTAATTACTTAGAAAGTGATTATATTGAAGCGTTGCCCGACGCCCCCTCTCCTCTTGGGTTGCTTGAGCAATTTCCTGTGATCAAGAACATATTCACAGAGAATAGTTTCTTTAAAAACAAAACTCAGTCTCAGAAGAACGAAATTCCTGTTCCTCTCTTGCATGACAAATATCCATTTCAGGGAATGAGAGTCTTGCCTGGACCTCCTCTTCAATGTTGTGATGAAAAGTGAATTTCAATATTTGTGTAAAGCTCTCAGGAAGGCCAGAAATGTGATTAATAATATTTACGAGTTGTTTCAGCTTTTGTTTCAATTTCTAAGCAGGGCCGGTTGAGATATCTACTGACTTCATTGCAACCCAAAATGCTAAAAAAACTTGTTAGAGATTCTGGAAATAGAGAACATGTATTAGGAAGCATTGCTTTTGTGACTTTCAAACCAGAACAGAAAAATCAGCCCTTTAGATATATATGTATGTACCATACAGGCAAATTATTGCAAACACATGGTAATATACCCCATCTTAAAGTTCTGTGCCATGAATTGCTGTTCACAGGTCTTGCGGCTTATGTATTTTTTCCAGTCTCCACAGCTTTCTCCCATAAACTGTCAGATGAATGACCTTCTGAAGTCATCCTAAAATTTCAGCCCCACCTACTCTCTAACATTGCATCGCCTGGGGGAAGAGGGGCTTTATCCTAAGACAATGAGGTTATAAAATGTCAAAGGCAATTCCTTGAAAATTCCAAGGAGGTCTTCTCCCGTGGATGGAACAGGAATGTAGGAGCCCAGCAGGTAAATCAGAAACTACCCAATTAGCTCCTTAAATATTTTGGGACTGAGGCTTGACCCTTAAGAGGCACCATCCCAGTGGAGGTATTTTGGCCATTTGATATTCATGAGACTGGGAAGGTTTAAGAGGAGCTAAGGACTCCATACAAGGGGTTTGGCTTTCTAATGTAAACAGCATTATCATTTGGAAATCAATTAGCTCCTTGCAGGAAAGGAACCAGAAGACCAGGGCCTTCTGAACTACTATTGTGAGCAGGGGCTATTTGCTTTAATTAAGAGGAGACAGAGTGGATTATTGTCTCAAACTAAGGAGTTGGGAAGAGTCAGAAAATTACACTTTACCCTGGTGAACAACAAAGCCTAAGCAAGAGACAGGCGCTGCACCAGGCTGGTCTAAAGCAAATTAGCTTCCAATCTGGAAAGTTTCTGAATAAGGAGGCCAGCACCAAACAATTGGAAAAAATACAAAGCAGAGGACCTTCTGAAGTATTAAGCAGTCCTTAAGACCTGTGTGTCCTTAGCAGGAAGATCTGTGTGACAAGTATCTTCTTTTGCTATTTATTTGCCAGAGATTTGGAATTCATTGTAAAAAATTATGTTAAATTGAATCTTCATCATAAAAATGTGAGTAGCATTATGTGAAATCATTGCAGTATCACCTGAATGAAAAAAAAATAAAACATTTCTTGATTGATTAAAAAAAGTTTGGTAACTAGTATTCTACAGATGGCATCTGCTTAGGTGTCCACAATCCTTTCTCCTCTGGGCCTTTATGTCAAACCAAGCCACTGGAAAGAGTTGCAGTTACCTTTCTCATCCATCTATCTATCCATTAATCCACCTAATAAATAAACATTAAGTGCTAACTACGTGTCATAGCCCTGGATTCTGGGAGGTCCTTAAGAATAAGGTGTAATAGTTTTTTGGGGAGAGAGACTTATAAATATAATAAAAGCATTGTGGCAACGTCAGATTACTCTAAAAGTTTCTAAATGCTAGCTTTCATTTTCCACAGTACTTACTTTGCTGCCAAGTAGTTACAGTTCACAAATCATAAATGGGCCACGTTTTGAGAAGCACTAGCCAGAAGATCTCTCATTGTCTCTTAGGTTATGTACCTGGGCCCTTGGCTATTGTTTTGCAATTGTCTTATTAGAAGTGACAGAGACTTCATTATTATACACTTCCCCTTCTCCCCTATCACCACCAGATCGGGGTGTTCTTAGACATGTAGGTTACATGACAGTCAAGAATAAGACAGTGACCGCTGGAAAGGTGCTCTTCATCTACAATATGCTTGTTTCTAAGAAATAAGGATGAGGATTCATTTTCCTTTAAGAAAAACACTAGATTAATATTATTCTAGTCATATCCAAGAGAAGTCAGTCATCCTTTTCAAAGTTAATCACAGCCTTCCTCCAGCATCTCAAAGCTCTCAGGACAGATTTTGCTTTTGCAGTTACTGCAATATCAAAATATAGATTTTATTTCTCTGTTTTTATAACTATGGACTTGTATTCTTATGTATCTGTACCTTTTCACATTCATTTTGTTTTGTTAGCAGGAAGATGTGCAGAAAACAATAGGGTCAAAAACAGGTGCCCCCAAACATGTATCAGTTGACATTAACATTTTGATACTCTTTAACCCAATAATTACCACTTTGGGACTGCACTCTAACAATATATCTGGGAAAAATCCCTAAACGATGAAGCTATTAATTGAACTATCACTTGAAAATAATAATAAAGAAATGAAAACAACATGAAAATACAACTCTGTGGAAATGACTAAGTCAAGTGGAGTCCATATACACAATAGGATAATACATAACAATTGAATATGATTACAGAAACTATGTGGAATGCACACATGTTTATATAAATCTTAAGTGAAAAAGTGTAATTCAGCATAATGCTTTAGCAGAATACATGTGTTGGTCCTTGGTCTCACTGTGCTGTCATTTTCCCTGCTCTTCTCTGAGTGACATAGGGTGTTGACCCCCACAGGTTTCCCTATCAGCTAATTTCCATCTAGATTCCATCAGTGCGGGCATGGCAGGAGACTGGAGGGTGGGAGGGAGGGAGAAGCCTTTCTCTTCCCTTTCTGTGTAGCTATGGCAGCAGTATCTCTGTGATTCCTGCTCCCTCTCATGGATACACCCCTATGGTTCCACCTTCTGCTTGGTGACCAAGACCAGTCCATCTGGTAACATTGCCTCCTGCCTTGTTTTTCCAACCTGAGGATGAAAGCAGTTGCCTTACTGTCTTCTGTTTGGATTTTTAGCTCTGCCATCATTTAAATAAAATCTTGGTATTATTTTCAGTGTATTTTAAATATAATGAGTGGTTGCCTTCCTGCCTTCCTTCTTTTTTTCTTCCTTCTTTATTTTCTCCTTCCTTCCTTCCTTCCGTTTTATTTGGATCTAAAAATATACATGTGGTTTGGAGTCTGGTAGGGCTATTTGGGAGGGGCTTCCTAGATGGCAAAGTTGCAGTTGGGGACCACCATTTGGGAGAGTAGGGTTAAGAGACTACTCTGAGCTTTGGAACTGGAAAAGAACAAAACATACTTAATGATATATGTCTTCTGTTCCTCCTCTAGGACAAAAATTATGTGCAAGAATGTGGTGGGCAATGAGATTGATAGTTGGGATCAGGAGGGCTGGTGGATCTGTATAATTCTATAGCATGTATGCATGGTGGCCAGCCACCAAGATGGTGATTCCTAGTATGCGATTCCTAGTATCACATGTCCTTATGTGGTATTAAATAGGGCTGACTGGATAGCCTGAAAGACATTGTAAAAATGTCAGTGTGTGACTTCTGAAACTAGGCATCAAAAATACTATGCCTTCTGCTTTGCTCTCTCTTGGATCACTTGCTTTGGGGGAAAGCAAATGGTCCAAGGAGCTGCAACGCCAAGATGCCATTGTCCTCCAAGCAGCAGGTATGTGAGGGAGCCACTTTGGAAGTGTATCTTCCTGCCCCAGTCCAGCCTTCAGATGATGCAGCCTTGACAAACAGATTGGCTACAATCTCCTGAGAACCCTGAGCCAGAACTACTCAGTTAAGTTGCTTTCTGGATTTCTGATCACAGACAATGTGGGAGATAATATATGTTCATGGCTGTTTTAAGTCACAAAGTTTTGGGGTAATACGGTAAGCAGCAATGGAAAACTAGTACATATTCCACCCACTTGATGTGCAATTCAGATATTGCAACTCAGGTGTCACATAAACAACAGGTTTTATCCTCCTTTCCTCCATGTAACATGTGCTACCTTTTAAAACATATTGTACCTCTCGTTAAGTGGTTTAAATATACAGTATCTTAGGGAAGTTCCTTTCTCATCCCCAAATTTCCTCCTATAAAGTAAGTCCTGGGAGTACCAATCATCTAAGATTAATTGCTTAAATGAAAGATCTATTTCAAACTTCTTCCATTTAAAATGTTAACCTTTCTACAGCTGAAGGTTACACTAATCTTCAGATTTTTCAGAGATATTACTGATTCACTCTGGCTACCGAATGCTTTAATTTCACTCACAGCATCATTAAGACTGGGTGGAAGCAGGATTGACTCTGAATCAGAAAACAGCTCCCAGTATTCACAAAAACCATTCGGAGGTGTGGGAAAGACTGTTCAGGGCTGACAAGCAAGCGTTTTCTCATGCACCATCAATGCCGAGTTTCTTTTGATTAACTACTTGTCTATTTCCTCTTAATCCCAACAACAGCTTCCCCTGCTCATCTCTCCTGCTGTCCCCATTGGAAAATCCATCCCCACAACCTTTCCCAGCCTTTTATCTGCCCCTGGAGAGTCAGGGAAGCCAATGGGAGCATTGTTCGTGCAGCAACTGTGCTGTCCTTCAGTGTACAGAAGCGTGGTGGGCGGCACCGACTGCGGGAGCCTGTGAGAAGGGGAAGCCGTAGGTATTGTGTCTCCTGCCACAGGTTAGTGGCTGCCCCTCCCTCCGGAGGCTTGGCTTGGGATCGCTTCTGTTTGCAGTACTATGTGTAACCTTGGCATGCAATCAGCAGAGAAAATATTCATTATTGCCTAACTGTCTGCTGAAGACAATTTCAATTATTCTGGCATTTCAATGGATGAAGAAGCCCTTTAGGCTGGCCCAGGAGATTAGACTTAAAGGCTCTGTAAATTAGGAAAGTTACAATCAGTATATTATCTGGCAGGCAGCTGTGGAATACACCACAGCAGGCAAAGAGAGACAAATTGCTATATTCCGGTTGTGGTTTTGATATATCAATTTACAAGTTTAACAAACACATTTGTGAAAGAATGATTTTGCATTTCTTAAATCACTTTTAACTGCCTGCACTGGAAGTTCCTGAACCTGTAACTTGAATAGCTGGCTGGCATTGGTGACGTTTTGTTTTAAAGCCCAATTTCAGCCAGGGAAAAATATGGCTGAGGACACAGCTTGGGAATTAATCTTTCCTAAAGTTATTCAAATAATATAATATATGGTAGTTAATCAGAAAATTCCATTTGCAGAAATGTGAATAATGTTCTGTATAAAGACTTTTTCTTTAATGGAATGTTTTTCATGTCTTTTTTTAGATTCATTCTGTTATGATAATTATATCTATATATTTAACATATATTATTTCTCCACAACAGTCTGATGGGATGTTTGAAAATAAAAATAATTACCATAATAACAAATAACAATACAAACAATCGCATAAGTGAGGTCTATTTGTAAATAACTTTTTCATAATTCTTCAAGTTTTTTCTAGACATTTTGGATATCTTAGAACTTACATATCATTTAGACAATAGATTTTTTACATTGGTAAAGATACCTTTTTAAAAAATACCTTTTTAACACTGATTAATGCTTGTAGCTATGCCTGAAATAAAATTAAATATTCCTGGGCAAGTTAAAGATATTTTTCTTTTTCAGATTTTAAGAAAAATTGATTTTCTTCTTGTTAATGGGAAAATTATTTCATTTATTGAGCTAGGTGGTTAAAGTGAAAAGATTTTAAATTTAAATGTGCTCAAGTCTGTTATAAAACAAATCAAGAAACTTGATTTAATAAATGAATAGTAAAATATAGATAGTTTCAAGAAAGCTTCGTAAACAGCATGTGGCTTCATTAGCCCCCCAGTAACTTCTCTTTTCTACTGCTCATTTATAAAATTCGGAGCAAGTACATGAAACTCCAGAGGAAGCTTCTTCACTTTGGGAATGTTTACATTTATTGGGTAAAGCAGGTGGACTGATTTGGATATCTCCTTATTTTTAGTTTATTTAAATAGGTTGTTAAAATTTTAACTTAAAAAATTATACTGGGTATTTGTTTGAAGAAAAAGGATTGCATTTAAGTAACACGTCTCCAAATAGCATTTGACTGCTGCCTTCTCTCTCCTGTTGGATTCAACAGCACTTCTATGACTGTCTCTGTGCACCTTGTCAGAAAGGGGTTTATCAATCAATAACATGGAATTCATTTTTTTCTCCTTGTTTACAGAAATGGATTACCCACTAGGGACTGTTCTTGTCTTGTACAATGCCCAGGAAGTGCCCTTCATTACAAACACTGAAGTTTGACTGTGGCCTTTGCAATACATTGTGCTGATGTTTTTCTCATGGGAACTGTTGGGCTAGTTCAGGCAAGCATCTGCAATTCTTAAACGGCCAGTTTCAGACTGGAGAATTTAAGAGACAACCAAATAGAGTTTTAATGCCCTGGAAGATAATAATGAAAGACATTTATGGAAAAGAAAAAAAAAAGAAAAAAGAAAAACCAACCTCTAGTTAGTTTGAAAGCCAGGCCCACACTCTGCATTTTGACAGCAGATTGATGGCTAGCTTGACTAATCCTGGTTTACTTTCTGATTTGGATTTGTCTCACTGGTCCAGTGAAATCGTGAGGGCTTCCTCCAATCTGGTTAATGTTCAGAACCAATGTTTGAGTTTTAGACTAATTATGGGCCAACCACTGACATTTTTTTCTATAATGTGAAGACTGGTGCCAGCAGAAACACAGTAAGATTTAACATAAAAGCAAGATAAAACAATTAAAGTGGAAGAATATTTGATTAAGTGGATTGCTGATTTATAGTGGGGTAAATTGAAATTGAAAGCAGAGTGAACTTTTTATGGCAATCATATATTACGTTCATTATCAGAGACTCTGGGTTCTTTGTGCTTTTATGATTTAAAAAGAAGTAAACCAGTTTAAGGGGAGTATTCCTGGCAGGCATCATTTTTGTCTTCTCTTAAGTTATGGTTTCTTTTCATTGCAAAAGTTAAATACAGCATATTTAAATAAACTCATTGCAAAACATGCAGTCAACATCTGAATAGACAAAAAAGTGGAGTAACAAGGCTGCATGTGGCAAAACACACACAGATGCTCTTGCTTTGGTGACAGAGCTTGACATACATTTCAATCACCATTTATTTGGTATTTGCAAAAACTAGCCATAGCAACATCCTTAAAGGGTCTAGGGCCTGGTGTCTAGAGGAGCAGAACACCATGAGATTCAGTATCAGACCTGGGGAAATTAGGCAACAGCTAGGTTCCACATGCCTCTTCTTGTCTCCTGACTAGCTCTGCTGCATGGGCCTCCTTGCCTTGGAAATTGTTTGTGAAGCTTGCTTTAGCAGGTGCTTGCAGTGTGCTCCTCCTGCCATCCCATCCACAAAAATATCTGGCCCTTTCTTTATGTCAACCCAAATCACTTTTTGCAGCAGTGGTGTTGGTGTTGCATCAGAAAAGGGAGCACTGTAGTCTACCAACAAACTGAGAGGGACAGGTCAGCACAGGTGAGGTACAAGGAAGAGCAGAGACTGGGGATTTGAGAAATTCAAAGAGCTATTTAGAGAGGAAAAGAAAACAGCCAGTACTTTGTTTTGTCTTCCTGTGGAGTATTGTGGAGGGAAGATGGGGAGATGTCTACAGGAAAGAAGATGACCCTGAGCCATATACATCGATTGTGGGAAGTATTTATCAACAGCACACCTTCCACTTCACAAGATGATATCCTTACACAGGGCTCACAGGGACAGAAGAAGCCAAGAAGAAAAGTGTTGCCTGCATCAAGGGAATATGCAGCGCACCAAGTTGTTTTATTATAGCTTTGATTCTTAGATGACACATCTAAATTGTGTATATTCATTTTACCAAAATCTTATGTTACTGCTATTTTTAAATTGTCTGTATATGAAGAGGTCACTAAAACAACTAAGGACTCCAAGAAAGAACCTGAGTTTAGTTCTGGTCCTGATACTATTCTCCAGCTGTGTGGCCCTGGTGAGACCTGCTTCTCTGGCCCCTGGCTTCCTGTGTGAAAAAGGTGGGGATAGATGGGATGACAGCTAAGTCTCTTTCAGGTTCTGACAGGCTATGGCTCTGTAACTGTTATTTAAAGTCTGGGAAAGAAGGTTCACACTGTCAGCTACAACTAGGTTTTGAATGTCCGGATCCCTTAAGAAAGCTGGATGGGCAGTTAAGTCAAAGCAAGGGAATATACTTTCTACTTTTCAAAGGAAGCAGTTGTTGAAATTCTTGTAGCCAAGGCACAAACAGATACACAATGGAGATCTCAGTTTTGTTGTTTTTGTCAAAAGAGGGAGTAACAAACTGACTTCAATTTTGTCAGCATACTTGTCGTTGCCAAGCATCCTCACCACGGAGTTAAGGGATACTTGGTGCCATCTGTTCATCTTTTCAGAGGCACGCTTTTGTATGGCCATTCTGTGACATTTCTCCCCCTTGGTACCTTTGCTCAGGACATCTGCTTTCAAGTCATTCTAAACCAGAGCACTGATTCAGAGATGAGGCATCAAAAAGAATGGGACAGAAGTGGAGAGTTCTGATGGTGAGGGGAGCACTGGGAAAAGAAGATTGGCATAGACTGTGTTTATGTAATTAATAATTCCATAATTTACCCATAAAGATGCTTTTTTTCTGAAACAATTTTTGCTTTGATACTATTGGACCATGAACATTTTTAAGCTTATGGAATCCAATCCTTAATCACATACCTTCGCATTGCTAATTGTCTTAACAATGAAATATGCAATGTACTTGTTAGCGGGTGCTGGCTTAACTATTTTAATAAATCCATCCATTTCATTAGCACATGGCCAGCTACACTCCCATTCTCTGAGTGGCGCTGCATGGTTTTCAGAGATGGTGGTAGAGACAACTTACCCACATGTCCTCTGAGGAGCTATGCTCCTGGGGCTAGTCATTTCACCTCTATCAGTAGGTAAAACTGAGGGGTAGGATTTTATGACACTACAGTGAGGACAGAATGAGGTGATGAATGGGAGGGAACTTTCTAAATTATAATTTGTAATGCACAAATGCTGTAGAGATATTTTTTAGTCAGGTTTCTGGAAGAGGTGCTTACCAAGCAAAGTGAAGACACAAAGAGAGAGGAAGTCCTAGGAATGGGGGAAGAGGCACTCACCCCAGAGAGAGGTGAAGGCATTTCCCAGGGGATTTGCCAAATGGAGATGCCAGAATAGCTTCTAGATTGGATCAGAAAGGCTGAGGGCCCCAGGAGAAAAGTATCTAAGAAAATGAAATTCGTATGTGTTTGAAGATTATGTGAGAAATTTTGGAATTCTCCAGGGTAGTTCAAGATTTAGTGATGGGCTCATAGAAAACTAAGCAACTGAAAAACAATGCAATCATTAACTTCAGGAAAAAGGAGAACTTGAAAGAACATGCAAATGTACTCCTTCCCCGTAGCTCAGCTTTGAAAAATTTTGCATAAACATAAGACAACTAAATTCTGACCTAATCTAAATTACAATGTGACTTCTTTGGAAGGACAAGGGAAGGAAAGTAGGTAGACTTGGGAGGGGAAATCCTCTCAGAATAGTAAGGCAAAACAGGTCATGACTAAACAGGAAAAATGAAGAAATTAAGATGTCTTATTTATGAACATGAAGATAAATACCAGAAATAACAGAAAAAGAATTGCAAAATTTTAAGTGATTTGCTCCAAGAAATAAAGCAGTCATTAGAGGGTTGTGGCAAAGGATGCTGTTTATTTTTTTAGGACTTGTAGTAATATTTAAGTTTTAAAACAATGTGCCTATACTACTGTGATAAAGCATTATGAATGTTTGAAATCTATTGGATGCAAGGATAATACCCTAAGGAAATCATAATTTAGTTTTAGCAACTGTGAATCCATAGGGAGAGAGATCCAAGCTGTGATGTAATGCCTTGGAGAATCCAGAAGACGAGGAACTCTGTACTCATTTTCAGTTATTAAGGTTTGTTTCTTGGAGGATACCACAACACATCAATGGCATCGTCAGGACACTTGCCTGGAATCTTACATCCACTTTTCCTCGTTAAGTCAGATAACTGCAGCCCTTGCTCCTCTTCCTATGCCTATGAGCTTAATCTGCAAAAAATAAATTTTGTTCCAGAAAACCTATCCAATTCTTCTTTTTTTTAAGCCCCAATAATGCTGTATATGAAACATTGGGGTAAATGCAACATCCTTTGAAGTTCAGCTCCATCAGGTTAGCTTGTGCTTTTGTTCACAGGACTAATACAATATATGGCACATAGTAACTGCTCAGTAAAAATATACAGAATGAATAAATAAATAAAAGAGGTCTTAAAAGCTTCTCAGGATGGATTTATTGCATCTATTCTTTTTCCTGTCCTCTTCCTCTTTTCCTTTTCTATATTGGAACCAGAACAATCTTTTCCCAGCCTAACTCTAATCAGGCTATCCTTTTGCTTAAGATTTTAAGTGTATTTTTTTTAAATTGCTTTTATATAAAGGACAAACTGATATGACCATCAGGTCAGTATTGTCAGCACCTGCCCCTCTAATTTCATCTCATGTCACATTCCCACTTTTCTCTGTCCCTTGTTCTCCTATCTGGTTTCAGCCATGAGCTCTTGCTGTGGTCTTCTCCTTGAAATCCTCATCCCTGATCCCTCATTTAACTCCTATTCATTTTCAGGCGAGCAACAAATTCTCAGAGGATCAGTCTTCCTCAGTCAAGGCCTTCTTTTCAAGTTTTCATAGCAACATCTTCCTCTGCTTTGTTCTGTTCTAATTGCAATGTAATACTTATTTGATAATATGATTAATATCTAATATCTCTCTTCCAAATGGGATATAAGCACCTGGAGAGCAAGAGCCACCCCCTGGCCCAGCGCCTGACTTTGATAATGAAGAGATGAATGGAAAAAAAGGACAATGTGAATCTTTAGAGCTGGGATCAGAGGTCTTCAACTGCTGATAATAGTGGCAGTGGTGATGTGTGGGCTAATTATGTGTACAGAATACTTAGATGTTTTTAGAGTAGGATGATAGTCACCATTTTCCTTCTTTGCTTCTCTGAGTCGCTGTCACTATGAGCATCTTCACACACTTCTACACATTATAAGTCTCCTGGCTTCATTAGTTCCATCTTGGCATTGGTGATGATTCAATAGCCCATCATTTTTAGCATCTACTCATCTTGTGAATACTAATGAGTAGAAACTTGCAAGTGTAGGAGGTTGGTGGGGGTTTGAGGGTGAGTAGGGAAGAAGGAGAGAGGTGGCTAAGAGACCCAGTAGCAAACACTCCCAAAACCTCTTAAATGTTCAGATATTTAAATACATATTTCAAGCTCTTGAGATAATTAGCTGTAAACTTACAAAAATGATCTATCTTGAAAGTTTGGTACTGGACTATTGAATTCCTGGTTGTTCCTTAGAAGCTGTGTGCTAGTTTTGAAATGTGGCTATTGTGGGTAAAATACTGACTCATACTTTTAGCATTACAAAAAGTCATTCCATCTAAGCAGCTGTGAGAGCAGCAACTGATTTCCTTATATGGTGGGACACCAGTCTATGAAAAATCAAGTTATTGAATAGGCTTGTCTATAAATATAGACCTTTCCTATTCCTTGTCTTTGGGCAGAAATTCTCCCCCACAATTTTCACAGCAAAACTGTTTTGTCTGGCATTACTTTTAGTATTGTTTGTGGTCAAGATGTGTGATTAAATGTTAACTAGCCCAATGTGATTAATAAGGAAACTAAGTAATTCATCCATATCGAAAATGTGTGATTTGTTTTCTCAGAGTTATATTTAGAAATCCAGAGATTCAAGTGGTTTAGAGGTTTGGATGTAGAACAAGAGCATGTCATAGCAACCTCCACCTCCTCTTTTCCCCAATGCAAAATGAATTGTGAGATCTTTACCTAAGTCAAATCTTCAAACCATTTATCCTTTTCCTTTAATGTTATGCCTCTGCTGAGACAAGAGGCTCCAACTGTTCAACCGCAGGAACTTCAAGCTTTATTTGGGTCCATCCTCCATTGTCAAGTAGTCACAATTAAACAGATGATCTTCTCTTTAGCAATAGTGTGTCTTTCCTTCTGTATCTTTCTAGATTAACAACATTAATAATAATATCATCAGTAACAATAATAATAATATGTAGCCAATAAGTATTGAGTTTATCCTGTTTCAGACAGTGAAGCAAACCTATAATGTGGCTGTTATAAAGGAAGCTTAAAAAAGGTTGTGCAACTTGGAAATGGAGAAGGTGCTCAGTTTTAGGTGTATATGGCCTTCTAGCATAAAGACTATGTGTATATGTCTAAGTTGTAGCTAATGAGATGTGACAGGAAATGTTAGATTCTTCCTCATTTTTTCTGATTGAATGCAGATGTAAAGGCTGGTTCTTGGCAGCCATTTTAGATAATATAGCAGATGCTAGAGATGGGTGGAGCAGCAAGACAGAAGGAACTTGAGATACTGATGATTGTGGAGCCATAGTGTCAGCCTTGCTTACCTTCATATTTATTTTAGATGGGAGAAAAAAAAATTGTGTCTTGTTACAGCCACTATTATTTGTTGATGAACTTATTATAGGCATCTTAACCAAATCTCAGTGTGATGATATGCATAGGACTTTAGAATTATTAATGAACTATTTTACAGATGGGGAAGATGAGTACCCAAGCGCATCTACATTTCCCAAAGTCTGAAAATCTCCAGCCAGATTATGTAATGGCTTTAGTGAATAAGCAGAAGACAAAATGATTCAAATAAAATGAAGAAAATGTTCTCATTTGCTTTATTTTTTTCCCAAAGAAAGCATCTTTTAGAACAAACAAAAATGATTCCCTGGTGCTTGGGGACTTTTGGGGAATTTTGATTAAGACCAAGGCTCTAAATATTAAGAGAGAATGAGGGCATCCTCATTTCTTTACAATAAAATCTATGAATAATAGCATTAAAGTAACACAGTAACACACACCTGATATCTTTACCTAATAATAACTGGTTAGAGTGACATTGACATTTTTATGTTCTAATCAAATCCATATCTTAATTATTTCTCTTTTCAAGTTTTGCTTCTTTACATTAGCATTTTCTTAAAAATTTCCAGTGGAGGTGAAAGCCAAAGGTCCTCCCTGATGTTTAGCCTAGAGCTTTAGAAATTCTACTCGCCATCACCAAATCTAATATTACATTTTGTCTTTAATCTGAGAATTTGGTGCAGGAAAATACTTTGGTGGCATCAAAGGAATCACCTTAATTGTGTTACACTGAGGCAATGAAAGCAGATGTTTTGCAGTGAGGGTATCAGTATTTTTGTGGTCTTGCAAAAGAGGAAGGAATCTCGTCACCTCAGTATATGTAAGGTATAGAGCCTCGGGCAATGAGCACTTCTGAGAATATCAAGGGAACACAAATGATCTGGAAGATGGGATTGTGGATACCAGAAACTACCATGGACCCCATGTTATAACTTCATGTCTCAAGTAGGTATGGTGGATCATAGTCATCATGTCTGCTTGTTTTATACAGGAAATTCTAACCAAATTATCTCTCACTAGATTGGTGACTTAGTTTTCCAACTTTGTTTTATGAATTATTTAGGAGCCTGTGAACTCTAAATTGATGTTTGACCAGATCAATGAAATCCTCCCTCTGAGTGACCTATTCCTAGACTCTGCAGCATGTTGGTGCACTGTTAGATGAGGACCATAACATCTTGAGGCCCTTTAAAAGAATCAATGTGCTAACTTTTGAAGATTTGCTTTTTACCTTTCAGCATTAAATATACAAGCTCTGACTTTTTTTTATAGATCTAATTAAAGAGACATTACCTCTGAAGCTGACATGAAATTCCCTTTCTCCCTTGGACTGCTTTGAGTAGTTTGAGTTTAATTGACCTTCAGAGTCAGGATAAAAATCCCACTTCCTTTCCTGGCTTATCAAAATGGAAAACAATATGGTTTTCAGGAAAAATTTAATGAAACATGTTGTACATACCTGCCTTGTTCAAATATTTTTGAGGGTGTAATGCAGGAGAGAAATAAGAAATACGCAGTGTTTTACAGTTTCCTAAGATTTTCAAAGCAGGGAGGAAATTGTAGTAAACACAATTTGCTCCAGTTTATTATTTTAACACTTTTCATGTTCCACTTTCAGAGGCTGTGCTGTTAGTCATCACCAAGAAGCAATTCATGTGTCATGATTACTTGTTACCCAACCACTGAATCTGTATCGCTGACCCACACCCTCAGTTAACCATGTAGGTCTGGTGGAGTAAGGCATTTCCCCTGTTGCAGTTAGACCTAGCATGGTCCTAGGATGCTCTTGCTAGCCACAAGTGCTAATTCCTCCATGGTAGCTCTTGACTATTTACAACAGTGAAACTACCATTTTTGTTAAAGGGTTATAAAGATTAACATCTATGACATTCTTCTTTCTGTTGGGAGAGAGTTTGCTTTCAGTACTTGATTTAACAATCAGATGTGTTTAGCGGGGGTTGCCGGCTGGAAGCAGTGGTAGTAGAGGGACCCCAGGAGCACAAACACCTGACCCAGGCTCTGTTCAATCCCGAACATCTGTGACTGCAAGGATGCAATCCTATTTATTGTTTTGGAAGCACAGCAAGGACTTCTTTTTATTCCACTTGTCTTCGCATCAAAGGGCAGACTTCTAATGTGCTGGTGATCTTGCCATAATGTTCAGAGCTGTGAATGCAGCTTCGTGTTGAGGCGCAGGTCTTCCAGGGGGGTGAATTATCAGCTGCTCTTATAGAAAGTGAAGCTGGCAGCTAGGCACCAGGGTGGTTTCTATGTGGTTGCTAGGGATGCCACATTAAATATCCCAATGCTCTGTGCTTGAAATGAGGAAAAACTGACACTCTGACTTCCCATACGAGAGTGGAATATGTGATTCACAGTCCTTCTGCAGCATTAATCAAGCCTTGTTTACATGGAAAGAAGCCAAAAGAGCCAGAGCCAAAGAGGTGTGTTTGGAAAGCCTGGTGATGATGTCATCTGGGCAGAGCAGCCCCAACAAGCCACTGAGCTGGCTTAGGTGCCTTGTATTTAGCCGTGGAGAAAATCCCAGTTAAGTGTTAGAGGAACACCATGGTGTTTGGCCACGTTCTTGGGATTTACATGGTTGTATTATGGTTTGTTTATTAAATAGTGTAACATCATCATTTGTTAGCATCTCAAGTGAGAAACTGCCTGATCTACTGGTAACATAGCAAGAAGAGAGTTCTAAACCCTTGCAGGGAAAGTGCTTATGTATACAGACGCACACTCAAAACATAAAGGAAAAAATACTGTTGGTCCTGGCAAGAAGGTGCTTTGTTAGTCATTTCCTTCTTTTGAGATATGTGTTAGGATGAGCCACACACTCATCCTATGACAGAATTACTTTACCTGTACCACCAAAGAATTTCAGAGGGCACTCCTTCAGGATTGAGATCTCTGAATTTACCGTGAAATTCAGGCATTACAAATAGACCACCACTGCTCATGGCATCTTCTGAGGGGGTTTAACCAAATATGATACTGAACATGATGATTGAGGAATACTTATGCTCTTCATTACTTGACATCATCATTTTGAAACAACTAAAAAATAAGTAGACACTTCTTTTCCAATGGAGATGTCAGACTTCATTAAAGATGAGTGAAGAGAACTTTGGTTTTGGATTGATTGATGCAGCTCCTTGCTTGTGCAGCTCCAGCCCTTGGTGATTATTAGGAGCCCACCATAAAATTTGTCCTTAGGGTACCATAGGACCCCATTATGGGTCAAGCTGAATTAGGTGTTGCGACCACAGTGGTGGATGCGATGGTTGTCTTAATGCAATTTAGTGATTTCCATCACTCTATATGGTAGAGTTTCTCTGAGAAACAAGGTGAAATTTAGCCATTTTAGTGTAATCCTACAATGCCTGAATTATAGGCATTGCTTTTTTTTAGGAGGCTCCAGAGATAGCTATTTTGGATGAAAATCAAATACAAATTAGAGATTTTGTTCATTTTTAAAGAATTTGTAAAATAATTAAAGTGAAAGATTTTTTTAAAAGTTTGCAACACAGACAAACAAACAAACACCCCCACAAAGGGTCAGATTAATCTAGAAATGGACAAATAGTTCTTGAATAATTAGTTAATTTTATTCTATGTTTTATATAAGACTTAGGACATCTTATGTAAAGAGAGCAAAACAGGTATTTGAACTTTTTATTTTCCCAATAACTCAATCCAAAGGAGAATTGTATTGCTTTTATCTAAAGGCATATATAAAGAGTTTGGCAGGTTCCTCGTGGTGCTATAGGGGCTACACTGGATATTCAGTAGAGAAAGAACTTGAATAAAATAGTGATAGAGTCTGCAAAGACTTATGGGGCCACACAGGTCCTTATAAGATAATTCTTGGAGAAAAGTTTGCTTTCAGGGTTAGATAAATGACAAGGCAGGCCTGAAATAACTTGACTTCTTGGAAGCAGAGATTCTACTTTCTGATAGGAACTGACACAACACTTAATCTTCTGAGGCAGAAAAAATGGAGTTTCATCCAATTTAGGAGACTTTCAGGACACATCTTTAAAACTAAGGCCCTGTCTCTTTTGGCTTTAGATGTCAACCCATGGTAGCTTTGGGTCTGGTTTGGTCTCCCCAAGCCAGGATTTGATTTTGACTTCTGTGTATTACAAAATTTCCTAGTATTACATGCTTATCCACCTAACTTCCCAGTTACACAACATAGCAATTTAGCCCAATTCCTTTAACAGAAAAAGTGGGCAGTTCCCCTATATCTTGAAAATGTATTTGCCAGCTACCTACCCAAGAGGTATCTGGCATTTTGGTGGAGAAAGATGTGATTTGTTCAAGAAACTTGACCATAAACTTGCTTTGTAAATACCATATCATTATATGCAAAAAATATTTTCTATTGCCTTCTTCTGTCAGAGAGTATCAATTGCAAACCAGTGTAGATTGAGGAAAGTTGTGAACTGTGGTTGCTAACCACTCAAGCCTCAAACACTTTTTTTTCATTTGTTTCAAGTAGTATATATTTCATTCTTTCCTTATTAACGTTGAAATGTGTCTACAATATGTAAATTGTAGTTTGGCAATTAATGAGCCACATAAATTAATCAATGAAGGTGATAAAACCACTAACGATTAAGATTCAAAGAGCAACTTTTTGGCATCTGTATGTGCAAAATTAAAGGAAATATTGCTAAACATTTTTCACTTTAGGCTACAGTATGTGTGGTCATATAACATTTTTTAAGGAAAATATTTTCATTTTTGGAACAACTAGTAATATGACTACAATCAGCAATCATACATGCTGAATTCATATGTATAATTGTAAATGAAGAGGAAAAAGCTCTCTTTCTTAGACATAATTATGGAGTAGGCAGCTTACTTAACTTTGAAATCCTTTTATTGTCACAAGGAACTGTTTGAATGACCATTATGGAGACTTTGAAATTGCACCATGTGACTTTTTCAAAGACCTGTATGCATAGTGCATGCTTTGAATCATTCACTCTTAAGATGCTGGCTTCCTATAGTTGGAACAAAGCATTGGTTTTTGCGATGCTCTTGGTGTTGCTCAGTTTGGCAATCTACAAAAGATTTGCAAATTTAAAATAATACTGAACTGAGTTAGAATTTCCCAAAATATCACCTCTGCTGGCAATTGCCAGTCCCGCCCTTCCCCTTGACCAGATATCTATAGGCCCTCCTGTTGATTCTTACATCGCTGAGCAGAGGCAGATGGCATTTGAGGGCAGCAAAGGAGGAGTTCCCACACCCAGCCACAAACTGCCATGAGAACTTAACCCAAATTCCTCTCTACACGTGGTTTTAATATCTGACTTGGGTTAGCTTACAAGTGCCCCATGTTGGGGAAGATGACAATAGGCAGGGCTTGGGGTCAACTTTTTTGACCCTGTTGTCCTGTAGAGTGAGGGTGCCAATATTATTAATTGACCAAAAGCCTCAAATTAACAAACGAGAAACAAAATGTTAGGTGTAACAAATACTTGTGATTTGAATAGTCAAGGGAGAAGTCATCTGTCCTTTGAGGTTTGTATTGTTCTTGGATTTAGCTCTTCTCATAGCTATTAGAAACCACAGGTACAGCATGAGGTAGTCCAGTTCTTTTTCTTCTGGTGTGGGTGTCAGGAGCAGACTGTGGTTAAGGTCTAGAGTGAGTTGTGTCTCATTCAATTGTGTAGGCTTTCCCTATTTTCCTTTTATGTGTCCTTTTGTCTTAGGGGTGGAGGTACTGCCCCCATAATGCTTATTGTAGCATTTGAATCAGTCTGACTCTGCCTTGACATCTCCAGAATATTAAGATGCAGGAACATGTAGATAAAGGAGGCTGCCTTTTAGAGGGCAGTAGCTTTTGTAGACTGTAAATCACTTCACAAATACAGCAGAAAAGCAGATGCAGGAAGCCTGTACTGGAGAGCCATTCATTTGAAAATTATAGGTCAGAGGGTCAATTTTTTGGAGTTTTTTTTTCTTATGGACCCTCTAAATGTAAATTTAGGATGCTGATTTGGATGATTCTTTCACATTGAGCAGAGCTTCTTTGACCTATATTGCAATTTAGGAAAGTTTCCCAAAGGAATGGAAAAGCAATGAATGAAATAGAAAGAGGAAATGCATGACTTAAGATGGACATATAACATGTTCATCTTTTCAGCATTTTCATATACATTTTAAAGTCATGTTATTAAGGTCACAGAATATCCTGTGGGGACTTTTTATTGTAATTATTCAGATCCATAGATTTATTAATAAGAGGAGAAATGACATTGTTGCAACACCGAGTCTTTTACTTTTTGAATGTGTTATATTCACGCATTTATCTAATCCTTTAAAAGATTATATCCTAAGAATCCTGAAACACCAATACAAAAGTACCTATGCACCCCAATGTTCATAGCAGCACAATTTACAATAGCCAAGTGCTGGAAGCAGCCTAGGTGTCCATCAGTAAATGAATGGATCAAAAAACTATGGTATATTTACACAAGGGAATACTATGCAGCAGAAAGAAAGAAGGAGCTTCTACCCTTTGCGACATCATAGATGGAACTGAAAAGCATTATGCTAAGTGAAATAAGCCAGGTGGTGAAAGACAAATACCAAATGACCTCACCTTTAACAGGAACCTAATCAACAAAACAAACAAACAAGCAAAATATAACCACAGACACTGAAATAAAGAACAGGCTGACAGTGACCAGAGGGGGGAGGGGAGGGAATTTCAGGGGAGAAGGAAAAAAGTTTACAGGAACAAGTATAAAGGACAACTGGACAAAAACAAGGTGGGGGAGTGGAAATGGGAGGGAGGTGGGGAGGGCTGGGGGGTGGGATGCAATGGGAGTAAAAAGCAGAAAACTGTACTTGAACAACAATTAAAATAAAAAAATAATATAGTATTTCAACCATGGTTTATAGTATAGATAATGAATATATATTAGTTTTATATATTAGCTTTATTCCTAGGTATTTTGTATTTTTGTGCTACTACAAATAGTGTCTTTAACAGTTTAATTTCCTAATCATTTGGGTTTTTTTTTTTGGTTTAAAGAAATATAAATGATTTTGTGTATTAATGCGGTCTACTGACCTCCAGCAGTTCTGCCAAATTAGCAATTCTAATAATTTACTTGAAGATTGTTTTCAATTTTCTACACACCAAATCTTATTATCTGTAATAAATGACATTTTAAACATTTCCTTCTAATCATCATACCTTTATTTAGTTTCCTTGCCTTATTGCATTGGTTAAAATATTCAGTACAAGATGTAACAAAACTAGTAATAGTGGGCACTTCCATCTTAAAAAGAAAGTGATCTCAAAAAGAAAGATTCTAGTTTTCCTTTACTCTATTTTTTTGTATAAATTATCAGATTGAGAAAGTTTCTTTCTATACCTCTTTTACTAAGAGATTTTAATTATGAATGAATGTTGGCTTTTATGAGACATTTTCTTCTTTTTTTCTGAAAAAAAATGGAGAATTACAGTGGTTAACTCTTTGAGTGTTAAACCAATTTTGCAATCTTAAAATTAACCCTACTTGATTGTAATGTATTATTTTTCGCAAAATAGCTACAGATTTTCCTTGCTAGTATTCTGTTTGGGATGTTTATATCTTGGCCATAAGTAGATTTCCCTTCTTGTAATGTCCTGGCTGGGCTTTGGTTCCAGTGTGTTATGCTGACAAAATGAGCCTGGGAATGTTTCCTCTTCTATTTTCATGCAATTTAAGTAAATTGATTTTATTTCTTCCTTTTGAGGTGCTTTCTGGGCCTGGCATTTCTCAAATTACAGATCCTGTTTCTGCAATGGGACATTAACATTTTCTGTTCCTTTTTTTGTCCATTTTGCAAAGTTGTATTTTTTTAAGAATTTATTTTACCTAGATTTTCAAATTTTTGTGGCATAAAATTGTTCATATCCTTTTATTATTATCCTTTCAAGGTTTGCAGAATCTGTAATGACCCCTCCTTTTTAGGTTCATAATATATTTTTAGAACTTCCCTCTTTTTCTCTTAATTACTTTTGCCAAATTTTTTGAATTTATTAGTCTTTTCAAAGAACTAAGTTTTGGTTGTGTTGATTTTTTTTCTATTATATGCTTGTTTCTATTTCATAACTCTTTTCCATTATCTTTATTATTTTTATTCTATGTTCTTTGAATTTTATTTGCCTTTATTTGTCTAATTTCTTGATCTTTTCAGCTCTTTTCTCTTTTCTAATATATTTATTTAAATTTAGAAATTTTTCATAAACACAAGCTTTGGTTTTATCCCAATATATAGTATTTTCTAATTTTTATTGTTGTTTATTTTTAAGTATGAGTTATACTTCTGAATTTCCAATTATTGTGCATTTTCTGTTAATATGTAAGGATTTTTTTGTTATTGATTTCCAGCCTAACTAGGTTATGCTCAGAATACGAGGTCTGACCAGAAAGTATCTGGCTACTTACTTTTAAAAAGTAGAGACATTTATTGAAGAAGCTACAAGATCCAAGAAACACTACATAGGTCAATGACACTTCAGTCCAATTCAAAGTAGGCAACTTGGAACCTCACATAATTCTCCCAGTGCTCTTCCATTGTTCAAAACACTGCAAAATTCCTTGTTGGAGTTTTCATCAGCTGTCCTGTCATACTTTCCTGAATCTCATTGACAGTCTGAAATCTTTTCCCTTTTAAAAGTGATTTTAATTTTGGGAAAAGCCAGAAGTTGCAGGGTGCCAAATCTGGTTTGAGTCAAGCCATTAGTAACTATAGGATGATGTTCCTTCTTCTCTGGTGTAGAATCCATAGAACAAATTTTGCCACAACATGTTTCATGATAGGATCTTGGTCGAAATCTTGAACACAGTTGTTTTTGGAATCCCCAGATAAGCTTCTAGTTCTTGCACTGTCAGTTGCCAATCTTAGCTGATTGTAGCCTGTACATGTTCAACATTCTCAGGTGTTCTGCTTGTTGCAGGCCTTCCAGAACATGGATCACTTTCAATAGATTCTCAACTATCTTTGAAGTGTTTATGTCACACTTTTATTTGAGCAGTACTCATTGTATCATCTATGAAAGCCTTCAGAATCATCTGAATAGTTTCAGTGGAGGGATGTTCAAGCTTAATGGAAAATTTGATGCAGATTCCTTGCTCTATTTGCTCAGTCATTTTGAATGTGACAACCACACAGTACACATGCTCACTCAATGGCACCTACCACCCCCACTGACTAGTATAGTGAAGTTGTCATTGTTCAAGCATGCCCATTCACGCCAACTCTCCTTGGCTGGTTTTACCAATGTCCTGCAAATTGTTTTCCTTATATTAACAGTGGCTGGACTTTTTCCAGACAGACCTCATATATATTCAGCATAATTTCAATCTATTACAATTAATTAAGACTTGCTTTATAGTAGAACATATGGTCAGTTTTAGAAAAAGTTCAATATGTGCTGGAAAAGATAGTATAGTTGCAGTTATGGAGTATAGTGTCTTCTGTAGGTTCATTGGAGCAAGTTTACAAATTATGTTGTTCAAATCTGTATACTTACTGATTTTTTGTCTGCTTTTTCTGTCAGTTACTGAGAAAATTTCTTAAAATCTCTTACAATTATTAGGAGTTGTCTACTTATCATTGCAGTTCTGCCAATTTTTGATTTGTTCTGAAATAATATTTAGAAATTTATTTCCACCTCTACCGGATAACAGTACATCAGAAGCAATATACCAAACTCAAGCTGTGTGGATTTATCATTATGAAGATTTCTTTAATTAAATAAGACTAATAAGCCTAAAACTGGATTAATTTTAAAATCATCACATTGTATCGTATCATAACATCATCTTGGTAGGGGTGAATATGTACTACATTGGCATAAAAAGAATAATCTCAGGTGTGTTACACATATATTCTCCAGGGTCTAACTGAGAATCTGCTTGTGTTCTACATGTGAGTTCTAACTAACAATCAATGTATAAATATTTATTGATCATTTTTTATGTGCTCAACACTTATCTGGGTACTTGGGGATATGGAGGCTGGTAACTCAATTCTTAAGCAACTTTCAATGTGCTGTGCATCTAAGACGTGAAATTGTACCTCCATGTGTAACAAATGACTGATCTGTCTTGTACTGTACAATATGGGAGCCATCAGCTAGCTACCTGTGGCTACTGAGTTCTTAAAAACTGGCTAGCCTGCATTGAAATCTACTATAAATGTAAAATATACATCAGATTTTGAGTATTAAGTAGAACAAAGAAATGTAAAATATCTCATTAACAATTTTTTATTTTTATTACAGAATTTTGCTAAGAAGTCAGAGACAGATAAGCAGTGACTTTGATGATTAGTCTTCTGGTGTTGAATTGGAATTTCTTAAATAATCTCAACCATTTGAATGATGTTATATTCCCCTGAATCACATCAGCTCTTTCAACTTTATTTCTTTGTATAGGTGGTTCCCTATTCATAGAATATCTTTCTCATACTTATACCTAGTGAGTCCCTTTTTTCCTTTAAAATTAATCTTTTTGGTCCCTTTTCTGGAAAGACTCCTCTAATACTTTCCCCTACTTAAAAGAAGGAATCCTCCCACAGCATTTTGTATTAGTGACTTCTCACTCTATATTTTAAAAAATTGTTTATTTTCTGTCTTCACCATAAGATTGTAAGCTCCATGACTTATTTATATGTGTTTATATCTCCTGTAGTTGGCATATGTCTGGTATATTAGAGGTGTTCAATAAATTGCTGAGTGAATGAACACTTTGTGGTTCACAGTGTGTCTTAAACCCTGTGAATTCATATTGTTAGCTCAAGAAGGATCAAGAAATCAAAAGTTCTGCTCATCCCTCGCCAGGTGACTGAATTGGTTGGAGCATCACACTGTGTACCAAAATGTTGCAGATTCAATCCCCGGTCAGGGTGCTTATGGGAGGCAACAGATCAATGTTTCTCTCTCCTATCCATGTTTCTGCCTCTCTCTCCCTCTTCCTCTGTCTCTAAAACCAACAAATATTTTAAAAAAGTTCTGCTTAGTCTGCTTGCTCTGTAACTCTAAACTCAGTTTCCCTCTTCTCTGAAAAAGATTATTTCTATTTATTTCATACCTTGTTATGAAGATTAAGTAAAAACAATTCAGGTAAAGCATTTTGTGTTGTGTCTACCTGGCATATAATAACAACTCAAAAATATTAACTATTATTTTTAATGAAGAAAGAAGTCCCTCTTTCCATGATGTCTTCTTAACATTTCTACTTTCTTACCTGAAAATTTTAGATATTTTGTATAAATAGTTATCTAGAATAGAGTGGGATTATAGTAAATGCCACAAAGTAATTATTATTTTCTTTCTTCTTCTACTTAAATTTGTAAAATCTGCTCATCCTTGTTCTCAGTCCATGTTAAATTCTTGTCAAAGCTTTCAGATCACTCTTGAATTTCTGTGGCACTTTGGGCTAACATCATCATTTGGTATTCAGCATACACTACCTTTGACTCAGATAATCATTCATCCCTTCTTGGGTGGCTGTTCTACATATTAGGTTCAAAGGCTCCATGTGGGCTGTTCTTATATCTCCTACTTCACTGTATCTTCAATGACATAACTTTTTGCTTACAGTGAATTCAGTGAATATTTGTTGATGGATTAATTGTCTAGGCTGAAATAAGCTATAGTCTGATAAAGATCAACCATTAATTGATTCATAATAATTGAATACATAAGCACTAATGCTTTTATATTGTCACTTTAATGGATTAATAAATTTACCTTCATTTAATTGATATATATATAATGAAAACTATGTATAAGTGGATTTTTAAAAATTATATTTTATTGATTATGCTATTACAGTTGTCCTAATTTTCCCCCTTTGCCTATCTCCACCCTGCACACCCCACTCCCTCAGGCAATCCACACAACATTGTTTATGTCCATGCGTCATTCATATAAGATCTTTGGCTACTCCATTTTCTATTACTGTACTTTACATCTCTATGGCTACTCTGTAAATACCTATTTGTACTTCTTAATCCCCTCACTTCTTCACCCATTACCCCATACCTCTTCCCATCTGGCAACCATCAAAATGCTCTCTGTACCCATGATTCTGTCTCTGTTCTTCTTGTTTGCTTAGTTTGTTTTTTAGATTCAATTATAAATATGTACTTTTGCAATTTTTTGTTCATAGTTTTGTTCTTCTTTTTTTAGATAAGTCCCTTTAACATTTCATATAATAATGGTTTGGTAATGATGAACTCCTTTAGTTTTTTTCTTGTCTGGGAAGCTCTTTATCTGCTGTTTGATTTTAAATGATATCTTTGCTGGATAGAGTAATCTTGGCTGTAGGTCCCTGCTTTTCATGACTTTGACTATTTCTTGAAGTTTTCTTTCATTATTTTTTCAATTAGATTTCCAATTTCTTGCTGTTTCTTTTTTTTCTCTTAGCACCCCTATGATGTGAATGTTGGAATGCTTGACATTGTCCCAGAAGCTGCTTACACTATACATATTTTTTGGATTCTTTTTCCTTCTTGCTGTTCTGATTGATAATTTTTTCACTTCCTTATGTTCCATATCATTGATTTGATTCTTGTCTTCATCCATTTTACTGTTGTTTTCCTATACATTTTTCTTTATTTCAATTAGTATATCCTTCATTTCTGACTGGATCTTTTTTATGCTGTTGAGGTCCTCAATAAGTTCCTTAAGCATCTTTATAACTAGTGTTTTGAACTCTGTATCTGATAGATTGCTTATCTCCATTTTGTTTAGTTCTTTTTCTGGAGTTTCAATCTGTTCTTTCATTTGTGCCATGTTTCTTTGTCTCCTCATTTTGGCTGATTCCCTGTTGTTTGTTTCTATGTATTAGGTAGAACTGCTATGACTTTCTGTCTTGGTAGAGTGGCCTAATGTAGTAGGTTTCCTGTAGGATCCAGTGGCACAGCCTTTCATATCACCCATGCTTGGTATTTGAGGTGTGCTCTTCATGTAGGCTGAGTATACCCTCCTTTGATTACTGTTGGCAGATCAATGGGAGGGATTTGCCCAGGCCAGTCAGTTGCAAGGACTGGCTGTGATCACTCACCACCAACCTCTGCCCTCCCTGGAAGATGAGCTGTGCAGCAGCAGGATGGTGCTCTGACATGGTCTGCAGCTGTCCACTGGGTGCATAGGCTCTGGGGTTTTCTGGGTGGTGCAGGCCAAAGTCAGCACCCACCTGTGTTCTGCTTCAGACCACCCTGCATAAGCTATAATGCAATCTGAGATGGCTGCTACTTGTACTGGGCTTGGAGATTCCCAGGTGAAGCCAAGCTATGATTCTAGGCCAAGCCTGGGGTCACTTAGCAAGAGATGGGAAGGGGGTGGGGGCACACTGAGGCCAGTTTTAGTTTTTTGTTTGAGAGGATTTAGGAGTTGTGAAGCCTGAACCAAGACCAGCCATTCATACACAAAATTCACTATTAACAGTTTGGTTGGGTCAATAAATTGGGTGGAACAGAGCCTCCAGGGATCTCCAGGGCAGGGCAAATAGTGTTAGTCAGGGTGTTACTCAGATGTGGCACCCATCTGCTGGCCCTGTGGCTCTGTGGCACTGGAATCCTGGGCTGGGGGGCCTGGTGTAGGACTGAGACTCCTCACTTCTGAGATATCCCTCCCCAATTTTTATCCCCCACACATGGATGTGAGACCATCACGATTCCTCATCTCCACCCCTTCTACCAGTCTGGATGAATGTGATTTCTTTAATTTTGTAGCTCTCAGACTTTCATTCAGCTCAATTTCTGATGGTTCTGAGTGGCAGTTGTTCTATATTTTAGTTGTAATTTTAATGTGGTCACGCATGGAGGCAAATGGTGTTTACCTACGCCACCATCTTGACTAGAAGTCTCCATAAGTAGAATTTTGCAAGTAGTATCTTCTCTAAATCATTCTCTATGTTAATACTTAACGAATACACACTGATTATCCTGGGTTAAAATAAAACTTTTATTTTTAAAGTACAAATGTCATTGAAAACCACCCAAAGTTGATTAAATTATATTTTGTAATAATCTATACAAAGCATCTTTACTTTGCATAGTGTTCATGTTTGGAAATACCACTGGGTGTGTGGCTTTATGCAGGTGAGGCTGAAAAGCCCTACATGGTTCCCAGTTGTTGTTTCCACCCTGTGCCCATATGAGGACTTGCTTTTGGTTTGTGGTTTTAACCCAAGAGCATAGAGAATATGGTTCTTTCTTTTATGGCCTGCATAATCTGTTAGCTCTAAATAGTCATGTCATCTTCAATTGCTATTTCTTAACCTGGCCAGCCAGTTGCTTCTACTGTTTTCTTTCAGCCACATGGCTTGCAATTATAAGCTGATATCCTTGGGCCCTCTTTTAAAAAAGATTTAGTTTGAATAACACTTAGTGAATACCTATGATGTGTCAGGTTATTGTATAAAATATATTTCATTGCTTCCCTATTCCAAAGATAAGAAAACTAAGGCTCAAAGAGCCTAAGGGACTTCTGCAAAATAGCTAAGCTAGAAAGTAGAGGAACCAGGATTCATATTCAAGCTCTCCGAATCCCTCATTTTGTGTTCTTTCCAAGGAGTAACCCTGATTCTGACTGTCAGTGGCAATTCCACTTTAGTTTTATATGAGTAAAATATTAAAAACAGCACATTATGTATACACATATGAGTTTTATTTGATGGCTTCTAATCAGTGACCAAGTCCAAAATTCAACTTCTTCACTGCCTCTCCTCTGCAGTGCATTCCAGCTCTATTTGCTATAGCTTTATTTTAGACTCTCATCATTTATTATCTGGAACATTGTGATGGCTTCAGCCACACCTTCCACCCAGCACTAGGGGGGTCATTTACTAATAACTATTGGATCACTTTTGTCCCCCAACTTAAAACCCTTTAATGACTGTCTGTTGACTGCTGGAAGAAGTCTATCTAGGTTCCTTAGTGCAGCACATCAGGCAAGCCCTTCACAGTCTCTCTCATCTTGTCTTTGCTATGGTCTCTTTTATACTGTAAATACCACCAGGATCCACTCAATATGCAATTTCATATCTCTGGGTCATTACTTACCTTTTCACTTTGTTTGGTGATCCCTACTCAACCCTCAAGATCCATTTCAATTGTCACCATTTTGAAATATTTTTCCAGTACCCCTGTGTGGATTAACTGCTCCTTCCTCTGTGCCTCTACTACATTCTGTTTTGAATTGTGTTAAAGCACCCATGATATTTATGGATAGTTTATTTTTCACTGTAAATATCTCTTGGGCTTTAATCTTCATTTATTTAAAAATTATTTATTTATTTTTAGAGAGAGGGGAAGGGAGGGAGAAAGAGAGGGAGAGAAACATTAATGTGTGGTTATCTCTCATGCGCCCCCCACTGGGGACCTGGCCCACAGCCCCAGCAAGTGTCCTGGACTGGGAATCGAACTGGTGACCCTTTGGTTTGCAGGCCTGTGCAAAATCCACTGAGCTACACCAGTCAGTGTGGCTTTAATCTTCTAGAGACCAAAAATGATATCCTACATGTCATTGTGTGGTGATGCCCGACAGAGTACCTGCACATTAGCTTTTAATAAATGTTTGCTGAAATATATAATTAACTTTCTTAAAAGATTTTATAAACACATAATACAGTTTTTTGAATCCCAGAAAAAACTGCTTATTGGTGAGATAAGACAAAGCAAACACAAAGAAAAAATAACCTTATCACATATTTGGTATTTTGAAATTTGGAATTTTAAATTTGCTGTGTGTTGAAAGAGGAGAAAGTGAAAAAAGATGGGAGTTGGGTGAAGGTTAACCAGCAAGGGGTAAAAAGTTCTAAAGGACTGAGTTCAAGGGGAGGGGAGAGATGTTTAATGACAAGAAAAAGATCTGATTAGGCAATTATTGAATTTAACACAAGGGTCATGTAATAAAAAAGTAGTTAGTTTATTTTAATTTTTATCATTTCTATTACATGGTAAGAGAATACAAAGCTATCAGTGTTAGTCCTGGCCTGAGAAATGTCATGGTGTGGATTAGGAAGAGTGAGGGGATATATGTAGAAGAGAGGAAGACACTAGAATATAAAGATTGTCCAGGGACTTTCTTCTTTTTAGCTAGGTTTTTACAAAGTAGGAATGAAAACAAATCTAAAAATACCTCCAAATCCCTCTTTTCTGATCTAATCAATGTTTTAGTTAATTTACTAATTATTTATTTCATAGGAAATCCAGTAACATTTCCACTGCTTTCTAGACTTTCATCTGCTGCATTTGGCTTTCATGAAATACCCTACAAATTCACCACAATTAACTTAATTAATTGTATTTTATGACTTTGGGTCAGAATGCCAGAATTTCTGTGCCAGTTTCATTGTACTCATTGAAACCTCAAGAGTATCTTTCAGATATTGGCTTTCAGGCCTTTCTTTTTGAATACGTTGCTATTTACTTACTATGTGCCAAAGCCACCATGTCAATGTAATTGAAAACAAGCAAGAAAGAGACTGGATGGCTCAGATGAATGGAAATGTGATACAGACCCTTCCACCCACAACCCATTGGCTGGAATCCAGGCGAGGCTGATGGGGACTAAAAGTAATTACCATCTGATGGCTGGACAATGGTCTGTGTGAAATGAGCTGGTTATCTCAAGTCTAGTTCCTCATGGACAGGTGTTCATATTGCAGTTTCCACCTTCAGTGACAGCAGCCCAGGGACTGAATGAGTCAGAGAGACCAAAACTCACTTCTCTCTCATTTGAGATTGGATGCCTATTTGCAATACAAGAAAACTTATGACTCCTGCCTTCAGCTTTTTAATAGATAAGCTCAGAACGCAAATGTGAATGTCTAATCAAGTTTCTTTTTTTCATTAGTGTAAAAGTTATTTGTAAAACAAGGACAAATGTTAGGCATTTTTCATTTGTCTATTTAATTAAAATTTATGCTATATTACCAAAGGAAAATGCAATATTGGAAAAATGAGAACAATATGATTTTTTAGCACTATAATAATGTTCCCTGAGCCCTTGAAATTCCAGTCTTGCTTTATAAACCACTGAGGAATAATAATAATGAGAACTCATTCCCCACATCTGTTATTAAAGTCATAGGAAACAAGCAAATTCAGTATCAATATTATTATCCATTCTGCCAAAGCTGAAGATTATTTCCCCCATTCATTTAAGCAAAAGATTTTCCAAACTTTATAAATATTGTTATGTCTCTCAAATGCATTACCTCACAGGTCTCTTCTGAAAGGTATCCAAATTCTACATTAAGGCACTTGTGGGAAAAGTAGAAAAAATAAATGGTTTACTTTAAATGGGATTTGGAAAGGGTATGATTACGGTCTGAAACGTATCGCACTGACATAGTAAAACTGAACTTCCTAATGGATTCTTAAATTTTGAGTAAGCAAGCATTAAATCCATTTATTGAGCTCCTTTCTGTAGGTCTAAAACTTACAATAAATACATGTATATTTTTCCCTGATGGACTTTCTGCAGTGAAGGACGTCATACATTAGTTGTGAGGGCTGTGCTTAAAGAATGCTGAGGGCATAGAGCTGAGTACTGAACTTACAGAGAAGGAGAAAGCCAAAATATTTTCTGAGTGAACAATTAAGTATGTGAATAGAGAGAGATTTGCTTCACCACATAAAGAAGAATTTCTAAAATATGCACAGCAAAATGTCTTTCAATAAACTTACAAATGGATGCCGTCTCTACCTGCAGTGTCTCTGTGTCATCAGGTAAACAGAGCTGAAATGTGTCCAGAAACACATTAGATCTTGCACTTCGGTGGTGCCAGGCAGAAAAATACACAGAAGGACACACAATGGCAAAATTCAAACATGAATAGAGAGCTGGATTTTCATTGTTTGCTCACAATACCTCTTGGGTGGAAGGAAGGAAATAGGCTGTATTGCCTAATATCTCGAAATGCCCCAGAGAAAGAAAAACAGACAGATCCCCATTTTGGTTGGTGCACTAGCTCGTGTGGCCAGCAGTTCTTGGTGATAAGTTTGTTAAGGGTTATTTTGCAGATCCTGCTCCAATTCTAAAGCCATAAAGCATCCATGTAGTCAATGAGTCTGTCTAGCTGTGAGGGACACAGGGTATGATTTACAATCTCTGCCAAGGAGACATCTAGATGGGAAAGTCTGCTAATGCACTGCATATGAAAGAAATCCTAGGATGGAAGAATGGTGACAAGCTATTGTTTCTCTGCTTGATTAGTTAAATAGAAAAACAATATTTTTGAGCTTGTAAATGTTATATTTGTGCTCTTGGCACAGAATCTAATAGGGATAAATTTACGTTTTGGCATTTGGTCAATAAGAGCAATAAAACCAGAGCTTTAAGATAAAGGAGAGTAGAAGTCATGTAACCTAAAAGCATGCAGACATGCAGATAAAGGCTAACTGATACGAAGAAAGTAAAATACTGCCTTAGAAGGCGTCTACTCTCAGAACTTGATGACAGACCAAAACAAGACCATGTGTGAAGGTCATTCAGTACTTGTTACATGTTTTTTCCAATGTTATATTATAGTCCGTTATATTTTTATCTGTATAGCAAAGTTTGCTGGTGTTCAAACAATAACCCCAATCCTAACTTTTATTGTTTTTGCTTTTAATTTTCCTATTCTCTTCCCTGTGCAAGGGCTTTATATGATAGACAGAGGGACTAATTTGGTTTTGGTGTTTCTATAAGAGTTTTATTGCTTTAGGGGGTGAACTAATATGGGAAATATAAACAGGAGTGCTGATGTTTCTTTGACCCATAATTAAATTAATCATCTGAAAATAGGCACTGTATGCTAATACTGTCTTTATATTCATCTAAGCACATAGTTTTCGAGTGAATAATGTCTGCTGAATAATGTGCGAGGTGATAATATACACACATTAAGATGTATAATATATGCATACAGAACACATGTGCAGAACTTTCCTTGAATCCTGGTTCAGTTAAAATGTTAACCTCTTGTGAGGTAGATAAAAATACAGGAAATGATCCTCAGATGTCTATCTGATAGCAGCTCTTTCTAGAAATGAGTTATGAATTCTTTTCTTACGACCACTAGAGGCTTTATTTGGTGAACCATATGGTATTTCAGTCATCACAAATTAAAAAATAAGAAAAATGTTTTGCATAACCTTGAGTCAGTTAAAAAATCATTAATGTCACTTTCAGAGTTTGTATCCTAATTAAATCTTAAGCAACTAAACTTTTAAAATGTTGAAGGGCTCCATGGGGAACGTTATATTAATGTTTTGAACTACATGCACACCAAGTACTGATGTAAGGATAACCAATGACAGATGAGCAATCAGAACATGTGTGATATGGATGTGTGTGGTAATCTATAGGATACTGGTTTATGGGCACTAAAAGAAACACCATTAATTTGATGGCAGACCCCAGAAAAATCAATTGGCTCTACTACTCCACCTACTAAAAGAAATCTATTTGATTTACTCACTTTGTTGCATCATTTCCATTCTCAAAAGAATCCTGCTTTTTTCGCTGCTTTGGGGTTGATACTTTGAAGAGGAAAAATGAATGAGTCAGTGCCCTGATCACTCTTAGGCAAAAGTCAAATTGAGCTCTTCTGAAGAAAGACATTGTATGATTTTCAAGATGAGTAAGAGTCTTGAATCTTTTATTTAAATTAACTTTCTTTTATATGTATCCTCAAAAGTACTGCACTTTTTACACACACCTTACATGTTTCCAGCTTGAATTTGATTCCTTCAACTTATGGACATTTATGAAAAGTATGAGATCCTAGAATGAGAGGCACTACAGTTTCTTCATTTCCCTGATGAAGACAGACTTCCTAAAATGTAAGTGAAAAGTTCACTCCCTCCTTGCAGATCTTGGGTGCTCTGCCCTGTGAAGCAGCCCTGAAACTTTCATATAGCTGAGGTGCACACATTGCTTTGACCATGTTTCATGACTTTTGGAGGAACCCTCAAATTGATTGAAAATTGATATGATAGGTCATAGAAATGCGTACGCTACCTGAGAAAACCCCTGAAGTGTGCTTGGTGACCTTTCAAACACTTTCAAACTTAGATGGGAAAAAACTTCTAATTTATATGTCTTGCAAAAGTGATATCATGACCATATAAATATTGCTAGATATAACACTTCTGCGAAATTATATCACCTTTTTGATACATTCAGGAAAGAAACATAGAAGTATGTACTAAAAGCACTGACCTTTTTATAACCTCACAAAAATAGTGGTCTATTTCAGGCTGGAAAAAAATTAGAATTATATAGTTTCCATCTGCCTTAAAAATCAATCAATCAATCTATCTATCTATCATCTATCTAAATTTTTAGATTTAACTGGTGAAACAAATTCTCTCTCCCTGACCCACTTTTTGACTTTCATTCATTTTTTTACATGACCCCCACTGTTCTTAGACCAGAAAAATGAGACTTCCTTAACCCACCTGAATCTGCTTTATGGAGGTGGAGCATCTTAGGGGTTCTTGATAGATAAGTGGGGAGAGGCAGAAAGCAGTGTAGGTCCCAAGGCCTGTCAGGGAAGGAGGGCGGGAACGTGGGTATCAAGGTGTCTGAAGGGCAATTTTCCATGTTCACTTTAGGCACACAGAACAGTGTGGGGCTGAAATTGGTCCTAGCCGCTGAAAACCAGAGAGTGCAGCTTCAAGGGGTGCCCGAATCATTCCCAAGTGACAGAGCATGTAACCTACTTTCTTGTAAGTCTGATTTAATTGTTATTGTTTGGTCTTAAACATGCCCTAAGCTTGAACAACGGCTCAGTGATTCACCTGTTCATACCTTCTCGTATCCTCCCGTCTCCTTTGTGTTTCACTTTACCCTCCCCACCCCCATTGGAGGAGACCCACTAGGATAAGAATCTAGCCTGGTGTTCATAAGCTCTTTTTCTATTGGTGCCAATCTTGAAAAACGAGAATCAGAAACTGCCAGATGAGAACCCAATGCCTTAGTGAGGAGAGATGAGGGAGAGGGGAGAGGAGAGAGCCAGATGAAACAGACACTGCTCAGATGTCCCCCATTTTTCCATATTCAGGAGGGGACCTGTGGTACGGAGCTGAAAAGGGTGGTATTGTGATTGGGAGGAAAAAACAGACAATACTTTCTCTATGAAAGCAGCTTTGTGGTTAGGTGTAATTTAAAAAGCAATCAAACAAATGAATTTACAGTGGAATTTTCCCACCTTTAAAGGTGTTTGGATAGACACAGACAATGTAAACTGGCCAGCAGGTTGGAGTGGTAGCAATGAACTACAATTAGAGGTTGTAATAGTGTTAAATAAAAATATGATGGGGGCCAGAAAAAATAATAGGAAATGTAATCACTCACTTCATCAGAAGATTACATAATAAATAAACTAAACAGGAAACGATTCAGGGCAATATCATCAAAAGATGTCCCTTGAATGCTGTGTCTTATAAAAAACACAGTCATCCTATAAAGTTATAAAGTTTATTTTATAATGATTTATATAAAGCAATAGATACCTCTACTCATATCATCTCAGGTTTAGCCACCACAAACTTGTTTATAAGTCAAGAGCCCCCAGTCCATCCCCACTAGCTTCCAGTCTTTCCAAAATCAGTCCCTGATCCTCCTCCTAATCCCCTTCATTTTTCTAGATTCTATTGCAGTTGACCATGAAGGCAACTTAAGGCAGTTCGTTGCCCAAGAAACTGAAGTTTTCAAAGCCCAGTGAAGCCCCATAGGGGTTGTTGGCTACTCTGGCTGTTGGCTATAATTTTCTCATTATGAATCTGCATCATTTCCTAAAAGGGCCTCAGATTGAGAAAAATTGAACCAAGAATGCTGAACTTATTCTGTTTGGTCTGAGAAATTGCCACTGTTTTGATATTCTAAGCCTTTTGAAAAATTCCAAAGTTTAACAGTCATAGTAATTTAGGGAAGTAAAGGTTAGCTTAAACATTTTTTTTTGATTGGTCCTTTTGTAATAAATCTATTTCATTGCATTTAAGATTTTAATTTATAAGGCTCTGACCTCTTACTTTGATTTAGCTACACTTAGCAGTGTTAGACTTGTGGCAGCAGCTTGTACTTGGAATGATCTGGCTTTTTCGTATGTAGGTTGATGCAAATCCCTTCTCTTCCTACTTGTGCATTGGGCTTCTCTGTTTATGGCTGTGGCATCCTAGCAGTTCTTACATTAAAAATAAAATTATGTCTTATCTCTCAGCACCGAAAAGATGCATATTGCAATATTGACTGCATGGGCACATGCAGGTGGTGGTAAATGACTTTAGAAAAAATAAAGAACTCACTCACAAATATGTAAAGGCTACCTGAAGCACAGTTCCAAATAACAGGCAAGATAATAATGTGTTATCATCCCGGGACGATTTTGCATTATGTTTCTGTTGCAATGGCAGATTGTGTTCTCATAGTTGGCTCTCCATTTGGGAGGGTATTTGTACGTCAGAAGATTAATATAATGTCGACCAGTGACATTGCTTTCCTGTGCCTAAGTGTATTCACAAACCACATATAATTGAACAACACATTCTTTTACAGAACAGGTATCTTTCTAGATTGTATGAAGCAATAATTTGTTTTGTATTGTTTCCCCAGAGTAATTACTTCCTACGGTGACTATATTTTTCTGAAAGGCATTTTGAACAGTTTTGTACTTTGGCTTCACGTAAGGAGTGTGAGAGTTCACATGATTTGGGAATAACGTGGAAAGAGACTGGGACTGGAATTCAAAATACAAAAGGGCAGGAAGCCATACATCATCACACACAGCAACGCTATGACTTGGTGGTCTTAGCAAGGCCTCTGCAATGCTGAAAGCTGTAGCCAAAAATACTGCAGGAGCTTGAACTTAGAAACTGACTGTAAACTTGACTTGAATGGCCCTCAGACACTTTGGCCTTTGTTTATAGAAGTCTTTGTTTCCCTCTGACAGTACCAGGAACCTAACATTTTCCTAGTCAAGTATATTTCTGTATTCATTGTCCCTGCAATGCCAGGTTAAGTTGACAGCTTGACAACTTGGCTGCGTGAATGAAAGATTCTTTATTGACTATCTTCCTTATCCTTTCTCTCTGCTTATTAAGTTGAATTCAATTCTATTTTTTTCTGGCCAACCCAGTTCAAGGCTACTCCCTCTAAGAAGTATCAGAAGACTGAACTTTGTCTAGGCAATTATACTGAATTTTGTGGTGAGTCAGGAATATTCCCTTAGGATGAGAGTTACAGTGGTTTAGCTTAAGACAGTATTCATTGGTACCAATCCCAGCCCATCTGTCAGCTTGCTGTGTGACTTTTGGGTAAGTCATAACCTTTCTGTTTTTAGTTTCCTGAAAAGTGGAGATAAAGCTGCAGTGCTTTTCATCCATCTACCTCAGAGGAGTTTTGTGAAGGTTAGTTAATTAATTGTCAAGACGTCTGCATGTGGGATGTGTTAAGGGAATGTCAAATAATGGGTCAAACCAGGCAAGGGAGAGAAAAAGAGAGTGATTGTAGAATAATTGCTAGTTTTTCAACATCTTCAAGTTTCTAGGGCAGTTGTCAGGTAAAATCCCCAAATTTGATTGCTCTGAAAAACCATTTAGACATCAGGAGAGTTATTTCTAGCTTCATTTCTTTCTGTAGAATGCTATGTAGAAGTTTGTTGGCTCAATAATTGTCTTTGAACCTAAGTAAAGTAGAACAAGCTTTGGAAGGGCTTTCACCTATAAATATGAGCTTCGTTTGACTATATTTTTAAGGATATATTCAATCAGTATTTATGCACAGGAAAGGATGAAATCATTTTCTTTGGGAGTCTGATTGTCTCTGGCCAAGCTAGTGAAGGGTGGAAGAACTGAAGAAGTTGGAACAATAAAAACTACTTCTTGACTACTTTATATACCCTAGGAACTTCACTTCCATTGTCTTATTTATCCGAAAAGCAAAACAATGAAGGGGAAAGATGGTTTCTGGTCCCTGATTCTGCTGTCACTGTAATTCCTTGGCAATCAACTTATACCTGTCTAAGACTAGAGCCATGGCTAGTGACATGCTTGGTTGTGGCCTTAAGAAGCAAGAATGGTTCTTAAGGACTCATACCTGGGAACCACTTTAACCATGTTATTGTCATGCTTTGAGCAATTCAGTAACTGATAATGGACATAGAAAACATATAATCAAGCATTAAGTTCAGCATAAATGACCAAAATATCAGTTGGCTTGATGATTCCAGGATCTTGTGATTAGAACATAGTAAGAACTAGCCCATATACTTCAGTATGGAGCATGTTAATATTTACCAAACTGGAGATACATAATGGGGAGGAAGGAGAGTATAGAATTATAGCACTGTCAGAGCAATTGTTTTTTCACTTTTAGACAGTTTTGGTGGAACCAGGAAACCAGATGAGGAAAAAGTGTGTGTGTGTGTGTGTGTGTGTGTGTGTGTGTTGGTGAGGGCATGTCCTTTTTGCTTATTTATTTTGCCAATGTTTGTACTAATTGGAAAAAATTATGGATCAGAAATCTGTCTTCCTTCTCATGTGTAAAAAAACACCCAGGACTTCAAATGATTTATAGTGGCTAAATGCCCAATGTCCTGAGAACCAGATTAGGTGATGGCTGCAGCCTACTGCTGGAAAGACCGAACCTTCGGGCGGCCTACTCATGACCACACAAGGGCTTCATGGCTTGGCCAGAAATGGAAACCAACCTCTCTGATTCTTGATACCCAGACTGCCATCTACTAAAAATAAGAATAATGTTCTAAATGAGGGTGCATTGGGAAATAAAGGCAGTTTGCAGAAAATGCAGTCTGATAGGCAAACACCACACATCCTACAAAATCGTTGGTAGACTGTTTATGAACAGTTTTATAACATACACGTTGGTATATTTTTGGACCCATGTAGAGAAAACACACCGAAGAGTGATGCTTCCTTCCTTCACCAAATACTATCTTTTCAAGGCATTTAGGAGGAGGCCCTGCTTCCAGCGTTGACAGTGTGGGTGGGATACATCTAGAACTCAGAGCTAAAACAAAAATAACAACAAAACATACTCACATGCCCCATTTCTTTTTGTCGCACACATGTTGTGGAAAATGTAGGTGCGGGGGCCGTGACCTGCTGCTGTTCATGTGGGAGTTAGGACCGCCTGGATTGTGAGGTGCAGGCAAGTGGAGGTAACTTAGCCAGAAAGCGGCACAAGCTCATCTATTTATAGCTCCCGTGGTAAAAAAGTAAAACCAAAGTGCAGCTTCTACCTGCTGTTCCCAACTGAAGTTAACAAAAAAAACGACTAAGACCTCCTTTTGGTTGCCTTTGTAGTTTCAACTGACACACACAAAAGTGCTGACTTAAGTTGTCTCCTTGCCAGCCCCTCGAACAGGTGAGGAAGTCGGGCAGCAGCCCCTCAAACGTTTAGTCTTGTCCTGCCTGGTCCACAAAGGCATCTATTCCACTCATAGCCCAAGTGAAATGCATGTTTTTTTTTATTTTTTATTTTTAAGGAAAAGTAATTGTACTCCCTTTTTAGAGGAGCTTGTGATTTTCATTCAAGAGCTTTCTCTTTCAAATCAATCCCAATGAATGCCAAAGTGCTACATAAAATAATTATCTTTCAGATCTTTTCCCCCCTCCAACTTATGTGCAAGGTACACACACGTATAACTGCAATTCTTCACCAAAGAACCACAAACAAAGCAAAACAAAACAAAACAAAACAAAACAAAACGAGTAAGGGGACAGAATCATGTCTTATAAACAAGATCTCATTGCTACCAGGAGATGAAGTGAGCCCCTTTCTGGGTCTCTGTAACTGGACTTTAAAGCCCTTGTTAGCATTCACAGTTCTAAAGCTGCATTTTCTCAAGGAGTTCTGCAAGGAAAGGGGATTATGCACTGTTAGAAACTGTTGAGCAGGACTTGTGATATTCTTTCTAAAAGGTAAACCTCATGAGAGTAAGGATATTTGATGGTAGAGGTAGGGTGGGGGGTGGCATCGCCCCCTAACCGCGTGATTCCCCCCCACCTCCGGGGGGCTGGCAGCGCCCCAGCGCGCGGGGTAAGCAGGAAGCTGCGGCCAGGCTGAGTCGCTCAAAAGCTACTGGAGCTAATAGATTGTGGTCATGAGGAGAGCGGTAGCATCTCGGTAGTGATGGGAACACGCAGAAGCATCGTCAAAACAGTTGCAGAAACATGCTGAGCTCTGCACTACTGAGCCTCTGCGTGCTGCAGCTCCCTTGGAGTTTGCTGAAAGCCGAAGGCTCTGGGCACCTCTGCGCCCGGCAGCCCAGCGATCTCAGCTCCATCCCTTCCCGGGGCTACGCGGCCAGGCTGGCTGGGAAGAAGTAGGGTGCAAAACACCCCACCCGGGAACCTGTGTGCAGAGATGTGCAAGCCTGCCCCTGAAGCCCTCACCCCTTCCCGGACTGGGCTGTGTTGACTCCTTCCTTGCCACCCACTCCTGCTCTTACCTGGATTCTCGCCCACAAGATTCCTCAGCAGAAGTAACTGCTCCTTCTGCACTCAGAGTGAATGGGAGCGTGATTGTGCTTTCCTGCATTAAGCCACTTTATAGAAAAAATATGGTAGGAAAATAATGAGATTGGTTCCCATGTTAAAAATACTCTGATGCCAAAGTATAGGCAATCATCAACTTCCTGGAAACATACTTTTTAGCTTCTGAGCCAACAAGTTGTGAATAACCTACCTAACCTTCCTTCTCTCCCTTCCTCCCTCCCCAACTCTTTCTTTTTTCCCCTTCCTTCCTTTCTTCCAATTATTTTTAGCCCCAGGGGCTATTTCAGAAAAAAAATAAAAATGTTTGATGACATTTCCTTTTTTCTCCCATTCAAAATGAAGAGGGCTTTATTACATGTCATGGGAAAAATATTCTTATGCCTATTATATTGGATAAGAAAACATCAGTGGGAAATTTGAGTGGCTTTTTGGCCACTGAACCATTTGTACCTAGACATGAAACAGAAATGGCAAAATGAAGTCACTAATCTTTCATCTCAGAAGGGAAGATGGGAGGGCATGACTGCTTATTCGTCATGGGTGTAAATGCTCTGGAAATGAGCATTCATGGCCTATGGTCTGACCGCAAGTGTGACTTCATGGCAGGGATGGGGAGAGGGCACAGCAGGGAGAATCCAACTTTGGTCTCTAGCTGACTGGCCTGCATTCTCTGATTTCTTCAGGTATACCCCAATGTTGACTTTTAGTGATAACACGTGTAGAAATACTTCCACCTGTGACCTTGTGCCAGAAAAACACTTCTTAGAGAATCATCTAGAACACTTGACAGCAACAAGAGCTATGGCCTTTGACATTAAATAAATAGTACTAAACAAACTTCTCCTTGAATGGGTGTGACTTCAGATTTTTTTCTGGATCCTTCAAACTAACTTGAGCCAAGTATTCAAAACATGTATCCCCCACAAAGTACTGCCAAATAGGTTTTATTGTTTTGTTTATTGCATTTATCACCAGTATAAGGAATTTACTTTTTTGTGTGATAAAAAACACATAATGTGAGATCTATCCTCTTAACAAAATTTTAACTGTATAGTACAGTATTATTCACTATAAGCACCCTGTCGTAAGCAGATCTCTATAACTTTCTGTTCTTGTGTAGCTGACAATTTATACCCATTGAACAGCGACCCTTTATTTTCCCTTCCCCAGCCCCTGGCAACCACCATTCTATACTCTCTGCTTTTATGGGTTTGATTACTTTAGATAACTCATGGAAAATAGTGTGGAGGTTCCTCAAGAAATTAAAAATAGAACTACCATATGGCCCAGCAATTATACTTCTGAGTAAAAGTAGTTTAACATCTTTGTTGTTAGCTCCCTGAACAAAGCATGTTCACTTTAAGTGGATTTGAAAGAGCTTTGGGCAAAACTGATGGGTCCATTTGCAGGGAGGTAAATAATTTCATGGCCTGGCTTCTAAAAAGCAAAACTCTAAATCATTTCATGAGGATTTTCTCTTACTGGGAAGAGAAGAGAGGATTTCATTATGAACACATTAAAACCCAACAAATTAGAGAGTGGGGCATGAGGAAACAATGATTGTGATATAGGTTCTCACTTAGAAAAAATAAACTAGAAATCCAACTTTACAACTTTCTAATTTTATTGCCATTCAACAATGATTTCAATAGGCCTTCTGTGGGTTTGTAAGGATTGTTACCTGATGTTATACCCATATATGTTAAAAATCATGCACAGCAGGTCTGTATTTGGGAGTGAATGGTCCTCAGTTTGCTCGTCCCACAGAATAGGCCATGTTTTCCTGTTCTGGCTTTAAATCTATTCAAATATAAAAACACCCCCTTCTCCTCTTCCTTTGAAGAGAAAAATGTATGAGTTCCATTTGTGAAAGCAGAAGAGAAAAGCATTTTGTTTGCCCCTCTGAGACCATTTTCCACAGATAAAAATGGAATATGTACCTTCGCCTAAGCATCTCTGTTGCCACAGTCACGTTAACATTCATCACTTTTATATCTTGGCTTCTAGGGGTATTATGTCAGGAAGAGAGACTTTGACTGGTGCTTTCCATTTGTAAGTTTTCTCTTTAATTTCCTTAGAGTCATTTTCAGAGTCATAAATTACTCTTCAAGCCTTTCCTGTTCATCTGCCACCCTCTGTATAGAACACATGTCTTCTTTATCACACATAGCAGTTCCTGGTCTGGGTTCTCGTCCACTGCTGCTGCTGTCTAGCTGTGTGTCTTAAGGCGAGTTACTCCATCTTTCTGGGTCTTTGTTTTCTCATCTCTGAACTATGGGTGTTAGGCCAGAAAGATGATGTCTAAGTTCCTTTGAAGTCTAAACATTGTTACAATGTTGTGCGACCGAGCATTCATTAGAGCTGCTGGGTGATTGGCACCTGGTTCCAAGGACACAGCAGCACAAGATCTTTATTTCAACAGCTGGAGCTCATGGGTAAGTTTGGTAGAGAAAATCTTAGGGAGAGGGCATGACAGATTGATTCCTGGAGAGAAGAATTCAATTTGAACTCTTCACGTTTTAGACAATATTTGAACACTATTACTTAAGGCCATTATCTCCATTCTATGTTTTTTATCACTTTATAATAGTAGCAGTTATGTTCAATTCTAGATGTGTCTAAATCAAAATATGTTCATGAGGAAATCTCTCAGACAGTGTTAGAGAGCATTTGAGATTTCTCTGCATAATTAAAAAAGTGCTCAAAATGGTGGCCCATCATCATTATGGATCTGCAGACTGTCCTCCATCATTTCTGGTTCCCACAGAGGCCACTGTCACTCTTGGATGTTAAGAATGGGAGTTCAAGTGATTGTTAATGATTTTGACCTATATCAATATAGTCTCAGCTGTTTTCCTTAGAACTCCGTAGAAGGGCTCTAGTTCACCTTTATTTGGAGAGGAGGGAGAGAGGTAAATGTGGCAGTGAGAGGAGGATGACAACTCATTTCCCTTGTTGAGTTTTAGCTTATTCAAATGCAATATCCATTAATTCTGTGTTACACCATGAAAGCAAATAGAAGCCTCCAAAGCCTCTTGGAGGGAGTCGGTTAGTATTTGGGACATAATTGGAAAGAATTCACTTCATAAACAGATTCTGTTTAAAAGTAGATAGTGTCAAGGGACACAATTAAATTTGATTAGTTTCTTAGTCTGAAGCAGAGTATGCTTACTAGTATGCCATTAAGGTAGAAGCTTAGATAACTTCTGGGTATCACTGGTTTGACCTTTCTTTGGGATTGGAGGTGTGATTAAATCCACACACAGTTTAACTTTGTTTTGAAAGAAGCAACATGGCATAGTGGAAAAAGTGGGGACTCTGCCTTTGAATTTAGGCAATAATTACTGAAACTCATCTGTCTTCTCTTTGTGAAATAAATATAATATTTACTGCACAGGATAGTTATGAAAATAAAATCATTAATACATGTAACTGCTCAAAATATGTTACTCTCCTTCACTCTCCCTTCAATAAGGAAAGTAGCTTGGGTAAACCTGTGGACTAGAAATTTAGCATTAGATATTCTAATTTTGTCTTTGCTAATCAATTGGTTTGAGGCCTTGTTGTCTGGTGTTGCAGTGGAAAGTAAAGAACGGGTTAGTGACACTATAAATTAATGTCACTAACCTCAAGTGGGCTGTCCTAAGCTCTGCCATCCCATATGTTTCTTGGGGCAGCTTCTTCTCCTACTTTTCATAATGACTGTTTTAAATGCTTGCCAGTCTGAAAACCACTGATTATCCTTTCTCCCCTTGCTCCATCTCATTCTGCTTTTATTGTTTCAACTAATAACCTTGATTCCTATTTCATAGGGAGAATGGAAGCTATCAGATGGCAACTTCCCATTTTCCTGGTACCAAGCACAAAAACTTCTTTTGCCTACACCTATTTTTTTTCTTCCTTTCCTTTAGTTCAACAGACAAAGTAGCCCAATTTTTGGCTAAACCTAAGCATGCTGTCTTTGCTTTGCATCCCATCCCCTTCCATCTTCTTGAGGACCTTAAGTTATTGATGATCCCTTCTTTTCTCCTGTATATTCGACATCTCTCTCACACACAGAACCTTTCTGTTGGCATTTAATTATACTTACTTCTCCCAAGCTTCAAAATCTTTCCCATGAACCCCTCTCCATCATTTCTGTTCTCTCCTACTTATCTTTAAATTACCGCTTATATTCAATGTTCACATTTCCTTACCTCCTTACTCACTTGTCAAACAAATGTCATTGCATCACTGAGTCAGCTTTCCTTGAAGTTGCCAGTGATACTGCTATTGCTAAAGCCAATGGTCACTTTTTTGTCACCTCCACTTGAATATCTCAGAGGCATTTCTAACTCATCATGTCCCAAATTTAACCCCAGATCTTCTCCCCCAAGCCTGATTTTCTTTTGCCTAAACCTGCTTCTCTCTCTAACTTACTTGTTCCTAATGTACAATATCAGTTTTCCTTAATTCTTTTCTCTTCTTCCCTTTCTTATACTGGATGCATCATCATGTCCTTTTTGGTTTTACTTCCCTTATATCTCTTGGATTCATCTACCCTTATCTCATCATCTCTATTCTAGATGTTTACAACGTGCTCCTAACTGGTCTCTATGCCGTGTCCAAGCTATTCTCACTAGTTGTTACTGTTGCTCTTGTCATTGTGGTGGGTTCACTTTTGCATGATTGCTAGATTTATTTAGACAGTCATTACTCCCTGAGAGCTGTGTGGCACATCACTGAATGCCTGTGAAAAAAATTCATAAATGTATAAATAGTAGAGTTCATGAAAACTGTACACATTTTTAGGACAAAGATGGGAAAAAAGAGAAGAGAAACATCTACTTAGGACTGTTTTTGTAAAATGGAAAAATTCCCAACCTGTAGTAAGAAAATTAGCTGTCTGTCCAAAATTCACATTTCCCTCAATAATTTGCAGTGATTATTGACAAGGGCTGTTGCCTTGCTACAGATTGTATGTCATGGACCCTTTGCATTCAGCCGTGGCCAGGAGATTACTTCTTGCAAATAAGATATGAGTGAAAGCTATGTGTTTAATTTTCAGGTCAAAGATTTTAGGAAGCAGTTTTTTCTTTTTTCTTTGACAACAAATGGAAAGAGAGAACTCTGAGACCCTAGGGAATGATGGAGCCACAGAGTGGAAGTAACTCCAACCTCCAAAGTATCACCAAGGAGGAAAGATGCTCACAAATCATTGATTCATGTATTAACAATTATATGAACAAGAATTGATGAACCATTGTGTATGTGTTGGGCAGTGGGGGGAAATCTAGCCCTCTACTTATTTCGTACATAAAATTTTATTGGAAGACAGGTGTTCTCATTTGTTTACATGTTGTCTGTGGCTGATTACAACAGGGACTATATTACCCTCAATGACTGAAATATTTATTATCTGGTCATTTATTTAAAAAGTTTACTGACATGTGGTCTATTGTGTTAAGTAGCTGTAATTTTGGATTTAATTGTTATAGCAATAACATTGCCCTAACTAATATATTTCTCTAAGCATAAATGTTATACTTCTCTGCACCCTTTCACTAATGAATGCAGTCTTTAACAAGTATTTCTTGAATATTTAATGTGTTCTTGGTATTGGAGATACAAAGTGAAGGAAAAATGAATTCTTCTCTCAAGAAGCTTATGATTTTGATAGGGAGATAGAGGAATCAATTGGCAATTAAAATACAGGCACATTGGTGGTATTGAATCACACATGTAGGAGTCCTTATCCCAGACTTGGGAAAGGCATATGCTGAGGTTGAGGATACCCCCACCCCCAAAGAGGAACACACTCTGAGATGGATAGTACTATGCAGGAAATGTATGTGGAGTGCTTTCAGAACTAACATCTGTGGGGAAGGGAAGGAAGCAGTACCATGCAGAGGGGGAAGTTGGGTGGTGACATTTTCACAACAAAAGCCTCAGCCAAACCTACAGGGAGCTCTGAACCTTGGGTGGCCCTTCAGAGTTGGGAAAAGGGGTGGGTGGAGCTTCTTGCTTCAGCTAACCATTTGCTGCAGGTTGCCCAGAAGAGAAGGTTGACAATAGTACTCTTAGTAGCTGGTGGATAGCTCTTTAGTCCTGAGGGGGCCACCTGATGGTGCGTGCACATAGAGGTCACCACAGCAGAGTTCTGTGACATTCCTTGGGGAAAAGTTTACTCTAAACTTAAATCTAAACTTTCAGCAGAGCTTTTCACCTTACAAAAGGAGGCAGCAGGAATGGGATGTGGAGAATGTCCTAGACAGAGGGAACAAAACATTCAAATGGGAGAGAACATGGCAAGATAAGAAATGTGAATCCTGACTGACCAGTAGGTTTCCATGAGTGTACTTTTGGCTTCTGTCTGAAAGAGAAGGACAGGGAAGCTGTCAATGGGCATCACTCTAGTTGACTGGCAATTACAGACTTCTACATTCCATGAAACTTCAGGTCGTAATTACATTTATCTTACATTTTTTTTGAACCAAGTGTACTTTCTGTAGGTACAATTTAACTAAGCTGCAGTCTGGGAACAGCTAAAGGGAACAGATCCCTTTATGGGATCTGTATTAAGAATGTGATATCTTTATTCTCACATAGTTTGAATTAATTATGTTGAATCAATGATTTCTCAACCAAACTATGATTTCTCTGTCTCCTGAAATTTTCCATTTTGCTCAGAGACCTACCTGCTACTTAATAAGCAATCTGATTGACTGGTGTGGATGTGAGTGAAATAATCGAACTCTCCACCCCAGTGAAAAACAGCCATTACATGACTTAATAAATACAAACATATGCCACATTTGGAGAGGATAAATGGTAAAGTGATTGGCCTTACAGTTCAAAATAATTAAACACTGTTCTGTAACTTAGAACAGATTAGTGACTGGCCTCTATAGCAGAAATGGTTTGCGAAATGTGTTTGGTCTAAGTGCTCTGGAAAAATCTTTATGTGTTAAATTCCGTTTTAAATTCTGTACTTCTAAATATATCACTTATCAGAATCCCTGAGTTGAGAAATTGTGAATCTATTTTGAAACTTTGGGCTACCATTTTTATACCATTATTATATTACTAAGTCAGGATATTTAATTCACAGTAAAGTTGAAATTTAGAAATTATGTATGTGTTAGTGTATTTTTATGAATAGAATATTTAACATTGTATAATATACATATGGGCATTGAAATGTGTAAACAAATGTTGATTATGTGTTATTTGTATGTATAGTAACTTAAATATACATATGAAATACAAACATGAAAACAAATATCCCCTACTTATTCACTCACCTTAGGACCAGAATATTGGAAATTTAAGCTTAACTTTACGCTCTTTTCTCATCCCCAAAGTAACTATAACTCATTTCTTTGTTAATATTTTTTAAAATACATATATATTTAACCTAAAGAGTAATTTTGCTTGTTTGAGTAAAAACAATATTGTACTATATTTAGTCTTTTATAGAATTTTGTTTCTTTTTCATTCAGCTTCATATATCTAAGATTTTTTCTTATCCTTACCCAAGGACATTTTTTTCAATGCCTTTAGAGGGAGGGGAAGGCAAGGAGAGAGAGGGAGAGAGAGAGAAAGAGAGATACAGAGACAGAGAGACAGAGACAGAGACAGAGAGAAACATTAATGTGAGAGAGAAACATCAATCTGCTGCCTTCTTGTACCAACCAGTACATGCCCCAACTGGGGATCAAACCTGTGGTATTTTGGTCTATGGGATGCTCAAACCAAGTGAGCCACACTGGCCAGGGTATATATATATACAAGATTTTATCACTGCTTTTGCATGCAGCTATAATTGGTTACTTTTACTATTGTAAAGTGTCCTATAGTATGAATATGCTAAATTTACCCATTTTCTTGTTGATTGACATATTTTACACTTTCTATTTTTTTCTGTAGCAAATCATAGTGGCATGAACAGCTTTTATGAGTCTCTATAAATGTGTGGGTAAAAGTTTCTTTTGGATCCATACCCAGGAATAGAACTGCTGAGTTAAAGGACATGCAGATGTCCAATTTTACAAGATAATGGAACTTGTTTTCCACAGTGGTGCCACTGACTAATTTTCACCAGTGGGGTTTAAGACTTCCCATCAATCCCCAACATTTTGTGCTGCAGGAGTGGTTGAGTGGATTCTGGAACCTGAGGTTCAGATTTACATCTCCGCTCTGTCATTAGAAGGCTGTTAGTCTTTGATCAGGTCTTTAACCATTTTTTATCTCCTCTTTCTGTAAAACTGGGATGATGACAGACTTCTAAGTGTTCTATGAGAATTGAATGAGTGACTATATGTATAGCATTTAGAATCGTATCTGGGCTCATAGCAGTACTGTGAATTTACCATTATTTTCTTAATTTTTGCTAGTCTGATAGATGTATAACAACGCTGTGGTCTAACTTTGCATTACCTGACTTACAAATCAGGTTGTTAATTGGCCTTTCTTCTATTATGCCTATTTATATATTTTGGTCATTTCATTGGTGAGTTGTTGATTTTTTTCTTTGGTGTTTGGAACTCTTTGTATATTCTGGGAAAAAACAAAAAATCTTTTAATTTTATTTTTTTGCAAAATAGTTTTTCTAAGTTTGTAGCTTATCTTTTCATTTTAAAAAATGGAATATATATATATTTTGTGGTTACTGGTGAGTTTTTTGGTATCATTTAAAAAAATCTTTCTAATTCTGAAACATGATTATTTTTCCTGTATTTTTCTAACATATTTAAATTTTACTTTTCTTAGTTGAGTTTTTAATGTATCAGAGATTTATTTTTAATGATTAATGGGAGGTAGAGTATATTTTTCACATGTTATGTAGGAAAAAATAATCTTAATATCATTTATTGAGTTTTACTTTTGTTCATAAGATTTTCTCGAGTGAACTGCAATGCCACTTGACTTATATGACAAGCTTTTATACAGGTGTTCATTTGTTACTGAGCTTTCTATTCTCTTTTATAGATGAATTTGTCTATATCCACACCAATATCATTCAGTCTTAATTACTATTATTTTATAATGCATCTCGGTATCTGACATGAAAGTGACTTCCCCTTATTTTTTTTTGTTCTTTATGAGTGTCTCGAGTATTCTCTGTTCTTTGCTTTTTCTTACAAATTTCAGAAACAACCTGTCAAATCCATAAAAATGTTTGAATTTTATGTAAAATTACATTGAGTCAAATGATCAATTTAGGAAAAATTAATTTCTTGGTGATATTCCTATCCATGGATCTATGTATTTTAGGTCTTCTTCAATACATTTCAATAGGGTTAATTTTTTCCTATGAAGGTCTTGAAGTTTTTGTTGGATTTATTCTTGGATGTGTGACTTTATATATAATGTGAGTAGAAATATCAATATTACAGATTGATCTTACATTCAACCACTTTATGAATTTCTAAAATTAATTTAAATCTATTTTTGTTTTGATTTTCACATAGTCATATGAAAATTAAACTAAAGGACAGTTAAATTTCACGTTTTACAATTCGCACCTCTTATTCTTTTTCTTGGCATGTGCTGTATGGCATTTCAGCATTGATTATTCTAAAATTGCCTTCATCACAGTTTATATTTTTCTCATCTTGTTTATATTTTTCAAAGATATACTAGCTTCATAGAATTGTGAGAGGTAGTTCTCACTCATTTTTCTTTCTGAAGACTTAGAGTAAGATATGTCTCTTGCAAATATGTTAGAACTCACCTACAAACCTGTTTGATCTAATGGTTTTTGTTCTGCTTTGTTTTTTGTCTTACAGACTCTTTCAAATGACTAATTCAGCTTCTTTAATAGACACTTTTGCCTTCTTTTTTCTTCTTTAGTCACTTTTGGAAAATCATATTTCTACCATCTGACATTGTGCTTTCTATTTATGTCTTTTTTTCTATTTTCTTCTCTGTTTTTATTTTTTGGATTGCTTGTTTTCCTTATTCACTTAAAAAATGGAATATAAAATCAGAAGGCACAATTAATTACTTAAGTATTAATTTGTGTGTGTGTGTGTGTGTGTGTTTAGTTATAGGCATGTGGGAATTTTGTTTGCAGTCTAAGATGTTTGAAAGACACTGCTTTGTGAAAGTCTTTAGTGATAAACCCTTCAGTTCTGGTTTATTTAAAATACCTTTATTTTGATTTTGTACTTGAAAAAAGTTCTGCTGGGTACAAAATTCTAGGTGGTTAGTTGCTCTTAGGAATTGGAAGTAATTATTCTACTGTGTTCCAGCTTTCTCTGTTGTAAAGTTTACTACCACTATTTTTAAGGTTATTCCTTTATCTTTGTTGTTTTGCAGTTTCACTATGATTTAGCTGTATCTTTATTTATTTTGTTATTTTACATTGAGTTTTTGTAAACTCAAAATCCATTATCCCTTTCAATATTATCTTTCTTCCATTTTCCTTCTGGTACTGTAGATTTATAGCACTTTTTAAAAACTTTTTGTTTTTGAGATTTCTATTCCCCGCATTTTGGATAATTTCTTCAATCTGTCATCCAGCTTACTAATTCACTCTTCAGGTGTGTATGATTTGCTGTTGAACTCAACTGTTAATATTATAATTTCAATCACAATAGTTTTCATTTCTAAAATTTTATTTGATTCATTTCCACATTTGGTCATTTTGTTTTAATAATCTCTCACTTTAGTTTTGCAAATTTTAAAAATCCTCTAGTTCTTTATTTCACACACAGTCATATTTTGTCTCATAATTCCAAGATCTGAAAATGGAAATCTGAATCTAAATCAAAATATAAATCTAATTTTTTTCTTTCTACTATTATGTGTAGTGCCTTGTTTTTATGCATGTTTGGAAATTATTGATTGTGATTTCATATTTGCTTGCTCTTAATCAACAAAAATCTCAAGGGCTTAAATTGGGGATGTTTTGCTTCATGGAGAGTTTATATTTACTTTTTCAGAGGCCAGTGGGTAATTGGAGTATTTTAGCTATATTTGCACCCTTAAAAATAAAACAAAACAGAAAATAAAAAACATGATCCCACCTGAGGCTTCCATACTCGGTAAAGAGCTGAAGGCTTATTACCCAATTCTTAGAACTGGCACAAGATTTTGTTTTCAGGGCAATCTTGCTTTCTATTTCAACTTTTTGTTTTAGATCATTTTCATTATTTTGTTTGTTTGCTTTGAGAGTTCTTTTACCTTCATTCAAGCCTGGCAATATATTACAAAGAATGCTTCTTATAATTTATCCAGAATTTAGTTGTAATGTAGTAGGAGGAACTTTCAGAATATCTGGTTTCCCATACTGTTGGAAGATGTTAGACAATTACCTTTTGCTGATGTTGATAATAATTGTTCCAGTAGCAATAGCAATCTTATGCTATTTGTATAGCACTAGTTAATTTCATAGCATCTCTGTTAAAGGCAGCCATTTTATAGATATAGATGTTAATACCCAAGACATTAGTGTCTTCCCAAATCACATAAATGGTTAGAGGCAAAATCAGAATAAAAGCCCAGATTTTTGACTTTTACTTTGTTGATTTTCTTTTTAAATAACCTATGCTAATGTTTTTTGGTCTTTTCCACATTGGTTTCCTTATAAACTAAAACATGATTTTGGGGGCTGAAGAGCAAATGTTCATCTAGTCTATGAATACTACAGAACTAGAAAATATTGTTTCAAATGACTCCCAGGGAAGAATACTTCAAAAATTCCTTCAGTAAGCTATTTTAGGACATAATAATTCTTCTGTAATTACTTCCTTTACTTCACTTGGTTTCTTCCTGTTGAAATCTATGCTCATTTCCTCCTGTTTCCTTCCCTCCCAAATGAGGAGTACTGTTCATCACACTTTATGTTACACTTCCTTTTTTCACTCTGAGCTTATTGTGTCATTTCATAACATTGATTCCAATAAAAAATATCAAGGCCCTACTATATGCCTTAATTATCCCTTCTTCAGAACAAAGATATTCTCAGTTTACCTGTTATTAACTTTATTATTCTCTTACCTTGTAAGTCGTTTTTGTCATTCTTTTCTTGATATTCTTCATTATTGATATATTTCTCATCAGTTAAAAAAAGGACCTTTTAAATTGTGGAGAGATTGAGTCTTTCTTTGCCATAGGTTTTCTTACCTTAAGCCTAGAAAGACCTAGAGATTACTCAATCCTAAACTACCCATTCTTTTCTATACTAAGTGCCTAATTAATTAGGCCGGTGATTAATGGTTACTTTCTAGTTTTTCTCTTTCTCTCTCTCTTTTTTATCCCCACCCAAGGATGTTTTCTCATTGCTTTTCAAGAGAGAGGAAGGGGTGGGAAGAGAGAAACATTGATGTGAGAGAGAAACATCGATTGGTTGCCTCCATACATGCCCTGACTGGGAACAGAACCCACAACCTAGGTTGTGCCCTAACTGGAAATTCAACCTGGGATGATGTTCCAAGCAACTGAGCCACACAAAACAGGGCTCTAGTTTTTCTCTTTTGAGTGTAATCTTGAACAACTCTTCTCTCCTCCTCTCTCTCCTCCTTCTTCTTTTTAATGTAATAAATATCTTTATTTAGGCTCATTGATCCAATCAAAAGAAATCAGTGATTTCAATATCTATAAATATGTATCCCTTTAAAGAAACAGGATAAAAATATTTTAGGGAATTCTGACTTATTTTGTTTTGTAAATACGATACTTGAATTGGAAAGCTACACAATAATAACAAAAATTCTACTAAACCAACAAGTATGCTTAGATACAGAAAACAAAAATAGTCTGAAGCAATTTGCAGTCTAATGTTCTACAACTCCTCATAACTATGTCTGTTTTTGATGTACTTTTAGAATTCATTTGCAATTCATTTTTTTTCTAGTTAGGTACATAAGGTGATCTTCCTGAGCTGAATCAGATCTTATTTTCTGCTTTAAATATCAGTTTTATGTAGTATTACTGGAATCAGACCAACTGTTCCTACCTTTAAAAAAACCAAACCACTGTTTAGAGCATTTCAAGCTTTGGTTACATTGCTTACATTGCTTCCTGCATTTCTAGACAGATTTTCAAATTTCCTCCACCCCCTGCTGACTGGCATCACAATAGGTTTTATTGTCAAATGTGCTGGGGTGTCAGGCTACTAATGCCGAAATGGAGCCACTGAGGATCTGTTTCTGAAGACTTGGGTGTTCTCAAATCTATCCCGTCTCCCTCACTGCCCGCCCCCAGACTTGTAGGTATCTGTAAAGCAAGCACTGTACAAATCTAATCAAGCAGATCATTTGTCAAATGTCACTCTTGGAACTAAGCTAAAGGTCATCACATTTAGTAATGTGGGACACCTCCTTTTCACAGTTTTGGCACTCCCAAATAAAAAAAAATAAAATGGCACTAAAATTCAGATACTGTTTAAAAGTATGTGTGTGGGGGTCAACCATCTTGTTGCAGATAACCCAGAGAAAGATATAAAGATGAACTAAAAATGGACATGTACAAAAAGAGATTAGCCTATTGGAGAAGACTATATGGAGAAACAAGGAAGATGACTCAGGTTAATGTGTTTTGAAGACAAATGTTTTCCTAGCTAGGACATCAATGTTTCAACTTTTACAAGTATGCTGGGGCAAATCTGTGTTCTTAGAAAACATGGCCCATAGGATAGAGTTTGGATGGAAATACAGAATCTGGTAAGGCTTTATCTCAGACGTGCTATCTGAGCAAGACTTGGGTGCAGGTAGGGTTTAGAATATGAAGATTCAGAGATCTGAAAGGAGGTGGAAAGGACTTTCCAGATAAAGGGAATTGCATGTGCAGTGGCATGGGACACAGACGTCAGGCGGCACATGCAGGGAGAGTAGAGTGAGCATTTTGTTTCAGCTTGAAAGTAGAATATATGTCTGGTAGAGGTGAGAGGCTGGAGTTGTATCGCAAATGATCTGGACTTGATTTGGTAGACAGCAGGGAGATGCAGCAGAATTTTAAAAAGAAAAACACTCTGAAAGACATGACCAGAACTTGACTTCAGGAAGAAGCCAAGATCATAGAGGTTTTGGCACACAGACTCACTAACTTTTCTAAAGACAAATGCCAAACTTTCAGGGACCATTAAAAAATTGGCATTCTTCCTTCTAGCCTTACACTTTAGAGACAAGATCAAGACTGGGCTGATGAGACCTGGACATCAGTGGTGGATGCCAGACTAATTGGTTAAAAGCAATTCTTGGGTCGTCCCTACAGTAGGACCTAGTCCTTACCTCCTAGAGCAGGTCTTGTACTGTCACCATTGTCAACTCTGCTTAAAAAGGTCAGAGAACTTGAATTTCTGGTTGACCTTTCTTGGGGTGGTGTTTTTAGAATTTTTGACTCAGGTTTTTAATTCTGATCTTAGTTTGACTGTATTTGCTATTCATGACATTTCAGAGTCCCTCTCGTGGCTCAGACTCTGCAGTCTTGGGCCCTGAAATACAAGGCTCACTTTTGGATTAAAGGGCCTAAACAATTTATAAATAAATTTTTGTATATTCCAGGTTCCATTTTGTGCATTTAACATCTTTTTTGTGTGTGTGCAGAACTGATATCTCACAAGGAGCATCAACTCTTTACAAACAGTATCTATCTCTTTAAAAAAGGATTGGAAGTTTTCTCATGTGACTTTTTTCACTGATACATTACTCATGTTAACTTTAAATTTACTCTACATCCATTAAAATGCTTACTTTGACTTTTAGCATATAGCCAATTGCCATCATATAATCCTGGGGGAAAATTATTATATACATGTAAGAAATTGAAAGAGACCTTGCATGTTAAATTTGCTTATTAGCGTGATCGACTAGGAAGCAATTAAGGGTTATATGTTCACTTCCTAAGTTTATGAGTGAGAAAGATGATAAGTTACTTTCTACCCCCACATACGTGTTAGTCAAAATGAAAAGCACTTCGAAGAAGGGGTTCTAGGTTCTAGGAATGAATCCCCAGTCCTCTGTTGCCTCCTCTGGAAACCCAAGAATTTTGCAGTAAAATGATTAAAATCCTGACTTAGATATAGCCACTTTCTTCAAGTTTTGTGTGTTGACGATCTTATTCTTTGGGGGTTTTCCTCAATGTTTCCATTTAAGTTACATATCTGTCCCTCTTTCTTTAACCTCTGTACATTGGAAAGAAATAGAACTTCCTGCATTAGCATAACTTCCAAACCTGACAGGTAGTATTTAAACATTGATTTATGGCCTCAAACTTACATTAGTTTCCATTCCCAACCACACATCATGGAGACCTCTGTGTGCTCTGTAGATGCACGATGTTTTTTAATGGATGTGAACTTAACCATTAATGTAACATCTCTGGGTTAATGCAGATACTTTTGTTAAATGACAATATAATTACTAGTCATCAGCAAACCTCAAAAAGTTTGGGAGGTTTGGTTCAGTTAAACACCTGAGAGCTCAGATGTTTATCTGAAGTTTACCCCTTGAGTTTAGCAAGTCCAGGCTGGAAAATGCTCAAGATCCGTCCTACACATGAGACTTTCATCAGCAATTCTCTTGTTCTGTGTCTCAATATCAGCACCTCTATGTTTTAGTCTTGGCCTACACACTATGTAAAGCAAAGCTTAAAGAGATTTAAAAAAAGCCATCCCCATCAAATAGAGTTGAATAAAGTTTTCACAAGATGATGAAAACAATTAGAAAAAAATTATATGTTGAAGGAGAAATGCTACCTTCTTGTTGTGTCAGGACCCACTTTGCTTATCTCCCTTTTCCTGATTCTTGTTTAAAGCTTTACTGCTACAGAATTTTCTAGCAATTTCCCCCTGACATCAGATTGGGGGCGGGGGGAGTTGCTGAAGATGACTCAGATCAATCCTCTTCGAAAACAAGTTTTTTTCCTAGAAAAAGCAGTAATGTTTAAACTTCTTTCAGTATGCTGGGGCAAGCCAGCAGGTTGTGTACTTCAAAAAATAATTAAAATACTTTCAACATTGTGAGTTTTGTGTTTGGCTTAGAGGGTACATTGCATCAATGGTGGTTTTTCCAGTTTTACGTTCCTTCACATGACCTTTTTGTCCTTCTCTTTTCTTCTGTTTTAGAAGTTTTTGAAATGAGGAAGAACTTTACTTTCCTGGACATTTCTAGCATTGACTTAGGGAAGTGTCTGTTTCTAGCATTGATTTGGAGACGTGTCTGTTGTCAGCTGTGATATTTACTTCCTGTATTAAAGTGAGCCTCTGGAGTTAATATGTGGCATAAACTATTTGGAGCCATGTATCACTTGGTTCTCTTTATGCAAATCATAACCTTGGAATGAAGATGTGACATTTTGAGATGCTAGTATAATACTACGAAAAGTTAAAATATTTTAAAAATTGACTTAGGAATACAGCCCTCATTGCAGGGATGTTTTAGTTTATATCGAATTCCAGTGTTGGTGAGTCTGAAAAATCTGTCTTGCTTAGAAACCTTGTGAGGCAAGTTTTTGTATTTCCAACTGAATTAATTTCTCTTCTCATGTAAAAGGATGAAGCTGGATATGTTGAATTCAATTTTGCAACTACATGTTGAGCAGCCTCCATGTGTTATACTGTGTGAGTAAAGAGGGAAAGAGAAGAGGTTCAAAAAGACCTTTCCAGTAATTGACCCACTGATGAGATAAGTGAAATAACACCAAATATTTTTGGGTAACATTATATATCACAAGAGCCAATCACATAAGCCAAGTTAATATATTCCTTTATCTAGTTTTAGCTCAGGACAAGTTTGTACTGTTTTTATTTTAAGCAAGATGTTCAAAGTCTCTTTAGAGAGGTGTAGAGGTAACAAAATAATTTTTAAAAGCAAGAAGGTGCCATTGAAATCAACATTTGCTATGAACTCAGTGGCCATGTGTAATTTTTACCTCAATTGAAAAGTTGAGGAAATCCTTAAACACACGTATGAACCCACTAACATAACATGTAGCACACAAATTATAATTTGTAATTGCAACAGCTTCATCTTCTCTTACCACCATACCTTGCTTTCTAGTAACTCGAGTCACATTCTATTTCTATAGGTGTTATTGGCCTTTGGTATGCTGGTCTCTATCCTTAGAGACAGCTGATTCCTCCCTTGTAAGCCATTAGGGCAACACTGACTATACAGTTTGCCTTTTGTTTCTCTGAACTCAAAGTTTATAAAGTCACTGAAGATATCTTATTTGGTTATGCATTTTGACAAGCATCACACACAATATTTCCAGAGAGCTGGTTTGAAAAATTCACCAGATACATAAAATCTTTTTTCCTTTCTTTCTTTTTCATTGTTGTTCAAGTACAGTTGTCTCCATTTTTCCCCCACCACCACCCCCGCCCCACCCGTCCCATCCTGCCATCCTTGATCCTAGCCCCCTTTGGCTTTGTCCATGTGTCCTTTATATATGTTCCTTGATGACCCTTCCCCTTTCTGCCCCCATTATCCTCTCCCACCTTCGCTCTGGTTACTGTCAATTTGTTTATATTTTAATGTCTCTGGTTATTATTTGCTTGCTTGTTTGTTTTGTTGATTAGGTTCCCCTTATAGGTGAGATCATATGGTATTTGTCTTTTACCGTCTGGGTTATTTCACTTAGCACAATGCTCTCCAGTTCCATTCATGCTGTCACAAATGGTAGGAGCTCCTTCATTCTTTATGCTGCATAGTATTCCATTGTGTAAATCTACCACAGTTGTTTGATCTATTCATTTACTGATGGGCACTTAGGTTGCTTCCAGTATTTGGCTATTGAAAATTGTGCTGCTATGAACATTGGGGTGCATAAGTTCTTATGAATTGGTGTTTCAGGGTTTTTAGGGTATAATCACAACAGTGGAATTGCTGGATCAAAACGCAGTACCATTTTTAGTTTTCTGGGGAAATTCCATTCTGTTTTTCACAGTGGCTGCACCAGTCTGCATTCCCACCAACAGTGCACTAAGGTTCCCTTTTATCCACATCCTCTCCAACACTATTTGTTTGTTGATTTGTTTATGATGGCCATTCTAATGGGTGTGAAGTGGTATCTCATTGTGGTTTTAATTTGCATCTTTCTGATGGCTAGTGATGCTGAGCATCTTTTCATATGTCTCTTGGCCTTCTGTATGTCTTCCTTGAAGAAGTGTCTATTCAAGTCCTTTGCCCATTTTTTACTTGTTTTTTTCTCTTCCTAGAGTGGAATCATGTGAATTTTTCCTATATTTTGGAGATCAATAAGTGCATAAAATCTTTACTGAACAAAAGGTAAACAATAAACTCCTTAAGACCTTTAGCATCTTCTACCAGATTAGTTAAGGCGGATTCTTTTCGCCCAAAATTGGACAAACTGGAGACCATTGGTTATTAGGAGACCATTTGAGCTATTATGATGCCTGAGCATCAGTCTCTTGGGTAAGGCAATAAATTAGGAGAAGGTGAGCCTGGTGTCTTTTCTGATTGAGCATCTTTGTTTTCTGTGGCAGGCTTTAAAAGGCTATTCAGTAATGCAACCAAGAAGGGTTTTTTCCATCGTTTAAAACGGGCTCATTAGACACTGCAAATTGATGCAGTACAAACAACATGGAGAGGGTCTGGGTTCCCACATAAATTAGCTCAGTTTGTGCAAGATGAAAAATGCTTTGGCCCTAACTGCCAGTACTACAAACAGCCAAGCTTGGAAAAAAACAAGGTGTGCCCACCGTGCTTCTTACATCACCAGCAGTCATAAAAGTGCTGTAATTAAAATGTAGCTGACAATTTGCTTAATGATGTGCGAGGCAGGGAGTCCAGGGAGGCCCCCACATGCGGCTGGCTGGAGTTTCTGCCATTCCAGCGGGAGCAGTAGCATCGGTAGCTGCAAGTCTCTTCTTCACTTGAGAAAATGGTGACTAATCCAAGAAGATGGTTGGGAGAATGATGAAGCTTTAAAAATCATCAAGACCATTTTCACTCTAATGAGCTTGTATGAGTGAGACAGTACTTAAGGTGTTTTGGAACCATCCATTTATAATTAGCCAGGTTGAGTTTAAGAAAATTACACTATTCCTCACAATATAACTTAGACCAATTAACAATTTAATTAGTTCACTATAATATTATGAGGTAGAGTTTCTAATTCAGTCTTCTTACTTCAGAATTACTATTATTATATAAGAAAAGAATCTTTTAAAAGTTTGTGAGACATTAAGACTCAATTGGAACTGACATAATGCTCAAGTCCAGATCTTCGGATAAGCAATTTAATGCAAAGTCAGCCACAAATTTACCTTTGACTCTCGACCAGGCGCTTGATCACATCCTTTCCTGATCCATAAAATTAGAAACCCAAACTCCATATATAGATTATTTAGATTTGAACCTGAGAAGTACTATATGCTCGGACCATTTAGGGACATTCTAGATACATGAAGCATATATCTAGATGCTTAATTATTGTAATACACAATAGTATCCAACATTTCTTGAGTGATTCTTTAATCATTTAATGACACATTTCCTTAAGTATCTTCATGCTACAACAGTCATTGAGCAGTAGGTATCAGGAGACATTTTTCCGACATAGTATGTTAAACACTTAAGCAAAAAGTTCATGCTCATGCCATTTCTAAAGGCCAGTCTACCATTAATGCACAGAAAACACTCTGTTTATACGTTTGTGAACTATCAATTTGAAGAACTACTTCTAATAACTGTGCACTCTGGCAAAATTGCCCATTAAGTAAAGGAAGGGGGATCTTTAATGCCAACAAGAACTCTTTTACCTTCTGTAGACAGATTTAAAAGTGAAAATCAATGTTGAATAATATGAAGAGGCAATGAGGAGGTGATTCTCAGAATCTGGCATTCACCATCCTATTCTGCACCCCCCACCGCTGCTGCCACACACTGAATACCTAGAAACTTCTGAATAATTTTATAGTATTCATTTATCAAAATAAACCTCTTTTTGTGTCAAAAGTACAGGAATGCTTTCTTAGTTTCATCACGTGGATTTCTTAAGGGCATTCACTTCACATCAAAAGCTTGTGAACTGGAAAAGTGCTTTGTTCAGGTGGCTGTTGAAATATTACACCTTCAACCACACCCTGTTCTGGGCTTCCCCCATAAAACAGTGGTTGAGTACGATGCCAAGGTCATTAACCTGGTTCCCTCCCAGACAACCAGGTCTATGGTAAGTGGGGAAAAAAATGGAATTTTGTTCAACCCAGAGACTGGAATCATATCTGCTGAGATTCAAAAGAGCTTGTGTGTGAAGATTGAACAGTTCCAAAAGTTGCTTTCCACAACCATGGTTGGAACTTTCTTCCACATTTTGAAAATGGTGATAAAAACTACATATAGGGCAAAATTATACACGATTTGAAAAGGCCAGAAATAGTCCAAATTCTAATAGTTCCCCTATGTAAATACATTTGCTTTAATGTTATTTCAATGTATTAGCTTGCTTAATGTTTACCTTGAATTTTTTAGTCTTTTTAATCTTAAACACTAGAGCAAATAACTTAATAAGGATACTTAATAAAATAAATATGCCAAGCTTATGAATTCAAATGAAGATGGCCAGTTGAGAGTATAGAGGAGTAAACAGAATAATTTTATTTTGCTTTTTGAAAATTTAATCTTTATTGTATTTTATTCCATTATCATTTAGTCCCCTTATACGCCCCTCCCTCCAGCAACCCCCACACTGTTGTTCATGTCTACGAGTCTTTTTTTCTTTTTGCTCAGTCCCTCCCCCCTCCAACTCCCCCACCACTAGCTGTCATGTGCTTTCCATCTATGAGTCTGTCTCTGTTTTGCTGGTTAGTTCGGTGTGTTCATTAGATTCCACATATCTGTGAAGTCATATGGTATTTGTCCTTCTCTGGCTTATTTCACTTAGCATAATGTTCTCCGGGTCCATCCATACTGTTGCAAATGGTCAAATTTTCTTCTTTTTTACAACTGAGTAGTACTCCAATGTGTAAATGTCCCATAAATGTTTTATCCACTCATCTGTTGACAGACACTTGGGCTGCTTCCATATCTTGGCTATTGTAAAGAATGCTGAAATGAACATAAGGGTGCTCATGTTCTTTCCAATTAGTGTTTTGGCCTCCTTTGGATAAATTCCCAGAAGTGGGATCCCTGGGTCAGAAAGAAGATTCATTTTTAATTTTTTGAGGTATCAATAATGCCTTTCACAGTGGCTCCACCAATCTGCCTTTCCACCAACAGTGAGAAAGGGTTTCCCTTTCTCCACACCCTTGCCAGCACTTGTTGTTTGTTGATTTATTGATGATAGCCATTCTGACAGGTGTGAGATGATATCTCATTGTGGTTTTAATTTGCATTTCTCTGATGATTACTGATGTTGAACATCTTTTTATATGTCTATGACCATCTGTATGTCCTCTTTGGAGAAATGTCTATTCAGGTTCTTTTCCCATTATTTAATTGGGTTGTTTGATTTTTTGGTGTTGAATTTTGTAAGTTCTTTATAAATTTTGAATATTAACCACGTAACAGATATATAAAAAATATGTTCTCATGATCTGTGGGTTGTATTTTTATTTTTGTTGATGATTTCTTCTGCTGCGCAAAAACTTTTTAGTTTAATGTAGTCCCATTTATTTGTTTTTTCATCTGTTTCCCTTGCCTGGGGAAGTACATCTGAGAAAAAATTGCTACAAGCAGTGTCTGAGATTTTGCTACTTATGTTTTCTTCTATGATTTTTATGATTTTGGGTCTAACATTTAAGTCTTTGATCCATTTTGAATTCATTCTTATTTATGGTGTAAGAAAGTGATCTAGTTTCAGAAAAATGTTGAGTTTAAATCCTAGCTCTGCTATTTATATGCTGAATGACTTTCCTGAGCTATTTAACCTCTCTGAGCTTTAATTCCTTCACCTACAAAGTAGGAATAATGAAATACCTACCTCTTGATGGTTGTGAGAATTAAATAAGGTATGATGAATGTAACATGCCTAATAAAAATACTGGAACACATGATACTCTAAGCAACTTGTTTGCATTTCTTTTCACCTTTGTATGTTCAATTTGTATATTATAATTCCTGCCTAGGGCATAGTAGGAACTAAAAATATTTAGAGAATGGTTAAACAAATAATACTTTATTTTAAAAATAGGTCTTAATGTGCTCTTACCGGTATGGCTCAGTTGGTTGGGCATTGTTCTGCAAAACGAAGTGTAGCCGGTTTGATTGCCAGTCAGGGCACATGCCGGGGTTGTGGGTCCAGTCCTGGTTAGGACACATGCAAGAAGCAACTAATCAAAGTTTCTCTCTCACATTGATGTTTCTTTCCTTCTCTTTCTAGTTTTTCTTCCTCTCTCTAAATATAAATAAATAAAGTTTAAAAAACTAGTGAAAAATAAAATAGTTCTTAATTTTGTAAAGAATACTGTTGTCAGCATAATCTCATGTAACAGAAAGATACTAGAAGTATAGGAAAATGGTCATTGCTCAATTCCAAATAAATGAATATATTTAAAGATTTTAGCAGGTTTTATAGAATAAACTCCTGACTGAAATCCTGAAAGTTAGCTGAGTCTGTGTCTATAATAATAGGGATTCTTCAAATTTGATACATTTATTTAGATAATTTCACTTAAATAATCAATAAAAATTATAAACAGATAGAACTTTCTAAGACATATTGCCAGATAGACCAGCTGGCACTTTAGGGGCGAGTAGAGTCAACTAATGACCACCTGTTTATTTAAATATAGCCTAATTTTCCTGCATTGCCCTCAAGAATATTTCTCTCAAAGTTCTTTAATTGTAGTTTTTCAGGCCAGTTGTGCTAATGAAAAAGGGAATAAAGTTTGTTCTTGGTAAACTTAGGGTGGCTGTTAATGATAATCCTGTTTTTCCTGGACACCTACCAACCGCTTCTGGATTATGCATCAATGCAGGAAATAGAATAGTGTAGAAGAGAAGCAGAGCTGTGTTTGAAAATGCTTTCGTAACCAGTGTTTTAGAGGTCTTGTTTTTTTTTTTTGTATTGCTATTATCTAAAAAACACACCAAAACCTTACTCAAATAATGTGTGATAAATTTAGTGGAAAGTACTAGTTGACTTGTTTTATGACCAGTGAAATGACGATGATAATGGCAATGGAGATGAAGGCAAGGAAAGGCAATGGAGATGAAGGCAAGGAAAGGCAGTGGAGAAAAAGAGAGAGCCAGAAGACACACTTGTCAACTTTCTATTAACAGAAATCTTCTTTTTGACCATTCCTTCTGCCACCTCCCACAGGATGGAGTCTGGAATACTGGACACTTCTTAAGTATTTTATATATTATATTTAAAAAACAATTAAAATTATATTTATATATCTTATATCTTATCTGGATCTTAAGAACTATCTCATGAGAGTGGAGAAGGGATGGATGATCATCTCTATTTTATGTGGGTGGGACATAAAACACATGTGTGATGTGCCGTGTCTACACAGCTTGTCAGAGACAGAATGTGCCAGGTACAATCATTAGCCTATGAGACAGACAGGCAAGACATTTTTAGGACACAAGACTCATTTCTGCTAAAATGTTCATTCTTGAACTGTGGGATCTTAATAAAATAGCCATTCAAGTGTTTTTTAAATTTTTTATCTTGTCTTATAGTCTAAGAGTCTACTTAGTCATTTTATTTCCCAGCTGCACTACTGAAAATATAATGGATGAAAAAGAAAAGTTTTCTTGGCAAGGTATTTGATGTGTTGTCTTCTTGAAGGCACTTCCTGATGTAGTTACTGAGAAATGGCATCAGCAGAGCCAGCCTCAAGACAAGACTCTCTCCTTACTAGCCTTCCACTCCCGAGGTACCTAATATTTAATTTAAGTAGATGATCATAAAAGAAGCACAGGCCATTGGTTTGGGGGTGGGGAACACATTTAATTCTATTATGATTGTTGAAAGGACAGTATTTTGAGAGGTTAATAGAACCCGATTGATTTTCTTTACTTTTTTATTATACAGCTTACAAATGTAAGCAGTACATTGGGTCTGGGTTTTGTAATTTGTAAGAGATTTATTGATGAAATAAAGGACCCCAGAAATATAATATGCGGGTTTTCTCCCTTGTTATTCTTTAAAGGAGGAAAATTACATATCGATTTTTCTCTCTTCTTTTCCTCCATCTTTCTTCCTTCTTTCTTTTCTTCCTTCCTCCCTCCCTTCCCTTCCTCTCCTTCCTTCCTTCTCAGTTCCTTCTTTCTTTCCTTCTTCACCCCTTCTTCCTCACCTTGTTCTCCCTCCCTCCCTTCCTCTTTGCTATCCTTCCTTAACTCACTTTTCCCCTATTCCATTCTTTCCAACTTTTTCCCTTTTCCCATTCAACACTCATTCAAATGTCAAGTATTTATTATGTGCCTACCATGATTAAGATAGGTTACAGTCTTCTCATAAGTCCCCTCCAAAATACTTCCATCTGTCATTCTTCCTGCAGATGACCAGCTCACTTGACAACATTTTTAGGGCTTTTTAATAATTGGAAAGGCCTTTCATCTATCTTGTGCAACTGTGTTTCTCTATGCTTTCATTGAAGATTTACACCTTTCTCCTAGCAAGATAGCACATTTACGTTTCAGAGGAAAATGATGATCTCAGGTGGCTGGTATTTGTCTAGGCATAAAGTGTAAAATTTTTTTCACATTTCAAAAATCAGTAAGGGATTATATTGAACAGTTAGGGAAACCTCCATGTTAAATCCTACTCATGTATTATTTTGTACTGAGTTTCTCAAAGAAAAAAGACTTCCTTTGTAAACCTCATATAATTTTCTTCGTTCTTCCTTTCTCCCAGACTTTCCAGTGAAGTTCAGGAGGGGCTTGCTTCTGCTTTTCTTCTGGGGGCTGGTGAGGTCACAGACCAAGGAGGAATCAGTTTTGAAGAGTGTTGAGGCTAACTAACTCATCAAGTGAGAGGTATTATGCATTGGACATGGAGAATGAGTCAGACTGAAAAAATGACTATGGAGGCCAAATAAGACGAGATCATGAGGTTGAAGCCCTCAGGTTTTCTCAGAACAGGGCAAATATAGGTAAAGGGCCACCCAAGAAGTTCCTGAATCAGTAGAAAGGGTACTTAAGATTTCTGATTTGGAGAAACCTTCATTTGAAAATTATAGGTCAGGGAATCAATTTCTTGGGGTTTATTTTTAATTGAGGGTCCCCCAATTTAAATGCAGAATGGCATTTGGGAAGATTCTTCTATACCAAGGACAGCATCTTTTCCTGAGGTCGTTGTCCAGGAGAGCTTACAAAGTGAGTGGAAAAGGACAATTTTCTAACTTAATAATGTGACCATTACCTCATCCCTTTCGCTCTGCTTTTCTTGATGATCCCCTCTCAGTGAGAATGTGTGTGCATGTTGTGTCTGAGTTTTAAATCATTAAAGATAAATGACATACAAAGGTGCTTATCTTCGTGTTTCACTTAGACTTTGAAAGTTGCAGAGGCTGTCTTTGATCTGATGATAGAACTGAGCTTTCCATGAGTTCTATTAAAAATCCCAAAAAGAAAATGTGCATGACTAATTAGAAAATTCCTAAATAGAGAATAGTGTTCTATGCATAAGTTATTTTAAAAATTTGCTTAAAAGATAGATTTGACCACATAGCATTTAAATAAAAAAAGAATCTAATGATCACAATCTCTCTAGATAAACAAAATTAAAGGATAAGCAACAAGCTATAAAAGCATTTACATTTAGTACCACAGTCAAATATTTTGAATCCTTATATATAATACTCCGGGTGTAAATTGATTTGGAGAACAGTAAGTTCTTACTAGACAAGTGGGTAAATGATATACAGTTTTATTTTATTTTTTTATTGTTGTTCAAATACAGTTGTCTCCATTTTCCCACCATCCCACCCACCTTCATCTCCCACCCTCAATCCTACCTAAGTGATATACATTTTAAAATTACAAAATAGTTAAGAGGCATGAAGATCTCAATAAGAAACACAAATTAAAATAACACTGAAATTCTTTTTCTCTCCCTTCCATTTTCTTTTTTTCCTATACAATGGCCAGTAATTAAAAAAAAACATGCCTAGATTTGGTGACTACTAGAATTTTTGTAGATAGAATCTTGAAAACTTTACCCTGTGACAGAAAAAAGTCAACTCAATTATTTACCTGTTGATGCTGAATTTGCAAATTATCTAGATAAGAAGAAAACACATTTTTGTAATAAGGGATATTGTTGTTATATCTCCAGAGGGAAACAGTTTGTTTCTCTTTAGTTGATAGGGTAAGTGTACTTGGACACAGGGGTCTAATTTTTTCTCCTTTATATGCATGTATTTAAAAATTAACGGTTATCTTTCCCCCCAAAATAGCAGAATCACAGACTTATTATTTTTCAAAATCATTAATTGCTTCTTTTTTTCCAACATCAATCTCAAGTAAACATTTTGGGGCTAATTTGTATCTGTACTTTTGATTTTCATAAAATGTTGACCACTAGCTTCTCTTACTGCTCACTGGACAGAAGCTGACTGATTTTAGCTGTGAACCCAGGACAGAACAATTCTTCATATGCTCTGTACAGCACTCCTCTACCACTCTACTCCAGCGGCAGCGGCCCGCGTCAGGGGGCGACAGGTGAAACTGAGAGCTAAAACACATTGATCATTAACCCTTCCTGTGTCCCAGGCCACATCTCCTATGTTTTATGTTTCAGGGGTTCTTATCTAAAAAAAAAGAATAACATTATTTACGCACAATAAAAAGACGTTATTAAAAATAATCAAATAAATTACTGCACGGAGCTCAACAAAGAACAAAGTACTCTTAAAGTGTTTAATAACGAAGGACTAAAGGGATGAAGAATTTTCTTCTAGGGCTGCTAATCCAGCACCTTTCATAAGCAGTAAATTTATTTAAGCTAAATAAATATAGCACATGACAGGTTGCATTTGTGTGGGAAATCACAGAGAAAACAGCAAAGACATTAGAAAATTGCATTTTTTTCAGGTAATTAAAGGTCATACTATTTAGCCAAACCATAATCCATCACAACAAGCAAGGCATTGATTACTGCTTGGACCACATTCATTTTTAATTCCATTAGTGAAATAAATGACAGCCTTTGAATTTGCCACTTTCTTGATACACAGTAATAAGAATGGCAAATTACTCCAGAATCCAGAATAGCTGTGGAGATAAGCTTCTTTCTTCTTCTTTGGCATCCCAAACTACAAATTTTAAGCAGCAGTAAGCATAATAGCATTCTTCTCCAATGTGTTGTAATAGCAGCTCTTTGGTGATCTGAGAATGTTCAAAGTCATTCTGTTTTCATGGTTCACCCACTGGTGAGCTGCAGAGCTGAAACTCCCTACATGAGGCTGCCGTCCCCATTTCTCTGGGGCAGCAGTTGGTTTCCTCCAGGCCCCTGAAGCTAACGGTCCTCATTCAAAAGATACCAAAGTCTCCTAAAAACCGACTGAATTATATTTCTAGGTACATATGTCGTAATGGCTGTCAAAGAGAGACACTCCAGCAGGTTATCTGGCTTCCCCATCTTCTTCAGGTGTAATGCAGTCATTCATTTTGTTTAACTCTTTGTGTTTAAACACAGAGACCACAAACTGAAAAATACACTCGAGTCTATTTTTGCTTTCTGTTGTTCTGTTTGTGGGAGTAATTGTTTCACACTCAGTGAACCACAAATGAGCTTGTGTTTGTGTAAGAACTTTTTAAGAGAACAAAGGAGCATTATTCTTACTGTGTATGTGAGGGGATGAGGGCTCTGTATATATATGTGTAGGACAGTGTATATATGAATGTATTTGCAAAATTGTTCACAAATAAATTCACTTGTATTCTTTTAGAATAGTCTAGACTGGGAGTTTTCCTGTTGTTGGTAATTACCTCTGTGGCACAAAACCTATCTTGCAGAGTGATTTAAGCTTATTGTCTGTGCCTCCTCCCTACTCATTTTTTCTCTAGATGGACTTCTCTTACGTTTAAACTTTCACTACTGTCTGTCATTTCAGATTGGCCAGGCCTCTTATGACTTTTTCATATTACCACTTGATCATTCAAATACAGCAATGCCTCAACTCATCTCCTCAAGCAACTGGAATCAAACCTTGCCCAGAAATCCACGCAGGCACCTGGGAGGTCATAAGAACTATCACAGAACACTTTAAATAAGAATACTTTAGTTCTTACTCCACATCTATGCCGATTAAAGTTTTTAAAATGTGGTTCTTTGTTTTAAATGAACTCTTGGGAAAAGAGTACTCTCAGAGGCACCCACAACAGTACGCAACAAATAAAGGAGGGGTCTGCAAATTTTTGCTGTGAAGGGCCAAGTAGTAAACATTTTCAGCTTTTTGGTCCATATGGTCTCTTGCAAATAGTCATCTCTGCCATTGCAGCACAAAAGCGCCATAGATAATAAGAGTGTCAATGAATTGGTGTGGCTGTGCTTCATTTACCAGGTTAGGCCGCAGTACAGATTTAGCACAGGGGCCATAGTTTGCCAAACTCCAATCTAAAGTGAGGTTGCCTATCAACTGCGCAGAAGATAGGGAAGTCACTCAATAAAGTAATGTGTTTTCTAGTAATATTCTAGCAATATTTTTGGTCCTTTGGAGTATACTCCGTTTAATCCATCGGAGAAGGATTTCTACCCTAAATTGTTTTTAAATTGCTTTCCATGTACTGTTTAAATTATTTAGACAAAGTCCTTGTCTGGACAATCTCATTGCCCAGAGAACTAGGGGAAGGAGATGAGTATATTACATATTTACAGGCACCAGGCCTATGATTTAAAAAAAAAAAACCTGAGTAGTATTGAAAAAACAAGATGAATTTGTTTATAATAATTTATGCCTTTATTATTTGGCCTGCGTTGAATATGATCCAGACTTTTTTTCAAATGTGATCAAGCACTAATTTCCATGATTAATTTCCTCTCCCCAACTCTCCAACAGAGCACACAAACTCACATAAGTGCACGCACACAACCATACGTACACTAAAATACACAATGCATCAGTGTGTAAAGTTTCAGGTACAGTCCAGCCTTCACACTTTACTATAATTGAGATTTCTTTTCTTTGAGTAGCCTTTGTCAAAGCTCAGGATAGAACTTTTTTTTGTCTTTAACTATTATTTTCTTTTTCAATAATTCTCTTACACCAAGCAGATAGCCTTCTCCTGAGACAATCAATGTCATGGAGTACAGAGTATCTTACTATTAAAAAAAGGTCTCAGGAAAAATATTCTATTACTAAATTAAACCTGAATTATGGGCATAAAACTCTTACCATGTGGTTAACCTAGGTGTGTACTATTTTGAAAGCGAGAAAAAAATTGTTGAGCAGTGACTGATAACAAGTGCTGTTTGGTAAACTGAGATAATGATAAGGGGTAATTACATTTTATGCTTTAGGGCACAAGTTGATCATTTGCAGGAGTCAGAAAGGAATTTCTCCCTTCCAGCAGAACAATATTAAGCAAGAAGCTGAGTTCATTAAGGAGTCAGGAAGTGCTTTAAGATCTTGCCTGAAGCAGGAAGTCTTACGTGGGACGGTCTGGTGCTACCCTGAGGATGCTCTGTCCCTTTGCATTTTCTGAGCATGCAAGCAGATATCTATCTTGTTCTTTGTGCTAGGGATGACTGTCTAGTTGTTCCCTGGTTTGCTTGTTCATTGGTCTTACTCGAAAGTTGGTGAAAGTGGTGATGAAATACCCTGCATCACTCATACTCTTTGGTTTTCAGCCCTGATATTCAGTTATATGAAATTCTATTCTCAGAACAAAGGCGGAAACTAGATAGCATTTTCCCAATTATTTTTGGATAGAAAAAGAGAACAGACACTGTGCTTAACACTCCAGCTTAACTTCTGATATCTTGTTCCTTTTGTAGTATATGTACGTGTGTGTGTATTTTTCTTCCTTAAAATAAATGCTAAATAGTTCTGTAGACTTAAGCCTTATCTTTAGTTGTATACATCTGAGCCCAGTTTTCCCTCTAAAATTTCCTAGGGCAGTATATAACAAATACCTTTGTAAAGGTAATATTGGAGAGCAGTTGATTCATTACATAAAATAGATGCCTTAGGAGAAACTAGCAAGTTTTGTGTTTCACATCCCCCCTACAGCTTGTTTACTGCATTTTATGGAAGCATCAAGTGTTTAGTGCTCAGTAACCACTCACCCCTGGTTGACCATGGTCTTCCTGTTAGACTTCATTGTCTAGTTCAATCCATTCTCTGCCTGTTTTTCCGTATTGAAGCTCACCTGTCTAGTTTCCAGAGATTCTGCTCTCTGACAGGGAGCTATGTATGCTCATAGGATCTCTGCAGTAAAGGGAGATTATATTAATGAATGAAAATAAAAATCCTTAGTAGCAGATGCCAAGATGAATAGAATAAGATTCACATTCCCATGTTTTCCTAGTCAACAAACAAACTACTACAAATAGTTTACAGACAATTATGTTTAAACTTTTCCTGAAGTCAATGACGAATCACTGAAGGATTCATCAGAGAAGTGCTGTGGTCACATCAGTGAGATGACTGTTTGCAAGATGTCCAGGCAGTGATAGAATGGGGCACTTAATACTGGAGGCACACAGACTTTCGTTTTTGAAATCATCGAGCCAAGAATAAATGAGACCCTGACCAAGGCTGTGACAAAGAAGAAAAAAATTAGAGTGGATAGAGATTGATTTAGGATGTGGATTACAAAATGAATGATTCGATGTGGGTATTGGAAAAAGAGAAAAGCATGAAGATGATGAATGGATATATGATCAATGATAGTCTGAGAGGATGGTAGAGCCATTGGTGGGAAGAAAACTCAGGAGCAACAGATTCTGAGGAAAAAGAATGAGTTCAATCTTAAGTAGGTTGAATTACAGGAGACTGTGTGAACTTGTGGTAGAGATAATGGCTCAAAAACTGTGAGGTCTGGAGCTCAAAAGCAAGGTTGATGTTGGGAAAATAGATTTGGGAGTCATCGATGTATGAATCCTGGCTGTTGATGAGATGGTTAAAGAAGAGTACAGAAAGAAGAGAAGAGAGATAAAGAAAGTATCGAGGAAGACATGTAACACTGAGGAGTGGAAAGAGTACGGATCGAGTCAGACTAGCTAGTACTGTGTCTGAAATTTAGTGAGTGTTCAATAAATGATAGTCATCAATTCTATCATTCCCTAAAGACAAAGACTATGTCTTATTCATGTTCCTATCCCAACATCTGGCACTGTTTCCTGCACATGGTAGATACCCAACAATGCACTTACCATGTGCATGAGAGGGACTATGGGGGAAACAGTGGCCAGAGGGAGGAAAAAATGAGGAAAAGAGTTTCAAGGAAGAGGGGGTCATCACATGCCACTGAAAGGTTAAGTAAGATAAGGACTGAAAAGTGTCCATTAGCTCTGGCAATTAGTAGGTCATTTGTGACTACAGGGACAGCAATTTCAGTGGAGCAGTGGTGGCTAGAAGCCAGACTGTTGTAGGCTGTGGAGTGAGTGTGTCCAACCACCCCTTTATGAAGTTGGGCTGTGAAGGAGAGAAGACCCACTAGCAGGGAGCAACTGGTTAGTGTCCTATAAATTACATGGAATATGGGCTTTGGAAGAAGCTATCTTAGAGAGGTCACCTAGCTGGTACCTTTCATCCATAGCCAATCTGGGAACATACTTTTTGTACCTCATGCCTGAACAGAGGATGGCCACTCTCTACAAGTTTCTATAAACTCTTTAGTTATGGAATTTCCAAATTTCTCTCCATCTATTGTTTTTACATCTATTTTCTGGGGTTACAGGGCACACCAATTGTAACTGTTTAGTTTTTTTTTTAATTAAAAAGATTTTATTTATTTATATTTAGACAGAGGGGAAGAGAGGGAAGAAGAGAGGGAGAAAAACACCAATGTGTGGTTGCATCCCCTCTCATGCATCCCCTAATGGGGACCTGGCTCGAAACCCAGGCATGTGTCCTGACTGGGAACTGAACCAGCGACCTTTTAGTTTGCAGGCTGGTACTAAAAGATGCTCAATTCACTGAGCATCACGAGCCAGGGCTAACTGTTCAGTTTTAATGAATTGTGAGTGAAAATGAAAAAAGAAAAGAAAAAATAAGTTTCCTTTTGAAGACACATGATAATATTATTCTATTTTCTCTGCTTTGCTTTTTGAAACTGTGTAAACTGCTTTGATACAGACTGTCAACCAAAAATTTCTTTCATAATCTCTAGCAAATTCATGATAAATTCATGATAAATTGTATTTGATAAAGTAGAAACATTTTAGGTCACATAAGATCAAATCCCAATTAAATTCTGAGGACCATTAGGAATCCAGAAGAAAAACCATTATAAAATTGTGCTTATTGGAATTAATTTCTTGAAATGAACTATCTTTAGGGAAAAAAGCAAAAACAGTTTTAAAAGCAAAATAAAACAATTATTTTGGGGGGGAGGGGGAGAAAAATAAATTTAGGCTCAGGAAAAGTTTTGATTTCAGCACTTAAATTTTCAAAAGCATAATGAAGACTGCTAATCTGTGAAATATAAACATTTATTTAATTATTTAAATGTTAAAACACTATTTTTTTATTTCATGCTATGTATCTTTTACCACTTTAATTTCAATAGTGGATAAGTTATAGAAGCTTCGTAAATCAAAGCTTGATGAGTTATTTTAAATTTTAGCTTCCACTATTTATTCACTGTGCAGGCTCATCTAAGTGAAGATCCTTTGTTCCCTACAACTTTAAAAGCAGAAAGTATAAGGTGATCTATTTCAATTTGAAAAGAGATAAATTTTTTATGTTGAAATGAAATTAATTTAGGATGGACTTAAGAGCAAAGTTTTAAAAAGCTGGTGTGGCTGTCAACACAACTTAGAATGCAGTTGTCTATAGTTTTATAAATTCCAGTCTATGTTACCCTATAAACAGGAAGGTTAACATGTGGTTAAGTACTAGCCACAACTCTTACAAGTCCCAATTTCCCAGCTCTGTTCCATTTTCTTTTTTTCCCCCTTGTACTTTCTTGTTTGTGGCCTCAGACTGCACCAGCATTAATGCACTTTACCAGAGACATGAGTTTCATGAGACATCTTTGACAAACTGGGTGAGAGGAGGCAGCCCCTTCCATCTGCAGTGCAGCATGATTCACACAGGATCATTACTTTCTGAAAGCAGGCTGAGCATGGGGGGACTGTCTGTGCAAATGTCAGTCCTCACCCAGCTCCGGAGTCAGGCTCTGCCCCATGCAGCCATTTAGCCATGGGCTTCAGAAACCTGTTCTGGGGTAGTTTGGAAACAGCAGAGGACAGGATTCCTCCTGGACAGCTTATTGCCTTCCCATGTGACCCTTGAACACTTTTCTTCCTGGTTTAAACTGGTCAAACCTTGTCTCCTTGATGCTTGTGGAAAAATGAAGCCTTATCTTTTCTCAGTTGGGAAAACAGCATTTATTTAATCTGGCCACATTTATTGAGAGGTCTACTTTACAGAGCTAAGGGCCAGGGATGAGACTGGAATGGGTTTCTTCATTTTCTTGACAAATATTGAGTATCTTCTGTGTCAGGGATGTGGTTGGTGCTGTGGGTACCAAGGTGAGAAAAACTACAGAAACAGGTCACAGCTGAGCATAGAAAACAAAATCGTTCATAACCCTTAATAAGAGGCCAATACTCATGTTTAAAAAGCAGTAGAGAGAAGTGCTATCAAGGCGAGAGACAGTGTGCTTGGTTAGGGGAGCTGAAGGTGGGAGAGAAGTCTTCTGGAAAAGGTGACATTTGGGATGATCCTGGAAGAATCTGGTAGCACAAAGCTGTACTACCAGAGAATCAGAGGCCTGGCTTTCCAGGTTTTCTGAGAAAACAGAAAGTGTGACTTAAAGCATAAGATGTGAAGCGAGGAGGTGGCCAGCTGAATTTAATAGAGTTAACATCTTAAGAATTTGGGTTAACAATTGACATCTGAAAGGAAATGCTCAAACATTCTTGGTGTGTGTTATCCAACATCACTGGCAGAAAATTATTGATGTTTAAAACCTATTTTTAAATCTATTCTCATTTAATTTTCAACAGAGCTAGAAAATAGGCAACCATCTCTGACTAGCTAATAAACATTTTCTAAATTTGAAAGCTGCCTAATATGATTATCCACATAGAAAAGAAGTTATAGAATATAGAGATTGCTAAATAATACGTTTGTCTACTTTTATTTTTATATTAAGTACATATTTAAGGTATAAACATGATGTGACATACGTATGCATAGTGAAATGATCACTACAGTCAAGCTCATTAACATATCTCCTCAGTCACTATTTTTTTTGTGATGAGAGCACCTTAAATCTACTCTCTTAAGTCAATGTTTAGTATTTAATAGAGTATTATTAACTGTGGTTATTATGCTGTATATTTGGTCTCTAGACTTACTCATCCTGCATAATTTCAACTTAGTACCCTTTGACCAATATCTCCCCAATTTTCCCACCTCCCCACCTCTGGTAACCACTGTTTTACTAACAAGTGTGTTTAAATCAAAGAGCATAGCATTGGGTCAGACCCTGAAGTCTGTGCCTCAAGATCTACCATAAGGCAAGTACTAGGAAGTTTAAAACAACCACGCTAAGTGGGCATTCAGTATTTATTTCTACTGCATATGAATTCTCTATTGCAATGATAAGATTTCTGATTTTGGGGACCCAGAATGTCTTCTATATTTTTCTTTATAATTGGTCTTCTAGCCCAGACATAAACCACAGCTACCAGAGGCAATATACTACATATTAGTTACCATGGGCATATTAAAAAGAAGACCTCACAGTGGAAGAAATGTAGCACTGGATTTGGTTTTCAAAGCAGGCTGGGAGATCTTATGCCTGGAAATCTTTAAGACAGGATTGATGGTTATCTGGGTAAGTATGGTCTGCCTGGGGCAAGGCGTTCAGGGAGGTGACCCCTGCAGCTGCTTATTACACTGTGTTCCCAGGAGCCTTCCTTAGTCACAAAAGCTTCTGCTTGATTACTAAACCAAGTCCATTCTCCTGAGAACAGTTTTCAACAATAGTTCAGAGACAAACTTTTGGCATGAGTCAAAAATCATGTTAGTGGTGACCTCACTTCCTTAGCAATTATCAGCTTGTGTCCTGTAAAGTGGGTGAGGGGAAGGGCCAGAGGAAAACTTTTATTCTGCTTCTCTCCTCTAATGGATCTGGAGCCACCAAGGAAATCAGCCAGTCATTACAGTACAGGGTTTGGAGCCAGTCCAAGGTTTTCATTCTCATCTCCCTGCTTACATGGACTAGTGACCAATCTCCCCAGAGCTGTTGTTTCCTCATCCACATAATAGGGATAAAAATAATAGATCCACCAACCAACCAGGTTGGGAGGGTTAGCTGAGATAATAGGGTGGGCCCTAATCCAATCTGATTGGTGTTATTATAAGAAGAGAAAATCTGGGCATAGGAGGAGACACCAAGGGCACCTGGGCAGAGAAGAAAAACCCTGTGAGAACACGGAGCGAGAAGGCAGCTTTCTGTAAGCTAAGGAGAGAGGCCTCAGAAGAAACCAAACCTGCTGACACCTTGATTTTGGAAGCCCAATCCAGAACTGTGAGGCGATTCTTTTTTGCCATTTAAGCCCCCAGTCCGTGGTAGATCGCTATGGTAGCCCCAACAAACTGCCATACTGGAACCCTGCTTCATCTGTTCATACAATGGCTGCTTTCCCACCATGATGGCAGAGTTGAGTATTTGCAACAGAATGGGCCAGATGACCAAAGTCTAAACTATTTACTCTCTGTTTCTGTGCAGAAAAAGTTTGCAGACCACTGCCCTAAACCACCCCAAAAGCTATTCTAAATAGGAATTTTAGGAAGGTAATATAAGCTTATTTCATTTTTATGCTTCTGTTTTCCAAGTTAGGTGTGGGTCTTTTGGAGAACAGGATCAGATCTTCTATAGGAAGCCAGGAATATTCTTCACTAGTCATGGGAAAACCTGAGTGTCCACTTTAAGATATATGAATAAAAAGAATATGATACACAGTAGCCAAGACATGGAAACTACCGAAGTGTCCTCTGACCAATGACTGGATAAAGAAAATGTGGCGTATAAATAATGACATACTACTCAGCCATAAGAAAGGTGAAACATTGCCTTCTGTAACCACATGGATGGATCTGGAGAGTATCATACAAAGTGAAATAAATCAGACATAAAAGGACAAGAGCCATATGAATTCAAACATATGCGGGGTATAAAACAAAAAGCAACAAACAAACAAAACAAACAGCCTCGTAGACAGATGGGAAAGAGGGTTGGGGGAGGAGGAAGAGGATAAATGGGGTCAAATATGGGGAGATGGAAGGAGACCAGACTTTGGGTGGCATTGTACAAGGGGATATACAGATGTTGTATTATAAAGTTGCACACTAGAAACTTATATAATGTTACTAGCCAATGTTACCCTAATAAATTTAATTTAAACTAAAAAGAAAATGTGATATACATAATGGAATGGAACATTATTCAGCCTTAAAAAAGGAGGAAATCCTGCCATTTGCAACAACATCGATAGACTTTGAGGGTATTATGCTAAGTGAAATAAGTCAGACAAAGAAAGACAAATACTGTATGATCTTTTACCTGTGAAATGTAAAAATAAACCAAACTCACAGAAACAGTTGGTGAATGGTGGTTGCCCTAGAGGTGGGGTTGGGGTTGGGGAATGATTAAAGGTGCTGCAAGGGTACAAAACTCCACTTATAGGATGAATAAGTACTGGCAATCCAATGCACAGCATGGTGACTACAGTTAACAGTGCTGTATCATATTGTACATTTTAAGTTGCTAAGAGAAAGATCTTAAAAGTTATCACAAGAAAAAAATTATAACTATGTCAGCTGATGAATGTGTGAACTAACCTTATTGTGGTAATTATTTTGCAATATACATATATAAAACCACTGCATTAAGCTTACACAATGTTATACATCAATTACATATCAAGAAGGTGGGAAAAAAACAGTTTTCCATTTGTCTCTATACTTTTGCTCATTGCTTTTTTTTAGTAAACAAAAATTTATCGCCCCCCCCGCCAAATACTGCTCACTGAGCACCTGCTATATACCAGGAATTGTGCCACACACTTTGCTTTCTAGTTCCCACAATAACTCTGTGAGGTGGGTAGATTTCCTACCTGCATTTTACAGATGAAGAAAATAAAGCTGTGTGAGATGAAATGACTTGCCCAGTCACAAGGCTTGTGAGGGTCAAAGCTGAGAAAATGACCAGGTTTATCTTCCAAGCTCATGGTCTCTCCACCAAGAGCCACTTGCAATTTACATTTTATTTTTGTATTTATATTCATGTCACTTGTGATTTTCAGTACATTGCTGCTAATAGATACTCAGAGAATGTTTCTTGAATAAATCCCTCGTTTGGTACTCCTCCCAAAGAAGACAACCCTTCTGTCAACAAACCTATAGCAATCATTAACTATATGCAGGCTCCGTTCTAGGTTCTGGGGATGCAGCTATTAACAGACACCATGTCCCCTGCTCTCTAGGCATTTGTCAATTTAGAATTGATTCTGCTGTTTTCCATGGCTTTACACCAACTGTCTACGGCTTGCCCTGGCCCGATCCTATACTATTGGGTTGACAGAGCCTCCGCTGGATGAATGGCAGCCAGCTCTGACACCCAGGAGTTGTACCTGGAAGATGGGTCAGTGTCAGAAGCTCTTTTCCTCATGAAAAATTCTTCAAAATCCACTTGCCCTTGTAAACAGGACAGCTCCATTCCCTGCATTCCCATCTTGCACATGCACCACATATACTTAACTAAGCTAAGAGATCTGCTGAGTCTTGGCTGGAAAATGTGATCTCAACAGTCCTCAGGGAAAACACACTCATATGTACACACAGGTAAACCAAACTAAATCTGGCTTTTCAAAGCAATGATTTCCATGTTCAAAGGTAAGAAAGAGAAAGAAAGTTTTGTGCTTTCTAGAACTTCTCAGTATTTTCCCTGAAATCAAATTAGACATTGTGGCCCAGCTGAACACTTAAGCCTAGTCTGGGGCAGAACAGCCAATCACAGCGGGGCAGGGCCTCAGCCACGGGCACTGGAGCGCTACACACTGCTGTGAAACTTGTCGCTGGGACTTATCTGACCTTCAGCTGGTAAGCCGGAATTGCTTACCATCTCTTTTCCCCCAGACTAATAGCACTTTTCAGTGCAGCGTAGGTTATCACTTGACATGCATGCAATCTATTTCTAAGGTAAAATGGAAGTCTAATTGGGAAAAAAATCAATTTTTAATGAAACAAAGTCCCCTAAAACTTGATGTCAGATGTTATTATGCCATTTCCCATTCACCTGTTAACGCTGGGGCTAAGCCACCTCACTGAGCCAAAATGTGTATGGCTTCTCTAGAATTTCTGGGCTCTCTGGTCAAATTTGTATAGGGAATTCTGGAGCTAGTGCCAAAACTTCTGCACCACCTAATGGCTCTTTCTTTTGGTCTTTAATTTTTTTAACCTGCAAAATTAAGGCATTAAACTAAACAATAGTTAAGCTGCAAAAGCTCACCAATTTCGGTATTACCCAAAAGGTAAAGGAAGTCCTTATAAGTTTGTATGTGTAGGTGCTTTGGTGCAGATAATGTACTCCTATAGGAAATTGGACTCTGTCCCACACTAAATACATTTTCAATAAAAGCAGGCCTCCTGACTTCTGCTATGGAATTAGCAAGTCTTGTGAAGGTGTCTTTAGCCTGCAAAAGCTAGACAATTCAAAGAGGCCTAAGTACGAGGTGTCTTTGGTGGAGAGATAGAAACCAAGGCTTAGACTGTTGACAGAACTATAATGTGAGACAGCAGCTGAACACTGGGCCAGTCAAATCCCTCTTTCATCTTTTTTAAATCATGGTGACTAAGCTCTCCATGGTCCCTCTAGAAATCTAAGGTCCTAAGGTATCCTATTTGGGGGAATATGGCTGATTCCCTAGAAAGGTTCTAGAGGCCAGTTGGTTCTTGGCATGGCATTGAGGTGGAGAGAGTGAGGAAAACATTTCACTGGACAGTAGTTTAAAAGAGCAAACAAGAAAGTACCCCCAGCAACTTCCAAACAAAAGTTGCACCATGTATCTTCAAAATTTTGACCAGTGGTTTATACTTTTTCTTTCTTGAAGAATATTATTATGAAAAGCAATGGGACGAAGTCAAGTGATTCTGTAGGAGTCACCCACAGTGGCACCCACAAACAGACCCAAGCAGACCTCTGGAAAACATTCCAATTTTTATCTTGTGAATAGCATAGCAAAGGCTAGAAAGAAGTAGCATTTCTGAAATGTGCGCTATACCATAGTTCAAAATAGTCTCAAAAGATTTCAAAGGTGAAATGAGGTTTTATTATGTAAATCTCTATTTAAGCTCTGGCTCCTATTAAAAATAAAACAAAGGCAAACAACCGGGAGTTTTGGAAAAGATCCATGAAAACAATTTAAGTTTACTGAGTAAATAAATAGTAGACAGTTTAAAATTCTCTGTGGGGATAATTGAGAAAGTGACTCAAAGAAATCAGAGATGGAAGAGGCTTGCTTTATACAGGCCTCCAGGTGACGTTTTCCTTGGGTTCTTGGCTTCTGGATTAAAAGGTCAAAATGACAATAATACGAATAATAAATTATATACTCCCAGAGCCTTCTTTTAAGCCCTTTAACAGCCTTGTGAAGAGTGGAGACATGCACCATTCATATTTAATGTAGCTCCTGTTGGAATTTTGACTCCCTCCGAGCCACCTACATCAGATTTGGAGGCCTGTGAGTCCAGACAATGACTCTTGAGCAAGGAGAGGGACCCAGGCCCATGATTTGTTCTGAAGGCAACTTCTCTGACTCTGACCCAAAGGGAAGCTTATGGAGATGTTAAATTATTTTTGTAAAAAATAAGGCTATGTTGCATTTTAAAAATTACATGGGTGAATGGGATACATGATAATTAGAAATAATATTATAAAAAAGAAATAATATTATAAAAAGGAAATAACACTATAGATTATACAATTATATTGCCTCTTTCATTTCACTCCTCACTCTGTAGAGTGGTTTCCTTGGAGAGCAGGGACGGACAAAATACCTGGCTGTGCTGCATGCACCCTGTCCTCCAGCCTTGGGAGCACAGGCACCACCGCATTTGTATTAATCAAACTGCTGTTAGGGTTCGGATAAAATCTTTACCACAGGCTCCCTAATCTTATTGACCTGTCAGTAACTTGTGAGGGTATTTTGCAGGGAACTCGGCACACAGGCCCATACCTGATGGCAAATAAAGCCAAAGGGCAGTTTCACTGGGAAAACATATACAGGGTAGGCAAAAGTAAGTTTACAGTTGCTCGTATGGAAAATAATACAATAATAAATAATAAGACGAGAATAAGCTAATTCAAACATGTGCACCTTGATTTTCACTGCAACATTAGTCATAATAGCCAAGATCTGGAAACAGCCCAAGTGCCCATCAATATATGGGTGGATGAATCAGCTGTGGTACATTTACACAATGGAATACTACTTGGCTGTAAAAAAGATGGAAATCTTACTTTTTAAGCCAGTCAGAGAAAGGTATCATATGATCTCACTTATATGTGACATCTAATCAACAAAATAATTTAACAAACAAAATAGAAACAGAGGCATAGATACATAGAAAAGACTGACAACTATCAGAGGGGAGGGGAGGGGAGTTGGGGGCTGGGTGAACAAAGCTGAAGGGATTAAGCTAAAAATATTTATATATAATTTCAATATATATAAAATATACATGACCATATTGTCATATATGTGTATATACACATGCCACACACAAATGCACACACATGTTGTATATGCACACACATGCATGCACTTATATGACAATATATAGTCATGTATATTTTATATATATTAAAATATATAGATATATACATATATATATATATGACATGGACAATAGTATGGTGATAGCCAGAGGAAAGAGGATGCAAAATGTGGAAGTGGGCCAAAGGGGGATAAATGGGGATGCAAAGAGAGTTGACTTTGTGTGGTGAGCCCATGATCCTGTGTGCAAATGATGTTTTATTGAGTTGTATACTTGAAAGCTGCAAGGTTTTTGCTGATCAATGTTACCTCCAAAAATTAAAAAATAAAAAAAGAATAAGCTCTGCAAAGGATTTGAACAAACACTTCTCCAAGGAAGACATACAGAAGATCCAAAGACACATGAAATGATGTTCAATATCACTAGCTATCAGAGAGATGTAAATTAAAACCACAATGAGATACCACTTCACACCAGTCAGAATGGCCATCATAAACAAAGCAACAAACAAGTGTTGGAGAGGTTGTGGAGAAAAGGGGACCCTGGTGCACTGTTGGTGGGACTGCAGACTGGTACAACCACTATGGAAAGCAGTATGGAACTTCCTCAGAAAACTAAAAATGGATCTGCCTTTTGACCCTGCAATTCCACTGCTAGTGCTAAGAACACTAAAACACCAATACAAAAGAACCTTTGCACCCCGATGTTCATAGCAGCACAATTTATAATAGCCAAGTGCTGGAAGCAACCTAAATGCCCATCAGTAAATGAATGGATCAAAAAACTATGGTACATTTACACAATGGAATTCTATGCAGCAGAAAGAAAGAAGGAGCTCCTACCCTTTGCAACAGCTTGGATAGAGCTGGAAAGCATTATGCTAAGTGAAATAAGCCAGGCAGTGAAAGACAAATACCATATGGTCTCACCTTTAACAGGAACCTAAACAACAAAACAAAGAAACAAGCAAAATATAACCAAAGACACTGAAATAGAGGACAGACTGACAGTGACCAGAGGGGAGAGGAGAGGGAATTTCAGGGGAGAATGGATAGGGTTTATAGGAACAAATTTAAAGGACACATGGACAAAAACTAGGGGGAGGGTGGTAACGGGAGGGAAGTGGGGAGGGTTAGGTGGGTGGGCTGGAATGGGAGTAAAAGCGAGAAAACTGTACTTGAACAATGATTAAAATAAAAAAAGAAAAAAATAGAAAAAAAAAGAATAAGCTCTGTCTTTTGCTTACTCACAACTGTAAACCTACTTTTGTCCCACCCTGTATTTAGGCAAGAGAGAAATTGGCTGTAAATTAAGTGCCTCTAAGAGGAAAGGTCATAAGGTAACTTACTTATTTTAAATGAGTAAATGTAAACAAACAAAAGCATTTGGATAATTCACTTTCCTAATCTTATGATAAGGAAGTTATGTTATACCATGTATATAGCTATAGGACTTTTGTTTTTATTTACTTTACAGCCTGCCTTTTAACACCCTCCCCCATATATACCCCAATAATACCAGGAGGAAATAAAACCAACTTTTTTACTCTCCTGTTATTGTGGTTTTGTTTTTCTTGGGTGCTTGGACTTCTGTGTATTTACAAGGCTTGTTTTTGAATAGAGCAGTCAGGGTTAAAGAAATTTCCATGTCCATCACTGTAAAGGCTGAAACAGCCAGACAATTTGCTGTAAAATGGGGGGAAATGGGCTGGTTATTGCAAAAGTAGTGTTTCCAGCCCAGCAAGACAGAAAGATCACAGCCTCTGGCAAAGACTGGATTCAGGGGACACAGGACATCTCAGTGTCATTTAATTATCTTAAAGCCCAAATCACTTATTTTGCTGCTTTCTGAGCCTCCCCACATGGGGACTTCCTCCAAGTCTTGGCTAACGCACAGGAATCTGATGTTTAGAAAGTCACTTTCCTGTCCTTATAAACAATTCCACCATAATAACCTGGCTTCTGGCACCAGAGGTTCATTTAAATTTTGCTCAGCTTGGTTTACAATTAAGATTTAATTAGTAAACTCATTACAAAGACAGGAAATCTCTGACTTTCCCCTAATTCTCTTTTAGGTCTTAGCAAGGACTCAGCCTGTCCCTTTGGCTTTAGACACAGCAGAAAGTTTTCTCTAAACATTGTTATTTATGTTAACTTTAATTTCAAGATAAAATATTGTTCTTTGCTTTTGAAAATAGATGGAAGTTACCGAGTCACTCAGAGTTTAGGGTTTCATGTTCTCTATTTAGAAAATATGTCCTGTGCATATTTTTAAACTTTCTAGAGTCTGAGAGTCTGTTTAGATCCTCCCAACTTTTCTCAAACAGTAGAAATAGGACCTGAGGTTGGGAAGTAGAGGAGGGAGTGCCAACAGAGACAAGGAGAGTACGACTGGAGTATAATCGCCACATGGCGACACTCTCAAAATACCTCATCGCACTGGGCCAGTGCATTACTGTTCACCGAACACAAAAGGAGGTGGGAGGTGCAGAGCTCTGTGAACCAAGGTGAAATATTCACATTGCGTTAAGAAAGACAGCAGAAAGCATTTGCCAAAGAGTTAAGAAGAGTGTGGGGTAAAATAATTGGATACTCCACTGAGAGAGTTTGCAATGTTAGAAGCCCAGGACTAAAACATTTTAGCTCGTGATATTTTTATTGGACAAAAGTTAGATAAATTCATCCTGAGAAAATGAGGTCCCTGAGGAAAAATGATGAAAACTCTTGGATCAGAGCTTAAGTGTTATTAATATACTTGATGCAATAAGATTCACATTAAAACATTTACTTTCACCGCACAGATGATGATTCCAGGACGTTTAAAAAAGATGTTTCCTTTCTCTTTCAATTCCTTCTATTGCACTTTGGTGCTTCCTGCAAAAAGATGAGGCCCCTCATGTGATCTCTGATCCTTATGGAAAGGTTTATGCGGTAAGATGAATGGCTCCTTTTGGAAATCCAGTGTTTTAAACCTGCTCATTAGAAGTAACTGTAAGTTGTCTCTGACTGTAGACATATTTGTATACCTAAAGTGATGAATGAAAGATTTTTTAAAAAATCAACTAAACTATTGTGATGGACCGTTATTCTCTAGTGATTTCTCTGACCATACTGTTTTTTTTTTGTTCTAACAGAAGAAAAAATATGGAACAGAAAGGTTAAGTAATTTTACTGAGGTCACACAGCAAACTTATAGGCTAAGTAGGAATAAGGTTTATTTATTTTAATTATGTGCAAAGCTCTGGGCAAACTCAAAGGAAAAAGTTATTAGTAGCTGTAAAAATCAAGACCCATGATACTTAATGGGTGTTTCTCTTGGGCAGTCTTTGACAGCTTTTATGAGGCTTTGGAATGCGTCGATAGATAGCACCATGACCCTCTGGGAGGGAGCAAACCAACCAACCCTTCCTCTGGGAAGCCTCATCCAGCTTGCTCCTGGACATTTTCAGGCAAAAGAGAAAAAGCAAACTTTACTTTCAAAATGGCTCAGAAGAGTTTGGAGAATATAGGACTTTAAAGGGTATTGGTTAAAGTAAAAAGAAGTGTATAATGTCATCAGATAGCATTATTGTACAGTTCCAAATACTCTGGAAGTAAAAATAAAAACTTCCTTTCCCTGTCTCATCGGTCCTCAGTTTGTGAGATTTGATAATTAGTGTGGGAACACAAGACATAGACCAACATAGCACTATTTCAGTCTTTACCTTTGAGATGCCCTGTGCCAGCCAGATGAAAATGGGGGCAGTGAAAAGAAAGAGGGAATAAAGATTCCTAAAATAACAACTGAAAACAAGAAAGCAGAAATACTAAAGGCACAAAGGAATGTCAAACTCCCAGGAAACTTCAGCACTGAGAGGGGTGGTAACTGGTCCCCAGAGGTCACTGTTTTCAATTGAGGTTTCATTTAATGGAAATACAACCATTAGAAACCACAACAGATGTCCCTCTGAGTTGCATAAAGAGCAGCAGAAGTAAATAGAAACAGATCTGAGCCAGGGGTCCCCTAATTCCTCTGGATAAGGAATTCTACTTGGGAAGGTATATTTAAAAACATTTTTAAAGGGGTCTTAGCAGATATGAGAGGCATAATTATCAAATGCAACACATGAACTTTGACTGAAATCCTGTTTGGAATACAACATCTATAAAAAAATTCTTGGTATAATTGAGGACACAAATATAGATTAGAGTTTAATATATTTATTATATTATGGAATGATTATAAATCTTCTCATGTATGGTTATATTACTGTGGTTAAGGAGTTTATTCTTATTGTTAGGCAATACCTCCCAAGTTGAGTTGAAGTGCAATGTCTGAAACTTAGAAAAGTGTCTGTGTGTGTATACACACATATTTCAGCAGATCACATTTAAATGAATAATAAAATCACTAGGCTACAGAGTTGGATACAGAATTGGTTAACTCCCTGGCTATTTGACATCACTAATAGATTAAATAAGAAGAGCAAACACTTATACAGACCCTTTTCTAAGTGCTTTGTTTGTGTAACATATATCTTCACACATGCTTCATGAGAGCATGAAGGGGACAAGGAAGATAAATAGGTGACAGAATAACATGAAGTTTCAGTGAGGTTCAAAGGTTGTTGGAGTCAAGGTATGAGAAGGATTAATGAGGAATAAAAGACAATGGTAGTTGAAGAATGGAGCATTTAAAATAAAAATAATTCTGAAGAGTTTTTAGTTATTGGTTATGATATTGTCAAGAGTATGTCTAGCTGATCAGAGTAGAGGAGATCAAAGAATTGAGAGTGGACAGATCATCCATGTGAACACTGAAATTACTAAGAATTATAACAGGAGTTTGTTATGAAGGAATTAAGGTGAGTGGAGCATGGGGCAGGGTTGGTTAGTTGACTGCAACAAAGAGGGGTAGTTGGTGGTAAAGTTCAAGGACATAATATTCAACACTGAGATTTTTAGACAGATGGGAAGGAGACTGACCTAGAAGCAGCATTTGAAAAGGGAGGTGGAAGTAGGTGTACCCAACTTCCAGGCCCAGAAGTATGAGTCAGTAGGCTGTAACTTCAGCAGAGCATCAGAGAAGAGCCAGGTTTCCATCAGAGCAAGAGTTAAAGCAGAGGCTCTGAGAAAAGCTTGGTGATGTAGAGGAGTTTGCAGATGGTTGAATGGAAGTACGAGAAGAGAGTGTGAAGTGAAAGGGGTTTAAAAGACAGGGTGTGGTGACAACAGATAGACCTAGAGGAAGCTACATGTAATCAGAATGGGAATTAGAGTCTGGAGATAAGGGATGACATGGAAGTTCTCAGCATCCAACATGAGGGCCAAGGTTATGGTAAAATTAGTCTTGAGGGTCCCAAGTCAGATAGTGGGGGAGAGGTTGTGTGTGTGGAGGGTTCTGAGGTTTCCTCTGAACTGCCCTTTACTCCTGTAGATGCAGACTTAAGAGTCTGGAAGACAGCTGGTCTTAGGAACACCTAAATACATAAAGAAAATCTTAGAGGATTTTAAGAAGGATATCGACAGCAATACAATCATCATAGGGAATTTTAATGACCCATTGTCAACAATGGGTAGACCTTACAGACAAAGACTCAACAAGGATAGTATGGCATCAAACAACAGTCTAGATCAAATGGACTTAATTGATACATTTTGCCCCAAAGAAGAAAAATACACATTCTTTTCAAATGCACATGGATCATTTTCAAAGCTAGACCACATGATAGGACACCAAACAAGCCTTAATCAATTCAAGAAAACTGAAATCATATCAAGAATCTTCTCAGGTCACAATGACTTGAAACTAGAAGCCAACTTCAAGGAGAAAACTTATAAATATTCAAATACATGGAGACGGAATAACATGTTATTAAATAATGAATGGGTTAACAATGAGATCAAGAAAAAAATCAAAAAGTATTTGAAGATAACAGAAAATGAATACACAATAGCCTAAAACCTATGAGATACAGTGAAGGCAGTCCTGAGAGGGAAGTTCAAAGCAATATAGGCCCACCTAAATAAGACCGAAATTCTCAAGTAAACAACCTAACTGTACACTTGAAAGAACTATAGGAACAATGACAAACAAAGCCCAGAGTGAGTATAAGGAAGGAAATAATCAATATTGGAGCAGAATTAAATGACATAGTGACTAAAAAATTCCAAAGAATCAAGAAATTGAGGAGGTGCTGGTTCTTTAAAAAGATAAACAAAATTGACAAACTGTTAAGAAGACTCATTAAGAAAAAAAAAGAGAGGACTCAAATAAATAAATAAAATCAGAAAATTGATACCACAGAAATACAGAGGATTGTAAGAAATTACAATCAACAACTATGTGCCAAGAAACTGGACAACCTAGGTAAAATGGACAAATATCTAGAAACACACAATCTCCCAAAACTGAATCAAGAAGAATCAGAAAGTCTGAACATATGGATAACAACTAGCAAAGCTGAAGCAATAATAATAAAAAAAAACCTCCTTGCACACAAAAGCCTTGGACTGGATGGATGGCTTTATAGGTGAATTTCACCAAACATTCAAAGAAGAACTAACACCTATCCTTCTCAAACTATTCCAAAAATTCAAAAAGAGGGAACACTCTCAAATACTTTTTATGAGGCCAGTATTATACTAATTCCACAACCAGGTAAAGACACAACAAAGAAAGAAAATCACAGACCAATATCTCTGATGAACATTGATGCTAAAATTCTCAACAAAATATCAGCAATCTGGATCCAGCAATACATTAAACAGATCATACACCATGATCAAGTGGGATTCATCCCAGGGATGCAAGGATGGTTTAACAATTGCAAATCAACAAATGTAATATATCACATTATCACAATGAAAGACAAAAATCACTTGATCATATCAATAGATGCTGAAAAAGCATTTGATAAAATCCATCACCCATTTATGATAAAAACACTCAGTAAAGGTGGAATAGAGAGAGCATACCTCAACATAAGAAAGGCCATGTATGATAAACCTACTGCCGATATCATACTCAACGGGCAAAAACTAAAAGTGTTTCCCTTAAGATTAGGAACAAGATAAGATTGCCTGCTTTCACCATTCTTATTCAACATAGTACTGGAAGTTCTAGTAGCAGGGATTAGACAGGAAAAGAAATAAAAGGCATCCAAATTGGAAAGGAAGAAGTAAAACTGTCATTATATGCAGATGACATGATAGTGTATACAGAAAGCCCTATAGTCTCCATGAAAAACTACTTGACCTAATAAGTGAATGTGGCAAAGTAAAAGGATACAAAGTCAATATTCAGAAATTGATGGCCTTCCTGTATACCAACAATGAATTATCAGAAAGAGAAATTAAGGAACAATGCCATTTACTTTACAAGGAAAATAAAGTACCTAGGAATAAATTTAACCAAGGATGTAGAAGACCTGTACTTGGAAAACTATAGAACACTGAAGAAAGAAATTGAGGAAGATACAAATAAATGGAAGTATATACTATGTTCATGGATTAGAAGAATTAACATCATTAAAATGTCCATGCTACCCAAAGCAATCTACAGATTTAACATAATTCCTATTAAAAACCAATGGTATATTCCACAGATTTAGAACAAATACTCCAAAAATTTATATGGAACTAAAAAAGACCCTGAGTAGTCTCAGCAGTTTTGAGAAAGAAGAACAAAGTTGGAGGGATCACAATACCTGATATTAAACTATACCACAAGGCCACTGTAATCAAGGCAGTCTGGTGCTGGCATAAGAACAGACATATAGGTCAATGGAACAGAATAAAGAGCCCAGAAATAAACCCATGTCTCTATGATCAATTAATATTTGACGAAGGGGCATGAACACACCATGGAGTAAAAACAGTCTGTTTAATAAATAGTATTGGGAGAAATGGACTAGTATATGCAAAATAATGAAACCATACCACAAACTTACACCATACACCAGAATAAACTAAAAATGGATAAAGGACTTAAATATAAGTCATAATATCATAAAAGTCCTAGTGGAAAACATAGGCAGGAAAATTTCAGACATCCCACTCCTGCCAACAGTGTGCTGCGTGGGGAGTCTCATACTCTAAGCTTTTAGGCAAATGCTTGTTCTTTCATCCTATGTGCACCCATGGGCTTGCCATGCGTCAATTATTCCTTCAACTAACTTTAAGCCTGCATCAAGTTCCAAAGTCCACCTGGGTGCTGGGTGCACTCAGATGAAGAAGGTGAGCTCATCTCTGTCTAGTTTATACCACCTGCATCCAAAATACCCAGAGCTGGTTTTCCCATTTTTCACTAGAAGAACTCCTGAGATGATAGCTAATCCAGTTCTAATTTTGAAATAATTTATCTGCCAATTAAATAAACAGTATCTTTTGCTTCACTGAAATCCAAAGCTGAGTTATCTGACTTGACAGACTGGGTCAGGGGTGAAGCATGGAGAAGTGCCTTTCTCTCTTATACCGTCAATAGTGTTACCTCTCAAGCTTGGTCCTAGAGAACCAAGTTCCCAGAGACAAGATTGCTAAGTGGCTGAACTCTCATGTAAGCTTCTAAAATTCATTTGCAGGAAATCATAATTTATTTCCTCATTTTTATCATTCAAATCAAATAAAAATGTCCAATAATGAGAGCTAATGGCAAATAACAAGGAACAGTAAACTACTTTGGTTAACACTATGGTGAGTGGTTTGAGTAACATCATGTCTTCTTTTTTAAAGTCTATTTTATTGATTAGCTATCACAGTTGTCTCAATTTTTCCCCTTTGGCCTCCTTCCACCTGGTACTCTGCTTCCCTCCAGCAATCCTGCCCCCTTAGTTCATGTCCATGGGTCATACATATAAGTTCTTTTGTTTCTCCATTTCCTATAGTATTCTTAACATTCTTCTGCATATTTTGTACCTACCAATTATGCTTCCTATTCCCTGTACCTTTTTCCCCATTCTCCCACTTCCCCTTCCCAGCTGATAACCCTCCTAATGATCTCCCTGTCTATAATTCTGCTCCTGTTTGAGGTGTTTTAGTTTGTTTTTGTTTTTTGGGTTCAGTTGTTGATAGTTGTAAATTTGTTGCCTTTTTATGTTCATAGTTTTGATCTCCTATTTCTTAAATAAGTCCCTTTAACATTTTCTGTAATAATGACTTGGTGATGATAAACTCCTTTAGCTTTACTTTGTCTGGAAAGCACTTTATCTGCCCTTCCATCCTAAATGATAGCTTTGCTGGATAGAGTAATCTAGGTTGTAGGTCCTTGTTTTTTTATGACTTGGAATACTTCTTGCCAGTCCCTTCTTGTCTGCAAGGTTTCTTTTGTGAAATTAGCTTATAGTCTTATGGAACCTCTTTTAGGTAACTCTCTGCTTTTCTCTTGATGTTTTTAAGATTCTTTATCTTTAACCTCTGGCATTTTAATTACATGTCTCAGTGTGGTCCTCTTTGGGTGCAACTTGTTTGGGACTCTCTCTGCTTCCTGGACTTGTATGCCTATATCCTTCACCAAATTAGGGAAGTTTTCTTTCATTATTTTTTTCAAATAAGTTTTCAATTTCTTTCTCTTCCTCTTCTTCTTCTGCCATTCATATGATTTGGATGTTGGCACTTTTGGAGATGTCCCAGAGTCTTCTTATACTCTCCTTTTTTTTTTTAATTCTTGTTTCTTTATTCTGTTCTGGTTGAATGTTTATATCTCCCTTATGTTCCGAATTGTTGATTTGAATTTTGGCTTCCTTCCCTTCACTGTTGGTTTCCTATGGATTTTTCTTCATTTCACTAGGTATAGCCTTCATTTGTTCTCTTATATTTTTGCCATGCTCAGTGAGTTCTCTGAGCATCCTGATCACCAGTTTTTTGAACTCTGCATCTGATAGGTTGACTATCTCCATTTCGCTTAGTTCTTTTTCTGGGTTTTTGTTCTGTTCTTTCATTTGGGCCATATTTCTTTGTCTCCTCAATTTGGCAGCCTACCTGTGTTTGTTCATGTGTATTAGGCAGAGCTGCTTTGATTTCATCTCTTAGTGTTCCTATTAAGTTTTATGGGGTGTAGCCTTAGGTAGTATTTACCAGGGCAGGGCAACCTGCTTCACTGCTTTGTGGCACCATGTGGGATAAAGGAGTTGGAGAGGAGACAATGCTGCTGCCTGGCTTCTGGAAGCTTGCCCAGCACTCACCCCATTTCCAGTCACTTCACCAACTTCCCATTTGCAACTGGTGCTCTTCTAGCTCTTACTGTGGTGGACATTCCTGGGGTGGGTGGATTTGCATATGTTTTGAGTCCATGCAGACTCTCCTGAGTAACCAGCAGCCTCCTCCACCGCCCCAACCCCTACTAGATTTTACAACCAGAAATTATGAAGTTTTCTCTTCCCATCACTGAAACCCTAGGTTGTATGATCTGATCTTGGACTGGGCTCGCTCTTTCCTGATGCAGACACAGGCCTGTAGTATCCACATCATTATGGATGAAATGAGACATTCACACAGACTACTGAGTCCGGTGGAGGAAATGGGACAGCATGGCTTTTCTCTCAAAGGGAGCAAAAGCTTTGGCCCTTGTCATGACCGGCCTTTATTGGGTTTCTTGGCACATTACATGATGGTCCTCATTTACTATGCACAGGTTCGATTTTGGTGGTTACCTTTTACAGAAAACAAAGGAGCCAATGCTGCTAATCACATCATAGAAGAGGGATATTTGCAAATGAAAAGGCAAAAGTGGTTGAATCCATTACACTCGTCCTTGGAAGGTTTAGCATGGATTTTAGGAAGTTACTTTGCAGTAAATGTCCTCAGTTCAGGGTGAGGGAGTTTTTGTAGCAATAGCAAGACTCAAAGCGGCCTAGGCACATTGCAGGCTTGATTCCCCATGGGAGAACCTATCCATGGGCATGGGTCCTGTACATCTCTGAGTGGGAGCTGGGCCCACACCATGCAGAATGGTCTCCTACACTTTCCAATGTGTTTCTCCCAATTTTTACCCATCACACATGAATGTGGGACCACCTGTTCCACTGCCACCATAGCCTCTCTGGGCCACACTGCTTCCTCTCCGCCCTGGCTCTCCATCTCCACCCCTCCTACCCTTCTGGATGAATGTTGCTTCTTTAAATCTTTGGTTGTCAGACTTCCATGCATTTTGGTTTTCTGGCAGTTTAGGGTGCTTTTTGTTTTGAGGTTAGTTGTGATTCTTCTTGTGGTTATGCAAAGGGGTGAAGTGTGTCTACCTACACCTCCATCTTGACTGGAAGTACATCATGTATCTTCTTCAAAACTACATAACTATTTCTAAGAGGCTCTCTTTTTTTAACAATTTTTTTAAATATTTTATTTATTTATTTTTAGGGAGGGAAGGGAGGGAGTGGGAGAGAGAAAGAGAGAGAGAGAGAGAGAGAGAGAGAGAGAGAGAGAGAGATCAATGTGCGGTTGCTGGGGGTTATGGCCTGCAACCCAGGAATGTACCCTGGCTGGGAATCGAACCTGGGACACTTTGGTTCCCAGCCCGCGCTCAATCCACTGAGCTATGCCAGCCAGGGCTAAGAGGCTCTTTTTTAAAAAATATTTTATTTATTTTTATACAGAGGGGAAGGGAGGGAGAAAGAGAGGGAGAGAAACATCAGTGTGTGGTTGTCTCTCATGCACCCCCTACTGGGGACCTGGTCTGCAACTCAGGCATGTGCCCTGACTTCTCAGTCACAGACCCTTTGGTTGGCAGGCTGGCAGCTCAAGCCACTGAGCCACACAAGCCAGGGCTCTAAGAAACTCTTTAAACGATTGAAAAAGTCATCAAATCTTCATTAATATTTTTGGGATTCAAAGACCCCAATTAGGGAATCTCTCTGATATAATTAAAACAAGTAAATAAAAGCTCCCAACAGAAGGAAAACCTACAGTTGCTCAAACTCTTTCAGATCATCACCAAAATCACTCCTTTTTGCTTCATTAAGACCCATCATGTATTTAAATATTTAAATGGCCTCATTAGAACCCTAAAGGTGATCCTTAACAAGTATGGGTGCCTTTGGAAAAACAGCAGTCCAAAGAAGATGTTTCAGCTTGGATTGGGTATAAGAGTGGGTAATGGCCTCATATCAGAATATTGCATTTGGAGACATTTTGAAAAAGCATTTACTTTTAATGTACAATCTCTTACTTGAAAACAGCTGAAAAATATTGCCTTCAGAGTACAAAGAACAGAAAATAAATCTTTATGAGATAGGCTTGGCTATGAGAGCTTGAAGAAGTGATTCTTTACTTTAAGGACATAATTTTAACAGACAGGAATATTGACATCTCAGCAGAGGAAAGGTATGGGGTTTTTATTTTCATAGAAAGAGGACACAAATTAAGAATTAAAAAAAAAGAACTGAGCAAAATAGATCTAAGACATAATGAAGTTTCCCAACAGAATATTTAAAAATTTGCTTTTAAAAAAGTAGTCTGTTTTGCTTATTGGCAAGATGAAGTACAGCAGGCCAGTTTGTACTATCCAGAAATGGCAGTATCAAAGTCTGAACATTTCCTGAGGGTAGAGTAAGTCATGACAACATCATACTTTGTCAATTCATCAGTAACTTTGAAGCCACTTAACTCTTTTGAGAATATAAGATTGGCTTCATGGGTTAGTTGCAAAAAAATTGTTTTTCAAATAAAGGACATTTCGACTTCCTTGGACTCTGGTTTTTTTTTTTTTTTTTTTTTTAGTAGCGGTGACTCAAGTGTGTTTAACCTTACGTCAAACACTTCATTTTTCAAATTGCATACGCTTGTGTCATAGAAAGCTCTGGAAAGAACTCTACCAGATCTTGAGTCCACACACGTTGAGACTTGGCCCTGAGAGCTTTCTTTGTTTTATCCCTTGGCCTATTTGCTTTGCCTAACACTTGCATTCGGGACCAGAAGGGGCCTACTTTTAGAAACTGCTTTGCACCTCAGTTGTTATCAGCATTCAAAACATTTTAGATGGAATTCTTGATGAAATTAAACTCTCTCCACACTGATTTTTAATAGCTATATGATTGCTCCGTTTTGGTGTTACTCTCAGTTAAAAATGGAACAGAATGTGGCAGGGAGGAAAAAAAAATCCTAGAATATTGCAGTGGGGGGAAATCTATATTTTTTAAAAGTGGTACAAAATCAAATTAGTATTTTAGAGGCCTTTGCCCCCACCTGCCTTCCCTAGGATGTGGGGCTACCTCTCAAGAAAAACAACTCCATGCCTAAGTCTTGCAGCAAACAATGCCTGTCCAGCAGTCTCCTGCTTACTTTTGTCTTCCTAAATCTATCCCGTGATAAACCTTGTTTCCTACACTTGACATGCCCCTCTTTCACTAGGTCCCAAATCCATCAGACACATTGTGGTTGGTTCATTGTGAACAAACAGAACTGACAGTTTCCTTCCTTAGAGTAAACAGTGGTGGTACTTAGACACAGTTCAAAGGGTTTATCACCCCAATTCTTTTAGGTGGACAAGTAGGGCTAGCTCTAACTTCTAATTAAACTACTTTTTTCCCTGCTGACATTCTCAATTTTTACTAGCAGAAAAATACTGCATGATGACTCAACCAGTGGCCTATTTTTATAGGCCCCATTTTCATTTTTTCCTGTTCACTGCAATAACCAGTGCCCCTCCCCCTTGTTTAGTTTTGTTGGTGTGATGACCATTGCATTGCAGGTCATACAATGGGGTGGCCCCATGTATGCCCTAGCAGGGTATGTTCCTTGGCTTTCCCTTGCCATTCTAATGGTTACAATATGTTGGTTAACTGGAAGAAAGATCAAGAAATGCAGGGGGCTCCTTTGGCACAATGGGACATCGAAGGTGTGTGATGTCATGCCAAGCACTTGGAAAGGACACACTCTGAGAAAACAATGTACTACCATCAGGCAGGATTCCACGACTGCCAAGAGAGGACTAGTTCTCATGTCTCCAGAAGACAAACCATTCATATTTCCTATTGTTTCTTGAGGCACTTACTTCCTTCTGTTTATTCTAGCTTTCATAAACCAATGAGTCATGTCACTTGCTTCTGAGTCCAAGCGACTTCCCTCCTGTGGGCCATTCCAGAATGAGCCCCATCAGAGATTTGGGTGGTAGCTTGGACAGGGCTTTTGTTTTGGGTTTTGTTTATTGGCTGGAATTTGTTTTATATGTCTTATAAGAAAGTGGGGAAAGGCCTCCACGTGTCCTTTTTGCTTCTTTGATGGCGAACTGCTCAGAACCACTGAACCAAATCTCCTTGCTGCTCTAGGACTCCAGGCACCATGTTTGGGGCATCATTAGTTGATCATTAGTTTACATGTGAAGGAGATTTTCTTAACACAACATCCAAGATTAAAAATGACCGTTAATCATCCTTTAGGTAAAAGCTATAAACAGCTAGGAGGCAAGGTGTTCTTTCAGAAGCTTCCCCAGAGAGTGTGCCTCCAGAGGCCCTGAGTGCCTTGGCCCCCCTGGATGCCTCCATTCCTAAGAGGCAGCAGGTTTGAACAAAGGACATATTGACAGAGTGGCTAAGGAGCTCCTAAAGACAGTGTAGCTGGTGTCACACAAAGGTGAGTTGACCCAGGCTAACTGGCTGGGAGAGGACAGGACCCTCAGGTATCTGAGCACCTGCTTGCCTCACTGCTTTGTGAGGGGGATTTTTCTACAGAAAGCAGCAGGGGGAAGGAAATGAGAAAATAAACATTTTATAGGCACCACAATATGGGAAAAATAAGAGACTTAATGTTACTTTCAGAAAGGCAATGCTTTTGTTTGTTTTTAAGAGTAAAAAGGATTGACTCAGGTTCATATATAACCCACCGATGGTAATGCAAAATTGTTAATCACCTTGTTTCCTGGTGGGTTGAGTTTTGAGAGAGAATTTAGAGGAGACAGGAGGAGCCTGTTCTAGCTTGGGCCCTTTCCTTTCAATCCCACATTCCCACTCTTTTTCTCCACATACTACCCCACCCCACTCCATCACTATCAAATCCTCATTTGGGCATAGAGATTCTGTAAAGATGTCTCTGGTCTACTATCAGGAAAATTGGGGTTTAGACCTACTTTTGGCACTGAATTTGGGAAAACCATTTAACTTCTCTCTGTATGATGCAACATCTCCTCTCTGTGAAGCAGGAAAATGGTCTGTTGGGGGTGCCTCAGAGGCTCCTGAGAGGCTGAAGTGTGCTGTTTCAGCTGGCCCTGAGGATGGGTGAACATCAGCTAGGGAAAGGAGTAGGAATGACGGGAGAGGGTGAGGAAAGTGTATTATAGGCAAAGGGCATAAGTGTAAAGGCTCTGAATAGGAAGGAGTGCTGAGTGTTGAAGGAAAGAAGGAAGGCCTCTGTGTCTAGAGATTGGGAGGGGATGTAGGATGGGAGAGGGACCAGGCAAGACTGAAGCAGTCCAGAGAGACAGAAACCAGATCAGAAGCTGCTTATACAAGTATCTCAAGGATTTTGATATTGACCCAATGATAAGGAACCCATAAAGTGTCATAGCGGGAACTTGCCAAACAACAGCACAGCATGACCTCAACTTGTTGACATTAAAAGAGATTGACTGAGGCACAGACCTGTGAATTTCATGGACCTAATACATTTTTTTTAGTTTACAGAGATAAATACACTATCACATTTTTTTATTTTGCCAAAAATGAGCATTCACAAAACAACAGAAATGTCTATCATCATCATCATTATTACCACCACCACCACCACCACTATCATCCTTTCATTAAAAAAAAAAAAAGAACAACAGGGAGAGAGGACCTTAATACAAAGAAAAGAAAGAAAAGACATCTCTGAATAATGGGCATTATTTAGATTTGATTTGGCTTTAGGAAGAAATGCTATGTTGTTGCTGCTATTATGATTACTATTTTGTCTTGGGCCTGTGAAAGCTTTTTCACAGCCTGGCACTTGTCAGTGTACTGGCATAAGGAACCACTGGTGGGGGCAAGCAGTTCTTTGGATGGTGAGGAGAAACATTAGGCTGATGTGGGTTACTTGATGGGAGAGGAAGTGTTATGCTGGGTTTTGGGGCAGTTAGGGATGAAGGGAAGGATGGTGGAAATGAAAGTCCTTAAGAATGTTTGCAACACAGTACATAATAAATACCAATTGAGATTTAAGTTGAATTTGCTAGCAAGAATAGCTAGTCTTTTCTAATGAACAATTTAATAATCATTGTTTAATTGAGTACCACTTCAGATGTTGCTAAGAGTGGTATTATTATTTCCATTTTATTACTACCAAATTAGAAAATTTTAGATTGCTTATGTGTTTCACATTATGTCTTTGTTAGATAATGCTGTTCTAAACTGTGGTGGAAATGTTTCTTTCCTAAGATTAAGATTGTCTTTTAGGATTAACTAAATGTGTTTATATACAAGGTAGAAACTCTAAGTCACTCCAGTGGTGTCTTCAAATACTTTGGAGTAATGTGAGACAGACAACCTTGCCTAACACCTTTGTCCATGAAGGTGAAAAAAAAATGATTGTGTCTTAACTACATACTGAATTTCTCTTGCCAGTATTTGTTGAAACAACACAGAAGAAAAGAAATAAGAAGATCATAATGTCAAAAAGCAAGTGAAACAATTGCAAGCTTATCACTGTTTTAATGATGTGGCTGGAACTGGAGATGTTGGAAAAAGTGACAAATGAGTTCTGTGTCTTTTAATGTAGGAGAGTTGGTGGATACTTTTTTCTAATTAATTCTCTGTGTCCCAGATAGTGACTAGAAGTTAATACATTTCTTTGGTGACCTTTGTATTTGATCCATAACAAATTACTTTGTCAAATAAGAAAAATGAAATTGACATATGCATTAGTTTCCATATCTAATTTATCATGGTGTTGCAATAAGAAACCTTCCTATTTAATTATTTTTTCATAAAGAAAGTTCAATAAGCCCTGGCTGGTGTGGCTCAGTGGATTGAATGCTGACCTGTGAACCAAAGGGTTGCAGGTTGGATTCCCAGTCAGGGCACATGCCTGGGTGGTGGGCCAGGTCCTCAGTAGGGGGCACGCAGAAGCAACCAGACATTGATGTTTCTCATCCTGTCTTTCTCCCTCCCTTTGCCTCTCCCTAAAAATCAATAAATAAAATCTTTTAAAAAGGAAAGCTCAATAAACTCCATGTGCAATAAAAATCCTTTTTATACAATATCCATATTTAGAAACATCTCCCTCTCCAGTTTCCTGTTACCCTGTGAGCCTTGGTTGAGGCTAACACCTCAGGGGAACAGGTGAGACCCCGCCCACCTTAGCTCCTCAGAGCTCAGCCTTAGGTCTGGGAAGCTCCTCAGGAGACACCATGGGGCTCCTTTCCTGGGGTATGCATCCCCTGTGGCTGCCTGACTGGAATGTGGCAGTGAGGTAGGTGAGAAGGGGACTCACCTTCAGGCTGGACTGTCTCTCCTGGTATTGCCCTCACCAATCACTAATCTGTCTCCTGGTCCTCCTGCCGGATCATTGGTAGTGCTGAAGGCTCTCCAGGTAGGTGGTCTGTTGGGCATGCTGGGCTTTCCCAGCCTGCTGCAGGGGAGTGTGGCCCTGCTGGCTAGTCTTCATAAGTAAGGCCCTGGTAGCTCCTACAATGCAGTGGCAGATGGGGTTGGAAGGTCAGGCTTGGCTGATGCCCCAGTAACTCCAGGTGCATGATATGTACTGTCTTGTCTTGTACAACCTCAATCACGTAGCTGAGGTGTTCTTGGGCTTGGTGGATATTGTACCAGTATCTGGCAGTGGTGGTATCCAGGAAGCACCACTTGGGGGATAGTTTCAGGCATGTTGGGAGCTTGGCTCTAGCACCTTTATGCTCCTACTGGAGCCTCTTGATGTGGGCGCAGGGTGGAGGGAAACTCTAGGTTGCTGTCTCCTGGGGCCATATGGTGCCGGGTGGCACAGATATCTCTTTGAGCTACCTCCTCCTCATCATGAAGGGCTTCGAGCATGCTGACTCTGCTTGCCTGGACCCAGAGCTGCTCAGGAACTGGCTGCTGGTCTCCATGCAGAGTAGGTAGGGCAGCACTCCACCACTTGGCCATCTGCTTCCCAGTGGCTGGGTTTTGCAGTGCAATGCGCATGTATGAGGTTGTGAACTTGCAGGGTTCACTATCTCCCTGCACTGGATAGTTTTGCACTTGGTGAGCAACACCTTGAAGCCCTGCCGTCAGCTTCTCCTCATGTGCGCCAGAGGCAGTGCTGCCAGAGATGTAGGTTATGGTGAAGCTAATGACCTCAAGGTAGGCATCAAGGGCCACTGGGGCTGAAAGTCCTGTGTTGATTAGGGTGGCCTGAGGCGTGGTGCCTATGCAGTACCTGGGGATGTTCAGGACAACAATGCATGGGGGTTTTGGGTCTGGAACATCAAATTCTTCTGAGACACCCCACCTGGGAAAAGAACAACACAATCCTTACTTTGTTTCCATTGTACAGACGGAGGCTGGTAAAGAGCCAAAGGATTAAAACCCAACTTTTTGATAGAATTTTGAAATCCTAAGTAATTTTAACTAAAATTAACATTTTAACTTCCTTGCCAAACTCTTTATAGAAAGTAGTACAGATTATGGCCACAATCAGTAAGTGTTTCTAAAGGATCCTTAGCCCACCCAACAAAACACCTCCATGTGCATTCCTGGTCACCACCACTGATCTTCTGAACAGCATTAGTAATACACTTTTATCTCCGCCAAGTCAAGGCCCTTTACAGCAGGGCTCATGGAACTCCTGACCTGCATTTTTATGCTGCCAGACAAGTTGTGAGCTGAAAGAGCAGTGAGTCAAATGTCACAGTGAACTAAAAGGGTAAATGTCATCCACCCACACCATGCTACTTGAACTAACTTCCCTGTGGTCATCTATGTTGCTAAACTTAGTGGGCTCTTTCCATTGTCTTATTTGACCTTCCTCCTGCATTTGACATGATTTACTCCTCTCTTCCTTGAAACCTTTTCTCTCATCTCCAGATGCTCCATCTCTGTCTCTCCTTCCACCTATGGCCCCTGTATGTTGGTGTTCCCCATGTCCTAACCTTGATCTTCTCACAGTACACACTTCCCATGTGAGCTTTTGCAAGGAGCAGTCACATTCCAACTCTATTTCTAACTAGGCTTCCTCTCCCGAGTTCCCGAGGAAGCTGTATAACTCTCACCTGGATATCTGTGCTGTCATATACTCTAGGACCCCAAATTGAATAGTCAAACTGAAGTCATCTTCCTCCCATTCCTTTCCTCTGTTTTTCAACTTTTATTCCTTCCTTGTGAACAGCATTATAATCTACCCATTGTCCAAGCAGAAACCTTGGAGTCATTCTTGACTTCTTCATTACTTTCCACAAGCATTCAGTTAGCAAATAGTGCTAATTCCTCTCCCTTTAAAATACATAAATTAGAAAGCAGGTAAATAGTAGTTAGAAAACTCCTGAAGGAATTGTCTTGTATTATTCTCACTCAGGAAACTAAATTATGTTGTATATTATTCTTCTTAAGTAAAAATGAGGCATTTTCATGCAGGCATCTCAAATTTACTCTCATCCCTCACCTCCCAACTCCTACCTTCAATCTCTTCACATTATCATCAGAGTATAGTTTTTAAAACTGAAATTTGATTATGTCATTCCACTGTTTAAATTTTTATTATATTCAGGAAATAATCCACACTTCTTAACAAATCCTTTATGAGCTGGCCAGGCTTTGCTTACCTATCTCTTTGGTCTTATCCATGATGATTCAAATTCTCCTCCCCATCTCTGGGAATCATCTTGTCTCCATTTCCCATCTGTCTCTTGTCTCTGTGATTTCAACATGCCCTCCACTTATAGCCCCAGCTCTGGAATGAATAACTCTTGCTCTTCCTTTAAAATTCAGCTCAGAAGTCATTGTCTGTGGAAGGTCTTCTATGCTTCTCCTACCTTGAGTTAGGTGCTTCTATCTTTCCTTTGTGTTTCTCATGCATTCTATGTATATGCTCACTAGAGTTTTGTTTTGATCAATGATAAGTATTTGATTGCTTCTCAATCCATGAATCCATTGAGAAAATCATTGTATCTTCAGTGTCACCATGGCAGCACAAGACACACAATAAGTGGTCAACACATGTTTATGGAAGGAGTCAGTGGTGGCCAGCCTACACACATTTACAGTGCATGGAAATGGGGGGGCGGAGGAGAAGAGAACTGAGAAAATAAATAAATCATCTCTTTTGCACTGATTAAGACTTTGGGGAAAGCTCTTAGTTTTATTCTGAAAAATTCCTTCAAATCACTGTCCAGTCCTGAATTCTACAGTGTCTAGAGGATAGTTAAGGGGAATTACATGGTTTGAGGAATCATCCTATATTACTCTGGGTGGGATGAAGGTCCAATTATCTCTGGGACTCTGGAAGTTCATTTTGGGCTGATTTCTGTTTCTTAGCTTTGTCCTGATAAAACTCACTTCCTCCAGGACTCACTTGTGATCAACATAGCACCGAGTCGGGAAAGTCCAGATCTATTCAACTGTCATTCTCTAGGGGGTCCATCTAGATTCAGATCTAGTGTGTGTGTGTGCATGTGTGTGTTAATGTGGAGAGAGAGAACAGAGAGAGGAATGTTTGAGAGAGAGAGAGAGAGAGAGAGAGAGAGAGAAAGGGATGGGGGGAGAGAGAGCAGGGGGAGAAGAGAGAGAAGGGAGAGAGACTATTAGAGAGAGTTTAATATGTCTTTTCATTCTTATTCTTTCTTTTCTTCACTCTCTCTATTTCCCACCTATTGAGTGTCAGTTACATGCCAGGCATTCCCTAAATGCTTTATATGAATCCCATTATTATTCAGTATTTAATCATATTTATCACATATATCTAAGCCTTATGGAAGTTATAGACTAAACTTTTGAATATTGAAGTAGTTCACTTTATAATACAGTTAGTAAATTGCAGACCTGGATTAAAATTCAGGTACTTTTGACTTTAAAGAAGTCTTGCTAACTTCTATGAACTTTTGGGTTAAACTGCTTGTAAAAATCCAATTTGAGAATAATTGCTTCATGGATGCCATTTTGTTTCTTTTTTTCCTTTTACCTGGAAATGGATAGGGGAAGCAATGTGTGATGTATTATCACAGAATAAATCAATGCCATTTTAGGTTTCCTATAAGGAAGTTGAATGCAGCCTTAAACTGGGACTGATTTGCTCTAGTCAATAAACTAAGAAAACATAGACCATGTACTATTTTATTTTATTTTTTCTCTGAAACAAATCTGATTGAAAATATTGACTCTCAACAAAACTTTTATATTATTGATTTATAACTAAAATGATCCCATTTTCTTATCCTTTTTATCTTGACAAGATGGTCTCGTGGAAATTTGCTTTTGGAGGGAATAAAAATTGGTCAAAAAATGAGTTTGGACTTGCTTTGTTTTCTGAGTGTGTGAGGTGAGTCAGGAGAGTGTGGGCCCCACTGGGGGAGGGAGTGATGGGGAAAGAAGCTTGGCCAAAGGCATCCAGGATGGGTTCACTTTGCTGTGACTGGAACTCCTTCCACTAGGACTGTTGTGATAAATTCCAGTGTTGCCAGAATGAATTACAGGGTTGCTGGGCCATCTAGTCTCCTTAGGAAAATGTATAGCTTTTGCTCCACGGTCTTGGGGGCAATGAACAACTTCTCTCTGTTGTGCAGCTTTAGGCCTTTGGTTAGGGGTAAATACCTTGCTTAGCTAATGTACCCTCTGGTGTTTAAAATAAAAAGGATGGTCTAAAGGTATTCTGAATGACTAAGCTGTTTGCTAGAGTTAAGAGGAAGATGAAAAATTGCCCCTCATCTTTGCAAATTTGTTTTGGTTTCTTTGGAATTTTGAATGACTGTAATCTCTGACTATAAACATATTTTGTTATGTAAATGCAACATCAGTCCCCACTGCACACGCCCTTCCAATCCCCTTCAAAATTCCTAAATCAAAGAGCAGGTAAACAGTAGTTAGAAAATTCCTAAGGGAATTGACTGTCTTGTATTTCTCTCATTCAGAGGGCTAAATTATAGTATATGTTACAATTTTTGAGTAAAAACTGAGGCATTTTTATGCATCAGTGTGTGGGAAATTCTTTGAATTTTTTTGTTTGCATATTTGAATCAACACTTACTGACTGAATGCTGGATGCTCTTTTACCTGAGTAAGGCAGCATGCTAGCTTCTTAGGGTGGGTGGGTTGAGGGGGAAGGAATCACAAAGACCTGTGCCCTCCCTCCAGAAGTTTTCAGACTTTGAGGAGCCAGGCTGTTTACCTCAACAGACTGGGGTCCACTCAAAGAAAAGGGTCTGTGTTTATGAAGCTTTGTCTTCCCAGCACCTGAGGTGCCTGGCACCTGTCATGCATTTCAATATACTGTGATTGATTGAATAAGTGGCATACTCAGTAACAGAGTAGTAGTCTATGCTAAGTGCCAAGGCAGAGGTGACTTCCAGAGATGCTCTAGAAGAAGGAACAACACCTGTGGAGTGATCAGAGGCATCCCAGAGTATTTCAGCTAGTTCTTTAGGAGGAAAAGATTTAAAAAAGTGATGAGAAAATGATCCCCAGGGCTAGGGAAATGAGAATGAGAATACTATGGGGTGTGAATGGCAACATCTTTGCCTTGAAGCATGGTGTGTCCATTACTTTGAAGTCTTTTACTAAATATTTAAGCATGTTCCATTCTGCTTGACTTTTTGTTGTTGGTGTTGAATGGTTGAGTCTGTTGAAAGTTCATTTGGTCAGTGTCTGCAATGGGATGTGTGTATTTTCCATATCCTTACATTGTGAATCCATCTTGGAACAGTATTTGCCTCCCAAGTAATATGTGTGAATTTGCAACATGGACAGAAGTGATGTAAAGGTCAAATCTATCTCTCCTTAGTGCCCAGATAATCCAGCAGATGACACTAGAAGCTCTTGGACTTCCAAAAAGCACTGCTGGTGAGTCTCATCATCACCTCCCTCTCACCAAATAAAGAAGCTATTTTAAGAATACAGAAAAATAGAAAAATGCAAATGACAAATCAAAATCAAAACCAAGGGAAATTCCAAAGTGAATCCCTGCTTCCATGGAGCTTATAATTAATTGGGGACCCAATATGCCTCATCTACAGGAGGGAGAAAAAATCCATATTTCTAATGGAGGAACATGTAAATAAATACGATCCAACAAGATGCATATGAAGTATGTAATTTCTGAAGGAACACATAGCGAAGGAGATAAAATGTGCGCTCAAGGGAAACATATCCCAGACATAAAATGACTTGAGTGGATGAATTTTTGTCAATATGTTTGGAGACCAAAAGATTCTGACTGAGAGTGGAAAATGAATAATTTTTGTATGAGTGAGGATAAGATAACCAGATAGGGCCTAGAGCTACAGGGAGGACAGGAAGTAGGTTGTATTTTTGCTCTGCATAACCTCCTGTGCAGAAACACAGAAGGATTTGCATGAAGCTTTTCTTTTCCATTTTGTTGGCTGCATTCAGTAATGCTAGATGAATCAGTCATGCCAACCTTTAAAAGTTGGGGAGAAAAAGATTTGGAGAGAGAATGGAGGTATTTCTAAGCTCCACTGAAGCTTGATGGATTAGAAGAGCTCCAGTGATAATAGTATTTCTTATTTAGCTTCCTTGACATTTGCCAGTGGGCTCAGAGAATTTTATAGCCACTATCTCATTAATTCTTTCAACATCTTAGTGACACAGGTGGTGCCAAAGGTAATCTGTTATCACTTTATGGATTAGGAAGTGACTAAGTGACTATTCAGGAAATGATTATGAATTTGGGCTGTTTCAAGAAGGGAACCAAAGGTTTTTTAGTTTATTTCTGGAGTCTTCATGCCAAACACTCATTTCTCCCCCGTTTCTCTTTGATCAGATGTTTGAAACACCAAAAAGAAAGATAATAGACACATTTTTGACAGATTATGATATTCTTAGGGTTTCAACTTTGGGCTTATTTTATGTACATGAATACTTAAATGGAAAATCTGTAAACTTCAAAAATCATCTATATCATTCTAATACCCCAATTTTCACAAGCAAATCTTTTTGGGAATTTCTGCACCCAGCGTCACATATCCACAGAAGGCCCTTTCTTTCCAATATCTACCTTATTGACTAATTGTGAGCCCCAGGGGTGCAAAGATTATGGTGTTTTTGCTTTTTCTGTCTCCTAGTACTTAGCATTGTGTCTTTCTGTTGAATGCAACAGGTGGCATGCTTGTTAACAAGGTGAAACACAACTGCATAGGCCCCCAGTTGGTGTTAAGTCACTTCACTCTTTTTAATTGTGTCCCAGCAAAAGCCTTGGGATATAGGTCGAGAATAGGCCATTGCCCCCTTGATGCTATTACACCTTAGGTGAATTTTTGGAGGCCTATACTTAGAGTTTATAAAGTTACTAGTTTAGGACTCTTTCAAGATGAGCACAATATGATTTGAACAGAGACAGAGAAACCATGGGCCCCACCAAATGGGTCCTGTAATAGATATGAGTTCAGGTAGGGTGTCCAAAGTTTCTGTAGACTCCTCTTGCTCATCCCACCCCACCCTGGTCTACACCAGACTAACAGTCAGCCAGCAAGTTTGCATTCACCAGGGACCACCTGTCACTCAAGGTAGTTTCTCTTGGTTTTTGCGACCAGGAATGGCTAAGAACTTTGGTCTTTCTCTGGTCTCTCTAAAGTACATACTGCAGTTATGAGAAATAAAATGAGCTTCCCCCGTTCCCGTAAAATCAGCAGGCAGAGAATCCCTTGTAGACACTCTGCTTGTATGACACATGACCGACCCTTGGGCCCATTAGACCTTTAGGAGCCTCCAGCCCTGGGCTCTTCCTTCTGTGTCCTGGAGGGAGGGCAGCTGCACTCCATCAGAGGGCCATAAACAGGTGGGGGAGGCAGGAAGAGGGAGCGGGCAGGCTGGTTCTCAGGGATTCCTCAGGCCTTTGGCCTTGGGCGTTTCCTCCTTTCCTTGTCTATCCCTGCTAAATAAAGGACATTCTAGCTCAATTTATTTTCTGGGCCAGAGATTCTGAACTTTTGGTAAGCAATAAAATTAATTTAGATAAGGGAAAAAATGGGACATGGGAAGCATTCCCTATTTCTTAATTTCTGAATACTCCTGAGGAAACTTCCAAAGCTTTCAAGAAACACCAGTGATATTAAAATGCAGAAGAAGACTTACTCTCTCTTTTTCTTTTTTTTTCCACTGGGCATGAGGAATTCAAATTTCTTTCTGGAGAATGGAAAGCTTGGTTGGTCTCAGCTGTCCCTCCAGGAAACATAATTAAATTCTACAAGGCAGTTTTTTTCCATTTGGTCAGGCAGTTTCATTTGTGGGTTTATAATGGAGGGGCTGGCCTATAGGAATATGGTCCTAGAAAAAACTTTTGCTTTATTTAAAGTTAAAAACTTTTTAAAAATTCTATTTCTTTTTAAAAAATCTGTGATATAGCCTTCCCACACCCCAATGTACTTTTTCAAATTTTTAATTTCACTTTGAAATCTACCTTTTGAACTGCATTTGTTTCCCTTGGCTACCTGTGGTTTGTACTAGTTTTGTGGCTGGGATGTCACTCTGGTCACCTTGGCAATGTGAAGTATTTGCACAAAATAAAACAACCTCTGACTTGCCTTTGCACCTTGTTGGAAAAAGATTAACTTAGTATATACTTGTCAAAACCAGAAGCCCATTCTTTTTTCCATTCTGCCAATAGGGAATGAATTGTTCTGTCCAGGTTTGCACTCCTCAAAGCAAGAACAATGACTTGTCTAAATCACTTTGTGCTAATCTAATCAAATGACATCCCTCCTTCTGCCCTCCACTCCCCAAGCTGTCATTCCCATCCAAGCTCAGCAAGTTAGAATTATCTTTCTCATTTTATTTCTGAGGGCAGATAAATAACAGCGTGATCAAGAGCAGAAGTGCTGGAGTCAGAAGTTGGAGTCTCCAACTGTGTGACTTTAGACTCACTATTTTATTTCTCTGAGCCTCTGTTTCTTCTATAAAATGGGGCTATCACAGGATCTATAGTAGGGTCATTGGAAAGGTTAAATGAGGTGCAATGTGTAGGCTTAGTACAATGCCTGGTACAGAGTAATCATGGCTATTATTGTTAGTATTTTTAATATTAATCTGAATAACATTAATCCCAAGAGATACTTCCTGAAAAAGAAAGCTGTGACCAAACAGGGTAGAGAAGTGGTAGATATGGATCCACCTACTGGTCAGTCACAATGACATGAACATAATGAAGGCTCTGAGAAGAAGAGTTAGAAAGCCTGTTAATTTTATTTAGTCCAGTTTTTCCCCAAATTATTCATATGTGGAAACCTTCTTTTCTTTCCATTAATAGTCCTTGGAGCATATTTGGGGAAATACTGAACCAGTGTGATTTTTAACTCCCACCCCTACTCCCAATAATTACAGTTTGTACCAATCCTCTGTAGACTTGATTACATAGGTATGTAGTAGAATAGTTCCACAATTTACACGAAAACATATGTCAACCTAAGAAACACAAGGGAACATACATGGACCACCTGGGAAGACAATGTGCTAATTGGTCCAAAATGCTTTAACTTTTTTTCCTCTTCTTCCTTGTAAGATTTATCAGTTTATTTTAAATTAGATATGCCTAAAGAGAATGTTCAACTTTTACCCAATTTTTGCACATTGATATGACCTATGTCCACATCTTATTCTCTGGAAATAAAAATGTAAACTGTAGAAATGAGTTGCCCTTCATGGAAGATTCAGAGGTATTTAGATAGCCAAAGCCAATGAAGCCAAAAAAGTACGTGGCCCTCCTTATTAGTCCTGTGCATTGACCAAGTGAAAATGCTACAAAGCCTTATAGCTATTATAATAGTGGATTCACTGCTCCCTATGGGTCAAGCGTTCTGAACTGACGAACATAGTACATAGATGCAGGAACACATTGGTGCCTTTCTGCTGCATTAGTTTTTTAAATCCAGTTTCTCAAAGCCAATGGGATCAAGAATAAGAATCGCAGGTACAATGGAAGAGCCTTTTTCTTCATTTGGAAAGGTTTAGGACAAAGGCTGTGAAGGGCGCTCTGCATCAGGATTAGATCTGGGAGTGAGTGTGTGGCTGAGAAATCAGAACAGGGTCAGGGTGTGCTTCAAAAAGAGGGACTGGGCATGGAATGCGACTGTGTGTGTCATGGAGCAGAGCTCCCCCAAGGGGACTGCTGTCCCAGGCTCTGGCTCTGAGTCACTGAGGAGCAAAGCATGCACTCTAGTTTTGGTGACTTAGGATTTCTAGTCCTGACTACAAATATTGTGTGGCATCATCTCTATCATCACTTTTGAATATATGTATTAGGATCACACCCTGATCTTAACTTAAGGTCATGGTCACTCAGCCCCCAGGAAAGAGCCTGGAAAGCCAGTCTTGCCATTCACAAGTTGTGTGGCCTTGGGTGTTTATTTTTTCTTTGAGATTCATTTGTATATTTATAACATGAGGGCTTGGAATAAGTCATTTCTTTATTTTCTTCTAGAACAAAGAATTTGGCATAGTATGACTGGAGCAAGGCATTAGATTATTACTCTACTTTAGAGAATTATTGCTATTTGTTAAGTGCTCACTGTTTTTTTCTGAGGTGATTTTAAATGACCAGTATGGCACGTGTTAATTTGGAGGTCAGAGCTCCACTCCTAACCATGATCATTGCAACTAACCAACTTGGTGATTTTTAACAATTTATGCCCAAAGTCCCTACAGTAAATAGTCCTTGTTTAATCAATAGCACAGCTAGTAGTAAAAATGTCAACAGTTTAACAGCCCACCAGGTACTTTTTCCAACCTGCCCGAAAGGCAGACATAGCCAAATGCTATCAGTTTAGATCTTCCATCTAAATCCAATATTTTCCCCCACCCCAGTGTCAGAGCAGGGCCTGTGTTTGCTTCTGGCTGGAGGAGACAGCTGGGAGGATGCAATCTTTTGTCAAAATGGGGCCAGATCTTGGGAGATAGTACAGGAGCTTTATTTCTTTTTTTGTTCTTTACCTGTGTGATGTTCTGTTTGTTCTGCAGTCCTGTGTATAATAAATGCCAGGGAAGGCTCCTATAAATGAAGACTCCATGTTTCTCCAAGAGAAGCTGAGTTTACAAACAGAATCCTTAGGACAGAACAGGTGTTCGGGAGCCTGTGTGTGTGTGTGTGTGTGTGTGTGTGTTTGGTGGGGGTGGATGTGCCTGGGAATTCTATTTGAAGGTCACCTTGGCCCTAAGAGGTGATTGCCAATCACCTTTTAATGTAAGAAAGGGAATTTCTTATCGTTGCTCTAATAGTAATAATTGAGTGAAATATTCTAGCTCGTGGGGTCTAAAATCTGGGTCCTTTATGAGACATGATTTTAAAGGGGATGAGGCTCAAAGCTGAGCCAGAGGTAAATAGATATTTACTTCAGGACTTACCCAATTAAAAAAACTGAGGTACAATTGACATGTAACATTATGTTAGTTTCCAGTGTACAGCATAACAATTTGATATTTGTCCATATTGTGAAATAGTCACCACAAGTCTAGTTAATGTTCATGACTGCCAACATTTTTTAAGCTTTGCCTTCCAAGATTTTAAGAAAGTTATTCCCATTAGAAAAGTCAAATATGTTAAAATTTGTCATATCCCTCAGAAAAGTTTGCATTAGGATACATGAATAAAGGAATTGCTGAATAAAGGTATGAATGGATGGATAATATCTACAAAATGAGCTCAGTCTTGCCAATTGTGGTCTACAACCACAAATCCTGAATGAACTGCTGATTTTTGCACTAAATGTCTTTACTGCAGCCTTTGGCCCATTTCTATTATATTCACTCCACTGATTTATGGCACTTTAACCTCTGACCAACCCAGACTGGTCAAGGATTACCTACTTCCCCCATTTTCAGAATAATGTTTGTAAAACCAAACCAAAGTGGAACAGAAGAGGCATGAGTGGGGCATATTTTATTTCTCTCAGGCTCTCTGTCATGATTTTCCTTAGGTTCTGTCCTGATCTTCTGTAATCTCCAGTTGTGTGGTTTAACACATTTTATCATGATTGTACTTAAAAGGTTTTTTTTTGTACTACAAACTCTGTTTTTCTCCAGTAGGAGTTCAACTAATCACCAGTGGAGAAGCAGAATTTCAGGGGAAAGTAAAATTTATTCCATAGCCATTTCGAAATTCTTATTTGATTTAGAATATGACTCATGTGAGACTTACAGCATGAAAGACACTTAGAAAGAAAACAAAAATCTCCTAGATGAGATTGTGTGCTCAAGATACATACATATGTTGGGTGGTAATGGGAGGGAAGTGAGGAGGGTTGGGTGGGTGGGCTGGAATGGGAGTAAAAGGGAGAAAACTGTACTTGAACAATGATTAAAATAAATAAATAAATAAATAAATAAATAAAAAAAAACATATACATAAAAAAAGATACATACATATGTTAAAACAAGATGTGATCCAAATGGTAGACTAAAGCTTTTGGAGGGCAGGAGTTAGACCCTGTAATAGGTGCTCAGTTAACACTTTTTATATAAATAAATGAATAATAAATTTTAGATAACTCCTTTCTTTGGGCTTATAACAATATCTAGAATCCCTGCTCTTCATATTGCTATAGTGTAGTGGTAGAAATCAGCATTATGCTATATCTGAATAAACAATTACTATTTGTAAAAAGTCCTGTGAGGAAGAAGAATAGGGTATTGTGAGAGAAAATAGCAGGGCATGGAGGTGTAAGGACATACTTCAGATTTAGATATTCAGCGGAAGTCCCTGAAGAAATCACATTTTAGCTGAGGTCTCAGGAATAAGGGAGGGCAAAGCAAGGAGAAGAGAATGGGTATTCCATGTATCAGAACTGTGATGTGTATAGGAAGGATGGAGCTAGGACCAAGTTTGGGACATCTGGGAGCTGGAAGGGAGCAAGTGTGGCTGGATCCTGAAATACAAGGGGTGGGGTCAGGAGAGAGTACAAAATGAGGCTGAAGAAGCAAAGCAGGACTTCCAGGAAAGGCCTCCTGGGCCACATAGATAAGTGGAAACTTCATTGTAAGTACAATGGAAAGTCATGGAGGGTTTTGTATTGTTTGGTCAACCCCATGTAATTCATATTCAGATTATTTAAAAACTACTTTTTTGCCTTCTGTGTGGAGAATGAATTGCAGATGAACAAGAAGAGGAGGAGGAAGGTTGCATAGGCTACTGGCAGAATACCTCTTTCCAGGTTTCTCCTGTGAACATGAATGAGCCTGGTGCCATTACTGAGCAATGAGAAAATGGTGAGGGAGCATTGGAGGGGAGGTGTGAAGATTTGAGCTGAATCCAGGCTCTGTGACTGATTCTTTGTAGATTCTTAGACAATTACCAACATGAATAACTTGACTGAAACTCAGTTTTAGAATAAAACAAACAATTCTGGGTTGCATGAAGATTAAATTGCATAGATTTATATAAAGAGGTTTATACATTGCTTGCCAAAGTATCTACTTCTTTTCTTCTTCTTCTTTAGAAGACCTTTCCCCCCTTATTCTTCTGGCAAACTCCTAACTCTTCTCTATAGCTTGACTGCCGCACTCTTGGTAATGCCTTCTCTAATCACTGAATATTTAAAGATGTCACTGAGTTTCCCCCAGCACTAGTATAATTAAGGACGTTTTAAGTCACTTTTGGTGTTGATTTTATAACCTAAATTGTATTTACTACTTATAAGGCCTTGTTTAGAAATTACTGCAATGAAAAGCTATTGTTAATTTATTTCTATAAATTAATGTTTATTTCTATAAACACTTTAATGTTGGTAAATTTTGTTCTTATATATGTTCTTATATCCCTGATTATTTGGAAGAGAAATTGTTTTTATGTGCACATTATCATTTTATACATTCTTATAAAGGTTCAAACATTATTTTAAAGGTCCACGATACAATTTTTTAATGAAAAATTCTCTATTATTCTTTCTCCACAATTTTAAAAGAATCCATGGATTAAGATAAGAAAGAGGACCCTTGGTAGCAGCAAGAAAGGGACATAGGAATTTTATAATTATGGCTCTTACTAGAATTTCTATTGTTATCTTAGATATCTTTCAATGCCTACCTCAGGCTCTATATTCGTCACAAAGTCTTACAGTTTGGTGGTATAATATTCCACCAAAATCTGTTGTGCCATAGAGTTGTGTCTGGGAATGTGGTTGCCAGTAAGAACTTGTATTTCCCAGGTGCTACTGAGGGTCATATGACTAAGTTCTGGTCAGCAGAATATAACAAGTGATGCCTGTCATTCTCAGACTTAAGCCTTACAATATTGCCCATTTGCTGTTCATTCTCTTCCTCCTTTAAAATGGGGCATTGATAAGCTGATAACAAACTTCGGTGGTACAGATGCAGACAGTCCCATCCGGGTTTGCGAAGCAACAATATATTGAACAAAAAGAACTTGGGTCCATGAAGGACCACATACCCGTAGAAGAGTTTGCCTCCCTACTCTGGGCTATTCGTGTGCCATTGACTCTGGTGGTGCTGTAACAGACATTGTAGTCTGGAAAGATGTGTTATGGTACTTTAGCCTTTTACATAAACAAATCCATGTTCTAGTCTCAATTTCAATCAATGATTGCCTCTACTGAACCGCCATAGTATTTCCTGTTTGAATCTTACTTTGTTCTTTTTGTGATCAGGCAGCATGTTGTTAAAAGAGCACTTAGTATCCCCTAATAATAATGCCTTATATTTCCATATTGTTTCATAGTTTACAAGGTTTAATTTTGACATTTCTTTGTGCATTTAATCTTCACAAAAATAATGAGATGTTGGAATTCATTTATCTAGCCCACATTTATTGAATGTCTTTTGTGTGACATGCAATGGTCTAGGTCTGCAGGCAGCTCTTGAGGCTGAGGCTTCTACCTTGGAAGTAACTTCACTTAAGGGCAAAATAGAAAGAGAAATAGGAGTCTCAGGTAAAATATTTTTATCATGACTTTTTTTGCATCCACTCTCTATGATCTAGGAAGTCAAATGGTGCACCCAAAGTGCACAGCTCATTAATGCCATGTCTGTTGGACCAGTACTGCTCAACTCAAACAGTAAACTATTTAAAATTTCTAAAGGTTTATAAAATGTATTTATAAAACAATTCAGATAATAGTATTTTTCGCTTTCATATTTTCATCCATTTTTTGTAACAGTGAGGCGAAGAACAAAATCATATTGATCACATCAAGTGAGGCTGTAATTCAATCTGTCAACATTAAGTTTATTAAATTCTTAGAGCATAGGGAAGTAAGTGTTTTTGGTAGTAAAGTATTGTAGACTAGTAAAAACTTGAGCCAGACTGGAAACAGCCCCTTAGCAATAGTTGAATTACATTGTTTCTTAGAATACTTAATATAGCACTTTTTATGACTCCAAGGCTGATGGATGATTTGATTTCTTCCCAGGTCACCTTGCTAATACAGAGAAGCAGAAGCATGATGACAGGCAGTGATGGTAATAACAAAATAATATATATGACAGTGGAGGAAGAATTACTAGGGCAAATGATGGTGTGTGGACAGGAGGAAGAAAAGAACATGCTGGGATTTTGAGGGAGGTGGTGGGGAGAATAATTAAATTAACCCAAAGCTTGTGGAAAAATGGGCAGGGTAGGGGGAAGAGAGAGTAAAAAAGGAAAAGAACTGTTGGTACTAGGTTTAGCCAAAATAAAATGGCATGGAAAGTAGAGAATAAAATGAGTGATACTTTGGGTCTAGGCACTTTATTAACAGTAATTTGAAAATACAAGGATATTGTAATATTGAGCTTTAAAAGACAGAGAATTTATTCCAGAAATGTTTATTGAGCTCTGATCGTGTGTGAAACCCTGCAAACTCAATGATGATGAAAAGAAAGGTTAAGTAATCACCACATTATGGCTTATTGTTGAGGAGATAAATGCATAGTAACACACCTACAATCTTTCTGTGTGCTCTTGCCTTGGGAGAATAGGAGCTCTGAAGAAGTGTGCCTTTCTCCAGCCGTAGGGCCTTGAACAGATTCAGCATTAAAAGATTAAGGGCTGGACACCATAGGGTTTTCTAGGGTTTGTTTCCAATCCCTCTTACAGTTAATTGCCTGCTTCAGAAGATACTAGAGTAACCACTGTAACTGGGTTTTACTTAGGGGAAGTGAAGTCACGTGTTTATCTCTGTCCACTCAGTACAGAAGAACTCTATAGCCTAAGGTTTTGGCTTGAATTCTGCCTAGAAAGTGGCCCCTGTATCATCACTATGGTTTCGGTTGGTTTTGAAGTGTTGCTGACAAAACTCGGGCTGGAGGGTTTGCACTGTAACTGTACCTGCTTTTCTACACCTCTGTTTGACCCTGGGTTGACCTCTGCTTACCTCATACTTGCTAAAAAGAAACATATCTCATACCATCTACATCTGTGATAATAGCAAGAGAAAACAAGCAGTGGAAAGACCCTCTACAAGCAGATGACCTACTATTAGTTGTGAAAGCCACACAGCTAGAAAGGCTTGTCACCAGAAGAAATGATACAGCATTTGGGTTCCTGGGTTTAGAATATTGTTTGGGGCAGTGTTCTAGGCTTGACTGGCAATAGTTTGATACATGTGATATGTTTAATAGATAAATGAAGTTAAATATAATGTTTTAGCCAGTGATTTAGTATCAAACTATAATTTCCATATCCATCTAGGATCAATGACCTCAACTAGATAGTTAGGTCAAGTCATCAGAGTTTTCAGGGATATCCTCAGTTTAAAATTTCATCTTCCCCGAAGAGGGAATTCCCTTTATCTCTACCTCCATCTTTCTTCCTGTCGATTAAAATAAACTCAAAAGTCACCAAACACTGCTTGGTTGTTCCAGGAACAGGACTTTGGACCACCTCTGTGATGTGAAGTTAAAATATAATTTGTGTGCCAGTGAAATGTCAAGCACCCAGTATATTTTTGGAAAGTGTTTCCTTGTCTCTCGCTTGCACAGGTACTACTGTGCTTAGTTGGAAAGAAAAAGAGATAAACAATAACTTCAAATTTAGGAAGTGATACCTATTTTAATTTATGTACTTGTTTTAATGTATATGTCATAACAATGAATTAACTGGCAAAGTGACTGAGTTTACAGAAAATACTTTTAGGTCTCGAGAGCCACGTCTAAGGATCAGTGAATGCTTTGGAGGAAATATTGGTTAAGGGAGAAAATTAAAAATGACTGTAAATATATCAAAGGAGCCTGCAGAAATGCAGATTTTTGAAAAAAGGTGGAATCCAAAATTTCAAGGAAAACCTCCACAAGGGAAGTCTCCCAGGTGTTGTCCGTTCCATCGCAGACCTCCAGTCTCTTGCTCTGGTTGATCCTCTTCACCATGTGTACTTTTGGAGACGGTCTCACTAGGCTTGTGGCTTCCTTATGCTGATGACTCATCACTTTTTTTATCCCCAGCTTTGGCCTTTCTTCTATACACTAGGCTTCTTCAACTATCTTCTGGTATTTCTACCTGGATATCTAATTGGTATCTCAGAATTAAAACTTTAAAAATAGATTTTTTATTCCAATTTCCTTGAAATCTTGTGTACCTTCGTCCCTCACAAATCTTCTACCATTTTTCACTATTTCATCATTTCCTGTTAAGGCGATTCCTACTTCTAATTCACTGGAAATTCTGTTGGCCCGTATTTTAAAATATCCACCTATTTCTCCTAATTGTTCGTGCTATCACCCTAATCCAAGTATATCATATATTGCTTGGACTAAGGCACTTATCTCCTCAATATTCACTTTTCTTTCTCATTCATTTCCACACAACAGACAAATGGCTTTAAAATATAAATCAGATTACATCTTTCTTCACTGTTGAATGAACACATGAATTTAACTCAATCTTGTGCTATCCCAAAGGCAATGAACCAAAAAATACTTAAGCTCAACTAGTAAGAAATGTTAAAATGTTTTTATTTATTGAGAAGTACAGATTCTTTGATTAATAAAAGATCCAGTGATTCTTTTTCACTGGAGTTATGCCATGAGATAAAAACCAGGTTGCCTAAAAATGATCAGTGAAGAAGGAAAAAAAATCTCATTAAACAACTCCCATATTCTTTAGTTGTCTTTTAAATTTTATTGGTTAATGAAAATATATCAACTGTGGAAAGCACATTTCCAGCTCTTATCATTAATAATTGAGCCCAAATTCTTATAGGAGCATGCCATTCATTAGATATGATGTTGAAGTAGGTTTTAATTTTATTGTTGTTATTATTATTTTTGCAAGGGGAGCAGGGACCCTACTGAGTGAAAAAACCTTCACATTAGCATGTCAACCACAGTTCTAATGTGACTGAACAAATAGTTAACAGTCACCCACACTTGGTTAAAGTCATTGTCAATAGTCTAGGAGCTGAGCCAAAAATAATAATCCAGTATATGTAGCTTTGGTGGAGTGGAAAGAGATCTGGACTTTGACTCAGAAAATCTGACTTCAAATGTTGGCTCTAACACTTCCAAACTGTGTGATCTTAAGCAAATTACTTGATCTCTCTGGTTCTCTTGTCTGTAAAAAAGAATGATAGTCATCTTACATGGAATTATAGAAATTAAATAATGTAATGTGTGTTAATATGCTTGGTAGATGTTAGGCTTTCAAATGTTATCTGAGTAACATTTTAATTGGTTTAAAGGATTCCAAGAGTCTTCAGTTGTGTGAGAGTGTTTCCTAAAAGCATGGATACCAAAAGTATGTGTTTCAACTACATAAAAAAAGATGCCCTTTGAGTTGGATAGAATGCTTTTAGCTGCCAGTGCAAGAATGCTCTGTTAAATTGATTTAAATGAGGAGAAACATTTATCTGCTATAATAAGAAACACAATGTTGGGTGGTTGCAGGTTTGACTGGATGAATTCTCCAGGGACCCCATGTCTTTCCATCTTTTCACTGCCCCTAACCTAGTGTGATAGCTTGGTCCTTTGGTTCTGCATTACACAATCCCAAGATAACTGCTCTGGCTCTGAAGATCACTGTGTACACCTAGCTGGAGGCACATCAGGCAGAAGACCTCTCCTGGAAAGCTCCTATCAGACTTTTGGTTATGTCTCTTGGCCAGAGCTGCATTACAAATCTGGGACCAAACATGCTGCTGGCAAAGGAGATTGGAATTAGTGTGATATCTCTGATTCAACATTTTCTCTCTGGGTTTGGGGAGGGGACTGCTTTCCATGAGCATATGACCCCTTGATACTTGAACAAAAATAGTGTTCTGTTGGCAAGGAAGAAGGCGGGTGGGGAGGAAATAGTTGTGGTATAGGTAACCTACAGTGTTTTTCACACCATCCTCATCTTTTTGAAAGGAGGAGGGAGTTAGTGGTTATTGCAAAACTCAGAATCAGAGTATGTCATGATGGCTAAAAGGTTGGAAAATGAAATTGTGTGGGCTTTATGCTCAGGCATCTACCATGTTTTCTTTTTTCAGTGTCTTTGTTTATATAGCCAAAAATGCATAATAAGCACAGAAAAAGCACCAATATTAGGGAAATGGCTTAATGGCTCCTTTGGGGTTTTTGTTGTTGTTTTTGTTTGAATGTTGGTTTTTTTAGACAAACCCATTTATCAGGTGAATTTGAATGAATGGAAATAAACATTAGATATAGGGAGGAGAGAAAATTTAATCTTAGAACAGAAACTAAAGAGTGAGTACTTAGGAAATAAATACATTAGAAGACATGATAAAGAGGATTTTAAATATTTTTATTTCAAAGCAACTAGAATGGCAAAATCATGAAAAAAAGATTATTTTCTGATGTTTCCTAATACTTGGTATTATTTTTCTGTAGTTCTAATATTAGCTCCTTATTCTTTTAGCATTACTTCATTTTATATCTGAAGAAAAGTGTTTTAATCATTGTATATGATCATGCAATGCCTCAAGCACATTGGCTAAAAAATAGTTCATAAATAATATTATTGTTATTATCTTATCTCTTGTAAAAATACTCATTATATTAAGATTATATCTAGCCTAGAAATAGTTCAACATATGTGATTATATGTAATCAGTCTATTTTTCTTTTTTCCTTTTAATGCTGTTGCTCTCACTCAACTTTGTTCTTATCAGTAGACAAACTATTGCTTCTAAGTTGTAAGTGACTCCGATTTGCTTTGAAGAGTAATTCTTTACGTGTTTCAACAGGAGTTTGTTCCTGGTATGACTGGGATCCAAAGAACCTCCTTGTTCCCAGTGGACATGTATTGATAGCAGGTGTAGCAGTCATGGAACCTGAATTGTCAGACCTTCATCTGTATCCAGAGGCTAAAGTTATGATTACTAGGAAGAGCTATTAGGGAAGCCTATTTTAGCTTGACAGTAGAAATAACTTTATAAATATTTTAGCACTGTCTGCCTACAGATTAGGTTACACCTTGAGATTGGGAGGACCTCATCATTGCAGGTGTACCTGCAAACTGTGAGGTGGCTTGTTTGGGATGCTGTAAAGGTAATTCATATATTCCATAGAGGGTGGCATATAATAGGCTCTTATGTCACTTCCCTTTTCAAGACTCAATGTTTCTATGTAGGTCAAAGTGCCTTAGTTTGTCTCTGTTTTTCTGTGAGAATTCTGACTGTAGGACTATCTGTCTGGTGTCCTTCAAGGGCAAAATGCAAGGTACTTTCTAGTCAGCACATTTTGGTGTATTACAAAGAATATTATGATATTTATCAGGCTTAAACAAGGGTTAATCATTGTCTGGGGTTGTAGCTGGCTGGCTTTGGGGGTTAGAGGTTCAACTTCAGGAGATCAGGTTTACATATCTGATTCTCTATGTGGGTCAAAGCATTTCCCTCTTCTCTGTGCATGTCAACTGATCTACATGATATACAATCTTGGTAAATGAAAAGTTATAGTAGTTAAAGCTATTATTATTAAGGCCATGGCCTGTGCCCCTTTCACCCAATGGGTGATTTTGCAGAAGCATACCGCTCCCTGTTCTTGTCAAAGTTGACCAAATAGGAGCATTAACACTCCACAACAAAACAAATAAAAGAACAAACAAATAACACCCCCCCAATAAAAACACACCAAGTCAAGACAAATAAATCCAGGCCATTGAAAGGGATAAAACCACAGGAGCTGGTATACTAGGGGTGACATAGCATGTATGGAAAATCTGAGGCTGAACACTTTGCAAACTCTTTGTTGAGGAACAGAAGTTTTGGTGGCTTTTTCAGATCAACACAAACAATAAAAAACAATGATAAGTGTACTTTTTGCTGCCATTTTTTCAACTCTGTTCAAGTCCAGCTTTTCCCATGAATTGTTCCTAGACCATGCCTTCACAAATTTGGAAGCTTCTCAGAGTTCCCGATAGTTAAGATAACCATTTGGTCATGAAGTATTTATTTTATTGGTATTTAAAATCTTGTGTTCTTAGAAGTCACCTGACTATAATTGACTGCAAAACGAATAGCCATAATTTCTTGCAGTTATTTTGGCAATTTTCAAATTGTGAAAAGATTTTATATATGTATATATACATGCATATGTGTATTTTGTTTTAACGTCATAGTACATGCCTTTTAGCCTTCTATCTATATGTACAAGGTCTGTCCAGAAAACCTCCAACTGTTGTTAATATAATGAGAATGGTTTTCACGACATTCATGTAACCTGACAGCCAAGGAGAGTGGACTGGAACGCGCAGTAGACGCCACTGACTGAGCATGTGTACTGGGTGGTTGTCGCATTCAAAATGACTTTGTGAGTAGAGTAGAACAATCTGTATCAAATTTTGCATTAAGCTTGAACATTTCTCCACTGAAACTATTTGGATGATTCAGAAGGCCACCGCTATGGGCAACTGGTGATGAGTAGCTTCATCATAACTCTCCTGTTCATGCATCACGTCTTGCACAGAGTTTTTTGGCAATATATCAAATCACCCAGGTGGCTTAGCTCCGCTATAGCCCAGATTTGGTGCCCTGTGACTTCTGGCTCATCCCCAAACTAAAATCATCTTTGAAAGGGAAGAGATTTTAGATCATTGATGAGACCCAGGAAAATACGGTGGGACAGCTGATGTTGATTGGGAGAACTGTGGGAGGTCTCAAGGTGCCTACTTTGAAGGAGACTGAGGTATCATTGTCCTATGTACAATGTTTCTTGTATCTTAAGTATTCTTCAATAAATATCTCTATTTTTCATATTATGTGGCTGGATACCTTATGGACAGAACTCATATATGTGTAATTTTTAAAATCAGGACTCAACTAATCTTATTTGAATTTTCTCACTCCTATGAGATATAGCCTGTTAAAGCTGACAAGTTCCTGGGGTCCTAATCTCTCATGACGAAAGTATTCCTTGCAAGGCTGGTGTTGGCTGGGCTACTCCTAGACAGACTCATGATATACCAAATGGCCTTCTTCTTTCGTGGCTCTTCATTTTTCAAGTCTAGCACAGAGATGACAATTGCTGAGTGCTGCTACTGAAAGTGTTTGGTGTCACACCAGCTATTGTTTCTGTTTTCAAATACAGTATAAGCAGGCAAACAAGAAGTAAGTCTGGGCTGGGCAGCACGGAAACACCTCTTCTGCAGAGATGGCAAATGAGGAGCTGACTCTCCCAACTTGAAACTGTTGCAGGTAAGTGAAGAGGCAAAGGGATGGGTGCCCACCTCAGGCAAAGGGCTTCCTCTCACAGGTTTGCAGTCTCAAGTTTTTATTCCTCTCCTGCCTGACAGCTAGGGACACATGAATGATGAACCAAAACAACAACAACAACAACAACAAAACCCCATTTCATTAGTCCAACACCATTCATGTCTCCTAGAGCTTCTTGAACTTGGTTTATAATCTGTCACCTATCTGCTGGAGTGTCAGCACAAAAAAAGAGCCACAAACCATTGTCCAGTCCCATTACAGGACACACAAGGATCCAGACCTTTTCTTGAGCAGCCTAGCTTGGCTTTACTGGTCAGAGGCTTTTCCAAGAAAAGTGTGCAGCTCCAGCTCACCTGACTGCTGTCAAATTCTTGCCTCTGCCCATGTAGAGCAATTGTAGGGTCTAGATTTAGCAATGCAAGGAAGAAAAGAGATGTAAATTGTAAGAGTGGTTCTAGCTCAGTTTAGTATGTTCAATACATCTGTTAGGTCATGAGAAATTCTTTTATAGCAAGTGGATTTTTTCCCCTTTTTATCTCATTTTATTTTTTACTTGTTTCACTATTTTAAATTCAGATGATTCAATGTTACTTTTTATTTTTGAGTGAAATTAAGCCTAAAAGAGGATTTTTGTGTCCACTTTGAAAAGACTTTACTTTTGTTACTTAATTGTATATTATCGATACTTTTTAGGACAATTCCAAATTTTTGATTTTGTGAAGAATGACTTATGTTGATTTAACTAAGTTTGATAAATTTCTTTTCTGAGTACCATCCTGGAATTATCACTTTGTTTTTAATTTATGTGGGGCCAATTCAATCTCTCAGTAACCTTCTGGTGGCTTTAAAGAAAGAATCCCATTTACTGAATTTGAAAATTTAAAATAATGTTGATAGGTGTTCACTGGTTCAATATTCTCCCATCAAATTAATCAGCAGATACTAAACTTGTTTGTCAAAATGTTTAATTTTTAAAAAATAATTACATACAACATAAATATTAACTTGCTAATTTTAATATTTAAATAAATGTATGCTGTATTAGATTTTCTTATTAATTTATTGTATATTCTTAATTTTCCATAAGCAATTCCTCTTCTTATTTTGATTCTAATTGCCTCCTTTGCTTTTTTGTATTCCCTATGGTAGCAGGCACTATGCTGACCATGCGTTGGGCATCCAATGTGTTGTTGATGGGTTCATTGATGAAAGTATCTGGAGAAACAAGTTATGGTTTATATGTAGAATATCTGTTTTCTGCCATTGGCAATTATCTGCTAGTCATTTTGTTTGAGCAACTTGGGAAGGTCCTGGTATTCATGGTAGAATGACAAAAACACAGGCCTTTTAACACTGGGACCTTCTTGTGTAGAGTTTTAAAAACCTCAAAGAAAAGTTTTTATGGGAAAAACAGAAACTTTAATTTTCATTTCACTCTCTAGGGTTCAGTTTTATCAACCGTGGCAGAATTGCCCTTGGGTCAGAAACTGCCTGGTGGCAAAGGGCTGTCTGTGCTGTCGTAGGAGTTGAGGAATTCAGAGTGTTACAAGAATTGATCCCTGGGTTCCATCCACTACATGCCAATAGCAGTTGTGACAACCAGGAATGTTTTGAGATATTGCCAAATGTCCCATGGGGGTCAAACTCACCCTGTTTGAAAACCACTGTTCAAGACTGATGTCTATACCAGAATCATTTTGATGTAAAGAGCTGATTGAGAGCAGAGTCATGCTGTCCGAATTAAATCTTCCCAGTGTTTGAGGAAAGCTCTCTCAGCCTTCATGAGGAGAAGGACTAACTGATAGAAGCATAGTTTGCCAACCTTTTCTCCTCAATCAGTTTGTCCCAAAGAGAGGCCATTGAGTGCCCCGTGCTGAGTGCCCACAAGACTTGCTTGTTGTCAAAGCTGTATCCCCAGAGTGTCTCTCATTAGCAGGAGTGCTGGCTGCTGCCTGAGCAGGCCGCATTCTCCACCAAGAACATGAGGTTTCTCTGGGGCTCTGAAGCATCCTGGAATCATTTTGTTTTGTTTTGTTATGGAGATATGGAAGAAGAACCAACAGATACTACATCAAATCAATCAAGAACTGTTATGATATTCTGGAGTTCCTTTTTCTCTGCCTGCCAGTTCGATGTTTCTTTGTTTCTTTGTGGTCTCTGTGTTGTGGTGAGGTCACAGTTGAATTCCTAGGGGAGATGATGCCATTCATCCACAGGACACTGGAACAGACCACTTCTCAGTGACCAAGACTGATGAGCCCTTGAATTAGGGGCAGGGAAGGGGCATTAAGTTTGCAGCTGAAATTCTGAAGGGCTGTCAATCAAGAGCAGATGCAGGGAAGCTCCCACCTGGCCCCATCCTCTGCTATCTTGAAAACTTTATCTTCCAAGACAATGTTGACTAACAGCCTTATTATTCTACTTTCTGTTTTAAAAGAATAACAAATAAGCTTAATTCTCCACAAAATCTTCAGCAAATGCTTTTTAATCCAATACAATAGTAGTTATTTTAAAAGGCTGGCAAAGGATAGCAAGAGAGTTTTCTACTTTTTAGTCTGGGTTTTTCCTCATACAGAAGCACTCAGTCACATTTAATCTTGGCTTGCATCAAACCATATGAACTTTGTTTAAACAGAGCTGATAGGACTGCCTTCAGTTCTTCTATTCTTTTTTATCTCCCCAGTTAACCTTACAATTTAAATAACAGATTAAAATATACATGCACACAGAAGCAATTCATAGGTGCCATGTATCTTTGCTCAGTGTGACTTCAGGGATTTGATTACTCCCCCAAGGTGTGTTTGCTAAAGGAAGAGAATGACTTATCAAAACACCGTGTATCAATGGAGAGAAAGAGCTCAGGAAAATACCTGATACTTGAATGAAAGGATGCTCAGAGAGGACACCTTGCAGAGGCTGAAAAGTCATGCTGCTTTGTACGAAATGATTGAAGTCTTCCTTGCCCAGCAGAGGTGTTGGGAACTCTTTGTTCTCTAAACCTAAGACCAATTTAGAGATTGTTTTTCTATGTCACCAAATGACGAGTTCTGTGAACATCTCAGATCAAGCATCGCTTGGTTATTACTTGCCATTTAAGGCCAGAGTTTTGAAACAATTCTTCGATGCTCCCATAGTCCTATTTCACTGTTCCCTCCTCCCAGCCATACCCCCTTTTTAAAAAAAAATCTTTATTGTAAAACATTACAATGTTTTCAGGAAAGGTTAAAAAGATAATGCAGGCTTCTAGTATACCCCTCGCCAGTTTCCCCTAATATTAATATCTTATATTACTTCGGAATTCCTCCTTCCCTCCATTTTAAGAGCTCCTTTTTCTTTTCACTCTGAAGGAAACCACAGAATTGCTTCCTGGTACTTGGATAAACAAGGTGCTTAGCATTTTGCCAATTGTTTTAACACTCTCCAAATAGGGTTTCTTATATTCTTTATTTTAAGAGATTAAACTTTATATTCAAACATCTTTGGAGGGAAAAATGAGATGTAGGATAATGAGACAGCTTTCTTAATGAAGTGCAAGCAAAGGTTAGGTTACACTTCACTTCTTTTTCCTGCTTCAGATCTGGGGGAATATTTGTGAACAAAAATCATAGCAATTTTCTTCAACATGACCCTAGTTAGTTTATTTCAGTTTATCTTTCTTACATCAAATGTACACCATTAAAACTAGTAAAGCTTTGACTAATGTCTGGCATACAGTAGTTATAAATAATATTGCTTTATTGGGATCTATTTCTGGTTGTGGAAGTACAAATCATGAAGTCTCTAGAGAACCCAGAGTGGCAGATTAATTTTACTAATAAACTAGTGATTACGGAGAATTAGAAAACATTGTATTTCTAGGGAAAGTCTTCTCCAATATGGGTAGACCCCATGGAGGTCATTCCTTTCTCTGTCTTCTTGAAGTTGCAGAAATAAGAGCTCAGGTAGGTGACAGGTGGCAGTAACCAAGGAACTGTCCGGCTTCACCAAATTATAGTACTTTTTAGGAGAAGAAGAAAGAGGTTCTCAGAAAGCACTGGGCCATGAACCCATTCAACTTCATTCTGAGTACATTTTCAGATTGAGAACCTGAGTATCAGAGTATGCAAATTATATTTGCATGAAATTTGTTAGTTTATGCACACTTTGTATAGGTGCATTGCCTCTCCACTCTCTCTTCTCCTTTTCTGTTTTCCTCCTCTTCAGCCCACCCTCTGAAAGATCTCATTTGTGTGCTTAGGGAAAAAATCCTAGATGAAATAAGATAGCACTGCTAAGGAGAAAAGACGGAATCATGGATATCCAGTGGACTCACATTTTCTCCATTACTCTTTACTGTAGTTAATGAAATGATTATTTTTATTAATCTCATGTAGGACACTTATTAAGTCAATGGAAATAGTGTATAGAAACTCACCATGTGGCTCTTAACCCCAAATGAAGAGTGAAACCAGTGTACTGTAGACATTTGTGTTTTTCAAAGAAAACAAAACCGAAAACCTAGCTTATGATTCCTTTGAAGGAATTTTCCTTTTAGGAATAAGTTTTGAATGGAATATTTTCATTTTATATGGTATAAGGAAACCATCACACTGTCCTTATATTATATAGAAATTGGTGCAGAAACAAAAGCTGGTGTGGTAGCTAAATTTTGCTCAACTCAAAAATGAAATAGAGGATTGAATATTAGCTTATAGATTGTGGCTGTTAACTGAAATGGACAATTTGGTTTTTAAAGTGGATTTCCCCTTCCCCCAAAGGATCAGTTTGATCTTTATTCAGGTAATATGTACTCTCTCTTTACCTGAGAGTTCTCCATTTCAGTTCCTGTTTTATAAATTAAGGGCTAAAAACTAACACTAATTTTCTATTGTAGATTTTCATGGTTTTTAGCTTTTTTCAATACCTTTCCTGTTCAAACCTTCTGTGACCTGTGTTCCAGCTACCTCCAGTGCCATGCTTGCTCCTGGGTGTCATGGAAGTGGTACAGGCCCTTTCATTTGAGTTGTTGTGGTTATTGTCCCACTGCAGTTTGAATACTGGTGTTACTGGTTAGCCTGGGATAAAGTGCAAGTGTTGTAACACTAATGAAAACCAGGTCTCAGCTTGTTTGGTGGTGGGTAGTTGGGTTGCTTAACACAGCACTTCAGTTCAAAGTGAAGGCAAGAGGGAGTGGAGATTGTAGATCATAGATCACAAGGCAGATGCTAACCCAGAAATGCCAGTGTTCCTCAGTTGCAGAGCAAACTTGCAGGCACACGAATTATTGATGGAACTCACCAACATGTGTGCAGAGAAAGTAAAGCCAACAGAGCAATTGGAGGAATCTATCCAACTAATAAGAAGCTTATAACTCTTTGGCAATTTGTTTAACTTGGGAGTTATTGCTAAGTCAGAAAGGTATTGGGCCTCCGGGATCTTGGCAATGCTGCTGGGAGTCTCCTACTGTGAAAAGCAAGCTTTGCCAATGGGATTTTTTTTCTTCAGGTGTTCAGTGTTGAGTTTTTCAGGCCAAGACTTCTGGAAAAAGCAACATTAATCACATTGGCATGTGAGGTTCATGGGACTGGTGGCTGCCCCAACTCCCCTATTCAAGAATGTGCTACTAAGATCCTTCAATCTAGATAAGCTGACTCATTCATTCATCTCCTCATTCAACAAATCCTTTTTGAGGTCCTACCATGTGTCAGGAGCCACATCAAGTGTCAGAAGACAGACACAGCTAAAAACCCCTTTCCCAAGTTTCTGAATACACATGTTTTTGCATTTTAATTCTATGTCCTAATGTCCTTTTATCTTTTTTTTTAACTCCTGACTCTGGAGTTCCGATGAAAGAAAGTTATGGGTTAGAGCCTTACAAGGGCCAAACACACTTTCTCCAAGCTCCTTATTCTCACCTCTTTTACTATATCCAATCACTAATTAGGTCCTAGTGATTCTATCTGCATAATTTTTTAACATATATTTTTCTTCCCTTTCTTTTTCCACTGCTATTGCTTCATTCCAGAATGTTTTATGACTCTTGCATATATATGATCACAATAGCATTGAGGTCAAAGATCTCCTTATCTCCAGTCTTTCTCTGCTCCAGATCATTTTCCATTCTGCTGCCAGATTTATGTACTCAAATATATTAGTCCTCTCCTTAAAAGTGACACTATTTCTACTGCCTCTTTGGTTAAGCAACTATTATCCAGCAGGACATTATATAGTGCATCCTAAACAAGCATAGTCACTAAGAACATGGACTCTGGAACCAGAAACCATGTTAAAATCCCAGTTTGGCACATTAAGCCTTAGTTTTTTCATCTGAAAAGTGGGGATGATACCACCTCCCACCTGAGAGCAAAGGGTGAAATAGGACATTTAAATTCTTGGCACACTGAGTAGGCAATCAATCATTACTATTTATAATAATCTTAATAGAGTTATTATATTCCATAGCTCTGACCTAAATTAGCTTATGATTCCCTAAAATTATTTTATTTCCCCTCCCTTTGCTCACATGTTTGTTCTGTATAAATGCTCTTCCTTTCTTCCTTGTATCTCTCTGCCTTTTGAGAAATTTTTAGTTGGAAGCATGTATGTCATGAAATCTTTTTGATTCCTCTAGAAGCAAACACTTCCTTCCCTTTAATGAACTCCTTGTTGGCACCTCCCTGTATGCTCTACACATGCCTGGTTTGCAGTCAGAGTTTCCCCACCCCCTGCTTTCCTTTCCCGCTGTCAGGCTGTGGGCTCCCTAGTGGGGACAGCATTTTAACCTGTGTTCTTCTAGCACAGTGTCTGAAGTGAGGGCTTTGGGAGTACATATGCTCACTTGTCACGAGGTTGACATGGTTTGGGGGAGACTGACTGCACAGGACAACTACCTGACTTTGGGGTTCTGTCCAATAGACGGCTCTGAGCAGGTGTTAGTTTGTACAGCTTCCCTGTCCCACAACACACTCTCCTCAAATACCTCCTGACTTTGGATGTTCTTGGCTTTTAAAATTTCTTGGATTTATCATAAAGTCACTGAATTTCAGAGCTGAAAAAAGGTGAGGAAAGACATGGAAATCTTTTACTTCAGCCTCTTTGTTTCGCATGTGAGGTTCTGTTGAAGTGTCCCCTTCTTTAAAAACATTCTCTAAAACTCATTCTGGATGGAACAGTCATTGTAGCTAGTACTTCCCAGTACACCATACATCCTTCTGTTGAGGCATGTCACCCAGTATTGTAATTGTTTTTGTACAGGGCTGTCCCCCTACCCCACAGTGGACCTTAGGTTCTCTGAAGGCAAGGAAGTGAGTGTCTCATTATTCTCTATGTCTCTGGAACTCAACACAATGTCCAGTACATTGGAAAGAGTCAATAAATATTGACTGAACTGAATGGAACCCAAAGAGATTCAGTGATTGAGTTATTGCATTGCACCTTCCATGATCTTTTCAGGGTACCAGCCTGATTTGCCTAACCAAGTTTTTGAAATCCTCACTCTGGAGGTCTAAGGAAAATGCTGTTTGATAATTCGACAGTTAAAAGATTCAGCATTGACTCTTTAGGGCATAAGAAAAAGCTCTGAGCAGGAGAAATCACTTACTTCTGGCAGGAAAAAAATCAAAAATAAAAGTGATTACAGTACCTTGATTACATTGGTAGGTAGCAAAAGCCACATGAGACATCTACAGGTGTACTGACAGTTTTTCCTTCCTACATACCAGCTCTGTGGTACTTGAGAGGCGAGGGAAACCAGGTCCCATTGCTGTATCCTGGAGGTGGTGGTTAGAGTTGCTCGCAGGGTTAATAAAGGCTGTTGAAGTTGAGCTTCCGTTGGTGGTTAACCCCCTGCCTTCTTTAAGCTCCTGTGAGACACCTGACTGGTCTGTGTTCAAGATCACTAATGTTGTGCATGGTGTATATACTCTGGGGTAAGCTAGTGAGTTGAGAAAAAAAAACAAAGTTTGTGGCAAGATGGATTTGCACGCTTGTGTAATTTAGAACTTGACAACACATGCAAGTAAGGTTTGCTTCTTACTATAAAGTGTCGAAGATTGACCAAGTATAGGAATTCATACTAATCAGGTTGGGGAACAGTACATGAAGCGGAAGGGGGAATGGACCCAGAATTTTAGCTACAGCACTGCTAGAGTGTGAGTAGGTCATTGTTTGAAATGGTACGGTATTTCTCTTAGGTCTTGGCATTTGTGAAGTGATCGAGCTCTTTTGTATCTAATGCTCCTTCCTAAACTCCAGGGACTAGGCCACTTTAGAAACAAGACTACATAATTGCCAGAGCCACAGGGTTGTGGAGAGGAATCTGTTGGCCCTTCTGGTCAGATGTTGCCAAATGACATTCCTAAAAAGCTTTGAATGCCTGAAATGGAACAAAATGGTTGCAGAAGCCTTTGCCAGGTTACAACACAATGGGTTTAGAGGTAAGAAAGGCCTACATTTAAATAAGTGGTTATTTCTTTCCAGATGAAAGACTTGGGGGAGGTTAGTAAGGTAGAGGTGACTGCGGAAGGTAGACTCTCTGGAGCTTTCTTATCTACAATATGAGTCAGTGACACTTTCTTTGCAGGGCAGTTGTGAATAGTACTTTAGATTAGTCAGGATTTTCCAGATAAACAGAACTAAGAGGGGGCATATGTATAGAGAGATTTATTTTAAGAAACTGGCTCATGGGATTGTAGGACCTGGCAAATCTGAAGTTTGTAGAGCTGGCAGGTTGGAAATGGAAACTCCAGCAGGATTGCTATACTGCAGTCTTGAGGCAGGATGCCTTCTTCTCGGAGGGAAACTTAGCTTTTACTTATAAGGCTTTTGACTGATTGGAAGAAGACCATCCCGAATTTGGAGTATAGTCTGCTTTACTCAAAGTTTACTGATTTAAATGTTAATTATATCTAAGGGAAAAAAAGAGAGAGAGAGACAGACACAGAGATAGAGACCAAAAGAGACAGAAAGGCGTCCAGCTCTCCGGGGTCCCTGCTCTGTGTAAGGCGTTTTCACAAACAATGGATTTGATGGTTAATTTTATGTGTCAACTTGACTAGGCGATGGAGCCCAGTTGTTTGGTCAAACACTAGTTGAGACTGTCTCTGTCTCTCTCTCTCTCTCTCTGTCCCTCTGTTTCTTTCCTTTTCCTTCTCCTCTCGACACCCTCTGCCCATTATATCAATTATTTCTTGTAATGTTTTGGTTTCTCTTTCTTGATGAGGATCACTTCTTTACTCTCTTGATTTGCTGCCTCATTATCACTCCCTGACTTTTTCTTTTCTGCTAGCCTCCTTCTCATCCACATTTCACCATATTCAAATATTCTTTGCATCCTTCTAAACATACTCTCATAATCCTCCATGTGCTCTCATTGTGACAGGCCCTGACTCTCTTCAGCTGCCAAGTGCTCCTCCTCCTCTGTCCTGGAGCTCAGTGTTGTGACAACTCCAGGGACCTGGGTGTGGTTGCATGTTGGGGACAGTCACCTCTTCATGAGCTAATTAACTCTCCAGCTTCTGAGTGAATTCCAGTCCCATGTCAGACTCTTGCCTGTTCTTTTTCTTGGATTGCCATAAGATGAGCTTTCTTGCTGATGGGCCCAAGTGCATCTGTGGGCAGCCCACCTGGCTAAAGCCATGGCATCCTTCATGGCCACAGGGTGACACAGAGGCCACCAGTGGCATTTGAAGATCATGTATGAAAAAGGGACCCTGAGCTGCCAAAGATGAATGGGTCCTCAAAGAGCAATGGCCAGCAGGTACTACTTTTAGATATAAAGGGATATTCTTTTTAGATATTTGGGTGCCCCTAATCTAATTTTATATTTGACAAAAACTACTACTGAAAGAGTAAGTAGAGACATCTTGAACGTGTGTCATGGAAGGAGTGGTTTCAGAGCTGGACATGACTGGAGGAGTCTTTGAGTCCAATGGGGACAATTTTAGACGATGAATCAGAAAAACTAGCTTAGAGGCACACAGCTGGTTTTGTCAGGACACAGAGTAGAAGCAGGTCTCCTGACCTTTTTCTTTTTGCTTTTTCCATAGTCCCAGTCTTTTTTCCTATGAGAAACCATGCCTGGTAGCCAGGGGATAATTCCACTGCTAAGTCCCTGAGGCTCATTTCCTGTAGCAGAGATATGCACGAAAAGTGCTGGTCAGAGCGGCACCTGGTAGCCAGGCATTTTAAGCCAAGAACTATTTTGGAAAGACTCTATTTTGTGGTCTCCGAAGCACCCCTATTCACCAGATTATCATTTTCTTAATGCTAGATTATAAAGGTAAAAATATTGATTCATCTTGTTACAAAGAAATTACCTTCCCCAGTTTTCCAGTGTAGAATGGTATAGCAATCAGTTAAAAAATAACTTTTAATAAGCCCCATTGTTAGACTCCCATCTTTCCAGAATTGCTTTTACCCTTTCTCCCTAGGCATTTTTCCACCTTGAATTGTCAGGATCAAAATGATTTTCTTTGAAGATGATCATCATTTCCCACCCCTTCTTTTGCTTGCAGACGACCTTGTATGGCTCTCAATATCCACTCAAGTGGCTGAAAGAATATTCCGCCTGCTGTCAATGCTTGGGTCTCACTCTTCCACTAACAGAAATTCCCAGAAGATCTAATGAAAGCAAGAAAACAAAAATCTGAGGACCCTAGTTTTGCTCAAATATCTTCAGATATCTTTGTTTGATTTCACTTAGGTTTGAGTAAATAATAGGTTGGCAAAGTTATTTAATCAATCAGATCTATAAAATCCCTAGCTCTGCTGTCTTGAATACTGTTTGTTTCCCCAGGAACCCAGGTGGGATTTTATTTTAAAGGACTTCAGAGGATAATTTCTTCAGAGTATAATTTTTTCTTCTGAGAACACCTAATGATGACTCTACTTGCCCTTTCCACTGAGATTACAAGTTCAATGTGCAGCCCACTCTTTCCTTATTTTCCTCACCACATTCACGAAGGACTAGCTTGCATCCAGTTGTGTGTACCTTCCTCTCTAGTGCGGGGTACTGTGTGCAAATGGTCAGGGCAGGAAAGGTAAAAGAACGTGATGAAGAGCCTGGACTTCCCATTGGATCTGACCACTTTCTGCAGTGAGTTTCTCATTCAGAATCTTGGCCTGACTACATTCCATTATCATTGCACATCCAGGCAATTCTAGAGAAAGAAAAGTAAAGACTGTACAGATTGGAGGGACTTTGAAGAAAAAGATATTACTGCCCCTCCCACCACCGAAGGTCTCAGTGTCCCAATTGTCTCTAAACTGAGTGACTTAATGGCTTAAAATAAGTATATTCTTACTCCTTACAGTTCTGGGGTCAGCTTTGTGGTTCTCACTCAAGGAAGCTCCTGTGAAAGCTCTGTCAGCTGAGCTGGGAAGACTCAAACAACTGGACAGTGGGGCATCTCAGATGTCTCCTTAGTCTCTCCGCATGGTGTCTCCAGTTTGCTGGCTTCTGGAATACCAGAATTATTACGTGGTGGTTCAGGGCTCCAAAGATGCTTGGAGAGTTAGAGCTAGAGCAAGCATTAGAGACAAAGAGATAGAGATAGAGAGATCAAGATAGAGAGGTAGAGAACCAAGCAAAGCCCTATGGTCAGTTGTGATGTAGTCCCAGAAGTCATGCAGCATGTCCTTGTCAAAGCTGTCACTAGGAGAGGGGAAATAGACCCAGCTTCTTAATGGAGATGTGGCAAGGTTTAAAAAGACCAGGTGGGATCAGAAATACTGCTAATATTTTTGGAAAATGCAGTCTGCTACACACAGTGTTACTCTTGAACAGGTTACTTGGCATCTGAGTCTCTGATTTCTACCCAGTAAAAAGACTGAGTTGGACCAAATGAGCTCCCTCCAAGAGTCTCTGCAGATCATACATTAGGTGACCCTGTAAATGAGTCCATCCATCTGTCACACTAGACATCATAAGACCTCTCTTCCTGACAAATTCTCTGAAACCACATCCTGTGCAGTGGTTACCACATAATCCTAGTCTCTTCTCAGAGTGATCTGAAGGCATTGCTTTCTGTGGCTATTCCCTGAAGGTCTCCTAGATGCAGATAGCTAGGGGCTGGGGAAGTTTGTTCAAATCAGCTTTTTTAATGATGGAGGGGCACAGTAATGTTAATCTGGCCTAGTCCTGCCATTTCACAAATAAGATGGAATTCCATAGAGCGAAAGTAGAGTCATAGCATATTAAAAGAAATGCTTAAAAGAGAAAGTGTATTTTAGAAAGTGGCAATTAAGATGGGGAACGATTTTTAAAACCTTGTCACATGAGAAGTGGTTAAAGAAATTTGAGCTTGGAAAAAAGAAGATGTGAATATTATCTTTAAATATTTTAATGTGCTTCATATGGGGAAAACATTAAATTTCTATGGAGATTTAAACAGAAATTTGAAAAAATATCTGAAATTTGGCCTATATGTAGATTTCAGCTTTTATTCCCAATAAGTCTGTGTATGTTACTATATACCTTTTAAACATAAAAAGTATAGGGAAAATGTCTCATTTATTTTTAATCCCCTTCCAGCACCAAATAATAGTCTGGGCACCGGATAGATACTTAATAAGTATTGATCAATTGATGCTTGTTTATTACTTGATTATTGATTGGTATTTAGTGTTAATACCTTATTGTTGGTTGGAACCTTTAAGACAGTGCCTAAATAAATAGGATTGTGATATTAGCATACCCTGGTGGATTTTTTTAATTCATCTATGTCTTTCATTTGAATGAGTGCAGTTTTGCAAATTGATAGAAATCATACCCTTGTTGTCTCTAGCACCAGGAAGCTCCTTCCAGAGGCTCTGCTCTGCTTTTGGGTATGTTACATTTTTATAGGGCATTCTCAGTGCTCATCTCAGAAAAAATGAATCATTCTCCGGAAATGAATGTGTGTAAGGAAGTCTTGGTCCTTTCTGAATAAAGTCTTGTTTATTTAATTCCCTACTCTACCTGTGGCTTGAAGAATTGTGGGAGGGCGTGCTAGGGGTACTGGGCTGCACTTAGTCCCAGAGGCGAGGCTTTAGAGAGCAACTCCTGAACTACCAACTTCCTGGTGTGGTAACACCTGTGTTTTCACAGCAAAGAAAATGCAGCAGCCCCGTGTGTGGTCAACTGAATACAATCAAGACACCTTCAGCTTTCAAAACCAAGTGTGACCCCAGAAACACATTTTATTTGACCTGTTCGTCCTTGATTCTCCTCTGACTGCAGGCGTTTCTAATGCCGAGAGTCGGCGCTCTGCACAGCAGTCATTGCACGGAGCAGCAATGATTTGTGTCTCTCCCTTAGCACGATCAGCATTGTTTGACAGGTGCAGGCGGTTGTTTGCCATTTTGCTTGTAGGTGGTGCAGTGGCTGCACCCCTAAGAAAGAGAGCAGGGAGAGCTTTGCTTGGTCCCGGAGCTCTTCTCATGTCTGTAGGGGTGGCCAGTGAAGACCTATCTTTTTCTCTTTGGGCCTGGGATTTATGAAAGATACCCTAGCCAATTGTGGAATACAAAATAGCCTGACTGTGCCTCAATCAATTAGTTGTCAAAGTACCTCGAAAAGATGAAGGCACTTCATCCTTTATGATGTGCTTGTCATTGCCATTATCATCATCCTTAAGTGTTAATATAATGACAGCAGTGTTAAGGAAGAGTTGATGAGCATTGGAGTCATTTAAACTGCCTTTAAAAAAATGAAACACTCTCTCAAGGGACAATTGAGGAATAATATGGCCCCAGATGATCCTGTCTCTCCTTTGTCCCCAAATCATCATTTTAGTAAATTTATAAAATGGTCATCTGACAAAATTTTAAACAAAGTGGTTCTGATTTACAAGCATGTCTGAAATTTGGGCCACAGATTGAGTCCAGTTTTTATTTTCAGTGATTCTGTATGTGTTAGTTTTGCCTATAATATATACTCATAAGTTTTTATTAAGTGAATTATGTACTAAACACTGACTAGATATTTATTTGACCTTGATCCTTGTGTGGTGGCATTAGGTGGATGTTGTGCAAAATTCAAGCTGGATCTTAATGTGGCGACAATTGTAGTGACTGAACCATTATATCACTCCCAATTTGCAAGCTATGTTTTACAGGCACACAGTGGGATACATTTTGTTGGCTGCATGTTAAAACCATACTTTCTCAATTAGAGGCCTATAATAAATACATCCCTCATTTTTATTGCATCTGAGTCTGCTTGATTCAGGAAGTTGGGCCTCTGGCTCTGATTGTGTCTGATGGTATGGCTATTGAAATTCCTTTGTCTCTCTTTCCTCACCTGTTTGGGATGCCTGAAGTTGGAAACTTTACTTCTTCTGAGAAAAGGTGAAAAGGGGGATTTTGATGATTGTAAACAGGGTTATATGGGATGAATATAGCAAGCTGGACAAATATCCACAGCATCAGGACCCTGTTGGGCTTTGTAGAGCTTGTGAGATTTAACATTTTTTTTCTCTTTGTGGAAAATATCACACTACATGTCTACTCAAATTGTTAGTGGAATGAGGTTTTGAATAAGTAAGTAAACACACAATAGCAGTATTGGGGGAAAATATTATTTCTCTATAGTCACATCCAGTTATAGCAATAAATTATCTTTTATCTGCTGACCTTTATCCTTTGTTTAAATGCAAACTGAGGGCCAGCATACCATAGATTATATCTGAAAACTTCTAAGCAAGAGCTCAATTGTTGACTCTTACATTTGTATGGCCTCTATATGCCTCAGGTTACCTTTCTTCAAACTGGGCTGGGGATGATCACAGGTTGTGGGAAACAGTTTTTTCTCTGAAGCTTGTCTGGTTGTACTTGCCAACCTCAAAACTTAAAAATTTATTGTTATTATGAAGAATAAGGACAGGCTATTTTACTGGTTAGGTTGGGGAAAACCTTGGGAATTTGGGTCTACTAATACACAGGAATCTATAATAGAGACTGAAAATCTTCCTTCACTCACGTATAATTAGATATTTATTCAGCCCTACTAAGTATGGCACACTATTCACTGTGTGCTGAAAACTACAATGCTATGTACAACAATGCCTTAACTTAGAGGTGCTCATAAGCCTGATTTATGTGGCCTCTAGATGGGAAGAACAGGGCTATGTCCTTTTTGTGTGTGTTTGGTCCTTCATGTAATCATGATTTGACAAACATTTACCAGGCATTTTTGCTAGGTGTCAGAAGTTCAAAAATGATTAAAAGACATATGTTTTAAGTGCTTAGAATTTGGTGAGGGCAATAAGATGACCGCCTAATCTGAATCCTGAATACAGTGTGTGTGTGTGTGTGTGTGTGTGTGTGTGTGAGGGAGAGAGAGAGAGACAGAGAGGGAGGGAAAGAGGGAGAGAGAGAGGGAGAGAGGGAGAGAGAAGGTGGTTAGGGAGCATAAACGAAGCTCAATGATCTCTCTTTAAGTTCACAACCTCTAGGGAGCACTCAAGAGGGCCCTGCTCCATTTATTTAGTGTTTGCACACTCACTCTCCCACTCTCTCTTAGACCATTTTCCACCTCCTCTTTCACCCAACATGTTGGCTGGTGATCCTGCTTCCTAAAACATTAAGAAAATAAAAATGATCATAAAAGAATGTCCTAGTGTCCCCACCAGCACAGCTATGACCCTATCAGCACCTTCTACCTGGACAAAATGGATGAACTATTTCTTGTCCAATCTAAGGCCAACCTTTGTGCTCCACACTAGATCACATTCCTCGGCCCTACTGAAGAACATCACTTCACCACCTAGCTCTTTCATTTGCGAATTTTTCTGTCTTTGAATCTTTCTCATTATCATTAAAGTTGCTGAAATATTTCTTGTATAAAAATTTCTTTCATTGACCCCACTGTTTTCCTGTATTCTTTTATAGCACAACTCTTTGAAAGCGTCTTTCACAATCACTGTCTTATTTCTTACCGTGTTATTCCTTACTGAAGCGATTCCCATCAGGATTTGCCTCCACAAGTTGACCATAATGTTTTCTCAAGGTTATCAATGACCTTCATGTTACTAAATCCAGGGAAGGGTTAATACCTACTAGACAGTGCTTGGCTCATTTTAAATGGTTGTTCCTTCTTGAAAAATTTGCTTCATGAGATCTAAGGCACCATGCTCAGCTCCTCTTTACTAACCCAACTTTTAAATACTGGAGTGTCCCAGGGCTCAGTCCTTTGATATTCCTTCTCTCTGCATATTCACTCCCTGAGTGAGTCCATTCAATCTCATGGCTTTAAATACCTGACAACCACCCCATGTATATGTCTAAGCTAGACTTCTCCCTTAAACTCTGAACTTGAGTATCCAACTGCCAAGTCCTTTTGTCCATTAGGATATCTAATTGATATCTTAAATATGTCTTTTACAAAAAGGATCTGATTCTTCCTCCTCCTCCTCCCATTTCAACCTGTTCCTCCCAGTCTCCTTCATCTTAGTAAATGATTTTTTCATTCTCCATGTCAGCCAAGTGAAAAATCTTGAAGTCATCCTTGACTCCTACATTCAGCATGTTAGTAAAACTTATCTTTAAAGTACATCTTGATTATGACACTTTTTGTCCTATCTTCCCTTCCCTCTATTTAAGCCACCAACATTCCTTACCTGTACAATTAGAGTGACTTCCTTCTTAACTGGCAACCCTGCATCTGCTGTTGTCTCCTCTTCCAGTTGTTCTCCATAGAGGAATTCTTTTACATAAATCTGATTTTGGCACTTCTGATGTAACTGCTCCAAAAGCTTCTCATCTCATGCAAAGAAAAAGGCAGCCCTTGGACTCTTCTGCAAGCACCTGCCTTATCTGCTCCCCCTCCCCATTACCTTCCTAATTTTATCTCCTGCCACTTTCCCCTTTGTCACCCCATGCAGCCCACTGTCCTCCTGGATGGATTTAGACCATGGCAAGTAAGTTCTCACTTCAAGGCTTCTGCACTAAGGCTTCTCCTCCATCTGGAATGCTTTTTCCCTGACATTCTGAGTGATTTAATCTTGCTTCCTTCAAGTCTCTGCTCAATCTCACCGCTTAATGAAGTCCTCCCTTAACAGCCTAATTTAAATCACAATACCCCATTCTACTCATTACTCTTCTATCTCTCTTGTACTAATTTTCTCTAGTATTATTTTTTGCCCTTAGAGATATATTTTCTTACATACTTGCTTTTTGTTTGTTTTCTTCCACTCAAATGGGAGCTCCCTGAAGATAAGGACTTTGTTAATTTTGTTGACTGTTGTATCCTCAGTGTTTAGAACAGCACACGGCCCATAGTAGCTGTTCAATTAATAATTGTTAAATGCATGAATAAAAGAATGCACAAGGTACTGTGAGAATATACAGGACCATAGGATTATTTTTGTTTGGAGAGTCCTGTAAATGCTTCATGGAAAAGTTGACTGATGAAGTAGGATTTAAACACTGTAAGAGGTGTTAACAGGTGTGTTTCTTTGAAGGTTTATAGGGAAGAATGCTAAAAGCAAACTGTGACATAGATTGGCGTGCAGTACCGATGGACTGTGAGCCCTGGTAAAACAAGGTCCACTTTGTAATAGGCAATAGAAGCCAGCCGACTCCTCACTTATGCAGAGGGGTGAAGTCATGAAATTTGGATCTCAGAAGGTCACTTTGTTGTGACTGTGGGCGAAGAATGGGCCAGTGGTATAGTGTAGAGGACTGGGAAAGTAAAGGCTTAGGATATATTAGGAGAACATGATAGTTCAGAAAAAAATACCTTAAAGACTTTGGGGCAAAGCATAGATTTAACTTACACATCCAGAAATATGCTGATAATACCTCTGCTTAAGGGTATGGGCTCCAGTTTCAGACAAAGCATTTAGCCACTTCAAGTGTAAAAGGCCAGGTTGCAGATGAGGGGTGTTTGATCACCTGCCATCTCGGTGGGCAAGTCTGGATGGTAGAAGCAAGGTTTGTGAGAGAGCTCAGTTCTTTATTGGGTGATGGTGGAGGTGAGGGTGTGTAGCCAGTTACAGGTGGTGTTTGGAGGGACAGTGCCTCCCCCCCCCCCCCACATAGTTTAGAATGTGTACGAATGCTGAATCATGGATCCTTGGGTTGATTCAATGTGGTGCTTTGTATATTCTGTGAATTCCGTTTATTTTCATGCTCCATATTTCTCAGTTATAACTGAGCCAATAAACAGTTCTTTGGGCAATATCTTGTCAATAGCTTTTGCTTCCACAACAGATTGGCATACAACTGATAGGATCACCGATAGGCCAGCCTTGATGACTGCCATTGTAGAATTGGTTTGCATGGGTCCCTAAAGTGGTTGAAATTGCTGGCCCAGCTGAAACGTGGTCTTGATCATTAAAAAAAATCAGAGTTTCAAATTCCTGAATATAAATATATGTATATAGTACATTTGAGCCTTTGGTACGTGTCTACCGAGAAAAGTAAGTTGTATAAACAGTAAGGTTGCTGAGAAAATTATGAAGTCATTCTACAGGTTTCAATGCCACATTTTACATAGGAAGCAAAACTTTCACCAGTAAGAAAAGAATTGAAAAAAAACATGAAAAAGAAAAACGCATTTTTCAGGAAGGGGATAGTTATTTCTTTTCTTAACCCGTTAAAACTGAAATTCATAGCAACACACTGGAACCTGAACTGTGGTTTTCCTATAGTAAAGTGATGGCTCGCATTGTGGTGGGTTGGGCATGAATGCAGCAGGTTCAGCATCTCTTCTCCTTCTAGTTTTCTCGGGTCAGTGTGACACTGTGTTCTACTTTAACCTGGCCCAGTCAAAGGCCACTCTTCACCTTTTATTTTTTCTTTCTTTTTTTAATCCAGGAGTTTTTGTGCTTTTGTTTTTGTTTTTTGTTTCCTATCCCTCTGTAACTTCTTGGGCTTTTTTTTAGCAGGTTTTTTTTTTCTCCCCTATGAGCAGAGAAGTTTCTTTAGTGGTTAAAGCTGTTGGTTACTTTGGCAGGTGACTAGGTTCTTAGGGCTCCTAACTGCTTTTCTGTTCTTTGGATTAACTTCGCTTCTTTATTTTCATTCTAGCTTTGCTTAGTGAAGTGGCATTTCAGTGCCCCATTGTGTTGTTTTCATTGTCTTCTTTTGTTTTCTTTTTATTCAGACAAAATATCTTATTCAAAGGGGAAATATTGAAAGCAAGATGGTGTTTCTCCCAGTCCCTTTCTTTCCTTATGCTTCTATCTTTTCTGTATGCACTTGAAATGTGGGAAAGAAAATGCAGTTCTGGAACTGTAATATGCCTTTCAGTACAGCTTGGAAAGGGAAAACCTACTTCATTGTTTTCTGCTGAGACTTATGGCAGGGTTGCAAAGAAGGCACCGGTCCTCAGGAAAATATTTGCCTTACAAATATTCAGGCGGTACTCAAGCTCTAGCTTCTTCACAAACCACTGTGTAACCTTGGGCATGTCACCTAATCTCCCTGAGTCTTGATTTTCTTAACTGCAAAATGGCAACAGCAGCACCCACTCAATAACACTGTTGTGAAGGGTAGGTGAGCTAACGCACACAAGATGACCTTACTTGTTTTTAAGATTTTATTTATTTATTTAGAGAGAGGGGAAGCTAGGGAGAAAGAGACAGAGAAAAACATGGATTTGTTGTCTCTTGCACACACCCCAACAGGGGACCAGGTCTGCAACCCAGGCACGTGCCCTGACCGGGAATTGAACCGGACCTTTTGCCTTGTAGGATCCCTTGCAAGATGCCCAACCAAATAAGGCACACAGGCCAGGGCCATGTGGTGCCTTTATTTATGCCTGATATACATGGCAAGAAATCTTTGCTATTTGTGCCATTCTTCAGATCTTACATTGTATCTGAGAACTTCAGTGACTTCCCTCCCAATTTTAATGACTTTTCAAATTGGTGCCTCTAAATGTCACCTCTTGCTTTTTCATTGCTGCTGTTCTGTCTTTATATCAGTTTTCCCCTTTCCTCTTACTATGCCACCTCTTTTCCTTACTTCCATACCCCTGAGACTGGTAGTCTGGATTACCATTTAAGCGTAGTTCCAATTCTTTCCACACATCCTGTCCTGTCTGTTGGGCCAGACTTTCTTCCAGCATTTGATTCTGGCTCTGCTTTTCCAGTGCTGACCCACCCCAGGTGACATGTCCAATTCTAGGTCTTGGCCGCTCACAGGCAACCCTGCCATGCCACATGGAAACGAGCCATGCTCAGTGATGTCTGAGATATGGTGCTAGTCCTTCTCCTTTTTTCTCCTCACCTCTTTCTATATACTGAAAAAATTCATTCCCTTTCTGAATCTCTTGATTAATCACTTGGGGATATTTTCCATAACACTATAGTTACTTACCAATCTTCTTTTATAGATTATAATTTCAGGAGAATATGGACTTTGCCTTGAACTCTACGGTCCCCTAAACATCTTAAATACTGTAGACACAAGAAAAAAATGGAATTATTTCCTGGAGAGTGAGTCCCTTGTAGTACAGGCTTCCCTGCTAGGTGAGTGTTCTAGGAACCCATCTGTTTCAGTGTACCAGATGGTGGTGTTGTGAGAGGCTGCATTCAGGTTTGGTGAATTTTTTTTTAAATGCTTTCAACGAGTTTGACCATTTTATGATGGGTGATTTACAAGAGTACCTGCCCACACCGTGCTGAGTGTTTAGCAGTTTTTGACCAAAAACAGCATGGCCCCCCATGCCCCACCCTTCCAGTTCACCCAATCTTGTTCTGAGTAACTTTTTTTTTTAATTTTGGTTTCCCCAGATGAAGAAAGTGCTTAGAGGAAAACACTTAATGTGGAAGAGGTGAAACAAAATGGCAGAAGCACTAAAAGGCATCAAAATTGAGATGTTCAAAAACTGTTTTGAGCAGTGGAAAAATGTCTCAGTTGGTGTATTGCATCAGATGGAGAGTACTTTGAAGGTGACCAAAATTTAAACATATAAGAATAAATACACAATTTTTTATAAACCTTTCTGTTTGGTGGGGGGGGGGTCACCTCTCACATTTAAATCTCCCTTTCTAAGAAAAAAATATTAAAGGTCAGCCATTTTTTGAGTGTTGGAAAATTGGATTTATTAAATAAAAGTGAAATGAATGTGAATTGTCCATATCAAAGAGAAAACTATTAAGAAGTAACTTTGCTCCATGGAACCCAAAACATGTTGCAATATAGGGAACTGTGGACACAAGTCCATTATCTTCATGGAAGACAAATAAAGAAGTTTATGCAAGTTACAGAGGAAAGAATTAAAGTTAGTTATAGAGGCAAACATCACCAGCAAGTGGCAATAACTACTTGCGTGTGGTACCGGTGGAGTGAAATTAATGCAGCTACCGAAGACCTACACAGTGAAGATTCCAACTCTCAGACAGGGTCTCAGGGCAGCATTCCTCAAGGCAGGAAGGCAGAGCAGATGCATTTTAAAGGTTTCTTTCAATCCTATTGTTCTTTTATTTTATTATAGATTTCTTAAATTTTATCCGATGCTTGCAGATTAAAAGACACTTCATACCTGGTCTAACTCTTAGGGGCCCTAAGTACTCCCAATGGTGTCCTGGCATCTGAAGAAACCTCTCAGCCACCAAAGGTGTGAAAGTCATTGGACTGTATTTTTTAATATCTTACCAATGACACTAGCCTTATTAACAATAATTTATCCTAAAGAGGAATTCTCAGTTATCTTAAAATCATTACTTTCTTACTAGTCCTAGTAAGAAAGTCCTTACTAGTCCTTTCATTACTAGTCCTAGACCCCTTGCCCCTCAAATAAGCAAACAAAACCAAAAACCCACCCCAAACTTTTCATGATTAGTTCAGTAAGTATAGAAACACAAGCTGCTTGGCAAGCCGGGTTACAAAGTGCCAGGATGAAGTTCAGACAAGGCCAGTTATGTGCATGGATTCGATATGTTCCTGGTCTGGCTTTGGGTGGCTTTCGTAACTCTCCTCCTACAATGCTGTGTTAATTCGCACTGGGCTGTTGGCCTGAAGTCATGACATTAACTGTGTTTGGGACCTGTTACTTGTCAACAATTAATTTCAACCATAAGGAAGAGATGGGTGTTCATATGTATCTTTTTTTTTTTAAGATTTTATTCATCCATTTTTAGGGAGGGAAGGGAGGGAGAGAGAGAGAGAGAGAGAGAGAGAGAGAGAGAGAGAGAGAGAGGGAGAGGGAGAGGGAGAGAGAGAGAGAGAGAGAGAGAGAGAGAGAGAGAGAGAGAGAGACATCAATGTGCAGTTGCTGGGGGTTATGGCCTGCAACCCAGGAATGTACCCTGGCTGGGAATCGAACCTGGGACACTTTAATTCCCAGCCCGCGCTCAATCCACTGAGCTATGCCAGCCAGGGTTTTTTTTTTTTAAAGATTTTATTTACTTATTTTTAGAGAGGGAAGGAAGGGAGAAAGAGAGAGAGAGAAACATCAATGTGCGGTTGCTGGTGGCCATGGCCTGCAACCCAGGCATGTGTCTTGACTGGGAATCAAACCTGTGACACTTTGGTTCGCAGCCTGCGCTCAATCCACTGAGCTACACCAGCCAGAGCCATATGTATCTTTTTACGTGTGTGTTGGTTCATACCAAGGCTTGGTCAGCGTTTTGCCTGCTCGAGGGGTAGAAATGGATGGCATGATTATTTTGAATCCTTCACAGAAATGAGGATGAAAAGCTTCCTCATTATAGGTTGTCAGAAAAGGGAAGGGATTATGGTAAAAAATACATAATTTAATACAAACTAAAAACAACCAATTATGCTAGAAAACACAGAATGTATTTCTGGAAAACCGATGACAGAGAGAGGGTTTAAAAGTTAGGAAAGTAAATGGTAAGAAAATGACAGGATGGAGAGGGATCTTCTGGAGGGATGCTGGGTGGCTTCAGCTAGGATACAAAGCCATATACACACACATTCTGCCCAGAGCAACTTTTGTGATTAGGCCAACTGAATATCTGGTGCTTACTCAGGCACCAGAATATCTTCATTAGGAGGAAAGAGAAAAGATTATAGGCCATTCTTTTTTATGTCTATTTCCCCATACCTCTGACAGAGAGTAAATCAATTAATCTTAAGAGTCAGGCTTATACCTACTATTATGTTAAGAATTCCTAAAATCCACTCCCTTATCTGCTTGTTGTCAGAAATGCCTTTGATGGAGCATAAAGCCTTTTAACTCCATAGTTAGAAATTAAAAGCAGTTATTATCTGATTGAGAGAGTACTTTGACACTCATTCATGTTACAGAGTAAGGAACCCATGAGGGGGTGAATGAATGAATGAAATAATATGCCTAAATAATTGGACCTCTTTTCTATGTTGACTTAGAGTGGTGGTTAATCCATTGTAGAGAAAGGAGAAGTGTCCATGACAGTGAGGCTGACAAAGCCTTGTGATGGTTGGATAGTTTTTCCTGAAGTCTGTTCTTCATGCTTTTTGAAAGGATACTCCACGTGGAGGTGTATTGCTGTCCTGCTGCACATATAGATCTTAGTAGGGACACTTCCAGTGAACTATAGCATGCACACCCCCACCCCCAATCTTTCCATGACTTCTGAGGCTAACTCCATGGTAGAGGGGTGTCATTTCTGGAGGATTTATTACTGAGGGAGTTGTCAGATTTATTAACAGCTGTGACCTTCCTTAGCTTACTGACTTCCTGGTTTACCTCCCTACAAAAGTGGAACAACACAGGAGCAGAGAGCTGCATGACTTGGGTAACAAGTAAGCAAACACAGTGAAAGGACCAGGCTGGGACTGAAGTCCAGGTCTCCCAATTCCTGACACACTCCCAGGTGCCTGGTGTCTCACTGACCTTTTATTGGTCATGTCACAATATCAGTGTGCTCTATCCTCACACTTCCCTTAAACAGACACTTTAGTCCATTTGGGTCTCTTTGAATTCTGAACCCTTCATGTTATCATTCAAGTTGACTTTTGCCTCCATTTCAGTATTTTTTGCCATTCCATTAACACATAGCACTAATCTATTAACAAACCAATCTTTCTTTTTATACCTTTTTTTCACTAACTACATGACCTTTTATTAATATTCTTTGTTCCAAATGATTGAGTAGAATTGATACATGTGATGCTGGTATGTCCTTCAGTTTAGCTACTCTGGGGGGCAGACTGGTCAACTCATCAAAATATGTAGGTCAAGAGGGGATTACTGGGATTTGTGAGTGAAATTTAAGTACAGAGGACATTTTAGGTTTTTCATACTTTTACATTTCAGTGTCTTTATGATTCGACAGAAAAATGGGAATGTCACAACTGCCTGGTTAATCAAATCATGGAGAGTAGGGAGAGCAATGAGTTTCATCTTAAATTCCACAATGAGCCCTGGGCTGGAGCCTGCAGCATGATAACAGAGCTTGGAGGAGATAAGCATAGTTTCGGTGCTGGCAGTTGCCTTCTTCATGTTGAGAAATTCTTAGTTCAAACACAAAAGTTCATCTTTGTTTACTGTTTAGAGCCGCACCATCACAGAGAACTGAATCTTTAAGCTGGACTTCAATCTATTATCAGTAGTCCTCAGGCATTTTTCTTTTCTGCCCATAGTTTACCCTGGACCCACATCCTTCCATTCATACTTTTCATGGTGGAAACTATGCACAGAATTAATGGAACAAATGGTGTTCAGTTATAAGTGAAATAATCCTTATTTTGTTATTGGGTAAAGGCATATTATTAACTTGTATCAGTAAGATGACATAGTAACATTTTATAAAATGAATATAGTAAGAGACAAGACTAAGCAATAACAAAGAACTTCGGGGTCATCTAATGGGATGGCTGTTTACTTAGAACAAATTACTTGGGTAACAGGACTATCAAAGTGGTCTTTAATATCCATATCATGGGAACCTAAGATAATGCTGCCAAGAGCTGTTTCTTACCTGACAGATAGCTCTTTGAAAAGACTTAATAGCTTATACTAGGTCCTTAAAAAGTTCTCAATGACAGTTTTGAGTCTACAATGTGCAATCTGAATGTATCTTTTTCTAATTGACTAGCTCAGATATGTTTCTCCCTGCAAAGAACCCACCAAATATAAATGTGATCATGTCTAGATACTACAAATCATATCATTTACTGCCACAAATTTATATAGAAACACACAGTGATTTTTCCAGGTGAATCAATGAACATGTTTGGGACATTCCCTGGGAGTATTCTAAGTAGGTCTTGGTTATCAAGTTGGCAATTACATTGTTGGGGGATTTTGGTGTCTGATGCATAAAGTATGAGAATTCATTCTTGTAGAGACAACAGTCTTAAAATCTAGTAATTAATGGAAAAATCTAGTAAATAAAGAGAAAAATTCCAACCTCTGCTGAGATAAGCTAGATGATTTGAACATAATTCATTTTCCTGTCCCTCAGAATCTTATTTTGACAAAAATGTGGATGTATATAAAGGACAAAGAAGAAAGCTAAAAGCACATATAATTTCTTTATCCAGAGATGTTAAGTAACAATTATTTGATTTATTGACCCTTAGTTCTTTATATTCCTCCATTGTATTGAAATTCTACATTTGCATGAAAAGAATGAGTTATTAATAAAATCAACTCATCATCAGCTTAATCAAGTTCGTGCTCCATCAAACCTCTCATTTTTGAACATGCAAGACCTTTTCCTCCCCCTCCAGTGTCAGTCTTACATTTAAGGGTCACATTTATGCCAGCAGTTTTCTCAGCTTTCTCAACATGGAACCATCAAATAGTGTTCAATGGTCTTATGCAGGACATAAATTACAACAACCCTAAATAGGGTGATTATTAGTATAAGAACCAATATTTGTGGACTCCTTACTCCGTGTTGTCTTGCCTTATCCTCACACAAATTTCATAAATGAGATAGGGCCACATATTTCCTCTGAATTAACTGGGTACAGGGAGATGAAACTTTTGCAAAGTCACACAGTGGGTAAGCAGAAAATCTGAGATTTGTATATAAGTCATCTGACTCCAGAGTCTGTACCCCTTAAGAACTATGTAAAATTAATTCCTAGATACTTCAAATTCTGCATGCTTAGGGGGCATTCCAAGCTAGCTCTTGTAAAAAACAAAGCAGAACAGAACAGAACAAAAACAAAAACAAACAAAAAATCCATTTCTGTTTCCATTTGGGGAAGTACTAGCATATCTATTTTTATGCCACCACACTGTTTACTCTGGTGCCAAAAAGTTCATTAGATTTAGCCAGTTTTATTTAATCTCAGTAAAAGCTAAAATTTGTGCATGGATAAACTTGAATATTTGAAAAATTCTAACCCTTCCACTTTTAAACTTTTAAATTATTCTCATTGGTTCATCTCCTGTGACAATCTCCTTGCTTGGCTGAAGAAACTCAGGCCCCTTTACTTTTGTCCCAAAGTGTCCCCAGAGGAAGGTAGTAAGTATGTGTAGAGATTCTGAGCCTGGCTTCCTAGAAGATCCCTGGCTTGTTAGTTTTTTTTTGCATGGACATTTCCATGCTTCTGAGAAGTAAAAAAAATAATAATAAAAATAAATAAATAAATAAATAAATATCTCAAATTTTTCTATAACCATTTCTAATATTTTTCCTCAAGGAATAATTTATATTCAAGCATGTTCTTTACACTTCACCATAGTTTTGTTTCTTCTTTAGTCTTTATAAAAATATGTTCCAATTCCTGTATATCTAAAAGCACATAATTATATCGCTGCCTGATTCCACAGACATTTTTTGAGCACTGTCATAGGCAAGGAAAATACAGGGATGAATGATGCAGTTCCTGTCCTAAAGGAGATGCACGTCTAGTGGGAGAGAGCAAAGCCAGAACAGAATGACATCGCAGAATAATAGGTGCTATGATTGGACTATGCACGGTGTAACTACAGCTCAGACGATGCAGTCCCAGATGCAGGGGGTGTCAGGGAAGCTGTGCTCTGTGGGGAAAAAAATCACAGCATAAATTTTATTCATAACATGTCTTCCACTTCTATTCTTGAATTTTTTTTCCTCCCAAGCTCTGTAACCTCAATGACAATAGTGTACACACAAGGAAAATGCAGAAGGGGATTGAAAACCGTTCTCCAGAAAAGCAATTCAATGTTTCTTTTGAAAATAATGAAAAGAAATATATCAAACTCAGCAGAACACTTTTTATTAATAGAAACAGCCATATACAACCCTGGGTGATTCAATATCAAAAAGAAACAAAAATCCTACAAAGATCTGACATCACAAGGAGATAATAATTTGCCCTGGCCTGTATACCCTGACAGGCCCCAAATTGAAAATGGAAACATAGACACACAGACTGTGGGGAAAGGTCCCTACCCTTTCATAAGACGCTGGGCTGCAGTGTAATTTCAGATTGCTAGGCATCGCCTGCCATGCGGGGCACTGTCCCCACTGCAATCTGAGTTTCTGCAGAAACCCAGTGGAAATTGCCATTCTAGGAACTTCTTCATCCTAGGAGGAGCAGTCCAAATGATTCCATGTAAGGGTAGTGATCTGTAAAATAAACTTCAAACAACTAATAATTTCTGTTTTCCTTATAAATGCTTAAGTCATAAAGTGCTCCAGTCTTGTGCTTTCTGATGATGTCTTATAGGCTTCATGGATCTCGACTGTCTTTCATGGAGATGGAGGCACACTTAGGTGAAGGAGCTCTGCCTTTCTTTAATTTTTAGTCTTTTATTTTAAGTGTATTTTCAGGATGTGCCACCTTCCTAGGCTCCAGTTATTCTGGAGCATAGCTCTCTCCTGCTTCCTGCTGCTCTGGACTTGCTTGGAACAAGCAGCCATTGAGGTTAACATGAGTCGCTGGCTTGGTCTCAGCAGAAGGGATGTCACATGGGTGGTTCCAGTGGAAATGGGTGTCAATGCTGTGGCTGTTCTTCATTCTATTTTGCACTTAAAATGCAATTTATGATTTACTTGAAGATCAGTCACCAAATATTAACTTCAGCTTATTTCAATTCTTGTACTGAGTTTTAAAGCCAGGGCCCTTTGTGACAGCAGCTTTCATATTTAGTGAGCCTTTAAGCATAGGTAGGATTTGGGTAAGCAGAAGGGAGAGTGGACCAATTCAAGGCTTCAGTGAAAAAATAAAGAAAGAAATGCCTCCGGGAGGAGTTGGAAATATGAAGTTTGGAAAATGGTGTAAAATAAATGCATGGATGATGTCTTGAGAAAAGAAGATTTTATGAACAAGAAAGTGACAAGATATAAAGTCTGCTCAAGCAAGTTGAGTGTTATGATGGATAAAAGTTACTGAGAGGAGAAGGGCAGGAGAATATGGGTGATAATGTTCAATAATTAACGTGTGGAAGAGAATGGGGTCTAGCATAGTGCAATTTGGAGAGATGCGGGGGAAAGGATGGACATTAGACCCGAGAGGGGAAGAATTCACATCCTGCAATTTCTAACTTGATCCTCCCCAACCCCGACCAAAAAAAAAAGCGGTGGCAGAAAGAGACTCTAAGCTTTGAGCTTGGGCAGAGAAAGACATTGTGGGGCCACTGGAGAGGCAGTGAAACGGGAGGCTGAAGAGATGCAGTGAGAGAGGACAATTCTGACATTGTACATGCTGAATACTAAAGGTTGATGGAACATCAGGCAGTTCAATAATTGGGAGCTGTCAGTCAGTACAGAGGGAAGAGGAGCAAAAAATCTTGTGTTCTCTCCAGCCTGAACAAGAGCTCAAGACAAACTTTTTGGAAGCTTGATATTTCTGAACTTGAAAACTCTGAGTAATGAAGAACTTCCTTATCAAAGATTCCTCATAATCTTTGATTTGTGCTCAGTCTTAGTTTATGTAGTATAAATTGATTAACTGATCTCAGAACACCTTTGACTCAGAAAGCCATGGTCAGAGATGAACTTCTATACAGTCTTGGGGGTTGCCTTTAGCCCTTCAGTTTTGGGGTTTTGTATTACTGAAGACCTCACTCTGACTTTTTCATCAACATTTTCTCAGAAAGGAACTGTGTGAATGTGGTGACAAATACGGATCAGTAGCCACAGTAATTCTCAACCCTGGGTGCCTAGTAGAATCCCCTGGGGAGTTTTTAAATAGTGTTGACTCCAACCAGTAGAATCAGCCCCTCTGTGGGTGTTATCTGGACATCAGTGTTTTTTAAAATCTCCCCAGGTAATTCTAACATAGATGTAGTGTTGAAACCACCAGACGAATGGAAGTGGTGACTCTGAACCTTAGCTGCACATTGGGATCACCTTGGCAACTTTAAAAATGTATAGATGCCTGAATCCCACTGCCAGAGATCCTGAGCATTAGGAGTTTTAAAAGGATCCCAGGTGATACTGTATGACCAAGGTCGAGAGCCACTGAGAAGTCCCTCCTTGTCTTAAGGTGCATTTCCCAAGGTCATGATCTCAAACCTGTCCAGGAGGGCAGAACTAGGACCGCTGTGGGAGAATGTGTTTGCTATTTTTGCCATCGGCATAATGAACTCAATTGTCGGCTAACTTTTGAACACAGAGATTTTTTTCCTGGTAATAATGATGTAAGAGGCAGAAAAACATCACCAGAATGTTCAGATCCCAGGTTGAGTTTACATTGTTGGCAGTTGGAAAGTTCATGTCTTAACTTGTCAAACTGAGCTGTTTTGAACTAAAATCATGGAGTCAAAAATGTCATTTACAGGTGCTTCTCTGAGGGGAACACTCTGTGACAAAGTGAAATGTATATGCCTGCAAATCATCTTCGGCCACTCCAGTTTACCACAGGGAAATTGGGAATTTAACAAAGATTTTCTTCCAATATTATAGAAAGAGGGATATCTTTTTTCTATTGATATTGGTATCATCACTTTCATTTGTTTTTCTTGTTTATATAGGTATATTATTCCCACTACTTTAAATCTATATATGTTTTATTTTACTCTGAGTATGTTTAAAGAGCAACACAGATATTTGTTCATCTTAAGTTGCCTCTTCTTAAATTCAGTTTTACCTGGAACTTGTTTAACATGCTATAAATCTATGAACTGATATCTTGTTCAAAGGAAACACTCCCCTGGCCTGGAACATCCCTTTATTTATTAAAATGCTACTTCTCCTTAGGTTTTGCTCAAATCACAGCTTGTCTGTTGTCTTAGCTTGGGCTGCTATAACAAAATACCATAGACTAGATGACTTAAAAAAGATATTTATTTCTTGCAGTTCTGGAGGTTAGAAGTCCAGGGCCAAGGTATTGGCAGAGTAGTTCCCCGGTGAGGTCTCTCTCCTCACTGTGTTCTCACACGGTGGACAGAGTGAGAGAGAGAGCAAGTCCTCTGGTCTCTTCTCACGAGGACACTAATTTCATTTTGAGGACCCCACTCCGTGATCTCATCTAAACCTAATCACTGCCCAAAGGTCCCACCTCTGAATTCTAACACAATGGTGGTTAGATTGTCAGTGTATAAATTTGGGGGGGGCGGTGCAAATGTTCAGTCCCCAATGTCTGTGAGATCCTTCTGCTTCCATTTTAAAGAAATCTCTCTTGCTTTTGAGTCCTTGCAGTTCTTGTCTGTTCCTTTCACTTATCACATATTGTAAACAACCTTGTTCTGGCTTTTCTTCTCAAGTAGATTAGAGGCTCCTTGAGAGCAGGGGTGAAGTAGGGTCAATTTAGATACCCTCAGCCAACACAACACTTTCCATGTAATAGATGCTCAATTAACTAGTGTTGATTTTGCTCTATGATTTGAGGCAGGTTACCTAACCTCTCTAGGTTTAGTTTCCTTACCTGTGACATGGAGGTATTGATACAGATTTTCTAGAGCTGTGGTGAGGATTTAGAAATATAATGTGCATAAATTGTTTAGCAAGTCTGGTATACAGGGAGGATTTGATGAGTGACTACTGACTATTAAATAAACCGAATGCAACTGAGGGAGTCAGGCTATCTTCATAGAGCTGGAAAGGTGAGCAAAGAGTGCTGGGCAGGGATGGAAAAGTAGAGTTTGTATCTTCAGGAGAGTGATCAAGGTAGGCCTCCACAGTAGTTTCATCTGAAAAAGAACCAGAAGGAAGTGAAGGGGCAAGTTGTGCAAAGACCTGGGAAATTGATGTTCAGATAAGGAGATAGCAAGTGCAAAGGTCCTGAGGTAGGAATGGGCTTGATACTCTAAAAGAATGAATTAGGGGCCAATAAAAGAATGTCAGACTATTTCCTAGCTCTTAGAGCACTGCAATAGAGAGAAAGGACCCATCTGCAATAGGCGGTGCACAAAATGTCCCCACTTCTACGAATTAAACTTTAAGTTTTGAGAACAGGGACGTTTCCCCAACTTTTTGTGTATGTGTGCTACATCACCACTTTTCAAAGTGATAGCGATGGGAGGCAGGCAACGAGAGAGCCGTCCGACTTCAGTGTCTGTCTCTGTGTTAATGGCCAGAAAATGTTTGCCTTAATTTACTCTAGGCCTGTCTCTCTTCCTGTTCCCTCAATACCAGGTATATTTCTACAGAAACTGCACCCCAGCTTGAACTTGATGGCCTCATCAAGTTCAAAACAGATGAATTTGAATGAAGAGTGTTTGAATAGTTTCTTATTTCTTCTATGCTCTAAATAAACTCTTCTAATCCAAATGAGTTAGGGAGAACTGCTGTTACTATCTCTACTTTATATTTGAGACAACTGGGACAGAAACTTCACCGTATTTTTCCAAGTCAATCCAAGTATAAATGTTTTTACATAGGTAATTTATAGAAAAGTGATTTGTATACATGACAAATACATATATTTAAGCTTTTGCCATGAGATACTATCATTTCAAGGCAAGAAGACATTTGAAGAGTTGCTTTGGCTGTTGAAAAACTGTCCCTTTGCAATTTTTTCAGGATGTTTTATCAAGCTCCCATGTGAAGATGGTCTCTGGTGAATTTTACATAGGTCTGAGAAAATGTTGTTGTAAAACTGTAGTTGTATGGCATATAGATTATTCAGAAAAACAATGTTAAAAAGTGTATAATATTATGATTTATTTTACTTGTGTCACCTGCAGAGAGTTAATTGTTGCAGTTCAGTTACTATGTATTTTCAAAATAGCGTCAGGCTTATTGTTTTAGAGCCTGGCCACTTTTTTTTTCCCCCTCAGCACAAGGAGCATGTCCAGGGACCATGTCACCAATGATAGATATAGTAAGATTTGCTGTGCTGGATGACAGCTACCAAAGTGATGTTTCCTGAGAGATCACTTGCAAATCAACCCCCACACACTGAACAACTACTCCTAATATCTCTGATTTTCCTTAGCGACTCATTATAGCCCAATTATCCTTCATTATGGATCTTAGGGTTGTTACAGCTATTTTATGAAAAGGGACATATTCTGCTTGTCTATATAATTTGTGTTTTTTGTGTATTTCAGTTGTTTCTTTTCTTCCTCATCTGTTTCTCCTTTGTCATAGAGTTTTATTTATTTATTTATCCAAAATAAAAGCTATCCCCTTTCCTGTTCACATAAATAAGAAAAAATGTAGCAGGACTATTGAGGCTTTGCGGGGTGTGTTAAAATTAGCCAGCAAGGCAGAAGGCAGACAGGGAAAGAAACAGGCTTTGAGGTTGGTCTCTGGGCTGCTGAGTCAAACTTGACTTGTCAGATATTCTCTGGACTCTTCAGTTACAGAGGCAAAAAGTCCATTCATCCCCTTTGGAACAACAATGTGACAAGAGCAGCAGCAGTACCAAACTTCCTTGTTTTCTTTAAAACTGGTGCTACCCTTGTCATTTTCAGTTGAGTCTGCATTGACTTCATATAAAGTTCTAGGGGCATTTTTTTTTCTGATGCATATTTTACAAAGCCTAGCACTTCATGGAAAATTTTTTGCCTGCAGTTATAGTTTAAAATTATTTTGAAAAAACAGTTTATGGTGATTTATATATATTTTTCATGACAAACCAGAATAAACTTTGGATTATATTGCTTAGTTATTGATCATTTCTACACTGAAAAAAACCCCTAAAGTCTAAATCAATATTCATATTCTAATCTTATTAGAGGTAATCACAAAAGAATTCATACATATACATCATATATATATAATCATATATATATAATTATCAAAGTATGTTAATAGGATTATTAGGTTATACCAAGGATTAACATTCTTAAGGTGATAGTACAGTGGTGGCATTCACCAGGCATTCTGAAATCGTCTGTGCTCATTTCTCTCTGTTCGCTTGCCAATTAAGTTCCGTCACTTAAACAATGTCCTGGGGCCAAACTCCCCACCTGGTGAAGCAAAAGTACAGAGGTTTGGTGTTGTCATTATCTCCAGGAAACTTCATCCAGAAGTTCTAAAGCCAGTAATCCATCTCTCATTGTCCCTCCCTCCCTGAGCTGTTCCCCACACAGACACTCCCTGAATTAATAGGGGAAGAAAACAAGAACATCATTCAGAAGTTTAGCAATAGAAGAATATATACTTAGGTGTGTAAACAACAACAAAAAATCTTTGTTTATTAAATGTCACTCAAGCTTTTTAAAATGAAAATAATTTTAATATATAATATAGCACCACCATAACCAACTTCTGCCTATATTCAATCACAAGTTTTTATGTTTTTTATAGAATGAAAATAAATTTTATGTTCTGTCTTCAAAAGTTAAATTACTGTAAGCATTTTCTTGGAGCAGCTAGAGGACAGGTAGGCAATACTGGAGGGTGTGAGGCTTAGCAGTTGAGAGGAAGCAATTTAGATTCAGAAAACATGGGTTCATATATATAGCTCCACAGTTTACAGAGTGTGTGACCTTGGGGAAATATCTAATTCAGTGCTCCTCAGGTTCTCATTTGTAAAATAAAATGTTAAATAGTCCTTCAGTTGTGGATGCAAAGAACCTGTAACTGTCATCCTCTCATTATATAAGAAACTGGAATTAATTACTGGGCAAATTCAATGAAGAGCAATGAGAAGTTGAAGGGAGATGCAACTTTAAAAATTTTGTTTTGGCCCTGGCTGCTGTGGCGCAGTAGCTATGAGGCTGGCCTGCTGACTGAAGGGTCACCGTTTGGATTCCCAGTCAGGACACATGCCTGGGTAGCAGGCCAGGTCCCCATTTGGGGTGCGTGAGAGGCAACCACACATTGATGTTTCTGTCCCTCTCTTTCACCTTCCCTTTCCTTCTCTCTAAAAATAAATAAATAAAATCTTAAAAAAGAAAAAATTTGTTTTTGCTGATCTATTCAAATGATTTGGTACACAATTTTGAGTACCTACTGGTTCAGATAGTAAAAAGAAAGCTGAACTCAATCCACCTGATGATATGGGAACAAAAAAGTTAACTTACTAGCATTTAAAAGAAGAATTATTGAGTGGATTTAATGAAACAATATAAAGCAATTATATAGTACCTAACTAAATGCTTTGTGAATGTTGATTATTATTGTATTTTCTTATATTTATGTACTTGTAAAAATACATTTTATTTATATATTTTATTTTATATAATAAACATAGGTTTATTTTACATATTTTAATTTACATGTTCATATAGTTTTAATATTATATTTTTAAAAATATGCTGGGAAATATATAGTTGGTGACATATTATTTAGGGGCCCAATGTCAAATCTTGTGCAAATGATATTCAAGTGATAATCAAATACAGCTGTGTCCTTAACTCATCCACGTGCCTGGAGAAAGTGCGGGGCGTGGAGCTTCGCTTTAACCACCGGGAGGAAAATGTCGTCAGAGACGATCCCTGTAACCTTGCAGGGGCTTGTAATGGATCCAGAGGGAAGAACGCCACCTACTGAACAGCAAATTTCAAAATTTATCTCTTCATCATGAGAACTTAATGATCATAATAAACTTAATAAGATGTACCACTTTACAATCATTAATTAGTTAATCTGTGAAACATCTTTGTGAAGTAGAAAAGGGTCATTACCCCTATTATTATTACTCACAGGAATCACCACAGATAAAGCCATTGAGACTGAAGCCCTAGCTACCCCACCTCCAGTGTGCGACATCCTTGGATGACTCAGGGAAAGTTTCCTCTGGTAATGAAGATCAGGATTTGGTGTTTGTGGCGAAGTCCTCCAGCACCTCACTCGGGTTCACATTCTCTGGTTTTATCTGCCTTCAAGACCTGTCGAGTCACTAATCTCAGTTCCTACTTAGATTATTACCAAGAAAAACAACACCATGGAAGAAGGTTTTCTTTTTGTTATTTACATGGATAATCCAAGAAATTATGGATGTCTTTAACTGGTTTTTGCATATATTTGTTCTTTTAGCTTTATGAAGGTAGTAGACCTCCTGCTTCTCTTTCTTGAAGGTAAAAGGAATTTTATCAGTCTCTAAATTTCTTGATATTTTGCCAAATTCATGATCAAAAAGACAAGTCTTTGTGTTTCAGATATAGTCTCCTCTAACAGGTTTAATTTAGGAGATTCGCTCTCCTCCTCGATCATCTTGTCTTTATTTTCGCCCTCGTATGTGGTTGTAAATAAATGAGCCTGTGCCGGACGGCATCCTCGCACTGACATTGAGATCTCCGGGTAAGACTGACCCGACACAAGCCCTGCTTTCTCCGAGGTACGTTCGGTCCAAACTGTAAAGCAGTTTTACAATATCTACCAAGATCAAAGCCACAACATTGAGAATTAGAGTATATTCCATAAGTTTAAAATATCCTAGGTTTTTTTTTTTTTCTTCCAATTTGGTCTTTTCTCAATTATTTATTCACTCAGCAAATGTATATTTAAATGCTTGGTACCAGGGTATGCACCAAATATGAGAAACATTGTATACTGATTCCAGCGTCTAAACACTGTCACAAGGGCCATCAATAGTTTAAGATGGATAGAGCAGAGTAATGGTTGAAAGAATGGTTGAATAATCTTTTAGGTCTAAATTCAAATCTCCACTTTGCTGCATACCAGACCTGTGGAACTGGAAAAAGATGATTTTGCCTCCCTGAGCTGAAGTTTAGTCTCTTGTAAAATGGAGAGTGTAACCTCCCTGCCACGCTGCTATTAGGAGGATCAAATCAAATAACATACGTAAAACGATTAATGTATTGTTTGAAACACTGCAGTGTTAGTCAAGGCAAGCTAGACTGTTTTCTTCTTTTTTAAAAATTAGGGATGCCTTTTAGATTTACTCGGAAGCAAATATTTTAACTTGACCTGTTATATCGTTAGGCCAAGAACTTGAAGTCCCCTTTCTATCTGCCCTGCAGTGAACAAAATTGCCTTCAAATGAATCTGGGTGTTAGGTCTGGGGTAGCTAGACAGTTGCTTGAGACCTGGATATGTCCCCTTTCCTAGTAGAAGGGACTACTAGTAGAAGGCAACCAAGTTCATCTTCTACTCTACCTGAGGTGCTTCCCAAAAGGGAGGGATCTACAAACTCCTATTTGCCCTATGAATTTCAGGTGCTGGGGAGCTGGCATTACCAGGCAAATCTGGGAAATAGCTGGTACCTCCTTCTCCAACCTACTGATTTCCAAGCAGTCTGTGTATTGTCCCATTGACTAGGCTGCTGTCTCAGTTTTGCCCTATAAAAAGCTGAAGTAGCCAGAAGCAATTACCATCCATGGATCACTGACCCACAGTGCAGGAGTAAAAGCTCTCTCGACAGTGTATTCTCTCTATGGGTTGACAGCAGTCAGAGGACTCATGCCTTCTCTCCTCTTGCTGATCCAGCCACACAAGTTTTTCTTTTCCCAATAAAGCCCATATTATGTGATGATTCAAAATTCATCTTGAACCCTGCTGCAACACAGGTGGTGGCTCAGAAGGGACTCACCTGATACACATGGATGGCTACCCCAGGTCCATCCCATTTTGGGATTTTACTCCATTTTTTGTCCTTCCAGGAACTTAAAAACAAAAAAGGAATTCAGTCACTATTATCATCCCACAAAAGTTTATTAATTCAAAAATGGTGAAGCCTGTTGATCAAAATAATGCAAATAACTTAGTAGATGTAGGAATGTAGCCTGTTTTTGGTTTTGTTCTTCCTGTGCTAATGAGATAAGTTGCTTTTGCTTCACTATTCTCATGAGTGAAATAAAGATTATGATTCTAATGAAGCTCACATTTTTCTTGTGTTATGAAGATAAAAATAATAATGCCTCTAACTTGATGAAATCTTTGTATCATGTGCATACATACTTTTTAGGTAGATAAGAGAAACAGTGTAGCATAGTTTGAAGAGGGCAGGCCCTGAAGCTACAGTGAGATTTGAATTCTGTCTTTGCCGGTTTCTAGCTTAAACTCTTTTTGCCTCACTTTCCTCATCTTTGCTCATAAAATGGGAATAAAAAGAGGTATAAGAATTAAATAAGTTATACACACACACACACAAATGCATGGCTTAAAATCAATGCTATGTATTATTAAAAAATGTGTGGAGTTTGAATTTCAATTCCCTACTCCAAATTGGATCACCAAGCCCCATGTCTTCCCCTTTTAACTTGTTATTACTATTATGCAAGAAAGCTATTAATTTCTGCATATTTTATTACTAGCCATCTTAATAAACTTTCTTAGTAGACAATTCTAATATTTTTTAGTTGTTTCTCTTAGATTTTCCAAGCAGGTAATCATCTGTTAACAACACTTTGTATCTTCTTTCTTATTTATTTTTCTTATCTTATTGTAGTGTCCAAAGCTTCCATAATGTATTATACCACTGCAGCATCAAGCATGTGGGGTAGTCTGTATTTGATTCTTCTGTCTAGACGGAATTATGCATTTTCACTCCAATGATGTCCAACTGAGCTCTATGACTGCTCTGGCCAATGAGATGTGGGACATTTTTAAGAAGATGTTCTAAAAGCCAGACTTGATCTACCATGTTCTCTTTTGCCTTCCTCAAGCAATTCACCATAGTCCAGGCAGAGGTTACTGCATTAGCCTAACTCCTGAAGTGAAATCATGTGGAGCAGAGTTGCAGGTGACCCTTGGTAGGCATGCAGCATCATGCCTTTGTTGTTGTAAGTCACTGAAATTGGGGGTCATTTGTTACTGCAATATACATCCTTGATCTAATTTTTCTTCTTAGTCATTTCAATTTTGTTCTTCTTAGTGCCTTTTAACCAAAATTCCTCTTGAATTCCCCTTCTTTTCAGATTAAAACTATTCCCAAATTATAAAACAAAAGCAATATCATTTTTACTTCAAGCAAGTGGGACAACATTAAGAATATATCCATAATAGACAATGAGATAACTGAGCATAATTTATCATAAAGTTAAAATTATCTGAGAAATAAAGAAGAAAATGCTCTGGTCCAAACTTGTATTTTTATCTAAATTAGATGAACCATGTTAGAAAATCATTGCACTACATTCGAATTTCTGTTGTCACTATTTAGACATCCTCACTGCACTGCTTTTAAAGAGATTTTAAAAAATCAGTGGTTATCGTTGGGAAGTGCAACTGAGGGATTTAATATTTTTCTTTTTTATGTTCTTGTATAATTTTCAAATTTTCTACAGTGAGTATATATATTACTTCTATAATTAGAATTTTAAAACCTCTAGAAATGGCACCATGAAGAGCTAGGTGTGAAATGGGTAAGACGGTGGGGTTTAGGCTTGAGAGGACAGCAAGGTAAGAGCAGGACAGCAGTTAGAAAGTGATAGCAACCATGCAAGTGAAAGACAGTGGGCTGAGGCAGTGGAGACCAAGGTGTGAGCAAGAATGGGGCAAAATGAATTGGATATGTGTTGGTGAGGTAGAGTCAAATGTGACAGAATTTAGTGATGGAGATGGGGCAATGGTGATTGTTTAGATAAGGAGTTTAAGGGAGAGAAAGGAGTTTAAGATTACACCCATGTTTTGATTGAGGTTACTAGGTAGATGTTGCCATCCTTGAGATAAGCAGAGATAAATGCATAGAAGTGAAGAATAACCAGTTCACAATGGGGCAATTTTAGTTTGAGATGCCTGTGGGAGATGTGTAAGTCAAACCGGATAAATTCTTTCCCTGTCAGATTTTTTGGTGGAATTCTTATGGGTGCTGGCAATTGCTACTTTGCCACCAACAGCAGCATTGGAAAAACTGGAGTTGGCTTTAGCAGAACATTTCTGGACATTATTGGGATAAGCTTTTCCTGTTTCCAAACCTGTTCTGAAAAGATTAGTTTCATATCCTTAGGCAAAATTAGTAGCAACAGTATATAAACTTTGGGGTATATTTTAATATTTCATTATATTTTTGACCTGAAATTAGGGAGCAGATTGAAATTTATTGGCTACTGGTTTTGGTGTCTGTGTTCTTATATAGATTCTGTGCAGATCCCATATTTTGGCCATATAGGCATTTTTCTATTCGGGGCAGACATCTTATTCTTCATTTTGGAAGATCTGAGGGTATTTCCCTCTATCTTTAGGGTTGTGGTAGAGTTTTCAAAAGTATCAAAATGAAGTTGGTTTTATTCCATTGGTTTAACAATGAAATTCTGTACATTTAAAATAGAAAACTTTCTCAGGTTTGGCTTGGTAATTTTAAGGTGGGCAATTACTGATCTAAAATTTTATACTTGGACTGCATGTGGAATAGTGGAGAAGGTAGGGAATCAAAACTCTCTCCCTGGGTCAGTCACTTAAATTCCTTGCCTCCCAGTTTCTTCTATAAAAACTGTGACAGGCATTTGTTCTCTCCAGGTACATCACACACTTGGTTTTGAATCTAAATGTGATTGTATATGTGAAACTGTCTAAAAACCACAAAGCACTACACAACCATTGGTAATTTTTACCATTCCCCAATTACCTCCTTATTCCTTTTCTGATTTCTGGCCTGTTTCAGTATGCACAGCAATAATCTCCTGAAATGTAAAAGCATCATCTGGCCATAGAGAAGATCAGGGAATAAGAGAAATATATTTCTGTTTTTTGTTGTAATTAAAAATCAGAGCTAAATAAGACCATTGTTTTTGAGTCTTTTCAAACAGTAGTTTTATTTTTTATGTAATATGTTACATTATGCATATTATATAATATTATTATTCAATTACTGTACAATCAAAATCCAACTTATTTTAATAATTTAATCACACAATTATGTATTTATTTAATTAATATTATAATATGCTTGATAATATATTGATGTATATTATTTCACGTATCAATTAAATATAATAGAAAGCCTTTAGGGTCATCATGTACAATGTCTCCATGACTTATAAATTGCTCTTTTTAAAATGTTCACTTTATTACCTGCAATTTTTCTACCCAGTGATAACCATTCTTATTTTGCTATAGAAATGTGCAAACTTAGTCTTTTTCTAAACACAGTATTACTATTTTGTATATATAATGGATGTTTTCTTTAAACATAATTGGGATTATATTGTATATACTATTTTGTAATTTAAAAATATCTCCTAAAATTAATTACAAAAATTTTTCAAATTACTAAGTTTGAACAATATGATTGCTGGTAGTTTTGAAGTATAGTTAAATGATTATTGAGTCAATTTCCTAATATTGAAATTTTGGATTATTTATGATTTTTATATGAATTTGCACTATGTATGTATTCATAGATAGCATATAGTTCAAATGCATACATAGGTAGATATATTTCTGATGAGCCCCTTTGCAATTCAAAGCTTACTTAAAATATTAACATGTTAGGCAAGTACAAGTTTATCTGTTTTGGTTGGCATTAAAATCTCATAGACTTTCCTACTCTCTCTCCTCATTTCCCCCTCTTGTGTTGCACCTTGAACAACATGACTTTGGAGAGATTTTAACTTATGCTTCAGTATTTTTATTTGTAGATCTTTATTTGCATGCATGATTATTTTCTTAGGATACAACACATATGTTGTCAATTTGCTCAGTAGGTTGTACCATTCCCAACAGCAGTGTACAAAGTGCCTATTTTCTGCCTATTATTAAAAAAAATTCTTTGTCAACTTAAATTGCAAACAATGGTGCAACAGTACTGTTTTAATTTTATTTCTTTGACAGTAGTTAGGCTGAATTTTTTTGATCTTTGATGGAAGTTTTTCTTTTTCTTTTGTGAATTGCCTCTTAATAGTATCTGAAGTTTCAGATTATTATGTATAAAAGTGTTTTTAATTTGAAAATTCTTTATATATTGACATCTTAAATCCATATATTTAAGTATTTTATTATTCTCTCATTTATCTACTTATTTTGTTTTATGAGACTTCAAACATGAAAGAATTTTACATTTCTGTTACCCTGTCACAACTGCCCCAGTCACTCTCTGTTCTTTTGCCCTGCTTTCTGTAGGTCATGCTTTTTGTTATCTGGCATTGCACTTGACGTTTTGTACACCTCACTGTTCAGTGTCTGTCTTGGTCATCAGAATGGAAGCTCCATGAGAGCAGGGACTTTTGTGTCTATTCACTACCATGTCTCAACACCTCGAAAAGTCCTGCATATGGACGGCACTTTGTATATAGTTACTGAATAAATGAGTACTTAAACACAATGTAAATTCTCTGCCTTTCATGTTATTTGATCTTGTAAAAACTTTCTCCCTTATAACTCATCTTTTTTCAGACAATGGATCTGGTAAAAGATGAAATAAATGACTCATTTTACTGTCTGTGCCTCTTTTAAGTAACTGAGTTCAACTGTTGTTTATTCTAGATTTATCTCTCTTTTCAGTGATAGAAGTTCTAAAAAGGTGGTATTTTTTCATTTAAATAGTGATTGGATTTTTTAAACATAGATTGGTAAAATAAATGATGTTAGGTAACTTTACTGTTTCAGATGCTCTTAAAAAACAAAAGGAGCAAACGTGTTCATTCTTCTGTAAAAGAAAATTTAGCTTATTTATTTATTTATTTATTTATTGTCTTTTTAAACTCCTTATAATGATATATAATTATAAGAGGGCCTGATCTTTTTATTATTAATTTTATTTTCCATAGAAGCTATTTGCCCTAAGAAACAAATTCGTAGTTAATGGCCCTTTTTCCTGCTAGTTCTCAGACACATGAAATCATGATAGAGGAAGAGAAGGAAATAGATTTGACAGGCTGCAATGTTAACTGATTGCTCAGCAGAGACCTAAATCTATGCTTAGTTTCTATAGGCTTCATGGAGTGTTTTGATATGCTGTAAGGAGTTTGCAATTGGAATGCATTTCACTGCTGTCTCAGGCTAATTGGCTCTCTATATAGAGAGCCACCTGGGCTCAACTGAATGCCATTTAAGAAAGGGTGGAGGATGCACACAATGTTGCAAAGAACTGTGTAATTTATGAGGGGTAGGGCCTAAATGGCAACTGCACAGGCCTTCATATTTTTTTCTAGAGTAGTTGAGAACTGAATCTTTAATTCATCTTACTAATTAATGGATTTAGCTTAATTGTCCTAAGTTTAGGTTTTGTGCAGAAGCCCAAAGACCATAAGGTACTATAGGTGCCGTATACTAGTCATGCACAGAAGTCAATGCAACATTTTTGAGCAGCCTGTCCTCCTATGATGACCATCTACCTGGACCTTCATCTTAAAATAAGGTGTCAGTGACATTAGAGAAAGGGTTCATTTATTCTCTCCAAAGGAAGATCCCTTGATTGAAAATAAAAGGTGATTGAATCATAGGGCAAATCTGTGCCCTCCCTAGACAGTTTCTCCTGTTTCTCACCTGTTTTTAAAATTGTTTTAACCTTGCTGTCGCAAGTTTTGGGAAACGTTTATAAATCTTGTCCTATTTCCTCATTGGCACATAGCCAATGAAATAGAGACAAGGCTTTATTGTGAGACGAAGTCAAGCTCTGGGTTCGGGAGCAGTAAAGTTCCTTTTCACGTGAGAAGTCTGGGAGCCCATTAACATTTCCTGCTCTGTGTGTGCCAGCCTTGGTCTCCAGTGGAGCCCTGCGGATGTAATCCTGCAAAGCTGTCCAGGAAGCCAGGAGATAGTTAGACCTCTGTGTAATTATCTTGGAACTAACTTGGAAATGGGCCAGACCCATTTTCAAGGTGGCAGATCCTATGGCAGACTTCAGAACTGAAGGACACGAAGTTGTTGCACCTTCGCCATCTTGGAGAGGAGGTATTCCAAGTTCTTTCCAGGGGAGGCTTTGAAGAGGGGAGCAAAAAGACATTGAGAAGTTAGTTCTCCTCTTTCTGCCTCTTTTTCCTGTGTTCACATCACTCTTTTTCTTCCAGGAAGAGGCTGATAATGTGGAGAGACAGTGTAGATGGGGCACTTTTTCCCTTACTCCAAAGCAGGGGGAAAAATGGAAAGTCTCCAAAGCTGGACCATATTTTTACTTTGTTATAGTTCATGGGTTACTGGGACATGTCTGGCTGTCATTTGGGGCAATTTGAAAAATAGGAAGGTAAACAACTTTTGTATAGAGTAGATGCTTAATCTAGATTGGTGATTGAGGAACACTATTTTATTCAGCTCTCTTGTCTGCTGGGGGCCTGAGAATGTGACTTTTAGTTAGGGAAGGTAAGTTCTCCAGATAAGTTAGAAAAAATGATTCCCTAAATGGTACAATTAAATCAAGCAAATATATTCTATGTACTTTTAAAAAAGATTTTATTTATTTGTTTTTAGAGAGAGAGAGAAGGGAGGGGGAGAGAGAGAGAGATATCAATGTGTGAGAGGTACATTGATCAGTTGCTTCTAGCATGCCCGCAGCTGGGGATGTGGCCCACAACCCAGGCATGTGACCTGAATGGGAATCAAACCACTGACCTTTTGGTTCACAGGCCATCACTCAGTCCACTAAGCCATACCAGCCTGGGCTACATTCTATGTACTTTAGAAAGTGCAAAATAAATATTTTATGTATAGTTCTATGAGTTTTAACATACACATAGATTCTTGTAACTACCACCACAAACAGGATGCAGAACAATTCCAATATCCCCCAAATATTCCATCATGCTGACCCTTTGTAGACAGGTGCACCTCCCTACCTGCAATAGCTCAGTTGGGCAAAGAGTTTTTAGATAGAGCTGACACCAGAAACACTATCCATAAAAGAAAGAAAAAATAAATTTGACTTCATCGAAGTTACAAAGTTTGCTCCGTTTGATGAATACAATGAAGAATGAAAGCCACAAACTAGGAGAAAATACTTACAAATCACTGACGAGACAAAGGACTCAAAGTTCAAGGCACTTTGAGAGAGAGAGAGAAAATTGGGTAAGGCATGATCTTTTTCTACAAGAAACTGGAGTTGAGAGGTAGATATAAATATGTAGCAAACTATATATGGAGAAGGATGCAATTAATGCTAAAGTAAGAGTGGTATCTCAACAAGCCAGCAACATTTGTGGTGGGAAGGGAACTTTGTTCCAGCTTGTGGATTTAAAGATGGCATTGTAGGGGCAGGGACACTGGTGGAAAAGGGTGTTCCAGAGGAGGAAATCCCATGAGTAAAGCCATGCAAGTGAGAAAATGCTGGGCATAAACAGAAAAATGCAATTAGTCTACTCTGGTTAGTTCCTAATATCACTTCTGTGTTGCTAATGGCAGGATGAGAATGAACATATGCCTTCTAATATATGTGTGTACCCACACTTTAATATTTCTACCTTCTAAAGCCACAGGGAAAAACAGCAGTCCTTTGGAAGTAGAGGTTATTCCCTAAGAATGGACTCACCGTTTAGGGTGAAACATAGACAACCATTAAGGGTAATTTAAAACCAACTGAAATGTCAAGTTGGTCTATTAGAAATGCAAATGCTAACTGCACTGTGATAACCACAATAAACAAACAATGAAACCAATTAGAAGGAACTTTTGAGACTTTTAGGCTTTGATTTGTTATAAAGACAGAGGAAAAGACCAAATTGTTTGATTTTGTTTATCTTCTCCTGAATCAATAATATGAATGGTTTTGAAGCATCTTAAATGTTTTGGGTTACTTAGGCCCCTGCCAGGGGCTCATTTGTCGTCAGGCAACCTGCAGTTGGACCAGTCTCCATAAGCCATTTTTCCTTTGTACCAGCAAGCGTGGAATACATGAAACATCAGCATCCATAATACTTAAGCATTTTTCAGAGTCTAGAGTGCTGATGTCACAAGATGGGGCCTTTAAATATCTCTTCTACTGGGCCAAATTCCTGAAAGAACCAATTCTTTTGCTATTGGTCAACTGTTGAGATTAGCATTAATTAGCATATAGATTATGTTAAAGAATAGAGAAGTGTCAGAATATAAACTTATGCCACTTTCATGCTTAAAGATATATGGCAGGGTTAAGGCTGTTTTTTTATCCTGTTCTATATCTTATTTAATAAAAATAAGATTGTATGAACTAGAAAGTTCTGATGCATGTCATTTACATTCATTCCAAGACTATACTTTCAGGGATCATTTCCATAGTTCATTAAATTCTTTCTCCCTCCCCAGATATATTAGTTAGATGTATAAGGGCTTTTTTAAAGAATTTAGCCCTGGCTGGCATAGCTCAGTGGATTGAGCGCGGGCTGAGAACCAAAGTGTCGCAGGTTCGATTCCCAGTCAAGGTACATGCTTGGGTTGCAGGCCATGACCTCCAGCAACCACACACTGATGTTTCTCTCTCTATCTCCCTCCCTTCCCTCTCTAAAAATAAATAAAATCTTAAAAAAAAAAGAATTTACATTCACATTTTTTGGAGTATATTTCTGTGTGTACATAGATTCTTGTAACTCCAACTATAAACAAGATACAGTATAGAATCAATATTCTACAAAATTCCTTTATTCTGATCCTTTGTGAATAAGCCCTACCCACGGCATTTGATGAAAAGTATGAATAAAGAAAAAATTGGTAAGTTGGATCTCATTAAATTGTAAAATTTTGCTCTTCAAAGAATATATAGTTAAACAAATAAAATGACAAGCTATAGTTTGAAAGAAAAATTTGCAAATCACATACTGACCAAAAATTTATATTCAGAAATAAGAACTTTCAAAACTCAACAGGAAATGATCAAACAACCCAGTTAAAAAATAGTCAAAAGATTCGTACAGAGATTTCACCAAGAAGATTAAGGGTAGGTAAATAAGCAAATAAAAAGATCATTAGTTATTAAGGACATACAAAGTAAAATCTCAATGGGGTACCATTACACACCTATAAGAACCACTAAAATAAAAATTACTGATGATACCAAGCATTGATCCATGTGGAGCAACTGGAGGTCTCCTACCTTGCTGGTAAGAATGAAAAATGGTACAATTACTCTGGAAAACAGTCTGAAAGTTTCTTTCAAAGGTAAATATATATATATATTCCATATGACTCACCAACTCCACTTGTAGGAATTTGTCTTAGAGAAAGGAAAACTTAGATTCACACAAAAATCTATACATGATGTTTATAGTGGCATTAAGTACTAAAATTTGGAAACAACTTGCAAATCTTTCAAGGGGTGAAAAACAAATTGTGGCATATCCATACAATGGAATATAAGAAATGACATGGCTGAATCTCAAAATAATTATGCTGAGTCAAAGAAGTTATATTTCATTTAGTGCTAATCAACTATCTCTTCTTTTAAAGAATATCTCTTCTCATTCTGCTTATGAAATATCTTTTTTCCTCATTTTCTTGGCCCTATAATTATTTCTCCTTTCCCATGTATGGTATTTTATTCTGAAAAAATCTTCATCTTAGTGGCATAACACAACCATCATTTTATTATTTTCACAGATTCTGTAAGTTAGGAATTGTCTTCACTCAGAGACCACATTTTCCCAACAGCACCTAGGAGTGGAATTTTGCCCTGAGGACATCTCTACTTTGAGGACACTTTGCTAGCTTTCACAGTTCCTCCAAGTATGTTAGCTGTTATATTTCCTTCTGAGTACAGGAGGTCCTTGAGCAGTGTCCTGTCATTAATGAGATGCTACACTAACTTAACTCTTGCTTATATCAATTAGTTTATGGTAAAATTGATTTTGTTATATATGATTTCATTGCATGTTCAAGAACATTTTGATGCTGTTAAATAAAGATTTAGTATGTATATATCTTCCAAATTATAATAAAAAAACAGTAATTTATTCTTTATCTCTTACTTTCATTTTATTTCGGGTGTTAAAAGCGACATGACACCTTCAACACTCTAAAACTCCTCTTATTTGTTCGTCAAGCCCACTATGTCTTTACCTCCTTCAAGCCCCCAGTGATAGCCTCTCTGAGACCCAAGAGGCTTTTGTCTAACACTGAACTCCAAAACCAATGTCACAAGTTTTGAATGTTGTTACAACAGAACCCATATCGGATGTCTGCAAATTCTGTTCCAGTTATTTCTAGATATCAAACTGCCCTGAAATGGAAGTTCTGTTACACATGTGTATTCTGTGGGTTGGGAATTCGAACAAGCCTGGTGAGGATGGCTTGCCCTGTTTCATATTATCTTATTTTATCTTATTATCTCAGAAATATGTTTTTTTTAAATTTCAATCTTCTCAGAAATGTCCTTCTTGTCTGTTTTTCTTTTAAGATTTTATTTATTAATTTTCAGAGAGGGGAAGGATGGAGAAAGAGCACGAGAGAGAAACATCAATGTGCGGTTGTTGGGGCCATAGCCTGCAACCCAGGCATGTGCCCTGACTGGGAATCGAACCTGCGACACTTTGGTTCGCAGCCCGCGCTCAATCCACTGAGCTACGCCAGCCAGGAGAAATTTGTTGATGGCTGTGATATGATTCAAATAATGGGAAGCTGGAAGCATCTGAAGGCTTCTTCACTCACAGATCTGGGTCATAGCCTAGGATGACTTGAAAGCTAGTTTCATCTGAGCTGAAACCAGAGCCATTAGTTGTGGCCTCTCCATGTGGCTAGGGCTTCTCACAGCATGGCAGCTGGGAATATCCTGTGGGTGAGCATGCTAAGAGAAGCTGCATAACCTTTTATGACTCACTTTTGGATTATTGCATAGCATCATCTGCCCACTGCCATTTGAGCCACCCCTGCTCCCCGCAGCCATTAAAGTCTTTTCTTGAAAGCAGTTACAAGTCCTTCCAGACTCATGGGTTAGGAATATAGATCTTACTTCTCATTGGGAGAACTTCAAAGAATTAGGAGTCATGTGTGAAAACTCCTGCAGTGCCCATGACTGAACCCATCTCCTATATCTGCCTCTCTCCCCCAAGATCTGTATCATCAGCCTTGATTTTTCTTCTGAAAGCTAGACTCACAATTCATATGTCTAATAAGTATTTTACTTGAATTCAACAGCACCAAAACAATAAACAGAAATGGACCCACCTAGAATTATATTTTGCAGCATCTACCCTAAGAAGAAGAGTACATAAATTTATTCAACATAAGATGATTTAAAATACCGAAAAGTAAGTTAGCCAAATGTTCAATGGTAAAACAAACAGTGAAGTCAGCTATAGTATATCCACTAGATGAGATGGAAGATATCCATGAAAAATAATAAATATAAAGATTATATAGCAATGTCATTGAAATATCACATATGTGAAGAAAAAGGTATCTTGTGATGTCCACTTCCATAATAATTGAAAGCAAAAAGATACACATAAAATATTGAAAGAAAATATCAAGGATAATTATGCCAGAAAAGGTGACATTATGGATGATTTATTATTCTTCCTCCCTCTCCTCCCAGTTTTTCTTTCTCTTGTTACATTACTTTAAAAACTTAAACATGTATTTTTAAAAATCAAAATCAAAACAAATGGCTCCAAACTAAACTTGTCATTTCATACCTCCTCCTCTTCTCTTGTTTGTTTTCCTTCTTTCCCCATCTCATTTAAAGCCATTCTCATCCTCTTAGTGATCTAGGCAGGATTATTCAGTCATCATTCTGTCCTTTTAAAAAAAGTGTCTTTAGATACAATTAACCTTTGAATACCCTGAATCCTACTTCTCTAATATCTTTGCAATGAATAATTGTTGAATAATTAATGGAATAGATGTAAAATCATTTTTAGAATTATATAGAAGTATTCACTATTATATATTGGGTTTCAATCCCACTTTACCACAAAGTGATCTTGTGCAAGTTTCCCAGTCTTTCTGAACATTGGTTTGCCCATCTGAAGTGTAAGTTAGCATACTTACCTTGGATATAATTTTGCAGGAGCTAGATTATACTATCTATCTAATGGCTAGTGCAGTGCCTGGAATGTAGTTGATACTTAATAAATGGTAATATACAAATCTTTAGATAGAACCATTTATACTCATACTGTTTCCTAACACTTCCATAAAAGAAAACAAACACACAAAACCATACATACCCTTAAAAGCAAGATTATGCATTGAAATATTTTTTCTGAACATATTCTCACACACTCTCTAATACAATGACAAACCAACCAACCAACAACCACCCTCAGGTGTCTGCAAACCAAATTTACCATCAGAAATAAGAGGAAGAGAAAAATCAATAGCCTTGTAGTCAATATTAATCTCACATCAATAAAGGCCCATATCTTTCACTCTTTATGGTAATTGTCCTATGGAAATGCTTAAAGTGCTTAAAGTACTTAGAAGGGTCTGCTGATAGCATCTTATCAGGGCTCTGAGCAGCAGAGTCAGGGAGCACCCAGGAGCTGGGGCTGGTTCCCCTGAAAGTTTGATGTGACAAGGGGTCCTTGGGTGTCACAGATACTAGACTGCACTTGCCAGTGGGTTTTCCAATGGGTCTGCCTTCCCTCTCTGCTCTCTGATGTTAGGGTGGCTGTCCTTTCTTCTTCTGAAGCTGTCAGGGTTCACTGAAACAAAGTAGGCTCAGCTTACTGCTTAAACCAGTGATTTTAGGAATTCCATGGTATGTGCTCTGGAAAGCCTTTGAAATTAAACAATTTGGTTTTCTAGCAGCAAAACAGACCACTCTTTTCTTCTGAAGTTTAGTAATATGTACACTTAGAGTTTATTGGCATTGAGGACTGTTGTCCGAATAGCCCAATAAAAGCACACTATTCACTTAGAAATCTTACTTCCATCAAGTGACTTGGTAGTGTACTCCACATTAACATTAAATCTAGGAATTTATATATTCACTGTCAATAGTGGAATTGGTTTGGGAAGCTCTGCAGAGTATAAAGACATGGCCAGTGAGAGGTGGTATGTCCTTCCCTAACTTCTCTGTGGCTTCCCTTCGTTTTCCTGTAGCCCATCCCTACTCACACCTCAATACCAGTGTAGCACTAGGCAAGTTATGGAGGCAGGACTCTTCCTTGGCGCTTTGCCCAAAAGCGCACTTATTTTTGAAGGCAATAACCTGGATGAAGTATTTGTAATTGAAAAATGATGGCCCCCCACAGTTTAACACACACACACACACACGTGCAAGAATCTAATGTCCAATAGGCTTACTCATTTTCAAAATTGTTTTTTAGAATTTATATGAAATTCAGAAATATACAGGATATCTTACATTCCATATGCCTATATTCTATTTCAGTTAGTCAACCACATTTTTATATTTTACCCAAACCTTTCCAAGCAACACATGCTGTTTGAAATCATAATGACAGACACTACTTTGATGTTACTTTTTATTCTTAACTTAGCCATCATTCACAGCTGCTTCTGCTGCAATTGAACAAAGCAGTTAAAAAAGGGAAGATATTATATAAATTAAATTTTCATTGCTCTGTAACATATCAAAAGATTACACCATTTCTGATTTACAGTTAGGGTTGGAAATTAACTTCAAAAGGCAAGAAATGGAAAAGCGGAGGCATATTCTTTCATGGCTTATTACTGAAAAGGGAGAAGTGATGTAATGATAACAAAAAGGTTTCTCTTCTTGAACAAAAGAAGAAATATCCATTTCTCTTGTACCTGTGTGTTTATATCCATTTATAAGTTTGTCTCCCTCTTAACCCTTTGGACTCATAACTATGGTGCAAAATAGGGCCTTTAAGGCCATCACTATCATACCCTGGACAGAGCTATGAAGCAATAGAAATGAGAGCTTGGAGATACATCAAGGGACCAAAAATGTCCAGCTTTTTGCTTCCAGCAAAGGTAGTAATAACAGAACCATTTCTAGACATGACACATATCAGAGACTTTATCATCTAACTTATACCTGGTTAGTGGTAAAGTGAATCTGGAACCAAATCATCTCATTCATCAAGTTCTGTATTCTTCCTGTTACTGCACAAGAATCTCATTTTGCCACATATCAGTGTACGAGACTCATTGGAAAATAGTTGATTTAGTGCCCCCAAGTTTTGAAAACCTCTGGTTTTCCTGTTTACCTAAGGTTTGCTTCCACACTTCACAGTTCCTTACCCCCATCGTTCTGAATCATTGGTTCCCACCAGCAGAGGTGCTTTGCCTTGTTGTCATAGGTACTCCCTAAAATCTCACATTTGATGTTCCTCATCTCCAACGACACCTTCTTTACTTACCATTTCTTTCACTTTCACTCACTTTTCTTTTTTTACTTCTTCTCAACTTTGTTCTCTTTCAATTCTTTTTCTCTAGACTAGGCTTCTCTGTCTCAAAATCCACACACTTAGCCACTTCATGTAACACCCTCGCTAAAATTCTAGGCTCTCCCATCTTCCTTTCTTTTGCACACAATTTGTATCCCCTGATGACCTCCACCCAGCATTGACTTTGTCCTTTGCTGCCCAGCTTTAGAACTTCCGTGTCCCTAGGCAATTTTGCTTTTGTAGGTTCTTTTCTTCATTCAAAAATACTCAAAGATATTTTATGACTGTTTTGGTGTAAAGATGGATATTATCTTTTACCATAAAAGTTTATTTCCCCCCTCTGGCCTTAAATTAAAACATTTTCCTCAACTCCTAGAAGTATTACAGGCAATGGGTCCTGTACCTACTCTGCTTGATGAATACAAGTTGCCTGGGGTTGAGCCACAAAAAGATATAGCAGATTCAATCAGTTTTGGTTCACATTATTTTTCTGAAGTTTCTAAAATCTATTAAACATAACAAATGTTAGAAAGTGTAACTAATGCTGAGTTTATAGTTTAAAATAATGCGATCTCTATCAAAATCTTGGGACAATTATAACATTCTTTGGTTTCTTGGTTGTAAATATCAAATTGTTCCTAAATATAAATTTTCTATTATTTCAAATTCAATTACAGGAATATTTAATAAAGTACAATGCACAAAGTACTTTCTAGGTGCCGAACATAGAAAGTTGAGTAAAGCACTGTTCTAGCAGAAAGACAGGAAGGATACCAATGACTATGAAACTGGACTAAATGTACATTCCAAAAGGTAAAAAGACCTGAGGATCCATGGTTGGGAGAAAACACATTCTTTTGGTAGTTTCCCTAAAGACTGGTGAATTATGTGGTATTTGTTGATTTCTGGTTTTAAAAAGTAATATTTATTGTCAAATGCATACATGTTTATAGCCCCCACACATGTACAGCCTGTCCCACCATTGATATCACTTACCAGAAAGGTTAGTTTTTCACCAAGGATGAGCCTTCATTGACACGTCATCGTCACCCAAAGTCCCTAGTTTATCTTAAGGCTCACTCTAGGTGTGGTACCTCCTGTGGGTCTGGACAAATGTGTAATGAAATATATTCATCATTATGATATCATGCAGACTATTTTCACTGCCCTAACAGTTTTCTGCACTCTGCTTGCTCCCCCCACACTCAGCTAAACCCAGCAACTAGGGATCTTACTGTACAGTTTGGCTGTGTGGTACATCTTTTTAACAACTCACCCTATTGAGTGTTTTTATTTTGCCTAATAGTCTTCAACTTGATTCTGAAGAGAAATATACATCTCTTAGTAATTTTGTCTTTTCATATATATATTATTTATTATTTGCTTGTCTCAACCTTTCAGAAAAATATGAAGTAATGGTCAATTCAATGAGAATCCCTACAATATTTCATTATGTTAAAAATTTTTCTTCTATTTATATATACAATTAGAAATAGATATTAACTTTTTGGCACCTATTTATAATAGAACATTATGTGAAAAAAAGCAGAGCACAGAATAGTATATAAATTAGTTATCTGTGTGATTTTTTGGTGATATTTCTATTTTAACTTAAAATTTTTATATAAGCAAGTATTATATTAAAATTGAAAACACATTACAAGCATTTCTTGGGTTATTAAATATTATTTAAGTGATTTCATCTTATATATTTATCATAATTTATTTAATTAATTGTCTATAATGGAATATTTAGGCTGTTTTTTCTAATATAAAGTTGCAATGAATATTCATACACCTAAAGATTTATGTACATTGATGATTCTTTCCTTAGACAGGTTCTCAGAATGATTTTACTAGGGGGAAAAGGTACAGATCATTTAAAGCTGACGAGACACAGACTTCCGTAAATTTTAATCCCTATTAGCAGTACATGAAGATACCTGCTTGTCTTCACATTTGTCAACATGGGAGTTTTGGGAAAAATCATTTCTTTAGTTTTTTGGGAATCTAATAAATGAAAGTAGTTTCTCACTGTTGTTTTCATTTTTTCAGGTAGGTCATTCTTTCATACTTAAAATATTTTTTTCAAAATTATCTATTTATACTCTTGGCTTTTCCCTTTGCTTTTATTATTCATAAGTTTTTGCTTCCAATCCCTCAGAAAAAAGTCATCCCCTATTTTCTCCTCATTCTTTTATGTTTTTGCTTTTTAAATTCAGTTTTTTAATTGAGGGTGTAGAATTTTGATACGTGAATAAGATGAAAAACTAAAGGAATTTTTCTGCCAAACAGAGAGCAGAAATAAAAGGCAACATGTGTGAAGATGTCCATTATTTTGGGGAAGAAATAGCCTAAATTGTATATTTAGATAACATCTGACATTGAGGAAGGAGGGATAAATAGAAAAAAAAGAGATCCATAGACATTTAGCACAAGGGAAAGTCTTTCTAGTGAGATTTGATTTATATATGCACCTATGTATCTGTTATATCCACTCGGATGTCACACATTTTACTTATACTAACACTCACACTTATATCCAGACTTACACTCATCCTCATCCTCAACATAATCAAAACTGAAAACCTGTGATCATCTCCCCAAGCCTGTGTTTCCTGTATCAATAGCAGTGCTCCTCAAAGACTGCCTCATCCAGAGTCCCGGTGCTGTCCTGACCCTCACCTTAATGTCCAGCCCACATTACAGCATCCTGTTGACCCCACTTCCTCAACTGCACCTGAACCTGCCTAGTTCTGTCCATGGCGCCACCACCTCCGTTGAGGACCCTTACCTTAACGCAGCTTGCTTTCTTCTTTTGCCCAGATTTAGGCAACACTTTCTTTTTTTTTCTTTTTTCTTTTTTTTAATCATTGTTTAAGTACAGTTTTCTCCCTTTTACTCCCATTCCAGCCCACCCACCCATCCCTCCCCACTTCTCTCCCATTACCACCCTCCCCCTAGTTTTTGTCCATGTGTCCTTTAAATTTGTTCCTGTAAACCCTACCCATTCTCCCCTGAAATTCCCTCTCATCTCCCCTCTGGTCACTGTCAGTCTGTCCTTTATTTCAGTGTCTTTGGTTATATTTTGCTTGTTTCTTTGTTTTGTTGTTTAGGTTCCTGTTAAAGGTGAGATCATATGGTATTTGTCTTTCACTGCCTGGCTTGTTTCGCTCAGCATAATGCTTTCCAGCTCCATCCAAGCTGGACAACACTTTCTTACCGTGTCTCCCTACCTGTGATATTGTTCTTTTCCAAGTCATACTCATACTTCTCAGAGCAGCTGTGGTGAATTCCTAAAATGGAAAACTTACCAAGTTTTAAAATTCTCTAGTTGTTACCAACTTCCCTTAGGATAAAAATTCCTGACATCTTTTATTGTCATCCAGTCCAAGATGACATCTTAGATGTCATTTAAGATGACTCCAGTCAAAGTCCCATCTCCTTAGTTAATCTTCCTCTTAGTATTGACTCTATTTTGCCTAATATTATTGATTTGTTCCTCTTTAAAAAATATAATTTCTGGCTCTCTTTATTAAGATGTAAAGTTCCTGAGAGTCGGGACTAGTTTTCCTGTTCATAGCTACAGTGGTGTACTCCAGCATGAGGAAAGGTGTGGGTGCAAAGTAAGTGGATCCATGTGAGAATTTGTTAAATGCTTTGAAAACACTTAACAGTGCAAGCTACTTACAACTATTATTATTTCTTTTATATTTCTGCTTTATCTAACTCCAGGATCTTAACTCTTTTAACTGAGCTGTTATTGATTTGTTAGAACTTGGGTTTGAGGTTGTAACACTGGAAAGAGAATCTTTTCCTGATTCTCTTTTCCTCAGTCAGTGGGTTTCCATAGCAATAGCTGTCACAGCATTGACCATCCTATTTTATCTTCATTTTTTCTTGATTCCTGTGGTAGACAATAAGCTACATGAGGAGAGGATGCATTTCTCATTTCTTATTGTATCCTCAGGGCTTGACAATGTGTTTGCCTTGTCATAGATGCTCAATGCAACTGATTGAAAAAATAAATTATAATATATAACATTTATTATATTATCATTTATAATGTCTACATATTATATTATAATATCATATTAAATTAACTATATTTATATTTAGTACACCACAAAAATGTTCATTATGAATAACTGAAACAAAAAAGTTAACTTGTACAGAATTTTCAAAAGGAAATTTAAAGATAAAAATAGTTATAAATAATATTTCTAGTGCAAGTTGTTAAAATAATATAAAAGGATAGACTTCAATTATCAGGAATATTCCATGATAATATTGGCTGGCTAAGTTGTTACATAATAACATGGTTACTTTTGTAATGAATGTTGTACTGGCTCATTTCTCCATTGTCCCTGAAAAGCAAGGAAACCAAACAAGAATTTTTGTAGGGAAAAATGCTTTATCCAGGAAGTGGTTGGCTATTGGATAGATACCTTCTTGCTGCTGAAATTATATTGAAACCTGTTTCAGGAATTTTGAGATTTAGTTACTTCTGTGATTTTGCTGCATCATTTTTCTAGGTCAAGATCTCCATTTTGGCAATTCATGGCCCACCTGGTTGGTGAAATTTGGTTATTTTTAGCCAATGAACTGGATCGCATTTACATTCTTCAGTTTTCAAAAAAAATTCTGCTTTGTGAGGTTCAAGCAAACCTTTCTTTGGGAGGCAGGCAAACTGAATGTCCACTTCGCTGTTGAGGTGGCCTTCGTGGTAGCATGAATTTATGTATGCAGATCTACGTGATTTTAAAATCAATGACAATATGGATAAATGACATCTAACAAAAACCAGTAAGGCACCCTGGCTGGTGTAGCTCAGTGGATTGAGCACGGGCTGCGAACCAAAGTATTGCAGGTTCAATTCCCAGCCAGGGCACATGTCTGGGTTGCAGGCTATGGACCCCAGCAATCGCACATTGATGTTTCTCTCTCTCTCTCCCCCCTCCCTCCCCTCTCTAAAAATAAATAAATAAATCTTAAAAAAACCAATAAAGCCATCCCACAAAACTACAACCAGTGATTTGTAAGGTTTTTGCGATATATTAACCCCTCCCCAAACATCCTTATGTATTATGCCCATGTAATCTTTGCCTATTTGGAGATATCTTTTGTCAACCATTGACATAGGCTGGAAATCTTAGCTTACCTCTAGTTTTATTGCTCAGAATAATTAATGTGTCTTCTATTTCAACAAAGAGGAACACTTTCTCCCAGGAGATATTTATTTATTGCCAATTTATTTATCGAGAAACAAAAATGCTGTTTGTGACTCTGCATTTGACTCAAGAAGATATATCAGGGCAGAAGATAGATAAATAGATTGATAACATCTTTTAAAATAATAATTGCCATCATCAGAGTTAACATATTTTGACAAGTTAGTATATTAAAAGCCTTAAAAAAAACAGCTGTTTAGCTGTAGGGAATTTCACTCTGAGACTGAATCCAAAAATACATGTTGGTATTTATTCAGTAATCAATCATAGAAAGAAAAGACCTCGAATTTTAGTTGGAAGTTTTTATTTTTATCCTTTTCCTTACTCCTGGTCTTTAAACCTGCTCTGAGGAGAGCTATACATGCCAGGCTGGTGCTCATCAAAAGCCAGCAATCACAGCTAAATCAGCATGCAAAATGCCACTCAACCTTGGGCCTTTATTAAAATTTGCTGGGACTCAATTTGAGATAGTGATCATTCTTATTAAAAAGCAAAATGTAAGATAGTTTTTTTATATAAATCTCTGGATGGAATGGAATTGTTAATCAGCATAGGCTGATGTGATTTCTCTGTTGCAAATCCTGCCGAGGGCTCAGAAGTGGCACATTACCATAATTCGTAGGCTAGAGCTGGCAGCTTGAAAAAGACCTGCAAGAATCTTTAAAATGCTTAAGCAAAGCTGCAAGTCACAGCAAAACAACACAGTAAGAGCTGCTACCCGGCGTTTCTCCTGTTATATAATGAAGTTTGGGCCTTCTCCTCATCCCTGACTTTTCTGGATGCCTCCCTTGTTTATGTTGCTGGGCGTTGCTTATAAACAACCTCTCAACGTAGCATTTCTGTGCTGTAAAATCCATCCATTTACCATGCGCTGGGTCGCCGTGGAGGTTGATTGAAAGAGCTTGCGTATTTCTTTTAGTACAGAAAGTGGAGCCAATCAATTAACCACATGCACTTAATGCATTGTTTGTCTCCCCTACCGTATCCTTTCTCCTGTCTGACATGCCTTCTGCAGTTTTTGTACTTGAAAAAATATAGCAGCTTCCAAAAGATAGAGAACCCTTATTGGAAGCACAAATGGCCTGTCCAAAGAATGCTATTTTTCACCTCAAGAAAATATTGTTTGATTGGGGACCCAAACCTTAGACTGAGTGAAGTCAGAAACTTACCACATTTTTCCCCATTGGGAGGGTGACAGCCTCTTATGGCATACATTTCCCCCTACCCCAACTTGAGAAGTCAGCATAAACTTCAATGAGTGTGATTGAATGATTGCATGCTCCGTGGGAGGACTGACCAGCAAAGGCCCTTGACTTAGTGTGAACTCTTGGCAACCTGGCCAAGAATCTGTAAGAATTTATAAGAATTTTGTATGTGTTTGTGTCCACATGCAAAACAATACACACATCTTTTTCACAAAAAGCCCAAATGACTTGGTCAGCCAAACTGCTGTCTAATGTTATGTCTGCTCAGAAGACTGAGTGTCTGAGGAAAGAACCACTCAGCATTCTGACACATGGGGGAGCCACATGGGATGAGGGAGTATCTTCCTCTCCATCTTTTGGGTTATAGCTTTGAGTTTAGAGGTGTTTCATTGATTGTTAAATTATTAAAAAGCAGAAGGCTCAAAGTTTTTATTGGGAATCAATGCCAGAGGCAATGATAGAGTCAAGCCAATTAATTCTCAAGAGGGCAAAGGATAGAACTTCTGGACTCCTATGAGGGCCCTGGGTGGGCTGTAACTAGAGACTTAGTATTTTTTAGAGTGTATTTCGATGCAAGTCTATCAGTGGATGAGCACATGGATTTTAATGAATGAATAAGATTCTCTTTTTTTATGATGGCTGAGTCCTGTTACCCTGATCGGATCCCTCAGGTGTACTCAGTGCTCATGAGCCTTTGATGAAGTAGGGTGATGTCTAAAGTTAGCAAATCTGAATTAGTTCAAGTTTGAACAGACATCAGTTAAATGTGTTGGAAATTTATCAACTAGTGGTCGAGAAATCTTGTGGGAAGATTTTAACAGTTACATTAAAAACGAGAACAAAATTAGACAACACCCAGAAAGGAGATGGGAGCCAGATTCAAGCAGCTTCCTACCTGATGTTCCTTTTGACGTCTGAATCCCTCATTAAAGCCAGAGAGCTGGAGATGGTTTTCTGGTTAAACGTGGCAATCAGATTAAGCAGATTAGATGATTCACATATTTTTAAAGCCTCCAAGCACATTATGAGGACATTGTTTTAGAGCAGGGTCACTGGGGGCTTTGAGCATACAGTGTCTGCAACACACCACCCCTCCCCCCACCTCTCTGTCTCATTTCCTCCTTAAAAACCCAACTTGATTGCTTAGCTTCAGCGTGCACAGCTGGACTTCACATCCCCATTTGCAGGGGATGCTTCTTCTGAAATGCTGGTAGTATTTGTCAGCCTGGAAGTGTCTTGAGGCTGCTTCTGGGAGATACAAGGAGGAAACTGATAAGGAGAGCATCAGAAGGGCAGTTAATTGCCTCCAGTCTCTCGGTGCCGGGAATATTTAAAATCTATGGGATTAAAGGCAGATTAAAAACTGTGGAAGCAGGGGCCCAATAGCGCTGAAAGATCGCAATCAGCAAGGGTAATGGCAGAGAAAAAATGAATGTGGCAAATAAAATGACAGATAGGAAATTCAGATCCGCTTCTAATGCTCCAAGTTCCATCTTGTAAGCACAATTCATCTACGTGTAAATCATTTTTTTGGCTTCAAGCTTATCAGCCAATCGGTGAATTAAAAATGCTCTTTCCTTGGAGGATTAAAGAGGTTGATTGAAGTCAGTGTGAAAACTGGCTAATAAGTCTGGAAATGTCAGGAGGGGGCTTCAGAGGAACTCGGTGTCGTTTTTTCCCTCTCTCAGTGCTATGAAACAGGGAAGTTTGCAAGGCTGTGACATTTGCTTATTTGAGAAATGCTTTTGCATTTTTTTGTGGGTGACAAGAGTGGCAGGGTAGCGTGTTTGGATTTACAGGATGAAGGGGATCTTGATATTTAAGACAGAGTAGGGAAATATGAAGGAAAACAACAGCCACTCACAGAAATGAGTTCGTCAAGTCAGCACTGAGTGTAACACTGTGGCGGGAGTGTTTGACTTTGGGACCTTCTGTTTAATTGGAATAGTGATAGTTCTTGGGCTTCTGGATTGAATATACTGTACTTTAAAATACTAGGGGGGAAATACTCCGGTACAGTGTTTCTCAAAGCAGCTGAAATAAGCATTTCCTGTAGTTTGTTTCATAAGGCAACTTTTATTTTCAAATATGTAACCGTCTCCTATTTGATTCAAATTCTTCTTAGAGGGTGTGTTGGTAAGAAGGTCCCCTCACCCCCATGCCTCGTTGATTCTGGGCCTCTGCAAGGTTTCTGCAGAGGGGACTGTTTGCTCAGGAGGCTGGAGCACACTCAGTGCAGGTGTTCCCTTTTCATTCCAAATGCCCAGTTGAACATGGGAACTCCCAGAACAAGCACCCAACTGAGACAAGCTGTAGGAAAACGTCCTTGTGAGACGTTTTTACTTTTGCTTGCAAGAAAAACTCTTTACTTCTACTTATTTTTTTTATCCCCAACTACCACAAAGGCAAGGTGCTTACTCTGTTCTACCCTCATGTTGAGTGTGTTTTCCGTCCAGCCTAGAATCACCTGACAGCATTGTGAGGTAGGTTTCTAACTCCTGGATAGAATCATCTGTGAAGGAGCAGTGATGTAGGGAGGTTAGCCACATGGTTGAAGTGCCCCAGGAAGCAAACGGAGATGTCAGGACTCTAACCGGGGCCTAGGTGATGCCTCACCTTTCCTTTTGCCATGCTGCAGTCTTGAGTCCTTTTGCATTTTGAGGAATAGGTAGCAGACACACACACACACAGAGCCTAATATCAAGAGGTAGTCTTAAAATAGAAGATTGTCTGATATTAATCTCAAGTAGTGACAGATATGTTGCCTGATTTGAAGAAGGTTGGGACAGTTACTTCAGCCGTGCTACCTTTGATTTTTAGTCATTGCCAATTTGCTTCATGGTGTTAAAATTTTCCCATCAACTCAGCACTATTTTAAAAATGTCAGTCTCTCTTGGTAAATTAACAATTCTGTTCTGAAGACTTTAGCATGTACACATTCATTGGGTTGTGGCGGGATGCTGGAAGGAGTGTCAAAGGGAAGATAGCTCAATACGGCAACCACCCTGCCATGGCCACCAAAAGCCTGGCAAGGACTGGCTCAGTCAGGTACAGTCATGATTCGAGTTACTTAGTGTCTTTATTTTGACTAGTCTTACTTCCCTTTCTCATCAAATGAGGTTACCCATATTTCTTTTTTCTGTTTTCACTCTTTCATGTCCACCGAAGTTCTAAGAGTAGGAAGAAGAGCCCATTTGATACTTTGATTTGGAATGTGCTCATTTAATTAACTTGGTAAAAGCGGGTAGCAGATGGAGTTTATCTTTGCTCTTCCACGTTTGGCCTGGATGGATGTAGGGAATTTTACAGGTACTGTGTTTCTTTTCTTCGGGGCCACGCTCTGCTAATCTGATAAAGTAATCTGTGATCATGGAATCTTGTGCAGACCCTCTAGGATAAGAGCATATTTGCATATTGAAGGGGCTTTCCAGAGACTTCCATTGTCTACATGCTTGGGAAGCTGGAGAGAAAGACATTTGTGGCAGAGTTTTGGATTTTTTTTGTCTCTGAAATGGATCAATTCAGCTACAGCTCTCAAAAGATTGGTCCTTATGTGCACACATACAGTATTAACACATACTGTGACTTCCTCTAAGGTAGTCACTCTTCAACGGCATTTGCATTGGTAAATTTCATTTTAATAGAAGAAGTCAAGAAATGTTCCCCCTATATGTATTCGCTGTACCTTAGAGTAGAGAATTTATGCTTAGGAATCTTCACCGAGGGTTAGCAGTGGAAAAAAGACACAGTGGACATCACAAGGGAGTAAAGGCTGTGACAACGAACAAAACAAGAAACACTAGATTTTCTTAAAGAATCGGAGCCTAGGAAACAAATACTCTTGACTCATCTTCCTTTCCAATGGTTGTGAAAGATTCATAATGGCCATTTCTGTTTGGCCATTTATAAATATGAGTTACTCCTTGCTCAGACAAATGGGGTATATTTCTCTCCAATGATGAATTTAGCCATTTTCCACCACAGATAAGACTGGCATGACTAAGGACAAGGAGAAATTCAAGCAGGACTCCAGTTTGCTTCACTCTCATTCAACTGTACTTTTTAAGGTCAGCTCTCTGAAAGCTCTTGGACCTTAAAGTAAACAAGATCACAGAAAGTCTTAGGAAATTGTTCTCTAGCAACTACCACTTTGCTTTACATTTACTTTTAATTATAACCTTAGTAGAAGGGCAGGAATTGTGAGCTTAGAATTCTTTTGCATTTGCCTCACAAAAATCTTAGGGTTTTAGGAATTTTCCATTATTTATTTATTTATTTATTTATTTATTTATTTATTTATTTATTCTACATTCTGGTAATGTAGCTTTTGTCATACCCCCAGGGATCAAATTAACATTTATCTCTTTGAGTGCTAGAGGAAAAGAAGCCTCAATGTGGAAATCACGCTCAAAGAACAAACTTGGCCAAAAACATTTTTATTTTGGGGACAGTTACTATATTCAGCAATTGCAAGGGACAACACGCTTGTTTCAGTGAATATATATCTGAAAGCAAAGAAAAAAGGGATGGAATAGGACCTGCCAGGACACCCTCCTAAATATGAACCCCTCCTCCAAATTCACACTGTTGGAGGTGCCAGATGTTACACAGAGAGATACCTGTTGATCTGCTGCACAGGTTAAAATAAGTCATAGGTCAACCACTGCATGGATTTCTCATCATCATTAACTCTCAAAGAGATTGTTTTCTCTCATCCAAATCAAAGTGCCTATCACCATCCCTTCTCTCATTCACTGAGCCTCATAGATGGAGAATTTTAGATGCTGAGAAATTTTCCATGTGCCCCTCCTTCTCTCTGCCAGTTGCCTGCTCAATCAGATGCCCTGTGGTCCCAGGACAGGCTCTGACAATGGGAATTAAGCAGCTGGTTGCTCCATCTAAGTACACTGCAGGCTGTGTACCACCTGTCTGCCCTTTTTGCTTGCAAAATGGAAATCTCTCTAAGCTCTAGCATCTTTGACATTCTTATAAAAAAAACAGTTTTAGTGATAAGATGAACCAAGCAGAATGGCAGTATGGGATATGTGGCAGGGACATAGTTTTGACTTCATATTTTAAAACTTTGCATTCAGCATACATATCTACGTAAAGTTGTTCCTTCCCCGCTAAAAGGCAAGATTAATATCCATTAAATTGCTTCCCAAGTCCATAGTCCTGAATTTTGGTTCTTAATACACAAAACTGTGCTCCATCATGGAAAATCAATTCATCTTCCAATTCCATTTCTCTCTCTCTCATTCTCTCTCTTTCTTTTATTGATCAATGAGTTTTTATTTTCACAAATGTCTCAAAGGTCCTTGCATATCATGAAAGTTTAAATATATTATTAATATTTGGATTTTTTTAAACCAGAGTCACAGAATTTTCTTCTCTGAATATTTAAAAGTAGAATAGGGTAAAGGATTATCACTTGAGAATTATTTTGATCCAATCCTTTCTAGAGGCAGTAGAATTAATTTGACCTTTAAATATCTGCTTTAGACCTATGATTCTCTAAAAATGTAATCTGAATTAGGTAGGAAGGAGCAAAATTTCTGCTAAAATGGGACATAACACATACAGTAGGTACTTAATTAAGAGACAAAATAATCTTAATTTTAAAAATTGTAACCAGATCAAAATTAGAGATAGTTTCTTTTTCCCTTCTCATATGTTCTTCTGCATTTAGGGTCCAGTAATGAATATATTACAAGGTTGGATTACAGAATATGGATTATTTCCTAATTCTAATCTATTGTGTGATCCTAGGAGATATTTTAGTCTGTCTCATTTTTTTATCTATAAAATGATAGAAAGGTTATTACTTTTCACCCTTTAAGGCAATGTAATATGGCAAAAAGAACTTGACTTTTAAAGCCTGAATTGGGGGGTTATTTTTCACTTGCATATTTGCTTAATATTTGGCAAATTCCTTAAAACCTCAGAATTTTATTTTACTCACGTGTAAAATGAAATAATCATATTTTGATCTTTGTTTTATTATGGGGAGTTAATGAGACCATATCTGTCATACAGTATATGCTCAGCAAATGTCAGTTTCTTTCATCTATTCTTGTTGCTCTTGGGTTGTAGCAACTCACAAGGGTTTATGATGTTACAATGATAATATTAACACTTCTTTGGCACTTACTAGGTGTTAGGTCATCTGCTCAGCATTTGATGTATCTTATTAGCTCATTCAATTCTCACAAAGACCCCATGAAATAGATGGTATTAATGTCTCAGTTTTGCAGACAGAGGAACCAAGTACAGAGAAGTTAAATGAGGTCATAAAGCTAGGAAGTCAAGAAGTTATAGACTTGAACTCAGGCTTCTGGTTTCTGAGTCCCCGCTTTTAGTTACTATGCTCTGTGACACCATTAGCAAGCCTGGCCTGTCTGAACATGGGCCTGGCTGATGATAGCTGGAAGGCCCTCTGAAAAATCTTGTCCAGTCCCACCCAAACTGTTTGGAACACACATAGGATTCTTGGTAAAATCTGTTTGGGAAGCACAATTAAATGAATTGATTTGTTGTGAAGCTCTATCTGAATGTCTTAAATAGGCATTTGGTATACTAATGCATATCGCAAATCTCCAAGAAAGAGTGTGTGTGTGTGTGTGTGAAATACAACAATACTCAAAAATTAGTTGACCACATAAATCTTTTGAAGGGAAAACTTAATGACATCTCTGAGCTCCACAGTTGAATATGTGGGAGTAAAATGCAACTGCCTCCTCTTATGGAGTGGGAAATTGATGTTCAGAGACAGGATGGAACTTGTTCAAGTGGCAGAAGGTTGGTGGTAGAATTGAGATAAGAATTGGGACTTCTGCCTCCAAACCTTGCTTTTTTGCCCATGCTAACACCAGGTAATAATGTCCTAGAGAAAGAATCACAGTGCTCTTTTCTAGTGATCCTGCCTAATTCATTTAGTACACTGAATAGAACTCATATGTGGCATTATGTTGCAATATTTTAGTTTGTTAATGAGGAGACAATGTTACTTTTAAGTGCATAATTAATATAGTCCACATGGTATTATTTTCCTGTTTTTCATGCTTCTGGGGCGCTGTGTAGAGTTCTTAAAAGCCAGACATCAGCCTTGGCGCTGGATCTTGCTTGGTTATCCTGTTTTCAAGTGCTTGAAGATCGCATCTCTGAACTACTCTTCATAGAAGTGGGTCACACAAATATAACAGCTTTGAAACACAAGTCTAAAGTCTTTGAAATATTTTTAGCCCTAGCAAAGGTTTGAACATTATATTTGAGTAGTCTAATGAATACAGGGTGTCACATAACAATGAGAGGTGAATTCTGGGTAAGAAGTGTATTGATAAACATAGGTGGGTCACATCTGAATGATATGGATGGAATTATGGTAGCATTCATAATTCTTTAAGTCCACATTTCTGAGTGCCAAGAAACAATGGGACTTGATTTGAGTCAGTGGCCTGTTTGTCATTAAGGAAAAATATGTTTCAAGGGAAGATATATTGAACTAATTTTTCAGTGTACCCTAATGCTTTGTAATGATAATGAGTTTCAGCTGAGTCACACTTTAAATCTGCTGAGGAATCATTAGTGGCCAGGTGAAATTATGGTGACAAGAAACTCGAAGTTTACATGTTGGAGAATCCTGTGTTGTCATTCTAATTTTGAGAGGGTGGGGTCAATGCATTAAAAATTGTCAACCAGTCAATCAATTAAACCTATGAAAATAGGACACATGAATGATCGTGATTTCTGGAGGAGAGAACCTGAATGGGCGATGAGGTTAATCCCCTGTCCCCATTCTTCTTCTGTAATCACAGTGGGTTTACAGATGTTTCCCTGCAGCTCCAGTGGGTGACTGGTTCTGCAACTGCCTGCAAGCAATGGCTGTGAGCAGCCTGCTCACAATGATATATTTGATATGCAAATGAAAGGCATAAAACGAAGCAGACTGATAAGACTCAAGACCAACTTCGAGTGAGGGTCACAGTGGGGGATGAACAATGATCGAATTCATGAATTAGACTCTGTTTTCCTTGCCTTTGCCAAAACTAAATATTTATTAATTAAACCCAGAAAGGCTGGTGTGTATTGATGAGCAAATTAGCACATCAAAACCTTGGATAAGAGTTCATGAGAATCTAGGGCTGAAGGAGGAACTGGGAAAAGAAACAGACACTGGCATTCACAGTTCATTTTGGTATTAATCAGGTAATAGCCAAGTGATTTTCTAAATCCAGGGTAAAGACTTTATGTAACAAAATTGCCACTAATCAGTTTAAAATAATTTTTAGCTTTATCCTTTTATTTGCAGAACTGATAACAGGAAATCTATAGAAAATGGCAATGGGAAATTAGTAGTAATTGCCAACAGATTGTAACTACTCCAACTTACTGACTCTCACAAGAATATGTACAAATGCCAACAATTTATACAAGTGTGGTTAAATTGGTGAAACTGCTTTCTATGGAGTTTCCCTTACTTTTATCTCTGAGGGATTATCTTCACTATCTGATTCTGGATTTTCAGAGTTTGTTCTCCTGTTTCTCCCAATCTTCCAACTTTTAGTAAGGAGTTTCATAGCTATATTTTTCCCAAGCCAGCTCCCTGGTATGTACACATTTGGGTGATAAAGGATTTAAGCAGGATTTACATTTTCATAGGGGACTGCACAATCCTCTCGAAGTCCTCACCCTTGGCAGCCGTCACCTCATTGCTTCTGCTGCTGGCAGCCCCCTGGCTTCTCTCCACAGTCGCTGTATTTTAAATTATTTACTATTTCTTGCTGCTTATTTACAGCCCATCATTCTGTTTGCATTCTTGATCACAAACGTTAACACTTAACAGTCAGGCAACCTCGCTTTTTTTTTGCTTTGATTTCTTTATCAGTAAAATGAGCATCGAATTTGTGAGTCTTGATATTGGCTCAACATTTAGAATCATCTGAGGAAATTCTGACTTGATTGTTTTGGGGTGGGACCCAGGCACTGGTATTTTTTAAAAAGCTCCTAGAGGATTTTAATATACAGCTAGGGTCAAGTGCCACTGAATTTCTAAAGCCTTGCTACTTGATGTGTAGCAAATGATTCTCCATCTCAAACCACACTTCTATACATTTATATATTTATGTAATGTTTAAAACACTGCCTGAATTACCAATAACATTATGCATTCATTTCTTGGTAACAAATTCTAAATAATGCTCAATCCCAGATATTTTCTTTATATAATTATTTGATCAAGTAACCATTATTTCCAAAAATACCACCTTTTGTGAAATTGTAAGATAAAATTATAGTTAATTCAACTCTTTTTCCAGGGTGCTTAGAAATTCTTACTCTCCTTTTGTTTATTCATCTGTGCTACATAAACCTAGAAAAAAAGCGAAAAAGGATTTGAGTGATTAAGGCCAATAAAGAAATAGTAAAACAGACAGAAATTTGTATTCTTATAAGTCCTTAGGGAAAAAACAATATTTGAACATTACAGCTCTCCAGTGTGTGGAGATATAAAAAGTGTACACTTATATGTAGGGCTTTATTGTGGTCCTGGAAACCGAGGAGAAAAACACAAAGCTTTGTGCACATTCTGTAGCTGCTGGACAGAGTGGGGGGACAAGACTGAGGTATTTTATAAATGTGCTTTTATATCCTCTTTCCTGTACCAACTAGGACCCTCAATAACCAAAAAGAAAGAATATAAATGAAGATTGAAAACTTGGTTTCTCTTATTATTTTTTTAAACCCTCACCTGAGGATATGTTTATGGATTTTAGAGAGAGAAGAAGGAGAAGAGAGAGAAACATCGATGTGAGAGAGAAACACTGATTGGTTATTTTTTTTCCTGCACATGCCCTGATTGGGGATGGAAATTGATCACCTTGGATTGAGTGCTGGCCAGGGATGGCTTAGTGTGACTGAAAGGCAATATTTTCACTTTCTGATAACTCATTGGCTAGATATTATAAATAGAGGGAAGAAAGTGAGGGTTATGGCTCAAATAAACATCTCAGCCTTGCCAATCTTAATGAAATTTTACATGGGGTCTGGGACTAGCACTCAAATGAACATTCCTCATTAGGGAGCCGTGGTCATCACTAAGAGAGAGGCTTCCAAAAATCAAACCAAGAAGCTTTATAATTTGGGCCTGTGATAGGCAGAAAAAAATAACATTTCATCCCCAAAAGAATATATTCTCTTCCTAATTCCTGGAACATGTGAATATAACCAAAGAATGACTATCACATTATATTGCAAAAGATGTTGATTAGGTTAAGGATATTGGGAGGAGGAGCTTATACTGGATTACCCAGGCAGACCCTATGTGCAATCCTTTTTGAGCAACATAGGGGGAAGATGAGATAGAGACCTACACAGAGAAGAAAGCAATGTAGAGATGAAGACAGAGATTGCAGTGATGTGGACACAGGCCAGTGAATACCTGTAGACACCAGAAGCTGGAAGAGGCAAAGAATCAATTCTCTCTTAGTCCTACAAGCAGCAGGATTTCCTGCTTCTGTCCTCTAGAGCTATGAGAGAATAAATTTCTGGTATTTTTTTTTTTTACCAATTACTTTCCAATAACAAAAGACCAGCCAATGGTCTTAACACAGATCTTAATAACATTATCTCTATTGGGTGGATACTAAGGTTGAGGCTCAATTAGATTAAGCAACTTTGGGTCTAGTTATAAGACTAAAGAGAGTCACAATTCAAGCAAATGTTCCAGAAAAGTGGGATAAAAGCACCACTTACTGAGATGGAGGATTCATTTTTCATCATTCTTTTAGTGTTCATAAGATAATGTATTCTGAGTCTTACAGGTCAGTCATCAACTGCCCAGGTATATTAACTAGTCCCCTGGTTTATTAGTTTTCTAGCTTCTATAACAGAGTACCACACTCTGGGTGGCTTAAACAATGGAAATGTATCCATTCTCTCAAAATTTTGAAGGCTGCAAGTCCAAAATCAAGGTGTCAGCAGGGTTGGCTTCTTCTGAGGATTGAAAAGGAAAGATTTCTTTCAGGTCGTTCTTGGCTTATAGATGGCTGTCTTCTCCCTGTGTCTCTCCACATTGACTTGCTTCCAAGCTTGTCTGCCCCTGTGTCAACATTTCCCCTTTTATAAGGACACCAGTCTTTTGGACTAGTGCATTACGACTCACCATAATGTCCTCACTTTAACTTGATTACATCTATAAAGCCCCTATTTCCAAACAAGATCACATTCAGAGGTAACAGGAGTTAGGGCTTTAAGATACCTTTTTTTTTCTTCTGAAAATGGAGGGATACAGTCTAATTATAATACCTGGTGACTGGAGAAGACTTAGAGGAACAGTCCCTGCTGATTTCTGTGATACAGTGTCTATTAGTCTCCCTATTGCTTGGCCCTCAGTGGAGCTAGAGATGGCCATTGAGTCCACACTCATGACCCGGTAGACAGCTCAGACAGCTTACCCTCAAATGACACATTAATTGCCCTGTGGCAGTCTTAGATATTGTTTCTTTGATGATCTAAATAATTTTGAAGAAGCAGTGAAGACTGATGTTTTCGGGAGGGTCTGCTGGATATTGGCAAAGCAATATATATTCATACTTTGGGGAAGGGTGTTGGGTATCAAGCTAGAAAATCTGCCTGGTCTAGGCTTCATAGTCAATAAGAGTGAGGGGAAGACTGGCTAGAGCTATAGGGAAAGGAGTCCATTTCAATTTTATGAAAACTCCCCTTTTCCCCCAGGACTAGAAGAAAGTAAGAATGTAGCATTCTCAGTTGTACCCTCCTGGTAATTCAAATGTTTATTGTTCATTATGCAATATTTTTCTATACAGTGCCTTGAGGTCTTTAGAGGATTTCCAGTCTAAAGACTGACTGAATAATAATTGATTTAAAAAAATGCAAAGCTAGTCTGGAATGGAAAAGGCATTGAAGCTAGAATGTGGCCAAGAAAAAACACAGGTTGGGAAAGAAGGCCTCATGGAGTGATGGAGTATGTGGTTACTTACTGCAACTTGAGGGCTTCAGTGATAAACAATATCACTCACTTTCATGGACCATGTTAGAATTCCCTAGTGTTAAAATGCCCCATTAGAGATTCTTTTGGGTTAGATTTGGCATAGTGAAAACTCCATAAGCAGTAAAGAGTCAGACAGACTTGTGTTGGAATCCCGAAACTGGCATTTATTAGCTATGTGATCTTAGGGAATTTATTTAACCTCTAAAAAGGAACATTTTGGCTAACATAAAAAGGATGTTGTGAGGATTAGATGAAACAATCTCTGTGAAAACACCTTGAATAGTGTCTATCACACAGCAGGATATTTGTGTATCTGTATATCTTCTCCACTCCCCACCAAGAGGTGGTGAGTAGATTCCAGAATGCTTTAAACTACAAACCTTCTAGAAGGAATGATATCTAAAGACACAAATATATTAGTCTTTGTCTCAAATAATCCTGAATTGTTAAGTTGTTTTCCTTCTGAGTGGAAAGGGCTGGAACAATATGAAAATATCAGAGGGTGAAGTCAGGGCAGGGATGAAAAGTGGGGAGGAGAATCCTTTCGGTATTAGAAAGTAGGACTTATCTAGGTAACAAGACAAGGAAAGGAACTTGGGATCCAGAGAAGAGCTACTTTTATGTGTATTTTTGGAGGGAACAGAATGGTGTTACTGTTTAAAATCCTATATGTTATTTTTAAGCAAGTTGTTGCCTTAATTTTTTAAATAAAGAATAGACAAAAGTTGAAATTATGAATTTTACCAGAACTGATAATTTTAGTACATAAGAATTAAGATTATTCCCATTCAGCTTCAATAAAATCAAATTTGACTAAAAATAAAGTTATCTAATTTGTGACTGATTTAAATAAATGTTCAAAATGCCTAGTAGACACCTAGAAGTTTAAGGCCTAGAAGCATGAAGATTATGTGATAGTCTGTATAGATTGTTAAAACACAAATATGATATATATACTAAGTGGCTTAAACAACAAGCATTTATTTCTTACCTCCAGAACTGTGAGAAAAAAAATGGAAGTCCAAGATAAAGTTGCTATCAGATTCTGTGTCTGTTATGGACCCATTTCCTGGTCTATAGATAGCTGTCTTCTTGTTGTGTCCATACATGGCAGGTGGTTGGGAGGGAGCTCTCCTAAACTCTTTTATAAGGGCATGAAGCACCTCCTAACCATCACACTCTGGGCTAGGATTTCAACATATGAAGTTTGGGGCAATATGAACATTCATTGCAAAACAGATAGCAAATTGGCAAATTGGATCACCTTGATCTTATCTAATTCATCCACAGTTGTGAAAGCTTAATCTCAGACTGCTCTATATCAATAATGTTAATGTATATACTAGCTTTTCTACTCTAAAGGCCATGCTAATTGTTTAAGTAACAAAAAAGTAAGCCTTAATCAAGGCTTTTGTGATGCAGAAATATAATTTTTGTGCCTGATTCTTTAACTTAGAACAGACATGTGTAAATATGTCCTTTGCAAAGTGTGAATCTTTTACATAAATAATCCATTTGTCTAGATTAGAGAAAATGTAAAATCTTACTCTGGGGCATCACCACAATCAGTATTTAATAATCAACAGAGACTGATGGTGTAGAGGTGACTAGTGAGTGATCATGTTCCACATTTCAGATCCTTGGGGAATGTCCACTTTCAGTTTGACCATCAACTCTGTTGGACAATGTGAGGTAGTGTGCTATACCAAGGGAAGCCTGAGCTGAGACGTGGCCTCAATTGGAGATGACCAGGCGCTAAGCCCGCTCAGCAGAGGATACAGTAATCAATGTGGCCCTCTATTCTGCAAGCGAAAGAAAACACACATTCTTCAGATGAGCAGGAAAATGAAGTTTCCTCCACTTTACAGACAGAGGAGGAAATGGGATTGAGGTCATGCTCTCTAATGACATCATGATGGTAACTCCTTTCCAAATCATCCTAGTGAGTTTATACTCAGCTTTCTTCATGCCTCAAGATGAAATATGACTAGGATACTTGATGTTGCATTTCTGAGGCACTAAGACGTCCAGTTGATTCTTTTTTGGCTGTAGGTGATTGGCTCCTAGACGTTACATCTCATCATCACATTTCATTTCAGGTATTTAAACAGGATGGGCTCCATTAAAAGTATTAATCACCTAAGGGGAATTTCCTAAAACCCTTCTAGATTCTTCAATTTCTGTGTTGGACAGGAATGGATTTATTTACCTAGGAATGCTAAATACAGCAGGTTAGTATTAAGCAACAGACATCAGAAGCAGGTTACGTTGAGATTACCAGCTATTTATTACCATAGGATAAATAATGAGAGAAACTTGAAGAAATGTCTCAGGGAAGAAAACGTCTTAGGGAAGATCTCTACATGTAGATATTGTAAGACTGCTCTACACAGCTCAGCTCCCAGTGTTCAAAATTTCTTTTTCAGGGCAGAGTTTTAGGCATAGATGTTCTTCTATTGACTTAGAATACCCAAATTTTCTGTTCTAGACTATTTCCTGTATGTGGGCCTAAGGATCATATCCTTTTTTTCCTCTCTTTCTACCCATATTTAAACATTGACACAAGAGTTAGGGGTAAGTGAATGCCACTATTTTAAATATAGTTTTTCCGAGGGATAATTTGCATTTTAGCAGGAAATCAAGTCTTAAGCCAAAGAAGTGAAATTTTAATGACATAATTTCAGGAATTAACAAATGAACTGGAAGGTAAATTTGGGCAGTTGGGGCAGCTGGCTAAAAATTATAGTGGTTCACAGTTGCAGTGACTATAGGGCCATTATTTTCTAGCTCAGGTTTTACTTTCCATGTTCAATCTCATTTTTCCTCTGAGAGAGTCTGAAAGTCCAGGAAATCTCAATTTAAAGAATCATAATCAAATGAATTTAATTACAAAGTTTTATAATAAAACTACACTCAAGAAACAAAGGTCCTCTGTCAGATTATATTTTCCAACTAGGGAGTCAGAAAATACAGTTATCAAGATTAATGTTTTTCTAATTATTTGCAAATTCATCTTTATGGTAGACTGAAGCTACTGACAGGTTGTATCATGAAGGCCTGGTGCCAATTTTTCTAAGAAGTTCACAAATTTTAGTTTGAAATCCATATACTTGTTAAATGGAGACATTTTTTCTAGTGGAAGTTAGGTATGTTCCAGTCCATGTTTTTCATTCAGGGTCTGTCAGGACCTATTTGCCAATGGAAACAGATACTTTTGGAAGCCTTTTGCAAATATTAGTGTCATGGTTCACTTTAAGTGCATTCTTTTCTTCTCTTTGCTTGCACCCTTTGTATTTGTGATGGACATACATGGTGGAAATGTAAAAAAAATAGGCAATAAAAGGGGAAAAAGCATTACAAGACTCATATTGTTCCTAAATTCAGCCATTTGTTTATTTATTTATTTTTAAATATTTAATTTATTTTTAGAGGGGAAGGGAGGGAGAAAAGGAGGGAGAGAAATATCATTGTTCGGTTGCTTCTCTCATGCCCTACACCAAGGCACCTGGCCTGCAACCCAGGCATGTGCCCTGGCTGGGAATTGAACCACTGACTCTTTGGTTCAAAGGCCAGTGCTCAATGCACTGAGGTATACCAACCGGGGCAGGTATTTTATTTTTAATCATCACCCAAGGATATGTTTACTGATTTTGAGAGTAAGAGACAGGGGGAGAGAGAGAGGTGTGAGAAACATCAACCAGTTGCCTCCCATACATGTCCTGACTATGGGTCAAACTTGCAACCTAGGTCTGTACTCTGACCAGGAATTGAACCCACAAGCTTTTGGCATATGGGATGACACTTCAACCAACAGAGCCACATGGCCAGAGCCAGCATTTTAATTGATCAGATATCTCAGTAGTGTACAAGTGTGACTTGTAATGATCATTGACTGAAGACCTACTATGTGTCTAGCCTTCAAGCCAAATCCTGAGGACAAAGAAACAAAACAAAACAAAAATGTCTCTGCCCTCAAACTTATAATTCAGTGGAGGAGAGAGGCAAATAAATAATAAGCATTATAGTGTGACCAATATGACTGCTTGCATAGGAATCCAGGGGAGAGAAACTAACTCTTTCCTGGGCTGGGGTCAGAGATAGTTCTCATTGTACCTTGGAGAGTCACCTTCTCTACAAGGCAGTAAGCTCCACTGAGGGCCAGGACATGTCTTTTCATTTCTGGCACATTTTAGGTACTTAAATAACATCAATTAACTGAATGGCTAAATAAAAATTGGATGGCAAAGTAAATAAATAAATGTCTGGCACAAGGGTTACAGTGGTGAGCAAAATTGACTCAGTCTCTGTGTTCATAGACTTTAATAGGTGACTAACATTTAATAGACAAATAATTGATGAACATTGCCATATGACCTCTGAAAAAAGTATATGAGAGTATGAAAGAGGGTAATGGGAAAAGTGATTTAGTTGGGGTTTCAAAATGGTATCTCCGACTCAAGTCCCTAAATTATTCTGTGTGCATTCATTTGTTAAAAAGAATGCTGGTTGTCTGGTGCCAGCCCGGCTAACAGATTGCTGCCTTGGCAGTGTTGTCACGTCCACCTCAATAGGCCTTTCAAACAGTGAGAAGTCAAAGTCTCTAAAAGGGTATGGAGTGAGGAATTCAGCAAGCTTACACAATAGAATGCATACATTGTTCTTCTGCTCACTTGCTGTTATGGGCTAAATTGTGTGCCCTCACATTCATAGTGTGGATTCTAGAAGTTCTAACCCCAAGTACCTCAGAATGTGACTGTATTTGGAGATAGGACCTTTAACGAGGTAATGAAGGTAAAATGAGGTCATGAGGGTGGGCTGTAATCCAGTGTGGCTAGTACCTTCAAGAACAGATGAGGACACAGAAGACACGCAGACAAAGGGATGACTATGTGAGGACACAACAAAAAGATGGCCACATGCAAGCCGAGGAGAGAGGCCTCAGAATGAAACCAACCTTACCATCACCTTGACCTTGGACTTCTCAGTTCTAGAACTATGAAAAAGTAAGCTTTTGTTGTTTAAGACACCCTGTCTATGGTACTTAGTTATGATAGCCCTAGTAAATGAATATACTTGCAATAAAATATATTTAATACATAACGATGTATGGCAGATTTTGGCCTCAGGTTTGCTTTCATTTCAGTCTAGTAGTGAGCTTGTGGGTAGTAGCTAAACTTACCCATCTCAAAGTTTTTTTAAACCAGATTTTGTTATTTACCACATAAAATTTAAAAGTAGTACACCAAAAGAATATTTAGATCAGTTCACAACAATGATAATAGAAGGATAATAGTTTAGTGTGAGCTTAGAGCAGCCAGCAGGCATCAGATCACAAGGGCCATGTTCAAAATACAATTTTTTTTTCCAAATGGAGGCCTGTTCTAGCATTCTTATGAAGGAAGTGACATCATGCAATTTATGCTGTATAAGACCCCTCTTTTTTCAGCATGGAGAATGATTTAGATGTGGTAAAGAATGAAGGCAAGAAGGCAGTTATGAAGTTATTGCAATAGATTAAGAGGAAGATGAGATGATGGTAAGTTTGGTGTAGGGTGGTAAGTGTGGAGATGAGGACCAAATTAGAAATATGTTTTGGCAGCAGAATTGACAGAAGTTGGTAGTGAATTGGATGAGGAAGTTGAAAAGAAGTAGATGCCAGGGAAGAAATCCAGTTTTCTTACATAAGGAAATGGATGGGTGGAATTGCTGTTTACTTAGATGAAGAAGACAGGCAGATGGGCAGGAAGAACAAGAGTTCAGATTTGGACTTCTGAAGGTCTAAATAACTATGAGACATCCAAATGGATCTGTCAAGCATGTGTTTGGATATAGGAATCTGAACCTTCCAAAGAGGAGATGTCAATTTAGAGAAAGCTTTAGACAAGATTTGACTTGGAGGGGTAGTGGCTACTTGACATTTTTTTGGCTGCCTGGTCCCTAAACTATCTTCTTATGTTTGTGGAATTCCATTCTTTATGAACTAGGTTGGGGAGAGTATACCTCATGTGACAGAGATAGTAAACATTGTATTTTGGCTTTGCAGCTTCTCTTATAGGTAGGGTATATGGTGTAGATTCACCAACCAGTTGCACTCATCATTGTGTTTAGATTCAGGAGCTAGCTGAGAATGTTGAGGTTATTCATGGCATTTTATTAGTGACAACAAAATTGGATTCTACCTTTGTGTGTACCAGGGTTAGCAGTAATTTGGTTGTAGCCACATTGAATTCCTAGAGTAGCAGTGGGGTGGTACCAGTCAGAGTGTCCAGTGCTTGGCTTCCTACAAGAAGTTATCACCTTTAAGGACCAGCCATTCTTTTGGGATGATTCTGGGTAATTTTTTTTAGCTACATAGTTCTGAGCCTCCCACTATTTCTGTGACTTACTTGTAACACTTAGTCTGAATTATTTGTTACTCATCTCTGGTTACTGTGCCTTCCAGAACCCTAACTAATTAAGAGGAGGACACATTGTCAGGCCCTGAAAAGAAGTGACCAGAAAAAGAAGAGGAAACCATGAAAACAAGAATCACAGAAAACAAATAAAAAGAGTGAGAGTGCAAAATTGTGAAATACCACTGAGAAGTGATGTAAAATGAAGACTGTTGTCCATTGGGATTTACTAACATGAAGACAATTTATGACCTTAATAAGAAAGTTTTAGTTAAGCAGTAGCTGTGGAAGATGAACAAGGTAAGAATGTTCATGGAGACAACCATTTTGAGAAGCTTGGCTGTGAAAGAAAGGAGAGAGTGAGGGTCATGGCTTGAGAAGCAGATGAGGCCAGAGTTTTTAAAAAAAATTTAGGAGTGAAATATATGAGAATATACTTACATATGGCACATAGCAATACTCAATAAACACTGGTGAGTGAATGAATGGATGAGTGAATGAGCTGAGTATTGAAGGATAAGTAGGAATTAGATGGGAGAATGAGACTAGGAAAGACTTGCTCAGGAAAGAGTGCATATGAGTAAAGTCACAGAGGCATGATAGGATGTGGTGGTCCCATCCACCAGTGCTGCTCACTTACTTACCATTTTCTAATGTTGCGTATGTATTTGGTGCCCTGAACATGTTGATTATAAATCTAACAGATGTATGTTTGTAATACATAAAATGATAATATAATTTTAATGTTTTCACTGTAAACTTACTGAGGTTGACACCCAAAAAGGACATGATTTCATTGAGATCACACAGGAAAGCAGGATTCAAATTTGGCTTCTCTCCCATCAAATGCTATATTTTCTTAAAACTATTGCACAGAATCCATACAGGTCAATATAGCCTACTACACATATCATGAGATTGACAACTATACTGACTGTCCCCTAGAAACATCATAAATAGTGTGGTGGGCTTTATAATCACTCCAAATCAGATCACGTAATGTGGAATCTGCAAATAGAACCTACTATCATTCTTGGGAAAATACATGTATAAGTATAAAAATATTTTCCTTTATTTCTTCTACTTCAGTCCCCTTTGAAAGGCCTAGAAACACCTGCTTACCTCACTTCAGCCCAAGACTACCCAGTGAGAAAGCTCTTTTTTTGAGACCCATCAATCTGTTGTGAGCCTTTAACCAAAGGCATCATTTCATTTGCCCAGCTCTAGTGGCAATGTCTCAGAAAAGTCTGACTTTCCAGAGACATCCTGCCTGATTCCCAGTGTGAAGGGGTTTATAGCTCCCTAACAAACTGCTAAACCTATTTCTAAAGTTGACTTGGTCTGCCTACTAAGGATCCTTTGGGATAATGTAGGGACAGCTGTCCTGAGCGTGCGCAGTGGTTGCTATTGCAAATGAAAGAACTAGTTTGTTTGTGTTTTAATTATCTCTTCTTACAAGATCTACTGAGCAGTATTGCTCCACATGGCTTGAAAGAATTTAATTAAAAAAAAAAGGGCCCTGCTTTTGTTGTCGTTACTTGCTGGAATGAAATCGGACCTACCATGCCAGCACGTGGAGGGTGCACTCTTCTTATTCTTGTGAAGAAACTGCTATTAAGACTAAGGATATAAACATGTAGGAGCACAATACTTTTGAAAAAAATTTTATTACATGAAGGGTCTCCCTCATTGCAATAGGCCATAAAAGGGCGACTTCTAAGCAATGAGTACCCTTCCTTGCTGTGGCAAACACCAGAACTCTGTAGGTTAACTGAAGTAGAATTAAATTAACAGGGAACTTGAATGAAATTTTTGTGCTCTGAGAAGGCCACATAGAAACAACAGAAGAAATTTTCAGCAACACAAAATATCAGCTCTGGAAATAGTTTGAGACTGCCTGATCTAGCTGTTCTACAGGTACAAGGGAAGGGATGGATCAAGAGTAGTTAAGTGGCCAAGTTGCTCAGCTTACAGTGGCGTGAGACTTTATTAAAAGGAGAATATACCATTCTCTTCAAAGAAGTAATACTTGTCTATTGTAGAAAAACCATTCAGTATAGATAAGCAATACATGAAGTTTCTTCAAACACTCATACCGTCTAAATACCTAGAAGAATGATCTTGGTGTCAGACAGTTTCTCTTTTTGTCTCACCTCCTTTTATCTCTTCTCACTCCATCTGAGCATTGTTGGCACAAATGAAAATGAAAGCTGACTCTGATACTCTTTAGCGGTCTCCATGTGATGTTTGCTGCAGAGGAGAGGTGAAGAGAGAGTCTTGACTCTTGAAGAGCTATACAACGTCACGTATTTTTACTTAACATGTTCTCTGTGTCACCCACCATTCCAGACCTTTTTAGATATAAAAATGAATGAGAATTTGTACCTTCTTACCTTCAAGGCACTTACAATCTGGTTGGCTACATTGTCAAAGCATGATGTAGTTTAAAAATATAATACTAAGTTCTTTAGAGATATTTTTCATATTTGAGAAACAGGAGGTAGAGACATGAGAGAGAAAAGTTAACCTTTCTTTCAGTTTCAATTTCTACAAAGTAAACATTTGAGTGGTATTTAAAAGTCAGAAAGAAGAGCTAACATGGTTCTTGAGTATTTCTCTTAATTACGCACATATTTCTTATATAATTCTTTTCTGCATCACCCACTGCAGATGCCAAGATATAGATAATCATTTCTTTACTGTAATAGATTTTTTCTGCATTGAGGAAAGATGTTTGCAGGTTACTTACTACTGATAAAAAAAGTAGTTGGTATGTTCATTAATTTCTCTTTTTTTCCCATTCACTAAATATTTATTAATATCTTCAATGTTTTAGGTGCTTGCTAGGTGTTTACAGGAAACAAAACAGCAAAGCCCTAACCTCATGGAACTTGCATTTTATGATCAGTTCTCCACAAGGTGTAGAATAGTGGAAAAATAATTAAATCTCTTAATTATAGAAGTATACTGTTGTCTAGGCAATGTTAAGAGTGCTTTTAAGCACCTTTCTTAAAAATACCTTCTCGTTGTACCTGTAGAGATACCTTAAATTCCACCAGCTTTGTTCCTTAAAAAAATACAAAACTCTTTGAGATGGATAACCATTGAAGACTTAGTGGCTGCCAGTAAATAAGGAAAGCCCAGTACATCCTTTCTAAACTTATAGGTGACACTCAGTCAATCAAGTGGGTAGCAGGTGAGTTCTGACTGGGGTATGGTGTCAGGTGGCAAGAAAGGTGGAAGGAAACAGTCTCAGAGCCAGAGCCATGATTTGGGGTGACAGGCTTAGGGGACAGTGTGAGAAGGGGCAGACAGAGGGCATGGAGCAAGAGAGAAGGGCAGTGAAATGTGAGGAGGAGGGCACCAAAGATAAACTCATCCATTCACTGCTCTGTTTCAGGTTGACCTTGATCTCCCCCCATACCTTTCTGTCAGTTCTCTAAACCATTGTTTGTCTAGATGGCAGGGGCATTTGCTTCAAACACTTAGAAGAAACCACAGCTGGCTGGGTCACCTAAAGTTATAGCTGAAAGAATAATGTCACAGACCTATTGCTGCAGGTGGCAAAATAGCTTCTGCCTTGTTCTCACAGTAAGTGTTAAAATACTGACTCATTTCGCAGTTTCCCATAATGATCACCTGTAGACTTTTTTGCTCTAATTACATAATTATCATCTCACTATTACATTTTTGCTTTGACAAAGCAAATACAGTCTTGAGGATAAAGAGTCCATGGATATAATTTTCTATCCTAGGAAAGGTCAACTGCAGGCAGCTTTTAAAAATTTGAATAAACCAAACATAGCTCCTCAAGTGACTGTCCCACTTTCCAAAGTTGAAGCTTGGGAATTATTATTTTTTTTCAACAGGCAGCACACACACCTTTGGGAGCACAGGTTTATAATTGAAATGTTGACACAACCTTAAAGTATCACAGCATGAGTGGTGTTGTTCTAATAAATCTCGTCCCTAATCCTTGGAGAGAACTTAAGGCAGAGATTCACTTTCTATATCAGGTTTCATTTTACTGAAAGGCTTCTGAAGATAAAGCTCATAAACTATGGAGGGACAGATACAATGTGGGCTAAAGGGTTAAAGGGCTGGAGAAAGCTCTGTAATTCTCAGAAATGGGAAACAGATGTTGTTTGACATTTTGAAGCACAGTTTCCTTCTCCTTTGCGCACTTTTCTGCTATCATGGTTTTCAAAGCAGAGATATATTACTGTAAATGAGAATGGCTTTGAAATGAGTTTCCTGCTTAGAGAACAGAAAGACCTAATATTAAGACTAATTTTTATTTAATATAGTGCCTTTCACATAACAAAATCACAAATTGCATTAGGGAGCCAAACGGCATTGGTACAATTTATCACGAAACCTCAGAAATTAAATAACACCTCATGAAAATGAGTAAATATAATTGGAAAGAAACACTGCCTGAGCCTGAAACTCTCCTACATATTAATTTTTGCTGCTAGGGAACTGCCCTGACTTGCACTGACTGCTGGTGACTTCTGTACAGATAAACACCTGCAGCTTCAGCTTTGCAGGTGCAAGTCAGACGAAGGACTTGGTATTATACAGAACGAGGTGAGAAGAATAATGGTGACAGTAAATGTTTAGGGCAGAGCACAGAGCACACTGGGAGGGAAGACCGCAAATGAAGCAGTGGGCAGATAAAGCCCCAGGTGACCAATGGCCTCCTCCAAATGGCAGCTGTGAGCATAGGGAAGCCTTGTTACAAGAGTGACTGGGTGTGGGGAGGGGCCAACCAGATTGAGGACAGCCACTGAACAAGGAGAAAGAGTAGCAACCCTACTGGAGTTTTTCAAGCAATGGAAGGCAAACAAACCTCTTCTCTGTCTATTCAATTAGCATTTTTGCTACCAGTCGTGATATCTATTCCAGCTTACTGATATACAGATCATGACCGACTGCTATGTTGGGTTTTTCTGTGGGCTCTTTCGAGAGGGTGTCAGACCAGAGGGAAAATGAATGAGATGAAGTGAACTGTGTGAGGCGTTGGCAACTTGCACTGAAAGTTTTCCCACGGCTACAGGATACCATATTTATACTAAAGTTGTGAATTTTCTGGGTTTTATAGAGTCCAGGGTGTAGAACTATGTTTCCTGTACAACATTGAGTATTTGGGGAACTAAACTTATAAAAGCAACAATATTGTCACCTCCTTCCTGCAGAATTCCTGTAAGCCCTAGCCCCCCACAGCTTGTCTTTCCTGGATTATGGCCTTTCAAGGGTGTCCAACCTTTTGGCATTGCTGGGAGACACTGGAAGAAGAAGAGTTGCCTTGGGCCACACACTAAATACACTGTGACACATAATCACACACAAAAAAATCTTATAATGTTTTAAGTAAATTTACGATTTTGTGTTGGGCTGCATTCATAGTCATCCTGGGCCACATGGGCCCATGGGCCATGGATTGGATACTTGATGATGAGAATATTATCAAAATCAAGCACAAAAACAAAACAAAACAAAAAGAATAAAACATATTGAGTAAAACAAGTAAAACAACCCCAAAATGCTAATGACAGAAAGTAAATATTAGAAATTGATCTTAGAGAAGTTGATTTGGATAAATTAGCAACAGACAATCAGAGTTTAAATGTTGTAGGCATACATATGCCAATAGTTAGGCATACTAATTCAGAGATCATTTTTGCTCTTCTTATCATGGTCTAATCGGAAGTGATCAAATTCCCTTGGAAGTGGAGGGCTAACACCTGATATAGCTTTGTTTTGTTGTGGCGTCTTCTTGAAAACTCTCTTTTTTGGTTCTCCTCTATTATTATACTGTCATTTTTGGCATTTGGCCGTACTTTTTTTCTAGATCTTTCTTCTGTGCTGCTTTCTTCTTCCCTGCATACACCATGAATTCTAGACCCTGGTGTGTATTTGATATTCTGTTTTTTCTTCAAAAACAGTGGCTTAGTGGAACACTGTATAGGATTGTGTCATCTTTCTCAGCCTTCCTCTTTCCCTGGTTGTGCTTAGACACTGCGTACTGAGGTGTTTTTTTTTTTTTTGTGCTAAATAGATGAGTTCATCTATTTTAAAAAATACTGTAAATTTCAGAAATCCTTATGACAAAAAATTACCATACAGGACAGTAAAATGCATAAAATAAAAAGTAAAATTCACCTTTCCCCCAGTTGGGCTGGCCTCCCCCAGCCAGCCAAAATTCCACTTCCCATGAACATTAAATTTCTATCAAATTACATTTATAATGGAAGCCAAATTTAAAACTAATGTATGTAATACATATGATAACATGTCTCTACAGAAATAATTTTTGATATAATTTTACATTTATTTCACTGAAACGATAATGTGTCACTACTAGTTTCCCAATGCAATAATAATCTCATGGTTTCTCTTTTTTTATAATATTTTAATTCCTTTTATTCCACATCCCTCCCCACTTGTGTGTTTTAAACCTCTGCTATGCTTAGCTTATGGCAACTATCTTAGAGGCAACAAGGAAGAATTTTGTTGTGTGATCTCCTTTACCTCTCCCAGTGGCTTGTATGTATGCCAGCATTGATAAATATTTGTTAGTGATGCTAATGATATTTGTGATAAAATGAATCCTTAGTAAATATGGAAAAATATGATATATATGAGGCTCCCATTTAAGCCAAACACATATGGAAACCTATGGCTTATGAAGGCAAGCAGCATGTGGAAAATATTTAGAGGCACGGCACTGCTGTTTCTGAAGGCCAACATGTCACATCTTGGACCCACTGTCAGGAGTTAATGTGCAATGGCCACACTATTCTCTGGGGACAAAAGCAGAGTGAATAGCACAGCAATGATATTACAATTTTCTCTAGAAAGAACTCAAAAGCCTTTGTCTTCACAGCTTAAAAAAATATATATCTTACCGAGAGCCTTGCGGATGAGGATCCGAATACTGCTAACAAAATGGTTTATGCCATGGCCTTTCTTCATGCCTTGCCATCAGAGTTCTCTCAGTGCCAGGATTTTGGTTTCTACGAGCTGGTAATGCTTCCTTGGGCATTCTTGTGGGCTAATGAACATGATGTAACATGAAAGATCTTACTCTCAAGCATATCTGGAGAAGGCAGGGGAACAACTAGGTCTAGACCCAGAAGAGAATCCAAGGGCCTATACCTGCAATAAGGGCCAAGAAAAACTGTAATAAAGACTATACATTAGTATTATTGTTACTTCTTAATTAAGGCTGTGTGGACTATTGTCAATGCCTTTATGTGTATGTGTAAAAATTTTGTTAGCATTCCCCACCAAGATGTGATTGAACAATAAGTTTTATTCGAACCTGAGAATTGGGCATTCTTGGGGGGAGTATATCCCTGATCATCTGCCTCTAGTCAGCTTAATACTTGTTGCAACTACGGATGTGGAAATCACACAGTGATGCTGTGGGAAGACTCCTGAACTGTGAGAATAAGGAGACTAGAGTTCTAGTTCCATAGTCAATCAGCTGCATGAACCTGGTCAAGTGAATTCATCTTTCTGAGTCTGGGCCCAAAAATGTGAAAGGTGAGTTAGATGAACTGTAAGATTTTTTGCCAGCCCTAAAAGTTTTGATTATTATATTCCTTTAATGTGAAACTTGCAAAGTATTTCCCAGCTCCTACTGGCAATTACTGGTATACTTGCAAGGGAAAACAGTCCATCAGAGCAAGTATTATGGAATAGCTCTTTGCTCTGCAGTGACTTGTCTCAGTGAACATTGCACAATATTCAATTAGAATTTTAGTGCCTTTTATCACTAGGATACCTCTTGTTTCAGAAGATGTTTTGCCCCAAAGAGGCCTCGTGTCTTACTTCAGGGGTGTCAAACTCATTTTCACCAGGGGCCACATCAGCCTCGCAGTTGCCTTCAAAGGGCTGAATGTAATTTTAGGACTATGTAACTACTCCTTAACAGTTAAGTGAGAACTCAAAAGGTAGGAACAAGGTGCTGGGCTGGATAAAACAAGGTGGAGAGCTGGATTCATCCTGTGGGTTGTGTTTGCCACCTGTGGCTTGGTTCTACGTCCTGTCAGTTTTAGTTGAAATGTTTCCTGTTGGGGAGTCTTTTGTAGGCCTCCTATGTTAGTTGAAACCCACCCTCACTTCAGCACTCCCTACTACCTCCTTCTGCTTTATAATTTCTCCATAGTACTATCACCATGAGACATACTGTATCCATCAAGATCCACTCAAAAGGCATAAACCACATAATTAAAATAACCGAGAATTTAATGTAAATGTCTTCACCAGGTATTAGAGAACTGAAAAGACAAAAAGAAAAAAAAAGAAAAGGCAGCTGAACTTTCATAGACGTGGTAACTGTAGAAAGAACCTAGGGCTGTGTTTTGGGTTGAACTGTGTCTCCCCCAAAATTCGTGTTAAAGTCTTCATCCTCAGGGCTTTAGAATATGGCTTTATTTAGGGATAGGCCTTTTTAAAAATATGATTAAGTTAAAATGAAGTCATTATGGTGGGCCCTAACCCAATATGGGGGTGTTCTTTCAAGAAGAGGAAATTAGGACACAGACACAGAGAGAAGACCATGTGAGGACATGGTGATAAGATGGCCATCCACAAGCCAAGGAGATTGGCTTCAGGAGAAACAACTCTGTCCACACGTCGATCTTGGACTTTCAGCCTCCAGAACTGTGAGAAAATAAATTTTTATTGTTTAAGCCACTCAGCCTGTGGCACTTTGTTATGGAAGCCTGAGTGGACTAATACAGGTTGAAAGAACAACAGGAAGAGGTTGGGATGATTAAAATTTAGAGGCATGGAGGAGGAGGGGCTCCTGAGCCAAAATTCTCAACTCTGAGTAGGGGGCACTGCTTGTCTGGGGTGGGGGTCTTTAAGAGGATAAGGTGAAGCTGGTTCTTGAAGTGTGGAAAAACTGCAAATTGGAACCCTTTGTTGCTTGTGGAATCACCTAACTGTTGCTGCCAGGGTGAGAAACCATTGATGGGGATCTGTTGGCAGAAGACCTGAAGCAAGTGGGAAGGAGCAGGTTCCTTCTTCCTTCCCAGCCACTCTTGTCTCTCTCATATCCTCTGTTGGCAGAATCTAGCAGAGCAGCTGACCCATTGGATGTGGAGACTGTCGGGTCTCAGCTCCATCAGGTCAAAGTGAGATAGAGAATCTCAAAGACTTAATAAAGATTCCTTTATTTCTCTCTCTCTCTCTCTCTCTCTCTCTCTCTCTCTCTCTCTCTCTCTCTCTCTCTCATCTCTACCTCTATCTCTATCTCTATCTCTATCTCTATATCTAATCTTTATCTCTCCTATCTCTCTCCATCTACCCAAGTAGAGCATAAGCTCCATGAGACCAGAAGTTTTATTTTTGGATTCCAAAGACTGAAGAGAACCTGGAATGTATCAGGATAAGTATCTATTGAATGACTTGATAAATATCTTCTGAACTCTGAAAGATATTTTGGGAAAAAGTGCAACATTTTACCGGTGAGAAAAGAGGTTCAAAGAAGCTAAATAATTTTGGAACTGAGTGAGGATTTTAAAACCATAACTGTCTTCCATTGGTCAAACAAGCATGATTCACAAGACGTGGCAGCTGGACCTTTCAGACATTTTGAGCCTTTGAGTTATTCTGCTTGTTTTTATGGGAATTTGTGTTGGTAGTTGAATTCTATGTTTCACTTCAGAGTCAGGACATGAAAGGTGATAATTTTGGCTGAAAATAATTTGGTTGAAAAGGGAGGCAAGAAAGTGTGTGAGGATGTTAGTAAAACATTTTTGGTGATATACTAAGTAATTCTCAGGTAAACTTTGTAAGGTAAGATTTATAACGTCCATTTGAAAAAGAGGAAGCAAGATGAGAAAAGTTCAAATCATTCACTCATTGTGTTCAGCAGTTCAGGGGATCAAGTAGGTATTGAATTATCTAAGTGTGTATCTAGATGTGAAGTACCACATCATAATGATTTTCCTTTAGGTTAATCACAGACAAAGTAACTAAAACTCTGCAGAGTATGTGGTTTTTCTCTGGAGAAAGATGATTTTCAATTGCAAGTATCCCATCCATATTTTCTTCTTTTATCTTTTTCTTTCCACTTATTCATTCTCTTCTAATTAATATATTTACCTTTAATATTTTCATTATTAGACATTAATTGGATATTTACAGATTAATTGTATATATTAGGATTATATTCTGTTATATTCTGATACGAATAACCTAAAATAATAGTGGCTTAAATAAGATAGATGTTATTTCTGTTTCACAAAATAGGAACATTACACAATATTTCTCTGGAGACCCACAAAATTCTGCCTTCCATACCACTGATCAGACTTTAGTCACAAAGCCACATCTAGCTGCAAGGGAGGCTGAAAATGTCATATGTTAGCTGTATGCCCTACTAACCTAAATAAAATTGAGAGTCTGTTACTAAGGGAAAAAGACCAAATAGGTGACCATCAGCAGTATCTACCACCCATACTTGTCTACTTACTGCCTTCTTCTGCTTCATTGTGTATCTAATCTTGGCCATTTCTGATTCCTTGGAAGCTTTGACTATTGACTGTTTAAAAAAAGCAAAGATTTGGGAAGAGAGCAAATGAGAATACATGTCCCAAAACACAAAAGGCTGAAGTTCATTTATGAAGACTTTTTAGCTGTGAAAATATAAAAATATAGGTAAAATGTAGGTAAAAATGTAGGTGATAAAAATATAGGTAACAATAACTGAACACTTATTGTGTGCCAAGATTTATGCCTAAATATTTTACATATACCATATCACTTAGTACTCAAAGTAAATATCTGAGGAGTCATTATTATTCTCACCTTCATTTTACACCTAGGGACACATTCTTAGAGAGATTTGATAACATGTCTAATTTCAATGGCCAGTGGTGATAGGCACAGAGTTTATATTTTAAACTCATTGATTAAAATGTTTGAGTTCAACAGCTATGTTCCTTACATTGCATAATGGGGAGGATCAAAGGATATCAAGGTAATGATGGGAAAGATCTATTTTGAAGTACTGATAGATAATTTCCTTCTTCAAAGCTTCTACTGACAGTGAATGTTGGCAGCCATGTTTGTGGCACTGACCCTGACTTTTAAGGCAGAGCTGACTGGCTCCAGTACAGACAACACCCTTTAAACTGCCTCATGATGCTTCCTTTCCTTGGAATATCCAATTAGATTATGGAGGAATTGAACTGTGGGAGAACAGAATTGAAAGATTTAGTGGCGTGAGTCAGAACTTCCATCTGAAGGTGGATACAGAAGAAGTTGTACAGGGTGTGTACAACTCCTCTGCTGAGCTCGCTAATACTGCCTTGAACTCAGACCTACTCTCTGATTGTAGCTCCTGTGAGTCATGACTGGGAACCTGAGTTTCATGACCTTAGGAGTCTCTGTTATATTTATAATGAACTCTCTGTATTCAAGTTCGTTTAGTTGTGTTTCTGTTTTTTATAATTTTAAGGACCACAAGTATAACTGACATGTATTTAGAACATTTGTTTTAGAGTATAAGTGTTAGCAGCACTGACTTGGCAGCCATACTGCTTGTGTACAAATCCAGCTTCACCACTTTTTGGCTGTGTGGCCTTGTGCAATGTACTTTACCTCTCTATGCCTCAATTTCTTTATAGAATGATGTATTAAGTGTGCATGACACATAGGTAATATTATATATGTGTTTAATATTATTACTCTTTCTCTGTTGCTCTATGAGAATATTACCTCTCCTTCTGATCTTCACAGAGTCCAAAGAAATAGTAATTATAAAATAATAATAATAGCTACTATGTATTTATAGTTCATTATATGTAAGTTAGTTCTTTATGACTCCCCAAAACCTGTGACATAGGTAATGTTATCTCCTTTTTTTCAGATAAGAAATTGAGGTGTAGAGAAATTAAGTAGTCCATGATCATCAATAAGAGATCACCTCAGGGTTTGTGTCTAGGTATGATTCTAAATCCTGTGATTCCTTCCCTGTACCACAAATTGCCATGTACTTGCTCTGTGCAAAGTAGGCTGAGGAAAATTGTCCGGGGTCCCTTTAGTTTCTAATGAGATATGTCATACATTTCTCAAATACCTTGCATTTGTATAGTCCTTTTTTGCAGTATGAAATTACTTTAACATGAATTACTTCATTTTCTGTTGTATATCCCAGAGTTCATTGGCATAAAAAGCATGGAAGTCTTTTGAGTAGATAAGAAAAATTCACTCAAGGCTTAGTTAGTATCTACGAATGTTATTTTTTTTCTCGTTTAGATCTGACCTGCAAATGGCCCATTTTGTCACTGTGTTGAGCATAGAACTTTCAGCTGATGGGCTGTGAATGAAGTCTGTGACTGGTGGTGGAGGTGTGCAAGGAGGGAGAAAAAGTGATTGATAGAAAAAAAGCAATCAATGTTTAAATAATAGCCCACCACTGGCCAAAGAAATCCTCAAGCGCTTCAGAATTCTGCTTTGTGTGGTCAGAGCCAGAGAGACCACAACCATAAGCTGTCTCATGTCTTTTAAATCTATCTTGGTGAATTAGCTGCTTGATGGTTTTCAAATATGCTTGGGCAGCTTGTAGTTGTAATGACTGACAGGCTGGGGAAATCTGGACCTTTATGGAATAATGGTTTTAAGGAAGAAAAAAGAAAGTGTTCTGATTAGATGTCATTGAAGGCTTTATTTATACTATTCATGACACTAAATTATGAGGATACCATCCTGACTTCATCTATTAAAAGGCTTAAACAGGTCCCGGAATGACAATACAGGTTTTACATAGTTAAGCCTAAAGTGGAACTGGTTTCCATCCAAATTGGCTTGGGAGGGGGCAAATTAAGTTTGGTGTCAGGTTTGTGCAGACACTGGTAATATTTCTAAAGCCCTAAGGAAATTTCTAAAGAGTCTTCACCCCAGATATCTCTTATTATTTCCTTTATTGTCAGTTTTCATTTCAGGTTTCCTTTAATAAACTTAAAGCCCCTTTTTTTTTGGGGGGGGGGTCAGATATTTGAGAGAAATGGACATCAAGCCTTAGCTAGTTTTGTTTCTTTATAACTGGAACTGACATTTGTATTCCACACATTATTGCAAATATTCCAATCTGATAGACAAATATTTTAAGATTAGTGAGAGAATCCCATTTAACCTCCTTTCCTAGGACATGAAAGGTGATTATAGAACACAATGCTGGAGATGTTTTCATTTTAGTTCAGGCATATTTTATTTCATCATCTAGTCAGTAACCATGGTTGACTACATAATATTTTTGTACATAGAGATGTAACTATTTCTTCACATGGCCTTGTTATGTAGTATCTGCATTGTATATCAAGCCAAAATGGTGCTCCTATAAACTATGATAGCAAAATTTTAAAATATGGTGGTTTAGAAAGTTATACATAATAGTTTTCATTTCACAAACATCTAATTAAAACATTTTAGTGTTTCTTATGTAATATCTTGCATTCTTATGAGCATAATGTCATGTAACAAATATATAGTAGAATGATTTTTTTAGCATTTTGAGTTTGCAAAGCGTTTTTATATGCTATCTTAATAACAGTGTGAATTAGTTATCAGTACCAATATACAGATGAAAACCTGAGGTTGAAGAAGCAAGTATTTTATCTGAAATCCTGCAGCTGGCAAGTATGCAAAAATGTAAACCCAGGTTGTGACTCTAACATCAAACTTTTTCATTATTGTGTGAGGATAGCAGACAGGGAGGTAGTTCTTTAGGCAGATATGCAGACACAATGGGCCAGAGATCACCAGAACACATGGCATTTCTTTACCTTCTTATAGAGGAAGCCTTAAGCAAGATGCTATTCACTCAATTCAAAATCAAATGAGAAGAACAAATAATTTTATTCATAGATGAGTTCCCAACACCTGTTGTGTTAATCCTCTTCCTTTTAAATCCTTTTATCTCTCTAGTTAATAGCACCCCAGACAAGATCTTAACTTTGTGTTTCCAGCAAAAGTTCAGATTTTTATGGGTAAATTCCTTCAATGTTTCACAGGGCTCCCAAGTTTCTCAATGAAAGTTGCATAGCTTCTCTTGTTATCATCAAGTGGCATGCTTATAGGAGAGATAAACCATACAATTATGGGATAGAGCTATAATTACCTCTGCTTTCTAAACCACAGTGTAGGATATTTATGCTACTTCCTTTTTGAATGTGATAGAGTCAATTGTTATTAACTAATAAACCCAACTAAGCTACCTAGTAATTCCAGAGTCACTGCATAACAAAGAACCTGGAGACTTCAAGTGTGGTCAGCGTTTATGAAATGTGTGAACTGCCATCACCACTATTGTAACCCATCAAGTTGTTGTTGCTCATGTTCAGCTGGGGATTATAGTGTCCATAAAGGCTTAGGGGCAGTGCAGTGTCCTGAGCTTTGTTTAGAAACACCTGGAACATGACATAGGCTTGAAACCCTAGCATGGCTGACTCAACAATGCAATGTCACTTTCTGGGCTGTTTGTGCATATTTAGGAAGAGAGCTTAACACTGGAGTTCTGTATGCACATATGAACTCGGGGCATGTGAGGAAAGAGTAGGAATATCTCAATAGGCAAGCCTGCCATACTAGTAATGTATTGTAGTAGAGAGATAGAAGAACTGGTTTGGAAAAGTTAGAACTCCTGTTTATCCCACTCTCTCTGACTTATCGTTCAATTTTTAGAAGAGTCTGAAGCCAAAGTTTTGGAACATTTTCTCCCTCCTTGTAATGCACCTTCGAGTTGTAGAATAACAAACAAGTATCTTTCCAATTATACATTGTACCTGGATCTATGAGTTGATGTACCTTCATATCAGTCTATCTGGATATCTTTATATCTATGTACATGTTTATTTGTGAACTTATGTATCTCCTTTTATATCTTTATGGGACATGCTGGCATGAATAGGCCCAGATTACTAACTCCAGACTGGAGTTCATGGATAACAAGAGGAAACTCGAAAAGGGCCTACATAGTGTAGAGCCTGAGGCTTTCTGACTTTTCAGAAATCCTGGAACATTTTTTCTCCTCAACATGTAGCTTCTGTGATGTCTCTTGCATCTGTCTGCTCCAATTGCATCTATGCCAGCTGAGTTTTTTACTAACCATCAACTGGAATGTTATGACAGTATCACAAACAGGCTCCCTGCCTCCTCCCATCTAACATCCTAAACCACACATCCTAAGTCCTGTTGAAGCACTGTTGGGCAGTGATTTTCTAGAGTTTAGCTGGCTGTTCAAAGCTGTCTTCGAACTTCTTTCTATTTCTATTTCCAACTCTTTAGAGTTTTGCCCTGGTCAGAACCCTTGACCTCCCAACAGAGTGGTTGCTGTTTTTGAGATATGATGTAGCACCTTCCTTCTTCTGTACCACTTCTTTTGCTGGGCCTTTCAGCGAAAATACTTTTCCACCCGTCTGAATATTTGAGCCCTTCTTAAATGACATTTCTGGTATAAAAATGTCTTCTTTGATTTCTCCCAAAGAAATTACCTCAGATAGGCCTTATATGCCCTAGTTGATTTAATCCTGTTGCAATCATGGATTCTCTCAATGTTACTATTCTAAGTATGTCCCAAATGTGTGTTTTTCTTTCCATCCTCATTGCCATTGCTTTAGTTTAGGGGATTACTTATTTTCTGTAATATTGCAAATGATATTCCTTATCTCCTATCTTCCAACCATCCACACATACTGTTACTGTGGTGATGTGTTTAAAATGCTAATACAATTATTTATTTATTACCCTTCTATTTAAAATCATGTCACAAGAAGAGGAAGTTTGGGTAGATGATCGAGGAGGAGCTATTATAATCTATGGGGTTAAAGTTTTATCAAATTTTCAATAATTTCAGCCATTATTTTTTCAAATAGTTTTCTTCCTCCTTTCTATCCTTTGGAGATTCTGATTACATGTATATTTGGATACTTGTAAATTTCTCACAGCTCAGTGATGCACTTTTTAAAAAAAATTCTCATTTCTCTTGGTGTTTCATTTGGATAGTTTCTATTGTTTTGTCTTTAAGTTAATAATTTTTTCTCCTATAATCTACTCTGCCATTAATCCCGTTCAGTGAGTTTTCCACTTCACACAGTGAAATTTTTATTTCTAGAAGTTGGATATGGGTCTTTTTTGAAATACCCCTTTCCATCTTTCTACTTAACTTTTTGAACAGATTGAATATATTTGTAATAATGCTTTTAATGTCTGCTAATTCTAATATCTATGTCTGTTCTGGGTATGTTTTGATTGATGGATTTTTCTATTTCTTATGGATCATATTTTTTTTCTCTTCTTTGCTCATCTGGTACTTTTTGATTAGATATTGGAACATTGTGAAATTTGCATTACTAGATGCTGTTTTTTTTTTCTTCTGTAAGTGTTCTTGAACTGTGTTCTGGGATATAATCCAGTTACTTAAAAATAGTTTTTCTTTCTTTGCTGCTAAAATTTGTTAGGTAGACTGGAAGAATATTCATTCTAAGGCTAATTTTTCTCTACTACTGAGAAAAGACCCATTTAAGTACTGTACCCAATGCCCTGTGAATCCTGAGGCTCGCTAATGTGGTTTCTGGGAATTATTCCCAAGTCTGTGTGAGTGCCAGGCACTGATACCTCTAAATCTTTTTATAGATGGTTCTTCTCTTGGTCTTGAATCATTTCCTCACATACATGAGCTGGTCAGTACTAGGTTGGGTGCTGGAGAGGGTGTTTCCTGCAGATATCTGGCATTCTCTTTCTGAGTAGCTTTCTCTCCTCTGATACTTGGTCTTCAGAACAGGTCTGCTTTGGTCATTTTAGGGTTTCTATTCCATCTCCACGACTTGTACAATATGTTAAGCCCCACCTGAGTTATCCCTCCCTGAACTGTGGCCTGGGAACTCTCTCAAGGCAGTAAACTGTTGCTCTTATAAGGCTCACTTTGTTTGCTTTTCATATTTAAAGGATTGCTGTCCTTTATTATCTGATATACATGGTCTTATAGACCATTCTTTCATATTTATCTTTTCTGTTCACTTTTTGGTTGTTTCAGATGGGAGACAAATTTTAATGCAATTATTCTATCTTGGCTGGATTAGCTGTATTTGAAATTATATTTTCACATTTCTCCTCAAATATATAATTCTTAAAATAGAATTAAGTCTTATTTTCCAATCTCTTTTTAATGTTTTTATCTTTTTCATTTTTTTTGTTTCCTCCAAGAGAATGACTGCAACTTGCTAAAGCAAAATGAATCTTCTGCATTATGTACGAGCCAATTGTTCTGCAAGTTTTACTCTTTTCATTCCGTGCATTATTGCCTTTCATTATTGTAGAATTTTAACACTGACCTGCAAAAGTCTTTGGCAACACTTGTCCTGCCATGTTTGCTTCCATTTTATGTCTCTTTGCATCATAAGCTCTTTTATTGAAGACAGAATATTTGTGTAAGTTGTGAACTAAAAAGGGTCAAACCAATATTTACACAAGTCATAGGCTTTGGGTAAATAGAAATTATGATTTCTAATATTTTGTACTATTGAATAATGTTACTACTACCTACCTGTAATGGTGGATATTATTTGATTTTTTCTTATCTCTTGCTATCACCTGATCTCTGATGTTTAATTACGTCAGTTGCATCTGAAGAAAAATTTTTTATTTGTGTTTCTCTGTGTATTTCCACTTTCTAGTTTAGGCTCTAATAAACTATCCCTTGACAGCTCTAGTAGTCTCTCTTCCCGATTTGCTGTGCACACCCACCAAGTTGTCAAACATGTACCAAGTATATTCTATGTTCTAGGAAATGTTAGAAGCTGACTTTGGATAGACAGATAGTACTAAAGCAAATCTTAATGTCTGCTCCCTCCCTGTCCAGAACCCTTAATGAATTCCTTCTTGTAGAAGAATTAAATTCTAATTTCATTGCATGAGAGTCATAAAATCTTATACCACTGGCATTTTTGTTAAATAAAAAAATTTGTTGTCCTTATACATCAAATATTTTTTTTGCTTTGCCAATCTTTGATATCACATGCCTCACTTAGCCCCCTCCTTCATGTTCTAACTCAAAAGCCTCTTTACCACAAAGCTGAATTTGATCACCTCCAAATTGGGGGTTTTGTTTTCTCATGGGCTCTTCCACTTCTTTTGACCACATATTACTTTTGTTCATATCTTATTTTCTCCATTGACTATAAGATAGTTTGAGGACAGGATTGACACTGGGCTCATCTTCCTATTTGCTGACATGTTTTGCACTTAATCATGGGTATTCAATAAAAGGTTGGAGAATGGGTAAAAAAGTTAGGGCAAGGAGTCACTTAAATCACTTGTTATAACAATTCTAAATCAACCAAAAAATTCAGGAATGTTTTATCTGGCACCAACTTGTGATTATGGGAAGAAATACAGCTCATGGATCATTGTGCTGGGGAGGGGCAAGTAGGGGCTATGAGATTTTTTGATGGTTTCCTTTTGGATCAATGCTTATGACTATATTAGCAATTCAACATTAAGCATCAATTGGCAAAACATCAAGGTAATTAATGTAGCAGTATTGTAGTCCAGTTTGTTCTTCATAACCTTATCCTTTGAGAACTACCATTTTAGAGGATGAACTAAGACCTAGATGGCTTGATAACAAATAAAGACATTTGATTGGCACATGCAGAGTACATTTAATTTTCTTTTGAATAAATATTATTAATAGGTGTCTTTAAGGTCAAGGAAGTGGGAAATTGTGAAAATATTTTAGAAACCTAAAACTTCATTTATTAAAAATTTCCTAGCTCTGCCAATTCCTAGCTAGATGACCTTGAACCTTAACCAAAGCCTCAATTTTCTTATCTATAAAATAGGAATAATTATACTCCATATTGTTGTAGAAATAACTTAGTTTTTTTTCAATTAAATGTTTTAGTCTAGTACTTTTTGCTATGCTAGTAAGCATTTATATAATTTCTAACTGTTATTACTACTATATACCACAACTTATAAAAATATTAAATTTGCTTTTTTTTCCTTTTGCTTGATTTTAGGCTATGTGAAACATTTTACTTGCATGTGCTCAAACTATGCTTTTCTCCAAATAAGTGAGTCTAAGCCTTTTCTCATGCCTTGTCATAGGAGGGGTTTAGACCGGAAAACATCCCGTAACAGTGAGTAATTTTAAACACTGAAATGAGAGACTGAGGAGGAATGTTTTCATGTAGGTGTTCAGGGTTAGGATAACTTATTTGTGTCATCTTAGGTGGAATCTTGCTAGAGGCAGTAGAGACTAGTGGGTAAATGAAGTTCCACCTTTCATAATTTTACAATTGCAAATATAAATTATTGAACAATATAGATAATCTGATCTCCCACCACATTTCTTGTACCTAAGTCATCTGCTTGGAAAAATATTGATTAAATACCTTTAAGACATGATACTTTAAGACTAGACTTCTATAACCTAACATTCCAAATAGCAGGCTCCTATTTCCCTTCAATATTGAAATATAAGACAAGAGCTGGCAACAAAATATGTAAAAAATACAAAGGCAGTCACTTAAAGTGCTGCGAGTCTCCTTCATTTCCAAATGTACTCTTCTTATGGCTGCTTCAGTGCCTGAAACTCTATAGTTATAAATTTAATCTTTTGGGATAACTCATTTGACCAGAATTGCCTATTCCAGGGGTGTCAAACTTACTTTCACTGGGGGCCACATCAGCTTCTCAGTTGCCTTCAAAGGGCTGAAATAATTTTAGGACTGTATAAATGTAACTACTTAACTGGTAAGGAGTTGAAATTACATTCGTCCTTTTGAAGGCGACTGCGAAGCTGATGTAGCCCCCAGTGAAAATGAGTTTGACACTCTTGGAATAGGCAATTCTGGTCAAATGAGTTATCCCAAAAGATCAGATTTAAAACTATGGAGTTTCAGGCATTGAAGCAACCATAAGAGGAGTACATTTGGAAATGAAGGAGAGTCTCAGTACTTTTTAATTTGCTATTAGTACAAAGAGGGTAAACTTTAGTCCTAGAACAGTTAAAATCTTAGAGATACTGTCTCAGCAGTGAGAGATGAAAACAGGGCATGGAGAAAAAGTTAACTTTCCATGAAATAAGGAGGAATAGAATGCACTATTTGGGTAGAGCACACAGGACTTCTTATGTAGGTAGGCCACAGTGATTCAGTGTGGCTTTGGTAGGCAGAGTTCAGGGGGATGCAGGTAAATGTAGAGACAAGAGGACTGCGGAGGAGTTGAAGTAAAAATCTCTGACTTCTTGCTATTGCTTAAAGCCAGGTCTTATGACACTCATATATCAAATAAAGTTGTTGAATTAGAAACAGTGCTTCTCAATCCACTTTATATTCTGACCCTCCACCTTCCCCCAGATGAAGAAATGGAGGAGAAGTTTGGGTATGCATGTGGGTGGGCTGAAAACCTGGACCACAGCCATGGTCAAGGTGGAGGGGGCACGTGGGTCCTTATTTTTGCAGATGCCTGCCTTCCATGTCTGTGCGGGGCCTTGAAGATCCCTTCTTGCTATAAACCACTTGGATTCTGTATACTGTTCTCAGTACAATATTCTGCCATGTTGCTGTGCTAAGTACATGAATTTGATTGAATTTTCTGACCAGAGCCATTTTCAGTAACTTAAAACTACCACACAGGTATATATGCATGCGATGCTATAAATTGAGCCAATTATAAACCAACACTGGAAAAACAAACACCAAGGGAATTTAACACTTCTTCTTCATTACCTCTCTATTTCAAGTACCAGAGGTTTTTAGGATCTGATTTAACTACATAATTGTCTCAGCATTTCCCTTCAATTTTTCTGTGGAGATAACTCAAATTATGGCAACAATGCCAATGTCTCCAATCTCTTTTTGGTTTTAAGATCATAAACATCTCCTAACAACTTAAAAAAATTGAGATGCTGCTTTCACTTTGACCATACAGATAGGAAAATTGTAAACAACAGATTCTTGACATGCTTAAGAAATAAAAAGTGATGAAGAGTCTAGTCTGATTAAAATTCTCCCAATAAAATCTCACCTTACCTATTTTTACCCCAGGGGTAAAGGGCTGTGTATGTTATAGACTTTATTTTCCTTTTGAACACACTCATATCTTGTCAAGATGTCATCAATACAAAGATTTTGACATTTTTAATGCAACAATTGGGAAGCAGGTTGAATTTTTCAATCCTCCCAGCCAATATAAGTCAGTCTGAGATACTTAATTTCTATTTGAGATCCTTCATTTCTATTATAAACAGATCCTGCAGTGGAAGATAAATTTCATACTAACAGTTTGGACTTTTTTATGAACCACCTGCAAGTTTTCTGCAAACAACATGTTTTATGGGAGCTCAAGGCAATGTTCACCCATCAAGACCTGACAGTAAGAGGAGGATGGATGGGGCCTTATCTCAGGCACACATGTAACCTTCCTTGTCCCCTGGCCTGACCTCCCTCTGCACTCATTTATGAAAATGATTCATCTTTAAAGAGCTTCCTCGCTCTGCCTGCAGGCTGTAGATCTTTTTGCACTGGACTTGTATAGGCTGAGGTTATAAACTTTAGTGTGTGAGCCATTTGGAGGGGCTTAATTTTGAATATTAGAAGAGGGAAGGTGCACAATACATGCATTTCCTTAAAGAAACAGTCCTGGGAGCATCTTCTACAGAAAGATACTTCAGAGGAATTCTGTTGAAAAACCTTTGCTGGGATTCAACTTTTATTTATGTTGCTGAAGTGTCACTACCATTAGCACATTTAAGTAGAGGACTGAGCTTGGAAAATAGTGCTAGTATGGTGGTGACATGCACATGCCACCCTCTATATGCAGGAGACTGCATATACGTGGTGTTCCACATTTGCAGAGGGCACTGCAAAAGTGTTTGTGTCAGGACTAGTGGGAATTGCTAGGCTCCTTTAGAATATTCCTTTGAACTGAAAAGCCTTGGAAAGTTAGGGTAGGAACTATAGCTGAAAGGAATAAAGATCTAAATAAAAGTAAAAATAGGAAAAGAAGGAAGACAATATGAGTTGGTTTACCCATTCAGGTTGAATCCATGAGTTGTAAGAGCCAGGACTGTTTCCACAGTTCTCAGGAATTGGGTTGCCCATCGGAATATGGCATGGCACCCTGCGAGATAGTATGTGAGGAAGCTTGGAGTTCAGAGAGAGAGAAACTAGAAAATGTTGATATAATAGCTTTTAAAATTCAAATTTTTGTGAGGCAAGTCTTAAGTAGAAATGAGATGTCCTCAACCAGAGGTAGGCAAACATTTTGAGTGAAGGGCCAGATAGTAAGTATTTTTGCAGGCCATGTGATCTCTGACACTACTACTCAACTCTACCATGGTAGCCTGAAAGCAGACATAAACAAAATGTAAATGAATGGGCAAGACTGCTTTCCAATTAAACTTTATTTATAATGACATGAGGCCATCTGGGTTTGACCTGCTGGCTACAGTTTACCAATCTCTGTCCTAAACTACTCTCTTTTATTATCAAGCTTCAAACAGGCCTGAGACTGCTTCCATGTTCCTATATGGAGACCAGTGACTGAAGGAAGTAATAAATAAGGAGTAGCATTTTGCTATATAGCAAAAAATGAGTCCAATAAGATGCCAGATGATAACTGATATTATTTAAAATTTCCATGGCTAAGTGAGTGTGGTAAATGTGGAAAAGTCTTCTTAGGAATTTTACTTTTTCAAATGCATTGAGAATGTCTAGGGGGAGATTAAGGCAATATTTCCCAGACCTTTTTGTCCACAGAACCTTCTTGTGCTCATGCCTATTACCATCTTTGGGACCCTAGGGTTCTTTGGAACACACTTTTAGGCAACAGTGCCCAGGCAGATCCTCCAGGGAGGTCAGAGTCTCTAAGATTTTCTATCTGCTGGGCCACAAAACAACAACTGGATTATTGCTGTAGGAAGCCAGATATCAGCCCTACACAGCTGCCTTAGATGATTCTCTCAATCTCAGGAAGCTAGTAGATTAAAACTTTTCCTATGTCTCTTATATTGATGGCTGTTTTTCTTAGGCTGGTTTGCCCTTCTCTGATGGGTATTTAGTCATGTGCTCAATTGGCCTAACTAATAGTTGCAAAATAGAAGTAGAAAAGTTATTTCATCCTATACTAACTCTTTCTAAACTACTTATTAGAGATATCATGAAAAGACTCCGAATGAATAGCCTTTTGGAAGTCTCTGATGATGTGATGTCCTATGCTGGGAAAATATATCTTAAAGGGAATTTGCTCATCCTCATAGAGAGCAGTAATCAAACCCAATGGCTTTGAAAATTCATAAAGTATGACAACCATTCTCTTGTATGACATTCTGTGTCATCTCTACTGAGAATCCTCCATGTCACAGCACAAAGAAGCTGATATGGAAATTAGTATAATTAATAAGATGTTTTTCTCATCTCTGAGAAGACCTAAATTATACAGGTGTTAAGGAAGTACATTTGAGCAGTAGTTTTCAAAATGGGGATCTCTGGATGTCTCAACCCAGCTTCAGTAAGAGTAGCTCTGATGTTATGTATTTTATGTACTAGAAAAATAAAAAATCACTGGAGTCAAAAGACACATCTGTTCTACCTACCATGATGCCACTCAATTCTTCTGAGCCCATTTCCTTATCTATCAAATGTGGGAAGTACCCAGGCTTCATAGATTTGTGGTGAAGATTAAATGAACTAATGCATATGAAGCACCCAGGTCAGTTCCTGGCACATAGTAGTGCCTCAGTAAAGGACAGCTAAGATAATAAAGTCAAATATGAGAAAAGTTAGAAGAAAATCACAAGGCACCTCATATTTCATATTAAGAATAGTCAGACTTAGAAAATATTTGTTTAAAAAATTGAATGAAAGAATTAAAAACAGAATAAATGAGAGAAAGGACGGGCAACCTCTGGCTGGGGGATCACAGAGGGTTTCATAGGTGTGAGGGCATTTGAACTACACTTTTCTTCCAGCTCCTGAGTATAGATGGAGGGTCTGCTACAATCAGTTAACCTTAATAGAAGGAAGACATGTGTAGTCTGGACTACTTAGATTCCTCAAAATCTATGGGAGTCACCTTTAATGTTATAAAACTTGGAGTCCCTACAAAATGTCAGGTGATATTATAAAGCGATTTTCCTAGAACAAGAAAGAAAATGATGGAGGGGTGGAGAGGGGAGAAAGAGAGAGAGAGACAGAGAGAGACAGAGACTATGGTTCTAAAATATAAAATAACACTCAGGTGGAAACTGGAAATATCTAGGGGAACTCTGTATAAAGTATGTGATTACCTAATCACTATGCCATGTACCTGAAACCAATACAAAATATTATTAAAAGTAGATTATAATTGAAAAATAAGAAAATAAAAATAAAATATAACCTTAACTTTATAAAATATAATATTAATTTTACTATTTAATTTTCCTTCTAAACAAGTATATTAAATTTTCTATGAGTCTTTACTCTGTTATCAAAATAAGTGGGCTTGCAATTATATTTTAGAGTTATCAAATTTCTTCATGGTGAGTTTCTCTAACATAAAAATTTTGACAAAATATTTTTGAGGTCTGGGACTGAATTTATTCCAAATCCTCAATTCCAAAGCATCTAATTGAATGGGATGGCTCTTTTTACTATACACATTAAAAAAATTTTAAGGTAATATCATAACATCTGATGAGGTAAATGTACAGAGGTAAAAGTAGGGAATGAAGAGTGGAGGGAAAGGAAGAGGTGAGGCTGAGAAAGGTCTCCTGGGTTTAAGAAAAGACAAGGAAAGCCATAGCACTCACTGTTGTCTCCTCACCTGAGAATTAGAGAAGGTATTCTATGATTCGCCTTCAGTATTTACTTATACAAAATATATCTACTCTCGCAAACTCATGCAGTGAATCTTATTAATAACTGTAGTTCATTTCCTATCATTTCCTTTTACAATTATTATGGCAATATTGTGAAATAAAAAAATCACAACTTAAAACCTGTTTTTTGTTGGGTCCTACTCACATCTCTTTTTTAACTCCCTGGACCAACTATGTCCTCTCCTCCCCCATGCCCTCTCCTTATAACTGAAAGTTTCTAGGGATATTTCACATTTGCTTACAAAATCCCCATCTATGTGCCTCACCTCAGAGCCAGGGAATGTCTAACTTTCATCCAGCTTCTGCCTGTTTCTGACTAGCCACATTTTGCCTGCTGGGGCCCCTGCCACTTTGGTCATGCACCACTAGGACTGGGGTCTGACATGACAGTTGGCTACATGGTTATGACTTCTAGGCACCCCATTCAACCAGGAAATACTGATCCTGCAGGTCTGCCTGTGTTCTAAAAGGGCTTCAACTGCACACTCAATGCTAAAGAATGCCACTTTCCACTTAACTTGTTACCATCCCCAGGCTGACAAAGTGTTTTATGGGGACTAGGCTGGTAGATAAGACCATGTACCAGACGCCATGTAGTCAGAACCACTTGATCCTCTAAAACTAAGGCTTTATAACTGGGCCAAACTTGTTTGCATAATTCTCTCTACTCCGTGGAATAACCTTTTAGCAGGAATTTCCTCAGCTTTCATGCAGATATTTTTTTTCTGTCATATCATCATTTCTGTAAGTATACTCAGTCATGTCTTTAAATTTTAGGTACAGTTAAAACTCAATATGATATTTTTTCACTGTATATAAGCATTAAGAAAATTATAATTGCAGTAATAATGGTACCATTTCCAGTTAGCTTGCTTCAAATACTGGGTAATAGAGAGAGACAAATATTGGAGTTAGTTCTAGATTCACAAATAAATACCTATTTTAGTTTAAAAGAAAATAAATAGAATCTGAACATTAGAACTAAAAAGAATCCTAGAGATTATCTCATGAAACACTTTAATTTTACAAAGGAGGAAACTGAGGCCCAGAAAGACCACAGGTTTTGCACAACATCCACCAGCTATGTTATGATAAGATTGGGCCCCGAATTCAAGTACCTTAATACTGGGTCCAACAGAATTTTCCATTACATTGTATTGCCCATCAGAATTGTGTAGGCACCCATTCTTCTAAGGATTTTATTTAACATGTAGGCAGAAAAAATGAATGCTGTTCCAATGCTCCACTTTTTTAATTAAGCAGGTGTACCTGCATGTTGATTTTTAGTGCTCTTATAGTGGAAAGCCTCCTAAAGACTCAAGGCCAGGCTACTTCACTGGATGCTTACCTAATGACGCCTTTCTCTTTGTCCTCCTTCAGATTCATTGGCTTTTGGCCAGGTCTTCATTATTGTTTTGTACTTTAACAAGAGAAGAGGCAGGGGAAATAAAAAGAGATAAAAATCAAAACAATATGTGCAGCTCTTTGGGAGGACAAGCCTGGTGTGAAGTTTTGGGTAACCTGGAGGGTGCAGTCAGCTGTGTTTGCTGTGATTATGAGGGAGGAGATATGAAAGCTGAGATCTGAGTGCATCAGTCTTTAGCTGTGGACCTCATCAGTGAAGGCTGTGACTTTTTGTAAGAAAATGTAATCTAGAGACTTCTGATCAAGCTGGGGGCAGAGGTAAACATGCATTGCCTCCTACTATAGGCACAGAAGGAATTATAACTATACCTCAAAATAAGTAACATCCAAACCATCAGAAAATTGACCTGTATGGAAGTCCAACAATCAAGAATTTAAAGAAGCCACATTTATCCAGACATGGCAGAGACAGCGGAGATGGGTGGAGTGGCACAGAGACGTGGTGTGGTGTGGAGAAGCAGTGGCAACAGAATGGGCAGTCCCACATTCACATTTGGTGGATAAAAATTGTGAGGGATACCTTGGGAGTGAGTGGTCCCAGCCCCAGGCTAGAACACACAGCCCAGGGTTCTAGCACTAAGAAGATAAATCCCCAAAACTTATGGCTGTCAAAACCAAAAGAAACTGCCAGATATTCAGCCGACTCTACTTAAAGGGACTGACTGGACTTAAAACATATGCAGATCCATCCCCTCTTGGATTTAGCACTAGGGCAACAGCTAGGTAACTGCTGGGTAAACCTCCAGAAATCAGGCAGTAGCACGGTCCCCTCTCTGATTCCTCCCCTGAAACAGTACCACAAAGTAGTGAGGCAGGTTGCCTTGCCCTGGTGATTAAATAAGTCTCTGCTTCACACAATTTTCAGGTGCTTTTTCTATAATAGGCCACACTACTAAGACAGGGAGTCGAAGCAGCTCTACATAATCACAGGAACAGACACAGGGAGGCTACCAAATTGAGGAAACAAAGAAATATGGCCCAAATGAAAGAACAGAACAAAACCCCAGAAAAAGAACTAAACAAAATGGAAATAAGCAATCTGTCAGATGCAGAGTTCAAAACACTGGTGACCAGGATGCTCGAAGAACTCACTGAGCACAGAAACAAAATAAAAAAGACTCAGGAAGAAATGAAGTTTACACTAGTTGAAATAAAGAAAATCTGCAGGGAACCAAAAGTGGAGAGGATGAAGCTCAGATTGAAATCAACGATTTGGAACATGAGGAAGAAATAAGCATTCAACCATAACAATGTGAAGAAAAATAATTTAAAGAAATGACTATAGTGTAAGGTGCCTCCAGGACATCTTCAAACATAACAACATTCAAATCATAGGGATGTCAGAAGAAGGGGAAGAGCAAGAAACTGAAAATTCATTTGAAAAAATAATTAAAGAAAACTTCCCTAATTTGATGAAGAAAATAGACATATAAGTATCGGAAGCATAGAGTCCCAAACAAATTGGACCCAAAGAGGAACACACCAAGACACATCATAATTAAAATACCGAAGGTGAAAGATAAAGACAGAATCTTAAAAGCAGCAAGAGAAAAGTAGAGAGTTACCTACAAGGAGTTCCCAGAAGACTACCAGCCAATTTCTCAAAAGAAACTTTGCAGGCTAGAAGGGACAGGCAAGCAGTATTCAAAGTGATGAAAAGCAAGGACCTACAACCTAGATTACTCTAGTCAGCAAAGCTATCATTTAGAATTAAAGGGCAGACAAAGTGCTTCCCAGACAAGAAAAAAGCTAAAGGAGTTCATCATCACCAAGCCATTGTTATAGGAAATGTTAAAGGAACTTATTTAAGAAAAAGAAGATAAAAACTATGAATGGTAAAATGGCAACAAATTCACAACTATCAAAAACTGAATCTAAAAACTAACTAAGCCAACAAGCAGAACAGAAACAGAATCATAGATATGGAGATCATTTGGAGGGTTATCAGCTGGGAGTGGGAGGAGGGAGCACGGGGGAAAAGGTGCAGGGAATAAGAAGCATAATTGGTAGGTACATAATAGATGGGGATGTTAAGAATAGTATGGGAAATGGAGAATCCAAAGGACTAATGTACATGACCTATGGACATGAACTAAGGGGGGATTACTGTAGGGAATGGGGGTACCAGGCAGAGAAGGGCAAAGGGGGAAAAATTGGTACAACTGTAATGACACAATCAATAAAATGTATTTTAAAAAAGCAAATGTAATCCTGAAAAGCACTTAGCTTAATCTCACATTATTTCAGACATAATAATTTATACTATAAGGTTATTTCTACAAAAATAAACTCTTAGAATAATTCTTTGTGTGCAGTGCACTTTGCAACACACATCTGATCTATAAGGTGAGATATTCTGTAATCAGTAGTATGTTCTACTCTATTTACTTCTAAGGTATTTCTTTCAGACCTTTGTTCTTGGCTTTGAAATATCCATCAGCCAATCTCCAATCTCATCACTGTTTTTATAGAATTTGCATAGTGCCTTCCTTCTTTCCAGTGATCTGTGCTTCATTAGAGATACACAGAACCATGTAATTGCTGTGTAGGAGTGAGATGAAAACGGACACAGAATGATAAAAAAAATCTGCCCAGACACTGGCTGTGAAAATGCTTTCACCTTCAGTCCAGTCTCAGTGTTGACAACGGCACTCTAGAACTTTCCTGGTGTATTTCATCTTCAAAGTTATTTGCATACATTAACTAATTTATCTTTATTGCATGCTTGCCAGATAAGAGATACACTCATGGTGGATTAGAATATTAGGGGATCCAGAGGTCCCCACAATATTAGACAGCTAGTACTCTCAATAATAATACCTTGAACAGAAGTCCCTTCAATGATAACTGAGTCTCTACAGCATTGTGCTTTCATAGCAGATGCTGTCTTTTCTTGTTACAAATTTAAGCCACAAAAAGGTGTGTATTTTAGAAAGACCAAAAGCTGATTACCTGTAAAATATATATCTATCTTAGTGAGTTGCTAAATGTTGTTATACTTTTCTTTTCATTAAAAAATTTAGCTATAATTTACATAAAGTATAATTCTTTGTAGTGCATGTCTCTGTGTGAATTTTCACAAATGTGTATAAGCTGAGTAACCACCACCACAATCAAGATATAAAACAAGTCCATCACCTACACCAATTGCCCTGCCAATCTCTCCTCCTGACTCCCAACCACAGGCAATGCTGTCACTGTAGTTGTGTTTTGGCAAGACTGTCATATAAATGGAATCATATACTATGCAGCCTTTTAACCCTGGGTCCTTTCACTTAGCATAATGCTTTTGATTTTACCTGAGTTGTTGAGTATGTTAGAAGTATATTCCTTTTTATAGCTAAATAGTATTCCATTGTATGGATGTACCATTGTTTGCCTATTCTGCATCTAGAGGGACATTTAGATTGTTTCTGGTTTTTGGTGAGAACAGATAAAGCCACTGCAAATATCCATGTTTAAGTTTTTGTGTGGATGTAAGTTTTAATTTCTCTTGGGTAGGGTTATACTTGAAAATATGTTTTCAGATGGAAAAGTAAAGATAAATATGGCGCTTGAAGCAATGTACAGGAGAAATTTTTATTGATACTTGATATTTAAAATTTTTAATAAGAATTTCTTTAGACCTTAACTAAAAGGCACCCAAAACAAACAAATTAAAAAAAGTGTATCTTCAGATTGCTTCCAAATACTTGCTAACTTAGCCACTTTTCCAATCACTTAGCAAATATTGACTGACTACTATCTGCCTACCATTCTTTAGGCACTGTTCTTGACAATAAAGAGATATGGATGTTTCTGAACAAATAAAGATGCACACTTGCTGCCTTTATATACCAGTATTCTCTATTCTCATTACTCTTTTATGAAGTCTCTCATGCACAGAGAGAGAGAGAGAGAAGGAGAGAGAGAATACTTTCTCAGAGATCCCCTGTATCTTTTGGTAAGAAATAATGAATTGCATTTCTACTATCTGTTAATTCCTTGCAAGACTTCAGAAAGCTTTGTTTATAAGCAAGCACTAATCTCTCTTATTCTGTCCTTCCCCACAAAGCTGGCTGATGGATTGTGAACCTATAGCCAACTGGTGATAGGAATGTCATTGGAGTAAGTGAGGAGGTGGCTGCCTACTAGTAGGACAAGGGATCCTTGGGAGGGTCCTACCAAAAAATTGCATCCCTACTGTCTTGTCATAAATGTATGAGATACTACTATTAGATACTTATTGTCTTGTGTTAAGCATTATTATAATTTATTGAAATAAAATATCCCATTGTACTGGAAGAAAGGGTATATACACTAGCATTATTTTATTCATGTAAACTGAGAGAAATCTGAAGTCATGAAAATACTTCCAAGGAAGTAGCTGTGAGGAGGGGAAAAAAGAAAAGAATGTATTGGGAGCTTAGTATGGGGGTATATATAGGAAAACTCTGTCTACTTCACATTTTTGCCTATAATTGGTTTTCCATGGGGGAGCCAGGTGGAAAGACACAATTCTGTGTCCAGTAATCTGTCTATTCAGTCTCCAGAGTGCTTAATTTTATAGTCAAATTAAGACATTAGCTGGGCAAGTAGGTTCATTGTCAAGTCCTCAATTCATTGAATAATTTTTCAGTTCTAGAAAAAAATTAAATAAAATATTTTATCAAAGAGTTATTCCATTTATAATAACTGGTTTGGGAAGCAGGAAAAAGTCCTAACCGAACAAACCATTAAACAGAATGTAGAGAAGACATTTGAAATTATCGGGGCAGCCCCACTATGAAAGCCGGGCATTTATTTTTTAGCTAATGTGCACTAAAGTTCTGCACTTGGTGTGAACATGTCCAATTGAGAAACTTAATTGTCTTCAGTTATCTGGGTTATGATTATTTGTTTTCATATCAATATGCCTGAGAACCAATTTCTTTTGTCCAAAGGGCCAGGATTCTTCTTGCTATTCAGGCCCACGGAGGCTAACATTTGGCTCCAGTGATATGGAAGCCTTGGGGTGACAAGTACGGCACTTTCTGGGAACCATCATTTACTCTTTTCCCTGATGAATTGTCATGCCCTTCTGAGAACATAACCCATCGGTGCTCTGAATTAGAGAATCAGATAACTCAGTCATGCTCAGCTGATTTGCCAGGCGATAAATGACTACCAACGCTACCTGCCCACAACTCTTTTGAGAAGAAAATGGCCAGAGTCTGAGATAATGAGGCAACAGGACTTAAAACAGAGTCATGGTTTTCCCTGGACCACAGAGCGATAGTGGTAATTTCCGAGTATTCATCAGCCTCCTATTTGTACATTTCACCGTCTCAGCAAATGCTGCTATAACAGACGTGATTAGAGAATGTCACAGTGCCAGAGACGCAGTAAATATTCAATAAGTAGTAAAGAAAAGAGCTCACAGTGGTGATGAGAGCTGTTCTCAATGGTTTAAGTAAGGCAGCGTTCCATACACATGGCCTGATAACAAAAACCTATAAGATAAAATGTGGTTGTTCTCATCCACAAAGGTTCTCATGAAGATTCATCATGAAGGTTTTTGTACCTCCTTGTTGTTACACTGACCTATGAGCATTGCAAGCAGCATCAAAAAGCTAATGACTGGCAAGTGAAATGTTGGTAACTTGCAGATTTGAAGGTAGCCCATTTCTGCAGGACAGCTTGCGGGAGACACACAGCAAGGATTCTGTCTGGTGCTGTGCAAGGGAGATTTTTTTTTTCCCTAGAATGGTTAGAATATGGAGTAAGTGGAATTTTTTGGTGGGGAGGTATACTAGGGCTGTGATAAAGTGATAGTATATAATGAGGAGAGTGGGGAGGTTATTAGAAAAAACTTTATTTACCTCTAAGGTACTCAGTCAGTAGAGAACTACAGAGGTCAGCTTCACGAGAGGTATTATTTTAATGTTCTTACCTGGGGCGATAATAATGTTGATAACAGTAGCAGTAATAATAATAGTAGTAGTAGTAATAAGAGTTAACATTTATTGAGAGTTTACAATGCGGAGCTGTGGTAATTGCTTAGCATGTATTATTTAATTTAATGCCTACAACAACCACCCCTGTGAAATTACTGGTATTACAATGAGGAAGCTGAGGTTTTGGGTTAAGTAAACTGCCCAAGGCCACAGAGCTTGTTAAAAGTGACTATTCACACTAGATTCTGAAGTAGGAGTGTGTGGGTTGGATTGACATATAAACAAGGGTGACGGACAACAATTTTTAGATTAAAATAAAAACAATGTAAATATGGCAGAAAAAGAACATCACGATTCACATTTCTTTCCAAATGTCTTTGTTTTAATTTTCTTTCAATCCTTTTGATCTAGGGTCAAGAAACTATGGCCTGTGGGCCAAGCCTGGCCTGATGCCTGTTTTCACAGGGCCTGTGAGCTAAAAATGGTTTGGATTTTTAAATGAATAGGGAAAAAATCACAGAAAGAATATTTCATGGCTCATAAAAATAGTATGAAATTCAAATTTCAGTGTCCATAGTAAAATTTTATTGTCAAATAGCAAAGCACTTTGGCCTGCAAAACCTAAACAGTTACTATCTGGCTCTTTGCAGAAAAAGCTTGCCAACCCCACATTTGATTATTTATGGTAAAGGAGCTGAGAAGCTGGGCTTCTACTTCTCATTGCCAGGTTTGTATCCTGTGACCCTCACTTACTATGTCAGCTGAAAAAAGACTGCTTCACCTTTCTCTGCCTCTGTTTTCACACATGTACAATGGGGCTAAGGGCACCAACCTCAGAGGGTTTTAGTAAGGATATGAAATGAGATGCTCCATGGAAGGGTTTAGAAAAATGCCTGGTACATGGTAAGTGCACAACAAATATTAACTATTATTGTCCTTATTATGCTAGCAGGTTTTCCCTACATTTGATATGAATCATTCTTAACACCAAGTAGCCCCAAGACTGATTAGTTCAATTAAGAAAGGCGAGTCTCTTCTCACCACATCTCATTGACCTACATTACGAGAGCTGGAATGGTTGGTTTCCTTGGCTCTTGCCTCAGGTCAGGAGCTGGTGAGGCATAGTTAACAAATTCACACCTCGCATCTCTTCAGTTACAGCTGGCTCTAGCTTCACTGCCCTTGGCCTTAAGCTCTTTGGCCAGTATAGCTCTTTGGGTGGATGTGGGAAAATCCTTGTGGATTTGGAGGCTAAAGCATGACTTGGTAAGTGTGTTCATAAGTCCAAAACACAAGGAGACTTCAAGGCTTTTCTTGGGTCTATAAACAATACTAACAGAAATGGGCTGTTTCATGAGGTAAGTTTTAGGGGCTCCATCACAAGCTAGGCCATATCAGATCCTTAAAGATTAAGCAGAGGGTTGAAAATTCAAAGTCATCTTGAAGGTTAGCAATTGAGTTGGAAACTTGGACCTATAAACCTACCAACTGTCATTTTCCCTTCAGAGATTCATTGATGAGGAAAGGGACACTTGGAAGAAAGAGGGGGATGCAGCCCCAACTTCCAGTTTGGCCCATATTAGAGTGTTGTGGCCCGAAGTGTTAAAAACAAAGATGATTTACTCCTTAGAGCTCCAAAGATAGAACCTTTCTAGAACATTATGAATCTGACTCTTAAGCAGGGTAAGAACCTGATATAACTATTTCAAAATAGGTCATTACCAACTAATTATAGTCACTATAACTGGACTTCTCATTATCATAAAAGGGTAGTGAGACATTCTAGTTTGTTCATCAAAATACACTATCTACATTTATCCAATGCTTTATTCTGTCTTTTGCTGATCTTTGTTTTGTTTTATTAACTAGAATGAAATTGGGAGACTTAGATTTATAGGTCCTAGATTCCAACTCAATTACTAATCTTCAAGCTGACTTTGAATTTTTCATGTTGTCAGTTAACTCTTTCCTTAATCTTTAAGGAGAGAAGGGAATGCATACTGAGGCATTGTGGTTCAGTGTATGGACTCTGAATTCAAATCTGGTTTACCCAATTCATATCTTCATGATCTTGAATAAAGAAAGTCACCTTTCTGTGTCTCAGTATCCCCATCTCTAAAACAGGATTGTGGGGATGTCTCTCCCAAGAGACTGTTGAAAGGATAAGTGAGCTAATGTAGGCAGAATGTTTAGAATGGTAAGTATCATCAGGCTGTTTGTTATTGTTGTGCTATTACCACCCAAGGAAGAGTCATTTTGTTTAGGTCTGAATATATTATTACAATGAATCCTTACAGTGGCCATCTGAGATAGATATTAATACAATAGATGAAATCATGGCTTTGTGAGGTTGAATAATTGCTTAAAGTCACACAGATGGGGAGTGAGAGAGCTGGTATTGAAACCTAGTCTGATTAACCGCAGAGCCCAGGCACTTTCTGTGAGTACTGTTACAGTTCTAAGGTTCGTTGATTCTACATTCAGATTGACTCTAATAATGTAAGCTATGTTAATTACTTGAATACTTAATAAGGTAGCACACTATCACTTGAATATATTCATGTAATGTGTTTGCCTTACATTCTGTTTATTAAGAAGTTAAAATGTGAAGTCAAATAGTAACTTATGTTTAAGATTAAGCTACATGACTTATAGGACTAAGTTTTTAGGTTTTTCTTTTCCTACTGCCAGACACTCAGCAGGAAAGCTATAGACATTTTATTTCTTATCTGTCTCCTGTGAGTGCCAAGCAAGTGAAGCTTATATGAGCTTGTAAACTCAGAGTGAGTATGTGTGGCCACGTGGAACATGTGATTGAATGTTGGTGGAGGTGGGAGTGGGAAAAGAGAAAAATGTAATTAATTGCTACCAGAGGAAAAAGTTGAAGTGGGTGGAGGTTCAGAATGATTCATCTGGATCTTTGACTCGAGGGACTTAATGAGTTTCTGCAACGCCTTCTGATAAAAGTTTGGCCATGAGATGGTATTTTGTTCAGGGTGTAACCACTCCAAGCCTTGATTACTATTTAGAAGCAGTGACTGCCATTTTACAAAATGATGACTCAAAGATGTAAAAGCAAAGAAGAATGGCTAATTTTAACTGGATTGCTGATTGAGGATTCCAAAAGCACGAGCTTTAGCTGATTAACATACCAAGAATAAAATTTGTGTGTGTGTGTGTGTGTGTGTGTGTGTGTGTGTGTATGTATATATATTACTTAAAAATACCCGGGAGCTAAACTGTGTTTTTAAGGTGGGGAGAAACAATCAATAAGGTAGAAAAACACATCAAAGTAGAGGAAACATGCATTTGTTACAAAAGCATCCAACTCAAACAACAGAAAGAGTGATGGAAATAAATGAGTTAACTTCCATTGGAAAGAATGGACTCAACAAGCACTGCAAGTCTTTTATAAGATGTTTTAAATCATCATAGGTCTTGCTGTACGTGGAATCACCTATTTAGTGTACAAAACTTGAGTGATATCCCTTGCTATTAATTTTTAAGCTATTTTTTGTTGCATCTAATTCCATTTTATAAATGTCCAAAAGGGGAAAGTGGGATGGTCCTACTCACCAGAGTTGTCATTTACAGTAAAACAACTGTGTTAAGACTTTCTTAAAAAGCTCCAATGGTTTGCATTTGAAAAATAGAGTCAACAATTATTAGCATGACATTTCAATCTTTTAAAAACTGGTGATGGCTAGTTGTTTGCTTTGTATCTTATCATTTCTTCCTGCAAATTCTGTACTTTAATCACTCTGAGGTATCTGACCTTTCCAGGCAAGTGTTCTTAAGCTTTTGGCCTCTCTGTAGCCAATGCTCCTGCCTGGAATGTAATTCCCAATTTTTCCCACCCCAGGAATTTCTGTTTTTCTTCAGAAGCCAGATCCTGACTCTTGTAAAAAGTTTGTATTTTAGAAGCATTTATTCCTGTGTCCATTTAGTGATTTCCAAAAACATTTTTTTTGGAGTGGTTAAATAACAGTATGCATATATCAAAATTTATTTAAAGTTTTCTCTAATAGGTAGAGAGTTACCATTTTTTCTCTTCTAAACATTTCACAATAAATAACCTTGCACATAATCCCTCTGAGTTTGCTGATACATTTAAAAATATTTTAAAAGTAAACTAACTAGATTAAAGAGTTTTCCCACTTTCATACCCTTGGTACATATGCCAAGTTGCTTTCTATGGAGGCAGATCCATTTACATGTCTACCGGTAACACAGCAGTACTTGTTTTACCAGATCTGCCTCAACTCTGGGGCTCAGTCTTAAAAATAAATAAGGAATGAAAGAGAAAGAATTTGCTTATGCTGTAAACAAAAGAGATGTTTACATTTTATATATATTTCTTCAATTAGTAGTTGGCGAAAGTTATTTTTCTATGCCTAATGAGCATCTGTATTCCTTTTTCCATGAATGATCTTTTCTGGCCATTCGTCCATTTCCTACAGGACAGTACTTATTACTCTATGTTAGCACTTAAATAAGAAAAAAATATTTTGAGCTCTTATAATATTTCAGATACTTTTCATTGATCATATCTTCTAACAATCTCATGAAGTACACACTATCAATTATAGCCACTCTAAAGATCAGCAGGTCGATGCACAGAGCAGTTAAATAATCACGTATGCTGACATAGTCAGTAACGAATACAGAAGAAATATACGTTCTAGCAGCTTGACCTGAGAATATTTACTATTATCAAATACCCTAGGCTGTTTCGTGTAGCTTTTTTTAAAGTTAGGCATGTTGAGATAGCATTTATATTTAATTAAATTCCTTCTTTTTAGTTGTAAAGCTCTATGCATTTTGGCAGCATATGTAGTTATGTAACCAGCACCTTAGTCAAGATACAGAATACTTCTATCACCCAACACTTTCTACTTAGCCTTCTCTTCACTCACTCCTTGGCAACCACCTATCTGTTGTCTATTAATATAGTTTTGCCTTTTCTATAATAAATATAATATAATATAATATAATATATATAATATAATATAACATATAATACAAATCATACAGTATACAGCTTTTTGGATCTACCTTCTTTTACTTAGCATCATGCTTTTGAAATTCCTCCATGTTGTTGCATGTATCACTAGTCCATTCCTTTTTATTACTATGTCATATTCTATGTTCTATTGTATAGATGTAACTTATGTTTTGCTGTGGTTTTATTTTATTATTACTACTTTTAATCCTCACCCAAGTGTATACTTATCGATTTCAGAGAGAGAGGAAGGGATAGGGAGGTGAGAGAGAGACAGATCTATGTGAGAGGGAAACACAGATCAGTTGTTTCCCCCATGTGCCCTGACCAGCACTTGAACCCAAAAGCTCTTTGGTGTGTGGGATGATGCTCCATCCAACTGAGCCACTCATCCAGGATGTGGATTTATTTTTATATTTCTATCTCTCATTAAATTGTGTGCTCTTGGAGAGTATAAATGGTATTCTGTTTATCTTTTTGGTCTTCAGTCTTGACACAGCACTTGGAATACAGCTGTGGTCGGTAGATTTCCACTGCATAGATGAAGTGGTAAAGGATCATGGTGAGTGATATGCAGTCTCCTCATGAAAACTATACAAATTCTAGGTATCTTTATATGTCAACTAATCTAACAAAACAAAGGGTCATAATTTTAAAAAAGCATTGAAGGCTAGGCTATAGGGGGATGCATATTCATATATGACTGTCAAGGTGGGCAATTACATATTGGTTGTGTAAATGTAATCAAAAGAGAAATTTGAATGAAGACATTCTTGGAAGAACTATCTACCAGGCACTTAAGCTTATTATAAGCTATTCAAACACTTCCAAATTAGAAAATATGTAAGCTCACTACACTATTATAACATGACTGAATGTTGTGTAGATTAAAAATCTTATGGCCATTGTTACATAAACATAAATAAAAATAAGGAAGGTCAAAGTGACAGGATCAGTAAGATTTTACTAATTTATAAAATTTATAAATACTTCAGCTTATAATTAAAAAAATAGATCTTGAAAAGTTGGTTCCCCAAATCATATTTATATTATATGTATATACACATACACTTTTATCACCTGCATTATTCCTTAAATATTATTACTAAAGTAAAATAAAAAATCTCTGTGGCAATGATAATTATGATGTTAATGTAAATAGTTACATTACCTTGTTGGAACAAAAGACCATTTGGAACATAAAAAACACCATCTGATACTGTGGCTCTAGCAGTTATTATCTGTATCAAATCAAAGAAAATGGTATTAACTTTATAGATTTTTCAGGTCAACTTCCTTATCTACATCTTTTCTCATATATTTGTTTACCCTGGTTATCCAATATTTTGTGTAAAATAAACAAATTAATTAAAAATGTATTTTAATAAAAAATAAACACACAAGACAATGGAGATCAGTATAGTATACTTTCTTGGGAAGATTTTATATTTGGTTAAATATTTGTTTTTTTTTAATTTAATTCTAGGTCCTTCTTTATCTAATTCCAAGTTGAAGAAAACTACATGCAAAGACAGAGGCACAGGTAAAAGCAGCTCACCTCCTCATATAACCACAGCAAAATTACAGCTAAACTATAGAACAAATATCACTCAGAACCACCAGAAAATCAAGCTGTATGGAAGCAACAAAGGAATTAAAGAAATCATACTCATCCAGATAGGTGGGAAGGATGGAGGGGTGGATACATGGAGACATGGAACTGGCTGGTCCCAAACTCACATGTGGTAGATATAAAATGGAAGGATATCTTGAGAGTGAAGGATCTGAGCCTCACAGCAGACCACCCAGCACAGGGTTCCAGTGCCAGGAAGATGAGTCTCCATAACTTCTGGTTGTAAAGACCAGTGGGAATTGGGTCAATGGAAGGAACTGTGGTTCTCAGGTCCCTCCTCTTAAAGGGCCTCAAACCGCACATGACTTTCTTAGATTCACTCCCTCTGGGCTCCAGTACTGGGGCAGCACCTTGAAGGGAACCAGTGGCATACGGGGAGAAACTGAGAGTCTGGCATCAGAGCAAGAACTAGGGGAAAGCTTCCTCCCAGACAGAACCGCAGGCAGTGGCCATCGTTCATTTTCTGAGCCCACCCCCACCCAGAGCCACAGTGCAGTGCCACCATCTCTGAATTTGCATCAACCTGGCTCACCACGTTAAGCCCTGCTTTGACAAGGATCTAAGGGTCTGCCTCATCCAACTTATGAACTCACTCAAACCGGTAACAGTGGCTTTTCCATATGAAGGGCTGGGCTAGGCACAGACTTCAGAATTTCCTAAATCCACTTAAACAAGCAACAGCTGAGCCCAGCACCCATACCTCTCACTGAGTGGCCTAGGCCTGGCACTAGCAGCAGTGATCTGTAGATTGCTTTATAGCTTGTGCCAAGAAGCCCCAGAGAAAACACAGGTGGAGGCTGACCTTGGCCTGTACCACCTGGGAAACCTGAGAGCCTGCACACCCATTGGACAGATACAGACCATATCAGAGCACCACCCAACCACCTCCACAAGCCACAGAGGGAGGTGGTTGCTGGCCAGGGGTCACAGCCAGTTCTACCAGCTGTCTGGGCTAGATAAATCCATCCCATTGACCTGTGGACAACAATCAAGACTCATCTACAAGAGTGGGGAGTACTCAGCCCACCCAGAGGGTGTATCTTGAGTACCAGCTTGGGAGATAGGGGCATCCGCCACTGGACCCTACTGGACACCTAAACATTAGGCCATGCTACCAAGACATGGAGTCAAAACAGCTCTACCTAATATACAGAAACAAATACAGGAAGACTACCAAAATGAGGAGGTAAGGAAATATGGCCCAAATGAAAGAACAGAACAAAACTCCAGAAAGAGAACTAAAAATGAAGATAACTAGCCTATCAGATGAAGAGTTCGAAACAGATCAAGGAACTAAGTGAATATTTCAACAGCATAAAAATGATCCAATCAGAAATAAAGGAGGCACTAATTGAAATAAAGAATAATTTATAGGGAAACAACAGTAGAGTTGATGAAGCCAAGAATCAAATCAACAATTTGGAACATAAGGAAGAAAAAGACATCCAATCAGTACAGCAAAAAAAAAAAAAGAACCCCCAAAATCAAGGATAGTTTAAGAAGCCTCTGAGACAACTTCAGTGTCCCAACATTCACATCATAGGGGTGACAGAAGGAGATGAGAAAGAGCAAGAAATTGGAAACTTATTTGAAAAAAATAATAAAAGAAAAATTCCCTAATTTGGTGAAGGACATAGACATACAAGTCCAGGAAGCACAGAGAGTCTGAAACTAGTTGGACCCAAATGGGACCACACCGAGACACATCATAAGTAAAATGGCAAAGGTTAAAGATAAAGAGAGAATCTTAAAAATAGCAATGGAAAAGCAGAACATTACCTACAAAGGAGTTCCCATAAGACTATCAGCTAATTTCTCAAAAGAAACTTTGCAAGCTAAAGGAGATAGGCAAGCATTTGCTCTATCCCCTTTATGTGCTGGCTTACTCTAGCCAGCACAGCTATCATTTAAAATCAAAGGGCAGATAAAGAGCTTCCCAGATAAGAAAAAACTAAAGGAGTTCATCATCACCAAACCATTATTATATGAAAGTTAAAGGGACTTATTTAAGAAAAAGAAGATCAAAACTATGGACATTGCAATGGCAGTAAATACATAACTATAAACAATTGAATCTAAAAAGCCAAACTAAGCAAACAAGCAGAACAGAAACAGAATCATAGATATGGAGATCATTGGAATTAAGAAGTACAAATTGGTAGTCACAGAATAGGCAGGGGGATGTTAATAGCAAGTATAGGAAATGGAGTTGCCAAAGAACTTATATGTATGATCCATGGACATGAACAAAGGTGGGGGATCACCAAAGAGAGTGAGGGGTGCTAGGTGGAGGGGGGAAAGGGGGAAAATTGGGACAACTCTTATAGCATAATTTAAAAAAAAACCTATATACACAAGAAGAGGATTAAGTTATTTATTTATTGAGAGTACATTACATACCAGACACCATGGACAGTGCTCAGGCAGCAAGAATAACTGATAACAACTTGGTGAAAAACTGGTTCTGTTTTGAAGGAGGTTTCAAGCTACTGGGGTGCATAGACAAGCAGAAGACAATTAGAAGAGAGTGGGTGAATGTTCAATCAGGCTAAGTGTAGGTCACTAACCAGTCAATTTTGGAAGAGAGTTAATAGGGAAACTTTCCAGGATACCTTGACATCTAAGTTGAGGCTTGAAGGAAGAAGAGGGGAGGAGGGGACAGTCTGGATGAGGGAGGCTCTAGCTGCATGTGAAACAGTTTGGGTACATGGTTCATCTCACATTTTAAATCTACTTTGTAGATGGAAATGGAAGCCAATGAAAGGTTGAATGCCAAGGACTGATAGGGTTTACTTTGCATCTTAAAGGGATTACTGTGGTCACAGAGTAAGCCATGGACTGAAGAGAGGCAAAATGAATATAGGGAGTTAGTTAGAAGACCATGGCAATGATCTTCAAAGTGGATAGGCTAATCCCAGCTCTTGAACATGGAGATTTATGGAAGTGTATGAACTGATGAGATAGAAAGGAAAAAGAATTAGCAGAAATCAGTTAAGTCTTGAGGAAAGGTATGGTCAATATAGACTTACAGGTTTTTATTTTTTTGGTGTTGTGTGGATGGTTGTGCATGTTGTAAGGCAAACAACACATAAAGAGTTGCAGATTTCAGGATGGGGAAGTCTATGAGAGAGAAAGATCACAAGTATAGTTTTGGTTTTCTTTCTTTTAAAAAAATTCTTCATCCAAGAATATGTTTATTGATTTTAGAGGGAAAGGGGGATGAGGAGAGAGAGAGAAACATTGATGTGAGAGAGAGAGACATTGGTCAGTTGCTTCCTGTACACACCCGGACTGGGGACAGAACCTGTACAGGACAATGCTCCAACTGAGACACCCAGCCAGGGACATTTTTGGTTTTCTTAATTTTGAGTTTCCTGTGGATCATCCAAGTGCAGATGCCTCAAAGGAATTTAGTAATGCATAAATGGCAAAGAGCTGGATTTAGAAAAAAGGGGCATGGATTTGAAGACTTTTAGAAGAACACAGGAAAGTTTTTGAAGAGAGATGGAGATAAATTTATGGATCCAGGGATATAATTGATACTAATGCAGGGTGAAAGCAACAACAGAGGACAGAGTGATATTTTCAGTGTGTTGCTTTACATTAATCCCCAAGAATCAGCTTTAGTGGTGCTTAAATACAAATTTAGAAATAAGTAAGAGTGCTTATTTGGCTTCAAGCTACTGACTAGAACAATGAAGGATCTCATCATTAACTTCACTTCAATCATGGTGTCTAGGTAACTTGAAACTTTCATCTGTAAATAAAAGTGAGAATAATAACACTATGTGAAACTGATCAATTATGTCTTAAAATTAACCTAAGTCTTGATAATTTCAGGATCTCTTCACTATATTTGATATGGAATCCCTAAAGTAGTGTTTCTTTTGCATAATAAAGAACATTCATGTTTGAAAGATACTTCACTTTACCTGGCTGGCGTAGCTCAGTGGATTGAGTGCGGTCTGTGAACCAAAGTATCGCAGGTTCGATTCCCAGTCAGGGCACATGCCTGGGTTGCAGGCCATGGCCCCCAACAACTGCACGTTGATGTTTCTCTCTCTCTCTCTCTTTCTCTCTCCCTTCCCTCTCTAAAAATAAATAAATAAAATTAAAAAAATTTTAAGAAGACCTAATTTAAAAAAAAGAAAGAAAGATACTTCACTTTCTATCCTTTCAAAGGTATCGATCTCATTCAATCCTCACAGTAATCTTGTCAAGCAGGTAAGAGAGTCATTATTATTCTTTCAGTTTTACGGATGAGAAAACTGAAACTGCAGAGGTGAATGGACTTGTCCAAGATAAATCACTAGAAAGTGACAGATTTGGAAATTTATTTCAGTTGTCTGGGACACAGAAAGCATTATAATTTTTATAATTATTCCCTTAAAGTCAATTGCTCTTTGTAATTCAATTAAATGATTTTACTCAATCAGCTACAGTATTCAGATTAGCCAGTATAACCAACATCAGATATATGCAAGGCACTGTGTAAAGCAATGGGCAGACATAATGACAAATACACAATATCTTGGGAACTGATAATTTACTTGAGGCATGTAAAATAGAAATGCCTGGTCAATTAAAGAATAGTAACAGTAATACAAAATGATAGCAATAGTCCAAGACATCATAAATTATGTGGAATGAGTGATCAATACTATAGGGGTTCAGAAAGTTGTATGCAAAAACTTTATGGACAGAGCATGATAATTTTAGCTTAGGAGATGAGCAGAGAAAAATGAAAGGACCTCTGGCCAAGACAGAGGACAGACAAAGGTAAAGAGAAGGGAAGGTGGAGATATGTTTGGCAGTCAGTAGACCAGGTTGGCTGGAATATGCAGTTCATGCAAGGACGTCTTGTTGAAAATTGTGTAAAGGTCAAGTGGCCAGATGCTGGAGAGCCTTCAAATATCAATTTAAGGAAGTCAGTGAAGTTATGGTTTTTTTCTGAATTATTTTGTATGATTAGTTTAAAAGTTATATGATTAATTTGGTGAAAGATTTCAGAAATTCCACTGCAGTGATTGATTGAGTTGGTTAAATTTATTGATTTTGTTCATTTTCCTAATTGCAGTTTGGAAAAACCTTAAGATTCTGGCAGAAATCAACCGCATTTAAGTAATCAGAATTTTATGCAGAATTTATGTGCTATTTTCTATTAAGTTGCTAAGTTTTCAGAAAGGAATTTACTGAGGATCTTTGTAAATTCTTTCATCTGCTAAGGGAGGCATACCCATTACACTTTCCTTGGGACTTTTCCTGAGAATTTCCTTGAGGTCTGTTTTGTTAGACTAATTGGGATCAAGGACTAACATATTGAAAATAGCAAACTTTTTCAGCGGGAGAAAGCAATTGTCAAAGCAGAACATAAAGTGAGAAAGTTCAGCAAGTCTTTGGCATGTAGTTACAGAAAAGTAGCACCTTTGGCAATTGTAAGTCACTTATTTCAAACAAACAAACAAAGAAACAAACATTAGTATTTAAGGAAACTAAACCTGAGGCTTCTTAAAAAGAGAGAGAGAGATAAATCTTATCAAAACTACTAGTAGGAAAAAGATGACAAAATTACTCTATGTTTACTGATAGTCCTAGTCTCTATTAATGTCTGACAAATTGTGTAACCACTAGACACCTTTGGGTTATCTCTTGGAGATATCAGTGATATTACAACATTGAGGATGGCTTAGCAATGAGCAGTGACAAGAAGCTAAAATCTTCTGTACTGACATATGATTATGTAATGCTGAAGATGTGCCAAAAACTGCTAATCCTGATGAATGAATTCTGAGCAGTGAAAAGGAAAATGTATTATCTGCACTAGCATAGGCTCTGAGACATGCTTTGGGAGACGTGTTTCATGGGCCGATAGAAGTTCTGTGGTTGTTTAGTGCTTCTGTGAAGGGAGAATGCTTCTCAGCTAGACAAAGTTTTCACTGTCACTTGAAACTGAGTCAGGTGCTATTTGAGTCAAAGTGAACTGAGTCAGGTGAACTGAGTCAAAGGGGTGTCAATTTGTATAAATAGCCAAGTCTTCTGATTCCACAGAAGAGCTAATTTCTGTTTCTGGAATACATGTGGATCCTTAAGAAGATGAACTTTATTCTACTCCAATGTGAGGTGAAATTAAAACCTGCAGAATAGCTTGTCCCCTTAAGACATTACTCTACTTTTTAAAAACAGATCTGGGTCATATAAAACAGGGTAATAAAGAGATTGTTGACTTTTGTTCCATAAACAATTTTGAGACTGGTAGCAGTTATTCTCAATCAAGACATACACACATTTCTTGATATGTTGATAATATGATGGATCTTTATTGGCTCTGGGAATAACTTCTAAGCACATTTTCATTGTATATCACTCTGAACCTTTGGTATCTGAGCTCTAGGGTTTTGGTGGTTGGAGGTGTTTATTCTCAAAAGCTGTTACTATGCTTCCAACAGCATGGTAATCTTAGCTACTGTTAGAGCTTATTTAGAGGCTGATGAAAAAAATATATCACATCTAGGGCCACATCTGTGTGATGCCTATTTGCAATCTCCAGTTGAGTTCTGTTCTTAAGTGATTTACCCATAATTTGTTTGGGCAGAAGAAAAACAGAGGCCCTCTAATTTCCACCCTTATATTTTTCCACCATTATCATATTCTCAGTTTTATTTTACATATATCTTCTCTATGAAGTAACTCTACTGCATTATATTTTTATTTCCTTTTTAGGAAAATAAAATCTGTCCATTTTCTAAATTGATTTCCCTTAATAAAACTTGGTTGGCTAAAATTTTTATCAACTTTCTTAGGTTTTGTATAAAAGCTGAAAGATCTTGGTGCTTGATTTTAAGTTAAAATAATAGAGTCATAAAACATTTAAAAAATTTATGGGGGAATCCTTTTGCTCATTATATTCACAATTTTCATTCCAATAATCACCTGAGATCAATGCTTTGAATAATGAGATAGAGGTAGACTAAAAAGGAAATGGTATTTTAACAATTCAACAGTGACTTTTACTATTACTCTGTGGAGTGGATAATGTTTATGACTACCCAACACCTATTCCCCTGTATTCCTTCATAGTGACCAATTATTTTCAAATTTGCCTCTCCTTCAGGTGACAAAGGAGCAGCTGACTTCATTTTCTACTCTAAGATTCACTGCTTAATCTGAGGCAGTAAGTTCTGGAATTTCTCTTCTTCCTCTTATTCCAGGGGAAATAAGCGGTCCAGTGGTAAGCTCTTATTAGAACTGACTGAGAAGACTGGGAGAAGGATAGGCACTCAATATTAGAAGGACAGCCTTCTCTCTTGGTCCTACAAAATAGCTTGTCATTCCAAGTTCCACTGACAGCCATCTGATGACCATAAGAGCAACCACTCTTAAGACCAAGCATGGTGCTGAGGACAGCTGAGAGGAGAAAGAAAGTCTTTGTTTACATTCCTGTGCTGCTGACCATACTGTGCCTGGAACCCTCCTAACACTCTCTGCACTTCTAGTTATGTAAAACAATAAGTATCTTTGTTATTGAAGCCTCTGTGTAATAGGGCTTTTTATTACCTTCTGTTTAACACATCCTAACAGATATTCTGCTTGTTCTGGAAGATGAACAAGAAAGGTGTGTTCACTTGTAATCCCTTTTCTCCTATGTTTTCAATTGAAATATGTAGGTCAGGAATTATACTAACTACATTAACAAACAGTTAGGTTGGCAAAGCATTGTTCTAGAAAGCAGAAGCTTTGATGCCTGTCCTTGCCCTGATATATTTTTTGGCTGTGTGGCATTGGCTGAACTGCTTAACATCACTGGCCTTCTTTCTTCTCTTTTAAATGGGCACAACAATATCTGCCCCACCTGCCTTATAATGTTTCTGTGAAAATAAAATGGGATAATATATGGGGGACTACTCTGAAGATTACCACTCAATATATTTTAAATGTCAATCACCCACTTCTAAGAGGCAGGCTGTTTAATTAAATATATTGTCTAACTAAATCCTTATGAAAAAGTCTTGCAGGTAAGTGATGGTATCCCCAATATTAGATGGGGAAACTCATTGTCAGAAAGCTAGAATAATGTATCCAAGATCACACAGGTGGCATACATGGAAAGGGAATTCCAATCCAAGTCTGACTGACTCCGAACCTATGTTTCATACATTATGCATCCTATGTGATGTGATGAACTATGGTTGGGAAACACCCATAAAAATCCTGGATATAATTAGAATGGGCATTAGGAATCACTAATATGTCTTGAGCATGCCCTCTATACCAGGGACTGTGCTCCACTTCCATCATCTCACTCTCTCCAATGGCCCTTGGAGGTAAGATATTATTATTTATAATTTATAAATGTGACAATAATGCACACAGAAGTGAAAATGTTTTGCCCAAAGTAGTCTAGCTGGAAAGTGGCAGAGGTGGGATGGAAACCTTATTTGAAGTCTGCGTGAGTCATAATTCCTGAACCCATTACCTTCTAGATTGAAAAAGAGACAGGGGATGTGAGGGCCAAAGGAAGAAGTCACTACATGGAGGTGTAAAGCACATGAGGCAAGAGTTTGAAGTCAGACTTACATAGGAGGCATAGTTGCAGTCAGCACTGATTACCTGGCCAGATACTCACCCTTTGTTCACCTCTTGACTGGGAAACAAAAACAGTTCTGGATAAAGTGTGGTGCTAGTGATGGCAAGGCAGGAGACAAAAAGGCAGGCCAGTGAATTAAACAATAACTTGTGACATTTTGCCCATGATGATTTTTATCACCAGAAAATTCATAATCCCCTAGACTATACAATGCTAATAATTTTTGATAGAAATTGTTCTGGAATTACAAGCTGCCTTGAGCAGTTTACTAAACGTAATTCAAAGATTTTTAATGATGTGGTGTCATGATGGTGTACATGGATGAAATTCTGTGATCACAATTTTTTACTCGCTTAATGTCAGACTTTCTTCAATAACTCTTGCTTACAAGGTCATTTTCTTTCAATATTCTTTTTTCTTTCTAATTTGAGTAGCTAATCTGCTGTAGTGTAAGAAATAGGATAAACATGTTTGTTAGAGTTTCATGGAAAACTAGGAATCAATAAGGCCTGAGGTCCAAGCAGCAGTATGGTCAATGAGCTTTGGTAAATAAGATCTGAGGAGGGGTCCTTATAACCAGAGATTTAGGAGACTGAGTTATTTATTGGTTGCATCTATATGGTAATTTTCCTGAAGACTGGAAGTATTCATGAAGTCACCTACTCCGACCCTCAACATGAGAAGACTGTGACTCAGAGCTCATAAAAATGACTGGCTGATATTTGTTGAGTATTTTTGATGGTTTAAACAATATTTTACACTGATTATTCCTTTGCCACATCCCTATGAACCAGAAACTACTATTGTTCTTCTACAATAGATAAAAATGCAGCGGTATGACTTTTGGTCAAGATGGAGGTGTAGGGAGATACACTGTGCCTCCTCACACAACCAAAACAAGGACAACAATGAATTTAAAAACAAAAACAACCAGAGCTGCCAGAAAATTGAACTGTGTGGAAGTCTGACAACCAAGGAGTTAGAGAAGAAACATTCATTCAGACTGGTAGGAGGGGCAGAGTCAGGCAGCTAGGCAGAGAGGTTGTGGCAAGGTGGTGGCTGGGGGACCAGGGTGGACAAGGAGGAGCTGGCAGAGTGGGTGGTCCCACTTTTACTTGCAGATAAACTGGGAGGATCAACTGGGCTACAAGACAGACCACAGGATCCAGGGTTCCAATGTGGGGAAATAAAAGCTCAAAACCTCTGACTGAAAAAACATGTGGGGGCTGAGGTGTTGGGAGAAATTCTAAGCCTCATAGGAGAGTTTGTTGGAGAGACCCACAGGGTCCTAGAACTTGCACAAACCCATCCACTTGGGAATCAGCACCAGAAGTGCTCTATTTGCTTGTGGGTAGCAGTGGAAGTGGCTGAAAGCTGGCAGAGAGCTGAGAAAGTGGCGTTGTTCCCTCTTAGACCCCTCCCCCACATACAGAGCCACAATGCAGTGGTGTGGGTTGCCCTGCCCTGGTGAATACCTAAGGTTCTACCCCTTACTATGTAACAGGCATGCTGAAACAAAAATAAATGGCCCAAATGAAAGAACAAATCAAAGCTCCAGAAAAAATACAACTAAGTGATGAAGAGATAGCTAACTTATCAGATGCACGGTCAAAACGCTGGTAATCAGGATGCTCATGGAATTGGTTGAGTATGGTCACAAATTAGAGGAAAAAATGAAGGCTATGAAAAGTAGAATAAAGGAAGATGTACAGGGAGCCAATAGTGAGAACAAAAGAAACAGGGACCCACATCAAAGGTTTGGACTAGAAGGAAGAATTAACAGTCAACCAGAAAAGAATGAAGAAACAAGAATTCAAAAATATGAGGAGAGGGTTAGGAATGTCCAGGACAACTTTAAACATTCCAACATCCAAATCATAGGGGTGCCAGAAGGAGAAGAGGAAGAGTAAGAAATTGAACACTTATTTGAAAACATAATGAAGGAGAACTTTCCCCATCTGTCAAAGAAAATAGACTTCTACGAAGTCCAGGAAGTTCAGAGAGTCCCAAACAAGTTAGCCCTAAGGAAGCACACACCAAGGCACATCATAATGACATTACCCAAGATTAAAGATAAGGAAAGAGTCTTAAAAGCAGCAAGAGAAAAGGAGACAGTTACTTATAAAGGAGCTCCCATAAGACTATTAGCTGATTTCTCAAAAGAAACCTTACAGAAAAAAGGGGCTGGAAAGAAATACTCAAAATCATGAAAGGCAAGGTACTACATCCAAGATGACTCTATCTAGCAAAACTATCATTTAGAATGGAAGGGCAGATAAAGTGCTTCCCAGATAAGGTCAAATTAAAGGAGTTCATCATCACCAAGCCCTTATTATATGAAATGTTAAAGGGACTTAGCTAAGAAAAAGAAGAAGATAAAAAATGTGACTAGTAAAATGACAATAAACTCACAACTATCAACAAGTGAACCTAAAACAAAAACGAACTAGGCAAACAACTAGAACAGGAACGGAATCATAGAAATGGAGATCACAAGGAGGGTTATCAGCAGGGAAGGGGAGGGGAGGAATGGGGGAAAAGATACAGGAAATAAGAAGCATAAATGGTAGGTAGAAAATAGACAGGGAGAGGTTAAGAATAGTATAGGAAATGTAGAATCCAAAGAACTTATATATATGGCCCATGGACATGACCTAAGTTGGGCAAATGCGGGTGGGAGGTATGTGCAGGGCAGATGGGGAATAAAGGAGGGAAATGGGACAACTGTAATAGCATAATCAATAAAATATATTTTTTTAAAAATGCAGAGGTGTGAGCTGTTGAGTAACTTGCCCAAAATTACGCTGTTGAGTGGTTGAGAAAGATTGAAATCAACACAACTTGGCAAAGAGGGGCCCTTCTAACCACCAAGAGGTGACTAGAAGTGACTTGCCCGAGGCCAATCAGGAAATCAGTGAAGGGCAGAGATTAGGAATCTGGTCTTCTTATTACCAGCCTAGGGTACTCTAAATTGTGCCCTGATATTTAAGTCTAGTGTAATTATACACACACACACACATAGCTTATATTATGGCTTATAAACTTTTTCAAAGTTATATTTCAAATCACCTGTCCTCTAATCCCTCATCCCATCTTTGCACCACTTTATAATAATTTTCAATATAGGTGTCAGGCTGGGATGGAGATTTGGGCTCTTATGCAGAATTATCCTGAGCATAGTAATCAGTAAACATTTTAGAAAAAATATACTAGGAGAAACCATCCTTAATATTGATTTCATAAGGAGAAGCCCAAATCAGTGTGTAAAATTTTCATCAAGCCAGTAAGTTCAAATACTTTTTAAGAAGAGATTTCTTGTCAATAGTTAATTAGCAGCTAATTAAGCCATTCCAGTCTTTCCCAAAGTTTTGTGACTGGAGGTCTCCCATTGTATCCCCTTATTTCCTCTATCAAAGTTCAAAAAGTAAAAGTAGTACTTGTATCAGAATGTCATCTCCCTCTTCTGAGGTTGCCAGCAGTGACTAAGTATCTTCAGGATTATTGTGTCAATTTAAAGCTTATTTGTAAAAGTGATTGGCAGTTAACCACAGTTCGCATTTCTTCAGTAGCTTTTATGAATAGCTGAGAAGGTATCTACTGCACAGGAAAATTGTTGCTCTTGATGAAAATTGCATTTATGTTACCAACTCTGCAAGGTTTTATTCTTACTCTGTCAAATCAATATTTTGCAATAGTTTTGCACGTATTACTTTACTCCTCATAGATAGTGTTATACTTTTAAAAAGATTTCCAGTAGAACATTTCTCTTTTCAAGTTTAGAATTTATACAGGATTCATGTGTTTGGTATTTTGGACCTCAAATATAATTGTATATATTGTTTATATTAGAAAGTGCTGGTGTGGTTAAAGAAATAATGCTAGTTTTGGGAAGAAGTCAGTGAAACCTCTTCTCTTGAGCGTATGGGCTGTCATGCACTATGTGCTATAGAACGATGGAAAGGTTTTGTCTGTCTTCCATGAGGACTGTCCTTCTTAAGTGGGAACTCCTGAGGCCCCAGAGATGAGCTCTCATCCATCACTTCAAAAGTGCAAGAAGGCAGTCAGTTCAGTGTGGCTGAGACTAGCACAGATCGGGCATAGCCACAAAGGCATCAGAGAACAGGAGCTTGGCTGTTTCAATTCTCATCCATTCTTTTTTCCCTTTTCCCTCTTTTTCTACTTTGCTCAGGACACATTTGTATCTATACAAAATTTAAATGTACATTAGGGACTAGTCCTTAAATGGGAACAGTGTCCTTTAGAATGAATCTGCATGGATTCCTGCTTGAGTCCTATGTATGTTCCCATAGACTAGCACACAGATGTGCACATGCATACAAGCACATGAACACACAGACACAGATAGAGCCACATTGTGCAGATATACACAAATGTTTACAGACACAACTTACATATAGATATGCACAGAAATGCATGCATATATATAGGCAAACGCACCGTCAGCCACATGTAGACATATACAGAGATGGACACACATATATGGACACATAGAAATTGAGACACAGAAGTACACAGAGGCAAAGACACACCAACTTGCTTGGCCTCTCCCTATCCCATCTCTGTCGGTCACAACAACTTTAACAAAACTTTTATTTCTCTCAGTGTGGGAAATGGCAATTGTATCCGGAAATTAAGATATAGGAGTTAGGTTAGGTGTAACCTTTTACTGTGTGCACTGTAATTATTTTTATATGTCACAGTATGAAAAACACCCTCTCAACTGGCTCTTGGAAACCAGAGGCCTCTGTGACCACTGAAAGCAGGATTCCAACTGAGTTTCAGGAGCAGAGTAGGGACGCCATAGCCAGAGGAAGGGGACAAACACCAGCAAATGTGTGTGGTTGGCTCCGCCCCACCTTGTTCTGTGAAATCTGGGAGCCATACTCCCTCACATGTTTGGACTGCCTGCTCTCCTTCTCTGAGAGGCAGAGACGATCAGACTGAGAAGAGTATACAGTAGAAATAGTCTCTGACGCTTCCCCAAACACGTGGAGTTAAGTTTCTGAATCATAATGTATTTGGATGAGCTTTATCTAATTACAACTACACGACTGTAACATTCTTCTTTCAGTCAGCATTCCTATCCGAGTTTCCATCTCTGTATCTGCTCTAACAGATCTTTCTAAAACAACTTTCACCATCATATATAAGAGCTTCCTTTCAAAGCTGATTATTAAGTCTAGGGAGTACTAGCTTATATATTCACTATTTCCCAATTGGAGTTCTGTACAAGATATCATTTTTTAGCCTTGCGGTTTGTTTTGATGGGTGAATTGGAACACTTATTTGCTTTCTGAAGTGAGAGTAGACACCTAAATGCAAGATAGGTATGATAGTGAGGAAGAAAGGGGAAAATCCAATAATAGATATAAACAGTCCTACCACCTATTGATCATCTATTGTATATCAGCCTCTATGCCAAGGGGGTTTTGCAGACACTATCTTAATTTTCACAACAACCTTATGAGGCAGAAGGATGTTATTTACATTACATGGATGAGGAAACTAGGGCTCAGTGCTTCTTGGATATGAGACATATTTGCTCACATGAGGCTTTAGATGTAGAAAATTTGACACATGGGTTCAGATTCTCAGAATTTAATGATGGAGTCTGGAAAATCACTCCTCAACCCATCTGCCATTTTTTTACATGACTCTCTCATATTTAGAATTTTTACCTGGATAAGATTTCACAAATGTGCTGACTGCAATAGAACTTTACTAAGCAATGTTCCTACATAGTTTTCAGTGGAACAATTGGAGTTAAGAGTGTGATAATTGGATAAGGGGACCCAAGCATACAATGGAGTAAAGACAGTTTCTTTAATAAATGGGATTGGGAGAACAGGACTGGCACATTCAAAAAAATGAAACTAGACCACCAACTTATACTATACACCAGAATAAACTCAAAATGGATAAAAGACTTAAGTGTAAGTCATAATACTATAAAATCCAAGTGGAAAAAATAGGCAGAAAAACTTCAGATATCTTACATAGCAATATTTTTGCTGATGTATCTCCTAGGGCAAGGGAAATAAAGGAAAAAATAAACAAATTGGACTACATCAAATTAAATAGCTTTTGCATGGCTGAAGAAACCATCATCAAAATAAAAAGGGAACTGACTGTATGGGAGAACATATTTGCTAATGATTCATTGGACAAGTGTTTAATCTCTAAAATATATAAAGAACTCATATGACTCAACACCAGGAAGACAAACAACCCAATTAAAAAATGGGTAAAGGACCTGAACAGACACTTCTCTGAAGAGGATGTACAGATGGCCCTCAGGCATATGAAAAAGTGCTCACTGTTACTAGCTATCAGAGAATGTAAATAAAACCTGCAAAACGGCTATCATTAGTAGGTCAACAAACAACAAGTGCTGGTGAGGGAGTAGAGAAAAGGGAACCTTAGTTCCACTGTTGGTGGGAACACAAACTGGTGCAGCCACTGTGGAAAACAGTATGAGATTTCCTCAAAAAGTTAAAAATGGAACTGTTCTTTGAGCCAGCAATACCACTGCTGGGATTATACCCTAAGAACCCTGAAACACCAATTCAAAAGAATTTATACACTTGTATGTTCACAGTAGCACTATTTATAGTAGCTAAGTGCTGGAAACAGCCTGAGTGCCCATCAGTAGATGAGTGGATTTAAAAACTGTGGTATATTTATACAATGGAATACTATGCAGCAGAAAAAGGAAGGAACTCCTACATTTTGTGACAGCATGGATGGAACTGGAGACTATCATGCTAAGTAAAATAAGCCAGCTAGGAAAAGACAAATACCATATGATCTCTCTTATAAGTGGTATCTACTGAACAAAATAGACTAGCATTCAAAATAGAACCAGAAACACAGAAACATGGAACAGACAGCTATAAGAGGGGAGGGAGGAGATGGGGACTGATTGAAAGAAGGTGAAGGGATTATTAGTCAAAGAACATATAAGAAGCACCAAAAGGGGAAAAACTGGGACAACTGTAATAGCTTAAACAATAAAAAAATTCACAAAAATAGCAAAAAAAAAAAAAAGAATGTATCTACAGTCAAACTACCTGGATTTTAATTTTGACCATACCACTTACCTGCTATGTGACTCAGGGCAAATCATTTAACTTTGCTCTTCCATAATGTTCTGGTCCATGAGGTGGGGAATTATAGCATCCACCTCACTGAATTGTGATAAGAATTGTATGAGTTGATCTGGACAAGATGCTTAGAACTGTGCTTGGCACATTGTAGGCAATATGTTAGTCTCAGTTATTATTTTGACTTTTAGTTATAATTTTGCTTCTCCATTTCCTTGAAAGTTAGTGGAATGTCCCTTCTTTCAATGTGGATGTGAAAAAACAAAAAAAAATTCAATACATGTCTCAATGAACTGAATGCTAAAATTGAGAACATAGCTCCAGCAGCACTTTCATTATGTAAAGAAGGACTACAGAAGGAGTTCGTGGTCCCTTAGGGCTCTTCAATCTCAGACACATCTGATTAGCTAGATTATCAGGTTGAACTTGTGAGAGAAGTGGAAGCAACAGGAGTGTTCAGGGTTATTTCATTGCTTTTGTTAAATGGGATGAAGGCAATAAGTTAGTCAAACTGAGACTTGACTAAGAGACAGATCATAATAACGTAACAAGAAAAACGAGCAAGACATATGAATGGCAAGGTTGTGTGGGTGGGAGGCTTGTTGAAGTAACTGATGTTATAACTTTATTGCACTATTATTTCAGTCAGGAAAAATACCTCTGACAAGCTAAGACAGAGTCCTAAAACAATATATGCTTACTGTTCTTTTTTCCTCTCTTTCTTGCTCCCCCTTCTCTACCTTTCCTCCTGTTTTCCCTGGCCCCTACCCCCACCCTTTCTTATTTCTTGTGGGAAGTCAGCTCTTCTGCATTTGTGATGGCCACTGAAATGACTTATGACCCACAGTTGCAAAAGTGTAGGTTTGTATCTATCTGCCACAGGCTTAAAGAGACATTCCTGTCAGCAGTGACTTCTGAAAAATGTATGGTGGATAAATTGTCTGAACACATTAAATCAATGTTGGTAACAAGTATAGAATTGCGGAGAAAGTTTGGGCTAAAACAGCTAGACATAACAAAGGAACTCAAAAAATGACAAGTTGAAAGTAGTCTTCACTTCTTCATTAACTTTGTTTTTGTGAATCTGCACTGACTTGTTACAACCCCCATTACTGTAATATTGGAAGGGTATACAAAGAAAAACAGAGCATAATTATTCAGTGTGCTCAGGGATTTCTTAAACACCCCTGCCTCATCCTCAGGATAGAAGTCAGCAAATTTAATCCCAAACATTTCTTCAGGGGAGGACTAAAACAAATCAAACAAATTAAAAACCTAACAAAAAGAAAAACACCTCTTAATGTTTGTTTCTATTACCATTTTCTTTGTGATGATGAGCTCACCTTGCAGCTTTTTATTGGTTAGGGAGGGTTTTAAATGAATGCAGGAGAGTCAGGAACAATGAGATATCAGGGTAAATTCTTCATATCAGAAATAATTATTGTCCTACCTCCAAACTACTTCAGATTTTCAATGTTCACAATCTATGATTTATGTCTTCCCAGTCATTTTAGGAGCCTGTGTTCTTATTTTTCTCAGAAATCCTATAAGAGGTGTTTATTGCTACAGTTACACTTAAGTTGTATACCTTTCAGGTGTCCCTTTTTTGTAAAGACATTCTTGCATTTAAATCTCATCTACTCACACAGATTATCAGCTCCTTGAAGGCCAGACCATAGCTTATACTGATTTTATCCATGTGGCAGTCTCCTACATATAATAATAGATTCTCGATAGGTTTTTAATGTCTGAGTGGGCCTCATACTCAACAACAGCAGGGCAAATGTTTCCTTTCCAGGGGCTGTGTGGTTGTCGTTTGCTGACTTTTCTGTTGTCCACAAGAGGATAATAAGATGGCGGCCCCTCTGTCTGATTCATCCTTCCCCTGCCCTAGAGATAGGATGTTTCCACACACAGAACTATCCATGATTGCAGCAATTCCTAGTTTGTTTCACTCCCCAGTCCAGGAGGAATTATGCTCTTGACTACAAATTCTCAGGGGATTTACAATTTTGCCTTGCTTATACTGGTGGTTTGGTAGAGGTAGGGATAAGGACATGAGAATGACTGAAGAATAAGCTCCTTGGGTTGCTGTCTGGTCTCCTTCCCACTCTCCTGCAGCCAGATCAGGGGAAATGAGAAAAAGGCAGACAGAGTTTGATGGTTAAATGTTATTTTCACAATGAACAAAGGTGTTCTGAAGGTCTCAAAGTGTGTTGAGAGGGAAAGAAAAAAAATGAAGAGGCAGCTACATCTCCTTTTAATCTCCATTTGGAAATAGAAATTAAGGTAGTGTCATTGACTTCAAGCTATGAATACCATCTGAACAATTTTCTAGGCTCTCATTTTTTTAAATTTCAAAGCCAATCTTTGAGTGGGAATGTTCAGTCAAAGCATTCAGGTAACAAATAAGCAAACAGAAAAGGTTGAATTTATCACTGAGTATTCAGGTCATCTGCTAACTGTTCCAGGTATCTGATTCCAAAGTAAACATATCATATAGCTATTAGGATCCCCTAGAGGCATTTAAGTGAAGTGAAAGGGCAAGCAATGATCTGTGGCACGGATTGCCACGGCAGTCAAAGTCACTAAAACTTCTGGAGGTGGAAATTTCATTTTCTTACTTTTGCATTCAATTATTCATTATGGTTTTTCTTGGGAAATTTTATGGAAGTGACAATTATTTAATTGGATATACAGATAAAACAAATAATTATAGTAATTACTCTTCTCTCCCTGGTTGCCACTGGGTCTTGGTTTCTCTGAGATAGTGACCAGCTTCATGGATCTGAGATAAAAGCCTCTTCCAGCTCCTGTGAGTATTGGTGAGTCAGCAAACTGTGACTCAGTTTCTTTGTACTAAGGTGATATGAAGCTATTGGTTTATTAAATATTAATGTTTTTCTGGTACATCAAAAAAGTATTACTGTTAGTGATCATAGCAATTTATTCAAAAGAATTCTCTGGAAAAATATCTGGAATACTAATTGCATGCTGTAATAAAACTTTGTTCATCCACACCCCAATATGCCAATATTATGTTTATTTGATGGATGTGGGGAGTGGAAAGGCACATTTGACCTATAAGAAGTATTACGCTAGAGAAGTTTGTGTTACATAAAGTTTGTATAAACTGGTCTAACTGAACCCACGTTTTTTTTTATGTGTTTGTTATATAAATTAATGCATAGGCAGACTGGATAATTTTGCATTTTCTGCAGAAAAGTCAGAGTTTTTAATCATTGTAGTGTATAGTGTAGTTGGGTATAGTTTTCTTAGTGAAAAGGTGAAACAAAAATCACTTTCTTATGTTACATTTATTGGCATTTCTTGGCTTTATAAAAAATATTATTGTTAATACAGAAGTAATAATCCAGAAAAAAAGCACTGTATTTTATGATCACACTATTCCATCTTACTCAAAACATCTTTTATCTTCAGAAGTTATACTCTTTGCTGTCTACATGAATAGCTATAAAAACACTCACTTTGCTTAGGCTCAAATCTATATGAGATATTAAATTTATTACAGCAGGATAGATTCTAATAAAATACCATGTAGCTACTGGATAATTAGATATAATTATGTGATTGAATACTTTCTCTTTCATTTAACAATTCTTTTGCCTGCTATGTTTGAGGTTCTTTAGTTACAATTTTTACACTGTTACTTCCCTAAAGCTTTTGAGATAGCTTTAAAAAATGTTTACATGTGTGTGTTTGTGTATGTTCAGACTGGGCACTAACTACTGATCATTGTGCTGTATATAAATCTACACACCAGACTTCGGGAAGTCTCTAAGAGATCCTTGTGCTTATTGGAGCAATATGATAAAGATTCCTCTGTGTACAATTCCTGGAATTTTGTTTTTTTCAACATCAAATCTATTCCAGTTGAGTTGGAGTCCCCAAACTTGCTTGATCATAAGCAGTACCCAAGATGCTTTTTAAAAGTGCATATATTCAGGACTCTTTAGACTTTTTGATTCCTTAGGTCTAGGATAGTACTCAGGTATGTGTATTTTTAACAAGCCTCCTGGGAGATTCTTAGGCTTAAGCAGGTTTGAAAACTGCAACTGAATGAAGACAAAAGTCACTCATGCAAGAGGCAGCCATGCAAGATTTAGCTGATTGAATTAGCTTTAAATAATTTTTAAATTAAAAATTTAAACATTCTACTCATATCATAAAATTGGGGGAAAATGTGTTCCTTTTGGCCTTTGCAAAATCAAAACTTTTTAGAGCAATATCCAACAACTGCATCAAGATCTCTAAGATGCCCTGATGATTCTCCTTACAGTTAATGAAGATGAAACAATCCCAGACTTGTTAAAAATGACCAAATTCACCCTGTCACTTGCCTCATGGTCCTTATACCTGGCAGAAATAGCCTCACTGACCATTTTCAGTTTCATCTGATACCATTCATACTTAGCTTATCATTGAGAGTATGGGCACAATCTGGGAGGTTAGTTTGCAGAATTTTTAACCACTTGTGAAAATTTAGAATTATAATGGCGAAGAGATAGAAGTGGCTCTGCCTTCCTGGGTGACCTCATGAATATTGAACGGCTGTTTCTCACTCTCCTTAGTGCTCTGTTGTGAAATAATGGCCAAGCTTGTTTTTCTTGCCTGAGTTAACCACAGCCAAGCCCACGTGGACAGACTAAACTGACTTCCTGAAAGCACACACAAAAAGTTTACTGGATGTTTTCTCCTCAATTGTCGTAATTTTATTAGTCTTTAATAAGCATTTTCTCAGAGCTTGGTGGTTTCTGAAAGTTTTAAAATCATTTTTACTAGCGACTTCCAAAACACACCTGTGTGGTAAATCTGTACATTCAGCCATGTTTTACGGGACATATGTGACCAAAAATACAAAAGGGAAGGCAGAGTTTTATTTTTAAGCTCTGTCCCTGGCTGTAAACCACAGGGAGGAAAAGGGAGGACTTGCTTGTTTGTTCGCATTTGGCATTATGTAAGTGGTATAAGTGATGTGGTTCCAATATGCAGGTGGTTTAATTTCATTGTGTTTCCATAAAGAAAGCCTCCTCATAAATATAATTTATGGTAAGTTTGGGAAGGCAATTTCTCCAACTTATTAAGACTAAAGGTATCGCTTAAAAACATAACGAAACAACAACAACAATCTTTTTAAAAACTACTTTGTAATTCTAGTCATTGAGAATGAAGTCGGCAATTGGGAGTTTTCAGTTCAGGCATATGATAAATTAGTATAATGATATAATGAATTGTGTACGTTTTTTTCTTTACACGTGAGGCATCTAACTGACTGAAATGAAAGCTTATGATTAAAATCTAAGATTTCTCATGAATAACTTCCTGATTCTTCAGCTCACTCGTGGAAGCAACCCTTGCTTGACATTTGGCCTCTTGGAGCTCTCACCAAAACGAACCATCCCAATCCCAAGTGCGTTCCAAATATTTCTTTATAGAATCTTTCTCTAACTCAAAACCTTCTCCTATTGCTTATTGTGCACTTAAAAACTTAATTTTAAAGACCTAATACCCACTTTTATTCCCTTCTCTCTTTTACTACACTTCAGACACATAATTGTGAGAAAATGAATTTATTAACAGTGAATTAATACAGAATATACTCATATAAAGTAGCTTTGCTAGTAAAACTTATAAGCTTATAAAAGCATAGACTCTTCTCTCCTCCAAATCAATATTTAAATTAATTGGTAGCAGTTCCTTGCTTATTAAAAAAAGTTTTCAATAAAAACATTTTTAGAAATTTTTTTCCAAACATTCAATGTTTTGGAAAATGGAAGGGAAGGCTCAAGTGACAAAAAGATTTGTCAAATTATTTTTATTTTCAAAAACATATATTTTTACTTTATTTTTATTTTTTAGAAAATTGTAATGTGATTTTTGTGACATTAGTAGTTGAATTTATTTCTGCCTTTGTTGGACTGAATTTAAAGTTGCTTTTTATACTTTACCTTTTATGTATAAGGTAATAAAACACCCAGTCTAGCAAATGGCAGCTCAAGTCTTTAAAAAATCTCCAATATAAGGAATTAATGAAAGTAGAAAATATGTATTTATAGTTAATGCCCTCTTAATTTAGGGAATTCACTTCTTTTATTAAAGCAAAAATAAAAATTTATATTTAGAAAAGTGTATTTGCTCTTTTCCTATTCACTCAGTCCATAGATCAAAAGCAAGCAAAACATATTTCTGAGATGCATAAAATTATGTGCATGCATGTATATTTAATATAAAGGTAAATGTATGACAAAATAGGTTAAAATTTAAAAAAATTTTACTACACATACTACCATGTATATTATTAGCATATTTTTATTTAATTTTTCCTGGTAATATTTTTATTTTACATATTATAGAAATGTCTTATATTTACCTCAAATTATGAATTTCAAAATGGTGTAATTAAAAAGTCAATCTATTTTAGTAATTATTCCATTGAAAATTTTTAAGGGTAACTGTGTGAGATAAGATAATTTCATCGAAAACATGAAAAAACTGAAATCTAAGTTGAGTTTGTTGAGGTTTTTATAAACTAATTAGGGTAGAATCATTGCATGATCACTTTTAGATCAAGAGTTCTGCACTGAGATGAATCATTTTTTCTCGTCCCTCTGTTTTAATTAATATTGATCATCACCACTATTATTGAAAAATTGACATTCCCAATTCTTGCCTTTTATAGGACTTCTGTTGTACATCACTGGGTGGGCCTGAGCATTGCTGACCTCTCCTGCTGCCACAACCTTGTCACAGGCAGGGCTCTGGGCTCTTACAGGTTTGGCCTCATCACTTAAGTCTCACTACTTCGCAGTCTCTTCTGCGGTAGAAGGCTCAAACTTACCGTTTAACAGGAAACACTCAATATTTTTTTTCTGTGCAACTGAATGAAAGGAAAATGGAAGTAAAGTATCTTATAGAAAATTGATTTCACTGGAACTAGGATTGACTCTCATAGTATCTTTCAAACTATTGTACAGTAAGAGGAAGGATTTTAGCTGTAAAGTAGTGATTTCTTTCATTATATGGGATCTAATAATTCAATATATCATTCCAGAATGGCAACATTAAAGATATAATTAGCCATCATTTTAGTCAAGTTTACGACACATCCTAAGAGTAAATATATTTATGTTTTTCAGTATCTTTGAAACTCAGGTGCAGTCGTGAGAGTCAATTGCTCAGGAAGATATTTAGAATGAGTGAGTAATCGTTTCCTAGGGCAAGAGGGTCGGCCTTAGTTAATTTATGTGCAGTAATAAGCCTGACGGAACAAATCCAAAATACTAACCACATATCCAAGGAACACAGAATGGAAAGTGTCACAGAGAACAATCTAGTAGCAATGATTCAACACATACATATCAAGTCATTACCCCAAGAAGAAACACACAGAACCCTTCCAAAAATGCATTCTCAAGGCATGCACATGCAAACAAAGAGAAATCCAAGACTCACAGTTCATTTGAATTCACAAGGGAAAATTTTCGGGATGAATGTTGCTTTGACGTTGTCTTACCGATGCAGAAGGAAGCCAAACCTGTTTTTAATTGCAAAGCCAAATGGTTTATGCATGGGCTCTGCCATGCTTGTGAGAACATGTTGCTTTTATAGCCCCCTCCCCCTCCACGAACACGAGACTAGGCTTGCCAACACTGTGTTTGAGCATGGTCACATTTAAAATGAGTAGTCTTGTAGGTATTTTTAAAGGGGAGGTGTCAATCTGTCAGGGATGTCACTATAAGTGGATCTATCTCCCTATCTGTTACCACTTGCTAATTATGGATTTGGGTGATAATTGTCATAAATCTTGCCACAAAATGTGCAATAAAATGCATTTTCTGGGGGTGATGTGTGGTGAAGGATGAAGCTAGAATCTAAGGGCTTGTGATCAACAGATCACAAAGCCTGTGCTGTAGAACTGTTTCACTGTTTAATATTCCAATGAATACACATATTGTTGCATGTGTCAGGTTGCTTCAGGCAACATTGCTGGCATTCCATTATAGGAATGGTGAGTGTACACAGAACAGAGTCTGTAGAGAAGTTTCTTTTCATATGGCCAAAAGGGCCTTCAGGATTACTCTGTACTACTAAAGCTGACCTGGAGAGGACTAAGAAAGAAAAAAGAATAAATGACTAATAAAATAAGTGTTTGTAAGGAGCTGACCAATCATGGCAAAGTTAGATTTTGGAAAAAATTCTGAGATGGCTCTTAAATATTTGTTCTAAGATTACTTACAGATAAGGAAGAGAAAGCCAGAAAAGAAGTCTCACATATGTAAGGTAAAGCTATGCTTTTCTGAAAAGGGTCAACAATAAAAGAAGGCGTAACCTAAAAAGAGTTTCTGCTTCTATGTCCAGTTCTTTAAGTCCTTGCTGCCACCAACTGCTGACTCATTAACTGCCACTGTCACTTTATCTCCTCACACACACAGCGTTCCTCACTTTAAACATGAAATTTACACAGTTTGCAACATGGGTTCAAATGTTGAGTATAAGAAGTACACCCTCTCTTTGGAGAAATAAATTGGTACTTTATTCTGATATTCTATGAAAATTGTGAGTTTTTGTAAAGGCAGAGACATTGCCTTATTGTCCTTCTGTCCTCAAACTAAAGGCTCACTAAATATGGAAAAATAAAGGATTCCTCCTGAAAATACTTCTTCTGAGAAATAGAATTTTTTAAAGATTTTATTCATTTATTTTTAGGGAAAGGAGAAGGGAAGAAGAAAGAGAGGGAGAGAAACATCAGTGTGTGGTTGCCTCTCACATGCCCCTTACTGGGGACCTGGCCCGCAACCTAGGCATGTGCCCTGACTGGGAATCGAAACCAGTGACCATTTGTTTTGCAGCCCACACTCAATCCACTGAGCTACACTGTCAGGGTGAGAAGTAGAATTTTAAGAGGAAGTGAACACTTGGTCATCAGGGGATCAGAGTGCCACTGAACATTGATGCTACCACTCTCGATGTAATCAAGCAAACAGCTCTTGGTCTACTAGAAGAAGGTAAACATAGAATAAAGGAAGTGTAGCTCCTACCTATAAGTATTTTATATTTAAATTCAGACAACAAAGTCTAAGAAAATATATGCCAAATTCTCTATTGATACGAATGCACACTTAACAGGATTTACTGGCCAAAGCTTAGTAGTGGCTGGTTCATATAACACAGAGCATTCTAGTCCAGAATTCAGTACAAAATGTTCTTGGGTAACTCATTCTTTTGTCCACTGTTCACTTTATGTGCATAGATTGGTATGACCATGAATAAAACACAGTCATACTTTGCTTACATGTCCCTCCTGACCTGGACTGCCTACATTTTACTTCTCATTATAGACTAGAACTATTTATGTCAGGCTCCAACTTGCCCATAAATTTTTTCTCAATTAGAGAAGCAAGACTTAGTTATAGTGCTTATACCTATTGACTACTTTAGGGAACAGAGGGTCAAGAGGTGTAAGACAAAGCTCTGGTCTTTGTCTTAATTAAACATTCAGAGGACATAACATCAACTTATAAACTTGTAATATAAACTCCTTGAAAAGAGAATAATAAAATCAGCCATCTACAAAATATACATGTATCTACAAAATACACAGCAAATGTTATAGAAACAAAATGCATATATCACAACCATACTATCTGGGGGTACTACGATCACACTTGTTTAATAAAATGAAGAAACTGAGGTTCAGAGAATTTGAGAGGCTGGCTAAAGGCAAGTGCTAAAAGCCAGTCTGGTCTATAAAACTCTGTACTGTCATTTATGCCTTCCATTTCTTTCATATATGTGGCACAACAGCCTAAAAGGTGTCATGAGATGGAAAAAGATATTTTTTGTTGGTTACTAGGGAATGTTTCTTAGGTGGAATCAGATTATTTGCTCTTGTATTTAATTCAATAGGATAATAAAATGACCAGAAAAACAGTTCTCTCTACGCTTAAGGACAAGAGAGAAAAGGTATTGTTACATATGTGTGTGGAGGTGTATGTTGGGGGAAGAGATGGTGGACTTCGGGAGAGAAGATGTAATTTAGTTTAACAGTGTTTGTGAATGACTTGCCGTCTACCAGGCCCTTGACGCAGGGTCAGGATGGGGCAAGATGAATTATTCTGATTTGTTGTCTTCATCATCCAACAGCTTTTTCATGGTTCAGGGAGGAAGAAAAACCAAAAGAATCGTGCCAACATAAGATAAGAAGCGATCTAGTAAAGCTCACCAAGGACTCTGGAGACATAAAGTTAAGCGATTTAGTCCAGCCAAGGCAAGAGAGGTATAGAGAATGAAGTAAGAGAAATACGGGATCCAGTCATTTCAAAGCCATAGGAGTAGAATGGCCTTGCCTCCTCCAAACACACCAGGGGTCCTCTGGGTTTGGTAGTGATCCAGAGCTTTTGGGAATGAGCACAAACCTAAAAGAGGTGCCTTAGAAACATTCTTGATCTCAGGTACATGGAACTTGTCAACTAAGTCTGGCTACATACATAATTCGCAGACTCAATGCAGAATGAAAATGCAGGGACTCTTGTTTAAAAAGTCAGGAAAAAGGTGGTATAAAAGACACTAAAATATAAAGCTTTTTCTTTCTTCCACAAACTCTCTCTCCCTCTCTTGACTGGTCATGCTGTTCTTTGCTATTTGTCACTCTAGGTAAAAAAAAAAAATTAAATTATTTGCATGACTTTTACCAATTAGTTTTATATTGTGCAATGCCAGTTTTCAGTGCAAATATAAGAGCATTTAATTTGTATGCACTGAAATTCATGATGTATATTATGCTGCTTATATATGCATTTGTAGTGTATTCTTACCAGGGCAGTAAAAATGCTGCCGGTAACTAACTCAACTGTTTTTATTTCAGTTTTTGATACATGCACATTTTAGCAATATAACATGCTTATCCTTTGCTCTCCTTTGAGTATCTCTGAATTCCATACATTGTGGGTCATAGGGCATCACAAATGCTGTATGTGAATGGGGCGACAAGGGATGGGGGAATATTGTGTGTCTCCTCCGCTTTTACATGTTCTCTATTGTCTCATTAGATGTCACAAAACATCCGTTCAAAGATAAAATTATTAAGAATTTTGAGAAGTGACAGCAGAGCATTATCAAGCACAGGGTTCCTTCTAAGCATGGAGTCTGGGCTGATCACACAGGTTACAAGCCCATGAAGCTTGCCTTTCTGTCAACACAATTTCATCTTAGACAAAGAAGCAAGGTCAAAAGATCAAACTGAATTCTATGCTCTTTGACTCATAGGCTGAGAAATCAACCATCCTTCATCTGGCAGAAGTCCAAACCAGAAATACAAACTGATTCTTCAGAAAGAAGGATAAATTATTGGCCCAAATTTATTAGGGTAAGCTTGAACAGGAGACCTTCATGTCCACTCTCAAGGTTCTCTGCACTGGAGAGCCAAAATTTTTCTCATAGATGATGATGATGATGATGATGATGATAATAATAATAGGGCAAGGAAAGAATGAGCATCCTCTGGTTCTTTCTCTCTTATGGGAACTCACATGACAAGATAAGAAGCCTGGGAAACAATGGAAAGGGGAATTCTAGGAATATGCCGCATTGCTTTTCTTTCCTTTGAAACAGCACGCTTGCATAAATTGATTTTCCTACCATGCTACATTTCCAACTACAGGCTGTGTCCCAGGCAACTTTTTGTTCAGTTTCTTCCTGGTCAATAATTCTCTTTAATTTCATGCCCCAGAATACTGTATTCATTCCCCTGAACACTAGAACTCGCTGATGCCCAATTCTAAGTAATCCTTAAAAAAACACCCCACATTTTTAAAGATACTGTTTACTTGATTTTAATGAATATTTTCTACAACATTGACTATACAAATTTTACTTTTTCACCAGCTTTGTATCTACCTTATGAGAAGAGGAAGAGTATGATCTTATTAGTACTAATATGATTAGTTAATTGTCATTAAATATTTATTGTGTGGCAGAGACAGTTCTAAGCATTTTATATACATCAACTGATTTTGGTAGAATAACTCTGAGTTTGGTGTTATTGTTAAAACTATTTTAAGGGCAAGGGTTCTTTCTGGTTTAGCTACTATTAGCTGGGAGGCTGTGGATAACTCAATTACTCTGTGCCTCAGTTTCCTGGTTGACAAAATAGTAGCTGCTTCATAGAGTTGTTGTGCTAAAAAAGGTCATAAGTGTAAAATGCCTGGAAGAATGGTTGGCACATAATAACGTTCAATAACTGCTAGCTATGCTTATCATCTTGTTACTCCTTTTCCTCTGGCGAGGGCTTTCTGTTGGGTAGCTGTGTACCTTTGGATTAACTATTTGGTCTCTCTGGGCCTCTTTTTCCTCATCACCAAAGCTAACAAAAATGGGATTCTGATGAAGGTTACTTGAGGTAATGCATGGAAAAGTTCAGCGCAGAGCTGGACACGGAATAAAGTTTTGTCTATAATTATGAGTGTTTTCTTAGGAAACTCCTACCTGTTTTCATTTCTTTGATTCTTGGTGAAATGATGATGTTTCTTCTTTTTTAATTGAGATTTAATTAGCATGTAGCATTGTGTAAGTTTAAGGTTTATACTGTCGATTTGACACACTTACATATTGCAATATGATTATCACCGTAGCATTAACTAACAGCTCCATCACATCGCATATCATTTCTTTTTTGTGTTGAGAATAATTAAGATCTACCTTTAATCAACTTTGAAGTTTATAACACAGTATTGTATTATTGTACATTTGACCTCCAGAATTTTTTTCTCTACCAGTTGTAAGTTTGTATCCTAATGTTTATTCTTCTCAAATCATTAAAACATCCATAAGATTGTACATGAAGTCTCATGCTTAACATTTTTTCCCCTTTCTCTGTAGACCCGGAGTTCTGTTAAGTTTTTCCTTTCACTGTTTCTCCGCTTTTTCATCAGTAACTTCTACTTGTGTTTTCATGGCACACCTCCTACCACACCAGTGCTCTGTTTTTGGTTTGGTTCCTGACAATGACCTGAGTTTGTAATTAATAGGTGTCTCTAAGCTTTACCAGTGTAGCTAGCCAGCATTCTAAGAAAGCATTAGGGAGGATGCAAAGGATGGAAGCTGGACTCGAGAAGAAATTTAAAATATCAAAGTACACTCATAGATGGTAAGTTTTAAATGTCCTGCTTTTAAGGACATTTTCTGCTCACTTTGGGACACACAAAATACAGTGGTACCACTAACACTGGTTTACCATCTCCTTCCTTCATCATAGTTGCTATTTCTCTTTTCTTCTCCAAGTGTTTTTTCTTCTTATTTTATAAAGCGAAGAAAAACAAACCTCATATGATAGTTTTTTTAGGTATATTTACGATTAAAATACTTTGTGTATTTAACTGAGATTGAAGCCAAGAGTTAAGTTTATTTCTGTCTCCTGAATTCTATTTCTGATCAGTAACTCATAATTAACAAATTTAAAAATGCAACCTTTACATTCTACTTTAGGTTACTTACTTTTTTTTTACTCAGTTTACCTTGGAGAAAAATGGTACAATAACACTTTATTGTGGAATGTGATTGAAATGAATTAATTCAGTCTATAATGTAAACTGAGTTTAAGTGGACTACTTAAAACCTACTTTGAATACAACCATCACCATATTTTACAACTCGAAATGTAATTTTTCCTCCAAAGCAGGTTCGTTCAGAGCTAGTAATTCCAGATCACTGGCTGTGTGTACGTAACTGCTCAGGCTCCCTCCCTGACACATCTCTTCACCATCCCAAGACCTCATTTCCTCAGCCTTTACCAGCCACAGGCTCGTTGAGTCATCTAATTGAATGACAGAGAGCTACCTTTTCCACACCCTCAGATTTATATTTTTAACAGCATATGAATATAAAATTTGTTACAAATGAACATTTAGAATTTACAAGCTGCTTTATAAGAGTGATATTTACAACCTGTACTAAGAACTCATATTCAAAATATATCAACAGCTATAAACATTTTTATGAGATTGTGGAGTTCTCTTTTAGGAAGCGAAGGTCTTGGTTTAGCTACAGTTCAACCAATATTCTATTTTGTGATCTTGTGTTGATTTCATATCCCAGTCTCCTCACCCATGAAATGAGAAGAATAATGTTTCTGGTAACTTTATAGAGATAGTGTGACAATGCAAGAATATAAAGTATGTGGGGGAAATTTTGCAACTCCACAAAATGGTCAAGCCTATGACAAGTGTTTTTAGGACCATCTACTGTGATCTGTATGTACAAAGCAAATTGAAGATCTGAATAAATTAGATCCCCACTCTTTTTGCTATTCTACAACCTGACATATTGCTCAGATATGTGGAACAAAGTGTTTTTAAAATATAGTTTGGCGGTACTTTCTTGCAAAAATCTCAGTTTTTTATTTCACTTTATGTGTTCCATCACCACCTGAGATATTTGCTGCTACAGTCTTGTTGAATTTTTTCTATGAAGAAAGAAGCCTATAAATGAATTCTGAAGTTATCTTAAACAAAATCTAACTTGCTCTTCTTTGCATAATATAAATTCCATTTACTTGTTAGTTTATTCTTTCCAGAAGGGATATTTAATCTAATAGACTATTTTAGAGTTAAGATTCTTTCCCCAGAGAGCAGAGCAGATCTCCCCTTATCTTTAGTCCATGAGTTTGCATTAAAAAAGCAGGAGCACAGCTGCTGGGAGGCCTTTCCTGCACTCCTGAAGACCATTCATCTCCTTCTGAATGTTGTGTAGAGTCTCTCGTCCAAATAGGAAGACCACCACAGGACAAGAGGTGGAAACTTACTACTCAGGAAATTGTTTATATACAAGATTTTGGAAATGTTTTCTCCAGAGAGTCTTGTACCAAGGAAGAAAGGATCTTAACTATGTTCTTCATTAAGTTTTTAAAAAGTAATTCTTGGAGGGATGTTTTTCTTGTTTTATTGACAAATATTTGACATACATCCCTGTATAAGTTTAAGGTGTACAACATGATGGTTTGATTTGCATACACAGGGTGTGGCAAAAGTAGGCTTACAGTTGTTCATATAAATGATAATACAATAATTAATAAGTAATACAAGAATAAACTATTTCACATACTCACAATTGTAAACCTACTTTGCCTTACCTGTATTGTGAAATGATCACCACATTAGGTTTAATTAACATCCATTGTCTCATATAAATACAATACAGAATTATTTCTCCTTATGATGAGAAATCTTAGGATCTCCTCTCTTAATAACTTTTCTATATATTATTGTATATATTGTATTGTAGTGTTAGATATAGTCATCATGTTATACATTATATTACATCACAACCCCCTCATTCATTCATATATCATCAATGGACACAGGTTATTTTCATGTCTTAGGTATTATAAATAATGCTGCTATAAACATGGGGGTACAGATATCTTTTTGAGTTAGTGTTTTCATTTCCTTTGGATATATTCTTAGAAGTGGAATTACTGGGTCATATTGTAGTTTTATTTTTAATTTTAGGGGGAACTTTCATATTGTTTTTCATAGTGATTGCACCAATTTATGCCCCACCAACAGTGCACAAGGGCTCCCTTTTCTCCACATCCATGTAAGCATTTGTTATCTTTTGTCTTTTTGATGATGGCTGATAGTCAATTCTTGTCCTAATCCCAAAACATGTCTTCCAAAACTATTATATTATCTGCTTAGCTTTTTCAGTTGCCAACTCCCTCAAGCCCATTCTTTTATCCCTCACTTTCCATGACCTATCTCCAAACTTACTGAAACTGTCTTTTAAAAAATCCTAGATGACCCTGATAATTACCTTCTTTCTAAATGTTACCCCCCCCCCAAACTTCTTTATTAATGAGTTTCCTTTAACTCTATCTCATTCATCTGCATCTTCTGGTATTAAGCAAGGGGAAAAAACATGGGTAAAAACAGGTGGTCCCATGTTATGAGTGAAGGTAGATGTCATGAGACAGAACAAGAAGAGGGAAGGTTGGCCTGAATGATCAATTTTACAGCTGAGGAAGCTGGAAGAAAATAGTGAAAGATGGAACTGGCAGTCCATGGCAACACAGAACAAACAAATGCTAGAAGCTGAAGTCAGGGTGCTATTGATTAACAGAGATTTCACTCAAGAAAACAACATAGGCAGTGCTGTTGGTAGTGGAATTATAACACTTCTGGGTTACTCTTATAGACCTGGGACTCAATTCATATGTAAAACAATCTCTTTATTGTGAAGATAAGACTCACAAAGTGTTCATTTGCTTGCTGACCCATTTGTTTTATGCCAAGTAAACCTAACACAGAAACACTCCTTTCACTCCAAAATATATTTGCAGCAGTTCCTGTGCAAACATATTCTTTATTACCTGATTACCTATATGCCTGAACTTTTACCTTTCTTTTTACTGTAAAAATTGTAAATGATCCGAGGCCCCACAACAAGGCTATTGCCAGTTCTGTCCTCTTGGGTTAATGTTAAGCCACTGACGATTGCTTTCTAGATGCCTCTGTCCAGTCAGCTGTGCACCCACTGAATAGTTGTGTGGTTTAGATTAGATCTCCCCAGTTTGTTGATGAGAATGTCAGGTAGGACAGAATCAAAGGCTTACAGAAGTCTAGAGAGATTACATCTATTGCATCCTTGTTATCTACAAGGCCTGTCACTCTATCATAGAAGGAAATTAAATTGGTCTGGCATGATTTGTTCCTCTAAAAGCCATGCTGGTTGCTACCCAGTTCGTTATGTTCTTCTAGGTGATTGCAAATTGATCATTTTGATGATTTATCTCAGTAACTTCCCTGGCACTGTGTTTTAGGCTCACCAATATTTCTTTTTCCTTCTTTTAAAGATGGCCATTTCATTTACTTTTTTCTTTTTTTAAAGGATTTTCCTTCATATGTATAATTTTTTTATCATAGCTGATTGAGGCCAGACAAAATATTTTAAAACATTCATTCATATATTGTTATAATCTGACATTTGTGTAATTTTCAACAATTAACTATTAATTCAGCCTGTATTTATTCATTCTCTCTATCAATTCATTGAGTCACTTATTTAACATGTATTGATAATCTAGGATTTGAGAAAATAATACATTTATAAACAATGAATTCATAAGCCTATTGAAAAATATATAGTTAGTGCAGGTGATTTACAAATAAAGAAGAGATTATAATACAGGTCTGAAAGCTCTGTAATAGGTGTAAGATGGAACATTTACAATAGGCATTTATTCCAATAAATCAGGGAAATTCCAGGAGAAAGTAATGTCTAAACTGAGTTCTCATGATTCAGCAGGAGTAAGTAGATGTTAGAGAAAGTGGTCAGAAGAGAGTGAGCAGAACAGAGAGGAAGGAACACCAGGCAGAGGAAATAGACTTTAGAAACATGTAACTGTGAGGATACAGTGAGATTGAGGACTCATGCATGGCAGTTCAATGAGATTACAGCATAGACTTTCTATGTTTAGGAGTTGGAGAAGCAGGATTATAATAGAGCTGGAGAGTAGGGCAGACCATGTGGCAACAGATTAAGCTTGGTATTCTTCTTGAGTGCCATGGAAGATGTTCAAACCTCATTCAGCTAATTTTTTATTGGGTAGCTATTATTTCAATAGCATGAATGGTCTTAAGCATCAGAAAGAGATAGAAATGAATTAGAATATAATCTCACTCCTTCAGTACATTGCAAGGTACTGAAGGCATGAGCACTTACAGATACAAAGCAATTAAATTACAATATAAGTAGTTTAGGTAAGGGCCAAATATGTCTCTCTGAGAAGAGTTACTGGGAATTTAGAGAGCAATCTTGTAGTTGGATTTATCTATTTTATTTAAAGTAATGATGAGGTAAGAAGCATCTCTGGCTTCAATTATTTGAAAAGACTCTAAACATCATGCATTCAAATTATAAATGATACTTACATGCCTACAGTTGTTCACTACCAGCTACAAACTTAGCTTATCCATGTTCTTAATGCCTACTGCCATGATAAAGATTGGACAAAAAGGGTAAAAGCGAGTGGGAACAGGGTTACTTCTTCTGATAATAACTTAAATAGTTAAACCAACTCCACTTCTGAGAAAAAGCAGACTATTTAGAAACAGTAGTTTTAAAAGTATGCTTAAGTGTACTGAAAGATGATAAGTAGGAAATAAATTACTGAGCCAAGATTTGGGATGGGGGTGCAGGGTAATAACCTTAGTACTGGAGGATGTTTTGTACCCTGCTATTTTACCCTTTTTCTCTCCCAAATATGGAGAGAGCAAGTGGCACTTTTGACAGCCTTGCCAGAGCAAGGATCAGTATTGATGAGCAGGACTCAAACTATGGACACCTGTGAACACTGTCACTCTAGTTAGGGCCCTAAAGCCTTCATCCTGGGAATACAAGTGAATGAGGAATAGGTTCTGCAACTGGAGAAGCTTAGCTTAGTGCCATGTCAATCCATAATATTAGAAAGGTGCCTAGAGTATTAGTACTTCTAGGAACCTTTCAATTAATGTAGTTGCCATTTTTAGAAAATGTCAACAAGAGAAAACACATTTTTTTCAGGATGTATAGAACATTTTCCAGATACACCGTGTTATGGGTATAAAATAAATTTCAAAAAGTAAACAATTAAAGTCATAAAAGATGTCTTCTTACTGCAATGAAACTATATTAGAAACTAACAGAAAGATCTTTAGCAACAGTCTCTAGTATTTCAAAATGAAAGAATATACTTTGAAATAACCTATGGAGCAAATAATAAATCAAAAACAAATATTCTGGATTGAATTAAAATAAAAAACACAGGATATAAAAATTTGTGGGACACAACCAAAGTAGAACCTAGAGAAAAACTTACAGCCTTGAGCAACAAATTAGAAAAGAAGGCCGAAAATCAATGACCCAAGCTTCTAAATTAAATGACAAAAGGAATAGAAAATAAAACTTAAAGTAAGCTCAAGAATAAAAGAACTAGAGGAGAGGTTTGCTCTAATAAATATCAAGGCATATTTCTAAGACACACAAAGATAATCTAGTGTTGTCACAAAGACATGTGGAGAATTAAACAGAGAAAGAAATAGATGTATGATTACTTGGACACTTGTTTTTGACAATGTTAAACTGTAGAGTAGTGGGGAAAAGATGGTCTTTTCAACAAATGATCAATTGGTTAGCCATATGAACAAAACTACATTTATCCCATCTCTCACCATCAGCAAAGCTATTCCAGGTGGATTGTACTGAACTATAACTTATGCAAGATCATATAGGAAAATATGTTCATGACATATATGATATATTAAGTAAAATATATAATATATGAAATTACTAGCCATAAAAGAAAGATTAATAATTTAGATTACATAGAATGTAAGAAATTTTATTCATCAAAAGACATAAGAAAATAAATTGCAATTCACAGAGCAGGAAAAGATTTTTCAGCACATACAAGTAACAAATATCCAAAATGTAATGTGCTCTAATAAATTAATCATATGAAAGACATATAACCCAATAGCAAAATGGGCAAAAGTCTTTTAAGTGGCACTTGTTAAAAGATATACTTGTATATCTTATAAGCCAGTTGGCTTATAAACTTATAAATGTATTTAACTTCATTAGTAATAAGGGAAATGCTACTTAAACAACGATCATGTAGCATCATTCACTCACCAGCAATGCTAAAATTAAAAAACTGACATTACCAAATGTTGGCAAACACAGAAATGTGAAAGCTCTAACCCATTGCTTGTGAGGATGGAAATCGGTACAACTACATTGGAAAACATTTCAGCATTATCTATTATGATTAAGCATTTACATTTGCTATGACATGCCATTCCACTGCTTGGTATATACCCAATGAAAAGTGTGAATATCATAAACAGGTATGCTAATTTCAGGATTAATTTTGCTTGTTAAAAACTGGAAACAACTTCAGAACCATTGACATTATACTATGTAAACATGTCCAGTGGAATTTATACAGCACTGAAAAGAATTAAACCTCTGCTCAAAAACATAGTTAAATATCTCAAACATAATGTTAAGCAGAAAGAGCTAGACTCTAAAAAATGTTTATGTATGATCATATTTATGTGAAATTTAACAAATAGGCAAAACTTTAAAGAATTTAGAAATGTATGCCTAGTTAATAAAGTTATAAATAAGAGCAAGGAAGTGACAGCTATAAAAGTACGTAGTCAGGATATTGTTTGTACTAGGGGATGGGGCAGCTATGGTTTGAGTGGGAGAAGGTAGAAGGAAGCTTCCAAAGTGCCAGCAATGTCTTCTTTCTTGAACCTTAAGGGGTTTACATGGAGTTTTTGTTTGTGGTAAGTCATTGAATAGTAAATTTATATTTTATATAATTTTCTATATATGTATTATGTCTTGCAGTATTATCATCATCATTATTATTATTTTTGTTACTTTTATTCAGAGAAAGAAAAGCTATGAAAATCAGGAAGATTTTGAGTGGAAGTGACCTTGGTGGTAGAATTCTGAGTAAGCCTTAAACTCTCTTCTTTCCATACTGGCTTTTTGTTTTCCACTTCTTTCTGAAACATTACATGTAATTTCACCAATTACAGCTTTCTAAGTAACTTTTTTAAAAATGCAAATACCTCTGGTAGTTTGAAGGGCTGTCATCACAAGTCTCTTGCTTCCAGGCCCCAGAATTCCACGTAACAAGTCTACAATGATTCATTTCATTTTACAGGTTAAATGGTCTTTTCTGAACCAGAGGGGTACTTAACTGCCCTTTATAACGTTGTTTCTGTAGAGATTCAATTCAGATTTAAATTTCAAAAGAAAGTGTTGTAATAAGATCTATTTGTCATTTAGGAAATGACTACAGTGATGTGCATTATATAAAGAAGAATTGGTAAGATTTAGCTTTGGTTTACTAGGCTCGAGTTTTGGTTCTACTAAATAGTCGCTACTTAACTGTGATAAAATTATTATTTTATGAATTCAGCTCACTCATATGTAAAATATGGGTAACAATACTTATCCTCAAAAGATATTATAGGGCTCAAATGATGTAAAACACATATAACTGTAAGAAATAAAGATTTAAATTCACAACAGAAGGAAGAAAATTGGATGTAAGAGATAAAACAGACTAATAAGAATGCCATGTAGGATGAAATCATTATTTCATTTAGCTGGTATTCCCTGTTTCACACTGTCAGTATTTTGAGCAACTGCCTCATAATTGAATTCCTCTTTATTATTCTCAAAGACTAAGAAGATACACATGGAAGTCTTCTCACTTAACTTTTGAAAACCTTTGTGAATTCATCATTCATATTTGCATCTGAACTCCTGATCTGTGATTTCCACGAGAGAAGAGAGTGCTGGGCATGTAAACAACCACAAATATTTGTTGAATTCGTTTGAATCTCTTTTTGAACCTCCTTATATCTGAATCACATCTTGAGATGGAATGATCTGTATATGTCTTATCTGCTAGGTAAAGTGCATACTTTTATTTTTCCTTTGATGATGTCATGGGATTTAGACTATTCTCCCTAGATTTAGGATATAAGAAAGGTGACCTGCATCATTTGAAGCCAAAGTAGACCCTGAGGGAGATTTCGAAAACTTGTCTTTCAAGTCCTCAAGCATGAGGCAACATGTATCTGTTGACTTATTTACACATAGTATTTGGTATTTTTTTAAGATTTTATTTATTTATTTTTAGAGAGGGAATGGAAGGAGATAGAGAGAGAGAGAGAAACATCAATTTGCGGTTGCTGGGGGTCATGGCCTACAACCCAGGCATGTACCCTGACTGGGAATCGAGCCTGCGACACTTTGGTTCGCAGCCCACGCTCAATCCACTGAGCTACGTCAGCCAGGGGGTGTATTTGGTATTTTTTAAAAATAGTAATGACTCTACTGACTTATCATAGACTTTAAAGCTTCTATGAAATGATCAAAAACAATCAGGTCAATTTTTGATTCTATCTGCTCAGATTCATTGACATCCCTGTGACATCATGAGACTTGTAGCTGTGATGAGGGGTGCTTTCTGTGTTGACAGTCATTTTACATGAGTAAATGCTGTCTGGTCCATGGGGCAAACTGTTTCTCCATCTTGCCCTTGTTAGTTCCATGCCACTCAGGCCAAGTGGCAGTGCCATGGGCATTCAGAAGCAGAAGATTGGAAGCCACACACATACCTTGTTTATAAGTAAAACTTAACTGTTCCTGCAACTGCAGTAGTTGCATAACCATGAGTAACACAATAAAAGTATTTAACTTTTTCCACTCCTTCAAAACTTCTGTTTCAAAGTTTCTGGTGCACATTATATTAAACCCACACATATACCTTCGAGATAGCCTGACACTCTTCTCCTCTCTGTGACTGTGAGAAAGAATGGTGGCCATAAACTGTGGCTCAGAATCTCTGAAGGAGAGATAATATCAGGAATTGAATTAGCTATGTAGGCTACTTGGCTTTGGTCTGGCCAACCATTTGGGCAAATAAAAGAATCAATAGGACATGCCCTAGTGGCTCATCCTCTTGGGAATTTTCCAGCTGTATCTGTGGAACTCTTCCTACAGGTCCTTCAATAAGCTATTTAATTTACTATTTAAATTTAAATCAGAGGGCTACTTAACTCTTGGATCCTGGCTTTGTGTACCACATTAATCAAAAGCAAAGACATATTACATTATCTGGATCTCTTAAATTTACAAAGGCATATCTTTTCTAACGTACAATTGTATTTTTTATAAGAGAAAAAAATCTCAATGTATTTATTACTCTTTCCACTACTGGATGGTTTACCTTTTATCTAAAGAATGAGAGGGACATGAAAGAGGGTGTAAACAGAACTGCCTTTTGGGGGGTTATAGTTTTAGTATCTTTCCTGGAAGTTTTCACTTTCTGCTTTTGTTACCACCAATGAAGAAATAACCTGGTTGTTGTTCTACTGTTTTTAGTCCAAAGGGTCAGGATAGCTTGTAGACAGAAGCATGGTTGGTTTCATGGTGACCCAAAATTATCCTGGACTTCAAAGAACTTCCTCTTCTCTCTGCATGAAGAACTCTTTAAAGAAGTCCTTTTTCCTTTTACAAGGTGAATGCTTCAAAGCACGTGGGAGGAGTATTTCCTTCTCAGTGTTTACCTTTCAGAGGTGAGGAGTTCATAGACATTTCCCTGTTTGTACAGTAGGATCTAATCATTGGCTTTGAGGCGAAGGCTCTCTCTGCTGCTGTTCTACTGTCAGGAGTTTCCCGTGCTCATTTTTCACTTACTGATGCACTAAAGAAGCTGTGCCAGGAACCTGAAAAAAGCTGCGTTCAAGTCCTCTGGAGTGTATTTCTGTCAACGTTGTGTATCACTAAAAAAAGAACTCGGTTCTGTTTTCAAAGCCTTGCTTTCTTTCACAGGTTACAAATGTTCACTGAGTGGCCAGAAATGACAGGCAAAGTGGATGAGTGGGAAAGTCCATATATTTTCTCACTAGGCACGAGTGAAGAAAGGCCATAAAATAATGTAACAGATTTTTAATGCATCCACATGGATTTATGCATTCAATTGAGTATGAGCCCCTCAATTAGGAAAACCAGCACGATATTCAACAATATAGAACATGGTGTAAAAACAGTTTTGGAAACATACTGATCTCACGCTGTGCCATTTTACACCATCTATGATGTCATTTTATTTGCCCTAGGGAGCATGGTATTAGTTTAAGCCCTTCCTTTCAAGAATAGAGCAATGACTTTCACCTTCTTAGAATTAAAAATAATTATTTTTGCATTAACTAATTTTTGAAACTAACTTTTGAGTGAAATTTTATTTTTGGAAACAGTTAAACACAATTGAAATGGAATTTGGTAAAAGATCAATCTCTGTAATATTATTTAGCAAAAGCAACAAATAAAAACATTAATGGCAGGAATTACATATCTATACTATGACCGTGACAAAAAAAGTCACACCCAGAAAAAACTGGATGAAAGAAAACACACTAAAATGTTATTTTAGAGTGGTAGGATTATGAATGACTTTTATTATACATTTATAGCAGAAAACTCTCAATTCATGTCTGGAAAAATAATGAAGGAGACTTTCTTCTGCGATGAATACACAAATTCTGCCTGAGAGAAATTATAAGCTATTTTAAGCAATGGGACTATCATCACAATAATGAATTAAAACGAGATAAAGATATCTGCTGTTTATTGAAAAGCTACTGTATGCCAAGAACATTGGCAATGTTGCATGCCAATGGTCTCTAACCCAGAAAATACCCTTCAAAGTGGACATTTTAATTTCCCTTTTGCAGAAACTGAACTGTAGAAAGATGTGGTGACTTGCCCAAGGTCACATTCAGTGTACAGGATTGAGTGCAGGCCTTTTCACTCCGAAGCCTGTGTGGTATTTTAGAAACACCAGAAAGCCTCTTCCTGTGTCCAGTTGGTTTTCCCATTGGCCAAAGGCAGCTATAGCTGCCTTGACATTAGAGGTCTTTTATCACCTGACCCCAGCTAATTGTCTTACCTTATTCTTCTTCCTCTCCAGTTAAACAGGTAACCCTCTCTCTCCAGGATCACGTCATACATTGCCACACTCAGCCCTCTCCCACATCACCTGCAGTGGTCTCCATACTCTTCTAGCTTTGTACAGCCAATTCAAGATTTCCAAAATCATAAAAATTCCTGGACCTCTCCAATTGGCTGGATTTGTGCCTACTTTCAATTTTTTTTATTGATTCTACTATTCATTGAGCATCTGCTTTTTGGCAGCTCATATTTTTTTCATATCATGATGTATATGTGACTTTCTCTACAGCTGAAATGTTCTTTTCTTGAGGTCAAGCATGTGTATTTTTTTGAGTTTGCATTTATTGTGGTGTACCATAATGGTTAAGAGAACAGATCCTGGAGTCAGGAAGTCAGTGGCTCCACCACTTTTTGACTGTGTTGCCTTAAGCAAGTTATTTAATTTTCTCAAATTGTAGTTTTCTCATCTGTAAACTGTGGCTAATAATACTAACAACTTCATAGATTTGCTGGGAGAATTAAACAACATATTAAATGTAAAGCAATATTGGTACATTTATGAGACATTGAAAGTACCCAACAAGTATTATTATTGTTATCATTAGTCATAATATTCTTATTAACAAAAATAAGCACAAGAAACCATATAATAACCATCAGAGAGTGACTTAATAAAACTTCACCAATCTTTTCACTTCTTTTTCGATATTTTCAGCATACATAGGTATCTTTGTTTTATTAAAAATAATTTCTAATTATTTGTTACATGTATATTACTTAATACTGTCCTGCATGTTTAAAAAGGACTTTATACACATTTTCAAAATAGGTATGAGTGACCATTCTCAAATAACAACCAAAGTAAGAAGGGAAAAAAATGAAGAAAGTAAAAAAAAACCCCTCAAAATGAGAACTTTCAAGATAACATTATGGTTTGAATTAGAGCACTGATAGATTTAAAAATTTAGGTAGCCCTGTGCAAATACACTTTATAATAAGAAGTGGGCCTTCTGAATCTATGGTCTTTTCAAAGCAGCCGTTCACTGTGGATGATTCTCAAGGAAACAGGTGGGACTCGGTTGATTTTCTTACTTGTCTGTTGGTCAGTAACTCACATATAACTCTTGGAGTTATTATTGTTTGTGATGATGTTTCCAAGCTGCCCGGTGATTCTAAAATATTTCCCAAAGACTGAAAATGTGCACTGAGGTGAGCCCATTTCTTATGACCATTACTGGGGAAAATAAATGCCCTGAGAGCACACTCTAAGCCCCTGTGTGTGCTCTAAGTGGTGCCCAAGTTGATGGAATTCAGTTTCAGCTTCAAAATTTTTAAAAGTTACAAGCAAAGCAATTTTGCTTTATTGGCATTAAAGCAAAGCTATCTAGCATCCAAAGAAGACAAGAAAATAGCTGTGGAATTTCCAGGCTCTCAGCTTCCACCTGCAGTTGGTCTGTGGGGGTTTATTCTGCTTGAGGCTTATGCCTGAAGTTTTGTGAATGGAAGAAGGAAGGTGACAAGTTTAGGTTACAATCTTGAGTAATGAGGGTGATCAATCAACTGTCCTGGCTATTACTAAAAACAGTCAAGTATTTAAAATACCAATCTGAATTGCAGGGGTTCTTACTGTGATAGACTTACAAGGAGCCAGAAGCTACCGTGCATTTGTAAATCCTGCATGTGTTCGAACAACATCACTAGCCGTGGAGCTGCCTTTCACATGTGAAATTGTTATATTGTTCAGAATTGCTTCCACTATTCTTGCTAGTGAGTAGAATGCCAATAACATAATTTATGATATATTAAGCAACACACACACAGTGCCTCAGTATGGAAAAACTCCACTAAAAATACCCCCTAAGCAGAACATAATCAATAAGATGCAAATGACACATGTCTACAAGAGACCCACTTCAGACTGAAAGACACACACAAACTGATAGTAAAGGGATGGAAAAAATATTCCATGCAAATGAAAACAAACAGACAAAAAACTGGGGTAATAATACTTTTATCAGGCAAAATTGACTTTAAAATAAAGGCTATAAGAAAAACCCAGCAATTCCACTTCTGGGTATTTTTCTGAAGAAATTCAAAACACTAAGTTGAAAAGATATATGTATCCCTATGCTCATTGCAGAATTATTTATAATATCCAAGATATGGAAGAAAATAGATGAATAGGTAAAGAAGGTGTGATACATATATGCAAGGGACAATTACTCAGCCATAAAAAAAGAATGAAATCTTGCTATTTGCGACAAGGTGGATGGAACTAGAGGGTATTATGCTCAGTGAAATAAGTAAGACAGAGAAAGATAAATACCATATGATTATACTCACATGAGAAATCTAAACAAAAATGAACAAATAAAACAGAAATGAACTCACAGACACAGAGAACATTTGGATGATTGCCAAACAGGAGGGGTGTGGGGGGATGTGTGAAAAAGGGGACAGGAATAAGACGTACAAATTGCCAGTTATAAAAATAGTCATGAGGATATAAAACACAGCATGGGGACTATAGTCAACAATATTGTAACAATGATACATGGTGTCAGATGGGTACTAATATAGCATTGTCAACTGTAATTGAAAAATAAAAAGTATTTTAAAAATAAATAAAAAGTATAAAAAGCTAAAGAGATGCAAATTATTTAATAAATAATACCAGATATCACTTATTGGAATCTGCTAAGTGCCAGCTCCTTTACAGGACAACTCATTGTCACTTTAGCTAAAGTGATCTCCCTAAACTGAACATTTGTGTGTCACCGTTCCATAACTCCTCATGCCTGCTGGACATGTCCCTAACTCAGTCTGGCATAGGAAATGCCCTTCTGGATCTGACCCCTTCTTATCTCTCCACTATCTGGAGTTTAATCTCTTCCCACCAACCCACTCCTCACCCTCCTTTCTGTCTGACTACGTACAGGTCTCCAATGCACCCTGCTCTGGCTTGCCACCAGGCCTTGATCAATCTTGAGGCTCTCTCTGTGTTGGATCACTCTTCTCCCAGCCCATTCCTCCATCCTAACTCCAACTTTTTGTTGAGGTATTCTCTTGGATTCCATCACTTTGCACATTTCTTCCTCCAAGAATAATTTAGATTTTTCTACCAGATACTCCTGTAGCTCTATCTGTTATGGAAATATAATTAATATATAACATTATGTTAATTTTGGGTATACAGCATAATGATTTCATATATGATTTATATTTATGATTTATATATAGAATTTCATATATATATCTCACCAAAAATGATTACCAGAATAAGTTTAATTAATATCCATCACCATATATAGTTTCTAATTTTTTTCTTGTGATGAAAGTTATTAAGATCTATTGTCTTAGCAACTTCCAAATATGCAACAGGGTATTGTTAACTGTAGCTACCATGCTGTACATTCCCAGGACTTGTCTTATCCAGGTGTTTCAACACTGGGGATGGGAGAGAGCACTAAGTGAGAGTGTGAGAGCCCAGATGGGGTGACAGGACAGGGCATGCAATTAAGTGGAACTAGCAATAGTGAGATTAGGAAACGAAGAGTTCTCTGCCTCCTTCCCTCTTACTGGCACCATCACTTGTACTTGTGCTCCACAGAAGAATAATTGAATAGGGGCAAGTGAATAGGGCAGTGAGTAGGGTGAAGAATGGGGTGAGTGTGGGAGCTTCCAAATAGGAAAGGAGCTTTTAGTGGTGAAGAAGAAGGAACGTGAACAAAGAGAAAAATCCTGTTCTATAACAATGGGGGAGAAGGGGTGTTTCTATGGAGAGCCACTTTCCTATGATGACACTTTCTGGAGTGTTCCAAGTAAGGGTATGGATGAATAACTCATATTTCAGTAAGCTTATTATTTAAGAGATTGTTAAAACGCAGACTTCTAGACTATATGCTTATGTTTTTGATTCAACAGGGCATTGGGACCTAAGAATCTGAGTTTTAAATAATACCCCAGTAAATAAAAATATAGCTGGTTTATGTTCCAAATTTTAAAATGCATAGGCTGTCCCTGTTTTTGAGATTCAGAAGTAATTTTGTGGTCTAAAATAGTCAGATGGCCTATGCTTTTCTTTAACGCACAAAGTTACAGTCTGTTAGTTAAACAATAGCATTTAATTTACAATAGGTACAGAGAACAAAAGACCTATTTTTGCACATCTAAAGCAGATATCTTTTATCTTATTATTGAAAGTTCTGTGGTAATGTTTTGGCTTTTGTCCAAATAATTGGCATTGTGACATTCTTCTATCTCCACTTTTTAATGGTTTAATATGTTTTTTTTTCTTCCTGTTTCGACTTCCTATTTAATCTGCTACTGCCTGTTAAATCAGCTTTCCTTCACGGCAAAGACTGAGGCTGCTCCTGTTAGATTAAACATTCATTTTGTATCTGACCCAGCTTTCAGCTCCATCTACTTAGTAATATCATTGGTTGGGTAGCAGAAATTGCCAGGATGTCACCCAGTGGGAAAATCAATTCATGAGAGAAGGGCGAGTGCTGTGTGTTTGACTATAGAGCATCTCTTTTTCTTTCTTTGAGCATATCTGTCTCAGCACACCTGGGTATTCCTCCCCAGAGCTATGAAGAAGTTTGAATTGCCCTGCTCTTAATTAGCATCATCCTTTCCCCTTATATTACAGGTGAACATGATTCATTCTCTTGTATATATTCCTAAGAGACAGACTCACTGAAAAGGACACATCATTGCAAAGTGAAGAGGAGGCCAGCGGTGAGGTGCCTGAAAGATAATTTCTCTCCATTGTTCTAAGAGGTTTTTAAAATAAATGTTTCTTATGATATAATCCAGCATTCACTAGGAGTTAGGGATGCTTTTTTTTTTCCTGTGAATTTAGATGTTTCAAAGAATGATCCCCAACCCCTGACATTTAGTATCTCTGGCCTAGACTTTGGTTTAACTCAATTGGTCTTCAACTGTGTATACGACATCTTATGAAAGACAGCACATACAGGCTCTTTTGGATCTATACATTTTCTGGAATTTGTGTATCTGTATATATGCCTTTTTGTGAGGAGTTCTTACATTGCATAGGTTTCTCTGCGGAGTGTATGATACCAAAAAGATGAAGAACCATTGACGTAATGGGCTGACATGGCCTACAAAAGATTAATCCCATGTTGTCTTAGCAGCATTTTTCAAGGGAACTCAGAGTTAATTTCCACAGGAAGCTAAACTTGAAAGGGAAAGTTCTTCCTCCTCAGGAGAACTCTTATTTTAGAAAGAATTGTGAGATGTTTCCCGCCCCCGGAGCCTAAGGGGCCATCTATCTCTGAATTAGATTCTGTGAAGTGGTCTGTGATCATCCACATGAACCAATTGTAGGAAGTTTAATTGTAATTAACTCTCACACTCAATTTTAAAGTATAACTTTTTTAAGTGCATTCTGACTATTGATCAGTTTTCAAGGATGGAGAAAGAGAGACAGGATAGTGGAAAAATATAATACATAAAAATCTCCCCCTTTCTCTCTCTTATACTATAAAGTTTTCTGATACAAGAATTCTTTATTCTAAAAATAATGTAATAGTCACATTGGCAGGTTATTGTCTCTTGTGTAAAGACATCAGATTATAGATGGACATTGAATAGAAGTGGGGGATTTTAATGATCCATTACAATTTCTTCATTATTATTTACTAGCTGAGTTTTGACCTTAAAGTCATCTGGCACACCCTGCAGAATTTAGATTGCAATAAAACCAAGCACTTCAGTTTTTCTCATTTCTAAAATAGGAATAATAATACTATCTTCTGTGTGAGATTTATGTGAGAATTCAATAAATAATCTAATCACAATATTTAGAAGTGAGCCTGGTCCATATATGTTTAAAATATTGTATATTTGCTATGACTATATTATAATTTTTACTGAATTAAAAAATCGAGAAGTGGAACAATGGGATACTTGAATTAACAGTTCTTTTTCACTTTTTGATTACTCTGTGTTATGTTTGAGTTTTTAATGCCTTGCTGAATTTTAGACCGAGTAATCTTTTGGCCAAATAGATGTTGATTTCATATTTTTCTGGATCTTATCTCCTGACCTAAAGAAACTTGATCTGTTCTGAGTTTAATTTCCTCAGAATTCTGTTCCTTATGCATCAGCAATTTTTAAAAATTGTCATCAATGCTGCAGATTATTTTGTGCTACTCTGTGAGCCATGATAGGTTTTATACCTTTATGAGAATATTTGCAATTAATTAGGGCTTTTTGGAATTTATATTTATTGGAAGGAGAAACTTGACTAGTAGAAATTTGGGACACATTGAGAAAGTTATTTTAAAAACCAATATAACCTTCAACCCAAGGACTTTGTAGAAGCACTCTAAGCACTCATGGGCACGATGGGCACACACTGCAGAGAGTTAAGGGTCAGCCCTTAGTTCTGGTCAGGCTGGATTTTATATACTGGCTCCAATTTACAAGTTGAGCGACCTTAGCCAAGGTATTTATCCTCTCTGTGCCTAAATTGTTGCATCTCTAAAAGAAAAAGAAAAAAAGAGAGTACTAACCTTAGAGGGTTTTTGTAAGAATTAAAGCTAATATAATGCAAAATACTTAGAATAGTAAGAGGTACCTGATGAGTGTGCTTACGTAAGTGTTTGCTCTCATTATTTCCAGAGCAATCCTAATTTCAGTTCCGTTGTCACAAAGTACATTTCTAATCAGAATGAAGTCTTTGTAGAACCAAGTATCTACACTGAGGACATTGTTGTTGACTTTTGTTATTTCTTTATTTCTTGCATTGAGATAAAAAGGATCAAAAACTTAGATATAACTAAAATCACCTCAAATTTTACCCCAACATTATGCAATGTACTTACTATTCAATAAAGTATGGACACATTATGATAATTTCTTAGTATAACAAAAATATCTGAGACCATGCTTCTTTATTTTATCAGAATGGGCAATAAATATATGTATTGCCACTCAAGGAAACCTATGTTAGCTGAGTAGCTAATATGCCTTTTTCTAAAGCAAGATAAGCATGAAAGTAACAGGAGCAAGCCAAATTCTACTGACATTCTATTAGATCTCAACACGGGTACAACCAATTTCCTCAACTCACAAGTTTCTCTTCCAATTTACTTCTCCTATGCCTCTTTCCCTTGTCTTTTTTATATGTTTACAGAGATGAGATGAGTGAAGATAAATTACTTGCTTAACACTTTAACTCAAATCAGGTAAAACTATTCACTTATATGCAAACTGTACCACACCCCAATTTATGTTTAGTCACAACCTCTCAAACATTTTATGCTTAAGTTTTCCATTTCCTCCTTGCTAAGAAGTACAGAAAACAGGTTTTCTTGATATGTTGGTAGTGTCTTATATCCATAACCTCGTGAATTGGGCTACTGCAGTTTTTCTTTTTAGCAATTTGTAATTAACCTGTGAAACACTCGGTGCTAAAGTATTACTGTGGCGCATGGCATAGCATGTTTCTAACAGAGATTAAATATTAATATGTGAAAAAGAAGAGCCTTTGTGGTTGCTCTCCTTTGGGTAGAATTACAGACCTATCAATCTTAATTCTGTGGAGCATGAAATCAGGAATTTTTTTTTCCCTCTACAGACTATTGTATTGCCCAGTTAGGTGTATTTTGGGAGCAATGTTTCTGTATGGAAGGAAATGATGGAAAGTAGAAGACACAAACTGCAGTGAATTCAATCAACCTTTCAATGATGATATCTATATTAGCTCATATCACGGGTTTTCAATCTCTGCCCTTGGGCACTGAGACTGATGAATCACACCCAACACTTTCCTATTTCTCCACGTAGCTATCATTTAAATTGTTGACATGTATCTTCGTGATAATATGACAGCATGGAAATACCCAGACTGCAGTTACAATATAACTGACACACAATGAATAGCATGTTTTTTTGTTTTTGTTGTTCTTGTTTTTTGCTAGCTTGAGAGAAAAAGAATGAAATTAGTAATTTGATGGTCATCCTTTTAGCCAGATATTTTGCTAAAATGGAAGACTAAATCTTATTAGTAAACCAAAAGACTAAATTTTTTGGTTTGTTGTGAAAGTTGTTAATTGACTGATTCATAGCCGGGCATCTTTTGGGGATGAGAATTGTTGGCACATTAAATACAGAACTAGTTTTGATATGAGAATGTTTTTTGGTGGCTGCTATTCATAAGAATAATAACAGAATCTCTATACCTGAACTATCTAATACAATACAGGTGGCTAATGAGCACTGAAACGTGGCACATCTGAATTGACATAGGTTGTAAGTGTATATTACATATAAGACTTCATAGACTTAGTATGAGAGAGATCTCAGTTATTTTATATATATTTGTTAAAATGGTAATATATTGGATATATTGTGTAAAATAAAATTTACTTTTAAAGCTAATGTCGTATTTCTTTTTTTACTTTTTAAGTGTGACCACCTAAAAAAATTTAAACTTACACATGTGACTCACATTTGTAACTTTCATTGTGTTTCTATTGAACAACGGTGCTCTTGATCAAATGATCTAATTTAGCAGTTCAAAGCTCTAAGTTAAGAATCTTAGCTAGAACAGGCACCAAAGAACACTTCTCAACACGAATACAAGTCAGAACATCATCTGTGTTCCTACAGCTGGAAAGGAACAAAATGACTTACTCCAAAAGACATCCTTCGTGAAAGTGCTTCGCATTTTCCAAGTGTCACCTACTGAAAATGCACATAATCAGAAAGATTAATTTTTTTTACATTGAAGTTCTGGAGACAACATAGCTCTGTTTGGTGAAGATGTGAGTTCTACTTGACACAATGAAAGCCATTTGTTCACGGTAGAAGACTTGCTTGGAGGCAATCATTAGACAATGATGAATTGAGTGTGTGTGTGTGTGTACGTGTCTGTGTATGTGTGTGTTAGTGTATGTACACAGGTGTGCCTGATATTTTTGTAAATCTCCCACAGATGAAAAAATTGGGGGATTTATCCATTAACTCTGGGTCTGAAAGGCATTTTTAAAAGTAACACAAAGTGTAATAACTAAGGACTCATTTGAATGTTAATATTCAATAATCAGGTAACTTAAATTAGGTTGCATTATCTTGAAATAATTTTTAAATTAACAGTTGATTATCAAAGTACAACTGAAGTTGAGCAATGAACTAGAATCATCCTAACATTGATGCAAATATTATGTAATATCTAGATTTGGAATGTCAATCAGTCAAATGATATTTGACCAATACTATGAGCACGAATGTGTTAGGTATAATGACAATTGTAGGCAATTACTTTAAATAGTCAAGACCTTATAATCCACATCATTTGAAATGCGCATGAGTGAATTGTGATACTGAATTATATCCCATAGAATTTCAGAAAGGTTCAGAGTCAACATTCCAATATTGCTTTTAACTTGTATCTGTTTTAGAGATTTAACAAATAATCTTTTTTCATGAACTGCCCTGCATTTCTTAAGCATAAGCTTTAATTACTGTTTGGGAGGAGATTGAAACCTTAACACCATACACTGATAGTAAAGAAAATAAAAAATATATATACATGGTGTAAGACATAATAGCCTGAGCAATGGACAAGCTTTGGATGCTGTGAGTTCTAATTGAAGTTTAATGGTAGATGAGTAGTTCATTGTTTTTCTTGTCTATAAAAGGTTGATAAACTCTGTTATCTAATTAATGGGGCTTTTGTGAAAGAGAAGTAATAAAACCCCAAAGTATTAAAGCATTTGGCACAAATAAAATTTCTATATAAACCAACAGAAAAGCAATGACTCATGAAAGGAGAGGTTTTCACTTCTGATTTATGCTCCAGTGTGATGTAAGATATGGTCAGAAGACACTGGACAGAGGAATTTATTGAAGAGAGTCAAGAATCATCTCTTCTGGAATTGATAAAATTGTGAGTGACCTCAGAGTAGATAAGTCTATTTTAACTGTCAATAATTAGTTGAGATAAAACTATTCTTTTTCCCCTAAATTACTATATTAAGGATCAATGCATAGTTTTTGATTTTCAAATATAAATATAAATAATTATAAGTAGTATGGTTTAAGGTCCCAAATCCCAATGTATACAGTAATATGACACTAGTATATTGTAATATGACAAGGATAGAAACTGTAAAAATGTTCTGACATCACACTCTATAATGTGTGTACTTTTTAGTGAACTCATGGATAAAAGCTAAGAGATGACTAGGGAATCTTATTAGATTCTTGACATAAGAATCTTATTAGAGTCAGGACATAAGACCATGAAAAAGGACAAAATAACTTACAATTAAACATAAACTTGCAGAGTAAAGTCAAATGATGTAATATGAAAATGGAGAGGGTATAGTGGCTGAAGAAATGAGAATAGCACTTCAGGACCTGAGGTAAGAGGGAATATGACAAGATTCAGAAAATGAAAAAAAGCTCAGTCTAGTGTCTATGCTTCATATGGGGAGTGGCACGAGGGTGCACGAAGTGCCTTAGACTCAGAATACCTGGATATGAGGGAGGGCTTTTGTCCTGGGACTTTGTAAAATGTTGGACAGATGTCTTCACCAACCCTAAGTTTTATCATTGGTAAAATAAGAAAAGTAAAAGTCTGCTTTGCCTACTTCAAATTTTGTGATCAAATTAGGTGATAATTAAATATATTCTGAAGGCTGTGGTTTGAGGTGGAAGAGATAGTCAGGGGATTGGAAAGGAGCTCAGTGTTGTAAGAGCAGAGGTTGCACAGTGGTAAATGGCAAGACAGATGCTGGAAAGTGGGTGTGGGCTAGATCTTATAGAGCTTTGGATATTGTGCTACAGGATTCACGTACCTCTCGTATCGTCCTGTCAGTTACAGGAAAGCATAAAAATCCTCAAGCTGGGGGATGATATAATTGGATTTTCATTTTGCCATTTGCAATGACCACATGCCCAGTGGGTTGGCTGGTGGCTGATAGATAGGTGAGAACAAAGACAGGGAGATTAGCAAACTGGTTATTGCAATGATTTCAGTGAGAACGTGAGTTGGGGCAATGACACTTGTGACACACAGGTAAGGATGACTTTGTGAGCCCTTTTCAGGAAAGCAAAGGTTAAAAAGGGGGCATGAATGAAACTGGAGCACCTGCAATGCTGCCCAGATTTCTGTGTGGACAAGTTGGTGAATGCAAGAGAAGCATATTTATAGGAAGGAAGAGACATTGATAACTGTTTGGAGCTTGCTGGGTTTGAGGTGTTTGTAGAACATCCAAGGAGAATAATTTGGCAGAAGAGTGGATATAGATATTAGTATGCTGAATAGCCTACAACTCAAGACTCCATAGAGTTCATTGCATTTCAGCATGAAAATAAGGCCTGAAATGTTCACACGCTCTCAGTGGGAATGGAAAATGGTGCAACCATTTTGGAAAACAGTTTGTCAGTTACTCAAAACCTTTAATGTAGAGCTGCCAATGGCCCAGAAATTCCTCTTCTATGTGTATCCCCAAGATAAATAAAAACATATATCCATGCAAAATCTTGTACACAAATGTTTATGGCATCATTATTAATAATAGTTAAAAAATAAAAATAACACAAATGTCCAGTGTGGTAAATCTATACAATGGAATATTACTCAGCAATAAAAAAGAGTGAATATATGCTACAACATAGATGGACCTTGGAAACATTGTGTCAAGTGAAAAAAATCATAAAAAGCCACATATTATATGATCCCATTTATGTGAAATGTCCAGAATAAGAAAATCCATAGAGACAGAAAGTAGATTAATAGTTGCCTAAGGCTGAGAGGTTGGAGAACATGGGTAGTGGCTGCTAATGGGTATGGCTTTTTTTGTGATGATGAAAATGCTCTAAAATTGACTGTGATAATGGTGTCACAACTCTGTGAATATGCTAAAACTCACAAAATTGTATAATTCAAAGTATGAGTTTTAGAGTATGAATTATAACTCATTAGAGCTGTTAAAAAAAGGCCATTGCTATACAAGTAGGTACACTATTCCTTTTCCACCCTATTTAGCTCAAGCAGTAAGAACACATGATTTATGAAAGAAGATCTTTGATTCTGGCAACACAACAGTCTAAGCTAATAGACAGATCTTCCAGCTATAATGTCTAAAAATGCTGAATAAAATATCACAAACCATTTTTAAGATGTCAACTGAGCCTACAGGAAAGACAGGAATCCCACAGGGGCCAGATAGTGTTCTTTGAGTAGGTGAGCAACCTTGGCGGGGAAGAGGCTGGTTCCAAAATAGCATGGGGAAGGGTTTTAATGCTCTTTCCTAGGTGGCAGGTAAGACCTCATGAAGAGAGATCTGTAATGGAACCCCAGTTTAGAGACAGATTTCTGAAGAACTAGAAAAAAGATCTGCTCACTAACATGATCCCCTCCCCCCAAAAAAAGAGTCTTAATTCTTGATTTCTCTAGGCAGAACCAAGTTCTCTTGTAAGCAACCAGAATGCTATTCTTGTTCCTCAAATAGGATTGAATCTTAAATTTCTTGCTGAGAAATTGACATAAACTTGGCCCGAAGCCAGTGTTTTTCCTGGGACATCTGGAAGAATCAAACCCAAAATAGCTCCAGAAGGGCCTTCTTCAATCTAGACAGTTGAGACTTACCACAGAACAAAACCCCACTGAAGGTGAACTCACAGCCAAAAACTGAAACAGACACAAAGAACAAATCCCTCCCAATCAAGAGTCTATACATTCAACAAACAAGAATATTACTTCTTTACTCCCTGAACTTGACATAGTAAAATCACATCTGAAAGAAACTATAAGATACATATTTTGAAAATGATGAATTATTAGGCAGATTGAAGATATAGAGGGATATATCTTAACATGGATAGGTCTTAAAATGAGTGTTGAATTAAAAAAGTATGAAGATAACTTCTTTAGCATAATGCCATTTATGCAAAGAACAAAAGAGAAGAAATTAGGATAAAAAATAAAATAAAATAGTAACAGCCTCCTTTCTATACAGACTGAAAATGCTAGCAGACCATGACCAAAGGCATCATTGCATAATAGGAGGTACAAGGAGGGGATCAAAAACCCCCTGAAATTTATTTATAAAAAATTGTGTATTTATTCTTACAGGTTTAAACTCCAGTCACCTTCAAAGTACTCTCCATTTGATGCAATACACCTACCAAGACATTTTTCCACTACTCAGAACAGTTTTTGAGCTTCTTGATTTTGATACTTTTTAGTATTTCCATCACTCTTTCTTTCACCTCTTCCACATAAGCAAAAGGCTCCCCTTTGAGGACTTTTTACATCTGGGGATGTAAACAAAAAAATTACTAGGAGTGAGATCAGGTGAATAGAGAGGGTGGGGCATGGAGGTCATGTCATTTTTGGTCAAAAACTGCTGAACACTCAGTGCAGTGTAGGCAGATGTGCTTGTAAATCATCCATCATGAAATGGGCAAACACAATGAAAGAGTCTTCAAAAAAAATCACTGAAGCTGAATGCCAGCCTCTCACAACAATGCAAGCTGATACACTGATACAGATGAGTTCCTAGAATGCTCACCTCATGGGGGAAGCCTGTACTATAAGGGGCCCAGAAGATAATTCCAGGTTTTGGGGGGTGTCCCCTTGTACACAGGCTTTAGAACCAGATGACCTCTGTTTACATCTCAATGCTGCCACCTAATTAACTGGGTCACTTGGGTTAGACAAGTTACTTAGTCACTCTTTACCTCAGTTCCCTCATTTCTAAATGACAGTCGACCATAATACCTAGCTCATAGGAGTGTGGTGAAAATAGTGCTTGCCACATGCCTTTATCTGTTGCACTGGCTGCTGTAAGGTACTGCCCAGACTCCTCTCAGAGTTGGAGGACTTCCTCTCCAGCTATTGGGAGTGCTGCGGGCAAGAAGTCCTCAGTGGAAAGCCCTTTGAGGAGTTGCCTCCTCTGAAGACAGTGACCTCACCCAAAGTTACCTTTCCTCCCTGGGGTGGACTGCATCCAATTTGTGAGATTGCAAAGGACTGAATTCAGCTCCTGCTGGAGACACCTTAGAAGAAGGAGGTTTACTCTACTTCCCACGGGGAGGGAGGCACCATAGCCCAGCTTCTCTCCCTGCTCTCTCCTGCATTTTCTCTTCCCTTCTACAGATACTGAATTCTCCCTAATAAAGTTCCTTAGGTCTAATTTCTGCCTCAGGTCTGCCTTCTAGGGAGTCCAACATGTGGCTGCTGATACTACTGTATGAGACATATGCTTAATTCAATTCTCTGTAACTGAGTCCAAACTTTTACAAAAATACATAAAGTGAGGGAGACAAGAGAAAAAATGGAAAGCACAGGAAAACACAAGTAAAGAATGAGTAGCTAAGAAAAGTAGTAGATTTGGAAAATACCCAACCAAGATATATATATGGAAATTAATACCCAATAGGCAAAATAAACGATGACTTAGATGTAGCTGACAGAAGAAATTCACTGGAAGAGAATAAACCATAAATAAATTACCCAGAATGCAGCACAGAGAGTTTGAAAAATCTGAGAAGTTAAGAGACAGAAGAAACTGTGACATACATCTATGGCAAAAAGAGTTCAAAAGGAAAAACTAGCGAATGGGAAAGAAGAAATATTGAAAAAGATAATGGCTGATAATTTTCCAAAGTTATGAGAGGTACAAATCTTTAGAATGAAGAAACATATTCAGTCCCAGAAAGATACATAAAATGCTCCTGGCCCTCCAAGAGTTAAGCTGCAGAATACCAACAAATAAACTTTAATAAAATTTGAAGGAAAAATTTATCTTAAAAAAGGAATAATTTTAATGACAGCAAACATCTCAAAAGTAATGGTCAAGAAGACAACAGAATGACTTCTTCTTTGAGTTCAGAAAAAGCTACTCTCAGTCAAAAGTTCTATATCCAGCTATTCTATTATTTAAGAATAAGGAAAAAGAAAGAGTTTCTCAGACTGAGAGACTACTTGCAGATCGTATTAAGAATGATTTTGCAAAAAAATTTAACTGAGAAAAGAGTTGTGGGTTGACATGTACTAAGTAATTTAAATCAAAGAAATTGGCAGTCACATGGGTAAATTTTAATGCCTTAATTATAAAACTAATAATGGTAATACACCATAGGATAACAACAGAAGCAATTGCAGTGACAATTGTGACTAATTTCAGAGGGTTAAAGATAAGAAAAAGACAAATAGACTGATATAAAAAAGAAGAGAGAAACTAGAAGGTATATATTGACATATATAAAATATTTATATATTATGTATAGTGCTTATATACACATCTATGTGTATATATAAAATATATACTGCTTATATGTATATACTATTTACATATACAGCTAGATATGTGTATATGCATTATATATAAAATATATGTAATATATAGCACACATATACATGTGTATTACACATATACATATATGTGTAAATGTGTATATAATTATACATATATGCACAATATACACACATATGTAATATAAAGGAGTGTTTAGTGTAACCTAGACACCATTACAAATCACTGAAGAATGGATATACTATTGAGGAAGTGGATCTCAGATCCATTTAGCAAAGTAGAGAAACATCTCTACTTCATATATAGAGACTTAAGAATGAAAAAACAAAGCTTTAAAAAAGGTTAGGCAAGAACATGTTTATGATGTATGAGGAAAAAATTTCTTGAGCAAGATTCAAAAATTAAAAAGAATATTTAAAAAATATGGAAACATTTGAATCATCTGCATGCTACAAACTTAAAAAACATACCAGGGACAATTTAAAGGAGAGGGCAACTGAATGGCCAAGAAACATATGACATGATGCTCAACCTCTGTATTAACTAGCAGATTGTAAGGTGATGCTCTCTCACACACTCTACACTAGCCACCCCATAGAAGTCTGAGAACTTCAAGTGTTGTATATGTGGTAAAAGAGACTTCCCTTAGTGTTGGGAGGGCATCAATTTGGCGTCAATTCTGCAGTACTTATTTAAGTGAAAGATGTATGTAATTTTTCTTTTTACCTCAAATTTTACTGCTAGTTATTTTCCAAAGAAAAATACTAGGAAATGTACAGAAGGATATAGGCAAAATTGAGTATATTACAGAATTATAAGCAATAGGAAAAGAAAAGGAACTCCTAATCATCTATCAATAGTGGAAGTTTCATTCTGCAATATTACACAGGGTAAAAATAAATACACTAGATCTACATGAAATAATAGGGATAATTGTCAAAAACATATATCAAGTGGAAAAGAAAGTTTTGTAAAAAGATGTATATGATATTACACTTTCATAAAAGTTTTTTAAAATATGCTTATTGATTTTAAAGAGAGGAAGGAAGAGAGAGAAAGGAAAACATTGATGTGAGCTCATTTCGTTGCCTCCCATGCATGCCCCAACTGGGGACTGAGCCACAGCCTAAGTCTGTGCCCTGACTGGGAATTGAACTTTCAAACTTTTGGTGTACAGGACAGTGCTCCAACCAACGAAGGCACACTGGTGAGGGCTCATATAAGTTTTTTAACCTAGTAAATGATCTAGTATAATGTTTGTGTATTTATACCTTGATAAAAATAAAAAAGAATAAAACAGATAACCCTCTGTCTTGGTTATCTCTACCTAGAGACAGGGTGGTAACAGATGGGGTGTAGTTGTGGGTGTAGGTCATGTGCTTTCATTTGTAAATTGCTTTACCCTTCTCCTGGAAGAAGAAGCAGGAGAAGGAGGAGGAGGAGGAAGAAAAGAGAAGGACAAGAAGAGAAGAAGAAGGAGGAGAAAAGAATGAAAGCTGAAACAAATACAGCAAACAATATCTTTTTCATCTGAGTGATAGATGAAAGGGTTTCTTTATTTTATACACTTACGTGTGTTTCAAGTATCTCGTAATTAAAAATAAAATAAAGCATGATGTGTAACCTTCATTAGCCTGAGTTGCCTATTTTTTTTCCCCATCAGTATTTCTATAAATTTTCATCGTAATCTCAGTGGCCTTCACTGTGCTTTCACTTTCCAGATGGCAGATTTCCACACAAATGCACACTTGCATCATGCACTTACTCACCGTGCTTTCCTTTATAGTTATATAAACTCTATTTTCTTAGCTTTTTAGATATATATATTTAGATATATATATTTTTTAAAAATAACATTGAGTTTCCATTTTGAAAACATAAAACTTACATATATATATACATATATATGTATATATATATATATTATTTCCTGATTTTACACATATTCATCTATTGTTTTTGAAAATTTTCCTATGGTAATCACCAATCACCATCTTTAGAAACATGTTCTCCACATTGTTGCTCTTTATTTAAATCAATCATATTATCCACAAAATCTGTTTTCAGTTTTGCATTTTCTGTGTTTCTTACTGTCAGATCCTGGATTTGACTTTAGGTCTGTCTTGGGATGGCATCTCTGAGTATCTGGGTAGGCATTCTCCTCTGTTCTTTGTAACATAAACTCCTCTTGCCAGTCAGTATGCTATCATTAAATCATAATTTAATATGGAGAAAGACTCTCTTACTGTATTGGAATTCTTTTTTCAGTACGTGTAAATTACTCTACCACTGACTTAACTAACTGTCAAAAACCCCATCTTCTCTGAAGTCAGGCTGTATGATGAAAGAGAAATGCAGATACTACCTGTGCCCGCAGGTCCCTGTTTCCTGACCTGAACTTCAAAGTCTCAAGTGGTATACTGTAGATCTTTAATGACTATATCATTTGTTCCTATGTGAGTCAGCAGAGTGGGCAGTGATCATTGTCTGTTATTCCTGGCAAGTTTTCAATCAGAGCTTGCATCTGCGCTCCAGGTAGGTGGCATACCTCCATTTGCTTCATCAGAACTACACACATTCATCTCCCCATCCACTCAGCAGGGTGTTACCAACTACAGTGCTGCTTCTTCTCTCTGGCAAACGAGATATTAACATCCTGTTTCATAGTTGCGAGCACCTATGGAATTACATATTCACAGGAACAAAGATTAGTGTTTCTTTAGCATGTTACAGTTATCCATAAAAGAGGCAGTGTGATAAATTAGAAAGATCACAGAGCTAAGGATCAGACAACCAGGCTTTGGTTCCATTCTTTTATTGTAGTAAAATGAGAAATCAGTATTATTTTAAGATAAAATCCTAACTCTTGGAAAACATTTCAAGCTTTCTAGAGTCTTCTATAAGTTCTGCCGTTGGCCACATACAGGTAGGAAGATTGAAAGCATCAATATATGTAAAACTTTCGATAAACTCCAAAGTTAGGTACACAAATTCATATTAATTGCAGGAAATAATTTTTTCCCTTTTGCTGTTATATATGCCTCATTCTCCTGCTAATTGGCATTCCTTGCCTCTTGTCTTGAAAACATTTTCTTTCTGGATTTTTTCCTAGGATTTTTTGCCCCTTCTTGTCTAAAAAGCCTTTAGTGCAATTAATAATCTGGATTGATGAAAGGCATTATTTGGGGCCTTTTGCCTTCCCTGTTAGCAGAAATGTGAGCTTCACTAGTAATAAACAGAACTGGTAACCACCTCAGGCAGAAGACACAGGACACTCACTATCTCTGCAGATCACTTCATCAGTTCTTGTCTGTTCTCTGAGTCTATTTGTTTGTATCCTCAGTGGAGCTCACAATTTTTAAGTTTCTCTCCATGGACTCCCTTAGAAATTTATTTGTCATTGGAGGTATAGTAAGGTCTTACCCCGCAACAATTAAGTTCTGAGGAGAAATTTCAGGTTGCTGGGAGAAAGTATAGCTTGAAACCCAGAGGCCTCAATATTTCCACAGACACCAGACAAAGAGACCAGTTGGCCTGATTCATACAAATTCATCTTCTATTACAAAAACTCGAATGAGGACAGGGAAAACTTTTGCTCTGAACAAACAAATGATTCCTGTCCATCAGCAGTTGATGCATTCCCAAATGTTTGCCTCATGATCTAGTCAATATGTATTTCAAACAAACAAAAAGGATGCTTTTTGTTTTAAAAGGTATTTCTACTCACTGTAGAAAATTTGGAATGCACAGAAAAGCACAAAGAGGAAAATAAAAATTTTCCAATTCCTATCTTCCCCCAGAGCAACAGAACTTTTAGTGATCAGAGACCAATAGTAAGTAATAGAAAGTATCAACCTATTGCCAGGCATTGTGTGGTCATTTCAGTGACCTGGGCAGTCTGGCTGTATCTCTGTGTTCTTAATCCCTTGTTACTGACAATACCCTCTGATATATGTGCTCCAGGGTCCTAGAAAACCACAAAATTGTAACAATGGCTTAGATTTATTAGCTCTTACTCTACTCCAGGCACCCCATATGCATCATCTTAGTTACTCCCCACAATAACACTTTCAGGTAGTTACCATTATCATCCTCACTTCTAGATGAGGAAATTGGGGCCTAAAGAGGTGATACACTTTCTCAAGACCAAGTTTACACAGTGAGTGAGCAACAAAGCTGAGATTAAAATGGGCCTTTTGACTAGAACCTTTCCTCTTGGGCACCATGATAAATATTTACTGCTTTCTTGAACTATCCAGGCTGGAAGGGATCTCAGCAGTCATTTTTCCAAATTGCTCATTTTATAGAAGGACAAATAAGAATCAGAGACATGAAGAAATTTGCAAAAGGATATGGAGTCACTGGGCTCTATATAGAATAGAGGTGTTCGCAGCCACTGGGCAGTTCAGGGGGACAATTTTAGAATGGTACCTAAACATCGTTTCCTATGTCATTATCTCTGGTCATCTTCTGGAACACACACAAATTCTCCTACTTCATTTATTTTTTTTCATATGGAAGGAATTCACCCAGGAGAAGTGCAGTTCAGCCTCTAGGTTGTTCAGCTCCGATCCTGGGAAACTAAAAGCAATTTCTGGAAGCCAAAATTCCAATCCCATGTAAGTCGTGAAATGGACTTTTGATTCTCCAGTTCCAAATGAAAATATACTGCTTATGTGCAGAGGTACATAAAAAAACAAGAGAAAAGAGTCTAGCAACCATGTTCTTAGCCACAGGAGAAGGACTTTGTGTGTGTGTGTGTGTGTGTGTGTGTGTGTGTGTGTGTGTGCGCGCTAAATAGATGAAAGGTAATAGACACTTTAACCTTGGCTCTGGTGAGAGATATCTGGGTGATGTGTCTTCATTCAGAATTCTTGTATTTTCTATCCATTTTTCAATCAAAAGAAGCTCCCTGTGAAGAAGAGCAGAGAAAGGCACAAAGACAAGGGAACCAGGGATTAAGGCAAATATTTAAAGTAACAAGGTGAGTGAGTCTCAGAAGCCAAGAAAAGAATTTCAAAGGAATCATGTGCAAGACACAATGGATTATGACTTCTCCAAAAAATGTTCTGAATAGACAAGCTCATGTTGGGCAATCTCAAGGTTTCTTCTTAAACTTCTTGTTCTCTGTCTTTGCCTCTTGCCCTTTTACCTCTTACACAACATATTTCCTTAACCTCATATTTGCATTAAAGAGTAGGGGAAAGACCCACCAAATCTGAGGTTCATCAAAAATCTAGCCAATGGAATATTAGAAGAATGGCCAAATATTGTCATAGGCTAGGCTTTGTATTGAGTGTGCATTGCCCAATGCGGCTATTGTGTTTCCTGAATGTACCATCTAGGCACAGCTTTCCTTTTGTATCTAAGCATCCCTAGAAAAAAAACCTCCTCAGCTTTGCCCAGGTCCTGGTCTCACTCCTCCCTATAAGTGACACAATGTCTGCTCATTTACTGTCTATATGTATGTTCTTAATTAGACATGTGCTTTGGAGGCATTTCAGAGCTGTTAAACTATTTTTTTAATTCAGGAAAAAATCTCCAATTATTTTGCTTTTTGTGTCAAGCTTCATTCTTAAAGGTTAGAAATGTTTTGTAGAGGGAGAAGAAATGTGTATTATCAGCCAAACATGTATTATGTTACAAGTGACATCAGTTTCATGATTTGAACAAAGAAAAAACATCTGGGGGTTGATAAATATGCTTGCCAATAATTAAAATAATAGTGGCTTTACAGACCAATTTATTTGATGTATTACAATATTTGATAGGCGAGGAGAAAATCTCTAATGTTAAAAACTTCAGCATCACTTAAGGAAAGTGTAAGAAGATTCACTGGTTTATGCTGTTTTGCCTATTTCAGTGGTCAGGTCACTCTTACAAGTTTGGCACAAGGTAACACATTAAACCTTTAACACCCCTAGGGTACTTCCTTTCCATTTTGAATATTTGATGGTGGGTTGGTTTTCAAAAATCTACCAAACATGTTTTCTCTCTCATGATAGTTTATCCACTTAATTATCATTCAACTAAGTAGAGTGGCCTGAAATTGCCTAAGCTTCCCGAGGAGTTAAAGATAACCATCACCAATAAATATTTATTGAGCACTTTTTTTATGGTTAAGAGACTGTGCCAGGCACTGTACAAAATTGGATTACAAACACAGCTACTGCCCATAGGGGCTTGCAATCTAATTATAGACAACCAGATGAGATAAACACAGATGACAAGCTCTGGCCAGGCAACCACATATTGTTCATCTAAGAGAAAGAGATAAAAAAGAGAGTGCACTTTATTGGGTTAAGAAATTACAGCCCCCAACTATCCTTAGTGTTTATCTCAATTTGAGTTTAGGAAAATAGCATTGATTTGGGTAAATGTTGATATCAATGAGGCAATGAAGTCTTAACCAGGAGTGATAACATGGGAGGCACACTTCATAATTTTTCTTGTCTTTTCTCCCCCTTTTCTTCTATACACCCCCAGAACTCAGGCATCAATTCCACTTAAAGCAGAAACAGTTTGTTTCAAAGAAGTAGGCTCTTTTAAAGCAAAAATGATCAAGGCCTTCCAAATGTTCTGAGATGTTCTGAGATGTTCCAAATGTACCAAGATGATAGAGGGGTCCGCCGAGAAACAGAATAATGAAGAGGAATTAACAAATATCCCTGGTATTTTATAGCAATAGTTCTGCAAGACAGGTCCTTGACCAACACCATCATCACCCCAGACTTACAGAATCAGAACCTACAGTGGGACCCAATAGCCTGGGCTGTAACTAGCCCTGTGTGTGACTGGGGCCACGCAGCCTTGGAGAGTTTCTGCTGTACATGTTGAAACAACCACAGTTTGAGACAACTTTGTTGTTACCTACATTTGTTGTGGACTGGTGTAAAAATCCCAAAGCAAAGGCACTCCTAGAATGTTGTTTGGATTTGAAAAGATGTCTCTATGATTTCTAGATAAATGAACTTAAGCCTTCATCAAGGAAGAACTGGAAAAATTGGAGGAGGAGAGAGAAACCCCACAGGCTTTCTGAAGCAACTTGTTCCTTATATGGGCTCTAATTCACTTTTGAAAAGTCTGAAGGTAAACTGAGGGACAGATGCTTTCATTAGTAGCTGTAGTTTATTTCTGGTTTCTATCAGGGACTTTATAAAGTGTAATAGTATTATCCCCAGTGACTGGCAATATTGATCCATCAATGAAGACATTGTGAATGAATATGATCTCAAATGGAAGAGAGGGTTGCCTGCCAGTACCTGACACCAAAGATTGCAAACCTGGAGATCTAACTTTGGGAAAAAGAAGAAGGAGGAGGAGGAGGAGGAAATAAACAACCCAGGCAAGCACATAAGCAATAGGAAGATATTCCTCAGAAATGAAAATATAATTAAGTGACTATGAGTGGTCCTTATATAATGTATTGGCTTATGACTTGGTTATCCAATATAAGAATGAAAGGGAAGAGAGAAGATAGAAAAGTATAAAGATCAATTAGATATTTAGGGGCCAGGTCAAGAGTGTGCTAAGAATTTCAGATACATTACCTGATTATATACATTATCTCATTTAATCTTCTTGCACTTAGAGAAGTTAAGTGACTAGTTCAAAGTTCCTAGAGTTTGTAAATATGGGAACCAGGACTGGTACTCAGGTCTGTTTGACTGCATACACCCTGTAGAAACCAAACATGTACAAAATTTCCACTATAAGGAAGCACCAAGCTAAGAATTGTGAATGCTTACTTCACTAAATCTCACAACAGCCTGCTTTTTGTAGTGTTCATCAACCCCAGTGTAGTGAAGAGACTGGAAGAGAGGCAACAGTTTCATTAGAAGTAATGAGGTTACTGAAACAGAGCCCTTAGCTTATGTCTTCAACTATGGTTGTCGGAGGAGTCAGACCTCCAGTAGATGTAGAGCAATCATGGATATCCAGTAAGGGGGAACCACATGGATGTGAGTGAAGACACGTTATGGTAAAAACATTAGGCTGTGCTCTAATTTCTTTGTGGGGATAGACCTTACATTATTATGAGTAGCTTTCTGGAATCTAGATAAGGGCATTGCCTTTAATGTCTCATGGGGTTGATGGAGAAGAGAATAACTAAGGTAAGCTCTTGCATTCAAGACAGTAGGGCATTTATAGAGCCTGGTCCTTCTCTTTCCAGAATCACTTAAGTGGCTACTTCCAATAAAAAAAAGACTGTTGGGAGAAATGACAATGATACTAAGACAGAGGATGAACAAGCTTCATGATTTAGGACCTCAAAAAATTTCTATTCCTAGAAGTATGTGCTTCAAATTAGAAGAACCTTTAGAGACCTCTGTAAGGACTCAAAAATTACTGAGACAATTGGGAATTCTAATATTTTTGCTTCTCAAATTATTTTTCAATAATAATCTCTTAGGAATAGATAAGCACTTCTGTAAATATAGGTCTTGAAAGTAAACAGGGCATTCTGTTAAGAATTAACTAAAAAGAGAATGTGTGTAGTTAATGTCAATTTAGATTAATAGGAGTATATTATTATACATTGGTGTTTTAGGGTGTTCAACAAGACTAACATTTAATTTTTAAATGAATGTAAAAACTTCTACCTCCTCATTTTTTATATAATATAGTTTAAAAGTATAGTTCATTTAGGTATAATGTGCCCATATATATTCTTTAACATAATTATGTATATATACCACACAGCTCTCCATTTATAGAGTTAACTATGCATAGTTTTACAAATTTAAGTATATACAAATATAATATTTATTAAGACTTAATATTAAACACACATACATTTATGTATGGCATCAATGTTAAAATGTGAAAAAACATTGGATATTTTCAGTTTATTCTGTGTTATAACTTGAGGCACATTTTAAAGATTTGTTTGCTTTAAAATACCTTAGTAAAGTTATCTATTAATATAGAGCATTGGTTTTCTCAATAAAGAATGATGCCATTTAAAGAAATACTGGGCCATTATGTCCTCATGACAAGCATAATTAGGAATGTCTGTCTCCAAATTTCACAAGAATAGAGAAAAAGTTGTTGTTCAATGGAGTCAAATCATGGTCTCTACCTCATGGAGTAATTTAAGCCCAGGCTGAATTGGGACAGGGACAGGTGTAATTGGCTTAGTGTCTGCTCCTTCCAGCCTTGCAATTACCATAATAAGATCGACTCCAGAGAGGTCAGAAGCTAACGGCCAGTTTGGCTGTAGCTTTCTAAGACTGTCATCGGTGGGAGAACAAGGAGTCCATTCGATCAGAAGGAAAAGCTAAAAAGAACTTGGTAATTGGCCTAGTGACAGGAGTGTCTGTGAAGACAGCAGAAATAGGCACCAGCAGTGAAAGACGAGGTAGCAAACATGAAGTCACGTGGAATGAATGACTTTAGTGAATTTTTAATTATATCATAAATAGGCTGGGGCATGGGTGGTTAACTATCTGAAAAATTGTGTATACTGACTCTAAACTCACTGAGAAATACAAACATGGTCCCATTACCATGGGGTACAAAGTATACACTTTGGGGTACACTTTGATTTGTACAAAGTGTCCAGGTCATCATGCAAATCTCCATGGAAGAGAAAGCTCTACCTGTCAATTTGCAAAGTATCCACAGACATTTATGAAATTTCATAATAGACCACTATGGGCAAGTGTACTTTAGAATCAGATTCATAAAGGGGACTCTCTTTAAACATAGACTGCTTTATTTTTCTGAAAACTAATGACACTGGAGAACGAGGGTGATCAATTTTCCCAGTGCTTTATAACCAAGGGTGGGGATTGCTGACCTCAGCTTTTATTCTACTTGCTTTGAACCTGCAAAAATCCTTCTAGAGTTAGCATCAAGAGCTCATCAATAATTCTTGCTGCCTCCACCCTTTCCAACATAGGCCTGTGTATATCCATTATCTTGGCCTCAGTTTCCAAGGTGAATTAAAATTTGAAGAATTCTTTACTGATAGTTTTCCATCAGCTTTTCCCACTGAGTATGAATTCCTGTTCAACAAAAAGTTTCTTCATGGTACGTCTTTTTTGATAACTCTCTAATGATGAACAATAAGTAGTTGGTATAATAAAATTCAGTTCTATCACAGCCTTCCACCGGCGTACCACTATTGTATTTCTAGGAGACATTCCTCCAAAGTACCTCATGTCTAGAGGAAAAGGAAATTGAGTGAAAAAGGGTAATTGGTTACTCTGACTTTGGCCTTGTTGACTATAAAAATGGCTTCATTTCTGTTATAACATTCACTCTTTGTCTCCCTTCACATTTTGTACAATGTATTACTTTACTAGTCATGAAATAAATGATTCTTGAATAAAGGAATGAATAAAACAAAGAGATTTCTAAATGCAGGACATTTGTGCATTAATACAGGCTGACCAATCATTGATTGTTGCTAAAATGTTTCCTGGAAAATTTCTATCATCCTTAGATAAATATGTACATATATATGATTATGTTTTTGTTGGGTAACTAGTTTATGGTTGCAGACTTAGAATAAAACAAAAGAACAGGGAACCCAGTTAAATCTGAATTTTATTTTATTTTTATTTTTATTTTTTTAGATTTTATTCATTTATTTTTAGAGAGGGAAAGGAGGGAGGGAGAGAGAGAGAGAGAGAGAGAGAGAGAGAGAGAGAGAGAGAGAGAGAGAGAAAGAGAGAGAGAGAGAGAAACATCAATGCGTGGCTGCTGAGGGTTATGGCCTGCAACCCAGGCATTGTACCCTGGCTGGGAATCGAACCTGTAACACTTTGGTTTGCAGCTCGCACTCAATCCACTGAGCTATGCCAGCCAGGGCGAATTTTAGATAATAGGGAATAATGTTTTGGCATAAAGTATACCTATTCTAAATCATTATTTGTTGTTTATATGAAATTCAGATTCAACTGGGCTTCCAATTTTAGCTGGTAACCCCATTCTTGTGACAGTGTGGATGATGGATTTGAGGCAGGAGGCATGGAAACCAGTTGGGTAAGCAGTGAATGCTTGAACTAGGGCAGGGGATGTGAAAATACAAGAGGAAACTGAGGCTCAGCTGGATGAAGGGACTTTGCAAACGACCTTAGCTAGGCAGAACCATGTTTGATCCCAGGTCTCTTTGACTTGAAAACCCATGCTTTTATATAATCCATCCTTTTTCCTATAATTTTTATCCACATCCTGTCTCCTTATTAAAATTGCAACACTCAGTTGTTCTAAAGATTACATCATTGTGATTATGCAAATTTATCTCATTGACTATCAGCCAACCTCAAAGACTGAGGTTAGTTTATTACTTCTAGATCAATTCATGGCCATACCTTGTTCAAAGTCAATTTAGGGTTACTTCTCTCAGCAGGTGCTGCAAGCATAACAGATTCTGTGAGGGACCTAGTTAGCTTCAGAATAAAAATGGAAGAAGTTGAAGAATTTAAGAGTAACTATCATGGTTTGCTCTTTTCTTCATTGTTAATGGAGAATATCTTTATTAACTTACTATGCTCTCGACATATAATCCTACTGAACTTTCACATCAACCATAGGAGGTAGGTTTTATTACCTTCAGTTTATAGAAGAGGAATCTGAACTATGGTTAGATTAAGTAATTTCCCCAAGTAAGAAGTTGGGGAGCTGGGTGGTTAACGAAGCCTCTAATGACTGTCTATCACCAAAGTGTATGGGTGTGTAAAGATGAAAATAGAAAATATTTAGCATTAAAAGTTATCCAAAGACTTAAAAACAATTATTGAAACAGATCTAAAAAGTATAGAGACATAGGTACAACTTGGGAAATGCTTTCTTAGCTGTGTAAGCTTGAGAAGTTTACTAAAATACTGGGATCTAAAATGGGAAAAACACTTGCCTCATAGGCTTTTTACAAGAATTACATGCTTTCTAAAAAAATTATTTATTTTTAGAGGGGAAGGGAGGGAGAAAGAGAGGGGGAAAAACATCAATGTGTTTCACGTGAACCCTACTGGGAACCTGGCTTACAATCTAGGCATGTGCCCTGAAGGGGAATCGAACCAGTGACCCCTTGCTTCACAGGTCAACACTCAATCCACTGAACCACACCAGGCAGGGCTCACATGCTTTTATAAACAAAAAGATTATTCATAAAATTTGTTATAATATAGTTTTAGGGTGATATTTTTTAATTTAATGGTAATTTCCTACATATGAACTAAATGGAATAATCACAATTTGAAATATTTAGTCGTATTAAGTATACAATTACTAGAAGGTAATTAAGATAATTTGTGATTTTTACTAAATGATTCAAACAGACTTTACTAGATGGAATCTATTAATAACAATTTGAGCCCCAGTTTTTCCCTAATATATTTTTATTATACTTTTAATAAGTGGAACTTCTCTTTGGGTTCATCTCCCTTGGATCTCAACCAAGGGGATTTAGTTCTTGATTATGAAAATGATATCATTAAATGTACTATTCACTACCTAAGGTATCTTTTGCTATGCAACCTAGATAGGTTAATATAAAGGCTCCTGTGTATGTGGCTTTCATCTCACTTTCTTTGTAATAAGACATATTAACCAGCCCAATGTAATAGATTCAACAAAATATTCATATTAAAGATATATTTGTATGGAGTGACCAAATTAGTCGAGCTGTGTTTATTCTATATGTTGATCCAATTCAGTCAGACTACTGATACAGCTAGGTTTTGAGGGATACATTAATAAAAACAAGACTAAAGCTATTTAGTGTGCAAGTAGAGAATTTTTTTTTAAGATTTTATTTATTTATTTTTAGAGAGGGAAGGGAGGGAGATAGAGAGAGAGAGAGAAACATCAATGTGTGGTTGCTGGGGGTTATGGCCTGCAACCCAGGCATGTACCCTGGCTGGGAATCGAACCTGCAACACTTTGGTTTTCAGCCTGTGCTCAATCCACTGAGCTACGCCAACCAGGGTTGATTGAAGTCTTTAAAAGCATTTTGGTTTGGTGTGCTTTCAATTTCTCAGCCCAGGTGGCAATTATCTGGAGAAAAGTAGCTGATTGCATCAATACGAAAGAGTTTTCAGCTAGATTTGCTGAGATAATTTTTATTAAAATGAATTAATTAATTTTACTTAATTTAAAGGTAGAATAACATTTTTTATTATGCTTGATAGAAGGATTATGCCATGCAACCGGGTGGCTAGGTGGCACATTCATGACGTAGTTGTAGGGATTGTCAACAGCAGTGTTCCTAGAGTCCAGACTGGATGTGCCAGTCAGCAGTTTGAAGATCTGAAGACCAGTGAAAGACCAAGTCAGATTGAAAAGAGTCACATCCATAATTTAATTACTATCGCCTTTTGTCTCACCAATTTTATGGCTCAGACTTATCTGCGGAAATTTTCCCCATCTTTGGATGTAAGATGTGGAACCTGTGATAATTCAATAGTGACGAAGTCGGGCCACAACTTTGTGTTTCCCCAAACTGCTGTAATGCTCAATGATCTTGTTCTAATTATTCTGATGTTTTAATAAATTCTTCAATAGCTATGCCTATTGATAAAATATCTTTGTGGATAATTAAAAACTTTCTACTTAGATTTAAAATGTATTATGGCATGCCCTAGCTGGTGTAGCTCAGTGGATTGAGCACAGGCCTGCCCACCAATGGGTCGCTTGTTCAATTCCCAGTCAGTACACATGCCTGGGTTGCAAGCTAGGTCCCCAGTAGAGAGCACGTGAGAGGCGACTACACATTGATACTGCTCTCTTTCTCTTTCTCCCTGCTTTCCCCTTTGTCTATAAAAATAAATAAAATCTTAAAAAATAAAAAATAATATGTATTATGACAATTTTAGTAACTCATTTACCTTGCATAATTAGACACATCAAAATGGGCTTGCATTTCTGAATAGATATAGCAGGTAGAAGAAATATTGATATGTTAGGAAATAAGGTTAGTGTTGAATATTTTTTAGATAATTGATAAATTATTTAAGCAAGGAAGTAGATATTGACTTTGTTTTTCTTGCCTTGCTCACCAGGATTAAAAGGAGGCATTTCATTTTAGTTGACTCCTGTGTGAGTTGCTATGAAGTACAGAAACTGCTGTTGATTAACTTCTTACCTTTAATTTCTGAAATGATAAAAAAGATCATGCTGAATTTTGAAAAGTAATGAGAAAAAGATGTAATTTATGAATAGAAAATATATGAAATGCTTTAGATGTTTAATAACAAAATTTATATTCCTCCTAAAAATGTAAAATACAGTTACTAACACTTTCATTTTGAGGATATACATTTGATGTGTTACTGGTTATATAATAATTCTTCACCAGAAGGCATTGCTCATTGTGACTCTAAGGGAGGGTTTATATAGTCTCTTTTCCTTAAAGAGCCTTTGAAAATCCTCATCACTCAAGGACCTAGTTATCAATTGCCTTATGAAGACCACACAGTTATCAAAGTTCTTCCCCTAGCCTTCTCCCCATCATGGCCTGCAGACAAAGATCTTATCACTTGATTTGATAATTGTTTTTGTTAATAGTTCAATAGGACATGTTTCTTGGTTTCAATTTTAATAATGTTTTAATATTTGTGATTCATAACTTAAACCTTAGTTCAGTCTCTGGTCCAGGCTAGCAATTAGGCAATTTGTTCATTTATTCACAAACTTCCCCAAAATAAATATCAACTGGTATATTAAGTGAAGACAATTTTTGGTTTTGTCAGCACATTACGTATGGGTGTAACATGGTTAGGTGGCTGTGGGAGAGGAATCAGAGTGGCCCAGAGGAAAAAAGACAGCCTGGGATTCCAAAGTCCTGGATATCTGGAAGCCTGGCTCTGCTACTGATTGAGTGAACTCTGAACAGTCAATAACCTACCATTAACTTCATAGGTTTGTAAAAATGGGGATGCACTAGTGTCTTGACCAGAATAGGTATGGAATAAATAAATATTAAATGCAGTTTCCTTCTATCTCCTTGAATCCCCCTGAGATCACATATAAATGTGTCTCAACTCTCCCTGGTTGACTTTTATACCAGTCGCATCTGACACTCTTGAGTTCAATTACCTTAAGCAATTTATATGCACTTTTCAAAATTTTTCATAAAATCTGGCATAGACAGCAACTTTGGATAGTTGGATGTTGCTTCCTGGTTTTATCGATTTGGAATTGGCTCAAGACCCTCCAGGTTTGTCACACATTTGGTTTCTAAATTAAAACAGGAAATACTAAAGCAGATTAAAATGGAAACAGCAACACAGTGGTATTTTCCAAATATGAATAAAATGTTGGTTTAAAGTGGAGGGGATTTCCATTACCAGAAACTTTTTTCATTTCCCCAGCTCCATAAGAATTGTTTTTTTACAATCTGGAATTGTGATATTCTACTGACAGGCACTGATGAAAGATGAGCTGGAGATAAAAAGATGCCTCAGGAAAGAATGGAGCCAGAAGTTCACACCCAAGGGAGGGGCATGGTGCACCTGAAGATTGTCCAGGTGTCATAGGGCTTGGTGTTCAGAGTGCTTTTGTTTTGTTTTTAAGGAATACCTCAACTATAAGACATGTCTCTGGCTTCATGACTGTGTTCAATACAGGGATCTGACTTCACTAGATGAGACCTGAAGCTTGGACCCAACATCTCGGGGACTATTTTGAGGTACCGTCTTTACATCACCAGTGTAGAACTGCTTTCTGCAAACATGCAGTGAGCCAAATAGTATTCTTTCACAGCATAAATAGTTGGCCTGAGCACTCTTTATGGCACTTCTTTCTATGGTACTTTCCATTCAAGATGGAATGCAAATAAGTACTTTCTGGAAAAGATACTGTTATCAGGAAACTTCCCCCAAAGTCCTAGAATTCAGCAGGTTAAAAACATGTAAATAGTTTCATATCTTTTAAAAAATATGTGGTTAAATGTGTTGGCAAGAAATAAAAAGATTTACTTTGAGAACCATGATGGCTTAGCTCCTCAGAGATTGGAAACAGTATTTCTGATGTGTTACATCTACAACATTAACATAACTTGATAAAGATATTTAAAAAAATACATGTTAAACCCATTGGTGGAGTTGAGAGTCCAAGAGGAATAGTTTCATAAATTCTCTACTTCAAATACCTTGTAGTCAAGATGAAGTATACATTTATGTACCAATAATTTTTTTTTTAGTTCAGCAGAATAATTTGGTTGAATGGCCAGTTTGTGGTATTTTGCGGGGTAACTTGAGGGAAATGATCTCTTCATTGACAAATTGACATGAGGTTGATCTTGTGTGTCTCATTTGCCACTTCACTTCCTTTTCCAGAAGATAAGGTTCATAAAAGTTGTTTTGTCCAATGGACAAAGCCAGAGGGTTATTAGGATTCCATTTGGCCTTCTGATAAATCAATGGAATGAAATTGTCTGTGTGAAAGCCCTTTCATAAATATGCAGTTCTAAATAAATGTATGGTAATAATTATTATTGTAATATTTCCACTAGAGAGTGCAACATATTCCCAATGTTAACCCCTTGAGCTGATCTTTTTTAAGATAAATATATTTAGAAAAGCACTGGCTCTTTCCTTTCTTTTGTTTTTAGGCTTGCATTCAGTATATTGTCTTTATAGCAAATTTAATGTAATTATTGGCCCAAGTCTAGACAAAGAAAGGTATGTTAGTAGAACTAAAGAGGAATTGCTGTGTATAATTTGTTATTGAATTAATATTAACATAAGCCATTTCTTTTTAAATGGTATAATTCTAAGAGAATTCACCTGCCTTGCGCTTACAAACAAAATAAAACTTTCCCCAAATATAACAAGGCATGATATTAGATGACACTGCATGCTATCACTTGGTAAAGCCAAGAAGCTTAATCTTGCCCCATAAGCGTCCACGGAGCTCTATTTTCACAGTCTTGGAAAGAAGATCAACAAAATATGTATTATTTAAGAGAAAAATGTATATGATAGAGAGCCTACTGCTATTATATAGCTCATGATTTCATTAACATTTAAGGACATTTACCACAAAGAAATAATATTTCTTGTGTTTTGGAATGAACAGAGTTGAAATAAATAAGGGTAGAATCTACAACTATTAACATAAAAATATATAAATTTTTAGTGCATTGTTTTATTAGAGAAATACATTGACATTGTGTTGCAAGACATGTGGAGTAACAAGACACTAAATCTTGGGTGCTTTGGTTCTGATTCTTACTTTCTTTGTTTAGGGGATTTCTCACAACATATTGGTGGACATCATCTTTAGAGAGATTGAAAAGTTTTCAGATTCTGCTAGCTCTTTTGGGCCACAGATGACAAGGCATGGTAATGTTAGTGAAGCTAGGAGTATCTTTCTCCCTTTTTTTTTTTTTTTACAATGAGGATGTTGAAGAATATGCTAAACGTTTGGCTAAGAGAAAGAAGAAGACCAAAGAAAAGTGGCAGAAACAGATTGCCAAGAGACATAGGTTGTCCTCTCTGAGAGCTTCTGGGTCTAGTCTGAGTCTAGTCAAAATTGATATTTTCTAAGAGTAACAAATAAATAAAATCAGATGTTAAAAAGATATACAATTCCTCACAGTGAAAAGCAGATATATTTGATCTTTTTGTTTGCCTCTTTAATATCAAGTAGCAAAAATTTAGAAGTTATAGGGGCATAGGTCCTAAGAATAAGGCAATATCTCTGTGAAGTAAACAGTCTGGAGTGAGAAAGAATTAAGACACACAAAACAAACTATGGCGAGGGCCGTAATTACTTTCATGCTGGGGTGCTAATCTATATGTCACTCTTGAGAACTCTGGGAAATTGTGTCAGGCCACTTGATACTATATATATAAGGATTCCATACATAAACAATGAATATAATATGTGCCACTTTCTCCCAGGTCACATGGTTAAAGAAGCTCAAAATAAAAGTTGTAGAAAAGCATTACTTAGCCTCTTTGAGAAGTACGCCAAGAAGGGAGTGAATTTACTCTGAAAGGAGAAACATTTGGCTCAGTGCTGGACCAGTGGTTCACAGCAAGCAGGGAGGGACACTTCAGGGTAACACAGGATGAAATCATTCCCATGTATTTCCACTTGTTCCCTGGAGAATCTGATCTGAAGTTCTGGGAGAAGAATAGAGAGATAGATACTTAATAAACTGAATAAGTAGCTTATTTCTTGGGGTTATAAAAAAGCTAGGTTCCCCAATTAAGGAACATCTTATTCATCTTGAGCTGCTATAACAAAGTATCATAGACTGGGTGGCTTAAATAACCGACATATATTTCTCACAGTTCTGGAGACTAAAAATAAGATCAGGATCCTGGTATGGTAAGGTTCTGGTAAGGACTGTCTTCTGGGTTGTAGACTGCCAACTTCTCTTTTTATCCTCACATGCCAGAAGACAGTGAGCTAGTTCTCTGATTTCTTTTAGAAGGGCCCTAATCCCATTCATAGGGCATCCATCATCATCACCAAAGCAACTCCCTAACACTCCACCTCCCAATACCATTACACTGGGATTAAATTTCATCATATGAATTTTGGGGGGCACAAATATTAAGTTCATAACAAGATATTTAGGTTGTGTTGATAATTTATGACATTAATTTTTGTTTTTAATCTTTTTATGGATATCTTTCTTTCCTTTCCCATCCAGGACTTTGTGTAATCCTAATTCTCTGTGACACTGTTTATAGGTTCTAAAGGTAGGAGTCCTAAATTCTATCCAAGCTTTTGTTTTCTTTATAAACCCAGGTTCTTCAAGAGCATTTCCTGGAGGGCAGAGAATGAAAGCCTGTGTTTGCAAGGTGGGCAAGTGGAAGAAACTGCTTTCTAATTGATCTCTACTCCCTTGCCCACTGCTTGCCCCCCACACAGCTGGAGTGACCTATCTGCAATAGAAATTAAACCTTCAAATCTTTAATGGCCCTCATTAATCCCAGGAAAATGTCCATACCCTTTTGCATGGTTGAGAGCTCCTTCGGTATCTGAATTTTGCTAATCTGTCTGTGTTCATCTCTTACACATCCATTAAATGTGCTTCCTCCTCCACACCTTGCATTTGATGCTTCTGTCATACCTTCTCTGTTTCTGCTGTCACCATGTCCATTGCTCCCTTTTGTTTTTTTCATGCCCTATACTTCTTAGTCAGTGTACTTTTTTGTTTTCTTCTCTTACTAAGACTAGCTTAAACATCCCTCTTCTAGGAAGCCTCACTTGACTCCAGGTTTGTATTAGTGGACCTTTTTGTAGAGCCCACTAAGCACTCTGCTTGAATTGTATAGAGCAATTACCACCTTGAACATATTTGTCTATTGATTTGTATTACTCAGTAGCCCAGAAACTTCATGAGGTTTATGTAAAATGATGGCATTGACTTTCATTCTAACTCCTTAGCTTCAATTGTTTCATGCAATTTATTCTATGAGAAGGAGCAGAAAGAGAAACATTGCACTCTTAGATTATATGTAAGCAATGTAAATTTTCATTATTTATGTATTCTACTAAGGTATGAATATTTTGATTTTGTTACTCAATTACCTCTTTGTCGTTCTCCATGATTATTTCTTTAAGAAAAAATATTATTCTACCATTCTACTGGCATCCCAATACTGTTTATTGGTGGTTTGTACATAAAGTCTCCAAACGCTCTCTGGTTTCCTTGAAAGCTGCACAATCTGATTTCTTTCAATGGGGCCATATTCCTTTTTAATTACTGTTGTACTTTCCTAATGATCCTTTTGAACAGGTTCATACAGTAGATATTATAGTGCAAAACCTCTGATTGTTAAGGAGAAAATATGAATTACATTTTCTTTTTAAAAGTTATTTCATATTATATTTTAATCCAACAGTTCCATTTAAGTAAAATAATCAGAGGTATGAGTAAAAAGTCATGTTCAAGGCTATCCATTTTAAATTATTTAAAAATTGGGAATAATGTAAAATAATGACAATAAAAATATTCACCAAATGATGGCAAATTTTGTTATGGACTATAATATACCCATTAAAATAATATTGCAGAATTGTAAAATGTTTACAATATTTTGCTAGGCAAACAAAGCAATACAATCCCATTTTTATAAAGATATAGCTGTATCTAGTGTGGATGACTCAAAAGTTGAGCAGTAGCTATTTCTGAAGGAGATATTACTGTTGATTTTGCTTTTTAATTGTCTAGGATATCTCAGTTTTGTGCACTGAAAATATATTACTTTGTGTTTAGAAATATATTTTTTCAATTATTTTTGAAATGCACCTTCACTTTATTAACAAGAAGTTCATCCTTTCAGCCTCTTTTCTGACTCCTAAATCACCTGTGGCTGCTACTTAATCCACATAGGCCCGCGCTACTTCTGGACATCTGCTGGAGGAAAGAATGAAAAAAAGTTCTGGTTAGTCTACTAAGACCATTTTTGAACGCTGCTTTGGGACCTCATTCAGTGTCCTGAAGCAGATGCTTTCAAATGCTGAGGTGATGTCTGCATGTTTTTGATTCCTCCCAGTACTGCAGAAAATGCTCTTGTAGCTCTACTCTCGCGATGGTTGCTGCTCACAAGAGCACAATGGTGAGCCAAGATGAACAGGTCCAGCGAGGTTTGTCTCCGTCAGTTGTGTGACAGCAGTGAGACGGAACTAGCATTCCCCTGCAGACTCACACCCCATGTTATCCCAATTGACAACCCAAATTCTCCATTGCTCTAATGAGGTTGGTGTTCTTTTCAGCCAGGGAAATGTAGGAGAAGTTTTTCTCAAGGCATCTTCAACCAGGTTCTCATAACTTCAAAGTCCGCAGGAATGAAGTGTGTGGGCTTTTATTTTTTCCTTTCCAGAAGTCTCTTTGTGCACATTGACCCAAGCCCAACTTTCCTCTCCCCTTGCTCTGACTGGTCAACATTGCTTAATGAAATAAAATATTTTCTGACAACCCTTTCTCTTAAAATGAGCATCAAGTTCCTTCGTGTTTGAATTCCTAAGAGAAACAACTTAGACTACTTTTCAAGCAAGTTTTCCACCAAACTTTCTGCCCGCCCCCCAAAAAAACCCCAAACAAACAAAAACTACTAGGTTCACACAATTAAAAAAAAACTTTTATATGAAGAATCAAGAAATGTTTTGAAGCTACAGTTGAAATTAAAGACAGCGTAGTTCAAGGCTCTACTTTAGAGATGATGAGTCTGAGTTCCAGAGGTAAGTCACATGTGTCAGAGAACAAATTAGCAGGGGAATCAGCGACAGAATCTGGGACTGTTGTTGGTTGTCTGGTCACATGTTCAAGGGTTTTTTTAAACCTGTATGGTCAAATGTGGCCAAATGGAATGTCTTCTCCAATTTCTGGGAAGAGCCATTATAAACCACTACCAGCTTTGGCCACGGGGACATTTTGTTCTATAGTTATACAAGTATACATACAAAAATGTAAGATTAGGCAACAAGATAAACCTTTTGTGTACATAATTAATAACTCACACTTGAATTTCTGTATCTCATTAGAGGTAGTTGTCTCACTTTTAATTGGAGAAGACAAGCTTTATTTTTGTAGTGCTTTGCTCTATTATGTTTAACAATAATAATTCACTGTGACAGATGTAATCCACCAAACTCATTATTTTCTATCCTTATCCATTTATTTTGCATTACCAATACAATTTTGATGCCTATCATTCCCTGGACTGCAGGGCTTGATGAAATGTTTTATTGCAATATGTCAGAGTCTAAATAATTAACAGCAGGAATAAGGTCGAAGTCATCCAAAGTGACTGCGTGCATTATAAAACCATGTGTAATGCACTCTGTTCTCCCACAAACATGTCCTAGAGCTGTGGTTTTGATAACATGATTACATTGGGAAAAAGAAGAACAGAGTATCTCTCATATAGCAGGCCACATCTCTTCCAAGATTAAAAATAATATATGTACTCAATCTATCAAAGGGAAAAGTAAACAGGATTCAAGCAGAGCTAAAATCTCCAAAATCTATTGTGAAAAACCCCACTCATATTTTAACATATTGTACTGTAAAAATAGTTTGCTTTTTCTTCTTGATTTATATTCTGTCAAAATCCTGTGGTGGGGTAGAAGGATATTGTCGTATGATAGACAGCGTAGAGCTATGTGACTTCCCTTGACTTTAAAGGAATTGCAGGAAAGTTTGAATTGCAGCTATTCAACCTTGAAGGGAGAGAAACTAAATGAAACACCTGTTTTTCTGATTACTGTGCCACAAGCCCTTTTAATTAGTTTGTGGAAATAGAAGTTTTAGTTATTGAAGCATATGGTTATTTTCCTCTAAGAAAATGGACATGTGACTACACATTATTAATTTGTGATTGTTATTAAAATAAGAATGTAATTTGAAGCACTATACATTAATAGATATATTTTCTAGACTAAAAAAGAGCTAGATAGGGCAATATCCATATGAAAATTTCAATATTTTATATAAGCACCACTGATAGACTGTTGTCACAATGGTGTTTAGAATACATATTTACTCACACAAAAACTTCAATTAGAAGTGTTGAATAAAAGTTTTAATTATTATTCTATGAGTATTTATTCCTAAGTCTCATGTAACTCATCTTCCTCAAAGATTTGGAGAGCAATAAATCAGTGCATGAAACAAAGGATAGAAAAATGGAAGTGGCAAAGGTAAATATATTCTTAAAATGTTTCCTCTATATTGTATTTACCATATTGAAGTGGAGATTTCTTTCCAATATGTTCTAGTACTTTAATGTAAAAATAAGAACATTCTATTGGAGCTTTAGGTATTTCTTCCAATCATCTAGATGTCATCCTCAGGTCATCTTAAAGACTTTAACCCATCAACCTAATTGTTAAGAAAAGCGGAAACATTTTGGCTTGCTTCCAATTTGTTCAGAGACCTCTGTAATGAAGCTGTCAGAATATAACCGGTGCTGGTGACATTTAGAGTATCATACACTGATACTACATAGTATGCACACACAGAAATCTTAGATTTTAGATCCTAAGGGTATGAGATATTAGCAACTTTTGATCATGTCTTGTATTTTGTTTTTTCCCCAGCCCACCCCTTGTCTGAGCATAAAAGAGATTTGGTAAGAATTTGAGGTTTGAATTTTCCTCTGGGAGAGTCTTCTATGGAATTATTGCTTAGTAATGAATGAAATTAGCACAGGTAACATGGTAAGAGTGTAACAACTCAAGTGCAAAGACAAATATTGCAGTCAAGAGAAAATTTTGCTATGAATATAATCATGAGAAACTACAAATAAACTACAAGTGTTCACAGTGGCAGAGTGACTCAACTATTGTGAAATTTGAATTTCTTTCATTGTTTATATCTAAATATGAAACATACCTGGCAACGGCATGAGACAGAACATGCCTTCTTATTTTCCATATAATTTACACCATGTGTTTGGCCAAAAGTGCTGATTTCAAAATAGGACTGCAACTGGATAGCATAGCATTATGGATTTCCACACCTATGGCATAAGGCTTGGTTTGTTTTGATTAAAGAAATAATTGTGATCCAATTTCATAATGTTGATCACAGTTTCATCACCTGTGCCTGGAAGGAGAAGAAAATATATGAGAGGTATAGCAAAGTGCAAACTCATTAAAAATTGTAAGAAATTATGATCATTACATTTAAAACAAAGTTGTGGTATTATATTTAATTAAGTAAAGTTTGCAAAGTGTTTTGTGAACTTTGCTTGGCTCATGCAAACTTAGACAAGCACTATATTAAAACTTATGTTTAATGGAGTATTTTGAGAACATATAACGTGGAAAGCAGATTGTCATGAAAAAATTCCCTTTATATTTTTTTTAGCAAAAAAATCTTATTAAAGTCTGGTACAGGATGCCTATTTAATTCCTAATGTCAACCCCCCATATTTTTTCATATGATGTTTATAAGAAAAATAAATGTATTGTAACATATTTTTCTTTGGCTCTAAAATAGATTCCTGGAAGATGACAAATATTTAGCAACAAGTTTTGATTTCTCATGATGTTATTACACACAGGCTCTTTCTCAGGTAAATTTTTAAAAGCCAATGAGTAAAGATAAGTCTTAAGAAAACATGGTTACACTTCAATAAATTGTTGCTCTCCTCAATCACTTTACTCATTGTCTTAAAAGAGTTCTAGATGATGCTAACGATATAGCAGACTGATCCAGATATCTTTTCACTGCCAGTCAAACTATTTGGCCTGAAAAATATTCCCAAGTATCTGAGGGAAAAAAATTAACTATCTGTTGATAAGCATTATTTTCGGAAGAATCTGCATACAAATTTGTACTGCGATTTGTCATTTGAGTTGTACCTGTAATCATTTTTAAATAGATAATTCAGTTAATCAGTCATATGGCAAATTGCATTTTTCTCTGTTCTTTGGCTAGAGGGATGTATTAATTTTGAATACATACAGATAAAGTATGATATATAAAAGATAAAATTTTAACTTAAAATATCCAAGGTAAATTTTAACACAGTGCATAAATATTTTAATATAAGCTTCAAGTTAAGAATTTTAAATTATTGAAGTCAGTTTTCAATAATTCATTTACCATAAGGAAGCATCTCATGCCAAGAGGTGTGGAGAGAAAGAGGACAAAAAGGATTATCAGCAGTAGTGTAAAGGGAAGGGTCACGTGAGATGAAAATACATGTTAGGTACCTCACACAGGTGTGTGCAAGAGCCCTGTGAGATGTGTATTAGAGGTGCAATGATCAGTAGGGCTTGAGGTTTACTATATGGAATCCACTGTGTGGTTGTTGGGGTAAGGGTATGATAAACTATGCCAATGGGTACAAGTACCTACAAGGTAGGACTTAATGAGAAATCAGAAATGGATGAATACAATTAGCAAGTCAGAAGGTCAGAGGGAAAAGCTCAAAGTTGCAAGACCCAGCTGTGGGGTCAGAGAAGATTTTTGGGAGAAAGTCAAGTTGTTTGTTCATTACAGATTAAATAATTATAACAGGCTGGGAGAGGGTCATCATGCATAAACATGCAATTCTAGAAAAGAGGGCAAACATAAGTGGAATAAGTAGGCATAATTCTACCTCATAGCTTTAGGAAACATTGCAGCTTCTGGAAAACATTCATGAGCAATATCTCATACAATTCTTATGGTAACTGGGTGGAATTTTACATTGTATAATACAAAGTGCAGTTTAGTGGAGCCACTGCCAGCCAAAGATTTGACCTCAAATACATGTACTTAACTCTCTGAGGCTCACTATGATAGCTAAATTATGCTATGAGGGATGCCATATGTATTGGCTCAAATGGAAAGATGAGAGTGGCAGAAGGAACCCAAATTCATTTAAAAATGAAAAGAAATAATTTTTTTAAACCTAAGCATAATCTGAAATAGATCATGAATTTATGGTAATAACTACTAAAGAGATTTACTTTTCTTACATTTAAGTTTTATTTTTCAATTAGAGCTCACATGCAATATTTTTTGTATTAACTTTAGGTGTACAGCATAGTAGTTAGCCAGTCATATACTTTACAAATTGTTCCCCCTGATGTTTCCAGTACCCACCTGGCACCACACATGGCTATTACAATATTATTGACTATGTCCTCTATGCTGTACTTTACATCCTGTTGACTATTTTGTAAGTACCTATTTGTACTTCAGGAGACACACTTTTAATAATTATTTTCAACCTAAATCTGGAATGAAGATGCACAAGAAAAATTTTAAAAACTAGGACAAACATGGTAAAAACAAACAAACAAACAAAAAGTATGGACAAGAACAGTGAAATATCAAGACACAGCAGAGACGCCTCTGTGCTTTGTATTTTCTAGCTTTTATGATCCTAGTGCACTGTAGCTTACCTGTGGTAATTCACTGATATCCATTCATTAAAGGCAGAACATTACATATGTACCTTTTACCACAGACCTATGTGACCTTGATAACTGAAAATGTGTCACCAAGTATAAGGCCATCTTTCCAATATGTTGACAGAAAGAGATCATTTAAGTAGAGTGGCATAAATTTTGAGGCCAATTTGTCTACCAACATGAGTTCACCTATCTCAGAACAACATACAGAGAGGCAAGAGTTGAAATTAAATGAAAATATATTCAATCCATAATCAAATGAAAATGTTTTGGGACTGGTGCCAGAAAATGTTCCTGAATTTGACTTTCTTCAGTACCCAAATTTAGCCATCTGGCATTCTATTTTAAGAACCATTCAATTTTTTTAAATGAAGGATTTGCCTTTTAATGAGGAAACCATAATTTCATTGTAAATATGGGACATGTCCTTGACTCTGACTGTACTGAATTCCATATAATAAAAGAGGGAACATCATTAGCCACTTGTTTCACAGCTAGTAGTGAGAAGAGAAATTGTCAACTAAAAAAGAATATTGTTCTGGGATATTGGCAATTGTTACAGTTAAACTTATTGATAAAAAGTTCAATATTGTTATGTAAAGGGATAAAGAATTATGAAATATAATCAGTATACTACAGGACATTTTGTGAAGTGTTGATTATGGTGGGAAGAAGTCTGAAATTTTGTTACAGGACTTAGTGTTCTTGCATTTTATTTTCATAAGGATTACAAAGTGTACCTTCAGTGGCACTTGCTATAATTAAAAGATTTGATGTTAGTACAAGCATTTAATATTAATATTATTAAGATACCTAGGAAATTTTATACTAAGTTCAATACTACTGAAGACAATTGTAACTAAAATGTCCTCAGGAATATCATTGTATGACATGGAGCCCTCATTTATTTAACAGATACTATTATTTGACTATTACAATGTCAGATATTATTCTAGGTATTGAGGCTGCAATTATGAACATGAAGAATATAATATTTGCCTTCTTGAAGCTTATAGTCTATTGGAAATTACAAAGAAATAAAAGAACCATTAAGACAAAATGGTGATGAGGTTCTGACATAGGATGATGGAAGATGAGACCATAAAAATATATGCTGCAACCTAAATTATTTTTAAACAAACTGCTAAGATTTGTTCTAATTCTCTATGTGGATTAAAGTTTTATCGTATTAATCATAATAGTGTCTGTTCTTTCTCAAGCACCTTATTAAGTCCTTTGCGTTCATTCACCCATTAAATTCCCACCAATAGCTCTATTAGTCATCCACTGAGAGACTGAAGCTCAGCAGAGTAAAATAGCTCACCCTGGTCATATTTGGCAGCTATCTGACAGAACCTGTGAATTTCATACTATGTCACATAAGCTTCCTGAGTTGAGTCAGTTTAACATGTTGTAGAATAAGTATGCCCTATTGACTGATCTAAATTATTGATTACAAAGAGGTTTCATTATAAAGATTTTACATAAAAATAACTTGATTTAAAAAAAAAGTTTTAAGCCAAGTGTATTAGTTATCTATTGCTACAGAACACATTATCCCCAAACTCAGTGACTTAATTCCACTGAGCTTCTATTGTTTCATGTAGTTTCTGAGGCCAGGAATCTGTGAAAAGCTTAGCTGGGTGGTTCTGGGTCAGGGTTTCTCAGGCGCCTACAATCAAGCTGTCAGTCAGTCAGGGTTGTAGCCTCTACTGAAGGCCTGACTTGGCTGGAGCATCTACTTGTAAGCTCTCTCGAATGGCTGTTGGCCAGAGACTTTTCAGCTCCTTATTACATAGACATCTCCAGTTGCTGCTCAGGTCATGGCAGTTAGCTTTCCCCAGAACACCTGGTCAGAGAATGTGTGACAAGACAGAAAAGACAGAAAGGCCTTTTATAACCAAATCCGGCAGTGACTGGGTCTGGGTTCAGTCTGGAGAGAGGAACTACCCAGAAGCTGACTATGGGAAGTTTAACATAAAGAATCATTAACTGGACCTAGATGGGTTGCTCAGGTTGTTGGGTTGTTGTCCCACACACCATAATGTTGTGGGCTCCATTCTTGGTCAGGGCACATATCTGGGTTGTAGGTTCCATCCCCAGTGGGTGCGCATATGGGAGGCAATCAATGAATGTTTCTCTCATCAATATTTCTCTCTCTGCCTTTTCCTCCTTATCTAAAAAAAGTCAATAAATATATCCTCAGGAAAAGAATAGAAAAAAGAACAATTAACTGTAACAGGGTACTGGAATAATGAGGGATTAACTAATAAGAAAAAGAATTCTGAAGAATATAGGTACAAGAAATAAGGAGAACTATTACCTGGAAGACTGAAAGGATACTCAAGGAAGAGACCATTCCCCAGGGCTGATATCTATACCTTGTTACAGAAGGTGTGACTGTAACACATTGGATGTCAGGAATGTCTCCATGGAATTGCACTTGTAAAACTTTTCAGAAATCTACTCTCTGGGACTTGCTGGAAGTCTACCCTCCAAGGTTCTGGGGAAAGCTATTCTTGGGCTGTGTCTCACTAGGGACACTCAGAGCCATCTATTCTTTGAGAGCTTGGTGCTAGAGAAGCAGGCCTTATAGCATGAATAGGCTCTAGGGAACCACAGGTGCTCCAGCCAGCTGTCTGGAACCAGGAAGTGAAAACCTTTTCCTCCCGCAAAATCTCTACGGCGCCCTCTATGAGCAATGGAAGACCATTTGGAGGGCCCATATCCATTTTCACTGAGCAGGCAAAAACAGTGAATTTAGATTGAGAGACAATATAATCTATAGCACAGTAATGTACTGTCACTTCTACGACATTTAATTGGTCTGGTAAACCCTTGGAGGGGATTACATGAAGGTATGAATGCCAGGAGGTAGTCATTAGCGTGTGAGTTCTAAGACTTTGACTCTCTCCAGCAAGTGTTTGCATTCAAGGAGATAGAGATCACTGGGGAACATCTTGGATGCTGGCTACCATGCAAAGTCTTGGAAAAGTACATTCCTGGTTATTGTTTTTAAGGGATTCTGAATATTCATCTAAAGAAACAGCAATCATGAAATTACAGTTGAAATTAGCTTGCCTCCTAATTTGAAAAATAGCTTGGTAAGTGTATATGCAATGTTTTTTGCATGATTTATAATGGAATTTTCTTAGTTACCCAATAAATGTAAGGATACACTTGGCACAAGAAAAATATATAGATTTAGGAGTTATAGACACATTATGAAATAAAACTTTCATGAAAAGATTTAATAAATTTTAGAAATTAATTTAATCTGACTCATTTAGGAAATATATTGAATAACTTAACTTATTGGCCTATGAGTTTTAGAAGTTTTCTTCTTTCATGTACCCCTTAGTTTTAATTTATTGTGAAACATGTTTCTGTCAGAAACTACTTTATTTGTATTCTTCTATCATTCACAAATTACTCCCAATTTAAGCAACAAAAAGTCTGTAGTTGAACAGTATTTTCCACTTCCACATTCCATTTTAAGTGGGCTTTAAAAAGCATAGCACATTAAATTTAATTAAATAATGGATTCTGGGTGATGATGAATAATAGAATGATAAATGAGTATAGGAAATTAATACAGAAGGAAAGCCATAGATAATCATGTACAGATAATGAAAAAGAAAAAACAGTATCATCTTTAATCATTTAAACTACCATGTTGCATCTACATTTTCAATATCTTCCAAAATATCAGTTTTAACCTAGAATACCAGTTATTATTTTTTGGAGGACTCAGTCTCCTTTGAGAATATTGTAGGAGTTATGGCCACTCCTCTCTCCCCCCAAATGCACATATATGCAATTCATGTAATTCATGAAGCCATAAGTAAGCTATATTGTATTTCAGTATACTATGAACTTCAGGTTTAAAATTATTAATTGAGTATGAGGAGGGTCATTTATGCTAACACCTATTTCTTAGTGATATTACTGTTCAAGAGAGAATTAATCCAAGGCCAAAGTGTACCAGAATACAAAGAGAACTTTTACCGTAAAATTTAGCCTCTATATGGAATACATGATATCAAATAGATCACATTAGAGGATACCAAATATTTTATAGTTTGTTGGCCAGACAGCCCAGATTTCTCATTTTAGGTGCATGCTCTGTATGTGACATTAAAAACAGTTTTCCTACACTACCATACACACATATTTACTAATTTTTCTAGTTTATTCAACTAATGTAGAAACTAGGCTGGACAGATTAATTCAAACTCTTTTAGCAGTTTTGTGTAATATCTGAGTGAGAAATTTCCAGAATGCCAGTTTACATTTCTATATCTTGCTTGTCTCATGGGCAGCATGGAAAACAAAACAAAACAAAAAAGGAATAAAATACAAAAAAGTTACTGATACAGTCATTATGGTGTTAGCTTTTTGAAGAGAATTAGCCCTGGAAAGAAAGTGCAACATAAAGCAGGACAAGCCAGGGCAGAGTTCTGCACATTCCAGTGAAAGTTTCCATGCAATTCTGTCCATGGGTATACCCTTAAAGGATGTGACCCAGGTGAGACTTACCCGCTGTAGGCAACTAATCTACAATGAGCAAATTATCCTCCCCTGAGGGGCAAGCTATAATGTCAGCTATATGCTTCAGAATGAAAAAAATCATGTTCCTAGAAGAGGAAGAAACCAGGGGCCAGCAGAGGCTTGTCTAGAAATGGAATTGAAATATAAGCTGAAAATTTTTGGTTGATTTAAGTGGGGAGGGTGTTCCAATAAGGTTATTAAATATTTTTGACAGGCAATATATTGTGATAGGAGAACAATGATGGCTTCACACATTTAACAAATTCTGGCACTTAAAGCGTCCTAAGGAGATGAGTGATGCAGATGAACTTTTAAAATTGGAGTGGCTTTGGCTCCATGTGGAATAGCTTTAAAAACTAAGTATATTGACCACCTAACATAAACTACTTTTTATTTATTTCTCCAACCACTTTTTTCTTTTCACAAATATATGTGCATATATGCATGGTTCCCACCACAGCACACTAGGTACCATGCACTTATAGAGGTTGCACAGTGCTGAGAGGTTTGAAAGGATGCCTAAAGGTGTCACAAAAACATGAACCCCCACTTACTGAATCCAGAAGACAGATCCAACACTTTTGTGTAGCATGTGTATTTATGGACAGTGAGAATTGAAAAGAACTACCTTATAATATAATTTAACATGGGTGTGAGTATGTTAGCTAATGGGGTATGCTTAGACCATGGAACTTTTAAATGGTATTTTGTAAATGCAATGATGAGATTATGTGACAAAAATTGTCAAATGATTAGAAATGCCATTTTATTGTTAGACGCAGTCATTGAAGTTTTTGTTTTATTTGTTTTTTAGAAAAGCTGAAGATGTTTAAAATCAGTGTGTCTGTGTCAAATAGATGACAGTTAAGGGATCGTGTTTTAGGCATAATATTCAAGCTATGTTTTGACACTGTCTGGTATAAACCACAAATAGCTCAACAGGTAATATTCACATGGCTGACCTTTATATCAACTGTTTAGTTTCTGTTTACTTGGTATAAATATATACCCTTCTATCATTTCCTGTAGAGCAAGTGGTGGCAGTCAGAAAGAAAATCAGGACAATGAAGTTAACTTGTTAGTGTGAGATTACTAAAGCAGTTGCCTTGGATAAATAAACCATTTTAACTAGGTCAGTTACTTTCCTTGCCATCATTAAAATTCTGGAAGTTTCATGATGATAAAAGATAGGCAAATTCAAATATAGATACTGATATAGATATAGATATAGGTATAGGTATAGATATAGATGATATAGATATATAGGTATAATATACATGTACATATTGATACATATAGATATGTACATAGAGCTGTTAAACATGCATAGACTATATTAAATTTAGTTACTTATATGTACCAGAGATATTCTTTATATTCCTTAAATATAAGGAAAATATATTTATAATATACTTCCACATGTAATTAACTATGTGATTTTTATCTCTTGTTTTCCATGATAATTTGGTAAATTAAATTGTTTACACACAAAATTTTAAAACCTCTTATATTCTTTTATTGAAACTTGGAGCCATTTAATATACAAACTAAAATCTCCTTTAAAATATTGTGGATTTCCTTTATTAAAGTACCAATTGCATACTTCACAGATATAGAACAAACACTTCAAAAATTTATATGGAACCATAAATGACCCTGAATAGCTGCAGCAATTTTGAGAAAGAAGAGCAAAGTAGGAGGAATCAAAATACCTGATATCAAAATGTATTACAAGGCCACTGTAATCAAACAGCCTGATACTGGCATAAAAACAGACACATGGAACAATGGAACAGAATAAAGAACCCAGAAATAAACCCAAGTCTGTATGATCAATTATTATTTGACAAAGGAGGCAACAGCATAAAATGGAGCAAAGGTAGCCTCTTCAACAAATGGTGTTGGAAGAACTGGACAGCTATATGCAGAAAAAAATGAGGCTTGACCACCAACTTACACCATACACAAAAATAAATTCAAGGTGGATAAAAGACTTAAATATAAATTGTGACATCATTAAAGTCCTAGAGGAGAACATAGGCAGGAAAACCTCAGACACTCCATGCAGCAATATTTTCACTGATATGTCCCCTAGAGCAAGGGACATAAAGGAAAGAATAAACAAATGGGATCTCATCAAAATAAAAAGCTTCTGCACAGCTAAAGAAAACAGCGTTAAAATGAAAAGAGAGAACCATATGAGAACACATATTTGCCAATGATACCTCACACAAGGGTTTGATCTCCAAAATATCTATAGAACTCACACAGCTTCACTCTAAGAAGACAAGCAACTCAATTTAAAAATGGTCAAAGAACTGGAACAGACACTTCTCCAAGGAAGACATAGAGAGGGTCCAGAGACATATGAAAGGATGCTCAATATCACTAGCCATCAGAGAGATGCAAATTAAAACCACAATGAAACACACCTTCACACAGGTCAGAATGGCCATCATAAACAAAGCAACAAACAACAAGTGTTGGAGAGGGCGTGGAGAAAAGGGAACCCCAGTGCACCATTGGTGGGATTGCAGACTTGTGCAACCACTATGGAAAAGAGTATGAAATTTCCTTAGAAAACCAAAAATGGAACTGCCTTTTGACCTGGCAATTTCACTGCTAGGATTATATCCTAAGAACCCTGAAACACCAATCCAAAAGAACCTACCCACCCCAGTGTTCATAGCAACACAATTTACAATAGCCAAGTGCTGGAAGCAACCCAAGTGCCCATTAGTAAATGAGTGGATCAAAAAACTATGGTACATCTACGCAATGGAATTCTATGCAGCAGAAAGAAAGAAGGAGCTCCCACCCTTTGTGACAGCATGGATGGAAATGGAAAGCATTACGCTAAGTGAAATAAGCCAGGCAATGAAAGACAAATACCATATAATCTCACCATTAACAGGAACCTAATCAACAAAACAAACAAGCAAGCAAAATATAGCCAAAGACATTGAAATTGAGAACAGACTGACAGTGATCAGAAGGGAGAGGGGAGGGGATAAAGGGAGAAAAGGGTGAGGGGTTTACAGGAACAATTATAAGGACATATCGACAACAACAAGGTGTGGGTGGAAATGGGGGAGGGAGGTGGGGAAGACTGGGGTGGAGGGAAAAGACAGAAAACTGTATTGAACAACAATAAAATTAAAATAAAATATTGTGGATTTCCTATGTATCAAATTATAGTGAGATACATTAGAGAAAAGCCATACTCACAAAACTCTTGAAGACAAGCTCTCCTCTACTTTGGCTTCTGAGTGGAATAGTGTGAGATGGTGCCCTTAGGAGCCTTAGGAGCCCTCTGGTCCAGATAAAATAATCCACTGATAAGAAAATTCACTGATTCTTGTCATTCTAAATTCTTCACCAAAAAACTTGCAGTTACATTTTTTAATTAGTTTTGATCCCAAGGCCAAGTTCTATTGGCAGCCTTGGATTTTTTTTTTCTGTTCTCTTTGTTCATTTTGTTCATTGGATTCATTGTTGATAGGTATGTACTTATTGCCGTTTTACTGTTTCTTCTTCTTCTTCTTCTTCTCCTTCTCCTTCTCCTCCTCCTCCTTCTCCTCCTTCTTTTTCTCTTTGTCCTCCTCCTCCTCCTTCTTCCCCTTTTCCTCCTCCTCTTCCTCTTCCTTCTTTTCCTTCAAGAAGACCATTTAATATTTCATATCATATAATACTAGTTTGGTGATGATGAACTTCTTTCACTTTTTCTTCTCTGGGAATCTCTTTATCTGCTTTTCAATTCTAAATGCTATCTTTGCTGGGAAGAGTAATATATATATATATAATATATATATATATATATATAAATATTTAAAAATTTAAATATATGTATATTTAAATTTGAAGATCTTTTGATGCCTGAAGACACTTCCTTGGGTACTATCTACAATGAAAAGAAGACAACTGACATGTCAACATTCGTTCCTGAAATCTCCTTAGCCAAATGCACAATTTTGAGGTACTTTTTTGATCTTTTGAGTTACTATGGGTGCCAGTTTCATTATTATTATTATTATTATTATTTGCCAATATATAACACTGTCTTCTTTTTTTCAGCTCTCAAAGCAATTCCATATTATGAGGCTCCACTAAGCAGTCTTCTTGCTGTTTTTCCAGTCTTCTTCTGCTCCCCAACCCTAAAGACAAATGCACATGTTTTAGGTTTGTTACAGGAGCACATACTTGGATGTATCAGTTTCTGCTTTTGTATATGTGTGTATAAATACTTCAAAACCACTGGCTTAAAATAACTATTCTATTTGCTAATGAATTTGTGGGTTAAGCTTTGGACTGAAAGCTTGTGTCTCCTCTGCCAAAATTCATACATGCAAGAATTAACCCCAATGTAATAGTATTCTGAATGGGACTTTTAAAAATATATTTTATTGATTATGCTATTAGTGGTCCAATTTTTTTCTCCCCTACATTCTTCTCTGCCCTGTAACCCCCCTCCCACCATCACTCCCTTTTCCTTACTTCATGTCCATGGATTGTACATATAAGTCCTTTTGATTCTTCATTTCCTATACTATTATTAACCTTCCGCTGTCTATGTTGTACCTACCATTTATGCTTCTTATTCCCTGTACCTTTTCCCATCTAGCCCCTCCCCCTCCACTGATAACCTTCTCTGTCATCTTCATTTCTATGATTCTGTTCCTTTTCTAGTTGTTTGCTTAGTTTGTTTTTGTTTTACTTTTAGTTCAATTGTTGATAGTTGTGAGTTTGTTGTCATTTTACTGTTCATATTTTTATCATCTTTTTTTCTTTAATAAGTCCCTTTAACATTTCATGTGATAAGGGCTAGGTGATAATGAACTCCTTTAACTTGACCTTATCTGGGAAGCGCTTTTATCTGCCCTTCCATTCTAAATGAGAGCTTTGCTGGATAGAGTCATCTTGGATGTAGGTCATTGACTTTCACGACTTTTAATACTTCTTTCCAGCCCCTTCTTGCCTGAGAAATAAGCTGAGAGTCTTATGGGAACTCCTTTGTAGGTAACTGTCTCCTTTTCTCTTGGTGCTTTGAAGATTCTCTCCTTATCTTTAATCTTGGGTAATGTCATTATGATGTGCCTTGGTGTGTGCTTCCTTGGGTCCAACTTATTTGGGACTTTCTGAGCTTCTTGGACTTCCTGGAGGTCTATTTTCTTTGCCAGATTGGGGAAATTAACCTTCATTATGTTTTCAAATAAGTTTTCACTTTCTTGCTCTTCCTCTTCTCCTTCTGGCACCCCTATAATTCAGATGTTGGAACATTTAAAGTTGTCCTGTAGGTTCCTAAGCTTCTCTTCATTTTTTTGAATTTTTGTTTCTTCATTCTGTTCTGGTTAAATGCTTACTTCTTCCTTCTGCTCCGAATCATTGATTTGAATCCTGGTTTCCTTCTTTTTTTTATTTTTCAAAGATTTTGTTTATTTTTAGAGAGGGAAGGGAGGGAGAAAGAGAGAGAGAGAGAAACATCAATGTGCAGTAGCTGGGGGGTCATGGTCTGCACCCAGGCATGTACCCTGACTGGGAATCGAACCTGCGACACTTTAGTTCGCAGCCCACACTCAATCCACTGAGCTACGCCAGTCAGGTGGTTTCCTTCTTTTCACTGTTGGTCCCCTGCACATTTTTCTTTATTTCACTTTTCATAGCCTTCACTTTTTTTCTATTTTGTGACCATATTCAACCATTTCTGTGAACATCCTGATTACCAGTGTTTTGAACTGTGCATCTGATAGATTGGCTATCTCTTCATTGCTTAGTTCTATTTTTGGAGCTTTGTTTTGTTCTTTAATTTGGGCCATATTTCTTTGTCTAGGCATACCTGTTACATTGTAAAGGGTGGAGACTTAGGTATTCACTAGGGTGGGTAGTTCACCAGCCACCCTCTAGCTGTGCCTCCACCTGGGCCCAGCTACCCATCTCCACCCCTCCTACTGGTCTGGATATATATTTGTTCTTTAATTCTTTGGTTGTCAAAATTCCATACACATCAATTTTCTGGCTGTTTTGGTTATTTTTTGTTTTTAATTTGTTGTTGTCCTTCTTTTGGTTGTAAATGGAGGCAAAATGTATCTACCTGTATTTCCATCTTGACTGGAAGTCACTTTTTAAAAAAAGATAATTGGGTTTAGAGGTCATGAAGGTAGGGCCCTCATGATAGGATTAGTGTTCTTGTAAGAAGAGATATTGGAGAACTTGCTCTGTCATCCCTAACCATGTGAGGACACAGCAAGAAGCTGGCTGTCTACAGCTAGGAAGCAATCTTTCTTCACCAGAAACCAACTATATTGGCACCTGGATTTTGGACTTCTAGCCTCCATAATTATGAAAAAGGAAATTTCTGTTGTTCAAGCTATCCAGTCTTTAGTATTTTGTTATGGAAGTGCAGCTGACTAATATACATGTCCACCCAAAAACATGTATCCAAATATTTATAGCAGCATTATTCATAACAGTCAAAAGTGAAAATGTTGAACAGCTGATACATGGATAAACAGAACGTAGTGTACCCATAAAATAAAATGTTATTCATCAATACAAAGGAAAGGACTGATACATGCTGTAACATGAATGAACACTGCAACTATTATGTTGAGAAGTCAGATGCAAAGGACCACATGTTGTATGATTCTATTTATATGAAATATCCTGGAATAGACAAGTCAATAGAGTCAGAAAGTAAATTAATTGTCAAGGTTGGAGCAGGAATGAATTTGATATGACTGCTAATGAATACAGGGTTTCTTTTGGGGGAGATGAAAATATTCTAAAATTAGAATGCACAACTTTGGAAATATTAAAAAAACTATTGACTTGTACACTTTAAAAGGGTGAATTTTATGATATGCAAATTATACCTTAATAAAGCTATTATAAACTTTATTTTTATCTGTTTTAAATAACTTTAAAAAAACATGGCTACTAGAAGTTTGAAATTACCTGTGTGGCCTGGCATTATATTTCCATTGTTCTAAGCAATCAAAAGGCAAGCATTTGTTGGGGGTGATGGGTAGGATATTTAAAGTCAGTAGTCACTGTACAGTTAGAACAGAGAATATCTATGTAAGAAGAATAATATATTAGAAATGTGAAAGGTGTTTTATGGCTGAAACAAAATATTATGTTTAGTAGAGGATTTCTAGGAGATGAAACTTGTTTTGGAAACTATTGTAACGTAATGGAGTATCTTAAAAGTCACAGGTAAAAGCTTTGACTTGAGTATCAAATTTTTATGTTTCTTTCTTTTCTGTTTTACTAACTATTACAAAAATATTTCCATTTAGAATACATTTCTTCAGTTAATTATTTTATATGGATGTGGAGGTGGATTCTAGCATATGCTGATAGGATTTTCAAATGTTTAGGTGTCTCAAAAATCTCCAAAATGGATCCCAAACATAAAATATTAAGAGAAAGCACTTGGGGTAATTAATTATTTCAACCAATGGTTAATCAAGCTATTTATTATATTTGGCATATATATTATTTTAAAAATATGTTAAAATAACTCCAAATACCAAATCCTGAGGATGAAAACAGGTACATCTGACAGAGTGTCATACAATATGAGTGATCTCTCACTTTTTGGTACCTGATACAGAAAAGTATGTTAAATACTGCTATTATAATGGAGTTTATTAAGAATAAGATTGTTTGAAACCACATTGACATTTTGGGGAACTAGAGGTGCAATAAAACAATCATCTGACATCTCTGAATTCATGAGAAGAAAAAAGGTGTTTTCAACTTGGTAGTGGAAAGCAGGAAGTAAATATTTATATTTTCCTACTTTTTCCCCTCATATTTTGTGTTTTGAAATATGTCCTTCCATGTCTTTTGGTTAGTAGAACCTGGTCATTTTGGTGGGTCTGTGAAGGTGGTTGGGGTCTTCTGATTTCAAAGAACTTCTCATTCAAAACTATTATTGATGAGTTCTTTAACTTTACCTTGTGTCTGTTTATGTTAAAAATAGGATTAAGAGTTGTCACAAATGGTGGAGAAAAAGGGAAATCTCATTCATTGCTGGTGGGAATGTATAGCTACTACAGAAAACAGTACAGCAGTTCCTCAAAAAATTAAGAATAGAGTTACCATATGACCCAGCATTCCCTCTTCTGGGTATCTACCTGAAAAACTTGAAGACATTCTTCAAAGATATATGCACCCCTATATTCACTGCAGCACTATTCACAGTGGCCAAACCATGGAGATAACCAAAGTGTCCTTTGACAGATACAAGCAAAAAAATAAACTTAGAACACCAACTCACACCATACACAAGAATAAATCTATTAAATTGGTGAGATTGCAAATTGGTGCAACCAATTTGGAATATAATATGGAAGTTCCTCAATAAATTAAAAACAGACATACCATATGATCCAGTAATCTCACTTCCGGATATTCATTTGAAGAAAATGAAAACATGAATTAAAAAAGATATATGCACCCTTATGTTCATTGCAACATTTTTTATAATAGCCAAGCTGTGGAAGCAACTTAAGTGCCCATCAATAGATGATTGGATACAGAAGTAGTGGTATATACATACAATGGAATATTATTCAGCCATAAAAATTATTAAATCTTACCATTTGTGATGACGTGGATGGACCTAGAGGGTATTATGCTAAGTGAAATAATTCCAACAGAGAAAGGCAAATGCCACATGATTTCACTTGTGTATGGAATCTAAAGAACAAAAAAATAAACAAATAATCAAAATAAGCAGACTCAGATAAGGAGGAAAAAATGATGGTTGCCAGATGGGAGAGGAGTTGAAGGGCTGGGTGAAAACAGTAAAGTGATCAAGAAGTACAAATTGGTAGTTACAGAGTAGTCATGGGAGTGCAAAGTACAGTATAGTGCATATAATCAATAATGTTATACTAACTATGTATGGTACCAGATGTGTACTAGATGTAGTGTGGTGATCACATTGCAAATATAAAAATGCTTAACCAGTATGCTATACACCTGAAACTAATATAAAATAATATTACATTCAACTGTAATTGAAAGATTGAAAAAATAGAATTACCATACAACCTATTATTCCACTTCTGGGTATTTATCAAAGTAAAACAAAGCACTAATTCAAATATATATATATACATATCCCTACATTGATTGCATTCTTTAATATTGCCAAGATATGGAAGCAACCTGGGTGTCCATCAATACATAATGAATAAAGATGTCTATAATCACTCTAATTGACCCACTTTCTTACTTTTCTAATTAATTGCTGATGTTCTTCCTTTAAAGACTTTTATAGAATACTGTGAATAAAAAATGTTTACACAATGGTATATTATTCAACAACGAAAAATAATAAAACCTTACTATATTTATATTTGTGACAACATGAATAGACCTAGAGGGTATTATGCTAAGTGAAATAAGTTAGAGAAAGACAAACATGATATAAGATTTCACTTATATGTGGAATCTAATAAAACAAAACAAATGAAAAAACAAAACAAAAACAGACTCATAGAAACAGAAAAATCTGATGGTTGCCAGAAGGGAATGAGGTGGAGGGTTGCATAAAAATGGTGAAGGAAATATGGTCAATAATATAGTGATAACTTTGCATGATAAGAAATGGTAACTACACTTAATGTGGTGATCACACTGTAAGGTATGAAAACATTGAATCACTATGTTGGACACCTGAAACTAATACAATATTGTATTCCAACTATACTTTAAGGATTTTATAGTATCCAGAGACTTCATTTTTTTATTTAATAATTTTTATTGTATTTTTTCCATTACCCTTTAGACCCTTATGCCCCCTCCCCTTGCCATCCCCATACTGTTGTCCATGAGTCCTTTTTTGTTTTTGCTCAATCCCTCCATCCTCTACCCTCCCCCACCTTAGTTGTCATCCTGCTCTCTAAACCTGTCTCTATTTTGCTTGTTAGTTCAGTTTGTTCATTAGATTCCACATATGAGTGAAATCATATGGTATTTGTCTTTCTCTGCCTAAAAAATATAAATTTTTTAATGAACAGAGAGAATAACTTCTTCCTTCCTTCCTTCACTTTTTTGTTCTATTTGGATCCTCAATGGTTTGGATGATGCCTGTCCAAATTGGTGAGATGGGACCTTCTTTACTGATTCTACTAATTTCAGTTTTCATCCTTTCTGGAAACATCCTCAGAAATACATGGAAATAATGTTTTACCAGCATTATGGGCTTCTCTCAGCCCAGTCAACATAAAATTAACCATCATACCATGATAGATTTGAGGATCTGAGAGTAGAAAAGATCTTTGTAACCTTTTTGGATAGGGACCAGAAGATCAGCAAGACCCCAGAGTGAAAAAGAAACGTGTTCATTGTGCATTACATAGAGAGGTAAAATTCAGCCATGTCTGTTGTAATAAGCCCTTTAGGCTACTGTGGTGCAAGCTCAAGTTTGAGAACTACTGGTCTAAGATACTCACGACAAGTCCATTCTTCCTGTTCATGATTCATATAGAATGCATGTATGACACAATTCTGGCTAATAAAATATGAACAATAACTCTCCAGAGGGTTGTTTTGAAATTTCTTCCCTCTTGAAAAGGGAATCTTGGAAGGGATATGCCCTCTCTTATCCCCTTCTAGACTATGAAATTGTTGTTTGACCTTGTGAGTTTCTGCAGTTTTGTTGGTGAGTGGACAAGTCTCAGGGGAGAGATGGACATACTGAGGGTGATAGAACAAATAAACAGAGGAAATTTCGCTCTTGATTCACTCTGCTCAGCTACCAGCTTTACCAACTCAGGAACCTCCCTATCTCTGAATACCTTGCTGTGGGAAGTGAAACATTTTCCTTATTGTTTAATCTATCAGAGTTGGGTTTTCTGTTATTTGCAGCCAAAAGTATGATAACTTTCTTACCCATGGTCCAATGAAGGATGTATGAGGGCCATCAGTCCTCAGTGTAATTTTAGAGCAATTATTACTTCTTTCAAGAGCATTTGTGTTTTAGATCCTCTATTTGTGAATAAATTACATATGCCTTGTCATAAGAATTTGAGTAGTAACAGAGGGGATTACATCGTAGTGATTAAATGTGTACCTGTGCTTGGGAGTGTGGGGATGGACAACTTGTTGATGACCATCCAGGCAGTTCTAGAGCTATTACTGAGCTGTAAGCACTTTCAAAGATGAATTCTACACTTAGGGTTCAAACAGAAGCTTATATTTCCAATGCAAAAACTGCCTATAATGTTTCACAATGAAAATAAAAAATAATTCCAGTTGTTTGAAAAATGATTTTTCCTGTTATTTTGGCAACAAGAGAGCAGAACAGAAAGCACACTGAGGATGAGCACCTTCCAGGAAGAAAACATTTTAAGAAATATCTTTGAATATCCTGAGAGTCAACCTGGGCATCTTATATTGCACCAAGACAGATGGAGGGGGACCACCCACTGATGAGAAGATAAACATGATCCCCCACGGGACTAAGGGTGTGTGAGCAAGAAAAGACCAGTGCCAACAGTGTGTTCCCTCAGCCCCAGGCAAGGGAGGAGTAAAAACACTTAGAAGTGCTTGACTCCCAGAAGAGGGGTGTGACAGCACAGCATAATTTATAAACTAATTAAGCATACGTTGTGACTGGTATTTTGGGGTATATACAGTGTGTCAACTGTCAAAAAAGGAATATTTTTCTCATTAGCTTAATGAAAGAACAACGTAATTTTCTAGGGGGTTCATGGGCATAAGTATAGCCAGAATGTTCCACTTCCTAAGCAGCTGGTCCTGACTTACAAATAGTCTAAGGAGACCCAAAAGTTCTGACATGAGATTAATTGACCTGCAGTTGCTTGTGACCCATAATGGTCAATAGTCAACACACCTTGGGGGCTTGTTTTGTGAGCACATCATTGCTTTCCCTAACTTCAGCCCAGTCCTTGGATACTCTGAGTAGTTGATCCAAACACTCCAGGGCAGATTTAAAACTTTATAACGATCCTTAAAGGAGCACAGGCCTTAGGTAAACTTGCAGATGACCTAAAATAAAGGTGTGTTTTTCCCTTAATACTTTTATCATCTGCTTTGCAGCAATATTGAAAGTATTTCTTCACTCTTTGCTCCAAAACCACGATTATGTCCCCAGGGAAGTAGAGGGCAGTATGCCACGGAGTTTGCAGAGCGTCAGGAATAGACTTGCTGGAGTCCCTGAAGCTTTCAATTTTCTCCAAATTTTGGCTAAAAACAACTTTGAGATGTACACAGATATTTTATAAAATAGCAAATAAATCACACATAAGTTTTAATAATAAAATATGATACTTCTAAGATTTTGCTTGGTTTTAGGTGGTTGAAGAGCTCTTATATCTGGGAATAAGGGTTTATTCTTCTCTGAAATGTTGAAAGTACTGCTTTGGAGAACTGCATTCCATTAGCTAAGCAGAGCCATAAGTGGGCCAGAATGGATTGTCTTTATAAAGTAGTCATGCACCCCGGACTCACATTTAACTTAGAAATACTTGTCCACATTAAACTTTTGATTTTACATTTTTTTGACTCCTTAATTTGAGCTCCACCATCATTCTATAAAATATTCTTTGGATTTTTCCACATTATTTTTGCAGCTGCCTTCTTCCCTATAATCACTCTGGCTTTTGCCATTGTGGTTCACAGCCAGCACCACCATCTCCAAAATCACCCAAGCCTAAGTTAACTTTTTATTTCATGTTTGTGACCTGTAAGCAAATTCTTTTTCTTGGTCACTTAATCCTCTTGTGTGCTGGGTACTGTGCTCTGTGCACAGTATGTTCTGTATTTCATTTAATACTCATAGCCAGTCTGTGGAGCAGGTCCCAGGAGACATGTTTGGGGAACCGTGCTCATGAGTGGTCAGTAAAGGAGCTGAATGCAAGTCTTTCCAAAGGTGATGCCTACACCTGGTTGTATTGACAGCTCAAGAGCAGAGGGGAAAGGTGGGATAGAAAACCACTTGGTTTATTTACTGTAGTGAAGAAACAGAAACATGTCAAATTGATTGACACTCTATAAACTTAAAAACTAATTGAATTTATCACTTGCTAAAAAATGCAACAATGTGAAGTTGACTGATTTTTGCCATGGTGATAAAACAAAAATATGATTGTACACAAATTGCTTATGTCAAGGGAAAGTTACAGCTGGGTTCTTTTGTTCAGGGTACAAGCCCATTCCCTATGATTTCATGCTGATTTCAAAGTAAGTGGCCATGAGCTAAGTCAACAAGATACAATGTCAGAGAAATGTAAATAATATGCATATCACAATATCTGAACAAAATAATAAGTTGTGGCTTCCATTATTCAGGGACAATAGTGATTAAGAGGGCATTTGGACATTTTCTAGACAATTTTAGGGAAAAAGTTATTGTTTTAAACATATGATCTTTAATATTTTTAATATTCTTAATATTTCATATATATTTATATCTTAGGCTTGAATGTAGGTCCTGTAATGGTGTGGACTAATAGAATCACTGCAGTATTATCAGATGAAATCTTAAAATATTTCTTAATCTTCTAGTGGGTTTTATGCACAAATCATTATTCTTGTGCCCCATATTATGCAAGTTAGTTAGGGGTACACATATGTGTTTAGGAGATCCAAGTGACATTCCCAGAGCTACAGTTAGTAAGTGAAAGATAAAGCAATTGGTTTCTATCTATGTGATATTCACAAGTAGGATGGTCATAGGACTTTAGATAATCACATGTTAAATTGTATAATCTGGTCACAGAATTTACTAAAAAATCCAATATCATCATAAGTTTGATGCGGGTATGAATTAAATTAGACTTCATAGGGTGGTTAAACTTTCGATGTTAGTCCACATAATAACATTCATAATAATAATAATGAGAATGAATTAACTGTTTTTTGAGACTTGCAATATACCAGGGGGTCTAAGTACTTTACATGTACTTAGTCATTTGCTCTTCACAAAAGTCCCCTTTGACACACAAAAGAAAGTTTTAATGACTTGTCTATATGACAGAACGATTCAGTAACTTGTCACAGAAATAATATGCGAGCCCATTTCCTGGGTCATATCTACTTAGATCTGATTCTTAAGTTCTGTGAAAATTCCTTGAGCCTGTAAAATAGTTTTATTTTTAAATCTAAAATTCAACCTTATACCTACACATTTTTCAAGGTTAGATAAGGGAAAGCATTCATATATTTCTTTTTGTAGGGTCAGCCTGGGAAGCGTATATTTTTACTGCGAAAAATTTTGAGATTGATTAACAATATTTATGATCCATACTATTTTAAACACCCTGTACCAAAATATCCCAGGATTATTTATAGTGTATTTTAAGAACAATAATAAAAATATGGACACTCCTCCACCCCCATGCTTTTTCTTCCAACAATGCTAATGTTCCTGTAATTTTTGAGCTGTGGAAATACAAATAAATATACAATTGATTTCCACTGGGGTTTCTCTCTCATCATGCCCCTCCTCCTGAGCAAGGACTAATTCTGACTCTGGCTCCTTTATTTGACCCCAGTGATAAAGTAAACAGTGGAAAAAGTTTTTAAATGTAATGAAATCCTGCTCTAATACAAGAGCACCCATGTGCTTTAAGAAGAAAAGCAGGCTCTTTAACGCCAAACTTTGTATTGCAAAAGGAACAATTTTACAATAGCACCATACCGAACAACAGGCAATAAACCTAATTGAATTACAGTCATTATGGGTTGAAAGAGGAGCAGGGGGCAACTTGTTTCACCAAATGCGATGCAACTTACCCTGTGTCTATTTAGACTTGATGCATAGATCCAGGTCAATGACTACGACTCTTTAGTAACTTACAACCTTGTAAGAAAGGACAACTCTGCAAATGGGGACTTGTTCTGGTTAAGCAACTATCAAACCAGTCTCTGGTAACTTATGTTAATACAAAATGGTTAACTTTTATCAGTAGCTGTCTAACTGATGTGTGAAAAAAGGTATAAGTCTACTATGAAGATGTCTCTTCAGCAAGGGTTTTGCAGAGTAGTACAAACATATTTCACCGAATGCCCTTTATTTTGATAAATACACCTTAATTTAAATGGGAAGAATTAATGAAATCCCTGGGCAAGCAAGCACTTTTTGTCAAAAATTTAAAAATATCTCCACTTATAAAAACCAGCAAAGTAGGTGCTCCCCCCACTCCCCCCACCAAAAAAAAAAAAAAAGAAAAGAAAAAAAAAATGAAGTCAGGGAATTTTACACACTGAAAACACCCAAAGAAAAAAGTTTAGAAACATCTCCACAGCATCATTTAAAGAGCATACCTTTCATATATTCTGCTAAAAAGGAATTATATATTCTGTTAAAGGAGATGAGAAAGAAAAGGAGAAAGAAGAAAAAGAGGAGGAGGAGGAGGAAGAGGAGAAAGGCAAACTTTTCCAGGATTATATTATTTTAAATCCCACTAGAATCAAGTGGATATTTCATTTAGGGAACTCAGAGGTATAACTGAATCTCCCTAAGAGGGTTGGTAGGGCAGGATTTAAATCAAATGCTTCTGAGGTATCTGTGCTGCAACTCATTTATAAAACAAAATTACACTCTGAGGAGAGGTAGTGCAGGTGCATGTAGGATTAGCCACGACTGAAAGTCCGGCCATGCCTTTAGACCGTGAGGCTGGAAATGGCAGTCCCCTCGGTGTGAGCTGTTTAAAACTCCTGGTGAGAAATAAGAACAAGTACATATTTGCCGCATCCAACTGTGCCTCCACAGATCAGGCCCTAGGGACTACAAAGAAATAAAGCTTTTTAAAAAATGTTATCATTCTAACAATCGTCGAAATATATTTAATATGTTCTAATTGTGCAAAAAAAATTTTAAGCATTTTAATAAGTAAGTATCTCCCAGTAAAGCCCAAATCATAGAGGTAGGTACCTGTCTGACCAAAATGTAACATCTTAGTGATTGGCTTAAAAAAAACCAGCCAAACAAAAGCCTAATGTATGTGGAAGAAAAGAAACAGAAATAGTACATATGACAGACATGTAGTGACCACAAGTCTTGGCTTTTTTTCAGAGTCCAATATTTTAATTTTATGTTCTATTGTCTCCATGGTTAACCCTGTCAGACCAAATAGGCACATAGATATGCCTAAAGGCATGCAGGTAATGGCAGTCTTGCCAGTAATGTTATCTCTGTCTCTGAAATCTCTGAAATGGTCAATATGGCAACACTTTAACCTCCAGACTGTTGGGAGGATTGAATTGATACCTAACTGGCAGAATGTCCGTGTTTATCCACTATCCTGTGCTTGAGGCCAAATGCTTCCTGACTAAGAAGATCAGAAAACCAGCTTGGTCTTGGAGAAAAATGAACTTCTGAAGAAGCTGAGCTTGGGAAAAAGTAAACTTTGGTGAAATTTAAAATATGTGTGTTATCAAAATTCCTGAGGTTGTAATTGGGCTGAAGCGCTGAACGCTTCTGCAAGAGAACCGGTCCTCCAACACCCACTTTGTATGTGGCCAATTTAGAAGATGGACAAGAAAGACCCCCCAGAGGGAGGCTGGGAAGCAGCAAGGAACCCAGCTGAGGCATTTTGCAGACCTCAGGGTGGCGGCTGTACAGCATCTGCCAACATTTCAGAATGACCTAGGACCAGGGCTGCTCTCTGTCTTCTGTTCTTCCTCTTTCTGAATGAAAGTGTCCACTGGGGTCATCCTGTCATTGTTTCATTGTGGCTTTTTCAGTGTGAGTTTGTGGGGGAAAATATGTCTTTTAGTTCATACATCTCCAGATCAAGAAGAGCCCAATCTAGTCCTGATGCAGACACCACTGAGCATTGTCCAGGTGTTCCTTGTCTAGATGTGACTGGTCCTGACCAATGGACTGGGAGGACAAGGGGTGACTTTGGAGGCAATGAAGAGCCACTGTGACTCTTCTATCTCTTCCTTTCCCTGTGTCATTGAACTCGGATGCTCCATGGTCAGGATCATGTAGCTACAAGGTGCATGTCTTTACACAAATGAGAAACACTTCTTTGCAATCCTTTACCAAGGACATGTTCTTTCACTTAAAGAATAGAGATAAATCTTTAAAGACAAATACCTCAGTCAGAAAAATGCAAAGAATAAATTCAAATTGTTCTATCAGTGACAAAGATAGATTATTTCTTGATATCAGGTTTTGTTCTTAGAAGGGCAATGCATATTTAAAAATGAAAAAGGAAAGAAAAGAAAGAAAGTTGAAAGAATTGATAGGGCATTAAGACATATTTTGTATATTTAGCTGAGCTTTACACTGGCTCAGAATGAGAGAATGACAAGAAAAAAGTCATAATTGAATTTTTTATCACTAGAAATGAAAACAGGTTTAGTATTCATAAATGTCCTAAATCTAAACAAGGTTATATTTTAAAGGAGGATCTCAAGTAGCTTTGTAAATTGTACACCATACTAAAGGTCAGAATGTTTTCTTGATTGATTCTATCATGCTATGTTATATATGTAGAGGGAGTTTCTAACATTTTATTGAAAAAAAAACAGAAATAAACATTCACCCAAAATTAAAGTAATTCAGGTGTATGTAGGAAAGCCAAAAAAAAAAAAAGGAAAAAGAAAAAAGAAAAATCTCGTTTAGATTACAGCATTTGTTTCATCATAGGTCTGTAAAAACAAACCTGACAGATGTGTAACTTTTGAGTCACTTAGGACACATGCAGTTATTTTAGTGTTGTGAATAATAAAACTTAAGTTGTATAAAATTGAATATAGTGAAGTGTTAAGATATTTCACCAGGATTAAGCTAATCCTTCTCCAACACAAGGAAAAATAGTTGCCAATAAACTCTCTATTTTTAACAGCCACTTAAGAGAAGCAAGATGAGACTTATAAAAATCCTTTCAAGAAGTTTTCCAGTACAATAACAGTTTACACCTAACACATACATAAATACATTTCAAAAAGTTTGCCTCTGCCAAGTTACAAAGTCTGACTTGTCAAAGTTACATCATGTTTTTAAAGCACAGTTGAAATGAAGCTTGTCATACATTAGACTTCTGTGAATCTAGAAAAGATTGTCCTTTTTTTTAGAAACTTAATGGACTGCATTCCCTTTGAGTTTTTCAAAGAATTATTTTAGTATCAAAATTCTGCACACGAATTGAAAAGCAATGGTTTTTGTTGCATTTTTTGGAATATACTGCTTTTACTTATTTCCTGTATACAATGGGCACCCCCTCTCCCTCACCTTTATAATGCTGATATCAATACACAGGATAAAACCACTATAAAGAAAACACTATGAATCTGATCTCTTCAATGTAGACTTTCTATATTATAGTGTCCAGGGTGGATCATGAATTGGATTAACCATAGAAGGCAATCTGACCCTAGGTTACAGGGTTTGCTAGTGGGAAAGGAAATTTAAGTGAATGGTGAAGGTAAAGGACCAGAGAGACAATGCTACTCTATCTGAGCTGGCCTGATAGCAAGAATTAATTTAAAAATAAAACTCCTACTAAAAACAAGTTAAAGTTGCATTCTCTGCATGTTTGCTGATGTGTATGTCATTCACAAAGGTGGGCCCCAGAGACAAAAATCCCTGGGATCACATCCCAGCCCATCAGTTTAGAATAGTGTGATCTTGGGGTATGTGTCAAAGCTTCCTAACCTATTTCTTAATATTTTTATCACTTCCTAAACATTTTCTTCTTCGAACTTACCACTGTCTGTAATTATAGTCTAGCTGTGAATATTCAATTGTTGTTTACATTTTCTAAAGAATTGAAGCTTAATGAGCGTGGGTTCTGTCTGCTTTGCTCACCATCGTATGATGAACTTGCTCTGTATCAGCATTTCGTTGCTACTCAGTACAAGGTTGTTAGATAAGTGAATGAGTGAATTAATGAATGAGATTTTCTGATTTATATCTATCTTCACAGTTGGTTTATACCTCACATCAGGGTAGTATTTACTGGTTATGGCCTTGGGCTGCCCAAGTGATATTTTAAAAAAATCTTTACTGGAATTAAATTGTATCTTTTCTTTGATTAAAACTTGCCCTGTTTAGGCAGACATTGCTAAGATTTGCTTGCAGGATCCCTTTCCTTTGCTTCAGGAGCTGACCAACACATTTCTATCCGCACATTCTTTCTATGGGAATATTAATATATACAGTCCATTGCAGGCCTGGAATGGACTGTATCCTTTTAAGTTGATTTTGCATGTTTTTGTTGGATTTATTAAATTTTAATTTAAGGCTTGTTTCTCAAATGATATTTCCAATTACTTAAGTGGTAGAAATAAGTGTTTCAAGTATCCCCTACATACAAACAATACTAGTGCATCTCTATTATGGCTATAAATCTATTTTTAGTGATAGATATAATAATTGGCTATAATAGATAAATAATGTACATTGTTATATTAGGGCTTTATGAGTGATGAAGAACAATGAGGAAGAGTTTAAAGGTAGGCTTGTTTCACAGAAAGACAGAGAATTTTATTTATGGGGTCATACTTCTGATCAGATAAATAGTAAATTCCTAGATGTTATAATCCTATATTAGGTACTATATTAATTGAAAGAAGGCCAAATTGAGACTAGTTAAAGTCTTCTGAACTAGCAACCAAAGGATAGCCTGATCAGTGTTTTTAATTGGTACTTTCTCTTTCATCTGCTTCTCAGCATCTGCCTTCTAATTCTTAATTTCAAGCTCGAACATGTCAATCTTAGATTACAAATTTAATGATGTAAACATGAATAAGCATGCTTCACATTTCCAGACCTCCTCTTATGATGTATATTTCTGTATAGTCAACTTCTTAATCTTTACTTGTAAACAGATAAGGCAAATGAAATGATTGAAACTTCCTGAATTCTGGTTTATCTTTCCAAAGTATTTGTAAGAGATGTGGCTTAATGCTCACTCACAATGCCCACATTAGCCATAGTGATTACCATCCAAATTTAGTAGTGATTTTTTTTTAAAACAAATCAGTCTGAAAGTAAAAAAAAAAGATTCTCCAGTTTTTGAAGTTTTGTGAACTCTGTATGAAAATTCTTTGTAGTAGACAAAGATTTTTAATTTTCAGTAAGAAAAAAAGGTATCGAGGGCATCTTCACTTTGATAGTCTTGGAGCACCTTTTAAAAATGATATTAATAGTAAAATTTTAACTTTATGACCTTCAAGTAGGTAGATCTGCTTTTTTGTTTATAGCCAGTAAGCTCCATTTGATTTAACCTTATTGCAGATAACTATATATTCTGGACAAAACCTAAAAAATAAAACCCAAAAACTGTGTGAGAGTGTTGGAAGGAAGCCCAAAGCAGGCAGATCTAGGAGGCAAGTTGACACTGGGAGACATAACTGTATGGTATGAGTTTCCTTTTTTTACAGCTTTGAGACTATTGGCAGGTCCCAGTCTTTATCATTCTCAGTGGTTAAAACTCAGTGGAAAACCCACAGATGTTCTGGCTTCAGAAACCAGATTGAGAGTCTGGAGCAACCACAGCTGCTTGGAAATGTTAAGTTAAAGGAGAGAGCCAGATTTTTGTGTACAACCTTCCACTTAATGTCTAAGAGATGACTCGTCTGCAATGAGTTGCAATGTGATTTCTCCTGGGAAAAACTTTTACACCAAAATAGAGCTAAAGATTATAAATCAGTACAATTTAATATCTGTGTCCTACAGGTGACTGTCTAGCAGCTAGTGTGTGTGTGTGTGTGTGTGTGTGTACTCATACTTATATAATATATAATATATATTATATACCTATAATATATTATACATGCACACACATCATATATAATATACATTATAATATATTATATGCATACACATTATAACATATATTGCATACATTATAATATACAATATATGCACATATGATATATACATATACATGCATATTTATGTATACATATATATATACACACACATACACACAGTACTTCATGTGCTGAGAGATATACAATCCCCTCTTCTCAAAATATAAAGGATACATACACATTTAAGATTTTAGGAACAAGCTTCTGAATGTGTAACTATTGGATTGGCCAAACAGCTTGTTCATTTTTTCCCTCCCAAAGATGGCTCTAGTAGCTCTTAGTTTTCTTTAAGTTCATTCAGAACTATTTTGTTAGATTATATTGTGACAGCTGTCACATCAGCATGCATTTTAAAGAAAACTTATCAAAATTGGTGAATTTTTGTGTAGCCTTTTTAATATTGAAGATGGAAGAAAATAAGCAACATTTTTGGCATATTTGCTTTATTATTTCGAGAAAGGTAAAAACAACTGAAACACACACACACAATATTTGTGCAGTGTATAGAGAAGGTACTGTGACTGATCAAAAGTGTCAAAAGTGGTTTGCAAAGTTTCGTGCTGGAGATTTCTCACCGAACAATGCTCCATAGTCAGGTAGAGCAGTTGAAGTTGATAGTGATCAAACTGAGACATTAATTGAGAATAATCAACATTATACCATGTGTAAGGTAGAAGACATATTCAAAATATCCAAATCAAGCATTGAAAATTATTTGCACCAGCTTGGTTATGTTAATTGCTTTGTTGTTCCACATAAGTTAAGTGAGAAAAACCTTCTTGATCGAATTCCCACATGCAATTCTCTCTTAAATGTTAAAGAAAGTGTTCCATTTTTAAAACAAATTGTGATGGGTGATGAAAAGTGAATACTTTACAATAATGTGAAATGGAAGAGATCGTGGGGCAAGTGAAATGAACCATCACCAACACCAAAGGCCAGTTTTCATTCAGGGAAGGTGATGTGTGTATAGTGGAATCGGAAAGGAGTTCTCTATTATGAGCTTCTTCCAGAAAACCAAACAATTAATTCCACTAGGTACTGCTTCTAATTAGACCAACACTCGATAAAAGCATCTGGAATCAGTCAACAGAAAACACATCTTCTATGAGGATAATGCAAGATCCCATGTTTCTTTGATGACCAGGCAAAAATTGTTACAGCTTGGCTGGGAAGTTCTGATTTATCCACTGTATTCAGACACTGCACCTTTGGATTTTCATTTATTTCCATCTTTACAAAATTATCTTAATGGAAAAAAATTTCAATTCCCTGGAAGACTGCAAAAGGCACCTGGAACTTTTTTACTCAAAAAAAGATAAAAAGTTTTGGGAAGATGGAATTATGAAGTTCCCTGAAAGATGACAAAATGTGGTGGGACAAAACAATGAATACATTGTTTAAAAAAGTTATTGGTGAAAATGAAAAATGTGTCTTTCATTTATACTTAAAAACTGAATGGCCTTTTTGGCCAGTGCAATATGGTTAATCCTTGTGCACCTGTTGAGCAATCTGGAAACACCCACTTTGATGTGCAGGTTTTCAGGGCATGGTCTTGCTAACTTATTGACTAATAAACTACTGTTGTGTAAAACCTTAAGGAGGAGATATTTCTTTAAATAATCCATCACTTTTTCTTTGCATTTCTAATATCAACACACTGATCTTGGTTGAGAAACTTTGTTTTGAATGTCTAACATGATTTGTCTCATGGGTCTTGAATTTTTATCCACTACCTAACTTGCCCAAATAACTTGGTAGATGACACCCATCTCTCTAGTTTAACTGCTACTCTGCTTTCTAACTTGATTTAATTAAATTCCTCTTGAGGCTTCTCTGCTTCACAATCTGAAATGTATATCCTTAGTAAATACACAAGTCACCTTCCTCCATTAGATTGCATTCATGTGGAGTCTAGCCCAGCATTAAGGGCATAATAGGTTTTTTAACAATTGTTGAATAAATGAATGAATGGATGCATAATTAAATTACCTAGAAAAAAGACAGTGTTAAAAAAACCTGAAAGGGTCCTGGCTGGTGTGCTCAGTGGATTGAGTTTAGGCCTGTGAACCAAAGCATCACTGGTTTAATTCCCAGTCAAGGCACATGCCTGGGTTGCAGGCCAGGTCCCCAGTAGGCGGTGTGCTAGAGGCAACCACACATTGATGTTTCTCTGCCTCTCTTTCTCCCTCCCTTCCCTTCTCTCTTAAAACAAACAAACAAACAAACAAACAAACAAACAAACAAACAACAAGAAAGGAAGTTATTCCACTAACTAGATTTTATGTTTTCACTAGATTCAGGCATTAGACTTAGCTTTAAATAATCTATCAGAAGCGCATGGAATAAAAGCGTTCTTTCCTTCTTTTCTTTGGAATACCATATTCTTTGTCCTTCAGGGAAACTAGAGCAAAACTCCAGTCCCCCTCCTACCTTGCTCAGTAGGAGACAGCAGGCTCTTAAGACAAACAAAATGGAGCTTATATTTGGTTCTGCTTGCTACATGCTAACCATGTGGCTTCATGCAAGGTATTAATCCTTGCTGAGTCTGCCTTTTTCAAGTGTGAAGTGAATGGGTTGTTCTCAGGACTACATGAGAGAAAAACTAAAACATTCCTAATTAAATAATACCTGGTACATAGTAATAATTATAATTTAACATAATTGAGTTTTCCTGTGTGTTAGGCATTTTATATACATTACTTCAGGCAATCCCCACAGGTGGCAGGTACTAGTTTTAGGTTTATTTCACAGATTAAAAAAAAAAAAACCACAAGTGGTTATTTTCCAATCCTAAGTAGTTGAGATTCCCACCCAGACTTCGGTAACTGGATTGCAAAGTCTATGCTCATCACCACTTCCCTATGTTGCTTCCTTAGAAGACAGTTAGGTGTTGGAAGCAGCTATCATCCTCATTATATTATTTATCTTATTTATAAAACAGTAGAGCTCCCTTTATTCTTACATCCAAAGGTAACTATAGTCAAGTTTATTGGACTGGGGGGAGGGGGGTTTGGGAGATGGTTAACGTTGGTATTAGCCAAAAATCTGTAAAGATCTGCGTGTGATGACACCTCCCTCATGGAGTCCATAAAACCGCATTTTCACAATACACAAATTTTCCCCCAGAGTACTGCTTTTTCAAACTGCCTGCTAACTCCATAATCTCAGAATTTATGTCTCTGTGTGTCATGAAGATGTTTAGAATATGCTTAAGTCAACAAGGATAAATTTTCCTTGGAGTAACCATATTCAGAACATGGCCTGTTTGTTAAGATCTCATCCAAAAAAAAAAAAATACCCACAGTGTTAACTACAGGGCAATGTCAACTTGGAAACCTTAGGGGTGGGGTCAATTATACTAATATTTGAGATCATGGTTCCAAGGAGTCTAGTTTTCTCTGACAGACTGGCTGCTCCAATAAAAGGCTGCCCTCCCACTTCACCCCTGCTTGACAAATGCATATAAAAAGGGATATCCTGAAAAGTGACATTTTTTAGAGACATTACTGTTCATTGGCTTTCAGGATTGCTTGGTAGAAGACAAGCTCAAGCCCTTCAACTCCACCTCCATGCTCTGAGGCAGGATCCATCAATTTTCCCTTTCCATAAAGATGTCTTAGCTGTCTCTTGAGCTAATTTATGCTTCTGTTCTTATTTGGCAATTTACTTTCCTGGTTTAACATCCCAAACAAACAAAATCAGCTTTTCTAGAAATTCTTCACTATACTCATTTTATACTACTTCTTAAAGTTACAGAACTCAGTATTTTGTACTTCATCAAATGACCAAATGCTTTCTGAATTTTTTTAAAGATTTTATTTCAAACTGCCTGTTAATGCCATAATCTCAGAACTTATTTTTTAGAGAAGGATGGGAGGGAGACAGAGAGAGAAAGAAACATCAATGTGCGGTTGCTGGGGGCCATGGCCTGCAACCTAGGTATGTGCCCTGACTGCGATGCCTGGTTCGCAGACTGCGCTCAATCCATTAAGCTATGCCAGCCAGGGCGCTTTCTGAATTTTGAATGTGATGTGGTGGGAGTATTTCCTGTTTTTATTAAAAGCTCAGTGAGAATCTGTTTTAGTGTTTTTTTGAGTGTTAAATATGGAAGGTAAAAATATTATGGTTAGGCATGAATACTTCAATATCTTTGGTTTCTAAAAATGAATATTAACTAAAATAACTGAAAGATCAAGATTATGCTATGGTTTTCAAATATAAAAAGAAGTCTTTGGTTTCTAATTGGGGAGGTTCCATTTTATTGTATGTATAATTACCCCTCACCCACTTCTATTGTAGTTACTAACTTTACAGTATTATTTATCTACTTATGTATAGGTCCAATTAGGCCAGGAAGGTAAAAATTATTGTAAAACAATATCTGAATTTTCATCTTGCAACTTGCATCTGACATTGTTAAAAATGTAGGAAAATTACGAAATGTTTTATAGTCCTAGTTTTTCCCTCAGCAGCATGAGTTTATACAGGATGGATACACCTTAATGAGGTTGTTTTTTAAAATATATTTTATTGAGTATGCTGTTATAGTTGTCCCAATTTTTCCCCCTTTTCCCCCTCTGCCAGTACCCCCATTCCCTCTAGCAATCCCCCCACATAGTTCATGTCCATGTGTCGTGCATATAAGTTCTTTAGCTTTTTCATTTCCTGTACTATTATTAACATCCACTATCTATTTTGTACCTATCAATTATGCTTTTTAATCCCTGCACCTATTCTCCCATTCTTCCCTTTCCCCCTCCCAGCTGATAACCCTCCAAATGATCTCCATGTCTGATTCTGTTCCTATTTTTCTTGTTTGCTTAATTTCTTTTTTTAGATTCAGTTGTTGGTAGTTGTGAATTTGTTGCCTTTTTAATGTTCATAGTTTTGATCTTCTATTTCTTAAATAAGTCTCTTTAACATTTCCTGTGATAATGGTTTCATGATGATGAACTCCTTTAGCTTTACCATGCCTGGGAAGCACTTTATCAGCCTTTCCATTCTAAAGAGCAATCTAGGTAATCTAGGTTGGATAGAGTAATCTAAGTTGTAGGTCTTAGCTTTTCATCACTTTGAAAACTTCTTGCCAGTCTTTTCTAGCCTCCAAAGTTTCTTTTGAGAAATCAGCTGACAATCTTATGGGAACTCCTTTGTAGGTAACTCTTTGCTTTTCTCTTGCTGCTTTTAAGATTCTGTCTTCATCCTCCACCTTTGGCATTTTAATTATGATGCATCTTGGTGTGGTCCTCTTTGGGTTCAACTTCTTTCGGACCCTCTGTGCTTCCTGGTTTGTATGTCTATTTATTTCACCAAATTAGGAAAGTTTTCTTTCATTATTTTTTCAAATAAATGTTCAATTTCTTACTCTTCTTCTTCTCCTCTGGCACCCCTATGATTTGGATGTTGGTATGTTTGAAGATGTCCCAGAGGCTCCTTTACTTCCCTTATTTTTTTGAATTCTTTTTCTTCTTGATGTTCTGATTGAATATTTATTCTTCCTTTATGTTCCAAATTGTTGATTTGAATCTCAGCTTTATCCCTTTCACTGTTGGTTCCCTATAGATTTTATCTTATTTCACTTAATGTAACCTTCATCTCTGCCTGGGTCTTTTTTATGCTGTTGCTGTATTTAGTGCATTCTTTTAGCATCCTGATCACCAGGGTTTTGAACTCTGCATTGATAGGTTGGTTATCTCCACTTCATTTTCATTTAGTTCTTTTCTGGGATTTTGTTCTGTTCTTTTATTTAGGCCATATTTCTTTGTTTCCTCAATTTGACAACTTCCCTGTGTCTGTTCCTGTGATTAGGTAGAGCTGCTTTGACTCCCTGACTTAGTTGTGTGGCCTATTATAGAAAAGGTACCTATAAATCGTGTGGGGCAGAGCCTTAGTTAATTGCCAGGGTGGGGCAAACTGTTTCACTGTTTTGTGGTTCTGTGTATGGGGGAGGGCTCAGAGAAGGGACTATGCTGCTGCCTGGTTTTTGGAGGTTTGCTGGGGAGGAAACTGTCTGCTGGCATTCACCTTATTTCCAGTCACTTTCTCCTTGTATGTCACTGGTGCCCTTCTAGCTGTTTGCCCTGGTGCTGAATCTCAGAGGTGCTAGGTCTGCTTAAGTCCTAAGTTCCTGCAGGCCCTTTAAGAGGAGTCTCCTGAAAATCCAGCAGTTTCTTCCACCACCCCAACTCCCATTGGTTTTTACAGCCTGAAGTTATGAGGATCTGTCTCCCTGTCACTAGAGCCCTGGGCTGTGTGGTCTGGCCTGGGGCTGGGATCCCTCGCTCCTAAGGTATCCCTCCTGACTTTTATCCACCACATGTGAATGTGGGACCACATGTTCTGCCAGCTTTCTGGGCCATACTGCATTGCTGTGCTTTTCTGGCTATCTCCACATCTCCACCTCTCCTACTCGTCTAGATGAATGTGGCTTCTTTAAAACTTGGTTGTCAGATTTCCACACAGTTTGATTTTCTGAGAGTTCTGAGTGATATCTATTTTGTGGTCTAGTTGTAATTTTTTCTGTAGTTGTGCAAGGAGGAAAAGTGTGTTTACCTATGCCTCCATTTTGACCTCACCTTAATAAGATTATTAAGAAGAACATGAATAGATACTGTTAAACTATGGCAAACATTAGAATAGATACATGCTAAAGTTTGTGTAAGGTATTTTATTTTATTTAGCTATGAAAGAATTATTTCAGACATTATTGGTTGGACTTAAAATGTTTACCCCCATATCTTCAAGCTAAAGAGAGTGATGCATTTGTCAGTCTTTGTGGTTTTCTTTATTTCTTCCCTCAATCTGATTGAAGTAAGGCCAAACTTCTAAGCCCAAAAGACACAGCAAAATAATGGATCATGTTTTCTAAAATAGTGTAAACCTGGTTTGAAATAGGTAGGATTGGGGAATCTGAACTTTTATCCCTCATTTGTCAGGTTCCATCCTTTTTTCCTAAGTGTCTTCCTGACTTTTGGGGTCAATGAGAACCTTTCCTTAGAATTTTCCAAACTGGTACCAGTGTAAAGAATCCATTCTTTTCTAAAAGGTGTACAATTAGCAGGATGTTAGTGGCTGTGGTGGGTAGACTTTAAGGTGTCCCACACCCTGGATCTGGTGTTCACATGTTTGAGCGATATAGTCCCTTTGAGTGTGGGTGGGACCTGTGACTGGCTGCTGACACATAGAGTGTGACAAAGGCAATGGATGCTACTCTTGTGGCATTTTAAAGCAAGCTACCATGAATCTTTCTACCACAAGGAAATGAATGCCAACAACCTGAGGGAGCATGGAAGCAGACCCTGCCCCAGGTGAGCTTCTGCTGAGGTCCAACTACATGCTGCCTGGCCAGCAGCCTCACTGCCATTTTATGAAGCCCTTGTCAGAGTACAGAGGCAGCCATTCCTGGATTTCTGACCTCTAAAAGTGTGAGATCATGACTCTATTCTGTTTTGTGTTTCTAAGTTTATGGGAATTTTCTACTCTCTTTCCCATTTTAAAAAGCCTAACCCTGGAGTCATATGCCCAAAGTGCTATGTGTTTCTAGGTACCAGTATATGTGATGATACAGGCATACAGACACACTGTTCAGAAAATATATGTAATGTTTTGGCTATTAAACTTAATAGCCAAAACTTTAGGTTTTAGGTTGGGTATATACTAATTTAAAAGTAAATATATCCAAAACATTGGTTGTACATTTTAAATTTAATTTTATTACATTTAATTGTATTGATTTTGATAATTAACATGTAAAAACTCATGTTCCTGTAGCCATCTTCCTTCCCCCCCAAATCTTTCCTTTATTTTCTAAAATTTTAGTTTGAATATGATTCACCTCAATTTCAAAATTATTTTATTCTCTCCATTGAGTAAATAGGAATAATTCTTTGGTAAATAAATTCTTTGCTGCCTTTCTCAGTGTCCTCATACACAGTGGATAGTAAAAATATTGTGAATCACAAAGTTGTAAGATCAGCATAAACCATGAAGATTTAGTTTGACTCTGAAATTACTTAATAATTTTATAAGATTATAGTTAATTTTATACCTGCTATTCTTCTTATTCCTGGACATAATAACATCTGCTTATCTGGCCCTTTCTTCTCTCTCTTCCTCCCAGAATGCTAGAAGTGGTCACTCACAATGGTTTAGTTGTCCTAGTATCAGTATTATTCTAGAAAGAAAAATCTGGTAGAAAGCAAACCAATAAGCAAAATCTGATCTTATGTCCTCTGCATCAGTGTAGCAGACAAAAGATGGGGCTGCAGGAGAGCACAGAAGGCTTCCCACATACATTCTTCATTTGCTCACATTTCTGTTGTGAGGTTTAGCCTTAAAGGCAATGAGAAAAAGCTAAATTGTTAAAGATCATCATCACATATTCATTTATCTATTCATTCAAAAGTTGTTTATTAAATAGTAAATACAGATATATAAACTACATGTTCAATAAATATTACTTGTTGATGAACAAATGAGAGCCTGGGAATTTGTTGAATTTAAATTAATAAATATATGTAGACATTTCTATGTGGATTCTTTTCTTTCCCCATTTAAGGAATACATTCCCTCTGTGTAGTATTAGTCAAGTTCTTGTCGTGCAATAGACTAATGAGCTCCATAGGTGCTTTGATTCATAAAAACAAATTTATTGTTCCTATCAGACCATTGCAGGTAATTTTATTCCCATTTTATAGATATAGAGACAGTAATCATAACTTCACAGAAAGTTTTATGTGGGGCAGATCTCAAATTGTGTTCCTTGAGCCCCACATATTTGATATCTCATTGGATGTTCTTAGAACAAAAGGTTCCATGAGCAAATAAGTTTGAAAAATACCCCTTTATGGAATTTAATAATAAATATTAGCATATGTTAAAAGGCTCTAAGAAGCTTTAACAAGTACAATTAGACATGGAAGGATAGAGAAAGGTGGGAAAATGAAAGAAAGAAACTTGCCTAAAGATTATATTATCAAACAGATTGAAGCAATGTAAACTTGTTCCCAGCACACCTCCTGATATTCTCCAGCTCCTGACTGCAAACTTGTCCTGTGAGTCTATTCCCAAAGCTTTTCTCTGGACAGCAATATGAGAAGCCAGGCCTAGGGTCATTCATTTACACAACAAATACCTACTGGGTTCTTGCTCTGTGCCAAGACCCCATTGCTGTTGTAGGTACTAGAAATTTGATGTGGTGCTGGAACAGTGGCTCCTGCCTGCCCTCCATGAGAAGAGATTAATAGAGAAATAAACAAGTAGTTGCAATGAAATATGATGCAGGGGACAATCAGGGAAAAGCGAAGGATATTACTGGAGTCCGTTAATGGTGAGTGACAAGAACGTTCAGGAGGGGGCATGGAAGACTTCTTGGAAGAAGTAATATTTACACTATATCCTGAGTCACAGGTTCATACTTATGAGGTGAAAAAACAGGGGATTGTCTGTTACAAGAGGAATTTTGTTACAAGACAGAAAGCTGAGATGGAGATTCTTTGAGTATAACTGGAGCTGCCCCTGAAAGTGCTGTTGGACAGGCCTCAGAGATTGGATAGGGCCAAATTTTGTAGGGCCTTGAAGAAACATTTCTTTTTCTTAGCCCTGGCTGGAGTAGCTCAGTGGATTGAGCGCGGGCTGTGAACCAAAGTGTTGCAGGTTCAATTCCCAGTCAGGGCATATGCCTGGGTTGCAGGCCATGACCCCCAGCAACCCCACGTTGATGTTTCTCTCTCTCTCACTCTTTCTCTCTCCCTTCCCTCTCTAAAAATAAATAAATAAAATCTTTTAAAAAAACCTTTTTAAAAAAGAAACATTTCTTTTCCTTTTAATGAGAATTATTTTCCTTGATTTATCAATTTAAACTTTTCATGTGGACTAGAATTATGCACATGCATAATTATTGGACCTATTAACCTCAGATAGGACAATATCAGTGGCCTTCAATACTTTGAAGTGTGTGTGAGTCTCCAGAAGATTTACACTCATTGATTCTGTTGAGTGGGGGTACATCAAGTGACTTTTAATGGTTCCATTTCATGCTAAAATTTTATAAAACTTTTATTAGGTATTTTTCCATTTAAGCAAATTTGTAGGTTCCAGTGTCACCAAACATCAAAGCCAGAGATGCCCAAATTTTTGTCCGACTTTTTGCTAGAGTTGAGAGGATTATATAATTGTTCATTTAGCAGCAGTCTCTAAATCAGAAAATAAAGCAACACATGCTTGAATTTTTTCAATTAAATTTTAAATGGATGCAGAAATCTGGGTGCTTACTCCCTTAAAGTGGTTTAAATTTAACAATACATTTTGCATTGTGCAATAAAGAACTAGCTATAAATGCAATGAATATTTGTTTATGATATCTTGGTGGTAATTGGGTTTAGCAAGGCATGCGAAGAGCTGTTTCTTCAAATGACTTATGGGAAATGTGAAAGGAGGACAAGTTTCCTTTCTATAAGCAAGCTTCCTTTTTTCAATCCCAGCAATGGTATTATGAATAAATTGCAGCACAAATTTAATACCAAGCATAAAAGACCCTTGTCCCAGATGCATGGACATAACTTATAATTACTATACTATGTAAAGTATGCTATTACTATTTGACTTACATTTGCTATAATTACTGGGTATTATTCTTCAAGTAGCTGGGAATAAATGATCATTAACAGATGATGTCCTGTGTAATTCTGATATATGATAACCAGCACAAATTTATTCCTCCCTCTGGAGGCAAAATGCTTAGCTTATAATAATTTAAGAATCAGGGTGGGGTAGTTAGGGAAGTTGGAACCTGCTTCCTGAAGGATCACTGAACATGTTTTGCTGCTTCTATAAAATTCCAGTAGTTTATTTATTTTCCTTTAACATGTTTATTTTTAACCAGTCTGTGTTTTTGTAGTTAAATAATGACCCATCAGAACCTACTTTGGTCCAGCTGTGGTTCAACTGCGTTGCTGTTTTTTTAAATTTATTTTTTATTGCTGTAGGAAGACATTCACAGGATAACACGCAATTGTCTTTGAGGTTAGAGATTTCGTCCTTGACAACTAGGATGCCTTTTTTTCCGGTGACTGAATTTTTACCTTCAAATTCCAGAGGTCACACAGAGGTAATGTTTTCCTTAAAACATACCTATTAATGTGACCTAAGCCTTAACATAAACAAAATCTTTTAGAATGCAGACACCAGAAAAATCCAGGATTTCAATCCTGGCTCTAATGTTTGAATATGAAAAGGAGAACAAGGCATAACAAAATTCCTTTTGAAGCGAGGCTTCTAACCTTAATTTTAAAAAAGTAGCCTGATTTAATCATGGCCCCCACCCCCAATGCATCCTCAGTTCAAATGTTCTGCCTTTATTGGAAAAAAATTACTCATGAGCTGTAAATATTATACTAACTCTTATCAATTATCATCTCTTTCCATATAGTCCCATGTGATGTATTTCTACTGTGTTGACTATTAGGTCATTAAAAAGGAGAAAAAATCCCAACCTTTAATGGCCTCAACTTTCCCTAACAACATTATCACAAAGGCAATGCAAACATTCCTTCCACTTTTCTGACAATTTGACTCAGCTATAAAAGTTTATAGATACATGTTGCTTTAAAATATGATTAAAGTAAATAAGGAGAGGAAATACAAACTAATGTTTATTAAATACCTACTATGTGTTGAGCATGTTTATAGAAATATCTTGGCTATTAGTCACTTTGTTTTTAAGAAGAGAGTTTAGATAGCCTGCACTATTTTCTCAGTCCTATTTCTTATGTGACTTGTGGTTTCCTGGACTTTGCAAGATTCTCACAATCTACCTTGTAAATTGCTGAAGGGCTATTTGTCTCTCAAGTTGGAACTGCCCCGACACGATGGACATGGGACCATAAAAGCTGGATGACCTGATTTATTGCAGGTTATGTTGGAGGAGGAACCTGTGCTTCCAGTTCCTGGATATGAGACCAGCTGAAGACGACATTGAACTAACTGAATCTTATCATCTAAAATAATTCTGTTATATTTTCATAATACAGGCTTTAGTCCTATAAACAGAACTAAAAGTCTGAAGACATTTGGGAGAGTTCCACAATGTAGGATATACCACAATCACTCATTTTGATACCACTGGAAACAAGGGCAGCAAACAGTAGTAGTGGGGTAGTAAGTTCCTTAATTCTTGCTTGTATTTTATTTCAAAAGTATTTTTTTCTGATCACAAAAATAAAATGTGCACATTTTAGAAAACATAGACATGTAAATAAAAAAATATTGAACATAATACTTCCATTAGAAAATAACCACAATCACTGAGGTATAACTATGAGTATATGTTTAAAATTATTTATGTAAACATACCTGATTTTAGGACATTCAGTTTGAAGCCAAGTTTTTGTTGTTATAAGTCCATGCTGCAATGAACTCTCTTAGAAACTTCAAGAGGAACTTCCTGGTCTGGTTCATGACTAGGTCATAGGGTCTAGCCATTGGCCAGAACAAGGTAAGTGTTCAATCAAAAATTTTTGAATTAAGTGATGTGTTCCTGAGAGAAAGAGAAGAGACACAGACATGGAAAGAAGGAGAACCATGTGAAAATACAGGGAGAAGACAGCTATTTACAAGCCAAGGAGAAAGGCCTCAGAAGAAAGCCTCCATCTGGAATCTTGTTCCTAAACTTCTGGCCTCCAGAAATGTGAGAAAATCAATTTCTATGATTTAAGCCACCCTCTTAAAATAACTTTTTTCCATTTCTTATTTTTGTCAAAACATTGCTAGGAATGGAATTACAGGGTCAAAATTAGTGAACTTTAATAAGGCTTCATATATGGAACCCCATTTCCCATCCATGGAAAGTGTGACTTATTCTTACTGAAGCTATTGACATGGTCTTAAGGTCTTTTATACAACACTAGAAACGTTTTTTATTTATTAATTCTATCTGCCACACAAAACAACCCAATTTAATCTTTCTTTCATTTTTTAATTTAATCTTTATTATGCTTTTTTTTCCATTACCATTTAGTCCCCTACACCCCCCCAGCAAATCACCACACTGTTGTCCATGCCCATGAGTCCTTTCTCCTTTTTGCTCAATCCTTCTATTCTTCATTTTAAAAAATGTACCTCAATGATTTAAAAATTTTTTTCCTCTTGAACTCTTCAAAATTCTTAGTAATAATAATATAATCCAATATATTATTTGGTGTTGATGTTTTTTTCTGTGTGCATTCTTTTTTTATGTGTGTGCTTTTTATGTGTGTTTGCCAGCACTTCACATGGCAATGTCTTATTCCTTCCACTAGATTGTAGACTCATCAAAGACAGAAAAGGTGTATTGATTGAGAACACAAATGATAAGGCTCTAATAGTTAATGGCTCTGTGACTCTGGGCAAGTGAGTTAACTGTCACTTTTCTCATCTGTCAATGGGATCAATGATTCCTCCCTCTTATGGGTATTGTTAAAATTAGTTGGAGAAATGTATGTAAAGTGCTTAGCACAGACCCTGGCATATATTAAGTGCACAATAAATTTTGATTCTGTTATAAATCTGTAGTTGTCTGGAAGCATTAGACATAATTTTGGAGATTACTGCCTTACTCAGTAAACTGAAAATATGACCCACTGGATCAACATTTACTCTCCTATTAGGAACAAACTAATAGGAAGAAGATGAAAATGTTTCCTGGGATTTATAGTCTTACCTCTATAGGTTGTATAATAAATACCACTGTGGGCACACTAACTGATGATTCTTTTAAGCGCCTCAGTAGTAATCTGTAGTCAGAAAAATGGGAAGATAGGATAATGCTTTCAATTAAATTCTGAAATACACACCTCAAATCAAAGCTCCTCCCTGGGAACAAAGCTGGAGGTAGACTTGAGACCACTCTTTCACTGAAGGACAGTCTTGTTGACATTTTTCCTGGCATTTAAAAAAAGCATTGATTATAACATGACTGGTGATATTTATTGCTTAAACCTATTTGCCAAGATCTTTTTGATAAAATATTTGGAAAAGATTTATTAGGCATGGAATTCCTGTTTTCTGATTTTTTGCATTTGCTCTCAAATTACACTACTTATCAAGAACCAGGTCCACTTTACAAGACCACTCTGGATCACTTGGATCCCTCTCAGAATTTTATTCCCAACCCAATTGCAGAAGCCCAAAATGTGAACTGGAAAGCCACCTAGCCTTCCAGGGAGAGAGCTACAGCTCTCCTGGTCCTGTTGATTTCTCACTGATGTTTAGGAAGTAGAAGGTTTTTTTTTTTTTAGGAAATAAAACAAGGGGTAGTTTGGAAGTCTTAAAAATTATATTTTAATAATAAAAAAGTAATTTCCAGCAAAAACTAGAAAAAGTTTTTGGCACCAAAAATAATAGGAACAAGGGGTAGAAAAATGAGAAAAGTATCTAAAGGTAAATTTTTAAAAATAGGATCCACATAATAATAAAAATTTATAGGTTAAACTTAGATTTCACAATTTTATATTTTGCTTTATAGTAAGAACAAAAATCTTGAATTAGAAACAAATTCCAACAGCCTTGATTTATTTCTATTAGTTTCAAGTAATTATTCTCTGGTAGAAAATTTGCAAATGAACAGAGGGAGCACGTGGAAGTCCCATTTTCATATAAAGGAACAACTGTTAAAATATCTAGGACTTACAGATTGGGAGATTTAGGGGGAGACTGAATATCCACCAGAAAAAACCCAAATGGACCTTTGAAGTGTGGCATTAGGAGTAGTAACATCCCTCTAGAAATACACCTTCTTTCCCCCCTCTACTTCTTTGTATTTTTGTCTTCTATGAAAAGTAGCATTACAAAAGCAAACACAAGTTTGTGGGGAATGACTGTGGCCTAAGGGAAGGGAACGTACAATGCCAGGGAAAATTCTAAGCTTGATTTTTTTAATTGATAGTCTGGTGATTGTTGACAAAAGGCTATTTTCCTGAAGGGGAAATCTTTATAGAAAAATAAAACTTCAAAGCAATATGACAGCTAAATCAGGCTTGAAACTTTTGTTATACTGTCAGGCAGAAAAGGAAACTGTCGTAGAAGGCAGAACTGAGACAAGTATGGAGAAAATTTGGAAAGACATGTATGCTGAATTTATCAGAGACCATTTCACATGTGTATACTTAGTTAGCAAGGGCCATTTTTTTAAATTAAAAAGATTATTTTTATTAAAGAATTTTTAAAGCAGCAATGGGAACAGGCATTGTTTCACCCTCCTTACTCTGTAGTTAGTGTCATTTTATAAACATGCAGGTAAAGTCAGATAGAGAGCATTGTAAGGACTTGCCTTCATTCACAGACACAGCCTATATCTTTTGATTTATGACCACATTTAAAATTCTAGATATTAGAATGTTAAAAGAGGCAATGACAATTATTGTAGATTAGTATTAACCACCACTTAGCAATTGTATGGTGACAGATTCTGCAGCTCCTTCAGTGCTACGTAGAACTTCTTTGTACTGATTTTTTTTCTTCACCTATTTCTCAGATGATAAAATTCAGTCCACAAGAGGCAAGGCTGATGGGCGTGCACGTGTGAGCAGATGCACACACACACACACACACACACAAACAAACAAAAAACCCCTCCACTACCAACAAAACCAACCTTTATTAGTGATTAGTGACATAGGAGTAATCTAAACTGCTTGAAAACCTGCTTCAGAATTTCATGGGCCTAGTGTTAATTCTTTTCTCTACTGCTTCTCTGTGCAACTTTAGGCACATTACTCCACGCTTTGAACCCATTGCCTTTTCTGTGAAATGAAGAAAGTAATGCTTCTCTTAGAAAATTGTTTTAAGAATCAGATTCAATGTACTTGAGATGCATGTGGAGTGCCTACCTGAGCACCAAGTATAGAATGGGCACTCAGAAAGGCAATTGCAAATGTCATTGCCTCCCTAACAGTAGACTTGTCTTGATATAAATGAGACATTGGGTTGTAGGTCTCAGAAAACATTTTTTGTTCCTTTAGTTATATCATGAAGATTTTAGAAAATTGGATGTCAATTTTAGAATATTAAGAAAATCCCATCACGACCATCCAAATCTGCTGCCCTGTTGTCTACATTTTGAACACCAGGAATTTACTCACACAGGAGTAGAAACTCTGACTTTGTGTTGTTGTTGGCTTGTCATGGCATCCTTAGGGAAGGGATGGATGATGTATGATAATGCCTCAGCTACTGCTATAATAATTGAACTCACTTGAACAGTATTCGTTCTAAGGGCTTCTGTAGATTCAGCATACATGAGCAGAGGACCTGGGAATCACAAATTCCACTTATTGAGAAGTACTCAATTCGTAACTAATGCATAGAGAGGTAACCATCTACTAAAAAAAAGACATTGTTTTGAAATATCAGGGGTACTATGTCATACAGTTGTCAAAAGGAAAACCTGCACAGCCTTCGGTAAGAAAGCAGAAAGAGACGACCCTTTTGTGCATAACTTCCCTTTGGCTTTGGTTCAGTTAGAGGCAGTGACTGATAGTCTGACACTCACTTGTAATACACTTCCTTTTTATTTCTTTTGCAAAATGTAATAAAAACACAAGCACCCTGTATTCATGGGTTTTGTTATTATTATTTCTATTATTATTATGTAAATATTTAGAATTTGTTCATACTTTATAAGACACTGAATTAATTTACCATTCTTTCTATCACCATTCTCTTAGGCTTATTAATTCTTTTGACTTTGATTATTATAAACATTCATAAAATTGATGTTTTTAAGTGGCCATTTTTAATAAGTACAATATTTATTTAGTTTATAACTGAAATAAAGCTTAGGAAAACTCTTCCTAATAGCTGCTATTATTTTTTACAGGGTAGAAATAATGTTGCTTTCACTGTAATGACATCAAGTCAATGGTATTTATTTTCTCTGGATCACAGGCTAGAGCAAAAGGAAGTTGTTCTTTCTGGGTTGGAGATTTACCCCTTCTGTACTGGAAACACTGTTGACTATGGGATTAAGTTCAAACTTTGTGAACCTTTTCTTTGTACCATAGAATTGACTATGTCATCCTTTATAATCACACCAAAACCTGTAAAGATGTTTCTAGTGCATCTATACAATTTTATTATACTTATTTGCATATACCTATTTCTATGTCTGTCTAAAATATATTATCTGTGTATCTATCACCCATCTATCATCTATCTTTCCACATACACTGTTCATCCACTTATACAGAAGATTAGACATTCCTTAAAGGCATGGACTGTATGCTAAAATGTTTTCATATCCTTAGAAATAAGCACACTGTCTGGTTCTTGACCTAGGTAGAAATCAGTATGTGCCTAGTGAATAAATTTTCTGGCCCTGACTGAACTATATGTTAGGAATGGAGACTGGATAGTACTTCTATTTTATGTTTCTAGTGTCTAGCATAGCATCTGATATGCAGTTGGTCCAAGATGTGCATTTGGTAAAATAAATGAGTATGTTAAAAAAATAGAAATGAAGTGTTAAACTTAGTTGTCATAATTACTTTTGGAAAATATTTGACTTGTAAATTTTGTCATATTTCGGGTTCTTAATCTTTCAACAGGATAGAGATTAAAATATTTCTAGATTTTCCTTTACTGATGATTACTTACGGAGGTAATTCTGAGTTGGTGGGCATATATATACATGAGTAGATTTCTGTGACAAACTTTTGTTGTTATTTGGATAATGTGAGGGGGATTTTGCATTGGCATTTGTGGAGAACATAGAAATAGTACTTGAAAGTGGAATATGATACTATTTGGTCCCTTGTACATTTCCTTGTTAAAAGCTAATTAAGCACCAGTGTAAGAATTGACGTCTACACTTTCAATTCCATTCCATTGATTTATGCACCTAGCCAGTGCTAAACTGTTTTGGTATTTGTGGCTTTGTGGTAAAATTTGAAGTAGGGAAATGTGAGTTCCCTATTGTGTTCTTCTTGTCAATTTTTCGTTTTTTAGTTTCTGGGTTTCTTGAATTTTTATGTGAATTTTAGAATTAGGTTTTCAGTCTCTACAAAAAAAGGCAACTTAAATTTTGACAAGGATTCTCATCAGTTTGGGAGAACACCATCATCTTGATGATATTGTATCTTCAAATCCTCAAGATCAGAGACCTCTCCAGTTTTTGGTTCTTCTTTGATTTCTCTCAATAATATTTTGTAGTTTTCAATATAGAGATATTTTACTTCTTTTGTTAAATTTATTTTTTAGCATTTTATTATTTTTGATACTATTATAAATTAAATCTTTTCTTTTTATTTTCAGATTTTTTTATTGCTAAAGTATAGAAATACAATTAATTTTTGTATATTTATCTTGAATTCTGCAACATAGCTGAACTTATTTATTAGCACTAATAGTTTTGGGGATATTTCTTACAAATATATATATATATATGCAAATAATTTTACTTGTTCTTCTTCAATCTACATTTCCTTATATATTTTTGTTTAATTGCTAGAAATAATTTGGAAAATTATGCTGAGGGTTAAAAGTATTTATACTTTGTTCTCTGGAAACATTAAACAATTTTTTTATTTAGGCAAATAAATAATGTTATCTTAATTTAAGCATCTTTCAGTTGTAAAGAAAAATGTTTTTTGAGTTCCGGCCAAGATGGAGGCACAACCAAAAGGAAGATAACAACCAATCTAAAAATCAATGAACAACCAGAAGTGCCAGAAAATCAAACTGCATGGAACTCTGACAACCAAGGAATTAAAGAAAAAATCAATCAGAACAACCAGACCAGTGTGTCAAGACAAAGAAATGTAGCCCAAATGAAAGAACAGAGCAAAACCTCAGAAAGAGAGCCAAGCAATGAGGACATAGCGAACCTATCTGATGGAGAATTTAAAGCCCTGGTAATCAAAATACTCACAGAATTGATCGAGCTTGGTTGAAAAGTGAAAAATCAAAGGTACCCCAAATGAAATAAAGCAATGTATTAATGGAACCAGCAGTGACAGGAAGGAAACCAGGACTCAAAGCAATGATTTGGAGCAAAAGGGAAAAATAAAGACCCAATGGGAACAGAATGAAGAAACAAGAATTCAAAAAAGTGAAGAGAGACTTACAAACCTCTGGGACAACCTGAAATGCTCCAATACCTGAATCATAGGGGTGCCAGAAGGACAAGAACAACAGGGAGAAATTGAAAACTTATTTGAACAAATAATGAAGGAAAACTTCTCCAATTTGGTGAAGGAAAAAGACTCCAGGGAAGTCCAGGAAGCCCCGAGAGTCCCAAAGAAGTTGGACCCAAAAAGGAACACACCAAGGCACATCATCATTAAGTTACTCAAGATTAAAGATAAAGAGAAAATCCTTAAGAAGCCAGGGGAAAGGAGACAGTTACCTTAAAAGGAGGGTCCATTAGGCTATCAGCTAATTTCTCAAAAGAAACCTTGCAGGCAAGAAGGGGCTAGGAAGAAGTATTTGAAGTCATGAAAGGCAAGGACCTACCTCCAAGAGTACTCTATCCAGCAAAATTTTCATTTAGAATGTATGGGCAGATAAAGTGCATCCCAGACAAGATAATGTTAAAGGAGTTCATGATCACCAAGCCATTATTATATAAAATGTTAAAGGGACTTATCTAAGAAAAAGAATATAAAAAATATGAACAGTAAAATGACAATAAACTCACAACTATCAACAAATGAACCTAAAGGAAAAACAATGAAAACAAAAACTAAGCAAACAACTAGAACAGGAACAGAATCAGAGAAATGGACATCACATAGATGGATTTCAGTGGGGAGGGGGAAGGGAGGAATAGTGGGGAAAAGGTACAGGAAAGGAGCATAATTAGTAGGCATAAAATAGATGGAGAGAGATAAAAAATGATATAGGAAACAGAGGACTCAAAGAACTTATATGTACAACCCATGGACATGAACTAAGGGAGGGAGGGATGCTAGAGGGTTGGAGGGGCAGGTTGGAGGGGGATACAGGGAGAAAAAATTGGGAAAACTGTAATAGCATAATCAACAAAAAATACTTAAAAAAGAATAATATTTTTTTGTATGCTTATTGGACATTTGTGCTTCCTCTTTTGTTTATTTTTGGAATCACTTTTATCCTTCAAAGCTTTCAGAACAAATACCATAAAGTTTTTTAGCCACTTAGGCCACTTTTTTCATTTAAAAATTATTTCTATAAGTTTCTATTTCTACAGTTTACATATAAAAATTAGCTTCAGGTGTACAACATGGTGATTAGATGCTTATACACCTTACAAAGTGATCCTTTGATACTGCTGTAGTGAATTCCTTTTTATATCATTTACCTACATGTGCCACTGTATTTTTATATTAATTTTTTAGAATTTATATGTTACAAATAATAACTCCTTGGTAATGAAACAAATTACACATATACTCATACTTCTTCAGTTTTTAAAAATTTAATTTGTAGTGCTTTTTCTTCGATGTGTAGTTGTAATCTGTTTCTATGTAATCATACTTGGTAGTCATTTTGTTACCATAGATAGCCAATTTTAATAAAGGGAGAGAAAGGAATTAGACATTGAGTTTAATAAACTGGGGAGGATAAGCCTGCTTGCTCAACCAGGAAGCTACAGCATTTACAGACTCATTCACACCCTCCTGGAGTCTGCTGCTCAGGAGACTTAATCCTAGGAGCCCAGAAAATCTCCCCAGGAGCACAATTTGCCTTCCAGAACTGGATTGTTGGGGGCTGCAGATGGAGGTGCTGGACCATAGAGGCCTGTTGGTCTAACACGGTGGTAGACCCATCAAAAGCCCATGAAAGCTTGGAAAGATGACTAGGTATTTTGAAAATGCTCCTGGTTATAGCCCTATGGGGACAATGAAACTCCCTCACTCAGTAACCCGCACTAGCCTGTTTGTTGGTGGGCTCTCTTGCCCAGGAACGAATATGATCATGCATGTCTAGCAGCTACCAGGGTCCATGGCAGATTGTGTGGGCTCCAAAGGACTAAGCTTTAATATAAAACAGAAACTCTGGAACTTGACCTTTACTTTAGCCTTGCTCAAGACAGGTTGGGCTTTTTTCCATGGAGGGTGATGAGGAATTGGAAACCCAGGGGCAGATCTCCACCTGAATAAACCTTGCTACATCACAGTCTCCCATGAGCGGGTCCTTGGAATGCTTTCCTTGCAATCCCATGGAAGAGCCTGATTCCTACCCATAACAATTTGACTTTTAGATTCTGCTTTGGGTATCATACTTAGGAAAGCCTCTTCCACCAAGAAAATTATAGAACAATTCACTCATACTTTCATGTCTTTTTGTGAATATTCTGTTTTAGAGAACATATTTTTTAATACTACTAAAATATTTCAGATATTTCAGTGTGTTAAGTGATGAGTGCTGTGGACTTCCATTGTTTATGAGAAATGAGTTATTAGGTAACTCCCCTGGGCTCTTTCCTGAGGCCATCTTTACCTGTGGCAAGATCTGAAAAAAAAATTTCCCAGATGGAGTCTCAGCAGTTTGCCTTGCAGTCAATTTCCTCTGAGAGAATGCCACCTTTGCTGACTCTAATCGCAAATACAATCCAATTAAAAGCTATTATGTTAATGTGAATAGAGAGGGAGATAAAACAAGACAGTGAAATGTTTCATTTAGGCCAAAATGAGTTGATTTCTCAGGGCATAAAGAATCCCCATTAGGTTGGTTGCCACATTGACACAAGAAACATGCAAACCAAGCTACTGATTAAAATCTGTGAAAGAGAGATAAAAGGTTTATCAGTGTGACAAGGACTGGTTGATGGACTATTAGATGACACGTTTGTATGTTTGCTTGAAAACCTTTCGGCTTCTGTCATGCATTGTCATTGAAAGAAACTGCTCTTTTCCATTAAGTTCACATAGTTCTTATCTGGAAAACAAAATTGATGGATGGTGCCGTGGAAATGACAGCATCATTTCTCTGTGCGCGTAGCATTTTGTGTATATGATGAAGGTGGTGGAAAGGAGGATGTTATAATAGTAAAGAAGTTGATCCCTTCCCCAGGATTATTGAACTCAATGATGCAATATTACTTTTGGAGAATAGATATCTGCATTGAAGAATAAAAGTATTGATTTTAGATGTTCATATTTTTTCCTAAATTTTAAATTGTATACCTATTGTTTTAAGAGAAACATTCAAGATTTTCATAAACAAGATCTAAGGGAATAAATGAAAATGGATTATGTTAATTCTTAAATAATTTGTTTTTTCAGCCTGTATTTCATCTTAATTTCATGTAAGATTAAAATTTACAGTAGGCTAAGAAAATAGATCTGTCATGTAAAGCTTATTTTATATGTATCATTTTAAATATTTTTGTTTTCACTTTCTTATCTGTTCCTCACAGTAAGTACCATACGTATTATAAAATGACATAAGCATATGTGGCTGTGGTGGGAACTACATGTGTCTAGCATAACCCACTTTATTTTTCCATGTGAAATGTAAGTGCAAGCATATGTCTGGAAGGCTAGAATATGCTTGCCAGTCTCCACTGCTTCAGATGAGTTCACATGAGTAAGTTGTAGACAGTTGGTGATAGAGGGAATGATATGTGCCTCTTCTCAATCAGACCCAGGTTCTTTCTTACATGTCATCTTCCATGATAAGATATGGTACATAAAGGATTGGTAACAACTTCTGACCAGAGACAAAGGAAAAAATAGGAAACATAAAGACGAACAGCCTTAGATTAAAATAATAACAACAAAACAAGGAGAAAAAACACAATGACAAAAGCTATTTTGTAATTTGTTCCCGAATCCCAAATTGAGTGAGATTGAGAAATGCTTCCTGTTAATTTATAGATGAATAAATAGATAAAAGAGATTTTTAAATATTCATCTTAAAGGACACTACTCATTTTTGTCCTGATGTCAGAGTACATTTAAAAGGAAAAAAGAAAATACTCAAGTCACATGTACTACCTGAGGATCTCACCGCTCCTGAGTGTCTTGCTACGCTTGTACTTTAGTTAATGTTGAGCAGTCAAACCTAATTTGCAAGTGATGTCATATCCACCATAAATATTGAACAGTGGCATCAGAGAACAAAGTCTTTAATTTTTATTTTCAGGTTTTACCCCAAACTTTTAGATTCTGTGTTTGAGTGAAAATGCTGTCATTTATCTATTGGGTCTGGAATAAAAATTTTAGTCTTTAAAGAAAACCTGTGATTGCTAGTTTCCTTTAAGAATTTTGAAAGTTATAGTTTATTGAGGCCTGTGTTCCCCTCTGGTGAAATTAAGACAGGACCGTGTATGTCTGTTTGCTCTTTCTCTAGCACTTGGCATATGTCTGTCACACAGAAGGCACTCAAAGGAGTTCTTGACCAAGGGCCTTAATATAGTTTAAAAAAATCCAAATCACTGTGTAATTTTGACTTTCTCTGTTGACATAGGAACGTAAGCCAAATATTGAAGAGAAAAGCCAGAAAGAAGCAACTTTACTTTTGAAGAGGATGAATGGGACTTGGACTCGTTTCACAGAGTACTGCCAGAAGTTAGCAGCTTTGCAAGAGTTTGCTGGGAAAGGCCTCAGTAGCAGGCTCAAGGATGCTGCTCCCTGTCAGAATTTGCCACCAACTTTTGCTTTTGACTTTGATGACATCTACTCACTTGCACTAAGATTTTAACCAGGTACCTTCTAGTTTATTTTAACAGCACACTGCTGATGCAAAATAGCAATTCCTCCTCTGTGCTTTTGGTGTAAAATGCAGAACAAGGCAGAGGTGGGCTTAGCATGCATACAACCTATTAGATAGTCATCTGGGAGCTTCTTCTGTGTTTGTTATCACTGACTGACGTGAGGTGTTCAGGTATGGCACTTGACCAAGGACACATTTAACAATGAATAGTGGCAGCCAGAGTAAAGCTCTTTGAGTCTTTGGTTTACATTTAAGTTCATTAATTCACTCATTCATTCAACAATATTTATATGCAGTGAATTTTGCTAAACACTGCATAGTGTTACATTCAATATGTTATGCTAAGTTGAATGTCATTGTCCTTAAGTTGTTTCAAACCAGGTAAAGAAAATATTTTCACTAAATGGAATTTCTGAGGGACATAAAAGCAGTATACAAAGGAACTAAAGAGGTTTGGGAAACAGGGATTACCTCTAGTTGAGGAGAGTAGTTGGTATATGTGGAAATAAATGTTTGATAATATATGCATTGAAGATGCTCTCAGCAAAATATTAAAGGGCATGCCTTGGCTGTTGTGGCTCAGTGGATTGAGCACTGGCTTGCAAACCAAAAGGCTGCTAGTTTGATTCCTGGTCAGGGCACATGCCTGGGTCTCAGCACAGGTTCTCATTTGGGGATGTGCGAGAGACAACCGATTGATATATTTCTCTCGCCTCAATGTTTCTCTCCCTTTCTTCCTCCCTTCCCTTCTCTCTAAAATAAATAAATAAATAAATAAATAAATAAATAAATAAATAAATAAACTCCTTAAAAATGTTAAAGGGCAAAGAAGACACTATCATCAGACAAACCTTCTTCCTTCCATTCCCATTGCACTGCACGAATCTGGTGAAGTACCTCTCTAAAGCCTTTCTCAAGTTTGTTAAACACTAACATCTGATCATAGTGTAAAACAGCACAGAATTCCATTTTGCACATGCAAAGAAAAATGTAGACAAGAAAACACCTAACTTTTCATGTTTTATAATACTTCTTTAATACATATTGTAGTTAATATTTATGATTCATAACATCAACATATACTGCACAAACCATAGTCTAGGGTGCTAGTGAGTGCTGTGTGTACTACGCAATGGTATACTTTATCTGAGTTTCATGGCACTACCACAATGGGTTGGTTACTAATAGATCTTGAAGAATTACTATTTCAGAGCAATGTGCAGAGCCTAAATTGTGATGTTCTAAAAGAATATGAGCTAGGTAAAATACAGTTGATGTTGACTCTACTAATCGCATAATAACAGGGTGTATTAAGGTTTAAGGGTGGAATGTGATACTTGCAAATTGCTTCACAAAAGGCCAATTGTCCCCTTTGGGATCTGGGCCACTGTTTTAACAAATATGAGTTGACCTGCATTCCTTGTGCCCTGCCACAGAGTGCTAATCCCACACCACCAATGAAAGAACATGCAGTTTAGCAGTTTATATTAAATGGGAAGGCACCATGTGCCTGGAGGTCATCTTTCCCTGGTTTACTGCACTGCCAAAGGAATAGGGAATTGGTGGATTGCTTAGAAGAAGTTGGGTGTGGAAAGAAAGAAGCAAAGGCCCCAAACTGCCAACTAGAGTGTTGCAGAGAGGGATGACAGTGCAAAGGAAAACAAAAACCAGGTATGCAGAGAAATAAATCAAATTTCCATTGCATTTTTAGGGACGGGAATAAACAGCTAAGAGCCATAGCAGGTTGATACATGTCATACAGTTGAAGAAGATGAGCCAGCCTTTGTCCCAGTCACTTAACTTTAATTTTTGGTGCCACTCCTAAATCTTGCTGAGGGTATCCGTTAAAGAGTTATGGAATGTATTTCTGGAAGAGGCATCAGAGATCACCTGGTGACAAAGGGTTGGGAAGTCCTTTGAATCACCCCCATCTTTCTTTGTACATGAGAGATTTTGAAAGCTTACAGCAGTATCCTGGAGCTCCAGGTAACACGAGGACTTCTCACAGGTTTTTGTACCCTTGCTGCTCTCATGGTTGTTTCTGTTTGGCTGACACACACTAGAGATGAGAAAAGTCTTGGTGAGACATTTTCCCCTCCACATGCCCTTCCCCAAGATCTTCTTAGCAATTGAAGCACACCTGGATTTCGGCTTGCTCCCAGATCTCTTGGCAAGCCCACTGTCTACTTCTCTTGAGTGGAGACCCTGATCAAGGATCTTCCTCAGCCACTTCTTTATTTTTTTAAATCCTTACCCAAGGATATGCTTTGCTTTTAGAGAGAAACTAAGGGAGTGAGAGAGAGAAGGAAGAGGGGGGAGAGAGAGAGAGAGAGAGAGAGAGAGAGAGAGAGAGAGAGAGAGAGAGAGAGAGAGAGAGAAAGAAACCAGGATGCGAGAATGAACCATCTATTGGTTGCCTCCCCAAAACACCACAACCAGGGATCAAACTGGCAATCTTTTTGGTTGAAGGGAGAATGCTCCGATCAACCACCTGGCCAGGGGCTTTCTCAAGTACTTTCAACAGCATGCTCCTTGCTAACTCTGCATCTCCTCAGGTTATGGTATAATTTCCATGGCTATGTGTTGGGAACCGCCCTGACTGGTATCAGAGGCTGAAACCCCCGCCTAGCTAAGGCGAAGGGAACGCCCTTGGAACTGTAAGCCAGCAAGGAGACAAAAGCTTATCTCCCTGGCAGGAATGCTGCTTCTGCTGCTTTATTCATAACTGAACCCCAAAAAGCTTGGTCGGTTAGCCAAAGACGGGTAAGATTCCCCAAGGGGGAACGACCTAAGCCAGGCACGATCACTTTGGGAGGCCCCCCCCAAAAGAAGGACTTGGGGGTCTGCAGCAAAAGGGGGTGATGGACCCTCGCTCCTCGGCTTTGACATAGCCTGAGTTCTCAGCGCCTGGGAGAAAATCTCCTTATCTCTTGGTTGCCTTAGTTCCCTTGCTCCACCTAAGCCTGAAACAATGACAGGGTGGTGCAGCTCGGTACTGAGAAGTGCGGATTCCCCAGGGTGATCAGGCCTAAGAAAGAATATGTAAATTACTGTGAAACCTTCTTTGTTTAGAATGCTCTCAGTTGAATGAGAAGGGTCTTAGGAAGAAGTTAGTTTGTTCCTCAGTCTTACAGCTCTTTGACCCCAACTCAATAGACTGGCAGAGTTCTTTGTTTTCTATGGTTCCTTACTTCCCCCGAATGAGTACTGTACTTTACCTGAATTATTATGCAAAATGAGCCTAATAAAAGCAGGGATGGATGGTAAATCAGCGCGCTCCCCACTAGGGGGGGTGGCCATTCTGTCCCTACTTCCCCACAGAAACTAGTCTGTCTCCGTGCATGTGTTGTTTTTTCTCGCGTGTTTATCGTCGAGCCATCCACAGCGTTCCATGGTCACTGCTGGCCGGTGACCCACGCGCAACAGCTATGGTGGAAAACTGGCTCTTTATCCTTGTAAACAGTTCTCACATCTACTTTTTATGACAGAAACTTCAGCTTTTATACAAAAAATAAAATTCAGGAGTTTTTAACTCAAAATATCCTCAAATTAGTGTTTTAGTCATATGCTTTTTTGTTATTTATTTTTTAATTTAAATATAGTTGCTATATAATAGCTATATAAGTAATATTGGTTATATTAGTTTCAGGTGTTGAAAGCCCTCTTGGACATTTAGGAGCTGAGAATTGACTTTTCTTCTGCATTTTAATACTGTACTTTTCTTCTTTTTCTTAACATCCACCCTGCTCATGGCTCAACAGAAGTAGTTGTATAAGAAAACTCCTTGGAGGACACCTAAATTGTGAGCTGATTTTTTCTTATCCACGTATATCCCCTATTCTGAGGGAAAATTGTGACAGGGAGAAAGCATTTCACTGAACTTGGAGACACCTGTTCTTGAGAAAAAGAAAACATACTCAGCTAAGTGCCTCATCTACATTTCAAAAGGCAAGTGGGATTATAGCTTACTTGAGTCAAGGTACACCCCAGGGAAAATAATTTTACATATGATCTTGTTTTATTCACATAGATGAATGCACTGAGCTAAGTTGTCATCACATCTTACCTTTACTTGTTTATTTTTAATTGCACAGTGATGAAGCAAATGAGCCCTGTTGGAATGTCAACCTGCTCACCACATTTGGAGGTAAAGCTCTTGACATTCAAAGTTCGTGATCAATTCTCAAAAAGTTTTTCAGTAAAAACCTTCTAAACTCATGAAACTAATTCTTGAGAAATGTAAATGTTTTGTAAAATAGTTTTGAATTGTGTCATCATTGTCAATGGCTCATGAAATTTGTCCAGTATGGCTATCTTATAACATTCTCTGCTTCACCTGTTTCTGACTAAAATGGTTTGGGGTGGTGTCACAGAGAGAGCTGATACTACTTAAAGCTAGGAAACAATACATTCTCTTAGAATTGAGTGTATGGCTAGATGAGATTACCTTTATTCTTCTTCTATTACCTTTCTTCTGAGACCTACAATTTATCTAGAATTATGTTCTTGCAGATACAAAAGTGTTTGTATTCTAGTAGAAATTATGGTTGTGTCATGATGCTAGGCCATCGTTGGTAGAAAAAAAAATCAGACAATTTTCTGTTGATTATTATACTCACTTAGCAACCCTAAGTAAATACCTAAATATTGCAAGAAATCTTTAACAATATCTGCATGTAAAGCTGTACTTATCAATCAGTAAAATGTCTTATAGACAAAGCATCCCTTGGGCCACAGTTTGGATGACAACTAGCAGTTTCTTTGGGGCCAAAAATGTTTTAGTGAAAGTAATGGCTCCTAATGCTCACATGTGGTCTCCCAAGCATATTTTTTCCTTTATCAGCTAAGTACATGATCACTGCCAGAAAAAGTGTTCTTTGCTGCCAAGGTAAGTTCAACAAATGTAACTACTCTGCTCATTCTTTCCTTTGAGATTGCACTAGTGGTGAAATATATGAGGGTAACATCTATTAATTCTCCAGACTTAAAATAGTCAATTATCTACTTCCAAGATTAATATGTTTCTCTTTTCAGTGCAAAAGAACTTGGATTTTGTGATTGTGTGTGGCTGACATGGAAGCAAAATAAATTACCAACAGAAGCCCGAGCCCTGTGAACAAGATGTGTCTGTTAACTGGAATGATGGCCTTGGCAACACCTCGAACCTGGACCCATGTCTAGATGTGTCTCTCTCTAGTGAAGCACAGTTTGCAAAACTCTCACTATTGAAATGATTGACTTTGACTTTTAAAGATTTCTAAACTTCCTTTTAATATCCCTGAAATGTGGTGGAACATTTTTCAAAATACTATATTTATCCATGTCTTTGTATTCATAAAGAATTTTATCATTATCAGAGCAGTGTATGCTCAAGACAAACATTTCAAATAATAAGGTGCAAAACAAAAATTATCTTCTCTACATTTCAGACTCTTATGCTTACTGCCATGGTTAACACATTTTTTTCAAAGAAATAAAGTGTTTTCATTCTCTCTCTCATATACACACACACAATACACTTACACACAAACACCACACACATTGTAAATAGGATCATATTTTTACAAGTCAAAATTCATCTGATGATTTATCCCTAGTTGTGGTCCTTCCGAATGTTTCAGAAAATTAGATGCCACAAATCCTATGACCTCTCAATTTCATTCTATTCTGGTATACAGTATTACTTAATGAGTACAAAAAAAGAAAATCATCTGAATATATATCTTTCAAGCTGAGGTATTATGAAACACAACTGTAAAACTTTAAAAGTAGAGTGCAGTTTAGTTCTCAACACTCACTCGCATATTCCTATTTACAAATACTGCTACCAATAATTGCAGTTTGCCTAAAGCAAATTATTTTGTTGCTGCAGTGCTTAAAGATTTCTGAATGATTTTGAACAAAATGCAACAAAAATATAGATAACTCATTTAGAAAAGTGCAATACAGTTATAGAACACATGTTAGTTTATAATGAATTTCTTCAAAGATTCAAATGTTTTTAGAATCCTACGATGATGGCAGGAAAAAGATCAAAGACTGAGAACCATAGTAAGTTGTTTGTGTGTGTGTGTATGTTTGTGTTCCACATAGGTTCCATCTGAAAAACACATTGTATTGTAAAAGTATTTGTAGATTTTAAGAAATTTGGCTAACATTTCATTTGGTCAAGTATCATTGCTCTATAGATTTCTTAATTTAGTAAAGATGTTACTTTTACCATGATTCTGTATTTCACTAGAATTTATTTTTGCATTATCACCTTAAAAACAAATAACTTCATCTTTAGTGTTGAATTTTTCAACTAAATAACATTTATAATAATATCCAATATTTTTTCATAAATGAAATAAACTTCCATCTGTAGGTAGGATGAAAAATTGGATGAATTTTGGAAGTAACTGGTTTTAATTTGAAACAGCTGATGATACTGATATAAAATTTTTATCATTAACTTTTTTGAATTTTCACTTTAATTATTGCAAACAGAGCCAAAATATTGAGTTACCACTTTTACCTGTGTGGAGAAAATTTGGAATTCAGAATAAGTAAAATTAATTTAGAAAAAAGAATTATTTGATCTAAATGAAAAGTCATGCCTCTCAGAGGGCTTGAATATATGAACTTTTTCCAAGAGCACGTTAATCTTTTCTCTTTTAGAAACAGTTTATTTCATGTAACTATCAACTTTGAAGTAACTGTTATATTTCTTCAGAGTGATATCATGTATTTTCCTATGGGATAATAAGAACTATTTTTTTTAATGATATCTTTATATGGCTTCTACAGAGAACAATAAATACATTAAAACATTTTGTGACCCTTAGACATTCATCATCAAATTTTTTGATGAACAGATATTCAATAATTAGTTTTTTAGTTAAATATGGCCTTTATTTTTGAGTTTATTGTGGCCTAAATTTGGTTTATTGTAAAATATATAAGTGTAATCTAAATAAAGTGAATAAATTATAGATTTATACACACTATACAGTAGAGGCTAATTTAATGTATCCTGATATTTTATTTTGACCATTAATACTCATACGTTAAAAACTCCTGAGGCCATTCTAAACACTAAAGCATTCAGAATACTAGGGCAATAGGCATGATCCAGAATGGTCCTGGGCAAAATGAAAACATGTTCACCTTACCTACAGTGGACATGTGTTGGTTTGCCTTCCCAGTTATCCCTTTTCTTTTAATAATAATAATGCCTTAATTCTTTCCTCAGAGAACCATATTCTTCCACTCTTAGTTCATGTGATTTGGGTGATGGTAACCCCATTCACTGGTTTCAGGGACACATACATGACCCAGGAGATAGATAAGCACAACATTGAATCCTTTAACCACACGTTTGGTTCAGAAATAGGAAATTGACTAAAAGATGACAATCAATCAATGCCCTCTTCTGGTGGGGGTGTGGTTGACTAGAACTTCTGGGAGAAGAAAACCTCCTTCCTTTGAATATGAAAACCTAGACTTCTTGGCTATATTTATGGTTCAATGGGGAGAAGCTGTCTAAGAGTGAAGCGAAAACACAGAAAAGCAGAGGCCGAGACTGGAGGAATAAAAGAGGAAGCCCTAATTCCCCAAAGTGGAATTCCCAAATCCAGCAGTTGCTGAAGCCAACCCTCCTTTTTTGATGACCCTAGTTACATGAGTCAGTAAATTTTACCACCAGTTCTTTTAAAGTTAGTTTAAATTGTATTTTTATCACTTGATTCTATTCCTGTTCTGCTTGTTTGCTTAGTTTGTGTTTTTAGATTCAATCGTTTTTAGTTGTGAATTTGTTGCCATTTTAATGTTTATAGTTTTGATCTTTTTCTTAAATAAGTCCCTTCAACATTTCATATAATAACAGCTTGGTGATGGTGAATTCCTTTAGCTTTACCTTGTCTGGGAAGCACTTTATTTGTCCTTCAGTTCTAACTGATAAGCTTAGTTGAATAGAGTAATCTAGGTCATAGGTCCTTGCTTTTCATGATTTTGAATACCTCTTGCCAGTCTGTTTTAGCCTGCAAAGTTTCTTTTGAGAAATCAGCTGATAGCCTATGGGAATTCCTTTGTAGGAATTCCCATGTTGGTAACTATCTGTTTTTCTCTTGCTGTTTTTAAGATTCTCTCTTTATCATTAACTTTTGGCATTTTAATTATGATGTGTTTTGGTGTGGTCCTTTTAGGTAATAGCCTAGGTGGGATAACACACGTAACCCAAGTTGATGGAGTCTTGGATATGGCATCACTGCTCTGTGGCTCTCTGTGTGTGGGAGGGATCAGAAGGGAACAATGCTGCTGCCTGGCCTCTGGAGTTTTGTCCAGGAGGAAGCTGTCCCCTGGCACTTGCCGTGAGACCAGACACTTCAATTTCTCCCAGTTTTCCAGTAGTGTCCTTCTAGCTGCTGCCCTTGTGCTAAAGTCCAGAGGTGAGTGAGTCTGCATAAGTCTTAAGTCCACTGCGGGCCCTTTAAGAGGAGACTCCTGTGAATCTCACAGTTTCTTATGCTGCCCAATCCCCACTGGTTTTTTTAGCCAGAAGTTATGGCGACTTATCTTCATGGCACTGGAACCCTGGGCTGGTGGTCTGGTCACTCCTGAGGTATCCTTCTTAATTTTTATCACCACATGTAGGTGTGGAACTGCCCATTCCACATCTCCATGTCTCTGCACCTCTGTGCCTCTGCACCTCTCCTTCCATCTCCTCATCCCCATCCCTTCTGTCTGAATGAATGTGACTTCTTTAATTCCTTGGTTGTTGGATCTCCATACAGCTCTATTTTTTGGCAATTCCAGGTGATACTTATTTTGTAGTCTAGTTGTAATTTTTGTTGTGGTTGTGTAAGGATCTGAGTCCCATTTACCCATGACTCTATCTTGACCAGAAGTCCTCTAAGGAAGAGCTTTTAATTATTTTCTTCAGAGCTCACTCTAAATGCCTTATGCAGAGGCAGGAGGAAATTCCAAAATTTAAATGCAAAATAAAGTGACACACTGAGACCAGCTGAAGCTAACAAGGGCTTCTCTCTGAGTTATCTGGCACACTGATACTTCAGTTGAGGTTCCAGGACCAGCGGTGATGGCCTTACTGGGTGCCTATTAGAAATGCTTAAACTCTAGTTCCATGTTAGACCTACTGAATTAGAATCTGCATTTTAATGATATCCCCAGGTGATTTGTGAAACATTGCACTTTGAGACCACTGGTGTAGAACTCTGAGTTATGGGAGTTTTAGTTGGCCTGTTTTATGCTGCCCTTGGCGTTGTACTGTTGGGGCAGATACAGCAAGTCAGAGCTGTTTCATTTTTCTGAATTCATTAGTGAAGATCAAAAGAAACAACTATTGGGATCACTCCTCAACTCCTTTGTATGTTAAGAGCTATTCCCAATCAAATGTTAATAATTTTGGATTATACAATTTGGAATGTTGCTGGAGAAGAATCTTCTTTATCATTTATAGTCTTCATTCCTAACACCTCTTTGCTCTATTTAGTTCCATTTTACTAAATAAAACACTTCATTTAAGGCAAAACAAAGTGATAAGACTGATTGCAAATTTCACTTGCTTCCAAGCTACTGTGCTTGCTAGCCTCAGAAGCTGAAATTCCTGCTAAGATGTCTTCATGATTTTGTTTGTTTAGAGGCATGCCTTTTTGTTTTGTTTTGTTTTTTGATTTGTTTTTTTTTTTTGTCTTTGCCCTAACCTGAACACGAGGTCAGGTTATATTGGCAGTTGTATAATAGCCAATTACACCCCTATTTGGCCAAGGATGTGGGTTGAGGAATAAATCAGGGTCTTGATGGTTCAGTTCATGCCACTCCTGGTTATTAGATGTGTGTCACTGAGCAAAGTTCTGATCAAAGCCTGTGGCAAGGCAGCGGGGGCTCACGGAGCGTGCCCATGCCTAATTGCTGGGCTTCACATACTAAAGGAAGTTTGTAATAAAAGACCATTAACCACTGGCTTTTCCGATCAGTGAAGCAAAAATACAGAGAAATTATGTTTATCAACTGACAATTCGAAGGAAAAGCCTCAATGTAAATGTTTTTTTCCTTTCTCCACTCCTTACTTCTAAAAGAAAAAGAAGACCACAGGATATACAGTCAATCTAATTTTAAGTTAATGGAACTCACAAAATTTACTTTTTTAAGGCTAGGGATAGTATATTTTTCTGAATCATTGAAATTTTCTTCTCTAAAAAATCTTATATAACTCATTTAATTTTAAAAATATGTGCATTTGTGAAGAAAAAATTATTGCTGTTTAAAATATATTTATTCTGAAAATGAACTCTCACAAACAACTTAAATGTCTAAAATAACTCTAAAACAGTTCTCCTCTGTTCTTTCCCATCAACATTCTTTCTTTTATTGATATCTTTTCCACTCTGACACCCCAAAACTATTGGAATAAAAATTAGATAAAATCTTAGTTTTAGACAATACTATATCTATTGTCATAGTTATGAAATGTGAAGTCACTCAGTGTGGTAGCTCTAAATTCAGCCATATGTAGGCAGCTGAGTGTAATTGCCAAACTGCAGATGGAGAGGTGCCAGCTCCTGTAGCAACTTGATTCAGTGTTGGCTGTCATTTTGCCCTTTGACATAAGTGAATAATGGTCCAAGTTATAACTGACTCATTGGTTAACCTTATTAAATAAATTACCCAAATTATATTTGTTATATTCTTCTTAACATTTATTAGTGAATTATAATAGGGTCTGTGCAATGTATTAAAATGATAGGTATTCTTCCTAAAAAAGAAAAAAACTCAAAAGCATGCATATACCAAGTTTTATTTTCAATTTTAGGGCTTTATGGTCTAATAATCTAAATCTCTCTGGTGAACCTTTGAAGGCTCATGAACAACAGGCAAACAAACTTTCAATTAGGGGGAAGGACTAAGAGTTGGGATTCTGGGACAAGTACCTTCAGACCTATTTCCTGTCCATATAGCTCAATTTTTTTTTAATTAACTAGTTTTTGAAAATTATCATCAGTTAAAAATAAGTGATCAATTTATATTGATTTTTATCTAGCTTAAAACCTAGTCCTCATCACCAGAGAATCCCATGAATATGGGATTCAATCCTATGAATATGACATGAATATGGTTACAAGCATCTAACAATCCAGACAATTTCGCATTAACTGCAATCCTGGTTTGATTTCAGAGATATCATTTATTTGAAGACATTTAACCACTGACATCAGTGTTTTAAAAGTTAAAACATTGTTCAGTAGTGAAAGCAATTTGACACAGGTACATATACAATCTATTACATAACTAATAACACTTAAACATTTGTATAAATGAGTGAATCTCTCATTTTGATCCAAAAAGAATTTATGATGACTATTTATTTGAGGAGAGTCTAGAAAAATCTAGCCATTGTTTATAAAATGAGAACAGTATGCGTGACATCAATGTGTCCTGGCAGCCAAGGGGTGTGGACTAGAATGCACATGCATGAACAATAATGACTTCACTGTACTAGTCAGTGGGGGAGGTAGACACTGTTGAGTGAGCATGTGTACTGTGGTGCTGTTGCATTCAAAATGATTGAGTGAGTAGAGCAACAAATCTGTAACAAATTTTGCATTAAGCTTGAACATTCCTCTGTAGAAACTATTCAGACGATTCAGAAGGCCGCAGCTATGGGAAACTGGTGATTGGCAGTTTTATCATGACAATGTGCCCACTCCTGCCTCATGTCTCGTGTAGAGTATTTTTGGTGAAACATCAGATCACCCAGGTGACTCAGTTCCGCTACAGCTCAGATTTGGCACCTTGCAGCTTCTGGCTTTTCCCAAAACTAAAATCACCTTTGAAAGAGAAGAAATTTCAGACCATCAATGAGATTTAGGAAAATACAATGGGGCAACTGATGGCAAATGGGAGAACTGTATGAGATCCCAAGGTGCCTACTTTCAAGGGGACTGAGGTATCATTGTCCTGTGTACAATGTTTCTTGTATCTTGTGTCTTCTTCAATAAATGTCTCTACTTTTCACATTACATGGCTGGATACCTTCTGGACAGAACTTGTAGATGCACTTCTTGAAGAAAGTATGTATATTTTTTAATTAAAGAGAATTATAAATTATATTAAAATTAAGATATGTTAAATAATGCTTCTTTTCCTTTTTTATTTTTTGAAAGATTTTACTTATGTATTTTTAGAGAGAGGAGAAGGGAAGGAGAAAAAGAGGGAGAGAAACTTCAATGTGTGGTTGCCTCTTGTGTGCCCCCAACTGGGGACCTGACCCTCAGCCCAGGCATGTGTCCTGTCTGGGAATCAAACCAGCAACCCTTTGGTTCCTGTGCTGGCACTCAATCCACTGAGCCACACCAACCAGGGCCTTTTCCTTTTTTAAAGTTTATTTTTCAATTACAGCATGCATTCAATATTATTTTGTATTAGTTTCAGGTGTGCAGCATAGCAATTAGAAAACAATATACTTTACAAAGTGTTTCTCCCTGATATTTCCAGTACCCACCTGGTACCATTCATAGTTATTACAATATTATTGACTACGTACTCCCTATGGTGTACTTTACAACCCTAAGACTATTTTGTAACTACCAATTTGTACTTCTTAAACCCTTCACCTTTCTCAGCCAGTCTCCCAACACTCCTTCTATCTGGCAACCATCAGTTTCTGTATCTATGAGTCTGTTTCAATTATGTTTGTTTGTTTTCTTCTTTAGATTCCACATATAAGTGAAATCATATTGTTAAAAACCATTTCTACATATAAAAACAACAATAACAAACACTTAGAGAGAGCCTTTACTAAGAACCATACACTCTTCTAAATGTTTTTCATATATAGTACAAAAAATGCAAAATTTTGAATCAGATCATTATAAATAGAGTGCTGAGGTAAAAAGAGAGGTTTTGGGGTGAGAAAACCAGATCTTGGAGGTGTTGTGAATCATCTCAAAAACTCTAAACTTTATCTTGAAAATTCTGGAAGTAGTTTAAGCAGGGAAATGACTTTAGTATAGATCAGTATAGGTCTGGAAGAAGAGGGAGGACCATGTGGAAAGAAACAGGTACTTCAGGTGCAGCAGGAATTGTGATTTGAAAATGATATACATATCACTTATATGTATACATATACGTGTGTGTGTGTGTGTATCTCTGTGTATATATTTTTGTTTAAATTCAGGACACATCTCAAGTTTCTGCTAGGAGTAGTTGGGTAGATCATCATAGAAAATGAGGAGGGGAAACCTATAGGAATAAGGTTGATGTTCAAATGATGGAGATTGACGGATAGTACTGGCAATCTGGAGAACACGTGCTCGTATGAAGTGGGCAGGTTGTGTTCTAAACCCGTCTATGGTGAACATGAGGGATTTGAGGTGCAGGATGACCAGATGTTTAATTTTTTCAAAAAGCCAGGAATATGGATTTTTACACTTTTTTTTTACTTTTGGTATCAAATTCAAAATTTTATACAACATTGGGTTAACCAAATGGAACAGAAAGTCCAAATTTGGCTGGAGTGTCACTATTCGTTAACACTGTTCATGAAAGATTGTTTTTTAATCTCTGAGATAGGTGATAGTGTCATTTGCTAAGGAAGAAAACCAGAACACAAATAATCACATATGTATAATTTCATTTCCCTTCTTACTATTCCCTATTTTCTAGTTGCTAAGGCTTTGGCATATATTTAATTTAGTACCAAATTTGTGCCTAGTGTGTGATGATCACTTCTGTTGTATCACCAAAGTGTGAGACTGAAGAAACTTCACATAGCAACACAATAATTATGTATTGGTTCTGCTAGGAGTATAGAACCTGGAAAAATTCTCCCATATTATCTTCCTTATGGTTTATGTCTACATGATTCTTAGGTCATACTATAGTATACGTATATGCATTTGAGTGTTTTGCAGAGTGGGGTGATCTTCAGCAAGGTCTTTATTTAGCAAGAGCTAAATTTAGCAAGAACCAACACCTACCTTGAAGGTTTCAGAAGATTACCAAGGTGCTAGACAAGGAACACTCAGGAATTCAGTGTCTGACTTACTCTTCAGCTCTTTTTGGAAATATATTCATTGTCCTTTCCTGAAAGAAATATAGCTTTACTCTCATGTCCATCAGTGGTCTGTCTAATCTCTTATGCACGGCTAAAGAAAACAGTGTCAAAATTAAAAGAGAACCAACTGTATGGGAAAACATATTTGCCAATGACACCTCAGACAAGGGTTTAATCTCCAAAATATATAAAGAACTTACACGACTGCACTCTAAGAAGACAAGGAATCCAATTAAAAAGTGTGCAAAGGACTTGAACAGACACTTCTCCAAGGAGGACATACAGAAAATCCAAAGACACATGAAACGATGCTCAATATTGCTAGCTATCAGAGAGATGCAAATTAAGACCACAATGAGATACCACTTCACACCAGACAGAATGGCCATCATAAACAAAGCAACAAACAACAAGTGTTGGAGAGGTTGTGGAGAAAAGGGATCCCTAGTGCACTGTTGGTGGGACTGCAGGCTGGTACAACCACTATAGAAAGCTGTATGGAACTTCCTCAGAAAACTAAAAATGGATCTGCCTTTTGACCCTGTGATTCCACTGCTGGGACTCTATCCTAAGAATACTAAAACACCAATTCAAAAGAACCTATGCATCCCAATGTTCATAGCAGCACAATTTACAATAGCTAGATGCTGGAAGCAACCAAGATGCCCATCAGTGAATGAATGGATCAAAAAACTATGGTACATTTACACAATGGAATTCTGTGCAGCAGAAAGAAAGAAGGAGCTCCTACCCTTTGCAACAGCTTGGATGGAGCTGGAAAGCATTATGCTAAGCGAAACAAGCCAGGCAGTGAAAGACAAATACCATATGATCTCACCTTTAACAGGATCCTAAACAACAAAACAAAGAAACAAGCAAAATATAACCAAAGACATTGAAATAGAGGTCAGGCTGACAGTGCCCACAGAAGAGAGTACAGGGAATTTAAGGGGACAGTGGGAAGGGTTCACGGGAACAAACTTAAAGGACACATGGTCATAAACTAAGGGGAGGGTGGTAATGGGAGGGAAGTGGGGAGGGGTGGGAGGGGGGACTGGATTGGGAGTAAAAAGGAGAAAACTGTAATTGAACAATGATCAAAATAAAATAAAAAAAATAATAATAATAAAAAAAGAAATTTAATAGTCAAAGGTGAAATCTTCCCTGATGGCTGAGGTGAGGGTCTTGAGTATTCTTTTGAGAGAAGTGGAACTTGTGATAGAATAGAAATTCACACGAGTCAGGGGTTGTGACACTTGAATCTAACTGATGTGAAGACTGTTGACCAATGGTTAAAAATGAGGTTTATATTCCAGTACTGAGGCAAGTTTTGATTATTTTAAAATATTACACAAATGACCCTGCTTTACATTCTATTCTTTTCAAATGTAGAGCTTTAACATGACTAAAATAGACAGTGTAATCAATTCTAGTTATGGCATTTTATTTAATTTATTTAATTTATTTTTTGTTTTGTTGTTGTTCAAATACAGTTGTCTGCATTTACCCACCACCACTCCCACCCACACCCCAGCCATCCCCAACTCCCTCCTCAATTCCATCCTCCTTGGTTTTGTCCATGAGTCCTTTATAGTTGTGCCTGAAAACCCTTCCCACTTTCCCCCCCATTATTCCCTCACACTTCCTCTCTGGTTACTGTCAGACTGCTCTTAATTTTAATGTTTCTGGTTATATTTTGCTTGCTTGTTTGTTTTGTTGATTAGGTTCCACTTAAAGGTGAGATCACATGGTATTTATCTTTCACTGCCTGGCTTATTTCACTTAGCATAATGGTCTCCAGTTCCATCCTCGCTGTTGCAAAGGGTAGGAGCTCCTTTTTTCTTTCTGCTGTGTAGTATTCCATCATGTATATGTACCATAGTTTTACCTCCTTGGTTAGATTCATTCCTAGATATTTTATTTTTCTTGTTGCTATATCAAATGGGATTTTTGTCCTGATTTCTGTTTTCGATATTTCATTGTTGGTGTACAAAAATAGTTTTGGCATTTTATTAACTCAACATGTGATAAGCTCACAAAATACGTTATGTTTTATTTTTACTTTTGTTAGCAAACAATATAGTCAGTCACTTAGCAACAAAATGCACAAGATAGTAATATAATTTTTACTTCATCCTGCTTGCTTACTCGCCTATAATCATTATTGATCTGTGGTCACCAGGAACACATGACCTGTGAGCCAGCAGAAGCAACATGAAATGTGGAAAGTATTGGAGTTCTACTGCCCAGGCACACATCAGAACTCTGCCCTGTAATAGCTCTGTGGTCTTGAGCAAAACATTTAAATCCAGTTGTTTCATTTGGAAAACAGATATCAATCATACTACTTCACAGAGTTGCAATGAGGACTAGAAATAATTAGCATGGCTTAAAACATTAGTAACAATCAATTAATGATAGTCATTCTTTATATTGTCATGTTTAGGATTTTGGAAATGCCCCTTCATACACCCACTAAACATCTTTTTGGAAACTGATACATTGCATCTGACCAGCACTCCTGTGAATGGCTTTAAATATTTTACATCTTTAAGAATAATCTTTAAAAATGGGAGACAGACTTTTGTCTGCTTTTATTTTTTATTTTGTTGGTGTTTTTATTTTTTATATTTTACGAGTGCTTGGCATTTATGTCTTAGGTTTTATAATTTTTTTTAAAAAACTAACTAATTGCACAGCTTGTGGGATCAGAAATACTAGTCCTTGTTTTGTGGACATGTGTGTCTGATTGTAAGCAAGCTTGGGAGTGGACATAGAGATTAAAACCTCCATTTTGCTATTTCACAGGTGACTTCCAAGAAGGTTACATTATTGAGGAAACCAACTGGGTGAAAAATAGCTTCTCATGCTCTTGCAAAAGTGAATGAAAAATTTGCTTTGCATCCTATTGGGAAATATTGAAATTGCAATCTGAAAATCCATACTGTTTTTATTTTCTACACATTTGTATTTATTGAATTTTCTGTACAAAACAGCTTCTATCATGTCAAATATTGATGTTTATATTTAAGATTTCTCAAGGAGGAATATTCATATACTGAGAAGCTACCTCTAGTTTAGAAATACATGTATATTTTCTGCTTAAATGCTAAGCAGAACAATAAGGTGCATATGTGCAAAATTGCAAAATCAGTTACAGTATCTGTGTGATCTTTTAAATAAAGAATAATTGGAGATACTTTTTAATTTTTACATGTTGGCATACATGTGTTTCATTTCTCACATATCTAATTGACATTTCTAGATATGCTACGTATGTAGCAACCAAACTGAATAATGTGTAAAAATTTACATTTTTGTAGTTTGCTTTTTGTAAATAATTATTGGGGTCAAAAACAGGACTTTCATTTATATCTAAATATAAAATTATTTAATTGTCCATGATAGGTAAATTCTAGATGAATATAATTCAGAAGATTTTTTGTAACAGAACATTATATTCTGGATTTCACAATTTTTGAAAGATAAAAAAAACACCTTAGAGAGAAGTAAATGGAATTTTTTGATGATTTTCATGGTTGTGTGTTTATTTAGAAATTATACATGAGTGAAAAGGGGTTTGAAGATTGTTCAACAAGAAAGTTTATGAAAATAAGATAGATTTTAATAAATTAAAATGGAGTTTGTAAACCACTTTGAAAGAAATTATAAGGAATCACAAAGGTCAGATTCTTATCACAACTGAAAAGTAAATATGTTCAAATATTCCTAGTGCTCAATGAAAAAAATATGCTGATAAATCAACTCTTCCAAAAAAAAAAAACCATTATCGTTATTTTGTGAAGTAGTTAGAAACCTTATCTTTGAAATATTTTACCACTGCATTTAGGTCTGGCTATGAATCTTATTCTGCTCTCCTTTCTCTAATTATATCAGATAGCATTTAGCCGAGATGTCTTTGGATTCCATGCTAATGAGCAATATTGGATTAGATGATTTTCTCTTGTTATTAAGATACTGACTCTAGGAAGGGGAACTCACCCTCACACTCTTGCTAGTTTAACATCTAGCCATGAGCTAAGAAGAGGTTGAGCATGGTCTCCCAGCTATACGTCTTTGGGTAGCAACTACTCACAATCACTTAGTACAGGGTCTTATAGGCAGCAGATGACTAGAAAAGTATGCTAAACTGAATTGAAAGTGTGCGAAAGTGCTTGAGAAATAGTTCAGTGCTACTTCAAAATATTATGTTGACGTAGCCTCACAAATTGAAGTTCTCATAGTGTTAACACTATTTTCCTTTGATAGCTCAGACCGTGGAGTAATTGAAGCAAGTTCAAATTTTGCCTCTGCTAGTTACAAGCTTTGCAATTTAGGGAAAGTTTCTTAAGCTTGCTAAATCCACTTCCCTTATGTTTAAAACTTGAAAAATAATGCCATGTATCTTACAGAGATACTGTTGAAATGAAATGTGGTAATATATGTAAAATGCTTAATATAACGGCACCTGGTAAACAGTTAATAAATATCATTTCTAATATAACCACCTGGATGTTTAATAAGTAAATGATCACACCTGTCACTGAAATCATTTTTTATAGAATGGATTGATGACTTAAGAATTTAGACTAAATAAATATTACAAAAATGCAAAATATAAAACGTTATAATTAAATCTTTACGTAAAAGCAGACTCACTTTATTTAGATCTTAGTTTGCAATGAATAACTGAGAATTTTATCTGGGTTTCAGTACATTCAATTGTGAAAGAGGGTTTTGGATTTAATAATCACCAAGGAGCTAATGTTTAAATTCTACAAAGTAGTAATTTTTTAACTGAAACATTTATATTTACATTCATATTAGATACCTAATTTATTACTTAGATTGATCCAGAAATTCAAAGAGAGGTTTCTTAACCTAATATAAAACCAATTTATCTGGGTAGAGCATAGAACATGTGCTGGAAGAAATTTTTGAAATAAATTTCAACTAACATTGTAAAATCCCATTAAAGTTTCTTTCCATTGAGTATGTTTTAACCACACTATTGTGCTTTAATTTTTTTAATTCATTGAATTTATATTGGGTTATAAAATTATATAGGTTTCAGGTGCACAATTCTGTAACACATCATGTATGTATTGCATTGAGTGTTCACCACTCTAAGTCGTCTTCTTAAATCACTGTTTATTTCCCCCTTACTCTCCTCTACGTCTGCTCACCTACCTTTCCCTCTGTTAACCACTATACTGCTATCTGTGCCTATGTTTTTTGCTTGTTTGTTTGTTTAATACCTCAAACTTTTTCACCAAGCCTGCAATTTCCCTCCCAAGAACTGTCAGTCTATTCTCTGTATCTGTGAGTCTGTTTCTATTTTGTTTATTAGTTTATTTTGTCATTAGATTCCACACATAGGTGAAATTATATGGTACTTGTCTCTCTCTAACTGGCTTATTTCACTTAGCATAATACCCTCCAGGTCCATCCATGCTATCACAAAGGATAAGGTTTCCTTCTTCTTAATGGTTGAATAGTATTCTGTTATGTAAATGTACCATAGCTTATTTTAAATTTTATTTTTAATATAATTTATTGATTATGATATTACAGTTGTCCCAATTTTTCTCTTTGCCCCCCCCACCCAGTACCCCTTTCCCTCTAGCAACTGCCCTCCCCACCCTTAGCTCATGTCCATTGGTTGTGTGTGTAAGTTCTTTGGCTTCTCCATTTCCTATACTATTCTTAACTCCTCCCAGTCTATTTGTACCTACCAATTATGTTTCTTAATCCTTGCACCATTTCCACATTCTCCTCCTTCCCTCTCCCAGCTCATTACCTTCCAAATGGCCTTCTTATCTATGATTCTATTCCTGTTCTGCATGTTTGCTTAGTTTGTTTTTAGACTTAGTTGTTGATGGTTGTGAATTTGTTGCCTTTTTAGTAGTCATAATTTTGTTCTTTTTCTTAAATAAGTTCCTTTAATGTTCCCTCTAATAATAGCCTTGGGGTAATGAACTCCTTTAGCTTTGCCCTATCTGGGAAGTACTTTATCTGTCTTTCCATTCTAAATGATAGCTTTAGTGGATAGAATAAGTTTTTCATGCCTTAGAATACCTCTTGCCAGTCCCTTCTAGCCTCCAAAGTTTCTTTTGAGAAATCAGCTGATAATCTTATGGAACTCCTTTGTAGGTAACTCTCTTTTTCCTGCTGCTTTTAAGATTCTCTATCTTTAACTTTTGGCATTTTAATTATGATATGTCTTTGTGTAGCCCTCTTTGGGTCCAATTTGTTTGGTACTCTCTGTGCTTCCTGGATTTGTATATCTATTTCTTTCACCAAATTAGGGAAGTTTTCTTTCATTATTATTTCCAATAAGTTTTCAATTTCTTGCTCTTCTTCTTCCCCTTCTGGCATCTCTATGATTCAGATGTTGGCACATTTGGAGGTGTCCCAGAGGTTTTTAAGCCTATCCTCATTTTTTTGAATTCTTGTTTCTTCTTTTTGTTCTGATTGAATGCTTATTTTTTCCTTATGTTTCAAATCATTGGTTTGAACTCCAGCTCCATTTCCTTCTCTGTTGGTCTCCTGTGGATTATTCTTTATTTCACTTAGCATAGCCTTCATTTCTTCCTTTATTTTTTTTTCCTGTACTCTAGGAATTCTCTGAGCATCTTGATAACCAGTGCTTTGAACTCTGCATCTGATAGGTTGGCTATCTCCATTTCACTTAGTTCATCTTCTGGGGTTTTGTTCTGTTCTTTCATTTGGACCATATTTCTTTGTCTCTTTAACTTGGCAGCCTCCCTGTGTTTGTTTCTATGTATTAGGTAGAACTGCTTTTACTCTCTGTCTTAGTAGCATGACCTATTGTAGGAAAGGCACATGTAAATTGTGTGAGGTGGAGCCTTAGGCAATTGCCAGGGTGGGGCACCTGCTTCATCACTTTATGATAGTGCAGGGAGTGCTTGGAGAGGGCACAATGCCACTGCCTGCTTCCTGTGGTTGGCTCAGTGCTCCCCCTATTTCCAGTTACTTCACCTCCTTCCGGTGTATGACTGACACCCTCCCAGATGCTGCTTCAGTGGTGAATCCCTGGGTGGGTTAGTTTGTGTACATTCTAAGACCTTGCTGGCCCTTTAAGTGATAAAACTCCTGCAGTTTTTCTGCCGACTCAGCCACCACTGGTTTTTATAGCTAGAGGTAATGAAGATCTATCTTCTGGGTGCTGGAACTGGTGGCTGAGTGGCCAGGGGCTGTGATCAGTTGCTCCTAAATTATCCCTCCCTTCTGTTCTGCCACTACCACCGCTGCCTCCACATTTCTGCACCATACCTCCTCTCCACCTGTCTGTCTGGCTCTACCCCTCCTATCCATCTGGATGAGTGTTGCTTCCTGTTATCTTTGGTTGCCAGACTTCCATACAGCTCAATTTTCTGATGATTCTGGGTGTTCTTAGTTTTGAGATCTGTTTATAATTATTTCTATGGTTGTGCATGAAGGTGAAGTGTGTCTATCTTCACCTCCATTTAGACCAGAAGTCTTACCACAGTTTTTTGATCCACTCCTGATGGACACTTGGACTTCTTTTAAATCTTGGCTGTTGTAAATAATGATACAATGAACATAGAAGTACATATATTCTTTTGAATTAGTGTTTTGGGTTTCTTTGGATATATTCCCAGAAGTGGAATTGCTGGGTTATATGGCAACTCCATTTTTAATATTTGAGGTAACTCCATACTTCTTTTCCCAGGGCCGTACCAATCTGCGTTCCCACCAACAGTGCACGAGAGTTCCCTTTACCCTACATCCTTGCCACCATTTGTTGTTTATTGATTTATGGATGGTAGCCATTCTGACCAATGTGAAGTGATATTTCATTGCAGTTTTCATTTGTGTTTCTCTGATGATTAGTGATGTTGAGCATCTTTTCATATGTTTATTGTCCATCTGTATGTCCTCTTTAGAAAAGTGCTTGGGTTTTTTGGTATTGAGTTTTATACGTTCTTTGTAAATTTTAGATATTAACTCCTTATCAGGTGTATCATTGATGAATAATGTTCTCCCATTCAATGCGTTGTCTTTCATTTTATTGATGGTTTCTTTTGAGGTATAAAAACTTTTTAGATTGATGTAGTCCTATTTGTTTATTTTTTCTTTTGTTTCCCTTGCTTGAGGAGATATATCAGAAAAATATTGAGAAATGTATAAGATTTTACCTCCTATGTTTTCTTCTAGGATTTTTATAATTTTAAGTCTAACATTTAAATCTTTAATTTATTTTGAGTTTATTCTTGTTTATGGTAGAAAAAGGTGGTCTAGTGTTATTTTTGCATGTATTTGTCCAATTTTCCCAATACCATTTATTGAGTAAACTGTGTTTACCCCATTGTATGTTCCTGTTTCCTTTGTCAAATTTTAATTGATCATAAAGGTGTGGGCTTATTTCTGGTCTCCACTGTGCTTTTTTATTGTAGAGCATATTGTATAAGGAAGCAAAAGTCATAAGAAAACTGTTGGAAAGAACCAGGACAGGGAGGTACTGGAACTCTTTTTTTCCCCCCTTGACTGTGAAGATACGTTTATTAAAGCTGGGGAAAATGAAGCACAGAAAGACTTACCATAGAAGAAGCAATAGGAGAGCATAGATTGGGCTGCCTTAGTTCCCTGGGAAGTCAGAGATTAAAGGGCTTTAGGAACTCTTGTCAGATAAGTTACTGGGATGGATTTACAATCTTATTTCTAGACTCAGATTGTTCAGACAAAGTTAGATAAACTTCAGAGAACCATCTGTACTTCATAACATTTATCTGAAACACTAACAGCTTGTCAGTTATCCCATCCCTTTCTCTAATTTTCCTCAAAGTAAGTGCATAAGAATTATGTTCTTCGACAATACTCCAACCACTCTTATTTATTTGTATGACAATTCAAAAAACCACACATCATAATTTTGAGCAAATGCAATTGAATGACAAATACTTGGCTCTTTAAATGGATTTGTTGCCCTGAACACTGTGGCTCAGTTGGTTGGGGGCTGTTCTGGAAAGCAAAAAGTTGCTGGTTTAATTCCTGGTGAAGGCACATGTTTGGGTTGTGGGTTCTGTCCCCAGTCAGGGCACAAGCAAGAAGAGGCAGTCAACTGATGTTTTTCTCCCTCTCTTTCTTCTTTTCTTCCCCTATCTCTAAAAATAAATAAAATCTTAAATTAAAATTTATTTGTTTACTTATTTATTGCTCACAACAACACTGATATATACCATACCCACTCTTCCTTAGACCCTCCCTCAATCACCCAACCAATGCCTGAATCCTACATTAAGGTCTTCCTAACATCTTCTTACTTAGATACCCTTCTGCTCCTCATAGTCTGTGTTGTTGATACAAAAAACTACAGTGTCGTTTCCAGCGGTATATGGCTGAAGGATACTGACAATATTGTTTTGTTTCTGAGATAAATATTTAGTGATTTTCCTTACAGGACACAGCTGGGGGGTGGCAGAGCTGGGTTGTCAACTCAGTCTGAGTTTATAGTTTCTGCCCTAACACACACATCGTAGTTGATACGATGGGAAAAATTAAAATGAGCCAGGGATAAGGTGCACATTATTATGAAATGGTACTCAGAAAGAAACTCAATTTAAAACAAGCTTAATGGAAGACAAACCAACAAAAATCCCTGAAAACAAACAGTAAAAGATGTGGAATCAACGGAGTCATTATAGGGGAATTCTAGGAGAAGAGTAGAGGCTGAGGCCAGCCTTTGTAAAGATTAAGAATCACACAGGGTGAGGATGTGACAAAGTCTTTTTACAACTGTAGGGAAAGAGAGACAGGCTGGAAACAACAGGTTTCAAGGTCAGTCTAAAGAAGTGGTGATTCTGGACACAGGTAGTTTTATCTATGCACTAGAGGAGACAAGCAAAAAGTGATCGATTCTTGTCTGATGGCAACTCTTCTGATGGTAAAAGGGAAGTTATTTACTGAGACTAATGGGGGAATATGGGAATTGGGAGTTTCAGAAGACTGGTGAAGACTCTAGAAAAATTTATGCACTTTTTCATCTAATTGAGTATTCTCCACCCCTATTTCTAGATTTTGCTTCAAAGGTAGAAAATTGAAGCTGCTGGAATAAAATTTAATGAGCCAATTTCTTCAATACTCAGATAGTAATTAAACAAAGCATTAGTAAATCATTCAATTTTATTCACTTACACCTGATATTATAGGAATTATACAACTGTTCTATAATATACAAGCACTATCTTGTTAGGAAATATTATTTACAATGATGAAATTGGGTCATACATCATATTCACACATTCTGTATTTTCATTGCAAACCTATAGGAATTTGTTGGCTGCCTATTCTTTTTGGTAACAAGATGATGTGATAAGTTGTCATAGGAGCAAAATTTCTCTCCATATTTCAGTCGAATCCATCATTGAGAGTAGGCTAAAATGATTCATATTTCTGCAAAAAAGCATCTAAGTTTGCCAGATTAAAATCAAGACATTCAGTCAGATTTGAATTTCAGAAACAAAGAGTATTTTTTTTAGTGTAAATATGTCCAAAATACTATATACTTATACTAAAAATATATTTGTCCTTTGTCTTAAATTTACATTCAAATGTACATCCTGATTCTTGATTTGCTATGGGGGGGCCCCACCAGCAGCCCCCCAGCACCGCACCCCGCCCCCGCCACCATGAATGAGAATAAGTCTACCAAGACATGATCTGCTTGGGGAGGAAAGGTGGCCAATCTCTCAAAGGAGAAGGGCCAAGAGCCTTTTCCTCAATGGGCTTTTATTGGGTTCATTTGCACAAGAATACAAGTAAAGCTCATTAATGATTGTCAGGCGGTAAGGATTAAACAATAGATAACAAAGAACTCTGAGGGCCTATTTTGAGTCAAGGTCAGACAGCTAAATAGCAATAAAACTTTTGAGGAACAAACTCACTTCTTGTTTGGACCCTTATCATTTAATTGAGAACATTCTAAACAAAGCAGGTTTCACAGGATTTTACATATTCTTTCTTAGACTGATTGCTCTGGAAACCCTCCCTTTCCAAAACAGGGCTGCACCACCCTCTGTCATTGTTTCAGGCTTAAGTCAGGCAGAGGGAGTAAGGCAGCCAAGAGATTAGACTTCTCGAAGACAGAATGAGGACTCAGGCTTTGTCAAAGCTGAGGGGTAAGGGTCCATCACCCCCTTTTGCTGTACCCTCCCAAGTCCTTCCTTGGGGGCCTCCCACATGATTGTGCCTGTCTTAGGTCATTCCCCCCCTTGGGGAATCTTACCCATCATTGGCTAACCGACCAAGTATTGGGGGCCAGCTATGGATGAAGTAAAAGGAGCAGAAGCAGTGCTCCTGCCAGGGAGGTAAGCTTTGTTTCCTTAGTTGCTTCTGGTCCAAAGGTCGCCCACTCAGCCTTAGCCATGGGTGGGGCAGGGACAGGGGCAGGGGGGTGGAGGTTATAGCTTCTGAAACCAGACAGGGCAGTTCTCAACAATTTGCAACATATGAGTACCATAAAATCATCACTTCTTACAGACTGGGTCAATGAATACAGATCTGCTGTGAAGTGTTTGGCCAAAGACCATACTGTCCCTACTCGAACATTTTCCTAAAAGAAAATTGCAACACCTTGATCAGTTTACTTATCCATGAACCCATCACAGTGCTTTCCCCTTTCAAAAGATTCCACTATGAGTAACACACTGAATGGTAAAATTTTGGATTCCTACTTTGTTTCTGAGGTTTTTACCAGTATTTGTTTGGACCATCTCTAACCTGAGATATCTGAGGAACTAGATTTGATATCAAAGGGGGAACTTATGGTATCAACAACAAATGCGGTTACTTGTTCAGATTATTATGTTGTGCTAGAGTTCAAGCCACAGTCATTTATTCAGAGGAAGATTCAATTCTTCTGTTCTCTTCTTTCTTTTCAGTAACATGTTTCATTTTAAAGTGAGATTGCCCTAGGAGTTCATATTCTGCTTTCTCCTCCCTGTTTCACCTCTCCAGTACACACACACACACACACACACACACACACACACACAGTCATAAAGCTGGAGAGCTTTGACTTGTTGGAATATCTCTCTCTCTCTCTCTCTCTCTCTCTCTCTCTCTCTCTCCCTCTCTCTCTCTCTCTCTATATATATATATATATATATATATATATATATATATATATATATGTGTGTGTGTGTGTGTGTGTGTGTGTATATATATATACATATATATTCTCATTTTCTATTCTCTTCATTCACATGCTCATTCTTTCTTCAAGTCTGATAAAAATCATGTCCCTTTTTCTAACATCCACTCTTCTCTCCAAAGCAAGCTTTTACCTTTCTCCCATTTCAACAAATGCTCTCAGGAAAGGACACATCATCCTCTTTCAACTCAAGGCACCATCAACTCAAAGGTTGCTAATGCTTAAAATTTCATATTTATTTTCATACTCTTTCATAAGAAGGCTAAAGAGAGAAAGAAACTCTAGTTCTGGCCCTGGCTGGCGTAGCTCAGTGGATTGAGCACGGGTTGGGAACCAAAGTGTCTCAGGTTCGATTCCCAGCCAGGGTACATGCCTAGGTTGCAGGCCATAACCCCCCAGCAACTGCATATTGATGTTTCTCTCTCTATCTCCCTCCCTTCCCTCTCTAAAAATAAATAAATAAAATTTAAAAAAAAAGAAACTCTAGCTCTGAAGAAGGCCTATGTTAAGGGTGGAGGATGGGAATGAATGACAGAAAGGAAGTCTTCCAATGACTCAATAGACATTAGTTAGGTCACACCACAGTCTCTCTCCATACAACACCAGTGCAAACTAAAGAGATGCTTTAGGAAAGACTTACATTCAGTTGTTTATATTTTTGACCTTTTCTATTGGTATTCAATTGGCCATGTCATGATTGAGGGATGAAATGCCTGATAATGAGGTAGTTGGATACTCAAGCTCTGCATATACCTGATGATGACAGAAGGTACTAGATATGCTTTTAGACAATCAAGCACCCATGCATACAGGATGTGGTAAGATGCACACAATTACTCTTTGGGTCACAGGGCTGGAAGAAGCCTCTTTAACTTACAAAGAAGGAACACAAGACCCAGAAACAATAAGTGACTTGTTTAAAGTCAAGCAACTAGTTAGAAATAGAAAAAGAAATCAACACCTCCCCAGATATATCAATTGCCATGGTTAGTTCTCATGTTAAAGGCTAACCTATCTCACATGTACCTAAAAGTTTATTTAAAAAGCACAGCTAGCTAAAAAGTGAGTTTAAAAATATAAGGATATGTAAAACTAAAATATTTTGTCAATAAAATAAACTTATTTCGAATTTTAGGTTAGTCAGAAATACAACTGTTTTAACCACTGCATTAAATTATAGGTAATTTTACAATGAAAACTTATCTTTGCTTTGAATAAATAATGGCCAAACTTTGCTAATATAGATTAGAGCCCAGGCAATTAGACTTGTATTTAAAGAAATGTCCAGATTTCCATTAATTAAGTTAAAATTATTTCAAACACTTTTTTCTTTAATTTAGTAATGATTAAGAATGGCGTGTTGCTCAGAGCTAAGGAATGAGGAGCAGGTATGCTGTCTGACGATTAGAGAGTACAGCTCAGAACATGTGAGCCTAATTAGAGAATTTTGTAAAGGGCTTTGAAGATGAAAAGAGCTATAAAATCCCAAAGAATATTGATATTGCCAGGCTTACTCCTAGTTCTGTCACTAACTTTCTGTGTGGTCCTAAGGGGAAAAAAAAGCAATCAATAATCACTAACTTTGAACATAAGGTTGCAAGGATGCAAACATAATTTTGCTTCATTTTGTCGGTTTATTTTTTAATTTCAATATAAATTTAACAGGCATACCAAATATAACTGGAACAACTTCAGCACCTTAAAAATGTATTATAGTAAAAATGTATTATAGTAGATTTTTATTACCCATGCTTTTATCTGGAAAATATCTCTTTTCATCTACTTCTTATTTTTTTTTTTAATATCAGCAGGCCTCACTTTTTTTTTGCCATAAAGATGCTTCTTAAGCTGACCCTTAGAGATTAATATTTCATAAACATTACCTGATTACTGATTAAATAAAAGTACAGATTTCAGAGCTCTTCATTCCATGATTCTGAATTGAAAGCTCTGAGAGACAGCCTGGTAATCCCTACTGAAAAAGAAATATCTTGGGGGATTCTAATATTCCATGTACCCCAGTTTCAGAACTAATGTGCTAGACCCACTTCTAAAAGTCAATTACCAAAGCAACCACATGACCTCTGTTGTGATCTAAATGTGACTGTTGTCATTTGGTTGAAAGACACTAGAGATTTTAATATTTTAACAACCACATTGTGATGACTACCATTGGTTTTTAGTCATATGGTAAAATAAAGATGTTTTAAAAATGGGATTTGCTCCAGAAAAAGACACTTTTCCTTAAAATTTCCAAGCACTTAAAAATAATTTAAAATCCTTTAAATGGTGTGGACCCCTTAAATATGGAAAGACATTTTGATATTATATTACTCAGTCACCCTTGGCATGCAAGAGAGGCCCAATGTCCACATGCAACAGAGAAAACCCACCTTCAGATTCTGTCCAGTTCTCTAATAGATGACTTCCATTTTTTTCAAAGAGGCAATGCAGACACTCATGTGAAAGAAACCACTTAAACAGATGATTGCTTTTGGAAAGAAATGTTTCAAAGTTCAAATCTTATTAGTGGTAGTTCAATAGTATCAATGATAAAGATCATAACTCCTCAGTAATTTGGAATCCATATACAAGGCACTGATCCTCCAGGTCTGACAACTTGGTTTGAAACTACCAGTGAGGCTCTGTATTTCAGAGACAAGCACACTCCTTAGTTTACAGTGCACCTAATATGGGAACTGAGAGGTGTGGAGTTCACAAGCTGCACAGAAAGCAATTTTGCTTTCATACCTGGTGTTCTTGTGTGCCCTGACTAGAGGAAGCCAAGTGCATGAATTGTAATCTTTCCAAGAGCAGTAGGTTGATACGGAAGACTCCTCAGTGAAGCAGGGAATTGTGGCAGTACTTCAAGGAGTGGGATTGCAATTAACTCTTATATACAGATTGAAGGAACGCCCTGCTTGTTTGCTGAGGGCTTTGCTTGTGTCTCAGAGGTGACTGGATCTAAAGAACAGAGTACACAGAGATGATAACCTGCCAGGCTGCAGAGAGCGTGGGCAGGGTGAAGAATGACAAAGTTGATAACATGTATATCTTCATGATAACATATACGTCTTCTAATGGTTTTGGAACTACTTTATACAATATGATAAACCAAGGACTTTGTTTTCCAAATCTATTGATAGAAATCAGAGAGTTAAACAACAACAACAACAAAAAAACCCCTGCTGTTATTGTGTGTGTGTGTGTGTGTGTGTGTGTGTGTGTGTGTGTGTAGTGTGTGAGGAGAGATTAGAGAGAGAGGAATGTTCTTGCTACAAGGTGACTCTGTTAGGGTTAGGAGCAACATGGCAATAAACATCACCCAGTACAGAACTCTGTTAGCAACTTTTCTTGGTACAAAGTGTCAATAGTAACAAAAGATTAAGGGGTTCCAGAGCAGTAGATATGTCACGAATTAAACTAAGGAAACTATTGTCTAACAGGAAATGTATTCCCTCATCTCTCAACTTCTTAAAAATAGTGTTATTCTTCCATGAGGAGATTTAAATTTGATAAAGAGCTTTCCCAAACTTATAGCAGGGATTCAACCTATTCAGGACATAAACTTGATGCATGTAATCAACTCAAATTGCCTTTTTACTTACTAACAAATTAGAAAAGCACCTCAGTAGACATAGACAACTTTGTAATGTCACTTTTGTCTCTCACTACTTGTAGTTTTCAACCATAACAACATCATCCAGTTCTCTGCAGTTGTCTTGTGTTCTGTTGTCTTCTGGTGTCTGGCCAAAAGTGGGAGGTAATTAAGGGGTAACAGCTTCAAGGGTGTTCTATCTTTGTGCCAGGGATGTGTAGCACCAGCCAACTGTTTTTTTTTTTTTATCATTTTTGAAGTCCAGCCTTGTTTCTTGTCGTAGTTGGGAATTCCAGGTAAGGACATTCTATGTGTGAGTGTATATCTGTTGATCTGATTGTGTAGTTGAGAGAAAACACTCAGTGTAGTCATTCTGCTAACATATTCAGGCAACTGAAAACAAAAAGGAATCTATCATAGAAGGAAAAAAAGAAACTATAACTAAAAAGTCATCTTGAATTCTGAATGGCTGCAATGATAGTATATTTTACTAAGCAATAATTGGTTGCATGGCCATTCAGAATAGATCATATGACTCTAGAACAGCATATTTTATGTTTTGAAAATCTTTCAAATTTGGAATTTATATCATTGAATGTGTAAAAAAAACCCAGAACATTTCCTAGTGCCCCATTTAGTGTTTTCCTGGTTCAAACTTATGGCATAATTTTGTGAGAACCTTTTGCTACCAGATCTGGCTAAACTGACCCCTCTGCTGTCTTCTTTTTGCAGTTTCAGCAAACTAACATTTAAAAAACCTCTCTTCCCACAGAACTGACTCTGTCTTCCTATATGAAGTTCATCATGAAACTGATTTCATATTCATTCCTTAGGGGGAGTATTCTAACCCTAACTGTGTCAGTTAGGATTAGACTTGGCTCCATAGTGAGAGAGACCCAAGGATAGTGGATTAAATAGCATAAAATTTATTTCTCATTCAAGAAAAGTCCAGAAGGGATAATGGTATAAGGGCTTATAAGGGAGTAACCATACTATACATAACAACTTAAAACTCTTAAAAAATAAAGCGAAAAAAAACGCAACTATTTGAGAGTCTTAGAAAGAAACCCAAAGCAGGCAGAATCTGGAGGGATTTCGACCTTTAAAGAAGGAAGCCACACTGGGATAGGGCCATGTTTGTAGAGTTTTCCCCCAAACACAATCTTCAGTTCTTAAGCTACAGCATCTAGAACTGAAGCAGAATGTGCTGTTGATTTGAGATGTCTATAGAGGGTAGTGTTCAGGACACCTATAATATTTGGATGGAAAGGGAAAGAATATTAAATAGAAGGAGAGGAAAGCAGCATCAAAACCTGCATTAAAATACTCATCTGATCTTTGGCTGGCTCTGTGCACTCATGAGGGGGTCACAAAAACCTCAATGGAGAACAACAGGAAGCCTGATCTGAGCAGAGATTTCAGCTCTTCCTCACCACAGGCAAGACTGAGTTGTGAAATTTGAATCCTGCCAATTTAGAAAACACCTCAGGAACTGACTGAAAATCTGGAAGGACTATGCCTTAGGAAAGAAGACTTTGTCTCGGGACTAAGGGATTCACGGTAGAAGATGGGAAATGCCAATAGACAGCCTGGAGAACAAAGTTGAACTCATTCTTCCACAGCTTATGGTGATCAGCCAGAAATTAAATTACCTGCTAGGCCAAAAATCCACATTCTCATGGAGAATCTACAGTCTCTATAATTCAGGATTCCTAAAAAAGTATCACCTAAAATTTCCTGTATAAAATTAAAATTATTAGACATACAAAGAAACATAAAAATGTGATCTATATTCAAGGGGAAAAATCAAGTCAAAAGAAATAGACTCAAGAACCATGATGTCAGGTTTAGCAGATAGGACTTTCAATGAATTAAAGGAAAAATTGTGATAATGAGTGAACAGACGAGATTCTCATAGAAACATAAACATTATGAAAATGAAATAAAAATTCTAAAAATGAAAAGTACAGAATTTGGAGTGACAAATTCATTAGATGGGTTTAACAGCCCTCAGAAACTAATACAAGCCCTCGAACAATAAATTACAGAGTCAAGATTCTAGGACCAAATAAGAGTCTTTGGTGTAGGATTCCATGGTCTTTCTATTACTAAAAGGCTTCAGTTATTTATTTTTTTAATACTAGCCAATCAGACATTATATTCATTGTGTCTAAATGGTTACATGCAACTTTTCTCTCCAGACATGTTTCTGAATTATGGTGTATAATCTAAAATTTTCTATTAAAGTATATTTTTAAAATGTGTATTGACTTTCCATAACATTTAGGAAATGTAGTTGGGTAGAAGAGAACTAACATAATAACTGTGATTATAATAAGAATGCACTTGTCAGTATACTCAAATTTTGCAAGATTTTAAAATCATCACACAAGAAAATTGAAGGATTTACTCATATTCAATATCTAAATGCATTGAAAAAGATTGGAAGATCAACCAATATGCTAGTATTATATTTGATAGGATAATAAAAACTTTAGCACAAGCTGAATCTAAGAATGTGGAAATTTGGTCATTTGGATCAAAGATCTGATTTAAAATCAAGCAGGATAGACATGGTAGGAAGGGAAAAGCATTTTGCAAGTAGTTTTCCAGTATAATTTAGTTATTTTGATGGCATATTTATAAGTGGAAGTTCATTACCTTATTTTCTTTTTTCAGAGATGTGCAAACTGAACTCTGCTCATTATGTAGCAGAGTACTACTTAGTTTTGAAATGTCCTAAATGTAACTCTGTTTGCAGATAATGTAACAGGGTAGATTATGAAATGAAAGAAAACAGTTTGAAGCCTTAATCAAAACACTGCTTTCCTCTAGGTACTGGAAATTTGAAAAACAAAAACAAAAACAGGACAATCATTTCATCATTTAAACTAGAAATAAAACACAGCCTTCCAAAGAATTACATATTGGAGAGGGTGTAAAAATCTCATGATTTAATATCTTTGTTGTCTTTTTAAGAAGAAGAATTAATAACAAGTGGCCAGATAGGCAATTTGAATTTTAATTTCAGTGCTATTAATAAGTGACTGCATCACCCAGGGCAAGAACCTTAACATTTCTGGGTTTTCATCTTCCCTTTTATAAAATGATACAAGTACATTCATAAATTATCTCAATGTTCTATGATTCCATGAATTTTCACAAAAATAGCAATTTTCTAAGTATGGTTTCTGGATAAGGGTAATGAACACTTTATATTCAATTTATGTAAAAATGTAGTCAAGGAAGTTTTTAGTCACCATTAGAAGCAGTGAAAATAGATGGGTTAATTCTCCTTATTCCACATGCTGCTGCATGTAAAGTTAAAAAATCTACAGTGATTTTTTTCAGCACAAATATAAATATTTAAGGTGAATGCTGAAAGACTTGAGACTGTACAAAATTCAGGTTAAGATTAATGCAAAAGAGCTCTGGTATTCATGTCTCACTTTTAGGCTTATATGTTCTGTCTCTGAGGGAAAACCTTTGATGATGGCACAGGTGAAAGTGACAGTAGGGGTAAGGATGTAATTTTGAATATGGAATGATAGGACATGGTTTACAGAACACTGAATAGAAAAAAAGCTTAGATTCTAATTCAGCCATTACTAACTTTGCAACCTTGGACTTTTATTCGCTGTAAAAAGTGGGCCCTGAATCTACTAATCTTTAAGTCTCTTCAGACTGAACACTATGAAAGTTGCATTGCATTTCAATTTAAATTGTGGGTTTGGCACTATTTTCTGTGTTGCCATTTGAAATAAAAAGTATGATTCAAATATCTAGCATTTTACGAACACCAAATTAATGCACTCAATCATAAAGATGACAAAGATGGAAAAACAAACATTCTGAAGCATTTGGAAGAGTTCCCCCCGATACAAATTTAGCAAGAAAAGTGAGTTCAATGTAGATTTTACACACAATTCAACAAAACTGAAGTATTAGCACTAATGACTCATGAAGAGTACTTGATTTTTACTTCTGTGAGATGATTTTTTATCATATCCATGAAATTTCTTTTCAAAGTGTATACATTACCACAAAATAAACTGATTAGTCTGGGAAACTGGAATACCTACTGAGGTATAGTATATTTCATGCTTAAGCTACTTTAGTACTGACAGTAAAATTATTAAAGTGATATTTTACATATTGTTAATTTTGAGAGGCTTGACATTTTTGTGGAGTGTTATACACCAAAAGAGCTTATTAGGAGATAGTAGGTTTTAACTGCAAACCCTTTGCCTACCTTATGCAGGGATGACTCATGTGGATGCAATGCAAGAATCAATGGTGCCATTGCAAAATTAGGCTGTGGTGGTTCATGAGAAATCATTATGCAAGTTGAGAAACTGTAATGTACAGGTGAACAATTATTTCTTGGGTGGATGTGAGTGTGTCTGGAGGTTACATTGGGATTTTCTATTTTCCACTTTGGCTTTTTCCAACATGTTCTTCTTATCCACCTTTAAATAATAACTTGCCCTTTTCAAACTCCATTGTTCTATTTTGAGTTAAGAAACCCTTTTACTATATAGCACTGGGGCAAAGATACCACTGAATCGTAGGCCAAATAAAAAATAAAGAAATGACCAGACACATTAAAGTAAAACTCCAGACAACAAAGACAAAAGAAAAACTCTTAAAAGCAGCCAGAGAAAAGAGATAGATTAGCTTTGAATAATTGACAAGTTCAAAAACAACTGAGTTCTCAAAAAAAAAAAAAAACAAAGACAGAGGAAAGCAGATTTAGTGCCCAATGTTCTGAGAGTAAATAATTGTAAATTGGGAATATATTTCAAGAAAAAGGATAAACAAACTTTTAAAACTTTTAAAATATAAACTGAGAGAGATTGCCACAAATCAACCTCACTACAGAAAGTTTCTGTTTATTTCTAGCAGAAAAAAAAAGATCTCAAATGAAGGTCTCTAAAGTAAGAAAGAATGAAGAGTAAATATGTTGATGTATATACAGCTAAGTCTTGGTAAATTGAGACTTCACAGGACAATAATATTAATGGTATGATGAGTAAAAATAATTAGTGTCATAAGATGACACTAAAATTCATAACAGCACTATCATATACACAAGGAATATCGGAACTTGGGGGGAATGGAGTATTTAAAACTTTGGATGGAGGGTAGCACGATGTTGATAAAATTTTTATGTAGACACATCACACACAGAGGAACACCGACAAACACAACCACACCATTTCTGTTTGAAATCCATGGTCAAGAAAGCAACAGAACAAACTTAAAATGCCGAAACTAATTATTTTTTAAAACTAAAGATGCATCAAAAAGTTGAGAGAATTGATTCTAGCAGTTCTGTGTTGTAAGAAATGTTAAAATGAGTTTTTCAGGCAGAAGAAAAAGGATAGGAGATAACAGGGACCTATACAAAGACATAAATAGTGTGGTAACTTGCGCATATGCAGGTACATATAGTGTACATTTGTTCTCATTTCTAAATTTTCTTTAAAAGATAATTAACTATTTAAAGCAAAATTTCCTAACAGTTATTATGAGATTCATAACATTTAGAAGTAAAATGTAATAACAATAGCATAAAGAACTAGCAGGAGAAAGAGAAGCATATACTGTTTTGAAGGTCTTATAATTTGATGTGAAGTGATAATGCATTTTTTGAAGATACATATTGTAAATCTGAGGACAGCAATTTAGAAGGTGAAATGAAGAGTTATAGTTGATAATCCAATAGTGTAGGAGCATTCCTTTATTATTACTGCTGCCATAACAAGTTAATGGCCATTCAGACTACAAGAGTCCACCCTATGTCTCCCAAAGTTTCACACCCAACCCACAAGCAAAATATATTCACCATCTCCCTATTTCCCTAAAATTATCAACCCACTGCAGTATTAACTCAAGCGTAAATATCTCATCCAGTTCTTATAAGCTCAAAAGTTCCAAATCTCATAATTTAAATGATCTAGATTAATTATGGTAAGAATTTGGATAAAATCCATTCAGGGATAAAGGTTTTCTTCACCTGTGGATTTGTGAACTGGAAAACAAGTTGGCTGCTCCCAGAATACAATACTGGGCCAGTCATAGAATAACAATTATAGACATTTTCATTTAAAAAGGAGAAAAAAAGGATTCACTGGTTGCAGGCAATTTTGAAATCCAAGTAGGAAAACCCCAGAGGCTCTGCTGTCTGGGCTCAGGGCTCCACCCTTGGAGATATTCTGTCTTTCTCAGAAAAGGTAGAGCATGCTGAAGCTAACAGTTTTAGCAGCCTGTTTCATGGCTGTAGAATTTAGGAAGTCTGATGGTATTTTGTTCATTTTCTTTTCTCTCTGCTTCTTTCATTGAACACTGGCAGGGTGCCTACCAACATACATTCTCAAAAACCTTCTGGGTGTCCGGTGTGTGCCACAGGGATACCCTCCATCAGTTAACAGGCTTTCCCATTGGTCTTTTCCATCAGACATAGGTCTAATCTTTTAAACACCTTTTGCGTGGCTGAATATTCTGACCTTGTGATTATTTCAAGGTACTAGCAAAGGTTGTCTAGTACACTTTTGGCTTTCTAGATCATGCATTTTGACAGTAAACTTTTATTTAGAATCTTTTATGAGCTGGAAGGCTGAAAATTTTCCAAATTATCTAGTCCTGGTTTCTTTTTGCTTACAGCTTCTTCCCTCAATTTTTCATTTTCCTCTCACATTTTACTACAAGCAGCAAGAAGCCAGTCCGTACCTTCAACACTATGCTTAGAGATATTCTTGGTTAAATATTAAAGATCATTGCTTACTAGTGGTTAGCTTTGAACATAACTATAGAATTAATTCGGGGAAACCTTTCTGATACTACATAACAAGGATTTGCTTTCCTCCAGTTTCCATGAACACATCCTCACTTTCTTCTGAGACTTCACTAGCAGTGCTTTAACGTAAACACTTCTACCAACAGTCTTCGGTGATTTAGATATTCTCCACGATGATGTAGGCTTGTCCACTATGTTCCTTACTTCCTTCTGAAACTTCACCAACACAGTCTTTAACATCCATATTTCTATTAACAGTCTACTCAAGTTTTCTGTCATGTGCCTGAAATTTCTTGCAGATTTGTTTTTTATCCAATTCCAAAGTCACTTCCAAAGTTCTAGGTATCTGTTGTGGCAATGTCTCACTTCCATTTACCAACTGTGTAAATTCATATTGCCTCTGTAATACGGTACTAAAAACTTACTGGCTTAAAAGAACATAAATTTATTCACTTCTAGTTCTGGGGGTCAGAATCCCAAAATAAGTGTCATTGGAATAAGGTCAACGTTCCAACATAACTGAACTTTTTTTTTGTGAGAGATTTATTTGAGAGGCTCTAAGGGGATAATTTTTTCTTGCCTTTCAGCTTCTAATGGCTGACTAAATTCCTTGGCTTGTGGTCTCCTGCTCGCACCACTCCGACATCTCATTTCCATCATCACATCTCCTACTAGTGACTATAATCCTCCTGCTTCTCTCTTTTAAGATTATATTCTGTATTATATTTGGCCCACCTGGACCATCCAGGGATATCACCCCATCTTTATTCCCTTAACTTTATCACACCTGTAAATTACTTTTTAATATATAGTGTAGCATACTAATGCATTTTGGGGATTAGGATGTAGCCAACTTGGGGTGCCATTATATAATCTACCACAGTAGATAAAATTAAATACCAAAAATACTCAATTTGAAAGAAGGTGAAAAAGAAGGAAGAATATATGGGACAAATAGAAAACAAATAGAAAAATATAGCATTCAAGCCAAACATATCCGTAATAAGATTACCAGAAAAAGATCTAGATTCTCAAAATTAAGGGAAGACAAGAGCAAATTGTCAGGACTGGTAATTAAGTTTCAGGAGGCTCTTCTCTCTTCCACAGAGCCATTTAGAGACAACTTAAGTTTCAATATATGGCTTCCAAGGGTCAATTTGGTGTTAGTTACTACCATTGCAAATTAACATAGTACAATTCTTCACATTTCCAGATTGGAGGAAAAAAATCAAATGCAGACACAGAATTTCATAAAGTTCAATATCCAGTATAGCAAAACCAAAAGCATTTACAAATTTAAAAAGGAAAGCTATTTTTCTATATTTATAAATGGTATATATACCACCACCCTAAAGAAAAACAAAACAAAAAGAACAAACATCATAGTTCATGATAATAATATTAACCTACAGAATATAGAGAGAAAAGAAAGAGAACTAAGAAGTCTGAAAAGGATGAAATAAAATGACATTCTTTTCTAAATTGTTAAAGAAATTAATGGCTAGATTATTGAAATTTATAAAAGTCTTTTTTTGTGACTAGATAATTAATATTCAGAATTCAATTGTATTTCTGTGTATCAAAATACTTAGAACATTTGCTATATTTTCTAATAATATTAGATATTAAAATGATTTAGGAATAAATTATATTTTAATATACTGTATAAATTATTTTATTGAAGTACATTTTAAAAAGATAAGTATTAGAAACCTGAGAGTTTTCCAACAAAATTAATATAAATAGTATTCATATAGGTTTGGGAAAACTTGTATTAGCAAAGTATAACTTTTTCATTATGCAGGCCTTGGAGGGCTTCCAAGAAGTTGAACAGTCTTTGAAATACTTCACAGACCCTTTCTTTGGTGAAGCCTTGTTACTTGCAGAAGAAAAGCTTATTTGGTGTACCTTTGAGGCATTCAGAACTTACCTGTATTCCTAAGATGTCAGACAGGGCACCAAAACTGCATGGGACAGTGTGAAGTATTATGCACTCTTTATCCTATTCCCTGACTCTGTAGCTCTCATCTCATGAAGATCTCAGGACTAATGCTCCCTGATTGCAAATTCAAATGCCTTCTGAATAGTCTAGAAAACTGTGTTTTAGCTTCCCTTTTTTCCTCCCTCCCTTCTTCCTTTCCTTCCATCTTTTCTTCCTTCCTTCTTCCTGCCTTTCCACTCATTGTTGTCTTTTTTCTTCCCCTTTCCTCCTTCCTTCCTTCTTCTTTTCCTCCCCCTCTTCCTTCTACTTCTCCTCCTCCTCCTTCTTCCTCTCCCTCTCTCTTTCTCTTCCTTTTCATCAAAGGTCTTTCTAAATTTATACAGTTTATATAAATCTCAATATATTAAAGAAAAGTTGGAGCATCCAAAGTCTCCCCTGGTCAGTGCCCAGCAACTGATCTTTCACAGTGATTCCTGAAATACTTTTGAAAAACATTTAGGGCTCTATGGTACCCATTTTAAAAACATTGTTGTAGGACAAAGTGAAAGCTTGTGATAAATGAATATATACATAAGCTAGACACACATCCTGAGAAATCTCAAGAATAATAAAAATAAATGGGAGACAGGATTTTGCTCAGTCAGGAAAATGGAAAACAGAGAGGTATACATTTATTATAAACACATAATCAATAGAAATAGAATTTTTAATATTCTAGTATTTGATTTACATAATTTCTTATTCTTAAAATGAACTAGGGTAGACCATATAGTATAGAAAGTCAGTGTTGTTTGTGGAAGAGCTTAGTGCCAAGATACCTGGTTTGGTTTGAGTTAATCTCTGTTCTAGGACTTTAGAAGAATCAACTAGTGTTCTAAATTTCCTTGTCTCCAAATTGGTATTGAGAGTCATGGCTACCCACATGTGAGAACAGTTCAGAAAATTACATCAGGTGATACATTTGAAAGTTGTTTGTAAAGTACTGTGCCAGAGACTGTAGAGTAGGTTTTATTTAATTCTCATTTCATCCATTCTAGCAACTTTTAAGGAAGGTAGTGATTGAGTCTCTTTTTCTTCACATTGTATTAAACAGAAATTTTAAAGTTGTAATGTCTTTAAAATTTATGAACTCCTCTTCCCAAACAGAGCATCAAAATGAAGGGGAAAGGAGAGAGGTAAGTGTATTTTGTTACGACAGTAGCCTAGATCTACATAGAACTCTTTTTTTTTAATTTAACTTTTGCTATGGTGCTAATCTGAAGTATTGTGACATGCCTGGGGTTCTTCTTTAGTGAGTGGAAAAGAGCAGGGTTCTCTGAAAATGGTTTATAAACAAATTGTGGCTGCTCTGAAACTAGGGCAACTGATATCATGGGCTTATCTGCTTAGTATTTTAGACCTAGTCCTGATGGTACTGTTCATGTATTAAAGATTGGCTTTGGGCCTTCCAAGTGTCAGTACACACATATGGATGGCCTTAGGTCATTAACCATAAATGTTAATACTGAAAATGATCATTTTTTCATGAGTAGAACCACTGAAATTAAAAACAGCAGGAAGGTATAAACAAGATATGTTTACTTTTTTTTTCCTTTGAGACTGAGAAGTTTTGAAATGCAAATGAAAAAGATTAAGGCAATGTTACAGGTTGAAATGGTGGAAACTTACTTTCCTAAGTAAGTCTTGGAATATTTCCTCTTGGGTAAAATGAATCTGATCTTTTTTAAAAATCAGGCTCAAGGGAATTTAGAACTATATAAATATGCTTCAAAGAAAATAGTTTCTTAGATAGCAACTTCTATTTTCAAATGGTTTCAGATGAAGTTGTTGAAAGATCACATTCTGTTTTTTCAAAGTGTGAAATTCAATGAATATTTTATTAAAGATTAGTAAATGGAATGTTGAATATTTTTCTATCGAATCCTAATACTGTCTGTACTGTCAGTCTAAACGTGTCAGAATGTTGCTGAGAAATTTTAAACTTCCAGATTCAGTAGATGTTATTATATGTAAGGCATTTTTTCCCTTTTCTATATACTAGGTACAGCAAATAATACCTTCCTTTGTGTTATCCAAGCTCTAACAAACTGCTGATGGTTGAAAATTACATAATCATGACCATTCTTATAAAAACAAATGAACAAAATGTAGTATATTTCCCATTTTCAATTATTTTTTTCTAATTTTAAATAATTCTTTAACATATGAGGATAAAGTAAAGGATGCTCATATGGCATGGTGTTCAATTGGCAATGTTTATTTCAATTTAGACACGTCAATTTACATTTTTTAAAGTTAGGATCTATTTTCACAAGTTAATTCTGTTACACTTTAATTTGACAAAAATAGTATAGCAAAGAGATGGAAACTGAAAAGAGTATCTTCATTTTTTTCAACATAGTATATTAAAGTATTGCAATTGCCCCTCAATATAACACTTGGTTTTTATTATATGAATCCAAGATATAAATAAATAAATAAATAGATAGATAGATAGATAGATAGATAGATAGATAGATAGATAGATAGATAAAGCAGGACTGGCACCATAAACATGTGAGATTTAAATTCCTCTAGTTACCTTTAACCATTTAACTATGAGGTCATCTAGGGGCCAAAGTCAGGAAATTCCTAGCTAAATGCCTGCAGAACATGCTTTCATTTGATGCAGTCTTAAAGCTATTTGATCAACATTCAGTGAAGATGAATTATATTGTTTTTAAAACAAGTACATCCTATCATTCACCTTCCTCAATTATTATAAAATTAATATAAATAATTTTGTTTTGCTTTTTTCCATTATATTGACTCATTTAAATTTCTAATCATAATAAATTATTCATTGAAAAGCAATTTTTCTAAAGTGAGATCCAGTGTACTGTAAATTATGTTAGAATAACCTGATAATTGTCTTCTTAGAGGCTGAAATCAGTCATCATTATAATTTTTCCCATCATTGACAACATTGATTTTTTTGCACTAAGCCTTAAAGTCAGATATATTTGCTCAAATTTGAACATGCTTTCTATTTCTCAATTAGTGAACAGAAACACCAGCCCAGAAAGTCTAACTTTTTGAGCAATGATACATTAGCAACAATTCTCACATTTTATATACATTCTTTTAGTCAGTTGAATATAGAATTTTTTGCTTTCCTAATATTGAGAATGAATTTTTAAAGTGTTATAAGTCTATAAAGAAGCTTTTCCTTACAGAATTATGTAAGATAAGGCTCTAGCCTGGAAATTAGCTTGATGAATCAAAGATTTTCAAGTGTTAGAGTTGCTGAGGTCCTGAAATATCTGGTACCAGGATGGTAAACCCAATGCCAGACTAGGCTTTGAACTTACATGTGTGGTGGCTGAGAATAAGACAATAGGAATGGCTCATTGCGAGTTCAGGTTTAGGGAAAACTTTATAAATTCATTCAAATGAAGCACTGATGTTGGCTGTTCAGTTCGCCAGCTACCAGTCTGACATTGAGGTTCCCATTCAGTGTGATCATTCATAATGTGAAGAAATTTGGGCCAGAGGAGAAAAATGACATACCCAAGTTATATCACACTATAACTTAGTGCCTAAACTCAGACACATTTTCCTGTTCATAACTGATTTTTATAAAGCAGAGTAAGGTATTACATGCATCCATTGCATATTCATTCATATTGTGGCACCGTGATAGGTGCTGGGGGAGATGGATCATCTAATTGTTTTAAATATAAAAATAAACAGGGTGGATATATTGAGTCAGTAAAAGCAGTAGTCCTGAAGGTCCATTGAGATTTCTCTCTTTTTTTTTTCATATAATTAATTAATTAATTAATTATTCATCATCAAATACTGGGTTTCTCCTCTATGCCAGGTAATACATTAAAAAAGGTGGGTCACAACACATTATTACAAGGTGGGATAAAGGGAGAGATTCTGCCACCCTGAAGTTTATGGGTGCCCCCACCCCCAGAAATGACCAACTTCCCTCCCCTGGCTGCTGTTCCTCTGAGACTAAAATTATTACTTTTTAAAATTGTTATTCAGTCGCAGTTGTCCTCATATTTCCTCCGTTGCTCTCCTCTGCCCTATCCACCCGTTACCTCCCACAGCCAATCCTCCCCCTCATTGTCCTTGTCCACGGGTCTTTTATACATGGTCCTTGACATGACCCTTCCTTCCCCTTCTCTTCTGAAGGACGAAAACATATTCTGAGTTTTCTCATTTTCATATGTAGCCATATAGTTCTGTTACCTAGTTAAATGAAAATGATAATTATAAAACAAAATATTTTCAAATTTTAGAGAAAATGAGCCTATTCTCTCATATAATTCAGATGTGATTTGTTATACAAGGTAACACTTAATAAATTTGAATTAATATATTACTTCCAGCACAAAAATTTCATGTACTTTTAAAAGGCCACAAAAATATGTAAAATATGTATTGAAATGTTTATTGACTTTTATTTATTTCGAGGAATGTAACATTTTATGTCACTGGGGTCATTATATCTTATATAAATCATGCCTCGAGGATTTTGCTAAAACCTAAAGTGTTAACAAAGTAGTGCTTACATATAATTTTATATTATGAAATTTATCTTGAATGTAAATTCATATTAAGTAATTCAGCTGAGAGTGCTGCTGTGTTTTTTAAAAAAATATTACCCAAAATATTAATTTAGGAAAATAAAATCTCTCAAGGAAACATCACAATTGTTAAATTTATACTGGTTAAAAAAAAAAAAAAGCTCTAGTAACCTGGCAAGAAGCTATTTGGAACACTCACTTTGATGAAACTTTATGGACCTATAAGACTGGCCTCTTTACCTCAGTTTGCTGGTAAGCCAATCTCCAGGAATAAGAAAAGAGAAGAGATTTTGATGAAAGTGATCCAAGGTTCTTATAAGTCATAAAACACAATCTGTAATTTTCACACATTCAAATTTGCATGCATAGCTTTAAAAAAAGACTATCTTTGCATATTTACATAGGCCAAAATGTGATTTTTTCATTATTTCCCCAGTTTCATAATTAAATTAAATAAAAAATCTGTAATTTCAAGAATTAAATGTCAAATCTGTATTTGTTCTGGATATACCACTTTATCTTATGTTGTCACATAACTGTATAGCCTAACATTCACTCAACAAACAAGCAAACAAACAAACATAAACAAACCCATTTCAGTAACGATGGCAGTTTATTATAAAGGTGATTTATAGGAGCCGGTAAACCAACATGCAAATGGAAGAGTCCGAAATTGAAGGACTTCTAAGAGGCTAAATGTCAGCACATCCACATGGTTAGAGTAAAATGTGACCAAGTAACTGCTCCTATCAAACGGTGTCTTACATTTCAAGCTTATTCTATCAGGTGAATTTTTCTCAGCAATATGAATAAGCTGGGACCAGACTTGTGGTTATTTCTCCTTACTCCTAAAACTTTAAACAAAATTATGTGTGTGTGAGAGGCAGTGGCTTTACCTTTGAAGTAGGAGATACATTTAAATCATCTAGCAGAGTGCCTGGCTGTTAGCCAGGGCTCACTATTTAACAGTTTTTAATACTGATGCTAATGGTTTGGTATTAACAGACACGCAGAAAGCTTACAATTAAAGTCAAACTTCTGGACATACTTTTTTCTTATATAGTTTCACTTTCATACAGTTTTTATTAAAAATATTTTGTCTTATTTCATTAAATTACCTTGCATTTATAATGCAATAACTGATGTTCATTTTTCCTAAAACTTTATACTAACTTTACAAATTAGTACACCCTCATAATTTCAGAATTGAAATAAGTAAATTGAAATTAAATTATGTTGTGGACAAGTACCAAATGGTATTCGATATTCTCACCCAGCTGTATTTTGCTACTAAATTCTCACACTGCTAGTAGAACGGGTTGATAAACATGATGAAGATGAGTAAACGAATTTACAATTGTCAATATTTTTTTCCTCTCAGTAAACTCCACTAACCTTGTAACAGTTATTAAGAAAAACAAACCCAACAACATAACCATATACAGCAGTTATTTCAGAAATAAATGTTGATGTACATTAACAAAATAATTTAGGTAATTGGAATTTTTTGTTTCATACCTGGATATTTTAGTATTATACAACATTTCTAAATTAAATTACATTTTCAATGACATTGCTACCAACAACCACAAATTTATTAGAAGTGTTTTTAGTTGAAAAATTTAACATACCTTAAGAAAAAAAAAATGTCTTTGTTTTATTAGAGCTTGACCCAAATATATGCTCAGAGCTAAATCCAAGAATGTGAAATAAGTCTCTTATTTATTAGAAATAGGAAATGGGATATTGCAAAATAACAAATGTATCACATAAAAAGAAATATAATTTGGTTTAAGCTTAGAGATTGCAAGGAGTATATAGTACTTATCTTTATTACATCAAATTTGCTAATTAAAAATTTATTTTAAGCCCAAATATCTGACAAGTATGTGTCTGTAAATAAATGTGTTTTTAAATCAGAGTGTTTACAAAGCTTTTCCTTCTTTACTTATCTGTCAGGAATCAAATTTAATGTTCTTCTTGCTCCACTGGATAACATCCAAAGCAACAAAGCCACTGAAAGGACTTTAACTTCCGTTGGCAGTTGCGGTGATAGTGACCTCATCGACTTCAGCACAGGAAACTGAATAGTTTTAATATCAGCTGTTTCCAGGAGGAAAAAAATAATTTTCAGTCACTGCATAGTAATTTCTTTTTAACATATTTCTCACTTGCACTTCTTGAAAATTATAGATCTGAAAAGGCTATGGGATTTTATAGTCAGTAGCATGTCTATTTTATAAGCAAGTATAAGTCATAGGAAAACATAATGATTAATATTTATGAATAAGAACTGTGTTCACCTTTTTCAGTTTTTATGTTGCAACAAAAGGAATATACCATGGAAAGTAGGTCTTCTTTTATCTGTGAAATTCTCTCTGTTGGTCTTAACATATTCAGTATTTCTCGTAATCTTGAGTCTTTAGAAAGCTACTATATCTGCTCAAAGGAAGAGAATTTGTGATTTTTGTGTATATCCACTCTATTCCAGCTGGTAACACTATGTGGGGTGAATAGCAAGGGAACCGGAATCCACAATGCACAAACAGATGAGACAGCAGTCAGCTCCTTCCCTAACACAGAACCGTTCTTTCCCTACCCACCTTCCACCATAGTCACTTAGTGGAAATTCTTTCTAAAATATTAACTTAATATCTAACATCAGCAAAATAGCATTATATATTTGCTATGTAATTTTCTGTTTTTCTAAATTATAAGGTGAAATAAAAATTAAATTCTGTCTTGTTGGATTGTTAATGAAATCATTGATGGATTTTTAACACTTTTGCTATCCAATCAGTTCAGGGCCCAACTGTTAAAGCTGTTAGGAACAAAACTTGATTTTCATATATATAGCCTATGTCTTCACCAGTTCATAGGGAGAACAAATAAATACAGCAAGAATACTAAATTTCACTTCTTTACTGACTGTAAGTAAATGAGGCATTGATTTCCACATCTTGAAAATGGAAACATGTTTCTAACCCTTCAACTGTCCTTGACATGTCAATCATTCAACATAAGCAGGCAATTTCCCAGGTGTGTGGGCTAGGAAAATATCCCAGGCCCATTTATGCCTCAGCAGTCACTGGGTATCTGGGCTCTTGCTCTCCACCTAACTCCTGATAGAAGTGATTACTAAGAACCTCTTTGCTCAAGTGAGTTTTTATTTCCAAGATGATGAACTTTCTGCAACAAGCAAACAGCTTAGACATGACAAAAAAATAAAAAAAAACATCCTCAATATTTAGTAGAGACCTAAGGAACTGTATGAAAGCACCTAAAATTAAAGGTGAGGGTCAAAAAATGGAGAATAACAACTTCTGAATAATTCTGGATCCCTGTCTATAGAAAAAAATCATATCAATTTGTTTTTCAGATGGTCTCAGATATAGGAAAACAGTTGTGTTCACGCTACTGGGCAGAAGAAGGAGTTAGCATTTCTATGTTCTTGAGGCAGCTTGGTGAAGTATGCAACTTAGGGAAAATAAAACTTGTTTATTTTCCTGTGTAGGTGTCTTTAGTATGTATGTGGCCCAGGGATAAAACTCCTGTTTGAATATTACTTTGAAAACTTGAATATAAGTATAAAATGGAACCACATTAGTATGATGCAGATTTTGGTAAATGTGCTATGAACTATTATCAATAAATGATTCTATGCAGATATACAAATACATCTGCTTCCACAGAAAAGTGTTCTGTACATTTATGAAAAAGTACAGTCCCCTAATATATTAAATTTCATGTTGGGAAGATTTTGTTTAACTCTGTAACTTTGTTAGGCCTCTTGTCCTTCGCTTTTGAGAAGGCAACTCTTACTTATTTGAATATCTTGCTTATGAAAATATCACAGATATAAAAATCAATTCTATGTAATATATGTGATTCAATAATAGTGATTTAGAAACAAAAAACAAAGAAACTAAAAAGATGTTAATCTTTTGAACTGTGATCTTCTTTTCATATAAAGATATTGTTCATGTTTATTATGCATGTTTTACATGGTCTTAGTATTTCCATAATTAAACAGAAAGTAAGTGTATTTCTGTATAGTTGCATGTTTAAAGTAATTCCTCACAATTAAATGGTGAAAATATAAGCTATTTTGCATTCATTGTATTATGGGTTCATGGTTTATAGACTTTTTATTAACTATTAATGAAAATGTTATATGATGTATATTTCATATAACTGAAGTTTTAGAAAATAAGTGCATATTTAAATTCTTTGAATGATTTCTGTAAAGGACCTCAACCTTAAAACTGAAGAATTATTTCTATTTTTCTTTTTATTTATTTTTGTTTATCTTTCTCAGATTGAATTGTTATTACTTTAAGTATGTATTAGGGATATTGAGGATATGTATATTTCTTTATTAAGAGTTGTTTTACAGGGTCTGGCACAAATAATGCCCCATTTTATTACAAAATCATAAGCATGTAATTATGTAACATAGCAATTTTATACTCAATTATACCATGTGACATCTTAGGTGAAATATTCAAATTAAAACTATAACTTATTACACCCATATTATTACCCTACCAACCACACTCAAGCAGGCATTATTTCTGCTGGACCTTGTATATTTCATGAAAAATATGGATTCAGATTATTTATATCTTTGAGGGTTTGACTGTTTTAGTCTTCCTCCAGAGAGGTCGTTTCTTCAAAGGTAAAATGTGTGAAGCTGGTCTTAGGTAAGATTCCTAATTTTTCTCCAGGCCACCATTGCTCAGTGGGCACCAATACTTGATCTACTCCTTGCTGTGGAAATATAGATGCTTTTTAAATATTTTTAATTTTTAATGATTTTTTTCCAACCAAAATCCTCTCCTCCAAAGCTAATAAAGCTAAGATTTACTTTTGAGTGCTCACTAAGTGACAGGTACTGTAGTAAGTATCTTACATAAAGTATCTCATTGAATACTTACACAAACTCTATTAGGCTTTTGTTATATTCATTTCAGTGATTAGAAAATTAAAGCACTGAGATCTTAAGTAATTTGCCTGAGGCCATACAACTAATGCATAGAAGAACAAGCTTCAGCTCCTTTGTCTGACTCTGTAGTAAAAAGTTAAATAAATAGTTCTATATAGAATGACATTAGAGGTGTCCCTGACTGCAGTTCTGTGAGGAATTACTCTAACTACCTTAAATAACTATAAAACTCTTTTAAATAAATAATTTGACATTTGTAGAACATCTAAAGGTAAAACAATGGTTATTCTTCAACAAGGAAGAAAAATTTGCAAATGAATCTCACCAAAATGAATATTTTAATGAAGATGAAGTATTTTTGTTTTAATAATCAATTCCTAGAGAGAAGTGATGATTATTTAAATTTCCCAAAATGTATTTTAAATGAGTATATTTCATAGTTGGAGACATGAAGATAACCAGGTCTTTGGGGTAGTTGGAGACATAGTCCATCCATATGGATGTATTCAAGCTAATAAATGACTTAAGCTAGTATAGAGTTTTCTTTAAGCTCTGGTTCATGGCTTTGCTAGTCTTTCTTATAGGTGTTATATGCCACTAGTATTTCTTAGGATCACATCACAGAGTGACTTGTTCTATCTAATTTAGCTCCTCTTTAATTTATCCTCCTTACTTCCTGAACCAAAATTTTTTATCTTTTATTTTAAAAATTTTTGCTAAATTTATTGGGGTGACATTGGTTAAGAGGATCATATAGGGCTCAAGTGTACATTTCTCTGATACTAGGTGTGTATAGTTCATTGCGTGCTCACCATCTAAAGTCAAACCACCTGCTGTCACCATTTGTATACCCCTTTCACCCCGCCATCCCCTTTCCTCTGGCAACCACCACATTGCTGTCTGTGTCCATGAGTTTCAGTTTTATATCTCACATATGAATGAAATCATATGGTTCGTAGATAACACACATTTGTGTCTTTGTTTTAAATCCTTTATATGTTTCTGATTTTAGCATAAAGTTTAGACTTAGAAGGATATCTTAATATTCTGGTTTCAGCACACCTTTCTAACCAAATCCCTCATTATATACCACAAACTATGTTTATCATTTTGAATGCCATGTTCTTTGTGTTGTTTTCTTGTCCAGGATAAAATTTTTTCCCATTGTGATTCCTTTAAGATCTATTTCAAGAATCACCTACTTTTGGAAGTTCTTTGACTGAGCTGTGTCCTCTTCTAAATATTTCCCCTAAACTTCCTTAATATTTTAGGCACACTTATAATATAAAATATAAATGTGTCATAAAATATTATGATTATTGTTTTATGAATAATAAGAGAATATTCTGATATTCTATTCTCTAGAATATTCTGATATTTTATTCTATAGAATATTCTGATATTTTTGAGGGCTAACAACTATTCTGATTGTGACTGAGTTATAAAAATTGTGCTCAACCCCATGATTTCTCAAATATTTGTATGTACAATAAATGTCCAGTAGCCACAAGAACAGACTCTACTGAATTTAATGCATCCTTTAAAGCAATTCTGATCATTTTATTTTTTTTTGTCAACCCATACAGTTTTCTTTCTTTCTTAGTGTTATCAACTAAGCTCCATGTTATACATTAGCTCCTAAAACCTTACTCATCTTATAACAGAAAGTTTGTACCCTTTTATCAACTTCTCCCTATTTCCTCCCAATTTTCATGTATAGCAATTGCTTAACAAGTATGTGAGGATGTATAATACATGTTTTATTGTGAGGGACAAAAAACTAGAAATCAAATTAACTCCCTGAGAGGATATAATTTAAATCTCTAAATTATTTGTCATTCGTTCCTTTTAAAATGTTTTAACATGTACAAAATAATTTGAACAGTATATCAGTATGGAAGTCTACATGATTCTAAATTATACTAACCAAAAACAAACATATAAATAGAAATATTTTATTTAATCTGAACTTTACCTATAGTTACTTACTATCTTTTCCTTTTCCAGGTAGTAACTCAAGTTTAATTTAAAAGCATAGTTCACACATTTACTAGGTGTCTTCTTCATGTTCTAGCTTCAGAAGCTGCTGTAAATGGCCTTTATATAAAACAAAGTGCTCCATATTTGATTATGAATCATGGACACTCTGCTTTCTCACCAAATGCTGTATTGGGGGGAGATACCTGAAAAATTTTAGTGGTTAATGTCTAACCTATTAATTCCTCAGCATGACAGCAGCAAACAAGTTTTCAAGGGCTTCCTGAGTATAAAATCTGGACCCAATATCTCTAGCTATATAATTTCATCAGCAGGAAGTGCTTTTTGCAGACCTTACTGCTGGTATGATAAAACCACTGATTCTGTGGCTGTTGATAAACTCCTTACATTAAAGTCTTCAACATTTAACAATTTTCAATTCCAAGCAAAACCTAACCATTTTATTTTCTGTGTGCTTCTCATTTACCCAGAGTAATGTGCTATCCTTTCCCACAGCGTATCAAGTTAGCTTAGCTCATGATGATGAGAAAGTTTCTTAGGTTCATTTTCCAGAACACTAAGTTGCTTGACATCGACTGGATTTAAACTCTTCTTCCCGCAGACTAATAATGAAGGTGCCTTTACATTTTCATCCACGGTGGCAAGAAAAACTAAGATCAATGGCTAACAGAGTTGAACTTCCCTTCCAGTCTGTGGATTTTCAGAAAAAGCTACTGTATAAAGCTCTTTTAGGACTTTGAGAACAAAAGGCTGAAAAATAGAGAAAAGCACCCGAAACTTTTATTATTCAGTTTTTTTAATAACAAGAGGTCTACAAGATAGATCCAGGGTTTGGGTAAAATCCATTAATGATTTTTGTGTTAGCTACTTTTTCCCCCAGAGTAGAAGAAGTGGCCAAACTGGTTTTGTGGGAAATATTTTAAAAAGTATTAAGTCAATCAACAGTTTCCAGCGCAGTTCTGCAAACAGGTTGTGCTATAAATTGTGGTTTGTCCTGGCAATCCAAACGGGCCTGTTAAGAGATCAATAATCACAGGAGAGTCATGAGGAGGTGGGTGCTACTATCAAGTGGGATCTGAGTGGGGATGGAGTGGAAATTTTGTTTGCCTTCTGGAATCAGATATAGCTGCCAGCAGGTATCCAGAGCAACACAGGGGCAAATTCAGTGTAAATTGAGCCAGGGTGCTGCATTTCAGTTACACTGGGAATCCAGTTCAGTTTTAATAGAGTTGGAGAAGAAATCTGTATAGATTTACTTCTACTTATTAAAAGATGTTTCTGTAGGGTAAGGTAGTGCACGAGTAATTCTAGACAGGTTAGGACAGCAGTTGATGGAACTTATTTGCGTCAGAGCATCCTTTGAACAAAAAAATTGGCATGGATAAGCATTTTGGAGGTAATGGTGGTAATGGTGAGAATGTTTATGACTTTTACCTGAATCTCAATGTCACAGGCTCATAGACACCCTGTGTCATGTGCAGAGAACCCTGCTCTAGACTATAAAATGAGTCCAGGGTGGGTACAAGTGCGTATGTACAATAGATAGAGCTGTTTTCTTCTATCTCCAAACTGAATGTTTGTGTTGGAGAGGAGAAGAAAGTGGAAGAGGGCATTTGGAGCAGCTTTCCAGCTTTCATTTCTTGAGTTTCAGGATGCATGCTTTAAATACCGGAGACATGTTGGGTCCCAGTATTCCTTTAGATTGGAAATGGCTCATCAGCTTAGTCATATGTTTAGATACCCATATTAACATATTTGAATTCAAAGCTCATTTGAGTAAACTTTCTTATAGTATTTATGTCAAAGCTCCTTCATGGGAAGTTTGGTTGTTCTAGTGCAGACTGAGTGGGTGCAGTGAAGTCAGCAATGAGCTTGGTGCAGTTGTCAATAATCCATGACCTTTTTCTTCCTCAGTCTGATCATTAACAGTCCTCTGTGGCTTTTTGCACATGACAGTCAGTTCAGCTAGAGTGAAGCAATTTACTAGAGCTTTCTCATTCCTTCAGACCATTGTTTTTTTTATTTTTCTTGTTTCACAAGCACTCAAATCTCATCTATGTACCAAGAAGAAGGAACATGCAAGGATGGAAACTATTTTAATAGATTATATATGAAAAATGACTTCCTAATGACCAGTGTTGAAAAACTAAAACTTTAGGGATCAAGGTTTTATTCCCTTTATGTGTGAAGCCCTAGAGGAAAGAAGCAATCAGCTGTTGAATAGTGTAAGTCCAGTTAACCTTCCTTATATTCACTCTTAAGATTGAAAATCTTAAATCTAATTTCATTTATTAAATACAGCTAATAATAGCTAACCCCTCCTAAATTTTTTAGAGTATTATGTTTTCAGGAAAATGTCTTTACATAAATTTAAAAAAGACATTCTCTCTTTCTGTTAACTTACTGTATAAACATAGCAGTGAAGAAAAAATACAGAAGATAATAAAAATATTATTTCATTACTCCAGCACATGAACGTTTTGTTGTTTTCCTATTCCCTTCTAGTTCTTTGTCAATATATAAAATTCTCTACAGTGGCTTTTACATCAGCTCCTGCCCTTCCCGTGGCATGCTTTCCCATCGTCTCTACTGAAATCTGTGTTTGCAGAGCTGTCTAGACATTTGCTCTTTTTCACTTCAACTCCTGTCACTTCTGTAGCATTGACCTAATGGCTACCTCTTCCACAATTGACCGTGTAATTCCTTGATTTGCTTTATTTGCTTGCCCATCTTTCATTACTATTAAATAGTAGACAAATAAATACCAGAAAGCAGGGCAATTTAGTTATGTATGGCCCCTTAAGGGAAAGTAAGTCTAAGTTTTATTCTTCATGGTAGGATAAAAAAACTCTAGCTTCAGAGTATAACTCCATTACTTAAAAAAATTACAGAATGCAATATATCCCAAGTTGCCAATTTAGAGGCTAACTTCTGAAATTTCTGAAAATCTACCATAATTGCCTAAGTCCGCTATATGTCATAAAACAAAGAAATTAATCACAAACTCATAGTATTTGTTTGCTATATCCCAAAGAAAAGTAATTATAACAAAACCCTCTAGATATAAAAATAAAAGTTCAGTTCTTATTAGATAGCCCAAGCAATAGCACTGCCTGGTATTCTTCTGGACAAGGGGATACAGTAGTGAATGAGCCTGGCAAGTTTTGTACTCTTGAGGACAATAAGCAAGTAGGCAGAGAAACAAATTCCTCATTCCAGAGATGAAGAAATTGAAGTCAGAGGGATTGGATGACTACCTTGAAACAACACCCCTGATCTGTGGCAGAGGTGAAAAGAGAAGTCAAATACTGTGAATATATCATTGTTGGTGTTTGTTTTTTCTAAAATGCTCTGTCTCATACGGGCACATGATTTTCTTAATAGTAATTGGGAGTATAAATAAACAATAGGTTCATACACACACACACATATATGGATGACTATGCTGATTTTAAAAAGCATAAGAATAGAGTTAAAACTTGGGCCACCGCCTTTATATAAGAAAAATAAGTGTAAAAATTCCAGGAAGGATTTAAATTAGACATAAAGAAGATTATTTGAGGGATAAATTGGACTACTGCTCAGAGAAGCAGCTGAATTCTTTAAGGAAAAGATGATTTTAAAACACCTTTTTGAATTAGTTTAAATATTTGTGTAGTAAAGATGACAAATGTGGAAGATGACTTTTTAAGACTTTTGCTGGGCAGATAAATTTAAGCATCAATACTCATGTCAAATCATTTTATTAAAATACAGAAAACAGACTTCTTTACTTCTTTACTCAAGAGTCTTTGTGTCATTGAAACACATGTAAAACAATAATTTTAAAGAAATATTTATAATGAAAGGATGACCTCTTAAATTTTGTATTGTATTGCATGCAAATAGAAATGATTCTTTTTTTCTTATTTAAGGCCAGGATAAAACAAATAATTCAGAGCAATTATTTCAAAATATAAAAAATGTAAGTATAAGGAGCCTCACTAGCACCATCAAGGGCTTTATAATTCATCAAATGAAAATCATAATTTGACTTTTAGACAGTCAGTTGCCCTTGCAGTTTTTCCAAGTTCGGTTATTGTTGAGCTTACTCAGTTATCTCCTTTTGCCAAATACAGACAGCAAAATTTAAAGTCCCAGCATATAGAAAAATAGATTTGAAGCTTAGCCAGGTCCACTTTGGATATTTCCAGAAAAATAAATACAAACTTTATTTTAGTTGGTGGGTCAGGGGAAGCATGAATAAAAGATAACTAAAATGCATTTTCATGACAACTATAATAGGCTGGCATAGAAATAGTCTTTTGGATTTCAGAAGTTAGAAAGAGATGTAACTATGCCCCTTCTTTAAAAAGGAAGGATAAAATGAAGGAAGAATAAATTTTCTTGGAATTCAAAAGGATGATCATCTAGAAAAATTAATGTAACTGTGATGTTTTCCCTAGAAATCACTTTGGGGCTAGAGTGACAGTTTTGACAAAGTTAGCTGAAATCAAAATGGTCTTTGTCTAGTAGGATCCTCTTAACACTGGACACATTTGTCTGCACTACCTTGGTTTGTACTTAAGGTTTTTGAGAAAAAAACAGAAGAGCAGACAAACAAACTTGGAACACATTTCCAATTTTTGGATAAAATTTCACTAACTACAGTTGTGGTGCCAGTGCTGTGGATAGAGCAGTACAGTTCAAACTATGTTTATATAACATGGCTGCATGCCTTTGAGATCTTTTAAATTCTTCCCTGAGAGCTTCAGTCACTCAATATTCACTCATCCAAAACCCTTTATATTCTCAAATATCTCTCAGTTTCACCATAAAAGCCAAGCATTGAAATGAAGGTGAAAATAAAACAGAGGTAGGCATTTCAAAATTCTTATTTTCATCTCAACTCTTAAAGACTAAAGTGAAGAAATGTTTAACACAATAGTTCTGATAGTCCATAATACATAGCTTTCAATGTCACTTTATCACACAAAATTGTAGAGTTTGGCTGCCTCCTGGGAATCATAATTTCTTTTCTTTTTTTTTAGCATCAAAAAAGACTTTGAGTTCATTTGTATTTTGCCATTGAAGAAATTAAGACTCATAACCTTCAAGTTATTTAATTTATCCACAATCAGGTGGAACAAGAATCTAGTCATTGTTATTTCAAGCTCAATGCTTTTTGTAACACATAATGCTACTCTTCTGTTCAACTCGAAGTTCATATCTGGCCCAGAGTCATAAATATGAACATTTTTTGTTACCAAGATGTTCAACAAGCAATGTAAAATGAGTTATATTCATCCTAGGTATTGGTTGCATTCTGAAAATCATTCAATTGATAACAATTAGCAGTTTTAGATGAGTGGATGAATACCATAGAGTGAGGATTGAAGCTAATTAATGAGGAATTCTGGGAAGTCGTGTTCGTCCTTTCCTGTTGGATGGTTAGACATTAAACCTTGGGGTTGTCAAATAAGTACCACCCTTGCATCAGTATTAAATTCACACACAAAGAAAATTAATTACAGGAAAGCTGTCTCAAACCCACTTTGTCAACTCTCTTGACAGGAAATTCGCAGGCAGGAAAAGTCAAGTACTGCTGTCTTAAAATATTCTTGTTTTTATAAGCCTGAGTGCTCTCTCTCTCTCTCTAGCTCTTGCTCCCTCTTTCTCTCTTGCTTTTGCTCTCACTCTTTTTCTCTATCTCTTTGCTTCTAACGGAGAAATAATAGCTTAGAAGTATTTATTTATTTATTTATTTATTTATTTATTTATTTATTTATTTTTTTGGATTACAGGAAGACAAACACATTTATCTTAAAGATTAAGGTTTAGTGAAACATCAAAGCAGATCTTGAGCAATTTCCCATTACACTGTCATCAAGTGGTAACTCCACCAATACACATTGTAAGAACTTGAACTTTTCTGTTCAACACTGAATCTGTGTTCATGTGATCACTGGGTTCTGGAAAGAGTCATGTTTTGTTTTTTTGGTTTCTTTTTTTCTTTTTCTTTTTTTTTTTTTTAGTGGCTAGCAAGAGACTGTGTATGAGCAGGTAAACACAATGATTAGCTAAAGTCATCCTGGCTCATCTAATTTTTATGTAAAAGTTTCCATTATAACAAAATTTCACTTCACTTTTTCTTCAGATAATTACATTGAAACACTTTATTCTCAACCTCTATCTACTTGGAAAAGCTTTCAAATTTGAGTAAATATAGTTTGTGAGGGTTATATGAAGATATTCTGAATTTGAGGGCTTTAACAACTTTAGTAAGGATATCTATGGCAGTAATTCCCAAGTCCCTTGCTTAGTATCCTAATAATGTTCTGGAAATAATTACCTGAGGTCTCTACAATAACTCAATATTTTCTATATTATACAGCTTGGGCATTTAGTAGCAATACCTTCATTTGCTACTAATGTAAAGGTATTGACCATGGATCCTTTTGGTTCTGACTAAACGATATGTCATTTTACATTAATCTCACATTTGAAAAACCCACTACCCAGTCAGAATTTTGAGAAGTCTGGTATTTGGAAAGATACCTTATTGGAAAATCTCCATGCATCTCTAGGTCTCAGTAAAATAATAGTAGCTATGCATAGACTTGATTGAGCATAAATTACATATTTATTAACAGTTGAGAGCTATTTTAGATAGTAAATTTTGGTTTTGACTCAAGATTAACAGTGTTAAATTAGCAGATCACATTGAATTTTCAACTGTTACTCCCCTAAAAACCAATTTAGATGATGGGAGCAGCTCTTGCTTAAACCTACAATACTGTCTAATAACTATATTAATAAAGAGAAGATGAGTAGATTATAATAAATTAAGAAAGCTAGATATATAATTATAAATTTCATAAGTTAAATGTAAGGTCATATGTGAGTCATATTAACAAAATAATGGAAATCTGTTGCGCGTGGGTCACCGGCCAGCAGTGACCATGGAACGCTGTGGATGGCTCGACGATAAACACGCGAGAAAAAACACATGCACAGAGACAAACTAGTTTCTGTGGGGAAGTAGGGACGAAATGGCCACCCCCCACTAGTGGGGAACGCACCAATTTACAGTCCATACCTGCTTTTATTGGGCTCATTCTGCATAATAATTCAGGTAAAGTACAGTACTCATTAGGGGGAAGTAAGGAACCATAGAAAACAAAGAACTCTGCTGGTCTATTGAGTCAGGGTCAAAGAACTGTAAGACTGAGGAACAACCTCCTAAGACCCTTCTCATTCAACTGAGAGCATTCTAAACAAAGAAGGTTTCACAGTAATTTACATGCTCTTTCTTAGGCCTGATCACCCCGGGGGAATCCGCACTTCTCAGTACAGAGCTGCACCACCCTGTCATTGTTTCAGGCTTAGGTGGAGCAAGGGAACTGAGGCAACTGGGAGACAAGGAGGTTTTTTCTCAGACTCTGAGAACTCAGGCTATGTCAAAGCCGAGGAGCGAGGGTCTATCACCCCCTTTTGCTGCAGCCCCCAAGTCCTTCTTTTGGGGGGACTCCCAAAGTGATTGTGCCTGTCTTAGGTCGTTCCCCCCGTGGGGAATCTTACCCATCTTTGGCTAATTGACCAAGCTTTTTGGGGTTCAGTCATGAATAAAGCAGCAGAAGCAGCATTCCTGCCAGGGAGATAAGCTTTTGTCTCCTTGCTGGCTTACAGTTCCAAGGGCGTTCCCTTAGCCTTAGCCTAGGCTGGGGTTTCAGCTTCTGATACCAGTCAGGGTGGTTCCCAACAGAAATCTTATAAGTCATAAAACAAAATAATAGATGTTTTATAGTTCATAAAACAATTGATTTACTTTCTAGTTTTACAACTACATAAAGTATGTGAATTTAAAAACTAAAATCTTGTCAAAGAAGGTATTTTTCATATAATAATTTTTTGCTGATAAACTATTATCATTTGAAAACATGTAAACACATTTTTAAATTTACTATTCAACAATAAGGTAGTTTACCAAACAATTGATTATGAAATCTATGCAAGCATAATAAATAGATTATAAAAATGAGCCTTGAGCCCTGGCTGGCATAGCTTAGTGGATTGAGCACGGACTGGGAACCAAAGTGTCCCAGGTTCGATTCCCAGCCAGGGTACATGCCTGGGTTGCAGGCCATAACCCCCAGCAACCGCACATTGATGTTTCTCTCTCTCTCTGTCTGTCTCCCTCCCTTCCCCTCTAAAAATAAAACAAATAAAATCTTAAAAAAAAAAAGAGCCTTGAGAAGGATCAGGCAGAGTGACAGAAAGGATTAGGAAGTCTTTAAAGGGTATATTAAGTTCCATATTCCAGAATATATCTCACTCATTTGTAGAGAAATACCTTTCTCTATAGCACATATAAAAATTAAAGATAAAATATATGAAACATCATTTTTAATAGCATGGATGAGGGAGAGGAAAGTAGGAAATAATCACAGATAAGAAAAGAAGCTTCAGTTCTTTAAAGATAAAGTAGCATCGGAGTTGGCTTTGGCTTTGAAAGATGTACCAATTTCTGGTGGGCTTGGAACTAAGTTTTAATGTGTCATGTGTATGGAGACAGGAGACTTAGTCATTCTGTGTTAGATGCATCCCAAAGTGCCCAGAAGAAGGAAACACAGAGTCTCTCCAGGAACATATATTTAAAACTAAGCCTCAAATTACTTCTGCTGATACAATTCTAAGGAAATTACCTTCCACTGGAAAAATTATTAACTACACATGAAAATAAGGTTTCATGAGAGTCAATAGGATCAACATTCTTAGATACGAGATCTGCAAATATTTCAGATATTTAAATAATAACATAGAATACAAAAAAATATTTTGTTTATTAAATAAATAACTTGAAAATAAAACATTATAAACAAGAGACCAACATTTTCCAAAGAGTTTAAAGTATAAAATGGAACATATGGAAATGAAAAGTATAGTTAATAAAACTTTAAAAATTGAATAATTTCCTAGAACATTGCAGATTAGATTATTTGGACCAACCCTGCCACGGAAAATAAGTAGATAAAGGTGTTTCTGACATCTTATAATTCATGAGGTAAGAAATCTGGAGATCAAAAGCTGTAGGAGTCCAGAGAGGTAAAGAAGGTACTCAAGCCAACTTACCCTTTAAATTATTTGATACTTTTGGAAAAGATGGACTTCATTTCTGATGAACCTTGTAGATAAGAAATAAATAAAGTCTAGAATTAGTAAAACATTCATGTCATATTAAGCTGAAACCCCATGTAGCTGTAAATTTAGAGAAAAGATGAATTAAATATAACTTCCAAACTTAGTGATCACAATAAAAGTTGATTTTGCATTGAACATAACAGTAGGAAAAAATAACATTTTCTAGTCCTTGTGTGCATTTTCGGTTCAAATTTGTGTTACCTGAATGCTCCAAAAAATTCCAGCTATGAATTTAGTTTAAACCACTCCCTGACTGATAAAGTCCCTAAGTGTCTGACTCAAGGAAATGCAAGTCATCTATGGAAGAAGGCATTCATTTTCATTGTAGGTCTTATAAAGGCACCATAAATAATTTTCAAAGACAATGAGAACACACAATCAATAAATAATAACTATACAAGGAAATCTGAAACCATGGCAATGACTTATTAGGGAAAGAAAACATTACAGAAAACCTAAATGGACCTGTAAAGATGTCAAATATTGGAAATATTAAATACAAATTCTAAAACAGCTATGATTACTATGTCTAAAAAAACCCTCTAAGACAACACTGAAAACATCTGTGCATAACAAGGAAATATAAAGTGACTTAGCAATTTTGAAAAATGACCAAACAGGTTTTCCAGATATGAAAATATAATAACCAAAATTAAGAACTTAACACATGAGATTAATGTCTTATGAATCATAGTTAGATAGAATTAATGAATTTAAATATATGTAATAAGATATTATTTAAAGGTAGCATGCAAAAATGAAAAGATTTAAAAACAGTGAGAAATTATGAGATATAAAGGGTAAGGAGAACATTTTTATAATACATTTAATTGGAGTTCTAGATTGAGAGCAGACAGGGAATAAGGAAGATGATTTATTTTCAGAAATAATTGCTAAGAATTTTTCACAAATGATGAGATAAACAACTTACAGATTAAATAATGAAGCAAATCCCATATATACATATATTCATATATGCATAGTTATATAAATAAAATGCATATGATAAATATATAACATTAAATAAATAAAAGAAATTATTGCTTAGACATAGCATAGTGAAATTCCATGCAGGGGAAGGAAAGGGATTGTCTTCAAAGAGTAGAAGAGAGAGGGACAGCCTCCCTTTCAGAGAAACAATAAAACCTAAAGAGAGTGAAATGCCATCTTCAAAGCCCTGAAAGTAAATAGATTTAGCTTAGATTTCTATACCCAGCCGAACTATCTTTCAAAATTAAGAGTTAGATAAGTCAAGAGGGAAAGTGGAAGATTCCAGGCCTCACAAAACCTAGACCTGGGATTAGCACAGTATTATATCCACTGCAAGCTATTGATCAAACCATGTCACAAAGTCAATCCGTATTCTGGAGGGAAAACAGACTCCAACTCTTGAAGCAGCAGCATTTGAAAACATATAAGGACAGCACTGGTTGTGGCTATATTTGGAGGCTATATACCACAATATAAAGAACTTTTCGGGATCATTATGACAATGACAAATAACAAAAAAAGAGGGGTGAAAAACATGAATATAAAATATTATATGTATGCCAAATATCAATTAGTGGTAGAGTGGTTAACCATTGTTCACACTCCGTAAATGAAATACCATAGAGTAGTAGAAATAAACAACCTAAAGCTATACCCAAAGTATTAGTGAATTTCAAAAGAAGCCAAATATAAAGAATGCAAACTGTTATGTGTCATATATATGCAGTTCAAAAACGACCTAATTAAACAATATATTGTCTATTTATGTGTAAAATATGTGGAAAAACTATATAAAAAGCTTTAGAATGATTAATCCAAATTGCAGAATAGTATAGCAGAGAAGGAAATGTGAATATTCTATTTATTAATTTTTGTTATGGGCACATAAATATTTATTTCATATTATTATTCAAATTGCATATATGTTTTATACACTTGATTCTACATAGCATATATTTTACAATGGAGGGAAAGGATAGAAGTAAGTTACAAAATTACCAAGTTTGGGGTAGACATGGGGGACAGAGATATGCATACATTTTTGTGACAGTAGGAGTTGGTATCACATTTCAGAAACATTTATCAATGGTTAGTGTAGTTGACCCTGCAAATTGACTCTGACCCTGAAATTTTGCAGAGTATCTCTCACTCAGGTATAAAAGTAGATATGTGCAATTCTGTTTATTGCAGTATTGTTTATAACATAATAGTAAAATGCCAATTAGAAAGAAAATGGATTTTGAAAATTAGTATAGTCATACAATTATATATCATAGTTAAAATTATAGGACTGGAGTTTAATACAGATAAACCTGGGGAAAGAAAATTTAGGTAGTAAAAATTCCAGAGGGATATAAAGTATGTGATATCAATTAAGTCATTTTTAAACATATAAAATAGTTCTGTGTATTGCCTATAGATAAGTATGAATTAAACATATAAAAGAACACACACTGACTTCATAATAATGGTTAGCTCTTTGAAAACCTTGTCTCACAGAACTCAAAATATATTCTCCATGTCACATAGCATTTTGATTTCAATGTCAGTAATCTTTAAACTAGCATAGCTGTAAAACTTGGAGCTGAAGTACTATGAGGGCACAGGTAAAAATGGAGCTGGGGAATCATTTTTATGGGATGTGGGAGATGGTCTAGACAGTGAGGCAAGGAGGCATGTCTTTCTTCCAGAGTTGTCCCTGTCTTCTTGGATGTGGGAAGATGGAAAAGGAAAAGAAGAGAAAACCTGTTTGACAACTCCATCTGTAGTCTTTGACAAGGTTACTAAAATACTACAAAGCTTACTATATTTTTGTGTAATGTTTTATTTCTTCCAAAATAGTTTAATATATATTATTCCCTATGTTCACAAGCTATTTTCCTAGTATTACCATTGGGAACCTGAAGACTGCCAAAGTAATGACTTATCCAAGATAACACAACTAGCTAGTGATATGTACTATAGTTCTGGGTAGAATTCCATTTTCACTTAAAATTGCAGTGGTTTTCATTTGGTGATCCTCACACCCCCACTCTATTGACCTCTCTTCCAATTCAAAGAGACTATCACATACATTTTTATCTAACACAGTTTATTTTTATGTTCAGGAAAACTTTGAATGGAAAGAAAATAAGGTCATGTATTCAACTGATATCTGAATGTAGCAAAGGAAGTTCATAAATCAAGTTGACAGTAAATCTTCAGCAGTATATAAACTTGGGAATGAATAAAATACAGCTTACCCTACTGGGATGATGAGATCTATAAAAATGCTAGAGTAGTGTAGACGATGTTCTGCCACACCTGTTAAATACCAGATAAAAAAGCAGGAGCTATTTTATCTGCATTGTTCTTGAAAAGCCCACTTTACGCATTCTTGCTTGAAACCTACGAGACCTGAGTAAATAAATCTCTCTTAAAATGTAATTCCTGTCAATCTCTCTTCCAGAGATTAAGCATTTGGGCTCAGATGGAGTATTATATATTTTAATTATATTCATTGTGATCCAGTAAATTCTGTGTTGGTGCCTAAGGTCATGGGAGATAAGTTCTTTGACAACCATATTAAATTTAAGGCTAGTCTGGGAAGTACTGATGTATGGTATTTTAACTTTGTGAGATACATGCTTTCTACAGTTGCAGATGCCAAAGGGATTGTTTTCTAGAAGGCTTTGTAGAACAGATTCTAGTAAGCGAGTAATCAGAAGAGGATGGCCCCCTTAATCTCAGAAATCTTAAAAATTTTTTTTACTATAGATGGCCTTTATTATTAAACAGAGGTTGAATTTTCAAGAGAGCTATTTCTGATCTATGTAACTCAAGAAAGCTCCTCCTATACTATAGTAGTTCCTTTTCACTCACATACGGAATCTAGTTCTACTCACTTTTATCATATTCTATCAAGGAATTTTTCAAAGGAAAGGAATGAGAGAAAGGAATGAGGAAGTAGGTGGGCATGGTGAGAAAATAATGCAGGGGTGTTTAGGGAGTCTCAGTTGGTCTAACATTTGCAACATAGCTTTCCAGTTAAGAGTTATATTCTAAAATTCAATATGTTGGATTGAGATCTCAACTCTTCTCCATATGTGTAAAGTGATATTTTGCAACCTGATCTTCACATGTCTTTATTAATTTACCTGTAAAGTGGGAATAGAAAGAGTATTTTCCTTATAGAGATGTTGCAAAAATTTAAGAGTATAATGCATGTAGCAAGTAACAAAGTGCCTGGTTCTTAGCATGAATAATCATTAGACTTTTACTTCTTTTTAAAGCAAGTTGTGTTATTGTGAGCCTGTTTTTATGGAAGTGCTTACTCACTTCATCACAAAATGACTCCTTTCCCTTCCTTATCTCCATTGATAGGATACTCAGAACCAAAGAGAACTGGTTGTGTGAACACATTCCACTGAGGGTGACAATAATTTCAATCTTAACCAAGACTGTAAAATATTAGTTAATGTTGAAAACAGTATTTAGGGAGCCCATAATTTTTGATTCAATTCCGCTTGTCATCTAAGGAAATGTTTTATGATCAACTGATACAGGGATGTGAACCAGTGACAGCCCTTTAACTCTGAAGCTCAATATTTTTTGAGACCCAGCCTTAGTTCCACAATGCCTGACCATGTGCTAACAGTACCACACCTGTAGTTCCCAAGTGGAAATTTTCCATTATGAAATGTGCACATTGCTTAAACTGAAGGGGTTTCTTCTTGAGAAACTCATATACTTAATTGCATCTTGTCCATCACCAGGTTTGTGAAAATGATATAAATGTTTTTCTTTTTTGTTTAGTTTCTCCTTATCATATATTCATTTCAGCACTTCTCCAAACAGTTCATCATGGTATAAAAGCCTGATAAGAGCATTTAACGAGTCAAGAGCATTGCTGTTTGAAGAAAGGGCATGGTGGTGGTAAAGTGGAGACAACTGTACTTGAACAACAATAAAAAAAGAAAGGGTATTATGACTATATAAATAATAGCTAACTATGATTAACTACTCTAGACATGTATCAGAGGATTTTCTGAAGGTCTGAGAGATGCACTGAACAGGACTTTTGAGAAAGTTTATTCTGCTTGTGGTTGAGGTGAGCTCTTTTATTTTTAAAATTGCAACTTAACTATTTTTTAAAAATAGGCCACTTATTTATTCAAGAGTGTCTACCTGGATGGAAGATTAAAAATAGCACAGATTCTCTGATATTCCTGCCATCAGGAAGTGAGTTTAATTTACCTCCCCTTGAATCTGCAAAACTTGTGACCTGTTGCAATCAACAGAGCAAGGTGGAAGGGATGCTGTGTGATTTCAGAGACTAGATGAGAAGATATCTGATGGCATGGCTTCTGCCTTGGCCTCTTGGGCTATTCCCTATCAGAAACTGGCCACCACCTTTTGAGAAGCCCAAGTGTATAAATTCACAGCTTCAGGTGAGCTCCTAGTCAACAACTAGCATCAGCTACCAGCCAAGTGAGTATTCCATTTTGGTCATATGGTGCAATCAGGCAACTGCCTCAGAGCCCCAAACAAAAAACCACTAAATTATGAGCAAATAAATGTTTTAAGGTACCTAAAAGTAGTTTTATTGTGGCATAGATTATATGTCATATTCATTCATTTAAAATATACAATGCAGCACATTTTAGTAAATTTATAGAGTAGTGCAACCAGCACCAAAATTCTATTTCAGAACATTTTCTTCACTTCAAAAAGATACTTTGTGTCATCTGCAGAACACTCCTCCCACTCTCAACCAAGGGTAACCAATAATTTATTTTTCGTTTCTATAGAATTACATATTCTGTACATTCTATATTAATGGAATCATACAATATGTAGTTTTTTGCTTTTGACTTCTCTCACTTAGAATAAAGTTTTTGAGGTTCACCCATGTTGTATCAGGTGATATTGGATTCATCCTCCTCATCTAATCTTAAGGCCTTACAACCAAAACTGAGACTGTGAAAGAATGAATTCTCCCTCAAAACTATAACGGACATCCTGTCTAAGTTTTCAGGCTGCTGACCTGCCCTATGGATTTTCACTTGCCAATTGTATCAGCCAATTTCTTAAAATAAATCTATGTGTGAGTGTGCCCATCCTACTGGTTCTGTTTCTCTAGAAAATTCTCCTTTAGGAGATTGAAGGAGTTCATTTATACCCCTAATTTTAAAAATATGTTTTCAGAAACTGGTGTTGGAATTTTAAAATAATTTTTCTGTGTCTGTTGAGATAATATTATATTTGTCTTTGATTCTATTAATGTCATATAATATACAAGTTGAATTTTTACATGTTAAATCAATCTTGCACTCCAGGGGTAAATCCTATATAACCATGGAGTACTGTGCTTTATATATGTTGCTTTATGTATGTTCAATTTGCTAATATTTTGTTGATTTTTTTTACATCTATATTCATGAGGAGCTATTGTTCAGCAGTTTCTGCTTTTTGTGTTGTCTTTATCTAGCTTCGGTATCAGGGCAACAGTTACCAAGTAAGATAAGCTAGAAGTGTCTTAAGATATTCAATTTTTTCTGAAAGAGTTTCTGAAGTATTGATATTGTTCTTTAAATTGGTAGAATTCACCAATGAAGTCATCTTGGCCTGGGCTTTCCTTTGTGGGTAGGTTTTTAATTACTAATTTAACTTTTTTACTCCTTATGGGTGTATTTAAATGATCTATTTCTTCTTCTGAGTTTTGTTAATTTTTATCTTTCTAAGAATTTATTCCATTTCGCCTAAATTGATACATTAATTGACATAAAGTTGTTCATTGTGTTATATCATAAACCTTTTGATTTCCATAACTTCTGTAATAATATCTTCTCTTTCATTCCTGATTTTGGTCATTTGAGTCTTCTCCCTTTAGTTCCTGTCAGTCTGACTGAAGCTTTGCCAATTTTTCTCATCTTACAAAAAATCAACTTTTGCTTTCATTGACCTTCTTGATTGTTTTTCTCCTATTTTATTCATTTTTACCTTAATCTTCATCGTTTCCTTCTTCATCTGCTTTGTGTGGATATCTAGGATTGTGTTCACTCCCTCCCATCTGTGTGTGTATCATTATGCACGTGTCCAGGATTTTATGAAAGCCTTTTGTGGTTTTATTACCCACCTTCCACTGTGAAATTCCTGGGTATGCTGTCAGTTTGACATTTTCCCCAACCAGGTCTCAGCCTCACACTTGACCTTCCTTATTCATGAGCCACCAATATTTTTACACTTTATGGCAATGCCTAGGGCCATTGTGTCTGTCCACATTATGCTCCAGGACATGCCACCCCCTCTTAGGCAGAACTGCTGGTTTTCATGGCTTGCTTCATCTAGTAGAACTAACAGGTTGACCAAACTGAGTGAGAGAACTGGAGCAATCTTAGAGATTCCCAGTAATTTTACCATCCAAAAACATTTATTTTAAAATTTGTTAAATGTTAAGCTCTGTGGCATACACTAGGGATTTAAGATCTGGTTTCTATTTTCAAGGATTTGAATCATTTTTATGTGTAAGAGTATAAGATGACTGACTTAAAGAAATATAAAATATAATTTTAGATTTTCATTATAATTTAATACTTATTTGACTCACCATGTTTTATACCAGGACTTCCCAAATTTATTCTGAAGAACACTAGTTCTTATGCTAGTATCATTTCTCCAAAAATAGGTTAATTAGGTAGAGATGCCTTCCAGAATTAAAAAATACATTAGATGTATTAAAAAGAGGCTGGGTTACATAAAGTTAAATAGATATCTTTATAGTATGATTTCTCAGTCTTCGTTACATGATTGTGCCCTACAATATCTGAAAGAACTATGTAGAATTTAGAGTCTTCCAAAATCATTTGAACACAGACACCATTTACTAAGAAGCATCTCATGTCTAGCATTCTGAAGAACATGATTATCAAGATGGGCAGATAGGTTTCCCATATTAAGAAAAAAAATTAACCAACTATAAAGTAATTTAAATTACCAGAAACCTCCCAAATTTAAGAAATGTGAATAAAGGGGTTTAATTTCTGAATTCATATTTGTGACATAAGAATCATTCCTTTTTACTTTTGTGCATCTTGAAATTTTCAAATTTATTTTCCAAGGCTATAAGTTATAACCTTCAGGGATTGAAAGATAGACCTGAAGTATGAGGCATAACCTACCAATATTATAAGAAATATAATAAGGAGATTAGCAGTTACCACCCTAGTAGAAAAAGTACTAACTAAATTTTTAAGAGTTACTTTTTTTGTCTCTAATTGCTATGTATATATTTTCAAATTTTGTGTAGCCAGGAGTGTCTACCACTACTTGTAATTTTCAAAATAATAAAAATTCATTGTGTGATTGCATCTTGTGAAGTCCAAGGATCTGAATACAATAAGTATAAATTTCAACATTAGAAGATCCAAGTTGTTTGCCATATTTAATACATTTTCACAATATATCCTACACTATTTATACTGTGTAGATTTTCCATTCAATAAGGCACAATATTTAAATTTAAATTTTTAAATATTTAATGTATTTTCTATTTGATACATTAATCTTTTTCCTGCCCACAGTTTCCTTGGAATTAGGAAGTGGCAAAAGAGTTGAAAAGCTAAATGTATCTCTTCATGTAACATTCAGGACATACAACCTGACGGATGAAGGTATACAAAATTTTATATGAAATTATAATATTTTATATGAATTATAAATTTTGAGCTTTTCTTCACTATGGTTAGAATGAGTGTTATGTGTTTTACACAGGCAGACTTAGTGTGTTGAAGAAATAGGAGAGAGGAATGAATAAAAACGCAGTCGCATGCAACACCATACTGTGCTGTATTATGTATTTTAAGTACCATCATAAGACAAAGATGCCTTCAACTCTAAGAGCTCAGGAGAAATGGCTCCTAGTTCTAAACTTGGTCCTATCAGCAGCTTTCTATTCTTCTGTTCCAGTTTCACCTAGATCATTTCGATTAGAGTCTGTTATAGAAAAAAAAGATGTGATAGTGAAAGTATATTTTTCTTAACATAGAGATTCAGAAGGCAAATTGCTTGCTGATAGTAAAATGTTGTTGAATGACAAGAACTTCTCCATAAATGTGCATCTTTATTCATTTTTATGTAAAACAGATCACATCAAAAGAGACAATTATTCCTTGAAACTAGATGTTGCTTTCTTAATCACCTCTAAATTGAAATCTTTGTGTAAGTGGCTAGTAGACAGTGGAGGGAAGATGAAAGAATGACTTCTATCTGGGCCATAATTTATCAGAAGGAGAATTGTCACTGATTTGCTGCTTCAAAACTCTTCCTGAGGATCAAAAACCCATCCAGCCAACCTGATGAAACAATGACGCTGCATTTTGGCCACCCCACATATGACACAGTTTAATTTTGTTAGCCATTGATTGATGTGAATAGCTGTGATGCAGCCCATGATTCTAATAACATCATTGGAAAAGAGTGATGAAATCTGTGAAAGATCAGAAGAATGGGAAATCCCTCAGTGACCTGCATCTTTGTTTCTTTACAGATTTCATCAACAATGGAAAGTGACCTTTAATGGAGGAGGTGTGGGATGGAATTCTAGTCTCTTTGATTTGTTGTTTTTCCTATTTGGATTACGACAGCACAGCAGCCATAGGACGTAAAAGTTGGGTCAGTGAAATTTCCCCCAAATGATCTTGATCTCCCTTTAAATGATGATCTGTACAATTATTCAGTCCCCAAAACCCATTCACAAAGCACTGTATAAACTGACACTACTAAGTCAGAACTGAAAATTGTTCCAAATGAAACCTGTGGAATTGCAGATAAAATCAATTTTTAGGGCAATTTCAAGCTGATGACCTAAAAGGCAGAGGTGTTATTTTTCTGATAATTCATTAAGCTTTAGTTCCTGCATTGCAAATAAGCAGGAACTAAAACATTCATTTTTCTAGTTGATATGCTGTACTTGGTTTTGGACCCTTTTAAAGTTTCATTTGGAAAACTTGTTCTTGAAGTGTGACATACAGACAAAAAAGTGGACAAATTATAAGGGTTGAGTTTCATGAATTTTCATAAAGTAAACATGCTTGTGTGACCTGTATGCTGATAAAGAAATAGAATCCTATAAGAGTTTCAGAAGTTTCCATCTGCTCCTTCCCAATTATTTCCCTTCAAAGGATATCTACTTATAAATTAAAGCATATCATTATGTAATTTCTGATTCTGTATATTAGTGTTGAACTTTATATATTAAGTTACATAGTATGCATGCTGGTTTCTTTGCTTAATATTGTGTGACTAATCCATTTGTGTTCATTATCACTGCTGCATAATATTTCATTGCATGAACATACCAAATTTATTAATTCTATGAACAATTGACATTGAGTTGTTTCTAGTTTTTTCCTATTACTAATAATCACATTACAGGCATTCTTGTACATGTCTTTTGGTGAATATATATGTATCTTTGAGTATATACTTACAATCAGAATTTCTGGGACACAGGTTAAGTGAATGTTTTGTTTAGTAGATACAGATGAATAGCCAGGTGATTTTCCTTCTGGCAACCTAGAGGCGTAAATGTGCACCTCACATTAACTCAAATGCAGGAGCTGAACAGAGATTAAAGACTGGGTCTGCTCTACAACAGGATTGCAAGTTTGTACTTTTATACTGTGCCACACCAAGGAGCACAGAGTTGTACTCACCAGTATAGCCCAGTGTTTATTGCACTACTCTAAACACTGGTTGTTCTTCTGAAGCCACTGAGCATTCTACCATGGAAGCAATTAAATGCTGTGGGAAAACAGCTTTTTGATGTAGCTAAATTTGGTATTGGTAGTTGTAATATCCATTGTTGTTATTTATATATTGTCAGTGTTGAAAGTTAACCTCAACAAATATCAAGGAGTTTCTAATTGGAAAAGGTGACTAGGTTATCCTCAGGGGGCCCAGTTTTGTCAAAATGATCCAAAAGATTCATGATATGGTTGGAGTAAAGTCAAATCTAAAGACAAACCCTTATTTCACACCAGAAAAAAGAAAAAAGATTTCAACTCTACAGGAGAAAAATGAAGAGCTAAGGGTAAATCTCTGGCATCAAATATCTGGTGAAGCCTGGGGCTTCATCAGAAAAGGATACAAAGCAGAAGAGTGTTTATGTGCTGGTTCTTTCCTAAATAAAGAGCAATGACGCTGGAAGATAGTCTTGTGATGTAACTAAATTTCGTCCAATCTAAAAATTATCTATTTATATACACATTTAAATTACTAGATTGCATAAATGTTTTAAAATCACCTGGAAGGATGTCAAAATATATCAATAAATAAAACCACTTTTAATACATGACGAATATGGCACATGCAGGGTCTCTGTACAAACTTCACATCTGTGGGGTATACCCTGCCTAATTTATTATGTACTATTTAGGGACTGCAAAGCTCTGATGCACAACTTCAGGAAATGAATAATTTATCAACCCTTCAAAGATATTCTGGAGAATTTCTAAATCTGGATGGTAGAATTCTCAGTGTACTCATAGAATTTTTTTTAAACAATAATAGTAAAAATTAAATGATCATTGAGGAAAATATAGACATGAGATCTTAAAAGTTTATACTGTGATGGAAAGACTCTGTACTACCTTTGGTAAAATGGATTTTTATTGTTTATAAAATTATCCACTGCACTTAGAGAGATTTCCTTAGAAGATGGGTATAATAGTTATTTTGTACTACCCTTTTAATAATATTGAATTTAACTGACTTAAATTTACCTGATTTATATTACTACCTAACTCTTCCAAAGGCATATGCTACAACTTGACTGATACTGATTTTTAAAATTTATTGCCTTGTTTAAGTTGCCTGGAAAAGAGAAAAAGATCATTTTTTATATTTCAAAATTTTAGAGAAGAAAATGTTAAAAAGGAGTACATTTATCACTTGATGTACTCATGGCTATGAATGAAAGAATGGTCAAATTTAATTTGACCATATATGAGAGATAGCATTTCTTTGAAAACATTAAAAAAATTTTTTTCATCAGAGACTGAAAAGATTTTACATGCAGAGTAGTAAAACTAGAAGCACATGGATATTTTTGTACATATATATATATTCATATATATATAAATATATAGATATCTATTAATTTACTAGATATATATTAAATATATTATATATTTAAATATATTATTATATATTTAATATATAATAATATATATCTATTAATTTATAGCTAGGTATTTTATTATTTGCTATTAATTGCTGGTAGGTATTAGCCCAACTGCAGTCTTTAAAAACAACACATACATTTTGTTTCCATAAATAAGATATAATATTTACTACAAACAAGTTAAATTACCTCAAATTTGGCAAAAGGAAGGTAATAAATTCAGATACATTGTTTAAAACTTAAATCTCTATTGATTCCATAAAAATTAAATAGAAATGACAAGCCACTATTCTTTTTTTTAAGATTTTATTTATTTATTTTTAGAGCGGGAAGGGAGGGAGAACGAGAGAGAGAGAGAAACATCAATGTGCGGTTGCTGGGGGCTGTGGCCTGCAACCCAGGAATGTGCCCTGACTGGGAATCGAACCTGCGATGCTTTGGTTCGCAGCCTGTGCTCAATCCACTAAGCTACTCCAGCCAGGACAAGCCACTATTCTTTGTGCTTTTAAAAAAAGTACAAGAAACTGCTATTATCAGCATATTAAAATGATTAAAATCTCATTGTTCTTTTGAATAAAAATGTAGTAAATGCAACATTTATTGCTTTATTATCTCCCTAAAATTGCACTGGTAGTATTTATATTTACTGTCATAATGCTAATATTTACAAACTGACCATCCACTAAATCCCAAATGCCATGAAAGTATATATTTATATGTATATACACATATGCACACGCACATATATAAATGAAAATACTGTTGATTTTCATTTACGCTTGGTCAAATTTATCTTAAATCTTAGGTATGGGTTTAAAATAAGAAGTTGAGAATTATATTACTTCTTACTCTCATAACATGTATAAGAACTAAAATATAAGCATATTTTAAGATTATTATTTTGCCTTTATCTTTAAATAGTTTCATATATAAAATAATAAAGATACTACCATTGAACATGATTATGTTAAGCACTGTACTTTGTATCCAATATACTCTGTTAATAATACTCACTTTGCTAATGGTGTTTCAGGCAGGGTGCCTACTTTGTGCTAAGCTCTTTGTTGTTTTGATTACAGCAGTGAATGGTTCTGTTAAAGACCCTACTCTCCAGAAGATAGTATTCTGATGAGAGAGATAAAAAATAAATACAAATCAAATAAATAATATATAACAAAGATAGTTGTAAGTGCCAAAAATGATAATAAACAATAAATTAAGTAGCAGAACAGGACAAGGAAAAATGTAATGATGGACAGGACAGCTATTCGAGAGAGAGTTATCAGGGAAGGCTTCTCTGAATAGGTGACACTAGAACAAAGACCCAAAGGAACAAAAATGAGTTGTGTAGAGATCTGGGGGAAGTCATTTCATGCAAAGTGTTTGAGTAGAAAGGAGCTGAGCATTTTCAAACCAAGATCTCCAGATGACTAGGATGAAGAGCCACAGAGAAAAAACAAGAGAGAAGCAGGAGCCATGCCTTACCAGGGCACTGGAGCCATGGGAAGGTACTATAAATTCATTCTGAATGTGATGGTGAGACATTAGAGAGAATTAATCAGAAAGAAAGTGACATGATCTAATCAGCATTTAAAAAATCTTGGCTCTGCGGAGAACTGTGGAGGGCTAGAAGCAGGTAGATCAGATAGGGGCTGTAGTGGAAGTGAGGGATGTTGGTGGTTTGGAACAGGGACGAGACTTGAAGAAATAATTGAACTCTGTATGTATGTTTGCACCAGAGTTTCAAAAGCAAATAGATGGTGCACCCAAATCCAGATAATTTAAGAAGAATCTATTAACAAAGAGATTATGTACAGAGCCGTGGGTTTAGGGGAACTTATATTTTATCTTCACCTTGCTCACACTTCTGTAAATTACTATGTATATTAAATTCTCACCAAATTACCCAATTTGAATTTACCTTCTATTTCCTGTCAGGTTCTGATGGATAAGTTACTGAATCCCCAGCAATAATCTGGTACATTATAGGTTCTTAATAACTATTTGATGAATGAATGAATGAATGAATGAATGAATCTTCAGGAAAACTAGTGGTAAGAAAAAAAATACAATTTGCTACAGTACTTGGCACATGGTAGTCTCTCAAAGTGTTTTATTTTTCCATTGTCAATATTACTTCTCCCAGACTTTTCATCCATCCACTCAAAAAATTCATCAAGCAGAAGGCATAATATGAGACACTGGGAAAGCTAAACATTCAATCCTGCTCTCAAATAGCTTATGCTACTTGAGGACCTTGTTGTGAGACATGAATGCTCTGTTTACTATGATAGGATTGTGGGTTGGAGGCTGTGGGTGTAGGGAGGTAATTTCCTGTAGCCTGGAGTACCATGAGCATTATCCAGGAAAGGTTCAAAGAGGTGACATCCATGGTGGATCTTGAAGGATAAGTAGGAGTTAACCACTCACTCAGAGGAATAATGCCAGGGTGAAGTCAAATATATGAGGAGCTAGAAAAAAATTGTTTAGTAAAGAAAATAGAATGTGCAGAAGTAAGAAGTGAGATGACAGTACTTTTTCTGGGATTCTAATTGGGTTTTGGTTGGAGTATTGGCTAGACCCATGAGGGATGAGTTGAGAAAGGTAATCTGTAGCCTGGTTATTAAAGGGCCTTAGAGTCTTCATTAAACATCTGTACTTTAGCCATTTGTATTAGGCAGTGATTAAAAAGATTTGAAGCAGAGAAACATACTACAGTGTTAGGACAAAGTAGGATTGGGGTGAAGTAAGACTTTAGGAACTTGTTGTAGTAATCAGATGAGAAATGATGAAGGCTTAGAACATTTGAAACAAGAATGCAGCCAAAAGAAAATAATTCAAGAAGGGGATCAACAGGGCTTCATTGTTGAATAGATGAGGGGAATATCTCTGAAATCTGACTAAAGTAATTCATAACAAGTCCTTAATCATTTTCCTCACTTTGAAGTAAACATTATACTAGTTAATAACATGGTTTTCCAATTGGTGGATTATAGGAAATTGTATGAATAGCTTGTTAAGAATTTAAGGATGGTTTGTACTATTTGATTGTTCTTAAGACACATCAAATTATCATCAACTTCTAAGATTAGCCCTAGGGAAGGTCCTGGAGGGATTAAAATAATGACTGTTGGTATGGTACAATTAATTTGTTTTATGTCTGAGAAGTCTTAGGCTTCATTTTCACTTGGTAGTTTAAAAAAAATTGCATGGACCTATTGAAATGAAAGATTTTTTTTATTTTTTTTTTGGCCAACAGTACCAAGCAAGCTTCATGTGGAAACAATGGAATGTATAAGCATACACTAGACAAATAGGTTCTCATAGTCAAAATTCAGTGGTTACTAATCATTCATCTGTTGGATTATAAGTTTTTTTAAGTATACAAAACATCAATTTTTCATTTTCAGGGGTGGTAATGGGAAAACTGGATAGTTATTGCTGTTTGCTAAAATCTCTCAAAGTTCCTGAAGTATAAAATACCTTTCCAGTTCACAAAATCAATTGGTCAAGTATATCATTCTAGGTGTGTTTTTATGATTTTACTGGGTGTCTTCCTATTCCTCCACCAGTTGAGTGACTCGATGATTCCACTGAGACATGAAGTCCATTTCATCTTGGCTCTGCTGTGGTTATTGTTAGGCAGGGATAGGCAGTAAGATCACACTCACCTAGATAGTCATTTTGTCATTTGGTTACTACCCGTATGTGAAGTAGAAATAAATTACTAGAGTAAGTTTTAAAGGTGCTTATGAGATATTTACCCACTTTTTTATGCCTTAAAAAAAACCTTGAATGCTTTTCAAGATACAAGATTTCTGTGTCATCATTTTGACATGTTATTGAAAGTACCTTGTCTGCATAGATTTTAGACAAATTATGAATAACTATAAACATGTATTTATAACTTGTAAATGCACATTTATATTTTAGTTCTTCAGAGTTGATTAGGTCTACTAATAAACTAGAAAATGTCAATGATCTTCTAAAAAATTATAAGAACTATCACTGCTCATGTTATAATGTTCAGCATAAGTCCTTGTACTTCTGATTCTATTGTTCAGGATAAAGATTTTCAGAGGTTTTGGTGAAAATTTTCCTCTTCATCTCTGCTTTTTTTTCCATCCACCATGCAACTCTCATATACCACCTCTCATATGCCAACAAATACTTCTCTCATATTTTGGCTGAAATTCTAAATTTTTCTGAAAAGAAAGACTGTATAATTATAGTTGAGGTAGAAAATGCAAATACCTTTAGATGTCAACATGCTAAATTAAATATACACTACATACATGCTATCAGAGGTTTGTAAGAGAGGAGTCTTTAGAGGCCTAATTTACACTTGAAAGTGGGATATAAAGAGAAGGTATAGAACTGAATGCACAAAACTGCTCTGCTACATTGCAGACAAATAATTTTATTTGCTCCAGATTGTATTTTTTAAGTACAAATTATTGGTGAAAGCACTGTTCTTTTCTATAGACATAACTGTAATTCATTTGCCTTACTTACTTGAACTCTATAGGCTTTTTCGTGTATGGTCCTTAAGTTTATAAATACTGAGTTCCTAAATTTTCACTTCATGCCATGATGAGATAATAGGGCTCAAATATATCCTATGCTTTAAACAAGTAGAAAACCAGACAGAATATGACAAACAGTAAATTTCAGATTTTGGAAAACAAGCAGCACAGAACAGTACTACTCAAGAAAAAGAAAATGAACACTTCCAAGTGCTTCAGCTCAGTGTCAGGTGAGTTTCCAGCATGCAGATTAAGGAGGCAAAACCCAAAGAGCATCTGATAGTCTCACTGATTAGAACAGAGAGTTCAGAGTTCTTGGGAAAAATTGCAGGACAGAGTACCAGAGAGGATTGGTATGCAAAGAGGAAGACTATGCTTCAGAAATCTGCAGAGGGCATCTCCTCAGTTTTTGGTTGTGAAATTGTCTAGATAAGTCTGTAAGGAGAATGAGAGCAGGGAGAGGATCATGAGAAAGAAATGAGTGAGATAATCACTGGGGAACACACAGGGCTTGTAATGTTTTGTGTTTCTGGCAGACAGAAGATCTCCTACTGCCTGGGACATTGCATAGTATTGAAGGAGTATTGCCTCAGTGGTGGTGACAAGTTACCCCCAGACTAAAGGCAGCACTGGACAAGTCTCAGCACAGTTCAAAAGCAATATGGAAAGAATTGAACTAATTCCAAGTGACATACCACATCACCAAAAAAAGCCAAAAATAAATTTTAAAAAAATCCAACATTCAATGATGTAAAATTCATCGTTTCTAATAAACTATACCAGATATGCAAGTATATAAGAAAATTTATAACCAAGATCAAATAAGTTAGTAGAAACTGAGACAAAAATAAAAGATGAGAATTATTAGACCAGGATGTTAAAACAGTAATTATAAATGTACTACATATGTTCAAGAATTTAGAGATAAGAAAGAATATAATGAAGAGACAAGAAGATGGAACAAAAATGCATATTTAACATTGAAAGATGAAAATTAACATATCCATAATGAAAATAAAACTGGATGGGGTTATTACTAGATTAGACACCACAAAAGAAATTAGTCAACCTGAAGATATAGTAATATGTAATATCCAATATGCATTGGAAGAAAATAAAAAGAGTAGAAAACATGAACAAAATATTAATGAGTTTTGGGGTAGTATCATGTAGCCCAGACATATGTACAACTGGCATCTCAAAAGCAGAGGAAAAAGACATGAAAAATATTTGAATAAATAATGATGACAATCATTTTTTCAGGTAATACATACTCTGTTGATAAATACCATACACCTATAGATGCAGGAAGCTCAATAAAGCAGAAAAAAAAAAGGCAACTGTGCCAAGGCACATCATAGTCAAATTTCTAAAAATCAGTGATAAAAAGAATGTTTTAAATTAGAAGGGAAAGTAACATTTCTATAGCAGGTTTTTATTGCTGTGTAGCAAGTTACCACAGACTTAATACCTTAAAAAAAAAAACCCATTTACCTTAATACCTTTATTAACTCACAGTTCTGTAAGTCAGAAATCCAGTCACACTCAGAGATGTAATCTCTGCTTAGGATAAATTCAAGATGATAATCTGATATTTTATTTGATGGCTCTGGGGAGGGGTTTTCTTTTAGGCTCATTCAGATTGTTGGTAGAATTTAATTCCTTGTGGTTGTAGGACTAAGGTCTCCATTTTTCTTGCTGACTTTCAGGAAGTCTGTTCTTTGCTCCTAGGGACCAATTATATTCTTTCTTATACTACAAATTTCTCTGACTTTTTCCATTACCCATTTGAGAAAACTCTCAACATTGGACCCACCCAGATAAATTCCCTTTTGATCAACTCAAAATCAACTGATTAGTAAGCTCAAGTACATTTGAAAAATCTTTTTTTTTTCATATCACATAACATAATCTTGGGGTGATATATCTCTTAACACTTATAGTTTGGAGATTATGGCAGGAAATCTTGGGGAACCACCTTAAAATTACAAAAAATGAACATAAAATTTGTTAGGTAACAAAAAGTACCTTGTGGTAGATGCTGTGGTACACAATCATGTCTGTTGCAGTGGATAGGACAGACAGAGCGAGGCCACCATCTTAGAGCAGGCACACCAGTTAAGCTAAAATAGGCCCTGGATAGAAGGACAGATAAGGTGGAATAAGATGTGGTCTGGCTGTTCGTAGAAAACTGCAGGTAGTAGCATAAAACAATAACCAAAGAAGCAAGCAGGCAGTAGTACATATCAGGGTTTCCAGAACCACCACATAAAAAATTTTATGAAAGTTCATCCCCTTTCCTGATATGGAACTTGGTATATAGAGGCAATGTAATAAGTATTTTTAATAAAAAATGATTAATGGAGATAGATTGACAGAAAGATGTCACACACAAATGGAGGATCCATGATAGAAGGTTATTGATAAATCCAGGAAGGCAGAAAGTTCAGTTTCATCTGCAAGCCCATTATCTAGGTTAGGACTTCTTTCTTGAAGTACAATCTCAAGAGGAGATGGAAGGAAAGGAAGCAAAGCAATATCCAATTGGACACTGTGCTAGGTAATTTTTATATTCATTAACTCATTTGATCCTCACATTAACTGTGTGATAGGAGTATTCTTTTACTCCCACTTTTTAGTTGTTTTGATCAGTATCAGTAAGTAAATTGTCCAAGGTCTCACACTTATCAGTTATATAAGCTAGGATTCTGGCTGCCCAAATTCTAAACTGCATTTTTGCCCATAATTCCATGTTGGCTTCCAGCAAAGCAAAGCCCCATTTCTTGTATCAGCTGCTGAGTGGCTATACATGATACCAGACTGTTCATTTGGTCAGTCTGCACATTTTACTCCACATTAGTGTCAGGCACTATTCTGGGTGCTGTTACTTAACATTTTTTTCCATAAAGTACAGATCAAATGGTACTCAGAGAACTTCTTTTCCTACTTACTGCGATCAGGTTGCATTCTGCTATTAAAAGACTTCTCTTTATTTTCATTTTAACCTGGTCTCCTCTAGATAACACGGCACTGGGAACACTGGATACAGTTTGAAACACTCCTCATTGTATCAGGTTCAGTAGCCCAAGGTAGAATGAGATAGATGGCAGGATCCTGGCAGATATGGTGAACTGGGCCACTGAGACACTCATGTTGCCTTTTGAGTTTGGGGGGACAGGTAGATACCCTTTGACCCAAAAGACAGAGAATAAGCTTTATCACATCATACCACGTACTCACACTGTGTTCATATTTGCTAGAACAATTTCGATGTGAGGGGGGAGGGCAAGATTGAGACCTTAATGATACCAGAGGATTTGTGAAATGCAAGGGAAAGACCACACCTCCTGGGTAGGATTTTATAAAAATGCCAAGATATAGGCAGTTGTGGGTGTCCATGTTTCACAAAGCGAAAGCTTATCACATTTAGAAGATTTGAGATGCTGGTTGTGCTGAGATGTGGGAGCAATGTGAAGAGGTTATTAGAGGGAGGGATGAGAGAGTGGTTCATTTGTGACATAAAGGACTTTGTAGTAAGACTTCATGAGAGCTCTAAAGACCCTTCAAGATCTTTGTTATTAAAAGATCCTTTAATGGAAAGTCTTATTTGTACTTACATGTAAACCTTTACCTTATAATTAAACATGTTTTTAAAAATGAATGAGAACTTTGATACATATTATTACATACTGGGTCACTATTACTGCCACTGGGAAGTTATGTTCTACTGAATTTGTACATATTCATGAAAAATGGAAGTAGCATGCAAAAATATGAAGGGTTTTGAATAAATCGGTTCATCTACTAAGTGTTTATTGAGGTAGGCACCAACATTAGCCTTGGCTTTTGATCAGACCAAGCTGCATGTTAGACTCTGAGATCTGTAGGGATGTCGTTGCATCTCTTTATCAGCAAGAACATCTCTAATGTAATGCAGTAATAAAAGCATATGAGTATCGACTAATAAAAAATAAATAAAACAGATGTGAAACCATTGTAGTCAGAATTGACTTATGATCTAGAATATCCCTTCAGTTGTTTGTACTGTTGACTCGTGATGGATAGTAACAGACTGACAGGGTTGCAGGCGGGACAAGTAGCAGCCTGCTAAATTGAGTCTGCATCCATCACACACATATTAATTAATTCATTAATATGAGTGACATACTGTTTTTTCTTCTTCTTGCCATGTTTAGACTTGTTACTAAGAGAAATAAAAATACCATATTTTAAAAAGCTGGGTAGAAATGGCCTTCAGCACAACATTTAGCAGTCAGGAAAATGATAAGTATTGTTCCTACCTGTTCATTTTTTAAATAATCTAATTTCTTCCCTCTTTTTCCAAATGCAACATAAAGCACAGGATACAAACTTGGGAGTATTATGGATTTACATGGTTTTTGGTAACACCATTTCTAAGTAAAACAAAATGTTGTGCTGGTAATCTTGAAATGAAATAAACATGCAATTGTGCTCTTGTGGAATTCCTTTTTCAGGCAATTCATACTCTGTTGACTGGGCATATATTATTTGTTTGACAAGTGTTAGATCATCTGAGCAACACAGAAGAAGCAAAAGACAGGATCTTTACCCTCAAATTTTTATGATATAGTTGGAGAGATAAGGGAAACACATGAAAGAATCACAGACAACAAAAAAATAGAATAACAAATGATATGGTGAGCTGAGGGATGGAGTAGAACAAGTTCATGGGAATCTGTGAATGAAGAACATATTCTATCATAAGAGACTCAACATGAACGAAAACACAGAAATAAGTGTGAGATAATCATATTGTATGACTAGTGAGAGCCCTGAATCTGAGCTAAATATTGGAATGGGTGAGCTGTGAAAAAGTTGGATGCAAGGCAAAAAATACTGTGTGACAAAAATATTTAGTGTCCTATGGATGTGATAGAATATAAGAGGAAATAGAGTAAATTATGCTTGTGTAAACCAAATTCCTTCACTCTTTAGGGTACTTTTATCCTGATCGTATGACAAATCAAAGTGTAGATATTTGAAGAATATTCGATTGTATTTAAACTTTGTCATTTTACACCTAGGCTTTAAAACTTTGTTATAGAAATAAGAGGCTAAAAACAGCATTACAATTCAGACTGTCTAAAATCAGTGAAACTTGTAAACATTTTGCTTTGCTTGAATAAGAGTTAGATTCTTATTTGTTCTGCATGTCTACATTCATGGCTATTCTCTAATGATGCTGAAATCTTTAACAATATGAAGTAATCATCCACCTTTCTCTGCATTGGGTTAATCAACATCAAATTCATCTATCCATGTACTCACTCTTTCTACAACTATTTATTCACTTGTAGTCATTGTGTTAGAGGCCCAGAGGACATGTTCAGATGAACTGAATTCTGATAAATTGATTAAATGCTTTGGTTTAATTTGGAACTAGGATAAGAAAATATGGTTGAGGTTAGGTTGCTATTTTATCATTTGAAAAGTGCCCTGTAAAGTAAAAGGGACACTAATTTCAGATGTATCTCTATTGCACACATCGTATAGTAAGTGGAATTTGATGTAAATGGATATTAGACATTTTTCGTTCTATTAGAATTGGAGTAATAAACTGAACATATTTTCTAACTTTCATGTAAATATGGGAATACGTATTCTATTAATGTATAGAAGAGAGACATTAGAAGCTGATTGAGAGGCTTTTTTGTTGTTCAAAATGGAAATTTGATTACTATAGGGTGGGGCAAAAAGTAGGTTTACAGTTATGAATACACAAAATGGAGTTTGTTCATCTATTATTATTTATTAATTGTTGTATTATTTTCCATTACAAATAACTCTAAATCTACTTCCTCCCACCCTGTGTATCAGGAGGGTGAAATTTATAGCAAAACAAAAACAAGAAGAATCTCAACCTGACCTCTACTTGTTCCTCTCAGCCCCCAAGCAGTGAACAGGAAAATCTCCCTCCTTTCTGAGTTAGGTTGAGCCTGGATACATAGGTTGAACCTGAGTACAGTTCAGCTTAAGAAGAGTTTTGTTTTTTAAACTTTACAAATGATTACAGGGGTATAAAGACAGGATGCAGATATTTGTTGCAGCTCAAAAACTCAGTCAGGGTGATCATTTTGGATGCTGAACAACATCTGACTTGTTAAAATATACTAGCTTAAGGTTATTTTAATAATTATCTTCATATTTTTAGTAATTATTATAAGGAGAAGGCTACTTCACTGTTTTGGACATTCAAGCAGAACTTAGATTGGGCAAACACAAAAGAAAATATAATTTTTTGTTAGGCTCAAGGTGTAACTGCTTGGCTTCAGTGATTTAGTGGCATGGGGAGTTGAGAGCAACTGTGAGAAAACATTGCATAATTATCTCTAAAAGGTTCCTTTAAATGGTTTACACATGGACCAAATGCCTATTACACTTTTTTCAATACTTATTTATATAAAAAGGTAAGTTAGGATGAGTCCAGTTATTGATCTATATGGGAAACAAGAGCTGAAACCATTGCTGTAGATTTTCAACCTTTTTCACCTCATGGCACACAGAAACTAATTACTAAAATTCTGCAGCACACACAAATATATATATATATATTGCTGATCTGATAAAAAATAGGTATAATTTGATTCATTCACACTGGATGGCTGTTGTTGTGTTGACTGCTGTTGTTTCTTTATTTACTAATCTCAGGGAAAAGAGGTCTGTGGCCCTGGCTAAATAGTCAGGTACTGCAAGTTTTAAAAATTCTTGTGCTACACTGGTTGAAGATCACTGCTGTAATCTAATCTAAAATGTTAAGGAGAGTTTAATAAGATGTTCAGCCTAAACATCATACTTAGGGTTAATAACAGTCTCTGGGCTTCAAGAACTTAAATCATTCCAAGGACGTGACAGTAAAAGGTTCATCATGAGTGTGAGTGCTTTTCTTTTCAAAGGCAATTATTCATCCTGTTTTGTGTGGATTGTTTGGAAAGATACAGCAGCCACTGTAGTGGGGGACCCTGCCTGTTGGGGAGTTGGATTCACTACAGTTTATAGTGAAATTCACTACTATTTTTTATTTCCTTGACAAAATTGAACGGACATTTTATGCCACATCTTGACTATATCTATATCATTCTCATCTTTTTAAAAAATATTTTATTTATTTATTTATTTATTTTAGAGAGGGAAGGGAGGGAGGGAGGGGGAGGGAGAGAGAGAGAGAGAGAGAGAGAGAGAGAGAGAGAGAGAGAGAGAAACATCAATGTGTGGTTGCTGGGGGTTATGGCCTACAACCCTGGAATGTACCCTGGCTGGGAATCGAACCTGGGACACTTTGGTTCCCAGCCCGCGCTCAATCCACTGAGCTATGCCAGCCAGGGCTCATTCTCATCTTAAAGAATTAAAAAAATGCATGTCAAATCCAATTTCAAATTACTCTTTATAGGGTAAAAAACTTGGTCAAAAAGAAAGCATCACACAAATATCAAGCATACACATTATAAACGTAAGTATGTTTTCTTGCCTTTGAGGGACTTGCTGTATATTTAAGTAAAGAAAGAAAATCACTTTTATATTGTCTATCTACATATCCATCCACCCATCTATCTATCTGTCTCCTTTTCAGTTCACCTATCATTTATAACATGAGGGGCAACAGGTCCCCAAAAATGTACACAGATAGTAGTATTAAGGGAGTTAGAAAAAGTGAGAGGTTGCTATGTAATGGAAGAGCAGCTCTGTTATTCGCAAAGGTTTCAGAGCACAGGTTATTAGAGCTTGGGTCTGAGGGCTATAATGAGAATTGAAGTAAACATAAATAAAGAAATTTTTGGATTCTTGAATTCTCACATTCTTGTCCTGGTCTAGCCATTTAGCTGTGTTATCTTACACAAGTCTTCTGAAGGGGATGGGGCAAGTCAAGAAACACGTATAAAGGACACATGGGCATGGACAATGGGGTGGGGCTTAACTATGGGGATTAACTGTGGGGGTTTGGGGGGCAGGGCAGGGGAGAGCAACAGGGGAAAATGTGGGACAATTGTAATTGAACAACAATGAAAAATAAATACAATAAATTTTAAAAAACCAGTTCTCATCGATTTCAGCTTTAACTTTTTCCCACCAAATCCTACTTGTTCTTCTCCCAGCACCGTTATGATTACCCCCCCACACACACTATAAAATACTGCAGAAACATGTGGTGTGTATGCATTGCTATGAAGATGACTAGAGAATGATTATTTTGCAGCAGCATGGGGGGAGGGGAGAGGACATTCCAACAAAAGTAAATGGTATTGCAGAGACCTATCTTAACTCATCTTATGTTCATTATAATTTTAGTGTTTTACCAGTAACACAATTCAATAATAAAAGTACTTTTAATTTCTATTTTTTATTATAAATTTTGTTATTTAGCAAATCGTTGTCATTACAAGTGTGCTATGTATCCAGGTTTCTGGAAATGTTCCTTTAATTAGTCAATAGTGTTCATGTATCTCCCTGGAAGACCCTATTTCACAGACTCTGACCACAATACTTTTGAGTTAGTTATTTCTTCAGCTAATGAAGTTCCCAGTTACCCTTTAATGATGCTATATGTTGGAGCTGTGTAGAGGCTGGTGTATGTCTGAATGTACCCCAGGTCTGCTAATAGCACAATGTTTACCTATTGGGAGTCTCAAATCAATCACTAAAGAGTCCAAGGGAAGGCCAATTATAAACATTTGTGAAAAGCAGTAGTTGCTACCATTTGTTTTAGGTAAATGTATTCAAAATTTTAATTTAGTGTCTGCTAGTGTTTGGGAGAAAAATACTGATTTATTATTCTGGAGTATTACATGAAGTATTCTTAAATGTGAATGCTTTCTTGAGCTACAAAATTTCAGAAATACCAAAAGTGAAATTTTAATTTTTTTATAACTTTTATAGAATTTGGGGGGATTAATTTTCAATGGTCCATTGAAAATGAGTACAAATTGCTAACTATAACCCTTCAACCAATCAGTGGTCTAACTCTACCACACTCTTGTGTAAATGTGGGTTGCATTGCTGGAAAAAAATTGTCATTTCATGATGTCTGCTTAGCAGCAGAAAATGCCTTTTGTGACATTAAGTGAATTCCATTAATGATCTAGTCATGCTGGGTTGGTTGAAGGTAGGATTAATGTTTGCATGCAAGCTTAGCTGTCCTTGATCGATTGTAGATTCAGAAATGATAAGACAAACCTAGGAACTATCAAATCAGAGCACTGAATGATAGATTCTCTAATGTTATATTTCAGATCTGATCTACAGTTGGCCTTCCCTTGAATTATGACAAAGATATACAACACTCTCAGGACTCAATTTGATTCCTTACTTAAAATAATTACCTAAAGACCCCTTTGTCTAAACATTCCCTTTAAAATTGACTCCTACATTAGTTTACCTGTTGGTAGAAGCATGTAGACCACCTAGGAAGCTTTTTTACTAGGATGTGACTCACAATGCAGATTAATGGGGACCCTGCATATTTTTCAGTAACACAAATAGCATGTAGCATTCTCACAGCAAAATTAAATTTCTGTCATCAGCTAATTCAGAAAAACAATTGCTTTCAAATGATGAAATATTGCTATCTCCTTAAAGCAATTTGAAAAATTGCACTGAAGTCATTTTTGTTCTTTTTAACCCTATGGTTGTATGTAATAGTTGTAGTAGAAACTTCTCTGTTTCAGAAAGATGAGTCATAAAAATTGCTTTTCTAAAGAGATGATTGGTCTTTTATGTGTTTCTTATTATCTATATTACATGCTCATCTAGAACTTATGTAAAATACCAACACTTAGACAGGGTCAGTGTCCTGGATTTCACCTTCTCTAGGATCTCTGTCTTGATTTTCTTACCTGTATCTCCATCTCCATCTGGGTGCATGTCTCTTTGCTTCTCTCTTTCTCTCTTGCATGTAAAAGACTCTAGATTGTAAATAAAAGTAAGGCCAAGTATAAAATAAATCAGGTTATTTGAAGTTTTTAAATTTGATTTTTAAATATCATTTTGTATTATTTTCCTGGTTAGACAATCATATACTTTACAAAGTGGTCCCCTAAATATTTCCAGTATCCACTTTGCACTGCAGTTTTTTAATGGAAGGAATATTAGAAAGTAGTTGCATTTTTTTGTAAAGGGTGAGTAAACAAAATATTTAATGATAATTTCTTTTATTTTATAATTTTTTATGGTAATTTTACTCTTCATGAAATTTGATATGGTTTGTTATTTTACTCTAGCAACATACAGAATGGTTATCTTAATGATGTAAGAGTATTAGAGATCACCCATCCTAGCCTCTTAATTTTATAGAATAGAGATAGGCTCTAAAGTTGTTTCCCCAAGGTGACCTGGACACTTTATAACAGAGCAAGTGTGAAGGTTTATTACTCCTGACATCCTATTTACAATTTCTGGGTGTGTCATTAGTTTCCCTACTCTTTTTTTTAAAGATTTTATTTATTTTTAGAGAGGGGAAGGGAGGGAGAAAGAGAAGGAGAGAAAGAGCAATTTGTGGTTGCCTCTTGCATGCCCCCTACTGGGGACCTAGCTCACAACCCAGGCATGTGCCCTGAGTAAAAATTGAACTGGTAATTCTTTTGTTTGTAGGCCCAAAACTCACTCCACTGAACAACACCAGCCAGAACTAGTTTCCCTACTTTTACATTCAAATAATTTTATGATTTTGACATATGATTAGAATTTCAGAGTACATCTTAAAAGTGGTACATCCTTTGCCCCTTATCATCCATTATTTTAATTAAACATAGAAACATTTAGCAATGTCCGTACAACTCTTATGCACAAATTCATGGCGCTGGACAATTATGTGTATAACAGCATGCCTTAGAGGTGGTAGGTTGACTCTTTGCCATAATTTGCATAATCTTCTCCAGCCCTTTACTATTAAGTATAAATTATTGAGTTTGCTGGGAAAAAATACATTTAAATTAAAAAAATCAGACTTCTGTCGAGATTTCATAAAATTTTCTTTCTTTCAATTGCTCTTAAAATACAATGCTATTTTTTATTAAGTTTCTTAATTTTCAGTCAATAAATTCATCACTGGGCAATTTATAACATTATTACTTCTTCAGGTGACTGAACTTTAGGACACAGATGCACCATTGTTCTGGCCAAGGCAATTGTATGAAAAGCTGGGGAAAACATTTGCAGATGAGTACCTTTTGGGAAGCTTCATGTAACATGCAAGTATAAATAAGCTCCCTATGCATGACTCACTGCCATATCTTTGCAGACAGACCGAGGAGAGGAAATAAAAACTGCATTTTGGTAATTCTTTTCTTGCAGAACAACTTGTTAATACACAGTACATCATTTAAAGTTTTGATTTAAATAGGAATAGGTTAAATCAGATGAATAATTGGAGTGCCACCTCCACATATTAACAGGTAGAGACTATTTGATACTTAACCAAATGGCTCCTGACATTTAAGCTGGTAAAGCCAATGCTACTAATCTGTCTGACAGGTAAGTGCTATTAAGTGAATTGATGAGAACATAAACCCAAGTTTAGAAGGTTTAAGATTTGATTGACAGACACATTTATCATGATGCTGGTCAAAGATAATGAATCAAGACATCCATGTCTTGCTTGTAGTGCAAATAAAGAAGTACTTTTTTTTGTAGTTACCCTTCAATTCTTAAACAAGGATGTTTATTCATGTCATTCATAGACTTAGTCTGAAAAGTTTTTAAAAAAATTTTCTGAACAGTATTTTCAAAATATTGGAGGACTAAATGAAACATGTTCTATCCTCAGGTATGTCATTGCTAGATGATTCTGTATACTATAAACTACATATTTAGGGCTTTTAAGTTTACTTGCTTTCCTCTTAGGTACAAATTCCTATAAAATTCAGGTAAAATTTCACCGAAGAATATAAAAAATATTTCAATACTCAAGACCCACTTATTTAAGCCAACAGTTAATTCAGACTATTTAGAAAATTGCATAATATCTGCTAATTATAGAACAATTTACATAATTGAATGCATGGTAATTAAAAAAGAAGAGCCAACATAAGAAACACATATTTCCTACTGCCATATCTCCACAACGTGATAAAACCAATATATTGAAAATGGCAATATTTCAAAATCTGTTGACCATTGTCATGGGAAAATGTCCTTTCTTTTCTCTTTAAACTGGAAGATGCAATTTAAAGAGATGCCAGAGTATAAGATCTCATTCCCTCTTGAAGAAAAGGTGGACAAAACTCTTGCTTGCTTACGCAGTTCAAAGAACTGGATGTGCAGAAAAAGAATGAGAAGGAGCTTGCACACCTAGGGGGAGAGCTACTGAATATCAGGGTAAATTGAGTTGAAGTTTTGTAATATCTAAATATTTTCAATATTTGCTTCACAGAAATGTTTTACTCTGTCATTGAAAAGGCTCTTGAAACTATTACATTGGGATTCTGTCCCAGACTGACTCAGTTGAAGCTCGCAGGTGTATAGCTCAGAGAGATCAGACTCTCTCCCCTTTTTCCCCCCCATTCTTGTTATTTGAGTCACCAATTTGAAATGCACCATTACCACTAAATAACTATTTAGTGGTATACAATCACACAATTGTGTGAAGAGACAAACATAATGAAGGACACTAGGGAAATAGGATCCTTTTTTCAGGGCACCTATCCCCTCACTGAAATGACTGAGAGTTCTGTAGCTTTTGTAACAAAGTATCCTCTCAACAATTACCTTCAACTAATGGTATGCTAAACTGAACAGGAAATCAGGTTTTAGAATGAATAGATCCATTGGTCCAAGTGACAGAGAGCCCAGCACCGTTTTCAAATTGTTTCAAAAGAGCCAATGTTCTCATTATATAATTATAGCTCAACTAAATTAAAGAACATTGAAACCCTCTCTGATTTTTTATTATTGCTTTTGCAATTCAGTATTAATGATGTATCCTGTTGCTTGCATATGTGAAGTTAGATCTGGTATTTATTTTCTTATTCTAACACCTTTCTGTTTCCTGGCATAAACTGTATTTGTGAGCTAATAATTGGGGTGACCATTCATGAACTATTGCCATTGCCTTATAAAAATTATTTTAAACATTTGAAATCATTTTCTGTGTATAAATCTAGAGGCAATAATTTAAGGGAATATTACCAAGAGACTCAAGAATATGGTAATGTTAAATGATAAAAGTCAAACACTCTTGAAATTCATATCTAAGACATTATTTTTTTTAGTTAACTAGTGTTTAGCCACATTTAGTATCCAAAGATGTTTTTCATTTATGTTCAAGTGACACAGTGTCCCCTTTCTTTAGGTTATAGTTGCATCTTCTTCTATCCCTGCTGCCAAAACATGTATTGCTCCATGACTTGTGAAGTGAAATGGGAAAGTTAGACTGCATGCCCCAGAGAGCACTTAGAGCATTTTCCTAATAAATTTAGGATGGCCAAATTTGACAAGGCATGAAAAAAATCATTCTTAAAAAGACTCTCCTATGTTGAAATATGATTCATAATACAACTGCAAAAAATTCAGAAAGCATTAATTCTAGGTAGAAAGATTTTTAGGAAACCTCATGAATTGTTTTGAGGTATGTTGTTTGTATTATTTTCCCCTAATCATGTGATCTCTTATGTAGGAATTAGACTAATTTAAGGATAGACACATGAGGTGAGATATGCACTATAATGGAGAGTAGAAATGGTATGAAATCTGAAATGAGAGCAACCAAAGATCAAGTTATAGGCAATAAATTGGCATAAATTTTTTGGAAGAATTTAATAATACTAGGTATAATTTCCTAATTTATAAGGAATTTATGAATTTATAAGGAATTTATAAGGAATAGTCATGGAATATTACACATGCTACCTTTCCATATTTTAAAAGATGAGAGTGATCTAAACCTATACAGAGGGAAGGACAATAATGGACATTTTCTTTTGGGCAAAGGAGAAATCTTGTAGGATGTGACCCTGATTTCTTATCTCTGGGCAGCCTAGTTTTTATTTGTAAATGACATGATATAGAAGAAAGACCAGGGAGCCAAAATGCAGAAATTTCCTCTTCCTTTCTCTCTTTATTGAAATCTGCAGTCCTACAGCTTTCTCAGGATGGAGTGACTGTTAGATAAATAAAACTGGGTAGCAATAGCGATAAATAATTTTCTCCCTACATATGTTCTGTTTTTAAAATCCTTTCCCAAAGATATGCTTATTGATTGGGGGAAGAGAGAGAGAGATTGAAACATTAATGTGATAAGAGAGAAACATCCATTGGTTGCCTCCTGTAGGTACCCTGACCGGGGACCAAACCTGCAACTTTTTGTTGTACCAACAACAAAACAATGCTCCAATCAACTGAGTAACCTGGCCAGGGATGTTCTTTCTTTTTAATTGGAGATGTTAGCACATGTTAGAAGTGATGAGATTGAGAAATTTGATGGCGTAGCTAATATTTGTAGCTCCTTGTTGACACTCTCCGTATGCTAGCTTACATGACAGATAAATTGACTGCAAGTTTTACATGGTTAGAAATTAATCTTGAGTTGCTTTAGAAATAAAAATATAAGAAAACTTCTCAAACTAAATAATGTTTAATTAATGAGTAATTAAGGAATTTATCAGTAAATTTTATATATTCCTGCACTCATAGGCTTTCCTTGCTTAAACTGGATTTCACATTTTCAAGGAACTTTTTTTGGAAGCTCCTAAAAATGGAGCTTAGTAACTAAATTGTTTCTTAGTGCTGCTATGCAAAGAAGGAGATCCTTTAGTACTGAGTCTCGAGACTGTTAGCCTGGGAACTGATGGATTAGATCATTAGGTAAAATGCCTCTATAAGTAAGATTTGCCAAGTTTCTAATGTTACTAATCTTTAGCGTACCGTAAAAATTGCTGTGGATTTACATGGAGCAATTATTTTGAGTACAGGGAAGAGAACCTCATTACTCAGAGTTATTACTAATAATCACCATCATTAACATTACTGGCAAGAGGGCAGTTATATGGCAAGTTATACTAGGTTAGTACCAGAGACAGAAAACAGAAAAAAAAAAAAACCCTCCCCTGAGGGCCTATAGTCAGCGTACAATTTGCATAGGCTGTCTGTAGTAATAAGCTGTCTGTTAAGAAGGTCTGTTATGAGTCTCTCCAAGGAGGCAAATCTCCCATGAATTAGGCAGTTGCTGTAGTCAAGCATCTCTGACGTTTTAGCTAACTGTAAATCAATTACTGCCTCTATTGTTAGTGTTTTTAAGTAAAGTGAAATTTTAACCTCATGTCATCGTTATGAGAAAAGTTTGCTAGTTTCTCAAGGGAATACATTATGAAGAGAGCAAATGTAACACACTTACAAACACATGAACTGGACCATTTTCCAAAAATCTGTGTTCTAAGTAAATTTTATTGATATAGACATATTAGTCCAATAACTGGGAAATGTTGTACTTGAAGTGCACTTAAACTGAAGTATGAATTGTACTTGGAATTAAAGGAAAATCTGTAATAAAATTCTTGTTTTTTCTCCCTTTCAGTAGGTGACACACTAAATTCTAACCATAATAAAAAAACAAGTATCTATTCTTGTGGCACCAACTATAAATTTCACTCATTGAGATTCAATATGCTATTTTATCATTATGATGAATTTTTAAATTTTAAACCTTAAAGGATTTGACATATTGACGAGAACCTATGACTATGTCAGAGGACTTTAGCTTTGACATCTTAACATGTACATGATCAGATGAAAGAAAAGAAATGTACTAAACACAGAGATGTTACATTGAGATTAAAACCACCAAGGGCTAGAGTACTCTGTGCATGATAACTATCTTTGTAAGAATCCCAAGAAAAGAAATGCCTACGTCAGAAAGATGGGTTTGATAAAATACAAATATGAAGTAAAACCAAGTTGTGGGTTAATTTCAAAGAATTGTAATGTGAACTGAAAATTATCTAAAATCTCTTACCTATTTGGTAATACACTTAGAAATACCGATGATATAGCATTTCTTATTAAAATCGTATGTAAGCCAGCCTTTAAATATATTTATATTTATTTATTTTTACTTTTGCTAAGAAGCTGGAATGCTTACGTTTACTTCAATTTGGATTGACATTTAGAGAAAACTACTTAGATAACTGAGGCTATAAATATGTCTGCCAAGTGAGAGACATTTTCCAGAAAGACATTTAAATAACAATTCTGATAATCAGAGAATCTTAGGTGAGAAATAGGTATTACATATTCCTTCTCTAAGAAAATACTCACAAATTTTTACTGGCATTTTTTTTTTAGCCCATGGATTTTCAGTAGTCCAATATATTTTCCAGGGTTTAAATATTAGTTTATGAGATTTTTTATTGACTTGAACTATTTATATTATTTTAAAATATTCATTTAGATTTCTGTCTCAAAAGAGTAAAGCATAGTGTCTTAGAAGCTACATTATGAGAGCCCTGTTGGAGAGTTCTAGTTTTGTAATTTTGCTATTTAAAAATTGTTTTAATGATACTACTAATCATGTACATGAAGTGTTTGGCAGGTAATGAAGACAGTTATTTCAGAAATAATTATTATCAGTAAGAGAATGACTCTCTTTACTAAGATAGACTAAGTTGGCAGTGGTGGTAGAGTAGCTTTCCAACTCTGGGCCAAGACTTACTGTTTGCAGCTATGCTGTGATATTGATCCACTCATCCTCCTCTTCATGTGGATTGGGCATCTGAGCCCTGGTTGACTCCAGGCAACTGGAGCTGCCTTGTAACTTAACCTAAATATTATCATTTTAAAAAAGATTTTATTTATTTATTTTTAGAGAGGGAAGGGAGGGAGAAAGAGAGAGGGAGAGAAACATCAATGTGCGGTTGCTGGGGGCTGTGGCCTGCAACCCAGGCATGTGCCCTGACTGGGAATCAAACCTGCGATGCTTTCCACTGAGCTATGCCAGCCAGGGCTAAATATTATAATTTTTAACTTTTTGTTTTTATATAAAAGAAACTGGAAATCATTGGCTTACGGACTATAGGTATCAAACTCTGATGTTAAAAAGTTGAGGTTAGAAAATAGAGAAAGAGATAATCACTACTTTAGAATTATTAATCTATAAGGATAAAAGTTTATCATGACCTCCTAGGTGCCTTGATTTCCTTTGCTATATTAGTCACCCTCTAGTTTTCTGTCTTAATTTTCATCTCATAGTGAATTTAATCAAAGAGCTCCAATGGACATCTTTATTTGGGTAAAACTCTCTTCATTGCTTCACTACTTTTATCATATTATCTTCTGTGTAGTGACTTCAAAATCCTAGGAAGGAATTGCAACTGGAGATTTTCAATATTTTGGATATAAAATGGAAGTGTTATTTAATCTAATTTATGCTTAGATCTATGTACTTTTTTTATGAAGAATCTTAGAAGTACTGTGAAATATTTTTCTTTTAGTATTTCAGAAATTTTACTACAGATATAGACCTGCAAAGCAAAATGCTAGGCAAACAGCTGAATGCTTGGTTTCTTAATGCCTGCTCCACATTACACATGAAGCATATTAGACTTGGGTGCTTTGTGGAAAGGAAAATGAAATATCAACACATTTAACTTAAAATAAATGTGTAACTTGTGTTATGCCAGATTCATTTATAAATGCTAGAGTCTAGAGTATATGCATTACCAAATATTGATAAAAACTTATAAGAAAATAGTCTGGACGTTGAAAAATTATCTTAATGATCTTATTTGTTGAACAATAATTGAGGGCTTGCTGTCAATATTGGCAGATGGTCTCAATGCAGTGGATGGAACACAGATGTTCTTTTGAAGCAGAGATAGAAAACACTTGAAATAGAAAATTTGTTAGAAAGTATGGATTGTAAAACCAATTTGCCATCATTATTTTAGGTTTAACTATAGTCACAATACATTTTCTTTCTTTAGCCACCATGCAGTGTTCAGTTTGATTTTTCAGTGTTTCTTAGTGAAATATATACAAAAAGAGGTTACAGAACTTTCATATGGGAACTATATCAGGGCACAGGTTTCAGGGCTCTAAAACAATATGCTCATAAATTCAGATGAACTTCTATTTTTCTGAGAGCATTTTACCCATATTAGGTCACAATCAGGTATGAAATATGTTGTTGCTAAAGACACAAACTACATAACAAATTACAAGTTGAAATCATGATAGTATGGGAAATTTCAATTATGCAGAAATGTAATTCCATAAATTTCAAATGCCAGAAAGTTAAGAAATTTGCACTGTTTTGTCCCCAGTCACCAGAGTAAAACTTCACCATGGGATAGGTAACATCACCTCTTTCCCTTCGATGCAATTTACATTTATACTCTAATTGAGAATTTTAGAGATAAAGAGGTTTTTCATGGGGTCAAACAACTGCCTTACTTTAATGTTCTTTATATATGTCCAATAAAAATAATTTTAAGGCAATTAATGTATTTGAAAAAGTGGGAATGGAAAATTGCCAGCCTCTTCATTACAATTCACATGAGTTGATTTGAAGACTTTCTCAGTCACCATTGCTTTCTTATCATTTGCCAAAATAGCTCTATGACTCTTTCCTCATCATCCTTGTCTTCTAACCCTTCATTTTTCACTTGACTGCCTCTTTAGATCTTCTCAAATTTCACTACATCTAAAAAGTCCTTCCCCATGACAAAAGGCTAAATGCATTAACTTGGCATAGCAACTCTCATAATTGTTGTTTACCTTTATATTATTTGATTGCTTTAAAATAGTCTCATCTACAAATCCAAAAAATTATAGATCCCTCTGCCCTTGCCTTAATATTCCTTAAACTCCTTAATAGTCCTTAAATTTCCTTGGATTCACTTTTAGTTCTTAATGTTTTGCTGCCCATATCTTTAATTGTTTAAATATCTATTGGCATTTCTGAAACCTCATAGAGAGAAGAGGGAGGAGTAAAACTGGGTATTTTCTTCCTTCACCAGTTCATCTTATTAAGAATGACTCAAAATAAGTTTAAGCTGAATGCTGCAATACTCAGACTAAATGGTAGTTACTTCAAATGCTTGCACTATAGTTAAAATAGTCATGTGCTTTAGTTTCTTTTTAGATTATTTAAGATTGTTTATCTTGTACCTACAGTTGTTAAGCTAATGTCACTCAGTGATGAAATTGTGCAATAGCACAAGGATTAAATACCTAATAGCTTTTTAAAGTGATGTTGGATGTTTCACTATTGTTTCCTTGACTAATCCATGGTAGTTTATACTATGCTATCTAAACTGCTCATATTTTTAACTGTGAGTTATGTAATGGACTTGTAAACAATTTTTATTTGTCCATTAATATTTCAAGTTAACAGCTCCTATACCATCGTGTCTATTTTTTCACTGGAAACTTATTTAACCTCCTGGAAGCTTTCTACATCTACAAAAATAAATATAATAATATAGATCTTACAGTTATTGTGAAGCTTAAATGAAGTAGGGGACATTTGTAATATCCTCAGTAGATGGAAGGTAGACATAGGCAACAGAGTAGTTTATAGTAAAACTTTGCTTTCATGTTGCTAAATAAGGTGAAAGAGAAGAACATGAAGAAGATAAAAAAGTGGTGCAAGTGGCCTTTCACTCTCAGGTTTTCTTTTTTAGAGAATTATCCTAATTTAGTCACTACTTCTTTTCTCCACCCTCTTCTCTCTCTAACCTTATTATTTGTCTTTGGATGCGAGAAGGTGATCTTGGGTTAGTGGAGGATTTATATTAGAGGCCAACTCAGATTGAGCATGCTTCAAAAGGGACTTGGCAGTGACACAATGTTTAAAAGATGTGATAAGGGAGGTAGAAATGAGCTCATGTTCAGGGAAGGATGACAGAGATAGGTATGGTGAATAGCACATGTGAAAAATAGATATCTCCTATGAGCTTGGTGATTAAAAGTTCTTTCTAGCTTCTTTTTTCCTACACTATAGATCAGGATCTATTAGTGGGACATGAAATCAGTTTAGTGGGTTATAACCAGAACTTTTGCTTTCCAATAAAGTAAAATAGACCAGAAAATATCATAGGGTTAAGTTTTTGTTTTAGTTGTGTGTGTGTGTGTGTGTGTGTGTGTGTGTGTGTGTGTGTGTTTACTATTTCACTTACTATAGATTGTGGTGAAAAAAATAGAAGACATTTGAGAACATTCTTAATTTTACTAGAAATGCCTGGCTTTAAAAATAGAATTATGGAATATTTAGGCTAAAGTCTGACTCTTGCCATTTTTAAATATTTGGTTTGTATAAACCAGTCAATCACTGACCAATATTTGCTAAATGTCTTTTGTGTGATTCTTTCTATTAATGTTCCCACTGACTGCTTCTGAAGGCAGGGATGTTATATTCTTTATGAAAATTAGACCTTAAATAATTCAATGAAGTGGGAAATAAAATACTGTGCTTCTATCCTTCTCCCCACTAATGGCAGTGTTTTCTTCGATATAGCAAGTAGGATCAAGGAAGTTGCTAGGTAGGCTGAGTAAACTGACAGTTATGATGAGCACCTTGGATAGCTCCAAAACTTGTGGCTTTAGCTAAACTGAAACTAAGGCTACCTTATCTAAAGTTAGCCTAGATCCGCAAGATCTAGTACACTCTCCAAGTAGACTCGGCCAATCTTGAAGTGATAGAACTCACTTATGTCAGACCTTTGTATTTATTTCTGAAAGTCTCCTTAGATTTATTTTCTGTGGGTGGTAATCTGTATTTTCTATGGGTAGTAATCCAAATTTCCAAATGTTTATTTAGACCCACAGTTGGATAAATAAGGATGTTCACATCATCCATTCAGTTCCTTGAGTTTCCCTTCAAAAGTCTTTTCTCTCGTCTGGACTACTATTAGGAGTTAAAGTCTGTGCCTACACACCTCCTTGCTATCAAAATAGGAACTGTGTACTTCTCATCATGTGCACTGTAGTAAGCCAGTGAGATATAGTATGAAAAGTTCTGGACTTAAAGTATGTGGGAAAGGAGTTCATTCACAGCTCTGTTAATTACTGCTTGTGTAACCTTTGGATACTTATTTAAATTATCTGAAATCTTAATGTTCTTGTCTAGAAACTAGAACTAGTCATATCTTTCCTATTTAATCTGTAGATCCTTAGTGAAAAGAGGTGATTCATGAAAGAGTATTTAGTAAAACCTAAATATACTAAAAAATATAAAAGAGTATCATCTCATACACATGTATTTAAATTTTTATTTTTTATATTTAATTGTGGAATTAATTAAGGTATTTTTTACAAGTTTAATTAGATTTAGGATTATCAGGTAAAATGGGGTAATAGTTTGAAACTGGACTCTTATTATTCCTTTTTACTTCCAATGGCATCTCCTCCTGGAAACTTCATTATATTCTCAAACAGAAAACAAGCTATGAGACAATCTCATTTATACCTTCAGAGATTATTCCTACAAGATTCTGTAGAAAATGGTGAATGGAGACTCGGTCTAGGCAGCGTTAGCTCGTTATAGCTGCCTATCTGGTTCTAGAATCCTGTCCAATCTGCACTCAACTTCATTGTTTAAACTGTTCACTTAACTCTTGAATTCTCCTCTCCCTAAACTCACATGTAGTCTGTTAAAAATTCTCCTCCCATTTTCCAAAGAACTTTATGCCTGGAATCCAGATATCATTCTCTTTGTGCCTTTCCCATTATTTTCTACTGCCTGAGACAGCTTCTTCCTGATAATCCTACATTGTGCTAATGGTATCTATTGTATAATGTTATGATTTCAGTCCTGTGTGGCTCACAGGATAAAAGCCCATGTTTACTTCTTTTATATTCATAGTCTCTGCCTTACTAGCTAGAGCTTGGAGGCACTGGGCCAGATATTATTTTTATACTTCTTCCCAGCTATTTCTCCTTGAGATCACTGGGTAATTTCTCTATGTGGTTCTTTTCTCTGACATACCTGATATCCTCAATTGTATCTGGGTTTCATTTTTTAAAATCTATTTGGTTTAAATTCTTTCAATCAAATCAGGCAATGTTTGTATGATTTAATATCATATGAATCCATGCCAACCTAAAGATGATAAGTTGTGGTTTGTAGATACTAAGATGCTTATATAAGTCCTAAGCGTTTCTGATGTCTTAAAAGACTATTTTATTGTTTATTTTGATTCTGGATCCTATCCCAATCTGAAGGAACAGGCTTTAGAAATCACTATTTATAGATTGATATCTGCTCCATAAATAGTTTCTGGCATTTTCTGATTTTTTTATAGTAAACTCTTCAAATATTTTATTGCTTCTTCTCACAACATAAGGAAAATATACTAATAATGTTTTAAAAATTGTAAAACCCCAGAAAGCAGGAATGTGGGGTCTGTGTTCACATAGCTCATAACAATGCCTGGGGAAAGTAGCAGGTGGATAGTATCCTATATTTGTAAATGTTAATTTATGGTGGATGAGAGAGAGAATATAGGGAATGTAAGAGCAGGGGGCAAGAGATATACTGTTGCAAATAACATTGTATAACGGGGACAACACTGGATAAAATAGTAAACATTTTCATAAGAAGAAAAGAGAACGCTTTTTTAAATGAGTAAATATGGTTTCAGGACACAGAACTTTATTTCTTCCCAGAAACAGAAACATGTTATCTTCATGATAGTTATTCAGCAACCTCCTATTTAAAAATTTATTCCTCTGAATGATTAATTAAGTTACTCTTAATTTCTGACTCTTCTTGGTTATCTCCAGAAGGGAAGAGAAGAGAGTGCCTTCCTGGTATAAGGGATTAGGCAATGGTTCTGTTTGACATCTAGGCCTTGGATTTTCACACTTGGGGTTGTCTAAATCATGTGATTTGTGGTGTATACACTAGTTATACCACAGTGTACTAGTGTACTAGTTTGAATGGTGCTCTTTGCCACCTTTGAACAAGCATATGAAACTTTTAGATTCTTGCTCATAGGAGAAGAAAAAATTATGTACTAGCCTTTAGCTCTCTTTTCCCAAATCAGATTCCTCTAGTCTTCTTTCCATAGGCCAGATAACATTACAGTCTGTATGGGGAAGATCATTCATATTGCATTATGCATTTCCTTCACATCTTGGTTTATGGCATAAACCCTATAATCTGAGTCTTCCAACACTTAATATTTCAAATAAAAGCAAGCTTTTGTAAATGAATAATGTATTTTTCCCCTTCTTTCATTAGTTGCTTGATTTAATACTCCCCCTGTGTAAACTTGAACTAGTTACTAAGAATTACAACCTTTTGGGAACAAGTACAGCAAGAGTACCTAACCTACTGAATTACCTCATGGATTAAACAAAAGTAACACATGTATAATCACTAAGTAGAGTTTCTCACTATATTGATTAAAAATAAGTAATTGACTTTAATACATTTAGCATTCCTGAGAAGTATCCACAAGCAATAGGATAATTGGAATAGTTTTGTAACAGTTTCAAATGCAAAATTTACACTTGAGAAAAATGCTTGGCTTTTGAAATTTTATATTTTTAATTTTTTAAAAGTGAATGTGGCATGTAATTTTGCATGACTATGAACCACAATGCACCAGTTATGTGACTATGTAAGAATGGGTCACTTAGATAATTAAGAAAGCTTGTATTGAGAAATGTTCCATACCAGAACCTCTGAACAGCTTTTTTTTTTAATGCTTTATAACATTTGGTGTTTTAGGGACTCAGAGGAGCTCCCAGAGTGCATACTGCCTGCTGCAGGTCTAATGTAGTTGTTTCGATGGTTCCTGCTTTAACTACTGTTTATTCTTGAAACTAATTGACAATTTTCTCCTCTTTGACTCAGTTTAGCAAGATCATAGTAGAAATAAAAGGAAATACTCATTTTATTCCCAAGCTAATTGGCAATAGAATAATGCATTAAGATCCTTAGATATAATGTTTAAAAATAATTAAAAAGAAATTATTAACATATTAATATATTTTTATAACAATGATCTCTGATTATCCTCAACTTAATTACTACTCTTAATGGTGTCTTAAATATACATTTATAAAACATGATTATATTCACCCTGATTTTGTTGCCATTATCTTCTTATCCACTGCATTTTTGCTAATTCAACTTTTTATTACATTTTTATTAGCTAGACATAAAAATAATTTCAGATTAGTATACCAAACATTCAATCACAATGTAAGTATTCTTGAATTATGGTATATTTAAAATATATTTGCAGCTGTCTTTCCAACATATAACTAATTAATCTTATCTACACTACAGGTTGATTTCAATATATAAACCATAAATGATAATTACTTTATTCTCTAAAATTTAGTTTTCCTCCATATTCTATGTATTGGGTTGGCCAAAAGGTTTGTTTGGTTTCTTCTATAACATGGCTCTTGTAGGGCTTAGTAGTCTTTAACTTCATTAAAAACAATTTTGTTAGATTATATGGTGATAGCTATCATATCAATACGCATCTCAAAAAAACATCAAAATTGATGAATTTTTGTGTAGTCCCTTTAATATTGAAGATGGAAGAAAATACACAACATTTTTGGAATAGTGTGCTTTATCATTTCAACAAAGATAAAAACACAACTGAAATGCAAAAAAAAATTGTGCAGTGTTTGGAGAAGGTACTGTGACTGATAGAATGTGTCAAAAGTGGTTTGTGACCCTGGCTGGTGTAGCTCAGTGGATTGGGCCTGCAAACTAAAGGGTTGCCAGTTCAATTCCCAGGCAGGGCACATTCCTGGCTTGCAGGCTGAGTCCCCAGTGAGGGGTGCGTGGGAGGCAACCACACACTGATGTTTCTCTCCCTCTCCTTCTGCTTCCCCTGTCTCTAAAAATAAATAGATAAAATCTTTTTTAAAACAGTGGTTTGTGAAATTACACACTGGAGATTTCTTGCTGGATGATGTTCCATGGCTGGGTAGACAAGTTGAAGTTGATGGCAATCAAATTGAGACATTAATTGAGAACAATCAACATTATACCAAAACAATAGTTTATTGGTGAAAATGAAAAATGTGTCTTTTATTTTACAGTAAAAAACTAAACAGACTTTTGGGCAATCCATTAAATCAAAATAAAGAGATTCTACGTACACTCTTGATTTTAGTCACCAAATTGGAACTCTGTATATTGCATATTAGTGCATCATCAATACAGCTGGGACCTAAAACATAAATTGGTCAATATTATAACAAAACTAAGGTGTCATAATTGAAGAGGTAAGAATTAAATGTAAGTATGTGAAGTAACCTGATTTTGTGTGGCCTGCTGTTTTTAGAAACTGTCTACTCATTGGGGATTTTGGAAATTTTCCCAGCTTGCTTTGTTTATGGGTTCTAGTCTTTTGATTACTCTACCTGAGTAACATTTAAAACATTATAATTAAGGAAGGCCCTGACTGGTGTGGTTCAGTAGGTTGGGTGTCATCCCACAAACCAAAAGGTTACTAGTTCAGTCCCCAGTCAGGGCACATGCCTCGGTTGTGGGCCAGGTCCCTAGTTGGGAGCGTGTGAGGCAACAGATCAATGTTTCTCTTGTATATTGATATTTTTCTCCCTCATTTTCTCTCTTCCTTCTCCTCTCTTTAAAAATAAATAAATAAAATCTTTTAAAATATTTTAGAAATGTAGCATAATATAGAAAATGATATAATATGTGTAGAGTTTAAAGAAGATTTTAAAACTCTTTTTTAAAGATTTTATTTATTTATTTTTAGAGAGAGGGGGAGGGAGAAAGAGAGAAAGAGAAACATCAATATGTGGTTGCCTCTACGTGGCTCCCCCTGGGGACCTGGCCCACAAGCCAGGCATGTGCCCTGACTAGGAATCGAACTGGCAACACTTTGGTTCACAGCCCGTGCTCAATCCACTGAGCTACATTATCCAGGGGTCTAAAGAAGATTTTAAAACAAACCAATGTATGCATCATCCTGATTGATTATTAGGACATTATCAGTACCCTAGGAATATATCTGCTTTTCCACAACTGCATGCTCCTCCAAATATCAAGAGTACTGCTTCTTTGTATGGCACATCATCATCTACCTGCTTTTCTTTAAAAATTTACCACCTTTTTATCAGGGACCTGAGAACCAGTGCTCCAAAGAACGTATGATAATTTTTAAAAATATATGAATAGTAAGCACAAGCCTAGCTGTATAAAAAATGTAATATTGACTTTGAGAGATGAAGAATCCCAGAAGAAAACTTAATATAATGTGGTTTTAACTGCTTTGAAAGTATAAGAGCCCCTCTGTGGTGGGTAGGTTATATGTGAATCTTGGGGGCAGATGAAGGATAGAATTGATCAGGTTTGTGTTTCATTCTTAAAGTGACTTAACATTGTGAACCACATTAATATAATACATATAATTTCCAGATGTCAATCTTTTAACACATAACATTGCATAGTTGGAGGCAATCTTTATCTATTTTAGGCTATCCCTAATGATGGGGATCCTATCTAGAAGATCCCAGAAATTCTGATGCTTAAATGCTTTCAGAGATGACTTGTAAATGAGAGCACATACATTTTTGAGCACCAAATGGGACTGTAGAGGGGCTGAGTCACCTGGGTGATCAGGTGTTTCACCAAAAAACTCTGCAGGAGACATAATGCATGAGTGGGTGTGTTGTTGTGATGAAGCTGCCAATCACCAGTTGCCCCTAATCATGGCCATTTTCATCATATCACATCTCATCATATCACATATCATATCACATCTGATGAAATGAATGGCTTAAGCAGACTAAAATACCAAAATTCCCCCTGTGTTTACTAATGGTTCTTTTTGAACTTAACTTGCACTAAAATTATTTCCCACTGGACACAGTTTGAACACCTTCATTTTGAGAGTAATTTTATGGTTATCTGTGCCCAAGACATGAAAAATTCATAGACCTCAAACTATGTTTTAATGTTATATTTTAACTTAGAGTCATTATACTTGTAGGGTAAATGGAGGCAGTGACCAAACTAAGGAAAGCAGTGCTCCTGTAGTCTTGGAGGGACCTGAAAACCAGTGCTCTCACAGCCTTGAAACTGGGTCCAATAAACTGTTCCCATAACAGGAAATGGGCTCACATGTGCAGAATTATGTTATATAATGTTCCAGGATTTTTCCCCTCTAGTACTCAAACAAGTAGGGGCTCCTTCCTAGGGAGACACACACAAAGGGACAGGTGCCAGGATGGGTGCTATTCTGGGGAGCAAGGGCCACAAAGTGTGACATGCAGGGAGACATGCAGCTTGTAGTATACGTGGCTCACCCATCCATGAATAAAGGCATGCCAGACACCCCAATGGTTCTGTGAATATTATTCTGTCTGCATGAATACAATAGACCTGCCTGGTCTTGAATGGTTGCAACACAATACTATAACAAAGACTCCAATAGATTGAATAGAATTGATCTGAGCCCCACACTCTGAAAAAACACATTTCTGGCTTTGAAGTAGTTTGGTCACTATTTCTATTTGTGGTCTTTAGCAGATCTTTTACATTGGCCATAGTCTAGGGACCTTGCTTGGACACATTCTAAATTCCCATTTGTTAAAAAAAAAACACTCAGTAAGGCTTCCAGTCAAGGTGGTGGAATAGGTAACCGCAATACTCACATCCTCCCACAATGACATCAAAATTATAACTAAACTATAGAACAACCATCATTAAGAATCACTTGAAATCTAGGTGAATAAAAGCTTTATAACTAAAAATGTACAGAAGAAGCCACATCAAGCCTACCTGTCTCTAACAGGCAGAAAGGGTGGAAACATGGAACAGGCTGGTCCCAAAACCTGTGTGTGGTAGTTAAAAATGAGAAAGGATATCTCAGCTCTGGAATCCTCCTGGAGAAGCAAGGTCTCAAATTCCCCTAGGCTGTTCAACCATGGGCTCCAATGCTGAGAAGAGAAGTCTTTACAACTTCTGGATGTGAAAACCAGTGGAGGTTGTGTCTGAGTGAGATGGAGTATTGTTGGAGTTCCAGATGTTTCTCTTAAAAGGACCTAGCACAGACTTACTTGCTGATGGATTCACTTTCTCTGAGCTCCAGTGCTGGGGAGGAGCTCAAAAAGCATCAGGAAGAACTGAATTGTCTGGTTTTACAAGGAATAACTGAATTATCTAGTTTTGGGAAAGGGCTAGTGGGGCAGATTTTACCCAGGTAGAAGTGCTGGCAGAAGCCATTGTTTCTTTGCTGAACCCTTCCCTTGCAGGCACAGGTGGTGCCATACCTGAATCTCCATCAAACCAGCTAACACCATCCACCCTGCCTTGGTGATTCCCTGAGATGTTGCCCCACCCAAATTGCAGGCCCTCCCAAGCATTTTACAGTGGATTTTCCATACAAAGAGCCTGTCCTCAGTCATACTATAGACTGCCCTAAATTTCTCAAATGTGGAAAAACCCTAAACAAGAAACATCTGGTCTCAGTATGCCTCATCTCTCTTGCCATGTGGCCACAAACCCTGCTGGCCTGGGGTTCACAACTTCACCTCTTTCTGGTACATTTAAGCTCAGCACAAGTAGCAGCCATTGGCAGACTGCTTTGTAGCTCATGCAGGGTGGCCCCAGGCAGGGCAGACAAGATGACTGACTTTGGCCTATACCTTCTGGGAGGCCCTAAGCCAGCCTATGCACCGAGTGGACAGCTTCAGACAATGACTAAGCACCACCTAACCACCTTTGTGAGCTACACACTCAAGGGACAGACTCATCATGCACAATAGCTGCACTGAAGTGAGTCCTACTCTATGGAGTCAGCCACTGCAGAGCAGATCCTCAGTATCAACTACCTTAAAACAATATCAGGTCCTTGGTGGTAAACCCCTCCCATTGATGTTCCAATAGCAACCAAGGCTCAACTACAACAAAAGGGTACACACAACCCACATGGAAGGTGCACCTGGAGTGCCCTGCTCAGGTGACCTGGGAGGTTGTGGCACTGAACCGTATTGGATACCTACTACCTAAGACCACTCTACCACAACCCAAAGATGTAGCAACTCTACCTAATACAGAGAAACAAACACAGGGAGTCAGCCAAAATGAGAAGACAAAAAACACATGTTTCAAAAAGAAGAACAAAACTCCAGAAAAAGAATTAAACAAAATGAAGACAAGCAATCTACCAACTAAAGAGTTCAAATCCCTGGTTATAAGAATCCTCAGTGAACTTAGGGGAGGAGTAAATAAACTCAGTGAAAACTTTACCAAAGAAATAGGAAACATAAAAATGGAGATAGAAAGCATAAGTAAGAATGAGTCAGAAATAAAAAAATGTAATATCTGAAATAAATAATACACTAGAAGGAACACACAGGTTATTTGAAGCAGAGGACAGAAATAAATAATACAATAATTATAATGAATATATGAGATGTCATCAATAGCAGATTGAATGAGGCAAAGGCCCAAACCAATGATTTGGAAGATAAGGAAGCAGAATCAGCCAATTAGAACAGCAAAAAGAAGAATCTTTTTAGGCATGAAAGTAGATTAAGGAGCCTCTAAGACATCAAACTTACCAACGTTTACATTGTGGGCTTGCCAGAAAGAAAAGAGAGCAAGGAATTAGAAACCTATGCAAGAAATAATTCAGAAAACTTCCCTAACCTGGTGAAGGAAATAGACATACAAGCCCAGGAAACAGAGTTCCAAACAAGATGAACCCAAAGAAGCTCATACCAAGGCACATGATAATTAAAACGCCAAAGGTTAAAGACAGAGAATATGAAAAGCAGCAAGATAAAAGTAGTTACCTACAAGGGAGCTCCCATAAGACTGTCAGCCTATTTCTCAACAGAAACTTTGTAGGCTAGAAGGGGTTGGCATGAAATATTTAAAGTGATAAAAAGCAAGAACCTACAACCAAGATTACTCAGCAAAGCTTTCATTCAGAATCAAAGACAGATAAACAGCCTCCCAGATATGAAATAACTAAAGGAGTGTGTCACCACTAAACGAGTATTATAAGAAATGTTAAAGGGTCTTCTTTAAGAGTAGAAAAATAATTAAAAATATAAATAAAAATGGCAATAAATACATACCTATCAATAATCACTTAAAATGCAAATGGGTTAAATGCTCCAATCAAAAGACATAGGTTAGCTGCATGAATAAGAAAACAAGACCCTTATATATGCTGCCTACAAGGGACCTTCTTCAGATTGAAAGTCACACATATATTAAATGTAAAGGGATATAAAAAGTTATTTCATGGAAATGCAAATAGAAAATGAAAGCTGGAGTAGCAAAACATACTAGAAAAAATTTTTTTCAAACAAAGGCTGTAAGAAGAGGCAAAGAAGGACCCAGCAATTCCACTTCTGGGATTTATCCCAAAAGACCCCAAACACTAGCTCAAAGAACATGTACATCTCACTGTTCATTGAGGCATTATTTATGATAGCCAAGATATGGAGGCAACCTAAGTGTCCATCAATAGATGAATGGATAAAGAAGTGATGTATATATAAAATGGAGTTTGACTCAACCATAAAAAAGAATGAATTGTCATCTTCAACAATGTGGATGGACCCAGAGTGTACTACGCTGAGCAAAATAAGTAAGAAAGAGGAAAACAAATGCCATGATTTTGCTTGTGTGTGGAATCTAAAAAAATAAGCAGAAGAGAAACAGATTCAGATACAAAAAACACTCTGATGGTTGAGAGATAGGAAGGAGATTGGGGGAATGTGTGTAAAAAATGAGGGGAATAAGAAATATAAATACAGAAATGTCATGGTGATATGAAGTACAGAATATTGACTATAGTCGATAATATTGTAATAACTATGTGTCAGATGCATACTACATATATTAGGGTGATTACAAGTTACTTAAATGTCTAATCACTGGTTTATACACCTGAAACTAATATAACATTGTATGTCAACTATAATTGAAAAATTTAAAAAACTTGAGAACCCAATTAAAAAAACAGTGAGTTCCTGGAGTCCAGACTTATGGATGGGGTTCAGTACCCTATCTCATGTAACCTGTGGCTATAGTTCCAAAAACTTCTCCCCTGTGGTCTCAGCCCCACTGTGGGACAGAAAACTTGAGCTCCTATGTACTGATATGATATTCCCTTTCCATTTGTGACTTGTGGAAATTTCATTTCTTGTTTTCAACCCAAATTATGTGCTTTGAATATAAGTGTATTCATATTTATTAACATAAATTCATAAAGACATTTTGTGTATTTCCATATGACTGGAAGAGAGAGGAGGGTTTCCACATATGCTTGATCTACCACTTTGTCTAAGAATTGGAGACATGACTTTTTCAAATTACATACCTTTTCTGAGGAAGAACTCACGCTAGAATCCTGTTTATGTATTTCTACTTTACTATACTCAATTGCCCTCATGACTTTGAAAGACATTGACTAAATTTTTGTTAAAACTAAAGTTCAAGGGTTATGTTATTCCCCTAATAAACCATTCTAATAATGTCATTTAAAAATGAGATTTGTATAATTTGTTTTAAGTAAATTTATGGAAGTTCCTAATGATCACAGTTTGGGTCTGGTTTTAAGTATTTAATTCTCCCTTAAAAAGTTTTAGATGTACTTGGGTCAAGCCTACATTAGCAAAACAGAGTTATCCCATAAATTCAGTACAAAAAAGTGGTTGTAGAATTGGCTAAATTGACTTTCTAGGCTGTCCAAATAATTGCTCAGGCCTCTGCATTATTGACAATTTAGATGTAAGTTTATGATAATAGCATATTTTATTGCCTATTTCTGAGAGATTAAAGTACTGACTCCACTGTGTAGATATGCATCAGATATTATCTCTTTTGATGACCTTATAGGCAAGTTCTGACCAACCTGAACTGATCACTTGTTTCAAGGAATAAAGAAAAGATTAGGGAAAGGGAATATTTTCTATGATCTTCTGAATTCAGGCAGAAATAGTTATCAACACAATTTTACCAAAAGTTTTTCCAAGAGATTCATAAATTTTAACATCAACTTTTTTATACTGTTGGGAAACTTCTAATATTGACACTATACTTACAATAAAAACATATACTTTATCGTGTGGAGTATGTCATCCGCATTCAATAATCATTAGTCCTAGGTCCAGTATTTCTTTAATTACTCTGGATAAAGTCTGGAAGAAATAGGGTACTCAAAAACTGTGGAAATCACTGGTGTATTTTATTATTATTTCTGACATTCAAACACACATAACAGCCTTAGACTTGTGTAGATAGAGTCAATGTGACTTTAGCAAGGGCAGAAACACACAAGTCCTTTTCTTTTCTCACACCTTCCTATAAATCCCTTCCTACACTCTAGATTCCTGGGTAATCAATTTGCGTTATCAACCATGTCAGTTTCTTCCCACCAACATTTAATACTGTAAGTTCCTGCAAAATGACTTCTAGTCCATCTCCCTGAATATATTACTAAATAATAAATTTTAAATGTTCTAAGGTTTTGATTTCTAAAAGACATTTGTCAAAACAAAATCTGTTTTGGTCTTCAATCAAGCAGTGGAGAAGCCAGCTTCACCTACAGTTCATCACCTGCAGGCTGATACCAGCCCTTCCAAGAATTCCTCTCCAGAGTGGAGGCTCCTGAAGAGAACCTGACTCTATGGCTTGTGCACCATGGCTACCCACCAGCTTGTAGGATTTCAGGAGACAGCAATCTCCCTTGCAGCCATTCTCCAAAAGAGGTTCAGTGCTACCTAGCTAGTAGTGATGCACTTCTGGTTACCAGCTTAATTTCCATCTCTACAATTTTCAAAAGTCACTAAAGTTTAAAAGACCTCATAATATGTATTTGAATATAATAATTCTTTTTTTAAAGTTCCATGTATTGGGGAGACATTGGCTAATAAAAGTATATAAGTTTCAAGTGTGCAATTCTATGATACATTATCTGTGAATTGTGTAGTGTGCCCACCACCCAAAGTCAAATCTCTTTTAATCACTATATGTTTGACCCACTTTACCGTTTGCTACCCCTCCAGGCCGCCTTCCTCTGGTAACTTCCATACTGTTGTCTGTGTCTATGAGTTTCTGTTTGCTTTTCTTGTTTGTTCATTTGTTGTGTTCAGTTTTATATCCCACATATGAATGAAATGATATGATTCTTAAGTTCTTCTGTGACTTATTTTACTTAGCATGATATTACATAAACACAATGGAATACTACTCAGCCATAAGAAAAGACGGAGCTCTGCCTGCCATTTGTGACAGCATGGATAGGTCTTGAGTGTAAAATTTCTTATGGCAGTCTCTTCTTGGAAGGGTTTCTAAATTTTAGTTGAACTCAAGCTGGGTAAAGGAAAGAATGTAAATTAACTTCCATTTCTTTTGTGTCCAAATACTACAAGAAATCGATTCTGCCCATTTCAACTATGTTAAAGGTTCATCTTTGCTTTTTAAGAAGTTAAAATAAGCATTCTTCCCAGAAGATTCTTCTCTTTTCATTTGATTCTGGAAAACACATATTTCTGTTTCAGCTACTTAATTATAGAATGTCCAAAAATCAGATGTTATAATTGCTTGTGTAGTTCAAAAGGATTTCTTTCTTTTTACCATATTGCTCCTGCAGAGGCTAAATTGTTTCTGTTAAGTCTTGTGCTCTTTGGTAGAACCAGGATGCCTAATATTTGTTTCTACTCTTGACATGTTTACCATTATGTTGACCTGCTTGCTACCCCCATTCTCTTGTCTGGAGAGAACAGCACCAAACTGGTTTGCTTTGGGAATATTATCATTTGCTAATAATGTGTTTAAGTTTTTCTCACATGACTTAGGAGGTAATTATAACATATCATCTCAAGGTAATAAAAATGTACAATACCCATTAAGTAAAGTTTTATTCAAGCCTTTAGCAACCTTGAATTCCTTCCAGGTCTTTTTAGGGGAAATTTTTACCTCCAGGGGTTGGGGAACTTGGCATAGAACATCCATTAATTGTAACGAGGGCTTGCTTCCCAGTACACAGCAATGAGAACTTGCCCTTCAAAAACTCCCTTTGATTTCATTTCAACAGAATAATAATAATAAGAAAAAACTCCTCTACTTTGTCTTCAGTTTATGATGGCTCAAGAAAGAGAATCCATGTCTCATAAGGTACATAGTATTAAACAATTATTTTGTCCTTTCATAATAAATAGTTTTCTCTCACACCTTGTGTTGTAATATGCTAAAACACATTGGTGTATAAAGATGTATGTTGAATTAAATGAAAATGTGACAAACATCTCTTTTCAGCAATTTATGAATGATTTTTTTTAGATCTTCAGTGCCTCCTGCCCCATGAGTAGGCTGTGTTAGTTTTCCTTCACAGAGGCTCAGGGAGGTGATGATGGAAGTGGAAGAACACAGCAAGGGGGTTCCTGGTTTTCTACCAAAGCTCATATAAGTTCATCTAGACAGAAACATTGTCTGTCAGTCTTATTCTTAACATTTTTGCTGCACACCTAAATACCTGTGAAATTATGCTTTTAATATGGATATTTTCATGTAATTTTCTTAAAAATATTGTTAAAATAGTTGTTGAAAATGATAATAATGAAATCTGCAAGGGACTTTATCCAAAGGATACTAGTATGTTGAGTCCAGAAATACCCCACATCTCTATCAGAGGTTCGGTTCCTAGAGTTTTAATTTTCTATGTTTGAGCTATTAAATGAAATTAACTGATCCCAGGATTGGGGGTATGCTATAAATGAGGTACTAGTATTTTGAATATGAACAGTATATATTTTTAAATTACACAGTATAATAGTGCTGTCTTTGACTGGCATGACTTGGGAGTTTGCCAGCATTTCTACATATTTGGAAATGTAAGGACTAGAAGGTAAAACCTCAAAGAAAAGAAGAGCCAGACAGTCTTTATCTTTTCCTTCCCTTCATATTCTTTCCCTTCATATTCTTTTCAATAAGCATCAAGCTTATATAATTTTGAGAAAAGAATATTTCTAAATAGCCAGTTGAGGGCTCAAGAAAATGAATTTAAAGAGTAATATTTACAACTTTTAAATAATCAAGGGGGCATGAGATACTTCTCAGAGGTAAGGAAATGTTTATTACCTCACTTCCAGTGGTGATGTCATGGGTGCACACATGTCGAGATCCATCAAACTGTATACATTAAATGTGTGTAACTTTTTATATATTAAATGTATCTTAATGAAGTTGAGAGAAAAATTTATACCTATATTGTGAACTTCACATGGTATTGAAAAGGTACCATATTGAAAATATTACCCCTATCTTGATAATTAATGCCTGAAATTATACCTTAAAATATACCTCTTTTGGCTCAAAGGATTTGTTTTAAATTAAAATGTAAATACAACTGCAACAGAAAAAAAATCTTACATATAATGACAATTTTGTCATAAGGGAATGTATCCATCTCTTCTATATCTTGATAATGTGCTGAAATTCCCTAAAATATGAGGTTAAAAGTTCTTTACTAAAAAAGGAAATGACAAATTTGAAGTCTAGAATTACAGCACTTTCCTAAGACCACTTTCCTGGGCTGGACTTCTGGTCAACCAAAAGCATTTCAATGTGTCACCTAAGAAAGAGATAAAGAAGGGGAGTTTCCTAGCTGGTGAGAGATTAGGATCCTCGTGACAAAATTGGCTTCATATCAATTTTGCCTAGAATTGGTATTAGATATTGTTTTAGGTTTAGATCTAAGAATGTGTTTTGTGCTCACCACTATGCTAGGCATTATCTACTTTGATCTTTAAAAAAAAAAACAATGACATCGACCTGAATACCCCAATTTTAGAGTTTAGAGAACAATCACTTGTTACCTGCTCTTAGACACTCTGATGTTGTTAACCTGCTAGTCTGAGCCTCCACTTGATTGTCAGCCATTGGAAGTTCCCTTACTCTTTATTGATCTTGTGTATCTTGTGGCCCATTTTCAGGCAATAGTTAAAGGAATGACTAGCTAAACAGATAGAGTGAACTTTCTTGGACTTGAATTGGCTCAGTTTATCTCTGAAAGGTAACATTTAAGTTTTGAATGTTTTTACATTGTTTTCTTCAATATTATACTATGAATTTTATGGAAATTGAATAACCAACTGAATTAAGAAATGAATTCAAGAGGAGTAGGAATACACTGATCTATCAGAGTTGGTTAGTTCTCTACAGAGGTAACTGTTGTGCATTAATGATCAAATCCTGATTTTTGGCCTGGCAAACACTATAGTTCTTAGCCTCCCTTGCAAAAAGATGACTGTATTCTACTAATGAGATAAAAGCAGAAGTGTGCAAGATACCCATAGATGTGTCCCTAAGGGAAAGAGGATGTGTTTGAACACCCCTTCCTCCATCCTATTGTAGGATTCACAAGAGTCTACAGTAAGAAATTCAGAGAAATTTGGTATGAGTATGTATGTGTTGGGGGTGGTTCTGTGATATGTAACCAAACCTAGCTCTAATTGGAGTGCAGTATTGGAAGCTCTCAGTACTTGTCACTCATGAGCCCCTTAAGATGAAAGTGGTTAGAATGCTTGGATAACCACCTTAGCCCTAGCCACTTTACCAGGGTAAGGTAACTTGTCAGCATTTATTAGTCCAAGGATTGGCCTCTGGCACCAAAGTAACCTTCTTTAATCTGGCCATCAGCCTGGTATGAGAACTCTGATTGAAGAGCAGTACTTCCATATATGACAGATAGTAATTGGGTTTTTTGAATCACATAGAAAATGTAATGGAGAATAAAGACATATAGTCAGACTATAAAATTATTGTTACAGCCTGATCAGTGTTCTAGACCTCCACAAGGCCTGGCTGGGAAAACTGCTCTGCATCTTCATTTCATCTTCCTGCCTCTCTGATGCTTCTAAGGATGGCAGGGCCACCTGATCTAAGGACAGACTACAACCCCTGCCTGTATGTGTCTCTGCTGTAAATTCAGAGAACCCATCTAAAATAGGTGTGTTTCTGGAGGCCTTCCAAACATTCCCCAAAGGTACTCATCTGTTCTTTTTTTAATGCTAACTGAGACAGGAGTATAAAAAACAACTCTACAGTAACTACCTTGTACAGAAGGCCATGGAAGGAGCATCAGATCTTGTCTTTGAGGTGAGAACATTGTAAGTCTACTTCATTTTAATTTAAATATATACATACTAAATTTTATTTAATATATATGTAATACAGTATAAAATACTATATAAAACACAAAATATTTAATTTTTTTTGGTTTTTCTCTAGTTTTGGAGAATTAGAGTCAACCTATGAATTCTTCATAGTGACTAAGGAGTCTGTTGAAAAGCCCTGTGTAAAAGCAGTGAGCTAGGAATGAGAAGCACTGAATTCTCCCACAGGTCTGAAAATAAAGTCATGCTTGTTGGTCCTGATACATAAAACTAGTTAATTGTTTGAAAAACATTTGCAAAGTGGGAAATGCACTTATGAACTTAACAGAGTCATTGTAAGGGACAAAGGAGATGGTTATAAAAGTGCCTTATAAAGGGTAAATCTGAACACAAAATACTAGTTAATACCTAAGCACTCATTGGCCCAACTCAGGGGATACTTGTTTAAAATGCTGATTCAGGAACTTAAACTCAGGTTTAATAAATTTGCATCTTTGAGAGAGGAACCCCAGGTGAGAACCAGTGCTCTGGAATTATAAACCAGTTTTTTATTTGTTAATTAAACACTTCAGCTGCTTCTAGGTAGAGAGCTAACATGAGAAGGGATTTCTGAATAGTTCTAGACACTGAGGGATCCTTTAGGATTTAGGAACCTGAGCATACTCAACACAGGTCACTAGAGTAGCAGCTATTCTACATTTTCCACCAACTGCTGAGAGCTACCACCCTCTTTCTAAGCTACAGGATTTTCCTCTGGTCAGCAGGAGATAGAGTTCATTTATGACAAAGCATGGAGTTTGTAGCCATGTCAATAAAAGGGATAGAGAGTCAGGACACGGTGATAGCACTGTGTGCTCAAATTGGCTATGTCAGCATCCTGTTGTCACTGAGACAGTCCCTTAATTTCACTGAGCCTGGCTTTCATAATCTGTAAGTGGGGATAATAACAATTGTCTTGTTGATTTGTTGTGAGGACTAAATAAGATCATATATCTAAGGTGTGTAGCTCATGGACAACTCTTTATAATAGTAAGATTAGCTACTATTAATACTTGTATAGAGGAACTTGGTGGGACTGGAGGCTCTTAAACTCCCAGTGGGCAGTTCACTGAGGTAGTGCTGAAAACTCTAAATTTTTTTAGGTCCTCACACTCCCATGGAGGGTATGCTGTAAACAAAGACAATTACTTTATTTTCCTTTCTTATACCTATTTTCCTAAAAGATAGTTGTCAAGAAAGATGAGAGCCTTTATAATTTTTAACCTTTAAAAATCAATTATCTCTGACTTATTTTTTGTTTTTAATGAAAAGCACCAAATTAATTTCTACTGAATTTTTTTCTGTGATCAATGAGGAGGTCAGCTGGTAAAGAATGTGATATTCTAACAACACTGTGCATTGCCCCTCAGAGTCCTAATTGCCATAATTCTCTATAATTCTGTTCTGAGAACCAGCATCTTTTCATACCGTCTTAAAAATCTCAGCTTCTTAATATATGCATGAATGACAATATGCTACTATGCAATTCATGTCTCAGGGTTTACATGCTATAATTCTGCACAGAGAAAAGCCTTAAAATCCAGAAGCCCTGGTCCTTAATGTTCTCCATTCCCACAACACAGAAAGAGACAAAACCTCAGAACAGAGGTGGCATCATGATATCCCTCTCCCATTCATTATATACAATATCTCTGCCTGGCCTTTAGATTTCCCTGTACACCTTTGGAAAATGCAGGAAGATAGATTTGAACCAGTGTCTAGAGGTAAATGATGCCACATTCCATTACCTGAGTCGCTATCTGCCCAAGAGCCTTCCCTCCCTCTCCTTTATTCCCCCACCCCCAAAGAGTACATCTTTGGAAATTGAGAATATTCAGTGAACAGAACCCATAAATCAAATCATTATCATTAATAATCAAAGTGAGACATTGTAAGAAATAGCAAATTAATCACAACTGGCAGGTGAAGCTACTTCCAGCATGTGCTTTCTGCATACTAAAGGGAGCAGAATTTTCCATGGTGGTTTTTTAAAATATATTATTCTTAGTGAATGCTAAACTTTTTGGTTGACTGGGAACTATATCAGAACCCAAGTTTTCATACTAATGATATGTCTGATTCTATTCAATGGAATTTTATCGCCAGAACTACATTTGATCCATAATAAGATACAAAATGATTTAACAAACTTTATTAATACAAACATTGTATACTTAAAATTGAACTTTTTTTTTCTAGAGAAGAAAAATAACCAATGATATCACAAATTTGAATTTTGGCATTAATTTTCACACCTTGGATCTTAATTATTTGACAATCTAATAATCTAAATGCCTTTTGATAAAAATGGAAGAAAAGTCTACATATAAATATTTTCTACTATCATTATAGTTGTCACAAACATGAAATAATGATGCTTTGAATTCTGACAACAGGTTATTTCTCCAAGAAAAAAAAATAATCTATTATCATGTTTGCCTTTTTGGCTGTCCTGTAAAGTAAGACTACTTTCTTTAATAGGGAAAAATGAGTCAAAAACAATTAAAATTCTGCCATCACACAGCAATTCTGGGTTCCAGTTTAGAAAAGAACTCATATTTTCTGATCCAAGGCTCAGAAAATGTTGTCAGAATTTTCAGTTTTGATTGACATTTGAAAAGCCATATAAATTTTTAAAAATATATAGTAGAAAATAAGTACTAGTTTCTGGAATATATTTTACTTCTATATTTAATTAAAATTCACTCAGTGATAAAATACATTAGAGATTCAGAAGGTACAGAAATATACTAAACTTCATATTTAGGGAGAAAGGCAAACAAAATACATAAGGATTAGAAGGAAATAGAAATAAAAAGCAAAGGGCACTTGAGGATTGAGAAACATAATATTTCAGTAAAGCCCATGTGGTTACAAGAGTCTGTTCTTTCATGGAGCCTGAGTTAACTAAGAAATGAAAAGGAAACACTGAGACTGTCATTTTCTCTTACTCAGAATCATTTTTCCCTTTCATGACTGTTACCAATTACCTTAGCTCAATTCAACAACCCTCATCAGTACTCTAGGAGTTTAACTAGAAAACAACATTAAGGTTCTAAATGTTGGGGTTTTGTGAAGGTAAAGTTCTTAAAATCTTTTCAGCAGATTCTTGAATTATTCAAGAGTATCAGTGTCTATTCCTTTCATATTACTTATACGCGGATATTTTCTTCCATATAAAAACATCTCTATTTGGTGAAAAAAAAAACATACAAAGTGATTCTAGGAAGTAAGAGACAGATTAGAAAAGCAGTTTAAAAATAGGTAAATGTATTTTCTTTTTTAAACATGACACATGTTTGGTTACTAATTACTGGAAATTTTCTGGACTTTTTTTTGGTTTCTATTTGTGGCACAATTTATTGTTCTCTGTGAATTTCTTTCTCTATTAACCTTTTTCAGGGAGAGCTAGCCATTTGACATGATCGTGTTGCTTTGGGGTCTGCTGAACACTTCTCTTCACTGGGGAACCCAGCCCTGCTCTTGAGCAATGTGATGCCTTTACAACCCGCGGGTGTACAAAGGGATGAATCCCAACTCTCTCTAGTGATGTGGAGGCTAGGTTTCTCGAAAATTGTGATAGTTTTCCATTTGAATGGCTTATTATGTTAGTTAACTAGGAGAAAGCTTGGGTCCTTTAGGGAGGGGGACTGTAATAATAATTCAATACTCAATTTTAAGGGAGCAAAACGAGAGGAAAAGTGGTATAATTTTTTGTTTGTTTTGTCATATTTGAAACAACTTGTTAGAAGGCACAATGTCCCTCTTTGTTATCAGTTCCTCACTATGCTATAAATGAGAGACAAATGCACACATTCCATAATGTCTCCCCTCGGATTCTCCAAGTGTCACATTTATACTCGCTTGAGCCTGGAAAATTGCTTATGTGGTTTGACACCCAAGGAAAACTATTTTCTAACAGTCAATATAGGGGCTAATCTTTCCAAGGATCATATAGGCAGCTTTCTTGTTTGTTAGTTTATTTTCTATCATTCATGACTTGCAAATAAGGAAACAGGTTATTAAGAAATCACCAAATAAGACTGCAAACCATAGGCAAGCAGGAAGTAAAACAGATTTTCTGACATGACTGATCAGCCAATGCAAATTTCCTTCCCTCTTTTCCTTTCTTTCCTCCCTAGCTCCTTTTCTTCCCTCTCCCATTCATGCACATCTTAAGTTTTATTTTCAGTAACTTACATTGAGTCTCAGCATAAAGTTATGCTTTTGTAGCTTATTACTTGCGATTTAACTGCATGGATGTAAAAAGCGCCTGAGCAAAATCCACATTGGGTTATTCAATAACAGAAGGAATGTAAAGCGATTTCATATCTCCTTGAATCAGGAACATTAATTAATCATATGATGAGAATGCAACGTTCTATTTACCAGTGCAAGAGGCTGCCAAGATCTTTCTGACTTTAATAATTGCACATGCTGTTGTGGGAGGAAAAATTAATTTAGTTATTAAATTGGAGGGTGCCTTTTTTCTATTCGGAAGAAGCTGGAAAGTAGCCAGGCTGTAACAGTAATATTATGAGGGTTGGGATCTGGATTACTTTTACTAAAAGCATTCTCCACCTTTATAAAAAGAAAAATATAAAAAGAAAAGTGTTGGAGTGGTACACAAGGCTTGCTTCTCATGAATGCTGATAACAGAACAAAGTATTTTTTCTCTCACAAATGGATTGCAGTAGAATGATGCATGCATGCAAGGATGACCTTCTCTCGAGGTGCAGGTGTTGGCTTGAGGAAGTGCATTGTGTCCTGTCAACTGATATTTTCCCTCGGGCACAGGTGTTTTCCCTGTTTCATTCCCTTCTCTACCCTCAGCTTTCAAATTCACACTTTTAAGGTTTATCTCAAGTACCTGTATTGGTTGGATTACTCTGAAAAGGTCCTGTATGTTATCTCTCCCTCATTCTTCTCCTTCTACTTTCTCTTCTTTTCCTTCTCTTCCCATTGGTGGAACTCAGTTTAGTTTGTGACTCTTTTTCAGGCCCAAAATACCATACTGTATATGCTCTATATTTATGTGTAGATCACCTTTTATCTGCTACTAAACTTCTTGAGGGTGGAGATAGATTGTTGCTAATCTTTGTAATCCTAAGTGTTAAGCGCACTCATTTTGACACATTGGTTTTTAACAATTAGTCATTGTCTTCATTTGCAAGGGCAATGAAATGGGTGTGGAAGTGGGGCAACCAATTCTGGAAATTCATCTCTATGTGTCTTTTATCAAGTCACTTAATGATCCTTTTCCTCAGTGCTTTCATTGTAAAAAGTATCATTCCATAATATCTTTGTATTACTAACATTGTATTATTGAATACTGAATGCTTATTTTTATTTTGTCCATTCAAAGTGTAGTGTTTTCCCCAAGACACTTAGAAGTTTTAATATAAATAGTTTAATAGAAATAAGATAGAAAATAGTTTAATAAAAATAGCTTAGTAGAAATAGAAGACAAATAACTAGAATTCAGGGGGAGGAGAAGACTATGTAATTTGTTATATTATTTATCATATAAATTTTGAATTTATATTTATCATTGAATGTAATTTTTCTAGACTTTTTTGGTATTTAAAAATTTCTAAATGAACCAAATTTAAGAGTGACTAATTAGGTGTACATGATAATGCATGCTTAATTAACATATATGCAATGTGTTATAATATGCACACATTAATATTCACAAAATAGAATAGTAATGTAATTAATAGATTAATATTCTATTAGATTTATTAGATTATGGAATCTAATTAGATTTTCTTTAGACAATATGGTATTCAGAGCTTCATTGATTTTCTAAAGTCAATACATCTTTAAACATTAGTTAAGATCCTAACATTCAGCCATGATCTGTTACATGTTAAACAATATTACACCAAATATCTTTCCAGCTCCTTGACCCCACTTGAATGGTCATCTTTACCTCCCATGGAACTTTGAAAGAATTAAAAGAATATAAGCATTCCCCTGCAGCTAAAAATCCCACATATCCTTCTCTCAACATGCTTTTCATACTTGTGCCCAAAGGAGAGAAAAGAGGCTCACTTTTTGAGGGGAGCCCTGAGTGCCAGAAATATTAAGCACTTAATATATAAATAACTATTGAAAATTCAGAACCTGGGGCAAATAATTGAAGGAAGTTCTTCAATAAAAGTCTATTGTAATTGTGTGAGAAGAGAATCACTGCTTTGAACTTATGGGATACTGTTGTGTTCACTAAAGACTGATTACCATAGTCCTGATATTTTGACAGACTTCTAGACATTGCAACAGAGTAAAGAGCTACAATAAAACAAAACAAAACAAAACAACCCCAAGATGGTGGAGAAATAAGTGGAAGCCACACTAACCTCCTCCCAGGACCATCTGGAATTACAACTAAATTGTAGAGAAATGATCCTGAATAACCTACTGAACACTAGCTAGATAGAAGTTTTATAAATGCAGCGAGACAGAAGAAAGCATTTCACCACAGTGAGACTGGTAGGGAGTGTAGAGGAAGTACAAGAGGGATGGCTGGGCTCCCACTGGCAAAGCTGAAACACGAGAGGTATATTTCAGTGGCCAGGGGGTCTGCCTCCCACCCCTGAAAAGAATGGGGTCTAAATGCCAAGGTGTACTCCCTAGTCAATGTCACCAGAGACAGAAAGGAACCCAGGTGACATCCAGCTATGAAAAGCAGCAGGGTTTCTGTCTGCCAGGTCTGAGAGGTGGTTGGAGTTTCAGCTTCTTAAAGGACCAATGCACAAAATTCCATTTGCTGTCACTTATACTGGGCTCTGGAAGAGGGAGGGCAGAATGGACTAGAGACACTTGAGGAGAGTATGGGTTTGGTGTCTCTGGGAGAGAACGGAAGGAACAGCCACCAGGATCCCTGTATTGAATTATTCTCCATATAGCAAAAGCCATCTTTCTAAGGCAGAGAACTTTCCAAATAGCATCAGCCTGAGGGGAAGCAATGGCCTCACCCACAGGAATTACTCTGCCCCACCTGTGCAGCTGAATCAAGGCTGCTGATTACAGTTTGAAGCTATATCATTGGTTAGTTTAACAACTAAGGTGAATCACCGAGAGCTCTATGAGATTTTAGCTGACGTTCCTTCCTTTTATGGCTTGGTGCTCATAAAAGTTACCCCTGGTGCACAGCCTTGTTCTTTCTGCAAACAAACAGTCCCAGCAGAGAGAGCCACATGCTGTGGATAACTGATAGCTCCAAACAGGTTGATCAGGGCATGTCACAAGCAGTGTCTGACAAAGGTTTACACCAGAGTCTTTGCAGATCTGCTTAATACATTGGAAACAAATTCAAAGAAGCAACCAAAAAATGGAAACACAAAGACACAGACCCCAAATGAAAAAACAAGAGAATTTTTCAGAAGAGCATAGATGAAATGGAGGCAAGCAATTTATCAGATAGAGAGTTTAGAGTAATAATTATAAGAATGCTCAACAGCATAAAAGAAGACATAGAAACATAAGAAACATAAAAAAGAAGACATAAAAAATACCAATTGGAAATAAAGAGTGTAATATCTGAGATAAATAATACATTGGAAGGAATAAACAGTAACAGTAGGTTAGATTAGTCAGTATTTTGGAAGACAAGGTACAAAAAAAAAACACCCAGGCAGAGCAGCAAAAAGAAAAAATAATTTTAAAAAATGAGGAGAGCTTAGGAAACATTTTGGACAACATGAAGCATAACAATATCTGTGTCACAGGAATATCAAAAAGAGAGAGCAAGTATGAGATCAAGAATGTATTTGAAGAAATAATGATTGTAAACTTCCCTAATCTGGTGAAGAAAAAAGACAAAAAGAAAAAAGTCCAGGAAGCTCAGAGAGTCCTAAACAAGTTGAACCTAAAGAGGCCTACACGAAGATGTGTCATAATTAAAATGGCAAGGTCTAAAGACAAGGAGAGAATCCTGAAACCTGCAAGAGAAAAACAGGTAGTTACCTACAAGGGAGCAACAATTAGACTGTTGTCTGATTTCTCAACAGAAACATCTCAGGCCAGAAGGGAGTGGTATGAAATATTCAAGGTGATGAAAATCAAGGTCCTACAACCAAGGCTACTTTACCCTTTAAGGCTATCATTCAAAATCAAAGGAGAAATAAGGAGCTTCCAAGACAAGAAAAAGCTAGAAGAGTTTAATACCAAACAGTACCACAACAAATGTTAAAGAGTTTGCTAGAAGAAGAAGAAGAAGAAGAAGAAGAAGAAGAAGAAGAAGAAGAAGAAGAAGAAGAAGAAGAAGAAAAAGGAGAAGGAGAAGGAGAAGGAGAAGGAGAAGGAGAAGGAGAAGGAGAAGGAGAAGGAGAGGAGGAAGACAAAAGAAAGCAATTTAACAATAAAATGGCACTACATATGTATCTATCTATAATCACCTTAAATGTAAATGGCTTAAATGCTCCAACCAAAAGACAGGGTAGCTGAATGGATAAGAAAACAAGACCTATAAATGCCACCTCCAAAAGACATATCTCAGATCAAAAGATACACACAGACTAAAAGTAACAGGAAGGAAAAGATATTTCATGCAAATGAAAAAGAAAAAAAAGCTCAGTTAACAGTCCTTATATCTGACAAAACAGACTTTAAAACAAAGCTTATAGTAAAAGACAAAGAAGTACACTACAAAATGATAAAAGGAACAATCCAACAAGAGGATATAACCATACTTAACATTTCCAAACTCAACATAGGAGCACCTAAATATGAGAAGCAAATTTTAATGGATGTAAAGGGAGAGATCAACAGAAATACAGAACTGGTGATTTTAACACCACACTGACTTCAATAGATATATCTTCCAAACACAAAATCAACAAGACAAAAGCTTTAAACCACACACTAGACCAAATGGACTTAATTGACATTTTCAGAGCATTTCACCCCAAAGCAGCAGAATATACATACTTTTCAAGTGCACATGCAACATTTTCTCGGATAGGCCACATGTTAAGACACATAACAGTCTCAGTAAATTTAAGGAGATTTAAATCATATCAAGTATCTTCTCTGGCCACAAGACTATGAAACTAGAAATCAGTTACAAGAACACTGAAAAACATGCAAAGACACGGAAGCTAAATAACATGTTATTAAACAATGAACAGGTCAGCAATGAGATCAAAGAAGACATCAAAAGATACCTTGAAACAAATGAAAATGAGGACAAAACAATCCAAAATCTGTGGGACACTGGAACAGCAATCCTAAGAGGGAAATTCATAGCATTACAGGCATAACTTCCAAAAAAAAAAGAAAAAAGAAAAGAGAAAAACACACAAAATCTTAAATAAACAATTTAACATTACACTTAAAGGAACTTGAAAATGAAAAACAAACAAAGCCCAAAGTGAGTAGAAGGAAGGATATAATAAAGATCAGAACAAAAATAAAATAGCGTCAAAAAAGATACAAAAGATTAATGAATCCAAGAACTGTTTCTTTTAAAAGATATATATGAGTGGCAAACCTTTAACCAGACACCAAAGACATACAAAAGATTGTAAGAAAATATTATAAACAACTATATGGCAAAAAACTGGATAACCTAAATGAAATGGATAAATTTCTAGAAACATACAATCTTCCAAAACTAAATCAGGAAGAATCAGAAAATCTGAATAGACATATTACACTTAGTGAAACTGAAACAGTAATCAAAAAAACCCAACAAACAAAAAGCCCTGGACTGGATGGATTTACAGGTGAACTTTACCAAATTTTCCAAGAAGAACTAACACCTGTGCTTCTCAAACTATTTCGTAAAATTCAAGAAGAAGGAAGGCTCCCAATATCACTTTTGTGAGGCCAACATTATCCTAATTCCAAAACCAGAAAAAGATATTACAAAGAAAGGAAATTATAGGCCAATATCCCTTATGAACATATGCTAAAATCCTCAACAAAATGTTAGCAAACTGAATACGGCAATGCATAAAAAATATCATACACCATGATCAAGTGGGATTTATTCTGAGAATGCCAGGTTGGTATAATATTCACAAACAATACATGTGACATAAACAAAATGAGGGATAAAAACCACATGATCATATCAGTAGATGCAGAAAAAACATTTGATATAGTCCAGCATGAATTTATGATAAAAACTCACAGGAAAGAAGGATTAGAGGAAACACACTTAAACATAATAAAGGCCATATATGAAAAACCCACTGCCAGCATCATACTCAATTAGCAAAAACTTCAAGCATTCCCCTTAAGATTGGGAACAAGACCGGGTTGTCCACTTTCACTTCTCTTATTCAATATAGCACTGGAAATTCTAGCCACAGTGGTCAGACAAGAAAAAGAAATAAAAGGCATCCAAATTGGAGAGGAAGAAGTAAAACTGTCATTATTCACAGACAAGATAGTGTACATAGAAAAGCCTATATTCTTCACCAAAAATCTACTTGACCCAATAAGTGAATTTGGCAAAACAGTGAGATACAAAGTCAATATTCAGAAGTCTGGCATTTTTGTACACCAACAATAAAATATCAGAAGGAGAAACTAGGGGAAAAAACCCATTTACTATAGCAACAAGAAAAATAAAGTACCTAGGAATAAATTTAACCAAGTAAGGAAAAGACATGTACTCTTTAGACCCTGTACTATTTCTACTTTGTTTTTATGATAAATGGGTGCTGAATTTTATCAAATGCCTTTTCAGCATCTATTGATATGATCATGTGATTTTTGCACCTCATTTTATTTATATGGTATATTATATGTATTGATTTGCAAATATTGTACCATTTTTGCATCCCTGGGATGAATCCCATTTGATCATGGTATATGATCTTTTTTTATGTATGGTTGGATGCAGTTTGCCAATATTTTGTTGAGAATTTTAACATCTATGTTCATGAGAGATATTGGTCTGCAGTTTTCTTTCTTTGTTGTGTCTTTACCTGGTGTTGGAATTAGGATGATAGTGGCCTCGTAAAAAGAGTTTGGGAGTTTTCCTTTTTCTGGAAATTTTTGGAAGAGTTTGAGAAGGATAGGAGTTAGCTCTTCCTTAAATGCTTGGTAAAATTCACCTGTGAAGTCATCCGGACCAGGGATTCTGTGTGCTGGTAGTTCTTCGATTACTGCTTCAATTTCACTAGTTGTTATAAGTCTATTTAGGCTTTCTGCTTCATTTTAATTCAGTTTGGAAGATTGTAGTATCTAGAAAAATGGCAATTTCACCCAGGTTGTCCAATTTTTTGGCATATAGTGGTTCATGGTAATTTCTTACAATCCTTTGTATACCTGTAGTATTGCTTATAACTTCTCTTTTATTTCTGGTTTTATTTATTTGGATCCTCATTTTTTCTTGATGAGTCTGGTTAAAGGTTTGTCAATTTTGTTTATTTTTTCAAAGACCCATCTCATGGATTTATTGATCTTCTGAATTGTTCTTTTAATCTCTATTCTATGTCATTTAATTCTGTTCTGATCTTTATTATTTCCTTCCTCCTACTCACTCTGGGCCTTGTTTGTTCTTGTTTCTCTAGTTCTTGAAGATGTACAGCTAGGTTTTTTATTTGAGATTTTTCTCTTTTTTAAGTAGGCCTGTATTGCTATGAACTTCCCTCTCAGCACTGCCTTTGCTGTTTCCCATAAGTTTTGGTTTGTTGTACATGCATTATCAATACTTTCCCAACACTTTTTGATTTCTTCCTGATCTTATTGTTGACACACTCATTATTTATTAACATGTTATTCAGTCTCCACCTATTTGGATATTTATGAGATTTTTCCTTTGAGATTGGTACCTAGTTTCAATCCATTGTGACTTAGTGCATGCTTGATATGATTTGAATTTTCTTGAATTTGTTGAGATTTGTTTTATGTCCTATTATGTGGTCTGTCTTTCAAAATGTTCCATGTGCATTTGAAGAGAATGTATATTTTGCTTCTTTGGGGTAAAATGTTCTGTATATATCAATTAAGTCCACTTGATCTAGAGTGTCATTCAGTGGCACAATATCCTTGTTGATTCTTTGTTTGGACAATTTATCCATTGTTGCAGGTGGGGTGTTAAAATACCCTACAATGACTGTGTTGTTGTCAATATTTTTCTTGAAGTACTCCAAGATTTTCTTTATATATTTAGGTGTTCCTAAGTTGGGTGCATATATATTTACAAGGATTATATCCTCCTCTTGGACTACTCCCTTGTTATGTAGTGACCTTCTCTATCCTTTTATGGCCTTTGTTTCAAAGTCTATTTTGTCTGATATAAGTATTGCTACCACAACTTTCTTTTCACGTTCTTTCATTTGTAATATTTTTCCCATACTTTCACTTTTAACCACTAAAGATCTTTTGTTCTGAGGTGGGGTTTTTGTAGACAGCATATACACAGATCATGTTTTCTTATCCATTCAGATACCCTATGTCTTTTGAGTGGCACATTTAATACATTTACAGGATTATTATTGAGGTTATTATTGATAGGTACTTATTCATTGCCATTTTTTTCTATACCTGCGTTCTCTCCTCTCTCTCTCTCTCTCTTCCACTCTTTTTCTCTCTATTTTTTCTCCTTTTAGAGCAGTCTCTTTAGTGTCTCTTGCAGTGTTGGCATGGTGTAGATGCACTCTTTTATCCTTCTTTTGTCTGGGAAGCTCTTATTTCACTCTCCATTTTAAATGGGAGTCTTGCTGAATAGAGTAGTCTTGATTGTAGGTCTTTGCCTTTCATTACCTGAAATATTTAGTGCCAGTCCCTTCTGGCTTATAGTTTTTTTATTGAGAAATCAGCTGATAGCCTTATCACAGCTCCCTTCTGTGTTACTAGCTGTTTCTCCCTTACTGCCTTTATGTTTCTGTCTTTGTCTTTAAAAATTGCCATTTTAATTATGATATGCCTTGGAGTAGGCCTCTTTAAGTTCATCTTGATTGGGACAGCCTGTGCTTCCTGAACTTGCATGACTTCCCCCCCCCCCCCCAAGTTAAGGAAGTTTTCTTTCATTATTTTTTCAAACAGGTTTTCTATCCTTTGCTCCTTTTTCCTTCTTCTGACATTCCTATGATGTGAATATTGTTACATTTCATGTTGTCCTGAAGCTCCCTTAAACTATGCTAATTTTTTTTAAGTCTTTCTTTCATTTTTTTGCTCTGACTGGGTATTTCTTTCTACCTTGTCTTCCACCTTGCTGATTTGGTGATCTGCTTCATCCAGCCTTCTCTTAATTCTTTCTAATGTGTTTTTTATTTCTGATATTGTGTTCTTCTTTCTTCCTGGTTTTTATTCCTAGTTTCTATGCTCTTTTTATGCCATTGTTGTTCCCACTAGGTTCCTTATACTTCCCCAAAAGTTCCTTGTAGTCCCCACTGAGTTCCTTGAGCATCCTTATAACCATTATTTTGAATTCTATGTCTAATGGATTCCTTGCCTCAACTTCATTTAGCTCTATTTCTGGGAATTCCTCCTTTCCTTTCTATTGGGGGTTATGTCTTTTTCTCTCCAGTTTAGGTGAGAAAACCTAAACTGGGTTTTCTCCCTCTTTTTGTTTATTTCTGCATCTCAGGTTGCTCTGTTTTGCCTGCTTGTCTTGGTTGGGTAGACTTCTGTGGTAGAAGTTCTGTGGGACTTGGCAGTGAAGTCTCTTTGACCTCCTGATCTGGATGCTCTTGGGTTGCCTTTTACTCATTTTATATGGGCTGCCTTATTTTTCTTGTGCTTTTGTTATTGATGGCTTATTCATTGGTGGGTTCTCTTTTCTGGCTGCCTGACTGGGAGTCACAAACCCTGCCACATCTTGTATGTTGTTGTATGGATACTAGTTAATAAAGCAATACTACCCAGACAACCAAACTCAGACCAGCAAGTATACTCACCCATCACATCAGCAATATCAATAGCAGTTGAGCAAAGATTAATATAGGTGGTAATAGTTTAAGAATATTATAAGATAGGAAAAAGAGAATATGAGATGACTAAAGGAGAGAGAAATGATTTTGGTGGGGAAGATGAAGGAGAAATAATGAGTAGGGAATAGAAACAAGGAGAGGAAAAGGAGAAAATAGCATTTAAAATGTAAGTAAAACAGGGAAGTGCAATGGCAAAATGGAATAAAAAAAGGAAAGAGTATAATATGAGGTCTGAAATAAAATTCGAAAAACAGTGAACCAAAAGGAACAAAATTGCAGAAAAACCACAACAGGGTCCATAACAATAATATCTATATAGAGGTTATTAAAGATGGAAAGGGAATAAGAATATCATATGAAAGAGAAAAGATAAATGATTTTGAGAAGATAGAGGGAGGATAAATAATAAAAGTAAGGAACAGAATCCAGGCTAAGAAGGGACAAAACAAAATTTCAAACTCAAATAAATGAGACTAGGAGAAAGGCAAAATAGAGTAAGATAAGAGAGAGTGACCTGTGAGATTTGAAATAAAAAATAAATTAGTGAACAAATAGGAATATACTTGAAGAAAAACAACAATAACCATAATATTCATGCTAAGCAAGCCACAGTTTATAGAGGTGGAAAGAAAATAAGAATTTATAAAAAGAGAAAAAAGAATGTTAGCTTACTAAAGGAAGAAAGAATGATTTTGAGAGGATAGAGGGAGAAAAAAATAATAAGAGTGAGGAATAGGAATAAGACATAGTGTGGGAGGAAATAAAATTTACATAAAAATAAGAAAGGACAGGAAGAAGGAAAAATGGAAAAAGACAATGCAGAGTACAATGTGAGATTTGAAATAAAAATCTATATAAAGGGAATAAAAAATAAAACACAAAAATAGTAAAGTAGAGCACAAGTGAAGCAAAAGAAGAAATATTAAAAGGCTATGCAAAAGAAAGAAAAAATACTGCAAATTCTGAAGAAAAATGAGATGGAATTTATCTCAGCAGAGTTTGATGTTTGCTTTTTGTCTTCTCTTTCTGGATTTTCCTCTGGCTTTTTATCAGATCAAGGTCCTGGAGTGAGTGGTCCAATTTCTGGCAACACCAACTGTACCACCTGCACCTGTCTCTAGAGGAGGTTTCTGTTGGAATCATCAGGGTGCCACCCCCGGATCTTCTGTGGGGAGGCACTGTTCAGTCTTCTGGGAAAATTTTATGTGTGTTCCCCCTATTCCTGCACCATCTGTCTTGGTGTTTCCCAGTTTATTGCCAATAATGTACAGTTTCTGGTGAACTAACTGTTCACTTCAAGTGAAGGGCCAATCTACGTAAAAGGGTCAGCTTTTTCCTGCTTGGTGCTGATGGCAGCTATATGTGGGATGGGTTACTGATTCCCTCTTGACACACTGACTTCTGATCTCCCTGCTTTGCTGGCCTCAGTGGAATAGGCCCTAGGAACAAGTGTTTTTTGCCTCCATGAGTGAAGTTCAAAATGGGCCCTTTAGGTGTTTCTCTTTCTGTTTTTTCTCTCATGGATATGCATCTGCAGGGAATTCTTGAGCTTGTCCTGCCTATTTTGTAGTGCTTCCCCAACAGATACAGTCCTACTGACAATCTTGCAGGAGGTAGGGGCTGGGTGAGTCCTTCCCTTCCCAAAGTTTGATCTCTGCCAGCCAGGGAAGGGGACTCTGCCTTGCGATAAGTAACCTCAGGTGCCCAACTCTTGCTGTTTCAGTTTCCAACACACTGTCCCTGCAGCGGACACAGTTCTGAATTCCCCACTCTGTGCAGCCTCTGGTCTGCTAGCTGTGCATGGCTGTGGCAGAGAAACTCCCTTGCTGTGCACCTTTCTGATCTCTATGCCCAGGTGTGTTCAGTAGGAGCAAATTGTGTTTTCAGTCTTTTCCCTTTGCTGGCAGGGCAGCTGCACACAGGGTCCCTGACCAGCATGCTTCATCTGCCCTTTTAAAAAGTCTTTCTGTGCACACCCATTGCAGTACTGAGTCACCATCTGGTTTTTCACACACATTACCTCTCCAAAATGCCAAAAGTCTCTCAAAGCCATGGCTGGCCATGCCTGCCTCAGCCAAACCCAGGCATAGATAAAATCCCTCTCTCTCTCTGGTACTCTCTCAGTTGGCATTTGCCACTTCAGCTATGGGTGTGATGCTTTCTGCGTATGTGTGTAACCAGGCTCTCCCCTACTTTGTGTACCCAAGTCACTCCTAGGCTCAGTTGGGTGCTTCTCTACCCTGAAAGGGGAGGGAACTTCAAAGCTACAATTTCTGACCAGTTTGTCCATGGCTGCAGGCACCACAACAAGAGTATTTCCCTTTCAACCTGTAAAATCTCCTTACCAGTTCTTATGCAGCATCTTTTGTCCTCCTTGGCTTCTAAACTTCATATCAGTTAAGATTCTGTGGATTGTTCAGTTTGTTTGTTGGCAGATCAGCAGAATATCTGAATTGGGACAAGAACAAGTGGACTCAGCCTCCACTTACTTGGCTGCCATCTTCTTGCTCTCCACCATACTGTTAAATCTGACTTTTCCATATGAATGGCTGGTCTTGGTTCATACTTCATAACTTCCTAAATCCTATCAAACAAGCAACAAAAGGCTTCAGTAAGCCGCCAACCCCTGTACCATGTACCAAGTGGCCATAGGACTAGTACTAGCAGCAACCAGCCTATATACACAGCTTGGCTTTGACTGGGAATCTCTCAGCCCAGCACAACTAGCAGCCATCTCAGATTGCTTTATAGCTTATGCAGGGTGGCCATGGGTAGAACACAGGTAGGGGCTTATTTTGGCCTGCACCATCTGGGAATCCCCAGAGCCTGTGCACCAAATGATTAGCTACAGACCATGTTGGAGCACCACCATCCTGCCCCTGCACAGCTGATCCTCCACCATGGGTATAGGTTGGTGTTCAGAGGTCACAACCAGTCCTTGCAGCTTACCATCCAGGATAAATCCATCCCATTTACATGCCAACAACAACCAAGTCTCAACTACAAGAGGAGGATATACTCAGCCCACACAAAGGGTGCACCTCAAGTACCCAACTCTGGTGATAGGGGTGACTGTGCCTTTGGGCCCTATAGAAAAACTATTATATTAGGCTATGCTACCAAGACAGGTAGCAAGACTGCTACCAAGACCATAGCAGCTCTACTTAATACACAGAAACAAACTCAGGGAGGCTGCCAAAATGAAAACACACACAAAAAAACATAGCCCCAATGAAATAACAGATCAAAAATCCAGAAAAAGAAATAAACAAAATGGAAATAAGCAATCTATCAGATGCAGAGTTCAAAAACACTGGTTATAAAGATGCACAAGGAACTTAGTGAAGATCTCAACAGCATAAGAAAGATCCAATCAGGCCCTAGCTGGTATGGTTCAGTGGTTGAGTGTCATCCTGCAAATCAAAGGGCTGCTGGTTTGATTCCCAGTCTAGGACACATGCCTGGGTTGCAGGTCAAGTCTCCAGTAGGGGCACATGAGAAGCAACCACACATTGATGTTTCTCTCCTCTTTCTCCCTCCCTTCCCCTCTCTAAAAGATAAATAAATAAAATATTTTAAAAAATCCAGCTAGAAACAAAGGATACTCTAATTGAAATAAAGAACAATTTACAGGGAAACAATAGCAGAGTGGATAAAGCTGAGAATCAAATTGATGACTTGGAACATTAGGAAGTACAAAACTACCAATCAGAACAAGGAGAAAAAAAAGAATCCAAAAACATCATGAGGATAGTGTAAGTAGTCTCTTGGACAACTTCAAGCATTCCAACATTCACATCATAGTGGTGCCAGAAAAAGAAGAGAAAGAGAAAGAAATTGGAAATTTATGTGAAAAAATAATGAGAGAAAACTTCCCTATTTGGTGAAGGAAATAGACATGCAAGTCCAGGAAACACAGAAAGTCCCAAACAAGATAGATCAAAGAGGCCCACACCAAGGCACATCATAATTAAAATACCTAAGGTTAAAGATAAAGAGAGAATCTTAAAAGCAGCAAGTGAAAAGCAATTAGTTACCTACAGGGGAGTTCCTGTAAGACTGTCAGCTGATTTCTCAAAAGAAACTTTGTAGGCTAGAAGGGATTCACAAGAAATATTCAAAGTTATGAAAAGCAGGGACTTGCAGCCAAAATTGCATTATGCAGTAAAGATATTAATTAGAATCAAAGGGCAGATAAGGGGCTTCTCAGACAAGAAAAAACTAAAGGAGTTCATCATCCCCAATCTGTTATTATATGAAATGTTAAAGGGACTTATTTAAGAAAAAGGAGATCAAAAGTATGAATGATGAAATGGTAAGAAATACATATCTATTACCAATTGAATCTAAAAACAAACTAAGCCAAAAAGAAGAAAGAGACTGAATCATGGATATGGAGACCATTTTGATGGTTGCCAGATGGGAGAGGGTTGTGGAGGAATGGGTGAAGATGTAAGGGGATTAAGAAATAAAAATAAGTGATTACGGAATAGCCATGGGTGTGTAAAGTACAGTATAGAAAATGGAGTAGCCAAAGAACTTTAATACATGGACATGAGCAATGGACAAGAACAATTGCCTGAGGGAGTGGGGGGTGCTGGGTGGAGGGGAACAAAGGGGAAAAATTGGGAAAAGTGTAATAGCATAATCAATAAAATATAATTTTAAAAAATTAAAGAAAGGAAATATACTCCTAAGGGCAGTTATATTGTCAGCAGCAGTGAGAGCTGACATCTTAGTTCAAGAGAAAAAATATGAAAAAAGAGAAGTAACCATTAAAATTAAGTTTTCTGGATTTTTTCTAAATTTTATTTAGAATTCCTCTGTTTTAGAAAATCAAGCAAGGTATGATGCATTTTTAATTTTTATATTCCCTTTTATTAAAACAAGTTCCAGTATCTTATCAACATAAAATCTACTAAAACTGTCAAGTTACAATTAATGCTCAATTCATCTGTAAAACATTAGGAGCTCACCAAATGACATCAAGGTAATACTTAGTTCTGAAATTCTCTTTATCAGTGTTCCATAATTCCATCATGTTTTACACATGCTGCACCAAAATCTGGGATCCTAGAAGGCCTTTTCTTACTTACTACCTGCTGTATTTCCTATGGCTTGTATATCATGCAACCTAACAGTTGTTGAATGAATAACTAAGTGAATCAGTTAAGGAGAGTGTTTGCCTTCCCTTCCACAGAGGTTCCTGTTTATTTTTTTTATTGTTGTTCAAGTACAGTTGTCTCCATTTTCCTGCCACCAATTTCCCATATTCTAAATATTTAGTTTACATTTTAAAATATATTCCTTATTGGTAAACTATTATTTGGAAAGTTTTTATGTGAAAAGATTATTCTCTAAGACTTCTAGATAGTCAATGTTTTACTTTAGATCATTTGATATTTTGTAACCCATAGTTTCCTGTTATAAAGATCAATGTTATTCAAACATACTTTAAGCTATATAGATAAATAATTTCAAGCAAGGGGAGAATATTTTTGCAAGTGAATTTGTTAAGCAGAATTACATAATGATTTTTATTTAATTCATTATTGTCACTTTAATATTTTTAAAGGCACTAAATTGAGAAATGAATATCTTATTTTAAATTCAGTATAATGACTTTGTATTAACTTTGTAATCAATAAAACTTATTGAAAGCAGGTTTATGCATGAAACATTGTGTCAGCTACAGGGTGGAGGGTGGTAATTAAGTTGATTTAATACTATGTGCTTACACTGAGCTACTCACATTCTAGTTTGAAAGCCATAATATAGCCATAAAAGATTACTAAAAAATGGTACTTCAATAGACAACACATATGTGAAGAAATGAGAAAGAAATCACTATATTTGGACATGCAGAACTTAAAAAACATCAAACATATCCACTTCTATCCACATTGCTGCAAATCTCTTTTCAAATTTATATTTGGAGTAAGGAAAAAGTACCAACAGAAACCAAGAGACCTTGGCTTATTTAATATTTTATGTAATTTTGGGCATTCTATTTCATATACAGGAACTCAATTTTGCAAATCAGGATGCCCCTTTTGATGCTGAACATATACATTTCTATTGATTTCCACTAAAATTGATAGTTTTTTGACATGAACATCTTTATTCATGTAAACAAGTCAGAGTTAGAGAGTGATTTGGGGGCCCTGTGAAAGCCACTTGCATGCATGATTCCTTAGTTGTGTTATCATTAATGCGAATCTTACTCATACTACCTTCTTTGCCTAAAGACAGGAGCTCTGAGTGCTCGCAAGGTCCCTTTCAGGTCAAGGGACTGCGAACCTGTGAAATCATTAACTTTATGTTCAGGTAGAAGATTTTTGACTTGATGTGTGGCATGGAAAAATATATTCTCAAAATGATGTTTAAGAAGGCTGCTACTCCAAAGCTGATAATAGCTTCTGATTATTTTACTTTGAAATAAAATGCCAAAACACTGATACATCTCTTGAAAGAAATTTCTCACATAATACATTTGGGGACAAGAAACCAAGCACTCCTAAAACCAAGATATCATGTCTAAAAAGTTTCCCTCCCCTCCCCTCCCCTCCCCTCCCCTCCCCTCCCCCTCCCCTTTTCTCCCCTCCCCTTCTCTCTTCCATTGTAGGTGCTTCAATTAAGATCTCTTAAATTACATGAAAAGGATCTAAGTGTCAACAGAGAAAATGCAGGAGAATATTAACCCAAATTTGTAACAGTAGCTTAAGATAAAATTTTTTAAAAGTAAATATTGTCAAGAAATATACATTTGTACTTCATTTTGTATGGTCACATAAAATGAAGCAGACGTGTTTTGTAAACCAAATTCCATTTTAAATTTACTAATCTTCTAGAAAGATAATTTTATTAGAAATTTTGTTTAAACAATTGCTTAAGTTAAGTAATAACTGCCTTCTTTATTTTTTAGGAAAACTTGGAATAAAAATATCTGATTTGTTTAGAGAATTTCAGAAAAGTTAATTACCCCCAGGCATCAAACTAAAAACATGTCTGGAACATGTAGTTTTAGTCCATAAGCCTCAAAAAGAGCAGCAAAGCTAGAAACTGCACAATTTAAATTATCCCAGAACTGTGAGGTTTCCTTACCCACAGTCTGTATTCTAAAAAATATATTTATATGACAAAGCAACTTCTGAATGGTGTAGACAAAACGAAGAAAGATAACAAGTAGAAGGAATATTTTGTAATTGACCAAGGTATTAGTATAGCTCTCTGATTTTAATTAAGAAAATAGATAATTAAGTCAAAATTATCTAAAATATTCATGGCATCATACTTAAAATCAAACCCAAAGTACACAACCAGAGGGGTATCTTGTTCTGATGCATATGCTAGCATTAGTAAACAGCATGAAATGTTGTGAAATTAGATGTAGCTTGTCCTCCACTAACCTTCCACTTAGAGACCTGTGCATAATACTTAAACTCTATGACTCTATTCTCATCTGTAAAGTGGGACATCTATGCAGGACTGTTGAGAGTATTCATTGGTATGAGATATGAACCTTACACACCATTGAGATCTCTTTACTACCTAGCTAAAAACCTCCCATTAAAGGTGTAAAGTCATCCAATCTTCCACTAAATTCTATAATCTCAGAGAATATGATAGATAAACAGTCTCTCAATTTCCATGCATACTTTTTACTTTTCTCATCAACCAGTGAGTTAGAGAAAAATTTCAATATAATCTGTTTTTCTTACCTGTTTTCAATTTTCTTTGTTCTTCTGAGAATTAGTGTCTGGAAGAAATATTCAGGTAATATTTCAGACAGAAACCTGTTTTTGTGGTACTGTGAACTGGTTTGTGTGTTTGTTTTTTTTAGGCAATAATTTCTTGACAAGCCATAAAATTTTCTGAGTCTTATGATTTAGTATGCTAATGTGATATCTTGACAAACTACCCCTAGCTATAAACTTGGAAATGTGTGTGAAATAACCTAGTGATAAAACAATTTGAGGGTGGTCAGAAAAGTTTCATTTTAGCCTCAGTTCTATCATTATATTCTGAGACTCTGAACAAGTCTCAGTGATTCTGGTTGTATTTTTCTCCACAGGAAACCCTAGTTGGACTGGTAATTAAATGGTCTTTAAAGGACCTCTAGTTTTAAAAGTCTAAGGGATATATAAGGAATACCATAGGAAGAGATTTAGTTAATAAAACCTAAATGTATTTGGAAAACTGTGGCTTATTCAAATAACATGTATACATTTTGAATTTTCCTTTTATGTATAAATTTGTAAAAGGAATGGTTTCCTTCTGGCATTTTTACTGCTTTTAGTAACATATAGGAAATGTATCTTTTTTGAAATTTCATGCTATTTAGATCTGTTGATATAAGTAATAGTATTAATTATGCTGTATCCATACAAGTCATATGTTAACACTTTTTTAGGACAATATTAAACTAGATCAGCATAGTAGCCAAGCCAGTAAACTGATGTTTTCTACCAGGAAATATTTAGTTAATTAATATTTACAGTTTTGTTCCTGTATAGTCAACCACTGGGTATTGTTTTTTCAGAGCTTTTTACCAGCAGAGGGTAAGATGATGCCATCAATTCTTTTTCACAGTGAAGCATTGGAAATGGTCATTTCTGCAATAATTTAGGTTCCCTGAGCAGAAGCTGGAGGGTCCAGTGAGATGGGTTTCATGTTTGTATGTCATTTTAATGAGATCGACAGTAAGGCTGACAATGAGATGAACACCGACTGATACTGACATTTCGGTGGGACTGACATGATGTCAAACACATATTCCAGCGGAGAGCAACTGCACATAGTCACACATGACTGATATCACATCAGAAACTTTGGTCCTTTTTTCCAATGTTATAATTCATCTATGGTTTGTAATTTTTTCTATTTATTATTTTAATAAAATCATGAAAAATTAAATCAAAAGTGTCAAAGGTTTTTTTCCCCAGCTTTATTAAGGTATGTATATATAATTTCTATATAATGTGTATAATCTGGTGAGTTGAAACATATGCACATATGTGTGTCACCATCATCGCAATCCAGGTAATAAACATATTTGTTAGAGTCTTAAGAGGGAGAAAGAGAACAGAGACCAAGCCAGTGAGAGACAATCAGGATGCCGTCCTTCAGGCACGGTTGTTGGTCCCTGTGCTCCTGACAGGTGAGCTGTGGATTTTGTCATCCTGTAAGTGACCTTGGCATGACAGGACAAGTTGACTGCTGGGTACTTGATTCCCAGTGTGAGGGCCCCTGAAGATAATTTGACCAAGTGTTCTTATAAACTAAAATTATCATTTAGATATTTTATCTACAGTAATGATTTTTATTCTCTTCAACTGACATAGCAGGGTTTGGAGCTAGAATTTGATTTCATTTCCTGCCCTTTCAAATACTAGCTGTATGATCTTAGAAAAAGTTAGCTTTTGATCCTGTTACAAAAAGACAATGTAAGAATGGAAGATATTATTTTCCTGACTGGTTTCCTCCCATAGTTAAATGAAGGCATTAGTATAAATCATTGTCTGGCTAAGATTTGTTCATTTACTATTTCATTATTATCATCCTTAGGTAGGTAAGTAACAATATATATATATATGTGTATATATATTGTGTATGTATATATATATATATATATATATATATATATATATATATATATATATATATATATATACATACACATGCACACACATTTCAGAGAGAGGGGAAGAGAGGGAGAAAGAGAGGAAGAGAAACATCCATGTGAGAGAGAAACATCTATTGGTTGCTTCTCTTCAGCACCCCAATGGGAGACCAAACCCACAACCCAGGCAGGTGCCCTGACCTGAATCACTTTTGCTTTGCAGGAAGACACCCAGTCAACTGAGTCACACAGGTCCAGGGCAACATTACTTTTGTAATAATCTGTACTTTGGGAGGTAGACATTGCTTGCATCCATTAACACACAATATGATAACAGACCAGACTGTAACTAAAATTTAAGAAGCTGAGAAAGGTAGAAAGCTAATAAAACTGTAGTCTTTATCTCCCATCATTGTCACTAAAAATAAACAAACAAAAAAAGTGAGGAAACAATATCTACTAGGCAGCCAACAGGCATTAGAGAGGACGCTGTCTTTACAAATTGTGGGGAAATTCAGCTTTATAGCCCATGTCTCCAAATTTTCCCTGTCAGGCAGGAAATATCACTACCTCACCTGGCTGGCTGGATTGTTGATTAGTTCTGCCTAGACATTAGTTTTTGGGGAAGAGGCCCACTGCTTTCTTAAAGTTCTAAGTGATCAAGAGCAACACTGCAAATCAGAAAAAGATTCTCTGAAAAAAGTTTCATCCTCGAAGATGCTTTCCGCCTGGGAGGGGGATGTACACAGCAGCCTGTTACATAAGTGCATTCACAGGATCTGTCAGCTGTGATTAACAACATAAACAGACAAAAATAATCATTGACATTTGGGAAACTTAGACTGAAAGATCCCATTTTGTGTGTGATTTGGAAAGGTACTTTTTGTTATCTCAACATTAGTTGGGAAAACTTTAGGAAGACGGCTTTGGTATTTTTTCCCCCAGGTTGTTTGTTTTTTGCACAGGAAAACACATCATCCCTTCTGGTTTGTTCTGAGAACAAATTACTCTAAAATGGCTCAGAGAATATGGGAGATTGCTTATCTTGCTATATTTAATAGAATAATACAGAACTGTAAGCTTTGACTGCTTAATAAGGAAAAGATCTTCTGCCATCATGTGGAATGTTGGAGAATCTTCCCTTGTTTGGTGTTTTTGTTCCTTTACTGGCTTCTCTGTGAAATACATTGAATTTCCTGATAGAGGAGTAATCATTGTTACCACAAGTAAAATGTTTAAAAATCACAAGGCAAACAAAACAAAGATATTTAAAGAAGTTAAATCTTGATAATTTAGATCCTATCTTTTCCATGGGACAAATTTAAGGAAAAAAGAAACCTTACAATTCAGAAAAAAAACAAATTAAACAGATCAGAAGTACAAAATATCTTTTGTCTGGTCTCTCTTTATTCCATTGGAGGATTTTTTTAATGAGAAAAATCTTTGCCAATCTGTCTCAATTGATTGAATGGCTACTCTATGTTTTGCTTCTTTCTTGGGATATTATTTCATAGCCATAAGTATTTGTTACAGTATCATTCAGTGTTACCAGTAGACATTTTTCTCTTAGCATTCCCCATCTCAGTATAGGTAGTAAATACCTCTCTCCATTTTCCTCACCCAGATCTTTTTCTTCATCTCATCAGCTATTTTCAGGGGAGTTCAGAGAAGTGACCCACTTCTCTCTAATAAAGGTTAGAGACATCAGCTAGCTGAGAAAAGCCTCCTGCTGATAAAATGATAATATTTGATTGTACCTGCCACCAAGGGACCAGTTTCAAAGGAAAATTTTGACCAAGCTGTCATTCAGGCTTAATTTATATGCTAGAAAGAGCCTTAACCAGATGCCATGGATTTCTTGTTGAAGTGATTCATCGTATTCCACAAGTAATGCAGTCACCTCTCATGTGGGAAGAGCACTGAGAGAAATGCAATAAGGACAGGAACAACATTAAATTAAAAAGAGAACGGGTCTAAATTATCCATCATTATTGGGGTGAAAAATATGATGTTGGCAGCAGGAAAGACATTGTTAAGAATTGCTGCTGATTTTGCAAATAACATTTTTGAAAGGAATTTCCAGTTTTTCATGGGGAAATATATCTACATGTAGTAGGGCTTATAAGGCAGGTGCTACTTTTCACTCCATCTAATTTTCCACATAGATTCATGTCTCTTTCCTCCTTTAATAACTTATGAAAAACTCACTTTTCCCCTGAATTATAGAGTTCTAGGAGTGAAGGAGTTAAACCTATTTCTTTAAGTGAGGGGAAAGTTGTTTGCTGCAAATACATCTCAGTAGCTGAAGAGAAATGTTCTGCTAGATTAGGGTGATTGAAAAACTCCACTGATAAAGAAGAAAATGAAGAAGAAGGATCTGGAACAGTTTCCCTCATCTTCTCTAGAAGCCTGTGGTCAATCCATCATTTTAAACTATTGTTCACAACTCACATTTTCAATGGGGTCTTCTCCAAATAAATTATATATGATCCACATTATAAATACCAAATTCCTTATCTTCTTCAAATAAATACAATTTATTTTTAAATATACTTATCAACATGGGATATGCATCTGTATATATGTGTGTACATATATGTGTGTATATGCACATGGTTTTCTACAGAACCAGCTAAGCCATATTTATGACAAGTGAAATATGAGGAATAATAATTCAAATTTCATTCAGTATATCAAGTTCTTTCCCCTACCTTTCTATGTATTGAGTATACCATTAGTCCCTGGCCTGTAGAAATACTTGTGATGCCTAGTTACAAAGGATTTATCAAATGGTTGGAAATTTAAGACTAATAGATGTAAGCAGTTGGTTGACACGCTTATGGAGAGCTTCTCTTCTTTGCATATTTTACAGAATCAATTTCAATGTCTATTCCATAATAAGTGCAAGAATATAACAATTTATCAAGTGCAGGGGAGATTCTCTTCCTTTTTAGAGCTCTTACAATTATTTGTCCATCATGGTGCTCTGAATACCACCAGACATGTCACCATGAAGCTAAACTGTGTTTGGAATATATTCTGTTGTTTCAGCTTTTATGAATGCGTTTTATCTGGAATCTTTAGTTATAGCTAAGTTCCTCAAAGTCAGGGGTGAAATCCTCTCTATTTTGAGTTATGTGTTTGTAGTGTTCAGTAAAGTGTTACATCAACTGGAGGTACTTGGTATGTGTTTATCACAATGACTCTGTGATAAAAAGCTAAGAAAAAAAGTGCACATGTGCTGCAGAATTGCTTGGGCAAAGGGGAGAAAGACCAAAGAAGATAAATATAAAAGGGCAAAGAAATAATATTGGAAAGGGCAAATTGTTGATATTTGTTGTCATTGCTATCACAGTGAGACCTATTTAAATCGAAAGTTTCAGGTGGGAATTTGGTAACAAGTAAATTTTCTCTGTGCTCCAAAGTCATCCCTTGATAGAGAAATATTTGAAGTCACCCTTGACTTTTGATATATGACTTTCTGACTTGAACTGATAAACCCAGTAGACAGAGATCTTACCATTCTCTTGCTTTAGTTCATCAATGAACATAATGATCCTGTGCCCTTGTAAGTAAATCATAAAGATGATGCCCACTGGTTCTGAATTTTTGGTTGGTTGGCTGGTATGGTCCCTGGATAGTTTTAAATTTTCTCAGTTCAAACTTAACAATCTGTCAATGTGCATCTTTTACAGTAAAAACAATACTTTTACTTTTTTGCCTCATAAATCAGGATATAAACATGCACAATTATCATTTCTGGAAACCATAAGAATTACATAGCAATCAGGAAGATGGGGACTTGGTCATCTACAGCATCATTAACTTTAAATTGTGGATCTCCGTGAGCCTCTTCCTAATGTTCACAAAAATAAATCTCTATTGTTATATACAAAAGTTAAAATATTAACCTAAGTCACTTGTGGACCTTCATAGCTGAAAAATAAAGTGTTGAAGCCAGGAGAATCTCCATGGAACAATTGTTATTACTCTGACAGGAACATGTGAAAATGACATCAATCTTAGATGGTGTGTTAGGATGAATTTAAATAGTTAAATTGTAAATGATTTCAAAAGACAATAGAGCAAAATTTAACTACAAAATGTAACACAATCTTGGATGTGCTTTTGAAATAGTGTTTACTACTCTTTGGCTATTTTTTTCTGTTAAAAAGAGCTGGTAGGTCAATTACAGTAATGTGGAGATTTTCAGATGTGACATTGATGACAAAGAGAGATCTGGACAACTTTCCTTAGATAAGCTCTGTAAGAAATAAACTCTGCTGGATTTATACTTTCGAAATACAATGCAGGAAATACCTATTGATTTCCATGTGGCTGTTTACCTACCTCAGAGAATTTGTAAAAGTGTCTGAGCTGAGCACATGTGTACACACACACACACTTGGAAAGCACTAGGCCTGAGTGAAAGAAAAATGGAAATAAAGTATAAAAGGTTTACATCGATATTTTCTTTATCAATGCTGTGAAATAAATAGTTAGATTTTTCTCATTATTAGTTCTTAAGTTGCAGCATAGAAAGACAAATTCATTACAAATAAAATTTTCCTCCTAAGATTTTTTAGACATTACCTTGACAGGTAAAATGGCTTATGTTCCATGTCAAAGGTTTTATAATTTAAATCAATAAACAAACTGGAGTTTTTCAACTACCATTAGACTAAGGAGCACAAACATTGACTGATGGGCAGTCACCGCTTCAGCAACTGAAGCTGCTGAGTCTGTTGTCTCTCAAAGGTTAAATACAAAGACCAATAAGAAGCATGTTGATTTGGTGACACAAAACGCCTCTGGTCTATTCCCAGTTTTCACAACTACTGTCCAAGTGTTTTTGAAGACTTCAGATTGCATTTGTTGTGGCAAAGTTCAAAGGCAACGTTTACCATTAGGAAAGTAAGAATTACATATTTACCTGGAATCAGTACAATGTTCTAGAATTTATGTTGTAGCAAGTCCTTGGCAATGTGTCAGGGTTGTGTGTTTTTTTGGAGTGAATGCTAACACAGGTGTTTTGAGAACACTATGTGCTTCAGCTCAGAATTGTTAAGTAACTGTAGCCAAGTAGCTTAGATAATTTGAATTTTAAGTGGTTTTCAAATTTAAATTATGATCATCAAAAAAATGAACAAAAAGTTATCTTGGAGTGTGTATATAAAGGTAGTTGTCTTTGTGAAAAAGTAAGGGTCAAATCCCCCATGAGAGAGAAGATACTTACCACATAAACTTGAGTTAATTAATTAATTTTCAATGAAATTCTAGGTCTTTGGAGAGCAATGATGAATCAGATTAAAAGCTCACAACTAAATGTGGAAGAAGAATATGTAAACCAACAACAGAAGAATATGTATATGGAATGTATAGAAGCAAAAAAAAATTCCATTAATTATGTATGGAATGAGTGTCCTGAGATGGCTTGTCAGGAAAAACTGCAGTTTGAATAAATTATTTTATTTACAAGTATACTTTTATATATATAGTGATATATATACATACACATATATACATATATGCACACATATAGTTATGTCATATATAATATATTAGTTAGGGTTCAATCAGAGGAGGGCAACCAGTAGGAGATATGTATTGAGATATTTACTATGTTATGCTAAGTGAAATAAGCCAGATACCAAAGGACAACTATATGATTATACTTATATGCAATACCTCAAATTGTCAAACTCATTTAGATAGCATGTAGAATAGATGTTCGCAGGAGCTGGGGTAGAGAGAATGTGGAGTTATACCTTAATAGAAGCAGAGTTTTTGCTTGGCATCATAAAAAAGTTCTGGGGAAGGATGATGGTGATGGTAGTACAGTGTGAATGTTCTTAATAGCACTGAAATATATACTGAAAAGTGTTAAGATGGTAAATTCTATATTATGTATACTTGACTAAAATAAAAAATAGCATAGTTTTTCTTCTTTAAAAAGAGATTTATTACAAGAAATTATTTTATGATATTGAGGGGGTTGGCTAGGCAAATTTAAAATTCATAGGGCAGGCAGTCAAGAGGGACATGCTAGAACTCCAGGCATGAGTCGAAGCTTCTCACCACAGGTGGAATCTGTCCTTCCTCCTGGCCACCTCAGCACAGCTCTTAACAGCTTTCAATTGACTTAATCAGGCCCACCTGGATTACCAGGCACACTCTCCTTCACTTAAAGTCAATTGACTATAAGCATTAATTGCATTTATAAAATATCTTCACAGGACACCCACATTAGTGGTCAGTTTATTAACTAAGGCCTATAGCTTATTCAGATTGACAATTTGTAAGACCATGACATCTTAATTCTAAAAATATGTGAATGTCACCTAAATAAAAGGAGATACAAGTAGGCAGAAGCTAGTGTAGTTTGTAGGCTCTTTATTTGAATGTTAGAACATAAAAAATATATATAAATAGCCTAGTGCTAGAAGCAACCTAAGTGCCCATCAATAAATGAGTGGATCAAAAAACTGTGGTACATTTACACAATGAAATACTACACAGCAGAAAGGAAGACAGCATGAATGGAACTGGAGAGCATCATGAAGTGAAATAAGCCAGGTGGTGAAAGGCAAATACCATATGATCTCACCTTTAAGTGGAACCTAATCAATAAAACAGACAAGGGAGCAACATAGAACCAGAGACATGGAAATAAAGGACAAACAGACAGTGACCAGGGGGAGGAGGGAGGATAAGGGGGGAAAGAAGAAAAATCAAGTCAAGAAACTTGTATAAAGAATCCATGGACAAAGACAATGAGGGTAAGAGAACGACTGAATGTGGGGGGAGGGGTGGGCAGGAAGGGGAGAGTAATGGGGGCAAATGGGGACATCTGTAACTGAACAATAAAAAACATTTAAATCAACCATTCATATGATATATCATAGCCATGCTAAGCATGCTTTCAAATAGCCAGTAGATCTAGTTGATAGTGTGTCTTATCTGAGTGTGTTTGTGTTTGAGGATCTGTGTTTACATACATGAATGATGTTTCTCAAAGTCTCTTCATAATGTATTTTTTAAAGTTTTCCATATGACACTGAGTTCAGGAAATAGTTTTTCCCAACTTAACCCATTGTTGGTTTAATTGAAAGACTAAACAATTATCAATGCAAAACCAAGTTTACATAGATTATTTTTAACAAGTCTTATGTTTAGTTATATTAAAATATATTTTAAAAATTAACATATTTACTTACAGATACTTGACAACAATAAATTGCACATTTAAAATAGCTAATTCAGTATGTTTTGACATATGCATGCACCCATGAAACCATCACTGCAGTTAAGAGAGTAAACATATCTATTACCTTGAAAAGTTTGCTTATGCCCCTTTGTACTCCCACCTTATCAGTTTATCCCCATCTCCTGAAACTATTTATATAATTTCTATCATACTTCGTTAATCTTTTAATCTTCATTAATCTTTTAATCTATCATACTTTATTAATCTAGTCCAATGCCTGACATACAAGTAAGCCCTTAATGCATGTTTATTGAATTAAGCTGAATTATTCTATATCCTGGATGAGTATGTTAGTCAGTGTACTTCTCTTTTCAAATGTGAGTATTTCATCTTTTATAGAAAGAATAAAAAACAATTTCAAAAATTGTCTACTTGGTTATTCAACAAAGTGATTTTTTCCAAAATATAAATCTTCAGTTATATCCTTTGATATTTCTGTGGTTTTCCTCTTCTATTTTGGCTTCTAATTTGTATTCACTTGATTTATAAGTCCCATTGGCATTATTCCTCTTAAAAAAAGGCATTTTGTCTATCTAAATTAAATCTCATTCACTTGATTTTCTTTTGCATCTTAAACTCTCAAGGTCCATCTGCAATTTTTCTGTTTTTACCTTTCTAGTGTTGAGTACGTAATCTCCTCATTTGCAATCATCTCTAGGGTTTACTCAAGGTTTTTTTTCTTTTTCTTCTTCTCTTCAAGTTAACATATTAGAAGGATATTGACCATAGGATTAGATACCTTTTAAAATCTCTGCTTAATTTTGGGGTTATTCTTGACTATTATCATCAGGATTTACTATTTTCAATACTGAGGCATCATTAATATGCTTCATGGCTATAACAAAGTAAAAAGTCCCTTGCTTGTTGTATTTCAGGGGGATAAAAAGGTGATTAATTCAGCCTAAATTTGAAAGGGTCTAGGATACTTCCAGAGATAACCCTGCCGTCCATGGAAGCACAATCTTCAACCTTCATGACTGACTCCCAATGACTACTGAGTCACTAAGATTTCTTTTAAATCAGTGTCCTTTCATATCATTTCTTCATTGTGAGGAGAATGTAATTTTCTCAAGCAAAGGACAATTATTAATTCTAGGTCATTATTTAGGATTTGCTGTAAAATATACTTTAAATCATGATCTGTAGGTACATATTTAAATAATAGTTTATTAAATTTGTTAATGTATGATGCCTTTTACTCTACAGAGTACCAAGAGATAGAGAAGCTATGAAGAGATAACAAATTCAATGCAGCATTCTCACCTAATATATAACAACTTTTTATCAAAGTTCTATAATTCAATTGTAATTTTTAACTTAAGTACTTTAAAATTATAGCAATAATTATACATACTATTTCTAATGTTTAGAGGAATAACTTATGTGGGGCTAATGCTCCCCTGTTGTATCAAAGATTCCCTAGTTGCTATGAAATCACATGACAGGTTCAAATTTTTTATCATTTTTTATGTGGCAATACAGACTGAAATATACAGAGGAAAAGACGTATATCACCTAATAAAGCATGTTTATGAAAAAGAAAAGAAGTAAATAGTTCCTGTAAGACCTTAATGGATAATGTGTGAAACTATTTATAAAATTACAAATAATAGACACAACAGAAAGTTATTACTAGTCATGCTCACTGTTAGTTTCCACTCCAAGCCTCCAACTGAAGACAAGTACCCCAGGGTCTTCTTTTCCATGAGGGTAATTCAGCAAATTAAAATGACACTAATGATATAGTAATATAATAATAAGAGTTAAAAGTATTATTAAGAAGTTTGTTTTCACTCATACATTTATTAATATTTGTATTGCAGAACAATTCTGTTCAACAGACATTCATTAAATAGTATCAGTACTGTGTTTGACACTGTGACTTAGATATATAAATATATGTCCCTATGTTTATGGAAATTACAGTGTTTGGGGGATAGACAGATAATGATGGCTGTAAATAGAAAATGACATGATGGGGTAACATGTTATTCTCATTTAACAGATTTGCTCAGTGGTCACAAAATAATTATTGAGTACTAAGAAAATGCTAATTCTTGTATAGGTTCTGTGGAGACACAACACTGAACACAAAGTCAAGTCCTTAAGGCTAAATGAAATGATTTAGGTAAAAAAATGGATCTACATAAATGAAAAAAAGAGCATCAGAAAAGGGATAAATGAAGGCCAAATACAATTGTCTATTTTTCTTATTCTTAAATGAACTAAAAGATTATTATTTAGTTATAAATAGTAATATATTGTGTGATTATAACACATGGATAAATGAATGTCAGAATGTATGGGAATGAGGAATTTAGAGTCTGTTAAAAGATATTTGCACTATTCACAAAACAGTATAGTGTTATTTGAAGGCAGACTTGGATTAGATAAAATCCTAAATTGTAAACTGTAGAGAAACCACTGAATTCTTAAGTAAGTATTTGATATTATAAGAAAGGAGATAAAATGGTATTATATACAATGCTAAATTAAACCAGTGAAGATAGAGAAAAAAAGAAGCAAAGAAAAAATGCAACATATAGAAAAATGTTACAAACATGATACATATTAATTCAACTATAGTAATAGTAATTTTAAAACTGAATGGTCTAAATATACCAATTACAAGACAAACTCTTGTCAACATGGATAAAAAAGATTTCAGTTAACTATAAAGGGAAGAAGAAGGACATATTATGCTAACATGAATCAAAATGAAGCTGGAGTAGCTATATTGATTATAGATAAAGCAGACTTCAGAAAAAAGATGATCAAGGATAAAGAATGAGATTATAAACTGATAAAAGTGTCAATTTTTCAAGAATACATAACCAACTTAAACTTGTACACACTTAATAACTGCAAAAGAAATAAATAAATCTACCATTAGATTTGGAGACTTTAACCTCCCTCTTTCAATAAAAGAATGGATGGATGGCCTGAAAAACCTTATCAATCACTTGATCCAATTGACATTTATGTGACTTCATCCAAAAACAGCAAAAAACACACTTTTCTAAGGTCACATGGAACATTTACCAAGATAGACCATATTCTGGGGTATAGTACTCCTTAACAAAATTAATAAAATAGAAGATTATACAAAGTATGTTCTCTTATTATAATGGAATTAAACTAGAGATCAATAACAGAAAAGTGGAAAATCATAAATACCTAAAAAATTATAAAGCATATTTCTAAATAACCCATGGGTCAAAGTAGTCTCAAGAGAAATTTAATATTTTGAACTAAATAACACTGAATGGGATGTCAAAAGTTGCAGAATGTAGACAGCAATGTTTAGAGGAAAGTTAATGGCATTAAATATTTTTTAAAGAAATGAAGATTAAAAACCAATAATGTTAGCTTCCACCTGAGAAAACAAGGGGAGGAAGAATCATTTAAGCCTAAAGCAAGAAGATACAATAAGATTTAGCATAGAAATCAGTGAAATTGAAAAAAATACAGAAAAAAAAGAAATTGATTCTTTGAAAAGATTTTCAATAGTATGTTTAAAAATGTTTGATTTGTTATATGCCTCTAGCTAAGCTAACCAAAAAATAGAACAATATTTTTCATGAATATAGATGTAATTTTGCAACAAAAGATTAGCAAATTGAATCCAATAATGTAAAAAATAATATAATATTACCAATTAGAATTTATTTGAGGTATGTAAGATTGCCTCAATATTTGAACATCACTCAATGTAACCTATTATTTCAACAGGCTATAGAAGAAAACAACATATGGTTATGTCAATTAATGCTGGAAAAGCACTGACAACACACAACACATTCATAATTAAAAACTCAGGAAACTAGGAATAAAGTAGAAGTTTCTCAGCTTGGAAATGATATCTACAAAAAACCTAGCACAAAATACACAAGATATTACTTCTTGGCACTACTAGAACACCTTGTAGTATCAGAAAGCAACAGTCTCAAAGAAACCCCACAATGTTGAGAAAGTTTGAGAAACTTTCACAACCAGAGAAGGTTATGAAGAAATAACTACCAAATGTCATGGGGTAGCTTGAAGTGAATTGTGGAACAAACAGAAAATAAGATTTAAAACCTAGGAAATATGAAAAAACTATGAATTTTAATTAATGGTAATGGATCAATATTGCTTCATTAATTGTAGCAAGATATTAATATAAGAGGAAACTTGATGTGGGATGTATGTGAACTCTCTGTAGTAGCTTCACAATTTTTTGGTAAATCTAAAATTACTATAAAAGTTTATTAAACACTTAAAAATTAGAAAAAATATAGGAAGAACAAGGCATATCTAATGAAACAAGACTTCAAATGAAACATAATGGGATGGAAAAAGAATACATATGGAAGCTCTGATCTTGTGGAGGAAGAAAAACACCTTGCATAAAATGGAGGTAAAGAGGAAAATGTAAATAATATTGTGATGGCTGGATTAATGCAGTTTATTTTTAATAACCTCAATTTTCATCATGAATTATCATGTAGATACATTTCAAGATCAAAAGAAGTGGAGACTGGACTAAAGATTTGGGAGGAGTGCTGTCATTTGGAATTATAACAGTCTAAGGAAAGAGTTAAACAAACTCTAAGAAAAATATGAAAGCATTGGTGTCTGGCATTGTGTGGTCAGAGATAGTGTGGTTGAGATTAAAACTCATTAATTTGTGGCTTTATTCACTGAATTTTATGTTTTAATCTAGGGGATGTATTCCACTATAAAAGTAAAAAGACAAATTGTATGACTTTTCCAGAAGGCAAGTGTTCCATGCAGACAGTTGGAAAATCATGGGCACAATGCGGTTACGGACATTGATAAAATGTGCTCAGGTGATCAACCATGGGGTCTGAGTTCAGTGAATAAGAAAATTACAGAATTAGAGAATGACAGACTCTAGGAAAACAGGTAATGGGGCTATGAAGTAAACGTCAAGTGCCTGGCAAGTAAGGATGCAATAAATGATGCAATAAGAAGAAATTAATTTTCATTCAGTTTCAGAAGTAATCCAATAATGTGAAAGGGAACACGAAATAGACCTGTGCCCTGTTAATAATAGAGGGCTTATGGTCAAGACAGCAGCACATGTAAATGTGGTACTCATATCCTTTCAAAACCACATCAAAATTGCAACTGAACTGTAAAACAACTATCATTCAGAGATATCTAAAATCTAGCTGAATAGAAGTCTTAAAACTAAGGCTAGAAAGAAGAAGACACATTGAGACTGGTAGAAAGAAGCAGAAACATGGGAAAGCTATTCCCATACCCACTTGTGGCAGGTAAAATTCAGGAGGGATATTTTGGGTGGAGTAAGTGGTCTCAATCCCACACCAGCACCCTCCCCCACTCAGGGTTCCAGTGCCAGGAAGGAAAGTCCCCATAACTTCTGGCTATAAAAACCAGTGGGCACTGTGGCTGAATGAGATGGAGGGCTTCTGGAGTCCCAGGTGTGCCTTGTGAAGGGCCTGAACATAGACTCACTGGGACTCACATGCTCTGAACTCTAGCACAGGTGCAGTAGCTCAAGAGGCACCAGGGATATACAGAGACAAAATGAATTGTCAAGCATCAGGGTGAGAGCTGAAAGGACAGTTTTCTCCCAGACAGAAGAGCTGGCAGAGGCCATTGTTCCTTTTCTGAACTTTCCTTCCACAGAGCTGACAGGTGGTCATCATATCTGAGTCATCATCAACTTGGCTATCACTGTTTTCCCAGCTGATTCCCTGAGGCTCTACCCTAACCAACTTGTGGCCCAACCCTAGGTGTTTCCAATGGCTTTAGCATATAAATGGCCAGTCTTGGCTCATGCTTCAGACATTCCTAAAATCTCTCAAACAACTAGTGTCTGACCTTGATGTGCCCTATACTTTTTGTTAAGTGGCACCAAGCCTGGCACTAACGGCAGCTGACCTTGGTTTGCATGTGGCCTCTCTTTGGCACTTTTAGGCCCAGCACAAGGAGCAGCCATCTGCATATCACTTTGTAGCCCAGGCTGAGGGGCCCCTGGTAGAACACAGGTGGTAGCTGACCTTGCCCTACACCTCCCAGGAGGTCCCAGAGCCAACTCAGTCTCTGGAGAGCTTCAGACCTCATTGAAGGGCCATCCAATACCTCAATAAGGAATTGAAAAACTATGTAAAAAAATACTGAACTTCTAGCCAAGATGGAGACATCAGTAGATATACTGTGCTTCCTTGCACAACCAAAAGAAGGACAACAATAAATTTAAAAACAAAAACAAAAAAACAACAACAACCAGAATAGCCAGAAAATTTAACTATGGAAGTCCAACAACCAAGGAATTAAAGAAGAAACATTCATCCAGACCAGTAGGAGAGGCAGATACTGGCACCCGGGGCAGAGAGGACTGATAATGTGGCAGCTGGCAGAGCAGGTGGTCCCACATTTGTGTGTGGGTAAAACAGAAGGAACAACTGGGGAGCAAGACAGACTGTGCAACCCAGGGTTCCAGGGCAGGGAAATAAAGCCTCAAAACCTCTGACTGAAAAAACCTGTGGGGGTTGAGGCGGCAGTGGGTGAAACTCCCAGCCTCACAGGAGAGTTTGTTAGAGAGACCCTAGAACATACACAAGGTCCTAGAACATAAACAAACCCACTGCCTGGGAATCAGCACCAGAGGGGCCCAAATTGCTTGTGGGTAGCAGAAAAAGTGACTGAAAGCCAGCAGAGAGCTGAGCAAACAGCACTGTTCCCTCTTAGACACCTCCCCCACATACAGTGCCACAACGTAGAGCCATGGGTTCCTCTACCCTGGCAAACACCGAAGGCTCCGCCCCTTACAACATAAGAGGCAGGCCAAGACAAAGAAACATGGCTCAAATGAAAGAAGAGATCAAAGCTACAGAAAAAATACAACTAAGCCATGAAGAGATAGCCAACCTATCAGATGCACAGTTCAAAACACTAGTATCCAGGATGTTCACAGAAATGGTTGAGTATAGTGGCAAAATAGAGGAAAAAGTGAAGGCCATACAAAGTGAAATGAAAAGAAATGTACAGGGAACCAACAGTGAAGAGAAGGAAAACAGAACTCAAATCAATGGTTTGGAGCAGAAGGACGAAATAAACATTTAACCAGAATAGAATGAAGAAACAAGAATTCAAAAAAATGAGAAGAGGCTTATGAACCTCTGGGATGACTTTAAACATTCCAACATCCAAATCACAGGGATGCCAGAAGGAGAAGAGGAAGACCAAAAGATTGAAAACTTATTTGAGAAAATAATGAAGGAGAACTTACCCTATCTGACAAAGGAAATGGACTTCTAGGAAGTCCAGGAAGCTCAGAGAGTCCCAATGAAGTTCGACACAAGGGAGCACACATCAAGGCATATCACAATTACATTACTGAAGACTAAAGGCAAGAAGAGAATCTTCAAAGCAGCAAGAGAAAAGGAGACAGTTACCTACAAAGGAGTTCCCATTAAATTATCAGCTGATTTCTCAAAAGAAACCTTACAGGAAAGAAGGGCTGCAAAGAAGTATTCCAAGTCATGAAAGGCAAGTACTTACATCCAAGATGACTCTATCCAGCAAAACTATCATTTAGAGTGGAAGGGCAGATCGAGTGCTTCCCAGATAAGGTCAAGTTAAAGGAGTTCATCATCACCAAACCCTTATTATATGAAATGTTAAAGAGATTTATCTAAGAAAAAGAATAAAATAAAAAATATGAACAGTAAAATGACAACAAACTCACAGCTATTAACAATGAAACAAAAAAATGAACTAAACAAATAACTAGAACAGGGACAGAATCACAGAAATAGTGATCACATGAAGAGTTATCAGAGGGGAGGTGGAGCAGGGAGCATGAGAAAATGGTATGGGGAATAAGAAGCATAAATGGTCTACAAAATAGGCAGGGGGAGGTTAAGAATAGTATAGGAAATGTAGAAGTTAAAGAACTTATATGTATGACCCATGGACATGAACTAAAGCAGGGGGAATGCTGGTGGGAGAGGGGTGCAGGGCAGAGTGGAATAAATGTGTGAAAAATGGGAGAGCTGTAATAGCATAATCAATAAAATATATTTAAAAATAATGATGATAAATTTCCCTAACCTGTCGAAGGAAATAGGCATACAAGTCCAGGAAGTGCCAAGAGTCCCAAGCAAGATTAACCCAAAGAGGCTCACACTGAGACACATCATAATTAAAATACCCAAGGTTAAAGACAGAGAATCTTAAAATCAGTTGAGAAAAAGGTAGTTAGTTACCCAGCAAGGAGCTCTCATAAGACTGTCAGCTAATTTCACAGTAGATACCGTGTCAGTCAGAAGAATTATTAATTAATTATATAATTTCTTAATTATAATTAAGAAATATACAAAGTTATTCAAAACAAAGACCTACAAACAAAATTAGTTTACCCAGCAAAGCTATTATTTAGAATAGAAGAATTGATAAAGAGCTTCCCAGACAAGAAAAAGCTAAAGGAATTCATCAACAACAAATCCATATTGTACAAAAACGTTAAAGGATCTTCTTTAAAAAGAATGATAAAAAAATAAAAAATAATAATAAAAAGGCAATAAATACAAATCTGTCAATAATTGATTCTAAAAAAACAAACAAAAAATAAATGAAAAAGCAGACCAGAAATGGACTCATAGATACAGAGAACATTTTGAAGGTTGCTAGATGGGAGGGCCTTTGGGGGGTTGTGTAAAAAAGGTGAAATGATTAAGAAGTACAAATTGGTTACAGAGTAATCACAGAGATGTAGAGTACAGCACAGGGAATAGAGTCAATAATGCTGTAACAACTATGTATGGTGCAGATGGGTACAAGATTTATGGGGATAATTACTTAGTAAGTTATATAATAGCTAATCACTGAGTCATATACCTGAGGCTAGTATAATATCGTATGCTAACTGTAATTGAAAACTTAAAAAATTAAAGTAAAAACATAGAATTGTTCTATGCTGAGTTAAAAAAGGAGCTAGAATTCCCTTTGTGCTTATAAAGATCAGATAAAATAGAATATTTCCCACTTCCTACATGCCAAGTCTTTACTACAATTCCTTGAAGACTAAAGCAAAATGCATGTCTTTGCTCTCCATTTACTGAGCAGTAAAAAGATCTGTGTTTTATCTGTGTTAAGAAAAACATTCAGAAGAAAAGGGTTAGGAGCTATATCCTGGCTCTACTATTATTTCTTTTTTATGCTTTGCCTAGGTGCATTTCTTTTGGGGGTTTCAAATTGTCGATAAATAAGTAATTTTGATTTTAGAAATATTGGTAGCACTAGGAGTATGATTTGCATAGTATGTCTTTAACTTAATGTTCTTTGAATACCCCTAACTTGAAGCTGCATGGTACTGCACTTTCATCATTCTAGGTCTCCTTACTAATGTTCCTTTTGAGTGAAATTCATGCTGTAAGGCTCAGTTTCCTTAGCTTTGCAATGGGGATATCAGTAATACAAGCTTCATTGGATTGTGATGAGGATTGCATGAGATAATTCATGGAAAGCCTTTGCTTTTTCCCTGGTACATGGAAAGCATTCAGGAAATATTAGTTGTGGTAATATTGACAGTGATGATATTGATAAAGATGATGGTTTAATTCCTAAATCCTTCACATTTTCTAGCTTCAAAGAGATTTACAACCAGTGAGAAGGAGCTTTCAGCCTTACAAGTCTGTATTTAGTCATTCTTTTATATGTTCACTTCCTTTCTGTATAAAATCTAAAATCTTCATCCTGGTAGTCAAGGGTCACCCAGTCTTCTTCCCTGACAACTTCTGCTTACTTAATATGTTTCCCATGTTGCAAACAACTTTCTAATATATGTCTGCTTTTCATAGTCTGTTTACACAGCCCCTGTGTGAGACATACTTACTTTAATAATTTATACTCATCCACATTTCTTTGGGGCCCAGTTTCTACTAAGCATTATGTTGGGGACTTTTATATACTTCCCCCACCCCCTAATATCTATGCAAGGCTTATATTATTGTGCCTATTTTCTAAATGGGAAAGCTTAAGCTCTCAAATAACAATGAGTCAAAGTAATACAGTTGGCTAGTATATGAAGAGCTGAGATTGAAATCGAACCCACTCCTTTTTCTACAGGGTTATATTGTCACCAATATTTGTGATTAAAAAGGATTTCTCCTACTAAGATATTATTCTAATTACATTGGTGTCTCTCCATTTCAAAATTATTTGAATAGCTTTATATTGAGTTTTTTCTTTGCAGTAGATTGTAATCTCTCTGTGGTAAGATATATTTTCCCCCAAATGATTCTACTATTCTATTAATTTTAACCAACCTCAACACCTATGCCGTTGCTAGAACTAATGAATTGTTTTCAACACTTATCCAACTTTAACTCTCAAATGACTTTTCTTCTCCACCCAAGCTCACGATTACATTACAAATGTCCTGAAATACTTTTATTTTTTTTCATTTTACTGAATTTATTGGGGTGACACTAGTAAAAAGTTATACAGGTTCCAGGTGCACAATTCTACAACACATCCTCTGTACACTGTATTGTGTGTTCACGACCCCAAGTCAAGTCTCCATCCATCACCATTTATCCCACATTTATCCTGAACCGTGTTCCACATCTCCCAAACCTCCTCCTCTCCCCTGCAATTACCACACTGTTGTCTGTGTATGAGTTTTTTTTCCTACCTTTTTCCTCTTTTGCTCAATCCTTTGTTTCCCAAACCAGCACCCACCTGACAGCTGACAGTAGACTACCTTCATACACAACACACAAGAATGAACTCTAAATGTTTAGATTCAAACCATAAAATCCTGGAAGAAAACACATGTGGTAAAATCTCAGACATTCCATGTAGCAATATTTTTTTCTGACATTTTTCCTTAAAACACAAATCTTCTTTTTTGTCATCACACCATAATCTAGTAATTTCACTCTTGTCTGGTTTCTTTAAGGGGCCCTACTCCTCTGCTCATGTTTTATGTAAATTTTTTTAGATTACACCTTAGGCCATTTTTCCCCTGGAAGATCACATTCACATAGCTTCAATTATTTTCCATAAATTAACTATAAATTTTTTAGATCTATGTATTCAGTTGAACATTGGTTATCTCCACTCAAATGTTCCATCGATATGTAGATTAATATATGCAAAACTGAATTCATCAGCTCCCTTTCCTGCTAAGCACAAGACCCACTTTCTCAATTTTTTTCTTTTTCAATGGCTTTAATTCTTCTTTTTAATATTTTATTTATTTATTATTTTTACAGAGGGAAGGGAGGGAGGGCGAGAGAGAGAGAGAAACATCAATGTGCAGTTGCTGGGGGTTATGATTCCTGCAACCCAGGAATGTACCCTGGCTGGGAATCGAACCTGGGACACTCAATGGCTATAATTCTTGTTTACTGAATCAGAAATCTATGTATTATCCTTGCATCTTTATTTCCTTCACTGACACAGTAATTCTGCTCATTCTACCTCTTAAATGTATAAATAACCCAGTCATTCCTATCCCACCCAAACTACTAACCTAGCTCTGTATCTAGTTTTCCTGACTTCATTTTTCTTTAACTTCTACTCAATAATAGATCATTGACTGGACATTAGAAATAGAAGCATTCCTCAGTTTAGATAAACATTTTCACTCCTTTTTATAGCTCTCCATTGTATTTTAAGGCTTACTCACTTTTCTTTAGGCTCTTTTGACATGCAAACTCTATGATAAGAAATACTATATCTTATTTGTAATTTCATTACTATCCAACTTAGTACTGTGCATTGAAAATATGATAAAAATTGGTTAAATAAAAATGTAGGGATGTATTCAGTAATTGCATAGAAAATAGCTTGATGGAAAGTTTCCTAATTCTACTTCTTAAGAGCACTTAGAATTTTTTGTGCTCTTAAAAATTTCAAAAAGTTTTTAATGAAATACAGTGTCCAAAATCAAAACCACTCCCAAGCATACAATTTATAGATCTGTATTTACCAAATGGGAAATTGAGAGAAATATTGAAAAGAGTTTATGGATTAATGCACTAGACAAGATAGAGGGGAAAATGGAGCTCATCTTCTGTAGCACTGTTGGTATTATTAATGATGTTATATCTAATAATTTGCTTTTCTCCTGTTAATCTGTTTTTATTAAAGGGAGATCTCAGGCAAGAACTTAGCAGGATAAAGAAAAAATATATTTTCCTTCCCTGCAATTTGATGTCTCTTGGATAGAGGGAGACACCAATGGAGCTGTCAATTGAAACCTGCCCCATGATTTCATTACATTGAATATTTATATATTCTATAGTCTGGGTATTGGGCTTGGTAGGTGTCCTGCAAGTGTTCACAGTCCCATGGTAGATGCATATTTTCATCTGATGTTTTCATTTCAACTTATTGCAGAGTTTATAATGATACTTTAGACTAATTTAAAATTTGGCTTTCTGCCATCATTCATCGATTTATTAAAAAAGGTTTAACTGAGCCCCATTGATACCTTAGAAGTTTACAGTCAAACTAATAAGTAATTACTATATGTTTTGATTGGTGTTATGACGGAACTGTGATAGGAGCTAATATTCTATACTGTCTGCTCAAAGACATTTTTCCTGAGAAGATATTCTGGGGAAATTTTCAAGGACTTGTAGGGATTAATAAAATAGAGAGAAAGGGTGCTCTAGGTAAGCTGAGTTAATGATAGGTAAATAAAAAATAGGAGAGAAAGCACAGAAAGAAGGGCATATCTGGAAAGTGCAGTATGACACTTAGAGAATGACTGAAGCAGAAGGTATAAGAGAGAGAACGGGAGAAAATAGTTGGAGAAAATAGTTGGAGCTTTCTGCTGATTGAAAGCCATGGTCATTCTCAGTCCTTGTGCATGGTTGTTAATAATACAAATTCAAGGCAATGGGAATAGTCTGCATTAGATAGCTAATTATTGACTCTCATTGTTATGTGTCACAGTCAGAGCTGGTCACAAGCTCCAGGGAGAAGCATGAAGTCATCAAAAGTGGTCAGCTGAATCTGGCAAAATGAAAATGATTGCTGTAATATTTCTGGATTCAGTTCAGTGTTTGAATATTTCACATCTGTGCTTCCAACCAATTCATTTTAGAATTGGTTCTGAGAAGAAATTGACCAGTTTATAGAATTTTCATAGTCCAGGGACCTGTTGTCAAAGTGGAAACAAGTAAATTTTGAAGGGTGATTTGTTGCATTTGGTATGTTGTTAACTTCTGAACTAGAAAAAAAAATATAAAAAAACTGGATGTTTCCTATGCACAAATAACTAATCTTGAACTAACACAATTATCATCTCCTTTGAACAACACTAGTTTTGCATTTGAACTATCTTTCTTCCAAGTAAGCAGACTTGGAAGAAAGTCTGCTGATATTATAGAATATCAATTCTATATTATTATTAGTTGAAATGTTTTATATTCATTTTATGGAATGGGGAAGCAAATAAGTTTAAATTCGGAAGCCCTGGATTTAGAATGTGAGATTAAAGGATTTTGTCTAATACACATTCCTCACATAAATTTGTGTATCATTTTTTCACTTTCAATATATTATGTGTAATATTATTAATAGCATTACTTAAAATTTTAGGGCCTGAATTCATTATTGTGTTATCCAAACTAGAGCTTATTTCATTGATTTATTTCAACTTGTTTGTCACTTTGAGCATTCTGCTGGCAGGGCCATTTGGAGGTTAAATTTTAAAGTTGGAATTCACCTTTATTTTTAGTAACTCTCTTCCCTGGCCATGCATTTCTTGACTGTCCTTTCTGAGATTTCACCTTCTTTGTACCTTGAAGGGCAGCAGAATTTGCCACCCCAAAACATGTCTCTTTGGCATAAAGAGAATGGATTTTAGGGTAATTATTTTCAAGCAACAGCAGAAATAGGAATTGCTCTAGAAACCAGGTAAAAGTTACTCTTATGTAAGAGACATTTACATTTATAAGGGAAATCTCATTTTGTTAAGGTGTTATCCTCTCTGTACCAGGACAAGAAGGATGACTAAATCTCTAGCAACTCATCAACAGAGAAGGCAAAAACTTAAATCTTCTTAACAATCTTATCATTGTTTCCTGTGCTTTTCCTGATAAGCTCCCATAACTGACGCCCCACCCCCCAATATAATCTTTTGTCTTTAGCTGGAGATCGTATTTAAAATAGTGCTTGGACCATTTTGGGAGTTCTTCAGTATTCCTGATATTCTGATGTATATAGAAGGTATACATGTTATTAAACTTCTGTTTATTTTTCTCCTGTTAATCTGTTTTTATTAAGGAGAAGTCTCAGCCAAAAACCTAGCAGGATAAAGAAAAAAATATTTTTCCTCCCCTACAACCTGATGTCTCTTGGATAGAGGAAGACACCATTGGAGCTGTTCATTGAAACCTGCCCCATGATTTCATTAAATTCAAGCAATTTTTCATTAAGGCTACTCACTCCTTCACAAGATTTCTTTACCTATAAACACCAGCCAAGCTGTTCTGTCATCAGAACTCTGGTCCTTCAACGTTCTTCTATTTCTATGTCACACATTCTTCTCTGCATGTTTTGCGTCTAAAAAAGCCACCTTCAGAGTTAATTAAACAGGAGTTTATGGTGCCAGTTCCAGCTTAACTATTACTAGTGTAATGAAATTTGGCTACTTGACCTCTTTGGACCTCAATTTCCTGAGCAGTTAATACAAATCGGAAATTTTATTCTTCATTCTGGATTGCTCCACCTAGAAATTTCCACTAGTTTATCTCTGAGTTTCATAAAAGTGTAAATATATGGGTGTTTTGAAACTCACTAAAAGCTACAATCTCAGGCTCATTTACTGTTTTCAAAGGGCAGAATGTTGTGGTAAAATATTTGCTGTGTAGGGAATTCAGAAGCCACGTCAAGGGCTTGCTTCAGTGGGTGTCTCTCAGGACCACTCAGCCTCTCTCGCTCAGTTTTCATCCCTTTTTAAATAAAGGAAATAAACTGGAGTTTCTCCAAATCTTCAGAACTTAGATGTTTTGAGATATAATATAAATTTAAATTGTTGAAATTGATATGACAGGATACCAACTCCCACCTGAATTGGTCCTTTTTTTCCATGTAAAAAGATAATAGTTAACTTAAATTTTTTTAAAAAACATTAAAAATTTTTGAGACAATTAAGTGAGAATTTGGCTAGAATATGGAATATAAGGTATATATTTTTGTTATTTTCTCAGTTAATTCTCATGATTTTCCTGAAACATACCCAAATAGATAACTCACGTTGATTTTAGTATATTTCAGCAACTCTCTACAAATCCAGTTGAACAAATAGGTGATTATAAAAATAATTTTTCTCACTTAAAAAGGCATTTTTTAAAAATTTAGTTGTTATATATGTTTTCTTATTTTGGGGAATAGTCAGAGTTTGGGGAAGCAGTAGGATATAAAATTAAGACTGAAAAATAAAAACTAGGAGGGGTGGAAATGGGAGGGAGGTGGGAGGGCTGTGGGGGTTGGCTGGGATGGGAGTAAAAGACAGAAAACTGTACTTGAACAACAATTAAATTTTAAACATATTATATACTTTCATATAAAAAAATTACTATATATTTTAAAAAATTAATTATTTTTATGTTATCTTTTAGTCCCCTTATACCACACTCCCCTCAGCAATCAACACACTGTTGTCCATGCCAATTAGTCCTATTTCCTTTTTGCTCAATCCCTCTGCCCTCTACTTTCCCCACCTTAGGTGTCACCTGCTCCCTATAAGTCTGTCTCTATTTTGCTTATTAGTTCAGTTTGTTCATTAGATTCCACATATGAGTGAAATCACAAGATATTTACCTTTCTCTGGCTGGCTTATTTCACTTAGCATAATATTCTCCAGGTCCATCCATACTGTAGCAAAGTGTAAAATTTTCTTCTTTTTTATAGCCAACTAGTATTCCTTTGTGTAAATGTCCCATAGTTGATTTATCCATTCATCTATTGATGGACACTTGGGCTGCTTCCATATCTTGGCAATGGTAAATAACACTGCAATGAACATAGAGGTGCATATGTTCTTTCAAATTAGTATTTTGGGTTCCTTAGGATATATTTCCAGAACTAGGATCACTGGGTTAAAAAGCAGGCCCACTTTTAATTTTTTGAGGTATCTCCATACTGCTTTCCACAGTGGCTCCACTAGTCTGCATTTCCACCAATAGTGCAAAAGGATTCCCCTTTCTCCACATCCTCACCAGTACTTGTTTGTTGATTTATTGATGATAGCCATTCGGACAAGTGTGAGATGATATCTCACTGTGGTTTTAATTTGCATTTCTCTGATTAATGATAGTGAGCATGTTTTTATATGTCTATTGGCCATCTGTATGTCCTCTTTGAAGGAGCATTTCTTCAGGTCCATTGCCCATTTATTTCTAAGACCAATTTAGTATATTGTAACTATTTTATAACTGATTTCAATCTTAACAAGACTAAATATCTTTCATAAGAAAATAATTTTCACTAACTTGAAGGTCACTGGAGAATTTATTCATGATTTCTACCTCTACCCTAGTTACACATTTTCAAGGATATACATACATTGATTTCTGTAACACCTTAATACTGAGGATATAAATTAATAAGGGGAGCACATTCTCAAGTAGCAATATCAACTCTAAGATCCACAAAAGATAGCAAAATCCTTTCACATGCTCTCTGTTGAATTTTTGCATTCTTCTTTTATTCTCTTTTCTCACCCCTCCCCAGCCTTTATCCTTTAAGGTTGTACTGTTCCACCCCTTTCCATGGTCCAGTGGCCTCATAGCTCTCCTTTTCCAAATCTGCTTTAAAAAAAGTCTATGAAATTCTTCTCCCCACCCCCCCACCCCGGGATACAGCAGCAACTGTGAGTATTGCCATGCCCAAGAGATTTGCATTTAAACAGGAATCAAATGCTTGGGGCTAAGAAATGAAATTTTTGCTATGTAATTTTAGGCATCAGTAAACAGATGGGACATTTATTTGGGTGGCCTGAAGGATTTTCTTGAGCTTCTGGAACTTTGTGGGTCTTCTCCAATTCAGTCTATGTAGAAACTTTTTTTTCAAATATTGCTAATATCATCATTATCTGCATCAAGCTTTCAACTGTAATATATCTCCAAATTTGACAAATTCACTCTCCAATATCATCTATGAACACCTGAAATGTCCTGGAAAATATGCCAAGTTCCCATATTACCTCTCATACATGTCTCTTCACCAGAGTTATTTAAATATATCAATGCTGTTTTCCTGATTTTCATCTAATTCATCCTTCTATCTTTAAACAGAAGAATCATGGTTGAATAGAGATTAACATGAACTCCATAGGGAGAGTAAGAAGAGGAGAAATAATCTATCAAAAAGGTGAACAGGCAATACAAAGTGTGGAGAACATTATTTTGCTACTTCAGCATGATTTATAGTTACCATTCAGTTAGTTTAGTCGTTGTCACTTGTGGTAGCACACCTTTTGAATCAGACAATGGTCTCAATCTGCCATTTCCCCATTCTTTATATAGATAATAACTTTAATAGCCATTCCCCCTAAAGCATAGTTAAATTGATAACATTAAGTTTGCTTTTAGATCTTCCAATGCATGTCAAGACATAGAGCACCTAAGAGCACACTATGGAAGTACAAAAAAACAAAACAAAACAAAACAAAACAAAACAAAACACCCGGCAATATGAAGGCAGTTAACTCAGAAGGAAAGGAGAAGTTTAACTGGTTGCATGACTGCTATTGCTAACTGCTAATCTCATCATTGGAACTACCTTTATGATTCTGTGACCATGGAGCTGACTATGTGAATAGAGTTGGCTCTATTTTGAATGGATCAGAACCAATGTGCTTATAATTACTGAAATGAACATATGGTGCCTTAATCCATGTAATTATACAGACATTCTTTGAATGACCATAGTTTATTTGCCGTTACTTTTCTAAGTTAAAAATCTTATTTCTGAGTTATATTCTGGGTTGCCCTGGCCTTTATGTCATGTTTTGTGCCCCACTGTAACAGGTTCTACAGAACAGTTACAATTTAACCTTCTGGAAGTCCACATTTATTGTGTTATATTATTCTCAAAAAAATCTTTCATAGAATTCTAGTTCCTAAAAGATAAAGATAAGATTATTTAGTGTACCATTCAACACCCTGCAGTCTACCTCTATATGCCTTTCAACTTCATTTCTTATAAATACTATGTATTAATTTTCTACACTACATTTTTACTTATTCTCTAAATTTCCCTGGAATTATCTCACTTCATTCACTCAATCACTAGTTCTGAAATTTCTTTCTGCCCATACATTTTAATTATTCAATAGGTTTTCAAGTCATACTTCTTCTAAGAAGCCTTCTCAGACTATCTAGCACTCAAATATTTCCTCTTATTTGAAACACAGAACTCTTGTTTTCTTTTTTTTTAGAACTCTTGTTCTCTTTATTGCTCAAATGGTAATTAATCTAGTGTTACCTTGTGATAGCATAGAAAATTTATTTATATAAAACTATTTGCCTCTTCTTATAATTATGCCTTATAATTTATGCAGCTTATCCCCAAAGTATACAGAATAAGTTTTCACATATAAGAGCTATTTGGTAAATATTTTGGATAAAAGATGATTCATTAAATATGGTCAGATTGAATCCATTCACTTTTAGAAGGTAAAACGTACTTTACCAGAAAGTGTTGAATTTTTTGTGCTACCATTTTTACAGACCCATAAGTTTGTTCTTTTCCAATTTATTGCAAAGAACCACTATTGTATGTATAACTATGTCTTCAAAAACCTTTTTATATAGAGAAAATTTGTAGGAAACTTTGAACCTGCATTGAAGTATGACTTGAACTTTTTCTTTAGTCCCATCAGCACGTAGACATTTAATTTGTATTGTGAAAATAATTGAGCATCTGTTTTGGTAAGTTGAATTTCTAAGTTTTTATTTTTTAATCTGTAAAATGTGGGGTAATTAGAGGATCTTTCTTAGCAGTTTATACAATTTGTCAGATTAGTGGTTCTCAGCCATGCTGGGATTTTACACCCCAGGAGATATGTGGTAATGTCTGGAGGCATTTTTGTTTGTCACACCTTGGGTAAGGGAGTTTGATACTGGAATCTAGTAGGTAGAAGACAGAGATGTTACTAAATATCTCACAATACATAGGATGGTTTCCTCAGAATAGGGCTATCCAACCGAAAATGTCAATAGCGCCAAGGTTGAGAAAGCCTGCTATACATAATGGATTTGGATGTAGATGTAGATAATTTATTGAATAAATTATGCTTTATACTTGTGAAGTAGGGCAAATATCTCTTGTGAATTACAATTTCCTGTCATCCAGTTGTGGTTAATCTCCTTGATCTACCTCTCATACCTGTGGTAAGAAATAGATAGTTAATGGGGACAGGCTGGATAGATTTTAGTTGATAAACCCTTCATTATTTTGTATGTGATAGATAAGATTTATTACACAACCATTAACTAATAATGTATGAGTCATATGCTTACTATTATCATGATAGGAGTTTCAACAGATATAGACTCCAATAATCTACAAGTATTGACAAGAATATTTTTCCTAAAGATGGTCAGTCCTGATTGTTATCAGAGAGTTGACTGCCCATTGAGAGCCAGCTGAGATGGCTGAAAGGTGGCATATTCCAGTCTGAAACAGTAAACTGTCAATATATATTTATGCAACCATTACCAATGAATTTCACAAATAATAACTTTTACATACAATATGAATGAATATTTTTAATTTGTTGAGTAATTAAATACCCTCCTCCAATTCTTGGCTCTTGGCATAGTTAAGAGCTTCCTACTTGAATTCTGTAATATCCTGGAATTTCTCTCTTTTCATTTTTATTTGTATTTACTATTATAATTTCATTTTTGTATTTAATTGTTACTGTTTACTTTCTGTGTTTTCCTTTCTGCCCCACAACTCCTCAGCCCCTCCCCCAACAAGACTGTGAGCTCCTCCAGGCAGGGTCTCAGACATGTTCATAATTGTAGCCTTGACATATTGCAGAAAAGTAGGTGCAATATTCATAGTATGACTGAATAAATATATATGATATACTGAATTATTATATCTAGATAATAATGCTGAACATGAAAATAGTAGATTATATTCTGGCAATATATTAAAGAGATATACAATTAACCCTTGAAGATGGGTTTGAACCACACAGGTCCATTTATAATATGTTTTTTTCCAATAAATACAGTAACCATATTTTCTGTTTTTTATGATACTTTAAAATGTATTTTCTTTTCCCAAATGTACTTTATTATAATAATATAAAACATTTCCCTGGCTGGTGTAGCTCAGTGGATTGAGTGCGGGCTGGGAACCAAAGTGTTCCAGGTTCGATTCCCAGCCAGGGTACATGCCTGGGTTGCCGGCCATAACCCCCAGCAACCGCACATTGATGTTTCTCTCTCTCTCTCTTTATCTCCCTCCCTTCTCTCTCTAAAAATAAATAAATAAAATCTTTAAAAAATAATGTAAAACAATACACACATGACATAATAGGTGTAAATCAACTGTTTATATTGTTGGTAAGGCTTCTGGTGAACAGTAGGCTATTAGTAGTTAAGTTTTGGGGGAGTCCAAAGTTAAATGTGAATTTTCTTTCTTTTGTTTTTAAAGATTTTATTTATTTATTTTAGAGAGAGGAAGGGAAGGAGAAAGAGAGGGAGAGAAATATCAATGTATGGTTGCCTCTCACGTGGCCCCCACTGGGGACCTGGCCCACAACCCAGGCACGTGCCCTGACTGGGAATCAAACCAGTGACCCTTTGGTTCACAGCCCATGCTCAATCCACTGAGCTATACCAGCCAGGGTATATATGAGTTTTTAAACGTGCAGGGGTAGGTGCTTCCTAACCCTCACTTTGTGTTGTTCAAGGTCAACTGGATTTGTTCTTTAAGAACTCAGTGAGGGTTTCGCATCTGGATATCACTCAAGTTTCTTATGCCCATAGGACTTCATTATTTCAACTCTAAAATAAAACTTACATAGAGTAGCAAGCCTGCCAAAGGCCCTAATTTCTATAGAAAAATTCCCGAGCTGCTTTCATCATTCACTTCATTGCCAGCCCTTAAAAAGGATGGTGGCTTGGAATTCCCCCATGATTCATGAATGACAACTGGGTAGGATGGCTGGAGGCAAAGAGAGACAGCCTGAGTTTAATGGACCTCTGGTATCTTCTCTTCTTGATTAATGTAGATGAAAACATGCCTGTTTAAATCTAACAATCAAATGGCCAGGAACTGATAATAAACATCAACAAAAAAGCCCAAAACATTTAACAGTAACAATTCCAAAACAAGAAAATATTGTTTCGGGGACAAAATAAAAGGCATTCCTGACAAAATCATCAGGTATATGATGAATGATTTTTATCCCATATGATGTATGGTATATCTTTTACGTGATATATATGACATTAAGATATATATTGCTGATTACTGTGCATGTGGTTGAAATGAATGGGTGTGTTTTAGGAGGTGTATGCATTAAGCCTGCAGATTTAGGAGCCAAACTGCTGGGACTCGAGTTTCTACTCTGTCATTTACTAGTTGGCTCCTTGGGCAAATCATTTCATCTTCGTGCTTTAGATTTCTCATCTATAAAATGAGAGCGATGTAGTATCTACCTCATATTATTATTGTGAAGATTAAAAGTAAAATGTAAAACACTATTTCACAATTACATTATTAAATATCAACAATGTTGCAGAGTCAAACAATTTAACTTTTAAACATTGATGCACACTGTATATTCAATCTTAAATGAGTGGCTATGATCTACCTTCCCCTTTTTTCCTGAATAATATCTCTATGTAGAGAAAATTCAGCTCTTTATACTTCTTACCTCTCCAATCTGTGGAATTAGATAACTTGACAGTACAATTATTAGAAAGTTGTTCTCCATTTCCAGTTTATTCTCATCAGTCATTAATGTACTCTTTTCCTTTCCTAAATGTTTTGGTGTCTGTGTAATGTTTTAGAAATAGAAAACCAAATGATGGATCTCATGGATTAGGTGAAAGTCCCAGCAATGAGGATAAGAAAAGAAAGGGAAGTGTGTACTCTCTCAAACAATACTATTTACTTCCTTGATAAATATGGTGTCTTTGTGGAACATTTTTCTCCTCCTCCTTTTTTCTCCACTATCTGGCCAATATAACTGAGTTGTTGCAAAGCTGCTACATCTTTCTTACTTTAACCTCATTCTCTTTCTTTTTTCCCAGAACACTACTGTCTTCCTTTGGAATTGACAACTGGATCAATTGCTTTCTATAATTCAGGATTAAAGGCAGTTGTTTTAATAAAACCTGTCCGTGATTTCCACCTTAGAGGTTTTTTTTCAGTCCACTAAAAAATAGAGAAGAAAGAAAGCAAAATTTAAAAAAGGAAGGAGGGACAGCAGGAGGGAGCAACAGGAGAGAGAAACTATCTGTGATGAGAATCTGAAAAGAAATCAAGTAAGATTGATTGCCTGGCTCAGTAGTGAGTCAAGGTGAGTAAAATTCTACTGGTAGCCAAATGTTTCCTCACAGAGAGCAGTTAACTCCTTCAGGTTAGCAGGATGATAGTTATGCTTACCACTTTTTAGGAAGGATTCAAGAGCTAAAATTTCAAGAATTAAGAATCTATTATGATCCAGAATCCAGAGTCCCATCAGTCCACAAGTTTCGTATAGACTGAATTCTACATGAGGAGATGGAAGTGACTAAAGATGTGTGAGACAAACTTAAAAACTTGAAAGTACTATGCTTAAGTAATTTGAGAGCATTATGGTCAGATAACGCTACCATTTAATAATTAAAGAATGAGATGCTATAATAAAGGATGCTGCATTATGTGGCATATATAGTAAATGCTTTAGAAGGTCAAAATGAGAAGAATGAGGCTAATGTGTGTCAGCATCATCAAGGCAAACACACTGAAATTTTGGAACACTGTTCCACCCATTTGTTAAACAACCATCTATTGAACATCTACTACATGCAAGGCACTGTGCTACCTGCTTCATTAATGAAGCATGTGAAGATAAGGTATATGAAATTCTCAGCACAACTTTTGCAAACCAGTTCTTAATAAATGCTAGTGATAATGATGATGATGATGGCCATAATAGTCACATTGTGTATTGATTAGAGAATAAAATTTGGATCTGAATTGTCTAGTTTAAATTCTGATTCTGTTACCTTCTAGCTATACATTGGGGAAGTTATTAACCCCTCTGTACCTCACTTTATACATCTGTAAAATGAAAGTAGTTGTATCTCATACCTCCTAGAATTTTTATGAAGATTATAATTTTGAACTTGATAAAGATTTAGAATAGTATTGTTTTCATATTAATTACTTTAAAAGTATTTATTGAACAAAAAATAGATAACAATTATTTCACTGAATTTTAAGCCCCAGGAGACTGGTAGTCCATATATGTTTTATCATATTCCCTGCATTTAGGAAAGTCCATGGTCCTTATGAGACACTTGATAACTATTCTTTCAATGACAATAACAATGATTATTTCTATGCATATATTTTTGACACCAATTAATATAAATATTTTGACAGAGGCAAATGTTAATGTTACAAGTATGGCCAGAATGATACTCTACCAAAATTGTGTACATTTAATAACTGTTTTGGGTGTTGTGTATGAGAAGTCAATTAAAAAATTATATGGCTTCTCATATTACACCAATTGTAATTTTCTACCTTTTTGACATTTGGTGTAACCATGACACATACACATATACATCTATACTTATTTATAAATTAATTGAATGGCTACAGAATACTGAATAATGTTAAAATAATGATATCAAGTTGATATACTTGTTACCAACTAAGTGAAGTTTTATGTCTTGTCAATTTATAATAAATGATCATTGATTTTATAAGACAGTTTCAAAATAAAGCCTTTGAATAAAGGCCATTTATGACCAATGCAGTGTGTGAACTTTACAGCAACTAATGCCTGTAATATGTCTTTTATTTGTGGTAAGAAATGATTTTTTAATTCTTTTTAAATTATCCAGAAGTCATTGCAACTATAAATTACTTCAGATTACATACAGAGTTGATCTGGTGGAATAAGGGGCATACTATATGGTCTTTTCCTCTGCTTGAGTACAACATACCCTCCAGATCGAGGACATGATAGGAACCATGGCCAAACAGCACTTACAAACTTTAACGATCAAACTAATCCTTCTTAGAGAGGGGAGAAATATAAAACACAAACTGCTCCTTGACAGAGAGATCCTGGGTCAAGAGATGAACAGGCCGTAAAGTAAAGACATCTGTGTGTGCTATTGATTCAATGACTTGTTTACTTTTGGAATTTGGGAAATAAAGGTATTGGCTTCAAGAAAAAAGAGCTTTGGTCTCTTCTCTGCAGTATATTTTAGTTTAAATGTATACTTCATATTAAGGATCTTCTTTGGAAAACAGGTAAACATTTTCAAATCCTAAAAGCAATATTTTATGTTTGCTCAGTAATATGTCCCCTAGAACAATTTTTGACACTTAATAGGGATTGGTAATTATTTGTAGAATGTTTCAAGTTTTATGAAGATATCTGAGACCTGAAATATTCAACAAATAAATACCTAGATTGACCAATTATTTACACTTTGTCCCATTTACCCTAGTATCCTCTTCATCTATCACTTATTTGTATGAACCATTTAAAAGAAATATAAAGGTAACATCATGTCCTTTTTACCCTAAATACTTTAGAATGGATTTTCTAAGAATAAGCACACTCTTTAATAGAAACACTGTACAATTATTGTAATTTAAAAAATTAACATTAATATAATTACAATTGCCCCAGTGAAATTCTTCATAGGATCCAGTCCAGAATCACACATTGCATTTAGTATTTATGAGACTTTAATCTCATTCAATCTAGAATAGTTCCTTAGTCCTTCTTTGTCTTTCCTGATATTGCTATTTTTGAGTGGTGAAAGTGAGTTATTTTATATTATTGTTCTTGATTTTGGTTTATCTAATATTTCCTTATGATAAGTTTCAGACTATGTGGGTTTTTTTTCTGTTTCAGGAATACCATTGATGTGATATGGTGTCCTCAGTACATCATATCTAGGACTCGATATTGGTTTGTTCCATAACTAATGAGTAATTTTTGTCTCTTCATTAAGGTGGTATGCACCAGTTTGTTCAATTTTATCATCACTGTTTTCCCCTTTGTAGTTAGTTAAGTAATTTGTGAGAAGCTACCTTGAAATTATATAAATCTTTTCTTTTCGCCAAACTTGAACCTACTGATTTTAGCATTTATTGATGATTTCTAACTCCATCATGTTATTTAAATAAATGATTGGCTAATTATAAGGAGAAGTTTAAGAAGACATTTTCAAGTGGACAGCTATAGTTGCATATACTAAGCAATTGAAGTTACATTAAAGAGAAATGAATGCATAGATTATATCCACAGAGGTTAGAAAACAAGATACCATTTTAACTCTGGGACACTTCTTTTTTTTCAGAATTGAAATCCTTTCTTCGTAGCTACAGCATCAAACTATGAACCATTTGGGTCTGGTTAGCCCTCGACTCATTGTGTAAATGTGAGTAAATTACTAAATCACTTGGATTTTGATTTTTCTTCTTTTAAAATTGGTATAATAATAGTGGACCCTCCTTTATTTCATTAGGATGGTGTGAGTAAAACAGATCATTATTATGATAAATAATGGAGCCCTGTGATGACAAGTAATGTATCACTTCTATAAATATTCTTCCTGTTTCTAAGGGCACGTATCCCTAAAATCTCATTCTATATTAGACACCACTGCCAACCCCCATGACCTGATTTTGGAAGAAGTAACAGCTCTTGCCAAAAGAGTGCGATACAAATGCAGCCTCCTCCAGCCTCCAGTCTCCCTTATTCACACCTCTTTAAAAATATTTCTGACTGATGCTCAAGGCATCTCTTTCAAAATCTTAATTTCAATTTTCCTCAGCCTTAGGTGGGACTCTCTCCTGCTGATTTTGCAAAAGTCCAACTTTTCCTATTTGCAACTAGATTGGAAAAGGCATTGGGGCTGCAGCAGTAGCACTGACTGTGGCTTCCCACTGGGACCAGCTCAGCTCAGCCTCTGCGTACTAAGAAAGCTCACTGTGAATCCAGGCAGCAGAAGCACAGTCTGCACATGGAGATTTTCTCAGCTGATGTCTCTGCAGAGAAGATATACAGAGCATGGGTACAGAATAATATAGAGCATTCTGGACTGTTCTTTGATTTAAGAGAAGTAGCTATCCTGCAGAGTGTCTTAAAAAAAAAACATTTCCTTAGCCTTCAGATTTAACACATGAAATCAGCTTGTTTCTTATCATCCTTTGTAAAACATGGAAGAGGAATGAGAGATGGTAATTTTCTCACCTAAATATAGACTCACATCTTTTAGTCAAGCTTGATTAATCCCCTTAAGCCCTCTGTAATGGGGATTGCCTGGACTCAGTTGCCAGACAATTCTTGCATTTTGTTCTTGTCTCAGCAGAAAGCATATAAAAGAAGCTTCATAGCCAAGCCAAAACTGTCTTCTGTGTTATTGAAGACCAACTGTGCTATGTGATTGGATCGCCTGGCTTCATTCCTGTTTGCCTGTGTTCACCTGGGTGCCCTGACACCTCCTGGCTCCAGACCTGATCAGGTCTACTGTAACCATAGACAGACTCAATCTCAGAGAAATTTATTAGTCTTGACCTTCCATGGACAACCTGACCTCCGGTTTCTTGCGTCTATTTTGCGTGGCTTGCAGTCACAGTGCAGCATTAGAAAGCTCTGTATGACAAAGGAAACCAAAAATGACAGCATTAAAGAACATTCAAATTTGTATTTGGCTCAGTGCTATCAGCCCCTTCTATCTAAGAGATCTTTGAGCATTTCTGGAATATTTTGGTTCTCAAAATCAATTGGAAAACTGTTCAAAAATAGATTTATCTGAAAACTGAATCACCTTTGTCGCCTAAAAAAATGTCGACATCATTATGTGACTGATCATAAGGGGTCAGCATGAAAGGGTTGTTGGGTGGAGAATCAAGAACTGAAGTTTTCTGTTTGACGATGGAGACACTTTTTCCGTGAACAACTTGGTCGGGAACTGAATTGTTCAAGAACCGAGATGTTTGAGAACTGAGGTTTGAGTATATACTCAGCCACTCCTGTAACACAGGAATGAGTATTTGCTATAAATAAAAGACTTTTAAAGTCTTTTATTTATATAATGAACAAATTTTACGAATTTTCTATTTTGGCACAGCTAATACTAACAGTCTACAGAGAGAGGTGATAATGCAAATGATCAGATTCCTTCAGTTTCTAATTAAATTCTGTGGAAAACCCAAACTGAGGTGATCATATCACATCTTAGCTTAAGTAGTGATTTTTCACATTAAAAAAAAATTATAAATGACGATTGGATAATTTATTCTAATCCCAACCTTTAGTTTTAGCTCTTAATAAATTTAAAGACTAAAGAAAGAGAAAAGGAGTATTTTTTAAAAAATAGTTGGCTTTAATATCTTACTATCAGCATTCCCACTGCAATTAAATACAGATAATGTGCTGAGTGATTTGGGTGACTGTCTGACTTAACCTCAGTTGTCCTTAACCCAAACGAATTGGAGGGTATATTGAAAAGCCTTTAGTGGTTTTCTAAAATGAGTTCCCATACTTTTTATTTTGGAATATTTATATCTCAGTTGTATCATGAATTTGATCCCATGCATACAGATGGCTTATGTTAAGTGTGTATAAGTTAATATATTAAGCTATGCATAAATATTATAAAATTAGAAGTGGCAAAATAGTGTTCTAAGTTATTAGTCCAAGGGATTCAGCTAGAAAATGACACCAGAGCAGACAAAGAATGAGTCTCTTTTCACTGCATTTAATATACTTAATATACTTTCTTGAATTACAATCATGGTTGAAATTCTCTAATATTCTCAATTAGTTGTTTTAATTATAAGAAACCCATTTGATCCTTTACTTTGCCAGATGAAAGGTTTCAAAGTACTCCTCATAACTAATGTAGTTTTTAAAAAGCATTCTATAAGTAAAGGTTAATGGCATTTTTCATGCCAATAAGTGCATGTTCACTGCCAAAGCAAATGCTCCAGAGTACGATATAAAGTTGTGCTCAATTTCAGGAAGATGGAAGACATTCTTATGACTTGAGGACAAATTGCCCAATTTTCATGACATTTTATATTAAATGGTTGTGTAACATTGGCCGCTCTTCAGGAAGAAATGGATTTTGGATTTTTACTGCAATTTCTTTTCTGCTTCCCCATTTGTGGACAATACCACATGCACACAGCACACATGTATTCAAGAAGAGGTTGTCTATCCAAAATGTGATTATTTCTAACATTTTGAAAAATTTCTAAATTGAATACAATACAGTCAAATGCTTGAAGGATCCAGAGAGATGGACCTACAGAAATATATTCCACTTTTTCCAATACAGTTTAATTCATTAGGTGAGAGATTATTTCCAAGCTATGAACAGAAGAGGAGAAAAAGAAAAACAAAAACCAAAAAATGTTTAGGCCTTTTATATACTAGATCTTTTCTCATATCAGTGATTTAGTATGGCATGTGGTTACTATAAGGGAACAAAGAGTAGGATATTTACCTTTATCTATGTATCTATATATATATACACACACACACATATATAATATATATATTTTTTCTACTTACAAAGTTCTTTGTACAGACTCTTCTAGAAATAATATATGCTTTATTTATCTTCAGTTAATGTTTAACTTATATGTATATATGTAACTATATATAGTATTTTGCTAAATGCCATATGATGAAAGTGAAGTATGAAGGGAAAGTGATAAAGAAATAGTTTAAGTACAGAATGAAGATGATTTGTCCATTGTAGCTGAAATGCAATCATTTTATTCTAATTGGGAATCTAGTTATACAATCTCTTCACATTTAATTCCCTTTGAAAAATATAGCTATGTGCACTCTCGAGAAGGCAATTGCTTCTCCCCAAAACGTGTTCTACTTCTTTTAAAGCCTCTGGTAAAATTTTTATCTAAGCCATCAGATTTAGCAATTTGTAACTGATCTAATCTCTCCACACAATCCTTGCTTACTGAAATTGCATCCAGCAGTTCCTCACTATGAAACTGAATGACAACCCATGTCTTTCCTTTTTCTGTTCATCTCTTGAAGCTTTTCTTTTATCCCCCAAACCGAAAATTAAATAAACAGTCAGCAATCATGAATCATTTATAGCAATTGCCAATTATTACATTATAAAATAATCATTTAGAGTTAACATCATAAAAATAAAGAGCCATAATGTCAACAATTATTAAATAAAATTAAAATAATTCTATTATTTTTATATGGCCCCAATAAAATAGTACTGTTTTCAAGGAATTATAAGCAAGTGTCATTGTCTGAAGACTTTCCTTCTATTAACTCAGTCTGTAATTCATTTGCTCATTTTTCTAAATTTATTATTTTCCATGTACTTAATAGTTTTGTAGTTGTGGATGATATGGTAATGAACAAAATATGTTCATGTTAACTATTTGCTTAAATTAAACATAATATTGTTTCAATAATTGTGAAGTAGAGCAATGTAACATTTATTATGCGAGCCTATTTTAAAGAGGCAATTTTATTTGTTTATCATTGTATCTGCTACACATTAGATGCTCAACATGTGTTTAATGGTGAAATCTGTTTTGGAATTAAGGTAAAATCATTGATCTTTTAGATTTCTAAATTCCACCTATTACAGTTTCTTGAGTTCTACATTTTAAGTGTGTAAAAAGGGTTTCATTCAATTATAAAACCAAATTGTGGCCAGTCGCTATACTACTTCCTGAAAATTATTTGTTGGGTGACTTGAATTTTATGAGTTTTATAATTATGTCTGGATTCTTTATCAGACCCTATAAATGTCTAAACTAATGTGTAGAAACATGCCAGTTGCGAGATTAGGGCCTGAGAACCCAGGTGATTCCTAATAGTAAATAAGGTGATCACATTAAATTAGGAAAATTATAATCTCTCTTAGTAGAAAGGAAGGGAATCTGTACTCATTCTGTAAATTGTCTGAAGTTCTGCCATGCCTTGAACAATTGGGTTTAGCTGTAGAATAATGAGATATCATCTTGAGAATGAATAGAAATTCCTTCTTTTTCTGTGTCCTGTGACACTTTTTGCAGAAGGCATTCTATGGCTATACATGGAGCAAGTGGTTGATTGATTGACTGAATAAAATCCTTTTTGTAAGAGAGTTACTAGGAATATTTGAAAACATGACCACCAAACCCTGCTCTGAGATTTTGAAACATAATTTTCAGTGCCACAACCTTAGTATGTATGATGCCAAAAGGTGAGTCTACTTTACTTAAGTAAGTATTGCATGTTTCTCTACTCTTTCCTCCCTTTTCTACTACTCTGCTCAGCCCAAGAAAAGTTGTTGTCCAGGTATGAGATGGGTGGTGTACTTCTGCTTTACATTTTTTTTTCTGATGCTGTGGCTTTCTCAGGACTCAGATAAATGGAGAAATGGGTGCCTTCTGCTAATATTAATATATGCTACATTACCATAGCTAATATACTGATATTTGTTGTTAATAATAAATATGCTGGTAGTTATAGTTTTTGCATATATCAAATATGTTAAAATATTCTGTTATAACATAGACAAAGTTTTGATTTCTTTGCTAAGAGTATCTTACCTTCTTTTTCATGTACTAAAAAGCTTTTGAACAAATTAATCTCCAGAAAAACAACTAAATTTTGAGTGTTTAGAATATTTTTTTTAAAAGGTTTTTCTCTCATTCTTTCCACAATATGTTATAGCATCATTTTTCATTCTGAATTATTTGCATTTTCCTAAGGTTATCATATTACACTGATACCATTATCCAGATAAAGTACAATGTTAATTGATTCCTCTTCTCCAGTATTAGTGTCATTTGATTGTATTCACTTATTCAACACATATTTATTGGAGGTCTATTATGTGTTAGGTGCAATGAAAAAGAAATAGACAAGATACAGAAAATATATTGTACAACTCTACTGCTTCAACTGTTTCCATGAAAGAATCTCTTTTTTTAATTATTTTTGAGAAAACTCTACAGTTGAATATCTAATGTGTTGCCTTCCACATGATTTCCCTTTCATGTGACACTCCCTAATCATTTCCCAATTATGATTAAATGAAATTGGGTGAGTCAATGGTCTTTGAATTCACTTTTAAATAACTCCTGTAGATAACAGTCTAAATAGGAAAATATGGAATAGCTTATATTTTATTTCTTCACATTAAATATTCCTTAGGAACACCTCTACTTAAATGAAAACCACCAATGTTAATGTTTTGAGGAGGCAGATTTAACCAAACAATAGTTAAATTGACTTATCTATCACCTCCATTAAATTTAATGTTCTTCATCCTGAAAGTTTTTATTTCAGTATAATATGTAATGTGTATTCAGTTGAGATAAAGTAAAGACATTACTATATATAATATCTAGAACATTAAAACAATCATTTTCTTTTATATATTGAAAATACTGAGTTGAAAAATAATAAATTGCATTGAATAAACTACGATATAGTAGAGACGAATATAGTTGTACTCTTTTACCTTGTATTATCCTATAGATTTAGGATAGAAAGAAATAGAAAGAAAGAAATAGATTTCTTTCTACATTGAAATTTCAGGCTACAAGGTTGCCTGTAGAAAGAAATGATTTCTTTCTACATTGAAATTTCAGGCTACAAGGTTGCATAAAAAGTATATAACTTGAAATGTTATGCTTGTTTCCAGCAAAAGAAAGGTTTATTCATTTTTTCAAATGCTGAATAAATTATACTAGTGGAAAACTTTAGATGTAATTATTGTTGTTAAGACTTCCTATGTAAACACAAATTTAGAACTAAGGAACATAAACTTTTATAAATTATCTCAGTGGGAAATACCTCTGTAAATTATAGTACAGATCTCATTTGATTATAACATTAAGTTTGAAACTTAACAATTCTATATCATTTCTCATATTGGAAACACTTTACAAAAGTATTAACTAATCAAATTATATAACAATTCTGTTATGAAGTGAACATTATATCAAATCATTTGCTGCAGAATATCAAGATGGTATATGTATATATGTCACTTTTGAGGTAATAATTATAGCTATGTGCAGTAAAGTATTTATTATCTTATCTAATTAATACACATTTTAGCATGTCAGGGTTTGGGGGTAATTATAGTTTTCTATTGCGGTAATAATTTGTATGATTTATGAAGCCTATGAAACAACACTGTGAGCCAAAAAGCTGTCTGGAATAATTACAGTTAAGCAGCATGATCAACAGGTATGCCCAGCCAAGAGAATGCAGCCCTGAGGATAATAAGAGCCTCAAAGAAACAGAAGCAGTCTGAAGTGTTCACTTCTCAGCCTGATTTTTCTCACCTGAAAAAAAGGCCCACCCACTGTTTTAAGCTGTATTAACATAGATCTGATTGCTTAAAAGTGTATGTGGTTATTTTCCAAAAGATCACGTGCTGGTGTGAAGGATATCATAAAAATAAAATTATTGTGGATTATATATACATTTGCAATTATTTAAGGAAAGATTAAATGTAGATACATTTAATTTGTTTTAAGAATGCCAGTGCATTCTATGGCTATTGAAAGCCCACCTAGAATATGAACTCATCTTACTCCATCTTACACTCTAAACTCCTCATCTCTGGCCAACCCAATAAGCTCTGAGTGTAATTTCCTTCTGGAGCCTAGATACCTGGACAAATTGTCCCAGTAGGAACAGAGAATGTGGTTTGTTTCCTAAAATCTTTGCTTATATTTGAGAATTGACTATCAAAGATACTTGAGAGCTGAAAAAGGGCTCAGCTATCATCATCCATATTTATACAATAATTTTCAGGAAGTTGATGGATCGTTTTAGAAGATAATGCAGGTCATTCTTTATCAGAGATTACTTTTCTCTTGCTAAGTGTATTTTGACCTTCCCATCAGTCATTCTCTTTTGCTTCATATTAATGCCCTCAAGGTAGGTAATGTTTTAATTGGCATTCAGCTCATATACAGAACCACAAGATCCTATCTTACATAAAGAAGCAGCTGGTAAATTTCTGCAAACTGTTCTCAATATGTGGGAAGCTCTTAAATTAGTTTTGTCTTCTCAGGAAAACGAATACATTCGTATCCTGTAGGAGTATATTGAATTTTTAGTTGTTAGCTCCAGATAGAGCCATGTTTTTATTATTTTTTTAAACTTGAAGACTAAATGATAACATCAGATAATACAGACTGTTAAAAGCAATGTCGCAGGGTATTCAACTTTAAAAAATAATACTAAATTGTAGAGTCAGTAATCCATAACATAATAGATATTTTTCCATAAATTGGAAAGTTATACTGCAAGAGAATGGCAAGAGTTCTGGGAAAGGCGTGGAATGGAAATCAGAGATTTCTTGTGACACAGTCCACTCAGCAGCCACCTTCACTGACCTCAACTTTAACAAGCATTTGTTGTACGGTAACTCCAGGGAAAGAACAGAAACAGAGGAGACAAAGGAAGAATGCAAACGGAGGCTGGAGACATCCGTGACACACACTGCTCAAACTCTTGGTACCAAACTGATTTTGAACTAGCCAGCACTTTCATGGTATAATCAAAGTCATCTAAAATGCCTACTCCTTCATTTTGACTTTCAAAATATTTATTGTTGGGGAGAAATAGAATGAACGAAAGAAAAACCGTAACAAAGAAAAAATTCTTCATTTTAAATAGGCTCTTTAGGGTAGAATATGTGTGACTTCTAAGAGGACTATATAAAAGAATATAGTTAGTATTGGAGTTCTGAATTATATTTAGGCTCATTCTATTGTACAGTACAAGGCAAACAAAGAGTTTAGGTCTAATGGTAACTCTAGAAAGAGAAAACTTCTGTGCTTTTAAGCATTTTTATGTAGAGCTTGATAGGTACCTACTAGAGTAATTATGTCCAGTCTGTCACAGGGCCTGGCACCAAGTAGATTGAAACCCCTCCAACATAAAAAGTAAAATAAAATTCAAAAGTCCAAAGACACATCAGGTCAAAGAGCAGAGTATAACCAAAAGTACTTCAAGATATATTGAGTGGTAAGCACAGAGTGAAAACACATCATTAACCCTCATTACATCATAATGTTATCTACCTGCTCATCATGGGCTAGAGCAAAAAGTGTGATAAAACTGAGACAGGAATTACTATTGTGGTATAAATAGGTATGCGCACACACACACACACACACACACACACATGCACATAGAAACAAATTTACTGCTACATATATTTAATCCTGTGTGTTATTATGTATACAGTTCCTAATAAAGAATACATTTTAAAATAGCCTTACGATGTTTTACTCACTATTTATGTTTTTATTCAAAGGTTTTATATTATGGTTACTTTAAATAAGGGGCTGTATTATATTTTCTTTTCAAAATTTTGGGTGTGCTGGGAAAATTGGTTTATTAACCATAACACTTAGAAAATATAAAAATGACTACTATTAAAAGTACTGATGTTACCATCCAGAATGTGAACCTCTTATTCACCTTGTCAATTTTTTCTATTAGTTTCTTGTGTGATTGTATTATTGGGTAATGCCATTATATGCATTTGCTCTGGAGAATGAAACAGCTGAGCATGAGCACAGTCTGTGTCTCGCATCTCTGGTCTACAGGGTTCTGTTGCTCTGACTAAGTGTGAGTGGTCCACACAGATGTGTTGCTGGGAATTTGACTGCCTATTCTTTCCATGAACTGTCATCTTTCCCCTCTGAATCCAAAGGCTCTATTTCATCTTGTTTTGCCTGCAACAAACTTCCTTCGCAGGCATTAGAAACACATACAAAATCTTGGTGTATCTTCTAGAATTTTTCTTCACTTTGCTAGGAAAGTATTTTCTGAAATGTAGCTCCTTGCTTTGAAGATGTGACATCTTTGGCATTAATTATTATTATTGCTCACTTTTTGGCAGCTGCTCAAAAAAATCCAACAACAACAAAAAAGATGAAAATGAACAGCCTGAACTGGATTCCTGACAAGTCAACAAGCCTGTTTTGCAAGTGAGATGACTCATTACCACAACGCTATAGGCCAATTCACTTTGGAGCTTCTTCATTTCTTATTTTCTATCAGTTGACAAGTGGTTGGGGCCTGTGGTGGGGTCTGATTTGAGTCTTTCCAAATTTCAGTAGACCTTTTATCATTGACATCTATTATCATAGTGTGTTTTAGGGGTTTACTTTGAAATTGTTCCTGAGATAATGTTCTCTACCTCCTGACCTTAGTGCTTTTGTATAATTTCATATTAGATGGTGCCTAAACATGCAGAAAGAGGTGGATAATTATGATGATAGGTGATTTCAAAGAGATTAAAACTTCTATTCCCCCTAATATTTTGGGTGTACTCCATCAAACTTTTGCTTGGGTATTTTTTTAAAGATTTTATTTATTTATTTTTAGAGAGGGAAGGGAGGGAGAAAGAGAGAGAGAGAAACATCAACGTGCAGTTGCTGAGAGTCATGGCCTGCAACCCAGGCATGTCTCCTGCCTGGGAATCAAACCTGCGACACTTTGGTTTGCAGCCCATGCTCAATCCACTGAGCTACACCAGCCAGGGCTGAGTATTTTTTATAAAATTTGATTATATGGTTAATTGAAATGCATTTTTATCTTCCTTTGTTACCTAATGGACTAACAGTAGAAGTTGGACACAGTAAACTTTAGAAAACACTTTTTAAAGTAATATACATAATTTTAAATGTTAAGATTAAAAAATTATACAACTACCTTGGAAAACACTTTAGTAATTTCTTTAAAAATATAAGCATGAAGTTATAATATGACCCAATCATTTCAATTAAGGGTGTTTGCCCCAAAGAAATGACAGCATATCTCTAAAGAAAAAGATTTGTACATGAACATTTCCAGCACCTTCATTTGTAATAACTCAAACTTGAAACAACTAAAATGCCCATCAGTAGGTGAATGTAAAACAATTGTGATATATCTATGTAGTTGAATACTACTTAGCAGTAAAAAGAAATGAACTATTAATATATTAAAGAACATTGGAAAAATCTCAAAATAAGTATACTGCATGGAAGAAAATGCAAAGTAACGTATAATGACAGAAAGCACATCAGCAGTTGCCTGGGGATGAGAAGGAGGGGCTGCAAGAAGAAGCACCAGTGAGGAAACTGGGTGATGGAGATATTCACTATCTTAATTTTGGTGATGGTTTTGTGGATGTACATATTAGGACATAGAATCCTATGTTTTAAACATTGGTAGTCTATTGTGTCACACTTATACTACATTAAAGCTTTTTTAAAAAATGGTAACCAGAAAAGAGAATATATATCATAGGTATCCTTTTATTACTAGGTAAGTTTTTAAGAAATTGAGTTTAGAAGGCTCATCATTACTATGATATGGGAGTTTTATGCCTTCGTCAATGCCATGATTATCTGGAGATTTCCCATTCTCATCTTGTCCTCCACTGCATGATGGGAGGCAAGACTAATAGTGTAAGTCAATAATAAAATTTCTTAATCTTATATATGGAAAGACATATTTCTCATGGGACATCAATAACAGTAATACAACTACCAGGCTACCATGAATTTCCTAGAATATGTCCTCAACCCCTGTACTCATATTTATGAATGAGAAGAACTAAGTGCAGTATTGATAAAATGGGGGGAAATAAGAAATTTACATTTTATCTAAACTATAATATATTGTTTGTTATTTCCTAGCTTGGGATTAAATGTTCTAATATTGACAACAAGTCGAGAAGGCTGTATTTAACTGGAATTGTTCTTCCAAATAATTTTGAACATATTAAATTATTTTGGAAATAGATCTTATTATAAACATTTTTAAAACACATACATGTATGAACTATAACAATTCCATATTCACAAGAAAATTCAGTCAAATTTTTCTATCAATTGACAGTGAAAAACAATATTTGTTTAAATATTATTATTTTTTGTAGCTATGACAATTTGGTGTCACTGTATAATTAAAAGACTTGCAAATCAAGCAAGAGTGGTATTTACTCCAGAAATACCTTGAAATTACATCACTTGTCTTTTTTTTCTGGAGAGAATTTTACTTTGACATCTTTAATAATGATCTATTTGGCATTAGATGGAATTGACTTGTATAGTTTATACCAAGAATTAATAGTTCTGTACAGAAAAGACAGCTCATAACTCATAATGGAAAATAATTTTTAACCAATTCTGGGTGTGCTATATTGCTTTAGAGGGAATATTTAAAGCCAAGTATTATAGGAAATCCAAAATAGTTCATATATAGACTAAAAGATAAAATATTAAAAATAACAACTTATACTTATTAAATCTTTACTACTTTCCAGGCATCATTTTAGACTTTTCTATGTATTAGTGTGTATAATCCTCATAGTAATCTTATAAATGGTTGCCTATTTTCCAGATGAGGAACTTGAGGCTGTCTAGGTAACACTGCCGCTAGTACGTCAGGGAGACCAAGATCTGAACACTCACTCTGGCTCCAAAGTCCATGCTGTTAATCTCTATGCCAAAAAGAAAATGACTTTAAAGCTTTTCTTTCTACAAATGGTACGAACCACTGCTATGGTGGGTGAGGTTCAAGGAATTTCCTCCTAAGCAGGCAACAAGAACAGGGGCTCTCCTTTACAAATAGGAGATGACAGCTCCTTTAAACATGATCTACTAATATCTCAGGAGTATTTTCAGATGGGACCCAGTGGGTTCACACTGATGGGTTAGATTTTTAAAATTACAATGAATTTTGTTTAGAAGAGGGATTAAAGTATTTGCCAAAATGATTTGTGTTGACAAAATGGCTTAGTACATTTGGCAGATTTGTTTTGGAGAATGGAATAAATTAAGGTGTCTAGCAAAAGATGTGCTACAACCACTGAAACAATTTTCAAGTATTTCAGAAACTCTATTTTTATTCACTTTGCAAAATGTGCTTAGTTGAACTGCCAGTCCCTGTTACATTTCCATTTCTAAGCAATTAATTAAAATCCCAAATCAGTTTTTTCTTGATCATGCCAGCAGGAGTTGGTTGCCATGGAAATAGGAAGATCAGTAGTATATGGAAGAGAGAGAAAAAATGGTTTGCATTGGTCTTTTATTTTGGAAACATTAGAGGTGGTCTAGAGTAGCTTGTTGGTGCTGCAGTAGGAAGCTCTGCTCCCCCAGCAGCAAGTGGGCAGCAAGCACTGGAAATTACTGACAGCCTGAGGATTATATTTCACCCCCAGGGATATCATTTTGCCAGTTGAAAAAGTCATTAACTCAGCTTCTTCTTGTCCTCTATCTATAGGTTAAACTCCCAAGTGTAACTGATTACAGAGTATTCTGTTGAGGATAAGCAGGATTTTGAATCAATAATTGCTTATATTTTGCAAAGACCCATCAAAACCTATTTATGATTTTTTTGTACGTCATGACAGCGTGCTTTAGATAGAAAGCACAAGTCCAGATAATAGCTTAGACTAAGAATGACTATAATTAAAACCATACTTTTTACGTTTTGGAAAATGGAAGCTTATGGGATATCACCTTTGGGTATTCAATTAAAAACCTGATTCAGTGGGCTACCTTCAAGTGAGTACTTTAATAAGGAAAGTACAATGAATAATACAAATATGGCCATATGAAAACAAATTAGTACAAGTATTAAATCATTGTGTTGTATATCTGAAACTAATTTAATGTTATATGGCATTGATACCTCAATTTAAAAAAAAATTAAAATTGTACTGAAAAAGTCTAGGCCTTGTTAGAGACATGATTGTAATGATATAGAAGATAATAATAATAACTTTAAGCACTTATTAAGGGTTAATTATGTGCAAGGCAATATTATTGTTCCTGGTATTTTGAAAACATAAACTCAATGTTTCTTAACAATATCATAAGAAAAGCCCTAATATTCACAGATACAGAGGTTGTTTTAAATTATTGAAACATAGCAGTGTGAAGAGATTCTGTACTTTGCTACTCATTAAGCTCCCTGTGATAATCAGAAGATGGTGAACTATTTTGCACTGTGCTAAGGGTATACAGGTCCTGCCTGAAAATTTACCTTTGTTAGCTAATGTAATATTAAAAATATTAGGAAAAATTCAGATATTAAAAAGAAAGAAGGAACAAATCAAAATTTCACATTTTAGCATGAAATCCTAGTGTAGAAATTAATTAGCCTAAAAACATCCACAGAAACCCCATTCTACAAATACAGATAATAAGTAGGAAAGTGGGAATTTTTCAGTAAAGTTTTCCTTATTGTTGTAGGTAGTTAATATAATGTTGCCATATGTGTGTATTAAGTGTTATTACACTTTCCACTTATGCCTATAAATATTTTATAGTGATAATGATTTAAGATGGGTGGTAGTGGTCGTCTTTTTAGTTAATTTCTGGAATGAAAAAGTAACAGTTGGAATTCTCTCTAGTTGATGATGAATAGAAATGTTCCTAGCCAGTTGAGACATGAACCAGATGGGTGTTTAGAATTCAGGTACCATATCACACACAATGTACTAGTACTACAGATGCTTCAGGTCCCATAGCATCTCTCCAGCTAACTGCTAGATGGGTAAGCTGAGCTGTATTGCAAACATAGATGAGCAATGTAAAAGGTGATTTGGTATGTGTATGTGTTGCTGTTTGACCCATTTCTGCCAGCCTAAGCTCTTCCTGCATAATAGTCTGGAAGCCTTAATCAGTATTTCCCAGATTCCCTTGCCTGCAAGATCCTGGTTTACATTTTCTTCTGTACCATTTCTAAAATCCTATGTATTTATCAACCATATGTTAAATAAATAATACCCCACTATGCACTTTGGAGAAATCCAGGAAGAATAAGACGCAGCTATTAATTTCAAGGAAAATAATTTTTTTCATTCCTCATAGCACATAACATGGTAATTTAAATGATAGATGACTTCGGAATTCTCATCACTGCATTGATCTCACAATGAAGGTCCCATAGTTATAGACAAAGATAAATAGAATGTATAAACCAGCATCTACTTATTTAATTTGCAAGCACTTACTGAGCACGTTATGTTCTAAATACTTTGGTTGATATTGGGAATGCCAAGATATATAACATATTAAATTGAAAGGCAGTATACCATAGTTATTAATATTAAATAATGATTTCTGATACCTGGATAACTGGGTTTAAATTCTTACTTCATTACTTATTATGGAAACTAAGCTTTAAAGACAGATTCTTAATGAACCATGTTTCCCATAGTGCAGGTCCTCATCGGTTACCTCCCCTGAACCTGGGCTGGCCCTGAGACTCACATTTTGAGCAATAAAATCCAAAAGAAGTGATTTCCCAGACAAAGTCATAAAGGTCTCGCAGATTCCACCTGGAATTCTTTGGGTATTTTCTTTGTGGGAACCAGGCACTCTCTGACATATCTGAGACTCTGAGACTTCCTTGCTATGTGGAAGCCTCAAACTAGTCAATTGGAAAACCACATAGAGGACGAGAGAGAGAAGTTTGTCAAGGCCCCAGCTGTTCCAGCCATCCCAGCTGAGGTACCAGATGTATAAGTGAAGGAGCCAACATTTTTTCCCCTCCCATTTGGGCCTTTATACACCTCTAGGCCAGCTACAATCTCTACAAACGTAGTAAAGAACCTCTTACTGAGTCAGCTGAGCCAGGTCAACCCACAGAACAGCATTAGATAATAAATTATTATTTGAAGTAACCAGTTTTGGGGGTGGTTTGTCACATAGAAATAGATGCTTGGGACATTAGATGTTGTGCAAACTTAGAGAAGTTAAATTCCCTTTGTTCTCTTACTTGTTAGTAAAATGGAGATAATTAGCATCTTTATTTGGAGGGAAACACAGCTTCTCAAATTCCCCATCAGAAAGAAAAGGTTTCCTCCTCTTACATGCAGTTTGAAATATCCTGGGAAATAGTGTAGGATGGTGACATCATTGTTGGATTATCACTGTGGGCAGAGATGCAGTTCCCATTATATCCACATTATATGAAGGACCAAGAGAGAAGCAGTTCTTTTTAAAATGTGGACAGTTTGGAGAAGAAGGGAAAAAAGAGAGGAACTGGTTAAAAAAAAAAACATGAGTCCACTCTAGTATACGGTAACCACCAAAGTACTTGATTTCATATTTTAAAGTATGGTGACATTACTGCTCCGTGAATTCTTCCCAATGATAACAGTTTAATAGTAAAGAAGTGGCTATACCTCTTTGATAGTGACATGCATGTTGTTATTTTAAATGTGTGCATTTTAATACTCTTTAATTTTGGATAAGTCCCAATGAGGAAAAGAAGCAAGGATGCTTTCTGTTCCTGACATTGGGTTTAGCAGGGCGGGAATAATGTTATCTATTAATGAGCAGAGATGTTAGCTAAAGAGGTCTGGCTATGTTCCAGTTTAGTTAATTAAATCCTACCTGCTTAAATTCTGTCTCTATTTTCAAATGAATATTCACTGTTATTTCTCATTTGAAAAATTATTTGATGTTGTGAGTTTGGGACCAGTAATTTATTTGTGAGATAAAAAATTTCAGTTTACTTCAAGTGTAAAATGCCTTAGCTTCAGCCCAATATTATACTCTTTTTTGTGTTGACTTTAAGATGCTTCTCTTAAGGCTACAAGCAACATATATTTTCCAATGATTGTACACCCTTTTAAAATTATTTCTCTATTTCCCATAAGTCATGGGAAATTATGTAACACCATGCTTGATTCAAGCTGAACTTAATCTAACCCATTAGATATGGTACTTTTCTATACAATAGTACCTGGATGTTTTATAGTTTCAGGCAGAAAAATAATCTAATCAAGTCAAATTATCTCTATTTAGTCATTTATCTGTGAGAACTTATTTTAGAAATCAATTGTGCAACATGCCAAATTAATATATTATGGTTTCAATGAAAGCTACAAGTTATGACTTATTTTTCATTATTGTTGTGATAAGAACATTTCCCTTTTTATTGAATTTATTGAGGTGATACTGGTTAACAAAATTATACAGCTTTCAGGTGCACAATTCTACAACATATCATCTAAACACTGTATTGTGTGTTCATCACTCCAAGTCAAGTCTCCTTCCATCACCGTTTATCCCTCCATACCCTCTTCAACCTCCATCCACCACCCTACCCCCATTAATCACCACAATGTTGTCTGTGTTCATGACAATGTAAAACACCTGTACTCAAAACATTATAAGACACTGAAGAGAGAATAATTGAAACAGTTATTGTGTTCATGGATGGGAAGAATTAGCATCATTAAAATGTCCATACTACCAAAAGCAATCTATAGATTCAACACTATTCCTAGCAAGATACCAATGGCATATCTTACAGAACTAGAAAAAGTATTCCAAAAATTTATATGGAACCAGAAAAGACCCCAAATAGAAAGAACAATCTTGAGAAAGAGGAACAAAGTTGAAAGAATCATGCTACCTGATAGAAAACTATACTACAACACCATAGTAATCAAAACAGCATGGTACTGACATCAGATTTTTAAGTGTACATTGCAATATTGTTAACCATAGGTAAATATTGTAGAGAAGATCTCTAGAATTACCTATTTCTGTTCCCCTAGGCCCTGGTAACCATTATCCTACCCTCTGCTTCTATTTGTTTTACTACTTTAGATTACTTGTATAAGTAATATCAGCAATATTTGTCTTTTTGTGCCTGGCTTATTTCACTTAATGTCCTCCATGCTTATCTATGTTGTCACATATGGCATAATTTCTTTCTTAAGGCTGAATAATATTCTATTGTGTGTTTATAGAATTTATATATCTACATACACATATGTACATTTATATATACAGGAATGGCAAAAGTAGGTTTTTTGTTTGTGAATACACAAAACACAGAGTTTTTTTGCATTACTACTTATTAGTTATTGTATTATTTATTTGAATTATAATGGAAAACCTACTTTTTCCCACATCTGTAAATGTATGTGTGTTTATAATTTACACCTGTTATATATACACATACACACATACATTGTATACATATATGTTTACAAAATAGATATGGGGTTCCAGCTTGACTCTTAGATACTATATATATATACACACACATACACACATATATATAAATATATATGGATATGGATAGATATATATGTCCACATATATACATTATATATTTACACTTAAAACACATCTTAATTCAGACAAGCCACATATCAAATGCTTAATAATCTCATGTGGCTAATGATTATTGTATTGGACAACACAACTGTAGATATTTAGCTTCAGTTTCTGAAAATATGCCAGTGTTACTTAAAGTGGTAAAAACTAGAGAAAGAATAGAATTGTAGGGACTGACATCAAGAGTTCCCTTTTGATCCTGTAACATATGTAATGCACATTAGACATCTATACAGAGTTGAAATGCTTACAATTAAGTATTGTTAATAACTGGTCAATATTTAATTATATAAATATAATTTAAATAACACATTTACCACAAGAAAGTTTAGAAAATTATGCCATTACAAACTAGAATATGCTGAAAACTCATATATGTGTAACTTTGCTTAGTTTCTGAAATATTTTTCAGATATTATTCCTTGAAATAGAATTCATGGGTCTTATGTTGATCAATTTTTCTCCAGAAATAGTAGAAAATTTTATTATCTTTCCAGCAGTATACAGCAAAGCTATATTCTGATAATTCTCACTATCACTGAGTATTATCACATATTAGGTCCATATAATGTCTTACAAAGCCAACTTTTTCTGATGAAGAGTTTTTGATATGATGTTAATAACACATGGTGAATAGAAAAATAAAGTTCTGTTAAGAAGCTCTGGTTCTAATGGAGGAAACTCTATTAGAGGTATATTCAGTTTTTAAAAAGTAGCTTTTTGCTTGTTTTAATACTTTAATTTTTTTTATCCAAGCCAACATTAGTTATCAACAATCCAATGATTTCACAGGATGAGGTAGTGAAATTAGCTTGTTTTATAAAATAGTATATATTTTCATCACTAGATCAATGAGATATTTTTCTCTTAAAATGACTTTTCTCATTTTAAAAAGTACTGAATTAAGAGTACAACTGATCTATAAATTATTGTTTTTATTGTTATTGTTATTGTTTTAAATTATATGTAACCAAGTTTTATAAACATGAGGTCTACTTTTGTTATACCTTTGTATTCCCCTGGATTTTCACTTTTCTTTCATTTCCAATTCAAAAGCTAAAGCAAGAGACATTCTTTGGAGATGATGCTAATACTTCACTTCAAATTTAGAAAAGATAAATCTACAAGTGTGTTGTGTCCATTTACTCACTATACTAATATTCATTTTATAGTGGGTGTGGATAAGTCAATTCTGAACAGAAAATATACACAGTATCTGAAATTTGGAAGCTTGAACTCTGGTGGTACAGGCATTCATTCATAAAGTAATTCCATAAATAAATGTAAAATATCAATTTTATTATGTGATGTAAGAGAAAAGCCATGGTACTAAAAAGCCTAAAATAAATGAATTGCTCTAGTCATGAAGGTCAGAAAAGGCCTCACTGAAGAAATAAAAATTGACACAAATTTTTTAAAAAATATTTTTATTGTTCAGTTAGAGTTCCCATTTTTCCCCTCATTGCTGTCCCCTACCTCATCCAACCCCCACTCCCAAAGACAATCCCCACCCCATTGTCCTTGCCCATGGGTCTTTTGTACATGTCCCTTGACTTACCCCTTCCCCCTTTTTCCCATTATCTCCTTTCCCCCTCCCCTCTGGTCACTGTCAGTTTGTTATTTATTTCCAAGTCTCTGGTTCTGTTTAGCTAATTTGTTTGTTTTGCTTATTAGGTTCCACTTATAGGTTTACTGATGAATGGGAGTTTACTAGACAGGAAGAACAAAAATTAATCCATGCCATGGGAAGAACACATACACAGAGGAAGGGGGAACGTGGCACATTGTGTCTCTATAGCATGGCAAGTGTAATTTGGGTGAGAAGAGTGAGGAGAGTGTAGTGAGAGACGAGTCTGGTGATGACAGAATAGCCAAAAAGGCCCATTCTAGGCCAAAAAGGATGTGTGAAGATGAATACATTTCTTCTAAAAGCAACAGGATACCTTTGAGTTTTTCAAGCAGTGATATTTCATGATCAGATTTTGATTTGGAAAAGATTTTTTAATCTAGAGAACACTTGGAAGAAAGAAAATCATTGACACACTTAGAAGAAAACATGCAAAAATCCAAAGGGAAGGTTAGGCTGAACTTGGATTGGTTTAGAGCAGAGGCTGATATTGGTGGGAAACATGGAGAGAAGTGAATTCCTGAGAAAGGTAATTCTAGTGGATGTGGTGACAAAGTACATAAGAAGTTCAAGCAGAGAGGAAGTCAGTGAGAGTAGTAGAAAAATAATTATCATGACACTTATTCAGATTACACATAAAATAAAATTGATGATAAAGACATAGGCACAGATAAATTAATATGCATAATATTAGAGATAAAATAAGTATACATTTATGTATTTATTAAATATATACACATTTAACAAATATATAAATATATACTTGTTTTATCTCTATTGTTAACACTTATTCATTCATAAACACATTAGGAAATGAATGAACAATGAATGATAATCAACATGCATACATGTGCATATAAATCTAGGAGCTTTATCTTAAAGATTTACAACTAATGGAATTCTATGCAGCAGAAAGAAAGAAGGAGCTCCTCCCCTTTGCGACAGCATGGATGGAACTGGAAAGCATTGTGCTAAGCGAAATAAGCCAGGCAGTGAAAGACAAATATCATATGATCTAGCCTTTAACAGGAACCTAAACAACAAAATAAACAAACAAGAAAAATGTAACCAAAGACACTGAAATAGAGAACAGGCTGACAGTGACCAGTGGGGAGAGGGGAAAGAATTTCAGGGGAAAAGGAGAAGGGTTTACAGGAACAAGTATAAAGGACACATGGACAAAAACAAGGGGGAGGTGGAAATGTGTGGGAGGTGGGGAGGGCTGGGAGGGAGGGCCAGGGGGGTGGGCTGGGATGGGAGTAAAAGGCAGAAAACTGTACTTGAACAACAATTAAAATAAAATAATAATAATGATAAAGAAGAAGAAATGTTTATATAAAAAAGAGATTTGCAACTAGTAAAGTTGAACTTTTGCATCTGGTTGAATGCCAGATGTTATGGAACAGTTGTTCAATTTATAGTCTATGTCCAAAGCAACTAAAATGTGTTAGAGTCTTAAATTTTGTTAAGAAGCTTAAGATCTACTCACTATGCATCCAAATTTTTTTTATTTTTATTTTTATCTTTTTTATTGTTGTTCAAGTACATGAACAATTTATCCATTCCTTCTCCTTTACAGGATAAAATGGATAGATTTTGGAGTGAGAAGTGTTCATTCCAATAAATGGGTACCTCTTCCTTCACCCAAAGTTTCCACATGGAATAATGAAAAAAAAAATCTGGAGAAGCTACAGCTAAAATAAACTTCTGAGTACTTTTTACTCATTCTCAGTAGTTAGGTAAAAATATCTACCCCAAAATATTAGAGAATAACAAAAAAGCTTTCTAACAAGGGGAAGACACTTTATAAAGTGTTTTCAAATAATGTCTCCACCTATGTCACTACATTACATTTAATACCTGCTGTATCTGCACCTGCCCAGGTGAATGCTTATATTCTATATGGGCTTACAAAAATTTGCAGAGATATATCCTTGGAAAACTATAATGTCAGATGTAGGGAGACTATTTCTCTATTTTGAATTTAAAGTATTGTAGATGTACATCAATGAGTTGCTTACTTTCGCCTAAATCTGTCTTAAGCAGCTTCCAGTGCCCATGTGATCTATACAGTCAGATAGAATTTTAATGAGATGACAAGATTAACATTTGTCATTCTTTTTGTTACACATTGACTACATCTTTATTTCTCTTCTTTTATATACCACATATTACATCTATATTTTGCATTTCAGTAGCAAATGCATGTAAATTTAACAAGAAAAATGTAGATTATTTGCACATATAAAATTTTTACTTTATATTGCAAAAACCCTACCTAGGCCAGTGAATTAGTGGGCTCAGGCTGCCACAACAAAATCACCACAGACTGAGTGGCTTAAACAATGTAAATTTATGTCTCACAGTTCTGGATGGTGGAAGCCCCAAATCAAGCTCTCAGCAGGGTTGGTTTCTTCCTAAGACTCCGAAAGAAAGATGTGCTGAAGGACTCTCTCTTTGGCTAGTAGATGGCATTCTTCTCCCTGTCTCTTGACATCATCTTCTTTCTATGTGTGTTTCTGTGTCTGAACTTCCACTTTTTTATAAGGACACCAGTCATGTTGGACTAGGCCCCATTTTAACTTGATTATCTCTATAAAGACCTTATTTCTAAATATGGTCATATTTGTGGTACTGAATGTTAAGCCTTCAACACTGGAATTTTAGAAGGTTCATTTCAACCTATAACAGCCAGATTTGAAAACAGAACAAATCTATGCAGGTATATGTATAGGTATAGGTATAGGTATGTGAGTGGGAACATCTACCTGCATATGTATGCCAATTATGCATGTGTTTATATATATGTGTATATATACATATAAACATGTAATTTATTAATTTATTTTTCGTTATGTTGTTTCTCTTGGAAAACCTAAAAGACGTAAATGGAAATTTCAGAATATTAAGGTTTTCCATTTTCCTACTGCTTTAAAATGGAGAAACCTACTGTATCGTTGATACCTCATCACATTCCATTTGTATATTTTTTAAAACACAGATTTTCCTATGCTCTAGTGTAGAAAATTGAAGGATCAGCTCTTTCAAATTAATCCACTGATGGATTGCCATGTGAAGAAAGCCCTGACACCAACAACTCCCTCGGGCAGATCAAGGCTCAATGAGAGTTTGTTCAAAATGGGTGGAATCCATAGTAATAAGCACTTTGGTGATTTCTACCGAACCTGACAGTAAACTGTATATTACAGGAAAGCTAGCACCAAACACAAGTTTGAAAAATATCTGTGATCACAGTTTCCATATTTAGAATAGAAATACAACAGAATTTTCACAGCAGTTGTAACTACTGTATTTTGCTGTGTATAATGCACCTTTTTTTTGCCCAAATTTTTGGAGAGAAAAATAAGGATGCACATTATACATGGTTATAATGATTACATTTGATGGGTATAATGATGGGTATGCTAATCCTGTGTATAACGTGCACAAAAACACGGGTGTGCATTATACATGGCCAAGTATGGTAATCATTGATAACACTGAATAACATTTCAAATACTCTCTCTCCATGGTCACATATGTCACAAAGTTTACTCATGTTTGTGGTTTACTAAGCAATGTGTTTTTTTTATAGTTTTATTGAGGTAAAATCTATAGACTATACAATTAATCCATTTATAATGTAGATACCATGCATACATTTACTTTGCCAACATTATAGCATTTATGCTGTTTTCTAAAATAATTTCAATGGATATTTAGATAGTTAGCCGATGTTTAAACACAATGTCTCTCTTTTCCTCTTTAGTGGTTGAATTTTATCAACAAGTGGGTCTTCTTTGTCCCATTTTAATGGGGGGAGGGTACACAATTTTTATATTTTTAAAAAATGTATTGCCCCTACAAGTGGATAACAGACAGTAGGAAAGTAATAGGAACATTAGGCCATTAAGGAAGCTATCATAGTTGTCCAACAAGAGAGGGTACAACAGTGATTTTGACAAGATTTGGTCGAGATGGAGAAGAAAGTTGGTTTCAGAATATATTTTACAGGTGAACTCAAAAGTTGATGAAAGAATTAGGAAATGGGGTAGGTAAGTAAGGAGAAATCAAGATTATCTCTCAGGTTTCTTTGGAACATCCAAATGGATGGTGTCACCTATTAATAGTATGGAAAACCCCTTTTCAATTCAGGTTTGTGAAACTTATTAGGCATTGCTGTGAAGATAGTTGAAAATAAACACTGTTGATCAGGGTAGAATTCAAGGAGCTATAATTCTGGGCATCAACGACAGGCTGATACTACTTAAAGCCATGGACCTAGTGAGAATTTCTTGACAAAAGTGTAGATAAAGAAGAAAGAAGGATCCAGAACCTAGGTATATTTCACATAAGAAAACTAGGTATGTATTTAGTGGGCCTTTAAAACACTGATATTTCTTAGATAATTAAATATTGCTTTTCTAAAGATGAAATCTATATATCACTTCTCATGAGTACATCTAGATTAAAAGAGGGTCATTTTTACTTATTTTAGGACTTTTTTGGACTTATTTTAGAATGACTAGAAGTTCTTTTGTGTTCTCTCATTTATTTTCTGTTCTCTTAAAGGCACAAGTGTAATTTTGCATTTCCCCTTTCTTTCCATATATGGATATTATACCCAAGATCTCAAATGGAGGAAATTGACAAGCTCATATACTCTTGATTTCAGGCAGCATGTAAAGCAGTAAATTGTATGAAATAAAATAAGAGATTTAAGGGACTTTGTAATTTCTTTTAAACAAACATGATGCTGAGAAAAAAGATTTTCATTAAAGGCCATATCTGGATACATGAATACATTATGTATTTAAAAATACACCAAAGCCACCCTGGCTGGCAGCTCAGGGGATTGAGTGCCTGCCTTCAAACCAAAGGGTCGACAGTTTGATTCCCAGTCAGGGCACATGCCTGAGATGTGGGCCAGGTTCCCAGTAGAGGGTGCATGACAGACAACCACACATTGATGTTTTTCTGCCTCTGTTTCTCCCTCCTTTCCCCTCTGTCTAAAATAAATAAATAAAATCTTAAAAATAAATAAAAATAAAAATGCACCAAAGCCCATGTAGACAGAAAAGAGTGTTTGCATAATTTTAAAGATGAGGCTGATGTTTAGCACTCTTTTGGATATGTTCTACTAATCCCAAAATTGCAATTGGCCTTAATCCAAATAGTCCCAACCAGTTCAACTGAAAATGATGTAATTACTATATTATAAATGCTATTGATTTTCTAATAACATAATCCTGAAAACTGAATTCAGAATAATGACTGCATAAAGGCAACTTCACACTCACTCCCAATCTATAAGAGTGAAAAAATCATAGTGATAATGGACAGATATCATTCTTAACAAGAATACCATAAATTGTCTCTTTACGTGCTACATTCACATTTTGTGAATCAAAAACACAAATTGGAGTGGATTTATGCTTGGTACAACAATTTGATCATTCACACGTTCTCCCTCTCTCCAGTTTATTTATTTAAGAACATATAACTTTGGTTTTTATGTCTGCCACAGACTCATCTGATCTGATGTATCAGACTTCATATTTCACAATTGTAGCAAAAAAATCTTTCATGGAGATACAGAAAATTTGAAACAAAGGTTTTTGTTATCAGAAAGACACCTACAAGAGGATTAAAGTTTTTCTTCCTAGATTCAATCTAGATGCAATAGGCATCATGTAGCTGCAGGCATACCACATTTACAATAAAATAACTGCTGATATAGTGATGAGCTATGATGTATGGAGGGTTGTTTGGGAAGCAAATGAGACTTTAGTTTTACTAGTAAAATATAGCATCTGAGAGTAAATTGTCTTATTTCCTCCAGGTGGATAATAGCAATGAAACTGAGTATGTCGGCAATGCTCTTAGCTTGTGGTGAGCTTAGTTCCAAGGCACCTCTTCATGAATTCTGAAGGGACAATGTACTACAAATTCAGGTAAAGCCAGTCTTTGTCATCTATGACAGACACAAATAAATTTATAGGTTTTAATAATAGTGGCATGTTCCCTTAAACACTCACCAATAGTTCTGTTTCCCAGACCCCATTTCAAATTTTGAAAACACATGTTCATTCTGTTCCATGACATATTCTAAGATCAGGGCACGGTCACATTTTTCAGCTACATGGGTGTGAAAACAATGAAACATGAGCACAGATCTACAACAGGAAGCCAGGTTAGGAGAATGGAGGAATAAGGTACACATAATCAATTCCTACTTAAGTCTTCTCAATATGAACTAGCTATGTACCTTTATCTAAAACATGAATTTATACTGAGTGTTCATAGCCCTTCATACCTATGCATTTAAAGTAGGGTGAAGAAATGTTCTCATATGGCTGGGATAGTCCTGGTTTATGGCTATCATCCAGACATAATAATCACTAGCACCTTCTTTCGTTCTCAAAGGTGTTCCCATTTGGAGAATAAATTTTGGGGGCACCCTATTTATGGGGAAGGCTATGGTAAGAGGTGTTCTGCAAGGAGCAGAATCACAAAATATCAAGGCAAATATTGAGATCAGTTTCTAGTGTTATTTTAGCATAATTAGTTAAGTTGTGCTTTACTGAGAAATGAAATTAGGCTTAATTTTCCCCCCAATAAGTCAATATGCTTGTGGCAAATGAAACAGGTTAGGAAGGAATTCATCAGACATGGGGTTTGGCCTTCACGGAGCCTGGTGCTAAAGAGAAGAGTAGTAATAATGGGGGAAATAGCAAAGTCAGGACAGACTTCTGAAATCATGGTGTGATAGTTTAAGGGACAGATAATGAGATGACTCTTTTTCACTTGGGTATAATGTTTGTTTCTTTACCATTATTTTTTAACTCTCACCCAAAGGTATGTTTATTGATTTCAGAGAGAGATGTGAGCAAGAAACACCTATCAATTGTCTAAAGTACATACTCTTTTTGGGGTATTGAATATGCAACCTAGATATGTGCCTTGACCAAGGTTTGGACCTACAACCTTGTGGTGTTTGGGGTGACTCTCCAACCATCTGAGCCTCCCAGCCAGGGCCATGTAATGTTTTTACTGAGGCTAAAAATGGTCTCAGAAATTATAGGATAGATGTCAAGAAATAAAGATATAGTGAGAATATGTGCAATAAAGGCTGAAAGACTATTATAAAGTATCTCTGGGATCATCATCATCTAAAAATATTGGCTTAGAAATTTAATATCTATGACCAGCACCAGTCAGAATTGAAGCTTTAAAAATGGTGGACACAGTGGTGGAGAGTATTTTGTAAGTTTGTAATACCCAGTCCAAAACAAATTATGCTTATCTTAAGAGAGGGCATTTACTTTTAAATTATATTTCATTTTATATTTCATCATTAAAAATTATGTTCTCAGTAATAATTGCTTTAGAAAATCTCCGATTTTCTTTTAGCTTAATTAGGGAAAAAGGATTGACCACATGTGCACTGTGTCCATGGTAAGTCTTGGTTGTGTTAGGCTGCAGTGGAATGTTGAAAAGTAGCTGACTCTAATCTTGAGCAAACAAATATGCATCTGAGTCAAGTGAGAAGTGACATGAACAATCAAAAGCAGAGGAGGACACCCAAGATTTAATTAACATTTAAATCTTATTAGGTAAAATTCTGACTCTCCTGAAACAAGCAAGAAAGCAAACAAAGGGCCTTTTTTTCTTTATGAAAAGACCAAAATGCTGTCATAAAAACAGATAAGGACAATCACTGAATTGAACTAATTTGGGAAATTAGGAAGTGCCCACTAAGCATATGCAGATAGAGGGCGCTGGTTGTAAAAGACTTTAGGTCTTTTCTAATTTGATTTGTGTACATAAATCATCATGTTTACAGATTAAGCATTCCAAGTGGAAAGCTTTACATAGATTAGGAGTACATTTTATGGCTTTTTTTGTTTTTATGTTCTGTGTCAGTTAATACCAATAAAGTATAATAAAATTACAGATTTGGGGAAGACATTTGACAATGTCAGCTTTTTCAAGTAAAATCTTGATAATGAAAAACTATTCCTATCTAGAAAGAAAAATTATACAAAAGAAGATTTCTTCCGGAAACACTGACTGACCTAAAATATGGCAGACTACAGAGTAAAACAGGATCAGACTATTAAAGTGAACTAGAAGAAAAAGGATGAACAATATTTGGGTCATTTCAAAAAGTAAACATTTTTGTTTTCATTTTAAAAATCAAGGGTGTTACTCCTGTTACATGAGCCATACATTATTTTAATTATCTCTTAATTAGAGATAAAATATATGCATTAATTATTCTTCATGAATTTTTCTCATTTTTAAAATGTATATATTTCAAATTGATTCAAACTAAAAGGAATTATTTTGTAGGATTTTTTCTTCATGAGTGGTGCTATTTTAAATGTAGTCTTTTTTATTTTTAGCTACCACATGTTACTCGTACCCAGAGGCTCTGTAGTTGGCATTGTCTTATTGATTATTTGCTGCTCTTTCTAGCAAAAGAGCGCTGCCTCTGGCTTTCTCCTCTGTGAATTCAAAAGACCCAACACTGAAGCTGGTATTTATTCAGCATTTGGTGACATTATAAAATATATCTGGCTATTGGATTTCGATAATATTTAATCTACAAGGAAAGCATGAGAACTAAAATGTCAATCTGTAAGGCATTTTGAAAGAATTGTTAGTTGTTTTTTGTTTTTTAAGCTTCATCACGATACAAAAGGCAGTAATCCTTGGAGAATCTATTTTCCTTTTACAATAAAAGGAACAACAACAATGATAAACATTTCTTTAATTCAAGTTGAAACTGTCTACAGAGAATTGCCATGTGAAGAAGATAAATGTTAACTACTCAACATGGAGAAAACTAATCATAAATTCATGGACATCCTAATCAATTATCCATGTAGATGGGATAATTTAGCATTGATAAATCCTAAGCATTTTAAAATTTAAAATAAAAAATAATTTTAGAGAGAGCCAGGAAAGGAGAGGGAGAAGTTTGGGGGAAAAGAGAGAGAGAGAGAGACTATGTATCAATTGGTTGATTCTTATGTAAGGGAGAGGGCGGGCCCAAACCCGAATTATCTTCTGGAGGGTGGTCCCCTTGTAGTACAGGCTTCAGCCACTAGTGAATGTTCTAGGAACCCATCTGTATCAGTGTACCAGATGGTGTTGTTGGCCTCAGTGATTTTTTTGAAGGCTCTTTCAACATGTTTGTCCATTTCATGATGGGGGACTTACAAGCACACCTCCTGACACTGTGCTAAGTGTTCACAAGTTTTTGATCAAAAACAGCGTGATCCCTGTGCCCAACCCTCCCAATTCACCTGAACTCACCCTGAAAGACTCCTTGCCATCCACCAGATGAAAAAAATCCTCAAAATGAAACATTTTTCTAATGTGGAGAGGTGAAGGAAAAAACAGCAGAAGCACCAAGAAGCACTATAACCGACAAGTTCAAACTGGTATTTTTAAAGATTTTATTTATTTTTAGAAAGAGGGGAAGGGAAGGAGAAAGGCAGAGAAACATCAGTGTGTGATTGCCTCTTGTGTGCCCCCCGACAGGGGACCTGGCCTGTAGCCCAGGCATTTGCCCTGACTGAGAATTGAACAGGCGGCACTATGGTTTGCAGTCCTCTGCTCAATCCACTGAGCTACACCAGCCAGGGCTCAAAAACTGTTTTGAACAGTGGGAAAAATTTCCTGATAGATGTATTTCATCAAATGTAGAGTACTTTGAAAGCAACTGAGATTTAAACATGTGAAATAAATAAATACACAATTTTTTATAAATAAATTCTAATTTTGGGGGTGCCCCCCTTGTGTGTGACCTGACCTAGGATCGAACCTGCAGCCTTGACTTATCAGGATGATGTTCTAACCAACTAAACTACCTGACTGGGGCCTAATTGTTATTTTTAAATTCACTGTTATCACTTCCTTCTCCACATTTAGCTTGGTTGTTGCCATATCAATAGGTTCAGCTTTGATTGCTCTCTCACTCATAACACCTCACAGAACTGGATCAATTCCCTCAATAATACTCTTTATGTTGGTTTCTAATTTGTCATTTGATTTTTTATTCAGGTTATGCCATCCACAGGTTACTACATTTTTCTGCCTTCAATATAACAAGATGTTTCAGACTTTTTGTATTGCTAATTAATTCTATTCTGTATCATGGAAGACTAGAGTTTGCACTGGTATGCAGGTTTAGAAATAATTTCTCTGCTCTTTAAAAGCATTTGGACTTTTATTAAATACAATGATAGTATTTAACTAATTTGTTCATTATTTATTTTGATCTCTTAATTACTTAGCCTGTATCAATGTTTTGCTGGAGTTTAAGATGCCAGAAGATAAAGACTATTTTGGATTAACTGACTTTATAAAATGATTGATATGGTGATGCCATATCCTGCTAGGTATTTCATACAGACATTTCTAGGTTATGTGTACTTAATATCAAATATTGGTTAGATGCTTTCAAATAACAGGTAAACACTTTTATATGCAAATACTGAGAGACTGGAAAAATACCAACATATTCAACCTCAGAGTCCATCAAGATTTTTAACTGTAAAACATCTGTAGACTCCTAGGTTAAGATACTCTCTTGACAGTCAGAAAGGTTATGTGGTAACATGAAAAATATCCATGATATAGTAAAAATAGCCAGTTTTTACTGTGTGCCTACTATGCAAGAGTTTTAGTTTTACAAAAATGCCTCAAAGGATGTACTTTTGCCATTCTCAAATTACAGATGAGGAGATAAAGGCACATGTAGTCCAGGGAACTCTCCCTCTGTTATGTAACAGACACATGGTATCGAATGTTGAAACCACGGCCCTTCGATCTTTCAAGTTCATGAATTTTTACTTCATTAACCAATATGAACATCACTTAAAAAATTAAATGGCAAAATGTGAAATGCTTCTTGCAAATCAATACAGTTTAGAAAATACTGCAAAAATTGGAAAGTAAAGATTTGATGTGATAGTATATTTAACAAGCATTTTCTCTCTTTTCTTTATTGCTTTTGTGATAGATAACAATACAGGAAAAAAGCGAAAGAGGACTAGGACAAGTTTGGTATGGAGGTACTCATTCTCTTTAAACTAAAGGACCAGGATTAATCAGATGAACTTTGTATCATTTAATTTTTCTTAGGAGGGCATTTAATAACCTGCTCAGGATTAAGCAAGCATGGTTGTTAAAGGAAGCAAACTTCTTGATGACAATCTGAAAAAAAGGGACTGATAGGAAATGAGATGACCCTCAAAAGACTGGTATTATTATGTTTTTAATAATGAAGGCATTGGCATAGCAATTGTTAGAATTTTATCTCTTCTGTCATGAAATAAAGATCTAGATAGCATATAGTAATTAAAGATTGACTTTGATTTAGATAATCCATTTTAATTGCATTTTTAATTGCAGTGAAAATTTCATGAAGTACCATTTGAAAATGCTGATGTAGAAAGATTAACTAATCAAGATCATACCGTTATATTTGAATTATTAGAAAGGTACCATGAGAAGTAGATGTAAAATACATCTCTCAACTAACACGTAAGTCCCTGTAATCTCATCTCACTTTCTGGGAACAATGTATAACAAATTGGCAGCAAGATTCTAATTGATGAAAAAACAGCTTTTTAACGATCCTTGAACAACCATGGAAAATTTTAATTACTGGGAATTTTGACAAAAACTACCTTAAGGGGATGAAATCGTTTGCACTAGTTTTCTTGAACAACTCAAAGGTCCACTGGACACTTTCTGACCTATTTACACTCTGTTTTTGTTGAACAAATTAGGCAACTGACTACTACTTGTTACTGTACTTATTACTGTACTTGCCATTGGGATAGCAGACGATGCTAATTTCAATTACTTCACCTATTACCATATTAAGTAGAATCAAACTTTCTTCAAAATATGATGGTTAAGATTATTTTTAGTTTAAATCGTCAGATCAGCAGTAATACTTTTTCATCTGCTCCTCAATTCAATAAAACACTGGCCATTAAAGAGGCTCTGCTGGGTGTGGCTTTTGCAGGGTGGGAGGGGGAATGTAGCTGTGTATGAGCCCAAAGGAGCTTTTTGTGGAGATGGGTTCTAGAGGGCATTGGGAAATAATTTCTAGTATGATAATAAATCTTAAAACTTTCAGAAATAGTTCTATAACTTTAGGATTCAGTATGTGTTTGGGATTAAGAAATGCCACTTATGTTATTATAGGAAACACATTGAGGCTCAAAAAGAAAGGGTACAAGCAAGACACATTGCATTTTCAGATTAAGTATATATCACTTGTAAACTTCGCAATATAGCAAAGATATAAGGTTTTGATGGGAGATGATGATGTTGGAGCAAGCATTCACTTACTCCTTCAACAAAAATAGAAAGAAAATGAAAAATTTAAAAAAAGGTAAAACTTTTTATCAATGTTGAAACTATGTGAGATATTCACATACCACAGATGTTTAAGCGATATTCCTTAGAATATATATAAAGTGAGATTGTTTCCTTCTTTATTGCAATAAATATTTGTTGAGTATTATATTGTGCATATAGAATGAATTTATCTGCTTCAGAGATTTTTAAGGAATGTCTGCTATATGCTGTATAGATTAAGTCATATTATTTACCTCAATAAATATTTACTGAACATTTATTAAGTGCAGCAGAAATTTAGCACCTTCAGAAAGTGGTTATTGTCAGGGAAAATAAATGGAGGTATCTTTGTAGACCCTGCTAATTTATTATGGAAGAATGAAGGTTACCCTTGGTTTGGGCCCAGAAAAGAAAGGGATACTTCTACTCAAATATTGTTTTACAGCCACAGATGGCATTGTTCAGATGGTTTTGTCTGCCTGGAAGTTTAAGAAAGTCAGACCAAAACAAAATCCTGCTAACACAGGACCTTTTACTGCTCTGGACAAGGGGATCACCATGACATGGGGGGCACTTTCCTGGGTTGGGATGTTGGAGAAGCTTCCCATTTGCATTGCAGGACTGGAAATCCTAGCACTTGTCAGGCAGCAGCTCTGGGAACGTGTGCACGCGCACACACACACACACACATGCACATACTCATGTATATGTGTGCGGCTTTCTCTTCATTTTATGAAAACAGTGTCAGAACATGCATGATTTCTTGAATCTTGATTTTTTCTCACTAAAATATTGTACAAATCCTTCTAACTCAACTTATATAGTTGTCATTTATTTTACTTTAAATGACAGCATATTTCAATGTATATTTATTATAGTTTATTCCTCTTGATGGGTTATTTCCTATTTTGTTTGTTTACTATTACTATTTTGTTTGTTTCCCATTACTATAAAGGTGCAATAAACATGTACCCTCATACATACCTTGTAAATATATAATTAAATGCTTCTAATTTTTTTTATGGAAGAGATTTCATAGGGGAGATTTCTAGGTTAAGTATTGACCTAGGACTGATTTCCTAGGGCAGCTGTAACAAAGCACCAGAGATAAGAAATTTGTCTCTCACAGCACTGGAGGTTAAAATCTGAAATCAAGGAGTCATCATGGCTGTGTTTCCTCTGAGACTCTGGGTAGAATCCTTTCCTGACTCTTCCTCCTTTTTGATGATGGCTGTCAAACTTTGGTGTTCCTTGGACTTCAGCTGCAGTTCTTCAACCTCTGCCTCCATCCTCACATGGTGTTCTCCTCTGTGTATCTATCTCTGTGTCTCTTCTCCTCTCTTATGAAGACACCAGTCACATTGGATCAAAAAGGTCCATCCTACTTCAGCATGTTGTCATCTAATTTGCATCTTAATTACATTTCCCAATAAGGTCCAATTCACAGGTACTGGGAGTTAGGATGTCAATATATCTTTTGGAGGGACACAATTGAACCTCAGCAAATATATATGTTAATTTAAAAAAATTTAATAGATCGTGCTAGATTTTCTTCTAAACGATGCAACTGCCAGCAGTTACACTATTATGTATGAGTGTGACATTTTTATCTATATGCTATTCAGTGTTATCTATTTTTTCTAAGTATTTTGCTATATAATATTAGTTTCATTAATTTCAATTTATCTGATTAATTGTGAGCTTGAGCTTCTTTTCCTAGTTTTTTACATATAGATTTGCTTTCATAAACTTATGTTCATATCTTTATTGAATTTTTTAGGTCAATTTATATGTGCTCTTTATATTGTACTTTGTAACTCTTCATAACTTTTGTCCATAAATCTTATTGCCATAACTATATTTCTACTGACTTTGTTTTGGTATCTTTTGCAATACAAACATTCTTAATTTTTATGTAGTCAAATATAATCTTATTAATCAATGTCAGCTCAATTAACTTAATAAAGAAAAGGAAAATATATGTCTGATAAGTGAGCATACACTTAACATATAAAGAGGTATTACAAATCAGTATGAAAAAGACAACCCAATGAAATATATTTTCTCACAATTCTGGAGCCTAAGAAGTCCAAGATTAAGGTGCCAGCTGAACTGGTTCCTGGTGAGAAATCTCCTGCCTTCTAGCTATGTCCTCACATGGCAGACAGAGAAAGAGAGATTTCTCTTTTCTTATCAGGTCACAGTCCTATTGGATTAAGGCTCTAACTTCATGACCTCATTTAATCTTAATTACTTCCTAAAGACTCTATCTTCAGAAACAGATACATTGGGTATAGGGCTTTAACATATGAATTTGGGAGGACAATTCAGTCCATAGCACCATCTTTATGAAGTTTAAATACAAACAAAAGCAAATTAATGTATTATGTAGATGTCTGTATATATTTGGAAAGACCACAAAGGAAACAATACAACAAGGAGAAAAGAAGTGTAAAATTTCTTCATGACATGGGGAGGGGGTCAGGGGATGGGATGTATTTGGAATAATATGCACAGAAAAAATTTATTACAACACACACCAATTGATCACTTTAGTTTTCTCTGCATGGTGGAATTATGAGTGATCTTTTTTCTAATTTTCTGATTTTTATATTGTCCCTAAAACATATGTCTCTGTTAAATAGATGTTTAAACAAAATAAATGCAAAATGAGTTCACATCCAAAGACTAGGCAGCATATAGAAGCACCATGCCAGTGCCATCCTTTTCAAGGCAGTGCCACTCTGGCGTGCCAGCAGAGCGAGGGTGGACGCCTTGGCAGCAGTGCTTGGGGCTGTTGGGGGTGGGGACTGCAGGCTTCTTTGCCAAGGCTCTTTCAAATCATTTAGGTAAAAATAAATTTTATTGCTAAATTGCTCAGTTATTAGACGGGAAATTGAAGGAGTTCTGGCTGCAGGTATTTCTTCATTTCGAGGCGTGACCATTTCTTGAGTACCTGTCAGATTAAAAGAACTAGCTTCCTAGGCTGGGTTTTATTTACTGTCATTATTAATGATCCAAAGGATGAAGTAAACAGAGCCAGTTAAGCCTGGAGGGATTGCTAACACCTGGGAAAACAAAAGAACTCAGAAATTTCAGTACTGTTGCTCTACTGAGTAACAGCTCAATTTAAAATCAGCCATTAAAACCCTAGTACTCTCAATTTTATCACCTTTTTTAGGGCATTCAACACTTTTAACCAATGTTATTCTGCTTTTAAAAATTATCCTAGAAGTCTCTTTATTTAACTTTCTTAGGGCCCTAGAGGGCCCCACAGTATCTTACAAATATATATTGAGGGTGATGGTATATACTTTGAGGGTGGTGATGCTTCAGTATGTACAACTTTTCCACCTGAATGAAATGCATTCTATTAATTACACTGCCTGGAGGCTGCCTCTAACTTTGAAGTCCCAGTAAGGAGGAAGGAAACCTCAGGGAAGAAAACATAAGCCAGCTTATGGAAGGACTTATGGGTTTTCAATAGACAGACTTTTATCCTCATGGAGGATGAAGAAAGCCTTCTGTAGGGCTTTCCAGAAATGAGGAATCATAGAGACCAAGGCTGGGTGTAGAGATGGTGTGAAAAATGATATGTGTGTATTATATGTTTATAGCTAGTGGTCATGTGATTTATAGCCTAGGGACAGTACAGTCTGTCAGGACCAGAAAGGACATATTGCAGAGGGTAAGGAAAAACAAAGTATCTGCTATTGCAGACTAGATTCTGAACACAAGAAAACAGTACTTTGAAATGTGGAAGTGAACATGATCTTGAGAATACCTCTGAGGTAACTGGAGTAAAGAACAAAAATTAAAACAAACATACAAGAGCCTTGTGGCTGCACAGAGAATCCAGTTTTTTAGAGTACATGTACAGAAGACGTAACAAAGACACACGCCCTTTGACACCAAGAGGCAAAACCCCACCAGAAATGAATCAGAAAGGGCAATGCCCAGAATAAACTGAAACTCCGACATGTGAAAATGTCAACCCAAAGGACTCACTTCAAAACATTTAGGTTGAAGAAAGAGTCATAACAGGTTTGTGAATGTATAATCATCCAATTTCCATTTTTAATCTTTTATTCATCAGAAGACTGGTATTTAATCTGCAGCAGTAGAACAACTTTAATAAGGAACACATTTATAACTGAGGCAATGCTAAGTGTGTATGACAATTTCATTTCTGTTCCTCCTCAGGGGGTCTGCATCCCCTCTCTACAGTGGGGCTGTGGTCCTCCCAGGGGCTAACCCTCTACATTTCCCAGGCACAAGTCTAGTTCTAGGCAATTCAAACTAGCAAAGGGGCTATACACCAGGTTTTGTAGTCTGTGCTCTAAAAATCTCTGGCATGAGATGAGAGATCCTCAGTTAGCTTTCTCTTTATTCTTTTGGCCATGAGCCAGAGGCAAGGAATCCAACAGAATCTTTGAAGTCTCAAGGACAAAAAAAAAAACAAAACATTGGATGGAAGGATCTGCATCTTCAACTCACCTTTTGAGGAAAGACTCCAGTCGAGTTGCCAGATAGCTGTCATTCACATTGGAATTCGCATGAGTAAGAAATGAATGTAGATTATGTTGAACCACTGATTTGGGGAGGGAGGTGGTATTTGTACTAGCTGTTAGCCTACCCTGTACTAATACTAAATTAAAAGCTTAAATAATAAAAATGTCTTCCTTTTAATAAAATTAATGTATTTCAAAAAACTTGCAAATATATTTACAGAATAATCTTTAATGATCTTTAAGAAACATCGGGCAATGTAAAAAGTACCAAAAATCAATGAAGTGGCTAATGCAAAGTTTTATAAGAAACAAAGATAAATTGGTAAGCTTAATGTCAATTTCTAGCAAATAATTTCTAATAAATTATTGAACAAATAACGTGTGAGTAGATTAAAAGAAAGTATTGATTACCAGCAGTTAGCTTTGATTCACCAAGAAGAAGCTAAGTTATACCTACTCGTTTCCTGTTCAAAAATTGTTTCTAGGCCAGTGGTTCAGGGGTTGGAATATAGGATCCTCTCACAGATGACATGAGCAAGTGTATAAAATGGAAGCATTCAAAACATGTCTAGTATCTTATAACTAATGTTTAGGAACTCAATTTGATATGTAACCAGCTTTTAAAAAATATTGGCTATATGAAAGCCACCTAATTGTCCATCAGGAGATGAGTGGATAAAACAACTATGGGACATTTACACAACAGAATATTACTTGGCCATAAAAAAGAAGAAAATTTTACCTTTTATTACACTATGGATGGACCTGAGAACATTATGCTAAGTGAAATAAGCCAGTCAGAGAAAGACAAATGCCGTATGATTTCACTCATATGTGGAATCTAATGAACAAACTGAGCTAACAAGCAAAATAGAGACTGATAGATGGAGAACAGATGACAGCTATTGGGAAGGGGAGGTTATTGGGTGAGGATTGAGCAAAAAAGAAAAAGAACTCATAGACATGGACAAGAGTGTGGTGATTGTAGGGGGTATAAGGTAGTTAAATAGTAATGGAAAATACAATAAAATTTAATTAAAATTAAAAAAGAAAAAATATTTGGCTTTCAAAAATACAATAATACTGTAATGAATGTATGTAGTGCTGGAAATATTGGAGGAACACCTTGTGAGGTATATGGATGTCTAACCACTATGCTGTATACCTGAAACTAATACAAAATAACACTGAATGTAAACCATAATAAAAAGAAACTAAAAAACTCCCATGAATTAAAATTGATTTAATCATGACTAATATTTATACAATGACTTACAGTGTAAAAAGTATTATTATTTACATTTTCCATTTTAATTTTTATAACAATGAATAAGTGAAGACATTAAGAGGAAGGTAACTTACTGAGACCACACAGTATGTTGCAGCTGGAAACAGCCTAGAGTTTCTGACTCTGCCTAATATGTCATTGTGCCTCTTATCTAAAGTCAACATTGAAAATACTTTATATTTATTTCAATGCTAAGTACTGACCAAACAAATTTGTTAGATAAGATTGCTATTGCATGATATAATAAGAAGTTACTCTAATGTAATGCTATGTTATCAGATAAATTTTTTCTCCCAAATTCACAGGTTGAAACCCTTCTTCCAATCATGTGATAATATCAGAACATGGGACCTTTAGGATAAAATTAGTATTAGATGAGGTCATGAGGGTGAGGCTCTCATGAAGGGGATAAGTGCCCTTAGAAATGTCACAGAGTGGCCAGAGGGAAGAGGGGAGGGAATTTCAGGGGAATTTCAGGGGAAAAGGGAAGGGTTTACAGGAATAAGTATAGAGGACACATGGACAAAAACTGGGGGGCAGATGGAAATGGGAGGGAGGTGGGGAGGGCTGGGTGGGTTGGTTGAGATGAGAGTAAAAGATAGAAAAGTGTACTTGAACAACAATTAAAATAAAATTAAAAAAATAAACTCATTTTCACCCCCAAGTTAAAAAATAAAAAAAGAAAACGTCACAGAGAACTGTCTTCCTTTCTCTGCTACCTATCATGATACAATGATACAATGATACAGGGAGAAGTTGTAGGCCTTTCCAGAACTCAATTCTGCCACTCTTATCTTGGGCTTTCAGCTTCTAGAACTGTGAGACATAAATTTTTGTTGTTTCCAAGGCATTTAGTTGATGGTGTTTTTGTTATAGACCCCAAGCTGTCTAGGACATGCTTTACTAATAGTGCTCATGTGATATGAGGGGTTGGAGGGCTTGTTTTATTACATCTGTAATCTGTGGGCTCCATGCCTGTGAGAGCGTCCATGATGTGGGTAGCTGGGTTACCTGCAAGAACTAAGTACCGATTGTAACATGCATAATGAGAACAAGCCACAGCTAGAGCTTCTACCATCAGAATTCTTTCCACCTTGGAGGCACTTGCCAGTTTTAATTTACTTCTGCAGTTGGCAAAAAAACACTGAAGTATATTTTATGGAGATGCTTTATAATAGTGTGTGAACAAATGCTTTTTCAAATGTGTGGAAGTGTATTCTATCATTAAACCTTCACAATTGATACCAGCACACTCTATTTTTAGAATAGCATATTTTAAAAAGCGTAAAAAGAGCTTGCCCTATTTAGGTAATGTAAGAAATTGCTGAAATGGCAAGTAAAGGTGAGAGTAGTGGAAGGTGAGGTCGGAGAAGTAAGGGAAGGGTCATTGTAGGTCCTACAATTGACTTTGCTTTTAGACTGAGATTGAGGAAAAGTTCATTAAGGTGATTTAAACACAAAAGTGATGTGACTTACATTACAATTAGGTCACGTTGGCTGCTCTACTAAAACTAAACTGACAAGGACAAGACTGAAGTAGAGAAACTAGTCAGGAGACGATTGCAATAATCCAGGCAAAACATGATAGAAGTTGAATCAGGCTATTAGTGCTGGAGGTATTGAAGAGGGATCAAATTTGGGATATATTTGAAAGGTAGAGCTACTAGGATTTATTAATAGATTAAATCTGGATGAGAGAAAGAGAATCATTAACAATGACTCAAAAGTGGTTGGCCAGAGCAACTAAAAGAATAGAGTCACCAATAGAATAGAGGACAAATAGGATTAAGTCTGTGGCGCTTATTAGACATGTAAGAGATGACACCAATAGGCTTTTAATTCTGAGGTTTAAGGTAGAGGTCTGGGCTGGAATTCTAATTTTAAGGTTCATTATCACATAGAAGGTACTTAAAACCTTGGGTCTAGATGAGATATGTAGAAACAAACTACAGATGAACAAAGAGAAGATTCCTAAGGACTGAATTCTGATAAACGTCAAAGTTTAAAGGTTAGAAGATGAGGAGAAACCATTAAAAGAGATCGACAAGGAGTAGTTAGAGGGTTAGAAAGATACTGAGGTACAATTTAAGAGTGATTATTCCAAATTTTGACATTTTGAAATAAAATAAACTCCAAGAATTGTTAAAGGAATACAGTTTATAAAAAAAATAAAGAGTACTTTCAGGGCACACCCATAATGGGAAAGCAAACCTCCATGTCTAGCTCTTCTCACTTCAATGGTGCAGCCCTCAAGTGTGATGGGAGTGGAGGAGAACCTGGCGATAGAAGACACGTGTTAAAGGGACGTCAAATGTTGAATTAGCGATTTTGCATTGTTTGTGAGGCTATTGAGGGGCATTTCATAGGGGAGGACTCCAGTCAAAACCAGAGTCAGGGTGCACAATACAAGTGCTTCCTATAGAAACTACCTTGGGATATGTATTACTCTGAGGATCATATTACATTACGAACACTTCACCCCAAAATAGTAAAGAAATACATGCATTCACATTTACAATTACAGAGGACCCTAGGGCTTTTAAAGCATGGATTCCAAGTTGATGACACCTGGATTATAGAGTGCTCATCAGCTCTACCTTCTTCAAGAGAAGAGCTTCATTGGAGAATTGAAAGCTTCTTGCTTTGGGTTCAGAGCGACTCTGATGCAGCTACTTGGTGGCAGCATGATATTCTCACTGGTAGAGCTTAGTATCCATCTGCTAATAAAAAGACAATAATCATCCTGGGTGCCTGTGCCAATGGAACATAAAACTAAAAACAATTAAATCAAATTTTAGTTGTGAATTGTTAAACTAGCTTGAGGCAGTGTCACTTACATGGCCTCAAATAATGTCTCCAGTGTTGCAGAAACAACTATTTTCTCTGCACTAGAAGAAGGGTTGGGTTTATTTTTTCCCCTTCTCTTCCCTGAGCAAATCCCCATAACAAATAAAGTTACACTTTAAGACCGGATTACTCAGACTATTGGCTTTGCATGCCAATGTTTACTTTAAGTAAAAATGATACTTCTGAGAATTCAAATAATATGTTTAAGTATTTCCAGGCTACAGTTCTGCTTGCATTTGTCTTGGCACTAGCTCACCATGGGTATGTCAGCTTAAAGAAAGATGACTCTTCAGTCATAGTTAAATGTCTTCATCCAGTATCTCACATGTGCTGAGTGTGTTTCTATGAACTCCTTGACTATCATTATTTGATGAAAAGTTTACCCTCCTATTGGCTACACAGCATCCTGATCGGAAATTCTCATCTCTCTGGAAATGGTCTCATTTTGCTTAAGAAATTAAAATTAAAGAGAGAGAGGATAATAAAAAATCTACTAGAATAAATTAGGTGCTATACAATTTATAATAATGGAAAAATCATTAGTCAATTAACTCTACCTAAATACTTCAGCCCTATCCTTGTCCTCATTTTAAATAAATTTATTTTACAAACATCATTAATAGATCACAGTCTTAAAGATGACACTAAGTTTATTTTAAAGAACTCAGCAGTTCTTTCCCTCTTTACTTTCTCTGTGTTCTCTAAAGCATATTATCAGATGCTGAGAAGAGTTCACATTGTCTGTGGATATCTATTCATACTTATGTGAAAGTATAACTTTTTAAAGAGGACAGACTAATAACAGATAACTGATCTTTGAGTTACATAAAGCTTAAAAGATTTTTTTTTCATTCTAAAGGAACTATTTTCAGGCACCGAGGTCAGAATAGTATGGGAGGGTAATCAAAGGTAAACATTACTAACTACATTTATTTACTTCATTATTTGCAAATGCATCATGCTAAGATTCTGGGTATTAGCACTTATGGGGTCAAACATGCATGGTAGCTATTCTCTTAGTGGGCAAGTTTCCAGCTATAAAACCTAAATGAATAAAATGACCTTGGATATTTTACAATGGATATAAAAAGTTAAAGGGAATTTTGATTTCAGAGATAATTATTTTCCAGCCTTTCTTAGAATATATGATACTTTTTCATGAAAAATTTTGAAGTACAATATTTTGTATAATGCTCTGAAATATCTCCCTAGGGGTTAGGAAGTTATTTTTATGTTTAACTAAAATTCCACCTGAGTAAACCTATCTCCTTATTTTACCCTCATTAAATATTGAGGACAACTATGCACTGTTCCTTTGAGATAGATGTTTATACATTTTAGGGATCCACTGTTTTGTTTATATATGCATAGGGAATGCCAAGAATTCTAACTTTCTAGAAAAAGCAATGTTATAGAGACAAAGAGCAAATCAATAACTGCTTAGAGTAGGAGCAGAGAATGGCTCTAAAAGGTGCTGTGAAACTTCAAAAAGCATAGGAGTGTTCTAAAACTGAATTGTGCTGATGGTTGCACAACTGTATAAATTTACTAAAAGTTAGCAAACTGTATACTTATAGTGGGTGAATTTTATGGTGTGTATTCCTTAATCAAGCTACATATAATATATGAAAAAATATCTATAACCTGAAATATTTATATAGTTAAGCCTGAATTCCATGAAAGATTGAGGTGTCATGTAATTACCACATAATTATAAAATCTTAAATTCTATAATTCTTAAAACATATGTTTTTTCCAGTATAGTTCAGCACATTTATGTAACTACACATTTTTAAAGAATATATCATTTTACGACTGTTTATAAGCTATGGATTCAAAAGATAAAGCATTTCTTGGGACAAAAAAGGAATTTTTCACAATAGATTGACTTATTGGGATTTAAAATCACTTGAAGTTTACAAGTCAGAAGATCATTTATTTTTCCTTTGTTGAATTTAAAATGGGAACTTTTTATTCTTGTGCTGTTCAACAAGTTTGTACATCTCTCTGCCCTCTAGGTAAATACAAGGAAGGCTCATCCTGGCTTCTCTGTGATCAGGTAGCATCATGTGACTAGTTCTGGCCAGTGATTTGTGAAAAGTCATGCCTGTCATTTCTCTGCTGGAGAATTTAATTGCTGTTAGGAAGTACACTAGAGATCTTGTTCTCTTTTCCATGGAAACTAGAGACTTATGAGATTGTGAGTGCTCCAGCAGTTGCATCTGAGTAAAGAGACACAGAGGAGAATTCCCAGCTAAGATGTGATGAATTTTACATATACATCTTCTCACTCTGAGATCTATACATATTATGAGATCTAGAAATTATGTGTATTTTTATATATTTAATGTATTTTAAATACACACACAGACATAGAGAGAAAGAGAGAGAGGGTCCCCCACAATTTTGGCAGGTCAAAATTTTAGCCTGCCAAAAAGTAGGTAACACTATTTTTGTAGTGTAACCTAGCATATCTGAAATGAATGAGGAGGGAAGCATGCAGAAATGATTGGTTTAGAGATTAATTGAATGATCCATGTAAGAGATGATGTTGTCTTGATCTATGGTGGTAGCACTAAAGGTGGTGAGAACTTTTCAGATCTGAGATGTAATTTGAAGGTAGAGTTGACAGGATTGAGTGCTGGGTTGGATATACTATATGGGAGAAGAGTAAGAATGAAGACCAGGTTTTTGTCATAGCAACTGGAAAGTTGGAGTTGTCTGGTATCATGATGGGGAATATTGGTAAAGGAACAGGTTTAGAGTGAAATACCAGGAATCAGATTAGATGTCCAGGTGGACATGCTCATTGGCAGTGATGCACATAAGTTTGGAGTTAAAGGGTGAAGCTAGGGTTGGATACAGGAATTTGTGTTACCACGTTAGAGATGGCATTTAAAGCCCTGGGATTAGATGAGATTGTCTAGGAATGAATGTGCTCAGAAACAAATCCCAGCACTCAGATTTACAGTGGCAGTTCACAAACCTTTTGTTTTAAAATCTATATCCACACTTAGATATTATTAAACTTCTACTTATGTGGCTTATATCTATTTATATTTACCATATCAGAATACAAAATTAAAACTTAAAACATATATGTATTAATTCCTTTACAGTAATAATTCAATTACATGCTAACACAAATAATGTATTCATTATACAAAGTAACTACTATATGTCCCTCCCAAAAAACTCAGTGAGAAGTGTTGCATTACTTTACATTTTGTCAATCTCTTTAATGTCCAGGTTAATGAGAATAGCTGAAGTTTAATATTTGCTTCTACCATCAGTCTGTTGTCATACATTGTTTTGATTGAAATATATCCAATCAAAGAAAATCCAATCTCACAAAGATAGGTGATTAGAAAGGGGAGAAATATTTTAATAGATAACTTTTCAGATAATTGTGGATATTCTTCTTTGAACCAACATCCAGACCAGACAAGTGATAGTTTCTTAATGATTAATAACATTGTGGCATATGAAATCATATCTATTATAAAAATTCTTTGGTCTCTCTTACACTTTGAATGATCTTTTACTCACCTGTGATTTTTATAACATTAAGCGTTCCATTATTTGGGAAGTACTATTTCACTAAGTTATGAAGATCTTCCAAGTTCTTGCACACATAGAAAACCACATTATTATTATCATCAATTTCACAGGAAAATACTTTAATGAATTTTTATCAAGCTCATGGTGGCAGATACACATTTTCCAAAATTCTAAATTATACTGGAAAGCTTAAAGTTATCACTGGCCCCAAATATTGCTAGAGTTTCCTTGAAGTAACAGATTCCCTTCATTAATTTTTTTCGAGGAAATGTCTGCCAACGTCACACTGTGTTTATCAGTCCTTCTTTAAAGTGAAAATAGCTTTCTATGAAAAATGCAGGTAGTTTGGTTTACAACTCAATTACACAAGACTTTTTCTCTGACATTACCATCGTGTTTCAAATACAACAGAAGTACTTTATGCATTTTTTTGCATTTTGTTACACACTATTAAAAAGGTGTACTCATAGTAAATATTTAATAAATATAATAACTTCTCCTGCTTTATTCAGGACATTCTTCAGTGAATTTGATTTCTCTTCATACGGTTTAACATGGGTAAAGTACCAGAAGTTACCCACCATTACTTTTCATCGTTAGTGCAAATGCCAAAAACTAAAGTGGTAAGTAATACATTACTATTGTGAAACTATTTTTGAACTTGTGGCCCCTTAAAAGTGTCTCAGAGACTTCTAGATATTAGAGAATCATACTTTTAGAACCACTGGCTTAAAGATTAGTTTAAGAAATTCTTCCACATATCCTGAGTTTGAATGGCGTATCTGAAAAACTTACATCATACAAACCTATTGTGGATTTTTTTCATGTAAATGTATTTATGTTCCTTATATTCCTTTTAAAAAGTGGAAAGATTCTGAATGTGGCAAATACTTTTATGGGATAGAAAAGATATCATATTCATGTAAACAAACCATTTACATAATGAAGAATATGAATTAAACACTGCATGCAGGCCTCATTTTGTCCTAAATAATGAATAAAAAGGAAAGTTGGTCAAGTTAATTAACACTTCATTGAAGAACAAGTAAAGCATAACAATAATTTTAGGAATGACTTGACACTAAGATAAAACAATAAGTCATTAATTATCTATTTTGTGAAGACTTTGGGGAGAATCCTAACAAGGTTACAATGACTTTGGCCATGACCACAGCTATATTGTACTCAGGAGTTTTAAGGGAAGCAAAAGCATATAAAGGAGGAGGGAGATAAGAAAACTGGATAGGTAATTATGCAGAGGTCTGAGGTAAGGGACATGTGATTTCTGGAAGGTCAACAGTTAAAGCATGTAATTGAAATGGCTAAAATATTGGTTAATCCTAAATGTATTTGTCACTTTTCAAACTGACATTAAAACAAATTTAAAGGGCTGATAATGGTTGTAAAGAGATAATTAGAAGGATAGCCCTAGACCATATTAAAGGCAGCTAGATAGCAATGCTAATAAAAATGTTAATAATCTAGGAATGCATATGCCATGAAATAAGAACAACACTAAAACAAATGCAAAAAAAAGAAAATCTAAAATTAGCCATGGTGATTGTGATTTGTTTCTCACATCATAAGTCAATATAAATATCAGAACTTAAAATCTTTGGCATAAGCTTGGCCAGTGTATCTCAGCTGGTTGGAGCACTGTCCCATGAACCAAAAGGCTGTGAGTTCAATCTCTGGTAAGGGCACATGCCTGGGTTGTGAGTTCGATTCCTGAACATTGAAAGGCAACCAGTCGATATTTCTCATTCACGTTGATGTTTCTCTCTTTCTTTTTTCCTCCCTTCCCCTCTCTCTAAAATCAACAAATATATCCTTGGGTAAGGATAAAAAATAAAAGTAAAATCAAGTCTTCGGAGGTAAATTGGCAGCCTTTACTTTTTCAAGTAAAAGTTTGTAACATTTTAGCATGATTATTCCTCTAGTATTAGTTGACTTTGTCATTGTTTAACATGTGCCCAGCTCTGTGCTGTCACTAGACAGGACATTCAAAAATATTATTTTAATATCTAATGCTAGCATAAACTTGGACCTGAAAACTAGATTTTTCTGTTTGAAGTTCTAAAATGGTTAACCATAAACACTGTCCTTGTGTTTATTAAATCAGAGTGCTACTATTTGCAAAACCAATGATGTAAAAGCCAACATGCCTGGGGCACTTTTGTAATTAAATCCTTTGGGAAAAGGTCCAAAAGGAATGGCATACAGGACACTCTGCTTGTGGTGAATCCAGCTCTCCTTCTGAGAACCCTTTTAATTTGCAAGAAGAGCAAGTCTTAGGCAATAGGTACAAATATTTGATAGTTTAGGTCAAGGCTTCCCTTAAACTAGAGGAATTGACTAGTCCTTTCAACAATTAAAAAACGTATCACAGAAAATCGGATTTGGAAGGTTTTATGTATCTGGACAATCAACTCTGAAAGGTTACCGGAGAACTTAAACTATAATCCCATGTGATTAAGGTCACAAACATGTTTGTTTTGTTTTGGGTTTTTTATACTTATGTAGTCCTCTATATTGAAAATTTCACATTTAATTCCATTTATAAATCAGCTGATATATTTTTTTACTCTCATTACCCTATTATCATAAACCAAGAGTTTAATTCCTCTTCTTGATTTTATGTCTTGATGAAAAATAATTTATATATCTCTTCTCTTTAATTCAATATTTTATATTAGTTTCAGGTTAAGTATATTATCTATTCTCTTAAATGTTATTATACTAAATTGCAGGAAATTTAGAGAAAGAATAATTGGAAAAAAGTGTTCCTTAAAAAACAATATTTTTATATTTTTATGATGTTTTTGATTCCCGAAAACTTTTGGTAATTTTTTTTTATGTATCCACAACACATTTAACTTTGGGAATTGACTAGATTAGGATAGATCTTTTGTGTGTTTTTTTTGTGTTGATGGTGTGAACACAAGAAATGATCTTTTAAGATATGAAATACTTTTATAATAACATATACTTAAAATATTATTTCTTGGTAATATTGAAATATGTTGTCAGGTATTGGTTTCTACAGCTTAGTATATTATTTATTCTAAAAATATTTTAATGATATTTATAAGAGTCAGGTTAAAGAATATAGATTAAAGAGAAAACATCGCTCTTAAAAGAGTTTGAAGGTGTAATAGTAAATAGAAATGTATAAAGTTAGGGTGAAAATGATGTATTGTGGTTTGATTTTTATTTCTAATTCTTGAATTATAATAAAAATTTGGGCTATTGAGAAAGCACAATACCCAGAAATGAAAACCAAAATAATAATACCAGCCTTCCTAATGGCCAATTTTCATTGCTTCTTCCTGTTCAACCCTAAAGATTCAAGACTTTTCTAATAAAGTAATATTATATAGATACATACCAATGTTGCAATGTCTATTTTAGGGAATGACGAAGACTGGAGAGTGTATTAACCTGTATTCTGTGAGGAGAAAATGTTTCTATGTTTTAGATATGGTGAAGATGGGTAAGGAGAGAGTTTATTAAGGTAAAAAGATGTTGCCATCCCTTCAGCTACGCATGATTAAAGGGAGAGATTTCTGAAAGGGAAAGAGGAAGTGAAAGAAATAGTATTTCAAATTGGGGGTATGTTGTGTAGCTAACTTTTTCTTCACTCTGTAACATTTACAAATTACTCTTGACTGCCCTTTGGATTAAGTACAGCTGGTTCCCATAGAAACTGACTGTCTCTGATTTCACAGTCTATAGCACACAAATAACTCAACTTTCAGGAAACAAGGGTGATAGCTTGTGAGAGCTCAAGGACAAGCAGGAGGCTGTACAAGCACACCTGGACTGGGAAAAATTACTGACCTCTAATGTTGAACAAATAGTGCTTGAAAGACTTTCAATCAGAAAAATAACATGAGCTTTTATCCAACTACTTTCTGTAGCCAATTGAGTTATCATAGGCAAGGATGAGAACATTTATAGGACCTTTTAAGAGCTAAAATCCCTCCACCAATGTGCATGCCACCTTACTGACAGGGGCAGAACTATCTGGTGCTTGGTGAGCTCCAGAGACAGCTCCCTCAGGCCCGAATCCTGGTTCTGCCACTCTGCAACTCTATGATCTTCTGAAAGTTGCCAATGCTTTCTAGGCTTCTGTTTTATTATTTGTAGAATGGGATAAGCTCCTTGTAAATTTTTTTAAGAGAATTGAATTAGTTTCTTCATGTCAAATGATGTAGAACTCTGCCTGCCAAGTCATATTAAGCACTCAACACATTTTACCAATTATTAAGAATTGGTCCCAAATCTTTTTAAGTCATAAAAGAGTATATGTTCTTAGGCTAAATTTGGAATGTGGGAGAAAAATTTCCCAGTCTTTAATAATGTTAAAGACTATTCATGTATTTGGAGTATATTCTTCCTATCTTCTCATGTGCATATTTGTTCTCAAACACACATAGATAGACTTCAACAGTATAGTTTGGTATCTTCCTTTTTCTCACTTAATATAATCATAAAAATTCCTCTAAGTTTTGAGTATGTATATTTCACAATATTCCGTTATACTTAATGTGATTTACCGAATGAGACTTCTCTGATGCTACAGCTACTTTAAATACTAAAGTCTGTGTATTTCAGTGCATGTGCAGGCGTGTGCACTGGTCCATTGACTTGGTTGCATTGGCTCACCACTTCAGTCTTGAGAGAAAATCTTACTATTTTAGTGATTAGGGGTCTTAATTAAGATCTTATGTTAATAAATTTAATCATTCATATATTTATAAATATGACACAGGTAGTCTGTTTGATTTTTAGTTCCAGATGATTCACAAACAAATTTATATAAATTCCAGAGACAAAACAAAAGTTAAAACAAAAAAAAAATGCCATTATTAGAATTCTACTACAGGCTTAAATTACATTTATATATAAAGGAAATATATTTTTATATTTAATATTTTTCATTCCCTACTTAATGCTTTCATTAGTCTTCAAGAAAGAATACTTGAGTCTGTTTTCTTAAATAGTAATTTTTAAGACAATGGCAGTGATTCTTCCCACTGTCTAGGTAGATGTCTCCATTCAGCAGTGAAGAATCTTTCTTAACTCTCTGTGGCAGTGTCAGGCTTGTTTGCCCTCCCACACATGACTCATGTTTCCTGTGCTCTTCTGTGTATCACAGGTGGGCTGATTCATCTCAGGCTGGATTCCCCTGTATCAACTGACTTTCAAGGAGGAGTGTCTGGTGGGATACTGTGGGGGGGGGTGGGCTTGGGGTCAAAAGAGAATATTGGGCATATGTCCTTCTTTGTCTCTGCTCTTAATGAAAATGTGACATTGGTGATGTTTCATCTGTGGCTTTAGCTCTTGCCTGGCAGGTGCACCATCACTGAGAGGAAAACCCTGGACCACACAGGCTCTGCTAACATGACATTCTTCTGCCCCTTCAGCCCGGAGGTGATGATCACTACCTGCTTAACTCAGCTCTGGGTTGCCTCACTACTCCTGTTTACTTTTCACTTCTCATTCCCTAAGCCTAAACTCCTCTACTTGAAATTCTCAAATGAATTCTGTTGAATTCTGTTTCCTGATTAGACCCTGACTGATCTGTCACTACTCCCACAATCTGATTTTTTTCCTCTTAAATTGTTGCAGAAAATAATGTTTCAAAACCAATTGCCACCAAAAAACAGAAGATTTATAATAGTAACCTAAAAAGAATTTCATAACAGCCCTACCATATGCAACAGTGAGGAAAGTTGTGGGGACTTTGGTGAAAGGGGCGACCAATGTGACTTTTTCATGCAGCATCAGCATCTTTCTCCAAGAATGCTGCCACATGAGATCACTTAGAAATGTGGAGGGCCTTATCTCAAAAATTTGATAGAACAATTATACATTTTCTATAGAACTAAAAAGTCATCACTTAAAAATGGCAGTCACCATGTATTCACTGGAAAATCCACTTTGCCAGCGCCATGTTGATTGTCTTCATAAGAGACTGTAAGATGAGCACATCACTCACTAGGTCATTTCCCTAATATTGCTTGGAACAGATCTGGTCTATTAAGCTTATTATACAAACAAACTTATTAAGATTAGGTGTACAATGGATATGTCATTCCAGAGTTTCAGAAGTTGCTAAGATTTTGGGTATCTGAATCTTTCCACTGATAAAACCGTAAAAGCATATCTGTGCTAATTACTACTGTACCCCTAGCCCCTAGAATGCTCCTTCACACCTAAGAGATATTCAGTGTATATTTGCTGAATAAAAGTAAATGGATAAATGAGTTATGTGTGGAAGGGGGGGCTATCTGTTCAAAATGTGGAAATAGTCTTTCTTCACCTTCTTATATTTAGAAGGAGTGGTCAGCTTAGCTTTACACGTGACTCTCCTCACTCCATATACCCATAGTAACAATCATCAGTTGTGTATTTTCAACAGAAGTTTTAGAGAGGATCCCATTTTGCACATTAAAAAAATATACAAAAAAAAAAACCCAAACAAACACAGCCCTGGCCAGGTGGCTCAGTTGGTAGGAGCATCATCTTGTGCACCAAAATTTTGCAGGTTTAATCCCCAATCAGGTCTGGGCACATACTTAGATGTGGGTTTAATCCCCAGTTAGGACTCATATGGGAGGCAACTGATCAATGTTTCTCTCTCACATTGGTATCTCTCTCTCTCTCTCTCTGTCCTGCCCTTCCTTTCTCTCTAAAAAAAAAACAACAATAAACATATTCTTGGGTGAGGACTAAAAATAATTTTAAAATTTAAAGAATAAAAACAAAAAACATAATACAAACCAAACAACAACAAAAACACTGAAACTCCCCACATGCAGTGGCTTCTTATTTAATGACTGACACAAAATAAACACTTGCTGACTGGATGAAGGGTGCAATTTGTTGAGAGTCAAAAAAAACGAAGCCCATTAGTAGGGTTCCTCCTACTTTATTTTTCCTTCTGAATTTATTCCATTCCTTTCTTACTTTCTTAAGAAATTTCAGAGTCAGTTGAAGAATTAGCTCTTAACAAATTGAATGACTAGTTTTCAGTAATTGTTTACCACATTTCAAATGAATAAAGTAAAATTTTAATTTTATAACAATACATTATAACTATTTCTTGTTGATTTATGTATATCAAAGTCTAGGTGTACCCTAAAACAACCCAGTTACTGACATTGTCGATCCTTGTTTTGTTTGTAACATTGCAGTGTTTGGGATTCTCAGTGCAATAGTTCCAACTTTTGCATTGCAGAACTGTTCTGGAAATTTAGCGGAAGATTGGCTGGGACCACATTACACAGTTCCTTTAGTTACCCTCTTTGTTCTCCCTTCATCAGCCCCTTTTTCAGTCATCTTTTTGCTGATCAATCGAGACCTACCAAGGCCTAACTAGGCAATAGGAAAGGATATTGAATCCAGTGCATTGCAATATTTGCCTATCTACTGAGGACATTGTAAGTTTTCTCATCCATAAAAGAGAGTTAATTAAACCTGCACCTTCCTAACCACAGGGGTGCATTTTGAATTAACAGAATAATATTTTAAAAACACATTGAACTTCATAGGGAAAGGACCTGAATAAATACAAGCTATTATCATTATTAGTGTGTTGATTTATTGCTGAAACCACGCCTGAGTCACCGTAAACAACCTGCCTTCTTTTTTGCACAACCCCACCTTTCACACTGTTCTCTGCATTGCTCAGCTGTGGTGCTGCAGAGTTGTGTAACACATTCTGAGGATGCCGCGAGATGCTGCAGGCAATTTTACAGAAAAACAAGAATGAGCTGTGTAATTCAAAATAAATTATGCTCATATGCATTCTTTCTTCACTTCTGACCCCAACTGCTTTTGCTTTATACACAAATGTACTATTTTAGAAAAGAAATTAGTTCCATGGTTAAGATAATATTGTCCAACCCTTTGTGGTCTATTTTCTCCTTTAAAATGCATTTGGTTTTTTTTAGATGATAAGTTTTATATACATATTTGAATGGAGCTGAAAATGGACTAACCTTTGTGAATTAGTTAAAGCGGAGTAATTAATAATAATGCTTCCATGAAAATATATATATTGTACATTGAAGGCTTTTTTGGCATCACCAAATTTGTTAGCAAATTTCTTTTTTAAATTAAATTCTTTATCAAAAATACTTAGTGAACCAGCCTTTAAAACTCCCATTAAAGTTTTAGAACAACTTTAATTAAAATCTTCTGAATTCCTAGTGTGTTTCTATTTAGTTTATGGAGAAAATGCTTTGGACTAAACCCTCAGGATTACAGGGCTATAACAACCATTTATAATCACAGGTCCTAAGATATCTGTCACAGTGTTAAAGTCATCTCATCTTTAATATAATGTTTTAAGCTGACAAAAATGGAAGTGGTCCCAATCAGGAAAATAATATTTCGTGGAAACTATGACTTATTCTTCTCCCCGGTAGTGTTAATCAGATTTCATTTATTTTTATAGCATGCCAGGCATTAGCATTACCCTCGAGACACAGCCCCCTTTCTATTTGTCCTTGGATAAGTTATCTGCTGTATTAGGATAACTTTCTTCCTCAAGATGAATGTTTCCTGATAAAACAATATTATTAACCTGTAGCAATTGTGATGTGAAATAAATGCAGTTGTCAAGTCAACTTTGAAATGGGGAAAGAACTGTGACAGATTTAAAAACTGCAGTATTGTTCCTGCCTCTCCTGAGTTCATTTATCTTGCTGGCTATCGTTCATGATTGAATGGTAGGTAGCAAAGGCACCTGCAAGTGAGAGTCAATGACAATAGATGTATTAGTATCATACATGCACTCTGATGCTTCAAGGGTATCAATAATACTGCACTTTAAGTAATCCTGGTCACTTACCTTTGTCAACTGAGAGTTTAATTCAAGAGACCAATAGTTTCTTTTTCAACAAAGGAGGTGAAAGTGCTTTTGTGTGGTCCTAACTCTTCACAAATTAAATAGCCCTGTATGACCAGAACTTCCTGAGGTCAACTCTACGGATTTTTAAGCTAAGACATACCCCTCCCTGGCCTTTGTAGCAACTGTCCTTCACCCATCCCAGCACGCATCTCATCAGAGCATTACAACATGTTGAAAACTAAGTATGTGCCATGGACTGTAAGCTCATCACATTCTCATAACAAACACTCGAGACAGGTACTGATATCACCTGCATTTTACAAATGAAATAAGAACGGTGTGTATAGAGGTAAAATAGCTTGCCTCTGGTCACACAGCTGGTAAGAAGACTACAAATTTAAGATTGTACTACATCAGTGGCCTAATTCTAATGAATAGGTTTGGTGCCATAGTTGTCTATGTGTCTACCTTCACCAGTCTGTGAGCTCTTTGAACAGAAGGATTATACCTTATTTGCTTTTTCTTTTTGCTTTTGCATCCCAAGTGCTTTGCACAGTGACCAGTGCGTACTAGATATACAGTACAAGTTAGCTGCCAAAGAGAAAGGTGGGATATCAAAGGCATGGAATAATGCCAAGATTTCACATCCATTAAAGCTGCTCTACTTCCAGAAACTTTATGGAAAGAAGCAGCTCTTACATAAAATAAATACAACTTCCTGTGGGGGGGGGGGGAGCGGGAACAGGACCTATGGCATGATGGCGTGAGCTTCTCTTCTGCTTAAGGAGCACTTTCTATTATTTAGAGCATATCAAAAGAATGGTAAATAGCTAGCATATGCAGGGCAATGCCCTACTTATGTAAGTATTCTGACTTTGCTTGAGTAAGAAGGCAATGGCTTCAAAGAATAAAGAAGGTGGGGTAAAAAAACAAAAGAGAGAAAAGGCCAAGTTTGTGCATGCATAAGCAAAATAGCATTGCAATCTATTAAATATATTGCACAATCTGAAAGCATGTCAGTAAATTGGAGTACCTTTTTATTAAATAGGTGCAATGCAGGTTCCTTAAAAGTAGAATAGCATTGTTTAGTATCAGCAAATGAGATATAAATAATGCCATAGTTATTAGAAATACTACTCTTTACTATTAAATAAAATTGCTTTAGAAATAGAGATATTAGGCAAAGACAAACCACAAAATTATCTACACAGGGGATGGGTTTATGTGAATTAAAACACAGACTGGCACATTGATCTCAAAGAGTTGTGAAAACTAACTCGGACCTTCCTGGTGCTCATAAACTAGACAACTCAAAAATTTGTTGCATCAAAATTCCACTATATGACCTATTCACAGAATTGTCCCAGAAGGAAGCTGGATCAGTGTCACTGGCCTCCCTTTCAGAACTTCCTTGTTACATGTTTTCTCTTCTCAACCCTTTCCATGACCTCTTTCTCCTGTAGGAGGGAGAAATCCTGGGTTAAAAGTATTGTTTTAAAATTGAGAATAGCATTATGTAAGTGGAAGAGTGTTTCTTGGTTCTAAAATTCTATACATAGTTCCAATATTGTTTTATACTTTATTTTTTGTATATTTATATATAATATTACCAGATATATATCTATTTCATCTCCACTAAGTGTAAATACCTCTAAATAAAAATAAAGGACAGCCCTGGCCAGATAGCTCAGTTGGTTAGAGTGTCATCCCCATACACCAAGGTTGTAGGTTTGACCCCAGACCAGGGCACATAGAAGAAGCACCAATGAATACATAAATAAGTGGAATAACAAATCAATCTCTCTCTCAAGTCAACAAATTAAAAATATTTTTAAAAAGAACAAAAAAGTGTTTTCATAGATGTCTCTAACTCTTAGAATATTCACTATTTGCATATTTTCCTTGTCCTAGAGGATTTCTAGTATAAATATTTTTTTGTATGAGAAAAAGTGTAATTCACTACAAAAATAATGAAATGCTTAAGATTAATTCAGCAATAGCTCTTCACACCTATGATCCAGCATTGCAGATCATAATTCTGCCTTATTTAATTCATAGATTTTTGGTTTCCTTTTTATTTAATACCTATGGTCAATTTAATTCACTTACCTATTCCTGGTATCAATAGAAAAAATTACCTGACAAACAACAAAAATCTTAACTAAGTCTGCTGTTGAAGCCCATTTGGTGTTATTCCTTTGAATATGCATAAACTGGTTGGGGATCCATTTGTAATTATCCTAATGTTTCTTAGAGCCTTACATAACCATTACTAATATAAGTGTCTGGCCTATTTCAGAGACTTCAGAAACACCTATACAGGTAACTCATGCTTATAAATACATAGAGAGAAACTTGACTCTGAATATCAACCTAGAAATGGAGTCATTTGTAGAATCAATGAACTATATTCAAAGTCTTCCAAGTCAAAATTGAGCCTTCTCATTGATGTGCCAGGTAGGTAGGCACATGGGAACACCATGTGTTCATCTGATCTGTTACTTTGTCATCTGAATTACAGGTGAGAATTAAAGCTATGACTGATATGCTGAGTAGGCAGGCCCTGCATGACTTGGGGGAAAGGTGACCATTTCCACTGGAGCAGAATTTGCACATCTAAAAATCACCACAGGTGTTGGTTTTGGGGTTTTGACATAAGAAATTGGCAAAAACAACAAAAATAGCTGAGAAATCCCAGCTGAGCTTCTCATGGCTACTAATGGGAGGAGCAGACATTACTACTTTCTACTTCCTCTCTTTCTCTTAACACCTTTTTGCTTCTTTGACTAACAGGCACACACTGCCCATACCTTAGTTCTGTCTACCTTACAATGGCCCCTTAGGAATTCCACAGAGGCTCATTATTCACATCATACTTCCTTATCTTAAAACACTGTATTCATTTGGCGGTACCCTACACTGACAACATGTCTCTCCAAGTGGGAAAGCATAATGAGAAGGTAGTTTCCTCCTGTGTTATGTATTCCAACCTGAAAAACATGTGGTGTCCAATTAATGAAGGCATTTCCCCAAAAGTTTGTTAAAAATTTCAAACAGATACTCAGTTTTGTCAATACTCTCAGACCTCGACATTTTGTCTAAACTTATGCATAAACATTTATGTATACTTGTTTTCTGTGTTTGCCTCACATTTATAGGTTTTTTGTATAACTTTTTTTACAGTGAACTAAGCATAGGTAGAAAAGGTTCTATTATTTTTAACTGTGTACACAAAGTAGTGTATACAACATAGTACTTGAACTTTTTTTTCTAATTTTGTGCATGCCACCAAATGTTAAGATTTTATCCAAGTTCCTTATATTATGACTGACCACAAGCACTTCCCAATAACCATTTAATAGTTATGCTTAGAAGATTATGCTATTAAAATATTTGCATATTACCAGATTTTTAAATCATCTAACTAGCAAATGCCACAAAGTATAAGGGCAAACGCCACTTCCAACACATTGTCTTTTTTGTTAGTGTCTGTGTGCTTTTAGATTCACTAGAGGCAGGAAAAACATGGCATGTCTGACATGTGCTGTGGAGCAATTATTTGATTCAGTCTCTGTTTCCTCCACTTTTGTGACAGTATTTGTTTTTATCCACGTACTGCAGTATTCAGCACATGCAACTTTAAAGCAGCTCCCATTGTTTGAATGAATTTGGAATTGAATTGAAAATTGTTAGAAAATATTTCTCAAGTTGGAATAAAATGTTGTAATACTATTAGTCCTAAGTGATATGATTCTATGTTATGTTGAACTAAGTGATAGTTTATTCATATATATATATAAACACATAATAATACAATATATATTATCACTAAGTTCAGATACATGATAGTTCAAATATATGTATATAATATACAGTATATATAAAAATGTATATTATCATTTAGGTCAAATACATATGATAGCTTAAACACACATTTGCATGCATCTGTGTGTGTACACAAACACACTCATCAATGAAAACCCCAATGAAAGGAGATATATTTTAGTCTTGAGAATTATTATTATAATGAAAGATATACCAAATAATATAAATAAATTGGTTAAAAATTATGGCTTTTGATTCAGAGCAATATGCAGCTTGGAAATAAAAGTGATTATAAAGAATTACAAATAACAAAGAAGAATCATCTGCTAGAATTTTAGTTTTGCTTTGATTTGCTTTAATTAATGGCTATTTGGCAAAGACTTCTTCAGGTGAATTTACTTTGATTTGCCCTAAAACAACTTTGAATTCAACTCCAACACTGTATTACTATAAACTGAAGTAAAACAGCATATTAGTACATAAATGCTCAAATAGATTTTGCCCTGTTGAAAGTGAGAAGCCAATGCATTTACTGAGAATACATTTGGTATAACTAGGAATGGTTTACCTTTAAGTTAATCTTTGGAATTGGATGGCTCAGCTAAAATTATTTTTTTAAATTTCCAAATTAATATGAGGCTGAACAGTTGGCTTAGTGATTGATGATTTATACATTTTTAATTTTTTAAAGTATTGTACAAGTAGACTTACTTCTTTGCTCATCCTTACTCTCCTTTATTAGGTCTTCAATTAATATTAGAATTTGCTCATAAGTGCAGAATATGTCACATATCAATTATATCTTCATTCATTTTATGAATATATAATCTCCTTCACCCCTCACTACATCCTCTCATTCTAGCAGGTGAAAGGCTGGCCTGTTTTTGAGCATCATGAAGGAACATATTTTAGAATAACTTTTCTCTTATGTATGTAAGGAAATGGTACAAGGAATATAAGGAATTGTACAAAGAGTATCAGGAAATTGTAGCTAATTTTTGTCCAAATAAAAGAGATCTTTTTGAGGTACGTCCAAGAAGTACTTTTGATAAGATTCTCTATTCTTGCTTTTCTTTACAGTTTTGTTATTCTGGTAGCACCAAAACAGATACAACTGTCCACCAGCAGACTGTGAATGGTTTGGTCTTTTACTCTAATAATAAAAGAAAGAAATAATATATGAAGAAAGAGGACTGAAACTAATGTTTCTACAGACTGGGGTAGATTTATATACTGCTTTTCCCTTTTATTCTTTTTGAATAATTTTGTTACATAATTTTGTGAAAATACCAAAAAATATTTCCACCCAGATGCAGTCAGTCAGAGGTAGAAACCCTGTTGTTTTGATGAATGTTCTTTAGGCCCTTCATTACATCCTGTGGGCTATGTGAAGTTTCTCCCACTTCTGCTCCAGAGCAAGGAAAAGGTTGCCTTCTGGCAGCTTTTAAGTGTTTCTCCCCTCATATGTTGGCTGTCTGTGAATTGGGCTCTTAGGTTTAATTGCACAGACATTAGTCATAATATGTTGGTTTCCAAATTAACCACATCCACGAGTCAGAGTAAGCAGTTTAATCACTTAACTAAATAAATGAGTCAAATGAGCTAAACTAACCAGTCTCTCTCTCTCTTTCTCTCTGTGTCTGTCTCTTTTTCTTTCTGTCTCTCTCTCTCATAATGGCAGGTAATCAAAATTTTTCACTATTCTGGGATCTTTTTCAGATTATATGAGTAAGAACTTAATAGTGTACTTGCAGAATAGATTATCTGAACCAACCAATGTCTCTGATATAAAATATTGTGCAGAAAGTCTTCAGATTAGTTTTGCTCACAGCTACTGTTGTGAGCCTTATTAAGCATGGGCTTTTATGAGAATTCAGAATCTAAGTGATTTTTCTTTAGGTCAAATCACCTCAAAGAAAAAAAGAAAACAAAACAGACTTTTTTGTGGTATTTTTCATTTGTAGTTCTCATTATAACCTTGACTTCCTCTCATTAATCTTATAGGATAACAAAATGTACACTTGTCAAAAACAAATGAAATAGCTGTTTTGAGCCTCAGATAAGACTAAACTGGGTCACTACTTTTGAATCAAATAAAATTTACTTTGACTCCATGCAAACAGAAGTCCATATGGGAACCTTGTTTCTGAGAATCCCTCCCAAATATCTGATCCCTCACTCCTCACTTCTCAGATTTGTCTACTGAGCATGAAGCATATGAACTAGCATAGGAACCAATATTACTAACTATACCCTGAAGATTGCTTTAGTACTCTCACAATTAAATTTACATGCTTTATGAGCAGTGAGGTAAAAATAAAAAAGATATGGCTATGATTAAACTAAAATATGTAAATGAGCTATTTCTGGTTTTCTTTTGGTGGTGGAAGTAAATATCTTTTTTAAATGATTAGGGGTTCCTCTCAAGAATAAAAGTAAAATACTGGTACAGTGAAACTCTCAGGTACCATTTTCCAAGGGACTTTTGTCTGTAGTGAAATGCTAAGTGACTCAATTTGACAGGGTATATGCCTTGGCAGATTACATGAAAGCAAAGCCAGAACAACAATTTCCCCAGAAAAAGTGCTCTTTATTAATACCACCAGGCAGTAGACAAGCTGTCACCAATGGAGTCATTAAAATGCCCAGACAGAGTATCCTGATAACTCTGTTTTATTCCATTGGAGTCACTCTGTGCCACTTCATGATTGAGTGTCTCCCTCGAGTTTAGAAAAGAACTTAGTTCATATTACCACTGTAAACTCAATACCTGGATGTATCACCTCACACCAACAGTAGAAAATGCAAATGACAACACTTTGCACTTTTTACAGAATGTTTTGTGAAAGACTGTCAAAGTGATTCGTAAACTAGGACTATCTTTTCTGAGGGTAAACAAAGGCACAGAGTAGTTAGGTAATGGGGTCTCTTAGTCAACAGGCCAAATTATAGGAAGAGGTGAGGAAGGAAAATAAAAGCATCTAAATGTTGTAGTGTGACAAATAAGCATTATCTTTACAAAAGCATTCAGAAAAAGTTAATGAAAAACAGGTGAAAAACTGACTTCTAATTTAGAAGAGAAGGTTTTCTGTAAATGACAGAATGACTCAGTTCAAAAATGTTCAAATACTAAATATCAAAATGTTGGGGAGGTACACGAGTCCAATCTTATTTCTATACAATTTGTGTATAGAAATAAGTTGGGCATCTCATTTAATACACAACCTAATATTGAGGGACAGTGCAGTATACTGCCATGTAGGTTTTGTCACACCAGAGCCCCTCTGATCAGTAATTGATTTACAGTCGGTAAAACAGTGGTTATATAAACTGTCCCAACCTCCACAAGTTGTGTACAAATGTCCTTTAATAACTTATTCTTCATTCAGCAAGCATAGAAATGATACCAGATGGAGCGAAGTAGCCTAATGGCAATGTTTAAAGATCTATGATGGTAACAATAAAATTGTTTAGGAATAGTATCTCCATGTTTCTGTTGCCCGGGTTTTTAGGCATTTATTTATTTAAATGGAGTATTTTAGAAGACTAAAAATACTCAAATTGAGAGATACATGAGAATATTCAAGCCTGAGAAAAGTAAAAAAACTACTGTGCTGGCTCCAAAATGGGTGGTCAAGAACTATATTCTCAAAGGCGAGCAGTCAATCCATTGTCTGTTTCATATCATTTGCTACTCACTGATAAGTGACATGTTTTGTTCTTGATTTTCTCCTTAAATTATCATCAGTGCAATTTTTCTTCAACAGAATTTTTTTTTGTTTGGCTCTGCATTTGAATTCGTTTTAGCTCTTCTACTTTTCAATTTACTTGGTTTCGCTATACAGAGGTGTCACACTCATTTTCACTGGGGCCACATCAGCCTTGAGGTTGCCTTCAAAGGGTCAAATGTAATTTTAGGACTGTATAAATGTAAGTACTCTTTAACCAGGGGCAAGGAGCTCCGCACTGCCGCTGGGTAGAAACAAGGTGTTGGGCCAGATAAAATAAGGTGGAGGGCCAGATTCAGCCCACAGGCTCTATATTTGCCACCTGTGCTCTATAAGATCAATGTCCATTGGCATTCTCAGGAAAGCTATACTCTGGGGAATCACAATCATGTATCAAAAAATGTTCCCCTTTTCATCCAAGTCATTTCCCAAATACATTTGAGTTATGTGACCTGTAGTCTTTCACACTCTCCTTTTGCTGTGGTAGCACAGGGATTCAGGTAATTCTCTGTGTCTTAGTGGAAAGAATGTGAAACAAGCAATGGCTTTAAGTGAATGATAATCTAGTTTCCCAAAGTCCTGAAGACCAGGTCAATATTCTTAGGAGGAGTGTGAAAGGGACTCTTCAGCACTGATGAATTTACTATCTCCTCACTGTGAAATGCAAACAAGAAAATGAGAGTTAGTGAAAGAGACTTATGCCCACTGAGTTGAACAATTTGAACTGTGTGTGCAGGCACTGGGGTCAGCAGAGAAGGCTTATCTAAGTTCAGTCTTAACAAAATCATCAGGAAGAAGACAGAAGATATGTTTTATAGATAATAATGGATAATGACTCATTATACTACAGATCAAATGGAGAAAGTAAAGCCCAGATTAGACATTTTTGACTAAAAGAGTTGCAGTTTTCTCAGGGTAGAAACTTTAAGGGTGAGGTTAGCCTCTATATAGTAACCATGCTGTTTTTTCCTTGCATTTTCTTATTAAATTTTCCAAATGCTTCAAAGATAAGACTCATTGGAAAAACTCTTTGGGAAAAGATATTAAACAAAAAGAATGCGAATATCAAAAATAAAGTTTTTAACCTCCAGTTCCTTGGTAAAATATTAGTCAGGCAATTTTACAAAGTGATGACAACTATGTTCACATTTAATACAATTATTGAATGTGCTGATCATCTGACTTCAAAAGTGAAGTGACTGTAAAGAAGAAGATCATGCCATGCTCAGGGAAAGTCGTGATCGGGAGAGTGCTCAGATTCAGGTCACCATTTTATGAAGTCAGGAATCTTTTCTAAATTGAAGACAAAAACATCAGTAAACTCTTGTTGTTGCTTTGCTTCCTTGTGACTTTTAACCTATAATCTGTGAAGAGCTAGTCTATGATTTTAAAGCCAGAGTGGTGTCATTAACTATCAATAATATCACACATTTATAGAGTCATAATAATAGCAAAATTTGCTTTTTGTACAAATTCACCAAATTTGTTGGTAGCATTGACCAAACTCTTACATCATTTAATTCTCCTAACAACCAGAGAGATAAGACTCATTATCCACATTTTATAGATGACCAGGAAACAAAGGCTCAGAGAGACATAGTATCATTTGCAATTTCAAGCCTAAGTCTATCTCATTATACTAAATTATCAAAATATCTTATTTTTCACTCCTCTTATTTTCATTTTATTTAGGAGTATACAAAAATCTCACTTAATTTTTAATTATTCAACAGAAACCTGCTTAAGGTGAACCTAAACTATAATAGGAAAGGAGGAGGAGAGAGTTAAAGGTGTGAGAAGACAGTTGAGGAGTATACCTGCCAGACTATGGACATAGCCCCCAAGTCCTGGTGTACAATTTCTTGAGTTGATTTGTGGCATTGTCAGGAAAATAATTTACTCAATTAAAAGCTCCAGAATCTCATATGTTAAAGTATAGCTGTGAGTTGTGGAAATACTTAGAAACTATTAAAACTCAAAAGAAAATAATTCTTCCTCCACTGTATCTGTGTGCCTGGCATTTAGGAGTTTGCTGCTCCCAACCTTTAAAATACAAAAGTCTCTCAGGAAATTGTTTCTTAATATTTACATATTTAGTATTTATATCAATAAAATTGTGAAATCACTTTTATCTATGTACCTAATAATATATGATATCTTTATATTTGAAAACCATTTTTGCATTAAAATGAAAAATATCTTTTACTTACTCATGTTTTGGTGAAATGGTAATGTATAACAGTGCATTCTGATATTAAAAAGTGCAGTGTTTGGATTGACATGGCTTTAGGCTTCATGATAATCACCACATCCTCTTTACACCTAAAAATAGCTCTTATCTTTCCAAATGGGTACCAAACCTTCCGATTTCTTAGAATTTGTTTTTCCCCCTACTTACATTTGAAGCCACCCACCCATTTTAAGTCTTTTCATGGCTACAAAATAGTGTTCTACAGAAACGTTCATTCATCTTTCCTAGGTACCAAAGTTCCATTACTCCTTTTACAGAATGGCTTTGATGTGCATATGAGTGAGAGGGCAAAAGAACGAAAGTCAGAAAAGGTTTCAATGTGTGGGGTATGACATTAATTTGCACTTTGAAAAATCATCTCAGGATATGTATACAGGATGTCAGCATATCTGCTTCAGAAGTTGGGGAAAAAACCCTTTAGTCAATCAACTCATTGGTCTATGCAGTTTTAAACAACTGACTTGGATTTTTTTTTCAATTTATTACTGCTCTGTATAATACAGAGAGGAGTCAACTTGAATACAGGCATATAACTTTCCCATAAATCTTAATAATCTGTACACATTTAAGCAATGTACTCATAATGAAAAGAAATGACCATTAACAAACATTTTGATGTTTTTATTTCTTAATATATTTGGCATTTGTAAAATAAGTAGTTTGGGGGTGATTCTAATAATATTCTTTTTTTTTTTTTTTAAGATTTTACTTATTTTATTTTTAGAGAGGGAAGGGAGGGAGATAGAGAGAGAGAGAGAAACATCAATGTGCGGTTGCTGGGGGTTCTGGCCTGCAACCCAGGAATGTACCCTGGCTGGGAATTGAACCTGGGACACTTTGGTTCCCAGCCCATGCTCAATCCACTGAGCTACGCCAGCCAGGGCTTTAATAATATTCTTGTCTCAATAACTTTCAGTTTGAATTAGTGTTTGTTTAAAACTTATTTCAGATTGAACAATCTACTAATTTTGGTCAAGCAAATCTACATACACTTAAAGAGTTGAAAAAAATTTACATTGTCACTTTCAAAACATTTAGAAAGCAAATAACATAACCTTTAGAAAATAATATTTTTATTAATGAAAACAAAAGTTATAGTAATGATCATAAGCATCTTACAATATAGCATATTCAGAATTTTGCCTTTAGTTCTCTTGTTTTGTTAAAATAAAGTCAACAATATAACTATTAAACTGACTGCTTATAATTTTATTGTTTAGGACAATTTTCTACCACTGCACCTTGGGCATAGCTCATTTGATAACCCATTGACCACTTCTCTGTCATATCTATTAGATAAGAATGGGAGAAGGAATCTGGTATGGGTTAAATTGTGTCTTCCTAAACTACATATGTTGAAGTCCCAACCTCTAATACCTCAGAATGTGGTCTTATTTGGAAATAAGATCATTGCAGAAGCAATTGGTTAAGATGAGATCATACTTTATGAAACAGGGTGGATCCCTAATTCACCATGACTAGTATGCTCATAAGAAGGGAAAATGTAGACACAGACATGTTCACAAGGAGAACATCATGTGAAGATGAAGGCAGAGATCAGGGTGATGCTTCTGCAAGCTAAGGGGTGCCAAAAATAGCCAGCCAATGACCAGAAGCTAGGGGAAAAGGTATGAAATAGATTCTCCTGCACAGCTCTTAGAAGAAACACCTTGATCTCAGACTTCCAGTTTCTAGAACTGCAAGGCAATAAATTTCTGCTGTTTAAGCCAATTAGTTTATGATACTTTGTCACAGCAGCCTTGGAAAATTAACTCAGGACCTAACCTGAGGAAACTCATTTTGTTCCCTTTCAGAAAAAAAAAATCTTACTTTATATATCCTACATAATTATTGGCAGCTCCTTCTTCATAATATATTGAATAATCACATATACAGAGAGAGGTTAAGACAGACTAGTATGTCAATATGAAGACTCTGCTTATGCTATTCTAGACATTCTTATTTGCATGGGAAGTGGACCGGCAATAACAACACAGCATAGTTTCATACATCTACTCTTGTCTTTTTGGTCCAGAAGTGTAATCAATAGTCAATTTTGTCCTTCACATACAAATTGAGTCTCAGTTTCCTCATTTGAAAAGAGCCAATTACTTTAATGTTCTCTGCTTTATTGTATATATTTTAGTTCATGTAAAACCTTTTTAAAATAAAATTATGTGATTATGTATTTGATTTATTAAAGTGAATAAACACATAATAGATCTTCAATATTATCACTATCAAAGTTTTATTGGTTTCAGTGAAGTGTGTGTATTATGTATATTTTTAATGTTATCTTAAAAAATCTTCTTTCAAATGAACTAACACCTAAGTACTCTCATTAGTTTCTTTATGGATAAGATCTTGATAAATGACTTGGTGAACAAGAATCAGTTCAGAGAGTCAACTACACTTGGAAAAATCAGTCATGTTTTGTTTAATCTGAGAAAGCATTTCTCCATCATTATTTTTCATTAAGCTTCTTATTTTGAGGTAATCATAGATGTACATAATTATAAGAAATACCACAGAAAGCTCCCATGCACACTTTGTCCAGTTTCAAACCAATGATGACCTCTCTTGAAACATGGTGTGATGTCACAACCAGGATATTGATGCTGATGCAGTCAAGGTACAGAATGTTACCATGACCCATGACTGTAAGGATCCTTCATGATGCCCTTTTGTGGCACACCCACTTCTCTCCTGTCCCTACTACCTCCTTTCAACCCATGACAACCACTTATCTGTGTTCCATTTCTATAATTTTCCCATTTCAAGAATGTTATAGAGATGAAATCATAAAGTATACAAGTCCAGAAAGTATCCCTCCACATACTTTAAAAAATAAGGACATTTATTAAAGAAGATGCAAGATACAAGAAACATTGTATATAGGAAAACAACACCTCAGTCCCCTTATAAGTAGGCACCTTGGGACCTCACACAGTTCTCCCAATTACCATCAGCTGCCCCATTGTGTTTTCCTGAATCTCATCAAAGATCTGAAATCTCTTCTCTTTCAAAGGTGATTTTAATTTTGGGAAAAGCCAGTAGTTGCAGGATGCCAAATCTTGGCTGTAGTGGGGCTGAGTCACCTGGGTGATTTGATGTTTCACCAAAAACTCTGCACAAGATGTGATACATGAGAAAGTGCATTGTAATGATGAAGCTGCCAGTCACCAGTTGTCCATAGCTCAGGTCTTCTGAATCATTTGGATAGTTTGCATGGAAGAACATTCAAGCTTAATGCAGAACGTGATGTAGATTCATCGCTTTACTCAGTCATTTTGAATGCAATGATCACACAGTACACACACTCACTCAGTGGCATCTACCAGCCCCACTGACTGGTACAGTGAAGTCATCATTGTTTACACATGCACATTCCAGTCCACTCTCCTTGGCTGCCAGGTTACATCGATGTTGCACAAACTCTTCTTATTATGTTATAAATAGCTGGACTCTTTCCAGACAGACTTCTTCTAAACTTTTCTAATTGGTTTGTATTCACTTAATGTAACTTTCTAGAGATTCATTCAGGTTGTTGTGTGCATCAATAGTTTGTATTTTTTTATTGCTCAGTTGTAATCCATGGTAAACTATACTATGGTTTGTTTAACCATTCACTCATCGAGGTCAGTGACAGGTTTTTTACAGGGTTATTTATAGGTTTATGGCTGTTACAGAAAGATTCCATGAAGCCACGGACAGGTTTTTTGGAAAGCAGAGTTTTCATTTCCCTGGTGTTATATGGTGAGCTGTATGTTTAATTGTTGAAGAAACTGCCAAACTATTAGCTGTTAGGGAAACATACGTAAAAACACAGTGAGATATCATCACAAACCTTTCTGAGGGACTAAAATAGTGACGGCACAAAATGCGCAGGAGGACAAAGAGGACCTTATCATTCATGCATTGTTGGTGGGAAAACAATTTTAAAAGTCATTTTTATCTATATTTCCTATGGTAATTTGTTCTCTATTTTAGATTTACCTCTTGAATATCACTTGGAATCTACTTGGGAAACCCAGCTGCAAATAAAGATACGTAGAGTTAAGAACAACAACCTATGAACAATCCTCATTACTTGTGTATTCTGGATTTGTGAATTTGCCTACTCACTACACTACAAATTATTTGTAAGTAAAATCAACACTCATAGTGCTTTTTGTGGTCATTTGAGAACATGTGCAGGGCAGCAGAAAATTTGAGTTGCTGAATGTGCATGTTCCCAGCTGAGGTCAAACAAGGCTCCACCCTGCCTTCCGATTTCAGGCCTCATAGAAGGAACATACGTCTCTTTAAAGGTTCATTGGGTGCTGCATTTATCTCATTTTTGTAGTTTTTCCTCGGTGTTTTCACTATTTAAAACAGACCCCAAGTGGAATGCTGAAATGCTGTTTAGTGTTCCGAGGTGCAAGAAGACCGTGATGTGCTTTACAGAGAAAATGCGTATTAAATAATCTTCCTTCATAGAAGAGTTACAGGACTGTTGGCCATAAGTTCAATGTAAATAAATCAAAAATATATATACTAAATTAGGTGTCTTTAAACACACCTCATAGAACTGGGTGATGTATTCACCCAGTTGATGAAAATATCAGAACTAAGAGGTTCACAGAAACCTAGTTCTGTGTTTCCCCTGGGAGCAGTGCCTCAGTATTCTCTGAGTGTTCCTGAAGACTTTAAAGAACATGAAAACCACACATAACAAGAATTGACTGTAATTTGCTGTACAAAGAAGTTACAATTAAATTAACAAGAAGAATTTTCCACGTAGCCAAAATCATTCCTTTCTCTCTCAAATGCTCTTTATTGAGCATCTGTTCTGTGCAAAATGTTCTGGTAGTGTTGAGGTAAATGTGGGTGCCGGGCTGGGGAATGGTTGGAGGGAAGACATAGAGATGAAAATCCAATGAGCTGTTTTTCCTGTTTTTGAGGAAACAGGAGGAGCTGAGGGGTAGATGGGTAACATTTATTGATTGCCTGCCCTGTGTCTGAGCTCCATTTGCAAATTAGATGTGATCCCTGTGGCAACCAAAAACATTTTCCTGACAGTTTCGCAGATGTATAAACAGGGGCTCAGATTAGTTAGCTTGCCCATTATTTCACAGCCAGGACGGGGCAGAGGTCAGGTTCACACCAAGTTCTGCCTGATGATGAAGCTTAAACACTTTTCCATACTAGGTAGTTTCCAAAAGTGTTGGTTCTTCAACTTCATGAGCAAAAAATGGCTAAAGAAATTGTTTGAAAAGGAAGTTCCTTGGTCTCACTGTCAAAGAGTCTGATTTAAAATTTTGAGAAAGAGATTAGGAATCTACCTATCAACATTTTAAAACATACTTTAAAAAATATATTCAAGGTATTTATAATGAAGCATAAAGGCTATAGATATAAAAACAAACAAGTGAAATAGAAAAGCAGGTTAAAGCAAGTGCAATTGAGACAAAAATAGTCATTTTTCCCTTGAATATAACAAAAACACTATCTCCCATGACATATTTTGTTAAATGTGTTTAGGGAACCATGTAACTCTACTCTTAAGGTAAAAGCACTGGACCCCAAACAGAATGTTTAATTTTTCCAGTTACTCATTTCTTAAATAAGTTTCTTCTCTTTCCTCCATTTATAACCATACATCCCAGTAGAGGGGAAATGTCCTGGTTTACATCCATCTTCTTATGCAATTGTTATTAGTGCCTCCTTTAATTTAGAAATATTATGATTTAAATGATGTTATTGTCACTTTAATAAGAAGTGAGAATGAGTGGCATTTAAAGCATGTATTTGTCTTAAGGTCAATAATGAAACAGAAAATTGTATATATGGGAATTATAATTTACATATTTCCATGTATTCTTAAATCAATTATTCTAATTTACTTATTTATAATGTATAGTAAACAATGTATATATTAAAATGAGCAGGGGTCCCTTAGCAGTCAGCCCACCATAGTGTTCTTTCTTCTTTTTCAGAGGGATTGGCTAGGAATTTCTCTGTAATATGAGTTTTTCTCCAAAACTTTGGTGAATCCAGGGTTGGGAGAGGAGGTATCATTGTCTCTAAAATAGGATTATGTCTCTGATAAGACAGATTTAAAACAGTAAAGTTCAATGGGGGTACTTGGCTTCAGGAAGATAGAATTTGAAGAGAAGAACCAGCTAGGTAAAGACTATAGGCTTGAACACTAGAGTAATGAACCCTTCCTCATACCCCACTTGGTGGTGATGGAGACTTCATGGGGATATTTCCATGTGAGTCAAGGGTTTGTAGTGAACCCCTTGAGTGAAGATGCCTTCAGGGGTACCCCCCAGGTTTTCTGGTAACTGGTCCTGGGGATTTCCGGGGCAGCCCAATGCAAAATGGCAACAGCAATGCCCATGTCCAGAGCCAGTTTCTAAACCTATGGTTCCTGAAGGACAGAGCTGTGATTGCCAATTTTTTTGCCATAAAACAGAAAGAGTTGCTGATAGTTTTGATGTGCCTCCAGCAGCATGAAACTCAATCTGTAGTCAATTGCTCCAAATAACTTTATTTAATTAAAATGGTTTATGCCTGCCCTGACCAGTGTGGCTTGGCTGGGCATCACCCTTCAGACAGAAAGGCCACAAGTTCCACAACTGGTCAGGGTGCTTGCCTAGGTTACACGTGCCATCCCGTCAACGCACGCAGGAGCAGCAACTGATCTATGTTTCTCTCACACACTGATGTTTCTCTCCCTCTCCTCCCCCACCTTCCCCTCTCTCTAAAAGTAAATAAAGAAAAAAAATTTTGAAAATGGTTTATGCCATTGAAAAAAGAAAAGGAAGAATTTTCTCATGCCACATCATTCCAGTACTATATTGCCAAATTGGGAGAATACTCTTTTTCCACTGATGTGGAGGTAAAAAATGATATTTTTTCCAGATGCTATCATAAGTATACTACGTAAACTACTTTAAGATTTGATAATAAAGGTGAGAAGGAAATAACCTTATAATAATAAATGACAGAAACTAGAGAATTACTTCAAACTACCATTATTTTTAAAGATAAGCACATATTTTTATCTGTTTTTATTCTGAAAAGGAATTCCTATACACTACATAAAATAAAATTTGAATTCATTTTTACTCCACTCCAATCCCTAAGTCAGTTAGCTTCTTTTGATGAATGCTTAAAGGTAGGAAACTGGTAAACAATGACTGAAAATGCATGAGTTAATTCATTACCTTTAGAACTATTTTTGGATTTCCATTTTTATAAAAGCCAGAGGTTATGAGACATAATTGTCTGTTTCCTGGGAAATTTCATTAGTGTATCTATATACAAAAAAAGCTACATTTTCAACTCTTTAATTAAATATTTTCCATAACTCCAATTAATATCTTCATGAGTATTAATAAAGAAGAATTTTATATCAAAAAATTTTGTGTGATCAACAAGTCCTGAAATTGTTCTGATCATTTTCATCTTTAGATATACAGTTTGGACAGAAGTGGACCAGGTAGAATTGTGAACTATTATTACATTACACTTAAATTTTTTAAGTTACACTCATTATCACTTACAAGTTTAATCATTGAAAATGGCTAAAGAAAATTTAAAAATTCTGATCATATAGATTAGGCAATTAAGTCTTAAAGACTTTAATCAACTGACTAGATACACTATTACCAAGTGCTTAACAGGATTAAATTTGGGTTTTGTTTTGTTTCAATTATAGGTTACATTCAATATTATTTTGTATTAGTTTCAGGTGGACAGCAAGGTGATTAGACAATCATACACTTTAAAAAGTGTTCCCCCTGGTAATTCCAGTAACCACCTGTCATCCTACATAGTTATCGATATTATTGATTATATTTCCCTATGATATTCTTTACATCCCCATCACTATTTTGTAACTACCAATTTGTACTTCTTAACCCCTTCAGCTTTTCACCCCGTCCCTCCACTCTTGCCCCCCCCCCCCGACTTAATTCGGGTTTTTTAAGTAAACGTTACCATTCTGTCTTTCTCCACATCTCAGCTTCTTTCTCCCGCAAACAGATGCTCCTTGTTTCTTTGTCAAACCATCTTTTCTACCCTTTTCAGTGTCCCTTCTCTTCTTGGTGTTTCAAAATGTTATGATATCCTGTCTTTCCATCAGAGGTGGAAAAAAATAACTGATTCACAAAGCCTTGGAGTCTCAAATGTTATCATTTGTGGTATACTCCCTATCTTTTAAAGAGTGTAATTGAGACAATAATAATTCCCCCAAAGGGCATCTGATCAAGCTCATCCTAAATGGCCACCACCAAACTGCACTCTAGGCTATACAACTTGATCTGCTGGCATTTATTCAAATTTAATTTGCTATTTTTAAAAGTTTTAAAAGATTTTACTTATTATTTAAAGAGAGGGGAAGGGAGGGAGAAAGAGAGGGAGAGAAATATCAACACGTGGTTGCTTCTTATGCACCCCACACCAGGGACCTGGCCCGCAACCCAGGCATGTGCCCTGACTGGGAATATAACCAGTGACCCTTTTGTTCTCAGACATGTCCTTAATCCACTGAGCCACACCAGCCAGGGCTGGAATTTATTCACTTTATTAAAGCATGATCTTAAATCAATTTGGTTAAAATTACCATAACTCTCAACCTTTTGCCAAAGTTGATAAATTAAGAATATTTTCTCATGCTTGTATAGAGGATGTGAGGAAAAGAAATTAATGATAGCCTATTACAACTTTGTTCTTCTAGAAAATAAATGTGTTCATCTAGAATTTACCTAAGGTACATTCTAGCTTTATGATTATATGTTTGATCATACTCTAAGGGGTGAGAGGGTAGTAACTGGTGCTGTTCTAAAGATTTAGTGTGTTGGATTCTATTAAGTTAATTCAGATATGAGAGTCTAAACTCAAGTTGTGGCAGTAGGGGTGAAGAAAAATGGGTGGATCACAGAAGTATTTAGGAAATAGAAATCCTAAGATTTCATAATGCCTGTGATGTCCAGAATGAAAAGTAGGGATTCTGCCCTGGCTTGTGTGGCTCAGTGGATTGAGTGCCAGCTTGTGAACTACAGTCACTGGTTTGATTCCCAGCCAGGGCACATGCCTGGGTTGCAAACCAGGTCCCCCATAGGGGGCATACAAGAGGCAACCACACATTCATATTTTTCTCCCCCTCTCTGTCCTTTCCTTTTCTCTCTAAAAATAAATGAATAAAATCTTTTAAACAAAGAGGAAGAAGTAGGAATTCTCCCTCCCCTGCCCTATACTTCTGCCAAGTTTTCAAGTGGGCAACTGTACTGATGGTTAACAGCATTTACAAAATTAGAAATCTGGAAAGCAGAAGAGGCTATTTTTGGAGGGTGATGGTGCTGATGGAAAAGTGTGGGTAGCAGTGATGTTTTGAGCATCCAAGTGAAGTGTGGCAGACAGTTGAATATTTTGTTCTAAATATCAGAAAAGAGATAAGACTGAGGATGGGCTTTTGCAATGCTTCCCTAGGAATGAAAATTCAAGGCTTATAAAACCCTTCTACACCTTTAGCTAATCACTGTTTTGTCTAATTGGTTAGATATATGCATCTCTGAAATAGTTTTTTAAAACACTTAAGCCTTAACACATTTTTTTAAAACAAAGGGTTCAGATAGGAATAATTTCTAGCTGAGTTCAATTGTAGTCATTCGAAACATAAAAGTCAAAACCACACCCCAAGTATACACATTTGATATTTTTTTTTTACCCAGGGAAAAATATAATAATCTATTTTAAAATAATGTGTGTGTGTATGTGTATGGGGAGGGATTGGGTTTTATGAGCATATTTTAAAGGCTCAAAGGGCTTATGAACATCAAATGGATCTTCAAAAACAACAATGTAGTGATTGAAGTGTAAATGAATCATGAAATATATGGATTAAATATGCCTGGATTTATTAGAGTAATTAAAAATTTAAGACTTGCTTTGGGCAAAGTATGACTTAGGTTCCCTACCAAACCCCAAACACTCAAAAACATTCAAATATTATAATACCAAATCTTTCCAAGTTTGTAAGTCCTGAGGTTTCTGTTGATCATATTACCTAGTTTCCTCCAGAAATGTATTAACCCTTCAGTTAAAAGGTCTAAAATACAATATCTAGGAAGAAATAAACTATTCCTTGAAAGTTCAAATAAAAGTGAGTTTGCTTATAGATAGAATATAAAAACAAAAAAATATATTTGAGAAGAATGGGATTTGTTTGACAGATCTGGGTATGAAATAAACTAAACAAGCTGTAACAATGGACTACTTCTGATTGATGGAATAAATGTTAAGCTCAGGAATGAAAAGATGTACATTAACAGCCAATATAGCAACACATACAACTTAGGGATCTTAGTTGATTATGAATTCAATATAAGTCTGCAATATAGTAGTGTTGCAAATTTAAGAGTTATTGTTATCCTGCACTACATAAAGAATTAAAGTGTGTGGATACTCCACTCCATGTCAGTCGAACTGTGCTTGAGTGTTGTGTTCACCACACACTTTACAACTTAGTCTGGGGAAGATTAACCTCGACCGTGAGTGGAATCCGAACAATGCTTCATGTAGGAAAATCTGAGCAAGTTCAGGAGGGTAACAAACTCCAGAAGGACATGAGAACTACCTGAATAATAACTGGAGGGGAACAACTGCTAAAGGGGCAAGACTTCGATTTGTAACTAAGAGCTTTTCATTGATTAAAAATCAAAACTAGAATAACACTATCACATAGTATTAAGGTAATAGTACTTTCTTTAGATCAAAGGTCTTCAAGTAAATAATTTGAGTTATTGTAAATATGGTTCATTATCACCTAGAAATAAATTAATAAATAAACCTCTCTGGACAACAGTGTGTATGAGTACTTTGCCTTATGTGACCTTGGGGCAAGCTTCAGCTTCCTCAAATGAACACACCCTTTCCTCACCACCCATATATTTTTCACAGTTAAGGAGATTGCACAATGTCCCAGCTGAGAACTCTGTATATTTTACCACACTATATGCTCTGTGCTCTTATAACATTTCATACACATTCAACTTATTACTTCCTTTACTTATACTAATATTTCAAAATTTACTAAAAAGACCGTGAAAAGGACTTATGTAGTTCAATTTTGTACTTATAAGACTTTGTATAATTCTTAGCATAGACTGGAGGTTATAAAATTGTTGAAGATTTAGTGAGTAGATTGAGCATAGACCTGTGAACCAAAGGGTCGCCAGTTTGATTCCCAGTCAGGACACATGCCTGGGTTTTGGGCCAGGTCCCCAGTAGGGGGCGCACAAGAGGCAACCACACATTGATATTTCTCTACATCTCTTTCTCCCTCCCTTCCCCTCTTTCTCTAAATATAAATAAATTAAAGAAATAATTAGTGAGTAAATAAATACACTAGTGAAAAAATCATCTCATACATACATTTAAATACCCTAACAAGAATACTGATTTCTACCACTGTATAGGGGGAAAAAAAGCTGTAGGTGAAATTTCCTGCTGTAAGACCCCTGACAATTATGCAAACATTTGATAAAGGGGTCTCCCTCCCTCTTCTCCTTTCCTTCCCTCTTCTCAAGGGATATAAAAATAAAAGACATCATTTTAAGTTTTATTTTCATTATACTTTACTGTGTGTCATTTTTAACCACCTAAGCATTTCAAAGGAACTCAAAGAACGGATAACTACAACACAAAGAGAAACCTTGGCAAGTGGAAAGTAGGCTCCAGGGAACCAGAAAGTGAAAAACTGTTCTCAAATCAACTGCTACACAAATTACAGTGCAAAATGCTCAGTTCCCACAAACATGTTTTCCTTTCAAATATATTTACCATTTGAAGTCTTCTAATTAAAAACCGTGGGTTTTGTTTTCTGACACATATGTGCCTATATTTGACTTAATCTTATATCTAATATGTAAGAGAAAAACTTCAGTATCTCTATATTTTATAAATTAGATACAAGTTTTATGTAGTCATTGACATTGAAATTTCTTCATTTCCTACACACCTGGGCTCAAATGAAATCTCTATTTCTATTGCCAAATGATTTGTAAAAATATGCAGGAGAATTTAGTGTGAAAAATAAGAGGCTGTACATTAAAATTTCATGAATAATTTTGAGGTCAAAGCATTTCAGAAGGTTTGTTTTACTTAAAAATTAATATACACAGAAATTAATGACAATGCAATGAACTTATTTGAAGCAATAACTAAACAGCAGCTATACTGTACAGTATTTGTCGCCACTTGGTACAGAATGTTCTATGTCCACACAGACACACCAATTTCCATGAACAAACTACCAAACAAAGTAATTTATAACATTGCATATACATTACTTTTATTAATCCATGTTTATGAAAACACTAATTTATATTCCACAGGAAAACCTTTACATGTGATTACACTGTTAGACAATTTGATTCTATGTATATATATGTGAATAATTTGTTCTTTGCTTCTTTATTTTTTATCTATCATATTTTATTTACCTATCAATGTATTTATGTATATATTCATTTTGTTCTACACTTCTAACAACATTTGATGCACCTTGAGAAAAAAGTTAAACAGATATAACTATTACATTATTGGGAAAGCAGAGATAGAAGAGTAAAACCACGGTTTCCTAGAAAGGACATTATTACAAACGAACATGTGTCATGAAGTCTATACTGTAGCTGAAGGTCATGGTCTTTAAAGTCATGTGTTTGGAAGAATATTATATCAGTTGTTCAATAGGCTTAAACTTTTACTCTCTCAGAGCTGTAATAAAATGTTTCCTCATGGAATCTTATAGCTATCACTTGGTGATGTAGTATGTAAGCACTTTCAACAAAATCCCTGTAACTACTGATGATGTTTATAGAGCTATTGAAAATACATTGAGAATACAACATATGAGAGAATGTGAAATATTTTTGCACACAGTGTTATACTCTGGATATTACTAAATTAAATCTGTGATTTCAACAGATTTCTTTATATTGGACAGTCTAATCTCTCAGAATATTCTGAGATTATATTGAAAACATAAATACTCTGCATTTCAACTTTTAAATAGGAAGCAGTCTTTATTATATGACATGTATATCAGTCCTTGACATTTTTTCTTTCTAAAAGGGCGACTTGGGCAAGAATGCCATGATAAGCTGGATACAACTTGGAACATCCCATTAGACAAATGTACACAAAAGCATGTCCTCTGAGACTATTTCCTTGTTCCTCCAACTGTGTTTCTTACTTTTCCTCATCACACAGTGACAGACCTCACCTGGGCAGCTGATAGCTCATCCAGGGGATATGATGCCAAGACCTGGCGAAGAGCCTCTTGCTCTGAACTCTCACTTCCACTTGGTCTGTAATGCAATACATTCTTCACAAAACTTTGAAATGTCCACTTAAAACTAAGGTTGAAAACACAAAATGACTCAGAGGCAGCAACAGGTGATTTCATTTCATAGGGAGATGTGAATAGCCCTTGATAGTAAGGAGCTTTTTCTGAGAGGCATCTAGTTAAATGAGAAAGAGTAAAGCATTTAGAGTCAAGGACATGAGGCCAGCCCTCATGTACACCATGGTGTTTAGCCTCTTCTTTGATTCAAACTTCAGCTTCCTTGTCTGTAAAATGGGGATAATAATACTAGGACTTTTTAGAAGCTCCAAGAGATAAAAGCACTTATCAACTCTAAAGAGCTAGCTGACTTGTACTTAATTTCTTAATTTCTGATACCAATTTGAGAGCATTCTTCAAGATACTAGGGACCTGAAAAAGTGGGCACAATGGACAGGGAGGAGAATTAACTGGAGGACAAGTGGGGGAAAAGGGACAAAGAAAGGAAGCATAGATGTCTTACCAGATGGTTCTACTTCATAATTTTTCTAAAGCACTCGAACTGCTAACCTACTACAAGTAATTTCACAAACCCTTAGCAAATGGAAATTTTTATCAAATGCTGCTGCCAGAATGCAACACTATCCAACTATACCTTAACAAGCAAAGAAACTGCACAAGCCTGAATGGGAATAGACACCAGCATCTATGGCATGACTCAGAAGCAATGAACAATTAAATTCATTTCATTAGTTTATAAAATACCTCTGCTTTTGGGAGCATGGCACACAGTGTGCTGTGTATTGAGAAATAGGCTCTAGTTCAACCTCAAATCCTGAAGAACCCTACCAGTGTCTAAATGTCTTGAGTTGTAATACTCAGTTTTATCTGTGGTATGCTTTATGACTTCTACTACTGATTTTTTCTTAATATATGTAGTTCATTCACTGTAAAACAGCCCCACTAGGCGAGGTACTGGCAGACAACTGGTGGTGACAATGCATATTATACTTCTGCAAATGTATTATGCAGAACGACAAGTGAAGAGGCTTGTTCAAATGCAGACTCTAGTACAGAAGATTCATGGTGGGCTTGAGGTATTGTTTCTAATGCACTTTCAGGTGGTGCTGCTGCTGCTGGACTAGGGGCCTGTAGAAAACAGGCTCCTGGACAGATAAAATGAGAAAGGTGAAAGGGGAGGGAGTAAATAGGGTCAGGACACAACTGTAAGTTGAGGAAAAACAATGACAAATTGGCCCACAATATGCATATGGACATGCAAATATGCATTTGGCAAGGTCCCAAACTGGTAAGTCTTGGAAAAGTTACACATAATCACACCTCTGTCCATGGAGATGGAGGACACACTCATTTTTCTCACTTGATAAAGCTGAGGACATATTTATACAAATAAAGATATAAATAAAATATTAAAATATGTCAGTACAGATTGTGAATATATACCTACATCAGTGTGTAGATGGGGATACATGTTTTTATGTGTGTGTGTTTACACATCTGTGAAACATTCAACTACTTTGTTGGAGCTAAAATACACCAAAATCCACTAAGAACATGGTAAGCCAGATACCTCCGTAATCTCCATCATGTAATTATATATTATATATACACTGGGAAACTTATTTAATCATATACATGTGAGGACAAACACAAACATAACCAGGTAAAATGAAAAATAACTAAAATCAAAACTACATTCAACAGATTTTCTATATATATTTATGGTATGTAATTAACATAGACTCTTGGTTAGGGATGAATGTAATTCAGTTACTTACCTTTTATAAAGACTGTAATAAAATAATTTATTATTAGCATGGCAATTTTTGCCCCAATTTTTTTTATTTCAATAATTTTAGTGGAGTAAATTTGAAAAATAAACCATGTGTACCTTTCTTCTGCTGGATGCAACAAATTAATGGAGATATCCAAAGCAATAAATATCTCTCTTTCTTGGCTAGATGTATGGATTATTGGATAATTTAATGAATTATTTACATTTACTGAATTTCTGAGAGAATTAGGAACAAAAACTGACTTCATTAAATGGTAACTAAACTTGTATCTTTTTGCTATTTCAGTCTTTCAGCATTCTTTCATAAAACATAGTTTTAATTATATTAGTTAATTCAATTCAATCCATTCTGATAAAAATATTTTATGTGGTTAGGGGACAGTGCTTGGAGTTTAGGCAGGACTTAGATGATGTACCATAAAACATTGCATTCTAGGATCAAACTGTTTTAGTGATGGGGAACATTTAAAGTGAAAAGTGTGACTGCATTAAATTATGCATAAATCTGTCTTAAAATGAGTTTCCATTTACTCTTAACTAGTTTAGAACATAAAAACTTGTAATCTAAATGTCACAGGCAGTCAGTAGAAACTTTAGAATAATCTTTAAATTTGTTGTCAATACTATAGGTTACTTAAAATTGAAAAGCATTCCCTACCAGTGAAAAAAATTTAAAAACCCCACAACTATGTTTCATTTTTAGCCACCATGAGAATAGCAAATAGAATAATTTTATTCCACTTTCTTAATCCAGAGAAATAAATGTATTAAAAGCTAAACCTTGCTAACATTAATCAGAACTGAGACACCTATCATCAAACAATTAGATTATATTTAGTGAAATGTTTGTTGTCAGTTAAGCTCACTAGGATTTCAACCCATAGAAACAGAAATTATATCTAATTTCCAGCTACATCTCCATCTTAGAAAGCAGTAAGTAATGAAGCACAAAATTGTACTGAATGAAGCAATGAATGAATCATTGTGGTGGGTTCAATATGTGTCCAGACACTGGAGAAGTTCTAGAGTCAGAGAAAAAAATTGCATTTACAGTTAATGTTAAGCAAAACAAACAAACAACAAAATCCCAGTAAACATTGTTTATTTACTATGATCATAAATTAATTAATGGTAAAATTTCTTCAGGAAAAAAATGTAGTATTATTTCCAACTCCCACTCAATTATACCTTTACACTTTCTGAGTTTTAACCATAAAGAAATTTTTAAAAACATCCTTTTGCTTTGTAAAGTAACTGGCTATTTGAATGATCCTGGCTACTTACTGCATAGAAAGAAAAAAAAAGCAGTTCAAAGATGTGTGAACTGGTGGGAAAATGGACCTTTCCTGTGTTTTATTGAAGAGACTAAAGTATGCTAATATAGAATGGGAATCTTAATGGGCTCACAGGTCTCAGTGAACTGCCTGTTTGAAAGGCAGTACATTTCCGTGGCTAAGAACAACGTTGGGAGCATGGCTTTCTGGACTGGAGCCTAGCTTCTCACTCTCACTGGCTATGTGAGCCTGGGAACCCGAAGGCTCATTCTAGTTTTCCCTTACTTAAATTGCAGTTACTTGAACTCTATTTCAGTTTCTTTATTTATGAAATAGGGGTAATGTTAGTACTCACTTTCTATGTTGAGGATTACTAAAATTAATACTTATTAAAATACCTAGAACGGTGGCTGGTATGTGTTAAACACTAATAAAAATAAACTGGTATTATTAACTCTTATTTGTTCTCCCAGGGAACATAACGAAACAAACAGACATATTTGTCTCCATCCTTGTCTTTCAACTTCATCTAACCCCCTTCCTGTCTAGAGCAGCCCTTCCCCCTCCCCTGTTCTTGTTTTGCTCAGTGCTATGTCAGGTCTGGGACACAATATTCCTTTGCATATATGGCTACCAAGCCTGTATTCAACCAGCAATATATTTAAGAATCATTGAAGCCCCATACCGGCTGGGGCCACCAGTAAGTTCCACATGTAACTAATCATGAAGGTGTTGTGGTAGGACTTGTAGATTCTTTGCTGTAAGTGAGCATACTCTACACATAACTACTCGAAAAAGCATTTCAGATGTTCTTGGCAATGTACTTAAAAGACACAGAAAGTAATGGGCTATTGCCTGAGTACATTCTCCACAAATTAATTAACTAATTAGTTTGGTGAAAGGTACATATCTTGTTTAACCATCAATATCACTTTGGGGGTTGGCAAGTGGATTCCTGGAACCAAGGAGTCACGGGAAGCCATCTCCAACAGGCAGACCAACATCAAACCAAAGAGCCTGTGATATATCCCAGGTACAGACAACTAAATGTGATAACTACTTACTACCACTGGAAAGACAGAGTAGCTCTGTAGTCTTTATTAAATGTTTTATATATTAATATTCAAAGAAAACATGCTATGCTCTCTAATGTCCCAAAATTCTTATCAAGATGTTACGAGTACTCTCATTCCAGAGCAGAAGATAAATATAGGCTTTCACATACATTTTACTTAAGACTATTTCTTTAATGAAAATTCTTCTTCTTTTAGCATTAAAACAACCTATATAGAACACTGCTGAAGGTAAGAGACACCTGCCCAACCTAATTAAATTATGCAATCTTTGTGATCCGTGAGAATGGTAGATATCATCACCATTTTTCTCTAACATCCAGAGCAGAGAAAGGGATCTCTAGCAGCTTTGATAAATCTAGGATTAATACTAATGCATCAGCAGGAACAAAAATAACAAAGAGCTAGGTGTCTAAATATATGATTCTTCAATGCCCATTGATGACCATCCCACAGCACCTCCCTTTTATCCCGTTTCCAGGGTTGAGAATCTGACTAAGGTACTCAGAAAGTAGGCTCAGGTCCTCTGAGCCAGACATAATGCTCTAAGAATAGAAAATAGTCTAATCAGAACAACTATAATTTCAGTTCTCTAGGAATTTATGTACTATTCATAAACAAAAGGTTGTTATTTTTTATTTTATATCTGGATTTTGGAAAGAGACATTAAAAATATGGATCTTTAATAATCAGAATATTTTTAAAATATCTCATTTCCTTCATGTACAGAACCTGTTTTAGGAGGTGGGGATGTGTATATTGATGTTGTTTACAGAAGTATAATTCACTTCACTCCAGGCTTTTATTCATTTTATACATTTTACTCTTTCTTTATACAATGATGAACCTCTACTGAGATGACAGGTTTGTTTGTTTTTTTTTCAGTCTATTTTATTGCCCTGAAAGGGAAGTTTAAAAAAAATGTGGCATTTCGCCACTCAGCCCTCAAAGTGAGAGGTGAAAGACACAGACAGTATTGCTTTATAACAATCTCCACTATGTTTCCACTTCCTGCTATGCAGCAGTGTGATCAAGTTCCTCTGCCTTGGTTCTCAGCTTTATTTATTTTGTTTTAAATGAGGCACAGAGGTTGGCTATTCAATTACTTTTTTCCTCTTTGAAACCAGTGCTGTTTTGATATTGAAGCACATCTAGTCTCTTTACTGCTCTGCTTAGTTCGCCTTCTTTGAATGAACCCATTTTGCTCTGCATTCTTGCACAGGGTTGCATCAGACAACATGTAGAAAGTTAATAAATGCTTACCAATAATTACAGTGATCAGAATGCTTCTGGTGACTATATTGATGCTTAGAAAGCCTGCTAGGCTAGACCTAATTCCCAGTGCTACAGGGAAGGCCTTATACTTACTGTAGATCTATTGTATAAATACTTTCCAGGTTAAAAAATAATAGCAACATTCTACAATTATATTTTCCTAAAATAAAATCTGCAAGAAGTTCTAACATGCTATTACTCAAATTATTGTAGGTAAGAATCAAGCATTCATTTAAGCTCTGATATTCTGTGAATCTATGAAATGTTTGTATTGTTCATGAATTTAATATTTGAGTTTATGTATTACTAAGTTTATTCAATTAAAACAAAAATTACTACTGAAGGATACATTAAATATATGTCAGTTAAGAGCTTAAAAGAAGCCCTGGCTGGTGTAGCTCAGTGGATTGAGCATGGGCTGCAAACCAAAGTGTTGCAGGTTCGATTCCCAGTCAGGCCACATACCTGGGTTGCAAGCCATGGCCCCCAGCAACCGCACATTGATGTTTCTATCTCTCTTTCTCCCTCCCTTCCCTCTCTAAAAATAAATAAATAAATCTAAAAAAAAAGAGCGTAAAAGATAATGAGGCAATTTTATTGAGCAGCATGATAGATTGTAGCAAGAGGGATATGGAAACTCCACATGTAAGTATAATTCAAAGTATAGCATTTAATAACCACAGAAGATGTAGGATCAAAATGCCCTGAAGTGTTGAATAAGTGAAAAGTCTGGGACCATAAGTGAAGTTTTCTCAGTTTATGATGTGTTTATGAGTTCTAAGACTGTAATTTTAAAATAGCTCTGAGAGCATATTTAGGTGATCTGAATATGTTAAAATAAGCTTAAGTTCAAATAACTTCATTCTTGCACAAATATATTGAGAGTACTGATTTTTTGTTTTATGTTTTTGCACTTTTATAGTAAAGTAATACACTATTACTGGTCATCTAGTTTGTAAGTAGCCCAAAATCTCAAACAAACATACATTTACCCTGGGTATGATTTAAAATGAAAAGAGAGAAAGACAAAGAAACTGGTACTGAAGATTGTTTTTTCTAACATATATTTTAGTATTTAACGGATTTCATTTCTAGCTCATCATCTCCTTCAGTTTCATGAAATAATTTGGTTAAATGGTGGTTTTGATCATGTTTCTGAAAATGCCATTTGATTTATTTGAGTTTTTTCATAATTATATCATTATTCAGGAAGAAATTTGCCTTCATGGGTCAATAGTAGTCACTATCATTTATTCTCCTTTTAACAACTATAATTTCATTTTTGTGCTTTTTAGCATATTATTTTTTAGGAAAGAAGTAGATTCTAGCAATTGAATTCCATTTGCAAACTAACCCCCACCCCACCACCATTAAAAGAGAGATCAATCATTTTTAAGAGAGCACATCCATTTTGGAATTAAACAATGTAAAGTAAAAATTATATTTAAAAGTATCAGCCAGTCCACACAATCATTTATTAGCTTTTTAAACTGCTACCAAACTATATAAGTGTTTACTCTTCAAGGATTTGGAAGCAATACAAGAAATATTCTAATAGTTCTCTGAAAAGGAAGAAAGGCAGGAAAGTATGAAGACAGAGAGAGGGAGAAGAAAATACATGACTGACATATTGTTTTCAAAATAATACAATATTTTTAAAAGCTGAAAAAAGAAAATGCATGACTAACAAAGTACAGTAGTACACTTATATTTTTCTTCCAAACATTTACCACGTATTTTTAGATTTAGTCATGTTCAGATATGTTACCCAAAAAGTCACTAGATATTTTTAGGAGTTTGTTCACCTCTGAATGTGGCAATTTCAGATGCTATAATCCTTTCAAAGCCTAGACATCTGATACTGCATGATTTTATATCAAGTGATGGCTTGATATAAATGGCTTTTGAACTGGAGGGTTCCTAATGAGAGAGGAAATTCAGAGTGTTCACCAAATTCAAAACTTTTCACAGTCAGTACTCTAAACGTCATTAGCAGTCTCCCACTTGGAACTGGCCAGGACATTCTCATAGAAGCTGGCCTTAGTGTTTGTCACCTGCCCAGTATCCCCTTTCTTAGCCTTAATAATCATTACAACGGGAATTTTAGTTCTATCAAATAACTTAGTAATCACACAGGCATGATTCCAACCTTTGTGGCAAGAATATCAGAGTAAAACATTTTATATTTTCTAGAACATTATGTTTATGAACTTTTTTACAGTGGTTCCTGCAAAGAAAAATGCACTAGTTTAATGAAATCTGAACACTTTAAGAATTTACTACAGATTTATGCCAAACTTAGGAGAAGTAAGTTACGATGCCTTTTTCAATGCCATACCTTTCAATTTATTTCTCCAATTTTCATTGTTCTTATGTTTCCTTAAAACTTCCACTGTTAATATTGCAATGCATCTTGGTTGATCTTTTGAGTTACATCTTTCTCTATTCATCTTTCACATTAAAGCAGGACTTCTGGAGGTTTTGCCTTAGAATAGTGGTTTTAGTCCCAGGAGATAGTCATTGGCTTGGTAATTTAAAGGACCAAGCAAATAAAAAAAAAAGTCATTTTATTCTACAAAAACATTACACATGAACCACCAATAAGAGCTGTAATAGACTTTATAAAGTTAACACACCCTACCAGAAAATATGACACTGTAATACATATTAGATTCAAAATTTCTAAACACTACCCATCTTCCTGTTTTTAGAACTTGAAAGGGCAATGTGTGAATCTGATGTCTTCAAATATAACATAAAATAATTTATATTATTAAAATATACTTATGCTGCACATGATTATACATTATATTACATTAGTTGATAACTTTGCTTTACATGGACTACAAATCTTGGACATAAAGTGTTTGATATTTGCATTCAAATGTTTCATGGTTTTCTAACATTATTTTATTCATCACATTTAATCTTTTTACTGCTTACTTTAGGTAACAATTATTTATTTCTAAATTTCAGTCACTTTTATTATATCTAAAGGTAAAATAAATGAAGGAGCACAAAAATGCTTCATTCTTCCCTTTTTATGTAACTCAAATAGCTGAATTTATTTACCTCTCAGTATCTATGAAGAACTTAACTTTAAGTAGACTCAAAACATTCACAAGATTTTCATAAACTTGTAACCAAGAACACAGAAGGACAATGAAAATCATCTTGACACTTTAAACAACATTTTTATTTGTTAGCTGGTGATACAAACTTCAAAAGTAGCCATTAGCCTATCAGTTAAAATGCAGCCTTGTACATACATGTATCTGCCCTGTGAATTTTTTTAATCATAAGAAATTTAGCTATCATTTTAAAAGTAGATTTCTTATATACTATGACCATTCACCAAAGTATTTAAATAATATTTTTTATGTAAGTGAGACATTGCAATTTTAAATAATTATGTTGGAATGATAAGAAGTACTTTTCTCAAACTGAGGTTATATCCTGGGGCCATTCCTGGGTTTTGCTGAATAGACCCAACAGCACCATGCAGGAAGTCAAGCTGGCTAGTGCCCCCATGTAAGTGATCTCCTTTGAGAACTTGGGCTGTGTGATCATTCAGGGCATGAGTCACCCCACATCCACGTCAGCCTGCATAGTTTAAACATGGGCTTTTTCTAGCTAAGTATTCAAGGTTTAGCCAGAAACAATTTAAGCTTACCAAATAGTTCAATTTTCTTTTTTTCTCACCTTCAGTTAGGTATTAAACTTTCACCCTTAAATTGCTGATTTGCTTAAGGAAAAATGTTCTTCATATTTATGGTTATAGGTTTGGACTCAACGCTGTTATGCAAGTGAAACTATTGTTACTTACGGCCCTAAAACTGTCTTAACATTTATTTACTTGAACTATTTTATCTCCATGACAACAGTTTTTCCATTCCTTTCTGTTATCGGCTGAAGATGCATCTATTTTTGAGATTTGTTCCCATAACAAAAATGAGGTGATTTAACTTTGGCCAAGAAGTTAAGCATTTTGAAGAGTGAAATGGAGAATTCAAAGACTAACGCACTCTCTGGGGACACAGCCTCTTTCTGATACACTAATAGGTTCATTAGTTCTTCAGAATTTCTATGGGAGATCTGTGGGCAGAGCTAAACCAGGAAATGGTCTCCAAACTTTGAAAATACAAGGGGACAACAATTAATACTTTCCACTATGTCATTCTGCTGACCCTTGGGCTCTGCTTTTATTTTCCCTCAATGAATCACTTGACTGTGGTTTTAATTAAGAAAGATCATGTTGTGGGGAATGCAAAGATCTGGGAAGAATCAAATCAAAATTTATATACCACTGGCTATCTTACAGACCCAACGGACATGTTTTTCTGTATAACTCAGTCTAATTGTTTTTAAAAAGTATCAAAGGAAAGTGGAAAATTGCTTTTATATAAATGTCATTTTAATTTTTTTGAATGTTCATTTATTAATTTTATCAGAAGTATTAATCAATTTAAGTAATAATTGTCCTGATTGCCAAACACTGCCTAAAATCCCCTAATCATTTAAAAAACAGTTTTACTTCTTTTGAAGCCCCCGTTTTCCTTTCCCAGGTACTGTGATGGAAATCAAATGGAGCTGATATTTTCCTAGAATAATAAGCAGGTTTTGTATTTATATCACACTCTACACTGCATAAAGAGCTTCACCTAGATGATCTCACAGCATGCAGAATTCTCAGCATTTTCTTCTGTTTCTAAGAACCTAAACCAAACATAATCACTTAAGAAAAAAATCACCAGTTTTTCTCCTTTAGCAATAGCAGATTTTAACTATACCCATTTCCCCCATCACTTCTTTGAATAAGGAATTGGAGAAGTTAAGCCTCTACATTTAGAATTATAGCTCATCTAATCTTTGAAAATATTATGAATAGAAAACAGAAAAAGCCTCATTGGTATACTTGATTCTCTGATATACTTGATCCTAATAAGAACCTAATTAGGATCTTAGGACCATAAACTCATGTTCATTATAAGAACAATATTTCTGCAGTCGCACCAACAAATATTTGGATCAAGGCCCTACTACTACATGCATATCTCCACAGCAAACTGCATACATTTTAACATTGTGTGGTACTTTAACTTATGATTTCTCTTAATGAACATGTTTCAAATTTTTGGAAGAAATTCTCAGAAGAAGGGGCAAAGTCAACTACCATTTTAGTTTTGTAAAAATGTTGTTTTGGAGTAGAAGACAAATTAAAAATTAGAATTTCCAAAGTTTTAATCCCAGGGAAGAAACCTTTGCTAGAGTTAAAGGAGTGCATGTGGTACTTACACCGCATCGCCAGGGGCCTGGGAAGTTGGTATCCTGAGTCCTCTTGAGGAGCAATGAAGGTTGTTTTATTAAGTACAAAAACATCATTCTTAATTCAAAACCTGTGGGCAGGAACAGAAGCCCAGGGCTAATTTTTCCAGTGCTAATTCTAAAGTATTCACCACCAAAGACTAAAGGTACTGTTTTTGAGAAAGCATATTATTTTTACTCACAGCTAAAACATTAAAATATCTTAGCTGATCAGCGGGGTGAGATTAAACGGTTTCTTTTTTGAATCATCAGATTGAGGTGTATGAGGGAGACATATAGGACTTATTCAGAAGAGCTTGCTAAAATACACAGCTTCTGGCATTAAAAAAGGATGTTGATATGCTATCTTCATTTAAAACATTTCTTTGCAAACCCTGGTCTGGAAATAAGAGGAAAATAACTGCTACTATCACTACAATTGATTTGTTGTGATTCTTTCTATTGAAATTGGGACAAGATTTGCAACATGTCACTCTGGAATTGATCACCTTCCCAATTCTGTCAATAGTAGTGAACTTGGCCTCACCAACTCAGCCTGAATTAGGTCATGTCCCCTCCAGACCATGTGATGGAGAAGCAAAGGGAATAGCTCTAGGAAGGAGCTGGAGAGGCAGTTATTTTTCCAAGATGCTCTACCCTCTACCCTTAATGGATTTATGAGTGAGCACAGTCAACCTTTTTTTTCCTTATATAAATATTATAGGCAGGTGGAGTGTGGGTAGATAGAACCCCTGTTTTTGGTTTTCAGTAGCTCATTTTCATCCACCCAGGATGAGTGAGAATTTGGTGCCAATTATATACACACACACACACACACACACACACACACACACACACATACACATGTGATGTACATTTCTAAAGAGTAGAAAGAAGTCTGTATATAATATTTACAAAAAGTAATAAAGTAGAAAATAATTTCCAACATATCAAAATACTCCTCAAAGTTAACTATTTGGTATTCAGCATTCTTTTTGTTTATATCATTGTCTTCTCCTCTGGTTTTTAAATATTGTAAATATAGTAAATGATTTTTCTCTGTAGACACATATGTATGAAATTAACAATTATTTCTCAAAGAAAAATGTGTATTTTTAAAAGTACAGAGGATGGAAAATGCTTTCAGAAAATATAGTCATTCTTCTCACTATAACAGTAAGAGATAAGCATGAAGATCTGTTCTTCTCAAATTAGAGACTATCAAACTGAGATACATGAAAGATGACAACATGTTCTGTTTATCAGGCCAGAAATTGCAGAACTGTGTAGAATCTGTGTCTAGCTACAGCAACACATTTTCTACCTTGGTAATAACACCCTGTACAGTTTAGAGCCCCCCTCATTTTAGTTAGCATGGGGTTGCAGAAACAGAAAATGAACATCAGACCTTTTGATAACTAGGATCTGTATACTGTAGTCTAGGTTTTTACCTAAATTACAGAAATTTAGCATCCCAGGGATGCTAAGGAAACTCTTTAAAATTTAAAACCTTCTCTCCATGCCCAATACAGATGCAAATAGCTTGCTTGCTCATTACATTCTATCAGCCTTTTAAACAAGTTTACTAAAGAAAAAGCATTCTCTGGCAGTAAGACAGCTTACCTGCCAAGCTTGACATTTCTATAACCAAATCAATATTTCAGTAGCCTCCAAATATAAATCTGATGTTGATTTGAATTCTAGAGAGTAATAGATGATCCAATTAGAAACAAACAAAAAAGTTAAAAAATAATTAGAGTGTTTATTTTTCCTTCATGATAAGGAATGCTTGACAAGACAGAATGCTGTTCCCATCAAGCCTCCTTCTGTAGGTGTAATTGATCTTGGAAGTTAAAGGGTTGTTTGCATTTTGAACATTGGGAGTTAAATATATTGCTCTGATAGAGCTGTTAGGTGGCAGCTTACCAAGCCCATGGTTTATTACTCCTTTGTGTCTGAAATACACAAAAGTGTTCTGCTAGGTAAGATACATTTATGAATGAGCTAGATATGAGAACAAAATACACTGCACAGTCCCTATCACATATAGTATGTCCTCTTAACTATCCATTGAGTAAATAATAAATGCTGTTGCGCTTCTTTCCGTACACTTTTTCTTTGTGGAGTCAAGAATTTGGTAAACATTTAGACCCATTTCAATGCTTTATTCTATTGAAAATTCATCCATTCAATTTATCCATCCAGCTCTCTATAAATCCATCAGACTTGTTAATTCTAGAATTCTGTCTTAATTCTAGGTTTTTTAGCATCAGAGGGATGCTAATTCATTTATTCACTCAATCAATGGTTATTATAACTAATGATATAAATTCTGTGGAACAAACAAAATATAAGACAGAAACTGACCATGACTGAAAAAAATGCTAAGGCATACTGAAATCACTAGGATAAAAGTATAAATATTCTGGAGAGGTGTACAATGAATTATGTATATTCATTCATTCCTGCTGGGTAAACCAGTAATTCCTGTGGAAGAGATGAGCTAATATAGTTCAGTAAAATTTTATCGTTCTGAGAAAGCAATAGTCTGATCACAGGCATGGGAAAAAGCATCAGACAGGAATGGATCCTGAGTGTAGAACACACAATTTTGTGTTCTAACTTACCTGAAACATTGGGAAAATGACATATTATTCTTAGAGGATAGTTTAAAATTTTTTATTCCATGGATAGTGAGCAGGATTTTGAGCAAGGCTTTAGAGCTTCACATTTTGCGAGTTTGCTCAAGGAGCAATGTGTTGTGACCAACTGAATGTAGGGAGTGGTTGGAACTAGGACAGTGAAGACTCTTGGAAAAACAAGTCAAGGTTTTGAAAGTACTGAGCTGTGGAAGTTACTGTAAATGCATGACAAAGGTAGATGTATTACATAAATTTTGACAGAATTTAAATGACTTTCATTTACTAAACAAACATTTGATTTTAAACCTAATTCTCAAGAGCATACAAGGTGCTGTACACATTTGTGTAAATAAAGTAGATATGTATATATGTAAATCTGGTATATCTGTCCAGAAAAAGTCCAGCCATAGTTAATATAACAAGAATGGTTTGTACAACATTGATGTAACCTAGCAGCCAAGGAGAGTGGACTGGAATGGGCATGGATGAACAATGATGACTTCACTCTTCTGGTCAGTAGGGGTAGTAGATGCCATTGAGTGAGCATGTGTACTGTGTGGCCATAGTATTCAAAGTGACTGAATGAATGTGCATCAAATCTTGCATTAAGCTCAAACATTCCTCCACAGAAACTATTCAGATGATTCAAAAGGCTGCAGTTATGGGCAACTTGTGATTGGCAGCTTGATCATGACAACGCACCCACTCATTCATCATGTCTTGTGCAGAGATATTTTTGGCAAAACATCAAATCACCCAGGTGACTCAGCCCCCTTACAGCCCAAACATGGCAACCTGTGACTCCTGACTTTTCCTACAACTAAATTCACCTTTGAAAGGAAAGAGATTTCAGATTATTGATGAGATTCAGGAAAATATGATGGGGCAGCTGATAGTGATTGGGAGAATTGTGTGAGGTCCAAGATGCCTACTTTGAAGGGGACTGAGGTGTCATTGTCCTATGTACAATGTTTCTTGTATCTTGTATCTTCAAAAAATGTCTCTAGTTTTAATATTACATGACCAGATACCTTCTATTCTTGTGAGGCTTACCAATTTTATCTTTTATTTACCTTTAGGCCAGCAATATATAATTACACAAAGTAAAGGGGATGATAACATCAAAGATATGTCTGAGGTTTCAGATCTGGGTGAGGAAGGTGATTTCAAACAGCCTAGTTTGGTCAAATACCCAAGCTTTGGAGGCAGAACCCCCTGTGTTGAAGTTTCAGCTCTGTCTCTCATTAGCTATTTCAGCTCTGAGTAGCTATATTTTAACTTTCCTTAAGTTTCTGTTTCCATTTCTGTACATCAAGAACTATAATGAATCTTTTACTGTTTGTGGTAAGAATGCAATGAGACAATGCATGTAAAATGCTTACCATAGTAGCTGGTTAATATGCAATTACTATTATATTCAATAATTGCTTCTACCCAATAAATTAGTGACAGAATATGGAGAGCAGATCATGAATTCAGTTTTCTCCACATGTAGTAAACATTCATAAATCTACATTTGCTCCAAAGAGCAAAGATTCTGAACCAGGACTGCTCTGTCAGAGATGTAGTTGAATGGGAATATAAATGATAGCACCTTGCAAGGTGCAAAGAGGAAGGCCATGGACAGGTGCTTGAGAAATACCTGAATTTAAGGGGTCAGAAGAAGAGCCAGGAAATGACTGAAGGAACGGGTAAATATGAGAGACATGTATTTTTCATTTTCTTCTTTTTTTAAGTTGTAATCATTTGCCCTGTTTAAGAAAATATACAAATCTTTTTCAGAAACTTCATATTTGATTTGACAGCATCGTGATTTGAATTGATTTTCTTATTTGATATGAGCACTGTATATTCCCTAAGCTTGAGAATTTAAACTCAATAATGGCCGTTTAGGAGTGGCACTTTGTTCACTGAAACTTTGTTAGAAAGCTAATTGTCACCTTGACCACAGTGCCTCCCAGAAAGAGGTCAAAGCTTCGGTGTATGACGCTTGCCTTTACCACACTGCTTTTTTATTTGTGAAAACTCACATCTATGAACAATAGCTAGTAGAGATGTGACCAGATCTGGTTAGCAAAGAGAAGTATCTGGGTGATCTATTAATTTATTCATTTTCCCATTATGGGCAATTCAGTGTTTGAGAGAAATCTCAGCATATTGACATGGTGCCCTGAGCGGCATCAAAACCAAAGTATTTAAGGCCTCAAAATGAAGTCCTTAATACATAAGTTCCAGAAAACAATCTGGATTTCGTTAGACCTCTTAATGTATACCAGAGTATATATAGGATGGTGCAAAAGTAGATTTACAGTAGTTCATGTGGAAAATAACGCAATAATTAATGAATAATAACACAATAGAAAACTGTTTCACATACTCAAACTGTAAACATACTTTTGCCACACCCTGTGTTTTAGAGCTCAATCTGCTCAAATCATGGAGTTCCAATTAGTGTCAATTTTATGCTGCAGTTAGTTACATTTTTTCTTTCCGAACAGGAACTCTAGAATCTGTGGTGTTTCTATAAAGATAGTAAGTACCTATTTTAGGACTTTAATAAAGATAAAAGCTGCATAAATTAACAACACCCAATTTTCTTTCTCCAATACAGGCACCTATGGGAGACAATAAAAGAGGGACATCATGAAAATAAACTAAGATGACAAATCAATGACTCCTGGCAAACACAATGGTTTAAGTTTTTTCCCTATGTAGTTGCAATATAGCATTGTTTATGTTAGGGATATATATAATTTTTTTGAGTCTCAACTTCCAGTTTAAATAATTTTAAGAAAATAATAACATGACTTTCAAACAAGTTCTATGATACAAAAATGTTATGTGTAGCTAAAACATGGAATAATTTTTATTTTATTTTATTTTTATTATATTTTTTCCATTACCATTTATGCCCCTTAAAACCCTCTTCTCCCTCTCTCCCTCCCAGAATCACCATCCTCAGTTATTTCTATTGTTTATGAGCCTCTGGTTGCTTTTTAAAAAACATAAAGACTAATGGCAGCTACATAATCTCTAAATTTCTGCAGTGTTCTTTTGTTTTAAATATCACAATTTTTTTCCTTGCAGAGTGAAATGCAATCAGAGCTAAAATAAATAACCCAAAAGTGTCCTCAAAGTAAAGATGAGGAAAATAATTTTTTCTTAAATAATTAAGCTCCTGACATATTTTGAATTGTTTAAACAAGCTGACCCCTCACCGCAGCCAAGCAAAAGTTAATTAATTCACTTAAAGCAATTCTTCTAGAGAAGAATGATGTTAAAAGACTAACACTGAACAGATATCATCCAGTATCCAGACATTATTATTACAGTTTTTGAATATTTAGAGGACTGATTTTATTTTTGTTTTCTTTAGTATTAAATGGAGAATGATAGACAGTTAGGTAAAATAATTCTTGAGAATTATCCAAAGATACTGTTTCTTTCTCAATGCCAAAACTTACTGCTTATAAACTGAGTAATATAGAATTAATTTCAGATAATTGGCCCAAGGATCTGGTCCTGAATACTGTGAGACTGGCTATAATACGAATAACTATTGAACTGAATTGCCAGAATTACATGGCAATTTGGTCATTTTTAGTGATATTTTGGAATCACATGGATTTGGGTTCAAATTCTAGTTCTCTGCCTTCTTAGCAATTACCTAACTCCTGGGCTGTAGCTGATCTTGAGGTTGTGAAGATTAAATGAAGTGAACTCTGCGACATCCAGCAGAGTGTGTAACACACCCAACGTAATGTATATAAAGGCATTCACTTTATTTTGTGATCTCTTTCTTCCTTTCTGCCAGATTTTGCATTATAGAGTTATAACAGGGGGCAACTTTAATTGGTCTTCTTTCTACAAACATTCATGTATGAACAAAGGAGTCTATTATTGACTCAAGAGTCATCATAATAGAACCATGAAGTAGATTTTCTATGATTAAAAGCACTGGTTTTTAAACTATGGAAAGTCATAAATGAGTCATGGCAACCTTTTGACAAAAGCACAGATTATACAGAAATGTATGATTCATCTGTGTTTTCCTTAAACTTTTACCTGGGTAAAAGAGAAGGTTGTATTGATTTGCACATCTCCTTCTAGGATTATTACAGTATATTCTTTACAATAAAATTTACATTGAAAATAGAGAATGACTCATAACACTAAATCCTCTACTTTAAATTGAAGTGGAAACCTGTTACAGTTCTGCTATTTTATATGATTTCTAGAAAAAATGGATTTTATAATCTGAAAAGTTTCAATAAAGAATAATAAAAATTACTTGCAGTAACAAAAAGCTATAGCACCTTTGATGGAGTATGTATATACAGGATTTTTAGAAAAGAAATTCTCTCATTTAGAAAGAAAGTGTTCCTCTTATTATATGCATGCCCTGTAATAGCTATGTAAGAGAAAGTGGGTTCCAGTCAGCATGAACACTTGGGAGATTTACTCGGAAATTAGAAGAATGCTAAAAATGTTGGTTGTTTCCAGCTTTTCCCACCATTTTATGAAATGCCGCAATAAATAAAGTGGCACATGCCTCAACTCTCTCTTTTGTGATTTTAGGGTAAATGCCTGAAAGTGTGATTGCTGAGTCACTGAATAGAAATTTTAAATATTAAAAGATAAGGCAAATTTCTCTTAACAGTTGCACTAATTTATGTTGCCACCAAAGGCATATGAACGTAAACATTTCACCACATCCTTACCAGCACTAGATATTATCAACCCTTTTTATCTTTACCAATCTGATAAGTAAAAATGGCATTTTGCTTCTTTAATTTGTACTTCTTAAACATGAGTTAGGTTTAACCTCTTCTCACATGATTGTTAACCATATTTACATCTTTTTTTTCTGAATTTTACCTGTTCAAGAAATTTGGCATTGTTCATGATCTAATTTCATCTTTCAATAAATCTATGAAATAGGTACTATTATTATGCACATTTTAACATAAAATAAATCTAGGGATAATAAATATTTTGTATTATGTTCTACATGACCAGACTCATAAACGGCACAGGTAAAGTCTGTATAGGAGTCCGCCTAACACCAAGTTAATTGTGTAAACCATAGGCCTATACTGAGTCTATCTCCTGCCTATTGAGAGAATCATGTGGCTTTTGCCTTTTGATTTATACTGCACCTTTTTTATCATTCAGACACTTAGAACATATAAGCACCTATTATATGCCTAGAACTGTAACAGTTTCTGTATCTACAAAAATCAATTCACAAATAATAATTAAGTATATTAATAAATACATCTTTTCCCTCTGTGTAATTCTAAAAATCTTTTAAGTAAGTTTTTAATTACAAATTTACAAGTACACTAATGGGAATTACAGGGTACTGTGCATATGAGTGACACGGGCTCATGGCCATGGTGCACAGAGAGCTCTGCATATACACAGCTCAGGATGCATAATTTGTAGAAAATACTCTGGGAGATAAATGACAAAAAAATGCTACAGCAAAAATGTCTTAAGAATTTCATTTATCTTTACAAAAATACTGTTACCAAGTTTTACACATGGTTTGAAATTTCTTAGAAATATGCAAACATATCAACAATTAAAATTTTTTTTCTGAACATTCACTTCTCTAACAATCAATAAACAGTGGGAAGGAGGACTAAGACTTGCATAAAATGGAGAGAGTTAAATGTGTATATTTAGGGATACTAAGGGAGTTGATAGATGGAGAGGCTGTTATAAGAGAAATAAATGTTGGGTGGGCAAAGAAAAATCCATACTTCTTTACTCACTGTTCATTGTAATTAATAATCTACCTCTATGCAGATACTTATTGGAGAAATTAATTTGCTCAGTAGTGTAGTGCCTTAACTGATTCAGTGACCTAAAGCAGAAAATCGAACACGAATCAGCTTTAGAATTCCGAACAGTTCTGCATATCCTGAATATACTTTCATTAACCATAAAAAGAGGAAATGTTTCAATGTCATAGAATACTAGTAAAAAGAAAATTGTGATTAATTGAAACCACATGAACTTGTCAATATGCAATCACTCTAACTTTAAGTACAATTGTAAATGATTTAATTATGAATGTAATAAATGTACAATAAACATAAGTGTTCTTCCTATGTATTTGTTCACAGATAGGTAAATGAACATGTCTATAGGTGATGCGATACTTCTTGTAGACCTATTTCTGTCATACACACATACAAAGAGAGAGATTAAGAAGAAGAAAGGCAGGAGAGAGAAAAATGCAAATACTTTAGAAATTTGTAACTGGATATTAAATACTCAAGTCATGAAAGTATACATTTCTCTTTTATATAGCACCTCCTGCAAATAATTACAATATAGGAAACAGAAATGACCCAAGGAGATAAGAGTATAAATGCTGTTGCCTGAAATGTAGCATTCTGTAGATGTTTTTATTTCTTTATTTTTTTTCTGCTACTCAAGCACAGTTGTTTCCAGTTCCCCCCACCACTCTCCCCTACCCCACCAACCCCCATCTCCTACCCTTAATCATACTCCCTCCCTTTGGTTTGTCCATGAGTCCTTCACACATGTTCCTTGACAACACTTCCCATTTTCTTTCCCCTGTTATCCTCCTACTTCCCCCCAACTCTGGTAACTGTCAGTTTGTTCTTTATTTCAATGTCTCTGGTTATATTTTGCTTGCTTGTTTCTTTTGTTGATTAGGTTCCACTTATAGGTGAGATCATATGGTATTTGTCTTTCATGGCCTGCCTTATTTCACTTAGCATAATATTCTCCAGATCCATCCATGTTGTTGCAAAGGGTAGCAACTCCTTCTTTCTTTCAGCTGTGTTGTATTCCTTTGAATAAATGTACCATAGTTTTTTTGATCCACTCATTTACTGATGGGCACTTAGGTTGCTTCCAGCACTTGGCTATAGGAAATTGTGCTACTATGAACATTGGGGTGCATAGGTTCTTTTGAATTTGTATTTCAGGATCCTTAGGGTATAATCCCAGTAGTGAAATTGCTGGGTCAAAAGGCAGTCCCATTTTTATTTTTTTTGAGGAGATTCCATACTGTCTTCCTCAGTGGCTGAACCAGTCTGCATTCCCATCAACAGTGCACTGGGGTTCCCTTTTCTCCACATCCTCACTAGCACTAGTTGTTTGCTGATTTGTTTATGATGGCCATTCTGACAGGTGTGAAGTGGTATCTCATTGTGGTTTTAATTTGCATCTCTCTGATGGCTAGTGATGGTGAGCACCCTTTCATATATCTCTGTGCCCTCCGTATGTCCCCCTTGGGGAAGTGTCTGTTCAGGTCCTTTGCCCATGTCTTAATTGGGCTGTTTACCTTCCTGGAGTGGAATGGTGTGAGTCCTTTATATATTTTTGAGATGAAACCCTTGTCCAAGGTATCATTTGCAAATATATTTTTCCATACATTTGGTTCTCTTTTCATTTTGCTGATGTTTTCGTTAGCCTTGCAGAAGCTTTTTAGTTTGATGAGGCTCCATTTGTTTATTCTTTCCTTTATGTCCCTTGTTCTAGGGGACATATTGGTGAAAATACTGCTACATGGAATATCTGAGATTTTCCTGCCTCTGTTGTCCTGTAGGACTTCTATGGTGTCATGACTTATATTTAAATCTTTTATCCACCTTGAATTTATTCTTGTGTATGGTGTAAGTTGGTGGTTGAGTAAAAGACCTGCCTATACTCAGAAAGCTGCACAACACTAAAGAAAGAAATTAAAGAAGATACCAGTAAATGGAAGCATATACCATGTTCATGGATTAGAAGAATTAACATTATCAAAATGTCCATACTACCCAAAGCAATTTATAGATTCAACACAACCCCTATTTAAATATCAATAACATAGTTCACAGATATAGAAAAAATATTTCAAAAGTTTATATGGAACCATGAATGACCCTGAATAGCCTCAGCAATCTTGAGAAAGAAGAACAAAGTAGCAGGGATCACAATACCTGATATCAAACTGTATCACAAGGCCACTGTAATCAAAACAGCCTGGTACTGGCATAAGAATAGGCACATAGATCAATGGAACGGAATAGAGAGCCAAGAAATAAACCCATGTTCTATGGTCAATTAATATTTCACAAAGGTGGCAAAAACATAAAATGGAGTAAAAATAGCCTCTTCAACAAATGGCACTGAGAATACCTGGACAGCTGCATGCAACAAAATGTAGTTTTTAGATTGTTTCCGTTATTAATTTTTGATTTTTCCCTCAAAAACAGAGCATTAAAAGAAAGATGAAATAAAAAAAGAAAAATTAAAATATTCAGAAATTTACTAGATTTCTATTATTAAATACATGCATATATGTGTGTAAATCACAAACATATATAACATGAATATATAAATATCTGTCCAGATATTAATATTTGAGTCTTGAGTGCTACATGGCTTAGGTTGTCATTAACTTTGATACTGCCTTTTTCTTATATGGTATTATGGCTTTAGAGATTTCTTAGAATACTCCCTAGAAATGGAAACTAAAGAATAACGTAAGAATGTTATTTATTGGAGTAGGGGTGGAAAGTTGTTGAAGTCTATTAACCAGAGAATGTTAAAAAAAATCATTACTTCTACAAGATTAGATATAACAGAATACTTTAAACTATGAGAAGACAGATTTCCATGAAGCATAATTTATGTACTTTAAAAATTGCATAATATGAACTAACTCTATTGAGCTCTTTCTGCCAAGGACTCTTCTAGGTGCTATGGCACAAGAAAAAGTCCTTGCTTTAATAAAACTTTATTAGTTTTAATAAGTAATATTTCCCCACTTCAGTAAAGTTATAGAAAGATCTCTTTCATGTTTTGGTATATTCCAATGTAGCATAGCTTCTCCACATACAAGTAAAATGGGTAGATACAGATAAAGATTTATTGAGCCTTATGCTATAGTGAAGGCATGAAGAACAACAAGTGGAAACATAGATAATTATCTGAGTAATATGGTTTAGGGTCAGAAAAAAATCTGTGGGAAGTTTTGAGTTTACTGAGATACAAACCTTTTAAAAATGTGCTAAATATGATTGTATTAAATGTATCATATTTTTATTTTATAGCATATTTAAGCATACTAATTTTCCAACCAAGGAATGTTCCAATTTTTAAAAATCTCGAGAGTACATTTTTTACACAATTAGTTAATTAATTAATTAATTATAAAATTAGTTATTTTATTACAAAATTAATTTATTGTAGAATTCATTTGACTGAGCTACACTGATTAAAATCTTTCTTTAGGTCAATAATTGAATTAATGGCTACTGTAAAATCTGTCCAGAAAATACCCAGTAAGGAGATTAAAGTGTGGGAGGGTGGGGCAAGAGTGGTGGTGTCAGAGAGGATATTTTTTTCCAGGGCATCTAACAGAAGTCTAGTGAAAACATTACTCACCAATGTTCCGTTCTGCTCATTATACCCCTGAATCACATATTCTAAATCTAAGAGAAGTTTTAGAAATATTTTAAATGCAAAAAAAACACATACATGTAAAAAGAAATTCTAACTTCTGAAATAAAAATTCAACTATACATGTTAACACTTTTTAATTATAATTATGGAGTATGCATTTATGGATACTCATTACAAAGACCCTTTATTTTTGACATGGGGGTAAGAATTAGTTAGGGTTTAGTTAGATTAATTTTGGTTCTGCCATTTATGGGTTCTGACTTTTACATGAGACACTAAACTTTCCCAGTATAGTAGTCCCCTCTCATCCACAGTTTTGCTTTCTGTGGTTGGTTTCCTATGATCAACAACAGACTGAAAATATTGAACGAAAAATGCCAGAAATAAACAATTCATAAATTTTAAATTGTGTGTTGTTCTAAATAGCCTTTTGAAACATCTCACCATTTCACATCATCCCTCTCATCCAGCCTTGGATGTTAACCATCCCTTTGTCCAGCGTATCGACAGTGTAGATGCTACCTGCCCATTAGTCACTTATAAGTCTTCTAAGTTATCAGACACAGAGAAAAGACCATATTCACATAACTTTTATTATAGTAGGTTGTTATAACTGTTCTGTTTTATTATTAATTATTATCATTAATCTGTGACCTGTGCCTAGTTTATAAATTAACCTTTCTTGTAGGCATGCGCATATAAGAAAAAAACACAGATAGAGTTTGGTACTATCAGTGGTTTCAGGCATCCATTGGGGGTCTCACAATGTATCCTCCATGAATAAGGGGTCAGCAACTATGCTGTATAATGAAACTCTCTGTACCTTAAGTCTGTCATCTATTACATGGAGATAATATTACCTACCTTGCCAGCTTATTCTGAGAGTGAACCAGACAAAGTGTGCTCAGTGCTTAGCAATGAGTAAATTTTGCACATGATTACCTATAGGGTTTTTTTTCTCCTCATAAAATGTAATTTGTTTAGTTAACTTTCTGGCAGATTTTTTTTAAGTTCATGGTGAGAAAATTTAGTCAGCATTTCTACATATAAGAATTAACTTTCTGTAATTCTTAGAAATTTTTGTATCTCAGGACTGATCTAAATAATCCATAGACATATTTTTTTACTTTTAGTATGTGAACACCACAACTAAATCCAGCCCACAGTCTGTGGCAATCCAGATCTCATGCCCTAATTTTGAAAGTGTTCACACCCTTGCTCTATGGATATGCAACCAGAAATCCTTAATGAAAGGGCTGAGCAAAGTTGAAGGGTAATTTCTTAATATGTGCCAACCTCTTTGAGATCAGTTTTTCAAAGTGATAAAAGATATCAAGATCTCTTAGTAACTATACATGACTCATTTACAAGGAACTATATAATTGAAAGAGTCATGGTAATATTGAAAAAGCCTGCCTTTTTTACTGTCCCATTCATCACTTATAATGCCATATTGTCTTATCTCAACAGTGCTTATTTACTATGTTACTGTAAAATCATGTTATAAAATGAGAAAAATAAACATAATGCCAATGACAGCATAGGGATGATATTCAGAGCTAAAAATCAACTAAAGCTCTGAAAATAGAGGTTTTAAGTCTATCTTACTGCAAACATTTTTGGTTTGAAAGGGGAATTAAAAAATTCCCCCAATATACTATCCAAAGTATATTTTTGACTAATTTAAGCAAATTAGAAGAAACTTATTTGCTTTATAGAATGAAAACAGACATGGCCAATCACTGCAAGCAGATTATGAAATATTTAGGAAATAAATAAAAGTTTCATTTTTTTCCAGTCCAGTTTTCTTTATACAAAACCAAGCTGCCTTCCTAGAAATATTGCTACATTCATGGACTAACTATATTAACTGCCACAATCTTTGCATTATTTTTATTTTACAGATTGAGGGAGAGTGAGGAGCAAGAACAAGTATCCAGATTTCAGTGATTGTTTAGTGGTAGTGTGGGTATCCAAACCAGAAGTTTTCTCCACCTTGTTTATGGCCTCCTGAGGTGGAGTCATTGAGCAAAACATTATCAGTAATAAAGTAAAAAATTTATTTGTGTTTTCTCAAAACAACCCAATATAACAATTAAAATTGTATGTGCTTTTTTAAAAGATTTTATTTATTTATTTTTAGAGAGGGAAGGGAGGGAGATAGAGAGAGAGAGAGAAACATAAATGTGTGGTTGCTGGGGGTCATGGCCTGCAACCCAGGCATGTACCCTGACTGGGAATCGAACCTGCGACATTTTGGTTCACAGCCCACGCTCAGTCCACTGAGCTACACCAGTCAGAGCTATATGTGCTTTTTTTAGTAGACTACTGAACTTAGGGTATGTCTACTTTACTTTCTTGGATTTATTCCAACATCTAAAAATAAATAAATTAGACTAAGTAATGCATGAGTTTCCTTCCATCTCCAAAACCCTACTATTTAGTCTATAATTATGAAAAGTATAAGTATTATTATTATAATTGAAATTTTATTTTGAATATAACTATATCAATTCCTTAAGAAATGGCAGTGAATTTATATTAAAATTTAAAATTATTGGGGGGCCAGAAGATGGCAGTGAGATAGGTGGGAGCTGAACTCACTTGTTTCTTGCACCCAACTGGGACACCTCGCTGATCTGAAGAACAGTGAACAGCCAACGGAATTCCCGCTGATGGAAGTTTGGAAGCCAAAGGTTGCAGAGGATGTTTAAAAACAGATAGTAAGGATATTTTATAGGCTCACAGGAGGATCCCTAGGGCCCTATCCTGAAAACCTCTGCTGCCCCAGCAGCTTTAGAAGGGAGCCAGGTCAGTGACTGTGACTTTGTAGCTAACCTGCCCTCCCCTCCATAAGTGGCAAGTTTGAAGATTTGTGCCAGGAGAAACCTGGACACTTAAACTCACTGAGGAGATAATGATGCAGTAAGAGACACATAGCTGGCAGTGTGTCTCAGCTGGGACTGTGGTTGCTGTCTGGGACAGTACCAGAGAAATTGGGGAACCAGGTGACAACTGGAGATGGAAGAAGAGAAGGGCTGCCACCAGCCATGACCCAGCTAGTCTCTGGACTGGTCAGAGAATTGGTCTGTGTGGAAAGCCAGATGCTTGACAGGAATGACCTGCTGCAAACAAGGGGAACTCACTCAAAAGAATGCTTTCAGCCACTGTGCAAGGACCTCAGCATCTGGGCCAGCAAAGAGGGAGGAGGGAGTTGCGATTTGTTCCCACACAGGCCACCTCACGGACTGATCAAAGGAGGGCACTGGGGACTCAAAGAGGTAGCAGCGGCCAGAGAGATTTAATTCAATAGGGTAACCTAACTACCCTGAACAGACATTCTGTGCCAAGAAAGAGAGAGAAGGAGGAGTGTGATTTGCCCCTACTCAGTGCACTCCATGGACTAATCAAAGTGTTGTGCAACAGGTGGATTAGAGGTGCTGGCCTGGCGCATTTGCACAGTGGACAGTGTGGGCCCCACAAAGCTCTGAGGTTGTGGGCCTCAAACTGGGCACCTGTGAATATTGTAGCTCAGATTGAGCCCCCATCCTCAGGGAAACACAGGAAAGGAAAAAAAAAGAAGCCCAGTGCCTCCCCAGCCTCCAGCATCCAGGAAGAACAGCAAAACCTGCTTGGCAGGCTTAAAGTCAGCAGGAGGTTTTGTTTTTTTTTTCCCAAGTGTAAGACAAAAAGACCTGGGCTGTGGGAAGATGGAAGACAGATCCAGAAAGAAGTCAGAAGGCTAACACCAACAGCTGAGACAAATCTCATTTTGCTATTCTTCAGAAACTGAATTTTATTTATTTTTTGTTATTTTTATTTTATTTTTATTTATTTAAAAATTTCTATTCCTTCTGCTTAGTTTTTTTGGTTCTGTTGTTTGCTTGATTTGAATGTTGGATTTGTTTTTTTTACTTTCCCCTTCGTATTGCATTCTACATTTTTTCTTTCACTTCATTCCTATTCCAATAACACACTATTTTTGATCTTTTACTTTGTATTCTTTTTTATTCAGATTATATACTTCTAATCCTATTATCATTATTCCAAATCCCACACAGCACCCTACCCTGGTCTTAATCCATTTCACCATCTTCCTGAGCTTTATTACTGTTGTGGTTAACTTCATTCTCTCACACACTATGCCAAGTTTCTATCCTTTACTCTCACTATATCTTACCATCTAACCTTACATAAACACTCTGCTTTCTAAAGTCAGCTCACATTCTTTTCCCTTCTAATAAGAGTCTTATCTCCTTTTCACCTTTTATAAAAAGTGGGTAGCTGGGTGAAATATCAGTTATTGCTGTACTTCTCCAAAAGAATATCGATCTGTTCTCTGCTTGTTAGTACTTTAAATCCCATAGCATACTTCACATGATCTTACTTCTTTTCACTTTGGCCCTGCCCCTGATCACATACAAGACAAGGTGGGAGTTGTGACTACTAGTAAATCCACTGGAGGTGAGAATCTACCAACAAAGGAGTCACCAACAGGTAAAGTCCAAGTAGAACAAGAGAGCCCACGCAAACACAAGAAAGGGAAACCCAGATGAGATCAAAGAGACTGCACCAGTGAGTCCCCCAAAATTCCTACTACAGAAGTTCACCCTGTGAAGAGAGCTGGCAAAGTAGAGGATCAGGGATCACAGAAACAAACAAAAAGAGTCACCTAAAATGGTAAGACAAAGAAAGAACCCACAATTGAAAGGAATGGAAGACTCTCAATAAGAGAGTTAAATGGAATGGAGGCAAGCAAACTATCGGATATAGAATTCAAAGAATGGTAATAAGGATACTCAAGGAACTGAGTGAGAACCACAGCAGTATGACAAAGGAAATAGAAATTATAAAAAGAACCAGGAAGAAATGAAGAATGCAATTTCTGAAATAAAAAATACACTAGAAGGAATTACAAACAGGCTGGGTGCAGCAGAGCACTGAATCAGCAAACTGGAAGACAAGGTAGAAAGAAATACCCAGGTAGAACAGCTGCACAAAAAAGACTCAAATAATATGAAGATGCCTTAAGGTAACTGCAAGATAACATGAAACACAACAACATTTGAATCATAGGAATACCAGAAGGAGAAGAAAAGGAACAAGGGATAGAAAGGCTGTTTGAAAAAATCATGACAGAAAACCTAGCAAACCTGGAGAGGGGACAAACCATGCAAGTAAAAGAAGCACAGAGCATCCCAATAAAAATTAAACAAAACAGGCACACTCTGAGACATAGCACAATTAAAATGCCAAGTTTTAAAGACAAAGAGAGAGTTTTAAGAGCAGCAAGAGAGAAACAAGAAACAACATACAAGGCCTAGCCTTGCAGCTGATTTCTCAGCAGAAACACTATAAGCCAGAAGGGAATGGCAAGAAATATTCCAATTAATGAAAAGCAAAGGCCTACAACTAAGACTACTCTACCCAGCAAGGCTCTCAATTAAAATGGAAGGTGAAATAAGGATTTTCCCAGACAAAAGAAGGCTGAAAGAATACACCTCCACCAAAGCAGCTGTGTGAGATAAGCTAAAGGGACTACTATAAAAAAGGAAGTAAAAGAGTGAGAGAGAGAGAGGAACACAGGCACAAAGGGTGGTAAATGAATAAATACTTATCAATAATAACCTTAAATGTTAATGGATTAAATGTTCTAATCAAAAGACATAGGGTACGTGAATGGAAAAGAAAATATGACCTGCACATATGCTGCCTACAAGAGACCCACCTCAAAACAGAAGACCTACACAGACTGAAAGTGAAGGGTTGGAAAAAAATATTCTAAGCATATGGACAAGAAAAAAAAGCTGGTGTAGCAATACTCTTTTCAGACAAAATAGACTTCAAACCGAAGGCCTTAAAAAGAGACACAGAAAAACACTTCATAATACTCAAGAGAAGAATTTATCAAGAAGACATAAACATTATAAACATATATGCACCCAACACAGGAGGACCCAAATATATAAGAAAATCTTGGAGGACTTCAAGAAAGATATAGACAGCAACACATTTATATTAGGGGATTTTAACACCTCACTGTTAAAAATGGCCACATTTTCCAAACAAAAAAATCAACAAAGGTATTGTGGCATTGAACAATGCCCTAGATCAAATGGAAATAACTGATATGTGTGTGTATGTGTTCGTGTAACCTTTCATCCCAAAGAAGCAAAATATACATTCTTTTCAAATGCACATGGAACATTTTCAAAGACAGGCCACATGATAGGACACAAAACAAGCTCAACAAATTCAAGAAAACTGAAATCATATCAAGCATTTTCTCAGCTACGAGGGCCTGAAACTAGAAACCAGCCTCAAGGAAAAAACTCAAAAACCTTTAAATTCATGGAGGTTGAATAGCATGCTATTAAACAATGAATGGGTTAATGCGGAGATCTAGGAAGAAATCAAACAGTTTCTGAAAACAAATGAAAATAAACACACAACAGTCCAACACCTATGGGCCACACTGTAGGCAGTACTGAGATGGAAGTTCATAGCAATACAGGACTACCTAAAAAAGATAGAAACATTTCAAATAAAGAACCTAACCCAACATCTACAAGAACTGGAAGAACAACAAACAAAGCCCAGAGCAAGTAGAAGGAAGGAAATAACCAAGGCCAGAGCAGAATTAAATGACATAGAGACTAAAAGATCAATTCAAATGATCAATAAATCCAAGAGCTGATTCTTTGAAAAGATAAACAAGATAGATAGGACCTTAAGCAAACTCATCAAGGAAAAAAGAAAGAGGACCCAAATAAATAAATCAGAAATAAAAGAGGAGAAATTAGAGCTGATACCACAGAAATACAAAGGAATGTAAGAAATTACTATGAACAACTGTATGCAAAGAAATATGAAAACCTGGGTAAAATGAATAAATTTCTACAAAAATATAATCTTCCAAAACTGAATCAAGAAGAAGCAGAAAGACTGAATAGATCAAATACAGCTGGTTTAATTGAAGCATAATCAAAAAACTCCTGGCACACAAAATTTGGCCTAGATGGTTTCACAGGAGAATTTTGCAAAACAAAGAAAACTATGGGCTAATATCGCTGATGAACATAGACACTAAAATCCTCAAGAAAATATTGGCAAAACCACATGTCCAGCAATACATTGAAAAGATCATACACCATGATCAAGTGGGATTCATCCCAGAGATGAAAGGATGGTACAATATTAACAAATCAATAAATGTAATATATCACATAAACAAAATGAAAGGCAAAAATGACATGATCATATCAATAGATGCTGAAAGAGCATTTGATAAAGTATAGCACCTATTTATGATAAAAACACTCAGTAAAGTAGGAGTAGAGGGAGGATATCTCAACATAATAAAGACCATATATGAAAAACCTACAGCCAACATCATACTCAATGGGAAAAAACTGAGAGCTTTCCCACTAAGATCAGGAACAAGACAAGAATGTCTGCTTTCATCATTTTTATTCAATGCAGTATTAGAAGTCTTAGTCACAGCAATCAGACAAGAAAAAGAAATAAAAGGCATCCAAATTGGAAAGGAGGAATTAAAACTGTCACTGTTTGTAGATGACATGAAAGTGTACATAGAAAACCCCATAGACTCCACAAAAAAAACTACTCAACCTAATAAATGAATTGGGATACAGAGTCAATATTCAGAAACCAAAGGCATTTTTGTACACCAATGAAGAAATATCAGAAACAGGAATCAGGAAAAAATCCCATTTGCTATAGCAACAAGAAAAATAAAGTACATGGTAATAAATCTAACCAAGGAGGCAAAAAGACTTTAGTGTGGTGTACCCAGAGAGTACACCACACTAAAGAAAGAAATTATGGAAAGCACCAATAAATGGAAGCATATACCATGTTTTTGGATTGGAAGAATTAATATCATCAAAATGTTCATACTACCCAGACAATTACAGATTCAACACAATCCCTATTAAAATACCAAAGGCATATTTCACAGATATAGAACAAATATTTCAAAAATTTGTATGGAACCATAAATGACCCTGAATAGTTGTAGCAATCTGAGAAACAAGGGCAAAGTAGGAAGGATCACAATACCTGATATAAAAGAATATTGTAAGGCCATGGTAATCAAAACAGTGTGGTACTGGCATAAGAAGAGACACATCAGTCAATGGAATGGAACAGAGAACCCAGAAATAAACCCAAGTCTCTACGGTCAATTAATATTCAAAGAAGGGATCAGAAGCATAAAATGGAGTAAAACTAGCCTTTTCAACAAATGATTTTGGGAGATCTGGAAATCTACATGCAAAAAAATGAAACTCAACCACCAACTTATGCCATACACAAAAATAAGCATTTGATAAAGTATAAAGTACAAAAATAGATTCAAGGTGGATAAAAGATTTAAATATGTCACAACACCATAGAAGTCCTACAGGACAACAGAGGCAGGAAAATCTCAGATATTCCATGTAGCAGTATTTTCACCAATATGTCCCCTAGAACAAGGGACATAAAGGAAAGAATAAACAAATGGAGCCTCATCAAACTAAAAAGCTTCTGCAAGGCTAACGAAAACATCAGCAAAATGAAAAAGAGAACCAAATGTATGGAAAAATATATTTGCAAATGATACCTTGGACAAGGGTTTCATCTCAAAAATATATAAAGGACTCACACCATTCCACTCCAGGAAGGTAAACAGCCCAATTAAGACATGGGCAAAGGACCTGAACAGACACTTCCCCAAGGGGGACATACGGAGGGCACAGAGATATATGAAAGGGTGCTCACCATCACTAGCCATCAGAGAGATGCAAATTAAAACCACAATGAGATACCACTTCACACCTGTCAGAATGGCCATCATAAACAAATCAGCAAACAACTAGTGCTAGTGAGGATGTGGAGAAAAGGGAACCCCAGTGCACTGTTGATGGGAATGCAGACTGGTTCAGCCACTGAGGAAGACAGTATGGAATCTCCTCAAAAAAAAATAAAAATGGGACTGCCTTTTGACCCAGCAATTTCACTACTGGGATTATACCCTAAGGATCCTGAAATACAAATTCAAAAGAACCTATGCACCCCAATGTTCATAGTAGCACAATTTCCTATAGCCAAGTGCTGGAAGCAACCTAAGTGCCCATCAGTAAATGAGTGGATCAAAAAAACTATGGTACATTTATTCAAAGGAATACAACACAGCTGAAAGAAAGAAGGAGTTGCTACCCTTTGCAACAACATGGATGGATCTGGAGAATATTATGCTAAGTGAAATAAGGCAGGCCATGAAAGACAAATACCATATGATCTCACCTATAAGTGGAACCTAATCAACAAAAGAAACAAGCAAGCAAAATATAACCAGAGACATTGAAATAAAGAACAAACTGACAGTTACCAGAGTGTAAGGGGAGAGGGATAATAGGGAAAGGGCCGTCAAGGACCATGTATAAAGCACATGCAGACAAAGCCAAAAGGGGTTGGTTCAAGGATGGGAGGTGGGATGGGTGGGGCTGGGGGGTGTGGTGGGTCAAAATGGAGACAACTATACTTGAACAACAACAAAATTTAAAAAAGAAAAGTTATGGTTTCATGTGTTTTGAGTAAAAAAAAAGAAAATCTATCCATTGTTGACAATTGAGTGTTAAAATCCCTCACTATAAGTGTGTTGCTGTTTATAGCTTTCTTGAAGTGTCCAAGATTTTCCTTCTATATTTGGGTGCTCCTATGTTGGGTGCATATATGTTTATAATGATTATATCTTCTTGATGGATGCATTTCTTAATTATTATGAAGTGTTCTTCTCTGTCTCTTTTTATGGCCTTTGTTTTGAAATTTGTTTTGTCTATGTATTGTTATCCTCGCTTTTTTTTTATATCCATTTGCTTGTAATACATTTTTCTGTCCCTTCACTTTTGGTCGGCATAAATCTTTTTTACTGAGGTGAGTGCCTTGTAGACAGCTTGTATGTGCATCATGTTTTCTTATCCATTCAGCTACCCTATGTATTTGGATTGGAGCATTTAATCCCTTTACATTTAAGGTTATTATTGATAGATACTTACTCATTGCCAATTTTTCTGTATTCTCTCTCTCTCTCTTCTTTTTATAGCAGTCCCTTTAGCATCTCTTGCCATGTTGGCTTGGTGGAGATACACTCTTTTAGCCTTCTTTGGTTTGGGAAGCTCTTTATTTCACTATGTGTTTTAAAGGAGAGCCTTGCTGGATAGAGTGGTCTTGGTTGTAGGTTTTTGTTTTTCATCACCTGGAATATATCGTCCTATCCTTTCTGAATTACAGTGTTTCTGTTGGGAAATCTGCTGATTGTCTTTTTGGATCTCCTTTGTATATTACTTGCTCTTTCTCCCTTGTTGCTTTAAGATTGTCTCTTTGTCTTTAACATTTAGCATTTCATTATGATGTGTCTTGGCATACACCCCTTTTGGTTCATCTTAATTGGGACTCTGTGTGCTTCCTTAACTTGTGTGACTTTTCCTCTCACCACATTAGGGAAGTTTTCTTTTATTATTTTTTAAACAGATTTTCTATCCCTTGCTCCTTTTCTCCTCCTTCTACTAACATCCCCAAACTATGCTTTGTATAATTTCATCAAGATAATGAGTATTCCATCCAAAAAGACACACTTTGGGAAATGTTGGTTTAAGAAAGTTTTTAAAATGAAGTGCATCAGGAAGCTCCAAGAGTGAGATGTGAGACATGAGATTTAGTTGTTTCTGAATGTGATACATGGTAATGAAATCATTAGCTACTAAGGTTTTTTTTTAAAGATCTTTTAATATTCCTTCCCATTAGGAATGCATTTGAATAAACGTCTTGGAAAGCAATAAATTTTCATCAATGTATAATACAATGCACTTTAATACAAAAGAAGAATTTGAAGAGTCCATATTTCCACAACTGGTTTTAAGGAAATGTCAGAAACGTGAACAGATTGGATAATGCTCATTAAAAAGCACTGTATCCTTTCCTGGTTGCTTTGGGTGTGATATAAACCACTTGCAGAAAAGATGTTTCATTTGAATCAGATACAGCTTTCTAAGTAGATAACATTTAGCCACCATGCCTGTATTTGTTCAAATGCTACAATGATGCTTTACCATTTTAAAAATGTATGTTCTTTGAAATAAATGTGGGGCCAGGGAAGAAGGCAGTGCTGAACACTTTGAGTAGAGAAGTGGTCACACTGACACACAGAGGTGCCTATTTCTGAAGAGAGTGCTCACTCGATTGTGTCCTGTTTAGTCTGAGTGATGATTTCTATGCCGCTTCTAAACTGACACTGAGCTGAATAAGACAAAATGAATTTTAGTACCTTAATATGGGAAATTAAATTTTTCTTATTTATCTTTTCAAATAAAATGATCTAAAACAATGAGAAATATTCATCATTTCTTCTATTACACAAATCTAGCTAAGGAATGATTCCATTAGTCACACTGGGTGAAACAACAATAAATGAATATCTCCTGGGAGGTTTTACTGAATAATTTATAAAAGTAGGCAATAATTTATTATCTCCCAGAGATTAATGTCAAGGAACCCAGAGGAATTCATCCACTGCATCATTATTCAATACATGGGGCAATTACAACATTTTGTATTACCAAATGAAATATTTTCATTAAATCCTTTTACCATGATTATATGGGATTTCAAAATGATCTTTTCTGATTAAACTATTGTCTCTTGTTTCATAACTTCTAAGTTAAGTTTTGAAAGTAAAATTTAAGACCAAAATATCTATATTTTCCCCTTTTTATTCTTGTTCATTCTATTACCATTGTCCCAATTTTTCCCCCTTTGCCTTCCTCTGCCCAGGCCACTCCCTGCTTCCACAGTCAATCCCCACACCATGAATTAGAGTTCTTTTTAGAAAGTTAGGATTTGCTTTAGAAAATATTTTTCTAAACTATTCTGCATTTGTAAAAAAAAATGAGATAGGGAGAGAGAAGTAGGACAGAGAGAGAAGAGACAGACAGAGTCAGAGCTACTTTTCTGTATTCTAACAATACCTTACTATTAGAAAGTCAGCCCATCCAAGAATGCTGAGTGGTATAAATATTCAGAAATCCTGCAAGACACTTGTTAAACAATTGGTAGTTTGAAATCAGTTTTGCTATAGTACTCAGCAACTGTTACAAATGAGGGATTATTTTTCTTTGTGGGGCGGGGTGGGGGAGATGGTTTAGCAATACACTCACTGGACCCATGGACATATTAACATGCTGCAGAACATGTAACAACATACGTTTCTGAGAAGACCTGAAGTTAAAAAAGTAGTGTACTTATTAGACCAAATATTTTCCAAATTCATGGAGAAGGAACATTTCTTACTGGTAAAAAGGACATTACTTACTGTGGTTCAAGACTTCAGGTTCTGGCAACAGACTGCATGGGGTCAATGCCTTGCTCCTCCATTAGCCAGTTTGTTAATGGGAGAACTATTTACTGGCTATGTGACTGAAATTCCTTGCTTGTAAAGTTACAGGTAAAGTATGTAAAGTTACATACTTCATAATTCTCAAAACACATTAAATTCCTTTAAGAAAATATGGTGCTTCTCAGAGCATAATTTTGTAAATTTTTTTGTTTTTCAGTTATATTTGTTTTACAATATTATATTTGTTTCAAGTGTACACCATAGTGATCACCCAGATAAATCTGTACTCATCTGACATCATAATAATTAATACAATATTATTGACTATATTCCCTTTGCTGTACTTTACTTTCCTATGACTATAATGTAACTAACAATTTATACTTCTAATACCTTTATCTTTTTCACCCATCTCATCTTGGTATGAGTCTGTTTCTCTTCTACTTGTTCATTTATTTTGTTTTTTAGATTCCACATATAAGCAAAATCATTAGGCATTTTTCTTTTTCTGACATTTCACTCAGCACAGTATGCTCTAGGTCCATCCATGTAGTTGCAGATGACAAGATCACTCTTTTTTTATAGTTAACTCATATTTCATTGTGTACATGCACAACTTCTTTATTCATTTATCTGCTGATGGACATTTAGGTTGCTTCCATATCTTGGCTATTATAAATAATGCAGCAATGAACATATGGATGTATAGGTCTATTTGATTTAGTGTTTTGGATTTCTTCAAATAAATACCCAGAAGTGGAATTTCTGGGTCCTTCTTGGTCTCTTGTTATAGCCTTTGTTTTAAAGTCTATTTTGTCTTACATAAATACTGTTACCCAAGGTATTTTTCATTTCCATTTTCATGAAATATCTTTTTACATCCCTTTACTTTTAGTCTCTGGGTGTCTTTTGATTTAAAGTGAGTCTCTTATAGGCAGCATATGTAAGGGTCTTGTTTTTTATCCATTCAGCTACCCTATATCTTTTGATTAGAGCATTTAATCTATTTGCCTTTAAAATAATTGTTGATAGATCAGTAGGTATTGTCATCTTATTATTCCTTTTTTAAATCTTTCTTCTGTTCCTCTTAAAGAAGACTTTAACATGTCTTGCAATACTGTTTTGGTGATGATGAATTCCTTTAGCTTTTTCTTGTCTGGAAAGCTCTTTATCTGTCCTTTGATTATAAGTGATAGCTTTGCCAGGTAGCACAGTCTTGATTGTAGGCTCTTGCTTTTTGTCACCTTGAATATTTTGTGCCAGTCTCTTCTGGATTGCAAAGTATCTGTTAAAAATCAGTGGACAGTCTATGGGAGCTCCCTGTAGGTAAGAAGCTATCTTTCTCTTGTTACTTTTAATAGTCTTTCTTTGTCTTTAACCTTTGGCATTTTATTTATGATTTCTTGGTGTGGGCCTCTTTGGATTCATCTTGTTTCAAACTCTCTGTGCTTCCTGGACTTGTGTGTCTTTTTTCTTTACCAGATTAGGGAAATTTTCAGCCAGTATTTCTTCAGATAGATTCTCAATCCCTAGCTTTCACTCTTGTCCTTCCAGCACCCTGATGATGCTAATGTTGGTATGTTTGAAGTTGTCGCAGAGGCTCCTTAAACTAAACCTTTTTTTGTATTCTCTTTCTTTTTGCTGCTCTGATTGTTTTTTCTGCCTCCTTTTCTACCAAATCATTGATTTGATTCTCTCCTTCATCTATTCTAATGATTCCCTATAGTGTATTCTTCATTTTAGATATTGCATTCTTTATTTCTGACTAGTTATTTTTTGTTTTCTATCTCCATTTTTACATTTATTATCTCTTTACTGAAGTTATCACTAAGTTCATATACTCTTCCCCAAAGTTCATTGAGAATCCTTATAACTATTGATTTGAACTCTGTATCTCATTGATTGCTTATCTTCATTTTGTTTAACTTTTTTTTCCCTGGAGTTTTGTTCTGTTCTTTCATTTTGTACATATTTCTTTGTTTTCTCATTTGGCTGCCTCCCTATATTTGTTTCTATGTATTAGGTAGAAGTGCTATGCCTCCTGGTGTTTGTAGAATGGTCTTATATAATAGTAGGTATCCTTTAGGGCTCAGTCTCCTTGGTCACCCAAACTGAGCACTCCAGGTACACCTTCTGTGAGGGCTATGTGGATCCTCCTGTTGCAGTTGGGCCTAGATTGTTGCTGGCATCAATGGGAGTCATTGATCCCCAGGTCTACTGGCTTTAAGAACTGGCCACAACCATTGTGGAGGATCTGCTATACAGTGGTCGACCCCATAGAACAGCACTGGCTTCAGTGGGGCTCTGGTGCCTACTATATCCTCCCTTTGAATGTGTCACTCATGGAAGTGGTTGAGTGGTGTTTTGAAGTAGTCTTGAGCTCTCCACCAGGTGTGCTGGTACGAGGGGTTCCTGAGAGTGTAGACCAAAGTCAGCTGCCACTTGTGCATCACCTGGGGTTATTGAGCACAAACTACAAAGTGACCTTCAGATGACTATTACTAGTGCTGGGCTTGGAAGTGCCTGGAAGAGGCCAAGCTTTTACCCAAGTCTGGCTGCTGCTAGTGTTGGGCCTGGGACCACTTAGCAAGAAGTATGGGACACATCACTGGCAGATTCTGCTTGTTTGAGAGATCTGAGACAAGCCATTTGTATGGGAGAGTTTCTGGAAATAGTTTGGGTAGGCTGGAAAGTTGGGTGGGGTGAAGTGGGGTGTCATGGAATCACCAGGGCAGAGAAAACACTATTAGCCAGATTGTTAGAGACTCTGATATGGCCTCTGCCTGCATGTTCTGTATGAGAAGAGCTCAGCAAAGGAACAATAGCCTTTGCCAGCATTTCTGTCTATGAGAAAGCTGCACCTCCAGCCTTTGCCCTGATGCTAGACAATTCACTTCCTCTCCATGTTTCCCTGGTGCCTTTTGAGCTCATGCCCAATACTAGAGCTCAGAGCAAGTGTAGCCAAGTAAGTCCACATGCTGGTCCTTTAAGAGGAATGTGTGGTACTCCAGAAGCACTACCTCTCACTCAGCCACAAACCCTACTGGTTTTTACTGCCAGAAGTTATGGAGACTTACTTTTTCTAGTACTATAACTCTGGGCTGGGGGGCCTGGTGTGGGGCTGGGACCCCTCATTTCTCAAGAGGAACCTCCACATCTGAGATCTCTTTCCTGATTTTAAGCACCACACAAGTTCAAAATAACTTGCCAGTAATTCAACTCTCTGCTAGAGGAAAGGTCAGCATTCTTCACAGGAAGATGACAGAATTTAAGGAATATTTGTAGCATGCCATCCATAAAGTCCAGTATGTAATAAAAAATTATGAGACATGAAGAAAAACAGGAAATATGACACATGTTTCAGAGTAAAATCAAAAGAGCCTAAATGTAAGAAGAGTTAGTAGACAAGAACTTTTCAATAACTGTGATGACTTTGTTAACAAATCTAAAGTAAGAGATATTATTATAGTGGATGATGTGATGGAAGATATGAGAAGAGATTTGAAAACTATAAAATAGAAATAAAATGGAGATCCTAGAATTATGAAAGATAATATGTGAAGGTAAAAGTTCATTGAATAAAAGTTTATTAACAGGAAACTAAGTATATAAGAAAGCAACATACTTCTAAATAATTTATCAATGAAACCTTCATAACAAATTATAAAATATTTTAAAATAAATAATCATGAAAATAAAACATATAAAAAGTGGTAGGATGCAGCTAAAATTATCATCTAAGTGAAAATTTAGGTTTAAATGGTTGTATTGGTAAAGAAGAAAACTTTAAATCAAATGATTAAAGCTTCCATTTGAAGAAACTAGATATGTCAGAGAAAGTAAAACTCCAAGAACATAGAGGAAAGAAAAGAATAGAAATAAAAGTAGAAATCAATGAAATGGAAAGCTTACAGTCAAAATTATTTAAATCAAAACAACTCTTTAAATTAATAAAGTTGGTAAATCCTTAATAAAATTAATCAAGAAAAGCAGAGAGAATACAGTATCAGGAATGGGACATGGGATGGCATTATAGGGATAATATAGATTTTTATAAAGGCCCAATGTCAATGACTGTAACTTCTTAGATAAAATAACAAATTCCTTGAAAAGTACATCATACCAAAACAAAGACAAGAAGAATTACAAAGTCTGTAAAGTGCTGTCTTTAAGCAAGAAATTTAATCCATAGATAAAAATCTTCCTAAGAAATCCACAAGCCCAAATGGCTTGACTGGTGAGCTCTATCATATCTTGAGCTAAGAAATACTATTAATTCTACAGAAAATATCAGAAAATAGATGATAAGGATTACTGCTCAACTCATTTCATAATGCCGGAATAACTTTGATTCCAAACCTGACAATACCATTACTAGAAAGTAATCACAGACCAATACCACTCATGAACCTAGATGGAAAGATACCTAATAAAATACTATTATGTATTGTAATATGAATCCAGCAATATATAAAGAAGTTAATAAACCATGACCAATGCTGTACTTCCCATGAATACAAGCTTTAAAATCAGTTAATATAGTTCATCATAGTGACAGAAGTTTTTATATTCCTTCCAAAATCACACAGCTTTTTATTTATGTCCCTATTTTCTTTGTAAGCCATATTTGAAATGAGTGGCAATTGAGTGAATATGCACTGGCCCTTTAAAATTAGCTCTACCTAGACATTCAGCTGCTGTTTACGTGACATAAACAACTTGCTCCATTTCAATTACTAGCTGGAAATCAGATAAACATTATTTTAAAGTTATGTAGTATGTTTATCCAAAGTCCTTAGGCATATGTACCCAAACTATCAGCAAATGAGTCTTTTTTATTACATTGCTATATGAGAAAGGTAGTGAATTCTAGTTACTATGTGGGATTCACAAGCTTCCAGTGGAAAAATCCCACAGGTTGAGCCAGTTTTGTCACAATTATTGAGGGCTGCAAAACCTACACTAATGAAATAAGTAATTGTGCAACCTGAACCAGCTGGCAGCAGTAAGGGGCCAAAGTGTGCAAGAGCATCTGGTCAACGGGTTGCCCAATGCTGAGCCAGGGCCAGATGTTGACCTACTTACAAATAACATGTAAATATGGAATTATTTCCAGTCCCCTTTAGAGTAGGCTCTGAACACAGTACCATAACTGAATTCCCAAGTGACCTCCAGCTCCTAATCTCCTTGAAACTAGTTTCCTGAGTGACTGAGCTACTCATTGGAGTCAATGGGTAGAAAAGAAAGTAACTTTATCACTCACATTTCTTTTTTACCTTTACTTATATTATATATATGTGTGTGTGTGTGTGTGTGTACATGTATATATACATATATATGTATATATGCATTCATATATATATAAAACTTACAGATGACTTATAAAACACAAGGGGTATTGAACTAATTAAATTGTTGACTCACAAGGAAAAATATATGGAGGCTAAACCTTTAGTGATATTTCAGTTTATAAATTGAGATTTACAAGTGAATATCTTTTACATTACCTTAAAATTATAATAGCCACTCTTTTGACAAGTATACTTAAGTAAATGATAAGCTTTATATTTAGTAATAGAAATATTAGATGGTTAATTATCTAGTATTTATATTACTCAAGAACCTATGTTTAATTGGGGGTGAGTTGACCAAACTGTGCTTCTTGCTGTATAGAGGTAAGAAGTGAAAAACAGATTAGAGATTATTTGGAGAGTAGTTTAGTTCAACACAACTAGCTGAAATTGGCCATTGGACATTGAGACCCAAAAAGGTCTTGTTGTTACTGAATAGCCTACATGTGACCTTCCCTCCCTGACCTATTTTTTTTTCTGAGCATTATGAATGTGGGGTCTCTTTCTCAGGGCTCTTTCTGGGGAGCATCTAATCATGATCTTTGGCTGTCCTCTAAGCACCACTCTCTGGTAAAGTTCAAGTTTGTGGGACTATTTTTTATGTAAATATGATATCTATTTTTATCCTGAAAAGATCAATTCTTGACACATTGCTTCACTTGCTTTTTAAAATCTATTACCTGACAAATATGCCAATAATTATATAAATCATAGTTTGGGTCTTTTTAAAACTAGGAACATAATATGCTTTCTGATAATCAAACAAAAATACTAACTCTTGAGTTGTATGAGTGATTAATGAGTAATTTGTTTTAATGTTTTGCTTAAAATCAAAACCATCCACATGCTAATACACTGTTGCCACCCCGGGACAGTATTCCTTCTGTTTCTTTGCTGAGGCACCGATGCAGCTGCATCAGGTGTCAGAGCACTCATTCTAGACTGTCCTATCCTGCCCGTCTCAGGAGCAGCATGGATGGAGAGATGATGATACATTTTATGCCCCCACCTCCTGCCCATGAGACCCTTGCCTTTAAGTAACCACATTTCTTTAAAAGGAAATCATTAGCCAAGAACTCTGAAACTGAATTTAGAAACAATAACTCCAATACACGTTAAATCAAATGCGTTAGCACTTGTAGTAACAAATTTTGAAAAAAGAAAATAATAAAGACAGAACTTATGTAAATAACCAGTGAATGAAGGCACTGCCACCACATGCCTTAAAATGATAGAGTTTTGATACTTGAAGCTCTTTAAAAATTATATTTTCAGGCTATCCAGATGAATTTTAATAAAAGATGTGTGTTCTGTATAAAGTTAGGGTTTTAAGAGTTTATACTCTGCTACTCCACTCCTGCCAATTTTCCCCCTGGATAATACAAAGTCTGTATCTGTATTGTATTCATATACTAGAACTGCCATAACAAAGTACCACAGACTGAGTACCTTAGATAATAGAATTTTTTTCTCACAGTTCTGGAGGTTACGATTCTGAGATCAACGTGTCAGCAAGGTTGATTTCTCCCAAAGTCCCTCTCCTTGGCATGTACAAGGACTTCTTAATGCTCACAGGGCTTTATGCCTCTCTTGTGTCAAAGTCCAACTTTCCTCTTTTTATAAAGACAGCAGTCATGTTGGATTAGGGACCACTCTAGTAATCCTATTTTAACCTAACAACTTCTCTAAAGACCCTACCTCTAAATACAGCCATGTTCTGAGTGTGGGGCATTAGGACTTCAATACAGGTATCAGGGTTGGGGGAGCACACTTCAGCCCATACACTACCCTATGGTTCCAGTGACATGAGTATCCAGGTCCCCTCTTGCCAATAGTAGATAAGTGTTTTGAAATATTATGTTCTTTGTGTGAGTTTTTGCTTCTTCTTAGCAATATTATATTACTTTTATATCATAATTTAACTTTACATTTATTTGCACCTTGTCCTGGAAACTGGTTTGCAAACTCCTTGAAGGAAGAATCTACATTTAAAATAGTGAGTGCATAACAATGATCAATTCATATAAAATTATATCTGAAAGAACAAAGCCTAGAAAATTACTTTTTTTCCCATCCCTGTCCATAGGGGTATAAGAATCATATTGTCTTTTTGAAACAATTGTACATTGATTTAAAAAAATGGAGAGTAAGTGAAATACTTCCCTTGATGCTAAAACAGACTGTTTAAACAAGTCAGTGGTGATACATTCATCTCCCCCACCCCTATTCCCTGGCATGTTAAAAGTTATGTTCTTCGCCAAAGAGTGGCATACAAAGAAGCAAATTGAAAATTCATCACTTTCCAGTGTGGTAAGATTCACTTATTCATTCAATAAGGATTTATTGCTTTGCTATGATGTGCCAGGTACAGGGCTTGGTGCTGGTAATACCTTAGTGAACAAGACATGGATATGCTATAGAATAGTAACTGAGTTTAGATTTTTACATCTCAACCACTTCTGTGCAGATTAGCATATGAATGAACTATACAACTTATTTTCACAGTTTGGTCTAGTCTTTGATATTCTTCCTCTAACACATGAAATAGCTTTTCTTTCATAAGCAGAAGAGAAGCAGAATGAAAGAGAGAGCTCTGATACTCCTTGGCCAATTTCTTTATAAAATTACATTTGGAAATATCTATTTAATTGGTTCCTCCAAGGCCTGTAAGCTGAAAACTTTATGGGTACTTGTATGGCGACAGAGTGAAAAGTGGTCCAAGTGATTTTTGAAAGGTGCCTACCAAAATAAATGTTTCACCAGTGATATCTCTATAAGGTCCTCTGACATTTGAGGACTCAGGAATTCAGGGATTTATATCTTATTTTTCTTAGGAAGAGAGTCATATGATGTACTGGGGGCCAATTACATTTTCCATGACATTTTTTAACTGGAAATAGAAACTCCATCCTTCCAACAGTGGATTCTGTGAAATAAAATGCTTGAGAGTAGTTTGTTCATGTGGTGAGAAACCTTTCTAAAACCAGCAATGATGGAGAATGAGTCCACAAAGACACCCCAGGTTATGCTTTGTATACAAAGCTACACAACTGACAGGTTGCCACCACCTCCACAGCTAGTTCTGACTCAAGCCACCATCACTTCTTACCTGCCAACTAATCGATCTCCCTGCTTCTACTTTTGTCTCCTCAAAGTTTCTTCTCAATAAAGCACTGAAATTGATCCTTTTTAAAAGTTTACATGAAGCCATATTACTACTCAGTTCTAAACTCTGCAGTGCTCCCCATTTCACATATAGGAAAAGCAGAAGCTTTTACCAGGGACTACCAAGCCACACTCTGTCTGTCTCCATCACCTGGAGTGCAAAGATCGCAGAGGAGGGAAGTGGGAATGAAGCCAGAGACGTAACAGACAAATAGAGTAGGGTGTCGCTATTGCACATACACCAGCCATACTCCCTATTAGTTATTCTCCCACATATGCAGGTGGCTCTCTTTTGACTACTTCAAGTCTTTGCTCACATGTAAACTTTCAGTGATCTCCGTCCTGACTATCCCAGTTAAAATTCAGTAAGTTTTAGGCACTTATTATTCCCCTTTTCTGCTTTATTTTTCTCTATACCAGGTTTCATTACATTCCTGTATGCTTATGCATATTCTTAATATATTTCTATGTTGTATTATCTATGCCCTCTAGAATATACGTTCCTACCTCCAGTGTCTAGGCTAATGCCTAGTAGAAAAGTAGTAATGTTAAATAGTTTTCTGAGTGAATGATGAGCAAAACTCTGGATCATATTAGATTAAAATCTGGAAAATTTCCAGTTAAACTTTGTAGCAGTATTCAGCCAAAGGTATACCTTCACCATGACCACTCAGTGGTTGGAATTTGGGTATAAATGGGTGAGAAGAGACATGAGCATGGAATCAAAACCTCTTAAAGTAAGAACTGCAATTCTGATAGAATGAAAATCTTGGTTGGGATATTTCAGGTAGAAAACCAGATTTAAAATACTATAATCAAGTTGAAAGGTATGCTTCACAAGTTGCTCCCACCTTTCACTGGCACTCAGTTGTTTTAAATAAACTGGAGTACTTTGGGGTCATCAAAAGATGGTGAATATCGGGCTTCTTCAGATGAGTTCCAGACTCAGCCTTACACCCAACACACACTGGGATTTCTGCAGATGTGGGTGTTACTTTGGGGCTTGCAGTCAGCTGGGCTTTGGAATCACAATTGCAGATTTCTGTATTTGTCTGCATTTATGTATCATTTGTTCCTTTGAGCATTAGAAGCTCCTCAACAATTTCTATAGTTTTCCCATGAATGGCACACAACATAAAGAGACATCAATGTGAAGTAATGCTTTCTATTTCCCTTGGAATGACTTCTTTCTTTTTCCAGGACCCTGTGGTTCCCTGTCTCTATAATGAGTGAGTTTTCTATGTCCAAGTTGCATTTATGAGAAGAGTACATGTACCCTGCTTTGCCTTTTAGCTAAGAGAGACCCACACAATCAGACTTCAGAAAGATGCCCCATTTCCTGGATTTCATTAATCTCTATGTAAGGTCTCAGATCACATTATCAGTTCCACCCTGAGTGCCAATGCCCCCATTTGACTACTGAACTATGTGATGGCAACTATCACGTGCTTTTTATTTTACAGAGATAATTAGATTGTCCTTCATTCCTAAAGTCAAGGAACAACTGATAAATTAAACCACATTTTTAGGCTCTATAGAATTTTTAAAAAATGGTATTAAAAATTAAAGATTCTTCTCAAACATTCATTTTAGGAATCCTTTTAGTGTGACTTTAATAATCAGATGTACACTCAACATTTTTACGTCATTTTCTCCACCTTAAGTGTTACATTCATCTTGCCCTAGCTAGTGTAGCTCAGTGGATTGAATACTGGCCTGTGATTCAAAAGGTCACCAGTTCAATTCCTGGTCAGGGCACGTGCCTGGGTTGCAGGCCAGGTCCCCACTTGGGGGCATGTGAGAGGCAACCAATCGCTCCATCTCTCACCTATCAATGTTTCTCTCCCTTTTTTTTCCTCCCTCCCTTCCCTCCTTCTAAAAAATGGATAAATAAATCTTTAAAAAATTTTTGTAAAAAGGGTCACATTCATCAAAGTATCTTAAATGGCACCTTAGGCAAAGTCCATCTTAAAAATATATTAAAAATATAATAAAACCTTAATGTGTAAATTAATATTACATCATTTTTGGTCAGTAATATTAATTTTAGTTTCTCAAAGCTCATACATGGTCCAAATCCACACAAATAAAAGTTTGAAAGCTAGGACAAGCTGAACACTAAAAAAGGATTTAGCTTTACATTTATTAGCTATTTTCCTTAGTCTCCTTAGGTTCAGACCATGGGCTATATAACCAATTTAGGGATTGTTTTGCTATAATGCAATAAGCAATTATTGAGTGCCCATTATGTCTCAGGTACTGGTACTAAGCAAGATTCTGTTAGTGTCCATTTGTTGGTGTTCAAATAAAATAATCTGTGTAACGTGCTTTTGTGGGCACTGCTGGATCTAATGGGAGCCTGTTTAACCTTAGCTGTCATCATTGCTATTGCAAAGCCATAAAAGTATGTCCTGGTCCATGTGCCCAGGGCTTAATAGAGAAGAGAGTCAACCATGTGAAAGTCAGACTGTGTGTTTAAATAGAAATCTGGAAAAGGCTTGAAATGTATTTAGTCTACCAACAGTCTTCTTTATGTTTTTATTTGGGTTCCATGGGAATGGGTCTCTGTGTGGCAGCTTTGATGCTTTAACTGCAGGGAAATATATGTGTTTTCTTTGGCAAATTTTAAAGACTGCCATAGAAGGCATCCAGACAGATAGAACCAAATGCTAGTGTAAAACTGTGTAATAAATTTCACATACCCCTAATACATTTTTTTATTTTACATGATTTCATATACATAACAGTAACAGTAAACAATTAATATTATTGGTTCTATTTTCTAGAAATTTGTGAAAAATCTAATGAATGTTGATGAATTTTTAATTCAGCATGAACATGATTATGAGTGCATATTAATTAAAGGTAATATAGATTTAAAATGATATCTCAATTGAACAAATTAAGAATAGATTATCTAAGAAAAGAAGTGGAATTATGGTTGCCCTACCCCTGGTGTTTGATAGTACTTCCTAGGGAGCTGGTGGGAGGGACTGGCCATTCAAGGAAAGTCAGAACTAAAATCTTAGATCAGACTCATGTTTTATTAGTCCAGAGAAAGCTCATAATTATTTCCTTAGTAAGATACCAAGCCTTCAACATTTAAATAACTGTGCTTGCTAACTTCAATAAACACATTTTCCCAATTCTTTTTTCTCTTTTTCTAAATCTCTATATATTCTGTTTATTGTAACTGTTGCAGACATTGCTATATGTAGATCTATATAAGTTTTAAAAAGGTTCTTATTTTCATGTGTTCTACATTTGTTTCACTCTAATTTCAAGGATCCAAGTGATAAGATTTTTCAATTTAATTAACAGGTCCAAATTCACATTCTATTCTAATAAAAAATATAAACTATTCTCCCACTTAAAAAAGTAGGAGAAAACAAACAAACAAAACTTGCTAAAGTTTTGCCAAGATAAAGCCCAACTTCCTTAAAATGGTTAATCTTTCTACCCTGGTTTCTCCCTCTCACCGCTGCCTTTCTGACCTTATTCCTGCCACACTGCACTTCCTCCAATGCAGCATCACTGAGAATGCTCAGGCTTTTACCTCTGCTGTGGTGTATTGCTGAAGAATTTAATAAGTAGTTGCTTTCACCATGTGTCACATGGCTAACTCTACTGATTTTACTCACATTTACAGTCTGTGATGAACCCTCCATGTATACCAGTCAAGAGGTATATCTTACTTGACCTACAACTGTAGTTACCTTTGATGTTGTAATAATTGATGCAGGATTTGGAAGAGAAATCTGTCTTTTCTACATTTATACTTCATTATATTTCCTTTATTTTTCAGCCTATAAGGTTATTGCCTTGTTTATCAAATATTTCAGTTCCTTCTGTCTCTATTTATTTGTTTGTTTAAAACATAGGTATTCTATTCTATTCTATTCTATTCTATTATTATATTAATACATATTCTTATATATTGATTGTATAAGTATACATACTATGTAAATATTAATATATACCATATTTTATTACTTTATGTTATTAAATGATATTTCTTGTAATACAAGCATGTAAAGTACAAAAATAAATACCCTCAAGTGCTGATTAACAGAAAAGAATAAAATTTCTATAGAAAGGTGAATCAACAACATCTCAGAATGAGTCCTGTACTGCTTTTCCTGAAGAAGTTTCAAACTTTGTAGCAAAAGAGAGCCATTGCAGAGCAGAGACACCCTTAAACAAACTGGTCTCTCTGTTTAGATTCTTGTATTCTCGTAATTTGTCACCCAATGAGCAGGCAAGATGTCCTTATAAACATGAAAATGAGATCACTGTCCTGCTTAAAACTTCTAATGGCTTACCTACATACTTTGAATTAAACAAACAATAAAACACTTTTATATGCCTTACAAAATCCTACAAGGGCCAACATGGTCTATGTGATCTAGCACCCACGTACTTGTCCCACATCCTACCACTCACTTTATGTGTGAACTTATTAGTTCATAAGCTTAGTTTATAGTCACCTTTGCACTGGATATTTCCATTTTAAATGCTTTCCCCCCAGATTCTCCCACGGTTGAATCCCTCACTGCATTCATGTCTCTGTCAAAATGCTTTTGCCTCAAGATTTTTCCCACCCACCTTATCTGCATAACTCTGTTTTTCTTATTTTTAAATTGCTGACACTATTATAGATGTCCCAATTTCCGAGCCCCCTGTGCTCCCCTCCACCTACCCCCCACCCTGGCCTTCACCAATCTCTGTTTTGCAACTCAAGGCCCCATCATGTCCCCTCTAGCACCCCTGAGTGATCTTCCTAACAGCTCACTGGTAGGAAGAGAAGGGTGACTATGTTCTCCTGGGAATGTAGTAGATGTGCTTGTGTGCATTTTCAGAGGTTGAGGATGACAGAATAATGTAATTAACAGAGTTTACTGATGAGAAAATCTAAGGTTAAAAAATAAGTAGATTGAGCAGTTACACATTTATCAAGTGGTCTGGCCTGAATTTATATGCAGTTCTTATACCTCCAGAGCCTACGCTTTTAATGTGTTACTATATTTTGTTCTAAAATTGATTTGTTGAATTTTAGAGTTTTTCCTACTAGTTACTACAAACAGAAACTTCATTAAGCAGTTGGGGACAGAAATGTACACTCTCTGATAACAAATGCTTTACGTTGAGCACCTTCTTACTCCAATTAGCCCAGTTGTCTTCTCTTGTGGCTTCTCTCTTTTAGAAATGATATAATAACCCCTTGGATTTTGAATTTACTATTGATAGAGTAAATATGTGGTATTTATTACTGAGGTACAATGGACATACAATATACAGAACATATTTAAAGTGAAAATTTTAATAAACTTAACAGACCCTTGAACAACATGCGTTTGAACAGCATGGGTCCACATGTACTGATTATTTTCAATAGAAAGGTGGCCCTCCACAAATTAGATATTACATCTGCATATCCAACCAAACAGGGAAATCCCCAGATGTGGAGGGCAGACTGTATTCATTATTCTATGCCATTTTATAGAAGGGACTTGAGCACCTGCGACAACCCCGTATGTTGTTCAAGGGTCAACTGTATATTTCTCCCCATGAAACCATGTCCATATCAAGAGAGTGAACCCTTCCATCACAGAAAATTCCCTTATGTCTTTTGGAATATCTACTTGCCCCTCTTCTTCCCAGGCAAATATTGATCTGATCACTAGATTGCTTGTATCTACTAGAGACTTACATAAATGGAATCAACCTGTGTGTACTCTCTTGTATGGCTTCCTTCATTCAGCACAACTATTGATGTTTTGTGATTCACTGATGTTGTGATACATTTCAATAGTTTTTATTGCTGAATGTTCGTTCATTGTATGGATATATGCAATTTTTAAGATCCTTTACCTATTGGTAAACATTTGTATTTCTCCCACCTTTTGCCTCTTACCCTTAAATCTGCTGTGAACATATGTTTGAAAGAATGTATATAGACAGACCTAGTGTAAATCCTTGGGAGCAAAAACACAGGTCAGTATACATTAATATTTGTAAGAAATGGCCCAACTGTTTTTCAAAGTGTTTATAGCATTTTACATTTCACTCACAGTGCAGAAAATTTCCAGTGCCTCCTCATTATTGATGATATTTGGCATGATTAATATTTTAAATTTTAGTTATTCTAGCTATGTAGCTAAATCTCACTGTTTTATTTTATATTTCCTCGATGAATAATGATGTTTCAGCATCTTTTCCTGTGTTTATTTGTAATCTCTATATGTTCTTTGCTGATATGTCTGTTCAAATTTTAGCCCATTTAGTTGAGTTAATGGTTTTCTTATTGAATTTCAGCTTTCTTTATATGTTTTATATATTATGAGTACAAATCCTTTATCAGATATAAGCTTTGTAAATACATTTTCCTAGTTTGTGGCTTTTTTATTCATTCTCTTAATATTATCCTCCTAAGAGCAGAAATTCTTAATTTTGGATGTCCAATATATAATTGGATCATGCATTTGATGTCATATTTAAGATGCTAAGAAGTTCTGGAGTTCTTTAAGTGGATGTCTAACACGTGCTTCAACTCTTACCCACACATAACCATTCTCCTTAAGGAGCATTTACATTATCACTTTCTGAGCTACACACTGTAGTTGCTATACAATCCCAAACTAACAAGTCTAAAGTAATAAATAAAATTACTGTCAAATACAAAGAATTTTAAACATTATGAAGTGTTGCCTTTCTTCTATTCAACTTATTATTGCCTCAATTATGCCAAATATTTCAATCCCAATCATGCCAAATATTTCCAATGCATAAATTCATTAAGTTAATTTGTCATCAATAGCAATGAATATTATAGAACTTAATGAAAACAGAATTTCTGTATAATATGGATTAAATGTTATTTCACTAAATCCTAAAGAAAAATGTATCACAAGAATATGGGCAATTATATTAAAAGGTAAATTAATGTGTACATATATGTCTCTGGAAATCTATTTTCTAGAAATCAAACTACATAGTAAAAAACTATTGCACACTATTGATACTTCTATTTGTTATAGAGTTCATTACTGTTATAATTCTATTTGATTTTATATGTAAAATAGAGTGAATTGACATTTCCTGCAAAACTACTTTCAATTATTTTTTTCATTTCACTGAGTATCCTCTCCACATCTCATCTCAAAATAACCTTAGAGAATACAATGCCAAGCAATTTGTCTCTGCAAAAATCTTAATCTATGTGTTGTGCTACTAAACCATATTTCAAGATAAAAAGCTTTTATGCAAAGGGAATTACATAATTGAATATATTAAAGTAAAATAATAAAAATGTTTGCAATATATTAATGCAATTTTGGTAGAAATGGTTCAGACAACAGAAACATATTTATAAGCCATTTATACCACATTTAAAGCACAGAAACCTCAATAACAGATGAACCATCAGACAAAGCTCTGTTTTTTTTTCCTATTGCTTTGTGTGGGGTCATTTAATCATGGTTCTAATCACTGCATTCAGAAACGTACATGATATACCAGAAAATCTGCAGTGATTCTTCTCTACTCAATATCAGATAAGACTAAAAAAAAAACCTTTCTGCTACTTCCTATGGTGAACATTTGTTGTGTTCTGCTTATCAATAGTTCCTTTAACAGGGGAACACTCTGAGTTTTATTAAATCTGTTTTTGAGTATCATCTGTTTAGACTTCATCGTTCAGCAGTGCTCTCACTGGCAATGAAGGTGAAGAGTACAGTAAGGATGTGCCTCTGACTTAGGGCAGAACCTTTGATCTGAACAAAGGGCTACATTTGTGAAAGTCATTGTCATGAGGGAATAGGTGTGTATTTGCTTCATGTTGTAACTAAAACAGTTTTCTTTCCTAAAGCAAACCCATCTTAATTGTTAAGCCACAAACTAGTTCTAGGATAAAGCATTTACTGGTTACAGTTATTCTACATACCACATATCTCTCTTTATGTATCAGTTCAAATTTATCCTGATTTGCTCACCAATTTTAATTGTAAATAATAATTTAATAAAAATCCAATAATCATAAGAAATATCTTTGGGGAGCTTTTGTAAGGGCCACCTTATATAAATAAATGCATTTCAACTTAAAAGCTATTAGCTTTTTTTCTGAGGATGGTGCATTCTCAACACAAGAATTTGGAATATGTTTCTGTTATACTATAGTAAAATAGGATTTGGCATAAATATCATCTTCTAAACTAGTCACAGCCTGAGATACAGGAGAACAGACCCAATTTTAATAATATTTAATTTTACATTTCACAATATAAAGTACTTCATTTTAACAACTTGAAATAGAACAATTATTTTACATGTACAGAACATTTCATACAGAGAAAAATTTTCCATTTAAAATTAAAATGTTGACAGAAATTATCAACATAAAAGAATTCTCTCCTTTACTGAAGTAACCTTAGAATTTCTAAAATCAGAGATCATTTTTTCCCATTTGAAGTTATTGATATTGAAATGGCTATTCACTCACATTTTAACACATACTTATGTTATAAAATGGGATATATATGCATAACTTACTGAATTATATAACTAGTGAATTCAGGAGGAGCATTAAAACCTAGATTTAAACACTTTGTTGGTCTTACTATTCTTAATTTTCCCTCAGTCTTGTTTAGAAGGTTAGAAGCTCTCTTTCCTAATAGCTATTACTCCATTAAGGTAGTATTGTGTGACATTGTACTTCTATTAGTATCTCTGAGAGCATTTTGATGGCAGGGGTAGAGATGAGTCATAAGGTAAAGACATTCTTTGCTAAAATGAATTATTATAGAATGCTAACTGTAATTAAAATGCTTTGTAAACCCAAATTTGGCAGCCTTAACATTCAAATAAAATCATATTATCTTTAAGTGAAAGAGTAACTTAGAAATTATCTGTTCAACCAAGAAATGGAGAATACCCTCAGGGGAGTTCATATATTACTGTTTATTATATGGGCAGAATTCCATGAACTGGAACTGAACAGGTAATGTTTGTAGAGAAGAGAAAATAACCAGTAGTCATTAAGCACTTAGAGTTTGGAAATTAAACATTCCACATCATGATGGGAATGGAAACATTGAGTGACATATATTACAAACACCTAGCCATTTTCTTTGCTTAGAATATGCTGGCTATTATGTAATACTGAAAAGACAAAAATGGCAATGAGGGAAATGGCATTTTTCAAGGGTATTTATCACTGGAAAGCACTCCCCATGACTCCAGTCATTATCAACTTTTTAAAATAAATAGTGGCTTGCAGTACTGACTTGGCACAATAGGATTGACAGAGAAAATGCAGTGTTTTAGATGTCTGGAGCCATGGACAAGAGCAGAACCCATCTTGTGCATGCTAGAAAGTATTAATTGCCACCCACTGTGCCCACTGGGACCCCCTTCCACAAATCACTGAAACTTAGCCTTGCCTTCTGTAGACATGGATACAAACACTTTAATACAAAGATTTTCAATTGAGTTTCGGGTCATAACCTATAAATATGCCGACTACACACTATAAAAATGAAAGTAATGTATTTGCTAATGGAGAATGGTAGGTACTGGAATAAAATTAGATTAGATTAGAAGGAATTTACATGGTTTCTTTCATTGCATTCTCTCTCTTTCTCTCTCACACACACACACAAATCGAAAAGAACAGAACTTCTGAATGTGCAAACAATATTAGAGATTTTGCAGGAAAAATTTAGAGTCACTTCAACAAAGAAATCTTTCAACTCTACATTAAAATGTGCTATAGACTCTGGATACAGGATATAAAAATTCAATTTTTATATCTTATGAAGTAACTAATTAGTTTATTTACAAACATTTTTTTAAAAAACTAACTTAATGACCATATTAATGTTATGGTTAAAAATTATACCTTATTATTTAAAAATTTTAATGCATTATCCAGGAAATTCTACAGCCTCAGAACCCCAGCTTATTTCCACTTAGTTGACAAATTAACTTCTACTTTTTGGGTAGTTCTGTCATTTATTTATGATTCTAATTTAGCACATGTCACATTATACTATTATAATTAATCATAAATGTACTTGTTTTCCCATGGATTTTTAGTACATTTGATGTCAGACTCTCTGATCTTATTTAGATATATAACTAGCGCAAGCCCTGGCATATAGAAGTTTTCTCAAGCAAAGTCTTTATTGAATGTCCTCTACTTCATCCTAGCAAAAGTTCATCTTGTTTATACATTTGTTGTCCTCCAAATCTTTCCCTTGAAATGCTTTTAAGTATCAAGTAGTTGGGCAGAAGTAGACTGAGCACAAGATTTAACAATCAGAATTAATAGCTACATTACTATTTTTCAGAAGTGTGATCTTCAGAAATGTATTTAATCTTTGTAGGCCTTCTTTTGCTCATCTGTGATCTGGGTATAATGATGCTATTAATGTGTTTCCTTGAGAGGATTACCAGTACATTGTATATGGCTTAAATGTCCTATATTAAAAAACATTTTAGTTACCTTGTTGCTATATAAGGTAACTATTCAATTCTGATAGCCCTAATTATTAAACATTTTCCAATCATTTAAATAATATTTTCTTTTCTAAATTATGTACTTCCTGATGTTTATATGGAAATAGCACATAGTCAGAAAACCAGGACTGTAACACCTATTCAAATGTTCTCATATGTTAATCAAATATAATTTATTTTTACTAAATCAAATTAATTTGAAATCTAAAATATTTATCAAATTACTGATAAAAGGTTTATCACAGTTTGTTCAAAAATGAATATACACAGTTTTATACATATATGTTGATGTGTGTCTATGTGTCTGAATAGTTCTTAGGGCTATTTTCATCCTACAGGCAAAATTAGGTGAAAATAGGGCAATTATTATGGTCCAAAAACTCAATACTATTTATCTTCTTTTTTATTAAAATACCAAGGACAGAAAAGTTGTTTCAGCCCCAATTTCAAGTTCCCAATTTTGAATTCCATTCAAATACTTGCATCTAAAACTGTGCATCTGAAGCACATTCTGCATGGAGGCAAACACATTCGCTTTCTGTGTGGACTTCACTATTCTGAAACATACACATTTGGAAATAAATGAAAAATATCTTCAGTTCTTTGAACTGTGGCAGCTAAGTCCATTTTTTTATGTCCTATAAATGAATCCCATTAAATTGCTGAAACGGTATACAGTATTTACATGCATTTAAATTCACTATAAATATTTACAGAACTTTAAGATGAATGCTAGTAATATAAGCTAAATATGTCCGGCCACAATTACTTTTCGTGACTAAATGGGTTTTGCCAAATGGCATTTTTTTTACAAAACTAAGTATTTTAGAATTCTGTTCAGATGATAGTAATATGTAGATAATCACACTCGACAACTGTTCACATTAAGTTGAAGGAAACCATCAGTTTTTAAAGAGATTCATTGTTGGGTATCTAGACTTAATTCTTGTTGATGTGTGCTCTTTACTATGTGTGATTTTTTTTAATGGAGAGAAAAATGAACCATGGGGAGTAATAGAAGTGTGAAATGGGAGGCAGGTGGTGAAATGAGGTTAAGGAGTGGAAGACTCTTCAGAGAGAACTGGAAGACTGGTGATTCAAATGAGATTTTTAGCGGAAACTTCTGGGAAATAAACTGCTTACAATAGTTTACTAGAAATTATTTTGATTGCAATGAGTTTTCTGGCAGTGACACAGGTGAATGTTTAAAGCTTGGACTATGATATAGATGTCAATAAATATCCAGTACAGGGCCCATTGCCTCTCCTAGTCAGGCCAGCCCTACTGGTACATCAGGTTTCCCTTTAGCACAAAAGCAATGAGGCTTATCATCATTGCCATGCTTTTAGTAACATAACTTTTTTAAATGGCCTTTTTACAATGTGACCTACATAGAAAATGTGCACTTTTGAAGGCCATATTTACATTTTGACTATGCATCATCTCAACATACTAAACCAGAATTAAATAGCAGAATTATATGACAGCCATTTACCAAATCTGCAAGGAAGAATGAAGACAAAGTTGTGAAAAAAAACGAATAAAAAGTGTGTTGTATATGTAATTTATGATTCTTTGTATATGGAGTTTGGAGATGATACACGTAAAGATTTGTCTACACATTTTGTATTCAATACCCAGTTCCTTAAGGTGATGGCACAGTTCTTCATGGACTTGACCACAGGGGCTCTATATTTTCATTCTTTGTCCAGCACTTATTCAATATATGACCTTTGAAAATCTTTACTAAATATCTAGGTCAGACTTTCAAGATTGTAATAATTACAGAAACACTTAGGCTATTCCAAAGATGGCTTCCAGTTTAATATTATTTGAAAATATTACAAAGATCCATAAATAAGGAGAAAACAAAAGGCATTTCCTGAATATTAGATTTTCCTGTTCTACTAAGAGATATTTTGTATATTTTAGAAGATAGATAAGCTTGCTAATTTGATCTCCAAACAAAACATTGTGCTAGGTACACAGTGAGCACTTTGTCAATATTTATTAAATTAATAAAATATCTTTAACATAACTGACATAACAAAGACATTTACTAACTTGAACATTGAAACATGGGTTAGAGCTCTTTGGAGCATATATTATGTTTTTTAAACATATTATTTTTATTTTTTAATATATTTTATTGATTATGCAATTACAGTTGTCCCATTTTTTTTTCCTTTTTATTCCCCTCCTCCCATGATCATTCTCCGACCTTAGTTCATGTCCATGGGTCATACATATAAATTCTTTGGCTTTTCTATTTCCTTTATATTCTTAACCTCCCCCTGTCTATTTTGTACCTACCATTTTTGCTTCTTAATCCCCATACATTTTCCTCATTACCCTCAACCCCTCTCCACTGATAACCCTCCATGTGATCTCTATTTCTGTGAATCTGTTCCTGTTCTAGTTGTTTGCTTAGTTCATTTTTGTTTTTGTTGTTTTAGGTATGGTTGTTAATAGTTGTGAGTTTGTTGTCATTTTATTGTTCATATTTTTGATCATCTTCTTTTTCTTAGATAAGTCCCTTTAATATTTCATATAATAAGGGCTTGGTGATGATGAACTCCTTTAACTTGACCTTATCTGGGAAGAGCTTTATCTGCCCTTTCATTCTAAATGATAGTTTTGCTGGATAGAGTCATCTTGCATATAGATCCTTGCCTTTCATGACTTTCATACTTCTTTCCAGCCCCTTCTTGCCTGCAAGATTTCTTTTGAGAAATCAGTTGATAGTCTTATGGGAACTCCTTTGTAGATAACTGTCTCCTTTTCTCTTGCTGCTTTTAAGATTCTCTCCTTATCTTTAATCTTGGATAATGTAATTGTGATGTGCCTTGATGTGTGCTTCATTGGGTACAACTTCTTTGGGACTCTCTGAGCTTCCTGAACTTCCTGGAAGTCGTTTCTTTTGCCAGATTGGGGAAGTTCTCCTTTATTAATTTTTCAAATAAGTTTTCAATTTCTTGCTCTTCCTCTTCTCCTTCTGGCACCCCTATAATTCAGATGTTGGAACATTTAAAGTTGTCCTGGAGGTTCCTAAGCCTCTCCTCATTTTTTTGAAATCTTGTTTCTTCATTCTGTTCTGGTTGAATGCTTATTTCTTCCCTCTGCTCCAAATTGTTGATTTGAATCCTGGTTTCCTTCTTTTCATTGTTGGTTCCCTATATAGTTTTCTTTATTTCACTTTGCATAGCCTTCACTTTTACCTATATTTTGTGACCATACTCAGCCATTTCTGTGAGCATCCTGATTATCAGTGTTTTTAATTGTGCATCTGGTTTGCTATCTCTGCATCACTTAGTTGTATTTTTTCTGAAGCTTTGATCTGTTATTTCATTTGAGCCAAATTTTTTTAGTCTCAGCATGCATGCTACATAGTAAGGGGTGGAGCCTTAGGTATTTGCCAGGGTGGGTCAACCTACTTTGCTGTGTTGTGGTTCTGTATGTGGGGGAAAGGTCCGAGAGGGATCATTGCTGCTTGCTCAGCTCTTGGCCAGCTTTCAGTCACTTCCTCCACTATCCACAAGCAAATTGGGCCCCTCTAGTGCTGGTTCCTGGGTGGGTGGTTTTGTGTACATTCTAGGACCCTGTGGGTCTCTCCAATGAACTTTTCTGTGAGGCCGGGAGTTTCTTCTGCTACCACAACCCCCACAGGTTTTTTCAGTCAGAGGTTTTGAGGCTTTATTTCCCCGAGCTGGAATCCTGAATTATGTGGTCTGTCTTGCTCCCCAGTTGTTTCTCCCAGTTTATCTGCACAAGAATGTGGTACCAGCCCAGTCCACCAGCCACCACCTTGCCATGAGTCCTCTCCACCCTTCCTACCAGTCTGGATGAATGTTTCTTCTTTAATTCCTTGGTTATTAGACTTCTATACAGTTTGATTTTTCTGGAAGTTCCAGTTATTTTTTGTTTTTAAATTTGTTGTTGTCCTTCTTTTGGTTGTGTAAGGAGGAAAAGTACATCTACTTACACCTCCATCTTGACTGAAAGTATATATTATCTTTATTATATTTTTCCCATTATCATATCATTCCCTTATAGCTCCCTCTTCCCAACAATCACCACTCTGTTGTCCATGTCCATGTGTCCTTTTTCTTTTTTGCTTAATCCTTCCACCCCCTAACTCCCCACCTCCATGACTAGCTGTCATCTGTTCTCCATCTATGAGTCTGTCTCTGTTTTGCTTATTATGGAAGCAGCCCAAGTGCCCATTAATAGATGAGTAGATAAAACAACTCTGGGACATTTACACAATGGAATTCTATTTAGCTGTAAAAGAGAAGAAAATTTTACCCTTTGCAACAGTATGGATGGACCAGGAGAACATTATGCTAAGTGAAATAAGCCAATCAGAGAAAGACAAATACCATATGATTTCACTCCTATGTGGAATCTTATGTTGTTTTTAGTAAAAGGTAAAGTGATCCTGTAAATTGTAATATATTAATTATATATTAATGACTCTATATAGAAAATAGTATTGCCCAAAGAATTTTTAAAATTTAATTTTAAATATTTCATCATCTTACCAAAGGTAAATTAATAGTGACTAAAATAAGGTAAATGGAAAGTAGCCTGTAAAAATATTTGAGGAAATATATATTTGGCCATCCTTCCCTCCACCAAATAAACATTTGGTTTTCCTCATTAATACAAATGATCAATTTCCAAATGAGCACATTAAACTGAAACAAATATGTGTGTTGTTATTATACATCTGGAAAAACACTGTATATTTATTAAAATAATTGCTTTATTTTAAATTTTTGTTTCACTATTATAGTTATATTCTCAATAAAGCAGATCAAGAAGTTCAGAAATGCATTTAGTGCATTTATAGTTTACTGATAATCAGAAAATCAAAGAATTTAAGTGCTTGAAAGAAACTTGTTAAATTACCCTATTTTACTTAAATGAACTAGTGCCCAGCAAAGTTGATTTGTTTTTCCAAGGCAGCATAATTAGTTAATAGCAGAGTCAGTACCAGATAATGGTCCTGTTTTTGACTGTGTTTGTACAGATGCTTATTTATTCTTCATGTTTGTCTCTGGTGCCAACCATGTGCCAGGCACTGTTCTAGCCATTTGAGATAAATCGATGCACAAAAATGTCAAACATTTCTGTCCTCAAGGACCTTATATTTTGTTAAGAAGATACAAGTAACAAACAAACAAATTTGTAAGCAAAACAAGTAAATTAGTTTGGCATGTTAGAAAGTGATAGATGATGTAGAGGAAAAAAACACAGCATGCTCAGGCATTCTAGGAGGTGAGAGGAGGGAAGGGGAAAGATATTGAATATTGAGTCCTGGTGAGTCCTCATTTTGAAAGTGATAATGGAGGAAAAACATGGCATTGGTAGGGGTGTTCACTGTGGTAATTAAGAGTGGAAACTTTCCATGTAGAAGGAATAGCAAAGAAAAAGTCTCTACAGAAAGAGCTTGCTTGATGTGTTCAAGAAGGTTTGTGTGGCTGGGGTAGAGTGATACAGGGAAAGCAACAACAAGATGAACACAAAGATTTACAGCAGATAGGTCACTCAGGACATAAAAGAACATTTTGAGCTTTCACTCTAGGAGCATGAAAAGCCATCACAGGCTTTGGGTCATAAGAGAACTTGATTATGACTTACAGTTGAAGATAGAAATTGAAAAACATTCTCTATAAATAGCCAGAAAGTAAATCTTTTGGCTGTGTGGTCCATGTGGTTCTCTGTTGGAAATACTCAGCTCTGTCACTGTTACATGAAATACCAATGTAAAAGAATGGGTATATAGCTGTGTTCTAACAAAACTTTATTTACAAAACTGGAGATCAGGCCAGATTTGCCCCATTACTCTGGCTGCTGTATTGAGAATGGACCCTCAGGAAGTGATAATGAAAACAAGGAGGCACTTGTTTTGAGGTTTGTTTTTGTTTTTAGTTAACAGTGAAAGAGATGATGTGTGCATGTTTCCCTACCTATTAATGCATTTATGATTAAGTCTTCTCACTTCTTGAGGGGTTTGCTTTTAATGGCAAAGGTAAAGGAGAGAAGGAGAGGGGAAAGCATTATTTTGCATGATTTCTATTTGTATGGCAAATAAATGAAAATACAAAAAATACAAGGAACATTAGTAATTTTATTAAATTAATACATTGCTTCACTCCATAGTAGGTAGGTGATTTTGGATATGATAACTTTAAAAAATAAATTTTGTATGAGGAGGTAAGACAAACACACATGGAAAAAAGATTGTATCCATACAAAGTGTATGGATTAGATTCTAAAGTATTATAGAAAGTCAGAAAAGTGTAGCTTGCCTGTGAGTTATGATACACTTCCTTCCTTTCCATTTCCAAGAAAGGAAGGTTTTAGAGAACAAAAGCCTTTCTTACAACTAAATAAATGATCTACTTACAAAATCTTGTATGACACTTCTAATGATACTATAGAAACTGGCAATGTTATTTTAAAAATATATTTTTAATTCCTGCTCAATTACTTTATTAATTCTTCTTTATTATTGAGGTATAATTGACAGACAACATTATAATAGTTTCAGGTATACAATATAATGATTAAATATTTGAATAATTGCAGAATGATTCCCATAATGTCTAGTTAGCATTCATCACCACATACTGTTACAGAACATCACTTTCCTGTGATGAGAACTTTAAAGATTTATAGGGGTACTTTAAAATGAGTGAGTTTTAAATGCAAATCACAGCAACAAACACACAATATTTTGAAGTGTGATATTGTAGTAAGTGCAACTCACAACAATGGGTATTTAAGATAGGTTAAAATTAACATAATAAAAATAAATTGTACAGAAACAATTATAACTTTTTATAGTAAAAATTATTAGTTTTTCTCTGATTATATAAATAATGCATGTTCACTGTAAAAAGCTCCAAAAATATGTAAAATCATAAAAGGAAATACATTTTCCTAAATCTTTGTCATTATTTTAATCAATAATAATATTGACAATTTTTATGTGTATATTTATATATACACATTTATTTTCCTAAGTTGTTTTATCACACATGAATATTTTTTGTTTCTTCTTTTCTTCTTCTTTTATGTTTTCTTCCTTTTGCTTTTCTTCCTTCTCCTCTTTCTAATTATCATCTTATAATTCCTTTTCTGGAATCATTTTTCTTAGATTTCAAAACCATATCTCATTTCAATGAATCATATTTGGCAATCATACTTAAGGCCCAAATTTATCAATGCAAAACAATTACACAGGAAATGTTGCTATGTTTTCTCACTGAATTAAAAATGCAATTAGTTGAAAAAGGAGTTGAGGAAGGCAAATCTTAATTAATGTGCTGAATAATGAAATAGCCAGTTTGCTGCCAATCAGAATTTGAATAATCATTCTTCCAGCTTTTTAGAGCAGGTCTACAAATCCTGTGAAGATCAGGAGCTCTTTCAACTTTTGATTCTTTTATGCTGAGTATCCATATCATGCCTGTCAGTTTCTCATTAATTAAGACTCATTCTTTCTAATGCTGCAAAGAAACTGTTGGTCATTTAATCTTACTAATTTGAAAGGTGTATTAAGCTGGATATTAACTAACTTAAAAGTTCTATAAAGAGATTTGGTTGAGAATGTCAATGGTAAAAGTTCCAAGTGGAAGGTAAGAGTAAGACAACCTTAAAAATCAACAGACTTTGAGTGTGTGTTGTTACTAAAAAATGAAGAGTCTCAAGGTACTGTGTAATCCTTATTGCCATGCCTATTGACTACTATTATTCCAGAGTTATATTCAGCACCATGAGCTCCAACATATAACTATATTCTTCCCCAGAAGCTTCACCTGTTGTCATGTCTCTTATAAGTATAAACATATAAATACTTGCTCTGGGTGTTTTTCTAAAATTGAAATTAGTCTTACTTCAGATACTTGGGTATGTAAGATTCGCGTCTACCATTTAATGACATCCTTTATCTGTAAACTATAAGTAGTTTCTAACTCATATGGATATTATAAAATGATGAAAATGGGGTATAAAGAAAAAAATTAGGGTCTCTTACTAGGTAGCGAGTTAGGAGTATGTTTTTGGTTTTACACTACAGGAGCTAGCCACAATTTTATAGTGAAAGAAAAATGGAGTATTATTGTCTATTTTTCATTATCTTTAAGGTAAGCAGTGAAAGCTGGCCTGAGAAACACCTGCCTTGACTATGGAATGGCTTATTTTCTAAAGGTCCATTTGTTTCCTATTCTTTGACCCTGAAGATTGTCCTCATCTTTTATCACATTTTCTCAATTTCTTGCTTATGTACAGGTAAGTCAGGGACCTAGCCTATGTCAGTAGCTGAGAAGTCTGCCATTAATGGAGGTCTATTCTTCAAGTTCAGCATAAAGGGATGGTAAAATGCCCATTCTTGATGCCCAGACTGGCAAGAGATTATGTCTTCCATCTTGATCCAGAAAAATGACTCTCCCATACCAATATCATTATGTAAAGTCATCAATACTCTTTTGTCCTTGACTTTCACCCTAAACCATGTAACTGTATTTGTTCATGTATAATGATGTCTTCCTAATAATAAATGAAACATTAACCTAATATACATGTTTTTGAAAGCTAAAATTATGTTTCCACTATTTACCCACTAATGCTATACATAAAAACTTTCTAAATAATTAAAAATTAAAAAATATTTAAAAATAAATACTCCTTAGTAGTATAAATGATCAACCTGTTTGCTTGTAAATTCTAATTTTATGAATTACTTTGAGTAATGTAACTGTACATGTTGAAAATACAAAAATGTTTGATTTTTTTGAGGCAAACTTTAAGACTAGTATATTAGTTTATGGCTTTCAATTAAAGGCTTTAAAATTCATGTAAATGAGCTTGCATCCATTAAAAATTATTAATTGTTGTTTCTAAAAGAATAAAAATTAAATGAACAATCTTTAAGAGGAAATTGATACACTGTAAGTCTACATTTTGGGAAGTTAAGCTCAAGTTAATATAGCACAATAGAAAGAAGGAGAACCTCGTCTATAGCAGTGTGGGAAAGGAAATGATTTCAGCATATGATTTCTGAGTAGAGGAGGGATTTTCTAGGTAGCATTCAAACCTAAAGTACCTTTCAAACTTTATTCCATCATTTCCCTAACTCATAAAAGAATAACTTTTGTAGCGTATATTTTCAGGGATGGAATGAAATTCCCATATTTGCAAAGATCCATCAGTAACAAAATAAAAACCATTGAGATAAGAATTGATACTTTTTAAAAGACTGAACCCTGAGCAATTACAGAGAAAGACTAAGAAATGAAGAACTGAGGAAGATCATAAGAGAGATGATGAGTTCTTTGCATTTAACTTTATTTTTTTAAAAAAAATAATCAGTCAAACAAGAATTAATGTGAATTAACTTGGAAGCAACAATAACCAGAGACAGAATGGCATGTCAGTGGAAATTTCTGATCCCCCAAAAAATACTGTTAAATTGCCATCTGTATTAGGGCCATCTATATATTACTCCTCTTCACCATCATCACTACCCTCCACTTCTGCCGTCATTCCCACCATGTTGTTCCTTCCTCTCCAAGACCGCCCCCACTACCATCGTCATTGCCTCACCTGATAATTTAAAAAAAAAAATAAAAGTTGTGGAAATGACATTCAATTTTAGTCGTGTGCATGTGTGTGTATACAGTAGTTCCCTTTTATCCATGGTTTTGTTTTCCCCTCTTTCAGTTACTAATTGTTAATTTAGCTATGGTCAGAAAAATATTCAATCGAAAATTCCAGAAATAAACAATTGATAAGTTTTAAATCATGCACCTTGTTGAGTGACATGATGAAATCTCATATCATCCCATTCCATTCTTCCCCAGACATGAATCATCCCTTTGTCTGGAGTATTATCTACACTGTATCTACCTGCTTTTTAGTCACTTAGTAGCCACTTTGCTATCAGATGAATTATCATAGACAGAGAGAAAGACCACATTCACAAAACTTTTATTAAAATATATTGTTATAATTGTTCTATTTTATTATTAGTTATTGCTATTACTCTTACCCATGCCTAATTTATAAGTTAAATCTTGTCATAGGTATATGTGTATAGGAAAAAATATTGTATATATAGGGTTCAGTACTATCTGAGTTTTTAGGCATCCATTGGTAGTCTTGGGACTTATCCTCCATGGATAAGGTTGAACTATTGTGCATTATGTGTTTTATTAATTATTTGAATTTCATATATTCTATCCCATTATGTGCATTCAGCTTTTCTCAATTAATTAATTTATGGACCTTTGGAAGACCAAAGATTTGGCAAACTCCACAATGATTCCTAAAGTCACTAAAATGCTGGTTCCTGTTAGTAATTCATACTCAGTGTGGCAATGACCAAATTAGGCAAGGAAAATTGTATTCTTAACAGACAGTGATTCTGTTTGACTGAAAAGTTGAAAATATATCGAAATTTAAATAAACCCAGCGGATTTATAATGAACTCGGTAGCCCTAATACCAATATGTATATATTTTAAATTGTATATATATACAATTATATATAAATTGTATTAAGGATTTTACCTTATTTTTTTAGTACAATAATAGTTTAATGTGTCTTTAAACATCAGGTAACTTAATTAAAAACTGCTTTTTTTGAAAATTGTCTTTTTTATAGTCTTACTTTGTTCCTTAAATAACAAGATTGCATTCCCTTCTCTTTCTGCCCATTTGTGTGCTTAAAAAACACAAGGAAAGAATTTGGAGAGCACAGAATTTCTATTGTGCTTTAAGGTTTGGACTTTGTTTAGAAAACCTGAAGAATTTATTTATTTTCAGAGACTTCTATCTGATAAGTAAAGTTCATGGAAAACGATGTAATTGGCATAGAACTTTTCAGTTGAATCGCTTAATCCTCTGTACTAGAATACTTTTGCATCTTACATGGAGTAATTAGTTTCTTTAGGTTAAAAAATCTAGGAATTACATTTTTCAATTTGATTTTCACTTAATATCAAAGTGGCTATAATTAATTCTTTGTTTTCTGATAATCTGAAAAGCTGTAATGAGAAATTACAAATAATGTATCAAAGAATTTCATAAAATATACCTGATAAAAACATTTCAAGTGTGAGGTACTTTCTTTTGTCACACTAAATTTGATTTTATAACACATAAAAGGCATACAATTAGTGCCATCTAGTGCATTAACCCATCATGCTAGCAATCTTATCAATTTATCACATGCCTTGCTTCTCAGAGGCATTTTGTAAAGTCACACAATTTCTGAAGATCATTTAATTAGAGTTAATATTAAACAGCTGATTTAATTTTAGTTAAACACTAATCTATTTACATGCTAGTTTTAAAGAAAGTTCAAATTTTAGATCATTATTTCCTTATCATTATTTTAATTGATTAGAATTTTCATTGAACATTATGCAAGCATGACCTACACATTTACTCTGTACATAAAACAGGAAAAGTCACTACTTTAAAAATATAATTTGCTACAACTGGTGAGTTCAGCAATTGCCTGCGCTAAGTTGGCAATTATATCTGAACAACAATTCTCTTACATAGATATTTCCCCCAGTTTCAAAAAGTATGAATATTTCTGAGGTCAGTGTAGGAGATTCCCTTCAATATGCCCTAGCATTATTAGTTTGAGAAAAAAACAATAATGATAAAATTCCATATACTGTACTTAAATTAGATGTGGGCTCTCCTACAAATTTTGTCTCTTTAGTACAAGAAACTCTTTCGTGCATTGAAAGCCTGAGAAAATTTGAGTCAGAAAATATAATGACTTGAAAAAAAGTCAAGTTGAATAATAACAGTAACTAAGCACACAGAGACTACCCCCCACCCGCCCCATGAAGGTTAGTCACAGAGAAAATTCAGTTTCAGCTGTATTTCATCTGATAAGTAACCTAACCTCCAGGCAAAAGATAAACTTGCAGAGGGGTGGGCACTCCCCATATGGCTTATTTCCTTTCTCACCACACTTTGTTTCTCAGCCGTTCCTTTTTCTCCTTTTCTTTTCAACTCATTGATGTTCCTCATCTTTTTATTTCCTCTCTTCCCACGCATAACAATGTCAAATCAAGGAAGACAGAAAAGTTGGAAGCAATAAGGTCGCTAACAGGTCTGTCTGCTGCTCTTATATTCAGTAGCTGATAAATTTTAAAAACAATAACCATCACACCACTAGAACTACTCATAATGCTCCCACTGTGTTATTGATCCAAACCAAACTATTCTTCTTTCTTTTTTTGGCGGGGGGGGGGGGCTTGATTTCCAGTTTCAAATTAAATTGCCCTGCCAACTAATTGGGACATGGAATTGTCCAGTGGACAACCTGTTAAGTCAAAGTGCAAACTCAGATTTAGTCAGTTGTTCAATAAGCACAATACTGATATTATGTGATGGGCAATATTGTAGTCAGTGGGACACAGAGGAAAAAGAAAAGATTCCTGTTCTCAAGAAGCTTACAAGAAGCAGATAATAGTGATAATAAATAAATAAGTAGATAATGTATGATAGTGACAAAAGCTATGAGGAAAAATGTAATAGTGATTGGAATGGGACGATTTTGAAAGGGTGCAGCCCTCTTTGAATAGGTAACAAGTGAATCAGACAGAATAAACAATGCTTAGTAGAGAGGAAGCAGCTGAGTGTAAAAGGCCTTGAACTGCAAACAAGGTTGATGTATTTAAGAATATTCTGGGTAGGTGGTGGGGCAAAGCAGGAGAATATTGAAAGGGATATGTCTGTGGAGGTATAACAGTTAATATTTATTCAGGAAATGTGAGATTGTGGAGAGCAGGACCAATAAAATGGCATTGGTCTGATTAAGATAGCATGAAGTATATAAAACAAAGTGGAGTCACTTATGTTAACTAAAATGGCTGTCAGTCAGCCATTACAATTTGGTTCAAGAGGAAAATTACCTAAGAGTAAACATATCTGGCAAGGAGACATATCTGCCCATGCGGTCAGAGCAGACAGGTCTGGCAAGGAAACATACTTATATCAGCACATGTGGTTAGAGTAGGCATGTCTGTGGAATGGGACCACTCATAGATAGGCTCCAGGGGAAATTCCACATTTGGCATCAGAGGTTCCAAGACATTCATCAAAAAGACCCAGAAGGATGGAGTACACCACTTTCAAGGTATAACTGAGGCAGGCTCCAGATCACTGCTGAGACAGCGGAGCTCCACACACCAGAGTGCTGCACCAGGCCATGCCAATCTCTCTTGGCATCGGCTACTGGAAGCTCTGCCCTGCTGGACTGAGGACTTCACCTGCCCTGATGCCCACCTGGTTCCAGAGATCCTTCCTTGCAAGATGCTGACAACTCCTTTGTCCACTGTGCTGTCTCCTGGACCTGCAGGTTGAGACTCTGGGACCTGGGTTTGTTATCTCCCAGTTGTTTGTTGGTGTGTGTGTGTGTGCGTGTGTGTGTGTGTGTTACATTCCTCTTAGATTATTAGAGTGTGGGTAGTATATTAATGTATGTTGATGTTCTACTTTGAGTGAATCTACGTTTGATAAAAGCTGAGTGAATAGCATAGTTACTGTGTGTGACTCTTGTCCATTCCTTGGTGCCAGGCTGCCCAGGAGGCAGCTAGCTGATCGGTTGCCCAGCTGACATAGGAAAGACTGTATCACAAACAGGTGCTCCTGACAGGGATCTCTGGGGCCAAGCAAAAATTTGTATATATAATTTTTACATGCAATGGAATATCAAGTGTTTTAAGCACTAGAATCTTAAGTTATGGTTTAAGTTTCCAAAATTTAGTGCTAAGATGTATTATAGATAATAAGTAGAGAGACCAATTAAAAAACAATTGTAGTAGTTTGCACAGGAAGAAAGTGAATATTAAGGTTATATTATTAGGGATCAATGAATTGGGGAGTCATTTGTAGGAAATAAGACACATTTATCATCACTCTAGACAGTCATCTCAATATGCCAAGGTAATGGTTTCAATCCTTGATCAGGATACAGCCAGGAATCAATCAATGTTTCTCTCTCTCTCTGTTTCTTCCTCTCTCTCTCTAAAATCAATAAAAATAAAAGACTGCAAAAAGAAACATTTATTATGAGCATCACCATTTCTAGTCCATTATTTTATTTATATATATCTCTACACACACACACACACACACACACACACACACAAATATTCCAATAATGCCTTTGTATATGTGTGATACTGTGATTTGTAATACAAAATATATATTTGGTTTCCCCAAGTTTCTGGCATACAGCTTCTAAAGCCCTTAGAATATAAGTGAAGAGAACTATATAGGTGTCTTTTGTTATGTCAATGAAGTGACTTTTGAACATCACCGAAGGATAGCAACTGATTGCCAGGAAACAAACCATGTACTTAAAGAGTTAAAACTTTCAATCCTTCTGCCCTCATTTCTGGGGAGAAGAGAAAGAAAAGAGACTGGAGGTTGAATCAGTTGCCAATGGCCAATGATTTAATCAAACATGCCTCTATAATGAACTCTATAAAAACCCCAAAGGATAGGATTCAGTGAGCTTCTGGGTTGATGACCACTGTTGATTTCCCTACATTTATCTCATATTTCCAAATATCTGTTTAAAATGATTCATTAGTAGAATTAACACTAAATAAATACTTTAATGTTTCAAGTCTCACTGAATTGGAGTCAGTGGATTAGTGTCCTTTGAAAGAATGTAGAAGCTTAAAATAACTATGATTCCCTTCAGGATGCATTTTTTCAGAATAAAAATATTTTTAAAAAACACTAAAAACAAAGGTTGCATAATTCAGTTAATCCTCTCTATAGCACAATTTTCTCATAAAGACAGGAAGAGGACTTCTTTTGCAGGTTAGGAGCATACTTTCATATTGTCACTTTACATAAGAACTTCACAATCCATTTCCCCACCCACATACCACCTCATACTTATCAGGAAGTTTTCCAGGGTCACCAAAGGTTAATGTTTTTCACTTCATTTTTGTGTGTATTCTGTGGTTTAATATTTATTAAATGCTGTTCTGGTTCTTCACACCAAAGAATCACATTTTGTCAGTACCATTCAACTTTAACTAGAATGTCACAGGCACAGTGATTTATTCCAGGATTATTAATTCTTTTCTCAAGTTCACAAAAGCTGTGACCAAAAACATCGGCTGGAAGATTGCAATGTCAATGTAGGTGTCCAGTGCATCTTTTCACAGGTCTCTTTTATAGTATGTGCATAACCAGAGTATTTTTAGTGAGTAATCCTGAATTTGGTCCATCTCTCCAAGGCAAAACAATCCCCCCATGCCCAGCCCCCCATAGTCCAAAAAGGGCCTCAAAAAGGGACCCTAAAAAAATCCCACCTGAATAAACACTCAATTTTGTAAGTCTCTCAGGCAAAGGCAACCTGGGTATCATTGTTACAAAACTAACTCCTCCTATCTTCACTAAAGATTAATGTTATAATTTTTCTTTAGGAATGACTAATGCCCTTTAAAAGACTAACTAAAAAGAAAAAAATAACAACATATATATTTAAACACAATGCTGAAGGACTAAATTAAGAAAAAACTATGACCTCAGTTGGTAAATAAAAAATACCAGCAAACACATTATTAGGATTTTGGGGTGTGTTTTTTGGATGTTACTTCCTCCACTCATTGTAGAAGATATCTACTGAGTATTATGTGTTGGAAACATCACTGTGTGGGCAAAGATATGTGTAGAACAGAATGGAATTAGTCTCTTCTCACTTGGAGCTTAGAAATTAGAAGGGCCATGAAGGAAAAAGACTGAGCTTTAAGATTATGTAGAAGATTGAGTGATCCAGCCATCTCTGAAGGTTGACCAGTAATTACTCAGGCAAAGAGTTGGGGGGGGAAAGCCTTCTAAGCAGAGAGAATTTTAGGAAGTAAAAGAAAGCCAGCTGTGGTTAGAACTCAGAAAGAACACATTCTTTTCACAAAAGCATAAATTGGGAAGCAATTCTCAATGTATTTTCCTATAAGCAGCAATTATTATATTTGATTTGCTTCCTTGTAATATTTATAATTTATGAGGCCTACTTATATGACTTAACTCACATTTATTCAGATACTGTCAAGTTTCCAACTTGAATGAGTGCCTCCTTCCCAGATCCTCATATCATTAATAATAACTCTTCTCTCCAAAAATTATTAACTATTCCCTTTCCATGGCTTCCTATTCCTCAGCTTGCAAATATTAGTAAGCCTTTTCAAGATGATCAGTAAGCCAAAGCATGACAGAACAAAACAAACCCCCTTTCTACCCTTTTTATACATTTCTAACAATCCACTGATACCTCTATTTTTTCAACCAAAGATTTGTTCAAAGATTTGTCTACTGTTGCTATGTCTGCTTCCTGACCTCCCTTTGGAGATTGTTTCAACACACTATAGTCTGGATTCCCACCAAAGCAGTCCTTTCAAGCTTCTCTTGCAAAAAGCACCAATGACCTCCTCGTTAGCAAATCTAATGACATTTTGGCACTTAACTGAGTTGATCTGACATCCTCTAAGACCAATTGTCTCTAGGTATCCCATGTAAGCTGACTTTCTGGAAGTTTTGGCTGGAGGCCCAAAGAACTTCCCTGAAAGATGAGATCCTGGAGCTGGGAAAGTTTTGTACAAGGGAGTTTGGAAGCCTAGACTGAACAATGAAGATAGTCCCATTGAAAATACAATTTAAAGTGGTTTACAATATACAGATTATGTATCATAGAAATGTATACTTGAAACTATATGATCTTATTAAAATGCATTTAAATAAATAAGTAAATAAGATAACAATTAAAATTTGAAAGTTAAAAAAATCCTAGAAGAAAATGGCTTGTTAGAGAAGTAGATACAGATATTAGATGACAAACTAGAGATTAAAGACACCAAGATTAATGAAACATACAGAAACAAAACAAAAACCAGTTTAGATTAGAGGATAGGAAGTCTCAGAGAGCTGCCTGGTTGAATCTAATATATTCTCACCCATGAAAGTGAAATGGATTTTTTCAATCACTGAGTGGTTTCAGAAATATTCTTCTTAAAAATCTCCTTTATCCAAGGGATACTACTGCCATGGTTTTCTTCCAAAAAATCTAATCATTCTTAGTCTTCTTATTTAATTCCTTAAATATCATATGTGCCATAAAATGTTACTCTTAACCATTTCTCTTTGTACTAGGCACAGTGGCCCTTTGCCTCAACTCTTTCTTTGTTCTGAATTCCAATTCTTTTATCAAATACATTCCTGTTGAGACTCAATTTATATGAGCTCACATGTATGTCTCCCAGTTCCTCCAGACTGAAGCCAAATATGTAACTCATCCTTCCATCTCTTCTTTCTCATGTGTTTTTCATCTCAGTATATAGCATCATCCAGCTGAACCAGTACAAAGTGTGTTCCTCCTGTTGCCTCTCCTTTCAATGCAATAGGTGTCACCACTTCTCAGGAGAGGGCTTCCCCATTTTTGTCTAAAGGTGTGTGAATTACCATGAGCTGGAACATTTCTCTGCCTAAGAGAATTTATGAGGTACCTATCTTACTAAATATGGTCTCTCAGCTAAGTCTTTATGCCCCTTTAAAAATGAAGTTTATCTCAGAACATATTCTATTCATTGATCATATACAGAGGTCATATATTATATGGCCATTGTTCTGCATCTGTAGAATTCTCTTTTCCAATTTTTTACTTCTCTCCACCTGTCTCCTTAGATTTGAGAGAGTTCTAAAGTGACAGACCCATCTTAATACATATGTATTCTCAAATTTCTATCTTCAAACCAGATCTCTCCTTCAAACTCAAGACTAAGTATTTCAATTTAGGTGTCTAATATGCACATGAACCTCAAAGTTTTTAAAACTTGAATTTCTCTTTCCCAATCCACAGCCTTCCTATATCGACTGATGAAAACTCTATCTTTCCAGTTGCCCACAGCAAAAGCCTTGGAAACATCATTGATTCTTCACTTACTCTCATCTCCTCATCCAATCTATCAGGAGCTCATGTTGGCTTCACATTCAGAGTACATCACAACCTAACCACTTCTTGCCACCTTCACTGCTACCATCTGGTCTGTCTACCATCATGGGTTGCCTGGATTACTGCAATGTTCTCCTAACATGCCTCCCTGCTGCCAATCCCCCTATCCCTCACACTTTAATTTCCACAGAAGTCCCAGAATGATCCTTTCAAAGAATAGGAAAGTTTATGTCCCTTCTCTGCTCAAAATACTCCATAGCTTGCCCATTTTACTCAGAGTAAAAGCCAAAGCCTTGACAATGGTCTAGATGGTCTTACATAATCAGGATCCCATTGATTTTCTGACCTCATGCCCTATAACTTTGTCCCTTTTTCATTCCTCTTCAGAAATTCAAACCTTCTTGTTATTTCTCTAACATGTTAGGCATGTGACAGCCTTATGACCACTGTCATAGCTATTCTCCCCAGATGTCTGAATTTCAAAATTTTTCAAGTGTTTTTTCAAATGTATCATTTTCAATGAGGCTAATTTTGAACATCTTCTTTAAGCCTGGAAACCACCCTCTATTCTAGAACTTAAATTCTTTCTACTCTGTTGTAATTTTACCCATTATACTTATTTCCTTCTAGCTCATTGTATACTTCACTTGGTTGTTGTTATACTTATTGTTATAGTCTGTCTCCTCCTGCTTGAATGTATGCTTCATAAGTGCAAGGTCTTTATAAGCTTTATTTACAGATGTATTATTGCCTGGTGTAGCAGGACTCTTGCTTCCTCCATTAACCAATCAATTCTTCCCATCTCTACCATAATGATATTCCCAAAAGATAAATAATGAAAGACTTAAACAGGACAAAGATATGATTATAGCTAGCTCTTGAGTTCAGAATAAATTCTCTGGTGACTTTCAAATTATTTTCTTAATCAAAGAGTCAACACTACTTTATTGTCCTAAAAACCTATTGCCCTAGAATTTTAAAAATGGCCATCGATTAAACAAAGAAGTAAAGTTCTAGTGACTCACAGGGAACTTTTATGCTGCAGAGTTTAATTTATCATTCTTCTTATGATACATTAAAAAATGGGAGGAAAATGTCTTGCTTAAATTCTAGTATTCTGCTTATCCTTTAAAAAGAAACTAATAATCTAGGGATAGAATTTAAATATGAATATATCTCAAATGTCAAGTAAGTGGTCATGTTCAGTGAATTTTGGATAGTTTGGGTTCTTTTTCCTTACCTAAAAATTAATACCATTCGCTTTTAGATTACTAATTTAAACATTCAGTTGACTTTAGAAATAGGGGGAATATTACAGAGTTTGACATAAGATAGGCTTATGCTTCAGCCATATTAATAATTACAATGTGACCATGAATATGTCAGATTTCCTCCTTAGGCTACATTTTCCTCATTTGTAAGGTTTGATGTTACTAGATTCTCTTCTAGCTCTAAAGTTCTATGAAAAATATTTAAAGGCATTGGTTGGTCTTTAAAATTCATTGTTGGTTTTTAAATATATAAACCTAAAGTACATCATAAAGATGGATAAGTAAAGCTGATTTCTGATGGTTCAGATAGATTTGACTTTTGTACTATTCAGTCTAAATTGGGGTTGCTGGTGTTACATTACAAAGGATGCTTAGTGTTTATTAGTAACAGCAGCCCCTGCCATTCAAATGGAATAGGATGAAATTGGTTTGAATAAAAGCTTTTAGGACTGAATAATTAAGCTCACTATGATTATTTCATAGAGGTAAAGTCTGTAGCCCTTGGATTGCTGAATACAAGAGGATAATTTGGTCTAGCATCCAAAATGTATGATGTGTGTGTATGCATGTGTCTTTGGCCACTGTTAATTGAGCTTCAAAAACCAGAGTTGGATACACATTATGAAGGCAATAGAAACACTACCATCAATATGTATTAATGTAAGTATATTGGAAGAACACTGAATGTATAGTCAGGAATTAGAAGTTAGAGAACACTTGGGATTTAGTCCCAACTTTGTCACCTATTCTGATTACAAGAAATCATTTAAACTTTCTGGTGTGCAGTCTGCTCTGTTAAAAAGAACTCAGATATGATGCTGTAGGCTCCTCTATCCCTAACACTCTGCAACTATTTCTAGACAATGCATCTTTGGTGCCCATTTCATAGAGTCACAGACATAGGATCTTCATGCAACTACCTAACCAAGGACTTGTGACAAATAGTTCTGGGCAGTTTTCATGTAATTTAGTTTTTCTTCCTCAGTAACACCATCAGGTTATTATATAAATGAAACACAACACATTCAAATTCTATATTGCAAAAAATATAACTAGAGTTAAATACAATATAGAATGCTGGGTTACAGAGCTGTATTGAAAGAGAAAAGGTAAATAACACAGAAATCAGGGAAGTGTCCCTTCTTCATTAGGTATTTTTAAAAGTCAAGACTTAGGAATTTTCCCATGCTATCTAAAATGAATTTGAAGCACCTACTATTATAATTTATATATATAATAAATAGTCAAAAATTTGAACCAGAAAAAGTAACAAATAAATTATACAATTAAACACTTACATCAGAGACTTACATCATTTTACAGAGTTGGGCAAAAGTTTATTCTGGTATTATTTGTTAATTACTATATTGTTTTTACATATAACTATAAACCTACTTCTGCTACACCCTGTACACTCAGTAATTGTTTGTTTGCTTCTATTTTTCCCTAATAAATAATGAAGAGTTTTGAAATGCCTCTTATTGAAGTTCACCCAAAATAAAGGTTTTAAAACTTTTTATTGAAGAATTTCTGAAAATATAAATTTTAAAATATGTGCTTTGTTTTACTAGTTAGAGAAGACCAATTTACCTACAGTGTCAGTTAATAAAAATCTACTAACAAAAAACTACAAATTATTTTCTGAAAGTTTAATTTCATGTGGAAATTAGTTAGAATTTTCTTTAGGATGTAGAAGACAATATGTGAGACTGATTTCATTCATACTGAAAGCAGAAAGAAAATAACAGAGTTACCAAGTAACTCCCTCTGCTTGGTTTAGTACGGTGGTTGCTTTCTAGAATGTGAAAGTTACTTGTTATTGCTCAAATATTGTATCTCAAAGACATCAGGATGACTGTCATTCAGTGAATTGAAAAGTGATTCATATTTCTTAGGTACTTGCAAATAGGAATTTGATTCTTAGAAATTAAAATTCAGTTGTGTAGGAAGATGTTTAGGTATCAAGTTTAGATTTGAGATGACTTCAATACTCTCCCTACTTAGGAAATATACTGTGAAGAGCAAGTTATCTGAGATAAGGAGGTCAGGCATTAATGGCTGAAACTCAAAAATTAGTGGTATGAATTTTATTTCATCTTAATTAGCAGAAAAATATAGCTTTACATGCTTTTGTTACAGCAAATAAGAGACTCCTTGAATGTTTCACCTTAAATAAATTGATTTTTCTGCTGGACAGAATAGATTGTTCTTTGTAAAAGTAAATGAAAACCATGTAATTGAATACTCACAAAGGACTTTGTTTATCAGAAAATTATAATTAATTTACCAGAAATTTAGAGAGATCAATCTAAATATATTTCAGATCAAATGATAATGCAAACAGAAAGCAATGAGAAAGATAACGATAACAATGATACCTAATATTTATTGAGTATTGTGTGCTGGACATTATGCTAAGGATTTATCTGTATTAATTAATCCATTTAATCCTTAAAATAACCTTATAAAATATATTCTATTATTATCCTTAACAGTTCTTCTCCTGCAAAAGTTAATTTGGGAAGTTTCATGAAACTTTTCATCTGTATTTCCCCCTGTTTGAGAGGGGTGGGCTTAAATCTAGCAATACATAGGGTAGTGGCTCCCTACAGTTTACAGATTATAACAGAGAGGCCCCTCTCAGTACGTTAGTGTCCCAGTAGCTTTCTCCATTCTTTTTTTTTTAATTCACAACTTAATTATGACACAAATTTCATGAAAGACTTTCAGGAATAATTACATAAATTAAGACTTTTTAAGAGAATTTGTTACATGTACTTGTGACCACATTACTCTCACATTTCCCCTGTGTACATTCTCCAATGAAAACAATCGAAGAGTCCTCTACATTTCAGCTCTTGAAATATCCCATAAAACATTTATAACTGTATTTTTACTTGCTCTAAATGTTCACAGATATGCAACATTTGTTCAGTTGTTTGTTTGGGGCTTGCAGAAAGATGGCAAATTTGAATAAGCAAGATCTTTGTTAGAGCTATGTTGTTTTCACCAGTTATGTAATGCTGTATGGCAGCTGTTAAATACCATTAAATACATTAGAAAACATTTAATACAATTTATTTTTCAGGTAAGAAACTGAGGCACTGCAAAATAAGTAACAAACTCAAGGCTCTACTGATAACCAACAGAAGAAATGGAACACAAACCCAGGAAATTTTTAGACCCATTATAGTGGGTTTCACATTATTTATTCACTTATATAAAATAAAACACTGGGGCACTTTTATGATCCAGTTACTGTGCCCTGATATGAAAGCTTCCCCTAAGTATCCAGCCATGATGGCTTAGTTAGTGGAATGAAAACTGTATTGGGCATCAAGACCTTAGATTTCCTGCTGTCACCAAATAGTTTTGTGACTTGGAAACATTTAGCACATTTTCTCTGATCTAAAATCCAAAATGGAAATTTTGAGCTATTCATTCTTAGTGTAATCTTTCTTTTTCTTTCTTCTAATTTTATTTTAATCATTGTTCAAGAACGGTTTTCTGTCCGTTACTCCCATCCCAGCCCACCCACCCATCCCTCCCCACCTCCCTCCCATTTCCACCCCCCTGCCTAGGTTTTGTCCATGTGGCTTTATATTTGTTCCTGTAAACCCTTCCCATTCTCCCCTGAAATTCCCTCTTCTCTACCTTCTGGTCACTGTCAGCCTGTTCTCTATTTCAGTGCCTTTGGCTATATTTTGCTTATTTGTTTTGTTGTTTAGGTTCCTGTTAAAGGTGAGATCATATGGTATTTGTATTTCATTGACTGGCTTATTTCACTTAGCATAATGCTCTCCATTTCCATCCATGCTGTCACAAAGGAGCTAGGAGCTCCTTCTTTCTTTCTGCTGCATAGAATTCCATTGTGTAAATGTACCATAGTTTTTTTATCCATTCATTTACTAATGGGCACCTAGACTGCTTCCAGCACTTGGCTATTGTAAATTGTGCTGCTATGAACATTAGGGTGCATAGGTTCTTTTGGATTAGTGTTTCAGGGTTCTTAAGATATAATCCCAGCAGTGGAATTTCTGGGTCAAAAGGCAGTTCCATTTTTAGTTTTCTGAGGAACCATAGTGTCTGCACCAGTCTGCAATCCCACCAACAGTGCACTAGGGCCTTCCTAAACCAATCCCTGGAAGGAAAGGGGTCACATTAACTAGCCAAAACCAATATGATTCACCCTGAAATTGTGGAGGGCACAGAATTCACTGCAGCCAAGGTTTCTGTTAGAAGAAAGTGTATAATAGAAGATATAGAAATGATATAAGTATGTTTGAAGAAAATGAACTGGTGAATTTAGGATTTCATGAGAAGTGAAGGAATTTTACTGAGAGGCAATTACTCAAACTATTATTAGATTTCCCTCCTTTTCTCTCTGTCAAACATTTTTGGCTCTTCTTATTTTCTGAGTTATGAACAATTAATATTAAAAAGTCTCTAAAATATAGTTATATTTTCTGTTTGGTGGAATAAGAATCATGCAGGAGAGATAAGCAGATTTTTTTTATTAAAAGTGTAACTTATTCTCAAAGCATATAAAAATCACTACACTGTCTGAAAAGGTGTGGTCTAAATATGGCTAGCAGAGGTGTCATTATTTTATTTTTGGTGCACTAACTATTCATGGTATTTCAGAGATTAAAAGAGAAGTTGCATTATGTTGTGTTTCTTCTGTTATTTATCTGTACATACAGTAGCAAAAAATTATTAAAAGCATTGTGGTCTAAGTTAACTTTTAGTTCTATTTAAATGACAGTTTCAGATAATAAAATCAAATTAAAAAAAAAAAACAGAAAAGTTTTCATTGAAAAGTATAAGCAGGGCCCACAAAAGGAGCCCCCCCCCCCCGTACCCCTCCCCAGGTAACAAATATATGAGGATAATACAATGACAATGCTTAGTTAGGTAAATACCATGAAGCTTAATCCACCTTTAAAGTTTAGATTACAAACCTACTCAGCAAGGAAAAGTCAACAAACTGGCAGGATAAAGCAAACTTGCATTAAAATAAATGAGTATGTAACAAAACACAGTTACTGATTAATGGGCTATCAGTGCAGTGAGAATCTCCAAATTGCCAGGAAACAGACCTTAAGCCATCCTATTTAGAGTGAAATTCCTCCTTTGCAATGCACCAGGTGATTTGGACTACCCTAAATTATTGGGGACTTCTGTTTTTTTCAGTTCTCTCTCCATCTCTCTCTGTCTCTGTCTCTGTCTCACTGTCTCTGTCTGTCTGTCTGTCTGTCTGTCTGTCTCTCTCTCACACACACACACACACCAATTTGGGCAAGTTAGCTTTACAAAGCTAAAATACAGAGACCCCTTGCTTTAAACAAACAACAAAAGTAGTGAAGACACAAAACTTCTCTCTAGAATAAACTTATTTTGTTTTCTATATGGTAGATTGAAGTTAAATATTGTATAGTCCCATTAAAATGTGGTTAAATTTTGTATCACTATTTAAATTAGCAAATTGTTCTCTAATATATAATCTACTTTTATGTTCTGTTGAAGATCATTTTCCAGGAAACTTGGGTGTTTTTTTTTTCTGGATCAGTTTTTTTTTTATGGTAGAAAAAATAAACTGGTGTCAGGTCACTGTTATCTCCCTTTCTCTTCACTATCCTTTTCTAGTCATGTGGCCTGGGGTGAGTTATTTAAACTGAGTTTGGGCTTATTTATCCATAAAGAGAAGATAATATGACCTCCCTCATATGAGGGGTTATAAAGATGAATAGAGTTAATGCATGTTTTATGAGCACCTGGTATACAGAAGGTACTGAATAAATGTTGGACTTTCTTTCACCTTATAGTAGAGTTGCCTATATAAAAAAAATGGCAAAATAGAAAAAGGTGTATTCCAGGCCACCACATTTCTGTGTATTGTCCTTTTATTCCCAGGAGAAACTCCACCCTCCTCTGCACCATCTCAAATCCTTGTTCTTCTCTCATTCTCATTAAACATACTATCCATCTATTCACTCAAACATGGAGGGGGCATATATAGATGCTACAGAGACACACACATGTGTATCTAAGTTAGGGGAGTTTAAATGAACAGGCTATCTGGGAAAAAAACAACAGGAAAAGGAGAAGACTAAAACTAAGTTCAATAGTGTTTGTTTTTCCATCATCATTTCCATGGTGAGAGTAAACATGCTGTGAGGAATGAAGGGTGTAGGTATGACCGTGGTAAAATCGTGACTACTGTCATTGAAGGGTCTCCAAGAGTCAATGTGACCACACCCAATTTTTGTTGTAAGTGTGGTACTAATTTTAAAATCTCATCTCTATTAGCATCTAGTCCACCATCATGGTTAAAGCCTGGCTCTGGATTCAGATTGCCTTGCCTACCGCCTCTTTGTTGTGTGGTCTTAGGTAGGTTAGTTAATTTCTCTGTGCCATCTTTTTATTTGTAAATTAGGAATAATAATGGCATTCAGCTAGTGAAACTATCATAATGATTGAAATAATCCATAAAGTGATTTCCACAGTTCTTATTACATATTAAGCATTAGCTGTAATTATTACTAGGTGGGTGGGAATAACAAACTCACTTGTTGCACTGATTGGGGATGGATCTATAGCCCAAGCTTTGTCCATCAGATTTCTTCCCACTAGAGCTGGCAGAGAGACATCTCTTTTCTTTTCTGGTCATGGAAATGTCAGGGTATGAGTTTGGTGTTCTGGAACCACCACTCATCTGAGAAAATGATGTTAACAAGAAGACAGAAACAGAGACAAGAGACAGCCCTTTCTTTAACTCAGAATACTGCACCAGTACCTTTCCAATAAATGCCTTTTTGGCCTAAGGTAGAATTGTATTTCTATTTCTCAAACTGCATAGTCCTGTCTAATGCATGTATTTCAAGGAACAATACATATACAGACTGTTAGCTGCACACGTCTTCAACATATAAATGCAGGTAAATGGGTGAGCAGATAGCCTCTGCCATAAATTTAATATGTAACCTTCCAACTGTTATCAGTTTAGTGCCTAAGTTTACAATTCATAACACTGATATCATTAGAACTTAATATTTATATAATCTCCAATACAGTATTAAAATTGAATTTATTTCTTTGAGATAGGATTTTCTGCCATTAACCACTAGAAATCATTCATTTAAAAATCAATTAATGAGATAATTTTTGACCCATCACCCATATTTATCAAGTTTATCTGATATATTATGATTTAGTTATAGTACATTTTGAAGCATTTCACCTTGTAGGCGTCTTTTTTTTGTCTCTGATGATTTCAGAAACTTTCTAGCGGATTCATCTCAGGGTTACTGCTTCTTAATATGCAACTGAAAATTTGAAAGTGAGAAATTTAGGAATAGTATGTCAAATCTAGAAAGAAGAACATATGCTTATGGAGACAACAATTAACACTTTTACTAAGATAATAAATTTTAAAAACTTGCAAATACAAATAAGTACTTTGTCTATATAAATGAAAATGAGACAACTGCAGCTTCACATTATTTCACACAGTAAAATAAATTTCAGGTTGGTTAAGAGAATTGTATACAAAAATTTTATCCAAAAAAGTTAAATCTCTATTTACAAATAAAGAAAACATGGTTTAATTATATACAAGGAATAAAAGTAAGAATCCTTGGAATGGCCTCTCACTTTTTAAATACAGAAGAAAGATAACGTAATTTTATTTCCCAAAGCAGGCTGTATTGTCTGAAATGCAGAGAGAAATATAAACAAAATGTGAAATTTCATTAAATTTTTTCACCATTACAACTGTGGATATAATTGAGTATCCATAAGTCACCTGAGAGAGTTCAGAAATCATAAAATTTCTAATGAGCCTATCCTCCAAGGTGAAAGGCATAATATGGAGGATGGGGATTTCAATGTTATTTCCAAGTGCATATTTGAGTTGCACTATCACATTTATAAAAAAAAATCATATTTTAGGAACTATGTGCAAGCACCCTAATACATTTTTTAAAGATTTTGTTTCCTTATTTTTAGACATAGGGAAAGGGAAGGAGATAGAGAGGGAGAGAAACATCAATGTGTGGTTGCTTCTTGTGTGCTCTGCCCTGAGGATCTGGCCTGCAACCCAGGCATGTGCCCTGACTGGGAATCAAACCAGCAACCCTTTGGTTCACAGGCTGGTGCTCAATCCACTGAGCCACACCAGCCAGGGTATGCTAATAAGTTTTATATGCTCTACTCCAAGATCATCATACATTTTAGCACAGATCATCATGTTAATTTGACAATTGTGGAGTCTGAGGCACAAAAATCCCCTTCTTAAAAATGTACAAACAATGCAGTAATATAAATCTCAACTGGAGCTTGACTCAGTGAGTCATTCAATACCTCCATTCAAGCACAGTGGGCCATCAGGAAGAAACACGTGCTTAGAATCTGTGACATGGCAAAACACAAGTTCTGCTCTAAATTATTATGTGATACATTATAAGTATCACATATAATTATGACACAAAAATCTCATGCATCAAATAACTCTTTCAGAATGTCAGGTCAGTGAATTACATGTAAATGAATCAAAAACATATGGGAAAAGTTTATCTTGAAACATGGAACTTGACCAAATGTGTTCTGGGTTTTCACCTACCACAAATTTCTGACAGATACTGTTGGACCTTGGCTGATCTTACGTCTCTGTTGTGGTACTACACAAGCTTTTCCTAGCACTACCTAGTTTTCAGTACCCTGGATTCTGCTTGTGGCTAACATTCCTACTGGTTTGGGGGCATTTATTAAATGCATACAACATTTCGGTAAATACATTAAATATGCATCAAGACTGAATAAAGTTAAAATATATAATGCATTACAACATGCTATAATATGTGTACTAAGGAAATTTTATTTTGTGAAAGACAACATAAAAACAATAATTTAAAAAAATATTTTATTTATTTTTAGACAGAGGGGAAAGGAGAGAAAGAGAGGGAAAGAAACATCAATGTGTGGTTCCCTCTCACGTCCTCCCTACTAGGGAGACCTGGCCCACAGCCCAGGTATGTGCCCTACTGGGAATCAAACAGGCAATCCTTTGGTTCACAGTCCAGCACTCAATCCACTAGCCACACCAGCTAGGTCTAGAAACAATAATTTTACATCACATTTTTAAAATTATGAAAGTATGTGAAGTTGAAATATTTCAGAAGGTTATAGAGTATAATTAAAATCTTCTCTAGTTCCTTTAGAAGCAACCACCAATAAATTTGTGACATATGTTTATGTTATATAGCATACACAAATATATTAATATGTGTGAATATTTACATGTGTGTATATGCATGTACAAGGTCTGTCCTGAAAATGCCCAGTCATTGTTAATATAGCAAGAACAGTTTGCATGACATAGATGTAACATGGCAGCCAAGGAAAATGGACTAGAATGCACACATGTGAACAATGATGACTTCACTGTACTAGTCAATGGCAGTAAATGCCACTGAGTGAGCATGTGTATTGTGTGGTTATCACATTTACAATGACTGAGGGAGTAGAGCAATGAATCTGCATCAAATTTTGTGTTAAGCTTGAACATTCCTCTGGAAATTATTCAGATGATTCAAAAGTCTTTTGGGGATGATGCAATGAGTGCAGTACAAATAAAAGTGTGGCACAAATGCTTCAAAGGTGGTTGAGAATCTGTTGAAAGTGATCCATGTTCTGGAAGGCCTGCAACAAGCAGAATACCTGAGAATATTGAATGTCTTCAGGCTGTAATTAACAAAGATTGGTGACTGGCAGTGCAAGAACTAGAAGGTGATCTTGGGGATTCCAAAAACTAGTGTCTGAGATTTTGACAAGGATCTTGGCATGAAATATGTCAGAACAAAATTTGTTCCACAGCTTCTGCTACCAGAGCAGAAGAAACATTGTGTTGCAGTTGCTAATGACTTGATTCAAACCACTAACAATGAACCAGACTTCCTCAGGAAGGTCATAACTGGACACGAATCATGTCTCTACAACTACAATCAGGAAATGAAGGCCCAGTCATCCCACAGCAGTTGCCTGGTTCTCCTTACCCAAAAATGACATAGCAAAGTTGCAGCAATATCAAGACCATGTTAGCTGTGCTTTTTGATTGAGAAGGTGCTGTCCATCATGAGTACACCCCTCCAGGCCAAACAATTAATAGGGAGTACCACCTCAGTGTTCTTAATTGGTTGACAGACTCAATATGACAAAAAAAATGGCTGCAGCTGTGGGCAACAGGTGATTCGTAGCTTTATCACTCATGCATCACGCCTGGTGCAGAGTTTTTGGTGAAACATCAAATCACCCAGGTGAGTTAGTACCTGCTACAGCCTAGATTTGGTGCCCTGCAACTTCTAGCTTTTCCCAAAATTAAAATCGCCTTTGATAGGGAAGAGATTTCAGACCACCAATGAGATTCAGGAAAATACTACAAAGAAGCTGATAGTAATTTCACCAAAGGATTTTGTAGAGCATTTTTTTAAATAAGATAGGTACTTTTTATTTTTTTTTTATTTTTTAAAAGATTTTATTTATTTATTTTTAGTAAAAGAAGGGAGGAAGAAAGAGAGAGAGAGAGAGAAACATCAACGTGTGGTTGCTGGTGGCTGTGGCCTGCAACCCAGGCATGTGCTCTGACTGGGAATCAAACCTGCAATGCTTTGGTTTGCAGCCCGCACTCAATCCACCGAACTACACTAGCCAGGGCTTTGTAGAGCATTTTGAACAGTGGAAGAGACACTGAGAGAACTGTGAGGCCCCAAAGTACCTACTTGGAAGGGGACTGAGGCATCATTGTTTTGTACACAATGTTTCTTGTATTTTGTATCTTCTTCAATAGATCTCTCTATTTTTCCTATGATGTGGCTGGATAACTTCTGAAGAGACCTCATATATATCATTTGCTCCAAAGACTGGTCAATACTTTATATATTCTGCTTCAGTTTGATTTATTCACTTAATATGTCACGTGTTCTTTCTAACATAACAGAACATAGAGGGAGCTTTAATTTTTTTCTTTAGTTATTGCAGAATGTTTAGTGTTTCTACTTTTTTTACTTGTATGAAATACTGATTCAGGATGATATTTTGCTTAAAGTGTTTTTTTTAAAATCAGAATTATTAACGTTAAAAAATAAGCCCAATATAGAGTACCCTGACAAAAGAGGATTTAAAAAAATCTGTTTATATAAAAAGAAGACAATCTCTGGGCAGAAGGCTGGGTTTATACTAACACTTTTAGATATGTTATGTGATCCATTTCAGAAATGATAATCTGGCCTGAAAACCTTTTTCCTCAATTACGACAGAAGCTGGCATTCTTTTGCAGTAAAGTCAGCAAATGGGAGAGATCCTGAGAGCCAATCTCCTGGGAATGTGAATTTGGGATTATGTCACCACTTAGCAGAATAACAACACTGATGGGCTGAAATGAATCCCTCTCCCAACAGACTGAACTTTTTAGCCTCTCCCATATCAGCCATCTCCCTGTTGTTGGTATACGATTTCAGTAAAGTAAGAGCAAGTCCAAGTTCAGAAAAAGATCAGACCACAACAACAACAAAAACTTGATAATGAATAATACCAATTCGAACTTGGCTCCTTTTATCTGTTAGTGGTGTAAAGTGGCTTTCCCCACTTAATTTCTCAGTGAAAGGATTATACATTTAATAAATAATGACAGCAAAATAGCACAGGAATGAATCTTTTTTCCTGCAATCTGGGAAAATACATGAAAGCAAAAGTTTGCAAAGTAGTTTCAATTGTGCCTTGAGCACAGAGGAATGATAAAACTGTTGCTATTTGCATTCTCTTTAATAAATACATAGAAAATTGTCTTAAAAATGCCTTTGTAAAAAATTAAGGAGGGGAAACCTTTTCTCTCAACTAACTCACTGCTAGTAAATAGTTCAGGTAAGAGAATTGCATGACGGAATCAGAGTACCAAGATTCTTCACAGAATTGCATTGAGTTTTAAGTATGATAAATTCCACAGTCATTAATAATGTCTGAAACTAGCCACTTGAATAGATGTATAGTATTTACTTATGAACATATATAACATATGTCTACATGTTGAATTTTTAAATAATTCAAAAGTAGTTAACTATACCCAGAAAATGTAAGTAACTTCTAGATTATATAAACATATATGCATACATATACACACAAACACACACATACTTCTTTCATATTGGTGTGAAATTTTGTGCCAATTCATAATTTGATTATCAATGGTATTGAAAAAATTACAAATTCCCAGATACTCTACTAATGATTCCTCATGCAAATGGAAGTCATGATTTTTAGTTCCCTACCATTAATTAAACTCTATTATTTAGCATGGACCTATTGAAGTGAATCAGGTGTGTTCTGCATTATAATCTGGCTTTGATTATACATATTCTATTAACCATCAGGTGCTAACAATTCTATTTGTAGATTATCTCTCTTATTTCTCCCTTCTATTTTCATTGCCATTCAGTCCACTTAATCTTTATACCTCCTATTTGGCCAACTGCAAATGTCTCCTAGGTTTCATCCACTTCAATTCCAGGAATGCCACTAGTAATTCATTTTTAGAAAAAAATTTCAGAGTCACAATTTTATCAGGTAATTCAGCTGCTTAAAAAAGCTTCAAATTGCTTATAAATTATAATTTACATGGTGTCATGAATTATCTAAATTCCATTCTATCACATACCATTTATCATTGTGCTCTGACAAAAATCCTGATGTCCATCCACACTGATAATATTTCGGACAAGCAATTCTCTATCATAGGCCCAAGATTTTGCTCTTACTGTTCATGAGGCTTAAGATGTTTGAAATACTTAGGTGTACTTATTAGGTTCTGTCTAACCATTTCTTCACCTTCTCAGCAACACTTTGCTACTTTAATAAGAAAAAAATGTAACTAATTTTTATTACTTACGATATCAAAATTTTTATACATATTTAGTCACTTTCAAGGAAGGCTAATTTTACCTATGAATCATAATATGTCCTTTGACTGGTAAATATTATGAGAAATAACAACCAATATCTCACCCTAATTCATAAAACTTTCAAGGTGCTTCACATGAGCCTGTGGAGTTTTGACATTCGGGTCATCTAACTCAGAATTTTCTATTGTAATCTTTTTGATCCTGTAAGCAACTTTATCTGCTTTAGATATTGGAATTCCAAATAAGGAAGGAAAAACTAAGAGATTTAACAATCATTGCATAGGCAGAAATCAAATATTTAATTCAAGAATGTTCCATTATATTCTTTCTTATTTATTTTTGTCCTTTTCATTATAAGTAGTAGCTTTATTGTTTTATCATATAAGCAAATCCCAGGCAGGAATTTCAGACTTCTATAAAAGCAGTCAGACCTAGCTAGTTGATATACTTAAGTATCTAATATTTATACATTAATTTTATCACAATTTTTATGATTTACTAACAAAACTATAGTTAACTTTGGAGGAAGTTGGGCCAATATTTCTCTATCTTTTGACATAAATATATAGTATGAGTTATATGAACTATATGCTGGTATCATAGATTTATAATGGTGAAATACTCTGATTTGCATAGAAATACTGTTTGCTGAAGAAAAATTATTCCATTTTTCCTACTTAAATCCCAAAATTCAGAGAAAACACATTCTCAGATGTATAACATATCTATAATATATGTCATCATAGGATCTAAAAGCACTTAAATTTGTACACCTATGTTAGCCAATTTAAATATACAGGGGTGAGCAAAAGTAGATTAATAATAATAATTAATACTAAATAAATAAATATATAAAACAAGAATAAACTATTTCACGTACTCACAACTGTAAATCTACTTTTGCCTGCCCCTGTACAAATGATAAATTTTTAAAAGTTAATTGTAAACAGAAGCAACTCTACTGAGTGAAACTGTGAGTAACCTTAGAACCAAGGTTAAACCAACATGCATGAGTTTATGATCTCATGATCTCCAGGTAATAGAACTTGCCGTCCATCCCGTTTTCTGTGCACATTTTCCTTAATATACCTGTGTTCTCAATGGCATAGAGTCTTACCTACAGTTTGTCTTGAGATAATACTTACACATTTTTCTCTCAAAAAGAGCTTTTTTGGGTAACTATTCAGATTGCCTCTACATCATAGATAATTAGAGAATTAAAATTAACATGAGGTGTGTACTATTTTTCAACTTTTCTGTAAGTCTAAAATTTTTTAAATTAAGAAGTATGCAGGTTTAAGTGACTTGATATGATTTTCACTTTTCTTAAGAACATAATATTTCAGCTATTTTTTTTTGTTTGTTTTCTTAGTTTGGTACAGAACTGAATCAGACTGTAACTATGAAACATTTACTTCATGGATTCCTGTTAAAAATGTATTTTCATTTCAATGAAACAATTTTTTATTCTTTTCTTTAGTCATTATTTATCATTAGAAGAATCCCTTGAAAATATTTTGCTGGATGGAAAAATATATTTAACATCTTTAAAAATATTTAACAGATCTTGTGAAAATAATTATGTTTCTTACATATTGTATACTGAGTCACAGATTAAAGTAAAGTGAAAGGTCCTAATAGGATAGTATTTTTAAGTGAGAAAGTGGTTTATTTGTGTTCCAACCATAAATACTAGGTGGGTCTAGATTTTCATAATTCATTATCCTTGAATGAACTTTTTGCTAAAAACCTTGAGATTCTATTTCTTGGAAATAATGCCACTAACTAGGATGTCTATTTAGCAGGATGACAAATTAATTAACTTTAAGATTCTATTTAATTAAATTTACACATGCATGTATGTTTGTGTGTGCATATGTATCTCCCAATTATTTATTTGAGGGTCAGATATAGACAATGATATCTATGTAATCCTGGTTGCTTTGCAAGAAATAAACAAATATGTGCTACAATAATAAGCTCTCATGAAGGCCACTTGCAGCCAGGTTTATATGCTTGGAAAGTTCATAAATTTATAAACTTCACCATCATGATATAAGATTCTGAATCTCTAAAGAAGCACATAAAGGAATAGAAAGACTAATGGGAATATTCCTCATTTGCAAGGCAGACAAGATATGTGAAGGAGAGTAGCTTTTGCAGAGGGCCCTGATTTTTGGAAAAGGGTAAAGGTCAGTGAGGGTGAAATAGAAGGGGAGGGAAGGTTCTTGGAAGGCCTGGACTACTTATTAAATAGTCCAAGTTGCAAGCCAGAAAGACAGCAAATGGTCATTTGTTGCTTTCTCAAATTATTTAGGTTGCAAAAAATAATTTATGAAGTGTATTTAGATTCTCATGAAAACTGACAGAAAAGTACAGTTTTGAACTCAGGTAAGCAAGTTGCGAGCTGAGGGAAAGTTAAGAGCTATGATCTGGGATTTGCAGGGAAGTTTATCTAGCTACCTGTGAAGGGAAAGCCCAGGTGACTTAAGTAAATGGAATGTTTTTTTGCATTAAAACAAAAGTAAGCACTGATGAAATTTACACACACAGGCATGCACACACACAGAGTGCACAAATATCTAGATAGTTGAGACAACTTGGAATCTGAGTAGTTTTGGAAGTCATTTAGATTAATTTGGATGTTGACAGAAAAAATCATGACATTAAAGTGTGAAGTTAAAAAATAAAACTAAAGATATACTTACAATTTGTGAGAAAATAATGATTAATGTTTTGGAAAAAAAGAATCAATAGTTGAGTGTGCTGGTGAATCTTGAAAAACATTTTGGCTGGAGGAAAAAGGTAGAGATAAGTGAAAGAGGCATATGACTGTGAAATATAATCATTTCAGGACAGAATTCCTTTCAGTAAGTCTTTGTTGAAACAAGTACAGCTAATATGTTTGAAAGTGGAGACTTGGTAAAATGATCAGTGATGTTGAAACTGCATGTATTACTTTTGTCCTACTAAAACCACTTTGGGAAAGGGGAATAAAGATATGGAGAGGATATCAAGTGTTGAAATTGTGGCCTTTTGATTGTTTATAACATTAAACATATAATATTTAAGTGGAATTTGTAGTTAATGATAAGAATGGATTAATACCTCCCTTCTTTTGATAAGAAGGGCATTTTCTCAAGAGTTTCTTCCAAAACATTCTTCTCAGGCAAACAAGATTCTGTAACTTATCCATATTATGTAGCCCAAGCAGGATTATGCCAACTACCAGAAAGAGAAGCATTGATACTTTCTATCTCAAAAAATAGACACTCATGGAGACAGAGAAAATTAATTCCACATTTTTGTAAAGTGTAAGATAGGCTTTTGTGTATGCGCAGGTAGGGGGAGGTGGATTCTAGGAGTCTTTGTAAAGCTAGAAACCCCTCTCCAGTCCAGTTTTAAATTCCCTCCTACTCCCACTCCCTGTCTTTCTCTCCCCTCCCACTCCTTCTCCCCCTCCACTTTTTCCTCTTCCTCCTTCTTCCTCACCATTTTTATGTCTGCAAACATAAGAGTGAAAAATTAGATGTGGCTATATTTTGAGTTGTGGTAATATCTGTGACATTTCCGCTTAAGTGGAAGGATGCAACCAGTGACATGTGGAGATGGTGATATCAGAACTGTGTTCTTCAGATCCTGTTCTGTAGGGTGACTTGAACACTAATCAGCAAGCAAATGAATAACAAAGGCAGAGAACTTCTCATTCTCAACCAGAAAAAGTAAACATGTGAAAGACATATTAAAACACCATGATACTGTCTTCCTACCACTGAAAAGGAGCTCAGTGATCAGGTCCCCACAATCTTGAGAGGAGTGTCCATGGCTTTACATCAGACATTCCAGGAGTACAGAACTCAGAGTAAAGAACACTGCCTTAGCATAGAGACTTCAGCATTGCACTTACATCTTTAAACATTTAACTATAGATTACTTTTAAATAAACATAAAATAAATTTTAAAATTATGAAATCAGAAATCATTACCAAACTCTAACTCAATTGTCATAAGTAAAACTTGTTTATAGATACCCATGAGATAAACTGTATACCCCACATAAAGCATCCAATTAAATCAACCAATCTAATTGGCTAAAGAACAAACGTGTTCTTATTTTTTTAAATGACATCGATGAGTTTCACTTGACAGTATCTAGCCTAATGACAGCAGTGACATTTTGCAGGTATCCGCACAGAGACTGCCACCACACCCAAAGGGGACTCAGATCATAATGACTGGTTGTTAGCCTAGTACAAATCATACCACTGTATAGAAAGAAACACATGACTTGAAAGTAAAAATGGCATGCAACTCCATTGAAAAATAGGATTTTCCTTTCATTTGGCTTCTAAAAATGTAACAGAAGCAGCAACTTTAAATTAGAGAAATAAAGAGATCATTATTCCTTGGAAAACCAAATAGATGACCATAATGTTATTTTTGTAACAATGAACAGAAAACAGCTATGATTTCTTTTATGACCTTTACAGCATAATATATCATTAAAAAATAAATATCTTCGCCAACTTTGATGCATTTGAAAGTCAATTAGAAATTATAAATGGATTATGATATTATGTTAAAACCATCTATGGCCCATTTATGACTATAGTTATTTCATAACATCTCTCCCTAAGTGATTGAAAAGACACATATGTTTAGTCTATTAAGGGAGACAGAAGGCACACTGGGAATATGAGAGAGTTTCAGTTACACCAATTTAGGAGATAACTCTAACCTCAGTCACCACTTCGCCTTTTCTGTTAAGCTGAATTCAGCCTTTGGTGTCTAGTGACTCGCAGAGAGCATCTGAAGCCAGAAGGAGGAGCTTAGCTTCTGAGCAGCCTCGGGTGCCTTTCACAAAGTGTCAAGCCTTTGCACAATGACACAATGCTTTTTTATTTAGATAACACAAATGCTTCTTTATGTTCGTGTTATCTCACTTTTTCAAAAAATGGGATGACTTTTTAACATTTGAAAATAAATTTTAAATTATAACAAATTATGTTAAATCTTTCTATCTTGTGAATATACAAATAAAGCTCTACAAAATGGAGAGGGATAACATTATTGTGTCTTGAGTACACCTTCAAGTCAACCAATATGTATTGAGTCAGTGTGTGCATGTGTGTGTGTGTGAGTTAATTCCCTTCTACTCCAAAGTTTAATGAGTTTGTGGACTGAGACCTTAGCTGCCCATGGGCACCTTGCAGCATCTTCTTGAATTTTGCTGCTTCTGTGTCCAATTATAATCAGTTGTCGCCCAATGGCCAACGCCCACAATGCTACCTGAGAGGCCTCTTCCTGCTGGCACTGTGAAGTTTCTGACAAGGTGCTCTCTCGAGCACTACTGTGCACTAAGAGTAGGCATCCTGGAGAGAGGAAGGCTTCTGGGTGCTTTTGTTACATATTTTGTTATATGGTCACCACACATCTAACCCAACACGTAGAAGTATGAAAGTACTTCTTTGTGTCACTCCTACCTTGCTATTTCCCATCATTTATGAGGACATAGAAGGCTGAACATAAGCAAAATTTAATGAGCAGGCTTTATGATTTAATCAGAATTATCAGTCTCTACTGGTTACCAAGGATTTGTTTGGGAGCTAAGCTTGTCAGTTTGATGTCTTCTCTTATCAGGATAATTTGAAAGAAGAAAATTGAGAGTGTTCACATGATAGGTCTTGAGTTTCACTCATAATATGCTAAGAAAAAGCTAAGGTAAAGTCAGGGATTTAAAAAGTGTGTAGACATATTCAGTTACTGCTATAGTAACATGGAAGTTGGAGAAAGGTTAATAGGGTTTGGAAAAAATGAAAGGGCTCCCAGGAATCAACTAGCACCCAGACAAACTTGAATTAATGCCTTTGTGGTTATTTTCATGTAATATATTCATGTGGCTCTTTCTAGAATTGTTTACATACAGCTTACTGCAATAAAAATTAAGTTATGTCAGTGAGTTCACTACTTTATTGAACACCTATAGTGAGGAAAGGAATGTTGGAGGACCAAGTCACACATTAGGACTCAACATAAAAAGAATTCACAATTTTGATGATTCAATGTACAATCAGTCTCTTCCTCTGGATAAAATTTTGATTATTAATTTCTATATTGTTTCTATATTTTAGTGCCTAACAATAGCTTTTCACAGCTCTACAAAGCCACTCTCAAGGTGGAAAGTATTTTGGATGATAAAATAGGTTGATTTTTCATTTCAACAGGTTGATTTTTCATTTCATCTAAGGTATATAAAGTGTTAACACTCTGAGCATCTAAGAATTTAATTCCTCCTCCATCATAGCCCTAAGACATGGTCCATTCATTTATACTTTAGACATTTTGAAGAAAACTAAATATAATAATTAACATAAGGCTTTGTAAAAAACATATAATAATGATCATGCTGCCTGATAATGTCAAGTATTTCTTATCCATTTTAAGCAAATCTTACAAATATTTAATTGTTTATGAACTTGTTTGTAAATGGAATGTTCTAATTAGAGATATTGAGAAATTATAACTAATGTTATATCTTATCAAACCCAAAAATTACTGCAAGACCAAACTGTGTCACAGCTAGCTATGTATTATTTCACAGTTCTCCCAACGTGATACACTATGAATCTTGGCTTCAGCCATTGCTTTCTCACAATAGAATTCAGAGTAGCTGGAGTTAATTAATTTAGATTTGACTCCAGCTTGAGTTCATCTCTTCTAAGCCACCTTTACCCAGTCTCAGCAAAATGGTATTACTTCATTTACTGTAATGGCATCCTGGTTATACAGGCCTCCATGTTGTCCCACCTGTTAACCCTCTCCACTCAGACCTGGGAGAAAACATTTCCCAGAGGGTTTGTTATTGAGTTTTTCCACAAGTTCTTTCTCACAGAAATGCTATCCAAGAAAATAAGCTTATATGTACATACAAATTTTAGGTGTGTGTGTGTGTGTGGGTGGGTGGGTGTGTGTATACACACACATGCACTTTTATTATAGTATAAAATGCTTTAATTTCCCTAGGATTTATAAAACAGTGAACTATTTTACATTATTGGTGCTTTCCTGAACCTACTATAAAATGTAGATAGTTGACTTTAGGTTATTATTAACTATAAATGACTATTAAAATAAGCTTAACAGAGAAGTAATTTTTCTATTACCTGTAACTGCTTTTCATACTTCCTCCAATAGACTGCATCCAGCTCTACAGTAGTCTTGCCCGAACAATGAACCTTCCTAATCATCTGTTGAAATCTATCTCTCAGCCCTATAGGAGTGTTTCATGTAGAGTTCTTTAAAAACACATATCCTCTGTCTTATCTTCTCCAGTGTCTTTCCCTCTCTCCTCCTCATCGCCTCTTCTTCTCCTCATAAATACCAAGGCCTAACTTTGACCTAAAGATTTACATATTCCTAAGCATTATTTAATGCTGAGTGTCTGACCTGGTCAATCCACTGATGAAAATTGAAGACGTAATTTACAGGATCAAATTTAACTTTTAGAAGGCAAATACTAGTAGTGACATGAAAAATGGGCTGGAAAAAGCAGAGGCTGGGTCCTTTCAGTCCATTTAGATGACCATCAAAATAAAACAAGATTAAAACAAAGAGGACCAGGTACAGGAATTGTAATGATAAGAAGTTCTTCAGGAAATTAATTTTTATTCCAGTAATTTGCCCTGATTCCTTATTATATGAATTAAGGTATGAATTATTAGGATTAAACATATGTAGTAGCACTGTTACAAATTTCAGGACACTGTTGTAAAACACTGGTTAGGACTGCCCTCCAGAAACTCGTCATGCCATTGAAGGGCTTTGTGACTCTGCTACTTACTTCATCTTTCCTATTTTAATTGCCACATTTTTTAAAATTTAAGAATTTATTAACATTTTGAGGCTCTATCAGCAAGCACTAAGATTAACTAGGATAGTAAAATATGTTCATGTTTCAGGAAGGAAGAAAAGAAAGAAGAAAGGAAATGGGCAGGTACTGTGTTATTCCCAGAACCATTGCTGGAAATTGAGAACCTAGTGATGAATAACATGCAGCCATTGGGCTTAGGAGTGTTCCATGTTCAGAGCACATGGTGGACAGATGGCTCCAACTAACCCCACTCCTGGTTATCATGCTTTTGGGTAGCCAGCTCTCACATTTTGTCAGAGGTGGTCTGTGTCACCAATTGTATATGGAAAATGTGCTACTGTTTATGAGACAAGGTTACAAAAGACACCATTGCTTCCATCTTAAGGGTTCTCTGGTTCAGTCTCTCTCTTTCATTATCCTCACTGGGGTAAGCCAGCTACCATTTCAAGAACCCTATAAAGAGGACTATTTAATAAGTAATCCCGGCCTTCCAAGAACCAAGTGAGGGAGCTTGAACCAGAACTCGCAGCTCTAGTTAAGCCTTATGATACTGAAGCTTTACTAGGCAGCTGCTTACAACCCCATGAGACAGCTGAGCCATAATCACACAACTAAATCATTCCCATTTAATGTATTCTGATAGGTATTCTAAAGACATACAGAAACAGATAAATATATATAGTTTGTTCTTGCACTATCTCACTTTTTCACCTATCAAGCAAAGTAGCTAATTATATCATCACTAACACAATTCCTGTTATTCAAACAGATAAAATATATATCTTAGGTATAATATGAATGTCAATTCATAGTCATAAAAAATGGTATCTTAGTTTAGGTCTTTCAATTACCTGTCATAAGTCATACCCTACAGAACAAAGCACACTCACAAATAAATGTGAGTGGAATGTAAAGGGTCCACTTTTCGTGAATGAATTTTAATACTATGATTTTAGCATAATGTCTTCAATTTAATGTTACATGCTTTGTTTGTTCTTTAAAACCAATATTTAAAAAAAATTCCTAGAAACTACTGAAATAATGAGTAAAAGAGACGATTTCAATAAAATAGGGGGTGAAGAATTGACATATAATAAAAAGGAAGTTACAGATGGTAAAATTACAATATAGGAGGGATTTAAGCTAAATTAGTAAAAGACTGGGAAGCAAAAAAGGCTAATACAGACATTAAGAACAGTGGTATTTGGTAAAAAAAAAACACAATCAGCTTCCACAACTGTCATCTCAAATTTAAACATCTAGAGTGACCTTATATCAATGTTAAAATTTATTTAAAAACTGTTTTGATCAGAAGCATATGTTTAAAATTCATTTGAAGGAAAACATTTACAAATATTCTTTTATTTTTATAATCTGAAATACTTTGTCATAAAATATGTTTATTTTTCACTTTGCCATAACAAATTTAAAAACATAAAGACAAACCTGCTATCTTGTAAAAGTCTCAGCTTGTATATAAATATTTAAGAAGTTTAATTCAATTTCAAATTGGAGAAACCAAACAAAGTAGCAGACATAAAGACATAGTACTTATGTGTGGCTCTGCCTTTGAAAGGTTCGGTGACCCAGCATAAGTGGGGGTCACTTTAATTCATAGATGGCCAAAGTTAAAATAACATGTTTTTAGTAAATGCTGTGTACAACAGACATGTCAGAGATGCTTGAAACTATGAATGACTTAAATAGTAGAAAATTATACAAACTAATTAAAATCAATAATTAAGGAATGGTGATGTTTTAAAATTTTCATTAGTGCATAATTCCATATTTTTAACTATGGGGAGTTAACTAAACATGACAAGTGATCATATTGAAATGTTTATTGTATAAGGATCTCAGAGAATTAAAATGTTAAAATATCAAAGCTGTCTATTTTTTAAATGCAATTCTTCATTCAAGTCATCTATAGTATTCAAAACATGTTATAATTAGGTAGTCAAATGTTGTCTGGGAGATAAAATTAAACCTTATAAAATTCTTGAAAGCTCCTCATTCTTTAAAAATTTTTGAGTCAAAATACATTTCTAAGAAAATTAATTCCACATGCTTTTAATCTGTTTATGCAAACCATCAGACTGATCTGTGAAAGGGGGCATCTGACATTTCAAAAAGTGGTTCATTGAACAAAGAAGCTATACTGAGTGTGTGTGTGTAGTATACTTTAAAATGTAATGCATACTTAAAACTCAGAATGCATAGAAAGGCTCTAATTAAAATAATAAAAATCACCCTTAATTTTATAAAAGCATTAACTGTTAACATGGTGGCCCATATTTTTCAATAGTATATTCTCTTTATGTAGTATATTATTTCTCTCTATATGTAGATAGAGACAGATAATATATCTCTCTGTCTATGTAAGTTCTCCATCCATAGGTAAATACTATGTACCATATATAAAGTATATAAATAAGGTATACTATTTTTTATTTTTTATAATATAATTCAATATTCCAAATATCTATTTATTTATTTATTTTTAGACAGGGAAGGAAAGGAGAAAGAGAGAGAGAGAGAGAGAGAGAGAGAGAGAGAGAGAGAGACATCAATGTGTGGTTGCTGGGGGCCGTGGCCTGCAATCCAGGCATGTGCCCTGACTGGGAATAGAACCTGGGACACTTTGATTCACAGCCTGCACTCAATCCACTGAGCTACGCCAGCCAGGGCTCTAAATAAAGTATACTATTTATTTAGGTTATACGTATAATGATATGAATTTATTTTAATAAATTCTCTAAATTTTTTTCTCTTTTCATATAACAAAATGGTAGGATTATCACTGTCTTTAAGCAAATAGGTGAATATTTTAAACACATTGCAAATGTTGAGCAATAATTTAAAGTATTTAAGAGGTGATCTAGTAAAATGTTTTTGTGTGGGTCAAACTTATTCATAGATTAAACTACTGGCCTTGAAAATAAAAATCTATCATAGGAACATAATTTACTTACATGGATAATTCAGAACATTTTATTAACCACTAGAAGCAACAGTTCCAGAGTAACAAGATACACAATCCATTTGGCCTGTGATTTCAGCATGTAAATGACACCACACCATGCTCCAAGCTGTGTGGTATACTATTCATTGACGGTTCCTTAGAGCAGGTATCCTAGTCTGTTAGACTATCCAGACAAGAAGATCCACAAAGAACGGCTTGACCATTCCTTGAACCTTATGTAGTAAGAAGATTCCCTTACCAACTTGAATAATTAGCTATTATCCATTTACCAACATGACTTTACTCTGATTTAAGATCTAAATATTTAAGATCTAATATAGTGTATTCTGTTTACAAATATTTTTCAGCACATAGGATTAACTAATTAATAATAATAACAACATAGTTTTAAAATATAGTATCTGCATAAGAGTAGTAGAAAATGTTTCCTAAGTTCTTTTTCTATCATAGTAAATTTAAATAGGTAAATAGTGTTTTTTTAATGTTCACAGAAACCATACTAATACAGCATTACATATTACATAAACACAATACCCTATAGAAAAAAAATATATAAAGAGAAAATGGCAGAAATAACTGACTGCATGTAGTTTATTTACCTTTAATAAAAAAGCCATTTTAAAATATTAGTATTATATTTTAACTTCATACTGCTACAGCTTCAACCAATGTAATTTCATATTAAAATGTTAATAAAATAAGTACAAAGCAGTATCTGTGATTCCAAGTTTCAGACCTCTGTCTTCAGGTTCTATCATAATACTGTAATACTTCTACTAAACACACTACACAACCTCCATATGTTTTCTACACCTATCTTACAAACTGGTAGGTATATACATAGTTCTTTAGCTAGAAAGAACTTTGATATACCATACCAGTTTCAATGAATGAAAGACCTTTGATATACCAGGTCAATGAATTAAAAGTAACTAGATAACCTACACCCAGAATGACATTGATGAGACTCCAGAACATCAAACATAAAGGAAGAGATTACTAAAAGCTTTCAAAGGGAATGGATTTTTGCTTATAAAAGAATGATCACATTGGCATCAGACTTCTCATCAACAGCACTAGATGCAGTCCTTGAAGCAGTCCTAGGGGTGTATCTAATAAAGAAAATATCTTCAAAGGCCTCATGAAACTGTAAACTTGTGCTTAAGCAGCAATGTTTTAATAGCATGGTAGTATATCACTTACATAGCCCCCAATACACATCTAAGACCTGGTCACTAGTTTTCAATTTTTGGAGTCAATATTCACAGACAACAAACAAAAGGATTAATGAGAGGGACAACATGGAATGTACATGCTGCAAAGCATGATGATATGAAAGTCATGGTAAATCAAACAGAAGCTGGGATGTGGATTGAAGAAAGAAATGCTGGGGAGAAGGAAATCACAATGATTACTCACTTTACCTGGCAGAGAGTTATAATATATTAAAATATTAGATACAATTAAATACTAGCTAAAACTAGTTTTAGTTTAAAATATGATCAACATAAATTAGAATGTAGAAAAAGACATAACTGGTAAAAATGAAAAATCAACAAACACTTTTTAAAAGGTTTATTGTACCTGTTCCTTGATATAGACACATTTATGTGAGTTCATATTCACTAAAGTGTTATTATTTAACTTAGGCCCCACTATGAGGCTGGCTGTAACATTTGCTGTTGCATCTTCTGTGAGAAAATTTTTGGGGTTGGTGTGTATGCTCATTATCTTGAATATTATGATGCTTTCATGGGTATACATTAACATGTACCTTGATGATACCTCAAAGAAGCTGTTAAAGAAGTCTAAGATATACCAGAAGAATTGTTTCATATTAATTAAATCATTGACACTGACAATTTAAAAAAATGTTTCTTGTGTAAGAAAGAGAGGTATATTGCAATCCAGAGTCATGAAAATCAGTAGAAAAATAACTAAAAGCAGAAGACAAAAGAAGGTAAAAGTGGAATTGGGAAGCAGTCAGGGAAGTGGAACTGAAGGGAAGAGTCGTAGAGTCTTCACCTACAACCCAAATAGACACACCAAAAAACACACAGTGTTCATTTCTAGGCTAAAACTGCAAGGCCAAGTGTCATGAGGAAGGGACATTCACTTCCTATTCTGTATTATTGTAATTCTGGCTTTTTAAAAAATAAGGCAATGAATAAAAATAAAATCCTGTGTAATTACTTTATAATTAAAAATAAAATCATCATTGAAACAATATAAGGAGCTCCTGATCTGAACTTTGCCACTTATATCCTTTGATAATAGACAAATCATTTAATCCTTAAATTTAATTATTTTTATTAAAAATAAATAAATTAATACCTACCCTCACATTCTATATCATTATGAGCAGTGAGATAGAGTACAGGAAGAGTGTGGATTGGAATTTGAAGTATAGTGAAGCCTAACCCTCCTTAAATATCAATTTTACCCAATCTCCTACTTTAACATTCACAAAACACAAGTACCAATAACTTCTCTGAACATCTGGGATGGAGAATTGGGATGGCCATTTGCATGCCTATGATCTTTGGGGGGAAAGTTTAAGCTATTTTGACCTGGGGTTCCTAGATTCATAGTGGGGGAAATACTCATTTCATCCAACTTCATGGCAATTTTGTGACATTCAATTATAACAATTTAAAAAATCTGTAAATATACATTTTACACCCAAACATACAAATTTTAGAGGCTAAATGGTTTTAAATATTCAAGATCTTCCTACTAAAATGGTAATTAGGTCAATATACATTTTACATCCAAACATACAAATTTTAGAGGCTAAATGGTTTAGCCTCTAAAAAGGGATCACATATTTTGAATCACAAAAGGAATTATTGTAGCAGTTACTTGAACTAATCATTTGCTGCTGTTAAGATACTTGAGTTGGTCTCAAGAGCTACACTGCCTAGAAAATAAGCATCATAGGGCTTCTCTCCACTTCACAGTTTAGTCCAGGTCTGCATTGGGACTCACGTACAAACTAGTCCTAAGGTAGCCTGTGAGAATATTTTAGCACAGCTTCCTCCTACACACAAGTAAGGAACTATAATTACAATAAATTATGTTTTCTAGGGTGTTAAACTGGAATTTCAAGGCTTTGAATGTAGGTCCATGTCTTCTAATTAAGTATATCTATGTCTCTGGGCAACTCACTTAGCTTTCCTGTGACTCAATTTACTCATTTGTTAATTAAGGGCAGAATAAATAAACTGAAACTTCTTCTACCTCAAACAAAATTTTTTCCACAGTACTCATCACTTCTTTTTTTTTAAGAGTTTATTTTTTTTAATTTAAAGAAAGAGGAAGGGAAAGAGAAAGAGAGGGAAACATCAATGTGTGGTTGCCTCTTGCATGCCCCCTACTGGGGACCTGGCTTACAATCTAAGCATGTGCCCTGACTGGGAATCAAACCAGTGACCCTTTGCTTCGAAGGCCCATGCTCAATCCACTGAGCTATGCCAACCAGGGCAGTACTCTTCATTTCTTGGTTCACATATACATGATTATATCCTAGGTCACATTACATAGTTTCAATTCATGTCTAGGAAAAAGTAACAAACTAAATTAAAACAGCTGGTTATCCAATTAACCTAGTATTTACATTAGTATTTCAAGATGTTAGTTCTGTCATTAGATTCAAAAACTACAAAAAAAAAATCTAGAGCCAATTAAATAAAATGGTGTGGATATAGCATTAAAACAACTTGATTAGTCAAATAGAACCTTACTTTCTTTTAGAAGCAAATGCATTGATTTATCAGATTACAGTCCCCATTTCATTGTTTAAAGTAAGTGACCTTAGCCAGATGTAATTTTTAAAGACATATTTTTGGATACATTGAGAAGAAATTCCATGTTGATGAATCTAATGAAGCAAAATTTACCTGTTGTTTTTTTTTTTAATGAACCTGGTCATTGGTCACCATCTGTACAAGATGAAGGTGATATCTAGCATATAGCAACAATGATACACTTTCCAACACAACGTGAGGAACCCATCTTTGTCTCACTTAGGTGTCAACTTACTAGGAACACAAGGGTATAAAGGACAGATATCTGGAAGAAGACTTGAGAAAAAAAGGATTGTTTCATATATATTTCTCTCTTGCTTAGGACAATTTGTGCATTTATGTTTCTCTTTGGTATTTTCATTAAGGAAAAATGTTATAATGAATGCTATTCCACAGAGAGTTTTTCCCTCAGAGAGTGTGATGTGGAAATGTGCTCTTTGCACATTAAATCTTCAATCCTTATCCATCTAGATGACTAAGACTGGCACAATATGTTTGTGGAAATAAGACTGAATAACCTAAAATAGCTACACATTCCCACAAGTAAACAATTTTAAGCTAAAACAAATCGCATGACCCTGTTCCTTTAAAAAGGCAATTGGAATAACAACTATAGCCCAGATAAGCCTGATGCTGGAATAATTTGAAGGGAATAAGAAGAATATTTACATGACTCATGAAAGTCTTTAATTTTAATACATGTCTATTTCTCCCACTAAAAAAAACTGATATTTTGTGTCAAAGGGATTTTTGTAGCCTTGGCTATTAATTATTCATTAATGGTAAAACATTTCTACCAAATGGTAAAATTGAATAGTTGAAATTCCTGAACCTAACATTAAAAATGCATATATATTTATATCACTCTTACATATGAAACAGTTTTATACATATGTGACATAGGCACACATGCAGGCTGTAAGAGCTTCCTTCAGTGCTTATGTGCAGTTCCAGTTAAGAATTTTTATATAAATTGGACTGCCACATACAAAAGAAGGAAACTGTACCTACTGTAGAATTCAGTGCCCTTCTCTACACTTAGAGGAAAGGCTAGGTAATGCTCACATACACAAATGATCCTGGCTATGAAAATCCATTAAATTTTGAGATTGGTCAATCTGCTCAAATACTTCTAAGATGGAGTATTATGGAAAACATAAATGTTGAAGGCAAATCAGGGGGCTTATTTCATCACGTGTAATGAAGTAAGTGGAATTTGAGGGTACCTTCTCAACCATAGGCTATGTTCTCTACAAATTTGCCATCTTAGAACCATTATGTATATCCTGCTCCTTATATCCTGCTTTTATTTTTATGTCAACCCAAAAGGAGTAAGTATTAAACTGAATTAATTAAACTAGAAAGGAAGATTCTCTAAAGGCAAAGTGCTTTTAATTTCTATTTTTGCCTAAAGCTTGTCTTTACTGAAAACATGTAAATGACAGAGTTGAAAAGACGAACAGAAAAGCCAAGATTAACTGAGTTTTCTCTTCACCTTGTGCATTGTACTGAATTGTGTCCTCCCCAAATTCATACATCAAAGCCCTAACCCTCAATGTGACTGCATTTGAAGACAAGGGTCTTTAAGAAGGTAATAAAGGTTAAATGAGGTTATAATGGTGAAGCCCTAATCCAACAGGACCAGTGTTCTTATAAGAAAAGGAAGAGACATGAGAGCTCTGTCTCCATATACATGTGCAGAGAAAAGGGCACAAAAAGATATATTATCTCATTTAGTAGCCAAAAAATTTCTAGAGGGTGAGAAATTATTCTCATCTTATCTACACAAAAACTAAAATGTCAGAGGCTAATGACATTTCCAAAATCACACTAATAGTAAATAATGGAGCACAGATTTTTCTAAGCATTCATTTAGTATCCAAAGCTATACTATTTGATACAGGATGGCTATCAAAGTTCTGATTTAGGCATCAGAAGACCCAGATTTTTTTCTTGGCTCCCCTTGTTGTAGGGTTTGGTCAAGCCCAGGGGCAGAGGCAAAGGCTCTAAAATGTTACAACCAAAGAATTTGTGGAAAAGGAGTAGTTGGAATGGCCGAAGGTGAAAGTCACCTTTTCCCTTTAATGAAAGCAGGGATAGCATTAAGTGAAGCCAGCCTTCTTACTTCTCTTGTGCTCAGCTGTTACAACACTAATAGCCAAGGTTATAACCACCAAATTAGAGAATTACTTAGAGAACACCTTACTCCTTTAAAAGACAAGATCTCAGAAAACCACATTTTGGAAGTGCTACCCAAGAGGAAAAAAGCAACAGCAGTATTCAACAAACTCCAAATCATGCACAAAGCTACCAATGCACAGAAATCCTTTGGCATAAAAAAAATGGAAGACAAAATAAATGCAACAGAATTGGAAGTAAGCAGAGAGGGAATAAAAGAGCAGAAGAAAATTGAGGAACTATAGCAGCCTCTGACAGGTAAAAAGAAATGTATCCATGAGGAAAAAAACAAACAGGATGCAGAATCCTGTAAAACAAAATAGAGGGACTATTCAAATAACAGGGAAGAGTGCATGGAGGTTAAAAATGTGGAACCAGAAAACTAACAATAAATATAAGAATTAGAATGTAAAGATAACACTTAGGACTTCTGCAACAAAGAAGGATAACAAAAAACTCATGGGAAACAACAGAGAGACGACAATAAGAAATAAATCCAGAATATGAAATATCGAATAGATAATAGGTGTCCTGATAGAATAATAGAATAAAATGACTGATAGAAGTTCCAAGCATAGAAAACAGAGAAAAGACAAGTGAGAATAATATTTAATATAAATATTCATCTTCCATTAATATTATACATTTTATATATTACTCATATATTATTTATATATAAATTAAATTATATATATTTATAGATAATCTAGATTTAAATATATATTGTTAAAAGATGTTAAAAGCTCCATAAGTTTAAAAGGTCACATACCAAGCAACAGACATCAGAACAGCTTTAGACATATCAAGAGCCATCCTCAAAGCCAGAAGCCAGAAAAACATGTGCTTTCACAATTATACTTAAATGTTGTCTCTAACTTAGAATGCACTATACAATCAAATTATCTATTAAGTGTAAAAAAAGATAAAGTCCTTATGATGTGAAAAGTATTTCCACAAATTTACCAGCAATATATCCTTTTTCAGAGAACTGTCAGATGGCATGAACTATGGAAACAAGATATTGAAAAAAAATACGTTTCGACTCTGGAAGAAAGTAGAAAAGTTTTCTTTTCTTTTTTTTTAATGCACAGCTTTTATTGCATCTTTAAAATAATGCAAATAAATGTAAGAATATTGCAAATAAGTGTGAGGAATCATTCAGCATCTTGCTGTTTCTATAGCTGGACAACTTGGGTCTTATTTATCAGTTTGCTGAATTGATCCTTTTTCAGCAACATAGACAGCATTAAAAATTTTCTGATATCCTTGTTCTTCATTGTTGTGGCTTGCTGAATCAATAAGTTCACTGTTATTTCCTTCAAGAATCAAGTCTTCTTTCTGGGTTGGAGACACTGAACAAGCCACACCCAACTTCATCTGATCCCTGCGCATGTGCCTATTTTTAGGACTATAAGACACATTGGACCATAAGACACACCTAGGTTTTAGAGGAGGAGAATAGGGAAAAAAATTTTGAAGCAAAAAATGTGCTAAAATATTTAATAACCTGTAACCCAGCTCCACTGCCACCCCTGCCCCCCACCGCACAGCGATCCAGGTAAGCTACATTCAGACTATAAGACACACCTCCATTTTCCTCCAAATTTGTGTGTGTTGGGGGGAGTACATCTTATAGTCTGAAAAATATGGTAATTTTTGCCCAAGAAATTCCTGATTTTAACATGAGAACCATTCTCCTCAATAACGACATTGATGGGGAGGTGAATGTACACAGACCTCATCTTGTAACGGAAGCCCAGTGTAATAGCCTTGATCCCGTTCTGTACGTGACTGCAGAAAGTGTGAACGGCAGCCAGCCCCTTTCTCTTTCACCATGTTTGTCAACACGGAGCCTCTTCTTTTTTTTTCCAAGGAAACTGAGTTCTACATTGATGTGATTGAAGTCACTCCGCAGGGTGCCTCTGGGTCCTTCACAATAACTGGGCGGCCCTTCAGAGTGATGTCAAGATTTCCTGGGATGTCTACAGTCTGGTTGCTGAGAATGATCTTCATCCTCATGGTAGATGCAGCAAAGAAAGTAGAAGAAATTCCGATAATGAACTCAAAGCTGCCCCAGTACAACAGCTGTGCAACAGGCCTATCCTGGAGCCGGGGATGAAGGGGGCACAGGGACAGGAAGGATGTCATCCAGGCACAGAAATGCAAGGGAGAAATGTCTTGCGCTTTTGTTTATATTGAAAGGGTTTATACAGTCTTCTAACAAAATATGGGGGTCAATTAATGATACTTAAAACCCCAAACAAATGAAAAAAATGAGGCTGTCACTCAAAAACTATAAAACGAAATATAACCTTAACATTTTTGTCACTCAGCTTTGTATACTATTTACATAGTAATAATCATGTATACAAAGAATGTTGACTTAACCAAAAATTGCTATTTTGGGAGAATGGGGGGAGGCAATACTAATGCTCAAGAACATTGCTATATAACACAAGGCAGAGGAAGGAAGTATAAAATATTTAAATGCTTGTTTTTTAGTAAGATATCAATAGGTACCAAAGACTAAAAATTTTAACAATATTTGTATAATAATTAAAATATGGAACTAACTACTAAGAGAAACAACTGAATTAGAATAATTGAAGTTGTTTCCTGTAGGGATCAGAAATCAAGAATGAAAAGGAGTGAGGAAAGAAATCTGTGTTTCACACTACAAGCTCTTGTTTATTAAACAATGTGCTGGTTTTATTAAATAAGAAACAGAAATAAGGCAACATTTTGAGAATAGCAGCCATGATTTCTTCATGTATAATATATGGTCTAGTCTTCCTATTAAGTTTGGAATCAAATATTTTAGTAAGATGAGAAAGTAAAAGTTGGTAAACTGTGGCCCATGGGCTAACTGTGGACTACCACCTGTTTGTGTATGACCCACAAAATAAGAATAGCTTGTATAGTTTAAAATGTATAAAAAAAATCAAAAAAGCAGTACTTCATGAGATGTCAGAAATATATAAAATTCAGTTTCCAGTGTCCATAAATAAAGGTTTTTGGAATACAGTGACAGTTGATTATTTCTGCACTGAACATGGTTGCTCTCACACAACAATGGCAGAGCTGGGTTGCTGCAGCTGCATGGCCTGCCAAGCCTACAACATTTACTATTTGGCCCTTTAAAGAAAAAAGTTTGCCAACTCATTTGTATTGGGTTACATAGGTTCCTCCAAAGTTCATGTCCATTCCAACCTTGTGAACGTGACCTCATTAGGAAATAGGGTCTCTGCAAATGTAATTGAGTTAAGACAAGGTCATATTGGAGTAGAGTGAGCCCTAAATCCAATATGAACATTGTCTATATAAAAAGAGAGAAATTTGGACTGAGAGACATAAACACAGAGGGGAGAATGTCACATTAAGACAGAGGCAGAGACTGGAGTGGTATTCCTGCAAGCCAAGGAATGCCAAGAATTTCCAGCAACCACCAGAAGCTAGGAGAGAAGCACAGAACAGATTCTCCTTCAGAGACTTCAGAAGAAATCAACCTTGCCAACATCTTGATTTGGAACCTCTAGCTTCTAGAACTGAGGGAGAATAAATTTTTGCTCTTTCAAGCCACCAGATTTGTGTTTTTTTTAAAGCAGCCCGTGGAAATAAATACACCCTGTAATAAAGGCTTGGAACAATCAGTACATATGACACAATCATGCTAATTTTGTATAAAAGCATGCCCAGTATCATTCAGTTAGCCATCACAAAAAATTACAATCAATTCTATATCGACTAATGTTCTGCACACAATAGCCTCTAAATTCCTTATCATGCTTTGATCAAACTGCCTCATTAAACTAATAGCATGGAGGATGATGACAAGGCCAGAGGCAAGCAGGGTGGGTGAAAAATGCTGGGGGAAAATGATATTTAAACTAACATCACAGAGCTACAAGACACAGCTTTGCAAAATGATAAGCAAAAATAAAATCAATGATGTTCCTATCTGTGGGATTCTAAAAAGCAACACAGAGCACATGGGCTGGGTAACCCCATGCTTATTACACACAGGGTAGATGGGGCCCTCATGCCTCCTTAGAGATGCTGCACTGGCAGGGGAGGTGGCCCAGCTGACCTGATCTGTCCTCTCCGGCTCTGATTTCTCATTTCTAGGCTCCTACCATCTGGCACAGAACAGAGTTATTATTCTTGCAACTCCTTCTGCAGAGAGAGAGGGGAGTCTGCTGCCTGAATGATATGAGCATCTAGTAAAGTAAAATATTGTGGGCTATAGGCTTAATTTCTGGACAAGAAGAAATAAATAAAGACAACATATTAATTTCCAGATTTCAATAGCATCTATGTGCCAAGGGCCAGACCGTAGTGTTCATAGCCTTCTGGATTTGAAGACAATTACATGTTTTTTATATGTTTTAGGCTTTAAAGTGAAAAAAAAACCCTAAAAAAAGTCTTATAAACTTTATTTTTTTTTGAAATATACAACTAAGGGAGAACAATTTTACTTGGGAAATTTTTCTATTATATCAACACATGCCCAAAATCACAGAACATAAAACTATAGATTTTCAGAGTTAAAAGATTCTGTGTTAAATTTGGAAAATAATTTTATTTTCCCCATAAATGTTCTCCATTTTATCATCTATCTCTCTGTCCTTAGACAAGCAGGAAGACAGTTTGCCTTGTAATTTTTTTCAATATTGTCATCTCACAAGGTATCAAAACTATTTAAAATCGAATCTGATTTTTCAAGTTAAACTAAAAACTGCATATTCTGGTGTATGGAATAAAATATTACAAAGTGAGTGCTTCTTGATGTTCCACATATCTTGACAGTAAGCTATAAAGTGAACCCACCAAATATTTTCAAAGATATAGTTATTTAAATGACATGCTACATTAAAACTCTTTACTTCAATAGATAGGAAGTTCTCCTTATTGCTCATAATGACTTCAGAGTCACCCAGAATATTGGTTCCCACAGTTCTATTTCACTAATGAAGTCATACAAACCATGAGGAAGGTGGCACTGTTGACCCTTCTGTTGCCGTATGCCAAATTTTAAAGGTAACATGATAACAGTTTTGGATATAGAAACAAAGCCAGCCTATGTGTAACCACATAACCAGGGAATGACAAACAAAGATGCTATAGAATGGAAATAGATAATTTCAGACAAGAGGAATGTAAAGTAATCCTCTTGTCCCGTTTCCTGTATAACAGCATGTTCATACTTTTCTGTTCCCTTTCTTTCCTTTTTCACCTTTAAAGGCAAATAGAGAGCTTTGTTTTGTAACATGGGGAAAAATCACATTAAAAGTGTTACTAATTCCTCCAATTTTCAATACAATGAGATGTACAAGAACCGCAGTCTAGGTTATAAAATTACACACAATCCTTGCAAGAAATATCTTGACATAAGATGCATTATGAAATGTCTCATTAAATATTTATTTACTCTTATTTTAACTCAGAAACAGTTCAAATCCCCATTAATAGCTTTTTTTCTTCATTGGAAAACCAAGAAAATAATGTAAAATAAATACAGACTCAAATGTATAGGTGGGAATTATTTCACATGAAAATGCTTTCTCTTAAAAATGTTAAAATGTACTTAGGAGTTTGTATAAATATATTAAGATATTAAAATATCCATTATTCCTTAACTGCACTAACACATATTTCAACTTATATTCAAAAATCTGAAAATACAGTGCAACTATTCATGAAGAATAAAAAATAGCTTTATGAAGAAGGTAAGGAACAGGTAAGCATCACTTTACCTTGGGACAAAATACAGCCTGGTTTCAAGTGAAACAATTTCTGCCTTCTCTACATATTGACAACACTTGGAAATCAAGATCATTTTCCTTGTCCATGGATGCTCTATTTGTTACTCATAGCAAGGCTGAATCAACTGAATTAAATAACTGTTTGGATTTTACCACTGGAAAGCAGAAAGAGTCACTTTCACAGAAAAGGGGTAAAGAGATCAATCTAAAATCTAAAATGAGTGTATTCATTCCACATCCTTATATAAGCATATGTTTTTGTCAGCACTGGGGAAACAGAAGTAAGGAAAAGCAAAACAGGAGTAAAATATGCTATAAGTAAATTAGTTCAAAGGGAGGATTAAAACAAGAAAGTATAGAAAATACTCTAGAAAATATAAATATAGAAAACAAGTCAACACTTATCCTTGGTTAAGTAATTTTTTTTGCTGTCATATAAGATCAGCAACTATAATAAAATGAAACACCTTTGATCTCATTAAAACCACTGCCACCACTACTGGAGAGGAAGTTACAATAGTTGAATGTGGATTTGAAGGCTACCTTTCCTGGTAACATGAAAAATGTATTTTCCTCATTTGTAAAATGGGGATATAGGATAATTACCATCACGTGGGACTGCTGTGAGAAATAGGTTGCCATTTATATATTGCTTACTCCATGACCAGCACTTTTTACCCATTCCACATGTATTAACTCTTATGATCTCAACAAAAACACTATTCAGTAGGTACAGATATCTCCTTTCTACAGTTGAGAAAACTGAGGCAAGAGGGGTTCAGTAACTACCTAAGTGGCCCAGCTTGTCAATGGCAGAGCCAAATTAGACATTAGTCTGTTTCTGAAACCTACACATGTTGACATGGGAAAGAATCGGGTACATAGTAGGACTAATAAACTGCTGTTTCCATTCCCAAAACATCTTTCAAAACCAAGGTAGTTATTTTCAGATGATCTGTATTTATAAAGTATATCCAAATGTTACAGGAAGTGACATATGATATGAAAACACTTGCAATCTATAAAGTGGCATGCACATATACACTATTACTATCAGAGCTGATTATTGGAAAGAGACCTTATCTTGGAATGATGGGTCACTTGTAGGAAGTTGTGATATCGTGCAATAAATCCATCCATCTATAAATAATAGGCTATTTTCATAACACACATTAGTTATGGTTCACTCCAAATCTACAATCTCGAAGGATACATTTTGTTTTAGTGAGATGTGTGTGGGGAGGTTTCCTGTGTAGATCATGTTGAAAATAGTAAATGTTTCCCTGAGGACAAATTAAGCATGATAAATCTCAAGTTGTTCCTCATAAGGCAAGAGAGTAAGCAACAAATTGTTTAAAAGTTGTTTTAAGATCATGCTTTCTTACAGAGTTAGTACTTCCCACAGAAACTGTGGCACCACAATTTGATATAATTTGAGTTATTTTTATAGATTGGGATAGGTCTGTCTTTATCACAAATTCCCATCCAAAAGAGATTAATCTTTGGAAGAAAATGGAGATTGTAGATAGCTATTATAGGAATTCTGTGAAATTGAGACATATTAGCTGTAGAATATCTCTCAGAGTCTCTGGGAAAACAAAGTTTTCCTGAAGCAACATACCATGAATCAAACAAGTATTTACTAAGTTCCTAATATATATTTAATTTTTACAAAAATACCAAGGAGACTTTTGACTTTCACCTATAATATGGGAACAAAAAATCATATAATCACAGAATATTAGAAGGTGTGACATAAGTAGTTCATGATCATATCATCTTGAAGGCACCAGAATTCATCAGAGTATAATTAAATCCTCAATGTGTTGTATTCATCTTTATATCTCTGGTGCTAGGTTACTGTTTTGCATGTAAGCAGAAATAAGTTTTACAAAAGCTACTCAGCATCTCTGTGAATGAATAGTGGGTGGGAGTGTGCACACATACACGTGTGTGTCTTCCTAATGAACACTTGGGAAAATAAAGGGACCCCAACAACATATTTTGTTTTTGGTCTAGAAGCATGATTGGAGAAAAATAACTTTTCTGTGGAAAATTGGAAAATATACAGTTATTTCATGGTTCTAATTTCATCATTGATCCACTGGTGAATACAATAGACATAATTGAGCCTTACAGCAGAGGCAGTGAGGATACATCCTCTAAGTCTAAGATCTGAAAATATATTAACAATACTGGAAATAGGATTGTAAGACCTCAAGTTTCACCCTATGTATAGGCTATGTGCAACACATTAACTAGTCCTTGCTACACCTTACCAAATCCTTCCATTTAAATCAGGCTTTTACTGTTCTTGAGGTTAGCAAAAAATGTATTGATTTATAGCAATTCTAATATTTATCAATAAAATGATTTCCCAGTAGAAATGGCATTCCTTTCCCAAATTTCACTAACTTCCTAAGAATGAATCTCACTGGACTGTCTTTGACCATCCTTGAACATAATAGGGAGTTGGGTGGGGAGAGTATGTTGACTGGCCAACTTACCTGCCACTCTCACACTTTCCTATGGGACTGGGGAAAGAAAGCTGGGAAGAGAGACAGTTAGCCTCATGAATATCCTATGGCTTACAAGAGAAGGAGGTGTGGTACCTCAAAGACAAACCAGGGCACTATTTCATGAGCAGGAGGAATGGATGATATTCAGGCACGTGTCCATTTTGTACATTCCTACATTTTCATCCTACACTGCCTCATTTGTGTCATCAAGTTAAGCATCTAGGTCAGTAAATGCCTGTCAGGAACTAGACATCTAATTGCACCATGTAAAGGAAGAATGTTTATAATTTGTCCTTTGATCTCCATTCCAAACACCATAGCTTTAATTCAGGTTCAAGTTATTGCCATCCTGATCTACTTAAACTGACATTGGTCTTAGCAATGATATTTTGGATTTAACACCTAAAGGAAAGGCAACAAAAGTAAAAATAAACAGGTGGGACTACATGAAACTAAAAAACTTCTGCACAGCTAACATAAAGTACATACCAGCTGAGCAATACTGATGCAAAGGTAGTAAAAACCCTGAAGTTAGAAAGTATAGGGCTCCATCATCACTCTGACATTGGCCAACTGAGTAACTTCTCTCAAGTTACTTTATTTCACTAGATCTTAGTATAATAGTACTGTTATAAGAGTTAAATATAATAATCCATATTAAGTGATTAATACATAATTTTGTACATATTAACTATTTAATACTTGTTAGATGCTGTAGCTGTTAGCATTGCTATTGACGCTGTTGTTTTAATTATTATTAGCCAACAAAACTGCACCAATCTAAATAAAAGGTTTAGTAAATGGTGAAGAATATTCTGACTTAATCAAGTAAAAGATTCAATTTATTTTGCAGATTCAAGTGTAAAATTATAAATTTACTGGAAGAAATGTGATATATAGATTTGTATATACATGTATATACAAAGACACATTTATACCCCATGAAGCACTGTAATACAGATACTATGTGGCTTCGAAGTGATAGAATACAGTTGTATTTCTACTTTCTTGACTTGGGTATTACCACATAGTAACAAGGAAAATCATAAATGCAAGATTTTGATTTAATAAAAGTTAAAGACAACTGCATCCCCACCTGCAATATCTGAATGTAGCTTCAAAGCTCAGCAAAGACAATAGAAAAAAGCTATCCAAATAACTGTGACCAAAAGAAGTGAAAACTGCTCTGACCTCAAATTTCTCCAGAAAAAAATAAAATTCTAGCAGACAGAGGAGGTCCAACACAAAGCATGCATGGAAAGAAAATGTGGGCCAAGGATTTTATAAATAGTCAAATTGTGACTTGTATTAAAATACAATAATAAACAATAATAAGTACAATAAAATAAAAAATTAAGATTCTATAACTCATAACTCCTTCCTAAAAAACTACTACAGGACAAAATTCAACTAAACAAAAAATGACTGGCAAAACTACTGTCCAAGAAATGACAAAAATGTGATTTATTTTACTATAGGGTAAACTAAAACAAATATGTTATTTATGGGTAAATAACAGCCTTAATAATGAAGAAATAATATGAAGTTTGAAGGAAAGGCATAAGGAAAGTGGAAGATAGTGTAAAGATACAGATTTCATCATATTTCACAGCAAGGAGAAAAGTAATATCAATTAAAGTTAATGAATTAGAAGATATAAGTTAATATAAACCTATAGGTAAAGAGTAGGATGGTATTTTTATAAACTAAATTAGGTAGGGAAACTAAGGAATATGAAGGGAATACAACTGTATTCATTGCATTCTTGCTCACAGTGTGATAAATTTATACTGCATAAAATATAAATTTGTGGGTAAAATATAAAATTACAGGTATTTATACAGATTCAGTACAATCCCAATCAAAATTTCAATATTTGTTTTTCAAAAAATATCACCCTTATTCTAGAATTTGTACAGAAATATGATGGACTGATGACTACCAAAGAAATTTTAAAGCAGAATTAAAAAAAAAAAAACCTAAAAGACCTAACACTAGCAGCTATCAAGACTCGCTATAAAAAATAACATGGTATCAGCATAGACTCGTTGGCCAATGGAACTCAGTGGTGAGTCCTGAAATAGGTACATGTGGTGATGGTCAAGGTGGCACCAAAAGGCCATAGAGAAAATAGTGCATTTTTCAATAAGTAGTTTTGTGTCAACTGGTGCATTGGTTTTATATGATGCCACAAGAAATTGTCACATATTTAGTGGTTTAAACTAATCAACATGTATTACTACCATTCCTGTGGGTACAGGTACGGGTAAGCTGCTCCTCTGCTCAGGCTGCACTGAGGTGCTGCTCAGGGCTGGAGGCTGTGGGTCCTTTTCTGGGCACATGGCTGTTGGAATCCCTTTCTTGCAGGTGTTAGACGCAGCTAATAGAGAGCATCTGTGGTTCCCTCACACATGGGTCTATCTCGAAAAATGGCAATTTACTCTGTCAAAGCCAACAGAAAAATTTCTCTCATGCTCTGAATCTCTTCCTTCAAAATAAGCCAAGATGGTCTAAAGCAGGGGGGTCAAACTCATTTTCACCTGGGGCCATATTAGCCTCGCAGCTGCCTTCAAAGGGCCAAATGTAATTTTAGGACTGTGTAAATGTAACTATGCCTTAAGTAAAGGCAAGGAGCTTGGCATTGCCACCAGGTAGAAACAAGGTACTGGGCGAAATAAAACAAGGCAGAGGGCTGGATTCGGCCCATGGGCCTTGTGTTTGCCACCTGTGTTCTAAAGGTCTTGCCTGATTGGATCAGATCCACTTAAGATAATCTTCCTTTTAATTAAATCAAAGTCAGCTGAAAGGGGCCTTAATGACATTGGAAAAATTACTTTACCTTTGTTTTATAATATAGCCTAACCAAGGGCAAAATCCAGCATATTTATAATTCATACATTCTAGGGGAGAAGATTATACTAGATACCAGTGGAGGGAAGCTCAGACTATATCTCAGAATTCTCCCATCTCAACTGGTATCCATAGAGAGAAAAAGGAAGCTAAATCCCTACCTCACTATATACACAAAATTCAATGAACTTTTATCTCGCTGTATAAACAAAAAATCAATGAATTGAAGATTTAAGTGTCAAGAAAAAATAATGTTTTAACAAAAATGCAGAACAACACTTGAGTGTTCTTGTTTTAGGCAAATATCTCTTAAAAGAGACAATATGCTCACAAAGAAAAATGATATTTTGGATGATTTCAAAGTGAAAAAATTGTTTATTAAAGCATAATAAAATAACATGAAGGTAAACCCAAAGTTTGAGAAGACATTTGTAATGTATATATACAACCAACAACTGACTCATGTTTACAATACATAAAGAACACCTACAGATCGCTATGAGAAACAGAAAATTCAGTAGAACACTGGGCAAAAGACTTGAAGTAGTGATTGAAAAAAATATACAAATGGCTAATAAACGTATGAAATGTGTTTAACTTGATTAACAATCAGAGGAATACAAATGAAAAATAATAACACCTGTCAATAGTCACCCGTGTGGCTAAAATTTAGAAAAGGATTAAAATGCTAAGTATTATAGAGCATATGAATGTACAGGAAACACATAAACAGTACTGAAAACTCGGCCAGTGCCCACTAAAATAGAGTATATTTCTATCCATATGCAGCAATCCTACTCTCAGTTTACACCCAATAAATGTACAGACACCCACCCATACATGCACTGTAAAACAGACCAGCATGTTCCTCATAGCAGCAATATTTCTAATATCTATAAATTATAAGCTTCCCAACTGCCCGAAGACTTGATGAATCCTGGTATATTTACACAACAGAGTAATACTCAGGGTGAGAGTAAATGATCTATAACAATATATAACAAGATAAACATCCCAAACATAATGTTTGGCAAAATAAGCACAAAAGAAAACACACAGTGTTTATATAACTTATATATAGTCAAAAATAACAGGAGAAACTAACTCATGCTACTAGAAGTCAAAATAAAGTAACTTTTAAGAGTGGAAACAAAGAGAAACATGAATAGATTATTGAGGTTTGAGTAAAAAAGAAAGTATAATTTAAATGAACAAAATCATAAAAGAACTAGCAGAAAATGTGGTTTGATGCCAGAATATCTTCCTAAGTGTAGCTCATAATTTATAAGACATAGGAGAAAAGCTAGATGATAATACACATACACACAAAATCTTCATAACCAAAAATAACTAAAATGAAAGACCACAGAAACACCATACAGAAATTCAATGTCATAGGGAGCTCTGTTAAAGACGGTGACATAAGAAAATCCTGAACTCATCTTCTCACACCAAATCCAGACATATCAAATCTACAGATACGCATAGAACAACTTCTTCCAGAAAAACAAAAACAAAAACAAAAAAACAGACAAAAATCGGTTGGTGATACTTAGACTCCTTGGAATCAAGTGAAGAGAGAAGGCCCGCATGGAAACAGGTAGGAGAAGAGAGGCTGGTACACAATCTCAACACAAACCCCAGCCTGGTGCAGTTTATAGTCTGGAGGGAACTCAGTCCCCAAGCTGCCCCTTGAAGAGGGAGGCACCGAACCCCATTTCGGCACCCCTAAATTTTAAGACCTGCACCTGAGGGTCAAGTCCTCCAAACATGTAACTTTGAAAACCAACAATAAACCCGCAGGCTGGAGCAACCTACGCACCTGTGTGCACCAGGACTCACAGGAAGGGTTCAGCGTGGAGGGGCTGATGTAGGGGCTGGTCCGCAGAGTGTGGGCCTGAAGGAAGGCATCTGATTGACACATCAGGAGCCTGCTGGGGACACTTGGGAATGGAGACCAGCCGGCACCATCTCCCTGCCCTGGTCCCTCAAGAGGCTCCATCTCCCTCCCTTGCTTTCTAATTCTAGGTTTTCCTTTTTTTTTTTTTTTAATCTTTTTTCTCTTTTGTTCTTCCTGGAAGCTCTATGTGCTCCCTCTGCCTCATTCCAGACTGCAGCATTTCCAGAACAGCCTGATGCCCCAATATTTGCAGACGCTCTCAGGACACCTCTAGGTGTCCTGGCTCTAGTGGTGAGTAAGGGTTTCACTGAGCATCCCACAGTATGATAATCACTGGAGAAAGAGCTCCTAAGTGATGACTGACTGTAATCCTCTCCAGAGACCTCAGAAGCAGGTGCAGGACCAGGACACTATTGTCGCGAGCGGGAGCTATTCTCATACTGGCGAGGTGCCCCATCTGCCAGTCTCCAGAATCCAAGTTATCTCCCTGAAAGGAGTTTTTACACTCTCCTGGTGCTCCTGCCTTTGCTGCAGCCAGCAGGAGATAACCTTTGATCACCTGGCTCTGGTGGCCATGGGCTTTTACCTGGGTCATACAGGACTGTAACTATCAGAGAGACAGTTCTTGGCAGGTTACTACCCCCAGGGTACTACAAAGACAGCCAACAGAGACACATCCTCAGTCTTTTCGTAAAAGAAACCTGTTTGCTTGTCCTAGAGCTTCAGCTTGAAGCCGTCTTCAGCTCTGACGCACATCTAGAGACCCGCAGATTTCAAATTCTAGTACACAGCTGCAGTGATCAAAACAATGTGATATTGGCACAAAAACAGAAATACAACTCAGTGGAACAGACTAGAGAGCCAATAAATAAACCTACACCTATAGGGTCCATTAATTTACAACAAAGAAACCAAGAATATACAATGAGGAAAGGACAGTCTCTTCAATTAAATGTATTGGGGAAATTGGACAGCCAACTGCAAAAGAATGAAACTTGACCACTATCCATACCACCACACAACAACAACAAAAACTAACTCCAAATGGATTAAAGACTTGAAGAAAAGACCTGAAGCCATAAAATTCCTAGAAGAAATCATAGGTGGTAAGCTTCTTGACTGAGTCCTAGTGATGACTTTTTGTATTTGACACCAAAAGCAAAGGCAACAAAATTAAAAATCACAGTGAGACTACATCAAACCAAAGAGCTTCCACACAGCAAAGAAACCATCAACAAAAATGAAAAGTCAGCTTAGTGAATGGGAGAAAACATTTGCATATCATCCATCTAATGAGAGGTTAATATCCAAAATACATAAAAAATTCATACAACTCAATAGAAAAAAATCCAATTAAAAAATGAGCTTGGATACAAATAGACATTATTCCAAAGAAGACATACAAATGGCCGACAGGTATATAAAAAGACGCTCAACATCTGTAATCACCAGGGAACAGGGAATCAAAATTCCCGGAGCAATCCATTCTGAAAGAGGGCATTCCCGCTAGGCATAAGTCACTCAACTCTATGAAACTTTGTAATTATCACTATTGATTACTCTCCATGTCTCGTGCCTAAATTATTCAGTTTTTTTACCCTCAAGATGAATACAGATTTGTTTTTATGCTTTTAGGACCAATTTGCATACACACTTTCCTTTGTCACTTTTTTAAAGATATGGTTAAGACTAGCTTAAAAATAGAAATGCAAATTTGACATATGAAAAACCAAGTTCAAATAGTTCAGATAAATAGACCAGCTGAAAAATAGAGATTTTATTTTTGTTTTTGTTTTGTTTTTGGAAGTCCCTTGGACTTGCTATTGATAAAATTTGAACTAAAAAAAATATCAAACCTTTGGTCAATTTTTTTTCTCCCATTGAACATGTAGTACTTTCCCATGGCTCACTTTCTGACAAATACTAGATAAATATTTATGCAGAAAGTCTCTGTGTTAATAGATTCTTGGCTCCTTAGACATCCAATTTTGGGAAAAGACTTACTTGAGTTACAAACTATAAATATGAATGCGGTGGTATTGCTTGATACCTAAGAGCTCTTCATATCAGTGTTGATACCTGTCTCCACTAGTTAGTAGCTGTGTAATCTTTGACAAGTGACTCAGACTCCCATATTCTTTCTTTCCTTATTTGTAAATCAGGAATCAACAGAAGCAAACTGTTCAGATGTTGGAAATAATTAATAAAAATGTATATGAGGGATTTTTAATAGCCCTGGGTGTATTTTATATGCTCATTGTGTGTTTAGAGGAAACTAACCCATGAGATTCTTCTCAAGAAAGGGATTCCTAGCTCAGAAGCCACTGTAATATATTCCCATACTTAGAGTTTTGGAATAAACACTAGCTATGAGTAGTCCTGCATCACAAAAGTCTGTTTAACTCTTTAAGATGAGTGCAGCTCTCCCACTGTGTCTTTGGACCTAGAAATGAAAGCAAAACCTGAATTATTAGTGTTTGAGTTTACATTTTCCAAGATATATATAAGGATAAGCATAATTACAGCAATTCCATATGTAAAGATATAGATATAAAAATAATGACCAGTAGTTTGACATACCTATCTCTGTAATCTCTCTATCTTCATCTTCCAAATACATTTCTCTTGATATTTTTACAGGCTCTGAAATTGTAGTGATTGTTACTCTACAAGACAAACATTCTTGAGAAAGACATCACTTCCAGTGCTCCCTTTCTGGTATAATTTTAGATATTGAATCTAACATCTTGACTTAAATCAAAATGCCATCCCATGAATTGTCAGTCCTGTCTATCAGCATTTCAGATATTTGGATTATTTTCAGTAGATACTGGGTTGCCCTTTTCCCTACATGATATAATATGACTTTCTTTTTACAACCAAATGTAATTGTAGGTGAGATGTAGAACAAAACTGTGGTCTCTGGCTTTTTTTCCCCATCACAACTGTTACAAATATTCAAAATCACAACTCATGCTATTAATTTCAGCTGATATTTTCAACTCGCTTAACCCAGCACTTACATCCGACAGCTGTAAATGCTTTCAGCCATAATAAATCTCTGCCTGACTTCCCAAAGCAAACACTGTTGAGGAGAGTGATCTCTCCAATAACATTTTGTCAGCTCAAATCACCACCACAACATAAGTGATTCAGACAGTCTGAACTGACTCCAGGCTTCCCAACCTCCGGTCCTTATTTCCTATTTTCTTTTACTTATGACCTGTGCTTAATATTCCAAAGATTCTGAAAATGTAGTGTTCATTTCTCAGGACTGGCTGAATGCCCATGTAATGAGTTTTTTTTTCCTGCTCTCTCTCTCTCTTTCTCTCCCTGAGAAGATTCTGAGTTGTGATCTGCTTAGTATGGTTCATCTTGAAAGTGAAGTTTATTGAGGTATGCTAATTTTGAAAAATAATTGAGTAAACTATAATTCTGTATAATTAAAATTTTAGTAGTCAATCTCTATTTTTATAAAGCAAGTGAAACAAAGTTATTTCCCTTGATGTGCTTAAAATTAATTCTAGACATTGTAATGTCCACGCAGTATATTCCTCTCAATCATTCATGTCATAAATAATGTGCTGAGTGAATTAATGAGCTTCCCTGGGGTTGACAACCATGCACAGAAGCTAGGTCAAGCTCTGTGAGCCTTGTAGAGACATGTATACATTACCTAAAACTATGCTTTTCAAATAGCAAGTGATGTAGCAAAAGCACAGAGACTTTGTGTCAGACAGATTCATCTTCAAGTCCTGGGTCTGCCTTTTAGTGGCAGTTTGACCACGGGCACATCTGGCCTCCGTTGCCTCATTTTTAAATGAAAGGTATTATTACCTACCAAATAAAATAAAAAATAAAATAAAATAAAAATAAAACGTGTTTTCTAATTATTCCTGTTAGCAGTGTCTGTGTTTTAAACCAGATTTTTCTATTGACTTGGGATGAGGTGTTACCGTAAAGCAACTGTAAACTAAAAATATTATGTGACTCAGACACTGGAGGTCTTTTCTGCCCCACTTTTACTGGCCTATAGCATTGCATTAGGTGAAGGTGCACCACATAACTTGATATGTGTGTATAGTGTGAAATAATTACCACAATAAGTTTAGTTAACATCCATAGCTTCACATAGTTAAAATTTTTTCTTGTAATAGAATTTTAAAGATTTACTCTCTTTGAAGAACTTTACTTTGAACCATTCTATATAAAAATGAGCATCCTTTATCCTTCTAATTATAGGCTACTTTGGAAAACATTTTGGCATTATTTACTATTTTATTTAAATCAAATTTCATGAGGTTACCTATCATTTTTATTGCTCCAACATTACAATCATTGCATTTATTAAATGATGATACATTATAGACATTACCTTATTTAATTATTAGATAAACAAAAAGGTAGGTATTATCTTTTATAAGTAAAAGTGCTAAATAGCAGCCAGCTTTTCTATTACAACTATAGAAAAGATTAAGCTACATTTCATACCCAGGCCCAATCAGTGTGAAAGTCTTTAATTTTTTTACTATTATTCAATATTAATTTGAAACAAAACTGAAGAATCACTTAAGGGTGTAAGGAGGCATCTAATAAGATGATTAAGAGCCTCAAAGAGCTCTTGAGCCTGAATATGTGGATTCAAATTTCCCATTCTGTCACTTACTTTACTAATATACAGGTTATTTAATCCCTCTGGGCTTTAATTCTTTCACCTATACATTAGAGATAATAACAGAGGATATTTATAGGACTTAATGAGTTAACACACTGCTTATAACAACACAGAGCACAAAAATTGCTCTGAAACTGTTGGCATTATTTTTAGCATAGGAGGATACTGAGTACTAGAATGTTTACTGAAATTGCCTACAGTCACACAATTAGTTCATGAAAGAAGCTGCATTGTATTCAAAACATCAGAGCCATATTGCATTCAATGACAAATATATGTTGTTTGCTATAAGCATCATGCTAGGGATTGGAAAGGCAATGATGACTCAAATTATGTTGTTAAATCTTACAGTCTCATTTTGGAAAAATATAATTACGTAAGTGATATCACATGTATGGGTGCTGATGCATTCAACTCACAAAGGGCAAAGGGACACCTAGGGAGGACCTACTCCAGCATCAGAGAAGCTTCATGGGAAAATTACCTCCAATATAAAAGTGAAAGACTAAGGGGCAGCCAGCACTAGGTGAAATGTCCAGGACCTCCTACTTCACTGTTTTAAACCTATTGCTAGTTTTCACACCTAGAAAAACATTAATGAGCATGAATCCAATGAAAAATGGTGAGCCCATGATAATTCTATAAACAATATTTTGAATAAAATAAATACAAAGTGCATAACCTCCTGAAGTTTCACCCCTTCTTCCTCTCCATCTCTCTCTCTCTCTCTCTCTCTCTCTCCCCCTCTTCCTCTCCCTCTCGCTCTTCCTCTCCCTTTCTCAAGGATTAATGGCTGTTTATAGAATTCTAAGCAATACCTTTTCAAACTCAGGCCATCTAAGTGCAAAGTGTGATTAATAACCCTGTAAAGCTAAATGTTTGATTATATGGGGAAAAAAGAAAGTTGCTACTGTTGGTACAAATGGACTTGGAGTGTAAGAACAGAAAGAACATTGAGAAGAAGTAAAGACATACATTATTCCTCTTTTGGCTCTGGTTGTTGAAAATATACTCCATCTTTTCTGTTTGTTTATTTGTTTAGAGAACAAACATTTCTGTTCTTCATATAGTTGAGAGTAAGCATCAACTTGTTTTCTGACACCTCAACTTTACTGAAGCTTTGAAAAGTATGAGACAGAAGGAGTAAAAGTGAGGGAGGGAGGGAGAGAGATATTAATACTTGGCACTGACAACTAAGAGAAAACAGTAATGCTGAAGATGGTTTTGGTGATAGATGTAGACTCATCCTTCAGTAACTATAGTAGTACCCTTTTAACTTTAGGATCCTATCCTTTTGGACATGCAGGCCATCAGACAAGGCAAAAACTCTGTTAAAGATATCTCATTTGGATTTTCACATAGTATTGAGGGTAACAGAAGAATTTTCATCACATTCCACATTTGTAAATACACTAGGTAACTAGATAATTGAATCTGGTTTCCTTCAATTTATTCTCTGTATGTCAGTGTATACTCACTCAATGCTTTCTTTCTTCCTAAAATTCATATGTCATTTACAGAATGTATTGTTGTTCTATTATGATTATAAATAGTAATTAACTTTATGCCAAGTAAAAAATAATAATAAGGCCGCCCAAGGTGCTTAAATAGGGAATAAGGGATAAAATCTTTGCCCCAAGCAATACTTGTTTCATAGGGGCCACTGATGTTAAAGATTTTATCCCACTCCTTGAAATTCTTATTACATTTCCATTACCTGTTTCATAAACCCAAAGTCAGACATTAAATTATATATTTAAAATCATGGTCAAACATCTGTAAAAAATTAATTAATCCTCACTTATATATCCAAAAAGCTTAATAATAATCATGCTTCCAACATAAAGTGTATGCTGAGATGTTTTAGCCTGTTCCTATTTGATTCCTTTGTTTATAAAATAACCCAAAGCAATGATAACAGATTTAATACTTATATGGCCCTTATTACATATCAGACACTATTCTAAGTACTTTGTATATAACAACACAATTACATGCAAGTGCTTAAAATAGAATCCAATGAGGTAGATACTATTTTATCCCCATTTTACATCTGAGTAAACTGAGGCACAAAATGATTAGATAAGTTGACCTTTAATGTAATCCATAGTGAGATTGTAGGCTGCTATACACCCAATACACCCAAAAATTTTGTAAGAGAATTATCCCAGAGTTAAATACACTGTGGGACTCTGGTTTTGACAACTCAGTGAAACAGTGACAATATAGTATTTGAGTGTGGCTTATAAACATGAGCTCACCTCCTTCAGCTCTTTGTTCATATGTTGTCCTCTGAGGGAAGCTGCTCATGACACACTCTTTAAAATGACAACCACCATGTTCTCAGCATGCGTACTCCTCTTCTATTTTTGTCCTAAGTCTTTACCATGTGACTGTTAGATAATTTTTTCAACATTTAAAAAAATTGTCTGTATTTTTCACCAGGATACAAACCCCAGGAAGGCAATATTCTTCAGCTGATGCCTTGCACAGTACCTGAGTAAATTGTAGATGCTCCAAAAGTATTAGAGGAATACATAAATAAATGAATATATTGTCAATCTTTCCTAATCCTATAAATATTGTAGAGATTATTTACATATTGTATTTGTTATATGTGAGTAGTTCTTTGCCTCAACTAGCCAGGATTCCATTATTTAATATTACAAATAATTTTTTTCCTTTCGTGAGTGTTTCTTATACATAAGTTGGGAACCTCAGTTTAGAATTTAGTTTATTTCAGTCATTGGAAGAAGTTTGACTTTGTAAGTGTTTCTTGAGTCTCTGGGGACATTCTCTGCCAGTTGTTTGCTGGGATCATGCTCTCCTGGACAACTTTAACATGTCACCCTACTAATAATAAAGGAAAATGGGAGGGAAAAAAGACTGTTGATCTGTGCCTAATAGTCCTTTGTCCTGTGATATACATATATATGGTTATATATTTATATCTCTATATCTAACCAGCTTTTAATAATCAAATTACAGCATAACGATGTTGTTCCACTGTCAAATGGGTCCTGTGATGCTGCAAGGCTGAAGGTCTTATCAGAAAGTTGCTTTTGGCTGCTTAAGCAAATCATGGTGCATTACATGCCTTCAGAAAACCAGCTTTGACAAGTAAATGCATTATTTTGCTCAGGGCAAAGAGGGAAAATGAGAGTGAGAGCCGAAGTGAGAGGTGGAGAGAATGTCTTTCAGACACATTCAGTGAAAGAGTAAACTTGACAGCTATACCCATGTTCAAAAAAATTTAGTAACTCAGGTCCATATGCTTAATAAATAGTTCACATTTTTGGTTAAGTATTGCTGCAAATACCACCTAAACTGTCACTTGTACTCCTATTCATCTCTTCATCTAAGAATTTTTCTTTCTTTTTTTCTATTTGTCTGCAATTGGTTTTTATTTCTATAGATCTGCCTATAAGATTGTATTCTCAGCACCCCAAATTTTTTCTAGAATATCTCTGACTCATTTTGGACTTTCCTAGTTCAAAATAGGGGGTTCCCTTAAACAGCTCAGAGTTCAGAGAGGATATACATGCTTCAACTTCCCAGAGGGCTCCTGGAAAAATTGTGCAAGAACTGCAAGGACAACTGAGACCTCAAATATTATTTTAAAAAATGCAATTTGAGTTCTTACTGAAGTCCATCTGTCTACCTCCTATGGCAGAACAAAAAAAAGGGGGGTGACTTCCGGCCAAGGTGGAGGATTAGATAGACACATTTCACCTCCTTGTACAACCAAAAGAAGGATGACAACCAATTTCAAAACAAAATACAACCAGAACTGTCAGAAAATCAAACTGTATAGAAGTCTAGCAACCAAGGATTTAAAGAATAAATATTCATCCAGATGGATAGGAGGGGCAGAGATGGGGAACCAGGGCAGAGAGGACAGCAGTGAGACACCAGCAGAGGCCAGTGGAATGGTCAGTCCCACATTTACCTGTGGTGAATAAAAAATTGGAGGGACACTAGGGGAGCTGGCCATCCCAGCCCCAGGCAAGACTGTATAGCCTAGGGTTTCAGTGCCATTTAAATAAATCCTCATAACTTATAAAAAACCAGTAAGCATTGGGGCAGCAGAAGAAACTGCTGCTCTTTCAGGAGAGTCAATTTAAAAGACCCACATGGCCCTAGAAAACATGGGAACCCACCTACTGTGGGATTCAGTCCCAGGCCAGCAGCTAGAAGGGTGCCAGTCTCATATGGGCAACATTTCTAGACTGGAAACAGGCAAAAGCTGAGCAAGTGGCATTGCTCCCTCTCTGATCCCTCCCCCACAAACAGTGCCACAAAGCAACAAAGTTGGTTGACCCACCCTGGTGAATACCTAAGATACCACCCCTTATAACATAACAGGTCCACCAAGACAGAGTCAAAGGAGGTTTATACAATACACAGAAACAAACACAGGGAGGCTCCCAAATTGAGGAGACAAAGTATGGCCCAAATTAAAGAACAGATCAAAACTCCAGGAAAAGAACAAAGTGAAATAGACATAGCCAACCTATTAGACACAGAGTTCAAAACACTGGTGATAAGGATGCTTAGATATCTCATTGAGTATGGCAAACATGTAAGGGAAGAAATGAAGGCTACACTAAGTAAAATAAATAAAAATCCATAGGGAACCAACAGTGAAGGGAAGAAAGCCAAGGTTCAAATCAACAATTTGGAACATAAGGAAGAAATACACAGTCAACCAGTATGGGATGAAGAAATAAGAATTAAAAAAATGAAGGAGAGAATAAGAAGAATCTGGGACATCTCAAAATGTACCAACATCTAAATTATAGGAATGCCAGAAGGAGAAGAAGAAGAACAAGAAATTGAAAATTTATTTGAAAAAATAATGAAGAAAACTCCCCTAATTTGGTGAAGGAAATAGACATACAACTCCAGGAAGCTCAGAGTCCCAAACAAGTTGGACCCAAAGAGGGCTGCACCAAGACACATCATAGTTAAAATGCCAAAGATTAAAGATAAATAGAGAATCTTAAAAGCAGCAAGAGAAAAGTAGAGTTACCTACAAAGGTAACTCTCATAAGAGTTCTCATAAGATTGTCAACTGATTTCTCAAAAGAAACTGCAGGAAAGAAGGGGCTAGCAAGAAGTATTCAAAGTGATGAAAAGCAAAGACCTACAAGCAAGATTACTCTATCCAGCAAAGCTTTCATTTATAATGGAGGGGCAGATAAAGTGCTTCCCATGCAAGGTAAATAAAGTTAAAGGAGTTCATCATCACCAAGCCCTTAAGAAATGTTAAAAGGACTTATTTAAGAAAAAGAAGAAGATAAAAACTATGAATAGCAAAATGACAACAAACTCACAACTATCAACTGACTTCCCCCCAAAAAAAATAAAAATAAAAACAAAACCAACAAGCAAACAACTAGAGCAGGAACAGAATCAGAGAAATGGAGATTACATGGAGGGTTATCAGTAGAAAGGTGGAAAGTGGAAAATGTAGATAAAAGTATCGGAATAAAGAAGCATAATTGGTAAGAACAAAGATAGACAGGGGAATGTTAAGAATAGTGTAGGAAATGTAGAAGCCAAAGAACTTATATGCACAGATCATGGACATGAAGTAAGGGAGGAGTTCCTCAAGGGAAGGGAGGTACTGAGCAGGTGGGGGCAAAGGAGAAAAACTGGGACAACTGTAATAGCATAATTAATAAAATATACTTAAAAAAGAAGATATGTGACAAGCTAATGTTTGACTGATGGAGGATAACAATGCCATTGACAAAAGTGAACTGAGGTATATATGGGAATGTCTCCACTCTTGGAAACACACTCAAGTATTTCAGGATAAGGAGCCATGATGCTTGTAATTTACTCTACACTGGTGCATAAAAAAATTCTGAATGAGAGAGAGAGCGAGAGAGCATGCATATGAACAAGCAAGTGATAAAACAAGTAGCGCAAATGTTAACATTTTGTCAATTGGTCATGTTAACAATTGGATAGAGTATATAGATGTTGTTTGTACTATTTTATTTTTGTACCATTAAAAACTTTGACATAATTTCCAAATAAAAGTTATTTAAAAATCAAGAAAAAAAGGACTACTAGAAAACAGAGACCAGGGACTGAATCTTTGTGGGTGCTTTATTCAGATGGTTGGTGATCTGAGAAGATGGTGGATTAGTACCCTAACAGACCATCTTAAATTCCATTTTAAACTGACCCCTTTTATAAGAGAAGAAAAGAGTAGGTAAGAAGTTTTGAATTCAGGTAAGTTGATAAGATAAAAGCTACAGCATTATTTCATCTGTGTCTCAGGCAGTGGATGTCTCACCCTGGAGTACAATGGCTCAGATACCATCTCGAGCACTTGCAGTGCTCCTGAGGCACAAAGGTAGAGTATAATTGGTAGGAACAAAAATAGACAGGGGAATGTTAAGAATAGTGTAGGTCTCGTGAAGTCAAGTCGGGTCATATCTTCATATCTTTAGTTAACTATTACCTAACTAAAATTCTCCAACTCTTGAGTCCCTCATCAGAGCTAGTCAGTTAATGACACTGGGCACAGGTGTTATTCTGAGTGTTTTTGTGGTTTTGTTTGTTTTCTCCCACCCACACTCTAAAATAAATAAATAAATAAATAGGTAAATAAATAAATAAATAAAGGAGAGTGAGAGAGAAAAGGAATGTACTAAGGTGATAGAGGCTGGTCAAAGGCAAAAAAAAAAAAAAAATAGAAAGTGCTCATTACAGTCTATGTCTTTTTTCCAGTGATTTCAATATGTCACCGAGCATCCTAGCCTGCATCTCCTACAAGCAAAGCTTTAGTCATCGTGAACTCCTATATCTTCATCCTTAGGCATTCTGTCTTTGAGACTTGGTCTATACTTTGTCTATGATATTAACACAAGTTTATGACTTTGTCTGTTTTTGCCAACATTATCTTCATTGCAAAAAAAAAAAAAAACCCTGAATAGCCTGACAATTATACAGCATTTCCCCTTCCTAGAATCCCTCTCCTCTCTCTGATGCAAATCCTTATAAAATTAAGTTTCTGTCATTTTTGATCAGAGCACCTAGATTTAGCCTCTCCCTCTCAGTCTGGCCATTCACAGTCTTTGGTTCACGGTTACTTTCATTGAGACCCCAGTGAACAACTTTTGTGAATTGGTCTCAAGATTTTTCACATATGTAACTCCCATTCTGAGGGATATTGTGAGATTTTTAGGAGGCATAAAAAGACATACACCTTTATATGTGTCCTTCAAAATATCTCATACAGCTTGGGGCATGTAGGGGATTATTTGCATATTTTTTGAGTAGTCTCAACCATATATGTAAATATTATAAGAGGTATGCTATCCCTTAGTCTCTATATTTTTACATTTAAAAAGCATACTGTACTAACTGAAATTATTTATATTCCATTTACTTCTCTAGATCTAGTTTAAGTTACTTCATCTTTCAATTTGTGAATAACCCCTAACAAGCACTATTCTAATTCATACCAAATCAATTATACATTAACTAGAAGAAGCGCTTCATACTTCCTAAATGTGTTAATTTTGTATTTCTACTTTAGCTCAGTGGAGTTTACATTTAAGTTAGTGTAAATGTTCCCACTATTGTTTAATCTTTAACTCATAGATCATTTTCTTGCATTTAAACATATTATTATTTATTTCCTCTAGAGATATAAATCCCTCTTCCTCCTTTCACCTTTCTCTTCTTTCTCTATTCTGATCTTTGATTTTTTGTTTCCATTTATGCTTCTCACCCACCCCACGGTATTTTTTTTCCACAAAGCATTATGAAATTTCTTTTTTTTCCAAGTGGTAATACATGTAGATTTCCTCCCACTTTAATTAATTTATGGATTCATAACAGTTTCTCCCAAACAGGTTTAGTTAGCTTATTTCTAAAAATTATCTAAAGGGCTAACCATCTCTTTAGGATTTTGGGGAAATGTTAATAAAATAGATATTTCCATGTAGAAAGTTTTGTATAGATTCAATGTAATTTGTATTAAAATACCAATGGCATATTTCAGAAGTCTAGAATACATATTCCAAAAATTTTTATGGAACATAAAAAGACCCCAAGTAGCCTTAGCAATCTTGAGAACTAGAAAAATTGGAGGTATCACACTACATAATACCAAACTATACTGCAAGTTCACTATAATCAAAACACCCTGGTACTGGCATAAGAATAGGCATATAGATCAGTGAAACAGAACAGAAAACCCAGATATAATACCATGCTTTTATGGTCAATCAATATTTGATAAAGGAGGCAAGAACAGAAAGCCCAGAAATAAATCCATGCCTTTATGCTCAATTATGTTTTGACAAAGGAGGCAAGAACATAATGTAGTAAAGACAGTATCTTCCATAAATTGTGTTGGGAAAATTGGACATATACACGCAAAAAAATGAAACTAGACTACCAACTTATACCATATACAAGATTAACTCAAAAATGGGTAAAATACAATGTTTGTTGTATAACCATAAAAATCCTAGAAGAAAATATAGGCAATGAAATCTCAGACATCTCTCATAGCAGTATTTTTGCCAATATATGTCTTTGGGCAAGGGAAACAAAGGAGAAACAAACAAATGAGGACTTCATCAAACTAAAAAGCTTTTGCATAGCAAAAGGAAATATCAACAAAATGAACATGGAACCCACTGAATGGGAGAACATATTTGCCAATAATACATCTAATAAAGGGTAATTTCTAAGATGTAAAAAGAAATTAGATAACTCAACACCAGGAAGAAAAACAACCCAATTAAAAAATGGATGAAAGACCTATAAAGACACTTCTGTAAAGAGTACCTACAGATAGAGATGGCCAATAGACATAGGAAAAAATGCTTAATATCACTAATAATCAGAAAGATGAAAATTAAAACCACAGTGAGATGTCACCTCATACCTACCAAAAAGGCCATCACCAATTAATCAACAAACAACAAATGCTGGTGAGGATGTAAAGAAAAGAGAACTCGACTGCACTGTTGGTGGGAATGCAGACTGGTGCAGCCACTGTGGAAAACAGTATGAAGTTTCCTCAAACAGTTAAAAATGGAGCTGCCTTATGACCCAGCAATCCCACTGCTGGGAATATACCCTAAGAAACCTGAAACACTAACTTGAAAGGATACATGCACCTCTATCTTCACTGCAGCTTTATTTACAATAGCCAAAATCTGAAAACAGCCCGTGTCTGCAGTAGATTTGCACAATGGACTATGACTCAGCTGGGAAAAAAACCCCCAAAAACAGAAATCTTATCTTTACAATAGCATGGATGGACCTGGAACTTACTATGCTAAATAAAATAAGACAGTCCGAGAAAGATAAATGCCACATAACTTCATCACATATATGTGGAATCTAATGAACAAAATAAACTGACAAACAAAATAGGGACAGAGGCATAGATACAAGGAATGGACTGATGGCTGTCAGAGGGGAGGAGAGTTAGGCGACTGGATGAAAAAAGGTGAAAAGATTAACCAGAAAACATATATACTTAACACATAGAGACAGACAAAAGTGTGGCTATGGCCAAAGGGAGAGGGGGCGGGGGAGGTGGTCAAAGGAGGGGGAAATGGGGACAAAAAGAGATTTCTCTTGGGGAGATGGGCTCATGATGCAGTGTGCTTATGATATTTGAGTTGTATGCTTGAAACGTATAGTTTTGGGAACTAATGTCAACTCAATAAATTCAATTTAAAAAATAAATAAAGATAGATGGATAGATAGACAGATATTATCTAAAGGTTAACAACCTCTTCAGGATTTAGGGGAAATGCTAACAAAGTAGATGTTTCTATGGAGAAATTTTATATAAATTTGTAATATTGGAAAACATCACTTTAAAATATATGCATGGGAGATTTATTTACTCAACAAATATTTACTAAATATCACAGACATTTTGCTGTACAATAGAAACATTTGAGTAAAATATTTTTAAATATTAATTTTGAAAATACAGTGTAGGCTTTTGTTCAATGAACAGTTGCCAAATTAAGCCTTTTCCCCCACATTTTCTTCAATATTTCATACTTATAATTATATTAATTAATATTTTTTACTTTTAATTGTGATTTTAAAACACCTAACATAAAATTTATCATTTTTAAATGTACAATTCAGTAGTGTTAACTATATTCACATTTTTGTGCAACAGAACTCTGACTTCTTTTAATCTTACAAACTGAAACATTTTGACCACTGAACAAACTTCTCTCTTCCCATCCTCCTACCTTGCCAACCACTATTCTACTTTCTGTTTCTATGAATTTAACTACTTTATTTTTTAAGCATTTTATTTATTTTTTAAAGATTTTATTTATTTAGTTTTAGAGAGGGAACGAGAGAAAGAGAGGGAGAGAAACATCAATGTGTGGTTGCCTCTCGCACACACCCTACTGGTGACCTGGCCTGAAACCCAGGCATGTGCCCTGACTGGGAATCAAACTGGTGACCCTTTGATCCACAGGCCAGCACTCAATCCACCAAGCCACACCAGCCAGGTGAATTTAACTACGTTAGATAACACGTGTAAGTGGGATCACATAGTATTTGTCTTTTTGTGACTGGCTTATTCCACTTAGCATAATGCCCTAAAAGTTTATCCACATTGTAACATGTGACAGGATTTCTTTTATTAGGTCTGAGTAATATTCCATTCTATGCATAGACCAAATTTTGTTTATTCACTCATCTGTGGGTGGACATTTATGTTGTACCCATGTTGGGCTAGTTTTTACTAATATTGCAATAAAATGGGTATATGAATATCTCTTTGAGATCTTGCTTCCATTCGTTGGATATACACCCAGTAGAGAGATTGCTGGATCATATGGTTGTTTCTAATTTTTTGAGAAACTCCATACTGTTTTTCACAGTAGTCACACCACTTTACAATTCTACCAACAGTGGGCAAATGGTCCACATTCTCAACATTTGTTATTTTATGTTTTGGGGGATTGTATTGTATTTTAGTCATGGCCATCTTTATAAATATGAGGTGATAGAGGTGATACCTCATTGTGCTTTTGATTTATATTTCTCTAATGATTCATGATATTGCACATCTTTTCATATGCTTTTAGGCCATTTGTATATCTTCGAAGAAATGTCTATTTGAGACTTTTGCCCTATTTTAATTGGGTTAATTTTTATATGATTGATATTTAGGAGTTATTTATATATTCTGAATTTTAATGCCTTATCAGATATATGACTTACAAATACTTTCTCCCACTCCATAGGTATATTGCCTTTTCACTCTATTGATTGCTTTCTATGGTGAGCAGAAATTTTGAGTTTGATGTACTCCCATTTGCCTACTTTCATTTTTGTTGCCTGTATTTTTAGTGTCAGACCCCCACCACAAAATCATTACAAAAGCTACTATCATAATGCTTTTTCCCCTTATGTTTTGTTCCAGTACATTTAGAGTTTATCTCTTACATTTAAGACTTTAATACACTTTGAGTTAATTTTTGTATAGAGTGTAAGATAAGAGCCAATTTCATTCTTTTTAATATCTAGTTTCTTAGAATCATTTATCAAAAAGTCCATCCTTTTCTCATTGTGTATTCTTGTGATACTTGTTTAAGATCACTTGATTGTGTTTTCATGGGTTTATTTTTGGGCTCTCTGTTCTATTAGTCTATATATGTAACTTTTTATGCCCATACCACACTCTTTTGGTTACTGTAGCTTTATAGTATGTTTTGAAATCAGGAAGTATGAGGCCTCCAGTTTCATTCTTCTTTCTCAAGACTGATTTTAAAGTCCAGGTTCCTTGAGATTGCACATGAATTTTAAGATTCTTTTTCCTTTTCTGAAAAAAAAATGGTCATTGGGAATTTGATAGGGATTGCATTGAATCTGTAGGTAGCTTGGGTAGTAGGGACATTTCAAAAATCTTCAGTCTTCCAATCTATGAACATGGGATGTCTTTCCATTTATGTATGTCCCCTGTAATTTTTTGCAGCTGCATTTTATAGTCTTCAGTGTATAACTTCATTTAGTTTATTCCTAAGTATATTATTCTTTTTTATGCTATTGTTTTTTATATTTTATTTTTAGATTACTAACTGTTAGTGTATAAAATGCAATTGATTTGGCATCTTGATTTTGTATACTGTAACTTTCTTGAATTTGTTGTTCTAACAGGTTTTTGTGTGGAAAATTTTGGATTTTCTATATTTAAGAGTCATATCATTTATAAATAGAGATAATTTTATTTTTCTTTTCATTTTAGATGCCCATCTCCTCCCCTCCTTGCCTAATTGCTTTGTGTGTGAATTTCAGTATTATGTTTAATAGAAGTGGCAAGAGTGGTCATTCTTGCCTTGTTCTTCATTTTATTGAATAGAGTTAGAACTTTCAGTCTTTCACCATTGAATATGATGTTAGCTGTGGGATTTTTATATTTGGCTTTTGTTATTTGAGGTACTTTTCTACTATTCCTAGTTTTGCTGAGCTACTTACATTAAAGGGTATTGAATTTCATCAAATGCTTTTTCTGCATCCATTGAAATGATCATGTGGTGCATTGTAGTCAAAGGTAGGTGCTGTTATCATCCCTATTTCAAAGAAGAGGAAATTGTGGCTGGAGGCATTAAATCCCTTGCCTGTGGTCACACAGCTATTATATATTAGTCCAGGGCTTAAACCCAGGCTTCTCACTCCCAAATTATTTTTACTATGCTGTAATGTCCACAACCTCAAGTACTTAGCATAATATATAGTTAATGATTCTTCACTCCTCTTCTTTCTCTGCTTTTCCCTCTAATCCTTCTCTTCTTCCTTCTCTTCCTCTACCTTCTCCTTTTCAAGACCCATATTTGAAGATCCATATAATGTAGCATCTCTGCTTTCTAAGCAAGCTGGGGAAATATTAACATCAAGAGAAAAAATATTTATGACAGTTATTAAATGAAGTAGATTACACTTTTAGTGTTTCTTGTTCTATCTCTGGTGTTTTACCCTTACTTTATTGGGCTACTCTTGAGATTATTATGTTTGTTGTATCTGGAGCCTCAGACCATTGGAGTTAGTGGTCAGTTTGCATTTATTAAGTGTCCATTATTCCAGGTTCTGAGTAGGCATTCCACAACCATTGCATTATTTAAATGTCACACCAATCATGGAAGAACTCCAAGCCAAAGACTCATTCTTTTTATTCCACAGTACTCACCTGTGTACTAACCATTTAAAAACAGCCAAAATAAGTTTCAAGTCTTTTTAAACTCCTGGACAGTGTTTCCTTTTTGTGCACTGGCTGTTCTAACACCCAAAGTAGTATATCTTTAAGGGTTTGGTATAAATGTATTCCACAGTTAAAGTTTACATTGCAAAAAAGAAGAGACAATATTTCATTAAAAACCTGTTTAAAATTTGACATGAAAAGTGCCACATTGCAATTAAGAGTCATAGAACTTCAACATTTTTCCAGCAAAATTTCTTTGAAAAGACAAACTTTATTCTTGCCTCTCGCAGAATAAATCCATAAAAAAGAAGATATAATATAGGAAGGTGTGATCATTATGGAATACAGGTTTGTTGTCCTCTCAGGTGAGCCCGCAGGAAAACACTGACTCAACCATCTCTAGGAGGAAGGAATTACTTCTAGTGCTAAATGCATAAACACATTTACAAAATGATTCACCAGCACATAACCCACACTCACTTCAAAGCCAAACACTTCTGTGAATCCTGGCAAAAATCAGGGTGTGGCTTGGGTTTGTGCAACAGTGGCAGGAGTGGAGAGGATTAGTGAAAAAGGGAAAGACAGCCAGAAAGAAAGTACCTGCAGGAGATCTTATCTTCACTGATGAAACCTTCCAGCCTTCAGGCTCCCAGAATATATAAGCACAGGTTAAGGGAAAAATGAAGGATGGGGCAAGACAAAACAAAACAAACAAAAGACCACAAACAAACAATCCAAATTCATCAAAAGATGGGGCTTGCTGTAACGCTTCACTATGAGAAATAGCCGAGAGTCCAATCCCTGAAAGCGAAAGTGGTTTTCTTTTAAGTTTTGCAAACTCTGTGAGGTGATGACAGCTTCCTGCAGCTTGGCCTTTAGCTGATCAGATTTCAGCAGCTCATTCAGCTCCAAGGCCAAATTCTCAGCCTATGTAACAGCAGAGGGTTCACTGAGACAAGATCCCATGTGGCAAGTTTCAGTGTACAAAGGAACTCTTCCTCCCTCCACCCTCCCCATTCACTCTTCAGGCAGCCAGGGCTGGGGGGACATCATTTATGTGGGCCTAACTCTGAATTTATATTAAGCTTTTCCCAAATGCAAGCCAGTATTTTTATTATAAATGCAATGGTGCACCAAGACAATGTCCACAGTATTAAAGTATAAAATCACCTGGCAGCAGTAGCAAATCTCTAAATGATGACTTTCAACAAGGAGAAACCACTGGCTTTGAAATTTTCATATTATAACTTAATTTATTCAGAGAAATAGAAAACTTTAATGGCTAGAAAAGTCAACTTTCCATATTATTTCTCTTGTGAATGATGGGGAACTCCCCCCAAATCCAGAATTTATTTAAATTGTGTATTTATTCAGAAATGTTTAAACTTCAGTCACTTTCAAAGTACTTTGCATTTGATGCAACAAACCTATTGAGACTTTTTCTGGTACTCAAGACACTTTTTCAACACATCAATTTTGATGCCTTTTTTTGCTTCTGCTTTTTTTTTTTGTTTTACTTCTTCCACATTGGCAAAACATATCCCCTTGAGGACTTTTTCTATCTGGGGAAACAAACAAACAAAAAGTCACTGGGGGCAAAATCAGGTGAATAGGGAGGGTGGAGCACACCCTCAGGGGTCATGCTGTTTTTTGTCAAAAACTGCTGAACACTCAGTTTGGTGGGGGCAAGTGCATTCCTAAATCATCCATAAAATGGGCAAATGCACTGAAAGAGTCTTCAAAAAAAAATTCACCAAAGTTGAACGCAACCTCTCACAGCAATGCCAGCTGGTACACTGATGCAGATTGGTTTCTAGAACGCTCACCTAGCACGGGAAGCCTGCACTACAAGGGAGGGGCCCATCCTCCAGAGGATAATTGATAATTCTTGTTTGGGGGGTCCCACCCTTGTATCATATTTCTTTTATATGATAACTAAGGAAAATATAACCGGGAGAAAAAAATCCTGGAGATTCAATTTTACTTCATGCAATGCGTAATTTCCTGACAGGGGGAAAGAGAAGGAAAGAGAGATTGAGAGAAAGAGGAATGTCTGAGTAAATGTATTTTGCATGTCTGAGTTATGTCTTTCAAGACCCGGTATGACGTTTCCCTACTTCTAAAAATTTGCAGGGTTGCCATCCAGAGTCAACACATTATTTAGATTCATAGACCATCATCACCATCTCAGAGCAAAAGAGCGAAACAGTCACAATTATTTAATATTACCAGTGAAGCCTTCTTTGGAAATTATCACTCATAGGCAAGAGTCCCTGCAACCCAGAGCAAATCCTCTGAGCTTCTCAGTCTCTCCTGCTGAAACTTCATCTTCCACTGCTGCCTCGGGGTCACTTCCAAACAGCAGGGCACCAGACAAGCTACCTTATGAGGAGCCATACCTAAGTCCAAGAGGATGGAGTTTCACTATCGGCTCAAAGCCTTTTACCTTGGAGACTTCACAGTAAGCCAGGACCTGGCAGTAATATGATCATTTGTTGCTTTAGAATGTTAATCGCTCCACTGAGTTATCTAGTTTTTTAAAAAATAAAATAAGAACCACATTAAGATAAATTAACCCGTCTTTCCTATGCCATGTCAAGAGTTACAAAAATTATTCAATTACCAAATACATTGCTAATTCTCTTCTGACAGCTCAGGGATTCATGTGCAGTGTTGAGTCAGGAATTACATTTTGCTGAACTTACTCTAATTCTCTGATTGTGACTTGATTCCCATTGTGCTCATGTGCACATCACAGAGGTTGCCTTGGATGTCTGAGTTACCTGAATATTGTCATTATTATTTTTACACATATGAAGATGGAAGCTGCTAGTGTTTTGACATCAAACTTGCAATATCATCATTGGAGCTGGTGAAAATGAGTGGGGCAGCTGTACCCATTTGCTAATTTGATTGCACTGACTGTCCCTGTCTATTCCTTTGGGCTGGCTTGACATGAAGAGCAAAGGACAACATTAATCCCCGGGATATGGAAGGGAAATGGGGTTCTGAGCTCTCTTTATCTTCAAACCTTTACAAACAGAGTTATTGAGACTGCAGCACTGGTCAGCAGGACATGCTGCTGGTGTTATTCTCCACAATCAGAGTTTACAATCAGGACGCCGTGGGCTCTTTGGTTTTGTTCCTTTAAAAGTGAGAACTAGTACTTTTTCTACTGTACTGTGAGCAGAAAGACCTGAGAAAGGAACAGTGAACTGGTCAAGAGAAGAAAGTAATTTATTGTTGACCATAATTCCTTTGCCTACAATTCAGTTTTTCCTCCTGCCACTGAGGAAACAATCTTCATTCTCATCCCCAAGTGGAAGATATGGATCAACCATTCCTGATTTGGGCTGAGGTGAATGAAGATTCCTGATTTAGAAAGTGTGTGTGATGATATTTGCTGTGTTAATCATGGCACTCTCAAAACAAAATGTAGATTCTTATTCTAAAGAAATTAGACATTTTTCCAACTAGAAATATAGCCATTGAAGGTATTATGAGTGCAAAGCTGAAAGTTTGGGGGATAATAATACAATCGGGTGATATACTCTAAACCACTAAGTAGAGTAACAATGTATAAAACCAGGTTTACTGGTCAAGATGGTGGCATAGGCAGACATGGCTTGCCTCTTTGTACAACCACTTCAAAATTACAACTAAAATATAAAAGAACTGTCACTTAGAACTATCAGAAATCATGTTGAATGGAAGTCTGACAACTACAGAATTAAAGACACCACATTCATCCAGCCCGGTAGGAGGGGCACAGATGCAGAATGGCCTGGTCCCCCACCCATGGAAAGAATATCTCACGGGAAGGATATCCCCAGCCCTACACCACGCCCCAGGCCAGGGTTCCAGTGCCAAGAAGATAAGTCCCCACAACTTCTGACTTCAAGAAGCAGCAGGGATTGAGTCAGTAGAAGAAACTGCTGGAGCCCCAAGAAGTTTCTCTTAAAAAACTCACATATGGGCTCACCTATTTAGACTTACTCCCTTTGAGCTATAGTGTCAGGCAGCAGCTTGAAAGGCACCAGTGGTACACAAGGAGCAACCAAAGTATCTGGCATCAAGGTGAGCAGAGGTCATTGTCCCTTTTCTATACTCTCCCCCTACAGAACTGGCAAGCTGGTGCCGCATCTGAGTGTCCATCAACCTGGCTAACACCGTTTAATCTACCTTGGAGATCCCCAGAGGCTCTGCCCACCCAACTTACAGGCCCACCCAACTTACAGGCCCACCCAAGCTGCTTTCCCAAATGAATTGCTAGTCTTGGCTTATGCTTCACAACTTCCTAAATCCTATCAAATATATAACAGCTGGTCTTAGTGAGATCCATGCCTGCTGCCAGCAGCAACCAGCCTTGGTTCACAGCTTGGCTTCACCTGGGAATCTCCAAGTCCAGTACAAGTAGCATCCATCTCAGATTGCTTTATAGCTCATGCAGGGTGGCCCTGGGCAAAATGCAGGTGGGAGCTGACCTTGGCCTGCACCACCCAGGAAACCCCATGGTCAGTGCACCCAGTGGACAGCTATAGACAACATCAAGGACCACCACCCTGCCCCTGCACAGCTGATCCTCCATGGAGGGCAGAGGCTGGTGATAAGTGGGCACAGCCACTCCTTGTAGCTGACTGGTCTGGGTAAATCTCTCCCACTGATCTGCCAACAGCAACCAAGGCTCAACTACAAGAGGAGGGTGTATTCAGCCCACATGAAGGGCACACTTCAAATGCCCAAGTTGGTTGATAGAAGAGTGTGACATTGGACCCTACAGGACACCTACTACATTAGGCTACACAACAAAGACATGGAGTCAAAGCAACTCTACCCAATACATAGAAGCAAACATTAGGAGGCTGCCAAAATGAGGAGACAAAGAAACATGGCATAAATGAAAGAACAGATCAAAACTCCAGAAAAAGAACTAAATAAAAAGGAGATAAGAAGTCTATCAGATTCAGAATTCAAAACACTGGTTATAAGGATGCTCAGGGAAGTTAGTAAGGACCTCAACAGCAAAAAAAAAAAAAAAAAAGATCCACTCAGAAACAAAGGATATACTCCTTGAAATAAAGAACAACTTACAGGGAAACAGCAGTAGAGTGGATGAAGTTGAGGATCAAATCAAATATATGGAGCATAAAGAAGCAAAATACAACCTATCAGAACAACAAGAAGAAAAAAGAATAAAAAAAAAAAGAGGATTGTATAAGCATCCTCTGGGACAATTTCAAGAGGCCAAGTTTCACATCATAAGGGTGCCAGAAGGAGAAGAGAAAGAGCAAGAAATTGGAAATCTATTTGAAAAAAATAATGAAAGAAAACTTACCTAATTTGGTGAAGGAAAATGACATGCAAGCTCAGGAAGCACAGCAAGACCCAAACATGGTAGATGCAAAGAGGCCCACTCCAAGACACATCATAATCAAAATGTCAAAGGTTAAAAATAAAGAGAAAAAGGCAGAAAGAGAAAAGCAATTCGTTATCTACAAGTGAGTTCCAATAGAATTTCAGCTGATTTCTCAAAAGAAACTTTGTAGGCCAGAAGGGATTGGCAAGAAATATTCAAAGTAATGAAAAGCAGTGACCTACAGTCAAGATTGCTGTACCCAGCGAAGATATAATTTAGCATCGAAGGGCAGACGAAGAGCTTCCCATATGAAAAAAACAGTAACAGAGTTAGTCATTAACAAATAAGTCCAAAGGGACTTATTTAAGAAAAAGAAGATCAAAACTATAAACAATAAAGTGATATAAAATAGGAATCTATCAACAATTGAATCTAAAAAAACAGAGCAAACAAGAAGAACAGAGACAATCATGGATATGGAGAGTGTTTTGATGGTTGCCTGATGGGGGTGGGGAAGAGTAAGAAATACAAACAGGTGATTACAGAATTGCCATGGGGATATGAAGTACAGTATAGGAAATGGAGAAGCCAAACAACTTATATGTATGACCCATGGACATGAACAACAGTGGGGGAATTTCCTGGGGGACTAGGCAGTGCTGGGTGGAGGGAGGGCAAAGAGGGAAGAATCAGGACCACTGTAGTAGCATAACCAATAAAATATAATTTTAAAAAAGATCCAAAAAATGAAAGGGAAATAAAAACTAGGTTTACTTCATAAATAACATAACTAAATAAGTAATTTTATGTTTTTCCATAAATTATGAAATCAACTAAAGCATGTATGTTAAATATGGTTTTGAAAATATTTTCCTTAAACTTACAATGTAGGAGAGTTCAGTAATATTTTAATGTTTTTCATGAAATCTACAGTGACAAATTGTTGGAGAAGTAAGAATAGAGCATCGGGTGCTGGCTTTTGAATCTTTCTCCATTGAATCACTGTGATCAGTGCTAACTCTCCGACTTTTGTGAGACACCAAAAGCCATTTTCTGCTAGAATGTTGCCAATTTGCATGTTAAAATATACACATTAATATTAGATTGATTATCTATCAACACCACACACATCTACTTCACTCTGAGTGGTTTTATAAATGATATTCAGCCTCTCTGTTGTTACTAAGTTTAAAAACTCCAAAGATTTTGTTTTACCTTACTGCAAACAAGCCATAGTCTTATGTAATTGAAAAGCTAAAGATAATTCATAAAAGCAACAGGATGGTGCCATACAACTTCTTTTTAATTTTGTTTTTCTTTTCATTCATGTACTTTCAAATACTGAATCATGATTTTCCTTCTCAAGAATTCGGCCAACTCCCTAGGAAGATAAGAACAGAATGTCTTTATATTTTAGTGTCACAAAAGAAACAGAGGCAAAGTTGGGAAGACTATTAAGATTTCTGAAACTTATCAACATGTTCAATGAAAATGAGTAGAGAGTTCTTTGGGTCCCTGCTGAAGGTCCCGAGTTGTTTCGTCCTGTGTCTCTGTCAGTTAATCATTAATATCTTCAGGAGCCTTGTAAAGTCTGAGAGTCCATGGCCAGATTCACCTATTTAAAGGAGATAGAAGCTGTAACTTGATAATACCTGTCATAATTGCTTGAGTTTAAAATAACAATATATTTCTTACAATATAATACAAAAACAGATTAGGAGATGCCATAAATTCACAATGTTGAAACTATTCTTGCCAATAACTTAAACTGAATACCGTCTTTATATTTTTAAAAAGTAAGTTAATGTTAAAGTGGAAAAAAACTTCTCTTTTTCCTTAAAAATATCCTATTATTTTTAGAGTATAATAAATAGATATATATTTCTTACAAATGAAATATATCTATTTATTCAGTTTTCTTCTAGTCAGATACATTCTAAGTTCTAAAAAACTTAAATCATAGATACTTGAAGTTAAATGAACTACAAACTATCAAGCTCCCATAGTAAATAGAAATTACAATATAAAAAAAATTATCTTATTTTTATCTAGAGAAACCATAAAATATAAAATAGAGTGAAATATTTTGATGGCTACTATTCCTTCTCCTTTATATTCTTCTCCTAAAATAGCATTCTATAAGCAGCACTATCAATTTATTCATTTGAATGTATTTTTCCTCTGGTTTCCACAAATATAAAGACTTAAAACCTTATCTTCAACGGAACCTTTAAATCTACTTTGGAATTAGTCAGAATTCTAGAGAAAAGCAGATTAGGCAGAAAAATATGGATCCATTCGGGCTGCCAGCAAGTGCTAATTTCAGCCCATTTCTGGCTCTAAAATACATCAACTCCATTTCCTTCATCCTAGGTATTCCACCCGTTACATGTGGTTATTCTCCTAATTAGTTAACTAACAATATTTTATTGTTGTTTAATTATGGTTATCCCCATTTTTTTCCCCATTACTCTCATCTGCACTACCTACCCATCACCTTCCACATTCAATCCTCCCCCCTCTGTTGTCTTTGTCCATGGGTCCTTTATACAAGTTCCTTGACTTGACCTTTCCCCTCCTCTCTGCCCCTGTTAGAGTCCCTGTTATTCCCCTGTTATCCCCGTGCCCCTCCCCTCAGGTCACTGTCAGTTTGTTCCTTACTTCCGTGTCCCTGGTTCTTTCTATTGAGTTCCTTGTTTCTCAAAATAAATTCTGAGCACTAACATCGTCAGAATGATCTATGTCATTCACTGTAACTCCTACTTCCCACTGAAACCTAGTGAATCAGTATTTCTGGTGAATCTGCATGTTTCACTGGTTCTTAGAATATTGAGAATTATTGATCTGTCCATTTCAAGCCATCTGTAGCAGTTGGTTGACAAAACACTAGACTAACAGATTATGTCTGTTGAAGCCAGCATTTTATCATTGGTGTTGTTATATCCCATTTTTCTTAACCTTTTTCTATATTCTCATACTACCTGTTTGTCTTTCCTTAAACTTGACTTTTCTCAAATGATTCAATATGCTTCAAATCCTTTACCATAAAGACTTCACCTTTTGATATTTCAGTGAACTTTGTACAGCTAACCCTTTAACAATGTGGGTGTTAAGAGCACAGAACTTCCACTGCCCTGCCGCACAGTGGACTGTCCACGTGTAATTTCCAACTCCCAAAACCTTAACTACTAATAGCCTTGTTGACCTTATAACATACATAGTCAATGAACACATATTTTGTATGTTATGTGCATTATATATTGTATTCTTAGAATAAAGTAAGCTAGAGAAAATAAAATGTTATTAAGAAAATTATAAGTAAATGGACCTGTGCAGTTCAAGTGTGTGTTATTCAAGGGTCAAGTGTACCTACTATATATCTTCTCTGATTGAATTCAGCACTGGGATAGCAGATATTTTGTCAACCTTGTTTGTTTTCATATCCTTGGTGTCTAGAAGAGGGTCTGGCACATATTAGGTATTCCACAGTTGTCAATGAATGAATGAATTGATTAAGGAGAGATCTTACTCTTGGTTCCTAAGTGCTTCTTCTATAATCATATCTTTTTTATTTGAAATATACCACTGATTTATACTGCATCCCTCTTCCAATTTAATTAAATGATAGGCATTTTTTTCTAGGCACTATAGATATAAAGATGAATAAGACACACTGCCTTGTGCTTGAGAGGTTCAGAATCAAAAACAAAGAGCTCATTACCTCTTTCAGCTTCTCCTCCTCTTAATTCAGCACCTGGTTTGTATTTGCTCTATTACATCCTTGAACAGTATTCCCAATGACCTTTCTGAAAGCTTGAGCTCAGTCTTCTATGAGTTTCTCTCACCCAGAGACAGAATACAGCTCATACAATTCAATCAAATGTGTAACTACATCACAAAATCACAAAAGAAGTGTTCCCTTACTACAGACACTATTTATTAACTCAATTGATTTTATCAAATATGTATTAAGCATGCAGCATGTTAATGCATTGTGCAAGAAGACAGAATGAGAATCATACATATTATAACATTAAAATCATTATATATATACATACATATACACACAGGGGTGGGCAAAGGTAGGTTTACAGTTATAATACAAATAAATAATACAATAGTTACTAAATAATAATACAAGAAAAAACTGTTTCGTGTACTCAGAACTGTAAACCTACTTTTGCCCACCCCTGAGTGTCTGTCTATATACAAAACCCCGTATATAATGGGCTTATATAAAATGTCTCATGTTATCTGCAGAATAGCCTTACTTCATAGATGGTAACAGTTATGGCTGAGAGTGATTGGGGAACCACAGTATATTTTTCATTATGTGATTTTGCCCCCTTTCTGATAGCTTCTTTCTCCTGCCAGCCCAGCTAAACTTCTTGAGACACATGGTATTAAGAAATACACCTGGGATATAAAGTGCTCTTCTGAGTTGCTTTCCTTTCTTCCTGTCTTGCATCACCTGGTTATCTACTTCACCAAAACCCTGGCCAGTATGACCTGTTGATTTTCCACTGTGATGATTCTCAGTCGCAGTCCTGAGTTTTCCGTACCTATGGACTTCACGGTGCCGCTAATCCAATGAACACATTTATTGAAAATATAAACTTTTGGAATTCGAATGGACCCCTTTTATTACAATAGTCCTTTTATTCATCTCTTGCTTATTTTCTAGTGGAATTACCAATTTATGACTCTCAAAACCATCTCTAGGTCTCTTCAGTTCTCCATTTTCAGGTTTTTTATCTTTACCTGCCTAGTAAAAATGCTACTAGGAAGTAGCATTTTTAATTCAGTACTCTTACTCTCTCAAACTGGTTTCCTTTCCACATCCTTATTTCTACCAGAGACACTACCGTGCTCTAACTTACTCATTCTCAATTTTGAGGTAGTCCTTTCCAAGTTGTTCCTTTAATCATTCCAAATTTTCCCTATTACCAATCTCATTTCTCAACAACTGCCTCTTAGGTCAAATTAATTATCTTCACACTGATACAAGCTAGGAATTATCTCATTATTTCATAACTGTTAAGGATCTATTCTAACATCCTAACTCTAAGACAGAACATGAAAATATTTGTTGAATAAATGAGCACTCGAATGGATACACATTTGATACTTGGATAAATTAATATCTGAGATGCAATTAATTTTCCGCCCTCACCTCCCAGGAAAATTGTGAGTTTCATGCTGGGATTTTTCTAGGTAGAGACCACATCTTAAGAAACTTTTCTCCTTTATTCCCTGAAATCTGAAGATGCTCTCTTTCTAGGTACTTGAGAATTTTATTTTGATTTTAGCAAATGTTGAATGATCCTGTGGAATGAAATAAATTTGGAGAGGATATTTATTAATCTCAAAACAACAGAGAACTTATAGATAAGATAAAATCCAAATGACCTTAGAAGTTCTTGTGCTAAAGAAACATAAAGATAAGAAATTAAAAACCAGTGGTAAGTGTCTTACATTGAGTAAATAATGAATATTTGAGAAAGAAGAAAACAAAAAATTGGGTCATGCTTTTGAAGACATTTAAACTCATCACAAGGATCTCTGTAAATCTCTCAGGACCTCTTTAAGAAGTTCCTACATTTTCTTTCTGGGATGTGAATTTTAATATTTTTTCTCTAAGTATAATCACATTTAAATATATATTATTTTGCAATCCACAACTTTAATTTAAATTATTTCCCTCCTTTCTGTGTCCTTTTTTAGAGTGTATTTTAATTTTCATTTAACAGAAGCTTACTATGAAGAGTTATTCAAGTATCTCAAAATCAAGAGAATGATAGTAAATATTGACTAAAAATGTAACTTATTCCATTCCTTTTTTTACTACCAGTTACATAGTTTTGCATCAAATCAAACCTGACTACTATAAACCACATTCTTGAATAGCTTACTATTTTAAGTTATTTTACATTTTTTGCAGAAATAAGAAGGCAGACCTCTTGACTCTCCAGCATTCTTTTACCCATTCCAAACTGCAGGGTTGTGGGTAATCCTTGAGTCACTAAAAACATGTTGTATGTGTGGGTGGTTTTTTCTTTCTTTCTCTCCTTTTTTTCCCAGAGACTGGTAAAATTGCACTGGCTCCAGAGTGTCACCCTCATGCCCTAGCAGTAGAGGTCATTAGTAGCATGGAGTCAGTTTGGGATATCTCCCAATCAGAAACAAATAACAGTGACTCCTCTGGGAATCCATTGAGACCATTACAGACCTTCCAATGAACAGTTAAGCTTTGTAGTGCACCTCCTTGAGAAACAGCTGTTTGTCTAACCTTTGAACTGACCGATACATTAATCTGAAGCATAATTTAGTTCTGTCTGAACTTCTGGCTATGGCATGAATAGCTAGCTGGCTTGCTTACATTCTACCAGTCTCCAAAATAATACTTTTTGTGCTTGTTTTTAAAAAGGCATTTTTCCCTTCCCAATTTAATTATGTATGATTATTTGATAAGGGGATGCCAGTGCTGGTGTATAGTTCCTACCCTCCTACTTTGATAACTCTCCCTCTATCTATCCTTGATCCTGCTGTTAGTTACTGATACTCATCAGAATCTGTAAAGCAGCTACTGGAGCCTCTTTTCACACCAAAGAGAAGTTGCCCTCAGGGCTTTTCTCCGGTGAGGAGAGGTTAAGAGGAGTGGCACTTGTGCCTGAGCTCCTGCATTGTGAAGTGGTGTGCTTGTCAAGTGACATTGTGGCATTCCACAGGAAAGTGCGAGTTTGAGGCAGCCTCCTGTGGAGTCTCCCTTTGCAAGCTGGAGAAGGTTTATAGCACAGGAAACCATCAGATTTTGTAATTCCTTTATTAGAACTAGATTCCTATCAATTCAATGGAAAGAATGGTAGAGAAACCCTAACAACTGGGAAGATACGGAGGCCACAAATGTGTGACTCAGAGACTACAAGCCCATTCTTTTATGGGTTGAGCCAAAAGAAATTGTAAAATCAGAGGAAAAAAGAGTTGCTAACCGAAATAGCTTAAAGTGCAAACCCTGAAAGCACGTTGTAAGCTACTGGGAAACCTCAAGGATGAAATGGTATCAAGGAGTCATGAGTTTGTCTGTTTGCTTTTAAAGAAAACAAGCAAACACTACTCAAATACAACTGAAAAGCAGCTGATAACTGACTCAGAAGTACAAAAGAGTCCACTGGTCCAGAGAGAGCATCACAGAATGATAGAAAGAGCAGGGGGAGGAGATTTGGGAGACCTTCTTCAGCCTATTAAGTTTGAATGTCAACTCCTTTGATGATTCTGGAACCCTAAGAACCTCCCTCTCTCAACCTCTTCTGTCTTATATGTGTTATCTGTTAATACAATACTGACTCACTTATAGGACTGCCATTGGTATTATAAGAGGGAACACATGTAAAGAAAGAGACTGGCATGGAATACATCTCAAAATGCTAGCTGATTAGAGACCAACTACATGGCTGTGTGGAAAGCTTTCCATTATTCTGTGATCAATTGCTTCACATATAACATTAGGTGAAGGGACTAGGTAGTGTCCAAAACAACTTCTAATAGTAAACTGCCGTGATTCCTATGAACTTCAGATACACATACTCACCCTACACCACAAGGAACTAGAAAAAGAAAAAAAAAACTAACCCTAGAGTTAGTAGAAGAAAGAAAAACATAAAGATTATAACATAAATTAAATAATGGAGAATGAAAAAGCAAAAAAATCAATAAAAGTAAGATTTGATGTTTGGAGATCAACAAAACTGACAAACCTTTAGCTAAATACCTAAGAAAAAAAGAAGAGATCTAAAAATAAATAATAAAAACAAAACAAAACCTTACTCTGATGCAGCAGAGTATTAAAATATGTGATTAAGAGCATCTTCTCGAAGGCGGAGGGAAAATTTGGGGGTGATTTTTCAGGCTGCCACCGAAGGGAAAGAAACTATTGCAATGTTCTAAAGAGAAATGACACTGTCCAGGGACTTGGGATAGTGGCAGTCATGGCACCACCCATGGGGTACTGCATCCACAGCCAACATCTGTGTAACTTGGAGAGGGCTGCCCAGACAGAGGCACCTACCCCTGGCACCACTACATCTTTCCATGGCTTGCTGGCTGCATGACAAAAAGCAGCAAGAATGACCCATGTTCTGTCATGTCTGTGCTAAGAGAAACAGAGTCCCAATCACTGCCAAATGTGGGAGCTATTGGAACCTGTAAGATCTCTAGCATCAATTCACTCGCTGCCAAAGTACACAGACACTATGTGGGGTCCACACCACTTAACTCTTTTCGAGGAACTATCCACAAGAAAGATGTTTAAGCTACTGAAAGAGACAAGGCTGAAATTTAAGAGTTTTTGCCCAGGTGACATTGTTTTGGCCAAAGTGATCTCCCTAGGTGATGCACAGAGTCCAACTACTTCCTGACCACTGCCAAAAATGAACTAGGGCTGGTGGTGGCCTTCAGTGGATCAGGTGTCCACATGGTTCCCATCGGCTGGTGTGAGACGCAATGCCCTAATTTCCACATTAAAGAATACCAGAAAGTGCAAGAGTACAGCTTGAATTCTTACAGATCTAAAAAACCACATTTTACCCCAGCAAAGGGGTAAACTCTTTCCAAGAGTATATGTATGAAAATAACAGAAAGATGCCACTGTCTTTATTCAAATACCTGGGGTCAGCTAGCAACCAGCTCTGGAAAAGTCTGCTAGAAACTAACTCTGTTGGTGGGATATTTTTATTGCGAATCTTCAAGTGGATTTTACTCTCGAGTGATTTTCTTTTGGGGTTTCAAAAACAAACTATGTGACATTGGAAATAGCCTATTCTTTCTGACAGACTTATAAATACATAGTGTTGCTGTGAAAGAAACTGTGAAAGTCTGATAGGGGAATGACAGTGGAGCCAGAAACAAAGAGAATAGATTCCAGTAGCACTAATATGGAAAACATCAGAATGAAATGATATAATGAATGTCCTGTATGTCTTTAGTGCAGGATAATACTGAAGATAGAATATGAACAAGACCAAAAAGGTCTAGGTTCAACTTTCTGGTATGGTAGAAAAAACTAAGCATGTAAGTCAATAAATACACAAGAAATTACAGATGTTGAAAAATACCATAAATGAAATGAATATGGGAGTGTTACTGTGAATGGATACACACAAAAATACTGAAGGTGGGTTATGTCAAAGAAAAAACAGAGCTGAATAGTAGTTAAAGCAGTGAAAACAGGTTTTATCCAGAATTATTTCAATAGGAGAAAAGAGACCTCCATGCAGAATGGGCTCAACTCCAAACACAGCATGGGCACATGGCAATTTATACTCAAGGTGTAGTGGATGGAAATTGACTAAAGGTTATTCTGGCTAAAATGGCCTAATGGGATTCTTGCTGAAGAGGCCAGGTGATCAGACATTGCCTGGGGGGTAGTGGGGAATGGGAACCAGGTCAAATATTGAGGTGATTAGACATCAAGGTGGATATTCTGGCTAAACTGAATTAGCAGGATTATTGCTAAAACAAGATTTATAAGAAAGTGCCCAGATGGGCCTAGGAGGTTAGGAGCCTGACTAAAGTTTGGTCAGGCAAAGGATCTTTGTCAATTGTAAGAGTGCATGTTGTACTTCATCCTTAGCATAACTCACTAAATTTTAAAAAACTTAAAAATGGACATTTCTTGATGTAATAATAAAGGAAGTGTTATTTTCATTTTGTCAAAAAATGAGTGAAAGAGAAAGAGAAGAAGAAAGAAGCAACTAATTCAGAAAGTCTACCTGACTTACAAAACTGAGTATTTTTATACTTGTGTGATAGTAACCAAGACCAGGAGTTCACTACACTGTTACTTAAACATGTCAGATAAAATATATATTTGCATAGATTAAGTTGATTATAATATAGTATTGATTATAATATACTGGCAAATTTAAGAATTTAAAATGAAATAATGATATAAACTTAGGAATTCTCTAAATGTCTAGGCCAGAAAAAAAAAAAAAAGATGAAGAGTTAGTTCTGGATGAAAGGAAAGCTGACAACACAATGAGTCCTGTCAACCAGATGCAGTGCATGATGCATTATTGGACTTTGGATGATCTTGGACACATACAACTGTAAAAAAAACATTATTACACAAACAAGAGAAGCTTGAGTATGGACTGTACAGCAATACATTTTATTATATCATATTATGTATACAATATTAAGTTTCTTGAGTGTTATCATGGATTATGGTTTCCACGGAGAATACCCTTATTCTTAGGAAAAATAAAATGAAGTGGTCAGGAGTCAAGTGTCATGGAGTATGCAAGATAATCTGAAATGATTATCAGAGAGAAAATCGTATATGGAGACAGATAGGTAGGTAGGTAGACTGATAGAACAAAAGGAGAAAACAAATGTAGAAACTATTAATTGTAATGATTCTAGGTAATCCATATACAATGTTCATTATACTGTTTTTGCAACTTTTTTAGAGATTTTAAATGGTTCAAAATGAAAACTTGGTTTAGAAAGTAAAAATCATTATATTTTCCCCTCAAATTTGAATGACAGCTAATATAAAATACTTGGCCAGTCATAATACCATTATTTCTCCAGAGCACTTTGAAAGTATTACTTCATTTTTTTGCAGCAGAGGCTTAGTGTGTTGTCAGTCTAATTGTGTTTTTTTTAAAGCAGGTAATCTGTCTGTTTTTGTTAAAGCTTTATGATTTTCCTCTTTGCCTTTGAAGTTCTCCTTTCACTCTGTTCTTGCCAGGTGTGTGCTGGTTTATATTAACTCTGCTTGGGGCTTGGAGTAGCCTTCATTTGGTGAATTCATTTCTTATTTTAGAGTTAAAAAATTAAGAGTGACTGTCTTAAAATAACCTTTAAATTTATACCTATACTCCACATGTTACAGAACAGACAAGGGGGGCCTGGGATGATATACTGTTATTGAAAGAAGGCCCCGGGTCCGTTATGTCCGCCACCAGAAGAAAGACGTCTCTCAATGCTAGAGATTCGTGAAAAGGAAAGGAAATGTTTATTTAATGCTATACAAACTTAAAGTAGGGACCTAATGTCTTCATCAAAAATCCTAAAGTCCCTCAAAACACCCACAAACACACACAGTCCTTCCTTCCTTCCCCCTTTGCCCAGTCCAGAGTACTGTATCTCAGGAAAGGAAATAGAAGTCCATGGCTCAGGCAGTCCTCTGGTTCTTCCCAGTTAATACTCCACCTCGACTGGGAGACCTCCCTGGGTTCCCGGCACCCTCCGCTGAGTCATCGGGATCTCTGCTAAAACCAGGTGGTGGTTCCCCTTCTAAAGCTGTGGGGGTCCCCACTCTGTCCAGGCCTCGTGGTTCTCCCTCTCAGGGCTGCGGGAGTCTCCACTCTGTCAAGGCCGCGTGGTTCTCTCTCCTAAAGCAGCATGGTTCTCCCTCAATGGCTGAGGTCCTCCCTATTCTGCTAAAGCCGCATGGTTCTCTCTGGGATGCAGGAGTCTCCACTCTGCTAAAGATGCATGGTTCTCCCTCCTCAAGCAGCACGATTCTTCCTCCTCTCAATGGCCGCCAAGTCTGGGTTTTAAATCCCCGCGGCCAATCTTCCTCTGCAGCCTCATTTCCGACTCCTCCCACACTCGGCTTCACATGCCAGAATTCATATCCTTCCAGTTTTACTGGGCTGCGATCATGAGTCTGGGCAGGTGTGGCCCCATGTCCTGGAGCCAATCTTCTCCGAGCTCCCATGCAGGCGCTGTAGCTTGGGGGATCTGCCCCCAGTCATGTCTTGGTGGGGAAGTTACTTCCATTCCCCTGGCTCAGAGATGATCACAGCTATTTAACATATCCATGCAACCAGCCAAAGGCTATGGATATGTTAAATGACCACACCAGAGGGTAGCTGCAAGGCTGTTGCTATGCAAAACAGCTCTCAATGGCCCTGCTCCATTTGTCCCTTCCCCCAACCCACACCCTGGGGGGGGGTGGGGGGGTGGGGGGGGTGGTTAGAGACATCTTAAAATCTCCTGAACACCTTAAGTTCTGGACCCCATCTCAAATGCCCATTTGGAGTCCCACCTCTTGGCTGCACCCTGTAACACACATACTACAAGGCCACATACATATATATTGTCTCTGTTGTGGTGCTAGGGAATTTATCAATCTCTTACCAGTTTTATATTGATTTTTAATTTATCGGTCTGAGATACAGTTATATGTTATATGAATTTGGATCCCAAACCTGCTGTAGCACCAGCTGGATTTCCTATTCTTTAAGAGTGGTTCCTTTCCTTCTGCCCAGGGCCTAAGGCAAATCACAAGTTTCTTTGTAGTATCCCCAGATGGGGAGAGTTTTCTAGTTTCTGTTTGGAAACAGATATTTTGCAACTGTTTGCTTAATGTAAGTAGCTCAGCTACAGATCCTCATATTTATAAGTCCTAAGACCCTGACTTCCATTGTTAAGTGTTGTGGAACACCATCCTCCATGTAATGCAAGGAGCTGGATTTGGAAAGCCATGCACAAGAAAGTAAGTGAGCAGATGGGGAAGTGAACAGAATGAGATCTATAGAAAAAAGTTAAATGCAACAAGATGATCAAATGAAGCAAGCATATTTTTCTAAAAGCATTTCATATAGATGAGAAATATCACTGATATATATTACTTTATGCATTATCTATACATATACTTTAATTTTTGTGAAGATCTTATTTATTTATTTTTAGACAGAAGGGAAGGGAGGGAGAAAGACAGGGAAAGAAACATCAATGTGTGGTTGCCTCTTGCATGTCCCCTAGTGGGGACCTGGCTGGCAACCCAGGCATGTGCCTTGACTGGGAATCGAACTGATAAGCCTTTGGTTAGCAGGCTGGTGCTCAATCCATTGAGCTGCACCAGCCAGGGCTATATGTATACTTTTATGTCCCTTTTTTGTTACCACACTTTTGGGGAACAAAACAGATTGAATTTAACTATAATAATCTAAAAAACAGTATTTTTAGTTTATAAAATCTCATTAGAAGTATAATGTTCTCCTCTCTCCTAAGAATTTACTTCTATTTTTCAACAATGAGGCTAATGTGGATTTTTTTTTAAATTCTCAGGGATATGTCTTTCTAGCCACACTCTGTTGGTCTGAGGTATAGATACCTCAATTGGGCTTTTCCTGGAATTCTTTAGAATTGCTATTACTTAAAGGGACCCAACCCCTTTTTGGAGGTGAAACTGTGAGAAACATAAACCATTTGAAGAAGACTAGAAAATAAGAACTAAGGGAAAGAGAGATGGGCCAACGGCCACATTTGTATCCCACAGGTGAGTAATGACGTGGTCTTCAAAATGGATTATCCAGCCCTGCCCCAGCCCACGTCACATGGGTTGGTGAAGAATGACTAAGTAAGCTCTCCCAAATTCCAGACACCACACATCACAGGCAAAGTGGTTAATTTAAGGAACTAAGATTTGTTGTAGTTTGTTACACAACAACAGATAACTGGACTACTTCACAACCACACAATGACAACAAAATAAAACCTTTAAGAAAGAGCTATTTAGGATGAAAAGATACATTAGCTTATTCATATCCACTGTTTGACTCATAACTACAATAAGAGTCTAGGTGACAGCTCTTAAACATACTGTAGTCTAGTGATATTCATCCAGAGAAGTGCTTTAAGTGACAAATGAAGACATGTCTCATCTTATTACAGGCTGAGGAGCTCTCTGAATTGCTTGGAATATCTATCACACCTGGATGCTAAATTCAGTTTGAGGCCTCTCAGCTCCAGACAGTTTGGAAGAAGTTCAGAGGAGAGTGATCCCAACTCTGACCCACACGTCCCCCAATTAAAAAAATAAAAATTCAAAAAAAAAGCATAAACCCAACAGTCTACCCCACACATAAAACCACAGTGATTAAAGAAGGAAGGCCTGGCTAGAGATTAAAGACAAAGCTTGTAACTACCAACATGAAAATATACCTCGGGGCCAGCAACTGGTAACTGCAGGAGAGGTATGATCTGAGGCTAGAAATATTTGAGAGTCATCTTGTACGAGCAATAGAACCAGGCTTTATAAGGTTCTACTAATTGGGAAAAAGAATTCTTGTTTGTTTCATATTTATTCTTTCCCCCCACCCAAGCCTACCTTAGCAAACTTGGAACAAAAATTGCTAACTTGTGATAATAACAGATTTTACCAAGGGTTAGACATGAGAAAGGTGTATCTGTGTCATAACACCAATAAGCTCATCACATTTCCCTCTAATTCCTAGGCAAAATTTTTCACAGGCCCTAACCACCTCCAATCTGCACTGTCTCCATGTTTCTCCTGACTTGACCATTGCCTGCACCCAACCTAAAAATAATTTTTAAAATCCCTGCTTTTAAATTGTACACAGCATTTCAGTTCACCTGCCAAATGTCCCTGTTTCTATCTTTACTTATCTACAGACCCATTAAGGTAATTGGCTGAAGTGTTATCTACTTATTTCAGGTTTGAATCTTTACCTCTTTCAACAGCCAACTGCAAGGATCTGAAAATAGATTTGCTGAATTATGGCAATTTCCTCAAATCCTAGAGACTCCAGTCAATTTTGCTTTTAATAGCATTTTCTTTCTTCCTTCCTTTCTTTTTTTTGGGGGGGGGGGGGTAGTTTGTAACAGGGTTTATGTTTCAGATGTCTGTTATGGAGTTTCACTCGCATCAATATTTCAGGGCAGGGTCAGGGAAGAATTGATAATTAGGAGAAAGTACAGAGCTGAGAGCCCAGTGTTCTCAGCTGGGGGCAAACATTTGATAATGTTGGAGACAATTTTTATTTTTGCAGTGGAGTGGGGGTAAGGGATTGCAACTGGCATCTAGGAGGCAGAGGTTGAGGAATGATGCTAAATGTCCTATGATGGATGAGATAACCCTCTTAAAAATTTGTATTCAACCCAATATGTCAATAGTGCCAAGACTGAGAAACCCTGGCTTTAGCTGACCCCCAAGAAGGACTGTGGGAGAAACAAAAATGACTCATCAGAATTGTCCCAAATTGGGCCAAAATGACTGGGCCTTTCTAGCCCCACCTCCACCAGTAAGTGAATATGGGGAAGAAAATCCAGAAGAGGCTGACAGCTGAAGGCTGTCCAGCAGCCATGCTCCTGGAACCAGAAAAATCACCTCTTTATTGAAAAGGGATCCAGTTAGCACATCTTGGTTCCTGTGGTTCTCTGCTATATCTGTGTACAAGAATAGAGAGAACAAATATTTCAGGTTACTGTCCTGTGATGCTGAAGATAAGAAAAAAAAACATGCACTCCCAAATGGCCAGTTTCTATTGAGGCATAACTAACTATACAGCTATTTATTTATTGAGTTTTAACTGGTATGTAAGACACTCTATCTGCTCTATCAGGCCTTATGTATTCTTTTAAGGAGGAGCACTAACAGAAATATTACTTATTTAGTATTTTATAATACAAGAGATAATTTATTATTTTTATAGACATTATACATGATGCCAAACATTCTAAAATCTAATAATAACAAATCTGAAAGTACTTGATAAGATTTCTATCTCTGGCCAATTCAGTACTAAATCCAATGAAAACAACATTCATTCTATGTAATCAAAAGCAAAACGTAGATTTTCTGATTTTGGAAACCATAGAAGGCACCCCAGTGACCACCTAGTCCAGTTTTGCATGCAACCTGCACATGTATCCATGTACTCGTGACACCTCTAACAAATTCTGATCTCCCTACATATCTGTAATGAAATGCAACTTGCTACATCAAGTGATAACTCATCCCAATTTAATATGTTTTTGTTTATATCAAGCCCCAAAGTTCCCATTTACAATTTCTTTTCACTGCTTGTAATTATGCCTTATGGTGACTTGTTCCCTGTGTGAACAATGCTGAGAGCTATTTTATTTCCAAATAGACTGTTTTCAAATATATTCTGTATCAGAATATATTATAAAACAAGCTGTATATATATATATGTATATATGTATATATGTATACACACACACATATATATATCTTCCTTCCTGTGTGCTGCCCAAGATGCTATGCTCATGTTCGAAGCTCCCACAAATTCTGAGATGATGCATCTGCATTCTCCAATACGCCTTTGTCTTTCTCTTCATAGAAAAATTTTGCCATTTTGTTCAGAAAAAAAAAATCCTGTGTAACATTTTCTTTGATGAAACAAATCATAGATTGACAAACCAACCAAAGTTCCTTGTTACATAATATCATAAATTATTGTTCAACATCATTTACAGAAACATAGTTAAATCACTGTGTTCATTTTATAATGTCCCTATTGAGAAAATATTGTCTGAAAAATAACAAAAATAGAGAGTCAGGAGAAATAACGAGAATTTTGTTTGTCTCATTATTTTTATTAGGTCAGTTTTCAAATTTCCCTTAAATATGTTAGTTATTTCTCTGATATTTTAAATGATTGAAATGCAAAGCATACAAATGGTATTTGAATGTAATGAGGTTTTTCTTCCTGGAATGTAGTCCCTGTTATAAAAATATGAATGATAGTAGTAATGAATAGAATATGTTAATAATTATTCATAATGGCTAATTCTAAGGTTAATAATTAACATAAAATTGCAAAAAGAAACATTTGGTCATGTATAATATGTACCTTGTAAAATGACATTGCATAATCAGCCCAGAGGAAGTTAATGAGTGTGTATTTGAAACCCTACTCATTTATGTTTATGCTGATTAGTATATAATAATTAATAAAATATTTGGTGATAAGAAGTGGAGTATGTAAACAGTTCTCCATATATCTAAGCCCCCAAAGATGACATTTTTTGGAAAATAATTTTTATATGTCTCATTTTTAAGAGGCCAAGTTTAGTACATCCATTTCAGTCACCAGAATTTACTTGTATGGAGTGGATTGAGGACTCCCATTTTCTATTAAAAGAAATAAACACATATCTCCTCTTTGTGTTTAAGAGAGTACTAACAACAATTAGTGACATAAAGAGAGAAATCGCCCTGGCTGGTGTAGCTCAGTGGATTGAGCACGGGCTGCGAACCAAAGTGTCGCAGGTTCGATTCCCAGTCAGGGTACATGCCTGGGTTGCAGGCCATGACCCCCAGCAACTGCTTGCACATTGATGTTCCTCTCTCTCTCTCTATCTCCCTCCCTTCCCTCTCTAAAAATAAATAAATAAAATCTTAAAAAAGAGAGAGAAATCTTTTTCTTTACTGTTCTCTAGGTTTATAAATGTTATCTCTTTTGCTCTAATCCATACCTACAAGAAATAAAAACTGATGTTGATTTTCAATGAAAATATTTGAGAGAAAGATACAGTATAGGCCAACTGCTAAAATCAACAATCCTCAAGTCTTACTAGGCTCACCTAAAATCAATTTACTTCCTGACTATGAAGATCAAATGCAGTTTGTTGTGGAGGGGAAGGCCATCCCCTGGGGCCTCAAGGTCTTGCATTTTATGCTGAGTGGAAGGTCACACAGTAGATTTTAAGCATCAGGTGTGGAAGTGGCACACACCACTTCTTCTCACGGGAATAGAACTCAGTCACCAAATGGAAGGGAGCACAGGAATCTGGCCATGTTCCAAAAAGACAGGAAAATGAGATTTGGTGAACAGCATTGTCTCTGCCACAAACAAATTTTGGAACAATTATTTCCTCACTTATTTTTTGCTATAATTTCATGACCTAACTCTATTCCACACTATATTCCTGATTCTGCATTGTATTACAATCTTGGATTATTTCAGCCTCCTGATGATGTCCAGTCCTCTTGCAAGGAGAATAAAGAACAAAGAGGACCGTGAAGGCCTATTGAGGGCTATTCTGAAGCAGCAGGAGGGTCTGCTTGTTTTCAGAAAAGTGGCCCTCTTGCTCCCCAGCTCTCTCCTGGTCAACGTTAACAAGACCACCATGCCTACAACTGCTACCAACCCTCAGCCCACACGTCGTGTCTCTGTCAGGTTGCCTGGCCTTTTTAAACCTAGCACACAAATCATTTTATGTATGAAGTATGAGTGAGCTAAAATTTTTATTATCTTAGGTTACCTGATAACACAGATGGTAAGTGAGACAGAAGCAGAGGAAATGACTTTGCTGGGAGAAGAAGAAATTGATACAGTGCTTAGTCAGAACTGACTAAAATTCAAAAGAAAAAAATGACAGAATAGTTATTGCTCAGAGGAGGTAGGCACATAAGTTCTCATTCAATTTGTCAGTCTAAAAGACCTCCAACAGAAGTGAATGACAGACTAAATGAATGGCATTTTAATATGAATTTTTATGATGTTTTGTCCACACTGGCTACTTTTAATATAATCTATATCAAACTGAAAAAAAGAAACACCTATAAGGCTGAATTTGTATTTTTTCATACTGAATAACTTTCACCCAAAGAACATGTGATATAGTCCCCAAATACCCCCACCTGGTTGGCCAAAGAGAGGTTGTCTTAATATTGTCCTCTGTACATTGCCTAAGGCATAGGACAAAGTGTTTATGCTGTTTGGAAAGCCCAAGGCCAGGCTGGTGAGGGTGGGCAGAAAGGGGGAAGTGATGTAAAGAAAAAGCACTGTGGTGCTGTCACTACTGTGATGACAGACAGCTCTTCCACACAACTTCTTTAAACAGACACAACTCCTTGTTTCAGCACATATGTTTGCTTGACAAGTTGAACTTTTCTAAAAGGTTTGCAATGAGAAATCACATCACAGGACAGTCTGGGAAAGACAATAAGACAGGAACTTTATCTATTCAATTTCTTCCAGTCTTCCCTTTCCCATTGTCAAAATTTACACTGTGGAGAGCTAACTTACTCACAATTTCAAAGTGTGTCACTCAGCCCCTTGCAGGTCCTCAGGTACCTAAATGCCATGCTGTGTGTTGGGATATTTTGTTCAGGTATAGTAGAAGAGAGGAAAACCAGCAGGATAGGTTGTCGACCGAGTGGCAGAAAAGAGGCAGCTAAGGGAAACCGAGAAGGTCTGTAACATTCATAACCCACCCAGTACCCATTCAGACAACACATATCCATCTACGTTCTTCTAACACTTCAGCTCACTGGGGACATAACTGCAAGGTGAGCCCATAGACCTGTAAAATAACCTCAAGCCAAAACTTCATTTATCACTCGATCTCCGCCCCATTCTAACTGGTGAACCATGGTGGCATTTCCAGTCTCCTGGTATCAGCATCATCTAGAAGCCCATACCTAACATTCTTTTAAAAACCTGCATATTTCCTATTCACCAGTACAGTTAGCTTGGCCAGTAGCTATGTGATTCTTTAGGAAAAAAAATTAGAGGAATATTTACTGTGTACACATGCTGTGGAATTGCAGGGTCCCCTGTTCATGGTCACCCAGACCCCCCTCCCATCAGGGCATTGGGTGTCTGGCACAGCTTATATTTGGAAACTAGGTAAGTAGCTATGAATTTCCATTGTAATAGTTGTCATTAGGCTTCTGATAACTTGATTTTTATTTTTATTTTAATTATATAAAACATATAGCAACATTTTCAGCTGTCCATCTGTCTCATTGCCATGGGGATATCGTGCTCTGTTAGCTGCAACCATAGATCTTTGTGGATCAAGGTCCTCTCTGCCCCTCTGTCCCTACTGCCCATTTGTGATGAATATATTTATCCTGGTGCTAGTGATTGATTGCTGCTACTTACCCTATGCCTTTCCAGAGCCCCTTTTTTCCTAAAGAGTATTAAGAGAGCAGGCCAATGGCTGGATTCTCTACAAACAACAAACAAACAACAAATAAAACTCAACCTACGGAGGACAGTCACTACCAAACTGTCAAAGACTCTGGTACTCATACCCACCTCCAAGAGTGTCTTTTATATTCCTGGGCAGCTTGGTCATGTGGTGAATTCCTGAATTATACATAAAAAGTTATAACATTCTTATATACTGGAAATTTCTGATGGCTATTTAACATTTTGCCAAGAAAACTTTTGCATTCCAATTTTATTTAGTCCAGATTTTAGGGGGCAGACACAGTAAATTATTAAAGCAAACACCTGTAGTCCTTTCTAAAATATGAAATCCTAATTCATGAGGTTTTGAGCCGATTCCGTCTGTCCTGTGTTTCACCCACCTTCCCAGTCTACCAGCCTCAAGACCCAGACCCACACATCCCCTTTGGTTTCTTGACCCCACATCACCTGGCACAGCCATTGTATTTCCAGTATAGGTTATTTCTGCCTGGAGTATGGATCTGGTTTTTCCTTTTGAGGCTGTGTTGGGACCTGACTTCGGTTATGGCCTATTGGAAATTGGGGTGATGGGAGCACATCTTGAGAGTAGGAAGAGAGTGAGTATTTTATTGCAAGACACTTGTCTCATGTGATATCATTATACAGTCTCTGGATAAGAGGAAACTGAAGTGTATCTTCTAGTAAAAGAGAAGGGCTAAAATTAGGGTTCTGTTGTTGGGCTCATCCTCCCATTTTCCCATTCCAGGTCTCAGTGTCCCATTCTTTCACCCTGAACATGCTGAGTTTGTCATAAAAAACTACCAAGGTTGTAAATTTCATGGTATGCTCTGGCTTTCGGAGCATGTATTAATTTAGAAACTTTCTTCCTTGACTCATTTAATCGATTGTGACAGAGTTTCTTCACATTATAATCCTAATAAATAGCATGGTTCCCAAAATTATTAAGTTCCCTTCCAAAGCCTGTCCTCCACCTACACATCCTAATTAGCCACAGGTAGAGGCTTATGTAGTGTTGATACCATGTAAGGCCAGTAGCTTTTGTTTTCAGAGAGCTAAGTAACTAACTCCAGAGGTCCATCCCAGAGTTGACCTTGGCACTCTAGAAAATAGATCCTTAAACAAGGAATAAAGTGTGACAATTTGGGGGAGACTTTCAAGCTTGAGGCTCAAAGAAAGGAAAGGAACATAATTCAAATGAGTCAGGAAAGAGACAAGCAAAGGAGTGGAAGAAGGTGTACAAATACTGTAACCCCAAATTAAAAAAAAAAACAATTAAATATTTAAACATTCAGACACATTAAACACACTTTCTGTAGCCATGGTCTTCTTATGATATCAATCAATACAGTTATATTTTGAGTGTATTGTTTTCATTGCTTCATTTACATGGTACGAACAGAAACCCTATTTACACATGAAAGTAGCAGATAGCACATATTTAGAAGCAAATCATCTACCACCTGAAAAAGGTATAATGTCTTCTATGTCATCTAAATTAGAAGCAAAAGTAATTCATATCTATATAAGAATAAAGACATTTAAACTGCCAAATTATACAAGAAATGTCTATATTAATGATTTACTTAAATAATATCAGAAGTGAGAAATCCATAAAATAGGCACTTTCCAGCTGTTCCTATCATCTTAAAAATCGATTTCAAAACATCCGTCTTTTGGGAAACTTGCCTCAGGTAGGACTGATTGCTTCCTTGCATGCATTCATGTAGCACACACTGCATCATTTCATGTATTTCTTATCTCTCTCCACAGCTTGAAGATCAGGCATGGCGTTTTACATCTGCCCTTATGCCTAAAATAGTAAGTAGTATATGCAATGTTTTAATGAATGGATGAATGAAAAGTGGCACTTTTATTTTTAAATGCACCAAGTTTTTGAGTCTTAACACTTTTTGACTTTTTCAATCATTCCTCAGACATTCCTGTAGGTATGTATCCCACATCCATATACTCTAGCCTGTCAAAATATTCTCTCAAGAGTAGAACTAAAACTTAGTTTTACTAAAATGTAAATGAACTAGAAGTTTAAGTATAACATAATGCACAACAAATATAGATTTCTCAATTTGAAATCTATTACTATTTCAAATACCTTAAAAGTACAAAAAATCTAAAAAGGAAGAGAAAAATTAGTTTTGAAAGTACAGGCATATATTGGTTTGCATCTTAATGAGTGCGTGTGTGTGTGTGCATGCATGCCATGTGCATGGAGAAATTAGCTTTTCCCTAAACTGGAGAATTAGAATGTTTCATGAAATTAATGGATAGAGTATCCTAGAAAGAATAAAGAGAGGCCTGGATAAATTAAAGATTTTATCTGTAACCAAACTAGAGTAATTGGCTAAATTAACTTGTCTTAAAAAAAAAACACGTACTGAGACACTGCAAAATAAAGAAAAGATAAAAGGAAATTAGAGAATGTAATATGGCATATAAACAGCAATAGTTAGAAATAAAGGGGAGACTGATAATCGACTGAGGAGGGGGAGAAATATCTACATATATATGTGACTAAGTAGGCCAGTTCACTGTGTGAAGAGAAACCAACCTTAGCTTCTCTCAGCTGACATAAAGACAAAAATCTTGCATTCAAATTTTCTCCCAAACTCTATATGGAAAAAGATTAAGATAAAATTAAAAATTAAAAAGATACAAACATAAGAAAGGGTAATTCCTTGCCTCTTAGCCTATTCAAATTGCCTAAAGATTATGTTGCTTGCAGACATTTATATATAAATGTGTGCATAGTAAAATAGATTTATTAGAAAACAGTCTAAAATTCTTGCATTTTCCAACCATTGCCAGATGACTTTGATACACTTTTAAAAAAAATATTGAAAACAGAATGATCATGCATTTCTCCAGATTTAGTTAAGGGAAAGGCACTATTTGGCAAAAACTGAAGTGGTATTTATGAATCATTAAGTGACAGAGTAGACTGCTGAGTGATATTTTTATATGTGCTTTTTTCTGTAAGAATCTAACAGAACAGAATGGTTATGAAAAAAGAAAGTAATTAAAATTGTGCTTCCTAACACTATTTCATAAAGATTATTCAGCATTTCCTTTGAATTTGAACTATTCCATGATCTTAAGATCAGGTATTGTCTATCCCCTAAACATAACAAGGAAGAAAAATGAAAATTTCACTATTTGGTGATTGCATCACTACTTACTGCTCTTAATTGACAAATTAAATATATCTCTTTTGACATTATTAGTATTATTATTGACTGTAAATAAATGAAGTTATCTTTAGATTTCACAAAAATATTGGATTTCACATACCTCAAAATTTAAAGGACAAAAGCAATCTTAGTTATTTCAAAATATATGTGCCACAAATTTAAAACATGAAGAAATAAAAATCATAACCAATTTTTGCATTGACATACGTAATTAATTTAACATCTAGACTGGTAACCTGTACAGTTACCAGTCTAATAATCATACTCATTCCCTACCCTTTCTCTGATGCTTATTACCCATGAACATGTTCCTTCCTGGCAGTCTTCCCAAGAACCCTATCATTCCTGCATATTTCCCCTGTGCAGGATTACAATGGTAGCTTCTGGAGACAATGCTCCTGCTTTGCAATCTAATGCTATTGTGACTCTAATAATGAGAATTTCAGTTAAAGGTGGTATCATGGCATAATGGTAAGAAAGCTAACATGACACTTTTGTTTAGGGCTGGCCTCCCAAAAGAAAACCTGTGAATTGAGGTATTGTTATTACAATATGAAATATCCCATCTTTCTAGTAGAACATAATTAAATGTAGCTTATAGAGTTCATACAGTTAGCATCTGCCAGGTTTGTATGATGAATAATGGATTGTGGAGTCATATGGGGAGAGTAGGAATTTGTATGGATAACAAAAAACTTGCAGCCAAAGACACTGTACCCATTATTGCACCTTGGATGCAGAAGTATTCATCTCAGCTGGGTCAGGACTGCTGTGATCCCAGTAGAATCTGTGAACAACCCCATTGGTGGTATTAGGGACATACCATAAGGACAAAGCTTTATTTTTTTTAATTTTCAGAATTTCTGCCTTTATAGTCAGCCTAAATATTGACTTGTTGGCAACAATAATTGTGTTCCTAAATCATTTCTTATTCAATTTTGAATAATTCATTTAAATTATTCTTGATCTACTTTGCCTGAAGTTAGTATGTAAGCAAGGAGATTATATTTCTATCCTTAAAAGGGGAGAAATATCATTCAAGTAATTTACACATCTCTCATGATACTGTGAAGGGTTTTGATTAAAATGAGGCCTTAAGTATTCTAAAAATATGTTTAGATAATCATTTTTCACGTGGACTGGAAATAGTCTTGTGTATTCTCTTATGTATTGATTGCATTTTATATTGTGAACTAATTGATTTGAGAAATAGTACAAAGACACTTGGAGTGTTATGAAAGCTAGAGTATGAACAGAGTAGTGTCAGCAGGGGCAACTCTTCATGGAAGAAGCAGGCAATTCATGTGGATGCTGGATGATCACCCAGATTTATACAGGCGGAGATGAGAGTGGATAGAGAAAAGCACATGAACACAGAGGCAGGATTGTTATTTTCTGCCCCAGGCATGGTTATAGTTCAATATTATGTGATCTTAACATTTTTTCTTTTGGATTGTAATGAAAAAATCAGAAAAGTTGCATATTAAAAAGGAGTCTAGACCTTAAAATTCTCTGCATGTCTGTCTAGGAGAGTAGCCATTATTATTGAATAAACACAGATAGGAATTGGGTTTGTTTAACATATTTTCACTGTGTTAGGAAGAAGATAAATGTTTAAATCTCTGTGTGTATATACATTTATTTGCTAAGGCAAAGATGATAATAAAATAACTAAAATGTACTATTTATTAAATGCTTCAGATGAATCTTCATCTCTAACATATTAAGTACTGTTTTCAGCTTCATTTAAAGAAGAAACAAGCAAAAAAATTGAGTAACAATATTTTCATGGCAACACAATGCCAAGTTTTTGGCTGACTGAAGGACTCCCACTTTAGGCTGTTTAACATACTCCCTTATGTGAATGACAGCATTTTTGTATCACAAAGCTTCATATGCTAATGCCTGCTTCCCTTTAACTTACCTTACACATAAGATCATATAGTCCTGTGACACCATTAAAGTCCCAGAAGAGAACGTAGGTAGGGAAATCTCAGATATTTCATGCAGAAACTTTTTTACTGACAAGTCTCCTAGAGCAAGGGACATAAAGGAAAGAATAAACAAATGGGGCCTCATCAAAATTAAAAGCTTCTGCACAGCTAAAGAAAACAATATCAAAATAAAAAGAGAACCAACTGTATGGGAAAACATATTTGCCAATGATACCTCAGACAAGGGTTTAATCTCCAAAATATACAAAGAACTTATATGACTCTACTCTAAGAAGACAAGCAACCCTATTAAAAAATGGGCAAAGGACTTGAACAGACACTTCTCCAAGGAGGACATACAGAAAATCCAAAGACATATGAAACGATATTCAATATCGCTAGCTATCAGAGAGATGCAAATTAAAACCACAATGAGATACCACTTCACACCAGACAGAATGGCCATCATAAACAAAGCAACAAACAACAAGTGTTGGAGAGGTTGTGGAGAAAAGGAGACCCTAGTGCACTGTTGGTGGGACTGCAGACTGGTACAACCACTATGGAAAGCAGTATGGAACTTCCTTAGAAAACTAAAAATGGATCTGCCTTTTGACCCTGGAATTCCACTGCTGGGACTATATCCTAAGAAGACTAAAACACCAATACAAAAGAACCTTTGCACCCCGATGTTCATAGCAGCACCATTTACAATAGCTAGGTGCTGGAAGCTACCTAGATGCCCATCAGTAAACGAATGGATCAAAAAACTATGGTACATTTACACAATGGAATTCTATGCAGCAGAAAGAAAGAAGGGGCTCCTACCCTTTGCAACAGCTTGGATGGAGCTGGAAAGCATTATGCTAAGCGAAACAAGCCAAGCAGTGAAAGACAAATACCATATGATCTCACCTTTAACAGGAACCTAAACAACAAAACAAAGAAACAAGCAAAATATAACCAAAGACACTGAAATAGAGGACAGACTGACAGTGACCAGAGGGGAGAGAAGAGGGAATTTCAGGGGAGAATGGGAAGGGTTTGCAGGAACAAATTTAAAGGACACATGGACAAAAACTAGGGGGAGGGTGGTAATGGGAGGGAAGTGGGGAGGGTTGGGTGAGTGGGCTGGAATGGGAGTAAAAGGGAGAAAACTGTACTTGAACAATGATTAAAATAAATCACGACGCAAAAAATAAAAAAATAATAAAATAAAATAAAAATAAATGTAAAAAAAAAGATCATATAGTCCAATGATGTCAAAGATACAAAACTGAAATTAGAATTTTGGCAAGAAAAGCACTCATTTAAGGCCAGGAGCAGTGGAAGGACCCTTCTTCATACATGTGTCTTATTGGAAATCCGCTAATTAAAATAACAACAACAAGTCTAGAATAGTGACTTTCTTACTCAGTCAAAGGGCCCAGTATTTGCTGCAAGTTGTAGCCATTTGCTTCCATTCAAGACCACTGTAGCTTAGAGAAAATGCCACCTTAAGGCAGCACCAGGACCACTTGCTAAAATCAAAATTCAAAGTCAGTGAATTCTTAGAAATGTAACGGATGTCTCACTACCTGTATGTAACATTAGTTTTAAAATATTTCTGGTGAATATTTTACATATATAATTGTATGTATATTTTTACAAAGGCAGAAACAAATTATGTGATGAAATAATTTAATGAATTGTTATATATTTTATCCCTTATTGAAATTTTACACTGTGGAATAATTAAATTTTGATTGTTTTGAGCTAAACTTTGTATTTAACATTAAATTTCCCAAGTTAATTTAACAATGCTACCATTTTTTACATAAGAATTAACTTATATTCTGAAGTATCAGTAAGTTAGGGGAAAACATTGTTCAAAGAATACTTAAATGATGCAGAAAAATCACTCAGGTGCCAACACTATAATAATAATGATCGCATTGCGTTTTGTTGCAAAGTTCTAAGTAGTGATTAAGATCTGCCTAATAGTCTTTAGTTCATGGATAACAAAATGAGTTATAGATACTTGCAGGATTTATTTGTGTCCTATGAAAACGGATGCTAGAGTGGATATGACACTCAACTATGTGTTCAATGGGATGGTCTTAGTTTGAAGAAATTGAAAAGCTGGGTTTATATCTCAAATAAAAGACTACAGACCTTGTGTAATTTTTTTTTTTAAAAATCCTTGCTGTTGTACTCACTGATTGTTATTATCAGTGTAGCTATTGGACCAAAAAATATATTTAACATTTTTTCCATTCAGCTTAAACGAATGACTCTTATTATTAACTTCTCAGTTCATAATACAGCATCCTTTTGCTATGAGTTTTATAGTCTAGAATTAAGTCATTGAATACCAGACTGCTAAAACTCTTCAGTGATAGAAATTAGTAACATTAAAACCATTGGGAAGGAATATTGAAATGTAATCTTGGAACATATGGTGTCAATTCTTAGCTCAAACATTGTTTAATAAATCCTTAGAACTATTGAATTTGTTTATAAATTTCTTCCAAATTTTAGCAATATATACCCTAAATTACTTTTCCAGTGTCATTACAGATATATTCACTTTCTTTTCAGAAAGTGCCCTTTGTAGCTCAGAAAGCCCTTTACACTATTTTCATGACTCTTATCAATGGTTGTTTTATTCTGTTACTGTAATGGGAGCTCCAGAAGACAGATAGTAACCATCGGTTCTCCATCATGTCTAGCACATTCACAAAACAATGCGCTCAGTGCATCTTTTAAATTTAATTGAAATGAAGTAATTTTGACCTAAGTTCATGGAAATTTTCCTTAACCATTGATAATGAATAAATCACCAAAAGACCATACTTGTGGCTTAGCTTTCAATTTTATTTTTGGTCCTAAAACATGATCATCAGCCTGGAGATATTTGCACCCACCTAGGAAGGACACACTTCCACCCAAGGATGCCCAAGAAGTGTATGTCACAACTTCACTCCCAAAATAGTGTTTATGTTTGTGAATAAATGCAACAGTTTCCAAAGGTTCTGATACTCTAATGTTTTGTTTTGTTTTGTTTTTTTCAGCAAAGTGTTAGCTATAGATAAACAGATAGTGTGTGTCACTGTCTAAATGGAAGACAAAGTGACAGCAGTGTGGCATGTCACCCAATAGAACTGGTTCAAAACCTTTGCCTTAAATGAAATCTGATCACTTATTAGTTAAATGGTAAAGCTGTAGCGACACTGCCAACCACATAGCATAGGTTTTTGTTCATAGAAATTATAAAGCATATCTAAATTAATATAAAAAGTAAGTAATATTGCACATGATACTGTTCTGCTCCAGGTTACAACTTGAATTTACATTCATGTGTACATTAACTATGTAAATGGAATCAGTCATGAGATTGAACTGCACTCACTCACTCACTTTATTTTGATATTCAGTGGAAAATGCTTGCCATATGCTTGTTTCTTCACTCATTTTGAAATATATATTGTTTGAAACTTACCTTAGTATTAATGTTTATTACTTTTATGTCTGTTTATGAATATTGCCACTGTGGAAAGCAGTATGGAAATACCACAGAAAATTAAAAATGGACCTGCTTTTTGACCCAAGGATCCCACTTCTGGGAATATATCTGAAGGAATCAAAAACACTAATTCAAAAGAACATAAACACCTCTGTGTTCATTGTGGCACTACTTCCAGTTGCCCAGATATGGAAGCAACCCAAGTGTCCACCAATAGATGAGTGGATAAAACAACTATGGGACATTTCACAATGGAATTCTACTCGGCTGTAGAAAAGAAGAAAAGTTTACCCTTTGCAACAGTGTGGATGGACCTGGAGAACATTATGCTAAGTGAAATAAGCCAGTAAGAGAAAGACAAATACCATATGATTTTAATTCTATGTGGAATCCAATGAACAAACTGAACTAACAAGTAAAACAGAGACAGACTCATAGATGGAGAACAGATGACAGCTAGTGGTAGAGGGGAGGGGAGGGGGTGGAGGGACTGAGCAAAAAGGAAAAAGGACTCACGGACATGGACAACAGTGTGGTGTTTGCTGGTGGGAAAGGGGTATAAAGGGACTAAGTGGTAATAGAAAAAATATAATAAAGATTAAGTTAAAATAAAAAGAATATTTTTACTATGTATAAAATTATTCCATTTGTTTAAGCATTCTTATTTTGTAATTCTAGTTTGCTTTTTGTTATGTTATAAAAGCAATTTTCATAATGAAAATATAATAGTGCCTTTTCCCAGAACCTAATAGCATATACACAAATGTAACAGGTATTTTTACTTCATATACATTGCTGTCACAAACAAATTAGCAAGATGTTGTAAGTGGGGAGATTAGGGTTATAATTAATAATAAAAAATGCATTGTTCACACAAAGAACATTTTGGTACCATAATAAAGTACTATTAAAATTATTCAGAGGTGACATTGGTTAATGCAATTATATAGGATTTAGGGGTATAGTTCTATAATGAATTATCTGTATTATTGTATCATGTGTTCACCACCACAAGTCAAGTCTCCTTCCATCACCATTTATGCCCCCTTACCCTCTTCTACCTCCTCCATCCTCCTCTCTCTCTCATGTCAATGAATTCAATAAACATTTTTTAAAATTATTCAGGAAAATAAAACAAGAATGAACTGGGACCTGTTACTCTAATTACAAACTCTAATTTTTATGTTGTTACAGAGTGATGGGAAGCAGATTAATTTCAACAAGCCTATCAAATTCTCAGTGTTTATGGTCATAGAAATACTTTGCCTTTAATTTAACAATTAATAATATAAAACTGAAGAAAATATAATCTTTGGTTTAAGGCAATGGAAGAAAATATCAAAAGAAAGCAAAGTAAAATTATGTGTTAATTTTCTGCTCTATGATGAAAAATTAATAAGACATTGTTAACAAGCTTTCTTTCTTTTCTAAGGTCATATAGTACTTTTAAGCAAAAGTTAATTATGACTGCAGCATAACACCCCCACCCCCAAGGCAATATATGTCTTGTGATCAGAGTAAATATCCAGGGCACACAAAGTAATTTAAAATGCAAATAGTATTATCATTAAATACTAGTTATGCATCAGTAAAAAGGGTATTCCGAGTGTTGTTTAGAAATGGAAAATACATATATTTCTCTTACAAGACACACCTTCTACTTACAGAGTATTTTTCTTAAAGTAATTCAAACACTTTAAACCTAACAGAGTACTTACATAGTATCCTTTGGGTGATAGTGTGTATTAAATGCTCTCATTTTAAGGAATAAGAATATTAGTCTTAGCTTAAGGCCACTGACTGAATCAACAAATTCTTCAGTATAACAGAGCAACCTCCAGGCTATTCTTCACCAAATGCTATTGAGACATAAATTTAAGTTCTACCCAGGAAGAAGATCTCAAATAGGTTTATGTTTTATCTATTTTAATAGATATGTAAGTAGTTTTACAGTAAGACATCAACCCTTTCCTTTGTGTAACTCAAGACAGATGGGTCTTTGTAGGCTTTGCGTGTAAGCACCCTGAGAGGACCCCTCCAGGTAGTTTAAAGTATTGTAGACAAGAGAGACTGAACTTCCAGTAACGGCAAAGTAACTTACATCTGACTAACTCTTTTGTGAATACCCCATTGACGACACCTATAAACCCTAGAAAAAGGGTTAAAGTCAGCTATGGAGGCACTGAAGAGTGATTAACAGACAGCAGAGATGATTGCCCCTTGAAGAAAAGGATGTGCTCTGAGAAAGATTTCAGCTCATACTCTTTCCTTCAGTTTGGTAAAGTTCCATTCACTTATTTTTGTCTTCACTTCCCTTGCCTTTTGGGTCCAATTCATAAAATGTTCTCTAAGACCAAGGTCCATAAGTTTAGAATCTATGTTTTCTTCTGTGTAATTTATTTTTCCAGATCTTAGTTTCTGCACAGCAAAGGAAACTGCTGATAAAACAAAAAAGCAAGCAACTAAATGGCAGATGATATTTGCAAACGATTGTTCCAATGACAAGAGGTTCCTATCCAAAATGTATAAAGAACTCATACGACTCAACACCAGTCTAATTTTAAAAATGGGCATTGGTTAATAAAATTATATAGATTTAAATAAATTCAATAGAAATATGGGCAGAAGACCTGAATAGATACCTCTCCCAAGAAGACATACAAATAGCCTGCAGATATACGAAAAGATATGCAACTTCACTACTTATTAGGGAAATGGAAATCAAAACTATAATGAGATACTATCTCCCCCACCTGTTAGATTGGCTATTATCAATGAGACAGGTATAAGTGTTGGAGAGGTTGTGGAGATAAAGGAACCCTCATTCTCTGTTGGTGGGAATGTAAACTGGCACAGCTACTATGGAAAACAGAATAGCAGTTCCTGTAAAAGTAAATAGTAGAGTTATTATATGACCCAGCAATCCCTCTTCTAGGTATCTACCCAAACAACCTGAAACCATTTATTCACAAATATATATGCACCCATATGTTGATTGCAGCATTATTCATAGTGGCCAAGATGTGGAGACAACCGAACTGTTCTTCAATAGACAATGAAACACTACTCATCGTAACACAAGATTAAGTACTGCCATTTGTGACAACATGGACAGACCTTGAAAATATGCTAAGTGCAATAAGTTAGTGAGAAAAAGTTAAGAACCATATTGATTTTACTCATATGTGGGGTATAAAACTGAAACTCATAGACACAGACAACAATATGGTGGTTACCAGAGGGAAAGGGATGGGTGGTAGGAAAGGGTGAGGGGGTCAGACACATGGTGACAGAAGATGATTTGACTTTGGGTGGTGGACACACAATGCAATATGCAGATCATGCATCATAGAATTGTACACTTGAGACCTATGTGATCTTATTGACCAATGTCACCCCAATACATTTAATAAAAAACTAAACCAAATATAATGATTAACATGCTTAAGCTCTTTCTATCTTAAAATATTCCCAGATGTTAACGTGATGACCAAACTCAGCCAGAAAGCTGCATTCTTATTACTTTATGGAATCGAAGAACAGCATTCAGGGCTTGCAAAGTACTTGATGGTTAGTGTGTACAAGGGCATGGAGCAGAGTAAAACAGAGAAAGTGACCTTAAATCCTTATATAAACTATAAACTGAATTCTGTATACATGCATGGGGGAGAGTACAAGGCCAAAAGAAATCAAAAACTGAAACTCTAAAAGAACATAACAGAGATTTTAGCTGCTATCCAAAATAGGGGAATTAGAGTTTGACATTTAAGTACAAACATGTGAACTGACTACTAGAATAAGAATCACCATTCTTTAAAAAGGGGAAAGTAGAATACAAAGTCTCTGTAACGTATTAGTCATAATATTCAGTATGTGATAAAGTTTTCTAGATATGCAACTAAGGGCAAAAGTGACCTTACTCAGGAAAAAAATATATAGTCAGTAGAAATAGATTGCAAGATCAAATAAATGTTGGAATTAGAAAAAAAAGTTTTTTGCAGCTTCTAAAAATATTTTTGAAGTATTAAAAATATAATTAATGATGGCTCAGAAAGGGAGCCTCAGCAGAGAACTTATATCTAAAAACATAAAAATTTAAAAAACTGGAAATTATAATAAATAAAAACTTACTAGAAAACATTTAAAGGCAGCAGTGAAATTTGGAAAATTTTTAGATTACATAATAAGAAAAAACGAGATCAAATAAGGAGAAATGCTATATGATCTCATGTATATGTGAAATCTAAACAACTTGAACTCATAAATACAGAGAACATATTTGTGCTGCCAGAGGCAGTGGGAGGCATGGGGAAATGGGTGAAGGTGGCCAAAAGTTACAAAATTTTAGTTTAAGGTAAGTTCTGGGAATATAATGTACATGATGGTGACTATAAGTAACAATACTGTATTGTATGTGTGAAAGTTGCTAAGAAAGTAGATCTTGAAATTTCTCAGCACAAGAAAATAATTGTAACTATTCGAGGTGATGGATGTAATTAAATTTACTATGCTAATCATCTTGTAATATGTAACACATGTATCAAACCATTATGCTATATGCTTAAACTTATACAATGTTACATGTCAATTATATTTCTACAAATATGGAAAAAGATAAATACTATTAAAAAGGGAGGTAAAATGTTTTAAAAAATAAACAGAGTTTCAAACATCTATTTGACACTAATATATGTATGTTTGGAATATCAAAAGGAGAAAAGCAATATGGCAAAAAATATTTTGAAGATAAATTATCAAAAATTTCTCAAACATAAGCAAAGTCCAAGGTGCATAGTAAATCCAAAGCAATATAAATGCAAACACAACTACAGCTAGATAGTGGAATTACTGAAAACCAAGATTAAAAAATTGCCTCCAAAGCACCCAGAAGAAAAAAATCATATAGTACTTTTTTAGGGAAACAATGATAGAGAAAAATGCAGGACAGAATTCAGTAGATGGACATCCTTAAGTACTGTAAAAATATTAATCAGAAATTCTATACCTGGTGAAGTTGCCCAACAAAAATAAAAGCAAAATAATAGTTTCCAGATATGAATACAAATAAAAGAGTATATTGCCTCACACAAGACAAAAAAATGCTGAGAGGAGTTGTCAGGCTGAAGGGACATGACACTACCAGATGGAAATTCTGAGCTGTGGAAAGGAAAGGACAACAAATATGTAAATATGTAGGTCAATAAAAAAGATAATATATATATTTCTTTTTCTTCTTTTAATTCTCTCAATACATATGACCATTTAAACAGAAACCATGCACTGTATGGTAGGTTTATAACATTTAAATATAACATACATGATAACAGCATAAAAGAGAAGGGTTAATAAACTGTTAGTTTATATAATCTTACTATTTCTGGGAAGTGATATAATTTTAAATTCAAGTTTTAAAGGATCATATTGTAAGGTTTATAATACAGAAAACAATAAGTAAAAAAAATAGTGCAAAATGGTGTGATTAAATGAAAACAATTTTAATTAAACCAGAAGAAGGTAAGAATGAAGAAGTAAAGGGAAAATGAAAAAAAAGGAAGTGACAAATTGGTAGGCCAAATATGTTAAAGTTAATATGATCTTACTTATAGAATCTAATGAACAAAATAAACTAACAAGCAAAATAGACCCAGAGGCATGGAAACATGGAACAGACTGATAGTGGCCGCAGGGGAGGAGCGAGGGGGGCAATGGTGGAAAGAAGGGGAAGGGACTAGTCAGGAACACGGATGAGTGATCCATGGACTTGGGCAATGGTGGGGATTGACTGGGGGAGTCAGGGTGCAGGGGAGAGGCAGGCTGAGCAGAGGAGGGCAAGGGGGAGGGGGAAACTGGGACAACTGTAATAGAATAACAATAATAAATGAATAAAAGTACCATTCTCAACCAAAAAAAAAAATAAACATTACATGGACTGAAAACCACGATTACAAGGCAGAAAGTGTAAAGTAAAATTTGTGGGAGCACTATGGGGGCAGGGCAGCAGAGAGCAATGGAGGAATAAGGTGGGGCAACTGTAATTGAACAACAGTAGAAGAAATGAAAAAAACAAACAAATGTTAAAATTAGTGATATGGAAAGGGTACATTTTAAAAATTAAATCCTTATTTTGAAAAAATATTTAAAAGTAAGAAGTTAGATAGGATTGAAGGTGGGAGGTAGGGGTGGGTAGGGTGGGGGAGGGTGGTGGGGTAACGTGGAAACAACTGTGCTTGAACAATGATAAAAAGAAAGACAGGTTTCTAAAAAATAAAAGTAAAGAAAGACAAGATTCAGGTACATAGTTTGTAAAAAGAAAATTGTTTTAAATATAAAGTTACAGACAAATTAAGTGGAAAGATATAATATGAATTAAGCATGAAGAAAAAAAATAGAAGGGGCTCTCAAAATGAGAACTCAACAAATCTATACTCCTAAAGATTGAACACTGTTATTTCAGTAATTTGTAGAATGACATAATAAATCACTAAGGATATAGAATATCGGAGTCACGTTTATCAATCACCTTGACCTAACTGAAATTTCTCAAACACTAAACCAAACAATTGCAGAAGACACATTCTTTTCTGATGCAATGAAATGTTCACCAATTTAGACCATATGATGGGCTCTAGCACAAGTCACAACAAGTTTTCAAAGATTAAATGCTTATGGAAAATATTATGTGACTGCAATGGAATTCATTAAGACAGCAATAATATAGGGATATATATAAAATCTTCAAATATTGGGGAGGTTAATAACATACTTCTAAATTGGAAGTAAATTATAACATGTTTTGAAGTGAATAATGATGAAACTACATTGTATTAAAATGTGTAAAATGCAATTTAAGAGGTGTGCGGAAGAAAACTTAACATGTTTAAATGTTTATGGTAGAAAGGAAGGAAGGTTTATGCACTGTGGTCTAAATGTCTAAGTTTCCAAGTGCAGAAGCTAGATAAAGAATACCAATCTAAAGTAAATGGAAGAAAAGTAATTTTATAGAATAGAGTAGGAATTGCTAAAATGCAAAATAAACCATAGAGTAAAATAATAATGCAAAAGTGGTGGTTTGAAAAAATTAGTGAAATTGATAAGCTTCTAACAATAACGATGAGGGAAATAGAGAAAAAATACAAATTTCCAATTCAAAAATGAAGGAGACTAAATTACTATAGATATTACAGACATTAAAAGGCAAAGTTAATACATACAATTTTATGCTGATAAAATTTAAAACTTAGGTAAATGATACCATTTGACAAAATAAGTACACATGTGGTAAAGAATTTGAGGTAGACATATATTCATTAAAGAAATTGAGTTTTTATGAAAAAATATGGCCACAAAAATTGAAGAAGAAAAACCCCAGGCCCTCATAGTTATTCTGTGAAGCATTTAAGAAATGAATGATACCATTTTTACACAAAATTTTTACAGAAAGGAGAAAATTTGATAATCATTTCTTTTTATAAAAAAATACATTCTTTTGAGTATAATTTTAAAAATCCTTAATAAGAGATTATCAAATCCAATCCTTCTATATGTAAAAAACCACATACACACACACACACACACACACACACACACACACAAACATAAACATATGGCTAAGTTGGGTTTAATACAGAAATACAAGCTTCTTTATCATAAATACAAGATAAAAAACATGACCATTTCATAAATTTTTTAAAAAATTGACAAAACTAAACATCTACTCGAGATTTAAAAATTCTCAATTAGGAAGAAGATTGTGGGTTTTTTAAAAATATATTTTAGTTTTGTTTTACATTATTTTGAGGTTATAAATATATATACATCACAAATTGTCAAATGTTCCTGGTGGATTGTAACTGTTAATATAATAATAATTATTAAAAATTTCCTCTCTCAGCCCTGGCTGGCGTAGCTCAGTGGATTGAGCGCGGGCTGGGAACCAAAGTGTCCCAGGTTCGATTCCCAGCCAGGGTACATTCCTGGGTTGCAGGCCATAACCCCCAGCAGCCACACATTGATGTTTCTCTCTCTCTCTCTCTCCCTCTCTCTCTCTCCCTCCCACCCTTCCCTCCCTAAAAATAAATAAATAAAATCTTAAAAAAAAAGAATTGTAACTTAATAATAGAAATATTAAAAAAAAATTTCCTCCCTCTAATAATGGTTTCAAGCTTATAGCTTATGGAGTCTGATATTAGGATAGCTGGACCAGATTGCTTTTGGTTTTTATTTGCATTATATATGTTCTTATATTTTATTTTTAACCTGTGTACATCCTGATCATTCAGGTTTCTCTCTTAAAGGATAGATTGCTTTTATAAATCCAGCCTGAAAATTGTTGTCATTTAATTATATTTAGTCAATTACATTTAATTTTTGTATTTAACTTTATATCCATTGTATTATCATCTATTTTGCTCATATTTTGCAATTCCTTTCTTCTCTGACTTTCTTATCTTCATTTAATTATATTTTTGTTATTCCATTTTTCCATCTAACAATTTATTGATTCTGTTCTCACAAACATATTAGTTGATATTTTAGAGAATAAAACACGCATTCTTGGCCTATTTAAATATCAACATAAATTGTATCTTTACTAATTTCCACAGGATGCAAAAACCCTAAAACACTAAGTCTACTAGTGTCCTCCTTCTGTTTCTGCTTTGATTTTTACAGATTTTAGTATTCCATTCACAATACACTATAATTACTGTTTTACATCATTATTGTTTGTTAGTTTTACTCACTTATTTACATTCTATATTCTCATTTCTTTCTACATCTCTAGGCCTCCTCGCTTGGTAATTTTTCCTTTTAGCTGAGAATTGCCTTTATGTCCCCTTCACTGCAAGCCTATTGGTGACAAATTCTCTCAGCTTTTGCCTAAAAATTTCTTTATTTCACCTTTATTTTTCACAAGACACTTTTTGCTAGATATAGAATTCTAGATTGATAGATGTATTTGCCCTCTATTTTGAAGCTACTGTTCTACTGTCTTCCTGTCTTATTAATTTTGTTGAAAATCAGCCTTCAATCTTATTGTTCCTCATTTGAAGTAAAAGCAAAATTGTTCATTGGCTGCTTTTAATTTTTAAAATTTCTGTGCTAAATGTTATTATGAGGTGCTTAAGTATGCTTTTCTTTAAACCTGCTTTATGTGTAGTGACTTTGAAGATTATGTCTCAAAATAATTTCTTGGCTTTGGAAAATGCATTACAATTACCTCTTCAAATGTTTTCCTATACAAGGTTCTTTCTTCTCTCCTACTAAGACTCTGGTTACATGTATAATACACCTTTTTTATCATGACCCATTTTAGTTTTTATCTATTTATTGGTATTAGTTTGCCTTATCATGATTCAATCTGTAGTCCTTTTCAACTCATTTTATGAGATAAGCATAAAATGTTATAAGAAAAAATAAAATTATACTCTTATGAGTACAGTTTTAAAGATCTTTAATGAAAAGATTATTAAATCAAATCTAGCAACATGTAAAATATACACACACATATATATCAGTCTCTTTTGTTTTTAAAATTCTTTTTTTAGTTAATTACAGCTACTGATTTTTCCATTCTAGAATTTCCATTTGCTTATTTTCGAAGTTAATTAAATTCTCCATCTTATCACTTAAGTTCTTAAACCTATTAATCTCTGTAGTTTTACTGTCTGTATCTGATAACGCTATTATCTGGATTCCTATGTGCTTGTTTCTTTTGTCACTTGTCTCGGCTTTCATTCAGGTATTGTTTTCTCTCATGCACAGTTATTTTTAAGTGAATATTGGACATTTTATATGAAAAGTTACAGAAGAGAATGTGAGATTTTAGATCACATTACCTTCTCCTGGAGAGGATTTATTTTTACTTTGTTTATGCAGATAGATTACAGGGACTGGTAATCTCAAATCAACTTAGTCCGTCAGAGGTGAAGAAGATTCAACCAGAGGCTTCAGTCCTTTAGAGAACTGCTCTATTTCCATTTTAGCCTGTATTCATTGGAAAAGCACTTCACAGTCAAGTCGACCCCCCACCATATTAGGATAGCCCCTTCCTCTGCACAGGGAACCCCAACCTTCATTTTTCCATTAACGAGGTTACTAGAAGTTCTTCTCAGTCTGTCATCCTCTGTGTCACTCTGACACAGTTTCCCCACCTGTGAGCCGTTGTTTCTGCAGCACAAAATGCCTTGACATAGACAGCAGCATGAGGAATATGGTCACCCCATTCCTACCCACAGCCCCCTCAAGTACATTTCCTTAGTAGCTCTCTAATGACATCAAACATATTTCATATATCCTCTTTCCCTCTCCATCCATTTTTTAAAATAGATTTTAGAAAGAAGTAATTGATCTCCTATTGCCAGACACAGAAATCCACCCAAAACTATTGTCTTCCATAAGAGTTCTCATTTCATGGCTTACTTAAAGTTCAGAAGTTTTCTGACTCCACTATAATAATCAACTATAATCATACTATTCCTGGTTGATATATTCATTTTTTTTGAAATGCCTAGAATTCAGGATGAATCTCAGGACATAGCAACTCCAGGACATAGAATCTCAGAACATAGCTTGAGGTGTCTTTGACTCATACTTTTCAATATAGTCATTCTCTATTATATCGATACAATTTTTTGGTGTCTGTCTTAAAGTGTATTCATTCACATTCTTAAAATCTCTTACCACCTCACTACTGTCACCATGATCCAGGTCACTACTATTTCTTGCCTAGCTTTCTGTAATAACCTCATCACTGGTTTCCTTGCTTCTGCTCCTTGTCACATCTGATTTCAGTGCCACAGCCAGTGTGACCTGTTAGACTTATTCCTCATGCCGCAGTCTTACTTAAAATCACCCAATGATTTTCAATGTTGTGCAGGGTAAAGCCAAAAGTATTGTCATTGTCAACAAAGTCTTTCCCAATGGACACTCTTCATCACCCCTTACCTCTCTGAATTCATCTACCAATGGCCCTTTGGTAACATTGACTCTTCTTACCCGATACTCTCCCATGAAGACATCCATACAGGTTTTACTCCCTGCCTGTGAGAGTTTCCCCTCAGATATCTGCATGGCTTGTTTTCTTTATTATTTTTACATCTTTACTTAATATCTCCTACTCAATGAGTCTACTTCAGAAAGGAAACAAATAACCAAAGTATGAATATATTTTAAAACTCAAATTTCTGAAAATACAACTTTACAAAAGAATGAAGCGTGATTTATTCACAAATAGATAGATATACAAATAGAGAGCTAGAGATAGATGATGAGTTTAATAAGTGGATCTCTCATATGCTGATTTAAAAAGTTGAAAGTCTAAAATTTTGTGAGATATCATGATATAATTTAGAGCCATGAAATCCTGATTCCCTTAGAGTTCAACCCTTTCCTATCTAGTTGCTTTGATTAATAAATCCAGGAGTTTTTAAACTTTAGATATATTTATTTTTTTGCCACTTCCTTGCTTCCAAGACTTCAAAAATTTAGGATCCTATATTTCTTCATGACAAATATCATTTATCTTTAGAATTTTAATGTATCCATATAAAGAAGACAGTATTTACTATGAGAACATGGGCAATATCTTTCCTTTTGATCTTTTTTAAAAAGTCTTTACTTTTTTATTTTTTCTTCAGAGAGACATCTCATCATTATGTAAATGCCAAAAGTTACACCCTAACCACAACAAAAATATGAGTCTTAGTGGATGCACTTATGCCCATGTGAAGCACACTCTCTCGAGGTATGCAACAGAGAGACAGTCAGTGCTTGCAGAGCTTTTGGTATAGAATATTCTGATAATAAAGTATTATAACGTTCTCTTCATAGGTGGAAACTATACTTTGACTGCTACCTTCTTTCTGCTATTTTGGATATATGTTACCATGCATGTATTAAGTTTGGAAATTCCCCAACTTTTTTAGAGCGCTCCTCTTATGTAAAGTTTAAGCTTTTACTTCACTCACTAGCAGGCTGTGCAAAGGGAATCACCTCCTTCTAGATTAGTCAGATGGTCCACTTATGTTTAAAAAAATGATCTGTAAAAACTTACATTAGATCATCTACCTCTGCTAATAATTGTGTAATAACCTAAATGTGTTGTTGTTAGTGACATTTTTATCTTGTTTGCTTCTGCCCTTTCTTATAGAAGTTATTAAAACTTAACTATCTAAGATTTAGGTAAATACTAAAATTAATTTTTATGTGTAAAAAGTTTAATATGGCTGTTAATTCCTGAAGCATTTTACCTTGAATTTCTTAAAAAGCTTCTTTTTAAAAATAGTAATATTTAGAGTTTTACATACTACTTTCTATCTGTCATTGTTACCATTATGAATTTGCCTTAGAATACACATTCCTTCAGGACTCTATGTGCATATAGGTTACTGTGGATCATGCCATGAGGTCCTCTGAGTCAAAGTAAAGAGATCAATAATTATTGAGATCTGAAGAGCTTCCACACCCTAACACTTAGAACAGCAAATCTATTCAAATACCAAAACCACTTCCCAATTGCCTGAGTATAAAAATCATAGTAAATTGTGTCAATAAAAACTTTTTGACTCCTACTATTACAGAATATTAAAGAAATTTGGCCTTATGAAATATGATCCCAACCATTAAAGAACACATTCATAAATTCCTTATGTAGAGAATAATGAAAGACAAAGAGGAAGCACTGTAACTGCAATATGATATATTGTTTGACTAAATTTCAGAATTCCAAAATGCATATGATGAGGGCATCTGATGACCCAAAGGAGCACATGGGATGGAAGTGAAATACGGATGAAGTAGAAGGGAAACAAGAAGCAATGTGGTACAGGAAATGTCACTGAGCATGATAAAACATAAAGTAAAAAAATAACTTTGACATATAACATTGTATAAATTTAAGGTATACAGCAACCAGTTACTTTGATACATTTATATATTATAATATGGTTGCTATTGTAACAGTAATTTTCATATTATCTACTTGAGTACAATACTATTGTCCAAAGTCAATATACTGTACATTAGAGCTCTAGGGCTTAGTTAGTATCTATGACAAGTTTGTACCCTTAAACACCATCAATCTTATCACTCCTAGTAACCCTACATCCCCTGGTAACCATTGGGTCATCCTTTGTGTTAAGGAAAAGATTTAAAGGCAAGTGGTCTGACTCTATAATCTTAATCACTACACTTGACTGTTACAACAATGTTTCTGGCTCCAAAATGATTGGCAGTTTCACCAGGAGTGAAGAAAAGGGGACCAAAGGGCTATATCTAGAACTCAGGTTTAAGCAGGTTCCTGAGAAGGGTTCTAGACCTCTAGGTCAAGTCCCAGAGGGGCAGGGAGCCACTGACAGGAGCATGGGAACACTATTGACTAATTGCAAGGGTAAGAAGAAGTCCTCGAGTTGTCCTCCCAGGGCCACCAGAAACTGCCATGAGATTTCCCGTAGGGATGGGGTGCAACAACTGAGCAATTAATTAAGGTACAGGGAGTACCCCAAAGGTTATCTTGTGATTCATCCCAGTGGGATGAGGAATGATGAGGAGGCCACACCAGGTGACAACATTGGTTACCTAAACCAGGTGAGGTGAGCTAACTCTCACTCTCCCACTGAAGCCACTATCAGATCCTACTTACAACCTTGCCTGACAGTGCCATGTGTTTAGATGGTGAACTGTAAGCATAAATTTCTATTACTATGCTGTTTCCTATATCTCAGCAATGGGAAATAAGAGCACTGTGCTCAAGGAGACACCTGCTTAACTGGTGTCAAAATGAGCACTTGTTCTACATTAAAATACACAAAAATTAGTTATTCCATATTATCAGATATTTCAAAGGGGGAGTGACATACTCTGTGTGTATATTATTATAGGTACATGTGAAATAAGTTCTCATTCTACATAAAGCCTGGATGCATACTGCTAAGAATAAAATGTTATTGCTTGATTTCCAATGTCTGATATTTTAGGACATGTTAAAGTACCCAATATAGCTGATAAGTATAAAGAACTTTTTTTTTTACTGTAAAGTTCTATTATTCCCCTTCTTATAATTAGGATAAAACTATTTACACATTTGTGTGTATAGATATATCTTATTATTAGAACACCAAGGAAATAGTTGAAGCCTTAACTGTTAATATACTTTTCTCAGTGTGAATATAATTGAAGGTTGTATTTCAACTAATTTTGTATCCATCTTTCTACGTGAGAAAGAAAAGCAATAATCTGAGGACTTCAAGCAACAAGTTTTGCTTAAAATGTCGACCAAATATTTTACTAAAATAGTAAAAGAGATTATTGTAAATATATAATAGATATTAATTTTCCCACCAGTATAACTCTCTGTGCTTGTTATATGAAGCTGCTTAGCTGTTAGCATTAAGAGATTTCTAACCAAGCCATAATAATGTAAAAAACTCTTATGGCTTAAAAAAGCTGAGTAATTTGGGATCTTGAGTAACATCATTTTACCGGTGAGTTTAAGATAGTAAATACATGTTTCCTCCCTAAATCCAGACTCTTTTGTAGAATGCTATAATATGTCTCTGAGGAAAACCTGGGCAGCAGAAATAACTACAGAGACTTATTTAGTCATCTTCTGAGCTACCGAAGGTAAGAAACTTTCTAAGAGATGCTTTGTGTTACTGCTTTAAAGTTAAAAAAAAACCCTACAGCTACAGGTTTTAAAGATTTCTTTGAAACAACTGAAGAGTGAACTTTAATTCATGTTTTTTAAACAAAGGTTATATGAGACTTACAGCAGTTTTTACAAAAGAAGAATATCAGCAAGAATTGCACATTACGCCCGGAGTGCAACTGACTTTCAAATTTCTCTACAGGTATTATTTCCCATGAATAGGAACAAAGAGCAAAAACAGTTAAAAAAGCATATTCAAATGTGTGCATAAAAAGGCATGGTAAATGAATACTGTTTAGTTTGCTGACATAATTACTTGAATGTAATTTTTATGAGTCGTAGAAATCTTGGCATTTTCACTGAACCAGATAATTAGACTCTGAATAGAACAGGGTCAGAATAATTAATACATCAAAACTAGATGAACTTTTTCTAATTATTTTTACTTAATCTCTATTATAATTATTGTTATACTCTGCTGAGCATGATTGCCTCATGTTCATAGATTTGAATGCAGTCTTATAGTTGCATCCTGGGACTTTGTGGAATATTAACAAACCGTGGCCTGGAGAAATTAGAATGGTGTAGTTTCATGATGGAATTCTAAATTGGAATTTCATATTTTTCTATAAAGTTGCACAAAATTTGCTCCATAATTATAAAAATATGAATTTTAAAACAAAAGTCTACTTTTCTTGCAAGTTACACTTCTCCAAAGTTCAAGAAAAACTATTTTCACAGTTTTTTAAAGGTATATCATCAGCTATTCAATTCATATGAAATTTTCTGAAAGGAGATTGCATTAAATTTTTCATTACTTGAGTTTTAATATCATGATGAATATGAATTATTTAGACAAATGTATCAACAGGCAGTAAAGAACATTGACAACTATTATAAAGATTTTGAAATTCATGTTAGAAAGTAATGGTGTAACTTTCTTATGATAGCTACCTACTGGTCCCAAATTCTTCATATACACATGCTAATACAGAGAACTACATTATATCAGCAGATAAAACCAAGCATACTGATAAAATGTTTTTGATTCAAAGGGCTGTAAGATTACATAGGCCAGTTAATAAATGATTAGAGGACAACATATGTCCAAATATCTGAAATAAGAAGCCTATAGTACACAAAGGAAAATTTTATCCATCAATGTAGGATCCAATAAAGACTATAATTCAAGACGCCAAAGAAAAAGTTTGAGATCACTCTTTTAGTTCTCATTTCAGAGCTGGTCAGGACTACCCTCTACTCAGTGAAATTCCACCACTCTCCCTTGTACAGGATTGAAAATTGGTGTGGTAAAGCAGCATTGCACCCTTAGACATGAAGGAGAAAACAGGAATTAGTCACCTACTGCTAAATCCTGAAAATAATCCAGTCTGAGAATTTGCAGAATCTTTAACTTACACAGGAAACAATTAATATCCTAATATTTGGCTTGAAGAACAAGAGATACAGAATAATACTGTGCCTAACTTTTTTGGAACCAAGTAATTTAAGTGTTTGCTTAATGCTGGAATTTGGCTAGGGAAGATACCCATCATCAGAGAGATCAGATACAATTACAGGTTCTAGAAAGAGTAAGATAGAAAGTAATATCAAAGAGAATGATGTCTTTTGCAATTAGATTCTACCTCATTCATGGATTTTAAAAAAAGTAACATTGACTTTGAGCCAATAGATGCAGTTAAAAAAAGAGTATTTGTCATAAATATGTCAAATCAATATAAAATGGTGAAAATAAGAGAATAGGGAAAACATTTAACCATAACTGTTGCTAGAAGAGATATAAAAATATGAGAGAAAAAGATATCACATTAAAAATTAAAGTTGGCTTCAGCTGTAGTGAAGAACCTGAATTGACGTTGTAGAAAATGAAATCACTAGTATGACAGCTTCCTAAGAATAAAGAAAAATATGATAATAATAACAGTAATAATAGTAATAGTGGATGCTATCAAAGAAAGTAAATAAAAATAAAATATAAATAGTTGGCATCCACTGAGAATGAAGTTTAAAAATGAAGGTAAACAATCATTCATTAAAAGAGAACTTTTCATGAGCTTAGCAAATATAAACAAATCCAGAGACACTACCTGAATACACAAGTCAAAAGGGTCCCCTAACTCCCACAACACACACAGAAATGAAGTGACTTAAAATAAACTTGGCAAAGTGTGTGAATTTCAAGTTTGAAGAAAAAAAAATCCACAAGTGTTTGGGCAACAAGGAAAAAAGTCACACCAGTTTCAGGCCTTATTTAATTTAGAGTGCCAGAATACAATGAAACAATGAGAGCAAAGTTTTAAGTAAGAAGTATTGTGGTCCAAGAATAGTTTGACCAAAGCAGTTAACGTGTTAAGAAAACAGAGTGACTTCCATGCTTAGATGTGCAGGATTCAGAACATAAACTTCTCACGGACACATTTCTTGAAATTTTCACTTAAAGATGCACATCAGCGAGGTGAAGATAAATAATATATCAAAATAAAGAATGAGATATATGCATTTGATATTGCTGTGTTATATATTGATATTAGTTTAAAACATATTTGCTTAACCAAAAAAGAGATGCTCATAGTGAAAGAAATAATAAATTAGGTCTATATACATATGCTGATAACATATGTAATAACAAGTAATACAATGAGTAATATAAGTAGCAATCTAATTCTTTTCCTAGTAGATATAAACTTTACTGTATAACCATGAATATATTAGGAAGTTTATATGAGCAGTTGTAACACACATTGAATAATTTCGGGACAATTGGCTTCTTGGAAAGAATTCTTAAATTGGGTTCTTATCTTACACTTAAAATTAATATGGGTTTAAAGTAAAATAAGAATTAAACTTTATAAAATAAATATTTTTGGAAAAGATGAGAATATTAATGATAATATTTCTGTTCCTGGAATCGTCACAGAGTGTTTAAATGTGAACACAGCAAAATTCACAAAGTACAAAATTAAATATTGAAATGTTCCTCAGGAAGAAATCTGTAAGTTTTTCTTGTCAAAATCAATAATTAGATACATGGTATAGTATTCATTGATAAGACAACAAACAATATAACATAAATAGTTTACCCAATGGTCCTGTATCATCTTTGCCTGAGCATGCAATCATAAGAGTGTGTCAATAGTGTTACAGAAAAAAATGACACAAACAATTAAACACATTAAATAATATAACTTGCTTTTCTTATAAGCTCCATGTATCTCAGCACCATATTAAGAGGTTTGCTTTAATAATTTGATTTGGCATTTGCAACAAATCTCTTAGGTAAGTGCTATCTATCGTTCACTGATAATCCGAAACAGAAATAAGTTACATGATAACATAACTTGTAGGAGTTGAAGCAGGATTTGAACTCAGGTCGAATTACCAAATCTAAGTGCTTAATCCATTGTATGGTGTTTTTCTAGAATATAAAGTATGCAATGTAAGATGTTTTTTTTTTTTGTCTATGTTGTTCTTGTTTATGTACTCTTGGCTTAGCACACTGCCTCACTTATAGTAAGTAAATAAATACTCATTGCATGCTAAGTATATATGTATGAGATAGCATATTAGAAATTAGTACATATAATTATGAAACTAAACAGATATCTTACCCTAAAACAGTTCTCCTTAGGGTTTGGTGATAGGGTATGGAAATGTAGAATAGGAACAAAACAGAAATAACTGCAAGTCCTCATTTAATTGTTGATAGGTTCTGTGATTTAAAGCAAAAGAAAACCGGTTTTACCATAGGAAATTGATATAATAAGAGCAAATTTTCTGTGGCATCTCATCAATGTCACAATGACACAACAATGAACCAAATGTCATTCAGAGAACCTGCTGTATAATGAGGCAGAGTTTTGAAAGCACCTCACCATGTCCAAAACTAAGTTGCAATCTTAAAAGAAGAGAGACAATGGCCAAAACTAGAGAAGTGGACACCTCACTCTAACTCTGCTTTCAAAATATTTAGCTTCTGAAACATCCAATATGGTTTTCTTGTACTTTTTATATATAGATGGCTAAAATCAAGTATTCTTGGTCGCCTAAGGTATTATGACATTATTAAAGTATCTGCTCAAAAGCCCTGGCTGGTGTAGCTCAGTGGATTGAGTATTGGCTGCGAACCAAAGGGTCACTAGTTCAATTCCCAGTCAGGGTGCATGCCTGGGTTGCAGGCCAGGCCCCCAGTGGGGGCCATGTGAGAGGCAACCACACACTGATGTTGCCTCTCACATCAGTAAGAGGGGGTTTCTCTCCCTCTCTTTCTCCTTCCCTTCCCCTCTCTCTAAAAATAAATAAATAAAATCTTTTTAAAAAGTTAAAAAAAGTAAAAATAAAATATCTGCTCAGTTAAGAAAATGATTAGTCTGGATTCATCTGCTTAAAAAAGTCAAACTAATATGTTAGACAAGAAGATTGGTAGGAAAAACGAGGATACATTCACTTAAAATAATGGTGCAATAATCCAAAAGAATTGGTGGCTGCCCTACACAATCTCAATACAAAATAAACACTAATGTAATCTTGAGCTCATCTTTCTATATAATAAGCTAAATACTAGTACTATAGTGTTTCCCTATAGTGATATGTTTAATAATTATAGATATAAACTTAGGTTGTGATCATATATGAGGCTTAGATATTATGTCCTTAGGTAAGTAATGATACAATTAATAATTGAAGGAAAATTCCACCCAAAAAGAACAGATTCAACTTACTCTGAACTTTAAAACATTAAGCTTTTTATTAAATCAGATTTTACTCTTGCTCCATAAAATTTTCTGTTTCTTTCTTTCTATTTCTTACTACTATCTCCATTTTATTGAAAAAATCTTGCTTGCTTGTATGTGTGAAATGTAGAGTCTAAAATTGTCCATCTAAGTCATTAAATGGGGTCATTTCTGCTTCAAAAGGGTACATTTGTGCACAAGTTAGTAAGTGTTTGGAATTCTTGTTTTTGTTATTATTTTTTTTTTTTGGTGTTCTAGTCTTATTTAATTGTCTTATGCATAAGAACCAGCATGGCTGGAATTGGAAAGCATTATGCTAAGTGAAATAAGCCAGACAGTGAAGGACAAACACCATATGATCTTACCTATAAACGGAGCCTAATCAATAAAACAAACAAGCAAATAACATATAACCAGAGACACTGAAATAAAGAACAAACAGACAATAACCAGAGGGGAGAGGGAGAGAATAACAGGAGGAAAAAGGGTAAGCATCATCAAGGACTATGTATAAAGGACACATAAACAAAGGGTAGGACTGAGGGTGGGAGGGTAGGATGGCTAGGATGGGGGGAGTGGCGAAGGGAAATGGAGACAACTGTACTTGAACAACAATAAAAAAATGCCATTAAACAAAAGAACCCAGATAAGAAAAAAATTAGGCATACGTTGTGATATTTACTCCCAGTCACATAACACCTGTATTTGCAACTATCCTTCTGTTGCCAATCTTCTGATAGTTCATTCCATTCTCTCAGCTGCCCAGCGAGCTTCCTGGCATTTCGGTCTTTTATCAGTGAGTATCCGCTTACAAGTGATAGGAGAAAATGGAGTCAAGAGCCTGGGCTCTCCCTGTGGCCGTTTTTTCTGCCCATGCCCGCGTCCGAATTGTTGGCTCTTCTTAAAATCGTGACGGTGTCAGGTGAGCAGGATAACCACCGCCTATATAATCTCATTACACAATGTCACACCAATAAATTTAATGAAAAATAAATAAAAATCAAGGGAATACTTTAAAATAAAATAATCATGACAGGATATCTGTGAACCTTTTACTTACCTCAGCTAAAACATTTGTAGTTAGGTAGTTTCGAGATGTATAGAGAAAGTAGATTTGACTTTAGGGAAGGCTGGTTCAGCAACGAGAATGAAAAAAGAGCTGAGAACAAATATTCACTGAGGAAAATAAGCATTACAGAGGCAAAGTAAGAACAGAGGCAAATTAGGGAATCTGTACTTTAACTGGCCTGAGAATGTCCCTTTGGCAGTGCCTAGATAAGGGTGAAGACAGGAAAGAAGAAAATAGGCTGAAAGACATAAAATCTCTACGTGCATCGCTGCTTGTCAAACAGTTTTCATAATATTAGTTACTTTAATATTTTGCTTGTCTGTTATCAGTTACTTGCATCAGAGTTTGAATTCTTACTTTTATGTGTTAAATATTTAAATACATAGACACCAGTAAAAAGTACTCCTGTGATATTAAAAAATACACACTCCAACTTTCTTCTATATTTTTCAAGAACTTTTCTTTTTTTTTAAGATTTTATTTATTTATTTTTTAGAGAGGGAATGGAGGAAGGAGAGAGAGAAACATCAATGTACGATTGCTGGGGGTCATGGCCTGCAACCCAGGCATGTACCCTGACTGGGAATCCAACCTGCGACACTTTGGTTCGCAGCCCACATTCAATTCAAGAACTTTTCTAAAGCATTACCTACTACAATTACCTTGCCGACAACTAACTAGTACCATTGCAAGACAAACCAGGCCCAGGATAAGGAGATTTGGCAAAACACAATCAGCACTCATTTTACCCCGGTACACCTAATATATACTTTGTTTTAGAAAATATTGTGTTTCTACATTTGATTTCTAATTCAAAACTTTGCCATAACTTTAACAGTGATTTGGAGATGTTGCAAAATGATTGTAATTTTGATTTTAGATTAGCAGCCTCTCTAAAACCCAATAAATAATACATGTAGGGTATCTAATACCAGGTACCACATAGCTTTCAGTGAATGTTCGTGTTCTTTCTCCTTCTTCTTGAGAGTATAAAGTAGAAAAGATAAAATATCCATTACTTAAACTTTGGTTCTTTGAAACTATTTCATAGAATTATAAAACTTTAAGTAAACAATGACTTCAATACCTTTATAAGTTCTTATAAAAATGTATTAAATTTATGTGTAGTTTAGAGTCAGAAGTCTAAGAACTTTGCTATATGGATAAAATCTATTTTTTAAATAAAAAATTTGGTTCACCATCCATTTGATAAAAAAATTTCCCCATTGCTTCTCCTTCACGCCTAGTATTATCCATCTGCATCTATCATCTATCTATTTATCTATCTATCTATCTATCTATCTATCATTTATTTCTGGAAATCAGAAGTTGAAGTTCATGATCTTATGATTTCCTTGCACTAAATTGTATATATTCACCATATACCAAATTGGTAAAAACTATTTACCCACAGATGTGACAGGTTTGGAGAGGTTTTGTTTTCTACATGAAAACTTTTATAGGCTAGTGACAGAATCTGATGTTTTTAAAAAATTGCACCATGTTTAAAAATATGAGCCACATAATGAATGTGCATGTCACCCTTGCCCAAGTACCGCACCAATCACCACGGTGTCATTCCAATTTTAGTAGATGTGGTGCTGAAGTAAGCATTGCATTTATTTTTAAAGCCTTTAAAAACATGAGGGCTTCTTTCTGTGCATTCTTCTTTTGGGGGAGGAGGAGGTATGGTGGACAACTACAAACTCCCCATTTAACCCTATGTTTTTTAATATCTTAGTCCTTAGATGACTTATTTATGCAATTGACATTCATTGTTTGATGTGTGGGTCTCCGGCCAGCAGTGACCACGGAACGCTGCAGATGGCTTGACGATAAACACGCGAGAAAAAACACATGCACAGAGACAAACTAGTTTCTGTGGGGAAGTAGGGACGAAATGGTCACCCCCCCTAGTGGGGAGCGTGCCGATTTACAGTCCATACCTGCTTTTATTGGGCTCATTCTGCATAATAATTCAGGTAAAGTACAGTACTCATTAGGGGGAAGTAAGGAACCATAGAAAACAAAGAACTCTGCCAGTCTATTGAGTCAGGGTCAAAGAGCTGTAAGACTGAGGAACAAAATAACTTCCTCCTAAGACCCTTCTCATTCCACTGAGAGCATTCTAAACAAAGAAGTTTTCACAGTAATTTACATGTTCTTTCTTAGGCCTGATCACCCCAGGGAATCCGCACTTCTCAGTACCGAGCTGCACCACCCTGTCATTGTTTCAGGCTTAGGTGGAGCAAGGGAACTAAGGCAACTGGGAGACAAGGAGGTTTTTTCTCAGATGCTGAGAACTCAGGCTATGTCAAAGCCGAGGAGCGAGGGTCCATCACCCCCTTTTGCTGCAGACCCCAAGTCCTTCTTTTGGGGGGCCTCCCAAAGTGATCGTGCCTGTCTTAGGTCGTTCCCCCCGTGGGGAATCTTACCCGTCTTTGGCTAACCGACCAAGCTTTTTGGGGGTTCAGTCATGAATAAAGCAGCAGAAGCAGCATTCCTGCCAGGAAGATAAGCTTTTGTCTCCTTGCTGGCTTACAGTTCCAAGGGCATTCCCTTAGCCTTAGCCTAAGCTGGGGTTTCAGCTTCTGATACCAGTCAGGGCGGTTCCCAACAATTGTTGTGCCTTAATTGCCATACACACAGGTCACAGAAAAATGCCATCCCATACAAAATTTAGGTATGTGTTTTGTACAGCATCATCTCTGAATTTCCAACACCAAGCTACAAAGCTCAGAGCACTGCTACAAGTTGTGTGTCCCACTTCCGTGTGTGTGCCTGTACGTGTGCACAAATTCATATTTCCCCTCTCTCTTTGCCTTTTAGAACCTTGCCAAGTTTTCAAAAAGTGAGGAAGAAATGTTTGCCTATAATATTTCTAAAATACTGATATTTATTTCCATTGGGATCTAAGAAATTTTAAAGTTGCTTTTCAGATGTAAGGTAAACAGATACTAGTGATAAATTTATCACGATTAATTTCACTTTCTGTATCCTATTCCTGAAAAATCTTATATAAAAGCCTTTGGCTAACCTACCCCTAAATAATCGAAGTTGAAAGTTAAGACTCCAGAATATAAAATATGAAGTGGGACACTAAGAGATTATTCAAGGTTTTTGATCAATAATTCATCATATACTATCTGTTTATACGTAAAAATACATATGTATTTAAAACATTGCAAATGTGTTTTTCTTCTCACAAACAAAACTTAGTCATCACAACTTCAACTTTAAAATAAATGGAAAATTAAAACACATTTCAAGTGCTTTGGCTCTACAAATTCAGATTTGTACATGTCATGAAGAAGAACAAGTTTCAAAAACCAGTGATATCACCCAGTCTGGTTATCTGACAGCACAAAGGAAATTTGTTCACACTATTTTGAATGCTACTGATTACCCAATACTCTTATGTGAGAATCTATCAGAACTGTGGGAAGATAAGTACCCTGTCCTTTTCTGCTTCTTAAGAGTATTTTTCCAAAAATGTGCTTAATTGATTTAGTTGTCTCATATATATGTGCTACATAGAGTCATATCTAGTCCATATAGGTGGGACTGCTTGTGGGAGTCCAACAAAATGTAAATTTAAAAATACATTTAGTTTTATTTTTTTGCAAACAACACATAGTATAGACAAAGGTTTTTATAATTTAAAATAGGAATACATAAAAATGAATAGATATATTCTCTGAAATAAGGGTAATTAAACTTATCTATATCAATTTATTCCATATATTTCTAATCAGCTTATCCCCCTTATCAATGTAATAATTTGAGGTTTTCCCTTCTGAATAACCCAGTAAGCTATTCAGAATCAAAGGCCTTTACTCAGGTAAATGCATTTAAATCCCTCCTTTCATGAAAAACAAATTAATTCATCATTTGAAACTATAACATCTAACTCTTTCATAATTATCATCAACATTTGAATTTATAAAAATTAGATATTTACATATTTTAACTATACACATTTTTTTCTTCTAATAATGTTATAAGTCTAGCTATATCTAATTTTTTTTCAAAGTTTGTTTCTTTTAATTCAACTTAAAACCAGTTCACTCTGGAAAATTAAACTGTCATCAGTTAATTGTCCCAGCTACAGGCAATTATTTGAAATATGTATGCCTGTTGGAGTGTGTATGTGTACATGCAGGTAATGAAAAGTAATTTAGACAAAATGCTGAAGAAAAACAGGAAGATTTTTGCTATATGGCAGGCAGAAAGTCATATTTAAATAAAAATATATCCTCTGCAAATGTAGTGCTATTCAGTGACAGAAAGGAACCTGGTCCCCTTTTGGTATTTTCCTCTCACTTCCTTTTTTACCTTCTGCAAGCGTGGTGCTCATTCTACTGAACATCAACAAGTTCCTAAAAAATGATTGCAGGTAAGGTTTTATTGGTTGCCTTTGGATGCGATGGGCCAGAGGCAAGAGACCCAACATGGATGTGAGCTATCGAAGACTCACATAGTGTGTTTTTACACTTTGATGTCCTGAAAAGCTCAATGCCAAGGGTTATGGCACTGAACTGCAAGGGCATGGTGAGCGTTTTAGAGACAAAAGCTGTTATTGCCATCCAGTGGCGACATAAGTTATTGCATGCTCAGCCAAGTCCCATCTGTCTTGCCTGGGAACTAAATGAGTTTGACAACCTGTCACCAACTCGTTTTCTTTATTTTATCGTCTGTGTTAATAATTTGCAATATATGATAAGCAAATAAAAGTAGTTCTTAAAGTATCTTTTAAGTTTGAGTTTTACTATTTTGCTTCTAGGTTTGAGAGAGGGTGTGTAGGATGGATACACTTTTAGGCAAGTAAATAATATTTACTAATGTTTAATATTTGAAATATTTACTCCAAAAACATCACTTATAATATAAGGGGACTGCCACTGATTTTTCAGAAAATCAGTGGTTTGGTCCTTTTTTATTCCATAGCACAGAAATGTATCAACACAGATTCACAACCAAGCTGTGACTATACTGATGAAAGCCTTTCAGATTGAAGTGGAGGGTACAGTTCCCATGTGAGTGTTTAATGATCATACAGACAGGGGAAGAAGGACCAAGTAAGGCAGAGATTTTTTTTCCCTCTTTGGTTCCACATAACACAGCATATGTTTCGTTTTTCTGTCATTTGGTTCAGTATTTACTCTATATTGGTAAGAGACACTTCTCCCATCTTCTGGGAAACTCACAATGGAAGTCAACCCAGACTCTTAAGTTTTGAATTTACTAACAATTCAAATTGCCTCACTATGCAGCAGCTTTCATAAAAATAAAAAGGATTTTATTTTTCCTTAAAAGGTTGTTTTCCAGTGCCTTGAAAGAGCTGGAGTGTCAAGGTACCATGTATCAGCTGATCTGTGTTTCTAATAGATTTCAATAGGATGAACCTAGGAAAAATGGTGTCAGTTCAGGGTTCCCCAGCCTTCCACCTATTATGTGTGATTCATTCCCACTTTTTTGTCATTGATTTTCAATGTTGTGTTGCTACTTGTTTTAGCAAGTTATAAAGAAAAATGAGATCTCAGAAGAAAACATCATAAAGAGAAATGAGATCTGGGAAAGTTTGTAGCCTGCAGTTTTTCTGTGAGTGAAGTTATTTTACATACAAAAGAGAGTGACTTTGTTATGCAGAACACAAATTTATATTATTCTATGTGAATACAGATTTTGTATTAAAGCACTGAAAGCTGAAATAAAAATTGAGTTAAGATTGTTTTTTTGGTGATCTTGCTAACCAGGTCAGAGGGGTCCTCTGGCACATAAATAACTTTTCATTTACTTTGGATTCAGTGCTATCAGCCACTTTAGCAAAACCTGATCTGCCAATAAGCTTCAAAACTAAAAAAAAATACAATAAAATATATAAAAATAAAAAAAGCACATATAAAGGTATGCATAGATTAACACCCTGACTCACAATGACTCTCTTACTTTAAAAGAACTTCTATAAAACAGATTCAAATATGTAACTGAATGGGACATTTTTATGAACATTCATCAGTTAAACAATTTGAACATTTTTTCTTTAAAAATGTTCTTTTATATATTTTCTTTCATATATTTGCTTAATATGTAAACAAATGCTTTCTTCTAGAAAAGTTGGAATTGATCCAAATCGAGCAAAAAAAAATCTGTACCCAATTATGTATTCTTAAAAGTGCTACTGCCCTATGCACACTTTTCTCTTCTCAGGACTACATGTGTTATCTCTTGCTGTTTAGACCTTCAGCCAACATACTGAGCTTCATTTGCAAAACAGTCTACTCGGTTTAACTAACCAATCATTTTATTACTATCAAAAAAAGCATGTATATCATTCTTATTTCTGTTCATATCTCCATTGTTGTTCTTAGAATATTTGGGTTTACAAAGAAGAATATTGGTGTTACTGTTCTAGATTCAGTGTGGAAGTAATAGTTTAGGAGTTTGTGATGGAATGGCTTTGTTATTGACACATGCAAGAGACACAGAGTGACAGCAGGAAGTAAGAAAGAATAGAAAGAGTTGTTAGGACAGAGAGCAGGAAGGTGGATCTTAATTGCTCTTTGCCAGGAATCATTTTCATGTATTTGGTGCTCACTCTTGGTTGCATTTTTTACCAGTTGACTTACTGGTAAATTCTAGATGTTGACACAAGCTATTTTCATATTTTCCCATTGAAAACAGTTTTAAAGTTTGACACCTTGAAAGCTTGAGATTAGGGAATAGCCTAGCACTTTATTTTTTAAATGGTATACTAACATTTGGACTATTTTCATTTATTTTGCAAATACCTGATGTGAAGTCACTAATTGCAATGTAATATGGAGTGGTATACAAAAACAATTCATCTTGAAAATAATACTTCAAAGATATTGGGATTTATAGTAGTTGTAGATGTTCCTTTCCTGATTCTCACTTTGTGTTTTCACCTGAAGCAGCTTCCTAGAATTCCATATACAGATATGATCCTTTGCATGTCCACTTTTCTCATTGGCTTCAATTAATAAAGTAAGATAGATGCAATAGAAATAACTTGAAGAGACAGTTCAGTACACTCTACGGGTGAAAACCAAATTTAGGGGAAAAAAAAACCAATGCTGCATGTAAAAGAAATTAATACCTACACAATATGTATAATGTTTAAAATTTTAAAAAGAAAAATTCTATACTGAAAAAGTAATTTATAAACATGTCAAAGTTCCTACCTATTAACTTCATATAAACTACTTCCATTGTCAAAATTGATTTCATTTAACCCTCTGCTATCTATATATAGTTCTGATTAAAGTCAGTTAAGATTTACCTAAATTTATATAATGTTCTTGATGGAAAAATTGGTCTAAGTAGGAAAAAAACACCCTAAAAGAAACCTTAAAGAACTTCAAGGACAATTGATCCAAAACATATAGAAAAATAAGAATATAAATAACTGATTAATAATAAAAAAGACCTATGAAAACACAAATCATTGAAAGGAAAGCATATTGTAATTCTCTACTTTTTAGTAGCATACTTCTAAGTTTTCTAAAGTTGGATTTCTTTTAAAAAATATGGAATTTATTAAGGTGTCATTGGTTAATAAAATTATACAGGTTTCAAGTGTATGATTCTATAACACATCATCTGTATAGTGTATTTCATTCACTCCCCAAAGTCAAGTCTTCTTCCATCACCATTAATCCCCCCTTTAAACTTTTCGACCTCCCCCCAAAGAAACTAACAAAGTAGAAACAGACATGTAGACACAGAAAACAGACTGACAGCTGTCAGAGAGGAAAGTGGTGGGAAGGCCTGATGAAAAAGTTAAAGACATGAAGCAAAAATCAAACAAACAAAACCCCCTAAAACTGGATGTGGATGATAGTTTTAGAAATATATAAAATTGAATTGAAGTAAAAAATATTTTGACACTTATAAAAACATGGAAAGCAAAAATTGCTGATAAAACCAACATAGATTATTTCCTAGTTAAAGAAATATGTATATTTATAATAATTATAAAATATCCATTTCAAATCTATAAATAGTGATTTTTCTCAATTTCATTGAATTTATACGCATACTAAAAAAGAATAATGGTAACTGAATAGAAGATAATACTTTTTCTATATTATACACCTAACTTCAAGAACTTGACATATCTCTTTTCATTCTCTTAAGTCAACTGTTAGTTTGAAAAAAGAAATTAATACCATAATATTTTTTGGTGTTACATTCCAATTGAAAGCTCAGTTAGGAAAGTTCTGTCTTATATCTAACTTAATTTCTAAAACTACAGCTTAAGTTTTTTTCAATTATAGTTTACATTCAGCATTATTTTACATTAGTTTCAGGTGTACAGCATAGTGGTTAGACAATCATATACTTTACAAAGTGTTTCCCCTGGTATTTCTAGTACCAGCTTAAAAGGTTCTATTTGGACTAGGGATAGAGAACAGCTAATAAGCTTATCTAAAACATTAGGTCACTGTTAAGTCATGCAGACAGAAAAACAGTAATTTTCTATCAAAATGAAACATTTTTCTTAACTGTAATGAGAATATCCTTTCCTAAAAGTATAAAGAGAAAAATGTAGGAGAAGAAAAACAATTTTTAGAAGAACTCTAAAGGCTTGTTTTTTTTTAATCTGATGTTGATAAAAAAGTGAAAAATATCAAAGCATAAAAATAATTGAGTTTTTTAAACACCCACACTAATTCTATTCCCACGAATTCTCAGTATTTTTAGTCATGCAAAGTTTTAATCTATGAACAATTTATTGTTGTCTTGTTTGACTTGTGTAACACTCTCACCAAATTTTCACAAGACCTGGGTTTTTAACATTAATCATAGACCTCAAAGATGACAGGAGGACGCCACAAATGCCTTGTTTCCCTCCATTGCCTCTTACATTTCACAAAGGAAGTGGGGAAACATTTGTGACTGTTTTCATACGACTAGCTTTCCTAATTGTATCATACAAGATCAACCCCAGGAAGCCAAGTGCATTCAGTAAATATATGAACTGTAACAGAGGATTGGAGTAACTGAAGATTCAATACTGAGAAATGAAGATAACTCTAAAAATATTATGAATGGTTAATTCTACCCCTAAGGATTAAACAGAGCACCCAGAGAAGGAACAAATCTGGAACAGCACCCACGCCCCAGGACTGAGATCTGGAATTCACTGTAGAGGGCATGGCTATGGCCCAGTAGATAGTGAGGCCCACTGAGGTTCACGCCATCAGCAGGAACCACTGGGTGTCTGCCCTCTCAGGTGCCAGGGGGAAGCCATCCATGGAAAAGTGGCCATGTAACACTCATTTGGAATCTGTTAGTGGGAAAGGTACACTGGGAAACCTCCCTCTAGGTGACAGGGGAGAGCACCCTCGAGGGGTTGCCATGCACTGGCTACTACACAGGGCAGGATCCTGCTAGGAGAGGACACACACTGGACCCAGAAGAGTCCCTTTCTCCCCTGGTCTCCCTCCAGTGCCCTTGCTGACAAAGCTTTATATCATGCCAGCTGATAGGGGAGAAACCATTAGGAACCAAAAGCAGGGCAATGAAGGGTTTATTTGAATCTGAGAGACAATAGATTGGTAAATTAAGAAGTCTTATTCAAGTTTTAAAATGTCATCATTATCAAGATCCTACACCAGAGTTGTGTATTAAGTTGTCCATTACAATGGACGAACCTACCTTGGTACTTCATTAGCATCCAAAGTCCATAGATAACATTAGGGTTCACCATTGGTGTTGTGCATTCTGTGGGTTTGGACAAGTGTGTAATGATGGGACATGAATGGGAAATGCATACTTGAAGGCAAGGACTATATGGGAAATCTCTGTAACTTCAGCTTAATTTTCTTGTGAACCTAAAACTGCCCTACAAAATAGCCCATTGATTAAAAAACAAAAATAAAACAAAACAGTTTAAAGAAAAAACAGTATCATCAGTGGGTTTTTTTCTGAATCTATAATTGTGGTAGTATCACATTACTAATTGCAGTATATATTCATTGTAAAAGTGGTAATTGCGTTTTTCATTATGAAAACTAGATAAGGTAGAGAGGTAAATTATACATTCACCATATCTTATGTAATAATAGAAATTTCAGGTACGAGATTATTTAGTTAAAGATTACATTTCCCAGCTCTGACCAGTGTGTTCAGTTCGTTGGAGCATCATCCCATAACCAAAGAGTTGCAGGTTTGATTCGCAGTCAGGATACATACTTACCACATTTTTTGGACTATAAGACACACTTTCCCCCAAATTTAGGTGTATCTCATGGTCTGGTGCATCTTACAGTCCAAAATTTGGTAGCTTTCCATTGGATCCCCAGTTCCAGAGCATTTGACCCCAGTCCAGGTGCATACAGGAGGCAACCAATCTATGTTTCTCTCTCACATAGATGCTTCTCTGTCTCCCTCTCTACCCAAAAAGCAATGAAAAAATGTCTTTGGGTGGGGATTAAAAAAAGATTACATTTCCCGGACTTTTTTGCAGTTAGATGGGGTCATGTGACTCAAGTCTGGCCAACCGAATGTGGAAGGGAGCAGGAGGCTTCCAATTCATAAGCTTGAAGGTTATTTCCAATTCATAACCTTTAAGGAAGTGAATGGTGCTTTCTTCCCTTCCCCCCATTTTTACTAGCCAGAAAGTAAACCTGATGACAAATTACCATGGACCATTCAAATAAAGGTAATTTCCTAAAAATGGTGGGGAGAAAAACTCATAGACACGAACAACAGTTTGGTGATTATCAGAGGGAAAGGGACTTGGGGGACATTAAATATGGTAAAGGGGGCATAAATGGTGATGGAAGGAGACTTGGGGTGGTGAACACACAATACAATATACAGTTGATGTGTTATAGAACTGTACACCTGAAATTTACATAACTTTGTTAACCAATATCCCCCAAATACATTCAATAAAAAACAAAAATAAAAAAATAAAATCATGAAACAATAGAGAAGTGGCCTGGGCTCCTAGGGACTTTTGTAGAGCAGAATTGCCATATAAATTCCATTTGCATGTGATAGAAAAAGAAAGAAATGTGTATTTTATTTAAGAAGCTATTATTTTGTGTCTTTGCCATAATATTGTTTAGTTTCCCCTCTCTCCTCACCATACCATTGTTGACTAGAAAGTTAGCAAGTTCGTTAACTGCAAAGCAGCACAGAACTATTAATCAAAAACCTTTCACCTGGAAAATTTCCATACAAATGCAAAAACAACAAAGGTTTTCAACAAAAGTGAAAAACAACAGTTCCTTTGGTAATTTAGTGCTTTTTGGTAATTTAGTGCCTGTTTTATAAGCTTATTTTCTGAAAGATTATTTTAAGTGCTTTTACTCTCATAATGAAAATTAGTTTTACATTTAATCAAATTATTTCATTATATTGTCTCTTTTGAATACCACCTCACGAATTCTAATGTCTGTTTTTGTAGAAAGACATGGAATTGTGGCTTTGTTATTAATGGGACACTTTTTTGAAATCTTACTGTCTCAATCAATAAAAATAATTGTCGATATGGGGGAAAAGTCAAAGTTTTAAAAGTTTATTCTTTTTTTTTAAAGAAGTCATTGGAAATCAACTATTCTTGAAGTTGTATTATGGGTTTATTGCATATCAGTTTGTCAGCACAGACACCATTTATTTTTTCTGTTATAGTATAAATTATCATCTAATACTTAGAAATAGGAAAGTGATACAGGTGCTCAAACAAAGTCCTCTTTTGCCATTTATTTTCTGAAATCTAATGCAGAATTATCTAACTTGAGTGATTGGCGCAGGATTTATTTCTGATAATGGACCATGAAATTTACTTAATAACTATCCTGTTTCTTAAATTAGTTTTAGAGGTACATCTTCAGTATAATAAGAATTTAAGCACAATGAATGAGGGGAAAATTAGAATGATTAAACTTTTTTAACTTATAAGTACATTCTCTATTACCAAACAAAATATAAATTTCAATTTAGGTAACAGAACATGATAATTCAAAATAGATCTATATCAATTAATAAATACTGTCAATACAAAATTCCTTTTCTATAGGAGACTTAGTAGTCTAAAACATAAATTAAAAACATTAAAATGATTTTTAATTACAAGCACATATTTTCTGGTCACACCTGGGTTTGAAGTAGTTGCTGCTTCTCAATAACTGACCATCAAAAGCTCCATCAGCTTTTCCGGGCTGTGGTTTCACCATGAAACACTTGGATGATGTGATTTATTCCATAATCATTTAAATATTAATATAAATATATCCTAACCCTATCACAATTCCTGGCACACAATAAGTGCATAATAAATTACATTCTATTTTACTACCATTTCATTCTCCTTGGATTCAAAACCTCTGATTTGTTGCCTGGTGTTTTTACTTTTGAGCCGTAACTATTGTGTTCTATTGTATACTTACTATTATTAAATTATCACAAAATCCAAATTAGCAGGATACAAATTAGTGAGATTAGATTGTATTTTTCAACCTATGAACCCTAGGATGGGTGGAACAACAGGTCAATGTTTTTCTCTCTCTCTGCCTCCCTCTCCCTTAGCATCTCTCTAAAATCAGTAAATTAAAAACCAATTTTAAGTATTTTTGTAAGTCATATATTTTATAACGACTCTTCCAAGCAAAATGTGGCTTTGATACTCACTCTGTATCAAATTTGAACATTTTGAGGATGAATGCAAGGTCATTTAGTTGTCGAGTGTGATGACACTCTTACCAAGTTCAGATGGATTATCTCCGGCCTTCTCAAGACCTCAGTCAGTAAAAAAGTCTGAAAGAATTGTGTAAGAACAGAAAAAATGTAATATACATTGTTGTGAACAATAACTCTACAAGGTAAAACTCCTTCCGCATAATTTGTAGCTTAAATTCATGCAGTTTTATTCTGCAAAAGAAAGTAATTTAAATATTTATAAAATGTGATTTACATGAAAATACATCCTACTTTTCATTTACTGTGCTGTTCTTGTGTCACTCAAAGTTGCCTTCTTTAAATATACATTTGGAAACAAATTATATTATGATCCAAAATACAAAAAGTAAATACAATGTGGAATGGGGGAGCTTGGAGGAGGGAAAGTGACTGCAGGCACAGTGAAAAGAAACTAGCTTGTTGAATTTTCACACACTGAACTCCTGAACAGGCTTATTTAAATCTATTTTCCTTTATGAATTATGCATGGCTATCATCACCAAGTTACACTCCCAGAGTAAAAAAACATCTTAAACGACAACTTACTGATAAGCTGTCAAATGGGAAAAATCCACTCATTTCTTCAAATCTGTAGTTGATTTTTTATTAATATTCTAAATTATTTTCTAGCAATGCATTTGTGTTACCTTTGACTTTCCAGGAAGAAATATATAAGAATGCTTATCCACCTCGTTTTTTCACTTTACTATATCACAAATCTGTGTATGTGGTTGTAAAAACAAAGACAAAGATTTTTGTTTGGGGTCTTTTTGCAAAATATATGCTGGCTTTTCTTCCTTCACATGCCTGGACCAGCAGGTAAGATTATGCAGGTGTTTGCCTGCAGGTGAATACTGCTAATTAGGGAGCAAACTAGGCAGTGGAAACCAATCTGCAGGTATTTTCAGGTAAAACTGTTGAAGCGACAAGACTATGAAATGATTCACGCCATTTCAATAACTGGAAAGCTGTTTTCTTTTGATTAAACTAACATGGTGCTTAATTCTCTTATAGATGAGCTGTGGACATGATTAAGGCAGCCATTGTTCCATATAAAGGTCTGGATAAAAATACTAATAATAACAACATCAAAAATGTAATTATTGCCTTAATAATAAAGAAAATGGTCAACATAAACTTAGTTTTTATTCGGAAAAAGGCATTGCCTTTTTACTAGTGGGGGAGCCTATGTATTTCATAAAGAGGAACCAGGATGGGTGAGCTTCAAATTGCGCCCTGAAGCTGCAGCGGCCCCAACTTTTCCAAAGACATAAGCTCCTAACGGTTCAGTCGCACCCATCATCTGAATTATTTGTTTACGAACTACACCACACATTTTTGTACTGGGTTAAAGAGGTGTAATTCATGCCCTCAAGGGCCTTACCTCCTGATCCAGAAATACCACCCTCACAAACCTCAGTTCTTACTTTCATGCCCCGTTACAGACCAGCATATAGGCAATTCCCTGGGTCAGCCAGAATATGGGTCGTAGCTCTGACTCTAAATAAATGGTATTGTCAAAGCCGTGCTGCTGTGGTTTGGGCCCAGCAGTGTCACAGAGTAGTATCTGTACTGATTCCTACTCAATAGGTTGCCTCCTTCACCTTTGTCTAAAAGGGAATAATAAATGACAGAAATTTTAGACTTTCAAGCTCATTGAAATGGCTATGGAAGAAAGTTAGTAATAACGATCAAGTATAATTAAATTGTGGAAAGCCGGAAATGTGAATTTACAAAACTAAAAATTTAGGGATAAATATATGTTAGATTCAAGGCACTCAGTATCGATGCGGTATATGTGGGTATGTGTGCATATCTACATATGCACACATATCCATACATATGATACACACACACACAGATGTGCACATGCACAAATACCCTCCTCAGGCATATCCTTAAAAGTAAACAGGCATTCAAATAGTTAAAACTAACCAGAACTTTTTATATTCCTCGATATTTAGATAAAGAAACAGACATCGGTGTTACTTTTATTTATTAGAATGCATTTCATTTAATCATTCACTTTATTTCTTATAAAAGCCTATGGTAAACATGTAGGTTCAATCACTGAGAAATCAGCTCTTAATTTTTGAATTGTGACTGAAAGTGCATCACTTCACATGCCAGGAAGAAATTCGTACCTTACATGTAAAATCAAAAAGTGTGAGATGTGATAAAAATATACTAAAATCTACATGACCTATGCTTTGAAATAAGATTTTGATTTTGACAATAGTGAATGCTACATTAGCTAATGTAAATAATATCTCAGAAGATGATAATAAGAGTGACCTCTGTGATATGTATAATTATTCCCTTTGGAGGTTCTTAATGAGTTTAATAAAACTTCTAATGTCTAATTGTCAAACGGATGCAATAAAGTGACTAGAGCCCTGGAATTTTCTGTGGCCCAAATGCATCAACCCACAAAAATAACAGTCTTAACTACCATTGGCCTATCCAAGCACCAATGAATCCAAATGCTTCCAAATCTCAGTCCCATGCATATTGATTGCATAGTAAGTGGTGTAACTTAAGAAATGTCATTGACCAATTGACCTACTGCTAAGTGCATGATGTGTTTTTATTTCTAGGGGTAATTTTAGATTAAAGTTGCTAGAACTAAATGAAGAAGTGTATAGTTAAAAATAAGTTTCTGTAAAATGTTGAAAGTAATAGACCAGTTAAAATACCTTCAAATATTTTTAAATATTTAAACATAGTTCTACATATATTCATTCAAATAATTATAATAAATGAGCAACAGCAAGCCACTTCCATCTTGATCTATGTTCTCTTCTTGAGTATTTCAAAGAGGGACAGTGACCACAAAAGAGAAATGACATGAGAAAAGTGTTTGTATGGCATGGTACCTTGAACTGTTTCTAGAATTAACTTGTAACCTTGAAGTTGGGTGACTTTAGAGTTCTGTGGGTTGAGATCTATCCTTGGGTTTCATATCCAAGATTTGTACATTGAAAATAATAATGATGATGATGATATGTAAGGGACAAATATTTTGTATCTTTACTATCATAGATGCAGAGGGAGAGAAATTCAGCCTGAGGAGATGAACTACACAGATTATACCCATAAACCCAGAGCTGCTGCTATAATGGGGGGCTTGGAAAAGGGTGGATGTATTCTGCATGCAGAGATGTATAACTTGAGGTTGAAAAGGTAGACTGTGATATGTTGAATTATAAAGCATTCCCTAAATTCCCACCACTTGGTAAACTATATATTTCCCTCCCCTTGAGTGTGTACAGAGTGGAGGAGGGCTGTGAGTCTGATGGTGTCAGTCTGTAATTAGGTTACATCATATGGTAAAGGTGAAAGGACATTGCAGATGGAATAAAGGTCCCAAGTAATTAGTTGATTTGGAGTTCATCAAAAGGAACATTATCCAAGGTGGGCCAGACTTAATCAGGTTCAAGCCCTTAAAAAGAGACTGGAACTTTCTCAAGTAGAGCAACACATTTCTTAGGCCGTGAAGAAAATAGCTGTGTTGTAAACTTCCTATGGGGTGCGTTGCCAGTTTCTAGGTCCCATGGGTCTTAGTCCTGTAATTGCAAGGAACCACCAAACTCCTGAATGAGCCTGAAGTGAGAATGCAGCCTGACCTATCCTATCCTTGATTATAGTCCTGTAGGTTCTGGGGCAGTGGGCTCAGATAAAGCATGCCTGGACTCTTGACCCACAATAAATATGTGTTGTTAGATGTTGCTAAATTTGTTGGAACTTGTTATGGGTTCATAAAAAACTAATATATTTACCATGAAATTGTGTGAGGATTGGAGATCATAAATACGAGGTGTGTGGAATATCACAGAGATTGAATGGGTGGCATAAGCAGTCACATTCACCATTACTGGAAAGGTGAAGTCCTATAATGACAGAGGCCAGAGTTACTAGACAGAGTAGAGGCAAATGTATTAAATTATTAGAAAGAATTGAATGTGAAGAGGAAGAATTCCAGCACCAGGGAACATACCACCAAGTCTACAATGCTTGGGGCACCCTTTTTTCTTTATCGGGAAGGTCTATCCAAGGACATTCCGATTTTGTGAATCAGCCCAGCTTCATGGCTCTAACTCTAGCTTTCTCACAGCTGGTATTTCCTGCTGCTGTACACAGTGTGCACAGACTCTGCACACTGGGAAGCCTGGGGAATGGGGGCCGGGTGCTCACCAGGAACACTTCAGATGCCATAAGCTACTTGCTTCTTCCATTTGTGGAAAAGTCAACAGAGATGTTGCGATGGACCGGATGAGGGAGAAGAAAGTGGGATTTGATTAGGTCAGTATGACTAGGAAATGAGAGTGGGCAGTGGAGTGATTGCCCTAAGTTTCCACTGTTTTACAGGCATTTTCATTTATTTCCTAGAAAATGCTGCTAATCTGATTGTGCACTGTTTGTAGCTGTCCTTATCCTGTTTTCTGATAAGAGTAGTGTTTATGTTTTTTCTTTCATTTCTGATCCAGATTTGGTTATCTTGCAAGTCTAAAAGTTTCTCTTCATAAATGAAAGTTATTGATGGAAACCCATAGTCACAATAAGAGATTTATAGTGTTGTAACTGTGCAGATATTTCTTTTGCAGTTGTAACTCTTACATCTGTAGAACATGGTGCAGATGTACATGTCTACTCTCCAATAAAGCTGTCAATTTCTACCAATTTAATATACTTGGTATATCATTTGTATATTTCTGAGTCCTGCAGTGAAGGAATAGAAAAAGTAGGAAATTCTGTCAATGAACCTGAAAAAATTTGACTTGGAAAGGTTATCTGAAGAGAGACTGGAAAGAAGATATTTTAAAGATATAACATGTTTAAGATGTTACATTAAAATATAAGAAAATATCTTTAGACATAAATATTTAAAAACATACATTTTTACATTGAATAAAATATAAAAACAACACTATGAAGTTTGATTTTCTAAAATTTATAATCTGAATTATTTTAAATGAAAAGTTATTTTGTTAATTTGGTGTGTTAATAAATGTGATTGCTTAGAATGTTTTACACCCAATTCCAAGAAGTATATTATCCTAGTTATTCTGTTTATTCATTTAGCTACATAAGGGTCAAGACTAGTAGATTAAGGAGAAAGAAATTCACTGCTGACATAAACAAGGAGCACAGAGAAGTATCCAAAGCCAGCACAGTGGTTCATTGTTAACATCAGGCACCCAGGGCCTTTCTATCTTTCTCCTCTGACTTTGTAAGTATGTCATGCTCTTCCTGCATGCTGACACTTCATTGGTATTAATAAGGTCCATGTTTCAAGTAAGACAAAAGAATAAGAGCAAATGACTGGTGAGGATTCTGTCAGGAGTGGTGGAAATCTGTGCACTTCTACCTACATCTCATTGCTTTGGACTATGTTGCATGGACACCCTTAATTCCTAGACAATCTATTTTTAAAATGTAGCCATTGACTTTCCAAACAAAATCATCATTCTCTTAAGGGGGAAACAGGTATAGGTAGACAACTAGCAATGTTTCCAGCAGATGTGTGCTTGAAAAAGCTGTCTTAGAACAGTAGAAAAATCTGTTTTATTAGTATGTACAGAAATATTGTCATTCCTTAAGCCATTTCTATGGGCTAAGTCTTTCATGTAATGAATATTTCTATGAATTATATAAATAAAAATAGTACACAAGAAGTTGTGATATTAAATCTTTCCAGCTCAATTAATGAACTCTTGAATGTCTTCAGTCATTCATGTATTTATTCACTCAAAAAAATAAGAATAGAAAATCTGCTATGTACCAGGAGCTGTGTTAGACACTCAATACAGTGAAGAGAAAGGGAAGATGCCTTTTCCCACTATTATGACAAATGCAATCTGATGGAGAGACACACCCCAAATAATCCCAAAAAGAAATGTGAAATACAATGCTGAAAATGATTAAAGAGTCACAACATGCTCTGAAAATTTAAAGGATTATTTCATTTCTTTGGTGAGATGAGGAATGCTAGAAAATTCTAGATACAACTATAAATCTGAAGTGACTCTGGTCTCAAGGAGATTACACTGGACGATTGCTAGGGACAATGAGCAGGTGACAAAACTAGACTAAAACATTAGAATTCCAATATTTAGCATTTCTTTTACTAATATTTTTGTAAACACAAGTTACCTTATTTAGATTTTGAGTCAAGAACATGAACTAGAAATCTCTAAAATTCTTTTTGCTAATTTTTTTATTGTTGTTCAAGTACAGTTGTCTCCATTTCCATCCCTCAACACTCCTCGCTTCCCCACCTATCCCCACCTCCTACCCTCAGTCTTACCCCTCTTTGGCTTTGTTCATGTGTCCTTTATACATGTTCCTCGACAACCCTTCCTCTTCTTTCCCCCATTGCTAAAATTTCTCTGTTGACATATGATTGTGTTCACAGATCAGGACTGGGATTGATGCTGTTGTAACCCTAAATGTAGTGTGACATTTCAGTGAAATTGTCAATGGGATATTGTGCTCACACTAACCCACCTCATGTGGTTTCAGAATCACCCTTTGTTCACTCTTGTTGCTGTCTTTATGTTTGTTCTGATGCTTCTGAGTACCTATTCTCTATCTTAGAGCTCCCAGCATGTGTAACACACACACAAGTGCCAGTGGTCAAACCAGCGTGTCCAGGTCGGTTTGGAGTGAACAACTCTAGCTGAAACACTGTAGACACTATCCTATGGATGGTTCTAAATGCAGGCAAATCTTATTTTATTGCACTTAGCTTTACTGCGATTCACAGATTTTTCCCCCCACAAATTGACAGTTTGTGGCAACTCTGTGTCAAGCAAGCCTCTTGGTGCCATTTTCCCAAAAACCTCAGGTGATAGTTAGCATTTTTTAGCAATAAAGTGTTTTTAAATTAAAGTAAGTACATTTTTTAAACATAAGGCTATTGTGCACTTAATAGACTTCAGTATAGAGTAAACATACCTTTTATATACACTGGTAAAACAAAACAAATTGTCTGACTTTCTTTATTGTGGTATTTTGCTCTGTCAAAAAAATATTTAAGCCCTGGCTGGCGTGGCTCAGTGGATTGAGCACAGACTGCGAACCAGGCATCTCAGGTTCGATTCCCAGTAGGGGCACATGCCTGGGTTGCAGGCCATGGCCCCCAGCAATCACACATTAATCTCTCTCTCCCCCCCTCTTTCCTCTCTAAAAATAAATAAATAATCAAAAAAAAGGAGAAAAGTCAAACTTAGAAAAAAGATTAAAATTATTTATTTTGTGGTCTGGAATCAGACCTGCAATATCTTTGAGGTACAAATATACTCTTTATTCAAAGACAATGAGTGACACATTATTTAATGACCGTAAGTCAAAATTTGTCCACTGTAAAAAAAAGTCCCAAAATAATGAGCCCTGAAATATAAATATTTCTGAAAGTTACCTTTAATTCATTGGTGTTGAGAATACCCCTTCTAACAGTTCTTACAGCTGAGGCTGTAGTTTTTACCCTGCAACAGTGGGAGAGTATTCTGCTATGGTGCATTCCTGTCAGGTCCTCAGCTGAAGAAGTAGATCATTGACATGCTGATCCACTAGATACCCAACCATGTACAACAGGGACGGCCACACTTAAGCTTACCCTCATTTGTCCTTGTGAGCATGGGGACATACAACTGCTGCAGTTCTTGCTCTGAGCATTCTCTTTCTAATTAACAGTTCTGCTTCTGTGTACCTAGGAGAGGCAAATAGCTACTTGGTCTAATTCCAAGTACCAGGAATAACTCCTTTTGACTTAAGAGAATTTCCTCACCTATTCATTAAAGGCTGAAATTTAATAAATAATGTTAAAGCCTTTCAACCCATAATTAGTCATTAAGATTTAAATAAGCCAATGCAAGATTACATTGCATAACACTGTCCAATAAAACATCACTCTCATATATGTTATTTTTCTTACAACCTCTCCAGGTGGAGGGCAGAGCAAATGCATTTGGTCCTATTGTACAATTATAGGAGCTGAGGCTAAGGAGACTTTTCCTGGAAATAACATGATGTTTAAGAGTTTTACAACTCAAGTTATACAACTTGAAATCCTGTGTTTGTTCTATTTATTAATTCATTATCTATAGAATATTTTGATAGACATACAAAATAAAACTGACTTCATATCCTTTGAAGTTGTTTTGAAAAAATGGAGGTTGATATTAAAAAGATTACTAACCACTGGAAAAAAATTAAGAAAGAGTGGTGCTATATTTTGGCAAAGTAAAGGGGCAGAATAACTGAACATGTGAAAACTGGGGTAAAATGTCATCTTTGTCATTTTTCTGGCATACTAGGAAGGAGACTCACTTCTAAGACAAATGTAGATTTAAATTCCACCTTTAATGTACCTGTCGAGATCTCCCAGCACCATTTATTGAACAAACGATTTTTACTCCACTTTATTCTCATGCCCTCTTTGTCAAATAGTAATTGACCATAGAGACATTGGTTTATTTCTGGGCTCTCTATTCTGTTCAATTGATCCATGGGTCTGTTTTTATGACAGTACAAGGATGTGGGAAAAGGGAACTGTGGTGCACTGTTGGTGGGAATGTAGACTGGTGCAGCCACTGTGGAAAACAGTATGGAATTTCCTCAGATAACTAAGGATGGAACTGCCTTTTGATCCAGTGATCCCACTGCTGAGACTATACCCTAAGAATCCTGAAACACCAATTCAAAAGAACATATTCACCTCAATGTTCATAACAGCACAATTTATAATAGCCAAGTGCTAGAAACAGCCTAAGTGCCCATCAATGAGTGGATCAAAAAACTGGCACATTTACACAATGGAATACTACACAGCAGAAAGAAGGAACCCCTACCCTTCATGACAGCATGGATGGAACTGGAGAGCATTATGCTAAGTGAAATAAGCCTGGCAGCAAAAAACAAATACCGTATGATGTCACCTACAAATGGAACCTAATCAACAAAACAAACAAACAAGCAAAATATAACCAAGGACATGGAAATAAGGAGAAAACCTACCAGAGAGGAGCAGGTAGAGAGATAAAGAGGGAAATAAGGGGAAGGATCAAGTCAAGGAACAGGTATAAAGGACCCATGGCAATGGACATCAGAACCCACTGAGGGACCTGAGGGTAGGTGGGGCAGGGGAGAGCAAAGAGGAAAAAATTGGGACCACTGTAATTAAACAAAAATTTTTTAAAAATAAAAATAACTTAAAAAATTCTAGCTTTATAGTTACTAATTTTGTGACCTTAGGAAAACTCCAGAAACTTTTCTCATAAAATATAAATAATAATCCATAAATTGTAAAGGTACTAAATGAGAAGATAAATATAATACTTAGCATGGTCCACACTGTCATGCTACCTAGCTATAGTGGTGATAGAAGTACCAACAGTAGTTGGTAACAGAGTTAATAATGGTAGCAATAGTAATAGTAAGAATAGAATTTAATGAGATTTTTAAATGGTCGTAGGATGTTCATCACTGACTATTAATGGCTGACATTGTTTCAACACTAAGTTTTTCTGACATTGGCCCATTCTAAATATTTGATATTTGCCATTTAGTGACTTCTGGTTCAGAACTCTAGTTTCTCTCTCTCTCTCCCTCTCTTTATTAATCCTCTAGCCTCTTCTCCTTTCCCTAAAGATTTTTATATTCAATTTATGGCAATGAACATATGGATATATGCTTAGCTCTTTGGAAGTCAATTTTATGAAAAAAAAAACCTGTCAAAAATAATAATTAAAACTCTTGTTTCTGTAAACACATTACTTTGCTAAAATATCTAAAGCACTGATGCTCCATTAAAATGGGAGCTGGCATTCTTCTTGTCAGTTCATGAGGCCATTTGTGGTGAAACCAAGGAAGGATTATGCAGTTTTTGCTTTTAATCGGAAAAATCTTGAAACCTAGGATGGATGCTGGAGCACATACATAGGTCCAAATGATTTAGTTTGTGAGCACATTGGAGAAAAGTAGATGATTGCAGGACTTTAAAGGGAAAGGTTTTGAGAATTCCAGAGCAGCCCAGGAAACTGAAAGTAGGAGTTTCACAACTTGATTTGTTTACTCCCCAAAATTTACCAAGCAAGTTCTTCAGTCAGGCATTCTCTGAAGGGTTAGAAATACAAAGATATGGTGACACCTTTTTGAGGCTCTCTTTCTAAAGCTCCAAATTTTATGAAAGCAACCAATTAGGTAAAAACCCTGTATTTATATTTGAGCCAAATAGCCCCATGGATTTGATAAATCAGCCTCTTGCAAAAAAGCATCAAGTATAAACTGAAGTTGATCACCATGAGAGATTACAAACCAGTATCAGTGCTGTAGCATTGTGAGAATCCAAGTACTTTTGCCAAGTATGAGAAGATAATCTGTACAATTTTCAAGCCCTGAAGGTTGGCTCTCAGAGATTTCATCCTCAGTGCTAAACAAAAGGATATCACACATCCATATGCACAGTTATCTCCACAGTTGTCAACAGTTAAAGGAGGGCTATTGACTAAAGAAGAGTAGCAGAGATGAATACCTTTCAAGACAGTTGGGGTAAGGTGTGCTGAACAGCACAAAGAAGGGGAAAAGAATGGATGACTAAGAGTGTGACTGAAGGACAAGTAGAGAGGGTAGAGGTAAAAGTGTGCCTTGTTACTTCAAATTACTACAGGGGGCATTTATGCAAGAACACAAGAATAACTTAGTCTGGCACTTCTGACATAGTTCCTTATACTAACACCTATTCTATGGCTGGGGCTTCGTTCACCTTAATCATGAAATATTGAGCTGTGTTTGAATCTTGGCTTTGCAATAAACTAATTTGAATCTTAGCTTTCCTAAGATGTAGTTCAAACCCTAACTTTTTCATTAACAAACTGATAAGGAGAGCACCACTTCCTATTTTAAGTAAACATCAACTTTTCAGAGATACTTTAATGAAGTAATATTTTTACAGAAGCAAAAGGTAAAAGGTACTCTAAAGCCTCAGTTACTTCATAAATTACTGGAGAAAATATTTACCTCAAAAGAATTAAATTTTATGTGTGTAAAATTTAAAATACCAGGTTGGAAGAATTGGTAGATGGTGGTAGTTGAAAAAAAGACATAATTTGCTAAATAATTGCACATAGGTGATTGTAGCAGCTTTGAGGCTGCTTTGTAGAGCAGTTAACAAAATTTAATAGTGAGAGTAGAACATGTTTCCCTTGAAGTAACGCTAGGCATTTCTACCACTGACTTGCATATCGACAATATCCATGACATCCTCCAAAACAATGAACTTAACATTGACTTTAAAGTCATCAAGGGTTTTTTTTAATTATATTTTTTAGTCCTGATAGACAACTATTTACCCATCAACTTGTCGTATTCTGACCAACCACACAAATGTGCTCCATGAAAAACTAAATAGGGTAATATTTCCTCTCCTCTCCCTGAAGGGCATGTGACTTCAAAGCCTAAGTCTCTAGAATGCTCTCTGAGCCTCAATGAAACACCAAAATCCAACCAATCTGAACACAACCAAGGTACATGGCAGACCTCCAAAAACAATATGTCCCAGTTGCAGGCAGCGTGAGCTCCACACAACAGCTATCAAGCCTTGGGCTGTAGTGCTGGGGATGTTCAGGGTTCTTGATCAGGAAGAGCAATGATGGGAACAAGACATTTTCTGGGTAGCACCCTATCTACATAGATCAAACCCAAAGGATCATTCTTGATTCTCACACTGTCCCTTTTTACACAGCTTCCTGGGACAATAGCCAATTGTTTCTCTAATTGGGCCATTATCCAGCACTAACCCCCTCACAAATAATAATAACAGCAACAACAGCAACTAATGTACTGTTAATGGTAGCTGCAAATTTCAGATAGAAACTGAGATAGTTGATCATTAGTTGACTGATCTTTACAGTTGACAATTAGTCTGCAGATATTCCAATGAGTGATAATTTTATGTGGACGTGGGACTAATAACAAAATCTGTGTCTCATACTAATAACTTGAGTTTATTCAATTTTTCTCAGTTTAGACATAGTCTTATGACTAATAGTATCATGAGTTCTAGTCCCATTTCATCTATTAACTTACAATGTGACTTAACAAGCAATTTAACTTCCTTTTGTTTTAGAAACACTGAGAGAGAAAGAGAGAGAGAGATGAACCAACAACACCCACCTACTTTGCCATATCATGAGAAATGAGCAGCATCACTGTCAGATTTCTAACTTATTTGGAATGGGTTGCAGGAAATTTATTTGAGATTTGGCACTGTCGAGCTCTTTTATCATGGAACCACCCACTGTCCTCGCTCCAGGGCTATCATGATTCACTCCCAAATTATTTGTCCTTGGGAATATTGTTTTCTTTATCCCTTTTAACTCCCTTTGATCTACTTTAATCAATTCAATATCCTTAATTGTTTTTTATCTGGAGACATTCATTGCATCTATTTCTCCTGATATGGCCTATTCCCCCAGTATGGCACTTTAATTTCCTTACAAAATCTGGACCAAAATAAGAGAACATTGCATGTGAACTGAAAAGGCAATTGGTGTGGCTGTGAAATTAAAACTGCTTTACATACTGTTTCAACTCAGTACTTTTGGACTCTGATGTTTCTTAACAAATAGCCCAAGGGTATATATTCTCATGATATTTTTCCCTTTTAAATAAAAAATGAAATAATCTTTTATATATTAAACTAACACTGCACTAATCTATTACATGTCTATAATGAAGTGAAATTTGTTTTACCTAATAAAGTCATCGAGTACTGCCAGCATACTGTGCCCAAAAGATACGGGAATCGTGACTATCTGAGTACAGGAGATGTTGAGATTTACTCACAAATGAATTTGTTCTGATTTAAAAAATGGAATCAAATGTGGAAATATTGAGATATTAGCTGCCCTCCAACAACAAGGGTAGGGACGTGGGGCAGGGGGAAGAAGACGGAGATACTACAGATTTCATCAGGCTCCTCTGAAATAACACGGATATAGTTCTATCATCTTGAGAACTTGGTTTTAGGAGTTACAAATGTTGGCAATTCCTTCACTGCATATGGAATGACCAATTGTAAAGGCAGTGTGTAGTTCAGAAGCCCCCAAGCTAAGGAAAATTCAAACTCCCTGGCCCATAGGCAGAGAATTTTTGCTTGGTTTCCTGCATCAGTCTTCATAGTGACCACTACACACCATTGAGATCTCAGAGCTTCTGTGAACTGATTTCTTCTCCTTGCCTCACAAGGAGGTACTTAGACATCTGGCAGCAGTGGGCATTAGACCACAAATAAAATTTTCCTTGACTTATAGGGAGAAAAGGTAATGATTTCTACTGGAGCTCCCCAACTGAAAGTACAAATCTGCTGTTCCAGCGTCCCTCATCATGCCTCAGGATTCACTTATCCTTTTAAGCACTGCACCTTTTGTATTTGTTTACTATTTAACTCTACAAATTTGGCATGAGCTGATTAGTATCATGTTTTAGTTGTAAACCTATAGGAATAAGCTCATAGTAATAAAGGTCAAACAATTGGGTCCTAAGGCACACTGAGCCTGAGATGTCACTGTATGCAAAAATGACAAAACTGAAGCTGTCTTACTTCAGGCACATCGTGAGAAGGCAGGGTTCTTTGGAAAAACAAAACAAAACAGTAATGCTGGCAAGAATAGAAAGCAGCAGGAAAAGAGGAAAACCAAACATGAGATGGATTGAATCCATAAACAAAGCCATAGGCATGAGTCTGCAGGAGCTGAGTAGGGCTGGTGAGAACAGGAGATCGTGCATATCATTCATTCATTGTGTCTTCGGGAGTCGGAGCTAACTCAGCAGCATGCAATGTACAGTTAGGGTCATAGCTTCCTAATTTACTTTGTTTCTTGCTGATATTGAAACTGATTGATAGTAACTGTTAGCTTTATTTTCTTTCTCATGGAGAACACAAATGACCCTTTAAAAAAACTTTCATGGTTTTCTTTGACAACAGAAATGTGTATTGGTAGTGTTAGGCAGTAAGTTGGAGTAAAAATAATTTGCAAGTTTCTCTCAGTTTGAAATGAATTCATGAAAAGAGTGCTGTAACCCCCTCGATTTGACTGGAAATTACTTTGTATACTTAACTTTCCAGGTGTAAGTGGAAGGGTTGTCCGTTCTACATCCTTCTCTCCACAACACTAATCCTTTTCAGTAAACCAGAGTATATTGAGTTCATAGAGCAGGGTTTCCCTATCTTTAGACATCCAGTAATGTCTCTTGTAATACTTCATCACAAATTAACCAGTCTCCTTCCTTGTTTGCTGATGGGTAGATTGAATTAGGAAGCACTCCTTTACCAGATCCTAACACATACCAGCCTCCTTGTCTTAATGCAACCCAGTCAGTGCCGAGATAATTAACAACACTCATTGCTCCAACCTGGCTCTCTATATGTTTTCTCCATGCAAATATTCCTCTATCTAGTCGTTCCACATTGGTTGATTCATTTACACATGCACTAATCCATCAAGCATTTGTGAAGTGTCTACTTTAGTCACCACGCTGACCCAAGTCCTCAGGAATAAAAATAAATAACTAGGTTCTCTGGGGGAGCATACAGTGTTATAGAGGATAGAAGACAAACATTTATGTTATATATATAAAGGCAGAATTAAGTAATTACAGCATAATACTATATAAATAATATGCATCAGTGCTTTAGAAATGCAAAGTGAAAATATGTTTCCTATGAGCCACTGTAACAAAGGAGGACACTTGGAGGAAATGGGTTTGCACTGAATTGCAATGACAATGTACTGAAGAAAAAACAGGAAAATGTGTGAAGTCGGGGGACTCTTGTGAATAAAAGAAAGTGGGTTGAAACAAGTGTAGTCTGGACGGTGGGAAGGACGCTGACCATAACAGCAGTTGGATAATAACCTCCTCCCCCTTCATGCGGTAAGTTGCATTTTTAGAAAACCCGAGCACCCGTCTGTTTTGTTTCGCTTAATTCTTACACCAAGTGTGTTTGACTGTGAATGTCTTGTTTCTTAAGTCGGATTCAGAAGATATATTTCCTATACAGTCTCATAGCTTTAACTTTTTCAAGGAAAACTTCACTCTGAGTTTGGCTTATACTGGAATACTATCTCTTCTCCTTTGGAGCCTGACTATACTTCCTCTCTCCACATTCATGACTGACTGAGAAATGGGATAAGTCCTCCTGTTACAAATCCTATTTTGTGGACATTTCTTGTTAAGTCTCATAAGGACCACATTTATTTTATGATGATCATGAGTAGAACAACTTAAATTAAGTGAGCACTGTTTCCAAAGCATAGAGGAAGATATAAATTATATGACACACTTGCTTGAACATATTTAATGTATCCATAGCATACTTACTTGACATGTTAGATAATTAATTAAATGTGTCGTAAACAGTATCTTATTAATGACCATCTAATGAGTAGTACTGAAGGTCGGAACTGAGTTTGGAAGAGGTAAGATCTCCAAAGCAGAAAGTAGAAAAAGAGAAGAATCTCTGGTCAAAGACAGCTGAAAAATGCCTGTTTTAAGAGAAACAGAACAAACTCATTAAAAAGGCACTAGATCAGAGTCAGAAAACTTTATGAATAATTATCTAATTTTCTAGGCCTCCATTGCCTCTTTGCTTTCATCGCCTAATGGAAATTATTATGTCACCTTTCTGTACTTTACAAGGATGTTGTGAAGTTGTGATAATGAGATAATTGTGACTCTGACCACTCCTCAGTACACTATGGTGTTGTACAAATGTAAAGCGATTTCAGGAAGCAGAAAAACACAACGAAAACAATGATCAGAAGATGATTATTATGGCTTTAAGAGTGTTGTGTTTCCTCTCTCTAATAACTGAATGTAGTATATTCATATTTGTAAATGGACCACACATTTCCTGGAGTGCTGTAGGCCAGAATCTAGACAGAAAAAATGAGAAAGGAGTGCCTGATTTGATGATTCTCCTGCCATGTTTCCACCTTGGTTTTCTCCATGTGCAGCAGAGGCTGATGCCTGTGTGGGAAGGACTTTTATGTTCAGATTCTAGGTGTGTCTTCAAGCTTAAGTAGCTGGTCCACTTTGTCCTTCCTTGTCTGATCTGACGGTCAGAGGTTGGCTATTCAATCAGAATGTAATTATTGAGTCACACAAATCCCACCCTGCTCTTTTCAACTTCTCCAACTTATCTTTTCATAATGAGAAAAGAAGAAAAATGTGTTCTACCACAATCCCAGAGTGATATCATTAAAATTTATTCTGAACAAATAAAATATATTACTAGATAAGTGAGAAAATGTGCCACCATCATTGTTAGTAAAGGGACTGTGATCTCAAGTAAGAGATTTCAGGAGAACTCCTTGTCCTTTCCACTGTTCCATTCTGAGATCTGTGTCATTTGTACCTGCTCTGTATTGATATTGCCTTGGGTATTTTATCTGTCTCTTCATCTTGAAGTTTCATCCACAAGAAGTTACTTTATCAGTAAACTTAAATTTCAACCTCTAAACATGTTACAGAATCAAATTAAACTACAGATAATTTTGATCTGAAAACTGAGTGTCATCTGTAATTGCAACAGTGATGGGGGAAAAACATCCTAATTTTAAGGCCTTTGTTATGAATCCATATCTTCTCTGTGAAATCAGAATGTCAGTCTTGCATCCTGTGGAACCAAATAAAAAAATGGACCATGCCGTTACACAGGATATGACACTGACTCAATAAGGCATTGGGGTGTATAAAAAAAATCACTGGTACAGAGAAAAAGGATGAAAGTAATATTGGCCGACATTTTTTTATTATTAGTGTTCTTTTTAATATCTAGCATTTTATGCCCTTTATATTGGGCACAGAATCTTATGATCAATAACATTTAAAGAAACCCTGAATTAAGCACTCACATTCTACATTTTAAATATTTAGTTTTTAAATTTGCTTACCTACTTCTTTTAATTATTTACCTAATTATATAATTTAACAGGTAAGGCTTTTCCAAAGAAGATGTGTGAAATAAAGTTGTATTGCTTTAGTGAATTGTTTTAGTCACTCAAGAATGGGAATGAGCTAGGTCTCTCTGTTTGCTACATTCTTGCAATGTCGTACATGTTATTTTACTTTAGTTCTCATATGGCTGTTTTAAAAGGAGAAAAATGACAAAAATTTGTTTATTTGTCAATACATGACATTTCAGTGCTTCAGGAATTCTTTTTGTATTTTAATATGAGAATGATTTTTGTTGTTTACTATAGTTTTTATTTTAGTTTTTTATTTCTAAATACCTAATATGATTTTCATATTTTATGTTCTCAATAAAGTTAAATGTTTTAAGACATGTTAGACAGATAAAGACAAAGTTTTGAAACATCTTATGAAAATGATTTAATTTGGTTAGAACACTTGTTACATGAAATTAACTATAATTTTTCAAGATAAAACAGTGACTATTCTCTAAATATATGTCCAAAGTAGTATTTACTGTTTCAAAATCAATCTCCTTTTTGGCTATTTCCCCTGAAAAGCTTAGATTGTAATGTTACCAACATTAAAACATATTTTTTCAGTTCAAAAAGAAGATATCACCTTACTATAGTATCTTACGTTTTCTTGTTATGTACAATTTTGAAAATATATTTAAAATATTCTAAAAACCAGTACTATTAATTTATACTCAATAAATGCTATGCAATAAATTTAAAATAAGTTTTCTAAATCTTTTTGTTTTTTTACAACTAAAATGCAAACCAGTATTTTATGACATGCCAAATTCCAATTATTATATCACTTGATTTTTTGAGAATCTTTGTTGTCTGAAATCCAAGGCATCCAAATGTCGTCTGAAGCACAGGTGACTGTTTGGGTAGGTTGGTGCATAGGAAACATGAGTCCTGTTCACAGAATACAGACATAGAGGATTATTACTTTCCAGTTAAGAATTGACAGGACCTCACATAAATATAAGTCCAAGTTGTAAGCCTCAACCAGCACTAATGCATTTTTTCTTGGAAGAATAGAAAGAGTTGTGTGATTAACAAACTTAGAAATATCACGATGAAGAGAATTAAATCCTAGTAAGGTCATGGTTCAGACATGTTAAGGTGCTGCCTTTTTAGACTCATAACCAGATGGAAGAGACAGATTTTTATACTTTTTGATGAAAGCTGGCTAAAACATGCATGCTTTTAAAAGTTTTTTAAGTTGACTAAAAACATTTCCACAAATTCATACCCTTACAAATGTGAAAAAAAACAACAGCATTAAGATCGAAAATGTTTGCTCATGCAAGGCTAAAAGGTTAGACTACAGTTTTAATTACTAGCTTCATTTAACTTATAAAAACTTAATTCTGAAAAACATGATGTGCATTTTGGGTCTAGAGGAAGTATAGTTACTTTGAGGACTTTAGGCAATAAAGTTACAGAGCATTTGCTGATCTCTGTCTTCTTTATAAGTGAGTATCATAAAAGTACTAGTTAAAAAAGGAAACAAAAATCTGATTGAAAAGTGTTTATTTTAAATGACACCGAATTGTTTGTTTCTTTGAGAGAGGAAAAAGTCAGCTGTCAGGGGAAGAGTTCAACTCAGTCGGCTTATGCAGAAGAAAGAAACTAAATGCAATACGTTCTTCTCCAGACTCACTGAATTCACTGACCTCTAAAATTAATATTTTAACTAACATGTACCATATAAGTAAAACTAAATGCATTAATAGCAACAATAAACTGTAGTATTTTAAACATATTGTGATTGATGTTTCAGCAAAGTTGAGGGCTGCAGACAAAAGTGACCTTGAAAGTTAAAAGCTTAGATCAAACCAATTTCCCAAATCTGAAACAAAATCCAAATAGTGGAGATAAGAGGGAAACTGCCCCACAGACTCAGTTTTATGTATGGATTAATTCACCCAAGCAAAGCAAAACAGGGTATGGCATAGACAGACAGATTTGTTTCCACAGGAAAGAGAGCAATGTGTTTCTCCTTAATTTAATGACTGCACACCCCACTGCCAGTATTCCCACAGGTGGAGTAAAGTGCTTTGCACAATCACACTCAGTAAAAAATTCCCTGTCATAAGAAATTGACAAACAATGCATCTTGGGTGCCAAGAATCTTCTATACAACAAATATCCCTAATCCAAGTTTAAAACATGTTAAATGGACAGTCAAAACTCAGGAACACATAGTGATAAGTAGGTGGAAACAGTTATATGCCAAAGGATAATGCAGACTCAGGGCTTATTTGTTTGTTTGTTTGCTTTATTTTGGTTGGTGGTTTTTAAAAATTAAGACTACTAAATTTAGATACTTTGTAATACTAAGTTATAGTGACTTTTCTTTGTGAAAAATGAAAGTTATATATTTTCCTACTTAAGCCTCATAGATCCAGGGCTAGAAAAGAGAGATTATGATAACCCAAGGCATGCACAGATTATCAGACTAGATGAAAAGCCATTATAGAAAAAGAATTGTGCAGGAAAAGTATCCATTTTTATTTTCAAACAGATGCTGGGTCAGGTACACACCTGTTGCCTATAAACCGCCCACTTCCCTATATTTGTGTTGGAAAGAGAGAAGAGACATGAGTTCGATATTCAACTCTACTACAGACTAGCTATGCTGTCCTGGGCACAACCCCTCATTTCTCAGTCTCAGGATCTTCATATTTAAAATGAAGAAATTAAACTAAATATTCTTTAGTTCACTCGTGCTAAAAGTTTCAGTGCCCTTTCTATAGTAGTAACTTGCCATTTGAAATTAATTTTATTTTCTTTTATTTTTATTTATTTTAAATTAAAAGTAGGTAAACACAGATGTTTTTCATAATTTTTATAAGACCATTTTCCCCATTCTCCTCTCATCTATCTGTTCATACATGATTCTACTCACAGTCATCAGAAACATTAACTTTTATGGTTGTTGAAATACATTATATTTGAGCTAACAAAGTTTAAAAAATGTGAAAGCTTAACCTTGGGTAATTTATCTGATCTGTTCATGTCTGTGCACTGAATTATTTAGCTTTACTGTTTCACAAGTTGAGATTGTGGAGAGCAGTTGAATTGTTTCTGGAGAAGAGGAATCAGAGAATCAAGCCCTATATAGGTCTTAAGAACATGAATGGATTCTGGCTCTTTAACAAGTCAATGACATGATAATTGGCAATTTTTCACTTACTTGTATGGACAAAAATAACTAGAGGATGTGTGAAGGGACCACCAGGCAGGAGGAGGTGGAGGTACAGGCTTTGCCACTCATTTCTCTGAAAAAGCTTTTAGTGGGATAACTTTAATATCTGTCCCAAATTGAATTTATGATTATCAATATATGCATTTATAAAAATTAACTAGGTTCCTATTATTTTTTTAGACAAGAAATCTACTTTCTAACAATATACTTGAGAAGAAGGGTCTTAGAGGTGAAGACTATTTTTTTCTTATATTTTAATGTATTTATGGTTCTAAATTTATTTTTATTTTTAATTGATGTCATCCTTCAATATGAATTTTCTTTTAACTGTAAAACTGAGTTTCTGTATTTAAGCACTAGCCACTTTAAAGATAAAAATAAAAGAAATTGTATACAGTGGTAGTTCAGGAGTAAAAAGGGCAGGAAGATACCCTAAGAAAGCCAATAGTTTTAAAAACTAAGTTGATTTTAGAATAAAATGAGTATCATGTATCATGGGTTATATGTGATATTTAGCCCACAGCAATATTGTGCTGTGTATTTTTGGAACATAATTCAGTAAATATTACCTGGCAAAATGGGCACTTTTCTCATGGGTTTATTGCAAAGGTTACACTGAGGTGTAACTTGTTGACATATAAAAACTACTATGACTGTAATTTCTATGAAAGGGGCAAACAGTAATTAACTGACTTGCCATTCTCACTGGTGGTTAATCAAAGTTATATCTTAGCGTTTTAAAAATGATCCTCAATGTCAAAATTAAGCTGCATATCTGATTTCTAAGTCAATAACATAAGATTTCCATAGGGCTAAGTTAAAGACGCACATTCCATCATTGCCCCAAAAGTTCGTGTTTTAGTTTCCTTTATAGCCATCAAAGGTCCATTCTAATCAGAGACTTTGTGATTAGCTTAGCTTGTGTTTCAGTTTCTGTGTTCTCTCTCCCATTGCTCTTCCTGCTTCATGGGAAAAGGAAAGAAAGAAAGACAGAAAAAATAAGAAAGAAAGAAAAAAGAAGAAAAAAGGTCCAGGACAGGAATAATGGGGATGGTTTTCTTTTAAGCCTTAGCAAAAATGCACAAAATACACCCAGGAAGCAATAAAATGCAGCTCACCTTGCGTTTGCTTTGATAGATTATAAATATAAAAACAAGAATGTTGAAAAAAGGGGACATGGGCAAAGTGCGTGCTAAACACCAAGCAGGCTGGCGCCACACTAATGGGGCCCTTGGAGGGACAACCTGTACGGGCACTTAATGCAGCCAGCCTGTGAATCATACTTATAACTCGTCTCACTCCACTGGAACCCTCAAGGAGTGTTTGTTAAGGAAGGGAGGAAAAAAAAAAAGCCCACGGTGAGGCTGGGTGGCAGTCACGCACATCTTACCTCTCACCCAGCAGTGACCTTCGTATGTTTTCATGTTTATCTAAAAAAGATAAAAGGTATGATTGCTCAGGAATGAAAACATGGGTAACATTCAAACAGAGGAAAGCAGAAACAGCAGTTTCAGACTATGAGGGAAATGTAAACCAGCCCTGAGAAACATTTGACATTGCCTCTCCCTCCGCAGAGGTCATGGTTGTATTCTATGGAAACAAATAGGAGCCGTGGAGCAGACGGTTTTGATAATGGGGAGCAGGGCTTTCCTAGGTGCATGTCTTACTGTCAGAATTTGTAAGATCCTAAAACCAACAATATGGTTCCAGCCAGGACAAATGGCTTCAAATTTTCTGAACTGCATAGAGTTATTAGACTCAGAGATTTAGGCAGCAAACTAGTAAAAACACAAAGATTTGATTAGTTCAGTGTATGAGATGTGTTATCCGGCAAAAGGGATTATGTAAGGCTCCAGAAAAATGTAATGAGGGGGAAAAGTGCAACGTTTTTTTGTGCAAAGTTAAAAAGGTAGGAAGCTAAGGAAACATATCCTTTGCCTAAGGGAAACTACAGATCAGACTGCCTTTGAATCCAGTTACTGTGTTTGTCACTGGAGGTCTTAAGTGATACACATTTCTGGTACTCAAAGTTCATTCTGACCTTAAAAATTTCCTCACAAAACAGTATTAAACCATGTCAAGCTGAAGTTGATGAAAAAGAGCTGGTGGGAGTGTCTCCATATCAGGAATATATTACAGTTTATGCAAAGTTTCTTCAATCACAGCTTTTCCATTGATGAACACCAAAAATAAAGTAGTTAAATAAAAAGATCAATTTTTCATTTGACACAAAGTAAATCATTACTGTCTTCTGGGTTGTGCTGTACCTTTTCCCACTGTTTTTTTCCATTTCCCATCATACCCTTGACCTTGGAGGTCAGCTGTCATTGGAAGATGAAGCTCTGAATAAACAGAGAAGACCCTGTGGTGTGTCTTATCTCTGCATTTTGCCTCAAATCTCCGGGCGGAGCTTTAAATTATTCATCCAGTAGTGCTCTCTCCGAGTTACACATCTCCATCACCCACTCCCCCTGCCCCCTCCCCGTTTGTGAGTGAAGGCGGTATCCTTGGGAACCTTATCAGAGATCGCAGATTCAGGCTCCAGAAATGAAATAAAAGAGGAAATTGGCTGTATTAGCATAAGAGGAGTCAGCCTGGAGTTGAATACACACATCACCCAGGAGCACACTGGCTTGCCTTATCAGTAGCGTTTGATCACTACTTTCTTTTTATATATATATATATATATATATATATATACATTCTTTAATTCCATCCAGCCCACTTCTTTGTTCCAACTCATATGAGGGAACATATGAAATAAGGGCAGATGGCATAAGGTCCTGAATAGTTTTCAACACTTCCAACCTTCCTAGGTTCAATAAAAACAGCATAAATAAAATGCTCATTTTAAGATAGCTTTTATAGCATAACCTTTCTCTCCTACCCCCAGGAAAAGAGTTGTTATTGCGATTTCAAGGGGGAAAGAAACTGTAAATAGTTAAAGTTTGATATGTTGGATGTTGCAGCAAAAGCCAGTGTATCATTCAGGAACATAATCTAAGATATAGGTTAAATGCAGAAATGCATTTTCCTGATTTGGTGGAAGCACAGGTAGCATTTTATTTATTTATTTTCTGCAGGCACAGTTTTTTCTCATTTTATGCTTCAAAATTATTCTTCAAGATAACACCCTTAGATTAAGGATGTTGCTATAGTTTATCTATAAAAATAGTAGTCTGATGCAATTTTTAAAGATGCTTTTCAGTAAAGTGCTCTCTACACATAAATGTACAACAATTAAAAACAATTTTCTTTTATAAGTTAATTTTTCTAAGTTTTCTTTATAATGCAATAATCAAGAAACTTAAGTCAATATACTTTTATTTTATAATTAATATTTTCACCCAAAACATCAAATATCACCTCTAGTTTTCTCCAAAAGAATAATTATGAGTCACCAGAATAGAACATTGATTACTTCACCAAGTTTATGGAAACTTTTAAATTTTTATTATCACTAATATTTTATAGTATTCATTTCTTCAGATTACATGACATAAAATGGTCTGGTTTGGAAATTTCATGGTAATTATTATCATGCCTTTTTTTTCAGATTTCACTACTGTATCTTCTTTAAGCAGAATAATAATTGACATTGTTTCCTTTAAGTCTGGGATAAATGTTGTCACTGATGTAGTGATGGACAGTTTCCAATTCACATGCACATGCTATATTTCATTTAAGGCCAGTGACACCTCTTTAGAGTAAGTATAATTACTCACTTCCATACTCACCTCCAATTAAAAAGAAGCACTGAGTTTTAGATTTATTCAGTAAGTGATAAGGACAGAACTCTACCTCAGTTCTTCCCTCCGAAGGTCTGAATGGAGAATTTCACCATATGTCTTCAGGTAGATAATCAGAAGACCCATTACCTTTATTCCCAAATCATATATAAAACTAGTGAATGACATAACGGTAAGCCAGGAAGCTAATGGCAGGATTTGGTAGAATCTAAGGTGATGACAAACTTCCAGTCGTGTAATGTACTTTTTCCTCAGAAAGTTTCCAAAGAGATACAGGAAAATGGCAGGTGATTTCAACTCTGAAACAAAACTAACCACCTGTAGGCTTCAATGAACAAATAATATTTTCATTTTATCTATACAGCATTTTGATTGTTAAAGTAAAGAAGGAAATAATTAACTTATTGTTGGAGTATGAAAGGTTTGCTAATCTGGGCTCTCAAAGTATACTAGAAATTTATTTTCAAAGCCAGTAGCAAGAGTGAGAAAGATAATTAAGATTCTACAGATTATTCTCTTATAATTGACTCATCCACAAATGTTTACTCAGTGCTTATTATGTTCAGGCCTATGAGAAGCAGAATAAACAAATATGTGCAATGGAAGAAAATCTTCAAGGAAGTAATTTTTCCATACTTGAATATGTTTAAAAATTAAATAGTACAAAAGGAATTAAATTAAAAGGTAAAACCATTGAGTACAAATTATCCCCAGTTTCATTCTTCATAACCAACCAGATTTAATGCATTCTATTTTTGTCTACGTGTTATCAAGTCATATTTTTTACTACAACTGTATGTTCTAAAATAAAGATAAATTGACTAGCTTTCCAATGGCTTAACAATAATACCTAATTGTCACTAAGTAATTACTCTGTGCCTGGTGTTGTCCTTATCATTTTATATGTATTAGTGCATTTATTTCTAAAAGTCACTAAATGTGTAGGTATCATTGTTTTGCCCAGTTTCTAAATGAAGAAACTGAATTTCAGAATGCAATAGTGTGGATGGAACTGGAGAGCATTTTGCTAAGTGAAATAAGCCAGGCAGTGAAAGACAAATACCATGTGATCTCACCTTTAAATGGAACCTAATCAACAAAACAAATAAGCAAGAAAAACAGAACCAGAGACATTGCAATTAAGAACAAACAGATAGTAACCAGAGGTGAGGAGGGAGGAGATAATGGGGGGGGAGGAGAAAGGGACACATATTTTCAGGAACTCGTATAAAGGACACATGGACAAAACCAAAGGAGGGTAGGATCAAGGGTGGGAGGTGGGGATGGCTGGGATGGGGCTAGTGGTGGGGGAAAAATGGAGACAACTGTACTTGAACAACAATACAAAAAAGAGGCAATTACTCAATCTTAGTTTTCCATCTATATAACATAATACATATACTATAGTATATGTGTCACATACACAGGGTCCAGTACAAATAATGCCCCATTTTTATTACAAAATCTTTTATTACAAAACCATAAGCATTATTCTGTAACATAACAATATCACAGTCAAGCATACCATATGACTTTTTAGGTGAAATGCTCAAATCAATACTATAAATTATTACAACCATATTATTATCTTACCAACCATACTCACGCAGGCATTACTTCTGCCAGATTCTGTATTTAAATAATTTTTGCTATTTTTAATAAAATCTGTGTGCATGAAAATTTTAGTTTCAATATGAGAATAAGAAAAATTGATTTGTTGTGCTTATATCTCTAAGTATTTAATGTAAACTCTTCACCACTATTTTAGGTAAAGGAGGGCATTTCCAATAGAAGTAAAATGATCACAGATATGTAAATTACCATTTGAGGCATATTTTGTTACAATGAATTGTTTTTCTATGCTATATATAAATATAGACCTCTTTTGAAAACAATTATTTCTCATCTTACTGTGTAAATATTATGACATATTACTGAACACCATTGGCTTTCTCAGTAGTCTACCAATTTGTTTCCAGTGACATAATATGGATTTATTCAAGTCTGCCAAACTGGTGTCCAGTGGGCCCTTGCAATGAAAATTCTCAAGTTCCTTTTCTGTTCTAAGTAATATTTATTATTTTTTAACAGTATTTCTCATCCATTTTTTCTGATTTCCTTTTTTAAAAATTTTATTTATTTATTTTTAGAGAGAGGGAAAAGGAGAGAGAGAGGGAGAGGAATATCAATGTGTGGTTGCCTTTCCTGCGACCCCTACTGGAGACCTGGTCTGCAACCCAGGCATGTGTCCTAGACTGGGAATCAAACCGGCGACCTTTTGGTTTGTAGGCCAGCACTCAATCCACTGAGCCACACCAGCCAGTGTGATATTCTCTGCTTTCTTCATAGAATTAATGGTATTATAATACTGAGTCTCCTAGATAGACCATCTGTATCTCCTATGTTTCATCTAGTCTTTCAGATGGCTTAATAGTGTAGTTTTCATTCAATTTCCAAATCTAAGGCTAAACCTTTTATTTGGTGATTTTCTTTTAATTTCTATAAGCTCCCTTTTCTCAGCATTCCATTCTTTTTCATATGCTCTTCATGTGTGTGTCCCCATGTATTGCTCTGAAAAAGCTGCTAAAAATTTTTTCCAGTTATTTTCACTCCTACTTTTTTCCTTTACTATCATTATAATAGGGTCTCACGAGTGAGTCAAAATACAGAAGTGTGCCTGATCTACTGTCTTGAAGAAAAAAACCTCCTAAAAATGCATATATTTAAAAGTTACTCATGAGCTAAAAGTTGATTTAGTTAAGCCTAGCTAAGAAGCTATAAACAAAGTCCAGTTTGTCCCAGTAAATATTTTCAGTGCCTCTTTTGAGTTATTGCTTATATTATTTAATATTTTTTCATTGTTACCATTATGATGTATTGTCAGTGAAAAATATTTTCTATGTTTGAAGTAATCAAATATGTGAATGTGATATATGTGTGTATGTAAAATGGGGCAGGTATTAGGAAAAAAATTATTGAAGCAGTTTCCCATAAGCCTACTTATAGTATTGAATTTCCTGATTATTTCACCAAATATCATAATTACATAAGAATATTAATTTAAACTACTTTAATTCATTAATTTATTAACTGTGACAAACAACTGTGGTTTCTCAAGCAAACTGACCTTTTTCAGAAAAAGCACAGAGAATTATTTCCAATACAAAGTATTACTTACTTCCAGTAATCCCACACTAGGTGTTTATCCCAAAAAAAACCCTGAAATCAGGATCTCAAAGAGATATTAGCATTTCCACATTTGTTGCAGAATTATTCACAATAACCAAGACATGGAAACAACTTATATGTCCACCAATGGATGAATGGATACAGAAAAGTGGTTTTTATAGACAATGTAATATTATACAGCCATTAAAAAGAAGGAACTCCTGTCATATGTGGCAACGTTCATGAAGCACAAGAACATATGCCAAGTGAAAAGCCAGGGAGGGACAATCATTGCATGATTCCACTTATATGAGTAATCTGAAATAGTGAAGGTCATAGAAACAGAGAGTGGAATGGTGGTTGCCAAGGGCTGGTGGTGAGAAGTAGTGGGAAGTAGCTACTGAGGGGGTATAAAATTTTAGTTATACAATATGAGTAAGTTATAGGGATCTACAGTACAACATTGTGCCTATAGTTAACTCATGTTAAGTTTCTTAAATAAAGAAAAAAAAGTTTGCTTCCCTTGTTGTAAGCACCAAAGCAAAGATCATAATTACAGAGAGCTGTTCAAAGTTCAAACAAAAAGTGGCATCAATTATTTCCAAAAATCATGAAAAATGCCTGTAAATTATTGAATTGTTGTGCTTTTTATCCAGAAAGCAAAACAATCTATTGGGTAAATTATTTTATGAAATGACATTGTAGTCCTTGTCAGTGTGGCTCGGTTGATTGGAGTGTCATCCTGTGAACCAAAGGGTCACAGGTTCGATTCTTGATTGGCGCATATCCCTAAATTGCTGGGTCAGTCCCTCCTCAGGAAGCAAATGAAAGGCAACCTATTGACATTTCTCTCTCTCTCTGAAATTAATAATTGTGTTAAAAATTACATTGTAGACTTTGTGCCTTCATTAGGAGATGCTGTCACCGACAGGTACATGGAAACAGATATTTTACATTGTTGATGGATAAAACTTCTGGTGGGCAAACTAAAAATGTGCACCACATGTATTTGGGAGGAATGTTGGATGAATTCGGTGTTGTTGATTATTGAACACCTGTACTTCAGGAGTAGAAACCTTCTGGTTACTGATACTGTGATTGCTCCAATAAAATGTGGCAAACAGGGCTTTGAAATTAGTGCTGATGAAGCCTCAACATCTGCACATCACAGAAAAGACTTGCTAGACTTTAAATAAGAGGAGCAATAGAAAGTCATTTCAGACACTACTTAAGTTGTGGAAAACAGTTGCAAGTTTAAAATATACCACCTAGTCATGATTCAGGACTAAATAGATACAGTTAACATTTTGAGTATGGGCAAATTGCAAAGTGTATATGCTTGTACTTTAGTGGGTTAGTGAGTAGACCATAAATAAAAGACTGTTTTTCCAAACTTCCAAACAAAAGTTGGTTTTCAGGGAGAGGTGCTCACATTAGATTTTCATATGAGTACTAAACTAAAAAATGTGAGACTGACAATACAGATTCAACCAGTCTTTTTTAAAGTTGAATATTAAACTTAATTGTATATACTATCTTGACTTGCAACTAACAGGCTAGAGCTTAAAATGTCACAATTTTTCATGGCAAAGAAAATATCTGTCTTTTAAGATAACTAAAATTGAAATTTTTATAGTTAGATGAATAGGGCTAAATATTCATTAAAATAAACTTGAATTTGGACATACAAACAAATATATTTAGTTAGGATGATTTGTTCCTGTGTTTTTGATTGTTGTGTTTTGTATTTAGTGATTGGTATATTTTATGTTATTCAAAGGCAGTGAGAAAATATTAGAAGCTGTGCTATAAACAGAGACATCGGGCCGAGTCAGATGCAGTGTGTTCTGAAACCACCCTGATGCTTGGCTGCCATTATTACTATTAATCAAGAATGAGCAAAAACTATTACTGCTCAGTTCCTGTGTCCAAGAGTTAGTTTTAAAGAGAATGAAGTATTTTTAGAAATCCTTGAGGAGTTAGTAATGCCCGGGATGAATACCAACTGCCTTGCTGTGGCAGTCATGCCTTGCTTCTGCACTGTTAAGCTCTAACCAGGACTGAGGTAAATTCAAAAAGCAACTGAATCTCTTACATCCGTGCCACACACAAGTTTAACAGACTCACAAACATCGATGACTCCTTCCTTACTACATGAGAGTTAAAAATGACAAAACGAAGGCAACAGTAACAGAAGATTGCCATCATTTTTTATCCTTCTCTGCTTTTGGAATTCCCTTTGCTCTCAACCACTCATTTATACAAACAAGAAGAGAAAAAAATACTCTGTAAAATCCAGAGAAATTAAAACTTTTAGAATAATCAATTTTTAAATGATTACTGTAGTAATTATTGATGCTATTTTTGGAAAGGTGTTCCATGCTTTTTGAAACTAAAATCACCACATATTCTAAATTTTATATATATGCAAGTATACACAAGGGGGACAAAAGTCCTGGAACTTATTTATAAAAAATTGTGTATTTATTCTTACATGTTTAAATTTCAGTCACCTTCAAAGTACTCTCCATTTGATGCAATACACCTATCCAGACACTTTTTCCACTGCTCAAAACAATTTTTGAACTTGTTGATTTTGATGCCTTCTGGTGTTTCTACTGTGGGTTTTTTTTTTTCACCTCTTCCACATCAGCAAAAATTTCCCTTCAATGACTTTTTTCATTCGGGAAACAAAAAAAAAGTTGCTCAGTGTGAAATCGTGTGAATGGGAAGGGTGGGGCATGGGGGTCATGTCAATTTTGGTCAAAAACTGCTGAACATTCAGTGTGGTGTGGGCAGGTGTGATCGTAAATCACCCATCATGAAATGGGAAAATGTGTTGAAAAGGTCTTCAAATAAATTCATTGAAGCCAAATGCAGCCTCTCACAATAACACCAGTTGGTATAGATGGGTTCCTAGAACACTCACCTGGTGGGGAAAGCTTGTACTATAGGGGCTTGCCCTCCAGAAGATAATTCAGGTTTTTGGGGGGTCCCCTTTTGTATAACAGCTTTATCGAGGCATAACTGATTTAGAAAGAACTATACATATTTAACATATACAATTTGATGGGTTTGGACATATACCTACATGAGTGAAACCATCACCACAATCAAGCTAGCAGAGGTATCCATCATCTTCAAAAGTTTCCTATGCCTCTTTATCATGTGTGTGTGTTAGGAATGCTTAAAAGACCCATCTTCTTAAATTTTTAAGTGTACCATGTAGCATTGTTAACTATGGGCACTATGTTGTGCCTGTCAATCTCTAGTACTTACTTGTCTTATGTAACTGTAACTTTATGCCCACTGAGCTACAACCTCCCTTTATATTATTATTTTTTCCTTTATGGAATTTTCCTCCCCTCTCCAAATTTGAGAGACAAAGATCAGCTCCCCCCAAATGTTTACCTTCACCTGGATCATCTGGCTTGTCCTCAGACAAATGAAGTGCCTTCTTTTTATTCTAGGGCATTCATTGATTATGCAGATTCAGAATTAGCTGTGATGTCGCATGGTCCTATTCTGACCCTTTCTAAATTGAATTTATGTTGAACAGCTATTATAAGTCCAGACACCACAGAAAACTGTCCCTAAAGCTTACCTAACAATGACTATCTGCTCCCCATGGCTATAAAACACTTTATCTGGTTTAAGGCAGATGTGGCAGAAACAAATGGAGAGGGAGGGCAAGAACTGGGCTGAGTGTTCCCATACTGCAATCTGATTTATGGCCTGGTGTCAGTGAAAGGCTGACAGAGACGGCTTATTTGTGGCTCCTTGTCACTTCCTCCTCTCTACCCCCAGCATCCTAACTGCTATGACGATGACAGTGTCAGACAAGACTCCCTACCATAGGGGTAGATAACCTCTAGAGGGGAAAAGCCTGTTGGACCACAACCAACTGTCCAGCTTTGTAGAGAGAGTCCAAGGACCAGGGTGGCAATTGGGATACAGTGGCCTCAGAAATGTATCACACAGAAAGCCTGTCCTCAGAGAGGACTCTGCTGGATTGAAGAACAGTGTTTCTCAACAAAAAACACCTATTTAGTAAAAAAGACAAACCAGTTTTGCCCTAAATTGCTTGGGACAGAATGTAAGTGCTGGAGGCATTCAGAAGAGGAAAATCAGTGATTGTTGCCATGGTCAGGGAAAGACATCCACTATGAGAGACTTTCTAGGATCTTTCAATGGTTGTCTCAGGTCCTACATTTCCCTAATTCTCCTTTCCTTTGGCAGGAGAAATGTAAACTGTCTACTTTCCCTGGGCCATCAGGTCCAGTGGGGTGAGAGCAACCACATTCTCTTTGCACATGACTTAGCAGCTACAAAATCCTTGCCAAATTTGCAATGGGGTGTGTGTGTGTGAATGCACAAGTGTTTTCTCTCCCTTGCACTGCCTGCATGAATCAAAGGTAGCATCATAAAGACCCTAGCATTTGCATGGTTTGTGAGAGGCTTGCATGCATTGGCAAGGCCAGTGGCAGAGAGAACAAAAAGAGCAGCTGTCCTATTCTCCGCTCTCTGGCACGGGTCTCCCCCAGCCCCTCCTCCTTCCGCAGCACCAGCCAGGTCAACCGCACTGCCTGCCTTTAAAATACAATAGCGCTGTCCAAGTGGTTCTCATATAAATACTTCCATTTAACTCATGATTCTCCATGATACAATTTTCCTGATAGACATTCCTTTTAAGTTTGAATCTATAATCTTAAAAAACAAAGCTTTGCCAATATAAGAAGTCATTAAATTTATATTATATAGGGAATAGAATCTTTCTATGTCACTAAAGAGTACGTACAAGTATACACATGCCCTTTTCTTTGAGGGTCCCCACGATGTGTTATGTCCAGAGTCTATAAAATGGGCTCTGTTATATTGGAATAAAAAGACAGGACTTCCTACTTCCACTCAAGATGGAGTAACAAGGATTGAATTTACCCATCAGCCTGAAAGAACTGAAAATAAAAACAGATAATATATAGGAACACTGTTTCTTCAGACATGGATATCAGCTAGCACAGGGCAGTGATTGCTAAGAGAGGAGAAACAAAGTGAGCCTTCAGATTACCCCGGGGGAACGACCGTATGCTGAGAGTTCCCACGCCCCGGTGCAGGAAAGAGAAGTCCAGGTGAGCCTGATGCTGTGCTGGAGCTGAGGAGAGTTAGGGATCCAGGAATACGAAAGCAACCAGAGTTTCAGGAATCACCAGTACATATTCATAGAGGAATGTTGAGAGAACTGATTCTTTTTATTTCAACTTATTGGAGATGGTGTAATAAAACCAAGAGAACGTTGACTTTGGGATGAGGAGGTGATTATAAAACATTTCTGCTCTGCCACAATAGTCATGCACCCTTTGAGCACTGTCCGATCTTTGTATGTTTCTTTCTCCATATCTGTAAAATAGTTCATTAGCAATCCATTGAGGATTTGTTAGCAAGATAGAATGCTGTCATCTAGGTGTCCACGTTTCATAGGCTATACTACATAAACCTTGGTGGCAACGTTGGCCTCAGGGCTCTTATTATTAACTTATAGCACAGCTCTCCACATCACGTAAGAATTATGTCTCATGCTTTGCTGTGCCCAGTGTTTCAGGTTTAACTGAACCATTTTGACATATTCTAAAGCAGCCATATAGGACACCATTAGAGGAGGTGATGGGTAGTGGCCAGAATGTAGGCCTGGGTCAGAAATGAAAACTTGAGTTGAAAATGTGGTCAGAATTGAAAGAATTCTGAATCTTCTAAAATTAATACCTCACACACATTAGTGATGAATATACATTAATTTGTTGTTTGCACATAGCATTTCTGAAGACTGTTAGTGTGTGACCCCCTGTCAGTAAAACTTTTCTTGCACAGGTCACTTAGGAAATCATGTTTCATATTTTATAGCCACATCACCATCCTCATTGTAATTGTTAGTCTACTCCTGCATTCGGGTATTCATTCATTACGTATACATTTATTCACAAATTCACTTCTTTACTCATTCAGAAACTTTAATAAGCTCTCCAGTTGCCAGACACCGTTCACAGCACTGAGAATATAGCCCTGGACCAGGCACACATGATTCCCTTCTTCATGAAGTTTGTAGTCCAGCTTGAAAAACAATTCCAGTTCCAATAAGTGCTATGAGTGAGGACTAAAGTATACTATAAAATCATGTAATATAGTTGAGGATTTTTGTTCTTGAAATACTGACTGGCCCCACCTCTATGACATCATCTGTCTTGGTTTCCTCTTGCCTCTTTGGACTTTTCCTCTTGCCTCTAGCTCCTTGGTTGAATAATTTTTTCCTTATCTCCTAAAATATGGAAGCTACCCTGGGATGCTGTTCCAGAATCCTCTCTCTTCTCAATCTACACCCTCTGAAGGCAATCTAACGCGTTTTCCCAGGGCCCACATTCTTACCACCCCTCGTCACTCTCCAGAGCTTCACCCCCAAATTTCCACTGGCATTCCCACTGTGTGATTTACAGTTGTCTCAAATTCCATATTGCCAAAATCAAATTAAAATCCTCTCTGGTAAATGCTTATTTCTGCTGTTTATTCTTTTTATCTCTGTGTGAAATTCTTTTTAATCATGTGTCCCAAAACATTTTATGTCTTCAAAAGTGTTACCAGGTATTAGCCAGAGAGTCTTCTGAAAATAATAGAATAATTGGGTCAAATAGTTCATTGGACAATGACATAAAATAACCGTACAACAATGCCTCTTTGTTGATGGTTTTCTTTAAAATAAGGTAAACCGAAGTTACCAGAGTATCATGGGCTGGAGATAAAAACCTAAAATGTCACTTAGCTTTACTAGGCTTCATTACGTAAATTATGCATTCTTTAATTTAAAACTCAGCTCCAGTGTACAGCCCCCCCCCCACCACCACACACACACACAATGATTGCACAACTCATTGCTGCTTATACTCATCACATATGTCAGGTCATGGATCATATGAGATGAGGAATCCCCTAGCACATTTCAAATAAGAATATATTTACAAATTAAGGAAGCTGCAATGTAAACTTTGAAGTTTTGCAACACCTAGTCAGTTTTGAAATATTCAGTGCAAATTGATTTTGGAATTCTTACTTATTTACATATTTTATTTCAGTACAATTTAATTATTAATGAAGAGTATTAGCAAAGACTTATCCTATCTGAACTATCTTAAAATAGTCTAATAAATGCATGGTAATTGAAGGAGTTCAATACAAAAATAAGTAAAATTAGAATAAATTCCACAGTAACTTCAGGTTTTAAAATATGTCATTGTAAAAGAAAATATAAAGAGATAAAGCATGGGAGCAAAGTTTACCAGACCCTTGAGAAAAGCAATCATCACTTAAAATTTGTCATTGAAACACTTACACAGAAAAATAAATATTTTTTCCCTTTTCACCCATAAAGTAAATTCCATGGCTTCTTGCTTCTTTCTCACCAAAGATTAATGCCTTTTTGCAGTTAACACAATAGTTCCTTTGGCAAATTGATATTTTTATTGTAATAGCATTTGGAATTTTAACAAATAAAGATGAATAGAGATACCCAGCCACAACATTTAAGTTTTGTTTTTCTTACTTATTGACATCCGAAGAATTATTTGACAATGTTTGAATAAAGTTAATGCTTGAGAAGATTTAGATTTGATACTACTGTCCATATTTTTAAAACTATATTAATCACACTCTAATTTCCTTCACATATGTAGCATGTTAGAAATTTGCCAAAATAAAATTATTTCAAAATTTTATGATTTTTCCTCAGGGCTCTAATTGAGACTACATGAAACAGCCTCTGTGTGCACCACTTCCTTCTTTTCTCTATATTACTATGAAATCTGACGTTGCCCAAAAAAGCAAAAATCAGGTGAAAGATACAAACATTTACCTTGAGTCATAATATCTAATACCATCTATGGTATAAATTTAGAACAGAGTTCAAACTCTGAAAAAACATTCTTTTTTCTCTAATATATAAAGTTGATAATTTTTTTCCTAATTTGAAAACCAGTTTTTCAATGCTTAATTCTTCTTCACATATTGATTTTTGAAAAGTGATCTCAGAAATTTACCATTTCACAACACCTGCAAAGAGTTTGAAAAGAAGAAAATGCGCTGGGGTGGTGGGGAGCAGTGCGGGGGAGGGGAAATGGAGACAACTCTACTTGAACAACAATAAGAAAGAAAAGTTAAAAAAAAGAAACCACCAAAAAATGAAACACAATTATAATTGAAAAAAAAAGCAAACATATCCTTAAATCAGGCTGTTTTCATATAAAGTTAATACAAATCTGCTTATATATAAATTTTATCCTCACCAAAGGACATGTTTATTGATTTTAGAGAGGAAGGGAGGTTGAGAGAGAGAGAGAAATCAATGTGAGACAGAAACACCTATCAGTTCCTCTCTTACATGTCTTAGCCCAAGAAGGAACCCACAACCTAGTCCTGTGGACCCACCAGTAATCAAAGGGACAACCTTTTGGATTATAGGAAGATGCTCCAACCAAATGAGCCACAACAGCCAAAGCTGATTGTATAAATTTTAAAGCAAATATTAAGATATAAATTTTGAATATTTACCCCTTATCATATGTATCATTGGAGAATATCTCTTCCCATTCAGTTGGTTGCCTTTTTATTTTGTTGGTGATTTCCTGTGCTGTGCAAAACTTTTTAGCTTGATGTAGTCCCATTTGTTTATTTTTCCTTTTGTTTCCCTTGTCCAAGGAGATAAATCAGAAAACCTGTTGCTATGAGAAATGAGATTTTACTGCCTATGATTTTTTCTAGGATTGTTATGGTTTCAAGTATTAAACTTAAGTCTTTAATCCATTTTGAGGTTATTATTGTTTATGGTATAAGAAGGTGGTTTAATTTCCTTTATTTGTATGTGTCTCTCCAATTTTCCCAACACAATTTATTGAATAGACTGTCTTTACCCCATTGTACATTTTTCCCTTTTTGTCAAATATTAATTGACCAGAGAGGTGTGGGATTATTTCTGGACTCTCTATTTTGTTCTATTGATCTATATGTCTGTTTTTATGTCAATATCATGCTGCTGGCATAACTGTGGTCTTGTAATAGAGGTTGATATTGGGTAGCATGATTCTTCCACCTTTATATAGCTACTTCTCCAAAGAAGACATACAGATAGCCAATACATATATGAAAACACGCTCAATGTCACTAATCATCAGAGAAATGCAAAATAATATGACAATGAGATATCATCTTATACCTGTCAGAGTGGCTATCATCAATAAATCAAAAAACAAGTGTTGTTGAGGATGTGGAGAATAGGGAGCACTTTTGCACTATTGGTAGAAATGCAGATTGGTACAGCCACTGTGGAAAGCAGTTTCCTCAAAAATTAAAAATGCAACTGCCTTATGATTCAGCAATTCCTTTTCTGGAAATATATTTGAAGGAATCTGAAACACCAATTTGAAAAAATATATGCACATTTTCATTCATTGCATCATTATTTACAATAACCAGGATTTGAAAGCAGCCCAAGTGCTCATCAGCAGAGGAGTAGATAAAAAAGCAATGGTACATTTATCCAATGGAATACTACTTGGCTGTAAAGAAGAAGGAAATCTTACCTTTTATGACAGCATGGATGGACCTAAAGAGCATTATGCTAAGTGAAACAAGCCAGTTAGAGACATATAAATACCATGATTTCACTCATATGTAGAATGTAATGAACAATATAAAGTAACAAACAAAATAGAAACAGACTTATAGATACAGAGAATTGACAGCTGACAGAGGGGTGGGGATTGGGGGATTGGGTGAAAAAGGTGAAGGGATTAAGCAAAAAAAAAAACCCTTCATAGACACAAACAACTGTATGATGAACAGTATGGTAATTACCAGAGGGAACGGGGTGGGGTGGGAGAGGTAGAGGAGAGTAAAGGGAGATGAATGGCGACAGGAGGAGATGACACTGGGTGGTAAGCACACAGTACAATACAGAGATGATGTTTTATAGAATTGTACACTTGAAACCTACATAATTTCATTAACCAAATCACTATAATAAATTTAAAAAGTTTTAAATATGTATATTGTATTTTTGGTTTCTTGGCATTTGTAGAAATGGATAGATATCTTAAATAAACAGCAAATACAATGCTAGAGGTTAAGATTGCAGGAAAAAAATCTAATATGTGCCTAATGATTGATAGATCCTATTTCTATAGACCAGATAATTTCCTTTCATGAATGAGTAGGTAAAACAATCAAATTGCATCTAAATTTTAATAGAGATACAAAGTAATGCCAAAATTGAGACAGTAATGGCAACAGATAAAGAAAAAATTAATTTATTTCTTATAAAGATAACTGTTTAGAATTATTTTTTTCAATTGTTCCTACTGGGATAAAAATCATTTCCATACAATGCAAAGTGGTGGAATTAAGTTATTTTTTACTGGGGAAATCCCTACCTAAGATATAAGACTCCAAAGATTTACCAGGAACTGCATTACAAGGAAGTTTATTTTTTATTTTTTAAGATTTTACTTATTTATTTTTAGAGAGGGAAGGGAGGGAGAAAGAGAGGGAGAGAGAAACATCAATGTGCGGTTGCTGGGAGCCATGGCCTGCAACCCAGGCATGTGCCCTGACTGGGAATCGAACCTGCGATGCTTTGGTTTGTTGCCTGCACTCAATCCACCGACCTATGCCAGCCAGGGCGACGAAGTTTATTTTTTAAAAAAGGAAAAGAAAGAATATGAAAAAGGCAGTCTCCCCTCATCCTCAGATCAAATAACAGGCAGAGAAATGATGTTAGCATTACACACACACGCATACACACACACACACAAATTAGCTGATATCTGGCATTTCCAAATTTCTTTAAATTATTTATTCTTTAAAAAAGTACTAGATTCTCACAGCACAATGAGTCACTATAGCTTCCATTTCCATCAGAAATAAGGGGCAGAGATTTGGTTCCTGTGAGTGGATCTCATGTTATGTGTTAATGCTTCAGAGAGTTGGCCACAGGTGATATCTAGAACCCATTAATTGAGGTATTGAATCAGCCTATTTTGTATTTCAGATTTTTTATCCTGATTATGTAGAATTTACCAATTTGGCTGTATTCTATTACACTGCAACTCTGAAATATTTTTCCTTAATTTTCTGAAGGATGCTCTGGCTGGCGTGGCTCAGGGGATTGAGCACTGGCCTGCGAACCGAAGGGTTGCAAGTTCAATTCCCAAAGGGCACATGCCTGGGTTGCAGGCAGGTCCCCAGTAGGGGGCACAGGAGAGGCAACCACACATTGATGTTTCTCTCCCTCTTTCTCCTTCTCTTCCCCTCTTTCTAAAAGTAAATAAATAAAGTCTTAAAAAATTTTTAAAAACTCTCTGAAGGAGTTAAAGGAAACACATCTAAGAAACATCTTGCTCTCTCTTTGCAATTATTATCTTCTTTTTTTTTTGCCTTCAGAGAAAAGAAACTTTTAATCTTGTTTAACCAATGTTTTCCAAATATCTTTCTGCATTAACAGGACTAGCGTTCCTTGTGACACTTTGAGGAACACGGCTCTAGAAAACTCCCAAGTATTCTTTGTAAACAAAAAGAGTGTTGATTCCAGACCACAAGGTGTCAAAAGCAACCGGCCTTTCCTACCCTGCCTCCTGGCCCTTTGACTTCCTCAGTCTCTTCATCATCATTATAATTCAAATGATTAACTCCACATGCTATTTTCAAGAGCAAAAATAACAACATGAATATATATTTAAGAATTCTATTCCTAAATATAACTTAGACTTTGTATGTAGTTGGTTTATGCCCCTAATGCCCAGTTAGCTTCCCTGAACAGCACTGATACTGTTGTCCAAATAGCATGGTACTGTGTAACTTTAATGGATTATTGCCCTGTATTTTTTTACAAGTTTACAGAAAAACAGTTTGGAAAAAAACCCTTTCCATCTTGTGTTCTGGGCTGTTATTTCACAAAATATCACAGAAAGCAGAAGAAACGATGAAGCAAGCATTTGGAGTTAAAGAAAGAATCCACACATTTTGGAGAGGGGGATGCAGTAAAGACACTGGAGTATTTCTTGTCTTCACACTAAATTGGTAAGGAAGCAGTTAGGGAGTATTATTCCAAATAGTGCTGTTTCTTTGAACTATTTTCCATTCAAAATAATTATAAGGCAGTAGAATGAAAATATCAGTTAAAGCGATGACCACAAGTAACAAAGGTAGTGAGAGAAAATGGTCAGAAAGTGGCTCAGATAGAAACAACTACTGGGACTCAGGGGAGTGGAAGGAATGGGAAGAAAGTCTATCCTGAGAAGTTAATATCAGAAAAGTATGGTGCCCATTTAGACCCACTATCTGTTAAAGTAGTTTCTCCAGAATTAGGAAGAGTCTAAGGGAAGTTAACAGGAAAGATCTAGAAAGGCAGGTGGTAGAACCAACAAAGGTCTAACAATAGGTAGAATGGACATAAACTATGTAGAATCTTTAGTCACTGAAACTTATAAAAGAGGGGAAGAACTTCTAGCATAGAAAGAAGCAGGGTTATCAAGCCACTTCTTCCTTCCTTCCTTCATCCTTCATTGGAAAAGTAGTTAGAGCAATTACATTTTAGACATAGACTTGGGGACCCTAACCTCAAAGGACATACAGCCTAGTCTGTGAGACAGACAAAAAAAACCCCAACAAAATAAAGTGTGTTGAATGATATAATGGAGTAATGTAAAGGGGACTTGGTGACTATTATGTCTAAGTTGAATCTTAGACATAAAAAATGTAAGTGGTAAACTTGAAGGCACCTTTGAGATTGGGTTAACCTTCTGGATATATAAGGATAAAAAAACATTCTGTGCTGAGGGAGCATTAAGAACAAAAGAAAGAAAATGTGTACATATAATGTATTTCAGAAACAGTGTTTCATTATAATTAGAAGCCTGGTACTTGGGGAGAAATGATAAGAGGGGGGACCAAATAGTATGTAGTGTCAAACTGGGAAGAATCTTGCTTGTCACTCTGAAGAGTGTGTGTGTGGGGGCAGGGGGAGAGAGAGGGAAGCAAAAGAATATTTAGAAGTGAGATAGACAGGATGTGTTAATTGATTGGATATAGGAAAACAGGTAAGAAAAGTGTGAAAATTAGTAACTCTTAGTCTTCTCATTAGAAAAACTAGATAAATAGTCATACTGTTTATAACAACAACAAATAAGGAGGCAAATGTATTTTAATTTTCTAGGGCTAATCTTATGTTCAGGCATTTATTTAACTAGACATCAAACTTACTCTAATTGTCATCTTGGTCTTGAACTATTACTCTGTTAAATGGTGTTCATTTGATTAAGTTCTTGTCTCTCCAATATTTTATATTACAAAATAATTCTTCATTCTGACTTCTGCATTTTTCAAAGATGTGATTTACACTTCTTCTCATTTCCTTCACTTTCCTATTCAATTAAAATTGGGACATTCTCTCCTACATTACTTCTGCTTCCCTTGATGAATGTTTCCCTCGGGAGATTCCCATAGTGTTGAAAACAGAACTAACAAAATAGAAACAGACTCATAGATACAGAGAGCAGACTGAGCTGTCAGAGCAGAGGGTATTGGGGGACTTGGTGAGGAAGTTTAAGGGATTAAGGGAAAAAACCTCATAGACACAAATAATAGTATGGTGATTACCAGAGGGAACGGGGGTGGGAGGGGTAGAGGAGGGTAAAGGGTAATGAATGGTGACAGAGGAGATGACTTTGGATGGTAAACACAGTACAATATATAGATGATATATTACAGAATTGTATACTTGAAACCTATACAATTTTATTAACCAATGTCACTCCAATAATTCAATAAAAACTTTTAAAAAGATATAAATTTGTATTTTATTTTTTGGCATTTGTAGAAATGGATAGGTATCTTAAATAAACTTAGCAAATACCATGCTAATTTTGAGGTTAATATTACAACTCCTCTTCTCCATTGTGCCAAGAGTAATATTTTAAAAATGCAAAGGGAATCATATTTCTCCCCACATATTTGTCCCAGGTTAAAAACCTATAGTGGGCTCCCACTACCATCAGAACAAAATCCAAATCCTTAGCCAGGGTCTGCAAAGACAGGCCTGTCTGGCCTCCAGCATTTTTCCCCAAGCTATTCTCACTCTTCTCTACCCTCCAGGCTCTAGCCATCTGACTCCAAGAAGGGTCCCCACCGTCCCTGGCAGTCAAAAAATTCCAGTGGTCCAGAGGCAACATCAGAAATGCTTTCCCTGACCTACACACAGGTGGTGCCCTGGCATCTGGAAAATCCTTGTGATGCTTCAGAAAGAGCATTCTCTTCTGAGTTTTATGACCTCAGCTACCTGCCTCTGTGCCCTCTTGAGATTTTCAAAACTTTTAATAGAATTTGAGTTATAGAACTGAACAAGCATTCTTCTATGATTTCTTTGTCTTTAAGACTTTAAATTTGTTTTTCTGTGACCTCATAACCTGAGCCATATGGTTCACATTTATTTTCACTTCAATGGAAACTACAAGTTGAAAGTAAGATAAAGTTTCTTAAATAATCACTTTATTTTTCCAATTTTGCATTGTTTTTAAAAAATCTCTTCTGTCTTCCCTATCAAAAATAAATTATAAAAATGTAAAATGATTTTTTACTGATTTCCATTAGAAAACTGTAATACCCATTACATTTCCCTTTGGCACAACTACATATTATGTTTTGCAATTCTACTGGACATTGCAGATGACCTCTTCCCTCACACCATATATATTCTCTATATGCAGTGCCTTATATATTTAGGGTTTAAGATTCACTCAATGACTCCTGCCTTGACTGGATTTCCTTTGGGAACAGTATTTTTCGAAACCATATTTTCTACCTTCACATTCCCAGTAAAAACTAATAGATGCCTTGTAACATTCATGTCATTAGAGGAAAGGAGAGAGCACAGAATAAAAGCTCATGGATATTGACTTGGGTTTTCCAGCACTACATGTCCCAGCCCTCTCAGCTCTTCCTGATAGGTGGGTACTTTTCCATTACTTCTTTAAAAGGTTTAATAATGCTTTAAGAGGAAGAATTACAACCCTCCAAGACTCTCAGTAGAAAGTGTCTCTGTGTACAAATAAAGTAATTTGTAGGAAAAACACTTGGAAATGGTTCCAGTATACCTTATATCAAAGGCTAAACATGTGACTACACCCTGGCTGGCATAGCTCAGTGGATTGATTGCGGGCTGCACGAACCAAAGCATCGCAGTTTCGATTCCCAGTCAGGCACATGCCTGGGTTGCAGGCCAGAGCCCCCAGCAACTGCACATTGATGTTTCTCTCTCTCTCTCTTTCTCCCTCTGTTCCCTCTATAAAAATAAATAAAATCTTAAAAAAATAAAATAAGATAGTGATTTAATTTAAAAAACAAAACAAAAAAAACACATGTGACTACAAATAAATATTCCCATTAGATATTTTACCTGCTTTGACATTGTCTATGAAGTGCTTCTGCACATTTTCTTAGCATCCTGCATTAAAAAAATACTATTTAGTGTGACTGTCACGTATTCTACACTATGAAGTATTTCAATACTTCAGGCAACATACAACATAATATAGAACAAAATTATGTCTCATTAGAACTTTAGTCCATGTAATGCCATAAATGAACACAAAAAGAAAATGTTCCCCATATCCCAGGCTGTTTTCATGATATAGGTTTATGTCTAAAGCTAGCTCTCTTTTAATTGAATCATTGATGTTATGCCCAGGAATCTGATATGTTAAGTTAATTGATTCTGGATTAGAACATATGTGTATTAACATTATTTGAAAATAAATGCTAGATTGTCATAGAAAACATGTCATGAGCTTAGAAGGTTGTATGCCAATCAAATGAAAAAATTCAAGTCTTAATGCTTTGATCTGTACCATAGTCACTTCCTTTTAAAAAGCTTATTAATTTCTTAAAATGCAAAATAAAAGCTTATTAATTTCATTACTGAAGTGAAGAACCAAGCTGCTCATATAAAAATATGATCATGTTAATTGTATCTTGTCAAGCTGGACTATTTTTTTGATCCCACTGCTTGGGTTTAGGCTTGCTTTGCCTTGCTCATACATTCCACAGATGAGTCCCTAGCTCTTTTGAATTGGCCAGCTGGGAAAATCTCAATAAAGTGTTATAAAACTTGGCATATATAAAGTATTTTTCTCTATTTCCACACTCTTAAATCATAATTTCTCAGAATAGAAAAGAAAAGGAAGTGAAAAGAAATAGCATGAGACAATAAACAGAAGAGCCAAGAGGAGAAAACAGGGGCCCTGACCTGAGAGGAACACAGCGGAAGGCTTGGAGATCCCCTTGCAGGCAGCACATCCATTTCTAAACAGCATTTGTCCCCCTGGTGCGGCTAAGGATGACAAGGCAGAAAAGTGTAGCTGGGAGACTATAAAAAGATCATAAATTTGCTCCCTGACGTGACCTTGACTTCTGAGAGAAATAGTGAACTAAAGCATGCCTCAAAATTAAGAGGATTGCCCATAGGGGACCACAGGGTACAGAGGACAGCCTCTATATAGGAGTGATTTTCTATTATTGAAGAGAATGCTTTCTCTGCTTTTCACTCTCATTCCCCTAATTTGTTATTCAAGATCCAGTATCTTGTTGATATGTGGGTTTGAGGTAAGGTTCCCAGAGTCCTGGTCACACAGCAGAATCATATTACCACAAGAGAGATAAGGATCATTCCAAGCCTGCGTGTCAGCTTCTATAGCTCTGTTATCTTTTTAACTGTGGAAAGGTGTGTGAGTCCCACACAAATAGACTCAATGAGAAAAAAATCATAATGTTAGGAATTTGCCAACTCCAAGAATTGCTCAAGCGGAATAAGCAAAAGATTATAGCTCTAATTAAAATTCTCCCTGCAGTTTAACAAAACTTTAAAAAATAACCTGTATGTAGGGAAATGCATTTGGGAGAGGGTATTAGAAATTCTTAGTTTCATTTTATTTTCTAAAAGAAGAATTAAGATTTTGAATTACACTTACATAAAAACCACCTTTTTTACCTAGGGCAAATCACTTAAATTCTCATTGCTTTGGTACTATTCTTTCTAAATTGGACTTATAAGGACTCAGACATTAAAATAATGAATTATGTTAAATCTGTAGCAAATGCATAGCAATGGTTGCATAAACTACTGTGTCCGATAGTCTAGACACTGGCAGTCAGAATTCACATGTAGGTTGTTAATAAACCAAGACTTTTCTTGTCTCATATGTCCCTCATAATTTAGTTCTAGGCAATAGACCACACAGTGTGTAAAAATCTCATTGACAGAGAGGAAGGGTTGGGGGTTGGGCATAGGAAACACAGGTTTCCTTTTGAATCCCTTCTTGGCCTTATAATTTAACATGAAGGGCTTCGAACCAGCACAGTTACAAAGTTTGTTGCCATTGCCCTACTAACACAGAGATTTACAGAGTTTACATAATGAATGGATTGCTTTATCCTAATTAATATTATCTAAAAGGTATTAGATAAATATCCAGTAATAATATTCAACTCATGCAATGAGAGAGAGGGCTTTCAGCAAGCATTTATGTCTGTGTTGTAGCACTTGTTACAGTTTATTATGCCTGTTTCACTATGTGCACTATCAGACTGGAGACCCTGGAGGCCAGGAACATACTCTTTATGGTATGCTATCATCTGGTGTAATATCTCTTCATATATAGTAGGTTATTAATAAACATTAAATGTATGAAGAAATGAAATAAGAAATAAAGAACAAGGCTACTTTATGATTTTGTTCTGGTTTATAAATGCCATTCTGCTATTTAAGAGGGGGAAATATTTCTACTTGTCATTGACTTCCTAGTTTTAGAAGTAGATACTAGGTGAAAGGCCATTCTCAGAGTAAATTCTGCTTTGTGCAAGTCAGAAAGGAAATAATAATCTTCCAGAGAGCCTGTTCTATCAAGATTTCTAAACTAACTTGTAGGGCAAAGAGGCTGGATATATTTAGACAAATTGCTGGCAAACATACCAACTACTGGCATTTGACCTATTGTTTTTTAACACTGTGTGCTAGCATTGGGCTTGGTGTTCTTAAGACCCCCACCACTTCAGCTACATCACTGGAGGAATGTCAGAATTTTTGGAACCCAAGTATTCAAGTGTTATGTGCAAAATCTAATGGAAAGTACAAGACTATAGTTTTACCCTCCAAAACCAAGTAGCTTCAAAGAGTCAGCAGAGGCCCAAACATCTAACACTTGGCTATTTCATTGACTTTCAAATAAAATCCAAATTTCTTATCTCAGTACTCAAGAAGGTTTAAAATCTACTCCATTCTAATTTCCTGCATGCTGTCCCAGTCAGTCTCCCTTTACTAAGATCCACTTCTCAACCAAATTTTTTTCTGTCCCTGTACCTAAATTGCTAAGCCTAGGCTTAGTTCTGTTTTATCTGCTTGGAATCTAATTCTTTAATATTTCTACGTGGCCAAATTCTTTTTACTCTCTTTTAAAAGGTAAGTCAGAAGCCAATTCTTTCCTGCTTACTTCAATATAAGCAATGTTGTTCCCTTCTGAATATACAAAGTATTTCATGCACTCCTCTCTTCCAGCCTGTATTATTATTGCCTACCTAGTCCAGAGTGCATCTTCCTGACCAGACAGAAACTCTGAGCCTCGTAGTTTCTGAATAATCTCCTTGTCTCCCAAAGCGGGAAGCTTTCTATATTGATATATGGAAATTTATTAGAAATATTAGAAATATTCATTGGAAAAAGATAAATGTACATTTAAAAACTAATATAGAATGAGAAAATTTAAAGTTGTAAGATAATAAAATTTAGAGGTCAAATACAAATATATGATTATTGCCATATGTCAATAACAAAAATACATATAAATTATGTAATAAAAATAGGAATAAAAATGCCATGAGATGACTGTTCAACATGTTTTGGGGAATGAATAATTCAAACAGTCTTTATGAAAGAGATGAGTCTCCAGTGACTTTTAAAGCAGACAAGCATCATTTCTCATACACACAGTACTCAGCACCATCAAGTCTATCAAAACTTCCAGTACAATTTAATGAAGTAGATCTTAGATTGCTAACAGTTTTGCCACAGACTAAATTGATTGGCAGATTAAACTTTTCAGAAGAGGTTGTTTTCCCCAAAGACAGAATTCCCATCTGTTTCTGTGACTGCCTTTGGGCCCTGCTGAGAACCACGGCCCCATCCTCACAGAGCACTCCATCCCATCAGTTCGTTCATGTAGCTTTGCAATACTTTTTACTCTATATTCATGAATATAAAATTAACTAAAATGTTTAGAGAGAAAAAATCAAATGTAAAATAGTTGTATGGTATTTTTATAGCTATGCTTTGTGCCAAATCACCTAGATATATGAAGGTTTTGAAGGAAACTGAGATTATGAGATAGTGAACAAGAAAAGTCAACACCTTAAAAATGATTTTTCATTGAGAAAAATGCAAGTCTCTTTAACCAACATTGTGGGGTTACAGAAGAAATTCCAGTTATGCGCAAAGGTTTACATATTTTCAAATGTAGAAGTAAAGATGAATGCTATTAATAAGAGTACTTTATCTTCTATCATCAGAAGGAAAATAGATGTCTTATCATAGAAACTATGTTAAAAACTTGTAAAAATTTTATGCTATTTTCACAATGGTCAACTAGATCATATTTTTTTTTTAAAAAGTAAAGCTTTAAGACTGACCTTTTAAAAAGGTAAAGTTAGAGCCCTAGCTGGCATAGCTCAGTGGATTGAGGTTGGCCTGTGAACCAAAGCATCGCAGGTTCAATTCCCAGTCAGGGCACATGCCTGGGTTGCAGGCCACAGCCCCCAGCAACCACACATTGATGTTTCTCTCTCTCTCTCTCTCTTTCTCCCTCCCTTCCCTCTCTAAAAATAAATAAATAAAATCTTTTTTAAAAAAGGTAAAGTTAGTTAATTTACTTGAATGATTTAGTTTTCTAGACAATGATGATAAAATATTTGATAGAATTATCTGAAATTATTAGGCAATTTCAAACCTATAAATCTAATGCTACACAAATAGCACTGTGTCCATATCTATCAAATATACATCTATTTCTGTGCAGCATAAAATTAGTTGGGACTTGACAATTATGTTGGAAATATAAACTAGATAAGTAAATAAGCTATGATACTTCATGTATAAAATATATGAAGATAGCTTAGGTTATTGAATCTTTTTCCATATTAATCAGATACTTAAACAGTTCATTTTAATCTTTTTACATAATGATCTTATGGGTCCAGTTTGAGGTCAGGTATATAACAGGTATATGAACTAGATTTATTTATATCTTTGTTCATTCCTGCCACTGCAGATTCCTTTGAAATAAACACATCATTGAAGAAAGCTAAAAGTTAAAAGTTAATAACAGGATTTATTGAAGTCTGTTACTATGTCCTTACGGATTGAACCACTATCAAACTAAAAATTACTAGCTGCAGTTGAGAAATAACAACTGAAATATTTTTTGTGACATTTGCCGAATAAAATTTCTAATTTTGGATTAAAGATAGAAGTTTCTTGAATTATTTTAAAAAGTAAAATAGAATTTTATTCACCCAGAAGAGAAGAAAAAAAGTGTGCTAGAGAGCCCAGCTGGTGATACGTGAGATTTAATCCTAAGTCATGAGACCATGAGAGAACTATATGAATCTGAATAGCATATATAGTAACTCATCCTGTCTAGAATTATATGATAGTCATCACAAATTAAAATCTCTATGGTTAATTTTTAAAATATTCTATATTATCTATAGATAGGAAATAATTTTCCTTAAATTCCACATGTGAAATATTGAATTACCACTTATGTTTGGACAAAATGAAACAAAAAGATGCAGCCCTTCAGATCATAAAGAGATATAAAAGTATTTGCCTCAACTGGATTGAGTAGAATAATAAAACATGAGTGCCAAGAGGACATTGCATGTTCCTGAGTTTGCTGGATTTGGTTTATGTTTCACATAAAGAACTAGAATCTGGTGTTATTAGGGAGAATTTAGAGTTTCTGTGAAGTTTAACTATGATATGGAATATCATAGTTCATTACTATAACTATGATATTCCATTTAATAATTGCATTGAATCATACAGGAAAATTCATGGAGTAAATTGAAACTTAGGATCACTTGCTGCTTTAGCTTTCGCTCTTCTGACACATGGGAACTCTAAGACTATGAATTAAACCACACACATAAGAATGTATGAACTGATGAAGCCCCACAAGCACATATCAAACTGTGAGCCACAGGTATACGGAGACTTGGAAGTAGGAAGAAATAGAATTCATTGTCATCCTTTCCCATCTTTCCATGTTATATACACTCAAATTTCTCTCCATGTATTCATATATCCAACAAGCATCTCTGCTACCATCAAGGATTATGCAGAAACAAGCCTTTAAAACTCTAAGATATCAGACCAACTTTTCTATGTATAGAGGAATCTCTTGGACCTGTAGAAATGTTATTTTTTTCCCCACTAGATAGGCAATGAAAAGAATACCAACAACTTTAGAGATATATCCTTTGTGAGCAAAGAAATCACTTTGAATTGGGATCCAATAGGAAACTGTTTAATGGCTGGATATGAAGGATGCCTTTCAATGAGTGCAATTCATCCATGGGGCACTTGGTTGACAGCAAAACATGGATGGTAATTCACAACCGCTCTATAGTTGTTAGCGTGAGAAGAGATGGCGTGTGCAGAATATATGGGATCAGCAAGCACGAGGCCAGAGGGACATATGGAAAATCAGACTAAATTGGACAAAAGACCAGAGTGGGGTATGTTATCCTGTGACTTCCTGTCCTTTTGTCCTCTGGAACCTTCTGCTTCTAAAGCTCTTCATATGACATTTTTGCATAAAACCATTGCCACATAGGGTTATCTAAATCTTCATTTAGCCACATAAGATTCAATAAATGTTGATGACACTTCTATTGTATTTCAAGCTGTGGGGATTCGAAGATGGATGAATTGTTTTTGCCCTACCCCCAAGAAAGACTCCAAGTTTATTCTATAGACATGGTGACTGGGGTGGGGATGGCACGTGGGGAGAGGGAAGGTGGGGAGACAAGTCCATGTGCACAATATTATACTTCTTGTGTATGTAGGTAAAACTTATATCTCTAGGTTGCTGTTCACTAAAACACAAAGTTATAACAAAATCTGTAAGCAATAAGCTCCCTTTTCTAAAAGTACTGACTTGTTCTAGAACACAGTGTTTTGATGGCTTAGGTACATTTTATTGGTCTTGTTTCAAAATAGAACAAAATTTCTTCACAAGTAGAAGTGACAGAGAATTATTGTACTTTTACAACTCTCACAAAAGAAAAACCTCTGACCACCCTAATCATTGTGCTTTGCCTACAGATGAAAATAATGAAATAATACCTAAGCGAATTATCTAACTCTGATAAAAAGCCACTTAGCCATTCCAGGCTTCCATTAGAGTTACCCAGTAAAAGCCTCCATTTGCCACCATTATTGGTGCCAAAATTATTTAGCACACACACATATTAAATGTAATATATGCATATTATTACACTTATATATTATAATGCATATTATAAGATATATATATTAAGTGCATGTATGTTAATATATATATTAATAATATATATTAAGTGCATATATATTCACACACATTAAGTGTAATATATACATATACACACACACGTGCGCTTGTAAATGGTTATATATATGCAACATATATATATGAGACCAGGGATTGAAAAAATGACTTCTCTACAATCTCTAATTAAAGGGAATCCACGAGATTCAATTATAAAGCTGAGGAGGGAAGATGCTGAGAGAGTGAAAGAGAGAGTAAATGATTAAATGACTTGACTTGATCTTGACCCTGAATATAATTGTTCTCTAGGATATGGTAAACATGTGAGTTCAATTTATTTTTTAGGTGGAGAGACAGGAGAAAAGAATAAGAGTTATGGACTAACCTTAAGAAATATATGGTATATAGACAGAGTTGGGAAGATATAAGCGCATCAGTTGAGAAGGAAAACGCCACAGTTGATGGGGATTGGTTAGGATGAAACTGGCCACAGGATTTGAGCCAATAATCAAGGTCACAGTCACTATGGATTTGCTTTTTTCCCTGCCCAATTTCTGTAAGAGGAAGAAAATGTAAGGGCTCAAATCTACATCTCATCACTATTTTCTTTTTTTTGTAAAGATTTTATCTATTTACTTTTAGAGAGGGGAAGGGGGCGAAAGAGAAGGAGAAAAACATCAATGTGTGGTTGCCTTTCATGCACCACCTAATGGGGACCTGGCCTGCAACCCATGCATGTGCCCTGGCTGGGAACTGAACCAAGGACACTTTGATTCCTAGGCCAGCGCTCAATCACCTGGGCAACACTAGCCAGGGCCCATCATTCTTTTCTTTACTTTCATACAAGTCATTTAAAAAAAAATCTCAAACATTGGTGATGCGGACACCAGCCCTAAGTGTCCATGGCATTATGGATGAAATGAGACATTCACATGGATTACCGAGTCCTGTGGAGGAAAAGGGATGGCACAGCTATTTTCTCAAGGGGAGGGTGCCTCGGAGCGACCTGGCAACTCTCTCAAGAGGAGAGTGCCCCGTGCCCTTGCCTCGACAGCCTTTTTATTGGTTTCCAATTTGCACAGGAATACAGGTAAAGTTCATTAATCATTGTCAGGCGGTAAGGATCAAACAATCGATAGCATACAAAGAACTATGAGGACTTATTCTGAGTCAGGGTCTACGAAACTTTGGGGAACAAACTCATTTTCCGCTCGGACCTTTATCATTTAATTGAGAGCATTCTTAGTGAAGCAGGTTTCATAGGAGTTTATGTATTCTTTCTCAGGCCTGATCACCCGGGAACCCACTCTTTCCAGCACAGGGCTGCACTGCCCTCTGTCATTGTTTCAGGCTTAAGTCAGGCAGGGGAAGTAAGGCAGCCAAGATATTAGGAGACTTCTCGCAGGCAGAATGAGGACTCAGGCTTTGTCAAAGCCAAGGTGCAAGAGTCCATCACCCCTTTTGCTGTAGCCCCCCAAGTCCTTCCCTGGGGCCTCCATGTGATCATGCCGGTCTTAGTTTGTTCCCCCCCTGAGGAATCTTACCTATCATTGGCTAACTGATCAAGCATTGGGGGCTAGTTATGGAAAAAGGAGCAGAAGCAGTGCTCCTGTCAGGGAGATAAGTTTTGTCTTCTTAGTGGTTTATGGCCTGAAGGTCGTTCACTCAGCCTTAGCCATGGAGGGGTTACAGCTCCTGAAACCAGGCAGAGCGGTTGGCATTCTGAATTCTTAGAGATTTGCTGTTCACTAATTTGGGTGTGACTCAGCAATTTTTTTAAATGAATCTATTTCCTAGCTCATGTGATATATACAGATAAGATTTTTTATAGTAATGTCAATTCTTTTTTTTTAAAGAGTTTATTTATTTTTAGAGAGGGAAGGGAGGGAGGGAGAGAGAGAGAGAGAGAGAGAGAGAGAAACATCAATGTGCGGTTGCTGGGGGCCATGGCCTGCGACCCAGGTATGTGGCCTGACTCGGAATCGAATCTGTGACACTTTGGTTCGCAGCCCGCACTCAATCCACTGAGCTACGCCAGCCAGGGCTTCAGCAATTTAATAGACCAACTGTCGGAATGCCTTCCTCAGCTCCTCTTTCTTTCACATAGAAGTGATATCCAACATTTTTAAATTACCTTAAGTACATGACCAAAAGAGCTTTTCTCAGTATCATGCAGGTCTTAGCTTTTTGGTTGAGGTTTATTTTCCCATGCACTGGACTCATTTTTACTCTTAGAGTTTATGACAAGTAGTTTGACACTCAATTCTTCCTCCTATTGTTTCATATTTGTTAAATTTGTCTCTTCAAATAAAGCAATCTGAAGCTCAAAATAACATCTTAAACTCTTTACAATTCAGTTTGGCAATTGTTACTGAATACTCAAATCTCTGTCTTGTAATTGGATGCAGCTGAGAGACTACATGGATGATAAGACAGTGCTGCATTTCCCATAATGCCTATCTATATTGATTCTGTATTGTTTGTTATTTTGCAAATGGATTAGAGAAAAATACATGGCTAATTGGTACAGCACCTATCTGATGGTTCGATAATAAATCTTTGATAGGTCATAATAAATTACTCTAAAGGAGCTTCCTTAGATAAGTGATAATGATATGAGTGACCTTAGGTCTCAAGATATTCTTGAATGTCTTGAACTAATAGGAGTATCTGCAGAGTACATTAGAAAATTAACATAGATAAGCCTAGAATACCAGACTTATGTCTATATCAGCTAAAAATACCTGATTTCTGAGCATAGTAGTAGTTGCTGTTGTATTTTACAAACTATAGAAATGATCCCCAAAATATAATCTTATACTTTATATTTTTTCCACCTTTATAACAGTATTTTCTGTATATATTAAGCTCTGCATTTTCTATGTTTCTATTTTATTTTTCTAATATGGATATATCTTCTGATATCATACACATTTATTAGATACAAAATTATTAATCTTTAAGTTGACCAAGTTAAGAAATTCATCTTTATATTAAAGATTATCCTAATGATTTAATTACTGAGTTGGGTGATAGAAAAAAAAGCCATTCAATGTTAGCTAAAACTGTTTTCTTAGAAAACAGTAAAATTGTATATCTATCCAACAATTGTGTGACCAACTTCTCTGAGAAATTGGTACTAGCTAAGACATATAAGTGAATCAACCTATCTGTCAAGGCATGGTAGAGAAATTACAGTGTTCTGGATCACAGCAAGGGCTGGTAGCTAGACAGGCTGGGTTTAAATCCAGACTGTCACTTACTTCCTGTGTTACATTGTGAAGATTGCTTAACCTCTCTTCATCTCATTTTCCTCAACTGTAAAGAAAAAACATAGATGATTAAATTAATTAATGTACATATAATGCTTATGGTTTTCCCTGCCTCATTGTAAATGCTACAAAAGCATTTACTACTATTATTGTTGATAATGCAAACACACTTATTAAAGTGTTTTCACAACAGATTCTCAAGGAAGCTGCTAAGAAAATAGATTGCCTTGACCTCAAACGTAAAAATTCAAAACACACTTGTTGACTAGCTGATTATTACATGGTGGCTTACAATATGTCTTGATTTTCAGTGATGAGGCTGAGCAGCATTTGTCAGCTACTCAGCAACCAGGATTAGATGACTGTTCAATGGCCTCCCAAGCCTGCTAATTTTCTTTCCTATTATACAGGGTAGAACTAAGTTGATGATGCTTTTTATTTGGATTCCTCAAAGAAAGCATTTCATTTTGCTTTTGCATACATGCTTTAAAAATGTTTTAAGATGTCAATTCAATTTGTTGCCATTTTAATGTTCATAGTTTTGATCTCTTCTTTTTTTTTAAATAAGTCCCTTTAACATTTCGTATAATAATGGCTTGGTAATGATGAACTCCTTTCACTTTACCATGCCTGGGAAGCAGTTTATCTGCCTTTGAATGGGGGTCCTGGACAGAGGGGGGCGGGGGGGGGGAACTGGGGCAACTTTAATAGCATAATCAATAAAATACATTTTTAAAAAAGAAGCAAAGCAAAAAATAGTGCAAAAAGAAAAATGTAAAAAATGTTTAAGTACATTAAGGAATGTAAAAATGAAACTAGTTGATTGGCATTTAGAGAACCTATTTTGATAATAGCATGAAAAAATAAATGTGATTAAATAAGGCATCTTTGTCTCTACAGTTTAAACTGGATAGTTCAGAGTGACATAAAAATTATCCTGAATTGTAATGTAGCTTTGATTTTGACATTGCATATTTTCTTCCACAAGATACATTGCTGGCACAGTGTTAATATTCATTTAGAGTAAATATATCATTTTTTAAATTTTATTTCCTGAGTTAGACTTTTCCAGGTAAACATGGGTATTAAGACATAAGGGAGTGTTGCAAAATAGTCATGGGAATGTAAAGTATGGTATATGGAACACAGTTAAAAATCCTGTAATAACTATGTATGGTGCCAGGTGGGTGCTAAACTTATTGCCAGGACCATTTCATAAATTATATGAATGTCTAACCACTATGTTGTACACCTGAAACTAATATAAAGTAAAAGTGAATTTCAACTCTAACTGTCTTTTAAAATAACTTTTAAAAGACGTCGGGGGGTTTTCATATTGATTAGTAATAGCTGCCTTCTGTACACAAAAATAAGCCTGATTTCTTATGAGCAGAGGTGTAAACTTTCTATTTTACTAATGTCTAAAAATTGCAGTGAGGTTTATATATATTTTATCACTGAATCTTTCATGTCACAAGGACCTATATATGTGAGATAAAATGTGAAATCTTTTATGTATCATAAATTGTTAAGAAAACAAATTTTAGTTTCTTTAGCCCACACAAAATAGTTGTGAACTGACACTAATGAGATAAAGTCTCATTTCACCTTACATATAGTGTATTATCTTATTAGTATATGCATTGGTTGTGTATGTTATATGTAGCCAAATGCAGTTTTTATTTTGTGCTTTTAATTGAATATATCTTCCCTGCCAGTTTACCTTTTTATGTTTACTGTAATTCTTTTTTTTTAATTTATTTTAGATTTTATTTATTTATTTTTAGAGAGGGAAGGGAAGGAGAAAGAGAGAGAGAGAGAGTAGCATCAATGTGCGGTTGCTGGGGGCCGTGGCCTGCAACCAGGCCATGTGCCCTGACTGGAATCAAAGCTGGGACACTTGTTTATTGTAATTCTTGAGTACTAAAGACATACGCTCCTTCCTTCACTAGAACCATATGGACAGTGACATTAATGAAATGTCCATGGCCACATATGCACATAAGTAATAGGCAGAGCCATAAATCAAATCCATTTCAATATGGTTTTGAGTCTTATTTATTAAAATGAGCCAGTCCATATCTTATGCCTATTACATGAAGAAGTCTATATTAAGTGAGTCATAGAATACAATTTTATTTTACTCATTGAATAATGCTATTAGAGCAGCTAACAGAGAATGTAAGTTTGTATAATTTTTATAGGGCATCTGAACATATTTAAAACAAAGTATTATATTATGAAAATTTCAAAATACCTGACTTATCAAAATTTAAAAATACACATTTATGGGTTGAAGAGTCAAACACATATGAAAAATAATGGTCACTGCTGCTTTGATTTTTAAGAGCAAAAACATACTATATAGCTATTTTAAAGAACGAAATAGATCTACACGGAGTGGCATGGGAACTTGTAATACTCTAAGCAGAAGTTATGTTTGCAGAACAACATGTGCAATATTATTTTATAATTTTAAATGAAGAAAAAAGTATATAAATTTATAAGTATTATACATTTGTGCATGTGTATGTGCCCACACACATGAAAGGTTCATGCCAAACATTTAACAGAGACTATCTAAAAATGAATTGATTGGTAGAAGAGAGAGGAAGTAGAAAACCATCAGTTTTGGGTTCACGTAATTTGCAGTGTTTTTTAATTGAATTTATTGGGGTGATGTGGGTTAACAAAATTACACAGGTTTAAGTGTTTTGATTTCCACAAATTTGTGTGCATTCATTTTTAGAATCAAATAGAAACAAAAAATCCAAGCACTTAAATACATTGAATTTATTGGATAAAATGCAATTTTCTGGGTTATAATACTCCCTCTGATTAACTTTTATCAACATGTGTACCCACACCATATGAAGGGGAATGAAAAAAGGGCATTCTAACCAGTATCTCTAGGCTAAAATATTACAGTCAATGAAAACAAATATTACATTCTACATTCAACAAAAATTGTAAGTCATAGCATTTGGGAACTAATGTCAAATCTCACCAGACAGTCAACCAAACTCAGGTTCATTTCATTTTCAAAATTTCATCTACATTTGCCTGAAACTTTATATTGAATAATGGACTGACTATGCGTGTGTGTGCGTGCGTGTGTGTGAAAGCAATGCATGCATTTCTATCATATTTTTTAAATAGCAATGCAATCTGGGAGACCCTGGGGAGGGAGCAGAAGGGTTGGGTGGCAGCAGGGTAATGGGTGGTGTGTGAGATAGGGACTTAATGAGATAAGGAAATACGTATTTTTGTAATGGGGGAAAAAAACTTCATAATATTTTTCATATGAAACATACACAAGAATAATGGAATTGATGGTATCTTTCGAAATGTGGCCCACAGTAAGTTACTGTTGCATGTCTTCCTTCATAGAAAATGACTGAATTGGAGGCATTCACTTATATTGAAAATTGTCTGTATTTTTCTCAATTGAGAGAGTTCATTGAGACTTCATAGAGCAGTTTTATTGCATATTATGTGCGAAGGAAACAACATATTTTTGTTCCAATAACAACCTTTTATCAGACACAACAATACACCTCCGTGTCAGTTGTTTCAAAAAGAACCTGCAGCAGATCTAATGAGTCAAAGTGCAGTTTTCGAAGGGTCTTTAACAGTAGCTTTTAGCCAATGAAGCAAAGGCACATTTTTGCGGGGGTGGGTGAAATATAGAATGTCCTTTATCCAACACCTACCATGGTATAGCTTCTGTTGTTTGCTTTTGGTTCTTCTCCTCCCCTCCCCCACTGTTCATTAAGAAGAACAAAAAGCAGAAAGAATAAAATTGTGAACATTCTGCTCTTTACCGGTCATGCTCTGGGGGCTTTAGAAGACAGCCATCAGCAGATGCATAACGATACGGCACGGGCTGCACGCTCACTGTTTTTCTGGCGGACGGAGATCCTGGAATCCAGCATCTCATTGCATCCTGTCATCTCACCCACATTTTCAGAGTGGCCCCAAGTCTTCTAGGTTCTCCTCAAACAATTCTCATGTTTCTTCTTTGAAGCTGTTCTAAACACCTCTGAGTATGGCTTTTAAAAAGACTTTAAAAAAATAAAACCTGTTATGACAGTTTTTTCTGTGACACTCCTCCTCAAACAATACTGACAGCATTTCTACTAAAAATCTGTCCCCTTACCTGTTGTTCCAAGTGAGTTTACATCAATTCCTACTTATCATTGACCTACGATAGATTCCAGGTGGTTTGCATGCTTTCATTTATTTGCAAGGTATAAAATGTTCTTTTCATTACTTTTTCTTGAAAAATATTTTGTGATTTTTGTGATTTCCTCTATGTCCAGGGATTCTTTTGGAAACTTGCTTCAAATCCAAGCAGTTAAGAAGTTTTAAGTTGTGTTGTTTTCTGATACCTAGGATTACATTCATACCATGTGGATCTTAAATTCTCTATTTTGTGGAATTTATTTCTTTATTTGAGGCTAAGTACACAAGCAATTTTCATAAAATTTCCATGGCTCTAAGAAACAAAAAAAAATCTTTCTTTGCTCAATACAATTGTTTTAACCTGAGGACTTTTTTCATTGCTTTTAGAGATAGAGGAAGGGGCGGGGAAGAGGGGGGAAGAGAAAGAGGGGAAGAGAGGGAGGGGGGGTGGAGAGAGACAGAGAGAGAGAAACATCGATGGGAAAGAACATGGATTGGTTGCCCCCTGAACCCACAACTATTTGGTGTACAAGGCTTATATTGCTGAAATTTACCAAATTGCTGTGTTGTACTAGTTTATTTATTTTGACTGTTGTGTATAATTTCATTTAGTAAATATCCCATGGTTTGTCCATTATTCTTCTATAATGGGTATTTGATTTGTTTCCATGCTTTTAGTTCAGACTCTTTTTTTGCTAAAATTGTAACTTCTTCTACTCTATCTTTTTCACTTGATTTTTCTTAAAAATCTCTTACTCCTAGGTTAAACTCCCTGGATCTTTCTTCCAGGTTGCTTATCATTTCACTATATGTTCCATCTCTTTGTCTTTTGGGGTGTTTGTTTTGTGAAGTTTTATTTTATTTTGTAACTTGACAATCATTTTTTGTCAGTTTCTTTATTGAATTTTTATTTTTAAATGATCAATGTTCTTATTGTATTTTTCCATTACCATTTATCCCCCTATGCCCGTACACTGTCTTCTACCTCTACCCTTCCACCCCACAATTTACCATCATTTTCTGTGTCCAAGAGTTCTTTTTCTTTTTTGCTCAATGCCTTCCCCTCCAGAGCTATCAACCTGCTATCCATGAGTCTGTGTCTATTTTGCTTATTTCAGTTTGTTCATTAGATTCCACATATGAGTGAAATCATATGGTACTTGTCCTTCTATTTTTGCAAGAGGTATTTGTATCTGAGAGATCTACGTATTTTCTACCATATCAGTTTCATTGCTTTTTCTCTTTTTTTTGTCAGTTATCACCTGACCCTCAATTAATTCTACTTTAGTTGGCTCTACCAGCTGCCTTAGGTTACTCAGACCCTTAACTAACTGGATTTTTCTTTGCCTATGCAGAGTTTTCAATTCCCTCTTCACCAATAAAGGTAAAGTTATTTGCAGTCCTCAAGCTGTGGAATGGCATCAAGTGGTAGGAAGCATGGAAGTTTTGCTCTCTTTTGATGAGGAACTAATTGGCAAAATTTTTCTCTCTGTTATAATATGGAAATGAGGATCCTTAGCTCCCAGTTTTTCCTAGAGCAAGTGTCTGCCTTCTAGGTAGTTCAGTTCACCTGTGTAATTGCCTGTGGTTAGTTCTGCTGTGATCAGCATCATCAATGAGTCACACCCAAAACAAGACATGAGGAACCCTTCCTCTAAGGCACAGGGGTCAAACACAAGGCTTGAGGGCCAAATCCAGCCCTCCACCTTGTTTTATCCAGCTGGCACCTTGTTTCTACTCAGCAGCAGTAGTGCCAACATCCTGGCCCCTAGTTAAGGAGCAGTACATTTACACAGTCCTAAAATTACATTTGGCCCTTTGAAGGCAACCCTGAGGCTCATGAGGCCCCCAGTTAAAATGAGTTTGACAGCCCTGCACTAAGGGGGCCAGAGTTTCTGTAGGTAGCCATGAAATCCCAGAGAGAGAAGCCTTCTCTGCTACAACTAATCACTCACTGGTGAAGGACCAGGAAAAAAGATCTGCAATCCTAAGGTCATGGAAAACTTTAGAACTTAGTTGGGAGGGTTAAACAACACTAGGTTTTCATACAGAAAAGGAAAATATTATGGCCTTCTTTTCATACCAACTTGGAGAACATTTTCACTTTCATCTCCAAGTCATTCCATGTCTGGTCTCCTATTCTATATTTTGTCTTAGAACACAAACTCCTTAAGACCAAGAGTTTTATCTTTGAATATGTTGCATACAAGACAGATCACAGAGCTAGAGCTAATTAGTGGTTTTATGTCATCATCATCATTACCATTTTAAGTGTAGGTGTATATCAACCTGACACTTCAAATTCATAGAATATATCAACAAAGAACATTTATTCATTTTACATATTAAATCTCACATTGTTTAAAGTTTTATCAGTGAAGCATAGGACTTTTCAAGAACACACATACTTTTTTATAAAATAGAAAATACTATCTAACCCAAATTAAAATGACAAATAAAACTTTACTTGCTGAGTTTCCCTTTTCAGGACATAGTCAAACAGATTGTGTCTATGCCTCCTCCTGAACATTCCCCCACCTTCAGAATTCCATGCACTGAGAAACCTCTCCCATCAACAGCAACATCTGACTCTACTGCAGGGGTGTCAAACCCATGTTCCCCCTGGGGGCCACATCATCCTCACAGTTGCCTTCAAAGGGCTGAAATAACTTGAGGACTGTATAAATGTAACTACTCCTTAACTGGTAAGTGAGAGTTCAGTGCTGCTGCAGGGTAGAAACTAGGTGCTGGGCCTGATAAAACAAGGTGGAGGGCTGGATTCAGCCCTGGGCCTTGTGTTTGCTACCTGTGCTCTATTGTCTGGTTTCATACACCTAATTGCTATATGTAATCGAAATTAAAATAAAGATGTTCTTTAATGTTAATAATCTTACAGGTATAAATTATGCATTGAGAGACAGTTTACAAGAATTCAGATTACTCAAATGATGTAATATTTTTTCAGCAAAATTCCTGTTTTTAAAAAATTGTTCTGTACTCAAGGTGCACTAGAGCCTTCCTTTTAGACCCACCATCATAAGGATCCTGGATTCTTTTACACTGGACTAGACATCTCTCTTTAGAGATTTGTTTATTTGTTGTTTTTTTTTTGTTTTGGGGTTTTTTTTGGGGGGGGTATTTACTTCATAGGTAGGCACCTAAAATCATTTGATCCAATTTTAGATACCTTCTATCACAACAAGCACAACTGTATTGCTACTAAGAAAAAAGACACTAGTAATTACAAATGTGAGATGGCACTGGTTCCATGATGTGCTTGTTTCACAGATGGTACAAAGTAAAAGCATGTGTGATGCACAAGCAATGAAATATGGAAGCAAGTATTTCCTGGCTTCCAATGCAGAAACTTTAAGATTCTTTTTATGTTTGTAGGGTACCAAGCCTTAGATAGGCTTGACGTATGCCACTTTTATTATCAACCTTGCCTAATTTCTAAATCAACCTTATCATAACTTGGAATACATAACAATTAGTGCCCCACCAGTTGTGTGGTCCCAGGAAATCTGGTTTCCCTAGCAAGGCAAATGCTGGGAATCTATGTTCTCAGAAGTCTCTGTTTCTCCTTATTGATCTTACTGCTGGCTTCTATTCTAAACAATTTTACCTCTGTCTGTTTTCCTGCTCGGTGTATCAGCCTCTTACTGGCCCTTGAGACTATGCAAAAGCTAGACTCATGTCTTAGTTTTTGCAGGTTACTTTAACAGAAAAACCTCAGACTGGATGGAATGGAAGCAAAAGAACTTAATTTCTCACAGCGCTGGAGCCTGGAAGTCTTGGGTCAGGACGAAAGCAAGGTTGGGTTCTGGTGGGAGCCTTCTTCTCCTGGGATGTTGATTCTCAATTATCTTTGTGTCCTCTCATGACCGAGAGCTGAAAGAGAAGAAGCCATTCATGGGTTCCACACTCTTGACCTCAGCTATTTCCAATTATCTCCTGAAGACCCATATCCTAGTATCATCACATTGGGGGGTAGGGTTTCAATATATGTTTGTGGAGGGACACAAATATTCCATCCATAAAACTGGATTGATTGGAAATGAAGTCCCTAAAATGGAAACCCACAGAACAACATAAAAACTGAGGAGGCAGAGCAACCACAGCTTTGGTTCCAAGAGGTACTGGTCTCTGAGCAGGTGGGTGAGGGGGATGAGAAACAGAGACTCCTGAGCAAAAAATGAGGGGCCAAAGCTAATTACAGGATTCTTCCCAATTCCCATGCTAAAAGAACTAGGAAGAGCCACATGAAATTCTGTGTTTCCAATCAAGCCTGTAATTAGCTTGTATTAGCATGTAACTTGGTGTTGAAAGAGGCAATTGTCACTTACCATCTGTAAGACCTTAGATAAGTCTTCTAACCTTTGGAATTGCTTCCCCCTTGTAAACTAAGGGCCAAAAGCTGCCCTGTGCATATCATTCTAGTGCTACAGAGGATCAAAACAAGAATAACATAGTAAACATGAAAGAACTCTGTGAACTTTAAATGTTGCATACCAAAAAAAGAAAAGAAATAATCATTAAAAGGGTTGGGCAGAAGTAGGTTTACAGCTGTGAATACTTGAAATACAGAGTTAATTCTTGTGTTGTTATCTACTAATTATTGTATTAATTTCTTTTTTATTGTTATCCAGTTATAGTTACCCCACCTTTTCCCCCATTGCTTGCACTTACCTTGTCACCCCCTATTCCCACAGTCAATGCTGGGCCATTTTCCATGCCCATAGTCCTCTGTTCATGTTCTCTTGTTTGCCCCTACTCTTCCCTCCCCCATTATCCTCCTCCCTCATCCCCTCTGGTCACTGTCAGTTTGTTCTTTATTTCCAATTCCCTGGTTGTATTTTGCTCAACATCACTAGCCATTAGAAAGATGCAAAGTAAAACCATAAGGAAATACCACTTCACACTGGTCAGAATGGTCATCATTAATAAAGCAACAAACTGGTGAGGTTGTAGAGAAAAGGGAGCCTTAGTGCACTGTTGGTGGGAATGCAGACTGGTGCAGCCACTGGGGAAAACAGTATGAAATTTCCTCAGAAAACTTAAGGTGAAACTGCCTTTCAATCCAGTGATCCCATTGCTGGGACTATACCCTAAGAATCTGGAAATACCAATTCAAAAGAACCTATGTATCCCTATGTTCACAAAAGCACTATTTACAATAACCAAGTGGTGGAAGCAGCCTTAGTGTCCATCAGTAAATGAGTGGATCAAAACACTGTGCTACATTTACACAATGGAATACTACGCAACAGAATGAGAGAAGGAACTCCTATTCTTCTTGACAGCATGGATGGAACTGGAGAGCATTACACTAATTGAAATAAACCAGGTGGTAAAATAAAAATACCATCTGACCTCACCTATAAGTGGAACCTAATTGTTGTCTTAGTTTCTATTTGAACAACTGTAAACCTACTTTTGCCCTCCCTGTAATAGACCGTCTTGTCACATGATGTCTATTCTCCATCTCCTTTCTTTGTCTTTTGGACCTAATATGCTGAGCACCCTGGCTGGTTTTGGATTTGCTGATCTCTTGGTGATGCATGGATTTCACACACTAACAGTTGCTCCAGTTTAGCTAATTTTAAGTTAGAGACAGATGTGGAAAAAGTGACAATGCCTGTATAAGGCACCAAACTCAAAGTTTCAGCATGCAAGTTCAAGACGGGGATTGAACATAGTGTGCTTGAACCACCTACCCCCTCTTGCCACACTTCATTTTGAAATGCACTTCAATCCCATGCTTTTCTATGACCAGAGCAATAAAGTCACAATTTTCACACACAAAGCCTTTTCACATCTAAAAAACAGGACTATTGTACATTTTTATTCATTTGTATTCACATTTTTCCATAAAATCTCTTTGTCAGAAGTGCCCAATTTTCAGGCTGTTTCACTGAGTGATGTTTAAGCAATGGTCAATCCTATTTGTGTTACATTTACAAGACTTGAATTTCCTAAACTAAAGAGGAGAATCTGCTGTTTAGCTAAGAAATCTGTTCAACTTAATACAGATTTTATACCTCCTTTTAAGTCCCAGCCTGAGCTCTTTTTTCAGTTTTTCAGATAAAAATGGAAGCACTTATTTCTAACAAACCTATGAGTGCAGCATGTATCTCTATCATTAAAGGCCAACAGCATCTTTCTTACATAATGGAAATATGAGTCATCAACCCTAAATCTGATCTGGTCCTAATTCAATTAAATCATTACATTCTTGTCCTTCACTGATTTCTTATTTTTTTTTTTTTGCCTACAGAAAACCACGCAATGAATGTGTTAAATGGCCATTTTTAAAATAACATGGGCATTCAAAGGGGGGGGGGCACAATTTAATGCTTAAAAAGAGGGAGTAAATTACTGATCCTTTTTCTTTCTTTCTTTCTTTCTTCCTTCCTTCCTTTCTTTCTTTCTTCTTTTTTTTTTTAACAAATGGCTGGGAGGGTTATAATGTATTAGATTTTTTTTCCAGAGGTAATCTTAGATGTGGAGTGAATGAAGTGAAGTCTGTTATCAATCCATAACATCTGCTGCAGTGTCAAGTGATGAAATGGGTGACTCCAGAGCCCAAGACAGCTGGGACGGCTTTCTTAATGCAGGAGGGTATTGTGCAAACAAACAGACACTGATACGGTCTATGGTTGTCACAATTATTCAGGCTGGTGATACATCTTCCCGTATTAGCTGCTTGAGCAGTCCTATTTCTTTTAAAAGTAAACTACTGTATAACAATCACCATCCTGGCCTGTGAGTCAGTGGGCACAAATAGAATAAATACCCTGGAAATAAAAATAAATAAATATAAATTAAAATTTATCACCAGAGCAATAAACTGAAAAGCAGATGCAAGATGTAACAAAACAAAACACGTAGGCTAAAAGCATGGGAGAGAAAAAGGAAATAAAAATTCAAAAATGCTACTTCAATAATCAAACACAACAACTATGAATTAATAACACTTTCTATAATCTTTATGGTGTAAGGGGTTATGTGTAGTTTAAGTTAAAGATATTAAAAATACTGTTTGGTGCAGTTAATTTTAATTTATGCTTTTGCTGAGGTTTGTGATCAGCATCCTGGCAACAGTTATTAAAAATGATGAGGCCTAAGTTTTAAGCATGGGTAAAGGTTCTATAAAACTAAGAAAAGTAATAATCAGCAATTTATTATTACATAAATATATATTTAAAGGAATGACTGAATTTAATTACAAATAGAAGCTTGATTTCATCCAGACAAGCTTTCTGGTGGATATGGAAATGTCCTGATTCTAATTGAAAATTTTATAGCCTGCACGTGACTTGAAGATCAAATCATGTACGTTAAAGCTTCGGATATTTAATCTGGCTTTTGGATAAGCAATCTAGAACCCTTAAGTTCTCTGTGCCCTGGGCACTCAGAATCGCTGACAGCAACACCATGTTCGTGAGACCTTAAAGCTCATCTAGTCTCATCTAACGATTGTGCAGATGTGAAACGGAGACATGGAAGAGGGAAAGATTTCCCCAGCATGCTCTTTACTTTGGCTCTGTGCATATTCCATTACATTAAGCTGATCTCTGGTACCAATATGCCCAGGAAATAATTAAAAGTAAGCCATTATCTGTTTCTGTTGACAAAGTAGTACCTAAAAATCAAATAAGCATGGAATATTAAATGCAAATCAGCAAGGTTTTGCAGATACCTATTGGTTCTTATAAAATCAGGGAAAACCCCCAAATATCTACTCAGATATTTTTATTTTAAAATTTACTATGTATATACTGGTATGGATTTTGTAACATACATTTTCAAGTGTGTACTCATTCATGATTAAGTCAAGTTCAAGTGCCATGAAGGCCCCACATGCCTACATTGGTTTTTCTGTAAGGAATGGATCCTACCTTACTCATCATTATGTACTTCTTAACATATCACACACTGCTTGGCAAATAGCAGTTATTCATTAAATGCTGATTCAATTGACGTCACTTTTTTTTTGTTTTGAACAAGCCAAAATAAACTCAATTGTCTCAGAAATCAGGTGTAAATATTATGAGAATGCTTCTTTTTTGACAATGAGACGTCATTGCCCATTCATTCATTCAGTAAATATTTGCTGAGTTCTTGCTGTGTGGCCTGCTCATTTCAACGTTTCAGAGATAAAACACTAAAACAGTGAGGTGGAACAGCTCTTACCCTTAGGAAACTTATAGTCTCCCAGAAAAAAAAACTGACATCAAGCTTATAATTCCAAGTGTTACAAAGGAAAAATTCAGGGAACTTTATCTATGTTTAAAAAGAAACTCAACCTAGTTTGGGATCAGGTACTACAGAACCATAGATGATTTCTCCAAGGAACTGGCCTCTCAGGTAAGGTCCATGGAAGATGTAGGATTTCTATATGGAAAAGGGGCAAGTCACCAGGATATCATTCTAGTCTGAGAGAAAGGTAGAAGCAGGAAAAAGCATGGTGAGTTCCCAAACTGAAAGAAAGCAGGAGTACGTGAGGACTAGAAGTAGAGGAGAAGGAGCAGGTAAGGTGCTTGGAGACAGGAGTTGTTAAATAAGACCAAGTTGAAAAGACAGGCCTGGCCACATTGTGGCCAGAAACTTCGAATTAGGAATAATATTCAAAATATATGACAATCATTAAAAGATAGGCACTGATCATTCAGAAAAGACTCCCTGGATGGAGCTTTCATTTTAACCCTAAAAATAAAAAAAGGAAGAAAGAAACCAGTGGTTGCATATGTGAGTGGAGACTACAGAACAAAAGTCTGGGTCCTTAAATGATGGCCTAGGGCCCAGCAGCCTACAATCATCACCTAGAATGGTTATGTGCATAAATATAAACACATGTTATTTAAATCACTGTATCTGTGAGTGTCTTTGGTAATGGCAGCTTAGCGTTATCTAAACTACAATAGTCGTCTACACAACATGTTCATGGCTGAGCGGAATTACAGGTTCTAGAGGGTGACTGCTTTTTCAAGTAAAGTCTGCTGTGTGGTACCACAAAGCACCATTACTCAGTTTACCTAGTTGCTGTAAGAGGAGAGTTTATACAAAATAAGGCTTGTTTGTTCATTTGCTCAGTATTTTTAACAGTCAAAAATATTGATTTCACCTAAAACAAGCAGATACTAGGTAGAGGTTTTAGGACCCCATGGTCACTCTGCAACAGTTAATTAATCCTCCCAAATTGTTGCCCCTCCTATGTTTAAAGTAAAAGTAAAAGATAACTAATATGGCCCATAATTAGGGCTTATATTCAACAAGTGTGCATCCTTTGTTTAACATTCATTGTTATTGAAACTGGTTCAAAGACACTTGTCACAAATGGCACCTTCCCCATACAGCTACCCCACCCCCACCAGGACTCTCCATCCTTCTTGCCTTCATCTATTTCACCTCTTCCCATAGCGTTTTTCTCTATATATTTTACTTTGAAACTTACTAATTTACTCTCCTCCCTGTTTACTGCCTGTGTGTCCCCACTGGAATAAAAGTTACAAACAGAAAAGCATCTTCTGTTTTATTTAGTTGATGTATTCCAAATATCTAAAACAGTACTTGGTATGTAGTAGGTGCTGTGAATATTTATTACATTGAGCTTCAGTGATGTGGTTTGTTTGGCTCCTTAATTCAGTGGTACATTGATGTTGTCTGCCTGTTAATCTTTGCTGTAGGCTGTTGACTCCAGCTGGTGGAGGAGGCACCCTTTATCCTGGGCTGGAGATGGCCTTCCCTCATCTCTAGCAGTCTTAATCCATTGGCAAGAGCTCCATTACATTCATGAATAAATGTAAATGTTTAGGGAACAGAGACCTATCTCACATGTTTACAATGATATTTTCAGTACTTTAAACATTGCCAACAGCATTAAGAATTCAAGAAAACTCTGTTGAATGAATGAATGATGCTTAATGGTTAGAAATGTATTGTGTGCAAAATATTGTGCTGAATCCTATTGGGGTCCAACCTTGAGAATATTATATGAGGTTCCTTAAGTCATAAAGCTCTAGACTCTAGTAAGGAAAAATAAATGTTGTGCAAATAATGCCACAATAACATAGAGGAGATAATTATAAATGCCTTCAGTACAAAAAAGAGGAGATGCCATCCATGTGAGAAATTCACTACAGTCTTCTTCAAAAATGTAACAGATGAGCTGGGCACTGCAGACCTGATTGAATGTCAATAAGTCAAGGTCAGCAGTTGGGAGGAAGTTTATGATTGATAAACAACACAGCATATTTGAAGATGCTGAGTTGAAAATACAAGGACAATACATTCAGAGAATAGTAAGTAGTCTCAAAAAATTGTTAATCTTTTTTTTAAAAAATAGCTCTAACCACTGTATATTGTCTGTGAAAATTATTTATGTGTTTCCGTTATATGGAAGACCATCCACAAGGGACCACTGAATCTACAGACAATCTCTATTCTTGAAATATTTTTATGGTAATAGTATGGGTAGTAGAACTCTGTTACACAGCATCTTTCTCAATTAGTAATTTAAAAAAAATATATTTCCAAAGAGTTTTCCACAGATGTCCTGTAGATGCAGCGGAGCATGATGTCAGAAAATAAGAGGTACAGGTTTGTTTGCTTGTTTTTTAAATTTTGTAACTAACTCAACCAAATAACTGAATTGGTTATGTTGAGATGGCTATAGTTTATGACCCTCCAAAGGGCCAGTTAATGAATTTGCTGTTCTTTTGTTTTTATTTGGGATATAGGTGATTAGTAGGAGAGATTTACTCAAACTCTCGTTGAGTAGCTGTTTTGTGAGAGGCCCAGTGCTAAGTGAAGATGATAAAAAGATAAGTATTGTTACATTTGTTTTATATCAGAGCTCTTGAAAGAAGAAGGTTTTGCAGAATTTAAAAAAAAATTGTACTTGCACATTAACAGCAAATACTGCCAACTGGTATTTCTCTCTCTTGTCCTTCTTTCTTTATTCCTTTCACTTCTTCCTTCCTTCCTTCCTTCCTTCCTTCCTTCCTTCCTTCCTTCCTTCCTTCCTTCCTTCCTTTCTTTTTTTTCTTTCTTTCTTCCCAATACTTCCCTTAGGTCAAGACTAATTAATATTGTTGAAAACAGTTTTTCAGAACCTAAACATTCAGAAAGTTTCTCTAATATTTGTATTATTTTAATTATATAATACTTTCTAGGCCACTATGTTATTTCTTTACTTAGTTAATGACTAACCTTATCATGAAATACATTGCTCATTTCAAAATATCTCTTTAAATACATTTGACAAAAATGAAATTTGGTTCTCCAAGGAATCTCAACTTAGCTGGATTATTTTAAAAAGAAAAGCTTGTTTTTTCTTGCACTGGTATTTGTATCACTGAATTTCTATAGCTGAAAATGTATTCAGAGACGTGAAGAGATACGCTTCAGTTTGCTGTTTGCTATTTTGCAAACTGTGATTGAGAATCACTATTGATAGTAAATCAATTTTATCAGTAAAAACTAGTATTTCAAATGAGACAACATAATAGAATAAAATAGGAGTGAAAAATATTGTATTGCATTGCCCAGAGAAAGTATAAACTTTTCTTTTGAAATTTATTTTTATGTGAATGTATATGTTAAGTTGGGATATAATTCTTATTGGAAAAAGGACAGTTAGAAAAAAAGGTTTCATTTAGGCATTGATAATTGATGGTAGTTGGAGAGAAGAATTGTTTTCCCTCTGAAGAGCTAGGACTCTGGGCCAAGGAGGTCAGTCCCTTGGTAAAGCTTTCTTCCTGGGTGTGCATTGACAATGGAAAGCCACAATTTAAATGATATTCTTTGAAATGGCCCCTATTGGTGATTTCTCCACTGACTTTTTTCATACATGTTAAGTTTGCCACTATATTTCCAAAACTAGATATATATATTTATTTCTTGAAATTGGGCATAAAATTGGCTTTTCTTTCCTCAAGGGAAAAATAGGCTAAACTCCCCTGCAGCACAATGCAGTCTGTCTTGCCCCATCTGTTTCCCTTTCAGGTTTCCTGGCAGTACCATGCACTTTGTGGCCCTCCCCACTGTTGGTCATGGACACCTTTGTCAATACCAAGAAGCAATCATTCAGAGCATTTAGCTTTTGCTATAGAATTTGCCAAAATCTGCATAACCTCATATTTTAAACACTGAAGTAAAAAATCTATACACTGTCAAACTACTTCTCTCATCTATATTCTGTTTTTCTCTTTTTAGTCATTTTTTACCAAAAAGGAAAATTGTTTTAACCATATTGTCATTTGTTTTGAATTCATTTTGGGCTTGAAATGAACTACATCTATGTAAAAAGTTAGTTTAAGGCAGAAAGGAAATGAGATTTCTTCTTCGTTTTTCCCCTCAATCTCACCCGTTCCCTTATATTTCATTGCTAGACATAATTATTGCATCATTTAGGTCTCAATACAATGTCAACATTGCTAAATCATGATAGCAAGCCACTGATAAAGTCTTTTGACTAGTCCCAGACAGCTTTCGTAGGTGTCAGCTTGTATTCATTGCTGGCATCTTTTAAGCAATTTGGTTCTTCAGTAACTTTGTATAGTCCTTCAGTTAATTACTGCTCATGCATTCTGGGGATTGAGTCGAGCTGATGGATGTCAGCGCCCTTTCAGGATGCTAAACAGGTGATTCCACAAATCCCAAAGGTGCCTGAGGCGATGCTAGTAGAATTATCCATAGATATTTTCTAATTTCCACAAGTAAATCCAGGTAGTCACATAATTTCTGTCTGGTTTTGAAAGATCCCCAATCTCTTTAGTCAAAAATTTGTCCCCACCAATTTAATATGGTTCCCAATGTAACTCTATAAGAGATTTACTCCTATGGGCCAGCCATATTTTCCAATTATCATTCAATAGTATCGAATTATTCTAAGAAAGACAGCAATTTATAAAGCAGCAGCATCTCAAGAAGAATGTGTTTATTTTGTTATTTCTTAGAAGGAAATAAATATTTTTTTTAAAAAATAAGGACATGGTTTTAGAAAAAGAAGGTTTTGATGCCCATTTCAGATGTGCCATTTTCTAGCTCTGACGTGGGTAAAGTCACCTCACTGCTTTGTTGGTCAGGGACTAATAAACTCACTTGTCCCATCAACCTTCCTCACAGCACAGTTGCACAGATTACATACATTAGTATAGGTGCAGGAAGAGGAGTAGGATAGTGTGGTGACAAAGAGTGCCCATTCTAGAGCCAGAATGAATGGGGTTAAAATCCCACTGAGTCACTGAATGCCAAATGGGTGGCCTGCTGGTGCTCAGCTACCTAATTAGTAAAACGGGAGTAATGCAGAGGGAAGTGTGATGGGTAATGAACGAGTATGTGAGGCACATAGAACAGTGCTTAGCACCTAGTAAGTAAAACAAAACTGCTGATTGTTACTGAGTATGCTTTACAAGCTGAAAATGTAGAAATCATACAGAAGGCCTTATGATAGGTGGCCACTCACAGTCCCTTGTGAAGGTGAACCAATTTTCATCAGTTTTTATGGAGCAAGTTTGAAGGGAATAGATCTAAGACATGGATGAAGACCTGGCTAAAGTTATATAATGGGAAGCTTTGGGTCCTAGAAAGCAGCACGAAAATAATTCAGGAAAGAGAAAGCAGATTTGAAGCACAGTGACAATCAGAGAGGACTGACAAAAGGTTGGAAAATTATACACTTAAAAATTTGGTTTAGAATTGGCTCATATTTTAGTTCCTGTTTTCTCATATGTAATGGAAAATGCATCAGGTCAAAATGAAAACGTTTTTAGAAATTAGAATAATTTTTTAAAATTTAGTTATTTATTTGTCTGTTTATTTATTTTAGAGAGAGGGAAAGGGAGGGAGAAAGAGAGGGAGAGAAGCATTGATGTGAGAGAGAAATATTTATCAGTTTGCCTCTCATACACCCCCAATGGGGGTCCTGACCTGTATCCTAGGCATGTGCTTTGACTTGAAACTGAACCAGTGACTCTTTGGTTCATGGGATGATGCCCAATCCACTGAGCCACACTAGTCAGAGCATGAATTTAAAAACTTTTTACAATTTACATGTATATTTGTCTTCTCATGTTACCCATCCTACCAGGAATAAGTCAATAAAAGAAGCATGAACATGATATGCCTTTCATAAAAATAACTTACCAGAAATTATGCAAATAAATGTAACTTTCTCTTCAAAGTAAACATCTTCAGTTATAATAACCAAATAAAAACTTATAGTAAATGTAAAAAGCAGAAACATGCAAAAATATGAAACTCAATCACCAACTTGTGCCATACACAAAAATAAATTCAAGGTGGGTAAAAGACTTAAATATAAGTCATGACACCATAAAAGTCATAGAGGAGAATACAGGGCAGGAAAATCTCAGATATTCCTTGTAGCAATATTTTCACCGATATGTTCTCTAGAGAAAGGGACATAAAGGAAAGAATAAACAAATGGGATCTCATCTAAATAAAAAGCTTCTGCATGGCTAAAGAACAGCATTAACATGAAAAAAAATGAATCAACTGTATGGGAAAACATATTTGCGAATGATACCTCGGAAAAGGGTTTGATCTCCAAAATACATAAAGAACTCACATGACTCCACTCCAGGAAGACAAACAATCCAATTAAAAAATGGGCAAAGGACCTGAGCAGACACTTCTCCAAGGAGGACATACCAAAGGGTCCAGAGATATATGAAAGGATGCTCAGCATCACTAGCTATCAGAGAGATGCAAAATAAAACCACAGTGAGGTACTACTTCACACTAGTCAGAATGGTTATCATAAACAAATCAATACACAAGTTCTGCCGAGGTTGTGGAGAAAGTGGAACCCTACTGCATTGTTGGCGGGAATGCAGGCTGGTGCAGCCATGTGGAAAACAGTATGGAATTTCCTCAGAGAACTAAAAATGGCAATGCCTTTTGACCCAGCAATTCCACTGCAGGGATTATACCCTAAGAATCCTGAAACACCAATTCAAAAGAACCGATGCATCCCAATGTTCATAGCAACACAATTTACAATAGCCAAGTGCTGGAAGCAGCCTAGATGCCTGTCAGTAAATGAGTGGATCAAAAAACTGGTACATTTACACAATGGAATACTACACAGCAGAAAGAAAGAAGGAGCTCCTACCCTTCACGACAGCATGGATGGAACTGGAGAGCATTATACTAAGTGAAATAAGCCAGATGGTGAAAGACAAATACCATATGATCTAACCTGTAAGTGGAACCTAATCAACAGAACATTCAAGCAAAATACAACCAGAGACATTGAAATAAAGAACAAACTGACAGTAATTGGAGAGGAGGAAGGAGAAGGATAATAGGGCATAATAGAGGAAGGGCCATCAAGGAACATGTACAAAGGACCCATGGACAAAGTTAAAGGGGTAGGAATGAGGATGGGAGGTGGGGCTAGATGGGGTGGTGGAGAGTTGTGTGGGGAAAATGGAGACAACTGTACTTGAACAACAATAAAAAAATAAGCAAATAAAACAAAAAAAGACCAAAAAATTATCATGGTGATATTCCAATGGTACTTTATTTACAAAAACAGGTGGTGGGCCAGATTTGGCCTATGTACTACAGTTAGTCAGCATTTGATTTAACCTCTCAGATATTGATTAGAATAATTTGCTTTGCATTCTGAATTAGGACTAAGTGATGATGTAACATAGTATCTGATACACTACAGGCACTCAAAACATGTCTTTCCTCCTTTCTCAGGGACTGTAATGTAGTGAAAATCAGGTGAGCTTGGATCCAGAAGACTGTTTATTTCTGGCACAATTAGTTACATGATTCTTTGAGCTTCACATCTCTCTTCTAGGAAATGGTACCAACTTTGGTTACCTTATGAAACTTAAATATGATTAAGTATGCAAAATTTCTGCCCCAGAGAAGGTATAAAAAAATTAGCTATTTCAAACTCTCTGGGGATTTTTGCTTCAAAGGGCTAACTGAGAACTTTATATCCCAAAAGGCAGATAAATCACCCTTATTATTTCTCATCAATAGAATTAGATATTGAAATTCCCAATTGTTCTCTTCTAGAAATCAGTTTCCATGAGAGAGAAATTAAGGCGTCTCTTCCTCAGGTCTCATAGAACTTTAGAACTAAAACCAACTGTCAAGATCAGCCCATCATTCTCACTTTACAAGTACAGAAATCGAGACTCCTGGAGATTAAATGGCATGCCCGAAGGCACTCAGAGACTCAGGGGAAGGGTTCAGACCAGGTCTCCGGGCTCACAATGCCCAGTCCAGAATATTTATATTCTAACATGCAGTCACCCACTTCAGTGGTTTTCACATCGAGTAAAGCTTGAAGCAGGCTCTGTACTCTTGGGCCATCTGGTTTTACATGTTAGAGTTGGCAAACACAGAATCACGTAACCCATTAGTATTGCAAAGTTTTTGGCTCTGTCCAATTGCAGTGAAGTAAGTTCAGTAAATGGGGAGGATTTCTCATGAACCCCTACTGTATCAAGTGAGGCATTTAGAAGATAGACTGGCTGACATCCATGGCTAGAGATAGGGTTTCAGTGACATCACTGAGCGAGTGCACTTGCATTTTAGAGGATCACACCCCGGAGGGCCCATGGCACTCTACACACTGTTCTTCCCTGCTGATATAACTTAGAAAATGTCACTGCACAAACCTCACGGCATATATGGCATTTTGAACACACTGAACAATGGCATGACATTTGGAGCTGCTGAAAGCGGAGCCACATGGTGTCTACACTACACACGTCCTAAATACCACCCTTCTTTTGTTTCCCCTTCCCTGTCCTGTTTGCTCTCAATCATCCTTACCTCTCCAACTGACCAAATGCTGTATTTTGCCCCTTCATCAGTTCAACTGTACTGGAGCTTCATTAACACAAAATCTTTATCTTCTTTACAGCATTTGAATATATTTTTTCTTTATTTTGTTACTTTTTTCATTGTTACTTTTCATATAAAAAGACATCTAGGAATTGAGATGTTCTTCAAACAATTTTCCTAAGAAAGGCCTTTTAGGTTGCTAGTATGAGATTCTTTATCATTTTGTTTGAGTGTGGAACTGTACGAATATGTATGTATTAGTCACATACAACATTTTGGTCATTGCTAGTTTACCCCAAATGTTTATTATATGTGCTGTACATGCTAACAGCTACTTCTGCAAATAAGAGTTTTTAGAAGTATAAGTTTTTTTTAATGTCAAGCCTGTGCATTTTATTATTGAAATACTCAATTTAACTAAACTCAAAAAGTATAGCATCCATGTTAATTGAAATGACTAATGTTAAAATACACTTTTTAAATGTACTTATTTTTACGTGTCAGTTTGCTTTTTCTGCCTCTTTCATACTGGTTTTTCCTTTGCATCAAATTATTCTGCCAATTACATCTGTGATAAAAATCAAACATATAACCATGTATATTTGCAAGGAGAGCAATGAATATACCTTTCTTTTCTCATTTATGCTTTCAAAAAGTTTACTACAGAGAGGGGTATAAGGTGACTAAATAGTAATGGAAAAAATACAATAAAGATTAAATCAAACTACAAATGTTAATTGACATATGATTAAGGAATCAATGATAACATAGACCCTATGTTAGCCATTTATATCACTGTATATTTTTCCATATATAAAAATCTGTCTGACAATTTTGAGCTAGAAGGTGTGCACACAATATTGAATGACTTGTGGCATGGCCAAGCTGCCACTTCATCAGTCTCTCATCCCAACACCACATTTTCCATTAGGATGTTTCCATCAGGATCAAGTTCCTCTTCAGGGATAAGAGCTGCTCATCTTGTCTTCCTGTTCTTCATAAAGGCAGCCCGAGAAAGCCCATAATCAGCAGAGTTATCAGTAGCTGATTTAGTTCCTCCTAAATGTATTGGTAAAAGATAGATCTGCGGGTCATTTTAGCCACTCACTCCTGATTCATCCCGGTCGCAATAGCCTCCCCTGTCTCTCCCTAGTGATGTCCTTAATGGGTATAATATCTGGTACCAGTTTAGCTCACGGGAGAGGTTTCATGATTGTATTCCTGCAGTATAATTCTAAATTGAGATTTCAACTATGTAACAAAGAGAACAGAACATTTACTGAGATAAATCAAAACAAAACAAAAAGTACATGAATTAAAACATCCAAATAATGAAAAAGAAAATTTTGAGTTTCAATTATCTAAGTAATATTCTCAATAATTCATTTTAATCAACTACACAAAAAAGTTTAAAGGAGAGAAATAAGTATAAGAATGCCTAATTGTCAAAAACGTACTTTCACAAAGTATTTCCCCCATTACTTTGAATTATACATAATCTTTTCATAGTTTTATCTGCAACCTAAAACTATAAAACAGCAGCAATTTAATGTCAATATCCACATTTTAAGACCTGTTTGGGTCTAATAATTTGAGACAAATATGGTTATATTATTTGTAGTTTTTGGTAGCATTTTTGTCACATTAGTTTATAACAAGGAAACATTAAAGTTTTTGTTTTGATATAAATAACTTAGTTTATATCCAAATGTAATTTTATATGAAAATGCATTTATATTGACTCTTGATCTAAAGTTAACAAACACACATTTATTATACTAAATTTGGTAGCACTTTAGAATTCAAGTAGAAGTTTAGAGATTTGAAAACAGCAAATTTGAGAAAATAAATCTTCCTAATTCATGAAAGCCCAATTTAATATTGTAGAAGACGAGGACAGAAATCAAAGGCAAGTCACTTGTACAATTTAAAATTATACTTACATTTACACTTTGAAAAGACTCATGTTTTATCTGACTTGGTAATGAGACAAAAGTTTCTAAAAGAGCTGGCTCTGAAAAATATTTGTGAGCACAATGAGGAAATGAAAGAAAGAACAATCTGAAAACCAATAGGTGCTAAAAAGAAAAAAAAAAGAACATTATAAAACACCTTTTCAAAGGTCTTCTAATGTACAATATTTAAATACAAACAGTAACTAGTGTTACACCAGCTGCTCTCAGGTTTGCAAAATATATCAAAGTGCAGCATATTGGAATTAGTCCTGAGTTTCCATTTACTTTATCTATCCAGACACATCAATTCTTTTTACTCCAGCCTGATAAAGTGGAACTGCAGCAGACAAATGAGCTAGTGGAGCTGACATAATGTGTTTGTCACAAAGAAGCACTGGATAAAAAAGCATGACTTTGATCCTCAGTGAGGTTACTATTTTACAGTACCATGGATTTAATTCCAACTTGATGCCCTAAGTCACCATCGCTGTTCATTGGCCAAAGTTTGTTCCCATTTCATCTCCAACTGTTAAAAGGTTAACTCCTGCAATCCTTATATGAGTAAAATTCCACCCAACTAAAAAAAATTAAAATTTATGTGTAAAGAGTTGATTAATGATTTTTGTACCATGATGAAAGCTACCACGAGGGGCTGACTAGAAGTAAGCTAGCAGATTCATGACTATTTGCACAGGGCCAAGTTGTAAGGTTGTAATTTTAAAAGATGTTTGATTTATATTTGACTAATCCATGCTGAAGAATTGTCAGAGAATTAGTTTGTATGTTTTATATAAATAATACATAAAATGCAATATAGAAAATATTTGAGCATTTAAGATTTAATTTTTTAAACCTATTTTTTCTAGCTATTCTTTTTTTCAGAAAGACATATTTTTGACAATGAAGATCTTGGTTTGAGTTCTGGATGACATGAAGCATTGGCCTATTTCATCGCTGGGCTCTTGTATCTAAGTAAATTAATTCAGGTTTTTTTCTTTAGCCTGTCTGACAAATAATAAAAATACTGTAGGTGGACTCTGCCACTGGTGAGCAGACACAGAGGAGGACAAAGCAATGGGCTGCCAGAGACCAGGCCTCCCAGCAGATGGGTAAACACTGCCCAGAACAATTATAATGAGGAGAAAGATTCTTTCTCTGACACTTGGTATTGCAGCATCACAGGGTTTTTTTCTCTTATTTTTTTCATAGTTTGTACATCATTAGCCCAACAAATGAAGAAGTAGAATGTGATGGATGAAACACGGTACTGTGAATCCAAATCAATACACTAATCCCAGCCTGGCCATAAAGCACGTGTTAACATAATGGGATATAAGTAGGAAAAAAATGTTGTCCCTGTCAGCAATGTTCAACAATTAAAATGTATCTCTACAAATGTTCAGCTGAAAGATGTTAAAGAAGTTATAATATGACACATTGCAAAGTTATAGCTATATCTACCCAGGGATAATTATTGCTTATTAAAATAATTAAAATAATATGCCTGCTCATACTCTTTAATAATCCTTTGTATGATATATCTTTTTGATTGACTAATGATGAAGAGCAATATTTACAATACAAATCTCCATCTCTTTTCACAAGATCTTAAGTGAATTATATTTTCAGCCATCCAAAGAATTCTGTATAGACTTTGCAAATCCAACAGCAGTGTCTCCTTATTACTGGACATGCTCAGATAGACAGGGAGGCTGGGGTGGAGGGAATCCAAGCACTTAAAGAGAACGTAGATTCACCACAGGGGCAGGCCTTGGCTGCACCTATCCAGGAAAGTTTGGCCTTAAAGAAAAGATCACTACACTCCTATTTTTCTCCATGTCAGTTGGTAAGATTTGGTTGGTTGATAATTACTTTAAAGTCAAATTTGTCTACTTCACCAATGTAATAGAGTGAGATTCGTTTTGATTTAATTTTGGAAGCAAGACTAGGTAATGAGAAGAAATGAAATCTGAAAGTCAGTGTTGAGACTATGCCCTCAGATTTCTGGGAAACGTAAATGTAGAAATTATTGTCTGTTGGTGTCCACATTCTTTAAGGATACTTGAGAAGGGATGTCACTCTTTCCCACAGATATGACTGGTTTAGAGGCTGAAGCCAAGAACCAAGGTGACCATTAGCACACACCCAGATGCCCAATGCAGGTCCTATATGGCACTGGCTCGGAACGCCTGTGCCTCCCGTTATCCTGACAGCCCATTGACCAAAGATGTTCTCATCACCCACAGGGTAGAACAAAGAAACAACGAAGTCAGTATGTATCAAAGCAGGTTGAAAGATAACTCAGGGCCAGAGAGGCAACACACTGCCTGCCAAACACATGCTGGAGGTTACTGTGCTAATGCCCAACTTTCTATCTGGTTGAGTGAGTTGGGCCTCGCAAATGGATTACTTTCAGCTTTTCAAGCAGTTCCATCTCTTTTTCTTTATCGGGTAGCTAAAACATCCTGTCGGTAAAGGCCACGGTCAGTGGATAAAGCCTCTCCAGGCTGGATTGGGGAGTAGAGCTGATGGAAGAATCAAATTGCTGTTCTTAAATTTTAACACAACCCTGTAATGCTGGTTATCAACCAGCAATAATAAAACATGGTCCTTCTGTGCTCATGAAACTTCTATGAGATCAGTCGATAGTGTTTTAATTTAGTAAAATTTGGGACTGAAGTCAGGAGAGAATTTTCCAGGTCTCTCACACCTGGCTCACTGTCATTCCCAGATACCCACTGTCACTGATCTGTGACATTGCAGTATCCAGCCAGGACACATTACTGAACACAGAGTTACTGAGGCTGACCGAGTACCAGCAAGACAAATGAGCTTGAAAATAGTGGAGAAATTCAGTTCTCTTATGGTGACACTACTGTTAGGACCCGTAATAAGCCAAATAACAAATTTTACATGTGGAGCATGAAAAGAGCCTGTTTGGTTATTGTACTCATTCTGCTTAATGTAAGACATTAGCATTAATGGAAAAGTCACCTAAAAGTTAGTAAGAAAGTGTGTGGGCATATCAAACAAAAGACAAAATCTCTGTTCTTTTTCTATTTATTCATTAAAAAATATAATAAGATTCAGATGAAATTAATAGCCCTCCAAATGACAATAGAATATATAAACTACTTACCTATTATAACTTTGAATCCAGAGAAATGGGGGGTAATGTGACTTTGAACTCATTGAACTGTTTTAGAGTGAAGCCTGACATCCTGTGGCCTCCCAAAATACTACATATTTATGTGAAAATAGTGATTTTTAATTTGATTCTTATGCTTGAGTTGCCAATTCTCCACGTGTGATTAGAAGACATTTCAAAGAATCTAATCTGAGTTTATCTAGGCAATTAAAAATCAAATCTTTTCTTCTAACAGTATCCTCAAAGTCCATGCCAAGGGAACGCTTTTACAGATACAATTGTCACACAATGAAACACTTCATTACATCAGTTTCTAAACTCAGTGTTCATGTGTTTCTTCCTGTGGTGTAGGGCCACATGGCTGACTTCAATAGTTTTCGGCATTGTAATTTAGGTTCCTAAACCAGAAGAGATGGGGCAGTTCAGCTCTGCTGTTGCTAATTAGGCATAAATGAGAAGAGACTCATAAACAAAGACACAGGTATTCCATAAAGGCCCAGGTAAGAGGCAAGCCTGCAGCACCCTCAGCCTTATCTGAATAGTAGATAGAAGTGCCAGGTGCCTTCTATATGCCCAGGTGACATCAAATTCTAATGAAGTATACTCTACATCCAGCCAAACCTTCTGCCTTAGTGTTTTAGACTAATCACACATACAGTGAACATCCATTCTGTTTGAAGATAATATGGTTTGCTACAACAAATATTATTTTCAGCCTCTTAAATATTCTTTGTTTGCTATTATTTCTTTCTCATCTTTCTTCCAAAAATTATATATCTGAAACATTTTACATTCAAAATCAGTAAGATAAGGTTAAATGCATTTTTAAAGAACAGAGTATAATAAAATATGCATATTTACCTTTGGAATGTGCTAATTGTACATAGAATTTCACAGAATACAGAAATTATCACAAAGGGTTTAATTCTCCAAGTTACTTGACTATTTGGCACAGGGCATGTTATTGAAAAGTGCCCCCCCCCTTCAGAAAGTGTTGATTGTAAAGTAAACTGTGGCAGACAGTGACATCTTGTGGATGAAATTATATGATTCTAATGAAAGTAGTCCAAAAATGCATGTATAAGGGAACCTGACAATATAAATGTGTTAGGTTAACAACGTTGATTTTTAAGTTGGTTATTTGGGATTTGGAATATTGTGTGTAATAGAAAGAATGTTGTATGTGGAGGTGAAGTCCTAAAGCAAGCTCACAAAATCTTAACTTGCAATGAGATTAGGAAATGTGATTTACTTTCAAAAATCTTAAGTATAGAGCTGAATGGCATTTCACAGATACTCCAACCCAACCGTGTTACTGATGAGAAAACTGAGACCCCAGGAGATTAGGTTACTTCACAGCTGTCAGGGATGCATTACCAAAATTTAAGGTAGAGTGAATGTCTTATATTCTTCTATTCACGTGCCACCTGATGGGTAGTACATACTGGAGTGTTCGGAAATTCGGTGCATGCTGTCTAAACCCCTCAGAAAACAATACATCCTTGAGGAGATGAAATCAACCTTCCAAAGTATAATGCTAAGAATATGTGTCCTTGGCCTTCTCTGGTATAGAGAGTAGAGAGATCAAAGATCTCTCACAACTTTTACTGAAGTGAGGAAAAACTTCCATTTGTAATTCGTGAGTGGTGACTTCACTAGAAGGTGGTTCACGCTGAGGGGAGATTGGAGGAATTTAAAAGAGAAGGCTGAACATTCATGAGTTTTGTTTTAGTGAGGAGGTTGTTAACTAAGGCTTCATCTAGTTTTAGAAACCACACCAATTATTTTTGATGTCTGCCCATTTGTTTTCCAATGATTCCTACTCCTAGCCCCAACAATACAAACAAAACAGAACAAAATTCCAGAGGAATTGATCTATTGATCATTGATTACTTCATTAGGACACTGGAAATATTACAAACAAATGCCAAGTTTCTTTGACTAGCCCCCTGAGAATCAGAAAATATCTATACACTCTAACAAGTGCATGGGTGCCCAAAAGATTGTATCTTAATGGTAATGACTTTCTTCTTTCCCCAAGTCTCCCTTGAGTTTCTGAAACGTGTTTTATCTTGCCTTGGACTCCTTAAGTCTAGCACAATTACTTTCACCAAACTTCTCAATGTTTTCTTACTTGTCAAATTCAGTGGTTGAATCCCTTTGCAGCCATGTCCTCTGTCTTCTTCAAATAATGATGCACTTTAAAGCATGGATGTTAGTTTTCTGTCTAAAACATCCCCTAAAGCCATGTACTTATTGCTCAACCCACACTGGTGACTGAATGGGGGAAAGAGGGACAAATCCTAGCTGTTGTGGCCTGTTATGTGACAACTCTAATGAACTTACTCTTTTCAGAGTTCTTCATCGGGTTTTCCAAGGTTTTGTTGAGTCTGCATCTTAGTTTAATTTCTCCCTCTGCCCATTTCCGCTTCCTCGCCTCCTTTTCACAGGTGTTAATCCCTAATAAGTATTTTGTGAATTATTTGAATCCACAGTTAAGATTGAAAAAATGTAGAGGAACCATTCAAAGCAAATTAAAATTTGGCTAGTAGTGGTCTGACTAGAAATGTCATCTGTATACTGGGAACAACTCTACTCACCCTTGCAGGTGTAGGCTTCCGGGTGCTCTGAACTCAACTTCATTCCCATGCAGAGGGAACTTACAGAAACATGCCATGTGGGTGGACAGCCTCTGGACAATCTTACTGCTTATGAGCTCTGCTCTGACCTTTACACCTAATAACTGAGCATCTACTTTCTTTCTCTGACAGCATCATAATCTTATCGCACATGGGCAACATTTAAGCCCCTGATTTATTCCTATGTGATAATTCCTGCCTTTTTGCATCCTGATACTATGGTTTATTTAGGATCGTTGCCCAGCATGTTTAATGTTTGTAGGCCTTTGGACAGAGTGACTGTAGCTGAACTCAAGCACAACAGATGAAGACTAACAAACTTGGTACCAGACATTTCCACAGCTGACTCTGGCTAATTTGATATTGTTTGTTTAGAATTCCAGTTCCCCATTGCTCTGATGCACTTCACGCTGGACTTCTCAGAGCTAAGGATATTCCTTACCGTGAGCCTAGTTTAACCTCTCTTCTCCCCCACGAAATGCAACTACAGTTGCTTTCTCATTCCTACCTCTCCTTATGGGCGCTTTGATTATCTGAGCCTGCCACTCACACCCAAAATCTGGCAGGACCTCCCCCTTTCACTTTTATTCTCCTCTTCCTACCATTAAAAAATACATTTTCCACTTCTAATAAACTCTTGGCAACCACATTACAATTTGACCAATTCACTTCTTTTAAAGACTTTTGTTATTTTGTTCTGTTTTGTTCATAGGGCATTCACATGAGCAGCAGAGACCTCTACTGGTTATTCAGGTTAACTTCCTAAAACGGTCACAATCTTAAATGCTGACTTTATTTTTTTCTCTATTGGTTGGTGAATGGTGTCTAATGTAATTAAATGCCATTGGAAACACGAGCCTAGATTTATGTATGTCATATGGGAAAAAAGGATATTACTCTGAGTTCTGAGCTGCAGAAGAGAAAATTCACAGCCAAGCTAAGAAAAGGACATTAAAGAAAGAGCAGATGACTGGTAAAGGCCGGGGGGTATGGGAGCAGTTTTCAGATGATATAGGTGAAGCCAATGTGACTCTCCCTATGAATAATTCAGGAAGTGTAGATGATTCCCGCCCACATAAGGTGCCATCCAGTGGAAAAGCGATTTCCTCCTTGAATATCACAAGTGTTTGCTTACTTGACTACCCTGTTTTTGATGCAGCAAATTTAAACTACTGACAAAGTTTGTTATCAGTGAATGTGCTGATACCCAGCAGATGATTATGGGTAGTTAATGAAAACATTTATGAATGTTTTCCAGTAGAACTACTTGGGTATTCTAGTTATGGTAGCTTTCTTACTGGAGATATATCCACTTGTATGGAAAAAAATAAAAAAAGAAGAAAGTTTAAAAATATCTCTTGGATTCATGGATTTCTATGACTTTTACATAAACTGGGTAAAAGTGGCATCATAAGATCCTGTACAGAGAAGAACCTTCAGAACAGTGGGACAGAAAGAGGAGGAGAGATAGAGATGAGAAAGAGATTGAAAGAGAACAATGTATCTAAAACATGCTAAGTAAAATTTTCAAAATTCATATTGTGAATTTCAAGCTTGTTAGTTTATCTTTAAAATTTTTTAAAGGTTCCCTGGCTGGTGTGGCTCAGTGGACTGAGCACTGGCATGTGAACAGAATGGTCGCTGGTTCGATTCCCAGTCAGGGCACATGCCTGTGTTGTAGGCCAGGTTCCCGGTTGGGGGCTTGCGAGAGACAACCAATTGATGTTTCTCTCGAACACCAATTTTTATCTCCCGCTCTTTCTCCCTCCCTTATCCTTTCTCTAAAAATATGTAAATAAAATCTTTAAAAAATTCTTTGATGGCAAATTTCATCTCTGGTCTCTACAACATGATATTTCCATGTAGTACTCCATAATTAACTTTGAATAATTACAGGATGACTGTTCCTCAATCTGAATCTACCACTGACATTTGTTTCTATTTAACTTATTTACATAAAAGTTACAGAAAATGTGGAGTCCTATTCTGTTACTAGATGCTTAGTGACAAAATAACTTTCTGAGCAGAAATGTCATGGATTAGGCCGTGACTCCGTGACTGCAGCTGCCCCATGTTTACCACACAATGGAGCATGATTCACAACTACCGGTGATAGGAAAAAGCCTGGGTTTACAGGGCCCATCACTAGAGGTTGGCATTCGTATGATCCTAACAAGCATTTTTTGTCAAGTAGCAGATGACATATTGGGAAAATCATGAGCCTAGGTATCTATCCTAGCTCTACCCCTCATTTGCTGAGTAGTTTAGTGCCTGATTTTCAGCATCCCCACCGGTAGGCCAGGAAACAGACATTAAATAACACAAGGTCCTTGGGCATGGAAATAAGAGAAGTGCTGAGCAGCAGCAGTGAGTAATATTGAAAAGATTATATGCAAATTTTTTTCATAGTATAAGATGGGTAGGCACACATGTCACTTTTAATTTTACTAAGGTATTAAACTTATTTATTTGCCTGAACAGTAATTATGACTTTTAAGAAAAAGGATGAGATTGATTAGCTTTCACTGTGGCCCAGGGCAAGAAATTATGCTATTTTTGTGATGAAATTTAAGTTTTTGAATCACATTGACTACAAAAATAGATTCTGTCTAAAAATCTGGAAAGGCCAACAAAGCAAGGAGAGATGGCTGAAAAGCTGTGGTACTCAATAGCAACAAATATCAACAGAACTTTTGTTAGCAGGCTATCATGCTCTTTACCACAGCTCTTCATGAATGCAGAGCAATTGAAATGATATTGGTCTATTTATAAGAGAAATGACACCAAACACCTCACAGAAGTAGTTTTCATAAACATATATTAACAAAAGCACCCATGTCCATATAACTTTATAATCTTGAAAGCAGTCTCCCCTGGATAGAGTATTCTATCCACATGAGAATCTGTGAGTTTTATGAAGCAAAATCAGTACTCAAACAACGTAACAAAAATGCTGAAACTAGGCCAGGGGTTTGTTTACTCATTTTCTATGTCTTTCTGCTGCAGGGACACACATCATTCAACAGAGAAACACTCCTGTGTTGCTACCATGTAGGGGACCATGGTCCCTCTAATATTTTCTCCTGCCAATGTTGGGCTTGAGGGAGACTAGATAGTTGCTTCCCTGGCCAATCTGCAAATACCCACTGACTCTCCCAGTTAAACCACCTCCAGTACCAGAGTAAATGTGGTGCAGCAAGAACAGCTCTGGTGGAGTAAATAGAAAAGCACAGAACTGCTGACAGGAGGTGAAAACCAGAAATAGTTATTTTTATATTGACTAGGAATATACTTACTTTGACACCTTCCTGATTGTGTCAAGATGGGGATTTGCAGCTGAACTTGGGATTGACTAGCCACAGGATGATTTTCAGTGCCTCTATTCTCATCAGTAGATTATTTCTTGGCGTGCCAATATTTATTCTGTTGCTGGAGAAATTCCTTGTAGCTAGTTGTCTCCGTTTGATGCTTATCAGGAAGGATTTGGGCCAGCCTTGTGCTCGCAGGGCTCAGGAGAGTAACTTTCATCTTTCTGCGCTCAGACAAGCCATTGGGGGATACATCCAGGGCTTCTCACTGTATTGCTCTCTGTTCTTCGCACTGTCTCATTTTTGGCAGTTGAGATACAAGCCTTCAAGGAAAACTCAAAAGATTATTTGAAGACATCAATGCTCACTGTATTGAGGTATTTACCATTTAAACCTCACAATCTTACAGAGAGAGAGTGGACTGTCATGCCTTTGACATATTTAACCCACTTATAGCTGAAGGTTAACATGCTGATAAACGTTCTACACAACTTCATAGAAAGATGCAAAACTTTGGGAAATCAGAAGGACAGAATAAAGTAAAGGCCTCTGATTGGTGGATCCTGGGTGACTCCAGAGCCAGACCCCAAAATGATGAAATGTGAAACTGGTTGCTTACTAAACTCCCATCTGGTCTCCACAGAATATAAAATTATTAGCATGGCATAGTGGCAATAATGGATCTGGCTTGGTATCTGCTATGAAGTATATGACATCAGCTATCTGTACATTGAAGTAGAGTGCTACTATTTCAAGTCAAGGATCTTGCCCTCAAGAGTCCTACATTATCTTTCAGAAGAAAAGACTAAGTTGTTATGAATGTTTTAAAGACTCAATGTTGATAAAAAGGATAGATGACAGTTGTACATTTAAAAGCCATCCTTGTCTAAGTGTTAAAGACAGGAGATTAAATTATATTATTTGTCAAAAACCGTTTTCATTCATTCAACAAATATTGGTTAAGCACTTACTCAGCCAGACACTCTCCTGGGCTCACATACTGTTAGAAAATAGATAAGACTCCTGACTTCATGGAGCTTAAAGTGTACTGGATGAACGATGATTCACTTGCAGAGAGAACTCTGTTGACTTGCTGTCAAACTGAGATTCTGCTTATTTAGAAATATTACTTCTCTGTTTTCAGTGGTTTTCTTCTTTTAATATAGTAGTTTATATCTTATTATATTTTTTCCATTACCACTTATCCCCCTGATAGCCTCTTCCACATCCACCCAACTCCCTCCCCCATGCAATCACCACACTATTGTCCATGTATATGAATTATTTTTCATTTTTGAATATTGACTGTACATTAGAATACCGGGAGGACTTTTCATATTTTCAGAGGTCTAGGTTGCACCTCCAGAGCAGCCTGAATCCATGGGCACATCCCCATTCCCGTATGTTTAAAACCACTCTAGGGGTGAGTACACTAGGGTTGAGCTGTTTGTCCCAAAGTGCAGCTAGGTTTGAGAACCAGCGATTGTGGCTTAGTTCAGCATCTGCCACACATCAGGCACTCAGTATTAAAGTAAATCTTTGTTGAATATACTGAAATACATAACTTTGCCAGATATTCCTACCAAAAGGCAGCTACATCTGATTCATTTTGTCTACACTCTTTTTGTATGTTAAAACATAAACTTCTCATAAATGATTGTTAAAACAGAAAATTAGAATTAATTTAAATTGAAACATAAATGCAGACACATGCACAAAATGCTCACAAATAAAACCTTAGTTCTTTTTATTCTATAATCATGGAGTTCCAGTTGCATATGTAGTAAAAGAAGGGACCATATTCTTGAAGTTCAGAAAACCAAAAATGTTTGAATGAAAGTTTTCATTTTACATCCTGTCTAAATACAGACACCCATTTTATTGTGCTTCACATTATAGCACTTCACAGATATTGCAAATGTTTCCAAGGTATGCTTATGCTGATGTACTAGATGGAAATAAGAAAAGGCTGATTATTCAATGATCTATTCAGGATCATTAATTAAAGTTATAAGTTAAAATTCTTTTGAACTTTACTTTTCAACGTCCATGCAGTGATGTTGAATTAGATTAAATACCATTTTGGTCAGCTAAATTTCTTAACTTCAGGTAAACATGCCTTCATCTATGAACTATTTTTCACAAATGAAGTACCCCCAGAATTTATATTTTTAGATATATAATATTTGATTATGGTATTGTGAGTCTACAGTATTCAAAACCAATCAAACTGAACTGTCTCCCCATTTGCTAGAAGAGTATGTACCTTAAGACACAATGGGCTCATTATATCAAGGTAAGAGACCAGGGTTGAAAGAAATAAGTTTTTATATAAAACAGTTTTGATTTTGAGAACAGTCTGACAGTCATCAGAAGGGAGAGGGGAGGGGATAATGGGGAAAAGAGTGAAGGGTTTACCAGAACAACTATAAAGGACACATGGACAATAACAAGGGGGGGTGGGAACAGGGGAGGGAGGTGAGAAGGGCTGGGGTGGTGGGGAGCGGTAGGGTCGGGGGGAGGCAGAAAACTGTACCTGAACAACAATTAAAAAAAAAAAAGACCAGTACAGAGAAACTGTTCTTATTTTGAATAACTTTCTTTTGGCCACTTTTTTTGTAAGAGTAAAGAAGAAAGAAGTATAATTTTTTTCATATCTTAAAAATACGTGACCTTTGCTTTAATTTAGATAATAAAGACTTTAACTAAAATCTCTTAGTGTCATTCTTTTAAAGCACAATTAATTCAACAGTTGGCATAATACTTTGCATAGAAGTCCTCAATAAATATTTATGTAATGTGCATTATTTTCCAAAGTTAGTGTGATCTTGGTTTTAAAAATTTAAACTAGTTAATGTATCCGTAATAATCATAAGGATCTGGGTTATATTCCTATGGGTTTTTTTTACTTCTTCAAAATCTAGTCAACTTTAGAAATATTATTGTATTCTACTATTAGTTAATTGAAATAATTTCAGATATCATAATATTTTAGGAATCAATTTATTAGGGGAGAAGGGATGGGTATCGCTGCCTATGTAAAATTATCCCCTAAGAACCTAAAGCTTCTGGTTTTCAAATTCTTCACTTATACAATGGGCATCATCCTATTTATTTTATTCTATTGTATTTATTTTTAATTGTATTTTATTGATTATGCTATTACAGCTGTCCTGATTTTTCCCACTTTCTCCCCCTTCACTCAGCACCTCCACTCCCTCAAGCAATCTGCCCACCATCGTTCATGTCCATAGGTCATGTGTATAAGTTCTTTGGCTTCTCCACTTCCCATACTGTACTTTACATCCCTATGCCTATTCTGTAACTACCTACTTGTACTTCTTAATCCCCTCACCTCTTCACCTGTTCCCCCACACCTGCCTCTCATCTGGCAACCATCAAAATGCTCTCTGTATCCATGATTCTGTCTCTGTTCTTCTTTTTGTTTGCTTAGTTGGTTTTTCAGATTCAGTTGATAGATTTGTATTTTTTGCCATTTTATTGTTCATAGTTTTGACCTTCTTCTTTTTAAAATAAGTCCCTTTAATATTTCATATAATAATGGTTTGGTGATGAACTCCTTTAGTTTTTTCTTGTCTAGGAAGCTCTTTATCTGCCCTTCGATTCTAAATGATATCTTTGCTGGATAGAACAATCTTGGCTTTAGGTCCCTGTTTTTCATGACTTTGAATATTTCTTGTCAATCCCTTCTAGCCTGTAAAGTTTCTACGTATTAGGTAGAGCTGCTCTGACTCCCTGTCTTGGTAGTGTGGCTTAATGTAGTAGGTGTCCTGTAGGGTCCAGTGGCACAGCTTCTCCTATCATACAAGCTGGGTACTTGAGGTGTGCGCTTCATGTGGGCTGAGTACACCCTCCTCTTGTAGTTGAGCCTTGGTTGATGTTGGAAGATCAATGATAGGGATTTACCCAGGCCAGTCAGCTGCAAGGATTGGCATGGCCACTGACAATCAACCTCTGCCCTCCATGGAGGGTCAGCTGTGCAGTGGCAGGGTGGCGGTGCTTCAACATGCTCTGTGATTGCCCACGGGATACATTGACCCTGGGGTTTCCTGGGTGGTACAGGCCAAGGTCCTCCCCTAAGTATGTTTTGTCTGGGGCCACCCTGTCAGAGCTATAAAGAAACCTGAGAAAGCTGCTACTTTTGCTGAGCTCAGAGATTCCCTGGAGAAGCCAAGCTGTGAATCTAAGCTGGCTGCTGCCAGTGCTGGGCCTGGGGCTCACTGAAGCCAGCTGTTGCTTATGTGATAGAATTTAGGAAGTTGTGATGCATGAGCCAAGACCAGCCATTTATATGGAAAAACAGCTTGGGTGTGCCTGTAAGTTGGGTAGGGCCGCGTCTTTGGGAATCTCCAAGGTGGGTCAAACAGTTAGCCTGGTTGATAAAAATCTCAGATATGGCACCAGCTTGCAGGCTATGTTGAAGGGAGGGTTTGGTAAAAGGACAATGGCCTCTGCTGGCTTTGATTCCAGACACTTCAGTTCCTCCCTGTATCCACACCATTGGTGCCTTTCAAGATACTACCCTGTTGCTAGAGTTCAGAGGGAGTGAGTCTGAGTAGATGTTGGTTCTTTAAGAGGAACTGCTTGGGAATCCAGAACTTTCTTCCACTTCCTTAATCCCCACTGGTTTTTGCAGCCAGAAGTTGTGGGGACTTATCTTCCTGGCACTGGAACCGTAGTCTATGGGCCTGCTATGGGGCCTGCTGTGGGGCTGCGACTCCTTGCTCCTAAGATATCCCTCCTGAATTTTTATCCTCCACATGTGGGTGAGGGACCAGCCCATTCCACATCTGTACCTCTCCTACCACTTGGGATGGATGTGGTTTCTTTAATGCTGTAGTTTGCAGACTTCCATTCAACTCAGAACTCTGATGGTTCTGAATGATTATTGTCTACATATTAATTGTAATTTTGATGTGGTTGTGTGAACAGTTGAGCTATGTCTGCCTACACCACCATCTTTACCAGAAGTCTGATCCTATTTATTTTAAATAGCATCACAAGATATAATTTAATATGTGTTCACTCACACCCTATAATAATTGCTTTCTTAATAACACTTTTGTTATGATTACTCTAAGAGCCAATTTTATGCTAATAGTTCAAAAATATTAAAAGAAGCATTGATTAAATACATAAATATATTAAGGACAGTAGATATCAGGTGTCTTACTGCCAATAGAGAGAATTAAAATATAAAAAGCAGGAAAGTTAATTCTGTGAAGTTTGACAGGAATTGGAATAATGTAATATTCTATTTTTAAATTATATATGAGTAAAAAATAAATATAGTTTTAACTATATGTATGTGTTTGTGGGGTGTATTTGTGTTTGTGGAATGTGAAGGTAAGATGTAGTGATACACTAGCTATTAGTGTGTTATAGGGATAATAAATGTCTTTTTAATGATCAAATTTTGACCCAGTTTTGAGGGACAAGGATATTTGCCAACTGGAAGTAAATATGGCATTTGTATTATTGATGAAGCCCTTGAAGAATATGCCCTAGGTGTGCTACAACATTGGGCTTCCCAGTATTGAACACACCTATGGGTAGATTTTCCCACTCAGCCTTAAAACCTGCCAACCCCACTGCTGGGTTACAAAGAGACCACAGCTGTGCTTCCCAAGAACAGGCAGATTTCAAATCGAAAATGAAAAAGGGACAAGTTAGGTATGCCCTGTTCCTTGTCCCAAACTTGCTGATCAGATAAGTCATTCCTTGTCAGTGAAAGCTTAGGAAGCCAGGGTTGTTAACCTCACAGATGACCCGGTACAAAATAATAAACCTAGAAAAGAGAAAAGGGTTGAATGTATGGGAAGTACTAAGATGTTACCGAAAAGAGTGCTGTGGGGAAAATGAAGTGGATGGAATGTTATTGAATTGTTATTAAAGCAGCAGCAAGAGAAATGTAATCAATCACTTGGGTTTCTATCACAGCTCAGCAAAGTTCCTAGGATTTTGAATTCCTAGCATATAAACTAGAGAAGTTTAATAGGCCCTTAATTTACTGAAGAAAATCAGACATAAGCAGAGAGGGAAAACAGCTAAAGCTTAAAAGGAGAGACAGCTCAATTTATCAGCAGTTTCACCTTTTAAGTTCTTTAGAATAAATATGCATACAAATTATATTAACTAAAATTTGTCACAAAAATCTTATTTAAAATACGTGCAATATAAGTTACCATTCTATAATTTCAAGGAGAGCAATGAGAGGTGCTCTAAAACCCACACTGATTATTTTCAGGAAATGGAGACAGATGACTGCTGTTACCAATGCCCAGAGCAGCATCATGCAACCAGTAGCAGCTATCTGAATGTTATGATGACTCTCTAGTAATGTAAACGTTTCTACAAAGCTTGCCTGGCCAACACAAAACCTGCTGAATGAAGTAAAATATATTTATTGTGAATGTATAGATCAATCCTTGTAAGAAAATAAATAAGAAATATAGATAACAAAAGGGAAGAAAAACAAATAAAAATTTATCTGCTAAAAATTTTCTTTCCATTTAATTTTGATAACCAGGCCAAAAAATATATTCAAAACTTAAAAAAAACAGTAACTCTTGGGTCAATTTTTTCCCCTAATATTCTCTCTGGTGCTTTGGCAGTCCATCATCTGTAACCAAGAGCGTGTTCTTGATTGAAAATGTCTGTGGCTCCTTTCTGAGTCAAACTAAAAGCATTTGCATGTGAATCATGCAGAGGTCCTAATGCAATCCTGAAGGAGACCTTTTTATAACTATATCTTTCTTTGAGTTCTATGGAATAAAGAAAGTTATACAAATCATATTCCAAGGAAATCAATGAATTATTTTTCAAGCAACCATTCACCATTGAAAAGACCTTCTTTTTAGTTAAACTTAATAATCATTCCTTTTTTATCTCTTTTTTTTACTTTCTCTGTGAGTCTATGCATTTCAATTTTTAGGGATGGCTGCAGTTAGGAGAAAGAAACTACAAGGTATAAGTTGGTTCCTTCCAAATGCTTCCAATATTCTTTGTTAAAATCTAAACTATGCCTTATCAAAAGAAAGAAGTTTCCGATTTTCCCTTTACATTTATATGAATTGGTCACAATAATTCTTTGCTGAGAATAAACACTCCTTCCTATTCCGGGCCATGGGTGCATCTCTAAGTTTAATGTGGGTATGCTGAATTTATGCTGAAGGATAGATACACACACACACACACACACAAACAGTGGGTATTTAAATTTAAGTAATGCTTGCTTGTTTGAAAATGGATGCTTATTTTTGCACAAGTTTTATAGTGAAACAATAGCTTAATAGCGACTGCTCTTTAATTTATTAATTAAACAAGTAAAGAACTTTGTGTTCAGCCTCTCTCAGCATATGGGCATTCTTGCAGGGCTCACTAGAGGCTTCAGAAACTGCCTGCCTCCTAGTCTTTGCATATGTGACTTCCTCACTTCAATATACTGTTTATTTTTATTAAAATAGCATGTGGTTTCTCAACAATTAGAAGGAATAAATATACCTGACACTAATGCAGAGCCTTTTCTTGGTCTGAGCCCCACTCAAGCCTGTGAACCTCTGACTTACTCAGAAAAGGCATGGGTCAGAACCATATTTGATGTGTGATACATTTTGTCTGTGAAACAAAGGCTCAAAATGTGCTCTGTACTTTTCCCAGTGGCAGGAAGTGTGAGTTGCTACTACTTGTCCATGATCTTAGAGCTGATATCCTGATAAAACCTGAACCACTGTACCCTTAAAAGTTTCATTAACTGACAGGCCTTTGACTTTCCATAATGTTTATCTGCCACCTTATGGTATATATATGCTACATTAGGTCTTCTAGGGTGCTCATCACTTTCAACTCACTAAGTCCAATTAGCGTGAAGTCATGGGCAGAGTGGACCAGTGTAACATTCTTCGAGATACTAAGATGCTCAAGGTCCCCCAAGTCACCTTGTGACAGAGAATGTAACCTGGCTGAGAGAAAAGAGTTCATTCACATTGCTCTGTAAAGTACAGTGTGTGTTTTTCCCTGCAGGTAGGAATAGTGAACTCATTCACCAGATCAACAGTATGTGAAGCACTCTCAGCTGCATTGATCAGCATTAGTAATCAGCTACAATGTGGGAAATTCCTGGACTAGTCTCTGGTAGCCCACCATTATTTGCCATGTTCTGACTTTTTTTCAGGGCCTAGATTGAACAGTGATGTTGTGAGCATTGCCACCCCAGCTTCTGTCAATTGATTTTGCTTCTCTTTTCACTGGGATGGGTTGTGGGCTTTTTCATCGGCTTCTACTTGGCCATATTACAGTAATGATTCTTACTTCATAGATCACAGAACCACAGTAAGAGTTCAGCCAGGCAGTAAGTTTGTCCAGTTTATGTGGTTGGATCAGGAGAAAATAACCACAAGTGGGCCTATGGACCTAGTGGGCCCACTGTGATATAGGCTTTGGCTAAATTTTATTTATCACTTCTATAAACCTATCCCTTTTACCAGAAAACCATGAAAATGTTTTTGGTGACTTTCTTTCAATTCAACTCAGATCACATATTTAATATTCCTCAAATGTCTGCATATTCCTGTTTTCCTACTGCATGGTTATTCTGCAAATGGCTCAGACTCTATTTGTGAAAAATCAAAGGGATAATCAACAATGACATTGTAGTTACGTTCATCATGATAACTGGATTGCTCTTCAATCAATAGCATGAATGGAATTGAATCTGGATATTGATTGAATGATGATATTTTTTCATTGAAGCAGCTGATATAAAGCATTTGCTCACCAGGTCTTGATTTTTTTAAAAATATACAAATTGAGCAACCTTCTACTCCATTGTTCATTTATCTCATGCTTAAGACCACCGTGATGTCTTAGCTTTCAGCACTGATCTTTGCAGATCTAGCCACCCTGGCTACAAAGCATGTCTTTGCTCATGATGGAACCTACAACTACTTTGCCTCTGACGATCCCTGCCATGCTAGCATGCTGTCAGCCTCAGTTTGATTAAGAAGCTCAGTTATTTGCAACATTTCAACCATCCACTCCTACTCTCAAAAATGATGAGGGAATGTGCTCTATGTTCTCCAAGGGTACGTGTTATGTAATGTGTTTAAAGGTCTTAAGTTGAAAACTGTTCTAACATAACCACTTTCCTGAACTCTCTGATGCCTTCCTTGATATGGTGGTAAGGAAGCTTTAGCATCTTCACTATTCACTTTAGATCTTCACCATGTCTAAGAGTGGGGAAAATGGTTAAATAGCCAACTTTCAATTGTCTCAGTAGTTCTTGCCAGGACACCAAATTTTAAGTCATGGGTGAACACATATGCTAATAAATTCTTTCTTATTTATGATGATTTTTGACTCCCTAGTCCAGGCTGAGTCACCTGGGTGATTTGATGTTTTGCCAAAACCTCTGCATGAGATGTGATGAATGAGTGGACATGTTGTTGTGCATAACTGCAGCCTTTTGAATCATCTGAATAGAATCCATGGAGGGATGTTCAAGCTTAATGCAAAATTTGATGCAGATTTGTTCTACTCCCTCAGTCAGTTTGAATGTGATGGCCACACAGTACATAGGCCTTCTCTACGGCATCTCCTGCCCCACTGACTAATACAGGGAAGTCATTGTTCACACATGCACATTCCAGTCCACTCTCCTTGACTGCCAGGTTACACTGATATCACACAAATTGTCCTTGTTATAATAACAATGGTCAGATTTCTCTGGACAGACCTCGTACAATACCTTGCTCTGTTGGCTGAGAGGGCCCAGAAGTAATGACACCCTATAGTAATAAACCTTCCTCTCACCGGATCTTAGGTTCTAATACCAATCCCCTATAAGAGGACTCATGACTCCTTCAAAAAATGGATAATTCCATGGTGTGAACAAGAAATATATAAGATGACCCTGGAGCATCATATAGTTCCAGAAGTTTAGGAACTACCCCAAAACAAACAAAACAAAGTAAACCTCCAAATAATATGAATGTGTCAAAAGTACATGATGCCAGCTAAAGGAGTTTTCAATGATCAAACCTGGGGAAATTTGAGCAACAAAATAAATAAAACAGTGTTAGATTAAACCTAAAATATAAAGTCACTATCCATTAATCCATACTAATAGAAATATGAGAAAAAATATATGGGGGAATAGACAACTCTTCCATGTAGAATAATTACAAATATTTTGTGTAGATATTCCACTCTTTACATATGCCGTATGTAGAGACTTCCTTCCAAAGAGCACAGTGTGGGGGGAGGTGTAAGTACAGCAAAGAAACTGGACAAGCACACTGTCTCAGCCGCAGGAGCAAGGTTCACATCAACAGTGTCAGTCAGGTTATAGGATGTATACTTGATACTATGTTACAAAAATGGTACTTTGCTTCTGTGGTTCTCCTTCCCCAAACCCTCTCCAGTCTATTCGTGAGAAAAAATGTTAAATTTTAATCAGGAAAATCCACAAAATATATGGCCAGTGCCCTTCAAACGTCAAAGTCATAAAAAACAAACAAACAAATACAAACATCTGAGAAACTGTCACAGCCAAGAGAAACCTAAGGAGATCTGATGACTGAATGTAATGCAGTGTCCTGGTTGGGATCCTGGAGTAAAATAAAGTCAACAAATACAAACTAAGAAACTCTGAATAAAGTATGGACTTCAGTTAACAACAAAGTGTCATTTATTAATTTTGTGAAATGTAGCATACTATTATAAAGTGTTAATAATAAGGAAATGGGTATGGAGTACACAGAAACCTTTTCTGTTTTTACTATCTTTGCTACTCTTCTAGAAATCTAGAACTATCCCAAAGTAATAGAAATCATGTTTTTTTACATACTAGCACTGGATAAATCCAACAGTCAACTTAAAAATCTATTCTATTTAAAATAGCATTAAAAAGAATTAAATGTAAATAAATTTAACAGAACACACATTGATTTGTTCATTGAGAACTACAAAGCATTGCTGAGAGAAAATAGAGCAAACCTAAATAAATGGAGAGATACTACATATTCATAGATTGAAAGCCACATGCCAATTCTCCCCAAATCAATTTACCTTTGTAAAAGAAAAATACAGGTGGGGACTTACCCTGTGCAGCTTCAAAACAATGTGCTATTGACTAAAACACAGACATATGGATCAATGGGAACAGACAGAGAGTACAATGAGCCCTTACATTTATGATCAATTGGTTTTGAAAGAGGTACAAGACAATTCAATGGAAAAATATAGTCTTTTCAATAGGTAGTGCAGGAATAATAATTAAATACTCATATACAAAAAAATAAACATACAAATAAATTAAAAAGCCCTCATTTCACATCATGAACAAAAGTAACTCCTGTTGCTCTGAGGTCTAAATTGAGGAATAAAACTGTAATGCTTCTGGGATAAATCACAGGAAAAATTCTTGGGTAACACTAGTGTTTCTCAAACATGTTTTCATGATTACCCTTTTAAAGAGATTTAAAAATATTTTTATCTAACTGTGACATCCATGAAATTTTAATTTTTATACAATAGCTATTTTTTAATCTAGCTAAGAGTTTTTCATCCATGAAGAACCTATGTTCACCCCTTTGAGGCTGATATGTGTAATTGAGAATGAATACACTTAGCAAAGGGTTTTTACATACACTGCCAAAGTATGAGCCAAACAAAAAAGACTGGTGAATTGAACTGCATCAAAAGTTAAACCTTTTGGGCTTCAAAAACACTGATAAGAAAATTAAAATATTAGTCACAGACTGAGAGAAACTATTTGCAAATTATACGTCTGGTAAAGGACTTATGTCTAGGACACAAACATTTCTTTGAAGTCAATAAGACAAGGTAAATATCTCAGGTAAAAACTGGGTAAACAAAGCATTTATTATATAGACATTTTACCTAGGAGACATATGAATTAAAATGTGGTCAACATTATTTTAAAGTAGGTAAAGGTAAGTTTAACATACAATGTGCTACTATTGACACTCATATTTCTATAACATGAAAACAGACAAAACTAAGTGTTGAAGCTGTGAAGACAATAATACAACCACTTTGGAAAATAGTCTGATAATTTCTTAAAAGGTTAAACAAACTTACTGTGTAACTCAGCAATTCCACTTTTAGGACTCTGCCTTAAAGAAATGAAAAGCTATGTCTGCATGTGTGCATATTCGGAATGTTCACATCAGCTTCAGACATAACAGCCCAATAGTAAAAATAATTCAAATATCCATTAACTGGCCTACACATAAACAAAAGCAGTGTAGCCATAAAATAGAATATTACTTGGGAAAAAAGAAGTAAAGTATTGACTTACACTACAACTTGAGTGAACTGCACAAACACTAACCTGAGTAAAAAAAAAAAAACAGGTAAAAGACTATATAGTGTGTTATTTCATTTGCATGAAATATCCAGAAGACGCAATTTTTTAGAAACTGTTTTTTTCTGGCATGGGAATGAGTGTGGATTTTGACTGTAAATGTACACATGAAAATTTTTTTGGCTAATGAAGAAGTTCTAAAATCAGATTGTAGCGATAGTGCCATAGTGACCCTGTAAGGTTATTAAAAATTATTGATTGTACACTTATAAGGAAGTTTATGGTTTATAAATTTTATTCAATAAATCTTTTTTAAAAAAGAAAACCTGTTAAGTATTCTATTTAATAGTGTTCTTAATAGCCATGGCCTGTTAAAGATTAGATTTTTTAAAATTCTTACCTGAGGACGTTTTCTCATCGCTTTTTAGAGCGAGAGGAAGGGAGAGAGAGAGACATGGACGTGAGAGAGAAATATCAATTGGTTGCCTCCAGTACATGCCTGATACATGCCCAGACCAGGATCACAGGACTGGGGATCAAATCTGCAACCTGGATATGGGCCATGACCAGAAATCAAACCTGTAACCTTTTAGTTATGAAATGGTGCTCCAGCCAACTGAGCCACACTGGCCAAAGCCAAAGACTAGATTTTTAACTAACAAGGGTAAAAAAACAAAACAAAACAAAAAAAACCCCAAAAAACCACTGCATGAAGCAATGACAAAAGAGCCCAGAAATCTAAGAGAGTTAAGATTTAGTAAAAAAAAATACAGTTTATGATCACCCTTAATGGATAATTCAGAACCTAGAAGAAACTGAGAAACTGAAATGCAGGTAAATGTCAGAGCTAACCAAACTCAAAAGAGCACCGCTACAATTTCTGTTTAAATCTCCCTGATGGGCTACAGCTGAGGAAATGAAAAGTAGTAGAACTGGAGTCAGAAATACCTCCAGACTTACCAAAGGCCAACCACCAAGGAACAAGACTGTGCACGTAGTCAAAGTTCAAAGTAGTCCCCTGCTTCTGCGAGAATAGAGCAGAAACAGCTTCCTGACCGGAATCTGGACACACACAGAATTGCCTAGAGTCAGATTGCAAGTCCGTGATAATGTCTGAAAGCAGAAGTTTGGAAACCTGTGCCCATTGTTGAAGCTGAGGCAAAGAGTGAGGACAGAAAAAAATATCGAAGAGCACTGTGTGTGTGGGGGGGGGGGGGGTGGGGGGGGCAGGGGCGTGTAAGAAAAAGTGGAATCTACATTTCCAAAATGGAAATAGAAACTATGAGTGAAAATTAGTGTGACAGATGAGTTGTCAATCTAAAATATTGATGATCCTATTTTTTTCACTCATAGGATAGATTTTTCCCACTAAGAACACTTAACATTAAAGAGATACTTTTCTTTCTATAATAATCAACTTCTTTTTTCCTGTGACACATGTTCACATAGCAGTCAACTTAGTCATTTTTTTTTTTTAATTTAGGAAGGACATAATCTCCTCTTGAATATAATGAAGAGAATGAGAAAAGTATTTACTGGAAGGTCTAGATAGACTTTGTTAATTTTGTCATTCCAACAGAGACCTCTGAGGAGTCAGAAATCCCCTTTGTTGAGAAAAGAAAGTTGACATGTTATGGGAAGGCACTTATTAAAGAGAGTTTCATGGAAATAATCACCTGATAGTTCCTGAACATCATGAAATTTCTTACTTCACAAGAATTTCCTAATTTCTCTATATTTCTCAGAAAATAAAGAAAGTAAATAATTTTACCCTGGAGCAAGCCTGTTTGTGGCTGATCATCCAGCCCAGAAGCCCATGGTATGAAAGCAATTGGTTACTGAAAAGATTTTGTAAATTCAGCTCTTTTGTACTTTGGAGAATGTATGCATTAGGTCACTTACTGATGAGCTAAAATACAAAGAAAAACAGCAATGTTCTTTTCATGTGCAGCAAAACTGAACATCCTGTTTTTTGCTGAGAACCACAAAGGTCTGGGAGCAGAGACTAGGAGATAGCAGGTCTTCACAAAGAGAGGCTCCAAGCAGCAGAATTCCCTTTACTTTATTACCTTGCCCAAGGTTCTAAGTGCATGATTTCAAATAATAAAAGTAGAGTAGTCCTCTCCCAAGTACAGTGAATAAAATTACTGAATATTGAATGAGCACAGTTTTCAGAGTGTATGAGACAGCTGGGTGTTTATGTTTAGTGTATTATCACAATAGTTTCAAAATGTGAAGTATATATAATAAGTCAAAATTAGAGTTGTATGTATAGTTTTGACCCATTGGTGCTTTATTTAAGGCTGGTGATATAGGTGTACTGAAAAGTGATTTTCTTTTGTTCACTTTCAATATTCCTGTATCATTTCTTAAATGTTTTCTCAAACAAAATAAATGTAGCTTGGTTTATGTTATTCGATATGAGAATATTTTTTGCTTAATGTAGTAATTTAGTCCTTTACACGTATAGTGAATACTCATGTTTTGTACTTAATCCTTGTCAATTTATTGTCTTTTATGATTTATAAACATCATTGATGGCTCCTATGCAATGGGATATTAATAACAAATAGTTTGAACAAACTCCACTCATTAATGTGTCAATGTAAACAAGCCATCTTTTTGTTTACTCATGGGTTTTGAATGAATTGTTTGATTTAAAGTCCAGAAACCCAATTTACTGAACCTTAAGGAAATTAATTTCTGGCCCTGGTGCCATACCATAGGAAGGATGAGAACAGCGCATGTCTCCAGTGGACTATAGGACCACAAAATTGAATTCCTGAGAGTCTGTCCTTTGTGTCTCTTTTCTCTGCAGGGAAGCTTTGTTCTCTAACATTACAGAATGTCTTCACCTATAGAAAGACAATGCTCATGGGCAGCTCTGGATTGACATGCGTATGGCTTATGATCAAAGAGGAAAGGGCCTCTGTTAATTACCCATGTTTAAAAATGTCAGAGTTGCTGACTGGGTCAATTTAGACACCTGCCCAGCCCACGAGCTACTCTCTTGTCAGTCATATGAGGTAGATGGCTGAGGACATTCAGGGTCATATAATGACCCCAGGGACCAGAAGGGCAGCATTCTGTGACTATCACACTCATTCAGAAAAAAAAAAACAGAGATAGGCAGACACTAGTGAGATAAAATAATGGATAGATTTTATATATGTTATATATGTTATATAAGTTTTATATATGTTATATATGCTTTATATATGTTATAGATTTTGTATATGTTATATATAAAATATATAACATTATCTTCCACCATAGCTATAATAATAAAATGTCATAGCATTTTTGTGAAAGCTGAGTGTGGAAAACTGAAGGAATTTTGAAATATATCTATCATCTATCTAATATTATTATATATCCATAATATTATATATTATTATTCTCCATCATAGGTATAATAATAACATGAAACTCATAGTACTTTTGTGAAAGCTGAGTGTGTAAAAGGGTTTTGAAATCCCTAATGCAGTTTGCTGCATGAGATTGTTCTTCTATCATGGTTGTATGGTACTTAAAGTATAGCAGTTACCTTTTTGAACACTAGGGGGCAGTCAAGTATAATTAACCTGTCAAAATTTTGACTGTGCAGTTACTAAAAATAAGCTTAAAACTAAGCATTATTAAAGTAGCTTTCAATAGGCAGAAGGCTAAATGTAAAATGATTTGGAAAGGTCTGACTCTCCCTAGAAAATAACATAACGTTTTAATAATTTCTACAAGGGAACTCATTCACTCCTTCCAAAGCATGTGTACTAGGTGTTCAAATTTTTCTTGTTTACTTTCCTTCTTTTAAATAATAGCATTGTTGATTTATAATTTACACAACATGAAGTTCACTCATTTAAATTGTAGCATTGGTTTTTGTTTATTTACAGGGTTAGGCAGCCATCACCATAATCCATTTTTTTAACATTTTTCTTGCTCCAAATTGTATCAATTAGCAGTCACTGCACATTTTTTCCTCCCACCTTTCCCTCCCCAGCCAGCCTTGGGCAACGAATGAACTTTCTCTGTAAATTTTCCCATTCTAGATATGTGTCTAATGTTTAACCAGAGCAAATGGAGTTAGATTGTCTTTCAGAGAAATCATCATATGACCAAGGCTTTGTCATGGAATGATGTGATTAATGTGTGAGTGTTCTCACTGCTCACTCACTCATTTTGTGTGTCTGTAATACCTGCTAGTGTACGTATTGTCTCTTTTCCAAAGTAGCAGAGTTTGTACCTCATTGGAAGTTCAATATGAGTTCCTTTAAGTTGTATGAGGAAGAAACAAAAGAGTTAGATCTGGATCTCATTATTTAAGTATTCAGCCAGGTCAAGTCAGTTTCTGTTTCATATAACACCAGTAATCATCAATATTTATGAAAAACAAACTAAGTACCTGGTAGGGTTTTAAGAATTTTACATGCTTAATATATTTTCATTTGTAACCAAATTTTAATAGAATAAAAATATCAATCTGAGAAAGCTTCTTTGAATGAGATAAAGAGTATAAATGAATTTTGAAAGCTCTAATAAATTGTGATACATTATACTATTACTCTAAATTAGTTACGCATGGTCCTACTCCATAAGTTTAGCTAGGAAGTATAAGAGTTCCAATTCAAACTTAGGCAACCTGTCTCCTAGCCCTACACACAGCAATATAAACTCACATAAATTCATGGAGTATATGGTGTCATTTTAATTAACTGTTGTACTTTAGTCTTGGTACACTAACCTAAATATGATAAGAACTCATCACCTATTTTTAGAATAAATATATATTTTTTGTTTTAGAAGTATTCAGAATTGAAGAATGTTGTCATTTACCCAGTTTTTATCTCTTTTATTTCCCAACACACTCTTAAGGATGAAAAACATGGTTGCCTTAATGACAATTTTCAAAAAAGTTATTCCATATTTAAGTTCCTTAATAAACTATATTATGTAAAAAATAGTTATATTGTTGCCCTGTCTGGTGTAGTTGGATTGAGTGCTGGCCTGAGACCCAAAGGGTCACTGCTTCAATTCCCAGTCAGAGTACATGCCTGGGTTGTAGGCCAGGTCCCTGGTAGAGGGAGCACGAGAGGCTACCACACATTGATGTTTCCCTCTCTCTTTTTCTCCCTCCCTTCCCCTCTCTAAAAATAAATAAATGAAATATTTTTTCAAAAAAACTACATAAAAAATAGTTGTATTGCAGAAAATGACTATTTACCAGTAGCTATAGCCAATATATTTAATTTTGAAATACTCAAGATGAGCTTTAGAGATCATTCCAATGAGGGAAAAAAGATCACGAAACAGTTAAAATGCAGTATGATAACCCAGTTTGTTTGCCAAGTAAAAGAGGGAACATCTAAGTGGGAGAGTGAGTATAAATTTTGGAAGCTGGATTGAAAGGGTCTTCCTGGAGTAAGTACCAACAGAACAGAATTTTGAAAATAAATAAAATGTACTAGAAAGATGGAAAGAATTTTCAAAGTCACTCAGAATTAGATCATTAATGAGGACTCAAGCTAGCTAAAGCGTAATGTCTGTTGGAGAGCCGGTTGTAGTGAGGCACAAAAACGGAAGTGAGGTTGGGAAGGCAGGGGAATCCAAGTCATGGACAGGTTTTTATGCCACAATTTCAGCAATGAACAGAATCCATTTAAATACATCAATATGGAGAGAGATGTAATCAAAAGTATTTTTCAGAAAGGCAGCATTGGCGATAGTTTGAAGAATAAAACTGAAGGAATCCAAAGGAGATAGGATGACCAACTTGAACCAAAACACAGACATATAGAGCAAAAAAAAAACTTTTGTCTTAGGAGAAATAAAACAAGTGGGCCTGGCTATGTTTGGTGACTCATTCAATACAGGATAAGGAAAAACATGGGGATTCAAAGCTGACATCTAAGAGTTTTGCTTGTTCAACTGTGCAGCAGGTGAAAGCATTTAATGATATGGAGCATCAAGACAAGGAACAGGTTAGAGGGGGACTGGGTCAACATAAGACCAGACAGAGTAAATTTCAGCTTCCACTGGTACGTTTGAATGGGGGTATTCTATGAGTAATTTGATATGAGTATAGAGGCAGAAGATAAATTGAAGCAGAAGATAAAACCTTTTCAGAGACATTAGCAGATAGATGATGGCTGAAGTCATAAGAACAGGTAAAACCTACTTGAATGCCTTTATTCATATGTCTTCCTGGTCAGCTCCTGGTCATTCTTTATGTCATGGTTCTCTTGTTCTCTTTTCTGTAAAGTCTTTCCTGCCTCTTTTAGACAGGTGCAGGTCTGAATGTGTCCATGGTGTCCATGCATTTTTGTCATTCCTCACAAAATTTCTGGCACACAACAGGTGTTCAGAAATAGATCCTGAAGTAATCTTTCTAAACCAAATCCCTAAAAGATTCCAAAGCTTTTTTTAGCAACACAAAAAGTAACACTTTGAAAGGTAATGTCCATATTCTAGACTTTGGCATGTGAACTTGTATGATGCCATGTGTTTTGGAGTAAAAGGTCTCGTTTTAAAATCAGTAATGTCTAAAATCCTTAAATGTCTGAACTGTTAAAGGGAATCTCGTGCTTGCAAATGTTTAATGAAAATATTTCTGGACAACAATAGTGACTTGCTTACTTACCCCTTTACATTCATTTTATTTTGGACCATTAAAAGGATTTCAAATGATTTCAATAACTCCTAGTGATGTTGGTATATAACTTTGATCATTATTTATTATTATGTTTTTCCACTGAGAAATCTTTGTAATAAACTGAGTTTGTAAAATATTGACAGCTGGTCCAGAAGTATAGCACTTAATTTGCCTCACAATATATTAACGGCTCTTCTTTACTTTAGTTGCTGGCAAGAATGCAGAATAAACTAGATGCAATTTTAATAAGAAACTGATAAACTTGATCATTTTTATTTGCAGTATTAAGAAAGACTAATGATTATGAACTGAAATAGCAACTGTGATAGTTAACAAAACAAACATTAATGGAATGACTTAAAAATTCCCTTAAAACACAAGGTAGTCAGCCTCTGCAGTTACATAAGGAACATATTGTGAGATGGGAATCCAGATTTATCTGATGTTCTTGTCATTGCATTGAAAAACTTCTTTGAAATTCTTGGATGAAAATTTTCAATTTTTAAATTTAGAGTATTTTACATCTGAGGAGCTACATGTGTTTATTTCCACAATAGTCCTTTAAATTCAAACCAAAAGACTATTTGTATTTTAGTTACAGGTACTTGGTGTTTTTTCTTGTCCTCTTAGGTTAGGTAGAGTATCAACTCAACTTCATTTTATCACTTGCTACCATTTTCTAGATTGCTAATACAGTAGATCTGCACAGTAATGGAGGTTCAATGTTTTCTCTCAGTTTGCAGTTTGGCTCTTGTTTTCCAGTCCCTTCAATCTTGTCTGTTTTTAATACTTGCCTATGTAGTAGTATTAGCAGAAGCTATGTGATCGGAAATAATGTACAAAGCTTTTCAGCCTCCCTGACCTGTCAACCTAGGGCCTGGAAGAACAGAGTTGGATTGCTCAAATATGTTAATTAAAGAAAGACTATATTGAAAATCAATTGGAAGGGATATGGGCAGGGTTTAAAGAAATCCGTCTGTGATGGAGTGGCACCCTGCTGCTAGTGATATCTGGGAGCTATTACAGCTCCTAAACATGACGTTCAGTGGCGGGCGCAGGAGAGGTAGAAGACGGCCTCATTACAGGAGCAGTGGCCTTGGGTGGGGGAACATGAGACGGGCTCAGCAGCAAAGTTGTTGAAGAAGCAATTATTCCAGCTTCCTTCCTTTTCACCTTCTGATTTGCTGTCAGGATCTACTTTAGAATGAGCCCTCTCTGAATATAGCGCACACAGCAGCCTTATGATGCAGCCCATCAAGGTTAGCCTCTCAACAGACCTGGTGGAGAAGGATGGAAATGGAATCTGGAGGGTGTGTGAGAGGCAGCCAGAACACATGTTTATAGACATGTATGAACTCTAAGGTCCATGTCACCTCAGATCATGGTGATTATAGCAGTCAGAGTTTAACCAGGGGAAAAAAAAACAGTAGAATGGACGGATGGATGGATGGACAGGGACAAAAAGGTTGCAAGGTACTGGCATACACAATTGTGAAAGTTGGCTGGCGAGTCCCAGATCCATGGAGCAAGCCATCAGGAAGGATAAGCTGGAGACTCCCAGGCAGGAGAAAAGCTGCTGTCCACAGGTATGGTCTGCTTCTACTCAACAGAATATTGCAACGCTGATGGGTGTTACTTCCATGTTTACATCATCTAAGACCACTTGACCCACTGGTGGCCTGAGGATCGTCTTTGGAAGTTTACAGCTGACTCCAGTCCTACAATCACAGGAAATAAATTCTGCTGCCAACTTTAGTAGGTTTGGAGATGGATTCTTCCTCAGTCAAGCCTCTTAAGGAGAATGCAGCCCAGCCAACCACTTGACTGCAGCCCTGCAAGGCCATAAACAGAAGGCCTAGCTAAGCTGTGCCTGGATTTTTGACCTACGGAAACTGAGATGACAAATGTGTGCTATTTTATGTTGCTAACTTTGTGGTTATTTGCTACATAACAGTAGGTTACTAATATACACAAGCTCCTCAGAACCAGTAAGAGGAGAGAGTCAACTCCAAATTGATACACACAGTTATATCCATCTGCAGTTAGATCTCCAATTTATGGATGTCAGAAACTGTCCTCAGTAAATGACATATATTGCTTGTTAAATCCTCATGACAAGTTTACAAAGCAGTTACTATAATTATGCCCATTTACAATTAAAGAAACAGTGAGAATGTACTATGCAAATAAAGAATTCAATTGTATGCATGTACCACATGTTCTTTATCTAATCACCTAGCGAAAGACACTCTGGTTTTGCCCATGTCTTGGTCACTGTGAATAATGCTGCAGTGAATATAGAGGTGTGTATGTCATTGTGACTCAGCCATAAGAAGAGATGAAACAATTCCATTTGCAACAACATAGATGGATCCTGAGAATATCATGCTAAGTGAAATAAGTCAGACAGAAAAATTCAAGAACCATTATGATTTCACTCATATGTGGGATATAAAACTGCAAGTAACAAATGAACAAATAAGACAAATGAACAAAAACTCATAGACACAGGCACTGGTAGGTAGTTACTGACTGGAAGAGGGAGTAGAAAAGATAGCAAAGAGAAAAGGGGGTCAAATATACGGTACAAAAAGAGATTTGACTTCAGGTGCTAAACACACCATGCAATATACAGAAGATGCATAATAGAATTGTACACTGGAAACCTACACAATTTTATTAACCAATGTCAGTCACCATAATACACTTAAAGATTTCAACATACATTAAGGTTTTATTGCCAGTGGGAGTAGAGGGTTTCGTTTCTCTAATATTGTTGTAGAGTATTGAGTGGATGCAGGACTCGATGGCAGATATCTTGCCTGTTTAACAGAGACTGAGTTGAAAATCAAAAGTTTGTACTGTTCACCAGGAACACCAGGCAGCTAATTAAATGATATCCTTCAGTTCATGGTGAAGACATGCTTCACTCTGCGCAGACCTCAGAGAAGGCTTACCCTGTCGGAGAAGACTGAGGGCTTAGAGGGACCACTCCCTGTGTCCTACCCTTAACCAGCCTCATTCTTCACACCTTGCTCTCTGAGGGTGGGGGGGTGGGGAATTGTTTAAGAAATTCTACTTTGCAACAAAAATGGACCAAAATAACAATAATATTTAACCTTTAGATCATAGCAGAAAACCAATAACTTAAAATAAATTGTCTAAAATAAGTAACCAAAACTGATAGCTCCTATGGAGATCCATGGGAGAATGTTAAATAAAAAGGAAGTTATTCAAATAATTTATTGACTTACAGAGAAAAAGAAGAAACTCATGCTATTAAATAAGTTCAATGAGTTCCAACATAATTTGATAATTTACCACTATTCCTGGTGAAAATTGTTAAGTTTGGAATAGATGGATATCTTTGAATGATATATATTAGAAAACTCTAGCAAAACTGATCCTTAATTATGAATATTAGAAAAGTTGCCAATACAGGCAGAAGTATAACAAAGTGCCTGTTGTTCTTTTCACTATTCAACATTACAGTAAATGTTTTTCCTACTGCAATAATGCAAAAAAAATGGAAGAGGCAAATTATCTTTTTATTCTAGACTTAACATAAGAATAAAAAAAAAAACTAAAAATCTTAGATGAGTTTGAGAATGTGACTAGATGCCAAAATACTATACGGAAATCAATGTTTTTGGCCCTGGCTGGCATAGCTCATTGGATTGAGTGCGGGCTGTGAACCAGAGCATCACAGGTTTAATTCCCAGTCAGGGCACATGCCTGTGTTGAGAGCCAGGTCCCCAGTGGGGGCCACATGAAAAGCAACCACAGACTGATGTTTCTCTCTCTCTTTTTCTCCCTCCCTTTCCCTCTCTAAAAATAAATAAATAAAATCTTTTAAAAATTCAGTGTTTTCTACCTATTAGTGATTATAATTTATAAAAATAAAAGAAATAAGATTCCCTTAAAAAACATAAAATGCCCAGAGATAAACCTACAAAGAATTAAAATTAAGTAATGAAAGCTATAACATTTTATTGACTGATCAAAGATGACAGTAAATTGAGAGACACATTATTTCTGCAAAAATTCAGTATTATAATAATTGAAATTCTCCTTCTACTCACATATTTAAACTAACTATAATCAAACTATTTATAGGATATTCTAAATAAAATTTTACAGGTTGATTGTGTAGGTTAGTCTAGAAGGATAACATGTAAAATTAAACCCAGATGATTTAAATAAAACAAACAAATAAAATATTTGAATATTGGAATAAATATAGAATGATATCTCTACTTTATTGCACTGGGGAAAATCTCCCTAAATAAGATACAAATCCAGAAGCCACAAAAATTAATGACAGATGTGACTACATAAAATGTAAACTTTACATGAAGAAAGACTTTGTGATATCAAAAAAATTTTGGGAGGAAGTACTGGCTACAATATATAGAGTGGTGGGAAAAAGTAGATTTTACACTTGTGATGCAAATAAATAACACAAAAATTAAATAAATGTGAGAATAAACTGGGTTTCACATACTCACAACTGTAAACCTACTTTTGCCTACCTCGGCATAAACAGCTGGCTTTCCGGTGAGAATGAACACTTTGGTTGTACAGACAGCCTAGATCACCAGCAGTTTGCAGTGATTCCAGCTCTTTATGTTTCCTCCTCCTGGCTTCAGAGGTCTGCGCTGCCCTTTTCTAATGGTTTTGCCAGAATTTAGTTCTCTACATCAAATTCTTTCCTTCTGCTTCTACAGGTAATTTCTATTTGCCTGCCTGATCCTGCTTGACACAAAATTTCCCTGAAGACAGACTGGGGATAACATTTATCCTATTTCTTTTCAAGCAAATTTCTGGGACAGAAGTACCATACCAGTAAATGACAGCTTGGAAGTTTGACCTTCCACTCTGCTTTCCTGCTTTTTCTGCTAAACAAGATGACTAATTCCAACCACACTTACACCTTCATCTTTGGATCCAGCCCCTTCCTGTCTCTCATGACATCACTTCTAATCTTTAGAGTAATATTCAAAGGCTGCTTAGTTTTGTTCTAAGGTCTTCCAAAGGGCAATTAATTACCTGCCTCCTCCCAAAATGATCTTATAAAAAACACTGCCTAGCAGAATTTTTATTACATTCTGTGCCATGCATGCTTGACTTTACAAGTGTTAAATAAAAAGCACATTATTCAAACTACTGTTTTTTTACAGTATTTATTTTTTTTACTGTAGGCTTATAGTTTTTATAGTTTTATTCCTACTCTTTCTACAATTAGGAAATGGGAGGAGGGAGAAAAAGAGTAGGGGAGAGACAGATTTCACTTTCTGCAATATTTAGATACATATTTTTGATTGAACACCATGACTTTTATAAAAAGAGCCTTTTGGCTAAACAGATTTCTCTAAATACTTATTGACTTGATTTGATTTTCACTCACTGATACAGTTCCTGTGTTTACTTTCACCTTGCCAAGAAATCAGAGCAAATTGTGTTGTAAGCCCATTTTTTATCCTTTACCTTTTTTCCTCCCCTTCCTGTAAGGAATGTTTCCTAAATCATTTGAAGATAACAAGCAATAAATATTTAGTTGTGTAATGAAGAACAGTCAAAAGTAACACTAAGTCCATGAAGGCCACTGATTACTCAGTACTGAATGAATTGATTTATTTTCCAAATATCAAACAAGCAAAAGCAAATCTGTTACAAATTTTAAAGAAGCAACAAATTATTCTTATATCTTACCAAAACATCATGCTGAAAAAAGAACTATTTGTTAAGTGACCATCTTTATAGCAACTCAGAAATCTAAAAGTTATTTACAGTCTAAAGTTTAAACTGTTCTGTATTGAAACTAATTTATTCTGGATACCCCTCCATCACAAAACTCTTACATAGAAATTATGCTTGAAATCAAACATTTCTCCAGACGTTAGCTTCTTTTCCCATGGGAAAAAAAAAAAAAGCCTACAGAATATATGGATAACCCACAGTATCCAGGAGAGGGCGGTAGAAAGCTTCAGTGGTTACTGCTCAGCTGTCTGTTTCTGCAGCTTTAACGTTGTGTATAGAACAATCATTGAGCTGCCAACACAAATTAGCACAGAGAGGCATGGAATCTGTTCAGTCAAAGCCACCTCCTTTTTTTCCAAAAATTGTTCTTCAGTTAACTGTAGCATATAAATTATGAAAAGGATATTTCATGTTCTAAAATAATTTCATATAAAATATGAAAAGGTCTAGGAAAGTATGTGGCCTTTGAAATCGATTTCCTTATTCATCAATATATAGAAATTTCTCCACTATAGGAAGCTACTAAGATATGATCAGATGGGACTAGACCCAGGTTTCTTCTTTGATATATATTTTGAACTAAGTCTCTTCTAATAAAATGAAATAAAAAGTGAAAATTGTAGTTGACTTTTTTATCATACTTTTCCATGGACTGTATTATATATTTAAGAAAGATGCTCTAAACAGAGAGAAAAGCACTAAAAAGTCAGTCTTAAAATTTCATAAGTCATTCAAAGAGCATTCTGTCTTCTGAATGTATAGGTTATTGGCATTGACTCTCCTATAAAACACAAGAAAATTTTAAAATTAACATATTTTATACATTAAACAAGAATACCATATGCCATTTTTTAATTCTACTTTTAAATTATCTTTAAATCTCAAAATTAAAGTTATTATCCTGTTTTTCTGGTTAGGTAACAAACTTTTTACTATGTGCATTTCTTGTTTATTTGTTTATCTATTATAAATTAAATAAATTTAATAAATGAAATAAAATAAAATATATTAAATAAAGCAGTCATGAGAGGGAAGTTTATAGCACTACAGGAATACCTCAGGACTCAAGAAAAACCTCAAATAAATAACCTAATCCTACATTTAAAAGAACTAGAAAAACAACAACAAAGTCCAGAGCAAGTAGAAAGAAATAATAAAGGTCAGAGTGGAAATAAATGACATAGAGGCTGAAAAATAAAGTACAGAAGTTCAATGCAACTAGGAGCAGGTTGTTTGAACAGGTAAACAAAACAAACCTTTAGCCAGACTCATTAAAAAATAGAGGGAGGTGGACCCAAATAAACAATATCATAAAGGAAAGAAGAAAAGTAACAACTGACATCATAGAAATACAAGGGAATGTAAAAAATTACTACTAAGAATTTTATGCCAGGAAGTTGGGCAATCTGGGCAAAATGGATAAATTTTTAGATACATACAATCTTCCAAAACTGAATTTGGAATAAGCAGAACACCTGAGTAGACTGATAACAATGAATGAAATGAAAGCAGTAATCAAAAAACTCCCAGCAAACAAAACTTCTAGACCAGATGGCTTCACAGGCAAATTTTACCAATTATTCAATAAAGAACTAATACCTATCCATTTCAAACTATTCCAAAAAATTCAAGAGGAAGGAAGACTTCCAAGTTCTTTTAAAAGGCGAGTATTATCCTAATTCTAAAATCAGATAAAGACACAACAAAGAAAGTTAACTATATGCCAATATCCTGATGAACATAGATGCTAAAACCCTCAACAAAATATTAGGAAACCAGATCCAGCAATAAGTTAAAAAGATCATACATCATGACAAAGTGGGATTTATTCCAGGGAGACAATGTGCCAGGGAGACAATGTTGGTATAATATTCACAAATTAATAAATGTGATACATTGCATAAACAAAATACAAGATAAAAATCACATGATCATATCAATAGATACAGAAAAAGCATTGGATAAAATCCAGCACAGATTTATGATAAAAGACTCTTAGCAAAGTGGGAATAGAGAAAACTTATCTCAACATAATAAAGGCCATGTGTGAAAAACTACAACTAACATAATACTCAATGAGCAAAAACTAAAAGTATTTCCTTTAAGATCAGGAAAATGACAAGGATGTCTATTCTCAACCACTCTTATTCAACATAGTGCTAGAAGTTCTAGCCACAACAATCAGATAAGAAGGAATAAAAGTCATCCAAATTGGAAAGGAGGAAGTAAAACTGTCATTATTTGCAGGAGACATGATATTATACATAGAAAACCATAAAGACTCCACCAAAAAACTACTTTACCTAACACATGAATTAGACAAAGTCACAGGATACAAATTCAATACTCAGAAATTGATGGCATTTTTATATACCAATAAGAGCTATCAGAAATAAAAACAAAAAAAAAACAAAAAAACAAAAAGCAAAAACTCATTTTACTATTAGAACAACATAAAAAATAAGATACCTAGAACTAAATTTAACCAAGGTTGTAAAAACCTGTACTCAAAAAACTTATATGAAATTGAAGAAAGAAATTGAGGAAGATACAAATAAGTGGAAGCATATACTTTATTCATGGATTGGAAGAATTAACAGCATTAAAATGTCCATATTACCCAAAGCAATCTATAGATTCAATGTAATTCTCATTAAAGTACCAATGACATATAACACAGATCTAGAATAAATATTCCAGAAATTTATATGGAAACCAAAAAAGACCCCTAATAGCCTCAGCAATCTTGTGAAAGAAGAACAAAGTTGTAGTTGGACATATCAATACCTGATGTAATGATACTACAAGTCCGCTGTAATCAAAGCACCCTGGTGCTGGTCTAAAAACAGTCATGTAGTTCAATGTAGTAGAACAGAGTCTGGAAATAAACCCATGACTTTATGGTCAATTAGTATTTGACAAAGAAGTCAAGAGCACACAGCAGAGCAGAGACAGTCTCTTCAATAAATAATTTTGGGAAAACTGGACTATTACTTGCAAAATACTGAAACTAGGCCACTAATTTATACCATACACAAGAATAAACTCAAAATGGATAGAAGACTTAATGTAAATTGTGAAACAATAAAAATCCTAGAACAAAACATAGTAAAATCTCAGCTATCTCACATAGCAATATTTTGGATGCTATTACTTCCTAGGACAAGAGAAACAAAAGAAAAAAAATAAACAAATGGGACATCAAATTAAAAAGCTTCTGAACAGCTAAAGAACCCTCATCAAGATGAAAAGGGAATGCACTGTATGGTATAACTTATTCACCAGCAATACATCTGAGAAAAGTTTAATCTCCAAAATATACAAGGAACTAATACAACTCAACACCTGGAAGATAAACAACCCAATTAAAAAATGGGCAAAGGATATGAATAGACACTTCTCCAAGGAGGACATACAGAGGGCCCATAGACATATGAAAGAATGTTCAAGCCCTGGCTGGCGTAGCTCAGTGGATTGAGCGCGGGCTGCAAACCAAAGTGTTGCAGGTTTGATTCCCAGTCAGGGTACATGCCTGGGTTGCAGGCCATGACCCCCAGCAACTGCACATTGATGTTTCTCTCTCTCCCTCTTCCTCCTTCCCTTTCCTCTCTAAAAAATAAATAAATAAAATCTTAAAAAAAAAGAATGTTCAATATCACTAATCATTTGAGAGATGCAAATTAAAACAATGATGAGATATCACCTCACACCTGTCAGAATGGTCATCATTAATAAATCAATAAACAAGTGCTGGCAAGGTTGTGGAGATAAAGGGAACCCTAGTGCACTATAAGTTGGGATGCAGACTGGTACAGCCACTGTGGAAAGCAGTGTAGATTACCCTGAAAGAAAAATGGAGCTCCCTTTTGACCCAGTGATTCTACTTATGGGAATATATACTAAGAATCCCAAATCACCAATTCAAAAAATATATATACAATTAATATTCACAGCAGCATTATTTATATTAGCCAAGATCTGGAAACAAACTACGTGTCCATCAGTAGATAAGTGGACAAAAACACTGTGATACGTTTACATTATGGCATACTCTGCAGCAGTGAAAATGAAGAAACTCTTACCTTTTGCAACAACATGGGTAGACCTGGAGAATATTATGCTAAGTTAAATAAGTCGATCAGAGAGAGACAAATACCATAAAATCTCACTTATAAGTGGACTCTAATGAACAAAATAAACTAACGAACCAAATAAAAACAGAAGCATAGATACATGGAACAGACTGACAGCTGTTGGAGAGGAGGGGTGGGACTAGATGAAAGATAGTGAAGGGATTATCCAAAGAACATTTATGTGTGACCCATGGACACAGAAAACGATATGGGTGTTTACTGAGGGGAGGGGTTGGGACTGGGGGAGGTAAGCAAAGGGAAAAAAGTGGGGACAACTGCAATAGCAAAAACAATTAAAAAAAGAAAACTAAAAAGTTATCTTTAAATCTCAAATTAAAATTATTCTGTTTTTCTGGTAAGGTAAGAAACCTTTTACTATATGTACTTATTATTTATGTGTTTATTTATTATATATTATTATGTAAATTTTATGTGCATTTTTATGTGTATTACTGAGGGGTAGAGAGAGCATTTACCAAAGGATTTGAAAATCTACCTGTGGATATGACCTGGATGTTTGTATTGTATGCTGCTGAAAATTTCACAATACCTCAACATAAACAGATGGAAACAACAGAAAACAACTTTAGCTTATTTATATGTTAAAATATTTCACCTAAAGACTACTTGCTCTTAAAATCTCTGAGACAGCTGGAGACACAAGCTTGGAATAAAAGCAGCCAAGAATAACACCTGTGAGAACACTGGTACACTGGGGCCAGGATCACATCTGAGGAATGACACATGGCCAAAACAATGTCAGCAACCAGTGCTGTCTGCTAGAGCTAGAACTAGCTGCTTCTGCTGCCACCATCTTTGTCACAATGGATACCGTGCATTCGTGCTTTACTGCATCACCAGCTTCTCTTCCAAGGACTGGAGTAGGCTTGTTGATAACTGAAGCCTAGAACATATGTCCATACCTGAGCTGCAAGGGAAATAGGGATAACAAAAATTGTGATCATTAATGTTGTCATAGTGATAAATAGGCTGTGTTACCTCAAGTGTGGATTCCCCACTGATGAAAAGGGTTGTCACACCAGGTGACAAAAGCAATGACATATGTCTACTACACAAACTCCTCAGCTTCTGAGATTCAGCAAATACTTATAAATTGTACAGAGACAACAGTATAGTGATTACCAGATGGGAAGAGGGGTGAGGGGAGTAAAGGAGGGTAAAAGGGGAATAAAATGGTGATACAAGGAGACTTGATTCTGAGTGATGAACACAATATAATACACAGATGATGTATTATAGAATTGTACACTTGAAACCTATATAATTTTCTTAAACAATATCACCCCAAAAATTCAATAAAAAATTAGAAATAAATAAACAAAAAATAAACTTTATTCTAAGTTCTTGTCATTAATGTAGTTGCCGAATATGCAACTGTGAACTGATAGATAAAGATTCCTAGCATTGTGGAGTTTATATTCAGGCAGAAGAGAGAAGAATAAAACAATAAAGTCTGTAAGTTAACAAAATACATATTTTGTTACCTGGGGGAAAAATAAATGCCAATGATTAAAGTATGTCAAAAAAAGAGAAAAAAACAAGAGATGGTGAATGGAAAGAAGCACTCACCTAACAAATCCTCCACTTCAAAAAGGGCCAACTCAGCCCTGGCTGGTGTGGCTTGAGTGCGGGCCTGTGAACCAAAGGGTTGCTGGTTCAATTCCAAGTCAGGGCACACGCCTGGGTTGCAGACCAGGTCCCCAGTAGGGGGCATGCGAAGGGCAACCACACATTGATGTTTCTCTCATTCTCCTCCCTTCTTTCCCCTCTCTCCAAAAATAAATAAATAAAATTATTTTTTTTAAAAAAAGGCCAACTCAAAGTCTCATGGAATTGCACATGCAACACTAAGTTAGGAATTTTAGGTCATGTCCACTGCTCCTTTAATTTAACTATTATTCTTGATTTGCAATTATATAAATTTAATTATCGAATAAATAATAAACAATTGTTGGGAAACAAATATCAATGGAACTCTTAAGTTCTGCACATTTTGAATAGAAACACTGACAGTTTTGGATTCAAATTTCATTTCTGTCCATGTTTCTATATCAGAGAAATTGAAAGTTAAATACCTCTTACCACTGGTGCAGAGGTAGATTTATTTACTGACCAAGATAATAAAAATAGTGCCTCCCACTGGAGCAAATGTTGAGCATATTTGTGAATAGCAACTTTACAATAAATATTTGGGTTTCCAAATTTGGGGGTCCTTAGTTTAGATGCAAACTCACTGCATGGTAGCATCCACTGGGCCTCTGCAGTACCCTTGAGATTTGGATGGGGCACAAGAAGAATGACAGAGACATGAAGCTCAGGACACTGGCTACATCACGAGAGACAAAGTACTTTGTATCTGACCCAGGAGTTTTGTGTCTTCCATAAGTACCGGTGAGAATCCTCCCTAACTTGTTAGCTAGCAAGTAGGGGGAAACTTCAGATACCTTACAGTTAGTTCTTCACAGTAATTATCACTATAATATTTATTTACTTTTAACTGCAGTAAGAACACTTAAGATGAGCTATACTGTCTTTACCAAATTTAAAATATAAAATATAGTAGTAATTACAAGCATAATGTTGTATAGCAGATTCCTAGAACTTAATTATTTTGCATAACTGAAAATTTATACACATTGGATATATATATTATGTATTTTATATTACATATGTAACAGAATGAAACAAAGAGGAAAACAGACAATATTAGTTAAACAAGATAAACATTTGCCTAGCACAGCAAGGTAAAAACAGCATGTCTTTTTTCTGCATCTGGCCTTCAGGCCATTGTCTTTTATAAATTCCCTCTTCTAAGATCTTTTGCCTTGACCTGGTTCCCTGTGAGGCTGCAGTTATTTGTGCACTTAAGTGGCCCCAACCCTTTTTCTTGAAAGGTTAGAGTTAGCATATTTCTTCTCCTCCTCTTCCTCCTTCCCCTCCTCTTACCTTCTGTTTTTAATCAGGTTTATTCAGGCATGATTTATTCAGCATAAAACTCACCTTTTAAATGTGCGATTTTGACTTTACTGTGACTATTGTAACAAGAAAAATATAGAATAATTATATCAGTGTAGTTTTCATTATCGATATTTGGTACCTATATCCTTATCTTCACAGACTACTGCGACTCAGGTAACACAGGTACTGACTTAACCAACTCTAGCATTACTATATGCCATGAGCTGCCAGAAGCCCATTATTTACTACTATCTCAGTATCCACTTGACCCAGTCAGGCCAAATAACACATATCATATTCTACCAACCTCCCTGAAATTCATAATCTGTGGTACCTATTTTTTACCAGCTTTATGAAATTTTTAATTGTTAAACAGGGAAGGAACTTTAAAAAGGATATTAGATATCTCACGGTTTACTGGTACTAGGGATTAGGACTTTAGTATATCTTTTCGGGGCATAAAATTCCACACATAACAGGTGTGGTTTCAGTTTTCAATGTCTAGGGTAAGCATAGTGGGTAGATTGTTTCCAGTTTTAGAAGTTAGAAATGAAAACATGCACTTAAAAAACCCCTCAAATACTGTTCTGGACACCCATATAAGGCTACTATCTATTCTGTAATATGCCAACCATTTCTAGTAATGAATGATATCTTAAGTATCTCTACAAGGCACCACAGATTGTGCTGACACAAAAAGTTGGCCAGATTAACATGCCTCTTTATATTTCTATTCTTCCTGAGCTCTCTGAAATAGCTGTTAATTTGTTATTGCTGCACACCATATTGAAGGGAAATCATAGCTGTATCATCTTAAGATGCAGGTGCCCATTTCAGAGAAAACTAATTGACTGATAGTGAGAAATAATCAAGAAACCTTGAAAAGAAACTCTTTACTTCAAAACACTGTCCTAACAGCCTATGAAAAGAAAATTATGATAAACTGCTATTGCTATATTTTTAAGTAATGCCCAAGGCTAAACCAATGGCACAAGGGGATAGCCAGAAATTGGCTCTCAGGGTTCCTGGACTACCACCTTTCTTTTTTATTTTTCAACCCCATAATTAGAAATGATTACCATTTATTCTTAAAATAACCCCACATTTTTAATAGGTGGTAAATGATTTATAAATATGTCTGCTTCCAAGGAATTTGGGTTTATTTTTTTAATATATTTTATTGGAATTTGGGGTTTTAATTATGCAAGGTTGTAAGTTAAATGATTCTATGGGGAAAGTGTTGCTTAGTAAAATTCTTCCCCAAAGAGGAGCAAAACATTTTCAGAAAATATATACTGATTTAATAAACCAGTAAAAATATATTAACTGAAACCACTACTGAAATAGCACAATAAGGGCCTCCAAAAATCTAATCCTCTGCGAAAGCAACAATAACACTGGGAAAAATAGTAACCATTAATCTTTTTAGAATTTTGGAAATTTATCAAAGTTTCCAACAATATAAGAAGCATTTATTTCAGAAAAATGACTTACTCTCACAAGAAAACATGCTTTACAGCATTTAGCTTATCCAGTTCCCATTACACTCTCATCAGTTCTGCCATGGCCTTAAAAACACAATAGCTTCATGACCATGTAGCTGTGAAAATTGGCAGCCTTGCAGCCACTGAATAGTGTAAATGGGTTTGATATTCACTGAAATCACAATCACCAGAGCTTTGTCAATATCTGACCTGACAGTTCATTGAAAAAGCCTTATTCTCAGGGTTTACCTTTATCTGACCTGATTCAAACTTCTTTCTGTGAAAACAGTTCTATCTCAGAACATTTGTCAAAACAATCAGTGACAACATTTTTACATCACAGCTGCCTGAGGTGTTGATGCCAGTTAGAGCAAACCTTAGCCTGACCAAAAATCATTAAAAAGACAAATTGGGAAATCAGATATTTGACAAGGAGTAGGGGGTTTAAAGAACTCTAAATGTTCCTGGGAAACCATAAGATCATATGCATGTGAATGATACCCAAGAAAGACCTAAGAAGGTCTTAGTGTCTCTCCTTGAGGCCTCATGCTCAGAGGAAGTAAAGTCAGAGGGAGAGTTGTAAACAGCAAAAGCACTGAAGGTGAGCCACCAGCATATACACAGTGCCCCTCTGCAAAGGGTTGGAGACTTCCTGGGTAAAATCATCTAAGGTAAGCCCTGTGCAATTATTAGCTAACCACCAAATTAACAGAGCAGAGACAACACTGGCTTCACATGACAAAAAATACAGACTATGCAAAATTAGTTCACAAAATAAAAAACAAACAAACCAAAAACCAGATAAAGAGGTGAACTAATTTCTAGCATTGTGACACTGTATTATTAAATTTCCAGTTTTCAATTAAAAATAAAGACACAGGTCACACCAAGAAACTATGGATCATACACAAACAATAAAAGGAGTCAATAAAAAATATGCCTAAAGAAGCTCAGACTTTAAATTTGTTAACAAAAACTTAAAACATACTATTATAATTAATTAGTTATAACTAAGGAAATTATGCTTACAAAATTAAAGAAATACATGAGAATGATGTATTACCAATTAGAAAATGTCAGTAAAGATATAGAAATTATAAGAAAAAGTCTTCCAAGTTCATCTTATGAGGTCAAAATTATACTAATTGCAAAACCAGATAAACACACTATAAAGAAAGAAAATCATAGGTCAATACCTTTGATGAACATAAATGCTAAAGATCTCAACAAAATACTAGCAAACCAGATCCAGGAACACATTAAAAAGATCATACACCATGATCAAGTAGGATTCAGTCCAGGGATGCAAGGTTGGTATAATATCCACAAATCAATAAATATGGCATACCACATAAACAAATGATGAATAAAAAACACATGATCATATCAACAGATGCAGAAAAAGCATTTGATTAAATCCATAACTGATTTATGATAAAAAATCTCAGCAAAGTGGGAATAGGGAGAGCATAACTCAATGTAATAAAGGCCATATGTCACAAGCCCACAGCCAACATCATACTCAGTGGGCAAAAGCTACAAGTGTTTCCTTTAAGATCTGTAATAAGATAGGGATGCCCACTTTTACCATTCTTATTCTTCATAGTACTAGAAGTCCTAGCCATAGCAATCAGACAAAAGAAAAAATAAAGGGTATATAAATCATTATTTGCAGTTGACATGATACTACATATAGAGACCCCTAAAGGTTCTGCCAAAACACTACTAGAACCTATGCATGAATTAGGTAAAGTAATAGGATACAAAATTAATATCCAGAAATTAGTGTCATTTTTATACACCAATAATGAACTATCAGAAAGGAAAACTAAGGAAAGAATCACATCCACAATTGCTTCAAAAAGAAAAAAAATACCTAGGAATAAATTTAATCAAAATTATGAAAGACCTGTACTCAAAAAATTGTAAGATACTGAAGAAAGAAATTGAAGAAGATACAAATAAGTGGAAGCGCATACCATGTTCTTGGACAGGAAGAATTAACATCATTAAAATGTCCATATTACCCAAAGAAATCTATGGATTCAGTGTAGTTCCTATCAAGATACCAATGGTGTATTTCACAGAACTAGAACAAATATTCAAAAAATTACATGAAATCACAATAGACCCAAATAGCTACAAAAATCTTGATAAAGAAGAATAAAGTAGGAATTGCACTACCTCATATTAAACTACTACTACAAACCCATGGTAATCAAAACAGCATGACACCATCATGAAAACAGACATACAGATCACTGGAACAGAATAGAAAACCCAGAAATAAACTCATGCCTTTATGATTAGTAAATATTTGAAAAAGGATGCAAGAACATACAATGGAGTAAAAATAGTCTATTCAGTAAATGATGTTGGAAAAATTGAACAGATACATATAAAAGAAAAAAGAAACTCAACCACCTTCTCACATCATGTACAAGAATAATTTCAAAATTAATTAAAGACATAAATTTTAGACTCATTCATAGAGTGAATCACAGACATTTCTAATAACAATATTTTTCTGATATTTCCTTGCCTCAGGCAAGGGAAACAAAAAATAAACAAATGAGTCTACATCAAACTAAAATACTTTTGCACAGCAAAGGATTCCATAAACAAAATGAAAAGACAAATCACTAAATGGGAGAACATATTTGCTAATAACACACCAGATAAGAAGATAATAGCCTATATTTGTAAAGAACTTATAAAAGAAAACATAAAAAAATGAACCATCTTGTTAATAATTGGGCCAAGAACCTCAATAGACTCTTCTCCAAAGTGAACATACAGATGGCCAATAGACATGAAAAGATTCTTAATGTCAATAATCATCGGAGAAATGAAAATTAAAACCACAATGAGAAATTACCTCACACCTGTCAGAATGGCTATCATCAATAAATTAACAAACAAGTGGTGGTGAGGATGTGGAGAAAAGGGAACTCTTGTGCACTGTTGGTGGGAATGCAGATTGGTGCAGCCACTTTGTAAAGTAGCATAGAGTTATCTCAGAAAATTAAAATGGCCTCATAACCCAGCAATTTCACTTCTGGGAATGTATCTGAAGAAACCTGAAACACTAATTTGAAAGATAAGTGCACTCCTATGTTCATTGCAGCATTATTTACAATAGCCAAGATTTGAAAGCATCCCAGATGCTTATCAGTAGATGAATGGATATAAAAAATCTTGGTACATTTACACAATCAAATACTATGTGACATAAAAAAGAAGGAAATCTTACCTTTTGTGACATCATGGATAGGTCTGGAGAGTTTTATGCTAAGTGAAATAAGCCAGTCAGAGAAGAATGAATTCCATATGATTTCATTTATGTGTGTAATGCAATGAACAGAATAAGCTAATAAAATAGAAACAGACTAACAGGTACAGAGAACAGACTGGCAGTAGTCAGAGGGCAGGGGAGTTGAGGGGTTGGGTGAAAAAGGTAAACAGATTAAGCAAAAAAAAAACATAGATATAGACAACAGTATGGTGATTACCAGAAGGAAAGGGGTGTAAGAGGAAGAAGACAAAGGTAAAAGAGGGATAAATAATGATGGCATGACTTTGCATGATGAAACATACAACACAATTTGTAGATGATATATTATAACGGCAACCTACATCATTTTATTAATCAATGTCACCACAATCAAATTTTTTAAAACTTTCTGAAAAAAAATGTAATTATAAGACAGAGTAAAATAGAAATGCTGGAGTTCAAACATATAATATTTAAACTAAAAATTTACTAGAATGGCTCAGCAGCAGATTTAAGTTGGCGGAAGAATGTATCAGGGAACTTAGAAATAGGTAATTGAGATTATCCAGTCTAACAGAAAGAAAAATATTTTAATAAATAATTAATTGTCCCTCAAAGATCTGTGAGGCAAAATAAAATTTACCAATATATTATATGAGGAATCTTAAGAGGAAAGGACAAAATATTTGAGAAGATAATGGTCAAAAACCCTAATCACTATATCTAAAAATTTCAACAAACTTCAATTAGAGTTATCTCAAAGACATTATACCTAAGCATATCATAGTCCACATTTCTAAAGTCAAAGGAAAATTTTTGAAAATAATGAGAAAAAAATGACTTACCTTATACAAGTTATGTTAATTAAGATTAACAGTTGACATCTCATCAGAAAACATAGATATCAGAAAATAATGAAATAACATATTCAGAGTGCTGAAAATGACTGTCAGCCTTAAAAATGCTATGCAAAATGGTCCCCTCAAAAATCAAACAATCATTTTAAACATCCCAAGAAAAAAATGAGGACATTTTTCACTTACAAGTTTACTCTATGAGAAATACTAAGTGGAGTGCTTCAGGTGAAATGAAAGGTTTCTGGACACTAAATCAAATACAAACAAAAAATAAGAACACCAGTAAATATAAATACATACAGAAATACAAACTATGTTTTTGTTTGCAATGCATCTTTTCTCCTATCTGTTTGTATGATGCTAGCACAAAGCAATACTTAGAAAACTGTGTTCATAGTTTATAAAATAAAAACATCTAATCTGTATGGCAATGATAGCAAACAATACGAAGAAGAATTGAAGCTATAAGGGAACAAAATTTTTGTTTACTGTTGGAATTAAGTTGGTAATAAATCAAACTGAATTGTTATAAAATAATTTATTCATTGAAATTTTGAAGGTACCACTTAGAAAATAACACAAAAATATTATAGAAAATTCAACAAAGAATTTTAAATGGTATACTAAGAAATAACTCCAAAATAATTCAAAGGCAGCTATGAAGGAATAAAAATACATTAAAGACATAAGATATAAAAGAAACAAATAGAAAAATAACAAGCATTAAATATGATTTTACTAGTAATTATATTAAAGGTAAATAAATTAAATAACTCAAACAAAAGACATAATAAAATTGATTTTTAAAATAACCCAATTATGTGCTGTCTGCAAAAGACCCAGTTTAGATTAAAAAACACTAATGAATTAACAGTAAAAGAACTGAGAAAGATATACAGTTGACCTTGAAAAACATGGAAACATGGGTTTGAATTGTGCAGGGCTACTTACATGCAGGTTTTCTTTTCCACTGAACATGCAGCACAAGTGACCTGTGCAGTTAAATTGACTACACTTCCATTGACTTGCACAGCTCAAACCTAAGCCATTCGAGGATTAACTCCATGGTTGTAAATGTACAAATGTGAAGGACAAACTGTAGTTACATGTGGAGGTTGATGCCCTTAACCCTCATTTTTTTTTACATTTTTTAATCCTCCACCCAAAGGGTGAGGATTCATTGATTTTGAGAGGGAGAGAGTTGGGGTGGGGTGGAGAGAGAGGGAGAGAGAGAAAGAAATATCAGTGTCAGAGAGAAACATTGACTGGTTGCCTCCTGTACACTACCAGACCAGGGATCAAACCCAAAACTTAGGTATGTGCCCTGATCAGGAATTGAACCCACAACATTTTAGTGTACTGGACGACACTTACTTAAATCAACTGAACCATGAAGCGAAGGGCTACCCTCATGTTTCTCAAGGGTCAACACTACTAAACAAACAGTAACCAAAGGAAAGATGGTAAGGCAAATCTACTGTAAGTATAGATTTTAAGATAGAAAATTTTACTAGAGACAGAGAAGAACAGTTTATAATAATAAAATAATCAATCCATAAAGAGGTCATAATAATTATAAACATATATGACTCTAACTGAAGAATGACAAAATATATAATATTAAAAGGTGCCAAAATTAGTAGAAAAAAAGAAAATTCTATAATAATAATTGTAGACTTCACATTATTCTTATAATGATGAATTAAAACAACTAGGTAGTAGACTAATAATTAAAACTTGAGAAACCCTATGAACTAACAGAATTAATAAATATAGAATACTCCACTAAACAATATCAGAATGTAACATTCCATCCAAATGCACGTGGAGCTTTCTTATAGCCCTTTTGTTAGGTCTTATAATTTTAAAGGATTAAAATCTTAGAAAGTTTATTCTCGAACCACAACAGAAAGAAAATAGAAATCAATTCTGAGATGGCAGAAGAGTAAATAGAAGCTGCACAAACATACTCCCAGGTCCAAACTGTAATTACAACTAAATTGTAGAGATATAATCCTGAATAACCAACTGAACACTAGCTGGAGAGAAGCCATATAACAAAGGACATAAGGAAGAAACCACTTCACTACAACATAACTGGTAGAGAGTAGGAGGTGCAAGAGGACTGGCTGGGCTCCAATGGATGGCAGCTGAAGTTCTGGAGGGATAGTTCAGTGGCCAGAAGGTTCCTCCTGAGAAGTGTGGGTATAAACCCCAAGCTGGGATCTCCAGGCTATGACACCAGAGCTGGGAAGGATCCCAGATGACATCCAGCTGTAAAAAACAATGGGGTTTATTTCCACCAGGGAGAGATAACTGGAGATGCAGAGAGTCTTAAAGGGACAATGCGCAAAATTCCATTTATAGCCATTTATCCTGGGCTCCAGCAGAGAGGGGGCAGAGTACACTAAAGACACATGAGGAGTCTGGGGCTGGTGGCCCTGGGTAAGAACTGAAGGAATAGCCACCAAGATTCTTGTGCTGAGTCATTTCCCATATTGTAGAAGCTATCTTTCTCAGGCAGTGCATTCCCCTCCAAGTGATATCAGCTTAAAAGGAAGCAATAGCCATACCCACAGGAATTACTCTGTCCTACCCTGTGGAGCTTAAGCTGGGCTGCTAATTACAGATTGAGGTTGTATCAGTGTTTAAGTTTAATAACTAGGGTAGATCTCTGGGAGCTCAGAGACTTTAGCTGACTCTCTTCTGGGCCTGGTGCTAGTAAAATCCTGATTTGATGTGCAGCCTGGTTCTTTCTGTACACAAACAGGCACAGCAGAGGGAGCCACATGCTGTGGGTTGCTGATAGCTCCAAACAGGTTGCCCAAGGCCAATCACAAGCAGTGTCTAACAAAGGCCTACACTGGAGTCTTTGCAGATCTGCATAATACATAAAAACAAATGCAAAGAGGCATCTAAAATAAGAAGACAAAGAAACAGGCCCCAAATGAAAGAGCAAGAAAATTCTCCAGAAGAACTAAATGAAAGGGAAGCAAGTAATTTATCAGATATAGAGTTTAGAGTAATGATTGTAAGGATACTCAACAGCATGAAAAAAGGCATAAAAATAATAAAAAAGAACCAGTCAGAAATAAATAATGCAATACCTGAAATACATAGTACACCAGAAGGAATAAATAGCAGGTTAGATGAAGCAGAGGACCAAATCAACAATTTGGAATGCAGATAGAAAAAAAAAACCCAAGCAGAGCAGCAAAAAGAAAAAAAGTATTTTAAAAAGTGGGGAGAGCTTAAGAAGTCTTTGGGACAAGCATGACAACATTTGCATCATGAGAATACTTGAAGGAGAATAGAGCGAACAAAGGATCGAGAATGTATTTTAGGAAATAATGACCAAAAACTTCCCTAATCTGATAAAAGAAAAGGACAGACAAGTCCAGGAAGAGCAGAGAATCCAAAACAAGATAGATCCAAAGAGGCCTACTCTAAGACACATTATAATTAAAATGGCAAAGCTTAAGGACAAGGAGAGGATCCTTAAAGCTGCAAGAGTAATTGAGTTAGTTACCTACAAGGGAGTTCCAATTAGAATATTATCTGATTTCTCAAAAGAAACAATTCAAGCCAGAAGGGAGTGACATGATATATTCAAGGTGAGAAAAAGTAAGGATCTACAACCGAGGCTACATTACCCAGCAAGGCTATCACTTAAAATCAAAGGAGAAATAAAGAATTTCCCATACTATAAAAAGCTAGAGTTTGTTAATACCAAACCAATACTGCAACACATGTTAAAAGGGTTTGCTTTAAGAAAAAGAAAAACAGAGGAAAATAGCTTAAAAATAAAATAACAATACATCTGTATCTATCAATAAGCACTTTAAATGTAAATGGCTTAAATGTTATAACCAAAAGGCATAGGATAACTGAATGGATAGGAAAACAAAACCCATAATATGCTTTCTACAAGAGAACCACCTCTGACTGAAAGATATACACAGACTAAAAGTAGAGGGGTTGGAAAAGAGATTTCATGTAAATGGAAAGGGAAAAAAAGCTGGGGTAGCAATACTTATACAACAAAATAGACTTTAAAACTAAGACTATAGTGAATGACACAGAAAGATATGACATAATGATAAAAGTAACAATCCAACAAGAGGATTTAACCCTAGTAAACATTTATGTACTCTAAACAGGAACATCTACATATATAAAGCAAATCTTGATGGGCAATAAGGAAAAGTTCAACAAAAATACATAGTAGGGGATTTTAACACCTCATTGACTTCAATGGACAGATTTTCCAGACAGAAAATCAACAAGACAGTGGCCTTAAAAGACCTACTAGATTAAATAGATTTAACTGATATCTTCAGAACATTTCACCTCAAACCAATAGAATATACATACTCTTCAAGTGCACATGGAACAGTTTCTAGGATAGATCATGTTAGGACACAAAACAAGTCTCAATAAATTTAAGAAATTTTAAATCATATTAAGCATTTTCTCTGACCACAATGCTATGAAACTAGAAGCAATTACAATAAAAGCAAAGAAATTAGAAATCAACATGAAAAGATAATTTTTTCAAAATATTTTATTTATTTTTAGAGAGAGGGGGAGGTAGAGAGAAGCAGAAGTAAAGAAACATTGATGAGTGAGAGATATATTGATTGGTTGTCTCTCTCATGCCCCCAACTGGGGACCTGGCCTGCAACCTAGGCATGTGCCCTGACTGGGAAGTGAACTGGTGACCTTTTGGTTCACAAGCCAGCACTCAATCCACTGAGCCACACCAGCCAGGGCTGAAAAGGCAATTTTTAAAAATGTACCAATATGTAGCAATTAAACAACACACTCTGCATTAGCCAGTTATTAAATGAGAAATCACAAGCAAAATTAGGAGGTATTTTAAGATGAATGAACATCAAAGCACAACATACAAAAATTATTAGTTGTAGCTTAAACCAGTCTTCAGATAAAAGTTTATAGGTGTAAAAGCATTAGTAAAAAAGAAGATGCAGCCACTGTGGAAAACAGTATGAAATTTCCTCAGAAAACTAAAAATGGAACTTCTTTTCCATCCAGCAATTCAACTGCTGGGATTATAACCTAAGAATCCTGAAACACCAAGAACCTATGCACCCCAATGTTCTTGGCAGCACGATTTAAACAGCCAAGTGTTGGAAGCAACCTAAGTGCTCATCAGAAAATGAGTGGATCAAAAAACTGTGGCACATTTACATAATGGAATACTACACAGCAAAAAGAAAGAAAGAGCTCCTACCCTTTAGGATAGCATGGATGGATCTGGAGAGCATTATGCTAAGTGAAATAAACCAGGAAGTGAAAGACAAATATCATATGATCTCACCTGTACATGGAACCTAATCAACAAAACAATCAAGCAAGCAAAATAGAACCAGAGATATTGCAATAAAGAACAAACAGACAGTAACCAGAGAGGAGTGGGGAGGGGATAACAGGGGAAAAGGGTAAGGGTTGTCAAGGAACATGTATAAGGGACCCATGGACAAAGCCAAAGGGGGATAGGATCGAGGGTGGGAGGTGGGGATGGTGGGCTGTAAGGGAATGGTGGGGAGAAAATAAAGACAACTGTATTTGAACAACAATAAAAAACATGTTTATAGAAAAAAAAGACAAACCAATAAAGTAAATTAGATAAAACCAAAAACACTGAACCAAAGAAAAGTTCTTACTTTAATAACTTTTCCCTGTACCTTAAGAAACTAAAAAAAGAAAAGAGGGAAGGAATAATAAATATTAGAAGAAAAATAAATGATAAAAAATAAAATGATAGAGAAAAAGCAATGAACCAAAAAGGTAAAATGTTTTATTCTTTTACTGATAATGAATAGACTGACAACTGTCTGAGGGGAGGGTTGTTGTGGGGTTCAGTGAAAAATGTGAAGGGATTACACAAAAAAATGAAAAACAGACAAAGTATGTTGACTGACGTGCACTCACCAGCCTGCAGTGAGCACAGAACGCTGCAGATGGCTCATCAACACACAAGAAAAATGTACACAGAGACAACCAGGTACTGTGGGGAAGTAGGAATGGAATGACCACTCTTTCTAGTGGGGAATGCCTCGTCTCTATTCCCAAGCAGATTTTTATTGAGAATACAGACTTAGTTTGTGGATTCACAGTCTGGCAGAAAAGATCAAAAGAAGTAGGTGACTTACAAAGGTGCAGACAGAACCCCCGCTGTGATTCTGGGCAGAGATTGGAGTTTTAACATTTGAAAGGAGTAACAGGGCTCAAAGGGCAGTTTTGGTTTCCTGTCTATGCCTTCAAATTCTAATCTAATAACATCCTTCAGCAAACAGATCTCAGAGGATCTTGCATATTCTATGTCCCAGGCCTGATTATCCTGGGGGTCCACCATCTCTGGTCTGGGCTGCACCGTCCCTGCTATTTCTGCAGGCCTGAGTTAACAGAGAAGACAAAGGCAGCCAGGAGACTTGGATTACTCACTTCTAAGAACAAGGATTCAGGCTTAGACAAAGCTGAGGGGGCAGGGGTTGATGTCCATCACCCTTTCATTTTCATAGCCCCGAGTCTCTTCCCAGAAGCCTCCACGTGACCATGCCTGTCCTAGGCATTTCCCTCCGTGGGAAATTTTACCCATCATTGACTAACTGATCAAGCTTAGGAGGTTTAGGCACAGAACAGGCAGCGTTCATGCCAGAGAAATAAGCTTTTGTCTCCTTAGTGGCTCCTGGTCTGGAGGTCTCTCACTCAGCCCAAGTCATGGGGGGTTACAGCTTTCTGAGACCAGGAAGGGCGGTCCCCAACAGTTGACTACCAGCAAAAAATGGGAGTGGGGAGAGTTAGAAGAGGGTATAGGGGAGATAAGTGGAGATGAAAGAAAACATGACTTGGGATGGTAAACACACAAAATGATATACAGATGATGTATTATAGAATTGTACACATGAAATCTATATAATTTATTAACTAATGTACCAACAAATTCAATAAAAAAGAAAAACAATAGAAAAATTCAATGAAACAAAAGGTAAAGCCTTAGGATTCACCAAAACAAGAGAGAGTAATCAAATTATTAATATCAGGAATGAAAGAAGGGAGTCAGTACTAAACTTACAGGAATAATGAAAAGGAATTATAAGAGACTACTATAAATAATTGTACTCAGATGACCCAGATTAAGTTGAAAAATTACTAGTAAGATATAAATTACTGACACATGAAGATAACAGCAATCTAATAGACCTATAGCAAGAAAATAAATTAATAATCCAAAAAGTTCCCATAAAAAATGCTCAAGTTCAGATGCCTTTAATGATGAAATTTGATAATATTTAAAGAGTATTTAACACTAATACTACACTAACTCTTTGCAAAAATGGAAGTAGAGGAAAGATTGTCTCACTAATTCCATAATCCAGTGTTATTCCAGTGTTATTCCATAATCCAGTGTGACACCAAACCAAAGACTTCACAAAAAACAAAACACACAAACAAAAAACTGGGAACAGATATCCCTTATAAATAGAGAGAGGAAAATACTTCAAAAAATACTATACACATTATCTGAAAACATGAAAAAATAAGAACTCTACACCACAAATGAGTGCTATTTGTTGTAGGAATTCAAGGTTAGTTAACATCCATAATTCAGCCAATATAGGTCATGTTACTATTATATAAGAAAACTGCATGATCTTCTCAATAGATGCAGAAAAGCATTTGAAAAACATTCAATGGTATTGTGCTAGAGGGTCTAAACATTGCAAGGAGTAAGAAAAAAGTAATAAAATCCAGATTGAAAAGAAAAAAAACTATCTGTATTTGAAGATAACATAATTTTGTGAATACGGAACCATTAGGTATCTACTAAAACCATTTTTATAATAGCAAATTATTTCAGCAAGGTTGTAGGATATAAGATCAGTATACAAAGATCAATATATTTCTATACACTCTCATACTTACAATGAACAATCTGCAAATCAAATAAACAATTTCATTTACAGTAGTATCAAAATGAACAGCATACTTATGAATATAGTTTAATAAAGAAAGTTTAAGACTTGTATACTGAGAACTATAATATTAAAACAAAAAGACATCTTTGTTCGTAAATCAGAAAACTTATTGTTAAGGTAGCAACACACTCAAAATTGATCTACAGGTTTTATGCAATCCCTCTCAAAATCCCAGTTGGTTCAAATACATATATTGGTTAGTTCTTGGATGGTTAAAACAATCTTGAAAAAGAACAAAATTGCTTTTACATCCAGTTCCTTATTTCACAAGCTGATATAAGGCTACAGCAATCAATAGAGTGTCGTTTTAAAAGAAGTCTGGACTTATAAATCAAGAGAATATAATTAAGAGTTCAGAAATAAACTAAGTTGTGGTAAATAGAATTTCTCAATGATGCCGAACAATTCAATGGGGGAAACAATAGTCTTTTATTTAGAAACATCCCCTTTGAGCATCCTGATGTTCCAGTCTGGGCCAGTTCCCTTTGAGCTCTTACAGAGCCCTGAGGTCCCTCCTTGAAGGAAATAGAAATTTTTTTTTGCCAGTTCCCAGAAATTAGGGATCAATTTCTTGATTGTAGCCAAGGTGAAAATCGTTGGTGTGAGTCTTCAGACTGGCAGAGGCCCAGGCAAGTGGGCTGGGTCTTCTTTATACTGACCTTTGGGTGTTTCTAGGAATAAGCAGTGGAAGTTGAACAGGGGAGATTTTTCTTCCCTCTCCTCCCCTCCCCTCCCCTCCCCTCCCCTCCCTCCCCCTCCCCTCCCCTCCCCCTCCCCTCCCCTCCCCTCCTCTCTTTCTCTCTCTTTAGAAAAGAAATACTTTTCTTCCAGGTGTATCCTGAATTGGGTCTTTAAGGCAGCATAGTGCCAAATGCTGTTTTTTAATAGACTGAAAGCACTTTGGAATATCGTTTTCTGCAACACTGGAGAATTTTGTTCTTTTAAAAATACTAATGTAGATGTACATATGTATTTTTAATCCTTTGTTTAAGAGACGATCTTTATTAGGTCTTCACTTCCATCCTCGATCCTGTTAGAGATGCTGTATTTGCTGTTAGATGGGTTCAAAATTAAACCTGGTAGTGTTTGGTAATAAAAGCCTTTAAAAAAAACACAAAGTGGGATAAATGATAATCTTTTCAATAAATGGTCCTGAAATAACAGGGTATTCACAAGTATATAAATAAATTTGAACCAGTACTTCATGTCATATTCAAAAATTAAATGAAAATGTATTATAGACCCTAATATAAGAGCTAAAACTATCCAATTCTTAGAAGCAAAGAGAAGTAAATATTTACAAACTAGACTTAAACAATAGTTTCTGCTTCAAATGATACCATCAAAAAAGTAGAACAGCAACCACAGAATTGGAGAAAATATTTGCAAATCATATATATATATATATATATATATATATATATATATATATATGATTTCTTTATATATATAAAGGAATTTTTATTTGAAATATAAAAAAATCTTTCAACTCACAATTAAAAGACAACCCAATCAAAATAAGCAAAGATTTATATAGATATTTTTCAAAAAATATTTACAAGTGGTCAATGAGCATAGGAGATGATATTCATCATCAGTCGTCATTAGTGGAATGTAAGTCAGATCCACCACAAGATATCACCTCATATCCATTAACATAGACAAAATTTAAAAACACAAAAGCAAACATAGGAAAATCAAATAACATGTTGACAAGTGTGGAGAACACGAAACTTTCTTACAGTGGTTGAGTTTGTAAATGGTACAACCACTTTGGAAAATAGTTTGTCAATCCCCCAAAATGTTAAACATAGAACTACTATTTGACTCATTCATTTCCCTTGTAAATATATACCCAGAAGAACTGAAAACATATGTCACACAAAAACTTCTGCATGAATGTTCATAGCAACATTATTCACAATAGGCAAAAAATGAAATCAACTCAAATATCCATCCACTGATGAATGGAATATCATTTGAACTTAGAAAGGAATGACGTACTGATACATGCTACAGCATAGATAAGCCTTGAAAATATTATGTTAAGTGAAGGAAACATGACACAAAAGGCTACATATTTTATGGTTTGATTTATATGATATGGCCAGAGTGGTCAATTCATGGAAACCATTAAGTAGATTACTGGTTTCCTGTGCTAGGGGAAGGAGGAAGTGACTATTAATATGTACAAGGCTTCTTTTCAGGGTGATAAAATTTTTCTAAAATTAAATAATGCTGATGGTTACATATCTCTGTGAATATACTGAAACCACTAAATTTTTATTTTATAGAATGAATGTTATGGTATGTGCATTATATCTCAATAAAACTTAATTTTTTAAATAAAAAAATATTAATGAAGATAGACACTTTGATAAGATTTTTGTATTAAGTACACCTTAAAGGGAAACATCCACCTGCATAACATGTAGTGTGATACAGAATGTGGGTTCACAGGATCCCTGAAAAATTTCTTTAGCTAAAGAGTTATGTACTGACACTAAATATTTTATTTTACTTCTTGAAATATCAGGGAAACAAGATAGGATGTAGGTCAAAATTTTAAAAACTTTCCAGAAATTTCAACTTTTCTTCTGAACTTTAACAGAACATGTGGAATCAGGACAGCAGCTCTATTTTTCTAAAAGTGTTTGCTAAAATGACTGGCAGGCCTGCTCTAGAAAGGAGTTGAACAACCGGGGATCATCTGGCATTCATTCCTCAAATCATTTGAGCAGAATTTTGCTAAATACTGGTGATTAGGCACCAAATAAAATATGGACTATACCTTCAGACCTCTCAAAGTACAGTCAGAAAGAAGACAAACCTATATATGAATAATTACAAAACATTTCTCTAAAACAGTTCTCTAAATTTTATACTGGGGACATCTGCTTGGATCAGTTGAAACACAAATTTCTTTACAGCTAGGCTGGATTTTGTGCTGGTATTATAGGTTTCAAGTAAAAAGTAGAGAATTTCAGGGCTAAGTGTCTCTCAGTTCTATTTCCAGGAGGTAATGATAACAAAGGAATAGAAGCAAAGTATACTTTGAGGTATTGGAAATAGGCATGCATCCCTGACAGCTGCAAGTGAAGAAAAAATTAGTTATCTACTGATGTGAGTTTCTCAATCTGCGTAGAGTCCAAGAGCCATTAAAGAACTTGGGACCATCAGAATCCCTACATATGAGTAAATCTTTCAAATCTCAGAAACAATTAAAAAATGTGTGGCTACACTAGTGCCCATTTAACTTGATAGGCATTAAACAGCTATGTGATACATGCTATGAGGCAAAGATGAATAAACTTTTTTCCCTTTGGAAGTTACCAGAACCATCTAATGGGTTGCAACAAAGGGTTAATTACCATACTGCATTTTTCTTTCAGCAGAGAAGATTCCTTCTCAGTTTTTAGATAATACTCTTCATTACTGAATTTTACATTTATTTTCAAAGTTCAATTAATAGATATTTAAAATAATAGATAGCTATGTTTATAGATAACCAAAAACCAACATCTTAGCAATCTGTCCATTCATTCAAAACAGGTATCTGATAGCATATTAGTGATGGCGCCAACCAGTGAGCTAAAATTATATCTGCTTAATTGTTATTCTACCATGAGAGAAACTATTAAAATAATATAATTTCCTGGCTTGTGAATTTCCATTAAAAATATTGAGTGCAGATATTAGGAAAAATATAGACTTCTCTCTTTTAGTCCCATCCTACTTTCTTCCTGAACTAAGAAGATAAATTCTTGCTTTTTTTAGGAATGTCACATTTATCCCTAAAATAATTTACTACTGCCTTTCTAAGACTTTGGGGGAAAATGTTGTGTACTTTCCAGATGATCAACAGTGCACCCTATCCAAGTGCCAGTCCAACCCACAAATGTGTGCTATCCAGTACCTATCAGATGACCCTAAAGCTGTATTTTATCCAAAGGGTCTCCATTCTTGAGAAATGGGGACATTTAACTGAAGATAGCTGCTTGTCCTTCTTTTGTGTTGGAAATTTATTTTCAGGAAAAGCCATTTCTATTTTATTTTATTTTGACTGTTATCCAAGTACAGTTGTCTCCCCACCATTCTCCATACCCCCTGCACCCACCCCCACCACCTACCCTCAGTCCTACCCCCATTTGGTTTTGTCTATATGTCCCTTATACATGTTCCTTGATGACGCTTCCCCTTCTTTCCCCTGTCAACCCTCACCCCCTCCCCTCTGGTTACTGTCAGTTTGTTCTTTATTTCAACATCTCTGGTTCTATTTTGCATGCTTGTTTGTTTTGTTGATTAGGTTCCATTTATAGGTTAGATCATATGGTGTTTATCTTTCACTTCCTGGCCTATTTCACTTAGTATAATGCTCTCCAGTTCCATCCATGCTGTTGCAAAGGGCAGGAGTTCCTTCTTTCTTTCTGCTCTGTAGTATTCCATTGTGTAAATGTACCACAGTTTCTTGATCCACTCATTTAGTGATAACTATATATAAATAATTTGGAAATACAGCCCCAGCCATTGATTCTTGTTTCAGTCTTGGCCAAGAAATCCTTGTCTCTTTATGAACCAAAATACTGAGCATGAGGATTAAGAGACAGAACAGGTATAATTGCTTGCTGTACAAACATATCTCAAAAGATTATATCTTGAAAATATTTTTAATTAAAAAAGTGATTTGGAATAATACAAGGCAGCCCTCTACTTGATAAAATTTTTATTCACTGTGGTATGAGCTGGGAATTCTCAAAATATAACCTAGTTCTTAAAGAAAAACATAAATCAATTTATTCCCATAAAACATCAAAAAGTAAATATAATTTCATCTCTTGCCTTTCATTTGGAAATTAGGTTGACCTGCCTTCCACTATGGTCAAACTTTGATATAAGTGGTTTGATCTATTTATCCCCCAAAGTAGTAATATCTTTCTCTGAAAAGTATACTACTATGTGGTACCTTGCTTTTTAAAGCTATATGTAGGTTTATTTTCAAGGGAAAAAAACCCTGACCTTTTCTTCAAAAAATTTAAATAAATAAATTCTATGTTCTCCAGTCAAAATGTACACATAATTAACAACCACTAATAAATATCTAGGTACAGTTAAGACTTGCATAAAATGAGTTTGAACTCTGCAGGTCCGCTTATATGTGGAGTTTACAGTCAGTCCTCTCTATCCCAGGTTTCACATCTGTGGATTCAAAAGTGGATGTGGAGGGCAGACAGCGTGCATTATTCCACAGCCTTTTATATAAAGGACTTGAACATCCTCAGGTTTTGGTATCTGCTTGGATCCTGAAGATAATCCCTTTTAGATATGGAAGGAAAATTATGGTTAAGATTTTAAGGAGTCACGGACATGGACATGTCCTGGATATGGACAACATTGTGGTGGTTGCAGGGGGTAAAGGGGTGTAAGGGGACTAAATGGCAATGGGAAAAATAGATTTAAAAAAGAGAAAAAAGGAAAAAAAGATTTTAAGAAGTCAAAAGTTATATGTGGATTTTCAACTGTAGAAGGTTGGCACCCCAAACTCCTGTATTATTCAAGTGTCAAATGTACTAATATTTTGGATTTACCTCATCTTTTATAAATTCTGTAGTAAAAGACAAAACAAATGAATAATATAGGAAATATATAAAATTGGTAACAAGACACAAACTGGTAAATAAGCTAAACATGGGTAAATGGGCAAAGGGGTAAAAGCATTTTAGTTATGGAAAAAAACATAAACAGGTATATAGACACAGAGTACCTTAGAGAATGTACCTGCAGACTCAGATATCCTATATTGATGATGAATAAATATGATTGTTAAAATATATAATATATAATTTCAGGCTAATACCCTGCATATATTTTATATCCAGAAGCTTATGTCTAACTATTCCATAGATGTTTCCCAAAGGGAGCTTTTCAGGAGTTATTCCTTCATCTGGCTAAGAGTTTCTAATTAGGCATCAACATTTTTAAAAGAGATTTTATTTCTTTTTAGAGAGAGGGGAAGGGAGGGAGAAAAAAAGGGAGAGAAACATTTGTTGCCTCTTGCATACCCCCAATTGGGGACCAGGTCCACAACCAGGGCATGTGCCCTGACCCGGAACCAAACTGGTGACCTCTCTGTCAGTAGGCCCCTGCTCAATCCACTGAGCCACACAAGCCAAGGCTAGGCATCAACTGTAAAGAAAAATAAGTCAAACTAAATTTTAAGTCTTATTAAAAAAAACCAACAATCTTTTGAATGTCTTCAGTACCTTTACATACATTTTAAGTCTTGCTATTCTCTGTGCCACAAGTCCACAGTTTCAAAGATACTTTTAATTTGCTTCTTTTTAAATGCATCACTGAACAAACTCTCATTTTGAATGACTCTATTAGTAACAGGCAGATTGTTAATTTAAATTCTTTGTACTGTTGAAAGGTGGCAAAAGTTAATGGCTTATATTTGGTTGTAAAATCTTTTATGGTGACTTAAAATTCACAATCATGGCAACATGATTTAAATTCTAATTTCTAAAATGCCCTGTGTTCTTTTGTTTCTGCCTCATCATTTCTTCTGCACTGCACAAACATTCTTGGATATCTACTATGCCCTGGGCACTAGAAATGTTAAAAGAAACAGGAGAAGTCAAACACACATATACTACACTGTTGGGAACTGCCCTGACTGGTATCAGAAGCTGAAATCCCCACCTAGGCTAAGGCTAAGGGAATGCCCTTGGAACCTTAAGCCAGCGAGGAGACAAAAGCTTATCTCCCTGTCAGGAATGCTGCTTCTGCTGCTTTATTCATAAGTGAACCCCAAAAAGCTTGGTCGGTTAGCCAAAGACGGGTAAGATTCCCCAAGGGGGGAACGACCTAAGATAGGCATGATCACTTTGGGAGACCCCCAAAAAGAAGGACTTGGGGGGCTGCAGCAAAAGGGGGTGATGGACCCTCGCTCCTCGGCTTTGACATAGCCAGAGTTCTCATTGTCTGGGAGAAAATCTCCTTATCTCTTGGTTGCCTTAGTTCCCTTGCTCCACTTAAGCCTAAAACAATGACAGGGTGGTGCAGCTCTGTGATGAAAAGGGTGGATTCCCCTGGTGATCAGGCCTAAGAAAGAATATGTAAATTACTGTGAAACCTTCTTTGTTTAGAATGCTCTCAGTTGAATAAGAAGGGTCCTAGGAGGAAGTTAGCTTGTTCCTCAAAGTCTTACAGCTCTTTGACCCCGACTCAAAATAGGCCCTCAGACTTCCTTGTTTTCTATGGTTCCTTACTTCCCCCTAATGAGTACTGTACTTTACCTGAATTATTATGAAAAACGAGCCCAATAAAAGCAGGTATGGATGGTAAATCGGCGCACTCCCCACTAGGGGGGGTGGCCATTTCATCCCTACTTCTCCACAGAAACTAGTTTGTCTCTGTGCATGTTTTTTCTCACGTGTTTTCGTTGAGCCATCCACAGCGTTCTGTGGTCACTGCTGGCCAGTGACCCACGCAACACTACACATACACATTTACTTATTTACATATGTGTGACATCTGTCACAACACAAGGTGAGGCAAAAATAGACAGTTGTGAGTACACAAAACAGAGTTCCTCTTGTATTATTTATTAATTATTATATATTTTCCATACAAAACAACTGTGAACCTACTGTCGTCCAACCCCTGTAAACACATATATAAGGGGGGTCCCCCCAAAACAGGAATTTATAAAAAATTGTCATGTTTAAACTTCAGTCACTTTCAAAATACTCTCTATATAATGTAATACACCTATCGAGACATTTTTTTCACTGCTCAAAACAGTTTTAAACTCATCGATTTTTATACCTTTTAGTACTTCTGCCTTTTGTTTGTGTTTGTTTTATTTTGCCTCTTCTACAGCAGAAAAATATTTCCCTTTGAGGACTTTTTTCATCAGGGAAAACAAAAAAAGGTCACAGGGTGAGATCGGGTGAATAGAGAGGGTGATGCATGGGGGTCATGCCATCTTTGGTCAAAACTCTTGAATACTCAGTGCGGTGTTTGGCAGATGTGCTTGTAAGTTACCCATCATGAATTGGGAAAATGCATTGAAGGAGTCTTCAAAAAAAAGATTCATTGAAGCCAAACACAGCCTCCCACAACAGTGCCAGCTGGTACAGTGATAAAGATTGGTTCCTAGAACACTTACTTGGAGGGGGAAGCCTGTATTACAGAGGGCCCGAGCTTCGGAAGATAATCCATTTTTGGAGAGGGGATCCTCTCATACATCTAAGTAACATGGGTGTATGTTATGGAGGCGTCCAACCTTTTGACATCTCTGGGCCACACTAGAAGAAGAAGAGTTTTCTTGAGCCATACATTAAATACATTGAAACAGGTAATCACAAAAAAACTCATCATGTTTTAAGTAAATTTACAATTTGCATTGGGCCACATTGCCATCTATCCTGGGCTGCATACAGCCCATAGGCCACAAGCTGGACACTGCTGAGTATATGATATATGATATATGATATATGATTGATATATAATACATAATATATAGCACATAACACATATAAGGAGAAAGGAGAAAGAAGAATACACATAAGAAGTAGTTCCTATATATATAAAACACATTTCCTATATATATAAAACACATTACAACTGGTCTTCATCTGGGGTGTTTGGAAGGATTTAAACACTTGGTCATGTCTGCAGCAGAAAGAATGGAGATCCCACTGAAAGCATGGCTTGACGAATCAACTTGTTCTATGGCTTTCTTCCCCTCTGATATTTGGAATGAAACCTTTCTGATATCTGCATTCTTCTGATAGGCAATTCAATCAATAAAACACACAATCAAATTTCTCTCTGATGTGTATTTTTGGAGTTTATGAAACTATTGTCAGGCTAGGAGTATTCAATTTCGGGAAGCTTACATAGGAAATCAACTTGGGTATTTTTAAAATCAGGAATAATTTCTGAACTGAGGTACAAAGGTTGAATGATTTTTCACTTGTAAAGCTGATCACCAGGTACCTCTAATCAAAGTCAGCCTTAATGTTTTGGGTCATACAATTCTCTAGATATTGCTATACTCATAGTTAGGTATGTTCCTGGACTTTCAAGGTACAAAAATTAATAACTTTTTTCTTTTAATTGGATTTTGTGCTTTGTTACCTGAAACCCATGAAATCCTAAACAATACACAGGTCTACTGATGTTATATACCAGAGACTATTTGACATCATAACAATCCTTGAAAAGGTTAAATTGTTGCCACTCTTAGTAATTCTGTTCCTTTAAGAGTAAGAAGACTTAAAATAATATATTTCTTTGAATTTTTATTGTTTTTTTATTGTTGTTCAATTACAGTTGTCCCTATTTTTCTCATCATTCTCCCCTGCCCTGCCCACCCCCAAAGTCTGTCAGTCAGTCCCCACCCTATTGTCTGTTACCATGGGGCTTTATACACATTCCTTGACAGACTGTTCTCCTTTCCCCCATTTCCCTCTCCCCACTCCACTCTGATCACTGTCAGTTTGTCCCATATTTCCATGTCTCTGGTTCTATTTGCTATTCGTTTTGTTCATTAGATCCCATTTATAGGTGAGATCATATGGTATTTGTCTTTCACCGCCTGGCTTATCTTGGTTAGCATAATGCTCTCCAGTTCCACCTGTGCTGTTGCTTGAAGGATAGGAGTTCCTTCCTTCTTTCTGCTGCATAGGATTCCACTGTGTACATGTAATATATTTCTAATGATAACATATGTTGGCACCAGAATTTGAATAAGAAGCTTCAGGAGGCAGGTGGTTTCTTCTGTGTAAATACTACTTAGATCAGGCATACTAACCTGGCTCTACTGAAGTAAAAAGCCAACTACTCTTAGTAAATCTGTAGTGGTTCTCCTCTCCTCCCCTCCTTGTTCCCTCTCCTTCCTGCTCTCTCCTCTCTTCTCTTTCTCCTTTCTTCCTTTCATCTTTTTTTTTTCTTTTTGTCCCTTTAAAGAGAAGTCAGGCTCCTAAAACCAAGTACAGTTGGTAGGGTTAGTCTATAGAACAAGGCCAATCTTGATGACAGAGTCCGTCTTATTATAACAGAACTCCTTGAAAGTATTTATCAATACTCATTCACATTTATAATTTCTGAAGCCCTTAGCATTGCACTCTGCATAATAAGTGGTCAAAAATATTTTTCAGGTAATTTGAAGATGTTTGTGTTATTTTATAGTGTAAATAATAAAGACATTTTGTTAATCAGGATTTATAATTTTATGAGTATTTTGCATCTTCACTCAATTTATTTTTAACTCCACTATTTATTGTTGAGAATACACTGTGTCTGGCCCTGTTTTCAGTGTTAAGGATTCAAAAAACAAAACAAAACAAAGACCAGTTTTGATCCTGAAAGAGCTCCCAACTTAGTAGGGTAGATGGATAGGTTAGTATACAATAGTTTATGGTATTAGGTAATAGGTAATAGTATGCTGTGTCCTGATCTTATAGGGGTGACCAAGTGATGACAAGAGGAGGCCAAACACCAGTAAAAGAAAAGTTTACTGTTACAGTTTCCACAGAAGCAAACGACCTGGCTCCTTGCAAGAGGAACACCTGGCTTTAGTCAGGCAGCAGATGTTGGAGTGAGGGGAAAGCCTAGGCCAGAAGCTCTTATTGGAGTTTCTGCCAAAAAGACAAGAGAGGGTAAACAGTTTTGGATTGGTTTGTCTGAATAATTTCCACAGGCTTTCAGCTATGGGGGTGCCTCCAGCTGTCTGGCACCAGGCTCTGGGAGGATTAGGCAGAATACTGCCTCCTAAGTGTCCAGGGCAGACAGAAGAGATGCTGCTGTCACTGGTTAGTGGCGTATCAAAGGCATACTCCTTTGCTTTTTTTTTTAAATTGGCTTGCCCGGGAGGGGCATTCTCTCTGCTTTTTTAGAGCAAGGAAGTTTTTTTAAGAGGTCAAAACAGTTTAATATAAAGAAACAAATTTAAAATGACTAATACTTATGGCAGAAATATGAAATAGACACTGGGCACATTGGATTAGAAAGAAAGGAAATATCAGAAATGTCTTCCCATATAAGTGATTAAGTATATAGCAGCCAAATAAGATACCATGTGCAACAGTTCAGAGACACGGACCACTATGGAATATTTGGAGGAAAAACAAATAATTGTATTTATCTGTATCATATAGTTCCTATGGATAAGAGACAAAACTGATCATTTCTCAGACTCTAGCAGGCACAATAATCACCTCGACAGCTTGAAAAGCACAGACGCTTGGAGCCCACCTCAGGAGATTCTGATTCAGCAGGTCTGGGGTGAGACCTAAGAATTTACCCTTCTAACAAGATCCCCAGTAATGCTGACGCTGCTGTTCTAGAAACCCCATTGTGAAAAGCAAAGTGATTCAGTAATGTGAATGCAAGAGCTACAGTATGAATTAAGCTAATAAAGGTAATGTTGAATGAAAAAAGCCAGACACCAAAGAGCAAACTTGGTATTATTCCATGTATATAAAGTTTAAAGTAGACAAAGTTAATCTATGACATCTAACTTCAAGATTATAGTTCCCCTTGGGGTGGGTGTGTAGTAGAAATGTATAGTATGGGGGAAGTTGCTAGCCTGCTGGTAATATTCTGTGTCTTTACCTGGGTGCTGGATGTGGGTGCGGGCTACGTGACTGTAGACAGTTTAAAATATTCATACAGTATTCATATGTGATTATTCCACTTTCTTCTTTGTGTTTTATACTGCACAACATCAAAACTTTAAAAAAAAAAAAACAATGATGGAGGAACAGAAGATCCCAGAAACCAGTTACTGAGCACTTACCTTGATCTAGATGCCATTATAGATATTGTCAGCAATACAAACATAAATCTGATGTAGTCACTACCCTCAAATAAATCACAGTTTAACCAGAGAATAAGACACTTTAATAGAAAGATTACGATTTGTGGCAAAAATAGTATAAGGTGCTTCTGGGTTTCAAAGGAGAGAAATATAACTTCTCATGTAGAATACAGCAAAGGCTTTAATGAGAAAATGGTGGTTGAAATAGGTCTCCGAATGATGTGTAGTTTTCACAATTGATTTGGCTTCATATTTTAAACCACTTTTTTTTCTCTCCAGGGTGTGACAAGCGAGCAATCACGTTTCTATCAATTGACAGCTACACAGGCCTTTCATTAGACTCCAGATTCAGCTGACTCAGTCGGTAGTTGCTCTCAATAAGAATTTCAAGTACCTTATACTGCAAATAGTTTATGAGACTATTTCAATTATATTCTCCAAGTATGGTAAAAATCTATCCACTTTATTCAACCTAATAGTTGAAAGTACAAAAGATGGACAAGTAAAACAAAAGCTCATTTCACTAATGCAGGCAATAGTATGAGGTATAGTTTTCCACCCTAAGTTGAAGAACATGAACATCCATCCCTTATTCTATTTCACAATATATGATCAATTATATTGTTAAATACAGCCCATCTGAAGTTCTACATTATAATAAATGATGGGAGAAAAATGCTACCTAATAAATTGTCAAAGCAGAGATCACACAAATATGATTATAAACACATTCACTTTAGGCCATTTCCATGAAAAACCTTAAGGACAAAATTAGCATTGCACATTTAAATTTAAGTTCAAGGAAATTTACAATTGCACATTAAAAAAGTTCCATCCCATCTCATACACTTCTTAAAAGCAGGTAGGAATTTTAATGGTTGTGTTATTTTGTATCCCATAAGTAAATTACAAGAGTTCTACTTTTTCAGCATCTGTGCCAGTAGTTGTTATTGTCAGTATTTTCTATGTTAGCCATTCTAATAGGTATGTAGCATTGTCTTATTTTGGTTTAGTTTGCATTTTCCTAATGATAAGGAATGTTAAGTATCTTCTCGTGTGCTTATTTGTTATCCATATATCTTCTTGATATATCTTCTTGAGGTATTTATTCAATTTTTTGTCAATTTTAATTGTTTTTTGTTATTGACTTTAAATAGTTCTTTATATATTCTGGTTGAAGTAATTTGTCAGATATGTGCTTTGCAAGTACATTTCTCCAGTCTGTGAATTTTTTTCTAGTATCTTAAAAATGTCTTTCACAGAGCAAAAGTTTTTAATTTGGATGAAGCTCAATGTATCAATTAATTTTACTTTATGAATTGTGCTTTTGGTCTGTTTACTTAACACAAGCTTACAAAGATTTTTTGTGTGTGACTAAGACTTCTTTTTTACAAGTTTTAGCTTCAAGATTTACATTTAGCACCAAGACACTTTTTGATTAAATTTTTGAGTAATATGAAAGTATGCATAGAGATTTATTTTTTGCATATGTATATCTAATTATTTCATCACCATTGTTGAAATATCTTCTCTTCACTGAATTTTTGGGCACCTTAAATGAAAGTGAATTGCCTATATATATGTGTCTAATTCTGGAGTTTCTACTCTATCCTCTTGCTTTGTGTATCTATCACTTAGTCAATACCACATGTGACATTAACTTTAGGTGTTATTAATTGTATGCCACCATTATCAACATAAAATCAGTGGTTATATCTCAGTGTGAAATGTGATTATCAATTAAGTAAGTCAAGTAGTGTGCATATTAGAACTTAGTTCTTTTGTAAGATTGTTTTAACTATTCTATTTCTTTTGCTCTATCTTATAATTTATAGTCTATTCCAAATTGTCTGTTATCTGAAATTTATTGTCTATTTTTGCCAAAAATCCTTTTATGGTTTTAGTAACATTTTATTAAATCTGTATATGAGTTTGAGGAATATTAAATTCTGAACAATATTGAGTCTTTAAATACACATGTGTATTTACATGTAAACACTAGGGGTCTTGAAGATGGTGGCAAGGTAGATGGGAGCTGAACCCACTTGCTCCTGCACCCAATGGGGACATCAAGCCAATATTCCTAGGTGCAGAATGAACGGCCAACAGAATTCCAGCTGATATGAAGTTTGGAAGCCAAAGGTTGGCTTAAAGAGGATGTTTAAAAACAGAGAGTGAGGAGAATTTGTTGGCCTATGGGAGGGTCCCCAGGCCTTGCCCTGGACACTGCAGCTGCCACTGGCAGCTTTGGAGGACAGCCTGGGTAGTGATTGTGACTTGATAGCTCTCTCCCCTCCCAAAGCAAGGAGTTCACACACCCATGCCAGGAGAGACCTGGATGATTAAACTCACTGAGGGAATAAAGACACAGTAAGAGATGCCCAGCTGGAGGCCTGTGGTCACTGGCTGGGCCAGTACCAGAGAAATTGGGGAACCAGGTGACAACTGGAGATGGGAGAAGAGAAGGGTTTTGACTGGCTGTGGCCCAGATGGTCTCTGGACTGGTCAGAGAGTTAGTCTGTGTGGAAAGCTGGGTGCTTGATAGGAATGACCTGCCACGAACAAGGGGAATTCGCTAAAAAAAAAATAGGCTCTCAGCTGCTGTGCAAGGACCTCTCATGCTTAGCCACCAGGCCAGTTAAGAGGGAGAAGCGGGCGTGCAATTTGCTCCCATGCAGGGAACTTCATGGGTTGATCAAAGGAAGGCACCAGGGGATCAGAGAAGTAGCAGTGGTGCAGAGAGACTTAATTCAATAGGGAAATTAACTGCCCGGAAGGGACTTTGTGTGCCAAGAAAGAGGGAAAAGGAGGGGTGCAACTTGGTCCTACTTGGTGCACCTCAGGGACTAATCAAAAGGTTGCACAAGGAGGTGGATTAGAGGCATCAGCCTGGCATACATACACAGTAGATAGTGTGGGCCACACAATGCTATGAGGTTGTGGGCCTGTAACTGGGTACTGGTGAATGTTATAGCCCAGACTGAGCCCCCATCACAGCAGAAACACAGGAAAAGGAGAAAAAAAACAGTGGAGCCCAGCCTCCCCCTCCCTCCCCTGCTTGCAGCATCCAGGAAGAACAGCAAAACCTGCTTGGCAGGTTTAATGTCAGCAGGAGGCTTCCCCTCCACCCCACTGTGAAACAAAAGGACCTGGAGCTGTGAGTAGACTAAAGACAGATCCAGAAAGAAGTCAGAAGGCTAACATCAAAGCTGAGACAAATTTTACTTCACTATACTTCAGAACTTGCATTTTTAAATTATTTTTATTTTTATTTTTCTCTTTTTTCCATTTAACTTTTCTTGGCTTTATTTGTTTGATTTCATTGTCTAATTGGTTTTCTTTACTCTGCCTTTCATACTACAGTTTATTTTTTCTTCTTTCATTTCACTCCTATTCCAACAACATACTATTCTTGAGCTTTTACTGTATATTATTTTTATTCAGATCATATGTTTCTAACCATATTATTGATACAGGGTGCAGCCAAGAGGGGGGTCCCAAATAGAGATTTGGAATGGGGTCCAGAACTCAAGGTGTCTAGGAAATATTAGAAAGATATATAGGATGTCCTCCCCTTCCTCCCCACAGGTGTGGGTTGGGGGAAGGGACACATGGAGCAGGAACATGCAGAGCTGTTTTGTACAGCAATGGCTTTGCAGCTAACCTCTGGCATGGTCATTTAACATACCTATAACCTTTAACTGGTTTCATAAATATGTTAAATAGCTGTGGCCATCCTTTGAACCAGGGGGATGGAAGGGATTTCCACCCAAGATGTAGCTGGGAGGCAACTCCCCCTGGTTACGGCACCTGAATGAGAGCTTGGAGAATATCAGCTTCATGACATGGGGCCACACGTGCCCAGACTCATGATGGCAGCCCAGTAAACTTGGAATAATACAGGAATGCTGGCTGGTGTAACTGATTGTAGGAAGAGTTGGGAAATGGGGGTGCATAAGAAGGTTGGTGTGGGGATTTAAACCCAGACACAGCATCCATTGAGGGGAGAATCACTTGGCTTTGGCTAGGGTGGGGACCACTGCAGTTTTGGTAGAAAAGGATCACTCAGCTTTGGGGTGTTCCCTTTGGCCACATGGCCTAGGAAGCAGGAGAGACTTTGCTTGGAAGAAGGGTACAAGGACTTTTGTTGATGGGCCGTGAGAAAGTGCCACATTGCTTTGGATTAACTGAAGATCCTGGCGGTGACAAAGCTGATGGTGCCAGGAGCCTGGATCACAGACCTCTACTTTTCCTGAGATACAGTACCCCAGATTAGGGCAGAGGGAGAAGGAAGGACTGTGTGCATCTGTGGGTATCCTAAAGGACTTTGATATTTTAATGAAGACATAAGGTCACTACTTTAAGTCTATATAGCTTCAAATAAACATTTCCTTTCTTTTTCACAAACTTCTGGCATTGAGAGATGTCTGTCCTCTGGCAGCGGACAATGTGAACCTAGTAGGGGTTTCTTTTGGTAATAGTATATTGTGCCCTTCTTTGCCCTGTTCTGTAACATTATTATTATTCAAAATCCTACACAGCACCCTACCCTGGTCTTAATCCATTTCGCCATCTTCCTGAACTTTATTACTGTTGTAGTTAACTTCATTCTCTCACACACTAGGCCAAGTTTCTATCCCTCACTTTCACTATATCTCATCATCTGACTTCACATAAACACTCTGCTTTCTAAAGTCAGCTCACATTCTTTTCCCTTCTAATAAGGGTCTTATTTCTTTTTCATTTTTATAAAAAAATGGCTAGTTGGGTGAAATATCACAGTTATTGCTATACTTCTCCAAAGGACCTCCTATCTGTTCTCTGGTTGTTAGTACTTCAAATCCCATACAACATTCTCCCACTGTCTTACTCCATTTCTCCTTCACCCTGCCCCTGATCACATACAAGACAAGGTGGGAGTTGTGAGTACCAGTAAACCTGTTGGAGGGGGGAAACCACCAAAAGGAGCCACCAACAGGTAAAGATCAAGTACAACAAGAGAACCCATACAAATGGAAGACAGGGCAACCCTAGAGCACCCAGAAAGGAGATGAAAGAGACCACACCACTGAGTCCCACAGAATTCCTACCACAGAAGTTCACCCTATGAAGACAGCTGGCAAAGCAGAGCATCCAGAATCACAGATACAAACAAAAAGAGTCACCTAAAATAGTGAGACAAAGAAAGAATCCACAATCAAATGGGAGACTCCCCAGTAAAAGAGCTAAATGAAATGGAGGCAAGCAAACTATCAGATATAGAGTTCAAAAGAATGGTGATAAGGATGCTCAAGGAACTCACAAGGAACTGAGTGGGAACCACAACAGTATGAAAAGGGATATAGAAACTATTAACAAGAACCAGGAAGAAATGAAGAATACCATTTCTAAAATAAAAAATACACTAGAAGGAATTACCAGCAGGCTGGCTGCGGCAGAGCACTGAATCAGTGAGCTGGAAAACAAGGTAGAAAGAAACCTCCAGGTAGAGTAGCTTCACAAAGAAAGACTAAAAAAATATGAAGATAGCTTAAGAGAACTGCAAGACAACATGAAATGCAACAACATTCAAATCATATGAACACCAGAAGGAGAAGAAAAGGAATAAGGGATAAAAACTCAGTTTGCAAAAATAATGACAGAAAACTTCTCAAACCTGGAGAGGAGTAAACCATGCAAGTTCAAGAAGCAGAGAGTGTCCCAGTCAAGATGAATCCAAAGTGGCCCACTCCAAGACATATCATAATTAAAATGCCACATTTTAAAGACAGAGAATCTTAAAAGCAGCAAGAGAGAAACAAGAAGTAACATACAAGAGAACTCTGATAAGACTAGCAGCTGATTTCTCAACAGAAACAGTATAAGCCAGAAGGGAATGGCAAAAAATATTCCAATTAAAGAAAACCAAAGACCTGCAATCAAGACTACTCCACCCAGCAAGTCTCTCATTTAAAATGGAAGGTGAAATAAGGACTTTCTCAGACAAAAGAAGGCTGAAAAAATACACCTCCACTAAACCAGTACTGCAAGATAGAAGGGGAAGAAAAAGAGAGAGAGAAGAACACAGGTACCAAGGGGGGGGAAATGAATAATTACCTATTAATTATAACCTTAAATGTTAATGGATTAAATACTCCAATAAAAAGACATAGAGTAGCAGAATGGATGGCATGACCCACACATAAGCTATGTACAAAAGACCCATCTGAGATACAGAGACGGAAAGTAAAAGGTTGGAAAAAATATTCAAAGCAAGTGGGCAGGAAAAAATGCTGGTATCTAGGCAGGACAGACAGGAAGCATTGGAATATAAGAGGGCGCGGTTTCTGTAAATAACTGGGGATGACATGAGCATAACGTGCATAACCTTTTCATTTAAGTAGCCAACTCAAATGTAGAGACCAGAAGAGTGTAGTGTAAATATAAAGGGATTTTGTTTCATCCACCTCTAAAACTCAACAAGTCTTCTCAATCTTTCAGCTCATCCTCGTTCGAAGTTTCTTGCGTAAAAAGTGAAGAAATACTTTGATTCATCTAAACTCACTTTGGTGCCTTTGTATATCTTCATCCTGTTAAACAAAAATCATCGCTTTCACAGTAGCGCTGGTTATAAAATCAACTCTGCGTCAATTTAAAGCGAGCCTCTAACAAATTCAGAAAGTAGGGCTGCCTCATGGCACTCATTCTTTTACTGCAGCCGCCGGCGAAACGAAGCTCCAACACTCAGGAAAAGCTGGCCAGGGCTGGAGTTGATTTCAGATATGCTTGCTCATCAGAATGACCACAACAAACTCTGGAGATAAAGAAGAGGAGAATCAAAAGTTTCGCAGGCTGAAGCAGATGAATATTGCAAACATGATAAGAACTTGTGGGCTGTAGCTGGAAGGATCTGGAGGAGATTCTATAAATATGGATATCACTTTGAAGAGCAGGAAGCTCATTTCTAAGACCTCTGAAATAACCACTAACCACTGTTTTTTAGTTTCAGGGTTTAAGCTCACGGCTCCGACAACCGAACGTTGAAGGAAGGAAATAACGATCAGAATGAAGGTTGAAGTAATGCAGACATATCAGCCACATATGTTTTCCATATACATAATATTACCTTTGTAAATGTGTTGCTAATAATGTGGAGCAGAACAAATAATGAAAGTACATTTGAGCTGCATTTTCTCTAAATGTTTAATATTCTCTGTGTTTGATGAAATATGAAACTGCATGATTGCAGACCAGATATAATTTTATATTACTTTCATGTGTGCAACCTGGCAATTAGATATTTATGTAGCATATGAATTGATTACCCCAACAAATCTAATGCCACCTGATACCATATATAGTTATAATACTATGGACTATATTCCCTATGCTGTACTTTGTATCTCCATGATTATTTTGTAAATGACAATTTTTACCTCTTAATATCTTCCCTTTTTCACCTTCCCCCTCAAGCCCCCTACCTTCTAGCAACCATTAAAATAATCTCTGTATCTATGGATTTGTTTCTATTTTGTTTGTTCATTTATTTTGTTTTTACTTTCCACAAATAAAAATAATCATATAGTATCTGTATTTCTTTGACTTATTTCACTTAGCATTATACTCTCTAGGTTAATTCATGTGGTTGCAGATGGCAAGATTTTATTGTTTTTTTTTTTGAGGTTGAGTAATATTCTATTATATATGTACCATTTCTTCTTTATCTGTTTATCTGTTGATAGACTCTTAAGGTGCTTCCATACATTGGCTATTGTAAATAATGCTGCATCGAACATATGGGTGCATATGTCTTTTCAAGTTAGTGCTTTGAGTTTCTTTGGATAAACGCCCAGAAGTGAAATTGCCAGGTTCTTCTTTGTCAATTATTATAACCTTTGTTTTAAAGTTTATTTTGTCTGGTATAACTATTGTTAACCCAGTTTTTTTTTTCATTTCCGTTTTCATGAACTATATCTTTCCATCCCTTTACTTTCAGTCTGTGTGTCATTTGATCTGAAGTGAGCCTTCTCTTCTGTAGGCCACATGTGTATAGGTCTTTTTTTCTTATCCATTCAGCCACCCTATATTTTTTATTGGAGCATTTAATACATTTACATTTAAATTAACTGTTGATAAATGTGGAGTTACTGCCATTTTACTATTCACATTTTTAAAATTTTCATTTTTCTTCACCTTAAAGAAATCCCGTTAACATTTCTTGTCATAGCGATTTGGTGATGATGAACTCTTGTGGCTTTCTCTTGACCTGGAATTTCTTTATTTGTCCTTCAATTCTAAATGATAGTTTTGCTGGGTTGAATAATCTTGGTTGTAGGTTTTTGCTTTTCATCACTTTGAATATTTTGTGCCAATCCATTCTGGCCTCTAACGTTTCTGTTGATAAATCAGCTGACAGTCTTAGGGGAGCTCTCTTTTATGTAACAAACTACTTTTCTCTTACTGCTTTTAAGTTTATCTCTTGTCTTTAACCTTTTGCATTTGAATTAAATGTGGCTTGGTGTGAGCCTCTTTGGTTTCAGCCTGTTTGGGATTCTCTGTTTCCAAAGCATGTATGCCTATTTCTTTTATTAGGTTAGGAAAGTTTTCCACCACTATTTCTTCAAATAGGTTTCCAATTCCTTGCTTTCTCTCTTCTCCTTCTCATATCCCTATGATATGAATATTCTTACACTTGATGTTGTCCCAGAGGCCTCTTAATCTATCTTCATTTTTTTTGGATTCATTTTTCTTTTTGCTATTCTGATTGTTTTTTGCTACCTTACCTTTCAAACTGCTGATTTGATCCTCTGCTTCATCTATTCTACTATTGATTCCTTCTAATTTATTGTTCATTACAGTCATTGTATTCTTCATTTATGACTGGTTCTTTTTTATCTTTTTTTATATTTATTTTTATGTTTCCTTTCTCTTTGGTGAGGTTCTCACTGAGATCATTGAGCATCCTTATAATCATTGTTTTGAACTCTGCATCTGGTAGATCACTTGTCTCAATTTTGTTTAACTCTTTCTCTGGAGTTTTGTTCTGCTTTCATTTGGGACATGTTTCTTGGTCTCCTTATTTTGGCTGGCCTATATATTTTTCTGTGTATTAGGTAGTGCTGCTATGTCTCCCAGTCTTGGTAGAGTAGCCTTATGTAGTAGATTTCCTGTAGGGCCCAGTGGCACACTTTCTTTGGTCACCTTGGCTGGGTGCTCCAGGTGTGTTTGCTGTATGAGTTGTATGTGTTTCTCCTGTTGTAGATGAGCAGTGATTGCTGATGGAGCCTTAATTGAAAGTGAGGATTTGTTGTGTCCACTGTGAAATAGCTATTATCCAGGGGTTGAACTGCTGGAGGATTCACTTTGGATGTGTGTTTTGTGAAGGTGGCTGGGTGGTGTTTGGGTGTTTTCTGAAGCTGACCATTGGGTGTATTATTTCTGGAGCCTCTGGGAAAGGACTCTGGTGCAGGCCAAAGTCAGCTGCTGCCTCTTCCCTGACCAGGGCCACTTGGTATGAGCTACAAAGTGATCTGCAGATTGTTGTTACTTGTCCTAGGATGGGGCTTCCAGGGAAAAGCTAAGCTGCAAACTGAGGCCAGCTGCCACTTGTGCCATGTTAGGGCTGCTTAGTCAGAGGTATGGGTCATGCATAAACTAGATGCTGCTTTTTAAGGTTTGTGAAGCTTTCAAAAATTTGGGAGAATTCCACAGCATGAACCAAGATAAGTTGTTTATATGGAAAAGCCACTGAAAGCAACTTGATTGGGCATGTAAATTGGATGAGTAGGGTCTCAGGGAATCAGCAGGGTAGTGTGAATGGTATTAGCTAGGTTGATGGAGACTCAGACATGGTGTCAGCTAGTGCATTCAGGCTAGGTGGGGGTGGGCTCTAAAAAGAAACAATGGCTTCTGCCAGGTCTTTTGTCTGAGAGAAAACAACTCCTCCAACACTTGCTCTGAAGCCAGACTATTTAGTTATTCCTTGTATGTCCCTGATGTCTTTCAAGCTGTTGTCCCACTGCTGGAGCTCAGAGCCTGTGAGTCTGTGAGTGAGTAAATCTACACATAAGTCCTGTAAGAAGAACACCTGGGAATCCATCTGCTCTCCATCTCACTCAGCCACCATCTCCTCTGATTTTCACAGCCGGAAGTCATGGAGACTTCTCTTCCCAACACAGAAACTCTTGGCTAGGGATACTTTTGTGGGACTAGGGTCTCTGCTCCTCAGGGGGAATCTTACAGCCCAGACATCCCTCCCAATTTTTAACTGCCACAGATGGGTGTGGGACTAGATGGTTCCACATCTCTAATCTTCCTACCAGTCTTGACATAACTTTTGTATATTCTTAGTTATAGGACTGCTGTTTAGCTAGATTTCAGGTAGTTCTCAATGATAGTTATTCTGCTGTTTAACTGAGATTTAATGCTGAGATTTAAGTTCTCAATGCTGTTTATTCTGCTGTTTAGCTGTTTAACTGTTTAATTTTGATGTGGTCAAGGGAGGAGGTAAGCAATGTATTTACATACTCTGTCATTTTGACAGGTGATTTCTAATTGGTGCTATTCTTAATAATTTTATTTTCTGAATGTTCATTGTGAATATATAGAAATAGATTAAAATTATTTCTATTGTTATATCATGTGACTTCACTAACCTCTCTTATTCATAGTAGCTTTTTTGTAGATTCTTTAGTATAGTCTACACAGATATTGTCTGAGAATGGAAATGGTTTTATTTATTTTTCAATTTGTATACTTTTTTTTCCTTGCCACTTCTCACTGGCTACAACTTTCTTAGGGGAAAAGTTTTCAGTTTCACTATTAAATATGATGTTAAGTGTGGGTTTTTTGGTAGTTACCCTTTCTTAGGTTAAGGTCCTTTCAATTCCTTGTCTGCTAGGAGTATTTTATAATGAATATACCCAAACATCTTGAATTCCTTAAAGCTGTTTAAACCATCCCTGCTGAGGATTTAGACATGTGAGAGAGGCCATCTTGTATCCATAAGCCACAGTACACTCACCATATCAATACTGTAGAGAAGAGATGAGCCCTCATTATGGATTTCTGCCCAAATTCTTGAATGACTGAATCATGAACACTAAAAATATGTTTGTGGCCACTCTGTACAGTATGGCAAAAGTAGCTTTACAGTTGTGGATATGCAAAATGTAGAATTCACTCTTGTATAATTATTTATTGATTATTGTATTATTTTATATACAAACAATCTTGAGCCTACTTTTGCTCCATCCTATATTTGCTCTGTTTTTTTTTTCACATGAAAAACAATTACTGGAACATTTAAGAGCTGAGGAGAGCTCACTAAAGATATTATATATAAAGGTTTGGGCAGTGTTTTGGGAAACCACAAAACAGGATATTATGACCTGAGGTTAGCAACAGCAGCGCTTGTCCCCTGCCTCTAGGCTTGAAGGAACAACCAGAAGGATTATCACAACTCAAAGGGGCCAGTTGTATGGAGAGTGCTCCTACATAGGCTATGTTCCCCTTGGGAGAGGAAAAAAGGGAACAGAGAGAATAAATTCCCAGTCTCATTCTCTTCTTGCCTTCTGTCTTCTTCCAATACTCCTTAACAGGAGCCACTGACTGGGGCCAATGCACATTTGTTCACACTACTACTTAAAACAAAAATGTTAGCTAACACCAGTGCTCTATATTAAGAGTAGAAAGATAAAAAAGGGAGAAAAAATAGCTAAGACTTAGCCTCTGCATTTCCTACTTCTATAGTTGTTTCTGAGGCAACTCAATATAGATAACATCATCAGAACTTAGATCCTTCAGCTTGAAGGATTATACTGACAGCGAAAGATTCCTCAAGCATTCAAGGTACTAGTAGAGGGAAAAACTGTCACAGAATATCTCATCAGAGCAGAATTTCCACATAACAGTAAACATTAAAAATGAGTTCAGTGGGAAAAACCTACTTATGATGTGGTTGCTATCAAGGACTAAGTTGATCCATTTTGCAACTCTGAAATCAAGTTAACAAGTGGCTAATTTATTAGTGAAACAAGGAAAGCTGTTTTTCTATTGTGAACTAATTAATACATACTTGATTGAAGCAGGTGAAAAAATGTGTCCAGATTTTCAAACAAACAAATGAACACCAACAAAATACTTGTTTAAGATTGCTAACCTTTCTGTAGGAACAGTTGCTCAGTAAATGGAAACATTGGGAGCAATATCAGGTGTTGATTAAAAAACAAGGCAAATAGATCTGGCTGGTATAACTCAGTGGATTGAATGCTGGCCTGTGAACCAAATCGTCATGTGTTTGATTCCCAATCAGGGCACTTGCCTGGGTTGCAGGCCAGCTTCCCAGCAGGGGGCGAGAGAGAAGCAACCACACATTGATGTTTCCCTCTCTTTCTCCCTCCCTTCCCCTCTCTCTAAAAAATAAATATACAAATAAAATATTTTTTAAAAAGATTTAAAACAAGGCAAACAGTTTTAAGTCATTTTCTTGGCTTTTGATGACTTGACAGATGCTACTGATACTGCTAAGTTGTCATTGTTCATTAAAGGAGTCAATCCCGAGTTAGAAGTAATGGAAGAATTGGCCTCTGTGAATAGTCTGTGTGAAACAACTGGAGGCAAAATGTTTTGAAGTTGAAAAACCACTCATTTGATGAAACCCAATGTGAAATCTGCTAAGATATATCACAATTGGTGGTGGTAAAAATATGTGTAGAACAGAGAAAAGCTTAATTGGACAAATTTCCAAAGCCTATGAAAATGTAAGGTGTGTAAAGCGTGTAGTTATTCACTGTAGTATTCATCAGCAGACACTTGGCAGAAAACTTGAGTCTACCATGTATTACTGAACAATATTGTGAACAGTGAAATTCAGTCACTCTCATGGACTTAACCATTGTTAATTCTGTGAATTTCATCTAAAATAGTCAAGTATCCTGATTGATCCTACCTCCTATATCAGCAATTTGATAATTTCATAGTGGTAAAGTTTTATCATGAATTTTTGAACTCAGGATAAATATTGAAATTCATCTGAATGAGAACTTCCCTAACCACTATAATAAGCTCTAAATGGCCTTAGAAATAAGATTTTGCTGCACACTTGACATGTCTCTTAATTAATTCACCCTAAAATTGCAAGGCAAGATAGTGCTTGTATGTGAAACATCCTGCAATAAACTCGTTGCAACAATAAATATTTAAATCACAAGTAGTGTCAAGCTGTTTGATTCTTTCTAGTGTTGTCAATAGTTAAAACAAGAAGTGAGATCTCCATACCCACACAGGTTTGCACAGAATACATTTTCCAAGCTCAAACTACACTTCCAGCAGCACTTTTATTACCCTCAATACAAGTGCAAAGATAATTTCCATATTTCACAATCCACTTAAATTTGCGATTGAGGAGTTTCACCTCACCTTCAATTGGAGCTGATTGATATGAGGTGGGATGACATGCTAAAATAACAGTATCAGGTAGAGCTGTAACAGAATTCTGTAAATGCCTTTGAATTGATGAATATGCTAAATTACAGTCATATGCTTATAGAATGATATCAGCATCTGGCAGTAATATCTGTGTAAAAACATTTTGAAGATAAAATACATAAAATCTCATTTCAGATCAGCACTAACAGTGAACATTTCCAATAGACCTTGATTATAGAGAACACTAACTCTGAACTCCAATTAAACAAAATGTTACTTCTTCCAGAAATAATTCCATTCTTTACATTAATAGACTTATATTATCAAAAAATGTTACTCAAATACTATTATTACATTTTGACTATTATCAATAAAAATTTGTGAAAATGTATTTACTCTCCTTTTTATAACTATGTATATAACATTCTTACCACAACGGGCACTTTTTGGCGAGCAATGAACTATCCAGGAGAAGAGACTGACCTGTAAATAGATCATTTTGTTAGCCATGTTTTACTGATAGCTTTCTCAAAGTAGATGAACTCTCTTTTATTTTCAGAGGTTCAGCCACAAATTTCTCCCACAGATCGCTTGTTAGCATGTTTCTACTTTTTCTATTTTTTTTTTCTTTTTGGTTAGGCTTGTAACAAAGGGGTCAGACCAAATCACCAAGAGAAGGCAGAGGGCAGGAAGAAAACCCCAAGGTGAAGTAAAAAGTTAGAAGTGGCTTGCCCTCCCTGTGAAGGGAGAGGTTGCCAGAGAAGGGAGCTCCTGAAGAGCACAGGAAGGGAGGGAGACTGGAGACTTCGTCCCCTTGCTAAACATGGAGGCTGGAAGCAGGGAAAGGCAAACATGGTCTACACTGGCCCACGTTGGTTGGACAGATGGACGCTCCCACTGGATTTTGGCACACATGGGATTCTAGGAGAAGAATTTTAAATGCAGTGTGCTGGGAAGCAAAAAGTCAGTTGGTTCTTTCCCCTCCCCCAGCAGGGGGGCATGTCCATGGTCACCAGTGGGCCTGCCAGCGGTGGCTGGTGCAGCCCCGTGAGTGGGGGCTTGGGGGCACAGACCCCAAAGGATGCCTGGAGCTAGACAGTGACTGGAGACCAGCAATACCGCCTACATTTATGATACTTTTCGGTGGGAAAAGAGGAGCAACCTGGAACTGAGCCAGCAGAGGGTGACAGGGTGATTTTTCTTTGGGAGTTTTAGAGGAGATGGGCTTTCAGGCAGAAACTTGCCATTATTTCCAAAGACCTTGGTGATAACAGCACTGTGAAGAGATTTTTGTTCTTGTTTTACTTTCCATTCTTAGTAGTAGTTGTAATGACAAATATTTAAATAGCTATTTTTGATGTCATACTCTGACTTTTTCTTTCCCCTTACTTTTGTTATCCAGATACTTTAGGCAGAACCTTGCTATTATTTCAAATTATGTGATAATTAAATAAAATATTCCTTTTCCCCCCACCAAACTCCATCTTTAGAGATTTGCTTGGTAGCCAGCCAGCAGTAGGACTTCCCTCACTGGTTGGGTTTGGTAGCAGGCGTCTAGTAATAATCACTGTTCATGTCTCAGTGTCAGTAAACACATCACATTATCTCTCATCTCACAAGAAATGGAACACCATATACTAGCCAAATATATGCACACTTACAGCATTTTCCTTCACCACTGCTTTCAGGACCACTCCTGAGTAGTGACATCTTTAGGTTGGTGCCTGCACACTGTGTAGATCCAAGTGCACAGTAGCACTAGAGATATCCTAACCAGTGAAAGAAAACTCCCCGTGAGGTAAGAGGTGTGTGGAAAGAAAGTTATAAAGGTGATAGGTACAGGGACTGTAACAATCTAATCCATCTGTTTTGAAGTTTATTTTTCCCTCTGGGTCTGTTTGGATGTACTCTTACACATTTTCATTTATAATGACATCCTGCTATAAATGTTTAATTTTATGACTCAGTGGACTACATATCATACAGGTAATGATGGTGAGTTCAAGTTGTGTAATCTTTGGTGTTACGTGATTAATAGCCAATAACCTTTCAAGAGATCCAGTTAGCATGTCATCAATGTAACGGACAAGCATTATGACCTATGAGACAACTAGTCTATTAAATCCTTTTCATATTAAATTGTGACACAAGATAAGAAAATTGTCAACGTTTCAACACAACAAAAACAAAAACATTGTTATCCCTGTCATTAGAAGTTAACTGCTTCTGCTAACCTTTGCTAATAGGATGATGAGGAGGAGATCATACAACAAAGTAACTGCATACCCATTACCATTGCCTGTGTTAAGTTATTTCAATCAAAATACCACAAATAGAATCATAGCTGCAAAGGGAAGGATCACTTGATGAAGACAGTTTATAATCATTCCCCAAATCCCCACATGAGATAGTCACTGGGCAAGTAAACACGATAAATAGGAGTGTTTTATAAATCACAGTCACTGAATCTCCCAATTATTATATGGTGGCATCAATCTTGATAATTCCCCCAACATTGGGTATTATTATGGTTTTATATCTTGGTGAGCAGGTGAGGGCAATTTTAGGAGATTTCACATAGCCATTCCTACCATCCTACCATAATAGCCCACACTCTTTGGATTAGGATATTGATGTGAAGATTCTTCTAGCTTCTAATTATACCTATTTCTGCTAATACAGTTAGGGCCTGGAGCAATAACTAGAGAATGGGTGTGTTCCTAATGTTAGATGGAGAATCAAGCCAAGATTCTATTTGTTCTCACAACTCCATAACCCAAATAATGACAATTTTAAGTCCAGAATGATGAGTGTCAGTTCAGAAACATATAATAACTAGAATAGCCACATAATTTATCATATAAACCAGTACAATGTTTAGAGTGATGGGGACATTAAATGGACAAGATTCTGTGACAATAAGCAGGGATCAGTACTGTACCAGGAAAGCTGCATGGTATGGCTGCTCTATTGATGACCTACAGATTATCTAGACATTCCCCTTTCCTAACACAGTCATCCTGTTATACGGGTGTAGTTCACCACAGGATCGAAGGTTTTTTGACAAGAGGTCTGGCTCCTTATCAACATAGGGACTCTAGTTCTGTTACTTGGCTCAGGAATGGAAATTGAATAACCATGAAGCTCAGTTGGTTCAAGGCGATATATTTAGGGGATGGCTGAGCAAGTTGCAAACTATATATCCTCTCTCTGATTCTGAAATCCCTGAGTTTTCAGATTCCTTCCATTGAAACACTCCAAGGACACTTCAAAATTTCAGCTTGTTCATGCTAGACCACCTTTAGGTCCAGACTGAATTAACCAATCCAGCAGAAAATTGTGGTAACCCTCAAGCACTCAAAAACCCCCAATCTTAAGGTTTTTCAAATATGTTTATAAATTTGTCTGAATCTGAGTCTTGTATTCCTCCCTTCTTGTTAAGCACACTCAAAACATTTTTTCCAGTTCTTGCCAAAACAATATTGTGAGGTCTTACACACTTTTATTATTCTCTCTTCCACCAGGCAGGCCCTTGTGTGTGGTTGTTTGTGTTTTGGTGAGGTGGGGGTGGGGGATGACTACTTGGAGATGTAAATCTCATAGGCCTAATGTAAATGAGGTGTGTTAGGTGTTCTCTCTGAGAATCACCAAGGTCTTAGTTCAGTCATTGCAAAGCTTTTATAGGAAGTTTTTTTTCTCTCTCATTAGGGAAGGAGAGGTGGATAATGGCCTCTGTTGGCAAGGAGTATTTGGAAGTTCCAAGTTCCCAGTCTCCTCTATGTTCCTTATTGTAGCAGATTTCTCAACTTTTCATGTCTTCTCTGACCCTTAAAGCCACTCCTGATTCTATCACCTCCCTTGTGCTTTCACTAGGGTCATTCTGAGTGCTCAAGTTTGTGGGTTCCTCACGCCTGTGATTTGAGCTGGCTTTCTGCATATGCTCACCAGACTTCTGCAAAAACTCATCTTTTTAAAAACATATTTATTTATTTAATTGTTGTTCAAGTACAGTTGTCTGCATTTTCCCCCACTACTGCCCCCCATCTCTCTCCCCTGATCTCAACCCCCTTGGTTTTGTCCATGTGTCCTTTATAGTTATTCCTGAAAACTCTTCCCCCTTAACCCCCCATTATCTCCTCCCACCTCCCTTCTGGTTACTGTCTATTTGTTCTTAATTTCAATGTATTTGGTTATATTTTGCTTCCTTGTTTGTTTTGTTGATTAGGTTCCACTTAAAGGTGAAACTGTATGGTATTGGCCTTTCACCACCTGGCTTATTTCACTTAGCATAATACTCTCCAGTACAAAAACTCATCTTCACTGCCAATGGGAGTGATGGGATCAGGGAGTGTGTGGGAATGCCCAGGTTAGGGACACCCACAGGTGAGGCATCCTCAACTTCAGGGCTCTTGATGGTGTCTGAGACATGATTGGAAGGATCCACATTCCTTTAATATGTTCTGAGCTCTGGCTGCTGTTATGCCAGTCACTGACTGCCCTAGTCCCCACCCAACAGACTGCTTAAAACTCAGTACCATGAATGGGGTAAAAGAGAAATGACCTCTTTGTCAGCATCCTGCATTTCTAGGGAAGCCAGGCACTCAATCACAGGCTCTCACTGTCCCTCATAAGAGAAATTATGTTGGAAAAGTGTTCTTTAGGCAGTGAACAGTGTTGCCCTGGAAAAGAAATGATGAAAATAAATTCAAGCTGTTGCTTTTACTCTCTGCAATGCATCTAGTCTTAGATTTTTTTTTTTTTTGCTCCATTGGTGTGCTAGATCATCTCTGCTGGACTCCTGGGCTTCCAAAATTGTTCTCTCTTTCATGCATCATTATTGAAATCAGTATTCTTGGTAGGAAGACAGTAAACACTCTTCCTCTGCCATTTTGATGATGCTACTCTCCAGATGATCCTATCTGTGTTCTTAATTGAACTTCCATAATGGTTAGTACCAGAATGACTTGATCTCTAGCATCTTGTTCTTTCTAATACTCATTCCTTCCTCACAGTGGTAATGATGTAGCATTGTGTTGTCACTACAAGTTCAGGTTTCAGTTTTACCCCAGCAAAAAGTAATGTGAGCAACCAAATCCTAGAATCCCAGTCCTAGAAACATGTGAGTCTCTACTTCCTGAGGCTACTCTGGGAACAACTATAAGACAAGTTATAGTCCTGCCAGGAAAAAAGAGGACACACTTACTTTTAATTGGGTGTGTTTGATGAACTATTTTCAAAGCAGGAAGCATGATTTAGAGAAAGAAATGAGGGATAAAGTTCTTCTAGGGCCAGCAAAATTAATATGACAATACAGTGAGGGCTTGGGACACAACTCCTGGCCTTGGTTATCAGAAGTACAAGCATCTCATGCAACTCAGTCTGGAGGAAGAGTGGGAAAGTATGTCAACATGGCTCTCCTCTTGCTCTCTTCTTTCTGCAGGTATACTTCCCCCCGCTCAACTGATTAAGTCCATCTAGAAGCCGGAAGGAATGGAAACACATTGGTATAATCTGAGTGAGTCCCTTTCCATGCATCAAAGTAAGGAGAGTGGAAATTGGATCTGTAGAAGTAAACAGACAGTATCCAGTACAGCTTTCTATGAAATTTGAATGTTTTCTGTATCAATCTTGATACAAAAATATATTTATCTTATGTAAATAAATTTACAAAAATTTTATAGTGAGTTCTAAAATGAAATCTCTCTCTTTCTCCTCACCAAATCTACTCTGTAAAAGTATTGTTTTTCAGACTTTCTATAACTTAGTACTTCCAAAATTTCAATAATTTATTCAAACATAATTTATTGACCAAACAAAACTGAATTATCTTGCTGATACAAACCTATAAAAATGTATATAAACTACCTTTACTTAAATACAGTTGAGATTAATGGGATGAAATAAAACATATGTTTTGGGAGAGGTGTTAAATGTCAGAAATAAAAAGAAAATTTAAATCCCGAGCATTGTCAGTGGTGAGGTTGTGGTGGTTTTGTGAGACTGAAATATGAATCCTAATCTTTAGGAGAATGAGGTTTTAATGTTTAATAGGGACAGAAGCTGTGACCTTCTGTCACTATGAGACAATGAGATAGAACTCAGACCACCTCAGAGTCTGGGCTTATGAAGAACTGGCCATTCTGTGGGAAAGATAAGAACAGCTCTGTCCATTTATCCAGTGAAGGGCTAAGTGAGACTTTATCTGCCAAAGGCTCTAACTGACAAAAATAATCTCCTGTTAGAAGAATAAAGTGAGTGCTAAGCCAAATGAGTGATGTGGGAATGCAAACTTGAGAAATTGGAGTAGAACTGGTTCTATTCCAGAAAGCTAGCTAGATCCAAATTGCTCCTTTGAAATTTTCTAAATATGAGCTTCACATCTCTTAAATAGAAAAAAACACACTAGTGATTTGACCAGGGATAATCATATTAAACTGCAGTGAAAGACAAATACCATATGACCTCACCTATAAGTGGAACCTAATCAACAAAATAAACAAGAAAACAAAATGGAAGCAGAGACATTGAAATAAAGAACAAACTGACAGTAAGCAGAGGGGAAAGGGTAGTGGATAATGTATAGAATAAAGGGAAGGGTCATCAAGGAACATGTATAAAGGACCCATGGACAAAGCCAAAGGGGTAGGATTGAGGGTACGAGGTGGGTGTAGATGGGACAGGGGAGAGTGGTGGGGGAAAATGGAGACAACTGTACTTGAACACCAATAAAAAAGTAATTAAAACATAAATAAACTGCATGGGTAAATGATGTATCATAACATACAGTCACTAAGGTAAAGATACAACACAGAAGGATTAGGACTCCAAGAAAAGAAGCAAGTGCATTGTGTTCATCAAGTCTGTCTCTATTTGAGTGAGTGTGCTTTTCCAGGAGGTCACTGTGCAAAAAAGTCAGATTAGCTCTCAGTGACCCTGGGATCAAAGTTCTTTCTTCTGTTTAAGAAGAAAGATAATATATAGACTTCATTAAGTGTAATATATATACTTAGTAAGTGTAATATATAGACTTCATTACATCTGCCTCTAGGAATCTATTCTGATTCTGAAAGCTGTCTTCTGCCATCCAGGAGATCTGTTGAACTTTTTCCTAGGTGAGAGCTATTGAGGGGCACAACACTGTTAACACATTTTTGAAGAGGTTAAAAATGTACTGATAGTTTTTAGAACAGCCTGTAGCCACTGGACTCTCCTCTCATGCCAGCACTCCTGTCCCATGCCTTGGCAGTTCCGCCCCTAATGCCAGTGCAAATGTAGTGATGATTTTTGAGCACTGCCTGGATTGGGAGGTGTCTGCCACTCCTTTCCTTCCCTGTCACTCTGATAGTTGCTTCCCGTCAGTACTTCTTTCCAGATCCGACCTTGCTTTCGGAAAAGCATAATTCAGAAATTTGTGGGTTATATTTCTTTACTAGTTTCACTTAATTTTTTCCTTATTTTTTGTGATAACCTTGGCCTACTTTAGGATTAAATTTCTGGTGAAATACCTATATTTGCTACCCCTCCCTAAAAGAAGTAAGCTTTAGATCTTGCATAAATTAATCTTCATTTAATTGAAGCTGTGATAATTTTGTTATCCACTTTGTGGAAAGCAGAAATGAATAAAGAAGAAAAGAAATATCTAGTGCAGCATTGTGAATTATGTTCAAACAAAGATATTTTAATGTGAAGTTACTTATTTGGCCAAAGGAGAGTCAATTTTTTTCTTTTTTTCCCCTCAAATTTTATCTCTTGTAATACGGTTAAAATTTAACTAACTTCTATCATGCAGTTCTGGTGTGCTGCACAGAAGGAGCAAGAAGCATGAGAATAAAACATCATGCTCACCCTTTGCAACAGCATGGATGGAACTGGAGAGCATTATGTTAAATGAAATAAGACAGGAGGTGAGGGACAAATACCATATGATCTCACCTTTAACTGGAACATAATCAACAAAAGAAAACAGCAAAAAAATATAACCAGAGACATTGAAATAAAGAACAACCTAACAATAGCCAGAGGGGAGGGGGCAGGGGACAGCAGGAAGAAGGGTTTTCAGGAACTACTATAAAGGATACATGGACAAAACCAAGGGGGAGGGTGGAAGCAAGGGAGGCAGGTGGGTTTGGAGCAGGAGAGGTGTAGGAGACCATTCTGACTGGCGTGGGCCCAGTTCCCGGTGGAAAACAAGGTCCAATGCACAGGACCCACGCCCATGGATAAGTTCTCTCATGGGGAATCAGGCCTGCATTGTACCTAGGCCAGAATCAGGCCTGCATTGTACCTTTTGCTAAAACTCCCTCACCCTGAATTGAGGCAGCAAATGTTTACTGCAAAGTAACTTCCTAAAATCCATGCTGAACCTTCCAAGGATGAGTGTAACTGGTTCAACTACTTTTCCCTTTTCATTTGCAAATATCCCTCTTCTATAATGTGATTAGTGGCATTGGCTCCTTTATTTTTTGTAAAAGATAACCACCTAAAACCAACTTGTGCATAGTAAATGAGGACCATCATGTAATGTGATGAGAAAAGAAATAAAGGCCAGTCACGGCAAGGGTCTTGGCTTTTGCTCCCCTTGTGAGAAAAGCCATGCTGTCCCTTTTCCTCCACAGGACTCAGTAGTCTATGTGAATTTGTCTCATGTCTCACCCACAATGTGGCAGACTCCAGGAGCCAGGGTCCACATCAGGGAGGGGTGGAAAGAAAGTACAGACAACTGTAATTGAACAACAATAAAATAATTTAAATTAAAAAAAAACAAAAAACAAAACATCATGATTGGGCTGCAGGGATGCTCAGACTATATTCTTTGCTACAGACAAGTGATTTTGGAAGAAGCCCCTCCTGTAAAACCACCTGGATGCTCCTAGTTTCCTAAACTGAGGATAACTTCTGACTGTTTCAGAAAATGGGAAAGACAGTTTAATGTGCACATTTATAAAACTGTATATTGACAGGAATAAAGTTGAACTCAATACAACATCTACACTTATGGTTACCCAGGCAAGACAATTATCAGCCTAAGGAAAGAAGTCTTTCACATCACAGTATAATGCTATGATGCTATATTTTTTTATAAAGGTAGAGAGGTTCTTGAAAAACTTCAATGTAGTTTGATAAATAATCCAAAGAAGTAATTTCAGTGCTGTTAGTTCCTACTAAAATATAGTTTATAGAGTAATTTAAGTTTTTAGAGGCAGAGATTATTATTTTCATGACAAAGTGAAGAACAAAATATTCCTATGGATATGAGCTTTGTAGAAAAGGAGTTTGGTTTTTAAAAATCAAGATGTTCAAAGGATCTGGCAGTTTGGAACACAATACATTTTTCATGAAGATACAACATAATTTAAAATGAGACATTTAGAAGGATATTAGAATAAAGCAAACTAGTATCTAAAATATGAAAAAAAGGAAGTCTTTAAATACATACGGTATTTAGAGTTTAACAGAATAAATTGTATGGCAGATGAATGAAGTACAAAGTACAAAGTAACACAAGGAAAATAACTTGGGAAAACATATTGATGAGAACGTGTTCTGTTATTAAGTGACTGTTTTTTGCCTTTTAAAAATGTCTTTAACATATACCTTAGGAGAATGTCAAGATGAATGTTTTAGTATTATGCAGAAAAAACTTTCTGCAAGCATATTAATGGATCTCTTTCAGCTCAGTCTGAATATATTTTATAGGAAATCACAGTGGGGTCTCAGTACTTGTTTAGGCTGCAAAACATTTTTGTGATATAATATGAAACCTTCAGAGTATAATATATTATATCTATGTTATGTTTTCCATAGAAGTCAGTGATGTGGGTGGTTGATTTTATCACATTTTATACTACACAGTACTTCAAGAATGAATTTTGCATTGTGAGTCTGTTTCTATTAATATCAAAGAAAGATGAAAAGAGTCTACTGTTCCAATTGTGCACCTCAGATATTTCTTTCAATAATAGATCTTCAGGACAAAAAAAAATAAAGCAACTAGTTGAATAAATGTCTTTCAAATAAAACAAACATACATACAAACAAAAAGCACATACAGTTCTAGGAAAATGTGTTGGAATTATCTTAGGAAACAGAGCCAGGAGAGGGAAATAATACATGTCAACTTCAAAATATCATTAATCTCATTAACATACCTTTTTTAAACTGAAATGACTGTGCTCTCTCCAGGAAAGACATATATATATATCAACTCAGCAGGGAATTTGTTGCATTATAAAAGGAAATTATTTGTATTTTTGTCAAAGTAAAATTTATAAGGTGTATAGCCAATGTATTTGATTTCACCAGTCAGTTGCAAGCACCAGTAACAACCTGGATTAGGAGGTCGTCATCTGACATGTGTATGAGGGATTAGTCTCGTGCAACTGAACCCTTAACCTGTAGAATCTAATGCTGTCTCTGCATAAATAACGTCAACATTGAGTTGGATTTTAGGACACCCAGGTGGTGTCGGAGACTGCTTGGGGGTGTGGAGGAAATCACACACCCACACACTGGAATTGAGACTCAGAACCTTTAGTGACCTTTGGTAGTGGACTTGCTAGAACAAACAACACAGAACCTTCACGGTCCATGTATCCAGATACAACACAGAAGATGTATTGCCTTAGTTTTCTGTATCAGATTAGTATGAAAATTTACATAAAATTATTTATATAGCTAAAATTGTTGAGGAGAATCATGAATCAGTAGGCTATGGAAACTAGCTGTTCCCCTTGGCATCTCACCATGTTTTACTTTTCAGTTCATTTTAACATACCTTTGTTATTTGAGAATCGCAAAACCCAAAGAGGGGTATTGACATTCACCTTTTGCAAATTAGAAAAGTGAGCCTTATAGAGGATTAGTGACTGGCTCAAATAAATGAAAAAATGAATGAATGAATGAGTGAATGAATGAATGAATAAATAGAATTTGTTAATCAGGAATCAGTCATTATTCCAATTCAGGGGTCCCAATCTCAGTGTTTTCTATTACATTTTACTACATCCTTAAGAGTTATTTGATTAATATGACCAATGAAAGTATAATATCCTAGTAAATTCTGGACAAATTTCCTCTATTTTTTTATGCCCACAATACAATTGTTTCAAAATGCAAGCATGTTAATGGATAACTTTCATCTCAATCTGCATATATTTAATAGGAAATCACAGTGCATTCTCAGTATTTGTGTAGTGTGCAAAACATTTCTTGTGATGCCATATGAAACCTTCAGAGTACTCTACCCTCTAAGCAGTGGCATAAAAAAATTTTTGACAAATCTCACAAACTGTACAGTCATTCCTTTTTTATTACTATACTTATAGAATTATACATTCCTAAAAGGATTTGCCTCAACCAAAAAGAAAATGGAAGACTTTTATATGAGGTGCTGAACGTTTCACTCCATAACAATGGGAAGCTGAGACTCCTGTACTCATTTTGTGGATAAGAACACAGAGTGGAAAATAGGTGAATTATTTTGCAAAGATCATGTAATTAGTGACTATGCTAGGAAAACTGGATCCAATGTTTATTTTAGAATACCTTGCTTAAGTAGACCTCCCACACCCGTTTTTCCCCTGGTAACTCCTGTGCAAATTTTCCTCATCAATGGGACATCAAATAATGCCTTGAGCTCTCTAGAATCCCAATGTAACAGAAGGCAATAGCACACACTCTAAACAGGAGGCTTGCTGAGGGGCTGAAATGTCTACTTTTTATTCTTCCACAACTGTTAGTTCATCTATTTGCTTCAAATACAATATCCAAAGTAGCCATTAACACAAAGATTCTTAAGCTGAATCATAACAGGTATCAGCAATATATTATATTATTACCTTTATTACAGGGAACTAGCTTTTAAAGATCCATGATTGAAGAAATTTTAAGGCAAACATTTTGAGCAGAAGGGCCCTCAATTTATATAATCATGTTTTCTTTTATGTATTATGGTTGGTCTTTCTTTGAAATTTTACTTTATGGGTATTTGAGTTCCTTGCTTTGATCAAGGAAAGGACTGATCTGGAGGCTAGATCTGAGAGGGTCCAGTGTGGTAGAAACCTCAGCGCTAGCTCTCTGAGAGCATCATTTTAGGTTGAAGCCAGGCAGACTGCAACCGGATCATTGTGAAAGACCAACGCACTTGGACAATCAGGGAAAGCTGCTTAACAGAACTACAACAGAAAAAAAGTGTGGCTCAAAACACCGCTACAACTCCCTAGGGGGGTTCTTAGTGACAGAAGTGTTTGTGACTTAATTTTATTACCTAGTGTTAATTGAGAAGTGATACAGTAGGTTAAAAGGATAGTATATAAATTGCACAGTTTCTACTAAAGGCTACAATGAAGCATACGTACTCTAACTGTCATTTTAAAATTTTATTATATAGAGCTTCCAGTGATTTTAGGGAAAATTTTTCCTAGAAATTTTATGTTCTTAGACAAAAATTGAATTAGCTTTGGCACAACTACACGTAGAGTAACATAGGAAGATGGCATATATTGAATAAATCGAGAAAATAAAATGAAAGCACTCCAATATTTAGATTTGCCTTTTTCAAGAATTATTTTTCTATGATTTTTACGTCTGCCAATTACAAGTATTTCCTTAAAAACACTGCAATTCATTTTAGGATAGTTTTTCCTCCTTAAAGGAAAATATATTCATCATCCATAGAGACCATCTCCAACTCTCCATTGAGGTAGGAAAGTAGGATTAGATTGACATGTTCTCTCTATGACAGAAATGCAACATGATAATTTCTTTTACATTTTTAGGAGACAGATGCAAAGTACAAGAAAGCCCAGAGAAACAGTCACTAGCATCCAAGTGCATTAATGTAATTCTTGAATATTTATGTAAGTGTTAAACATTTCTAGGAGTAAAAAAATTAATCAAGATAGGTTTCCAAATAAGAGACATAGACCAAAAGCAACTCTAAGTGTCTTCATATCTACAAAGCAATTATAGCTTGTTTGAGTGTCATATTGTCATACACCATTCTTTGTGTGTGTCCAGCATGTCGGAAAGCTATATGTTAATTTTGGTCTTAGCTCGGGTAACTGAAAATGTACATGTTGAACATACACCAACAGCTTAATGAAAAAATCAATATATACTTTCCATAGAAAATATCAGATCTATTAACCAAGTCTTTCTGAGAAAAAATATTCTGTTGCAGTTTCTTCATTACTTGTTAAATCTCCTGTGTTAGTCAGAATCAAAAGTGATTAGGAGATTAAAGAACTATAACTGCAGGATTTTCCCTCAGGGACATTTATGTAACTTGGAAGCAATTGAGCTTGAACTAAAATAATATAATTTTATTGTCTAAAACAGAACCCAGTTTTGCTGAGAAAATGTGAGAAGAAAACTTGGGTGAGGAAGGAGTGGAAGGCCAGGAGACATAGAACAGTAAAGAAAAGGAGTAGGGAAATTATAATCAAAAGAAACAGGAACAGTTAAAAAAAAGACAAAGGAAAAAGAACAAAAGACTCAGAAGTACGTGGGATCTATTTAGCCTTGTCCATTGTTTTTCTCTTTCTACCCTTTCTCCCTTAGTATTGGGTCACACCAGCATTTCCGTCCTACCCATTGGAGTTATTATCTAGATCCTGGCTCTTTTGGGATAACAGCCAATAAACCCAAATTAGGCCATTTCACCAGAACCTTAGTCATTCTGCCTAACCCTCTTCTTGCAAAGTGAAAATATAGAATCCATTTTCTAGCATAGAATGAAGCTAGCATACATTTTCATATATGAAACTCAAGGAAGGAAAAAGTTCTATAAAAAAAGATGTGGTCAACACAGGGATCAAATAAGTCAAGAAAAAATTAATACTCACCGCATTTTACAAATGGTTAATTACTGAAAATCTTTACCAAAGTAGTTTTAATGGATTTAATGGGTTTAACCCCCCTCCTGTGAATCAAAAGGGTATTAAGTTGTGTATATTGCAAAAATAAATAGCATTATAAAGGGAACAAAAATAGAAACATATTTTGTCACAAAATATATAAGCATAGAACAAATTGAAAGTAACATCCATATGGTTTTCATGACCAGACGAGATAGAAGAGAATTTAAAATTTTTTCTAAGAATTAGGAAATATTATGAAACTGAAAGTTTTATTTTAATTGGACAGAAAGGCAGATTTCTGGAAATCAAAAACCATCTGCCATCTGTTGGTCATTAGTTGATTGCCTTTATTAAGACTGGATTAAGACTAACAGTAGAACACACATAGACCTAGGAAAAAGTCCAAGAAACCAATTTTTCAAATTGAATCAATATGAATATAAAGAATAAGGTTTCTTATTTGATTGATGTAACAATTTATTGGAGCCCTGTCAGTTTAGATAGTTTTATGTTAAATAATTCTTATAATAACATTGTACAATTTTATTTTAAAGAAACTATATATCAGACTTTGTATGTGCATGGTTGTTTATTTTTTTTAGATAGATTTTATTTTCAGCATATATAGATAGACTCAGCTCTCTAATTTCTTTTTTTTTCAAAAGGAAACAGAAACAAGTATTGTATTTTCAATATGCCTTGTATTTTTATAAAAATGTTTGATACATTTTTAATTGATAAATTTTGATCAATATCAAAATTTTTATCGATATCCAGAGACTGAATATACAAACAGACAATAATAACCAGACCATATATGGCAATGGAACTCTGGTCCAGGTGAAAATGCAGGAGGACAAGCCACAGTGATTACTGCAACCTAACCTGAACAAATGAGACCTGGTCAACGACTACTACCTTCCATATCTGTTGTCCTCCTTTCAACACACAGCCAACTAGAAAAAGCCAATGATGTTCCATAACCAACCACATAAGCTGACCTGTGCCTCTAATGAGCCTGCTCACACCACTCAATACCAACAACCTTCAGTCAGAACATACCTAAAGCTTACCCTTTTTTTCCACTATAAAACTTTTCCACTCCCATGGCTGTCTTCAAGTTTCTGTAAAATGCAAGCAAGGGTGGCTGGCAAGCTCTGAAAAATGGGACCTTTTCAGCTGGGTGGCCTTCACTTACTGCTGCAAAACCATCCTTAAGGTTTGTTAAAAACAGAAAAAAGGAATAAAAAAATTGTGTTCAATGGAGAGTGCCTTCTTCTTACTCCACTAATTTCTGCAGGTAAGGACATTTCCCATGTCTTTGCCTTTCTTTCTCCAACCTCTAGGAAAGGAATGAATTATTTGATCGGTAAGCAGTAGAGATTATTGCCAGGTTTCTGTTTAAGTGGACTTAAGCCATCAAAAGTCCTAAGAATGGGGTTTGAGAATTGTTCTTCTCATTTTTATATGCTAAGTCAGGGAGGTAGTCACTGGGGTAAGCATGTCTGTAAATTCCAAGTTTCCCTGGTGCAAGTTCCTCTGGACTTCTTGCTGGAGGGTAAGGCTATGTCCTTTAATCTAGACTTTCTTAGCAATTGAGGTGATATTTGGGCTTCAATCTGCATAATAATTCCTTTAGATGAAAAGAAAATTTGGAGGCCCTTTTCATCACCAAAAATAGGTACCCCAATCCCCATTAATTTTTTTTATTTAAATAAAGAGGAATTCATCCTTTCCTGCTTCATAGAACAAAAAACCCTGAAAATTATAAGTCCCTGTTAGGATCATAAGAAAACTAAGTTTGTAGATGAAGCTTTGTTATTTTCTATTCAAAATGCTTACAGTCTCACCCTTTTTTATAATTTTACAAATTTATAGTTTTTGCACTTTCAGTGTGTGGGTGTGTGCAAATGAGCCTAACACCTTTGTGTTAATTTTCACACTGTTTTCTGCTGTGTTCCCACTGAGCTGCTAAAATTAATTTGAAAAAAAATATGTCATTATTGTTACCTGGGTATCAGAGAAATTATTTTTTGTTCTCATAGAGGAAAACAGTCATTTTAACAAAACAAATAAAGTGTATTACATTATATTATTTTACTTTAGATCACTGGGTGAGTTTGTGTGTGCTCACAGGGAAAGCAAGTCTATGATTCGGATTTTGCCACAGGACACAGACAAGGGGGTGTGGGTGTGTTGCTAAGAGCACCAAGCCTACCACAAACAGGTCTTCATAACAGGAAAGATTTATTTACTCTGTCTAACATTTGAAAGTATTTTTGTATTCTTTCTCATATTTAACTCTTTAAATATTTATATGAGAACAATTTAGCCAGTTCCTGCACCGAATGATGCATGGAAGGAAAAAACAAATAATAAATAACACATTCCATTTCCACCCAGGGCTAATATAGGAATTTAATCCTAGGTAAAAGAAATACCACAAATGATTCCCAAGTTGTAAGTGACTTTTCTGGAGGACTATGGCTGTATAAATATCCCCACTATTTTTTTTTCAGAGGGGCAAACAGATTTTAACACTAGGGAAAAAACTCAAAATATATTTTTAGTGAAACTAGGAGTCAGAGAAAATGTGTGAATTCCAAATAATATGTGAGTCCTGGTAAACTTTCTGAGACCAGGAAACTCCGAGTGACAGGCAGTGGTGATCCCGCCAAGACAAACGAGGCAAGGAAGGGGCCTAGAGGAGGAACATCTGTCTGTTTGCTTTAATGTCGGAAATGCTTAAATAGTTGCTTATTATGGTCTCAGTATTATTCTAAGTGATTTGCAAATATTAATTTATTAAAACCTCACAAAAACCCATGGGCTACTATTAGTATTCACATAAAACAGGTAAACAAAAAATGAGTCATAGAGAGTAAATGGCAATCACAGAAACTGATAATGAGTATTCCCTCTAAATAGAAAGGCATATGGGCAAAACCAAGAGGCTAAGTAGATAAACAAGGCATGAGGATACTCAGAGTGAGCCGACCTTGGTGCGGTGGACTGAAGTTTTGTGCCCCTCCCTCATTCATATGTTGAAACCTAACTCTCAGTGGGATGGTATTAGAGATGGGGTGTTTAGGGATGACTTAGGTGAAGAGGATGAGACCTTTATGAATGCGATTAATACCCTCACAAAAGGACCCCAGAGTGCTCTCTCTTTCCTTCTACCATAGGAAACCACAGAGTGAAGCTGACCATCTAGGAAATGGGCCCTCACTAGACACTACACCTGCTGGCACCTTGATTTTGAACTTCCCAGCCTCCAGAACTGTAAGAAATGAACTTCTGTTGTTTAGCCATCTAATTCATAGTATTTTTGTTATAGCAGCATGAACAAACTAAAAGAGTATCTTTCAGAATGTGTGATACCAAATACACTATCTAAAGATGAGAAAGCCACCTAGAAGAGCATGACATATTCTCTGATGTCAATGGCTTTTGAAGCAACGTGGCTACACCAGTTCTCCTGAGTACAGCATGTTGTCAGTCAGTCAGACAAGATGAAGCTATACAAAGTGGCTGCACATTATAAAGCAAGAGCCCATTGCTATAGCAAGAAAGTAAGGTATCCTTGAGCTATGATACCAGAGAATATGCTGATACCTCCTGCTTCCAAAAGAATCATCATATGTTGATAGCTGTCTGAAGACCTCACTCACTCAGAATTGAACAGCAAAACAAAAATAAGCACTGAGTGATATTATAAATAAGTAATCAGATAAAAATGAAATGGGATGCAAATATTCTACATATAAAAAAATTCACCAAAAATTAGACACAACAGATGAAAATTAAACCTCAGTGTGAGAGTCTGATAACAAAGAGGTGGCTAGAGTGCGGGTTCGTATTTAAAAAGCACACCTGGGAGAAGGCAGAAGAGCAAGATGCATGGCAGGGTGACTCAGGCATACTATTGAGTTGTTCAGTGTTTGCATGTAGGTAACATGTTAAAGAATGGCATTTACAGAAGCTGGAAACATGGTTAATGCAGAGCAGAAGAAGAATATGTTAGGTTTGTAATGAGATTTGAAATGTGAAGAATTTTGAGGAAATGTTTTCGTTAAGCTACAATGACAACAAGATTTTTTTCTAGAGTTTACAACTAATTCAAAACCTGCCAGTAAGAATGAAGGGTTTACATTTTTCTTTCGAAGATGTTTTATAGCTTAAAAGCATCCAGGCAAAGTTCTTTTGTTAATTTTTTTCTTACCAGTATCTTCTGTAGTTTTCACTGTTTATTCATGCATGCCACAACAAGTTAAAGGATTGATTCACCTTGACAATGTCTTTCTTTGTTTAGCAACTTTGTGTTTTGATCTCTGATAGATTTATTTCATAAGCTCAAATCTTTAATACATTTATAATTCTATTTTATTTTACCTGTGCATTTCTTTGTGTCTTTGCTTTATTCAAATGTTCAACTGCCATTAATATTTCATTTTCAGACTGCTTCAGAAAATTTTTAAGAAATATTGAAGTTCCTAATTATTGAGAGATTAGAGATGTATCCTTTATAATGCATTATTTAAGGTTTGGACCAAAGGATTGCATTTTCTATACTACTGTATTAGATAATTTCACAATGTCCCAAATTAAAAAAAAAAATGATTACCATACAAGTTATAACAAGTGATTCTTTCCTTTATAATAATAAAACAGAATTAAGATGAATTATATATTTTTATGACCAAGAAAAATTTATATGCCACAGAGATTATTAGCTATATTCATAAAATATACTTAGTATATTTTAAAGATAGGAAACTCTACAAACATTTGGTCATTCTAACTGTACCTAATTAGGTCATTCAATTATGTATATTAACATATAAATAAATATTTTTGAGAATTATGAGGCTGGTTTCAATTTATAGTGTTATTACTAAGTGTCTTACTGAATGAGCTAGACATTGACGAATTTCAAATAACAAAAATAACATAAACATAACAATGTCATCAGGGAGATTTTATAAATATTGCCCAACAAAGTATTTATTTAAAAGTTAAAAAATTTACATAATTTTATTTATTGATATTTGGATTCCTAAATGGCAAAACGTTAAATCCTGAGAAACAAAAATTGTAGTCAAATTGTTTTAAAGAGTATCATTTTATGTTGTAAAACTGTTTTTCTAGCTATCCTTGACCTCTCGGTAAATAGATTTAGAGAGAGAGAGAAAAAGGAAGAAGAAAGAAAGAAAGACAGGCAATGGGATGAATTCTTTTAAAAAGAAGAAAAAATATTAAGGATATAATTTAAAAGCTTTAGAAATAAAATTCTGAAGAAAATAAACTCAAGCTGGGAACAAAAACAATTACAAACTGTCTTATTATTTCCATTGTTTAGGTCAGAATTATAATGTTTATATCTTAATGAAACATAACATAGTCAAATGATCACCTTGAACACCCACAGACAGCACAGTCTTATACAGGAAACATTATAGTGTTCTTTTAAAAAATATTAATTTATTTATCTAGTCAAGAGATATTTATATACCTACTTAGTACTCTACTGGGTAGAGATGGTTATAAATTAAGTAGCTCTTGGTTCTAGCCTTTAAAGCATTTATAGGTTTTTGTTTGTTATTTGCTTAAGATTATTAACAAAAATAACTATAGGAAACAATTAGGGTAGTCTGACTAAATGCTGTGATAATGATCACAATCTTTAAACTTCAGTAAGGTGGCATTTTTGCAGAACTAGAAACTAGAAAAATTTTGTGGGTATTTAGGCAAATTACTATATTTTCTTGTCTTCATACCAATGTCACATGAATAGATCACATTGAAACAAAACATCTGTGATACAAGGTTAAGTGCACTTTGGAAAAAGCAAAAATGTGAATATTTTAATATTCCCATCACAGAGACATTCTCTACCTGGCACAACTTACAAATAATTTACTCATAAATCTTTTACTTCCTAGTGTATGACATCTTTATTTATATTACATTTTTTTTGCATGTAGGTGTGGATGTAATTCTCACTATCTCATTATTTCCATCTTATGCATTTTGAAGGTTGTGTGCTTTCAATGATGTGAGAGGTGCTTGTTTTCTTTTCCCCTTGGGAGTATTTTCTGGTTTTAGAAGCATTAGTTTTTACTCCATGTTCTTTTTATTTGATTGATCAACATGTTGTTAAAATTTTGCTGTTGAACACTTTTAGTTATATTTTCTGATCACCTTTATCAATAGCAAGAGTTTACTTGTTGCATGTTAAATAAGTCCAGGCTGAAACTATTACTCTTGGAGTGGTTTTACTAAAGCACTATCCAATCAACACTCCATATTCTTAGGCAAAAACTCATCGGAAGAAACAATAACAAAAGTTTTTACTTTTTCTTCTGTCCAGAAAATTTAATTTCTCAGTCTGATTGTTAGAAAGAATATTAATAACCACAATACTTTGTGAAAATAATGACTTTATATTTTAAATATATTTATTTAAATATATATTTTAAAATAAACATATTTATTATATAAATATAAATATATTTAAAATATTTTAAAATAATATTTTAATATTTTAGAGTAATATTTAAAATTTTATAAACTATATATAAAATTAGACCCAGAGTTAGAAGATTTGCAGTAGTGTTAGGTCTCTGCTCTGAACTAACTGCATGGTCAAGAGAAATTTACTAATAAAGACAATAATATATGACCCCTGAGGTCCCTTTAAACATTATCTGTGCTTCCAAATACATTTTGCATGATTGATCATGCAGTAACCAGGATGTAAGATCATAGAATGTCCATGTCTCAAGTCAGGTGGTTTCATCAATTTAATAAACAGATAATCATAAAGAAATAATCACACATCAGGAGCTTACTCTGTTACACAGAATGACAGGACAAGCTAAAAATTCCTCTCTGATGTCAGTGTGTGTGCATGTATGTATGTATCTGGAAGTATATGAATAAAATATTTAACTGGGCTTTTTTTCTGGATGGCAGGATTAAGGACACTTTTTAATTTTCTCCTTTGTGCTTTTTTGATATGTTTTAAATTTCACACAGTAAATCTATCTATATGTAGTTTTATAATCAGAAAAACAAAAAAAATAACTATTTTAAATAGATAAATGATCAAGGTTATACTGTTCCCTGACATGTGGGTCATCAAAGGGAAGTGAGTAAAGGATAAGCCGTACAAAGCCATATTTTGCTTTTGATTGAAACTTTGATTTCTATTGCTTTCTGAGTTTTTGAACCCAACCAATTTACAAGATGGTCTGAATGTTAGTTATTTTTTATATGTATCATCAATGTATATTTATTCTTTTTCTAAAAAATGTCCTTAAGGCTAAACATCAGCTTTTACTTCTCTAGTGAATATGATTTTTGTTATATAATATCTATAGAAACTAGGTCAGTAAAAGAGTTAATACATGAAAGCATTTTTAAGCAAATAAATTATAGTTCCATTCACAGCCAAAGCTAGTTTGTTAGCATTTGATTAAATGCTTCACTAATTTTCCATGGCAATGTGTTTCAAAAGAGGTAAGTACTAATAGCAGCTGCACATTTGTGGTTAATGTGTTGTTAAATTGATATATAAAAGTAATATTGATGTAATAACTTTCATTCATACATTCTGTCTCAACAGAAAATTTATAATGAATTAAGAGTAAGCTGACATTCAAAAACCAAATAATCTAATATTAATTATGAATTCTTTAACATGCCAAAAACAATTGTTTGATTTTGACTAACATTTTTCAGTGTTCATTTAAAAATTAGTAAAAATTCATCTTCCCACAAAACATTAAATTTTCTAGTCTAACTTTTTAAATGAGCACAATTAAAGCTTTCATCAGAAGAAACAAAATTTGCATAAGCGTACATGCCTTAATAGCCTTTGGTATTGAAAAAGAAATCGCTCTTCTTATTGATGTGCTTTGTTGCACAATTATTATTGCTCTAATATCTTTATAACTGGATGTTTGCTATTCATCTTTTGTTAAAGTTCATTTTGTTTGAGAACAATGCATTTTAACACTCTCCAATAATTTATTTCAAATTTGTGTTAATTATGGGACACTAATTCTTACATATTTATTGAGCCCAACAAAGTTGAATGGTAAATTCATTCAAATTAAAGTGACTTAAATTAAAGTAAGCTAATTTGGTGCTGGTAGAAAATTTGTGTAGATATTTCTCTGTATTACCCAATGATAAATTATTTTTTTCATATCTTCTTTATTGGAATTTATGTCACTGAAATTGAGGTGAATAATAGTAAGACATATTGGAAAGTAACTGCTTGTGAACAAAGAATCTCAATTTTTCTCTGTTTCTCTCTTGTTTTCTTTCCATCTCTCTTTTAGTCAGATTTACAAAGTGTTACTGATTTTTGTTCATGAAAATATGCTGAAGCTAACCATTCCACTGGTAAAACTCTCTTAGAATTAGAACCACTTGTCCTTTATGCCTTGGGAATCAGACATTGTTTCGTTAATTTTATTCAAAACAAGCCATTTCCTATATATTATTACTTAGTTTTACACAAAAAACTGCCCCAGTTACACATAGCTGGACTCTTACTAAGCACTAATGTCAAGGCCAGAGTGGGAATAGTACAAAGAAGCAAACAGGGCTGTTTTTGTACTTCATCCTGAATGCCTTCCACTTCTGCCACATCTTAGATAGACTACTTTTCACAGATCAATTAATACCTGTTTTAAACCATGAAAATTAGGGATCCAAGATGGCAGAGGAATAAGTGGAAGCTACACTAATCTCCTTCTAGGACCAATCTGGATTTACAATTAAATTGTAGGGAAAGTGTCCTGAATAACCAACTGAAAACTACCTGGAGAGAAGCCTTATATCCATGGACAGACAGAAGAAACCAATTCACCACAACAAGACTAGTAGGGAGTGCAGAGACATGAGAGAGTTGACTGGGGTCCCACTGGCAGCAGCAGAAGTACTAGAAGGATATTTCAGTGGCAGGGGTTCCCCTGAGAAGTGTGGGATATTAACTCCAAGTTGGGCTTCCCAGCCTATAGCACCAGAGCAAGAAAGGAACATAGATAACATCCAACTGTGAAAAACAACAGGGTTTCTGGCAGCCAAGGAGAGATGGCTGGAGACACTTAAAGGGCCAATGCACAAAATTCCATTTGCAACCACTTACCTTGAGCTTAGCAGAAGGAGGGCAGAGTGGACTAGAGATGCTTGGTGGTTGGTGGCTCAGGGGAGAGAACTGAAGGAACAGCCACCAGAATCCCTGTGCTGAGTCATTTCTCATACTGCTGGAGCCAACTTGCTCATGCAGAAAACTCCTTCTTTCCAAGTGGTATCAAGCTCTGAGGAAGCAAGAGACCCACACACAGGAATTACTCTGCCCCAACCTGTGGTGCTTAAGCCATGCTGTTGATCACAGCTTGATTCGTTTAACAACTGATTAGTTTACTGACATATTAGTTTAACAGATAAGGCAGAAAATTCAAGGCATCCAAAATGGAAAGACAAAGAAATAGACTCCAAATCAAAGCAGAGACTTCTCCAGAAGATGAACTAGATAAAATGGAAGCAAGAACTTTATCAGACAGAGAGTTTAAAGTAATGATTATATGGATACTCAAAAGCATGAAAACAACATAGAAACCATGAAAAAACGACCAGTCAGAAATAAAGAATGCAATATCCAAAATAAATAATACACTGGAAGAAATAAACAGAAAGTTAGATGAAGCAGAGAATCGCATGAGCGATTTGGAAGATAAGGTAGAAAAAAAACACCCAGGCAGAGCAGCAAAAAGAAAAAATAATTTAAAAAAATAAGGAGAGGTTAAGAAACATTTTGGACAACATGAGGCATAATAACATCCACATCATGGGAATACCAGGAGAAGAGAGCAAGCAAGGGATTGAGAACATATTTGAAGAAGTAATCAATGAAAACTTCCCTAGTCTGGTGAAGGAAAAAACTCACAAATCCAGGAAGCTCAGATAATCCCAAACAAACTAGACCCAAAGAGGCCTACACCAAGAGACTAGATCAGGTTCAAAACAAGAAGAGAATCCTAAAAACTGCAAGGGAAAAGCAGGTAGTTACCTACAACGGAGCTCCAATTAGGATGTTATCTGATTTCTCAACAGAAAGATTTCAGGCCTGAAGAGAATGGCATGAAATATTCAAGGTCCTTGATGAAAAGCAAGGACCTACAACCAAGGCTAATTTACCCAGCAGGGCTATCATTTAAAATTGAAGGAGAAATAAGGAGGTTTTCAGACAAGAAAAAGCTGAAGGAGTTTGTTAATACCAAACCAGTACTGAAACAAATGTTAAAGGGCTTTCCAAAGAAGAAGGAGAAAAGGAGAAGACAAGGAGGAGGAGGAGAAGGAGGATGATGATGGTGAGGAGGAGGAAGAGGAAAGGAAGAAAAATAGAAAGAAAAGAAACAGTCTAACAATAAAAGGGCACTACATCCATAGGTATCAATAATCTCCTTAAATATGTAGGGCTTAACTGCTCCAACCAAATGACATAGGGTAACTGAATGGATAAGAAAGCAACACCTGTACATATGCTACCTCGAAGAGATCCATCTCAGATTGAAAGATACCACAAACTAAAAACAAAGGGATGGAAAAAAATATTTCATGTGAATGGAAAAGGAAAACAAGCTTAGGTAGCAGTACTTATATTTGAATAAATGGACTTTAAAATGAAGGCTCTAGTCTGAGACAAAGAGGGACATTGCATAATATAAAGGGAACAATCCAACAAGAGGGTATAACCCTAGCAAACATTTACACACACAACATAGGAGCACCTAAATATATAAAGCAAATCTTGATAGACATAAAGGGAGAGATTGACAGAAATATAGTCATAGTTGGGGATTTTAATACCCCATTGACTTCGATGGATAGATTTCCCAGGCAGAAATAAAACAAAAAGACAGTAGCCTAAAAGAACACACTAGATCAAATGGATTTAATAGGTACTTTCAGAATATTTCAGTCTAAGCAGCAGAATATACATACTTTTCAAGTGCACATGGAATGTTTTCCAGGATAGACCATGTTAGGACAAGAAACAAGTCTTAATAAATTTAAGAAGATTGAAATTATATCAAGCATCTTCTCTGACCACAATGCTATGAAACTAGAAATCAATCACAAGAAGAACACTGAAAAACATGCAAAGACATGGAAGCTAAATAATATGTTATTAAATCATGAATCAATAATAAGGTCAAGGAAGAAATAAAAAGACACCTTGAAATAAGTGAAAATAAGAACACAACAATCCAAACTTTGTTGGACACAGGGAAAGCAACCTTAAGAGGGAAATTCATAGCAATACAGGCCTGTTTTACAAAACAAGAAAAGCTCATGTAAACAATACAACTTCACACTTAAAGGAACTTGATAAAGAACAATAAAGCCCAAAGTGAGTTGAAGGAAGAAAATACTAAAGATCACAGTAGAAATAAACAAAATAGAGTCTAAAAAAATACAAAAGATCAATGAATCCAAGAACTGGGTCTTTGAAAAGATAAGCAGGACTGACAAACATTTAACCAGACTCTTCAAGAAAAAGGAGAAAGGACCCAAATAAATAAAATTAGAAATGTAAGAGGAGAAATAACAACTAATGCCAAAGAAATACAATGGATAATAAAAAATATTATGAACAATATATGCCAACAAGATGGACAATCTGGACAAAATGGATGAATTCCTAGAAACATACAGTCTTCCAAAACTAAATCAGCAAGAATAAAACAATCTGAATAGACAGAACACACCTAATGAAATTGAAGCAGTAATCAAAGAACTCCCTACAAACGAAAGTCCTGGACTGGATGGCTTCACAGGGGAATTTTGCCAAACATTCTGAGAAGAACTAACATCTCTGCTTCTCAAACTATTTAAAAAAATTCAAGGACAGAAAAGCTCTCATGCTCATTTTATGAGACCAGCATTACCCTAATTCCAAATTCAGATAAAAAAAGACAATATAGTTCAATATCCCTGATGAACATAGACATTAAAATCATCAGCAAAATATTAGCAAACCAAAAAAGAGCAATGCATCAAAAAGATCATACTCCATGATCAAGTGGGGTTTATTCTAGGAATTCAAGGTTTGTAAATTTGCAAATCAATAAATGTGATCCACCACATAAACAAAATGAAGGAAGAAAACCACATGATCATATCAATAGATGCAGAAAAAGCATTTGATAAAATCCAGCACCTATATATGATAAAAACTCTCAACAGAGTGGGAATAGAGGGATCATTCCTAAATATAGTAAAGGCCATTTATGACAAACCCACTGCCAGCATCATACTCAAAGGGCAAAAACTACAAGTGTTCTTGTAGGGTACAAGACAGGGGTGTCAGCTTTCACCTCTCTTATTCAACATAGTCCTGGAAGTCCTAGCCACAGCAAACAGACAAGAAGAAGAAATAAAAGGCATCTAAACTGGAAAGGAAGTAGTAAAACTATCTTTATAAGCAGATGACATAATTCTGTACATAGAGAACCCTAAAGACTCCACCCAGAAACTAATAGTACTGATAAATAAATTCAGCAAACTAGCAGGATAAAAAAACAATTTCCAGAAATCAGTTGCATTTTTACATACCAAAAATGAACTAAGAAAAAGGAAAATCAAGAAAGCATTCCTATTCACAATTGCTTCAAAAGAATAAAATACCTAGGCATAAACTAACCTAGGATGTAAAAGATGAGAAAACTGTAAGTCACTTAAGAAAGAAATGAAAGAAAATACAAATAAGTACCTAGAAAATTGTAAGACACTGAAAAAAGAACTGAAGGAAAATACAAATAAGTCAAAGCACATATCGTATTCATGGATAGGAAGAATTAACATCATTGAATGTCCATATTCCTCAAAGTAATCTATAGATTCAGTGTAAATTCTATCAAGATTCCAATGACACATACCACAGAACTAAAACAAATATTTCAAAAGTATTTTTGGAACTACAAAAGTTCCCAAATAGTAACAGTGAATCTGAGAAAGAACAAAGTTTAAGGAACCATGCTACCTAATATCAAACTGTATTATAAGGCCATAGTCATCAAAACAGCATGGTACTGGCATAAAAACTGGCATAAAAACAGATGCATAAATGAATGGAATAAAATAGAAACCCAGAAATAAACCTATACCTTTATAGTCAATTAATATTCTATAGAGGAAGCAAGTACCTACATTGGGCTAAAGATAATTTATTCAATATATGGTGTAAGGAAAAGTGGACAGATACATGCAGAAAAATGAAATGAGACCACCTTCTTACACCATACACAAGAATAAATCCAAAATGGACCAAAAACTTAAATGTTAGACCTGAAACCGTAAAAATCCTAGAACAAAACATAGGCAGCAAAATCTCTGACATTGCTTGTGGCAATTTTTTATCAGATATATCTTCCCAGGCAAGGGAAGAAAAAGAAAATACAAATAAATGGGACTATATGAAACTAATAAATTTGTCTAGCAAAGGAAATCATCAACAAAATAAAAAGGCAGCCCACAGAATGGGAGAATATATTCATTAATGTATCTGACAAAGGGTTAATATCCAAAATTTACAAAGTACTTGCAAAATTCAACACCAAAAAAACCAACAAACCCAATTAAAAAATAGGCAATGACATGAATAGACATTTCTCCAAAGAGGACATATAGATGGCCAATGCTCAATGTCATTAATCATCAGGGAAATGCAAATACAAACCACAATGAGATATTATCTCATACCTGTCAGAATGGCTATCATCGATACATCAACAAACAAGTGCTGGTGAGGATGTGGGGAAAGAGGAACCTTTTTTGCACTGTTGGTGGGAATGCAAATTGGTGCAGCGACTGTGGAAAGCACCATGGAGATACCTCAAAAATTAAAAATGGATCTGTCTTTTGACCCATAAACTCCACTTCTGGAATATATTAGAAGGAACCCAAAACGTTAGTTTGAAAGACTATAAGCATCCCTATGTTCACTGCAGCATTATTTACAATTGTCAAGATATGGAAGCAGTCAGGTGTCTATCAATAGATGAGTGAATAAAATAACTATGAGACATTTACATGATGGAATTCTACTCAGCTGTAAAAAAGAATAATTTATCCTTTGCAACAGTATGGATGGAACATTATGCTAAGTGAAATAAGCCTGTGAGAAAAAGACAAATACCATATGATTTCAGTCATATATGGAAGCTGATGAACAAACTGAACTAAAAGGAAAATGAGAACAGACTTATAGATGGAGAGCAGGATGACAGTTATTTGGGGGCTGGGGGCAGCTTAGGCAATAGAGGGATTGAGCAAAAAGGAAAAAGGTCTCATGGACATGGACAACAGTGTGGTGATTGCTGGTGGAAGGGTAAGGGGAGTAGAAGGCCATGTAAAAATACAATTAAAAAAAAGGAAAACTCAAAATATAGGTTTGCTTGTTGTCTTGATAGAATGGGAGTTTCTGTGAGATTTCAACCTTAATTCTCATCAAAGGGAGTATTAACCAACAGTGTATAAATGTATGTGTGTGTTTACATGAGAAAATGTTTGACATTAAGTGAAAGAAGAATGTTTTACAAGGCAATATGTAATAATCTCAATCAGATTTTAAAACAAACTCATTACTTCTACTGTGCCTGCTACTACTCTTCTTATTATTCATTGCAAATACAATGAAAAATTAAAATTAGAAAACTAAGAATCAAATTGTTAAATTAGTTGTCAGAGGATCATTGAATTTCAGAGAGAACTTTTAAGTCCTTACATAAATTAAGAATCTTATTACACAAGTAGTATTTTTAGGTTTGTAATCTCTGCATGAAAATCTGTGAAATGATACTACTAAATAATCCCAATGAGATAGACATTTATGTTGTTTCTGTTTTCATACGATTAGATAGAATGCTGCAATGAACATCCTTCTGTGTGCCTCCTTGCATAAACTTGAGAGTGCTTTGTTAAGATACATGTCCAAATGTGATCTTTAGATCACATATAGATCAGCATATGCTCACTTGGAATTTTACTTGATTCTGCTAAACTGCCATCCACAATGGCTACACCAAAATTTTTATAGTAATTGTCTATGAAAGTATGCACATCTCTACTACCCTCACCAATGCAAATTATTAACTAATGCTTTAAAATTCAGTTAATCTGACATCTAAAAAATGGTACATGGTTTTGTTATTCATTTTTGATAATTTATGACTATGATTTAATTTTAATAATGAAAGATGTGTTATTTTGAATCATCTATAATAATAATATAAAATATCATTGAATGTGACAAATTATGAAAATTAAAATTTTAATATTCAAATCATTGTTTTACTATTTTAGCCTATACAGTGTTTTAGTTTTTGTCTCATGAAATCAAGATGTGCTATAAATGCACCCTGATTCAGCACAATTAGGTCTCAAACTTTGAGTTTTGTATTAGGAGAATAATTTCAGGAGCTCCAAAGCTTTCAAATAGGTTCACTGAATTTCTGTAAAAACTTAAAAGGCTAGAGTTTAAAATAAACTAATAAACTAACTAACCCATTTTCATTCTACACACACACACACACACACACACACACACACAAAAGCAAATGTTGAATATGACATATATATTTTTAGAGGGCTTTGGTTGATTTTAGACTCAGTAATTATTATCGCAACTTAATATAGATTCTATATGTATCAGTGTAGGTTCAACAAAAGAAGCTGAATCAGTAGGATATATATAATGTGAGTGTATATGTTTGTGTGTGCATGTACCCACTTGTGTGTTTGTAGGTAAATATGCTCTACAAAAATGATGTTATGATTTTATTATACCAAATCTGGAGTGAGCTCAGAGCTAGTTGGTCTTTGTATAGAATGCCTTTTGGTAGGAGAGAGAAATAGACTTCTGTAATCCAAAATCATATCATTATTAGATGTATTTTTAAATGAACTGCTTATGGTCACTAATTCTCTAAAGCAGGTGCTATCAGTAATTTTTCACTGATTTTGGAAAGCTTTCCTGGGTACCTATTCAGTTAGGTGCTTCATTGATGCATTATTGAAAGTATTTTTCTTCAAAATGTAGCCCAGGGGACATGCTTTTAAGGCCAAAATCATCATGACAATATCTACTTTGGGGCTTCAATAGTCCTGTTGATATGATGATATCATATCAACAGGATATGATGGAAAGAACCATGGAATTAATATTCTGACTCGGCCTATAGTTCCCTTGAAGGAAGGGTCCTTCTATGCAGGTGACAGTTTAGGTTAAGCCCTTTAATTGTGATGAGTGCGTTAATTCTATTTTTTGCTAGGTTATTTTTTAACGTTCTTATCAAGGTCTGTCCAGAAAAAGTCCAGCCATTGTTAATGTTACGAGAATGGTTTATGTGACATTGATGTAACCTGGCAGCCAAGGAAAGTCGACTGGAATACACATGCATGAACAATGATGACTTCACTGTACTAGTCCATGGGGTGATAGATGCTGTTGAGCATCTGATAGATGTTGAGTGAGCATGTGTACTATGTGGCCATCACATTCAAAATGACTGAGTGAGTAGAGCAACAAATCAGCATCAAAGTTTGCAATAAGCTTGAACTTTCCTCCACAGAAACTATTTGGATGATTCAGAAAGCTGGACAGCTGGTGATTGGCATCATGGCAATTCACCCACTCATGCCTCACATCTCATGCAGAGATTTTTTGGTGAAACATTAAATCACCCAGCTGACTCAGCCCCACTACAGCCAAAATGTGGCACCCTGTAACTTCTGGCTTTTCCCAAAACTAAAATCTCCTGTGATAGAGAGGAGATTTCAGATCATTGATGAGATTCAAGAAAATATATTGGGTCAGCTGATGGTGACTGGGAGAACTGTGTGAGGTCTCAAAGTGCCTACTTGAAATGGGACTGAGGCATCATTGTCCTATGTACAATTTTTCTGGTATCTTGAATCTTCTTCAATAAATGTCTCCATTTTTCATAGTACATGAATGGATACATTCTGGACATGCCATGTATTATGCTTTATTATGTCAAGAAAGGGAAAAATGCAACTGAAATGCAAAACAAATTAAAAAATAAATAAAAGATTTGTGCAGTATGTGGAGAAGGTGCTGTGACTGTTCAAACATGTCAAAGTGGTTTGCCAAGGTTCCTGCTGGAGATTTGTCACTGGATGATAATGCTCTATGGTCAGGTGGGCCAGTTGAAGTTGATAGTGATCAAATCGAGACATTAATTGAGAACAATCAGCATTATAGCACATGGGAGATAGCTGACATACTCAAAATATCCAAATCAATAAAGTTATTGGTAAAAATGAAAAATATGCCTTTTATTTTACAGAAAAACCCACATGAACTTTTTGGCCAGCCCAATAATATAGCATTTCCACCCTATTTTCTACTTTTCCCTATTCCAATTTTCTTTTTTATTTCATCATTACTTCTCTTAGTTGATTTGGGCTGGTATAACAAAATATCACAGAGTCTGCTTAGACAACAGACATTTATTTCCCATAGTCATGAGGCTGAGAAATCTGAGATCACCATACAGACGGATTTGGTGAGGGCTGTCTTCCTATCTCATAAGCAACTGCCTTCCTGTGTGCTCACATGGTTTTTCCTTGGTACACTCTCATGGAGAGATAGGGGAATCTTCTTGTCTTCCTCAGTCCATTATTCAGGGCCCACCCTAATGACCTCATCTAAACCTAATTACCTCCCAAAGGTCTCACCTAAATACCACCACATTGGGAGCTATGGCTTGAACATTTGAATTGTGAGAAGACATTCAGTCTTCTCAGACATGCGAAGACATACATAACACCATTGTATTTGTTGAATATATTTTTATAAACCACCTAAGATCATGCTAGAAAGTGGCAGGGTAGAATAAATTTACTTGGGTATGCAGAAACATGTTAATGATGTGATGTAATGTAGAGGGAGGTAGGCAGGCCAAGCTCTGTAGTTTTCAGGGAAATCACATGGTGTGGTATTCTCAAGTATCTACTAAAGACCACAGGCCCTTAGCAGCAGACATAACTTTTCACATCTGGAGTTTGTGTGTAGAAATAATATGTTATGCAGCCAATTTAAAATGTATTTTCTTTTCATATGTGTGCATATTTGCATGTTTCATTACACACATAAAAAACTTCACCAGGTAGTATGATTTTTATCCTGCAAATATTCCCTTTACAACAACCTTCAAGTTAACATATGACTTTCATACAAAAATCTTTAACAATGAGTATGTACTCAGCTTCTATCAGTTCCCAGCCCACTCAAGACTTTATTTCTCCCCTTAGATGAATTTCTCCAGGTTTTCCATGCAACCTTCTTTCTAATATTGGAAGATTGTGGTATAGCTCTTTTAGGTCTATTCTCCAATCACATGGAAACTTTAGTTTTATCTTGCCACTCCTTCCACATAAACAAGGTATATGAACTGGGAAATGATTTGGACACATTATAGGAAATCCACTAGGCCATGATGTGTTTTTATGTTTGAGCTTAGATGTGTTTTATGACATGTAATATTCATGCCCATTAATAATAGCCAGAGTTTTGTTCATATCATCATTTTACTTTGTTTATTTTTTCACTTTTAATTAAAATGGAAGTATAAGAAAAATGTATGCAGGGCAAAATAATAATTGAATAATTTCATAAATGTATAAAAGAATATACCAAATATGTGGGGCATAAATAAGAATTTAAAAGAAAATTCTTTTCAAAGCTAGTCTTACATAAAAAATATGAAAATATAAAATAATATTCTTCAAAACAGGACTTTTCTACATTAAAAAGTTTTATGTGGATAAAATACATAAGAAGACATACTTAAGTGATAACATCCTTTACTGTCAGTGCCCTCATTTAAAAAATAAATATGATTTTAAAATAATATGTTTTATAAAAGAATAGATACTTTGAGTAAGCATTTAAAAATGTTTTTAATCACTAAAATTTGTGAATTTGAAGCTCATCCTAATGATGAGCTAACAAAGGTAGAGATTTTTTTTTTATTAATCATTGTTCATATACAGTTTTCTCCTTTTTACTCCCAATCCAGTTCCCCCTCCCACCCGCCCCCCTTCCCTCCTATTACCACCCTCCCCTTAGTCTATGACCATGTGTCCTTTAAGTTTGTTCCTGTGAACCCTTCCCACTGTCCCCTTAAATTCCCTCTTCTCTCCCCTCCGGTCACCATCAGCCTGTCCTCTATTTCAGTGTCTTTGGTTACATTTTGCTTGTTTCTTTGTTTTGTTATTTAGGTTCCTGTTAAAGGTGAGATCATATGGTATTTGTCTTTCACTGCCTGGCTTGTTTCGCTTAGCATAATGTTTTCCAGCTCCATCCACGCTGTTGCATAGGGTAGGAGCTCCTTCTTTCTTTCTGCTGCATAGAATTCCATCGTGTAAATGTACCATAGTTTTTTGATCCATTCATTTACTGATGGGCATCTAGGTTGCTTCCAGCATCTAGCTATTGTAAATTGTGCTGCTATGAACATTGGGATGCATAGGTTCTTTTGAATTGGTGTTTTAGTGTTCTTAGGATAGAGTCCCAGTAGTGGAATTGCAGGGTCACAAGGCAGATCCATTTTTAGTTTTCTGAGGAAGTTCCATATTGCTTTCCATAGTGGTTGTACCAGTCTGCAGTCCCACCAACAGTGCACTAGGGTCCCCTTTTCTCCACAACCTCTCCAACACTTGTTGTTTGTTGCTTTGTTTATGATGGCCATTCTGTCTGGTGTGAAGTGGTATCTCATTGTGGTTTTAATTTGCATCTCTCTGATAGCTAGTGATATTGAACATCGTTTCATGTGTCTTTGGATCGTCTGTATGTCCTCCTTGGAGAAGTGTCTATTCAAGTCCTTTGCCCATCTTTTAATTGGATTCCTTGTCTTCTTAGAGTACAGTCGTGTAAGTTCTCTATATATTTTGGAGATTAGACCCTTGTCTGAGGTGTCATTGGCAAATATGTTTTCCCATACAGTTGGTTCTCTTTTAATTTTCATACTGTTTTCTTTAGCTGTGCAGAAGCTTTTAATTTTGATGAGGTCCCATTTGTTTATTCTTTCCTTTATGTCCCTTGCTCTAGGGGACACGTCATTAAAAAAGTCTCTTCGTGAAATATCTGAGATTTTCTTACCTACGTTCTCCTCTAGGACTTTAATGGTGTCATGTTTTATATTTAAGTCTTTTATCCACCTTGAATTTATTTTTTGTATATGGTGTAAGTTGGTGCTCAAGTTTCATTTTTTTTGCACGTGGCTGTCCAGTTCTCCCAACACCATTTGTTGAAGAGGCTATTTTTATTCCATTTTATGTTGCTGCCTCCTTTGTCAAATATTAATTGACCATAGAGACTTGGGCTTATTTCTGGGCTCTCTGTTCTGTTCCATTGGTCTATGTGCCTGTTTTTATGCCAGTACCAGGCTGTTTTGATTACAGTAGCCTTGTAATATAGTTTAGTGTCAGGGTATTGTGATCCCTCCTACTTTACTCTTCTTTCTCAATATTGCAGCAGCTATTTGGGGGTCATTTATAATTCCATATAAATTTTTTGAAGTGTTTGTTCTATGTCTGTGAAATATGCCATTGGTACTTTAATAGGAATTGCATTGAATGTGTAAATTGCTTTGGGTAGTATGGACATTTTGATGATATTAATTGTCCCAATCCATGAACACGGTATATGTTTCCATTTGTTTGTGTCTTCCTTGATTTCTTTCTTCAGTGTTGTGTAGTTTTCTGAATACAGGTCTTTTACCTCTTTGGTTAGGTTTATTCCTAGATATTTTATTTTTTCTTTTTTGCTATTTCAAATGGGATTTTTTTCCTTGATCTCTGCTTCTGCAGTTTCATTGTTGGTGTACAGAAATGCCTTTGATTTCTGGATATTGACTTTGTATCCCGCTGTTTTGCCAAATTCATTTATTAGGTCAAGCAGTTTTTTGGTAGAGTCAATAGGATTTTCTATGTATACTATCATGAAGTCTGCAAACAGTGATAGTTTTGTTTCCTCCTTTCCGATTTGGATGCCTTTTATTTCTTTTTCTTGTCTGATTGCTGTGGCTAAAACTTCCAGTACTATATTGAATAGAAGTGGTGAAAGTGGACAGCCTTGTCTTGTTCCTGATCTTAATGGAAAAGGTTTTAATTTTTTGCCCATTGAGAATGATGTTGGCTGAAGGTCTCTCATATATGGCCTTTATTATGTTGAGGAATGCTCCCTCTATTCCCACTTTGCCGAGTGTTTTTATCATGAATGGGTGCTGTACCTTATCAAATGCTTTTTCTGCATCAATTGATATGATCATGTGGTTTTTGTCTTTGCTTTTGTTTATGTGATGTATTACATTTACTGACTTGCGAATATTGAACCATCCTTGCATCCCTGGAATGAATCCCACTTGGTCATGGTGTATAATCTTTCTAATGTATTGTTGGATGCGGTTTGCCAGTATTTTGTTGAGGATTTTAGCGTCCATGTTCATCAGTGATATTGGCCTGAAGTTTTCTTTCTTTGTTGTGTCTTTATTTGGTTTTGGAATTAGGATGATGTTGGCCCCATAAAAAGAGTTTGGGAGACTCCCATCTTTCTGGATTTTTTGGAATAGTCTGTGAAGGATAGGGGTTAGCTCTTCCTTAAATGCTTTGTAGAATTCTCCTGTGAAACCACCTGGTCCCGGGCTTTTGTGTGTTGGGAGTTTTTTGATTACTGCTTCAATTTCTTTTGTTGTTATTGGTCTGTTCAGACTTTCTGCTTCTTTTTCATTGAGTTTTGGAGGATTATATTTTTCTAGAAAGCTGTCCATTTCATCTAGGTTTTCAAATTTTTTGGCGTACAGTTCTTCGTAGTAATTTCTTACAATCCTTTGTATTTCTGTGGTATCTGTTGTAATCTCTCCTCTTTCATTTCTGATTGTGTTTATTTGGGTCTTCTCTTTTTTTTCTTGATGAGTCTGCTTAAAGGCTTGTCTATTTTGTTTATCTTTTCAAAGAACCAGCTCTTGGATTCATTGATCCTTAGAATTGTGCTTTTAGTCTCTATATCATTTAATTCTGCTCTGATCTTGGTTATTTCCTTCCTTCTGCTTGCTCTGGGCTGTCTTTGTTGTTGTTCCTCGAGTTCTTGTAGACATAGGGTTAGGTTGTTTGTTTGGAAAGTTTCTAACCTTTTTAGGTGGGCCTGTATCGCTATGAACTTCCCTCTCAGGACTGCCTTGGCTGTGTCCCATAAGTTTTGGGTTGTAGTGAGTTCGTTTTCATTTGTTTCCAGAAACCTTTTGATTTCTTCCCTAATATCATTCTTGACCCATTGATTGTTTAATAGCATGCTATTTAATCTCCATGATTTTGAGTGTTTTTGGGTTTTTTTCCCTTGGGGTTGGTTTCTAGCTTCAGTCCCTTGTGGTCTGAGAAAATGCTTAGTATGATTTCAATTTTCTTGAAATTGTTGAGGCTTGTTTTGTGTCCTATCATGTGGTCTATCTTTGAGAATGTTCCATGCACATTTGAAAAGAATGTATATTTAGCTTCTTTTGGATGGAGGGCTCGGTATATATCAGTAAAATCCATTTCATCAAGGGTATTGTTCAATGCCACAATATGTTTGTTGATATTTTGTTTAGAAGATCTGTCCATTTTTGATAGTGGGGTGTTAAAATCTCCCACTATAATTGTGTTGCTGCCCATATCTTTCTTGAAGTCCTCTAAGATTTTCTTTATGTATTTCGGTGCTCCTATGTTGGGTGCATATATATTTACAATATTTATGTCTTCTTGATGGATTCTTCCCTTGAGTATTATGAAGTGACCTTCTGGGTCTCTCTTTATGGACCTTTTTTGGAAGTCTATTTTGTCTGATATAAGCATTGCTACCCCAGCTTTTTTTTCTTGACCATTTGCTTGGAAGATTTGTTTCCAGCCCTTCACTTTCAGCCTGTGTAGGTCTTTTATCCTGAGGTGGGTATCTTGTAGACAGCAGATATGTGGGTCATTTTTTCTTATCCAATCAGCTATTCTATGTCTTTTGATTGGAGCATTTAATCCATTTACGTTTAAGGTTATTATTGATAGGTACTTATTCATTGTCTTTTATGTATGTGTGTTCCTCTCTCTCTCTCTCTCTCTCTCTCTCTCTCTCTCTCTCTCTCTCTCTCTTTCTTCTCTCCTCTTTAAAGCAGTCCTTTTAGAATCTCTTGCAGAGCTGGTTTGGTTGAGGTGTATTCTTTTAGACTTCTTTTGTCTGGGAAGCTTCTTATTTGGCCTTCAATCTTGATCGAGAGCCTTGCTGGATATAGTAGCCTTGGTTGCAGACCTCTGGTTCTCATTACCTGAAGTATTTCCTGCCATTCTCTTCTGGCTTGAAGTGTTTCCATTGAGAAGTCAGCTGTTAGCCTTATTGGGGCTCCCTTGTATGTTATTTCCTTCTTCTCCCTTGCTGCCTTTAAGATTCTCTCTTTGTCTTTAAATTTTGTCATTTTAATTATGATGTGCCTTGGGGTGGGTCTCTTTGGGTTCCTCTTGATTGGGACTCTCTGTGTTTCCTGGATTTGTGTGACTTTTTCTCTCATCAAATTAGTGAAGTTCTCCTTCATTACTTGTTCAACTAGGTTTTCGATCCCTTGCTCTTCTTCTTCACCTCTGGTATCCCTATTATACGGATATTATTACGTTTCATATTGTCTTGCATTTCTCTTAATCCCTCCTCATTCTTTCTGTGCCTCTTTTCCTTTTCTTGCTCTTTCTGGATGCTGTTTTCTACTTTGTCCTCCAGCTCGCTAATCCGATCTTCTGCTTCATCAATCCTGCTTTTCATTCCTTCTACTGTGTTCTTCAGTTCAGAAATTGTATTCTTCATTTCCTCTTGACCTTTGTTGAGAGTTTCTATTTCCTTTTTCATGTTTATATAGTTTGCAGTGAGATTGATGTAGTTTCCCTCTAATTTCTGAAAGCTCATTGTGAGTTCATTGAACTTCCTGGTAATCATTGTTTTGAACTCACTATCTGATAGTTGGGTTGCCTCTATTTCATTTAGCATTTTTCCTGAGGCTTCCTCGTTTCCCTTCAGTTGGAGGTTGTTTCTTTGTTTTCTCATTGTTCGTGGGTTTCTTCTTTGTTCTTCTTGTTTGTTAATTTGAACTGTTCTGGTTCCCTGTATTTATGGTGTGAACTTCTGTGGTAGAATTTTTTGTGTGTTTCAGTGGTGCAATCTCCTTCGTGTATCCTGGTGGTCACAGCTTCCCCCTACTCTTTTTTGGGATCAGTTGGAGGAGTAAGGCAAAATGGTTTAAAACAGCAAGATAGTATACTATGATATTTACTTTAGCAGCCAGTAGAGAAGAGATGGGTTATCCTTTGGCTCCTTATAGTGTAGCCGTGATCCTCCACCCCCCTATCCACATTTTAGAAAGGATGGGAAGAGGGTAAGACTCTTATTGGGGACGAGAGGATTGTTAGTTGGATCTAGAAAGCTGTGAGGCTGTGGGAGGTCAGCTTCTAAGGTAGGGTTGGACTAAAGATTAGTATATAGGAGTAGTGAGTAAAAGAATAGAGACAACCCCCCACAATAGTATAGTTCAGAAAATTGCAAAGTGGGCTGAGATCAGGTAGGGGGTATTGAGAAGCATTTACAATTGTATAGACTAGGTCTTACTAGCAGTAATAGTAAAGTGACAGTCTTGTGGCAGAATCGATGAGGTCTAGATAACAAGAATAAAGAGTATAGAACCTTGAGAAGTGTATTAATGGAACGCAGATGAAGGATAGTAACTTATCAACATCTTGTGACTGAGATACCAGGGGGAACCTATCAAATGACAGTATAACCAGCCAAGCAAAGAAGATTATACAGAAAGAAAAAAGAGTACCAAAAGTATTATTAAAATAAAAAAATGTCATAAAAGTGAGAAAAAAGATAATACAAATTTACAGTAACTTGCAAGATTAAAACAAAAGGAAAGAAAAGCAGAAGATGTGGTTCAGGAGAGCTAAATTTGGAGTGGAAAGAATAATATTAGGTTGAATGGAAGAGAAACATAAGGGATTGCAATATAAAAATAATGAGAATTGAAAAAAAAGTCACATAAAACACAAGATAAAATCAGTCAACCAACAACAGCCAGAGAAACCAATAAAAACCAAACAAAACCAAAAAACAAACAAACAAACAAACAAACAACAAACAAACAAAAAACCTCTTGTTGGTTTCTAACTGGCCAGACCAGTTTTTCTGATCTTGCTACCTTCAGCTGGCTGAGGGGCCTTTGAAATGCTTCTCTCTCACACAACCAGAACTCAGCAAGTCTGTCAGGTACCCGGGGCGCTCCAAGACACACTGGTGCGAGAGAGTGTCTTCCTGGTGAAGGTGCGGGAGCCCAGCCGTTTCCAGCTCCGTGTTCCCCGCCAAACGGCTCTCTGACGGAATGTTGGCACCTTTCCCGGCTCTCCAGTCGGGCTGGCTGGAAATCTCTGAGCCACCACTGAAGGAACGCGCCCAGCCCCTCGTCCCTCCTGGGATCGCAGCGCGCGATTCCTGCCTCCCTATGGGGCGCGAGCCGAGCGCGGCCGGCTTGTGCTCACTACTGCTCTGCACTTCCACCGGGCTAAAGATGCCCCTGGTCCTGTTGGCTAGAGGCTCTCACTTCTCGGCCTCTGGGCGGGATTTCATATTCCCTGGGCGATTTTTTTCTCAGTCCAACTGGCCAATCTGTTCCTTCTAGCAACCCGTTCTCCCCTGGAGTTGCTCACCCCCCGTATTCGGGGGAGGGAGGGAGCAGCAACTTCCCTCTCCCGGGATCCCTGGGGCAGAGCCCGGAGCACCGGGCGGGCCTGGGGTCTGCGCACCCCAGACCCCTTTTGTCCTGTATCCTTACTGTCTGGTTTTCCAGTGAGTGCAATAATTTCTGATGTCCTGCTTTCAAAAGTGATTCGGCAATCCAGCCCACTTGCTCTGCCTCTCCACCGATCCACGAGTTTCCCCCCTCTTCACAGAAGCTGAGAAAAACGCTGCCTACAGTAAGGCCGCCATCTTCCTCCTCCGAGATTTTTTAAAGTACATTTTTCATCTATAAGAGTGAAATGTCTCCTCGGGGGGTATCAAACAACAGGTACATATATACAAAAGCATGACATTCTTGGTCACTATTGACAAGAGTTTTCCTTTTACTGCTCTTGCAGGAATTCTCTGATAATTTGATTGAAATCTGACGCGACCACTGGCCTGCAGTGACCGCCGAACGCTGCGGATGGCTCATTGAAACACGAGAAAAACATACACAGAGACAACCAGGTCCTGTGGGGAAATAGGGACAGAGCGGCCACTCTCTCTAGTCAAAAATGCCTCGGCCACCTTCCCTAGGGGAGAGCGCCCCATTCTCCTGCCTGAGCAAGCTTTTATTGGGTTCGTTTACACAGGAATTCAGGCAAAGCTCATTAATCATTGCCAGGAAGTAAGGATCAAACAATAGATAACAAAGAACTCTGAGGGCCAATTTTGAGTCAGGGTCAGATAGTTAAAGAGCTGTAAAACTTTGAGGAACAAACTTACTTCTTCCTTGGACCCTTATCAGTTAATTGAGAGCATTCTAAACAAAGCAGGTTTCACAGGATTTTACATATTCTTTCTTAGGCAAGATCGCCCAGGGAACCTGCCCTTTTCAGCACAGGGCTGCACCACCCTCCGTCATTGTTTCAGGCTTGGGTAGAGCAGAGGAAGTAAGGCAGCCAAGAGATTAGGAGATGTTTCTCACAGACAATGAGGACTCAGGCTTTGTCAAAGCTGAGGGTCGGGGGTCCATCACCCCCTTTTGCTGTAGCCCCAAAAGTCCTTCCTTGGGGGCCTCCCACATGATCATGCCTGTCTTAGATTGTTTCCCCCTTGGGGAATCTTACCCATCATTGGCTAACTGATCAAGCATTGGGGGCCAGGCAGGGTGAAGTAAAAGGAGCAGAAGTGGTGCTCCTGCCAGGGAGATAAGCTTTTGTCTCCTTGGTGGCTTACAGTCCAAGGCCATTCCCTCAGTCTTAGCCTTGGTGGGGGTTACAGCTTCTGATACCAGGCAGGGTGGTTCCCAACAGAAATCTTCCTCCAAGCAGAGAATGGGGTTTAATTTATTATACAGCAGCTCAGAACATTAATGTTTTTAATTAATTAATTTTTAATGAAACTTTCTCCTTTGTAGAGAGATATATATGGACTTTGACCCCCAAATTACAATAGCTACTTCTCAGTAATTAAAAGATAAAAACAAGCCTGACACATAAACTTTTAAAATTTATTTATATATTCAAAATATCTTTCAGAGTTTCAAGCACAAACTACCCATCTCCACCAAATTTTTAGTGATGCTGTGGCCTACTTTAAAAATTCATCTTTGCGGACACTTGTGATTTACACTGATAGTGCAGTCAATGTAAATTTAAGAGGAACATCATCACAGTAAAAATAAGTGTAAGCCTCTTTCAGAAAAGTTTATGTAAAATGAAACTTTATATATATAATATATATTTATATAGAATATATTTATATATAAATTCCATGTATATAAAATTATATATATATATTCAGTGTATATATACAATACATATGCATAGATGTAAATATATACATATTTATTATATCAACACCAGGTATATATACATCATATATGTGTGTGTGTAAAAAAACTAGTACATGACAAGCCAGGCACTGTTCTTTCTTCTGCATATCCCACTGGAAAAACTAAAATGCACACATACACACAAACACACTTACCAGTACACACAGAGAGAAAAGTTCTAGAAAGGGCATTATGTCTAAATTAGTATTAACATCACATGGAGATAATTGTAGAAAAAAATCATAGTAATTATTTTTAATATATTCTCTATATTAATTTTTCCTTAATGCTTACTAATCAATTACCTATAAAATGATCAGAAAGGAGACTAGATTCTTTCAGAAGAAAGCACCTATTTCTTATTAATTTGAACTCACAAAATATGTGTAACCACTGGAATAATATTTGATGATGATAATAGGGATAGTTCAGAGAGAGGTCCAACAGGAAGGGTGAGTTATTCTCAGGGTGTGATGCAAGTCTTCACACAGAAGATGACACATTCCCAAGTTACTACCAAATTTACCTAGGTGACAGGGGCAAACTTGAAGATACATTAAATAAGCATAGATAATTATAAAGGTAAAATGAAATCACAAGGACAATGTTATTATATAATAAGTTTTCTGTATTATTCTCTGTATGATTAATTAGTGTTAATTAAGAGATATATTTGAAGAAATAATTGTGTGTTAATTTATGTAATTATTTCAGTGATTCTAAAATAGTATGCTATATTTCTGTAGTTATTCAAATATTTAAAGCTTTTCCATGCACATTACTACATTTAATATTTATAAAAATTATGCATTTTATCTGTCATATGCAGTTAATATCCAACAGTGTATTATGCAGCATTTACTATGTGTCAGTTACTTTTTAAAGAGAATTGAAGTTACAAACTCACTTCACCCTTGTAACAATATATAGAGTACAATCTATTATATTCATTTTACTAATGATAAATAAGTATGAGTTTAAGTAACTTTCCCCAAATCACATACTTAAAGGCAGCAGAGTCAGGGTTCAAATTTAGTATATTAGACTCCAGAGTATGTTTTTTAAATCAAGGAGAGACAGAAAAGACAGGTCCACAGATTTATACCTAGAAGGTAGGAGGAGGATTCAATGTAAGGGTTGGGTCTGATTTCTTCAAATGCAGTGATTTTCTTGTTACACATCTTGTGAAGTGATGGACCCTTTGAAGACTTATTATAAGCACACATACAAGTCACCATTGACGATTTGAATGGCTTCTGGGTTCTGAAAGGGACAAGGCCCTCCCAAGTCCTGTCATAATACTCTGCATGCTGCAGTTCTTCTCTCACAGGAGCACTTGGCAAGGGCTAATAGGAGAACATTCGCTTGCAAGGTGTCAAAGTAAAAGGAGGATGAAGATACAACATAAAAAGTATATAACTATCTATATGGAAAGTCCATAAAAGTCAAATTGTTAGAAGAGAAAGTTGTGTCTCTAGAAATGAAGTGTCTAGGAACTGACTTTTAATTTGTCCTGTCTCCTAGTAAATACTCTAAAATGTGTTGGGTGTTTACCACTATTTGCCCCTAGTGAGGGGTCGACAATATAATGCATATCAGAGGGTAGCATATGGAAAAAGACAGAGGAGCAGAGATAGAAAGAGAGATGTTCACAGCAATGTGTCATTTCTCAGGAACTCAAAGGGAACATTCCCCACACATGTGGTATTGCTATATTGGCAGCTGGGGCTCAGACTGACAAGGTGACAGTGCCCCTTGTTTTGTGCAGTTATCCATGTACACTTAAGCTCTACTGTCTTATATTTATAATTTTATTATTATATACTCCTGAAGTTTTTCTTCTTCCTCATAGGTACACAAGAAGATGTAAGGATACATAATTGTGCTCTTTTTCAATACCGTTTTATTTTTTGAAAAAAAACAAAAACATACTTTTCTTAAATCTTAAATTTAATTTAAAATATTCTTTTAGAATTAAATTGTGTACTGGTCTAAAATGAAAGGAAAAGTTATAAATTTTAAAAACAGATTTTGTATACTGAGAGCCCAGGGGCTATGGGAAGCAGACTTTTTAGTGTCAAGCAGTTGCAGGGCTCCCTGGCTGCAATGTGACTGGCTTGTTTGAATAATTCCAGGGGCTGATGCCTGCTTTTCTAGGACAATGAGGACGATTAGGAACTGAACCCCTGGGGAAGAAGAGTTGTTTCACTAAGGTCATTACTGGTGGGAGCAGAGTGGGAGGGGAATTGGTGGTTAGGCCTTTTGAGGCCCTGCCTGATTCACCCGATGTCAAGATACTCATACGTCTGTTTCATCCAGAGGGGCATTATCTTAGAAGCAGACCTTGGGTCTCTTCCTTCAGCTTGTCCTATTTGACAATTATGATAATGTGCAGGTCAGTTAAGATGAGTGATCATGAACATGAACTCTAAAGAAAGGTATCCTGGGTTCACATGCAGCTTTACAACTTAGCTTCATGACTAAGCTAAGTCACTTAGCTCTTCTGTACCTCAGTTTCCTCATTTATAATATGGGCTAAGAATAGTGCAGACCTACCACACAGAGTTGTCTTAAGGATTAAATGATTTATTATATCATAACACTTTTAAATATAAAAAATATTTAGTTTTATGACATAAATGATTAAAAGCATATAAATATTTGATTTATTATATATGTAATTATTTGGGAAATAATTATTTCCTAAAGGGGTTGTAATAAAAGAACACAATGAACCATTAAAATTGACAAAGTCTAGGTAACACAGGAAGTAATGTTGGGGATAAGCTTGTGCTGAAAGAAACTTCTGCAATTATACTATGGACTTGCTGTCAGTTAATACACTTACTTTTTAAAATTGTAGATGACATAAAGCTAGGAGAGATAGTTAGCATTTGGGTAACAGAATCAGAATCTAAAACAGTCTCTGTAGTCTTGAATATTGGGTCAAATCTGGCAAGATTAGATTTAACGTAGGAAAAAAAGTAGGTTTTCCACTTGGGATCCTAAAAAAAGCAACATATACTTTAGGGTGTAATTGATTCTAGGCTCGTTATAAGTCAATTAATAAGTTACTCAAAAAAGTTAATGTAAGTTTAGACTTTATTTATAGAAATGTGGTGTCTTGATCAATTAACATGATAGACCCACCTTGCATTGGTCAGGCAGTATGCTTCATGCTAGTTTCAGGAGGACATAGAAAAGTAAAGCATACTTCAACAGAGCAACTACACACTAGAAACTGTGGTATCAGGAACTGAGACATTGTAAAAATAAAAATCTACCTTGACTCTATCTCATTCAGTAGTTGCACCACAGGCAAGCCCTCCTCACACTTCGCAGACCACCCAGCTGCAGTGCTCAACTGTGTTAGGACCGGTCATTCCAGATACTCCCAGCCAGCTGCTGACCTCTTTCTAATTATTTTCCAGTCCTACGTCCTGGCTTGATCAAAGGCATTCCTGCCTTATTAAAAAAAGGATTTAGCTTCTGGGCCCTGTTCATTCTCAGACATTAAATGGATATATCCTTCTGAATCTCCTTGCTTTAGCTATCAGGAGTAGAAAATACATTCCTAGTAGACTCTCAAACGACTCCATTTCACCTGCAGGTGAAAATCTTGGTAAGATGCTGGAAGTAGCCCACTTAAGTCAACTCTAGAACTAAAGATAGAAGGCAAATGGTGGAGAGGGTGCTCTGCTTAAGGACAACTGTCTGTGTGACAGCTGGAACATGTGAACTTAGAGTGAGCCTTGAAAGAAACTAGAGGTTGTTCCACTTCTGCAGATATTTTAGCAGAAGTTCGTTTTTTCATCTGTGGTATTCTCGAAGCACAAGTTTAAAAAATGAGGTCAAATGATACAGGCTTTTCTCTGTGGTATTATTCGAAAACCTGAGATTGCATGCTTTTATGGAAATTTTTACAAAGAATTGTTTGTAACAAACTTCATGTTACACATCAACTTTGAGGGTCAGAAAACAGATTGAAAGGCTTAACATTACATTACATGAACATAAGCCATATTTTTGTCAGTTAAGTAAAGCATTCAAAATTAGTCTGGTAATTAAGGGAAGAGACATACTTAAACAGATAACTGTATTCCTTATATGAATTGCCCTGATAAATGCTTTATTTTCCCCTAATTTTTTCTGTTTTAAAACATAACTTCATTTTTAACTTAAAAATATTAGGTTGGCCAAAAAGTTCATTTGGATTGTTTCATAAGATGGCTCTAGTAGTGCTTACTTGTCTTTAACTTCATTCAAAATAACTTTGTTAGCTCAAATTGTGACAGCTGTCATTATCAGCGTGCATTTAAAAAAAATCAAAATTGGTGAATATTTGTGTAGCCATGGTAATATTGAAGATGGAAGAAAATATGCAACCTTTTTGGCATATTATGCTTTATTATTTCAAGAAAGGTGAAAAACACAACTGAAATGTGAAAAACAAAAAGAGTTTTGAACAATGTCTGGAGAAGGATCCAATGTGTCAAAGTGGTTTGCAAAGTTTCATGCCTGAGATTTCTCACTGGACGATGCTCCATTGTAGGGTGGACCAGCTGAAGCTGATAGAGACAAAACTGAGATATTATTTGAGAACAATCAATGTTATACCATGTGGAAGATAGTCAACATACTCAAAATATCCAGATCAATCAAGTCATTGGTGAAAATGAAGAATGTGTCTCTTATTTTATGAAAAAAAACTAAATAGACATTTTGGCCAACCCAATACTTTTGTGTGTATTCATATTTAGGCATAAATTAATTTCATCTTTCCTCAGAAACTGGCTGTTAAAAGTAATGAAATTAGCCCCACCTTATTTTTTCTTCTGTTTCCTTGAATAGGGAGATATATCGGAAAAAATATTTTCCTACTAGGAATGTGTGAGATTTTTCAATCAATCTTATTTTATTTTTTGAAATTACATTTTATTGATTATGCTATTAGAGTTGGCCTAACTTTTCATCATTTGTCCCTCTCCACCTAGCAACCCCCATTTCCTTAGGCAATCCCTCCACCATTGTTCATGTCCATGGGTCGTGCATATAAGATCTTTGGCTGCTCCATTTCTTAAACTGTACTTTACATCCCTATGGCTATTCTGTAACTTCCTGTTTGTACTTAATCCCCTCACCTCTTCACTCTTTCCCCTACAACCCTCTCCCATCTGGCAACCATCAAAACACTCTCTATATCCATGATTCTGTCTCTGTTCTTCTCATTTGCTTAGTTTGTTCTTTAGCTTCAATTGTTGATAGATACATATGTATTGCCATTTTATTGTTCTTGGTTTTCATCTTTTTATTGAATAAGTCTATTTAACATTTCATATAACAATGTTTGGTGATGACAAACTCAGTTTTTTCTTGTCTTGGAAGCTCTTTATCTGTTCTTTGATTCTAAGCTCTTTATCTGTTCTTTGATCAAAGATGGGTAGAACAACCTTGGCTCTAGTCCCTGTTTTTCAAACTTTCACTATGTCTTGAGAATCCCTTCTAGCCTGCAAAGTTTCAAGCATTCCAGCATTCACATCATAGGGGCACCATGAAGAGAAGAGAAAAAGCAAGAAATTGAAAATCTATTTGAAAAATAATGAAAGAAAATTTCTCTAATTTGGTGAAGAATATGAACATACAAGTCCAGGAAGCCCAGAGAGTCCCAAACAAGACAGACACAAAGAGGATCAATCCAAGATACATCATAATTAAAATGCCAAAGTTTCAAGATAAACAAAGAATCTTCAAGCAGCAAGAGAAAAGCAGTTAGTTACCTATAGGGGATTTCCCATAAGACTATCAGCTGATTTCTCAACAGAAATGTGTAAGATTTTACTGCCTGTGTTTTCTTCTAGGATTTTTATAGCTTTAAGTCTAACAGTTAAATGTATAACCTATTTTGAGTTTATTCTTTTGTGTAGTATAAGAAGGTGGTCTAGTTTCATTTTCAGGCATATATCTGTCCAATTTTCCCAACACCGTTTACTGACTAAATGATATTTAACCCATTGCATGTTTTTCCTTCCTTTGTCAAATATCAATTGTCTATAAAGGTGTGAGTTTATTTGCGGTCCCTCTATTCTGTTCCATTGAGCTATATGTCTGTTATGACAATACCATGCTGTTTTGATTATTATGTCTTTGTAGTATAGTTTGATATTATGTAGCATGATTCTACCAACTTTGTTCTTCTTTCTCAAGTTTGTTGAGGCTATTCAGAGTCTTTTGCAGTTTCATATAAATTTTTGGAATATTTGTCCTAGTTCTGTGAAATACATCATTGGTATCTTGACAGGAATTACATTGAATCTTTACATTGCTTTGTGTAATATGGACATGACATTTTCCAAGTGTCTATCAGTAAATGAGTAGATAAAACAGGAATGGTACATTTACACAATGGAATATCACTCAGTTGTAAAAAAGAAGAAAATTTTACTCTGCAACAGCATAGATAGACCTGGAGAACAGCGAAATAAGCCAGTCAGAGAAAGACAAGTGGCAGATTATTCACTCACATGATGAATCTAACAAACAAATTGAACTAATAAGCAAAACAGAGACAGACTTGTAGATAGAGAGCAGGCTGACAGCTCTTGGGAGAGATTGGGAGTGGTGGGATCCAGCAAAAAAAAAAAAAAAAAGAGACAGAACTTGTGGACACAGACCACAGTGTGGTGATTGAGAGGTGAGGGATGGGTGGTAGTGGAAGATGATATGATGGAAGAAATAGTAACAAAAACACTTTATAGAAGAAAATAAATGTTTATAAGCTTTATTTTAAAAATTAATGAAATTAGTTGTTAATATCACAACACCACAACTTGAAATACCAAAGCAAGCAGACCTATTAAATTGTAGACATAGTGCTGTATGAAAATATTTTACATGTATTGACTGTGAAACTGATTTTTCTATTTTATCAAGTTTACTAAGGAATTCCTAAAGAAGTTAATAATTAGATAATATTAAAAATAAAAATTGTTTTTAAGTAGAAAGTTTATTATGAAGTATAAAGTTCATAACAAATTATGCTGAATTTAAAAATACAAAAGCAGAAGGAATGGGTTTCTTAAAATATTTTTAATTTTACATCAGAAGGTTGTCTTTTCTAACAACAAATTCAGAAATTCAGTGAATATATTTCCTTTTTTTAATTTTATGTTTCAATTATAGTTTACACTTGATATTATTTTGTCTAGTTTTAGATATAGGCGTAGTGGTTAGACAATCATATACTTTACAAAGCGGTCCCCTTAATATTTCAAGTACCCACACGGCACCTTACATAATATTACAATACTATTGGCCATATTCACTATGCGGTACTTTACATCCCTGTGACCATTTTATCACTACCAATCTGTACTTCTCACTCCCTTCATTTTTTTCACTCAGTTCCCAGCCCCCTCCCCTCTGCAAATCATCAGTCTGTTCTCTGCATCTAATTGGGTTTTTGAAAAAAATTTTTTCTAAAGTGTGTGTATTTCAGGCTATGGATTCTGACTTGCTCCTTCAGAAAATAAAATAAAAAAAAATGTGATTGAGGCCAGCACATGTTTCATGTGTCAGATTTTTCTATGTCTTTAACAGTGTTGAACACACATCACATTATATTACTTTGACATGCACACATTTTAAAACTTTAACTCTAATGATTTTTTTTTAAAAAGCAGTCAGTAGAGTATTCACTTGTGACAGAGCCAAGATGATGGCCAATATACATTGACACAGCACGTGTACCTTGGGAGAGAGCACAGCTTTGTTGTAGTGGCTAAATTCCCCTCCTTTTCTCTAAAGTGAGGGTCACACCCTACTACATAACAATCTGTCTTTATTAATCAATCTTTTGTTGCTCATAAAATTTATAACTAAACCTATTATATCAGCCCTATTCTGTTTGTTTGCCTACTGTGTAGAATCAATGTATCTAGACACTGAGATAGATTTTTTCCTGATGTTTAGATATGTTTCTTAATTTAACGTGTATTAAGTATCTACTGTGAAATCAAGCACTGTGTTAGAAATTGAGGAAGCAATAGTGACACTGGTGTTTAAATTTATGTCAGCTTGGCTGAACCATAGTGCTCAACATTATGCTGATTAAACTGCAACCCTTTCCTCAGTTTCCAGCCTGCCATTCTCCTCCCTCAGATTTTAGAGTCACCAAGCCTCCACAGTCACATGATCTAATTCTTTAAAATAAGTCTCTATATAACTATACCCATTTATATAGCTCTAAAAATCATGTGATCCTAATCCTTAAATCTATGTACATATATCAATATATAAATCTGGACAATTAAATGATAAAATTCTTTAAAATAAATCTTTTTATATATCTCTGCCTGTGTATATAATCTCTATCTCTATACATAGATTGATATAGGTAGATATGTAGATTTATAGATAGACCAAATTTATTTTAAGAAATTGGATTACTGATTGTGGTACACAGCCATTTAACTATAAGTTTTTCTATATCTATATCCATATTCATATGTATATCTATATTTATATTTACATTTGTTTCTCTGGAGAACCCTTACTAATACAGTGACAATATCTGTCCCCAGACATTAAGTGTGCAAGGAGAATCATTTTTGGAGGATGGAAGTCTACTATAACTGGGAGTTGGGTTGCTGACCAGAATTGTTCACTCTTTGTCTTGAAACCCCTCTAAGACTGTAGTAGGTGGAGAAGCATGTCATTTTCTTGACAAGAATAGCAGCATGTACAAGGGAAAATAGGACTAACAACACAGGCTTGAAGAGTAATTAAACAGCTGTTTTGCTAGAAAATTCAAGATAGATAAGAGACAATGAGTTAAGGTAATGGACCTTTACACCAGGTGAACAACACACAATTTCTCAACCACAAACATAAGCAAGACAGAATAATACTTTTTAAAACAATTGCCCTAGTATATATATATATAAACCCTTTCTCTTTTAACCCTATTCTCAATGATCTAGATCCTGAATCTCATCCCTTTGTTGTGGATGATCTGTGGTGGTTCACTCAGAACCCATATTTAGACCCACCCTCCTCCACCCTCATCTCCCTGTGAACATTTTGCTTGTCTTAGCACGTCAAGGGTGATATCATCCAGGGCTATGGGAAATCATGTACAGGTTTTTATTTTCATCACTAGCATATCATTTAGTCAAACTTCTTTTCTGAATAGTCTTTTGTGGCACAATGAGAGAGGTGTAAAATAAACAATGGTCACTATCCTCTGCCTCTCCAAGGGTGATGTTTAAGTCTGAAAGGGGGCTAGAAAAACTGTACAAACATGATTATTAGGATTTAGTTCATTTCTTTCTGGACGTATCATCAGAGATGATTTATAGACTGAAATTTTTGCACTGATGGTAGAGCTAATCCTATTCCACTAAATAGAATGATATATTTCAGAAGGAAAGTATTAAAATCACTACAATATAAAAATCAATAACCTGCCATACAAGGAAATGCTATTAGATCCATAAGGTAATATGGTTTATTATAAATTAACATCAAGAATGAATAGATTTCAGAGGAATTCTGTGAGTAATATCACAGAATCACCTTCCTGAGCTAACTAATTAGCTCATTAAGGTATTACATCTTACTGAAAAGCTATTTTTCTTGAAGATCATCAGCTATGTGGTTGAATGACATGCAAAATCTCTTGGTATTTTGTTGATATGTGATCCTTGGCATTCAATAATGAAACTGCTCTTCTGTGTTTGTAGAAGAAGAACATTCAATTTTCATGGAAATGTCAGAAAGATTATATTGTTTTCTTTTATTTATTTTTATTGTTTTGGTCTGGGATGTAGTTGAAAGCCTGTCAATGGTGTCCTTTGCAGTTGCTTCAAAAGCCATAAACAGTTGGTACAAACTGAAAATGCTAATTTATTGTTAATGCCAACAGATAGGAATCTTTTAAAGTAAGAAATAATGTGAGATCTGTGAAATTCACGTTGAAGATAAAGTATTTCAAGTTTTGAAAATATTTCTGCTTATTTTATAATAATTTCCCAAACCTGTAATAAAATATTATGGAGTGGGCTCACCACATATAGAGTCAATAGGTCTTCTGTAACTGTTACATAGGCTGTGTGCTTGCATCAGATAGGCATTCAATAAATGCTTAATGAGAAGTGAAAAAATAAAAGTAATAGATTAATATATTCATATTTGGAGAGTTCCCTTTGGCTAAATTGCTCTGAGTTCTTTTCAATTATTCTAAATGTCTCTTCCATGAAACAATTTCTTATATCTTTAGCTAAATTGGTTCCTATTCATTTAAACTAATATTACACTGTTTAGCACTATAGCATGCTCCATTTTAACAAATACTAACCTCTAGGTCTCAACATTCATTTGAATTCTCACATATGTTATAGCATGGGAGGTTAACATTACAGACAGGAGGTGGGAAAGGGAGAAACAGAGTGCTTAAAGGAAAAACAAAAATGTGTAGAAATGGATAAGCAACCTAATGAACTTCAGCTAGAATGAAAAGAGACACATCAATTATTTATTTATTAATACATTCAACTGTAAATGTTTGTGAACCTACCAGATACTAGAATCTGGAGGAAGATGATTATGAATAAATACTATAGCAGGTGTTGGCAACATTTAAAATACAGGGTGGATATTTAATAGAAAGGTCACATAACCCAGTTTGTTGAGTTAGAAATGGCTGTGCCAATCTCATGATACCTTGAAATGTGTTAATAGGAAAAATACTAATAAAGAGTTATGGCATAGATTGTTAATCGTGCCCAGACTCTGTTCCTTTTTCACATCCAGTAATGAATTTCCTGATAACTGCACCACCATTAGCAGGACACATGGTCACCAAGATAAAGAACAGGATTCCCAGCTAGAGGTTTGTCACATGACTGAGTTCTCATTATGCAATCTGAACAGAAGGGCATTCACTGTCTGTATAACCTCCTTAAACAGGGGAAATGTGGGTGTGATTGTGAACCAGCTTAGAACAAAAGGTTAATCCAAAAACTATCCAATAACCTAAGGAATGGCAAAAAATGATAGAAGGAACTCAGGATGAACTAAGTAATAGTATAGGGAGCTGTGGGCATTTATGGAAAGAGCATGTAACCTAGTCTTAGTGAGTTAAGAATGCCTTTTACTTTCCCTTAAAAATATTCCTGCCTTTGGCCCTGGCTGGTACGGCTCAGTGGATTGAATGCTGGCCTGCAAACCAAAGGGTCACCAGTTCGATTCCCAGCATATGCCTGGGTTGCAGGCCAGGACCCTAATGGGGGACTCCTGAGAGGCAACCACATATTGATGTTTCTCTTCCTTTCTTTCTCCCTCCCTTCCCTTCTCTCTAAAAATAAATAAAATATTAAATATATATATATTAAAAATATTCTTGCCTTTGAACTTCTATGTAAAGGAGAAAAAAAAACAAGGTTTTTTTGAACAGTATACTTTTGATCTTTTCTGTTCACCTCTTAGCCCATATTCAACACAATTAAGAAGAGAGAAAAACTGGTGCAAAGGTCCCAGAATGAAAAATAAGACCTTAATTTAAGGCTTCACTGTTAGCATTGCTGACATTTTCATTGTATTTCTGGGGTATACTTCTCTGGGTCTTCTATATCCTTTGAAAAATTAGTCCACATCTCGGCCTTTTAGAGTCTTTGTTTCTTCACCTACAGTGACCTCTTCTCACCATGTTCAAGCCATAGAATTTGTCTGCACCCAACAATAATTGCAACAACTTTGAAATCTCACTTGTAGGATCCCCCTCCAACCACCTGGAAAGAGCCCTAGCAACAAGATCTCACATATTTGCAAAGTATTAAAAAGCAAGGTATTGTGGCATTCTCTTGTTTAAGGAGGAGGTCTTAACTGTGTAACATTTAGGACTCTACAAAATTATCGCTATCTCCTCTGCCCCCACAGCAACAAGCTTTGGAATCTTCCAAAACTTCCAGTCCATTAACTCATGCACTTCGCATTGCACATCATAGTTCATTGTTTTTAAGACCTACCTATTTCCATTGTCCAGATTCAATTCCCACAGAATTTCATCCTGTAGTAAATACCCAGGTGAACATCTAGCTTCTATTACACACTGATCTGACTTCTGTCACTCTAGATTTCCTTTTCCACAGGGTTTCATAAGTGAAATCATATAGTATGTAATTCTTTGGGCCTGGCTTCTTTCACTTTACTGCTTTTGAGTGTCATCTGTAATTTCGCTTTACCAGCCATCTAACAATCTCAGTGTTGTTGCTGAGTAGTATTCCACTGTATGGCTATCCCACATTAACTGTGCCTCACTTGAGGGACATTTGTTTCCAGTTTGAGGTAAGTATAAAAAATGGTTGCTAAATAAATTAATGTGTAGATACATGTTTTTATTATCTTTTCATGTATCTACAAAGTTTCCAAACTCTTTTCCAAAGTTGCTGCTCTAACTTAATTTTCACAAACATCCTGAGCAACATCTGAGCTTTATTTATTTATCTTGATAAAGTCATTTAGCATATCCTTCATTTCTGACTAGTTTTGTTTTAAGGTTTTCATGTCCTTTTTTACATTGTTCAGGTCTCATTAAGTTCCTCTACTCTTCCCCTAAGTTCTTTGATCATTCTTATAACCAGTGTTTTGAATTATGCTTCTCGTAGATTGCTTGTCTCAATTTTGTTTAGTTCTTTTCTGGAGTTGTATTGTGTTCCTTTATTTGGACTTGTTTCTTTATGCCCCCATTTTGGCAGTCTGTCTGTGTTTGTTTCTATGTATTAGGTAAAGCTACTATGGCTTCCAGATTTGGTGGAGTGGCCTAATATTGTAGGTGTCCTATAGGGTCCAGTGGCACAACCTCCTGGGTCATCCAAGCAAAGCACTCCAGGTGCACTTCCCGGCCTCCCCCTCAGTGTAGTCTGTGTACAATTTCCTGTTGTAGTTGAGCCTTCATTGCTGTTGACACGTCAATGGGAGGGAATTACCCCCAGACCAGTCAGCTGCAAGGACTGGCTTCACCACTGTGGAGGACTAGCTGGTCAGGAGCCCGCCCATGGAGGCTCTGGTATTGCTGAGTCTGCCCCTAGAGTGCGTTGCTAGTGGAAGGGGGTGGGTGGTGCTTTGATGTGAGCTGAAGATGTCAGCTGGCTATGCTGGCCAGAGTCTTCTTTAAGAAGGAAAAAAATATCAAAAATATAAACAAAATGACAATAAATGTATATCTATCAACCATTTCAATCTAAAAGACAAAAATAAAAGAAACGAACAAAGCAGAAACAGATGCACAGATACAGACTTTTTGACAGTTGTGAGGTGGGTGGGGAGCCGAGAGAGGGCTGAAAGAGAAAAGATTAAGAAGTGCAAATTGACAGTTACATAATAGTCATGGGGGTGTAAAGTCAGCATAGGGAATATACTCACTAATATTCTAATAACTATGGTGTCATATGAGTACGAAGTTTATCAGGATGATCACTTAGTAAGTTATACAATGTCTAATTACTGGATTGCATGCTCAAAACTAATATAATACTGTATGCCAACTGTAATTAAAAAATATGAGTAATGTAAAGTAAAAAGAAATTATTTAGCATGTCTGTTCTTTGCAAATACTTTCTCCCAGTCTGTGGTTTGTCTTTTTATTTGCTTAAAATTTTTATTTTAAGGGCCGAAGTTTTAAATTATTATACAGTTTCCTTTATCAATTTTTAATGGTTTGTCCTTTTTTCTGTCAATCGGCTGTCAATTTTGCTGATACTATTTTTTAAAAATAAAACACCAAAACTATAATTTACTTATTAAATTTTCTTGGTGCCTGTGTAATCAGTGAATAGATCATGCATGAGTAGGTGTCTTTCCAGACGATCTGTCTGTCCCACAGACAATGAAATGATCTACCCATGTGCTGATAGCACCAATCTCGATTACCACCATTTGCAGTATGTTTTAAATCAGGTTGGAGATGTTCATGTTTTTAAAATTACTTTGTACACTCTGGGTACATTTGAAAATGTGAGTTTCACAAACAGTTTTTAATTACTACAGAAAAAGTCTGCTGGGATATTGAGTGAAGTTGCATTCAATCTATTTATTAATATGATAAAAATTGACATCTTATCACAATGATTCTTCCAAGTCATTGAATGGTATATCTACATATCAATTTAGTTATCCTTTAATTTTTATCATTAGTGTTTTATAGTTTTCAAGATATAAATTTGGCATATTTTCACCACATGGATGCTTCACTGTTTTATAATTTTAATGCTATTGTAAATGACACTACACAAAGTTAATATTATATTATTGACTATATTCCCCATGCTGTACATTACATTTCCATGACATTCATTTTATAACTGGAAATTTGTATATTTAGATCCCCTTCACACATTTCACCCTTCCCTACTCTCCTCCCTTCTGACACCCACCACTCTATTTTTGATATTTATGAGTCTAGGTTTGGTTTTGTTTTTTATATTCCACATATAAGTGAAATCATGCAGTATTTGTTTTCTTTGTCTGACTTAATTTACCTATCAGAATCTCCTCAAAGTCCTGCCTGTTGTAGCAAATGGCAAGGTTTCATTTTTTATGGTTGAGTAGTATTCCATTGTTTGTGTGTGTATCATGTCCTCTTTATCCATTCATCTATTGATGGACACCCAGATTGCATCCAGATCTAGGCTGTTGTAAATGATGCTATAAATATAGGGGTACAGATATCTTTATGAGTTAGTGATTTCCTTTTCTTTGGATGAATACCCAGAAGGAGAATTGCTGGGTCATATGGTAGTTCTATTTTTAATTTTTTTTGAGGAAACTCATAGAGTCTGTACCAATTTATATTCCCACCTACAGTGCAAGAGGTTTCTCTTTTCTCCACATACTTGTCAAATCTAGTTTTCTTTCATTTTGATAATAGCCATCTGACAGGTGTTAGGTAATATCTCATTGCGGCTTTTATTTGCATTTTCTTAATGATTATTGACAATGAGCATCTTTTCATTTGTCTCTTTGATATCTGGAGGTCTTCTTGGCAAAAATGTCTAATCAGATTCTCTGCCCAATTTTTAATCAACTTTCTTGTTTTTGTATGAGTTTTACTTAATCTAGAAATGTAAATAAAAGCAGTCATATAATAGACATACTTTTTTGTTTGCTTTATATTGCTGGGCATAATATTGTTGAATTCATGCATGCTATTGGGTATATGTGAAAGCTATTTATTTTTGAGAATCACTACATTTGATGGATATAGTACAATGAGCTTATCAATTAAACTGATTGGTTTAATTGATACATTAATTTGAAATTTGATTGGTTTCTCATTTGGGAGGTATTATGAATACAGCTGTAAGCAGCAATGGATTATGTTTTGTGAGGGATAGTCTGCTACTTCCCTTGAGAATATTTCTCTATGACCCTTCACAGCCAGCCACTTAGTTTTTCACCATCTCTGAAATATCATCTAGGCATATGCAAACATAAGTTTTGCACTTCCTGTAGATATAGATGAGAGAAAACTTTTACTATAAGAGTCTGGGTAACAGATATTTTAGGGGTTTCCTGTTCTAGAATCTCAGTAGCAATGACTCAACCCTGCTATGATAGCACAAAAAACAACCATAGAAAATACAGAAACAAATGATTGTGGCTGTGTTCCAATAAAACTTTATGAAAAGAAAGTGGGCTCAATTCCACCCATGAGCTATAGTGTTCTAGCCTGCCTCCTGATCTGTATGTTTACGCTGATTTAAAGATAGAAATTATTTAAGATGGTAAAATATTGCCTGACTATAAATAATTTGTAAGTATTCATAGAAACATGAATTGGACAATAAAGAAATACAAGGTAATAAACACTTGATGCAATTGGAAAATGATGCCAGTATATATGTAATCTATTATATTCATGCTACCTGAGAAAACAGGTTTACCAAGTAAATGTGTTTGTTTTATCTCTAAGCTAACTTATCCCTGAAGCTCAGATTCCCTTGCACCCTGGAATGGTGTATGTTTCTGACTTTGACAGGGGCACAACTCTCAAGTTTTATGGCATTAAAACACAGTCCCCCTTAGTCTTAAGGACTGTGGTCTGAGATGTGGGGAAGCAGAGCCCCGGGGTCTGAACATTGTCTCAAGGAGAGCTATTTACAGTTACAAGTTGTTCTGTGCCAGGGCTGTTCATCATGCCCCAAGTGCAAAAGGCAGGCATGTGTTCCTTAACAAATTTATTGTTTGTGTGTTTGTGATATACAGAGTTTTCTAAATGCTGGGGCTCAGGCAGTGAATTTCTGTTGCTCAAGTTTAAGGGTAGTACTAGTAGAAAAATTGTCCCTATAAAATCATAAATCAGACTATTCCTCCCTATTGCTTAAAATGTTCCAGTAGATTTCCATTGCATTTAAAATGAAATCCATACTCTTGACTGTGGCATCCAGGCTCCCCACTGCATAGGGCATGTTTATCATTGCAAACCCTCATTTCACTGCACCTCAGCCCACCAAGTTCCAACCTGCTGGCCTCCCTTCTTTTTTCTTGAAGAAATGGAGGGTAATCAAAGCTTTCCAAGGAGAAATATTTCTGTCCCTTTCATTTTGATATTCTAGGACACAGACAGTGCCTCGTAGATAGTAGGTGATCAATAGTATTTTTGAATAGTGAGTGAGAACATTTTATAGTGGAAAAGGGAGGAAGGGTGTTTTCCACATTAATGAAATGATTCAAAATCATTCTTAATGGTGTTAAATTTATATATATTTTTATGGGCTGACTAGCAAGACTACAGTAACAAGACTTAAAAGAAGGATATTATGTTACATATTAAGGTAGTTAGAAATGATAACCTGAAAGAGTTGGAAAAATCTCTGATATTTACATTAGTGTTTATGCTTTAAAATTACATACTGCTTTGCAGTTTCCAAGCACTTTTACATATGCAATCTCATTTACACTGGGTCTCAGTTTTTCTAGCTTAATGGAGACCAGGGATGCATAAAAGCTTAATTAGAGCCAGAAGGATAGCATTTTCTTTTTCCAATGATCCATATGTGTCTGGTGAAAGAACAAAAAGAAGTTTTATTTTGTTCTTTTTAAGAACTACCCTAGAACTAAAATTTTATCTATTTCTGAGAATGGAAAATAACTGTAGCTGCCAATTCAACAGTCTTCTCAAGAAAGAGGCTGAGTAAGAAGCCAAATGTCTTGTCTGTGAAAAGACTTATGTATCCATAGTTAGCCATCTGAATGCCACCTCTGGGTAAGCAGGAAATGAACATGTGTTCATGTGATCTAACACTTGAAAATGTAATCTCTCCCATTGCGCTCCCAAGAGGCCTTCACTTGTACTTGGAGCACCAGTGCTCATGCCTGTCTCACAATTAAATACATATAAACATACTTACAAGTGAATTAAAAACAATTAGTCTATATGTACAACTAGAGTTTTATTTTTTCTTAGTAGTATTTGTTCAATAGTTTTAAACTGGCCAGGAAATTGCTTAAAAACCAGGGGCAGATTGCCAAATGTCTTCACTATCTTTAGGACTAACAAATCAACAAAGAAAATAAGAATTTCATTTGTTATATGAAAACCATCACAAACTATGTCAGAAAATATATAGCAGTCACAGAATGTAAGTTTAGAATGTCCATTTTATTTAACAAACTACTTACTCAAATCAATCTCATAAATTCTTCCACCCAACCCTCAGTTATACTTCATCCAACCTTCATGGAGAAAAAAACTAGATCATACTGAATTTGTAAATAATAATTTTTTTGCATGCCATATTATATAAATTCTTCTCCATTTCTTTGAGATTTTTTCAGTCCTTTCTCATGTTTCACTGAAATTTTAGTTTGTTTTAAGAAAGTAGTTTTATTATTATTATTGTTATTGCCCAGTTACAGTTGCCCCACCTTTTTCCCTGTTTCCCTCCTCTGTCCTGCCCCCCCACAGTCAATCCCCACCCCCTCGTTCATGTTCACCAGTCCTCTATTCATGTTCCTTGACTTACTGGCCCATCCCCTTTTTCCCCATTATCAACCTGCCCCCTCCCCTCTGATCACTGTCATTTTGTTCTTTACTTCTGTGTTTCTGGTTATATTTTGCTCATTTGTTTGTTTTGTTCATTAGTTTCCACTTATATGTGAGATCACATGGTATTTGTTTTTCACCTCCTGGCTTATTTTACTTAGCATAATGCTCTCCAGTTCCACCCATGCTGTCCCAAAGGGCAGGAGCTCCTTCTTTCTTTCTGCTGCATAGCAAGTATTCCATAGTGTAAATGTTCCAGTTTTTGATACACTCATTTACTGATGGGCATTTGGACTGTTTCCAGCACCTGGTTATTGTAAATTGTGCTGCTATGAACATGGAGGTGCATAGGTTCTTTTGAATTGATGATTCAGGATTCTTAGGTTACAATTCCAGCAGTGGGATCACTAGGTCTAAAGGCAGTTCCATCTTTAGTTTTCTGAGGAAATTCCATACTGTTTTCCACAGTGGCTGCATCAGTCTGCATTCCTACCAACAGTGCACTAGGGTTCCCTTTTCTCCACAACCTCTCCAGCACTTGTTGTTTGTTGATTTGTTGACGATGGCTGCTCTGTCCAGTGTGAAGTGATATCTCATTGTAGTTTTAATTTTGTGCTTTTAGGAATTCTCTGTGGACACCTTACAATATTTACTTAACATCTTGTGATTGTAAGGCTAGAAAGACCTACAATGGCCATGCTTAGAAACTACATTAAACATGATTCATTTCTGCATTCTCCATAAAATTTCTCTTTTTTTAATACAAATGGAACAGGGATGTGCCTACCTATAAACTACAGCATTTTCTGCCTGCACCCCATACACAATGCTTTTTTTATGATTTGTATCTGGGCACCTCCTTACACATGTACAAAATACACAAAACTGTAAGACACTGGTGGTTGACATATTTTCATATTCTGTCCCTTTTGTATAATTTGTATTAAAAGAATATTTATTATTAAGTAAATTACTATAATAATGTGTAACTACTATTGATTTTTGTATTTAATTCTAAGTCCTGAGAAACAAGAGGTACGTTAGTCTTATTTCACTACTGTTTTCTCAGGCTTTCCACAATTCTTGCATCATATAAAAACCTTTGAGCTGGAAATTTGAAAACTTATTGTATTCCTGGCAGTAATCTAAATTTTTTGCCTCTATTAACCCATTTAATCTTTAGAGATACTTTTGAGGTAGGATATTCTATTTTCATAGATAAAAAGGAAACTGAGGGAATGATAAAGTATGTTTTTGTCCAATACTTCACAATATTAAGTGGCAAGTTCAGGAGACATGTATCATTCATATATATTTTAATAGAAAAATAAATTTTGAAAAAATACATAAAAAGCTGAAGATGTTAGGTAGCAGCTAGGAATGGGTGGCCAGAGGGGAAATGAAGGCAGGGCCCTCATCATTACAATCTAAAAAGGAACTTAATACAGGAGGCTAAAACCATGTCTCTCCAAGTGACTCAGCAGTCCTGAGCTTGTTTTGATAAAATTGCTGGGTGTCCAGAGTATTACAAGCAAAAATAGCATGAGAGGATGGGAGTCCTTGAGATTCTATGCTGGGAAAGGGAGCCTCTGTAACAATTTCACCAACTAGGAAAAATGGCCTTTACTAACTGAGAAATCCTTTGTAGCTGTACATAATTCCCAAGGGGAAAGGAGGGGGAACCTAGAAGCCAGCTGAGGTATATAAACCCCTGAACTCCAATAGTCAGTGCACTTAGATTAGCTAAGTACCCACTTGGAGCCTTGGCTCAAGTGTATGGAACAAACTCACTAACTTACTAACAGCTTCCTTTCTTCTGTGTGTGGGACATTAGACATACCCAGTGCCTGCTTGCAGCTCCAGGTTTGTGTGTGTTTCATAAATAAACTCTAATTTCCACTGTATGTATATGTTGCTGGATAGAATTTGTCTCTCGACTGACTTCCTCTCTTGCAGGTGAGACAAGAACCAAAGCAGGGGAGGCAGGGAGCCTCTTGACTGGGATCTCTGTCTCTCCATCTGAAACAAAGATACTTTGCTAATTTTGAAAGATTTATATACATTATATGTTTGTGTATATAAAATAAACTAATATAACCATGAACCACGGAGACATAAATTAATTGGTTACTTAAGATGGCAGTTTACTTTCTATAGAATATTGATATTTTCTATTTAGTTTTCATGAAAAAATTTTATCTTCAACTCATTATCAAAATAGATTAATATAGAAAATATGTCCATTTATGAGAAAAAATTATTTGTTCTTTACATAAGAATCAGACTATTGTAGAGAGACAAACTGACATTAACCTGTGACCCAGGATCATAATGTATACTTTGTAAATTTTTCCCAGAAAGAGAAGATAGCTGATTATAACATTTAAGAAGTCTTCTACATTATTAATACATTACATTACTTTACATTGCATATTACATCTCAATGACTTATTTATATTATAACTGGAAGTCTGTATTTTTTAAAAATGTCAGCATAGGAAATACAGTCAATAACATTGTAATAACTTTGCATGATTACAGAAGGTAATTGGACTTACTGTAGAGATCTTTTGTAATCTATAAATATCAGATCAGCCCTGGATGGTGGGACTCAGTAGAGTGATCTCAGTGGGGCAGCAGCCCGTGGTCACTTGTTCGATTCCCAGTTGGGACACATGCCTGAGTTGCGGGCCAGGTTCCAGTAAGAGGCATGCAACAGGCAACCACATATCGATGTTTCTCTCCCTCTCTCTCTCCCTCCCTTCCCCTAAGTCTAAAAATAAAATAAATAAAATCTTTAAAAAACTAAATAAATAAATAAATAAATATTAAATCACTATGGTATACACTGAAACTATTAGGATACGGCATGTCAACTTAACTTCATTTAAAAAATAAAAATAAAAGTTTCTTCTAGAGCCCTAAGATCATGGAGATTCAACAAGTCTGTCTTTTTCTTGTTTTTGTTTTTAAGACCTTCCAAGTACTAGTTTAATTTTAAGATTCCATTCCAAGATGTATAGAACAAAAAGAAGCAATCAGGAACTTGTGCTGAAGCTGTAAAACATTATATAGAAGAGCCTGTTTCTGCACAGTGCAATTCCACACTGACTCCATTCTAATGCAGGGACAAATAGGTGCATGTTTCCTTTTTGAACTCTTGGTCCTCGTGTCTGTTCTGACATTAAGTATAGAATGAGGTATGGAATGTGGAGTTCAGTGAAATTGACTATCTTGCTCAATGTCAGTATCTTTTTTTCAAGTTTGGATAACTAATGTCTTCCCCAACCATATTTGACATTTTTTTCTAGTTTTTTCTAATTTTTTATAATTCTTAGTAACTATTAATTTCAGCAATTCATTGTTACATAATTGCATGTGAGAATTTTTAAAAGTTGCATGGCTTTACCTAGAGAGCACTTTAATTTCTTCCAGCTTAGACACTGCAAAAAGAATAAAAAGGGCCCTGGCTGGTGTGGCTCAGTGGATTAAGCACCTGACTGTGAACCAAAGGATCGCAGGTTTGACTACCACTCAGGGCACATGCTCCTCACTCTGGGCACAAACTTGGGTTGCAGTCCAGGTCCCCAGTAGGGAGAAGGTGAAAGGAAACCAAATGTTTCTCTCCCTCTCTTTCTCCCTACAAAAATAAATACATAAATAAAATCATTTTAAAAAAGAATAAGTAGGGGAAACGCCATAATAATATTTACTTAAATGTCTCATGTGCATTGTTATTGATGAATATTATAAAAATATGAAGCTGCCACTTCATACACAGGCAATCACATTAGATCTTGGCAGAGGCATCTGTTTGGAAGTGCTGTGTGGGAAGCTGGAGAGGAAAGGGGAGAGATGATCTGTTTGTTTTGCTTTGTTCCCAGTATGCTTCAAGTCTTAAGCAATCCCTCAGCTAAACAGCTCAAATGAGTTCACAAACCAATACTGTCAACAGAAAGATCATCAGCCTTGGAAACAATCATGAGCTTCTGAATACTTTCCACTGCCTCTTACCTTCTGTCACGGGAGAGAACCAGCTCCACTCAGAGATGCAATCATCAGCAACTTTCCTTTTAGGAGCAGATGGTGTTGATAGGACCATTCACAATGGCTGGGTATCGTTTCCAATTACAAGCACAAGTTTTTTGTTTTATTTTTCCTATCTGTTACACAGTTTTTAACTATGCTTTCTCTATTATGTTGCACGTATGAAACTGAACAGCAATTACAATCCATTCATTCTCACCACATGTTAAATTGTTCTAGGTATGGAATTTCATGCCGTGTGGAAAATGGACTTAGCTATATAGATCAGTGACCCTGTTGTATATATGTGATTTTGTTTTCCAATTAACTGAGGCTTGTTCGTTAAGTACAATTTTAAATCAACTCTCATTTAAGTAAAATCTTTCTAAATGGCTACAATAGCCCAAGAATTGTTAAATAAAATACAAAGATGTGTTTTTAAATTGAGGTTTAATTCATGAAATTTAACAAAATATTTTGTTTTTCTAATTTGAATGTGATGTTCTTAAGGATTTTACAGAAGTACATGTTGCTGTTTTTATCAATTTCTAATGTCTCTAGTTCATTATATGTATCTAGTTGATTTTCCTTTTTTCAGTTGATTGAAGTAGAATCAACATACAACGAACTACATGTATTTTAAGGGAACAATTAGATGTGTTGACATAGGTATACAGTTGTAAAATTATCATCACAATTGCAAAATGGCAAATGCATCACCCTGAGGAGTTTTCTTGTGCCGTTCCTACTCTCCAAATTCCTACCCATCCCCAGGCAACCAGTAATCACTTTTTGCCACTATGAGTTTGCTTTTCCACATAAATGGAACCAAGGGGTCTGCATGATTTTTGATCTGGTTTCTTTCACTGAGCATAATTGTTTCAAGATTCACTCGTGTCAAACAGTACATTCCTTTTAATTTAATCACTGGGGAATCTTCCATTTTATGGATATGGCAGAGTTTATTTATCCATTCACCAGACAATAAATATTTATGTTATTTCCAGTTTGGCTTATTATGAATAAAGCTCCCATAATCACCTTTATATGTCCTTGTATGAATATAAGCTTTCATTTTTCTTGTTACTCCATAGAAGTGGAAATGGCTGGGTCATAAGGTAGGTGTAGGTGTAATATTTGAAAAATCTGCCAAGTAGTTTTTCAAAGTGAGTGTTCAATTTTATAGCCCTCAAAGCAGTGTGTGAGTGTTCCAAATCTCCCACATTGTTGCCAAAACTTGGTATGGCCATTCTTTTAAATTTTTACTATTAAAATAGGTGTGAAGTTGTCCATCATCATGGTTTAATTTTTATATCCCTAAAGACTAATGCTATTGAGCATATTAAGTATTTATGTGTCATTAAATGTCCTTTAATGGCATGTCTGTTTATAAATTTTATTAATTTTTATTGAGTTGTAGGTGTATTTATTACTAAGTTTGACATTTACTTATGTATTCTGAACACAAATTGTCTTTCAGATATGCTTTGGTAAAAGTTTCTCCTAGTCTTGGTCAGTATTTTCATTCTCTTGATATCTTTTGAAGAGTGGTACTTAATTTTGATGAAGTTCAATGTATCACTTATTCTTTATGGACGGTGCTTTTGATGTTATAGTGAAGAAAACTACACTTAACCTGGGAACCCTAGACAGTGGCAGTGTTGACTTTGGAGCCATATAATCATCATTACTTTTCGTTTGAGCCATATAATTATTTGTAGGATTTTTTGCAGGATCCCTGCCCTCAACCCACTTAAAACCAATTAACACTGCCTTCCTCCCCATGTGGAAACCAAAAATGTCTCCGGATGTTTCCAAAAGTCCCTCAGGAAACAAAAGTACCCCCATTGGAGAAACTCTGGCCTATGCTGGGGTGCTGATATTTTTCTCCTGTGTTTTCTTCAAGGAAGTGGTATAGTGATACATTTTGAATGTATATTTGTGATTGATTTTGAGGAATTTTTTATATATAGTGTGAGGAATGAATCAAAGTTCATTTTTTGCATATTAGTATTTAATTGTTCCACCATCATTTCATCATTGAACTGCCTCTGCACATTTATAAAAATATATTTTATGTCTGTACCCTATTTTTTCCACCAACCCATTTGTCTCACTTGACCTCAATACCAAACTACTCTAAATTACTGGTGCTTTACAATAATCTGAAATCAGTTGTTAGTTTTCCAACTATGTTTTTCTTTTTCAAAATGCATTTGACCATTGTAGGTCTGTTGAGCAATCAGGTGTTGAGATGGTCAATTAGGATAACAAGCTAAATTGAAAGGTCCGGTCAAGCCTTTATTTACTTCCTTCAACGGAAGCAGCAAGAGGCATAAAAAGAGGTGGCATTGCACAGAGTTCCGTCTTCCCCTCAGAACAGCACAAGGCGAGGGGGAAGCAGGCGCTGTGTAGATGGGGAGATTGTCTCGCTGCCAGGCAGCTCCCTGAGGGGCATGAGTCAACACCGCACCTATGACCATTTTGTACAGCAACTGACCCATAAATGTTCTATTTACTTACTATTTTTTATTTTATAAGGATCTTTCAAACTTCATGCTGGTCATTGGTAACTTTGAAACTGGTAAGTTAAGGGAGATGATACAGAAAAAAATATTGAAAGCTTGGTGTGTCTGTCGACACTCATCCAAGCATCTCTGCCCTTAAGCATGGATGTCGCAGATGACGGTCGGCAAGAACATCACCCAAAACATCGTGTGTGCAGGAAGGAAGCCACATTGAGGCCTTTGTTGTCTTAAGGACCCAAGGATGTAAGTGTAAAAGGTCAAAACAAAAAAAAAACAAACTAATTGAGGTGTATCAAAATTATTTTTCATTTTCATGCTGCTATGAATGATATATTTTCTAGAAGTGCGACGAATCGATTTGACATTTTCTAAAGTTTTTTTGTATTCTACTAAATCTACAGGCAGGGTAGCAAAATTATTTTAATTTAATTGTCATTATGTTTTGGTTTCAATATTTTGTTTTAATCAGAATTTAAGTTGAACTGAATCTATTCAAGATTTTTATGAATATCTATGGTTATTGTCAAGACAAGTATTACAAAGTTTTGCCTTTGTAATATTCTTTTTTAATTCAATTTAGAATCTACAAACCTCTCAATAAACATTTCAATTATATATTTTTAATTTAAGGCAGTTATTTTAGAAGAATGGACTCTAAGTCAACTTACTGTCAACCTATAAACACTCATATTTCATTTGAGAAGCACAGTTCAATTCTAGGCCTGCAAATGATGAATTTTAGATGTCATTTCCATATTAGCTCTCTGATTCTTTGCTTGAATAAATGTAATTTTAAAATATACCTGCTTGTAAAGTAAATGAAAGAACTACTATTGAACTTTCCCTTATCAATTCACAAGCTCTTTGAGATATTGTTCTTTAACATATTAAGAAGGGTTATTAGTTTGCTCAAACAATAGTTTTTGATGGATCTATTGAAATTTGCTTAGTATTATTCTATGTAAAACACTTGGCAAAATTGACTAAGATTCTTATCAAGATTTAGTCAGAAAATTTAAGCTGATCAGACCTCAGATCTTACCTAGTCCAGTCTCTTCATTTTACAGATGACTAAGATAAAGGAGCTCAAAATTTAGTGATTAATTGGTAACAGTTAGTTTTAAAGTATAGAACATTGTGTTTTGCATTAGAAACCTCAGGTATAGTCATATAATCTCTTTGAACTTGGTTTTTCTTGTATATAAAGTACAAAGGTAAGAACTTTTTGCATTCATGTATCTTTTGGCTTTAAAAATCTGTAAGTCACAAGCAAGCAAACAACTTCTAACTTTTTGTGGTCTTCAGTGAATTTTCATATATGGGAGTTAGTACCCCTTTGAATGATTATGAACTAACTTATTATTTCATAAATTCAACAGTACTTGAATTATTTTAACATTTAATCAGTACTTAGAAATGAAAGGCATTACGTGAGATACCAAGAAACATTTTATTGCACTTTGAAATCATAACAAATCAAATCATACTTATCATATCATTGATATTTATTTTTTAATTTAGCACCAAGATCCCCTTTATTCTAATGACAGTTTATATAATCCTGATGTATAATCTTAAAAATATGAGTGTATTCTTCTGAACTAACTATGGGATACTTGATCAACTCTCATTGTTCCTATGGCTATCTTCCATTCATTTCTGGGGATTCTAAAGGTTATTAGGGTATGAACAGTTTAAAACTACTATTGGGAGGTCTGTTCATCAGTTTTATGAAGAAGAAATCTGTGGCCCATGTCATATAAGTAATTTTAACATAGAAAAAGAGCCAGGACAAAATCCTTGTTCTCTTCATTGATTTCTAGTCATATACATAGCATATTAAATTATATGATATAATTTAATTATATGATATAAAATCATATAATGATTATTGGGATTATTGGGATTATTTCATATCTCTATGGGATTATTGGGATTATTTCATATCTCTATGTTTTTGTCAGTAAGACAGATATTTTGCTTTATATTTAAATAGTTGCTTATATTTCATGGGGTATATTTTTCAAAATTATGAAAGAATCTAGGTGAATTAAAATTTATTTATAAAATAGAATTTTATAATAAGCATTTTCTCTGAAATCTCTACTTTGGTCTTAAAACTAAAAGACAAAAAAATGCCTTTCAAAACAGGGACATCCAGCCCATTGCATAACTTCACATACAGATTTTAAAGGTTCAAACGAAGTGAATTTTAATGCAAATAATTTTCAACTTACTCCATTTTCATGGACAATATAGCCAATTATCCTTGGGACTTGACCAGGACTGAAATAATTCAATTCTATCATTGGAACAGAAGCCTGGCCACATGACTTCTACCCACTCTTCCCATTATTACACATTTTCTTCCAAATAATATTCAAATGGCCAGGAGACAATATACAATATACAGAAGATAGACTCTGTAATACCTATTGAGAAATGCATATTTAAAATTTATAGCAAACATTTTAAGTTTGAGAGTAACCAAGAAATTTAAATTTTCATAAGGCTCATGTGTAACTAAGTTCAGAAATAGCTGAGAAAAATACAGATTATAAGTAACAGCCTCCAACAAGCATTTGTTTCCCCCTCTGAGGCAAAGCAGGAGGACTGGGGAAAGAAGTATTTTTCTTAAGAGAGAAAAAGCAAAATATTGTAACCATTAAGTATTTTTCTTCTTTAACAAACAAAGCCAAACAAATAAAAGAACACCAATTTTAAAAATGTAGAGTATAATATACATGCAGAAAATGGAATAAAATATAGCATTACCACTCAGTGAATGATCACAAACTAAACATTTATGTAATCACCACCAACATCAAAGGTTAAAGTTTGCCAGTACCTTGAGAAGCTTCCCTGGTGTTTCTTTCCATCCTGTGAATTAAAAAGGTAACCACCACATTTTTATGACTTTTATGGTAGCTCTGTCATTGCTTCTCCACAGCCCCAAGATTTTAGCTTGAGTAAATGAACATGTATCTCTTTACACTACAGTTTAGTGTGGCATATGTATATCAATACACACACACACACACACACACACACACACATATATATATATATACATATATATATATATATATAATGTGAAGGATCCAGCCCTTTTATACATTGCTGGTGGGAACATAAAATAGTACAGCTGTTTTAGAAAAGTCTGACAGTTCCTCCAAATTTTAAAGACAGAGTTATTATATGACCCAGCAATTCTACTCTTAGTTATATACCTGAGAAAAGTAAAAACATATGCCATACAATGTTTATAGCAGTATTATGCATGCTGGCCCCAAAGTGAAAACAATCAATCTAGATATGCATTACTTGATGATGAGTAAATGCAATTTGGTCTAACCATACAATGGAATATTAGAAAAGGAATGAAGTATCAGCTATAAAAAGTAATGAAGTACTGATACATGTTACAACATGGATGAACCTTAAACCTGTTATGCTAAATGAGAGAACTCAGGCAGAAAAGGCCACAAATTATATGCTGCCAGAACAGGCAGTCTCCAGGATAGAAATCTATAGAGAAAGAAAGTAGAGGAAAGATTGTCAGGCACTGAGAGGTATGGAGGAGGACTGACTGCTGGTAGGTACGGGCATTCTTTCTGAGGTGATGAAAACAATTTTTTTTTTTGAGCATGGGTATCTCCACTCCCCCACCCCAGCACCCTCTGCCACCCCACCCACCCCTGCCTCCCACCCTCAATGCTACCCCCTTTGGCTTTGTCTATGGGTCCTTTATACATGTTCTTTGACTACCCTTCCCCTTTTCCTGCTTATACCCCTCCCCCTCTGGTTACTGTCAGTTTATCCTTTTCTCAACTTTGTAAAAGCACTAAAAAATACTAAATTTTACACTTAAATGGTAGATTTTGTGATGTGAATTATATCTCAATTTTAAAATAAGCAAAAGTGTTCATGATGTCACATGGTTTTTTGTTTGTTTTTTGATAGTACACCTAAAACACTAGCCATAAAGATAAATATTGGTAAAAATCAATTACTTCTGTTCATCAAAACACAATAAACCTTCAGTGTGGCCATCCTATTTCTTTAATTTACAGTTAGTTTAATATATTCTAGTTTATTTCACTTAGTTATTGTTCTTCCTGTTAAACTGTAAACTTTTCAAGGTCATGTTTAATTTTGCTCACGATTGTCTAAAACTGATGCTATGCACAGTCTTCGTTCACAACTTTTGCTTAACTTACATGTTGCTGTTGGTTTTGCTTTTCTTTTTTCTTTCTTCACATTTTGTTACTGTTGTTCAAGTACAGGTGTCTCCATTTTCCCCACACCACTGCCCCCCACCCCAGCCACCCCCACTTCCTACACTTGATCCTACCCCACTTTGGTTTTGTCCATGTGTCCTTTATGGACACATACATACATAAGTGGTTAAAGCTTGATCCTTGTGAAATAGTAATTATTTTATTAGCAATAACTAATGTTCAGTGAGCAATTATTCTTTGTGAGGCACTCTGCTAAGTTTTTATCCTTTGTTAACCCATGAATACTTACAACAGTTCTGAACTTCTGTCTCCATTGTGTACTGAGAAATGAGACAGACTTGAAGTAGCTTTCCCAAGTTCACATGATCTGCAAGTGGCAGAGTCAAGATCTAAATCCAGGTAGTGTCATTCTCTGGTCTGTTCTTTTAAATACTTTGCTAAGATGTGGAAAAAAAGTGAGATTCTGTACTATATACAGTTGAAAAAAGAAAATGGGAAAAATTAAAATGGAAAAACTAATTTGAACTTTTATAGCTTTTTCTTTTTAACTCTCCTAAGCTTTTCTATGATGATAGACTGAACTCTATTAATACACATCTGTGAACATAAGTGATTATAAATACATAAATGAAAAACCTGTTTTTACCTTTTATCTTTTAGTCACTCAGCTTCTCTCTAATATCCTGTTCCCTATAAAAATCACATAAAACATCAGCAATATAGTTTAGTATTTGGGATAAGAAGTGGGATGGCACAAATGAGATCAATAATTATATTTGAACATTACTTAATTGTTTCTAATTCATATGCAGTATTTACTGACCACACACTGATTTTTTTTTATTAATCATTGTTCATATACAGTTTTCTCCTTTTTACTCCCAATCCAGTTCCCCCTCCCACCCACCCCCCTTCCCTCCCATTACCACCCTCCCCTTAGTCTATGACCATGTGTCCTTTAAGTTTGTTCCTGTGAACCCTTCCCACTGTCCCCTTAAATTCCCTCTTCTCTCCCCTCCGGTCACCATCAGCCTGTCCTCTATTTCAGTGTCTTTGGTTACATTTTTGCTTGTTTCTTTGTTTTGTTATTTAGGTTCCTGTTAAAGGTGAGATCATATGGTATTTGTCTTTCACTGCCTGGCTTGTTTCGCTTAGCATAATGTTTTCCAGCTCCATCCACGCTGTTGCATAGGGTAGGAGCTCCTTCTTTCTTTCTGCTGCATAGAATTCCATCGTGTAAATGTACCATAGTTTTTTGATCCATTCATTTACTGATGGGCATCTAGGTTGCTTCCAGCATCTAGCTATTGTAAATTGTGCTGCTATGAACATTGGGATGCATAGGTTCTTTTGAATTGGTGTTTTAGTGTTCTTAGGATAGAGTCCCAGTAGTGGAATTGCAGGGTCACAAGGCAGATCCATTTTTAGTTTTCTGAGGAAGTTCCATATTGCTTTCCATAGTGGTTGTACCAGTCTGCAGTCCCACCAACAGTGCACTAGGGTCCCCTTTTCTCCACAACCTCTCCAACACTTGTTGTTTGTTGCTTTGTTTATGATGGCCATTCTGTCTGGTGTGAAGTGGTATCTCATTGTGGTTTTTAATTTGCATCTCTCTGATAGCTAGCGATATTGAACATCGTTTCATGTGTCTTTGGATCGTCTGTATGTCCTCCTTGGAGAAGTGTCTATTCAAGTCCTTTGCCCACTTTTTTAATTGGATTCCTTGTCTTCTTAGAGTACAGTCGTGTAAGTTCTCTATATATTTTGGAGATTAGACCCTTGTCTGAGGTGTCATTGGCAAATATGTTTTCCCATACAGTTGGTTCTCTTTTAATTTTCATACTGTTTTCTTTAGCTGTGCAGAAGCTTTTAATTTTGATGAGGTCCCATTTGTTTATTCTTTCCTTTATGTCCCTTGCTCTAGGGGACACGTCATTAAAACGTCTCTTCGTGAAATATCTGAGATTTTCTTACCTACGTTCTCCTCTAGGACTTTAATGGTGTCATGTTTTATATTTAAGTCTTTTATCCACCTTGAATTTATTTTTTGTATATGGTGTAAGTTGGTGCTCAAGTTTCATTTTTTTTGCACGTGGCTGTCCAGTTCTCCCAACACCATTTGTTGAAGAGGCTATTTTTATTCCATTTTATGTTGCTGCCTCCTTTGTCAAATATTAATTGACCATAGAGACTTGGGCTTATTTCTGGGCTCTCTGTTCTGTTCCATTGGTCCATGTGCCTGTTTTTATGCCAGTACCAGGCTGTTTTGATTACAGTAGCCTTGTAATATAGTTTAGTGTCAGCTATTGTGATCCCTCCTACTTTACTCTTCTTTCTCAATATTGCAGCAGCTATTCGGGGTCGTTTATAATTCCATATAAAATTTTGAAGTGTTTGTTCTATGTCTGTGAAATATGCCATTGGTACTTTAATAGGAATTGCATTGAATGTGTAAATTGCTTTGGGTAGTATGGACATTTTGATGATATTAATTCTTCCAATCCATGAACACGGTATATGTTTCCATTTGTTTGTGTCTTCCTTGATTTCTTTCTTCAGTGTTGTGTAGTTTTCTGAATACAGGTCTTTTACCTCTTTGGTTAGGTTTATTCCTAGATATTTTATTTTTTCTTTTTTGCTATTTCAAATGGGATTTTTTTCCTTGATCTCTGCTTCTGCTGTTTCATTGTTGGTGTACAGAAATGCCTTTGATTTCTGGATATTGACTTTGTATCCCGCTGTTTTGCCAAATTCATTTATTAGGTCAAGCAGTTTTTTGGTAGAGTCAATAGGATTTTCTATGTATACTATCATGTCGTCTGCAAACAGTGATAGTTTTGTTTCCTCCTTTCCGATTTGGATGCCTTTTATTTCTTTTTCTTGTCTGATTGCTGTGGCTAAAACTTCCAGTACTATATTGAATAGAAGTGGTGAAAGTGGACAGCCTTGATTTGTTCCTGATCTTAATGGAAAAGGTTTTAATTTTTGCCCATTGAGAATGATGTTGGCTGAAGGTCTCTCATATATGGCCTTTATTATGTTGAGGAATGCTCCCTCTATTCCCACTTTGCCGAGTGTTTTTTATCATGAATGGGTGCTGTACCTTATCAAATGCTTTTTCTGCATCAATTGATATGATCATGTGGTTTTTGTCTTTGCTTTTGTTTATGTGATGTATTACATTTACTGACTTGCGAATATTGAACCATCCTTGCATCCCTGGAATGAATCCCACTTGGTCATGGTGTATAATCTTTTTAATGTATTGTTGGATGCGGTTTGCCAGTATTTTGTTGAGGATTTTAGCATCAATGTTCATCAGTGATATTGGCCTGAAGTTTTCTTTCTTTGTTGTGTCTTTATTTGGTTTTGGAATTAGGATGATGTTGGCCTCATAAAAAGAGTTTGGGAGACTCCCATCTTTCTGGATTTTTTGGAATAGTCTGTGAAGGATAGGGGTTAGCTCTTCCTTAAATGCTTTGTAGAATTCTCCTGTGAAACCATCTGGTCCAAGGCTTTTGTGTGTTGGGAGTTTTTTGATTACTGCTTCAATTTCTTTTGTTGTTATTGGTCTGTTCAGACTTTCTGCTTCTTTTTCATTGAGTTTTGGAAGATTATATTTTTTCTAGAAGGTTGTCCATTTCATCTAGGTTTTCAAATTTCTTGGCATACAGTTCTTTGTAGTAATTTCTTACAATCCTTTGTATTTCTGTGGTATCTGTTGTAATCTCTCCTCTTTCATTTCTGATTGTGTTTATTTGGGTCTTCTCTCTTTTTTCTTGATGAGTCTGCTTAAAGGCTTGTCTATTTTGTTTATCTTTTCAAAGAACCAGCTCTTGGATTCATTGATCCTTAGAATTGTGCTTTTAGTCTCTATATCATTTAATTCTGCTCTGATCTTGGTTATTTCCTTCCTTCTGCTTGCTCTGGGCTGTCTTTGTTGTTATTCCTCGAGTTCTTGTAGACGTAGGGTTAGGTTGTTTGTTTGGAAAGTTTCTAACCTTTTTAGGTGGGCCTGTATCGCTATGAACTTCCCTCTCAGGACTGCCTTGGCTGTGTCCCATAAGTTTTGGGTTGTAGTGAGTTCGTTTTCATTTGTTTCCAGAAACCTTTTGATTTCTTCCCTAATATCATTCTTGACCCATTGATTGTTTAATAGCATGCTATTTAATCTCCATGATTTTGAGTGTTTTTGGTTTGTTTCCTTCGGGTTGGTTTCTAGCTTCAGTCCCTTGTGGTCTGAGAAAATGCTTGGTATGATTTCAATTTTCTTGAAATTCTTGAGGCTTGTTTTGTGTCCTATCATGTGGTCTATCTTTGAGAATGTTCCATGCACATTTGAAAAGAATGTATATTTAGCTTCTTTTGGATGGAGAGCTCGGTATACATCAGTAAAATCCATTTCATCAAGGGTATTGTTCAATGCCACAATATCTTTGTTGATATTTTGTTTAGAAGATCTGTCCATTTTTGATAGTGGGGTGTTAAAATCTCCCACTATAATTGTGTTGCTGTCCATATCTTTCTTGAAGTCCTCTAAGATTTTCTTTATGTATTTCGGTGCTCCTATGTTGGGTGCATATATATTTACAATATTTATGTCTTCTTGATGGATTCTTCCCTTGAGTATTATGAAATGACCTTCTGGGTCTCTCTTTATGGACCTTTTTTGGAAGTCTATTTTGTCTGATATGAGTATTGCTACCCCCAGCTTTTTTTTCCTGACCATTTGCTTGGAAGATTTGTTTCCAGCCCTTCACTTTCAGCCTGTGTAGGTCTTTAACCTGAGGTGGGTCTCTTGTAGACAGCAGATATGTGGGTCATTTTTTCTTATCCAATCAGCTATTCTATGTCTTTTGATTGGAGCATTTAATCCATTTATGTTTAAGGTTATTATTGATGGGTACTTATTCATTGTCTTTTATGTATGTGTGTTCCTCTCTCTCTCTCTCTCTTTCTTCTCTCCTCCTTAAAGCAGTCCTTTTAGAATCTCTTGCAGAGCTGGTTTGGTCGAGGTGTATTCTTTTAGACTTCTTTTTGTCTGGGAAGCTTCTTATTTGGCCTTCAATCTTGATCGAGAGCCTTGCTGGATATAGTAGCCTTGGTTGCAGACCTCTGGTTCTCATTACCTGAAGTATTTCTTGCCATCCTCTTCTGGCTTGAAGTGTTTCCATTGAGAAGTCAGCTGTTAGCCTTATTGGGGCTCCCTTGTATGTTATTTCCTTCTTCTCCCTTGCTGCCTTTAAGATTCTCTCTTTGTCTTTAAATTTTGTCATTTTAATTATGATGTGCCTTGGGGTGGGTCTCTTTGGGTTCCTCTTGATTGGGACTCTCTGTGTTTCCTGGATTTGTGTGACTTTTTCTCTCGTCAAATTAGGGAAGTTCTCCTTCATTACTTGTTCAACTAGGTTTTCGATCCCTTGCTCTTCTTCTTCACCTTCTGGTATCCCTATTATACGGATATTATTACGTTTCATATTGTCCTGCATTTCTCTTAATCCCTCCTCATTCTTTCTGAGCCTCTTTTCCTTTTCTTACTCTTTCTGGATGCTGTTTTCTACTTTGTCCTCCAGCTCGCTAATCCAATCTTCTGCTTCATCAACCCTGCTTTTCATTCCTTCTACTGTGTTCTTCAGTTCAGAAATTGTATTCTTCATTTCCTCTTGACCTTTGTTGAGAGTTTCTATTTCTTTTTTCATGTTTATATAGTTTGCAGTGAGATTGATGTAGTTTCCCTCTAATTTCTGAAAGCTCATTGTGAGTTCATTGAACTTCCTGGTAATCATTGTTTTGAACTCACTATCTGATAGTTGGGTTGCCTCTATTTCATTTAGCATTTTTCCTGAGGCTTCCTCGTTTCCCTTCAGTTGGAGGTTGTTTCTTTGTTTTCTCATTGTTCGTGGGTTTCTTCTTTGTTCTTCTTGTTTGTTAATTTGAACTGTTCTGGTTCCCTGTATTTATGGTGTGAACTTCTGTGGTAGAATTTTTTGTGTGTTTCAGTGGTGCAATCTCCTTCGTGTATCCTGGTGGTCACAGCTTCCCCCTACTCTTTTTTGGGATCAGTTGGAGGAGTAAGGCAAAATGGTTTAAAACAGCAAGATAGTATACTATGATATTTACTTTAGCAGCCAGTAGAGAAGAGATGGGTTATCCTTTGGCTCCTTATAGTGTAGCCGTGATCCTCCACCCCCCTATCCACATTTTAGAAAGGATGGGAAAGAGGGTAAGACTCTTATTGGGGACGAGAGGATTGTTAGTTGGATCTAGAAAGCTGTGAGGCTGTGGGAGGTCAGCTTCTAAGGTAGGGGTTGGACTAAAGATTAGTATATAGGAGTAGTGAGTAAAAGAATAGAGACAACCCCCCACAATAGTATAGTTCAGAAAATTGCAAAGTGGGCTGAGATCAGGTAGGGGGTATTGAGAAGCATTTACAATTGTATAGACTAGGTCTTACTAGCAGTAATAGTAAAGTGACAGTCTTGTGGCAGAATCGATGAGGTCTAGATAACAAGAATAAAGAGTATAGAACCTTGAGAAGTGTATTAATGGAACGCAGATGAAGGATAGTAACTTATCAACATCTTGTGACTGAGATACCAGGGGGAACCTATCAAATGACAGTATAACCAGCCAAGCAAAGAAGATTATACAGAAAGAAAAAAGAGTACCAAAAGTATTATTAAAATAAAAAAATGTCATAAAAGTGAGAAAAAGATAATACAAATTTACAGTAACTTGCAAGATTAAAACAAAAGGAAAGAAAAGCAGAAGATGTGGTTCAGGAGAGCTAAATTTGGAGTGGAAAGAATAATATTAGGTTGAATGGAAGAGAAACATAAGGGATTGCGATATAAAAAATAATGAGAATTGAAAAAAAAGTCACATAAAACACAAGATAAAATCAGTCAACCAACAACAGCCAGAGAAACCAATAAAAACCAAACAAAACCAAAAAACAAACAAACAAACAAACAAACAACAAACAAACAAAAAACCTCTTGTTGGTTTCTAACTGGCCAGACCAGTTTTTCTGATCTTGCTACCTTCAGCTGGCTGAGGGGCCTTTGAAATGCTTCTCTCTCACACAACCAGAACTCAGCAAGTCTGTCAGGTACCCGGGGCGCTCCAAGACACACTGGTGCGAGAGAGTGTCTTCCAGATGAAGGTGCGGGAGCCCAGCCGTTTCCAGCTCCATGTTCCCCGCCAAACGGCTCTCTGACGGAATGTTGGCACCTTTCCCGGCTCTCCAGTCGGGCTGGCTGGAAATCTCTGAGCCACCACTGAAGGAACGCGCCCAGCCCCTCGTCCCTCCTGGGATCGCAGCGCGCGATTCCTGCCTCCCTATGGGGCGCGAGCCGAGCGCGGCCGGCTTGTGCTCACTACTGCTCTGCACTTCCACCGGGCTAAAGATGCCCCTGGTCCTGTTGGCTAGAGGCTCTCACTTCTCGGCCTCTGGGCGGGATTTCATATTCCCTGGGCGATTTTTTCTCAGTCCAACTGGCCAATCTGTTCCTTCTAGCAACCCGTTCTCCCCTGGAGTTGCTCACCCCCGTATTCGGGGGAGGGAGGGAGCAGCAACTTCCCTCTCCCGGGATCCCTGGGGCAGAGCCCCGAGCACCGGGCGGGCCTGGGGTCTGTGCACCCCAGTCCCCGCGCTGATTCTTGGGCCCCTTTTGTCCTGTATCCGTCTTCTTACCGTCTGGTTTTCCAGTGAGTGCAATAATTTCTGATGTCCTGCTTTCAAAAGTGATTCGGCAACCCAGCCCACTTGCTCTGCCTCTCCACCGATCCGCGAGTTTCCCCCCTCTTCACAGAAGCCGAGAAAAATGCTGCCTACAGTAAGGCCGCCATCTTCCTCTCTCTCTGATTTTTTCTAAATCACTTTGAACAAAATAAGAGAGTCCTTACTCAACTACATGGCCAGGAAAGCAAACATGACTGTGTTTTATGGTGATTTTGCCTAAGTGTGGTGCTAAATTAGTGTTAATGTCATATAAAAAATGTAACAATGTTTACTGATGTGAAATATGAAAATGTAACAGTTTTAACTGAATGTCAGACATTTTCTTTAAAGATTGAGATCAGTTTTTGAAGAGATTAATTTTTGGAGTGTGAGAAGGAAAGCAGCATGCAGATTAATACCATATTGGCATTAAAATTTTTGCTTACTTTCATTATTTATTCCTAACTCTGACATTCTATAATACTATGCATGTTACTTGAATATAGGTGACCTTGTGAAAAAGTCAGTATTAGATTTTATATCCAGGGTTCAACATTTTGGGGTAGAGAAATCATCATGTGTTTGAAAGCCCAAGAAATAACAATTTTCATTCATCCTTTGCATTCTCAGACTTTCACCCATAAGGCAAAGTGCCAGCCACATTTTCAGCTCAGTTATTATTATAATTCATAGAACTTCCATAAACTTTTTAAACCAGAGGTTGATAGAGAAATCACTAATGAAACATCCTGACCAGCTGTGGCTAAACTATTTAATATTGCTTCTGTTTTTGTAGCCAATTTCTCAAAGAACTCCAGGAACTTGACATAATTCCAATGGTTACCCTGAGGACTCTGCACGACAGTTCTGAGCTAGGATGGCCAGTGTGTCATCACAGAGATCTGACGACTGGATTTGAGACTGGAATACCAGCTTTAAACATGGGTTGGCATTTGTTTTCTGTTTGTGCCAAGCTCTTAATATACTACACATGCTGTAGTGTGTTAGAGACTTATTATTCTACATTTCAACTTATTAGGTATGGAGTATATATGTCAGATTTATTATCTGTTTCTTATATTTTTATGAGGCTTGTTAGCAGAACTCTTATATCTGACTGACTCGCTGAGGTCAAGAAGTCATTCTTGTCAAAATACTTAGCACACATACAAACATGAGCCAACCAATCATTCAAATGGCTTTGCTAAGCAGGAAAAACAGAATGACATATAAATTTTGTTTATAACACAATGAAAAATATTATGGAAATTTTAAGACAACTATTCAAGCCCCATATAAAGGAGCTGCATATGATGAAAGCAGTATTTTACAACTTTTCATTGTGTCATTTTGAGCTAATTTTTTCTCTTTTTCTTCACCAGTGCTTGGGCAGCTGGTTTCTTGGATTAAGGATTATAGATAGCCAGTTTTAGATCACCTGATAATTCCAAGGAACAACCTTATGAGGTTTCTGCTTGAAATGCCCTTAAGCAAAGGGACTGAAGTCACCAAGTGAGCTCTGGCCATTTACTGAAGCTTCAGTGGTGCCTAGGGAGCAGTGCTTTCCAGGATGCGAAGGCTGTAGCTTAGACCACCTTCATTTTTTATTTTTTACTTTTATTCTTTTTTTTTCTGAACAGGTTTTATTACACAGAGGGCATGAGTCTCATTCTTTCTTGGCTGCTGCCTTCCTTCCTCATGGCTGTAAGGACGTTGCTCAGCTCCTGTCTCTTCCTCTCAGCCGGATGTGTGTCCCCACCCCTTTCTTGATGAACTTCAGGGCCCTCTCATCCTTAGAGACCTTGAGAAGCTCCATGGTGCGCCACTCATAAGGGCAATGCCACACACCTCTCGGATCATGTCCCACATGAATTTGGTGTGCTGGGTGCAGCGCCTGCAGTGGCTTGCTCCCTTTTTTTGTCACTTTGTGGCCCTTGTTGAGGCCCGGGCCATGGTGTAGCGGAGAACCACGGCTGCTGTTCCTCAAAGGCGGCCACAGCAGAAGGGTTTACTTTTACTATTTTCTAAGCTACCACTGTAGCTTAGAGAATGATAGCATTCAACAGCAATAATAATAGGAATAATACTGATACATTTTTCAAGGATGCAAAAAGAATGGAAGAAAACGTATTCCTAATTAACATAATATTCTTGTACTCTCCTGAAAATGCATAACTAAAAACAGCTTAGTGTCTCTAATAATTTTTTAATACAAATGCTCTCTTTTTGTTTTGTTAGTGTGGTTTGTATCAGAGAGTTTTAGCTACAGGCCTAATACTTTGCTCATAGTGGCTTTTATTTTAACATATGGGTGAGACTGTAGAGGGGTGAAAATTCACAAGTGAATAATCCAAACAGCTGTACTTTTATCACTAAAACAAAAATGGGGGCTATTTGAAGAGGGAAAGTTTTATGATTTAAGGAAATAAAATATCCTTTAAACACACAAGGAAAATTAATTTTTCTTGGATGTTCACATTTTAAATTCTCTACAAAGAATATGTGTAGCTTAACAGTTTCAGTGCACAAAAGAAGCAGAATTTCTTATTGGAATAACCAGGTACCACATTTTCAGAGCCTACATGTTTTTATATTTGCTCACAATGTAATGCATCATCTCTCTTGTCAGCTGATGAATTTAATCTATTATTTGAGATATATGAAAAAAACAAAATGAGAAAATGGTATGCATATATTTTTTTGGAGTATGAGTCACATCTTAAATTTTCAAATATAATGTGAGAACTCAAAAAATTCCTCCTGATTAAGAATGCAAATCTCAAAGAATATACAGCCAGACTTATCAATGACTGAACTAAAGACGCCAGGGCCATGTACAATCCATCTTGAACTATTTGATACAAAACAAACTGTAAAATTACATCTTTGTTGCCCTGGCTGGTGTAGTTCAGTGGATTCAGCATGGACTGTGAACCAGAGGGTTGCCAGTTCGATTCCCAGTCAGGGCACATGTCTGGGTGGCGGGCCAGGTCCCCAGTGGGGGCCATGTGAGAGACAACCACACATTGATGTTTCCCTCTCTTTCTCCCTCCCTTCCCCTCTCTCTTTCTAAAAAAAAATAATAAAATCTTTAAAAACACATTGTTTAAAAAAATTATATCTTTGTTGACCTAGCTATACATATGAACTGTTAGGACCATGAAAACAGAAATTTCTGTGTAACAATGACTGTTCAACCTACACTGCATCCCTTTTATGAGAGAGAGGGCCTTGCAGCAGGACTTGCAAAGTTCCATGCAGTCATGCTGAAAAGTAAAATCATGGTCATGTTGACCGTTAAAGTTGGAATTTAGCTCAAATATCTCTGTGGGAAAAGGTTTTTTCAAAATTGTGCTAAATAATATAAATAGGAAATCCCCTTTTCCTTTTTCATCAGAATATGAAATGAAGCCCAAGTGTGTATTCTTCGCTATTGTCATGTTAAAGCATAAATGTTAGAACGGTCAAGGTGCGGCTTCTGATTTTTTTTTAATTAAAAGTATGTTAAACAGATTAATGGTCTACAAATATTTCCCTTTTTAAAATATATATAATACAAATTTTATTCATATTTAATTTTACCTTAGGAAAACATGTATTTGCCACACTTTCCCCATAGTGTGAAACATTGTTATTTGTTATAATGAATAATTAATGAAAAAGAGTAAATGGAAACACAAAAGGCTGGTCATAATTGATATAATCTTGCATTGCAAAATACCAACCAAAGTTTTTTTTTCCATGTGTGAAGCTAAGTCTTTGATTCTAGAGTACAGATAGATAAAACATTTCCAAATTATTTGGGAGGGAAGAAGGGTAAGTGTAACAGGGTGCAGCCAAGAGGGGGGTCCCCAAATAGGGATTTGTAAAGGGTTCCAGAACTAAGGGTGTCCAGGAAATATTAGAAAGATATATAAGAGGTCCTCCCTCCTCCCCCCCACAGGTGTAGGTTGGGGAAAGGGACACATGGAGAAGGAACATGCAGGGCTATTCTGTACAGTAACCGCTTTGCAGCTAATCTCTGGTGTGGTCATTTAACATATCTATAACCTTTAACTGGTTTCATAGATATGTTAAATGGCTGTGGCTATGCCTTGAGCCAGGGGGATAGAAGTGACTTCCACCCAAGATATAACTGGGAGGCAACTAACTCCCCTGGTTACAGCTCCTGAGTGAGAGCTTGGAGAAGATCTGCTCCATGACATGGGGCCACACCTGCCCAGACTTACAATGGCAGCCCAGTAAACCCCGAATAATACTGGAATGCTGGCTGGTGTAACTGATTGTAGGAGGAGTTGGGAAATGGTGGTGCAGAGGAAGGTTGGTGCAGGGATTTAAACCCAGATTTGGCAGCCATGAGAAGAGAGAACCATGCAGCTTTGGCCAGAGTGGGGACCCCCGCAGCTTTGGCGGGAGAGATCCACGTGGCTCTGGGATGCTCCTTTTTTCCACGTGGCTTAGGAAGCAGGAGAGACTTTGCCTGGAAGAAAAGGGGTGAAAGGACTCTTTCTGGTGGGCCATGAGAAGGTGCCACATGGCTTTGGATTAACTGGAGATCCTGGCAGTGACACAGCTGATGGTGTTGGGAGACTGAATCACGGACTTCCACTTCCTTTCCTGAGATACGGTACCCCAGATTAGGGCAGAGGGAGAAGGAAGGACTGTGTGTATCTGTGGGTATCCTAAAGGATTTTAATATTTTAATGAAGACATTAAGTCACTACTTTAAGTCTGTATAGCTTTAAATAAATATAGCTTTCCTTTTCACAAATCTCTAGCATTGAGAGATATCCTTCCTCTGGCAGGAGGCATAACGAACCTAATAGGGGGTCCTTTCAGTAACAGTATATCATCCACCTTCCCTTGGCTCTGTTCTGTAACATAAGTGCTGAGAGATGCAAGAATAGGCTGACTTTTAAATATGTGCTCTGTCAGAGGATATCTTAATTTTAAGATATCTCAATTATTTAGTTACTTCTTCATAAATTTTCCCTTGCAGTGAGTTTTATTAATCAATGTTTTGAAGAATTACTATATATGAAAAAAGCAACTAAGTATTTATATCATTTGAAATTTCATTAATACCCTAACCACAGAATACTTATTTTATAAAGATGACATTGTAGAGTAACATTGGGTGCTACCTAGGTTCTGCTCCCCCTTATGCCTATGCTCTTTGTCCTTTGTAATAGAACTCCTAAAGCCACCTGTTTAATTGGTTGATCTTAACCTAGCATGGTGATCATAATCCCCTTGGATGTGATTGAGTTAGTGCTACAGTCAGTCAGTCATGGGGCAAGTGTGTGGCTGCCCCAGGGATCCCTACCAATTAAAAGAGACTTGTCAGAAGGAAAGTTTCCTTTCTTCTGCTAGAAGTTAATATACCTGCATATGCCGATTAGAGATTTCACAGTGACCTTTCAGACAGGAAGGGAATTGTGAAGGACAAAGTCAGCAACACTGGTCATAGGAGATCCTAAAATGGAAGGACTCTGAGTTCGTGTTGATGACATTGAGCAATTGATTAGCCAACGCTGTAGGCACTCCACCTTAGTTAGGTCTTCAGTGTAAAAATAAGTCTTCCAAATGTTTAAGAAATTTAAGTCTGGAATTTCTGTTATTTGAACTTAGGGCATCTTAAGTGATAAGACAGTGATTTAAGCCCTTAGTAATCAACTACTATTAAAATATTTATTATATTCAGCTTTTCTCTTTGTATTTTAAGGATAAATACTCTCTAGCATACTGTTTACAAGTGCTATAGGTTTTGAATTGTCATGGTGATAAAATTCCAATTTTCCTTTTTGTATTGATATTTACTCATGTACCTTGAAACTTAAACAAGATGTCTCTATAACTAAGATAAGCCAGTTTTTCTGAGTCTAGTGTTTCTTTAAAAAGTATGTATGTCATAGGTTTAGAATAACGTTTCTTATGTTAGAGAAATATGGTACAGAATATTAAAATTACTGACCCAGTAAGTAATAAAGATGCTTTATTTTATATAAGGTGTCCTGACAATATGGGACCTGCTAAAAGGCAGCATCATGCCATTTCAGTCCTTTGTGTCTCTGTGAGTTGTATAGGATATATATTTCAATATGATAATGGATGGGCAGCCATACATACTGTTTGTAGATCTTGGAAAGTCCTAGGAAATGCCAGCACACTGCATTCCAAGAAAGTTTTAAAATTGCCAGTGTATCACTAAAGATGCATACACATAGGAAGATAGAAAGTTACCATTTAAGAAAAGACAGTGAAAACATTTTCTATTATAAACAGTGGTTAATAGACATACACTAATCATTTCTTTAAGTGTAAATTCTGTTCAAATGGTTAGTTTATCAATTCAGCTCTATTTTAATATTTTTACTCAGTTATTTTTCTGGACATTCAAAAGACTGTTAAATGCCTTTAATTGCAATATATTGTAAAAAAAATTAAATAATGACATATTCCAGATAACTCAACATGTGCTTGCACTGGAGTATTTAATTTTAAAAGAAACAAACAAAAAAGTATAACTCATGCATGGGAATTTGAACATCAAATCTATAATTATATCTCTTCAGCATAATTTTTGTACCAGTGTGAGTTTGAAGCTTGCAGGTTTAATGATGTTTTGTAAAAGCAAAAAGAAGAAAACATATCAAACAGGTCACTAGTTCTAATAGTTTAAGAGAGATAATTATAATTTAATGCATTCTTGTGGTTTGTTTCTCTCTCTCTTCCCTTCTTCCCTCTCTCCCTCATGCATTTTTCTTCTCTTGAATTTACCAAAAGAACTAGCTTTATTATAATTTTATTTTTCCCATCATGGCATATAGAAATTATTTTCCTGTACTTGACAACAAGTAAAAATTTTTATTGACAAATGTCAAAATATATAAACACAGAAAACAGCAATTATATCATCTATACAAGGCTGCACATTTGGTATATACTATTTTGGGAAATAGCATGTAGTCTTTTGATTTCTAATTTTTTTCCATTTAGAATAAATCTTTGCATTTGAATTAAATTAACTAAAATCTAAATTACCTAACAATTCCCAGGCAGGAGCCAGGTAACTGAACTGGCACCCCCAACTCAGATCATCCCCACACAGTGTGTGGGACATAATCATCATGCCCCACAGAGTTAGGGGACTCTGACTTGAAAGGCTTTACTCCCACACCAAGCCCATTGATTCTCTGTCCTAATTTTGTTTAAAGCAGATTGCACAGATTGCAGCTATGTCAATCAAAGCTTTTTTCTTTTTTCAAAACACTTGAACAGGTTTTAATAGAATCCTTAGATAATATATATCCTAAAAAAGCTCTTATGTGAGCATTTGTTGCCTTAAGACAACTTAGAAAGTATTCTTTCATGTGTCTGGTGAGCACCCATTACATGTCAATGCAAGGGTCCATGGGTGATGAATACTAACATATACATTCTCCGACCCAAGGCTGAGGCATGAAACACACATGCAAACAATTGATAATACAATAGAGCCTGTCTAGCATGGCAGTGAACAATACTATTTTGATGCTGGTAGTCTTAGATTAAGTTAGGGTTCTGACACTTATTTAGTAGCTTAATCTCAGTTGGTATATTCTTTAAAAAAAATGTTTGTTGTACTTGATAAGACCAAGGAGAACTTAATAAAAGGATTGTCTGTAAAATTGTTAACAGAGTATATGGAATCCTGGCAGCTTCCAATAAGCAACAGTTAGGTTTAAAAACCCAAGGCAAGGGGATTGGCTACTAGAAGTCAATAGCTCTAGAGAAGGACCCCTGAAAGGAGCTGTGGCTTTGCTTGAGAAACAGTTCAATAGTCTGAATCATGTATACTTAAGTGTTTTTGCACCAAAATAAATTTTATTTTATTTTATTTTATTTTACATTATTGTTCATAGTATTCTTTTTAAAGATTTTATTTACTTATTTATTTTTTAGAGAAGGAAGGGAGGGAGAAAGAGAGAGAGAAACATCAATGTGCGCTTGCTGTGGGTCGTGGCCTGCAACCCAGGCATGTACCCTGACTGGGAATCAAACCTGTGATGCTTTGGTTCGCAGCCCACGCTCAATCCACTGAGCTACGGCCAGCCAGGGCCCAAATTTTAAAATAAATATTTAATTTCTAATGATTAGTGCATATGTATTTAAATAAGCTATATAGCTTATATACACACATGCATATAAAATATATATATGTGTATATATTATATATGTACCAGCCATATACTCATGTTCACACACAAATGTGCAATATGCACATGTGTGTGTATGTACATATATGTGGGTGTGCATATGGATGTGTATATACATGCATACACCCACACACACTTTGGTCTCAGGGACAATACCTTGTAAAACACAACTAGAACACCCAATGATATATGTGACTAAGGGCAATCAACACACAGCTTTATCCAACAAATAAAAATGTCAGAAATGCTTATATTCTCAATAGCAGTTGACATGAAAAATCCCCTGAGTATATAGCAGCTTACTAAATATTTTCATAGTATTTATCAGATATGCATGTCTTCAACCAAGCTATTCTTCCTAGGTCAATCTTCAGAAAAAAATATTTTTATTTACCTGAGAAAGTATTTCTGAATAGGACAGATGAATTATTATATCTACATTTGATGGAAAATGATAGGGAAATGATGGATGAAGAATTCTATATAAAAGGGTTTTTCCTTTGAGCATATTCAACTGATTCAACTGTGGATTTCAAGCAAATATTTCTATGGTTTCTGAAATATGTTTGAATTGTAAATTGAAAGACCCTTTCTAAAAAAGTAGATATATTTTAAACAACCTATTTTCTAGTCAAAAACTGTAAGGAAATCAGTAACATATTTTGTGTAATAATACTCATCTTTTCTTCTGACTCTTTTAAGTATTCTTGAGACATTATGTCACTATAAAAGTTTAGCCAACAATTTTGTAAAAGGAGTGAAAAATAGGAGGCACCCAGGGGGCAGCCATTTAAAATTTAATGCTGATGGCATTGTTTCAACACTGGGAAAACTTAGTTCACACTACTGCATAGCCCTTGAAAAGTGCTTGCCCACTAAAGTAGACCCTCACCAGGCGCAAACAGCCTGCTGCAGTACCGTGACCACGTTGGTCATTGACTGAGAGGTGACTGGGAAAAGCATGTCCTTGGGATGGAATGTGACATGGATCCAAAGCAGCAGCTGTGGATGCCAGTGTCTAATTGGTGGATATGTTCTTTTCATCAAATTTGAGAAACTTGAGGCCATAATTTTTTCAAGTTGCTTTTTGCTCACGCATTTCCCTTTCATCTTCATCTAGGACTTCAATTACGTATGAATTCATGTGTTCAAACACTTGATACTATTCCACAGTTTACGGAGGTTTTATTTTTTCTGTTTTGTTTTCTTTCTGTGCTTCATTTTGCATAGTTCCTATTGGGGTTATTAAGTTTACTAGTTTTCTCTTTGAATTGTCTCACCTGATCTTAGTAGTAACCAGATAACTTTTCATTGTACACATTTTGTTTTTATTTTGAAGATTTATTTTTATTTTAAATATTTTGTATTTCTCTCTTCACTGCATTTGCGTTTTCCTTTAAACAACTGAACATAATATAATGCCTACTTAACATTTTGTCATAGTAATGTTATTTCTATTTTTAAGGTTCTGTTTCTTTTGGCAATTGTACACTTAGGTATGGATTATATTTTCCCACTTTTTGGTGTATCTAATAATTTTATTGGATGTTGGATATTGTAATTTTATAGTGTGGATTATTTGTATATTGTGTGATCTTTATAGAATCAATTCCTCTGTTCTGATAGGCTCTTATGTAACTTGGAGTTAGGTTTGGTGAACATGAGACTTGTCTTGAGTCCTTTTTTTGTCAGATCTATAGTATTCTTTTCTCTAGCACTAGTTTAGCCCTATTACTAAAATACAGTTCTTTTAGGGGCATCTACTGAAAACTTTGAGTGAACTTTACTCTGGTGGGTGGAAAATTAATGATTCCTACTTCCAAGTTAGTTCAGGGGAAATTTCAGAAGCTCTTTGTTCAACTTCTTAGAATTTTATACTATTCATATGTGTTTGTAATCCCCTTATTCAAGAGAATAAACTAAAGGATACTGTATGTTTTTCCATATAACCCCTTCTTAAAGAATTTGTCTTGCAAATTTCAGCTACTTCATCTCCATTGAATTCCAGTATCTGTCTCTTGTCTCCTGCTTGTTCATCCACGTATTGTGGTTCATAGTGTGCTTACAGCAGAAAGCTGGGTGAATTTTATGGCTCACCTTGTTTGGTTTCATGGTCTCAGTGATTATGGAGCATCCTGCCTATTGTCTAATGTCTGAAAAGGTTGTTTCACATATTATCTTCAGGTTAAATCTTCTCTCTTACCCATCCTGGCCAGAGCAGGAATTCTGGCTCTTTTTCTTAAAGCAACAAATATTAGATTAAGTTAATGTCTATAAATGGAAAAATAGCATTAAATTACTGGAGTGTAGTCATACTACGGAATTTTAGATAGCACTTAAAATAAAAAATGGAGCTTAAATACATTTGTATTTGTTTTTTTCCCAAGACATTTGAAGTGAAAAAAGCAGCATGTATATTATAACACACATATAATAACTATACACGTGTACTATATATTAATAAATGTAAATATGTGTATGCATATATTTAGACACTCACTTGAAAGCAGATACAGAATTGTTGAAATACTAAGACTGTGTAAAAATAGTATGAGTGGTGATAAAAAGGGAATTTTCAAGTTTTTCACTATATGCATTGATATTTTATAATAATTCTATTCCTTGTGAAATTTGAAAAGGAAAACAGATTACCTATTCACATGTACATTGTTGAAACAAGTTTCCATCTGCTATTGCTCCAATTTGAAAGGTCTGCTCAGACAGTGCAATAATAATTCTTACAGTTTGTAATAGTGGGGTGAGATCATCACAGTACTGAAATTCTTAAGTTTTATCTATGTGTAAACCTCATTCTTTTCCTTTTCAAAGAGCACTTTCAATTATATATTGCTTTCTTCCTTTTCTTATTCTTAAATTGTGTTTACCATCAAGGTACTATTTATCACATATTAATGTTCACAATTAATTTTTGTCTATGTGCTCGAAGCATTTCTATAGTTTAGGAATGGTTGAGAAATCATCTGTGATAAAAATTACATTGTTGTTCTATAGTTCATTACCTTTAAGTCATGTAACTTAAAAGCCTGATGTTCCCTACTCATGTGTCCACATACGGTTGTCTCTATTTTATGAATTAGCCACGTCAATGTGTAAAAGGGGAATGATTTTCAATTATGACTAAATGTTACATTTAAAAAGGCATTTCTGTTTTGACATAGAAAATAATTGCAGTAATGCTTTTGTTAAACACTCTGATAGTGTTATAAGATAGTCTCATGAGCCTCTAAAGTTCTGTCTTCCCTAAATATGTAATTGATACTAGATTAAAAAAAAGTTTTCTTCCAGATGCTTGGCTATAAATGAAAGGGACCAGTTGCTTTTTTATAAATTGTTCAATAATTTTAAACTATTTATGTGATTTTATACAATCTTCCAAACCTTCTTGTTTTAATGCCACAAATGTGTATTGTCAAAATGTTTCCAGAAGAATATAGCCAGGAATATGACCCTTGAAAAAAATACATGCTTAAAGCCCTGACCATATTCTTTGAAGAGACAGAGGCATTATATTAGCTCCATAAAGGAACACTCAACATAATGAGAAGAGGTTAAAAACTCCTCTATATTATTTATTCTTTCTTTCAGTTAAAAACAGTAAGGACTCACTGAAAATTTCCAATGTGTCAAGCTATAGGGTAGGTTCTGAGAGTACAGAAATTAATAACATTCACTTGCTTAGCTCAAGGAGTTTATAATCCTTAGGGGGACATAAATGTTCAATTATGTAACTACCTATGATAGAGTATTAAATTGCATACAAAAATAAAATGTCTTATAGTAATGTAGAGGAGAGAAAGTCAAATCTACTAAAATGAATCACAGGAACAGAATATTTATGTTGAACCTAGAACTATCAGGAGGAGTTTGCCTGAAGGGTATATGTGAGAAAGAGAAGGTATTAGACACAAGCAAAAGAAGAATTAACTTTGCCTTATATGTACACAAACAATGATGATATGTATCCATAACTATAAGTGAGATATTTTCACATGGAACACCCTCAGGACCCATGTCAACCTTTATCCTTAAAGAGTCACTCCAACTTTTGTACTCTGACACAGGACAAAGAAAAGTACTGTCTTTAAAACTGTCATTGACAAACACATTTGCTTTATGAATTCCCATTAATTCTCATGTCCAATGTTATTCTATAAATACTTTCTTGATATTCAGAGAAAATAAACTGTTTCTCCCTGGGTTTTCACTTTATTTGTATCCATTATAATGTGTAGCATATAGTGCTCCACATTGTAATTATTTTCTTTATGTTTTATGTCCCATAGAAAATTTTGTTTTTTTCTTTCCTTTCCTTTTGGGCCTAACCTGACTTGTACATAGTATTAACTTAAATATAAATTTATTTTAATTTTATTCACTTACTGGTAAGATATTCAATGATTTGGTGACATTCATTACAGTTTTTTAGCAGGTAAATTAAGGTAAAGATAGTTACTTTAAAGATCAAGTAAGAAAATGTATATTATGTAACAAAATAAAAACTGCAAATATTTCAGAAACATATACTGCTTTTATATTTTCTTGAAAAGGAAAACCTTTTATATAATTCATGTATGTTCCTAATATCAGAAAGTAATACGTATTCTACTGTGTGTTTCTTAAATCATCAAATTGCACAAAGACCTTTTGAAAGTCTTGTGTCTTTATATATATATTGACAGTCTGGTATAATTTTTGTATTGGTCTCATGAGATTGTAGAGACACATTATAAATCATGTCAGCAAGAAAGGATAAGGTATGTGTCATCTGAGTTTCCATTCTAGAAAGTCTTTATATCCACTTAAAACAATAGTATTTCCTGAAATTTGACAAGACTCATCCTTTAAGTTGTGAGAAAATAATCAGAAGATCAATAAGAGCAAAGTCAGACAGCATTTTTCTGAATTAAAATGGTGTTTTAGTATCAATCAATCTTTTGTTTTAGGGCATGTAGTTTCACCAAAATAGATAAACGACTAAAGTCAGCTCTTGGATCCATGTAGTGCACAGTGTGAGACTGACAAATGTGTGTACAATGATTTTCTAGAGATAATACTTATTTTTTACTGTTTCTAATATTAAATTTGATTGGATTTTATTATTCCCTATGTTGAACTGTGTTTTAATCTTTCTACTGACAGAGAGTAACAATGATGATGATATTCTTACTAACACTAAAAATACAGTAGAGCCCACTTATCCACAGGTGATATATTCCAGGACCCGCAGTGGATGACTGAAACCATGGATAGTAACCAATTCTACAATATTGTTTTCTTACACATACATGAATTTTCTCTTAGAGGAAGCATGTTTTTTTTCTTTTATTTGTCATATTTGAATTTCCAGCATCATTACTCTTGCACTTTGGGGTCATTATCTAGTAAAATAATGGTTACTTGAACACAACACTACTATACTGTGACAGTTGACCTGGTAATGGAGTTGGCTACTAAGTGACTAACAGGAGGACAGTGTATGTGTGCAGCATGGATTCACTGGATAAAGGGATGATTTACCTCCCACATGGGACAGAGTGAGGTATCATTAGGCTGCTCACAATGACATGCACTTTCAAACTTATGAAGTGTTTATCCCTGGAACTCTGCATTTAATAATTTTGGACCACAGTTGACCATGGGTAACAGACACCATGGAAAGCACAACTTTGAATAAGGGAATACTACTGTAAACCTATTTGTGTGCAAACCCACATAACACACTCAATAAGGTTCAAGATTTTCAGGTGTGTAAAACAAGACACTCCATTATCATGAGGTTAATGAAACAACTGAAGAAAACCAGTGACAGAACTCAGGGGCTAATGGCTGATCACCTTCTGTTAGAAGCTGCTTTACTGTAAAGCACATTATCATAGAATTTCTCTGCTTATAATCTAAAAAGTGGAGAGAGATGTATAAACTCACTGATAAAGAATTAAATTTTGTCTCAAGCAGATATAGTTCATACTTCTCTATATTTACTATTAATGTTTCTCATCATATCTCTGGAAATATATATGAAAATCTGAACTTACTGTTCTTTCATGAAATATACAATGAAGTATATTACTATAATTCCTGATAGAAGTAAACATTTTTATAGCTTTAATTTCTGCTTAGCCTTGATAATTATGATTAGACAACTAGCTTCCACCTCTAATTCTTTTGATACTTTAATTTTTAGGGCAATTTGGTTCATCTGTTAACATCCTTATATGCCTCCATAGCCCTTAAGACAATCTTGAATATACAGAAGTTACATGAGGAACGTGCAGCCAAGATGAAGGGATAGGTAGATATGCCTTGCCACCTCATACAATCTAAAGAAGGACAATGACAAATTTAAAAGCAAAAAATAACCAGAAAATCAAAGTGTATGGAAGTCTAAAACCAAGGAATTGAAGAAGAAATATTCATTCAGACTGGTAGGAGGGTCAGAGAGGGGCAGCTGGGGTGAAGAGGACAAGCAGAAAGGTGGTCGCTGGCAGACCGGGCAGTCCCACATTTGTGTGCAGATAGACTGGGAGGAACAACTGGGAAGCAAGACAGACTGAATAACCCAGGGTTCCAGCGTGGGAAAATAAAGACTCAAAACCTCTGGTGATAAAAACCTGTGGGGGTTGCAGCGGTAGGAGAAACTCCCAGCCTCATAGGAGAGTTTATTGCAGAGACCCACAGGGCCCTAGAAAGTACACAAATCTACCCACCCAGAAATCAGCAACAAAAGCACCCAGTGTGCTTGTGGGTAGCAGGGGAAGTGACTGAAAGCCTGTTAAAGCTGAGAAAGCAGCACTGTTCCCTCTCTGACCCCTCCCCCACATACAGCACCACAGCTCAGGGAAGTGGGTTGCCCCACCCAGTGAATATTTAAGGCTTCCTACAAGTTCTATGGAACAGCTTCCATAGGGCCTCCTAGATTACTTCCTTCTAGATTAAAAATAAGGCCTATTTGATCTTATTTATTCGTGTTAGCTAAAGACCTGTTTTTGCTTAATTGCTATTCTGAAATAAAACATGTGGATCATTTCGATACTGTGATTACTTCAGCCATTGTTTCAGAAGAACTGAAATTGTTACCCTGAATCTTCATTTCCACATGCTTCCATGTTGTAATTTTAGAGTCAGTTAACTTCTCTGATGATCTAATGTTAACAGTTCACCCATAAATATCAGGTTGCTAGAGCAGAAACTGTATTGTTGAAAAATCATATACCAACAGAACAACTGTAACATTTCTATAAAGGAAATATGCACATTTTATTACTAAATTGTTCTTGCAACATTTCTTTAGATTATTTGATAAGCAGATAGTGTACATTAAGGTAAAACATATGGATATGTTCCAATAAACCCTTTACCAGTGCCTTATTTGGATATAAAAGTAGAGCTTCAATTATTTGTTGTCTGAATTTGCTTCTTTTTAATATTGTATCCATTTAATCTAGAGTCTTTTAATGTACAAGATACACTAGATTTATTTAAAAATCTTGCAAATAAGAAGAAAATAAGCTAGAGATATACATATTCTATGTGTGTCTATATTGACTAATCACTGCTATGGCTTGTGCAAATTTTTACATAAATACTTCCTCCTAGATTAAAAGTAGAAAAAGTGAGAGATGAAAGAAAGAGAGAATTATGAAGAGGTACTTTTCTCAGCATTACATAATCTCTCTATTGAGAAATTAATAGAGCTCCACTATAGCCAGCTTGATTCCTACAGAATAACACCCTTCAGTATATCGTTTACCTTAGTTAGCATTTTTCTTTTCTTTTTCTCTTGTTCTTCTTGTTATGGTTATCTTTCTTTAGAAAATGGGTTGGCTTAAACCTCTTGAACTTTGCATTAGAGTTATATTTTTTAATTTTTAAAAATTTTATATGGTTGGCATTCAGTATGATTTTGTACTAGTTTCAGGTATACAGCAGAGTGGTTAGATAACCACGTACTTTACAGTGTCCCCCCAGTATTTCCAATATCCATCCTGAATCATACACAAGTACAGTATTATTGACTATATTCCTTATGCTGTACTATACATCCCCATTGCTATTTTGTAACTATCAATTTGTACTTCTTAATCCTTCACCTTTTCACCAAGTGCCTGAACACCCATTCCCCTCTGGCAACCATCAGTCTGTTCTCAAATGCCATCAAAACACCTATGGACAAATACAGTTCACTGTAATCATGCGATTATTCTATAATTAAAAAAATAAATATACCATTCCTTATCAATTTATTCACAGTTCTAGAATGACAGTGAGATCAAGGAAAAGGCAGCTCTCTTTATTCGTGTTGCACACAGCCTCTACTATCTCTGCAAACAAGCATGATGAATGTGTTGATAGAGCCTACTGTTTGCACGTGGGTATCATTTTTGTTCTATGGATATTATTATGATAGGATGAAACCAACTATATGGCAGCAGAGGAACTGTCATTTGAGCATTGACCTGAAAATGAATACTGTCATTGACGATTCACAATGTCATTCATTTCACAAATATTTATAGAAATAACCTGTACTAAGAAATTGTCTATCCTTGAGCTTGAAACTTAAAGAAAGCTGTGCTTATGTTCAATGTGGCATTGCTGATTGTAAACAGAGACTGTGTTGTGATCATTCAAGACCTGATAGGTTCACAGTATTCGGGCAAACAGAAGAAAATGCGCAGAGCTGTGGGGGTGCTTGCCATGCCTTTATTCATGGGCGGGTGAACCATGCACAGTGCAAGCTGTGCATCTCTCCAATGAGAAGCCCCTACCTGCTTAAGTACTACAGATAAACAAAGCCAGCTTCCAGCTAAAAAATTGCATAACATAGCATGATTCTGCACATGTGAGTCCACTTTATGTTATGGGAACTGTTTATTGGACCCAGTCTCAAGGCTATGAGACCACTACATACAAGGCCCATTCAAGGTTATGGGAACACTGTTTCCCATAGTTACCCAGACACCTACCTGGGTGAGGAAGCCAGACTGCCTCCATTTACCCTACAGAGAAAAAATGAAAGGAAAAAGAATCTGAGCCATGTGGCCCTGTCTCTTCTTAGTCCAGAGTCTCTTTCTCATGGCAGAGAAAAAAAAACAATGGCAGGTTGGAGGTAGTGTTGTGGTGCTCATTCCAAAAGAACACAATATAGTCCTTTTCAAGTATTCTTGGGATCAGTGTAACTTCTCTATAGTCTTGATATGATTCTTCAGAAAATGCAGAACCAATTAAATGACTTTCTATGGTGCTATTGAGATTCCTGGAAAAATAATATTTAACCTTTGCATTTATTTGTAAGCAGTGGAAAGTTTATGTTCTTTCTCTAACTATGATTATTTCCTCTTAGATATATCCTCATTATAGCTGCTGCTAAATGAGCAGGAGTTTCATTGATGTGGCCATACACAACTACAGAGATTTCTTGAAGAAAAAGGTTTAAGACAATTTCCCTATTCTGTGCATCACTGTCATCTCCACTTTCGAAATGGCCCCCAAATAAGTTTATTTTTATTCAGAGTTACAACATACACTTTCTTGAAGTGGCATATAGGTGATTAGGAATGTTTGTACCCTCATGTTTGTCCTTACACTGCAGGATTTTCACCTTGGCTAATAGAAAATGGATCTAATGTTCAAAAGGTAACTTGATTTTTTTCTTTTTACTTTGCACTCATATTTTAACTCTGTAGAGGAACTAAAGGCTTGTAGTCAAATATCAGCACTATTTCAGTGAATAAAAGTGTTTAATGTAATGATTCCAAACTGTCTATTTACTTGCCAACCCTGGAAAGCATCAGAAAGACCTTTGGCATCTATAGCAATAGAACCAGGAGCTTCTCATTTTAGACACTGTGTTTGTGTACCCGATTCCCTCTCCATTTTGCAGAAAATCAGAAGCTAATGGAACACAGCTGCTTTACTTTGGTTTGTTTATTAAGCTAAATTCAAATTGTGTCTGCTTTTTATTTAATTAATAGGGTATCAGTTTTCAACAAATCAGTATATTTCATTTAAATCCCTAAGATTTACAAAAAGAATGCATAAAAAGACTTTCACTTGGAGGCATGCAGAAAAAAGTATCCTTGTAAGGCATCCCTGTAAGGCAGCATTTTTAACTATTTCATTAAATATCATTATCCAATAAAATATCTCAATATGTCATAGATGATATGACTTTAGTTTAATAATAAATAAGTCATTAAGACCTAATGACAGAATGTTAACAAAAGAAATCTCTATTAATAAAAGATATTTTGGCATGTAGGTGTTGAGATCAGTTGTCAAATCCACTATAATAATATGCTAACTGTCATTCCTCAGGCCACAGTAAGGAATGATAGTGATGATAGTTAATACATGTCTTTCTCTTACTCTTGAGTTTGGTATGAGAAATCAATTTACACTGGGAACTACATCAGTATATAAAGTTGATAAATTCAAGATTTAGGAGTTCTTAATAGGTATTGCTCTCAGTTTATGTGAAATCTATCAACTATTTGTTTTATTTGTTACATTACATAGGGGACAATGCCTAAATCATCTTCCTAACTATTGTTAGAGCTATGCACGCACAAAAAAATTACTTTTTCCTACTCATTTAATCACTCCTTTATTTGTCTTGCCATTTGCCCATTCACCTACTCTAATACTTAAGCTGTTTCTACACATGCAGTTAGATATTGAAATTATGGGCATGAAAATAAAATGAAGGTTCCACATGTAGACATATAAAAATAACAGAAATGTAGTTTGGTGTGTGTAAAAGTGATATGTTATGAAGTATAAAATACAAATGGACCATATTTTGAGAACCACATATTTAGTGAAATACAGGGAAGGAAACAAGTAATATCACTTGGAAAGAAAAGTGAAGATTTGGGAAATGACCTCAGAGGACTTGATATTTAAACTGAACCTTAAAGCATTAGTAACACTAGTTCTCTGATGCTAGTGCAGATGCGAAGCCACAGTGGCATAAAACATGTTAAGTGTGAGAAATTGCAGATCGTGCCTTTTAGATTGTCCTAAACCCCTATTAATGTCAGAGGATGCTCTATTGTCTGGAAGTCTAGGAGGGATTTTGGTTTGAAGAGCACTTCTAAGAATTGGTTGCACATCTGTTCAACAACCCTAATTTGAAATAGAAGCTAATAATTATTATGTATCCTTTATGTATCAGCAACATGCTACACCCTCTAGATGTCTTATCTCACATAAGCATGATTATTAGCTTTATTTGATATGTAGGGAAACTGGAATTTAAAAGGTTTGGGAATTATTCAAACTTAGTAAAGAGCAGAGATGGAATTTAAGTCTATGTCTGCCTAACTTCAACACTAATGTTCTACAAAGCATAATTTCAATACCACTACTGCAAAGATTAGAGCTTTTAACACAAAGGGAAGGCAATGAGTATAAAGTCAAGTAAAGTAGGGATAAAGATAGCAGTCACACCTTGAGGACACTCTCAGACAAGAGGTCTCCACCATCTGATGCCATCAGGTAAGAAGTATATAAGAAGGCTATGAGGCAAAGCCTCTATCTTTACTGATTGACTGATAAGCCTCAGCACTTTCCCCCTCGGCCAAGTTAACTGGTTTTTCATACTTGGTTTCTGCAATGAACTGTCCCTTTGAACCCCCTTACATTCACATTTGAAATATTCTAGTAACCTCTAGCAAAGGTCAGGGCCTGAACTCTTATAATCACTGCCATTATGGCATTCTCCTGTCTTGATATGCCTATTTATCTGTCTGTCTTTTCTACTAAGCCAAAGTGTCTTGAAAGTCATGATCATGTCCCCTTTACTGTTATATCCCTTATGTCTAACAGAGTATCTAGCACATAGAGTTCCAATATGATTTTCAGAATGTGGATAATAAGAGATAAAAATACATATAATTTTACTGTGAATCTGAAGAGGTACTTTCAGAAATAGGAAAATAGTGAAGTTCAGACAGAAGGCAGACCTTATGTACACATATGAAAGTACCAGACGATGAGATCCAGGTGAGCTTCCTGCGTTAGAGCCTGAGCATTGGCCCTCTTTAATAGTCACTTTAGGCACCATCTGCAGGTTTGAAAAACATGAGGCTGGTTTGCATCAACCAACAAGCAGAGAGACCACAGCACAAGTATGGGTTTTATGGATGGGATGTCAGTGCCCACAGGTGAAGGAGAAAAGAACTAAGAAAAAGACTGAGTGCCATTCCTAGAAGTATTAGGATAGTAAGCCAGTTACTGAAAAAGATGTGAATATTCTCAAAAAATACTAGCAAATCAAATTCAACAGTATTTTTAAACTTGGTTGTACACCACAACCAAGTGGAATTTGTTTGTGGGATGCTTAGATGGTGTAATATGTGAAAATCAATGTAATACATCACATTAATAGAATGACAGATAAAAATCGTGTGATCATTGCAATACATGCAGAAAGCATGTAACAGAAGTTGATGTCCTTTCTCGATAAAACTCTCAACAAAGGAAGCATGAGAGGAACAAACATCAACATAATAAAGGCCATAGCAAGCCACAGCTAACATTATATTCAATGGTGAAAGGTTGAAAACTTTCTCTCTAAGGTCAAGAACAAAGCAAAGGTGTTCATTAGTACCACTCGTCTTCAGCCTAGTACTAGAAGTCTTAGAGCAATTAAGTGACAAAAAGAAATAAACATCAACCAAACTGGAAAGGAAGAAGTAAATAATCTCTGTTTGCACACATGTAAGTAGACTAAAAATTCCACCAAAAAAGCTGTTACACCTAAAAAAAATTTTCAGTTAATTTGCAGGATGAAAAAATAAGCATACAAAAATCAGATTAGTTTGTATATACTCACAAGAAGATATCTGCAAAAGAAATGAAAAGAACAACACCATTATATAATAGGACTGAAAACAGTAAAATGCTTAAGAATAAATTTAAGCAAGGAAGTGAAAAATCTATAGACCAAAAATTATAGCATATTAATGAAACACACCACAAATGGAAAACTATGCTATATTCATACATCAGGAGGGTTAATATTGTTGAAATGCCTATCCTGTCCAAAGTCATTTATAGATTTAATACAATCCCATATAAAATTTCAATGGCATTTTTTTTTACAGAAATAGAACAAACAATCCTAAAATTCACATGGAATCACAAATGACCATGAATAGCCAGAACAATCTGGAGAAAGAACAAGGCTGGAGCCATCACACCTCTTGAGTTAAAACTATATTATTAAGCTATAGTAATCAAAACAGTGTGATGCTGACATTAAAAACAGGCACATAGTTTAATGGAACAGAATTGAGAGCCCAGAAATAAACCCTCAAATATATGGTTAACTAATGTTTTGTGAGTGGATGCTATTCATATGGTACAATCTTCAAGTGATAAGAGAACTAAGTCTGGGACTCTAATGTACAGCATAGTGACTGCAGTGAACAATACTATGCTGTATACTTGAAAACTGCTAGTAGAGTAGATCTTAAATATTCTCACCATAACAACAAAAAAAAACCAAAGAAATGGTAGTCATTTGAGGTGAAGTTTGTGCTATAATTTCACAATATATGTGTGTATCAAATCATTACATTGTATAACTTCAAATTATGTTATATGTTGATGACTTCTCCATAAATCTGGAAAATAATATAAAAGAGGATTTTAGTGGTGTCATTTGCCAAGTTTAAAGGAATGCAGGAATATGAGACCAAGCAAATTCTACCAAATTCATTGTGATAAAATAAATGCTTCTGAAATTTTTAACATAATTCTTTCACCAAGGTTTTATACTCATATGCTGCTGAGACTTTGCTTTGTTGTATTGTTTATTTAGTTTTCCCTTTGGTTTGAACATTCACTAAAAATAAGACTTGGAAAATTTTCAACTTTACAAATCATCCTTCTTAGATGTGCTTATGAGACTAAATTGATTCATCTAAATTTATTTGATTATTCAGTTTCATACACTGGCAATTTATCATCAGGTAATTTATATGTCACTGTGTGAAATAAACAGTCCCCGTGATTCACATATTTAGATATCTTTTAGCATTTGAAACTGATTATATAATGACAAAAACCATTTAATCATTTTGACTGTCTTAAAAATATCAGTATGGATTACTTTACAATGAATATTTCATAAATAATCTTTGAAATATTTTCTATGATTTCTTGAATGGAACCTAGGGAGACAGAGCCACAAGATCATTTACATAAACTGATACTGAATAGAGGATTGGAAGATGAGACTTCTTGAGGAAGAGGCAGATGCAAAGAAGAGGGTAAGGACCAGAGGAGAGAGACAAGTCTGTTATCAGGTTTTGAGGAAGAAATCCCGAGTATAGAAGGTAAAGACAGAAGGTTAGGAAGTGGATTAATGATGGACCAGAGTAACAAGAAAGAACCAAAACAGAAATCAAGTGATGTGCAAAAATCTGCCTCTAAGGTTGATAAGTATGTGAAGCTTCAATGCTTAATTCTAAAATCAGGAAAGTCAATTTTCTCACATGTTTATAGATATGATGATATTTTTCTTGTGATAATTAGATCAAATTAGGTTTCATGTAAATATGATACGTTACTCACAGTGCATTTTTCCCTTTTTTTTAAATAAAATTAGTTTCTCATTATTGGTTTCACTAAATTAAGTTTCCAAACTTAGTAAAACACGTATTTCTAGTTAAGATTTCACTTATATTTCCATGTAATACAATCATCTGAGCAATTTTCAAGAGACATAATCTGGTTTAATGATATTATAATGGTTAGTGAAGTATCTAGATATTAGGCACAGAATGCAGTCTCATTGAATAACCAAATGAACTTATGACTCTATCAGGTTTCTACGTGACATAAATGGTAAATAGAGATTTGGGTCCATCAGTTAAATACAGCATTTGTATGTTTTAAAGCTCTGTCTTTTATGTATTGGTCTGTCGGATCAACCAAAAAAAAGTTCTTTAAAAAAGAACAGATATACTGGAAGAGATTAATAATCACAACCAAACAATTCTATCTATCAAAAACATACAAAACTGAAAATAGATAAACATTTATTCCTGGCTCACTTTGTGTCAGTTGCTTTTTTACTGTGTGTGTTGATATTTGATTCTTATAGCTCTGAGATCATTACTGGAATTATCCTCATGCTATGGAAAAGAAGACCCAAACTGAGATATGGAGGGGTTAATCCACTTGCCTTCTCGAGGACCAAGTGACAGGACCAGAGTGGTTTCCCTCTTCTGTCTTCACTCCTATCCCATCCTGTCCTTGACTGTGATCTGTTTCCATCAAGGGCCACTACTGAAGCGGACTTCAGACCTGTATGCATGGTACCAAATGGTTCTGTGGAACTAAAACTGCTAGTGAGCAACATAGAATTTGTTAAAGAGTTGCAAGGAGTAGAAGAAAACCTTTTATTTTTCTTTTTTAAAATTTCTTCTTTCACAAAAATATTACCTCAGAATCCTCCCTTGATGTGTTTCTTTTCCCAAGGCTCTGAAGACCTTGCCAAACTGAGAGAGGCAGGGAGTACAGTCATGCTGTTGTTGTTCCTGGTGTGTGTGTGTGTGTGTGTGTGTGTGTGTGTGTGTGCGTGTTTCCTTTAAGCTCCTCAGTGCACTGACTGAGCTCGGTGTAGCTCCCAGAACTAATCTCTTTCTTTTCTTATCCACTTTACCCTTTGCTCAGGTCGGGGATTTCAGTTTATTTCTGCTCCTCCTAACTTGCATTCTTACGCTCATGCATTCAAAATAGGCCTCTAGTTATCAGGAATACTATCATTTGAAGATGGTAATACTACTTTTTTACAGAAAGAGAAAAAAGAGAGTTTTGGTTCTGATACTGATAAGTAATATTTAAACCAGATTTATCAGGGCACAATGATCTAAATTATGTAGTCCAGATATGGAGGCTGGACTGTGGCTGTGGACAGAGGAATGCAAGGTGCATTTTCTAGATTATCTAAACTCAAACCATTAGATGCTGTTTTCTTTAGCCATGCAGAAGCTTTTTATTTTGATGAGATCCCATTTATTTATTCTTTCCTTTATGTCCCTAGTTCTAGGGAACATATTGGTGAAAATATTACTGTGTGGAATGTCTGAGATTTTCCTGCCTATGTTTTCCTCTAGGACTTTTATGGTGTCATGACTTATATTTAAGTCTTTTATCTACCTTGACTTTATTACTGTGTATGGTGTAAGTTGGTGATCAAGTTTCATTTTTTGCATATAGCTGTCCAGCTCTCCCAATACTATTTGCTGAAGAGGCTATTTTTACTCCATTTTATGTTGCTGCCCACTTTGTCAAATATTAATTGACCATAGAGACTTGAGTTTATTTCTGGGCTCTCTGTTCTGTTCCATTGGTCTATGTGTCTGTTCTTATGCCAGTACCACACTGTTTTGATTACAGTAGCCTTGTAATACAGCTTGATATCAGGTATTGTGATCCCTCCTACTTTGTTCTTCTTTCTCAAAATTGTTGCAGCTATTCAGGGTCATTGATGGTTCCATATAAATTTTTGAAGCGTTTGTTTTATATCTGTGAAATATGCCATTGGCACTTTAATAGGGATTGCATGGAATCTATAAATTGCTTTGGGTATTATGGACATTTTGATGATGTTAATTCTTCCAATCCATGAACATGGTATATACTTCCATTTGTTTGTGTCTTCCTTAATTTCTTCCTTCAGTATTGTATAGTTTTGTGAGTATAAGTCTTTTAGGACCCAGATAAACACATTCAGAAATGAAGAATGTGATATTACAACCGATACCACAGAAATACAAAGGATTGTAATAAATTACTGCAAAGAACTAAATTTCAAGAATTTGAAAACCTAGGTAAAATGGACAAATTTCTAGAAAAATATAATCTTCCAAAACTCAATGAAGAAGAAGCAGAAAGCCCATACAAACCAATAACAGCTTACAAAATCAAAGCAGTAATCAAAGAACTCCCAGCACACAAAATCCCTGGTCTGGATGGTTTCACAGGAGAATTCTACAAAGCATTTAAGGAAGAGCTAACCCCTATCCTTCACAGACTATTCCAAAAAATCCAAGAACACAAAAGACTCTCAAACTCTTTTTATGAAGCCAGCATCATCCTAATCCTAAAACCAGATAAAAAACATAATAAAGAAAGAAAACTTCAGGACAGTATCTCTAAACTCCTCAGCAAAATATTGGCAAACTGCATCCAGCAATATATTAAAAAGATCATACACCATGACCAAGTGGGTTTCATCCCAGGGATGCAAAGATGGTATAATATTTGCAAATCAATAAACATAATACATCACATAAAAAAGCAGACAAAAATCACATAATAATATTAATATATGCGGAAAAAGCATTTGATCAGTACAGCACCCATTTATGATTAAAATACTCAGCAAAGTGGGAATAGAGGGAGCATTCCTCAACATAAAGGCATTTACAAGAGGCCTACAGCCAACATCATACTCAATGGGCAAAAACTAAAAGTTTTCCCATTATGTTCAGGAGCAAGACAAGGTTGTCCACTTTCACAACTTCTATTCAACATAGTATTGGAAGTCCTAGCCACAGCAATCAGACAAGAAAAAGAAATAAAAGGCATCCAAATTGGAAAGGAGGAAACGAAACTGTCAATGTTTGCAGATGACATAATAGTGTGCATAGAAAATCCTATAGGTGCCACCAAAAAACTACTCTACCTAATAAAGGAATTTGGCAAAACAGTGAGATACAAAGTCAATTATCAGAAATCAAAGGCATTTTTGTATACCAGCAATGAAATATCAGAAACAGAAATCAGGAACAAAAAACGCACTTGATATAGCAACAAGAAAAACAAAATACTTAGGAACAAATGACATGGTATTACTTCATATTTGAATTTATTCCATTTCTTACTGATAAAGTCGTCATTGCAAAGATACGTAGCTTTTTCTCATTGCTTTTATTTGTACCTAAACACATGACATTTTTTCTATCACTGGCATTTTAATTTGCTTGAACTGAAAAGTAGAGTAGAACAGCTCCTTATGTGATCTTCACTCTTTGGTGATGGGGTGCTTAAAAAAACCTTACTAAAACTCTACTATTTTCAGTCTTCCCACTTCTGTGAATACATTTGAAGGAACTCAAAATGCTAATTCAAGAAAACATAAACATCCTTATGTTTATTGCAGCATTATTTATAATCACCGAGATAAGGACATAGCCCAAGTGTCCATCAGAATAAAACAACCATGGGAGACAACTATTTACACAATGGAATACTATTCAACAACAACAAAAAAGAAAATTTTACCCTTTGCAGCAGTATAGATGGACCTGGAGAACATTATGCTAAGTGAGATAAGCCTGTCAGAAAAGACAAATACCATATGATTTCACTCATATGTAGAATCTAATGAACAAGCAGAACTAACAATCAAAACAGAGACAAGACTCATAGATGAAGAGAAGATAACAGCTGAGCGGGTAGAGGGTCAAGGGGTTGAGCAAAAAGGAAAAAGGATTTATGCATATGGACAACAGTGTGCTGATTGTGATGATGGGCCATCTGGAAGTGGTAGGTCTTCTGGGAGGAACTTGTAGCATTACTGCATTTTTAAATTAACAAAAAATGCTGACACACTTAGAAGGGGGACTAAGTATTTACTATAAACTGTGATACTTTATTGGATCAGGTGCTTTTGAAGTAAAAATGGCTTTAAAATTATGCTGGTCTCATCAGATGCAGCCTGACAACTGTTCCTTTCTCAGCAATAGCATCCTGACCTGTAAACTCATTTTAGCTCAGTTTCAAACAATTCTGTTATCTGGCCATTTATAGACGGCAGCAAGCTTGAAATGTCTTCTTTCTTCCCCCTTTGAGCTTCAGTTGGCCTCATGCAGTTTTAACAAGATTCCTGAAGAACCTGATTCAAAGAGATAAAAGGATTTGTGCATGCCCAACTGTTTTATGAGTGGATGAGGTCCAATGCCAAAAGTGTTTTCTAGATATTTTAAGTGAATTTAAACAACAGGTGTTGTTTCATGCTGAGCCTTTAGTGCAAAATGCAGACATTTTGGAATCTACATACACAAAAACAATTAGATAATTGAACTGTGGAATGTATCAACTCTTTAAGCATAAAACCAAAACCCTTAAGAGTCTGTGACAGGATTTCCAGACACTACTGGAAAATACCTTTCCCAAATTAATCTCATATTTATTTTTGTAAACTGTTAGCCAATAAGAAGACATTTACACTTTGTAAGATTTAGTATGTCCCGCCCCTCTCATTTGGCTGCAGCAACACCTTCATGATTAATTATGTTTACATCTCATGAATGGTAGAAAACAATGTCAGATATTTATGGCAAAGGGCACCAAAGTTCCATTCCTTTTTAAAAAAAAATTTACTTATTTATTTTTAGAGAGGGAAGGGAGGGAGATAGAGAGAGAGAGAGAGAGAAACATCAATGCGCGGTTGCTGGGGGTCATGGTCTGCAACCCAGGTATGTACCCTGACTGGGAATCGAACTTGCGACACCTTGGTTCACAGCCTGCGCTCAATCCACTGAGCTATGCCAGCCAGGGCTAGTTCCTTTCCTTTTATCAAAACTGTGATTATTAGGCCCTGGCTGGTGTAGCTCAGTGGATTGAGCTTGGGCTGTGAACCAAAGCATTGCATTTTTGATTCCCAGTCAGAGCACATGCCTGGGTTGCAGGCTGGGTCCCCAGTGGGGGCCACATGACAGGCAACCATACATTGATGTTTCTCCCTCTCTCTCTTTCTCCCTCCCTTCCCCTCTCTAAAAAAAATGTTGTAAAAACCTTTGTGATTGTTAGGAATATATTTTATTTCAGACATAGTCATTATGAAGTAGAAATAAAATATGACCTTAAAGAATTGATCTTTTCAAAAACAAGAAATGAGTGGTTTTGAGGCCCCCAACATAAATTCTGGGGTGAATTGAAGATCACCCCCAAGACAGACCTGCAGCAATGATAGAGCCTAGGATGTGCTGGTGACCAACACCTATGAATAATGACCAAAAAAGAAAATGTAAAGAAGTGCTTTGGGCTAGGGATTCTCTTGTGTTCAGAATCATGCTGGATTATTGAGAAGAAAGAGAAGCTAAACATACGTGGGGGGGGGGGGGTGCGGAATTAGGGCTTTGGATAGCTATGACAAAGATTTCTGTTAGAAATGTCCTGATAAAATCTTTAATGAAACAGAAGGCAGACGAAGACTGAGGAACTATTCAAGGAGTTTGAGAGACAGAATAAACACCCAGGAGTCATCCGGGAGTGGGGCCCCTGGGGCAGCAGTAGGTGACATGTCTGTGGGCAAAGATGGGGACAGTCCACTTAATTGTGGGGTCAGCAGATCTGATATTCTGACATACCCCTGAAATGAGTTGAGCAGTTCATGAAATGAGGTGATGCATCTATTTGCATGACAAAAATTGCCTATCCAGGTTTGGAACACATTATTTGAACCTGAGGAAGAAAATCAATGGTTTATGTGGCTGACAGGAGGTGTTGCAGTTATTCATTTATTGTCTCTCAGCTCCCCATTCACCCTTCATCATCTGCAGGTGATGCTGACATAGTTCTCTCTTGACAACTGACACAGTGTCAGTAGAGGATGCTAAAAGGATGTTAAAATAGGGGAATCTTCAGGTTTCTGTGTGCTTTCTATTTTCTTGCTCCTATATCACTGAGCTGGTTGTGGGACACCCAGTAAGGCTCCACTTTTAAATTTTAGCGGCACCACTATTGGCTTCAGGAGTTTCACAGACACCTCACCTGGATTCCCAGTGACTACTGGGGGTGACTTGCCAGTTAGTTATGCAGATGTCTCCGCTAGTCCCCCAGGAAGATTGACACCAATCCTGTCCTCGATCTTCCATAAGAAACTTCCTGGTAAATTTCATTGGTACCCAGTAGGGTGTTCTTTGACCACCAGCCTTAGCCACCAAACATGGGTCATCTCTGGCCTGGAGCAACCTAGCAGCCTGTGTCATCATCCAGTGGACTGCACACAGCTTTCCAATGACTTCTAAATCCCAAACATGGGAAGGGTCTCTCCTTTCATGTTTGTTCTTTGCTTGGGCACTGAAATATTAACCTGCTTGGGCTGCTGTAAAAAAATGCAGGCATTTAAACATGGGTAGCTTAAACAGTAGATATTTAGTTTTGCACCACTTGTACGCTGCCAGTCCATGATCTAGATGTCTGTAAACTCACTTTGTGGTGAGGATCTCTTCCTGGCTTGCTATTTTATTTTATTTTATTTTAATTTATTTCATTTCAATTTATTTTATTATTTTATTTTTATTTATTTTATTTTTTTCTTTTTTCTTTTTTTTTATTTTTTATTTTAATCATTGTTCAAGTACAGTTTTCTCCCATTTACTCCCATTCCAGCCCACCCACCCAACCCCATTACCACCTCCCATTACTTCCCTCCCATTACCACCTACCCCTAGTTTTTGTCCATGTGTCCTTTAAATTTGTTCCTGTAAACCCTACCCATTTCCCCCTGAAATTCCCTCTTCTCTCCCCTCTGGTCACTGTCAGCCTGTCCTCTATTTCAGTGTCTTTGGTTATATTTTGCTTGTTTCTTTGTTTTGTTGTTTAGGTTCCTGTTAAAGGTGATATCATGTGGTATTTGTCTTTCACTGCCTGGCTTGTTTCGCTTAGCATAATGCTTTCCAGCTCCATCCATGCTGCTGCAAAGGGTAGGAGCTCCTTCTTTCTTTCTGCTGCATAGAATTCCATCGTGTAAATGTACCATAGTTTTTTGATCCATTCATTTACTGATGGGCATCTAGGTTGCTTCCAGCACCTAGCTATTGTAAATTGTGCTGCTATGAACATCGGGGTGCATAGGTTCTTTTAGATTGGTGTTTTAGTGTTCTTAGGATATAGTCCCAGCAATGGAATTGCAGGGTCAAAAGGCAGATCCATTTTTAGTTTTCTGAGGAAGTTCCATACTGCTTTCCATAGTGGTTGTACCAGTCTGCAGTCCCACCAACAGTGCACTAGGGTCCCCTTTTCTCCACAACCTCTCCAACACTTGTTGTTTGTTGCTTTGTTTATGATGGCCATTCTGTCTGGTGTGAAGTGGTATCTCATTGTGGCTTTAATCTGCATCTCTCTGATAGCTAGTGATATTGAACATTGTTTCATGTGTCTTTGGATCTTCTGTATGTCCTCCTTGGAGAAGTGTCTGTTCAAGTCCTTTGCCCATTTTTTAATTGGGTTGCTTGTCTTCTTAGAGTAGAGTCATGTAAGTTCTTTATATATTTGGGAGATTAAACCGTTGTCTGAGGTATCATTGGCAAATATCTTTTCCCATACAGTTGGTTCTCTTTTTATTTTGATACTGTTTTCTTTAGCTGTGCAAAGGCTTTTTATTTTGATGAGGTCCCATTTGTTTATTCTTTCCTTTATGGCCCTTGCTCTAGGGGACATGTCAGTAAAACAGTTTCTGCATGAAATATCTGAGATTTTCCTGCCTACGTTCTCTTCTAGAACTTTAATGGTGTCACATTTTATATTTAATTCTTTTATCCACCTTGAATTTATTTTTATATAAGGTGTAAGTTGGTGCTCCAGTTTCATTTTTTTGCACGTAGCTGTCCAGTTCTCCCAACACCATTTGTTGAAGAGGCTATTTTTATTTCATTTTATGTTGCTGTTTCCTTTGTCAAATATTAATTGACCATAGAGACTTGGGTTTATTTCTGGGCTTTCTGTTCTGTTCCATTGGCCCATGTGCCTGCTTTTATGCCAGTACCACGCTGTTTTGATTACAGTGGCCTTGTAGTATAGTTTAGTGTCAGGTATTGTGATCCCTCCTACTTTACTCTTCTTTCTCAAAATTGCAGCAGCTATTCGGGGTCGTTTATGGTTCCATATACATTTTTGAAGTGTTTGTTCTATGTCTGTGAAATAAGCCATTGGTACTTTAATAGGTATTGAATGTGTAAATTGCTTTTGGTAGTATGGACATTTTGCTGATATTAATTCTTCCAATCCATGAACACGGTATATGTTTCCATTTGTTTGTGTCTTCCTTGATTTCTCTCCTCAGTGTTATGTAGTTTTCTGAATACAGGTCTTTTACCTCTTTGGTTAGGTTTATTCCTAGGTATTTTATTTTTATTTTTGCTTTTCCAAATGGGATTTTTTTCTTGATTTCTGTTTCTACTGTTTCATTGTTGGTGTACAGAAATGCCTTTGATTTCCGGATATTGACTTTGTATCCCGCTGTTTTGCCAAATTCATTTATTAGGTCAAGCAGTTTTTTGGTGGAGTCAATAGGATTTTCTATGTGTACTATCATGTCATCTGCAAACAGTGACAGTTTTGTTTCCTCCTTTCTGATTTGGGTGCCTTTTATTTCTTTTTCTTGTCTGATAGCTGTGGCTAAAACTTCCAGTACTGTATTGAATAGAAGTGGTGAAAGTGGACATCTTTGTCTTGTTCCTGATCTTAATGGAAAGGATTTTAATTTTTGCCCATTGAGAATGATGTTGGCTGAAGGTCTCTCATATATGGCCTTTATTATGTTGAGGAATGCTCCCTCTATTCCCACTTTGCCGAGTGTTTTTATCATGAATGGGTGCTGTACCTTATCAAATGCTTTTTCTGCATCAATTGATATGATCATGTGGTTTTTTGTCTTTGCTTTTGTTTATGTGATGTATTACATTTACTGACTTGCGAATATTGAACCATCCTTGCATCCCTGGAATGAATCCCACTTGGTCATGGTGTATGATCTTTTTAATGTATTGTTGGATGCGGTTTGCCAGTATTTTGTTGAGGATTTTAGCGTCAATGTTCATCAGTGATATTGGCCTCAAGTTTTCTTTCTTTGTTGTGTTTTTATCTGGTTTTCGAATTAGGATGATGTTGGCCTCATAAAAAGAGTTTGGGAGTCTCCCATCTTTTTGGATTTTTTGAAATAGTCTGTGAAGGATAGGAGTTAGCTCTTCCTTAAATGCTTTGTAGAATTCTCCTGTGAAACCATCTGGTCCAAGGCTTTTGTGTATTGGGAGTTTTTTGATTACTGCTTGAATCTCTTTTGCTGTTATTGGTTTGTTCAGACTTTCTGCTTCTTTTTTATTGAGTTTTGAAAGATTATATTTTCCTAGAAATTTGTCCATTTCACCTAGGTTGTCAAATTTCTTGGCATATAGTTCTTCATAGTAATTTCTTACAATCCTTTGTATTTCTGTGGTATCTGTTGTAATCTCTCCCCTTTCATTTCTGATTGTGTTTATTTGGGTCTTCTCTCTTTTTTTCTTGATGAGTCTGCTTAAAAGCTTGTCGATTTTGTTTATCTTTTCAAAGAAGCAGCTCTTGGATTCATTGATCCTTAGAATTGTGCTTTTAGTCTCTATGTCATTTAATTCTGCTCTGATCTTGGTTATTTCCTTCCTTCTGCTTTCTCTGGGCTGTCTTTGTTGTTGTTCCTTGAGTTCTTGTAGACGTAGGGTTAGGTTGTTTGTTTGGAATGTTTCTAACTTTTTTAGGTGGGCCTGTATCACTGTGAACTTCCCTTTCAGGACTGCCTTGGCTGTGTCCCATAAGTTTCGGTTGTTGTGAGTTTTTTTTCATTTGTTTTTAGAAACCTTTTGATTTCTTCCGTAATATCATTCTTGCCCCATTGATTGTTTAATAGCATGCTATTTAATCTCCATGAATTTGAGTGTTTTGGGTTTTTTTCCTTGGGGTTGGTTTCTAGATTCAGTCCCTTGTGATCCGAGAAAATGCTTGGTATTATTTCAATTTTTTTGAAATTGTTGAGGCTTGTTTTGTGTCCTATCATGTAGTCAATCTTTGAAAATGTTCCATGTACATTTGAAAAGAATGTGTATGTAGCTTCTTTGCGATGGAGGGCTCTGTATATATCAGTAAAGCCCATTTCATCTAGGGTATTGTTCAATGCCACAATATGTTTGTTGATATTTTGTTTGGAAGATCTGTCCATGTTTGATAGTAGGGTGTTAAAACCCCCCACTATAATTGTGTTGCTGTCAATATCTTTCTTGAAGTCCTCTAAGATTTCCTTTATGTATTTGGGTGCTCCTATGTTGGGTGCACATATATTTACAATATTTATGTCTTCTTGATGGCTTCTTTCCTTAAGTATTATGAAATGACCTTCTGGGTCTCTCTTTATGGTCCTATTTTAGAAGTCTATTTTGTCAGGTATGAGTATTGCTACCCCGGCTTTTTTTTTCCTGTCCATTTGCTTGGAAAATTTGTTTCCAGCCCTTCACTTTCAGCCTGTGCAGATCTTTTATCCTGAGGTGGGTCTCTTGTAGGCAGCATATGTGTGGGTCATGTTTTCTTATCCAATCAGCTATTCTATGTCTTTTGATTGGAGCATTTAATCCATTTACATTTTAGGTTATTATTGATAGGTACTTATTCATTTATGTACGTGTGTTCCTCTCTGACTCTCTCTTTTCCTTTCTTTCCTTAAAGCAGTCCCTTTAGAATCTCTTGCAGAGCTGGTGTAGTGGAGGTGTATTCTTTTAGACTTCTTTGGTCTGAGAAGCTTCTTATTTGGCCTTCTATCTTGATTGAGAGCCTTGCTGGGTAAAGTAGTCATGGTTGCAAGCCTCTGGTTCTCATTACTTGGAGTATTTCTTGCCATTCTCTTCTGGTTTGGAGTGTTTCCATTGAGAAGTCAGCTGTTAGCCTTATTGGGGCTCCCTTGTATATTACTTCCTGTTTCTCCCTCGCTGCCTGTAAGATTCTCTCTTTGTCTTAAAATTTTGCCATTTTAATTATGATGTGTCTTGAGGTGGGTCTCTTTGGGTTCCTCTTGATTGGGGCTGACTGTGTTTCTTGGATTTTTGTGACTTTTTCTCTCATCAAATTAGGGAAGTTTTCCATCACTACTTTTTCAAATAGGTTTCTATCCCTTGCTCTTCTTCTTCTCCTTCTGGTATCCCTGTTATATGGATATTATTACATATCATATTGTCTTGCATTTCTCTTAATCCATCTTCATTCCTTCTGAGCCTCTTTTCCTTTTCTTGCTCTTTCTGGGTGTTTTCTTCTACTTTGTCTTCTAGCTCGCTGATCCGATCTTCTGCTTCATCGGTCCTGTTTTTCATTCCTTCTACTGTCTTCTTCAGTTCAGAAATTGTATTCTTCATTTCCTCTTGGCCCTTGTTGAGAGTTTCTATTTTCTTTTTCATGCTGATATAGTTTTCAGTGAGTTCATTGTAGCTTCCCTGTAGTTTCTGGTAGCTCGCTGTGAGCTCATTGAGCTTCCTGACAATCATTGATTTGAACTCAATATCTGATAGTTGAATTGCCTCTATTTCATTTAGCATTCTTTCTGAGGCTTCCTCCTTTCCTTTCATTTGGGGATTGTTTCTTTGTCTTCCCATTGTTTGTGAGACTCTTCTTGTTAGCCTTAGCTTCTTATATTTATCTGTTCTGGCTCCCTGGGTTTATGCTGTGAATTTCTTTAGCAGACTAGCAGTGAGTTTCAGTGGTGCCATTTCCTTGATCTCCCAAGCTCACTGGTCTTCAGCTGCCATTTAAGTTGGCTTTGTGTTTGCCTTTGAGTTTTGATTGTTGTTGAGTCTTTCTTTGGTGGTTCCTTCCCACCAGCTGGTTAAATGAGGGTCACTCTGTCCACCACGTCATGTATTTTGTTGTGCTGGTGAGGGCAGGTTGTCTTGAAGCTGGTTCTTCCATGTGTATAAGGTTTAAAGAATTCTTGTTCAGTTGTTTGTATTGGGTACTGTCTCTACTGTTTAGTTGTATTTCCAGATAGGTCCTGGACTGAGGTTTGTGTGGTTACTACTCCCTCCTTCACCTTTTCTGTTGTTATCTGTTAGTGGTTCCTTTGTTGTTGGGTTTCCTATTCCAGTGGGTATCCTGGTGTTCACCACCTCCACCTATTCTTTTTTGTCATCATTTGGAGGGGGAAGGCAAAATGGTTTAAGACAGCAACAGAAAATTCTATGCTATTTACAGTAGTAGCAAGTCAGGAAGAGATAGGAGATCCTTTGACTATGTATAGTGTTAACCGTGATGTTCCACCCAGCTACCTGATTTTTAGAAAGGATGGAAAGAAGATAAGACTCTTGTTGGGGAAGGAAGGATTGTGAGTTGGGTCTATAAAGCAGGGAGATTGTGCGAAGTCAGATTCTGAGGTAAGGTGAGAGTAAAGGATAGTAAATACGTGTAATGTGTGAGAGAATAGAGTTAGCCACTACAGTAATAGAGTTCAGGAAACTTTGAAATGGGCTAAGATCTGCGGGGGTGGGGGGTGGGGGGAGTTGTGAAGTAATTACAATTGAATGGAACAGCAGTTATTTACGATAATATTATGGCAACAATCATATGACAGAATCTATGAGATCTAGGTAACAAGAATAGGGAGTACAGAACCTCAAGTAGTGCGCTAATGGGACACAGTAGAGTTAAAGGACAGTTGATTAGCAATACAGTATGGAAAGAGATATCAGGGGAAAGCTTTCAGGTCATGCAATATATCCAGCCTAGCAAAGCAGACTATACAAAAAGAAGAGGGATATAAAAATACTATTAAAAAAAGATGTAGGAATACTGGAAACATAATAATAATACAAATATGCAATAACTTGCAGGTTCTCTGTAATAGCAGAGTGAAACTTATCTCACTGTCCCAGCTGTTATGATGCCCCTTCTTTGGGTTCAACTTTGGTCTTTCCACAGATCCAGGATTTTGTCTCACTTGTAGGTATTTAAAAAAAATTTTTTAAGTAAAAATAGAAAAGGCAGATGAAGGAAGGAAGAAGAGATAAAATTGAAGGAAAGGAAGGAGGAAGGAATAAAACAAGAATTCAGGTAAGAGAGGAAAAGAAATAAAAAAGAATAAAAACAATAAAAATTAAAAAATTAAAAATTGTTAAAAAAATAGAATCAAATTAAAAAGTCTCTTGGTTTCAAAGTGGCCACACCGGTTTTTCTGCTCTTGCTGGCTGCTGCAGGCTGAAGGGTGATTGGTATGGCTTTTCTTCCTTGGCCAGCTGAGCTCGCACTGGCTCCTCAGCCTTGCACCCTGGGTGTGGGAATCAGGTCATTCCCCAGGGTTACTGCTGTGGACTGGGGTGGGGGATGCCCTCCTTGCATGTGCACCCGCACACGCATGGCTGGGTGGCAGGGAGGCTGGAGCCACTGATCACTTTAGGAGAATTCCCCAAACAATGTCTGTGTCTATTCACTCCTTCCTCTTGAGAAATTCCTCATGTTCAAGGCTGCCACTCCCCACAGTGGCCTGGCTTCTCCCACCGCCAAACGCTCCAGCCAGACCGGTGACTGTGGGGGTCTGGGCTTGCTGCGCGACCCAGCCTCTCCGGTGTCTACAGCCCCCAAAGGTGCTCACAACCCTTGTGTGTTTGCTAGCACCTGGATTCCTCCCAGTGCCGCTCAGACCTTGCTTGGCTGGGGAGGGAGCAGTTGTCCCGGCTCTCTCCCAAGGACTCCATGGCAAACCCAGCAGCGGGCCTGCTGGGCCTGGGGCTGCAGCCCCCGGACCACACGCTGGTCCCCAGGACCCTACCTTTTGCAGCACTCTTCTTAGGGTCCCGTTTTTCGGTTCCACCACAATCTTTGGTCCCCTACTTTCAAAAATGCTGCAGTATGTTGGTTGCTTGCTTCTCTACTCCATAGATCGGTCAGGATTTTCTCCCCTGAGCAGAGGGAAGCCGAATCTGCTCCTTCCTACTCCGACGCCATCTTAGATCCCCATTTTATTTTATTGTTGTTCAAGAACAGTTGTCTCCATTTTCCTCCCACCACCTCTTAACCTTGATCCCACCCCCTGTTGATTTTGTCCATGTGTCCTTTATAGATGTTCCTGGAAACCCTTCACCTTTATCCCACATTATTCTCTCCTATGTCCCCTCTGGGTACTGTCAGTTTGTTTATATTTCGATGTCTCTGGTTATATTTTGTTTGCTTGTTTGTTTTGTTGACTAGGTTCCACTTACAGATTAGATCATATGGTATTTGTCTTTCACCACTTGGCTTATTTCACTTAGCATAATGCTCTCCAGTTTCATCCAGGTTGTCGTAAAGAGTAGGAGCTCCTTCTTTTTTTTCTGCTGCTTAGTATTCCACTGAGTAAATGTACCATCGTTTTCTGACCCATTCATTTACTAATGGGCATATAGGTTGCTTCCAGCACTTGACTATTGTAAGTTGTGCTATGACATTGGGGTGCATAGGTTTATTTGGATTGGTATTTGGAGGTTCATAGGATATAATCCCAGCAGTGGAATTTCCAGATTTAAATTTACAACCCAAAGTCCTGAGAAGCTTACTGCTGTCACCAGCACTTTTCCCTGAAAGGTGCCCTGGTTTTCCAATGGGTTTTCTACATATTAGGAATGAGCAGTTTCTAAAAATTGCTCGTTCCTGATGATCTGTTCCGACCACCCAGCCTTTTTGACATTTGCCTAATATTTTAGCATCTGATATCTGATTCCAGTTATGCCTATTATTGGGGGTTGCTGGTAACAAACCAGTTCCCTCTCAACTTTCTACTTTAAATTCTAACAAAGTCACTTTCTTCAATCTTACTGCTTCAGGTAAGAGAAACTTTCTCTATTGAGTTTTGGTACCTAAACAGGCTAGATAGGTAAACCCTAGGCTATTCTGCCAGAAATGGATGTGTTTGTCCTTGAATATCTTAGTTTATAATTTCCTGTGGAGAAAAAAAGTCAAATAACTTTGATTATCATGTCCTATGTGCCACCATCTCTCTGTCTCTTTCCCAATAAATCTTGAAACCTCAACTTGCTATCCTAACATATTTCATAGTCCTAGAATTTTCTGTTTTTATGGTTTGCAATAGATTTCTCACAGTCCTCTTTAAATAACTTTCAATTTGAGAAAATGATTGTATCTTGTATAGGTCATTTAACCTCTGTGCTTACTCATCTTCAGTAGAAAGTTAATTATAATTTCTCTTTTTATAGGGTGGTTTTGAGGATTAGAGAAGCTAATACATTTAAAATAGTTAAAATGGCATCAGATAAACTATAAGCATTAAAACTGCTAGTTGCTCTTTATTATTAAATACCCCTTTAAGAGATAAATAAAAAATGAATTTGTTAAATTAAAAAAATATAAAATAACGAAATTACTAAACAACCTTTTTATTCTTTTACTTAATTTCTCTAATTTTAATCCCTCTAGTCTTATTTTATTCCTACATGTAATGCTTTTACAATGGCTCCCATGGCTACATTGTAACCTTGGCCCTAAAACCCGTTTTATTTTCAGTTCAGTTTTCTGACTGCATAGGCAGTCAAGGTCCTGTACGTATCTTCCAAATTCTATTAGAACAATAAACCATTTTGTACTTTAGTTCAACTCTCTTCATCAGCACTTCATCATTGACAGTGAACAGAATCCAGGGAGCCATTTCTACATTCTGCTGGGAAGTCCCTTTAGATGATTAAGTTCATTAGTTGCATTCTCTATTTTCCACATTACCTACCACAGGTGATGGTTATAGTGTCCTACTCAAGATAACACAGAAAGTATGTTTGCCCTGGAATTCTAATAAAAATTGCTCTTGAATTATTATCCTGGTGTCAGTGCTCCTAAATGAACTTCCAGAATATTTTTTTCCTTATATAATCTGGTAGTGTCAAGCATCTTTAAAGATTAAATCTAGATAATGTATATTTACATAATCACTAAATTTCTAATGAAACTAAAATGACTTTTAACTTCTCCTTGATTTCAGAATCATAAAACATATTTCCTCTTTAATTGGCCATACGATTTAGAAAGAATACCTCAGAGGGTCTGTGGGATTTATTATGCATATGTGTACCATTGCATAGGAGTTTGTACCAACTGGACAGAACATTGTTCTTTGCTTTTTGATTTAGTTTTAATTGTAAATTGTTGGGTTTAACCAGCTTTTCAGTATTTTAAGTCATGCTAAGAATCTATAAAATATTTTCTCCTAATTTCTTCCATATATAAACTAATGAAACCATCTTTACAATATTCTTATAATCAGTCTCATATCACCTCCCTCAGGTTGGTGGCCTCATCCTAATACTATTTTTGAACCAGAAATATTTGCTTCCCTTTCTCTTAGGTATCCTTTGTATAACCCTTAATTTAAAACTTTCATTTTTTATGTTTCTCACTTAAAACAAATTTCATTATCAATGAAAACTCACTCTAAAAGTACAAAACACTTTTTGTTTCATTTTATTATAGGGCTATGTGATCCTACTTAGTCTCCAGGATTAATATTTATAAGCATGAGAAAGTGTACATTTTAAAAAATCTAATGAAAAGAGTCAACAACATGAGTAACACATTGTTTTACTGTCCAAATACATGTGAATTCAGTTCATGTGAAAGATGAAAGAGAAATAAGAGATGCAAAAAAAGAGATGAGAATTATGAAAATAAGAGAAATGGAATGAAACTGGTCGCTGCTAACAGCAGGTAAGTAGGTGATCACATAGTAACATGAATGAGAACTCAGATTCAGGACAGTCTGTTTTGCACATAAAGGTACTCCAGGCCTTAAAAGAACATTTTGCAGTAAACAGTCATTGAAAAGAATGGACCATTGCAACCTGTTAGTTTGCCGTTATTCTTAAGCCCTACTGTCCTATACCATTTGATGTCCCTGTAATTCTGGTTATGCACTTAGATCATACATGCCATTATTGTGGTACAAATGTCAGTTAACTCCCCAAATGTGCTAAAGAAAATGTATAAAACTCCTTTTTAGGACTTTGGGAATCTGCATAATCCCCGCCCCACTGCCATTGACCTCTTCAGTCCCAGCTTAAACAAGCGTGCCTTTTGCTCTCCATAACCCCTCAGCTTTCCCCAAAACCAAAATTACCTTTTTTCAATTCTGTTGAAACACTTTCATGTGTTCTTCTGAGTTTGGCCTATGCTGTTCTCTTTGCCTGAAAGCCTTCTCCTCTACCTTCCTTACCTCCACTCAAGTCCATTTACTTTGTCAACCTCCCCTCTTCCATCAGGTCACATTGCCTCTTCCTAGAAAGTCTGGGCTAGGTCCTTCTCCCATGTGTACTTCTATCTATGGCCATTTGAATTGTCCTTAGCCCCACAAATTAGATTGTTAAGCTTCACAAAGACTAAGACCTTGACTGTCTCACTAAACTGTCCTGTGAACAGAAAATGTTCTCAGTGAATATTTGCTGACTGAATGGATTAATTTTTTTAATCAGAGAAAAGATAAAAGTTTAGACAAAGGGCTTGCTATTGGTAACAATTATAATCACAATCAGGATGAAGTTTAAATTTTAAAAAATCCATATTTAAAAGATTTTCTAAAACAGTCTCTCTGTTTTAGTAACTAATGCAATCATATCATTTGTAACTATTTACAGCTAAATAGTGTAAAATACATTTTTGTTGAATTTTTGCATAACCATTGTTTACCTTAGTAAATATTTTTTAAGGGCTGAACCTATGACTTCATCATTTCGTAATTTGTAATGTTATCACTTGACACACTTACAGCATTTGAAAATAACTTATATTTGTTATACATGGATCCAAAGACTTGCTATTTTTTGTATACATAGAATATATGCTTTTATAGTCCCATTTATGTTCATGTTTGATGATTTCTTCTATTTATTAAGTATACATTATATTCTCTGTGGCCTCAAGAAAAGAAATACATACCATCAAACTATTGCTGTGGAATGTGTTACCTCAGGACTTCCATTAAGTTACCAGAGTTTTGGCAGTTGTCTTTCGCAGTTGTTGTATGATGGTAGCAACTGTAACTCTTCTCTGTATCCCCAATATCTAGCACCTTGCATAACACTGAGCATATTCCTAATGTTGCATATGCCAAATGTTGAATCAATGAAATAATTCTTTAAGGACAAGGGCATTCTAAAAAATATATTATTTTCACAAAAATAAAACAATAACATATTGGAAATATGGGCTAATAGTATACTGAAAGTCTACTGTAATAACTTCCTGACTGGTATTCCTGCCTCTAATCCTATTGTTCAGCTCATACCCACTCCCATTCTGTTCACAAAATGGCCAGGGGGATCTTTGACAAATATTTATTATATCCCAGCCCCATGTTGTACAAAACTCTCTGAAGACTTTCCATCATACTCCATGGTGGCTGAAAGCTTCTTCAAAGTGAATATGGCCTTAATTTGCATTTCCTTGATTATTAGTGATGACCAAAATAATATATCACCTCACATCTGTCAGAATGGCTATCATCAATAAATCAACAAACAACAAGTGCTGGTGAGAATGTGGAGAAATGGGAACCATTTTGGACTGTTGGTTGGAATGTAGATTGGTACAGCCATGTGGAAAGCAGTACGGAGTTACCTCAAAAAATTAAAAATGGAACTCTCTTATGACCTAGCAATTCCACTTCTGGAAATTTATCTGAAGAACCCGAAATGTGAATTTGAAAGAATATATGTACTGTCTATCAGTAAATGAGTAGATAAAACAACTATGGCATATTTATTTACATGATGGAATACTACTTGGCTGTGAAAAAAAGAAGAGAATTTTTCTCTTTGTGACAGCATGGATGGGCCTGGAGAACATTATGCTAAGGGAAATAAGCCAGTCAGAGAAAGAAATACCATATGATTTCACTCATATGTGGCATCTAATGAACAAACTGAACTAACAAGGAATATAGAGACAGACTCAGAGAGCAAGCCAATAGCTCTGGAGTAGGGGTGGGGTTGAGGGTGGAGGGACCTAGCAAAAAAGGAAAAGAACTCATGGACATGGACAACAGTTGGTAATTGCAGCAGGGAGGGGAGTTGGTGAAGGTGGAAAAGGATATAAGGGGAATAAATGGTGATGGAAAAATACAATAAAAAATGAACTAAACAGTGAATAGGGCCATACAGGAACAGTGGACAAGCACTTCTTGGGATAAAGGAACTGGGATAAATAAAGAGGAAAGACTGAGTTCAAACTCTAACCACTGCCCGTTCACTGAAATGTAGGCTCTGGCATGTTGTTTTACCTGCCCAGAGTGAGGAGGGACGTTTCTAACTTGCACAAGTGTGGTATATGGCTCAACTTCAATGTTAATAAGAACAATGAAAAAAAGCAGTATCTGCTATTTCAATATTGTTAGAACTTATTTCAATGTAAAGAGAAGTATTATAATTAAGAAAATTAAGTGACAATAATCTCAGAAAAATTAGCATTAAAGTATTTGATACAAATATATACATTTTTTCCTAAAATGACTTATTTAGCATTAATTCCTTAAAATTGTTTTTTTTAAGATATCATTAAAAATAGCAATAAGGACTAAATGGATATATTAACAGGTATCAAAGATGATATGCTTTCTTAGATGTTTGGTACAGCTAACATCTATTTCTGTATAAAGATTTCCTATATATACATATAAAATTAATTATATAACAATTTACAGGTAACATGTTAGGCATATACACAAAAGTGATAAGACATTTCAGGAGACAAAATATGCTATAAAGTATCAAATTGTAAAGTATATTTTAGTTACAGTAATAAGGAAATATGTCTGGTATTTCTTATGTAAGCTTTAGATGAAGAATAAAAATTTACCCTTTAACCATACACAATGAGTTTCACCTTTACAAAAACTTCATTTTTTTCATAAAACTAGCATTAATATTCTCCTTTTCATATTCTACATTTTCCTTTTTAAACAAAATCAGGGCTAAAATGTGAAAACAAATTATTCAACAATTTTATTAGTACATCAACAATTCATATAAAAATGTTAAGTTAAAATTTAACTGTTATCTATCCTTGGGATTAGCAAAAATGTCTAGCATTTTATAGAAGTCATCATGGGTTATAAAAACACAATGGATGTCACTTATAGGCATGTGTCAATCTTTAACTGTCAAAGAAAATGTTATCTGTATTTTTTATTAATATAGAATAAAAAAGAAAACTGCAACTTTGCATATAAAACTCTTTTGACCATGGCATAGGTACAAAATTTGCTTAAGTTATGTACAGGTAAGTATTTGAAACTGACAGACTTCTAAAATGTTGGCTCAATGTTAAGGTGATAATTATGGATTTAAAGTAGTAAAGAAAAATGAATAATATTTATTATTTAATTGAACTGGCAGAAAAATGTACGCAGGTCTAACTGCCATACATAGCTAGCAAAACCGCTGCTGCATAACAGTGGCCTGGCACACAGGTTGTACATAGGCTACCCATACAGGAGATATTATATTTTAAAAAAGGATGATAATAGGAAAATTATTTTTCTAAAACAATTTAAATTATTCTATCTGCAAATTGAAAAGTTCAATACATTGCCATCTCTGTAATTTTTCATAAAAAAATAAAATCAGTTATAATCAAAGTAGAAAGTTTCCATGTTCTCACACAACTCTGACAGAACTGTCAATGTTAGAATGAAGAACATTTAAAACTTTGAGTTGGGTATTCTGATTGTATTGGGTGCCAGGCACAGTATTTTTGGCATGGTTGCTTTAGTTTCTGTTGGGAATGAAAATGCACTCATCTGGGAAAATATTTTTTCTACATTCTCTCATTATGTATTGTGAAGCAAGAAATGTCACCAATCATCATTATTTGGCATTTAATAATGGTGACTAACTAGATGCTATTTGAAAAGGATTATTTTTTTGTATAGAATATTAATAGCCTGTGAATTCTTTTTTACTGTTTCCAGTTTCTGAACAGATGATATTATCAAAAATGAGAACAGAAATTAGAATGTCTAGTGAGACATTGTGATAACTAGCTGAACAATCTAGACATATAAATGCTGTTGTAGCATATTTCTGGCCAAATGAAAAACAGAATTTCAATAGATAGAAAAACAGAATTTCAATATTAATTTATGAAAAATAGTTATAAATTTCTAAAAGACTTATATCAAATGAAACTTAGAAGAATTATTGAAATAAAACACTATAAGAAAATAATTCCAAAAACAAATAAGCATGAATAAAAAAATGGAGTGATATACTGATATTAGGTAGATATGGAAGCTTGATGGCAGACTATTCCACGACACTTATAAACAGTAATTTCCCAATTCTGTCCAATGCAGAAGAACATAATATTTTAGATATTACCTGAAAACAATGATTTTCACATTCACATAAAGGAGGCATGAATTACATTTAAAAACTCAATACATTTCAGTTTACCACAATTATTCACAATGATTGTAATATTCTTTTAATGTGGCGATGTGCACTATAAATCTTCTAGAAGAAGACATAGCAAGTAGCATTTCTCAAACAATTCCTATACAAATTTAAGAGACCAGTGTTCTATAAGCAATTTTTTTAAATATGATGTTTCCTTAGAGTGTCCATTTCTGAAAATGATAATTATTCTCATTTTATGGATGGAAAATTAAAGCATGAAGAATAACTATTCTGTAAATAAATGAGCAAATGATAAAAATAAATTAGAACCAAGAAATTTAAAGTCTTTTAAACTACATTGTACATTAAATTCTTTTTATAAAAAGTGTAAAGTACTTATCTGGGCTAAGATACACATTTCTTGAATATTGTAAATTTTAATTTTCTATATCTGTAATCACAAAAGGAAAGAGCCACATGTAGTAAGTACATATGGATAGGAACCTTAAGAATTTAGACATAAAGTTATAAAAACCTCAAATAAAATAACAAAAATCAATGTGAAGTGGAAGCTTTGTATTAGCCATCAAAAAACGTATATTGAATGACCCTAAGATAACAGTCAAGTAGGCGGAAGCTGAGTCCACTTGCTCTTACTCCCACTTTGGATTTTTGGTCGATCTTCTGCCAATTAACCCCAACAATCAACAGAATCTTAGCAGATATGAAGTTTTGAAGCCAAAGAGTACAGAAGACCCTTCATTCCATCCAGTAAGGAGATGTTGCAAGTTGAAGGAGAATTACCCTGTGTGGGGGCCTACAGCAGTGGAGAGACCAGACAGAAATAGCAGACTTGCAGCTTCTTCCTGTCTCAGAGCAGGGGTCCCTAGTCCTACACAGGGATCCCCACCCCTAACCGGGAGAGACTTGGAAAGAGACATGGAGTCTGGGAGACTCAGATTGCACACAAACACAGGGAGCAGCATTGTCTATAAAGGTAGCACCACATTGGAGAGCTCCAAATCAGGACTCAGTCTCCTAAAATGATCGGGTTGCCACACCTGGCTCTGTCAGAGATGCCAGAAGGCTGCTACCAGCTGTGACCATGATAGACACTTCACTTTTGGGGGAGGGGGTAGGCACAGAGAACCAGACAGTGACTCAGAACTGTGGTATGGGTACCACATAGAGTCTTTAAAAAAAGAGGGCTGAAAAATAGCTGGGCTAAGAACCTACATGCCACTGCTACTCCATCAAGGAGACCAGATTGAAAATATACTTCATTCCCACTGAATCCATCTGGGCAAAGAGTTTAGAGAGCTGTACGACAATGGTTTACTGGGCACTGCCCAGCTCAGATACCAACAGCAGCATAAAATATAACTCAGGTTCTTATGGAACTTTCACATAGAAGGAAAGTGTACTGGGCATTGAAATACATACTAATATATTTTAAATATTAAAATAATATGCATAACAATGTATCCACAACAAAACTGATTTGGAAATCAATACTAGGAAAAAAATAGGAAAAACAGACAAATATTCATGAATTGAACATCATCAGTCTGTGGTCAAAGAAGAAATAATGTAAGGAGTTAGAGAATGTCAAAATGAGTAAAGGCACATTTTGAAAAAATGTGGTATATAGTTTAGGTAGTCCTTCCTGAATAATTTAGGCTTTAAATGCCCAGGCCTTCACTTTAATAAACTATCAAAAGAAGTCCAATTACACCTGATGTAAACAGGAGAAAATGATAAAGGAAAAGCAGAAACAATAAAATAAAAAACAAACCAAAAAAAAAAAAGAATGAATCTAGAGCTGGTTCACTGAAAGAGTCAACTAATTTAATAAACTTGGAGATAATGATTTTGTTTCATTTGGATATAAATCCAGAAATAGAATTGCTGGGTTATATGATAGTTCAATGTTTAACTTCTTGAGAAACATTTGTACTGTTTTCTATAATGGCTATACCACTTTACATTCCCACTCAAGTACAAGGGTTGCCTTTTCTCCACTGCTTGCCAGCATTCATCTCTTTTTCATTAAAAAAAATCCTGACAGATGTTTTATGATATTTCACTGTGGTGCTAATTTTCACAATCTGACGATTAGTGCTATGTAGCCCCTTTTTATGTGCCTTTTGGACATTTGTAAGTCTTCCTTTGGGAAATACTATAAAGTCTTTGGCCCATTTTTAAAATATATTTATTTATTTATTTTGTTGTTGAGTTTTTAATGTATTTTGAATATGAACTTCTTACCAGATGTATGGTTTAAAAATATTTTTCCATTTCCTAGTTTGGCTCTTCACTCTGCTGTTTGCTTCCTTGGTTGTGCAGACAGTTTTCAGTCTGTTGCAATTCCATTGCCCATTTTTGTTTTTGTTTCCTGTGCTTGCTTTTGGAGTGTTTAGATTTCTATTCTTTATTTTTAATTGCAAATATCCAATTGCATGTTCCAGAGTAAAATCAAACAGTTGTATTGTTATTTACAGTAAAATAAAAAAGTTAATATTTTCTCTATAGTTTTAGTCTTTAAAAGACACTATTATTAACAGTGTATTACACTGTATTATTCAAAATTATTTCAATTATTTCAAAATATTACAATTGTATTATTCAAAATTATTTCCCTTTCTAGACCTTATATAATATTTAGAAAAACACATATAATGGCAAAACCAAAATATGTACATTTTAAAAGTATACACAAATTTATTGTTGTTATAAAAATAAAATAGCATGTTTCCTTCAAATTTTCTTTAAGGCCCAATTAAATTTCTGATATTGTGTTAATCCCAATTTTCTGAAATGATTTTGTTTACTTGAACTATATAGCACTAATTGGTGCTATCACTTGAGCTATGTGGTCTTATAGTGCTTTTGTTTGTTATTTCTGATGCGCAGGACTTGTTTCTTCTAATACAACTGCTTTGAGGACAAATAAATTTTTATACCTTAACAATTAGTAAAATAACTTGAAAACTAATTATAAATTTTCAAGAATACTTATTAATAGCACTAATAATTAGTTTTAAATTTAAGCTTGCATAAAATTTTAAAATAAATCTCATAAATTGATCACAAAGTCAATGTAAAATAAAGGTTTGTTAAATGACAGGATAATCAGTGGAAATATGGGTGACTATCTACTGGCCATCTGCCTACAGTGCTCCAGAGCACATCACAACATGTGTGAGTACACCACAACATACATAAAAAACTTCACGTGAACTGTACATTAGCTGCAGACAAGGGAGATAATTTGCAAATGTTTCAGAAGTGTTTAAACATATATCATCAAGTCAAGCAAAGTCAGACATCCCTCATTTAATCATTCATTCTTTACCTTGTCCATGAGGTTAACTTTTCCCAGCAAAGAACATTTTTTTAATAAGAAATGACTTAACCTGTTCTGTGGAAAAATTAAATCCAGCTAATGTTGAAAGAAAGTTAAGCAATGTGTATTTGTATCTCTTCAGCACTCAAAATAGTAGATTAAAATTCATAGTGACTTCCTAGAGTCATCAGAGCTCATTTCATTTTCATCCTTACAGAAATACAGGTCATGATCCTGTATGTGACAGATACATAAGATTCCCAGCATGGAAATAATTCCTCATCACCCTAATATGGTTTTTGGATATGATGGAGGATGGGGAGAGGCAACTACAAACTACAGACAAAATGGAAAAGAAATGATTCTGGCATTCTTCTGACTAGGTAGACATTGTCCCATCTCAACAGAGGGTCTCCCATACAGTCTCAAATTATGGAGAGTTCTTCAATGAATGATATAATTATTCCATTCCTTAAGAACATAACAACTGGTTTTTCAGAAAGATTGGGAAAAATGATAAAAGGAATAGTTTTGCACTGTCTGCATGACTTAATACATTTTATCATTTTATCATCTCTGTCTCCTATAATGATGTGTTTCTTAACAAACCAAACTAAAAAAATGGTCTGTAATATAAATACCAGGTTCAGCAGGAATGTTTAATTGCCTTTCATCCTTGCAAATGTATTTCAATAGTCTTGTGATTCAAAGTTACAATTAGAATGCTTATCTTTTATTCTTTCAAAGGGAAGGTCGTATTTCTGACAGTGAGGAACTGTAATGATTTTGCTTTAGTTCTTTTTATTTTTTTTGTATCTGTAGTATGTTTCACCTCTTACTGACATCTAATTGCAAATAAAATCTCTTTGGAATGCACTACGCACCAAAAGATTTCATTTGAAATGGATTTTCACTGATAATTGCTATATTCAACAATGGCCAAAACTTTGTATCTATATTAAAAATATCTTTGATATGAAAAAAATTCACTGCAGAATGCTACTTAGAAGATTAATACATGTTGTGTAAAAAATGTAGGCAAGATGGTTAACATGCCAATCATGTAGCATCTCATTATTTCATTAATTCATTATGTATGGTTTCATATGCAAGAATTTTTTGATACAAAAGTGCAACACAAAATGAGTTCTTCTTTATGTTTACAGATTTAACACCTTTATAAGGTGAATAACCTTCATACTGCACAAAATACATTTCTACACATGGACAACATATAAACTGAGGGAGCCAAAGACAATTATTTTCAGGTAACTTCTAAACAGCATTTCAGATCTACATAAGTTTAAAAAATTCCTAAGTGATTTTAAAGTGAACTATAAAGTTTTTACAAAGAGAAAGAATTATAACATCAAAGTTTTGAAAAAGAAGTTTTATTCATTCTGTATAAAATCCAGAATGAATAAATTTATGTCAAATTAAATGACTAAGCAAGTAGGTAAGATTATGTACATACTTTTAGAAATGCAAGAAAAATATTTACTCTTAAAAGAACTATTTAATGAAATCAAATTAGTAATTCAAGAAGAAAGGCAAGTGAATTGGGAATGTATATGCCATTTTGAAGAAAGCAGTGAAGCAACAGAATGTTGAGGTTTAGATGGGGAACAAAGGAAGAGAACCCCAACAGACAGGTTTTCAGAAAATGAAAAAAAAAGTATTATTTAATTGAATATCATGTAGGTTGGGGCATTTTGAGTAAAACTAACCAAATTAGAGTAAATTCATTGTAGAACATCAGAAACTGACTTGTTTGAAAGAATAAACAAACAAGGAATATAACTTTGAACAGGAGGAGACGTCAAGAAACATTTTAGCACAGAAATAGAAAAAATGACTAATAAAGAATAGAGAACTCAAAAATTGATCTAGATACACATGAAAGCATAGAAAAATAATAACAATATAATAAATGGGACTGTAGCAATTTCCATTAAGGAAACTGACTCATAAATTTTTCCTAATGGATAAAAATTGAAATATCAAAAGTGAAATTATAAAACATTTTGATAAATTGTAAGGGAATATAATTATTTTTTCTGGGTAGAAAAAATTTTAAGCAGAAACAAAAGATATCACATCATAAAAGAAATGATATATTTGATATTAAAATTAAAAATTTCTCTTAAACAAGTAAGTCACAAAAACTTGAAAAAGTCCACATAAAAGTATTTGATTAACATGTGATAAATGATTAGTGTCTACAATATTTTAACTTATGTAAATAATATAATGTAATATATGTCTTAGTCTCTCTAAATAATTAAATATTTTTTACAAAATTTTTTATCATCATTTAGGAAGCTATTTTATATGTATGCAATATCAAATTCAGTGGTATTTTGAAAATTTGTATCATGCTATTGCTAGATGCCAGTTTTAGTTAGTCAGTATACACTTCTACTGAAGGTCTAAGTAATTTGGCTTACAATCTGATATGAATATAACATCAAGATAAATTGCTGATCTTTAGTGCATGGCTCTTTGTAAGATTAATATTCTGAACACCAAAGCATAAGAATGTGATGTTAATTTTGGCCTGGAGCTACAATAAGGAAAGGGGAGAGCAGGTCACCTAAAAGATTGAGATGTTCAAAAGTAGAATGGTAGAGGCCTGGTGTGACTTGATTTTGGTTAGAAATGATGTCTTTTAAAAAAGGCTTATTGTGTATGTCATTAAGGAAAGAAAAACTATACAATTGTATAAATATAAGATGAAATTGCTGATAAGTATTACTGGTTTTTATTCATTTTCTTGTTTTTTTTTTGTTTGTTACTGAAGATTCACTTTTATTAACAGAAAACTAAGGGTATAATCAAAATATTACCCCTACTGTATTCTGAACATGAAATTTGAATGTCCTGTAGAATAAATAAATAAATAATTTACATTGTAATTAGGCTATCTGGATTCTTCTTTCTCCACAGGGTATACAGGATATAGGAAGGTTATACGGCCAGCATTAAAATAGCATATAGATGTTAGTTCATTTATCAAAAGTATTCTCAAGATTTTTAAAAAATTCAATCTGGCCAATGATTTGAGAATAGACAAAGTTGAGGGTTAAACAAGGGGGTAAAAACAAGGGCTGTGGTGAAAGTCTGCTTGAGATGATGACACTCAGCCCAGGGTGAAGGCAATGGACATAGTAAAAAATGGTCAGAGTCTGTGATGTTGGAGACAATGAATTTTGTTGGATTATGGGTGGATGTTGAAGAAAAAGAGGGCTTAAAAGTTCTGACTGAGGCAACTGGAAGGATGGTGTTATCAAAAACACAATGGCAACTGAGAGCAGTTCTCAATGACCCAATACAATTGTCTAATTTAGAATCTTGGTTCTGTCACACACAATGTGATTTTGAAGAAGTTACTTAACATTTTTTGTGTCTCCTTTTTCTTATCTATCTTGAGGAGCTAGTGTCCTGACTGGCATGGCTCAGTGGGTTGGGCATCATCCAGCAAACTGAGCGGTCAGCTGTTTGATTCTCAGTCAGACACATGCCTTGGCTGCAGGCCAGGTCCCCAGTTAGGAGTATGCAGCAGGCAACAGATTGATGCTTCTCTTAGGCATCACTGTTTCACTTCCTCCTTCCTTTCCCTCCTCTCTAAATATAGATAAATTAAATATATATATATTTTTAAAAAGGAGTTAGTAATATTAGCACATAAAGTCATTGAATCAATAAACTCAAGATGGATAAAACACTTAAATGTAAGTCACAACATCATAAAAGTCCTAGAGGAGAACAGAGGCAGGAAAATCTCAGATATTCCACACAGCAATATTTTTAACAGTATGTCCCCTAGAACAAAGGATATGAAGGAAAGAAAAAACAAATGGAACTTCATCAAAATAAAAAGCTACTGCACAGCTAAAGAAAACATCAACAAAATGAAAAGGGAATGAACTATATGGGAAAATATATTTGCCACTGATACCTCAGACAAGGGTTTGATCTCCAACATATATAAAGAACTCATGTGACTCCACTTCAGGAAGGCAAACATTTCAACTAAAAAATGGGCAAAGGACCTAAACAGACACTTCTCCAAGGAGGACATACAGAGGGCCCAGAGATGTATGAAAGAATGTTCAGCATCATTAGCCATCAGAGAGATGCAAATTAAAACCACAGTGAGATACCACTTCATACCACTCAGAATGGCCATCATAAACAAATCAACAAACAACAAGTACTGGCGAGGTTGTGGAGAAAAGGGAACCCTAGTGCACTCTTGGTAGAAATGCAGACTGGTGAAGCCACTGTGGAAAGCAGTATGAAATTTCCTCAAAAAACTAAAAATGGAATTTCCTTTTGACCCAGCAAATCCACTTCTGGGCTTGTACCCTAAGAATCCTGAAACACCAACTCAAAAGAACCTATGCACCCCAGTGTTCACAGCAGCACAATTTATAATAGCCAAGTGCTAGATGCAAACCAAGTGCCTAAAGCAAACCAAGTGACCATGAGCAAATGAGTGGATAAAAAAACTGGGGTACATTTACACAATGGAATAATATGCAGCAAAAAGGAAGAAGGAGCTCCTACCCTTTGTGACAGCATGGGTGGAACTAGAGAATATCATGCTAAGTGAACTGAGCCAGGTAGTGAAAGAAAAATAGCATATGATCTCATCTATAAGTGGAAGCTAACCAACAAAACAAACAAGCAAGCAAAATATAACTGGATACACTGAAATAAAGAACTGACGATAACCAGAGGGGAGGAGGTGGGAGATAATAGGGGAAAGACGGGGAAGGGTCATCAAGGAACATGTATAAAAGACCCATGGACAAAGCCAGAGAGGTGTAGGATTGAGAGTGGGAGGTGGTAGTGTGTGCAGCAGGATAAAGTGGTGGTAGGAAAATGGAGACAACTGTACTTGAACAACAATAAAAAAAATGGTAAACATTTTGCCTACAGGGAAAATATGTAAAGTAGTCCTTATAATTTTATTTTATTAAAATGCCAGAAATAAACAAGTCACATTTTTAAAAAATCATTGGGGGGAAAGAAAAAAAAAGAAAATATATGTAAAGTATGTACATTAGTGGACAGTACATAATAAGCACTCAATAAAATAGATATTTCTATTATTGTCCTAAATCTAACCTGAGAACAAAGACTCTGGTTAAGATTCCTGTGTAGACAGAGAAGTGGTTCTATGGTCAGACAGGAAGTTCAGATGTCACCAATCACAGGCTAAGGATTACTACATTTGAGTAAAAGCAAGCCACTGAATGTACTTACTGCTTAATCAAATTGTATGTTTGCTCAACCAACCTAGTAATTGGCTGCCATGAAATTTGCCTCTAAATGGACTGTAACTAAGTGACATCAAAATGAATGGTTTAGTGGCAGGGTTTAGTGGCAGATTTTAGTCTCGATGTATTTAACAATGTAACTTCTATATTCTTGTATTTAAAAACAAAAGAAGTTTGAATGTTGCTGGAAGCCGGACTCCAGTCAGACAAACCTGGTTTCCTTTTATGCCTTCACCACTTCCATACTGTGTGAATTTCAGTTCCTTTATTTGTGAAAGGGGATAACAGTGTTAATCTCATGGGGTTTTTAGTGTATTAAAGAAAGTAGTGTAAAGCACAGCATAATGTTAAGGGGATAGTAATTGTTGAGTAAACGTGCCATTATAATAATGGTAAGATTTCTGATGATGGTGAGTGGAACCATGGTGCATAACCATTCATGAATTAGTAATAAAAATTAGACTAAAGTAATTGTCTATAACATTCACTACCTATGTTCTAGTAGATGTTAAAAGTCCAATGAGTAAAGCAAATTATCCATGAGTGTTTACTAATGCAATCAGACTCTGTCACACATGTATAGAGAAAATATTTTAGGTTTTTATGTGGCATTAAATAACATGCCCCTAGTTAATTACCCTGTTCTCTTACTAAGAACAATAGCAGGATCAGTTTCATGTAAATATTAGAATCCTTTAGGACGCTTTCATCTCTGAGGCACTGTAGAAAGTAATGAGATCCCCAAAGAAAGCCTGAAGGGCCTCTAAATAATCAGAAAGGATGAGCTAATCTCTTATGAACAAGTCTTGTAAAATAGCAATTTGTTCATTAATAATAGAAATAAAGCATCTTCACTTGAGGATTAATCCTCATCTTCCATAAAACAAGATCAGCTCCTGTATACACATGAAAAGAAACACAAACTGGGCTCTAGCTAGTGCAGTAAATCTTGCATTGTACACCAGCATTGATGCTGCTGTAAAAAAAATAAAGAAAAAAATCTCAAAATCACCTTATCTCATGGAATATTTAAAGGTAATCAGCAAAGGAAGAGGGTTTTGTGATGCAATTAGTGGTTGGTAAATTTAGAGAAAGTTGGAGTATTCTCTATTCCTTTCCTAGTCAACTTTGAGTCAGTGGGCTGAATTTTTAAGGGCTGTGATTAAGCGACAATCACAGAAGATGTTTTCCATGTTAAGATAAGAACCAGAATATTTTATGCTTCTAGGCAACCCAGTGGGACACTAAGGGGATATTCCCCAGCACAGCACATTTATTTGAACTTTTGTTTACCTCTGAACACCTGAAGGACTAGGTTCCTCACATACTAAATCTTTGTGTCACATTTGAATTATATTTATATTGATCCTACTTTATGCCCTCTATTTTTTGTGGCACACATTGTATTTACAAAGTAGCCAACAATCATTTCCTTGGGCTTTTATTTACATCACTCTAATGGATGTATGTCAGTGTAGTGTTAACTTTTTTAAAGATAGAAACACTTTATCCATCATCTACCTATCCATTAGTTATCACATTTTTATGTTTTATGTATCTTCTCTCTTTTTACCTGTCCATCCATCCATGGACTTATCCATGCATCCATTACTTACTTTCTGTCATTAACCTATCAATATATCTATTTATACATCCATCCATCCATTATTCACCTTATCTTATCTATTTTCTATGTATCTATGAGGTTTAAGTAACTTTTCAAAATTATGTAGAAGAATTTGATTTTGGAGACCTATTTGTTAAACCTAGTACACAAAGTTCTCTGAACCTCACAAAGAAGCAAAGATGTGAAATAAAGAAGATAATATATTGGGATTGACTCCCTGAAAGTCTTTCATTATTTTTCATGATATCCCAGCCTCTCTATTTTTAAATACTGAATAGATGAAAAATTATGTGCCAGATCTGGGTCCAAGATAGTGGTTAAGATGTTCCTGAACTCACCACCTCCCTTGAACACACTGAATCTACAGCTACTCAGAAAGAAATTTTCTCTGAAATAAATCTAGAAACTAGCTGAGTTATTCCTACACATTGGACAAACAAAAATGCCCACATTAAAGAGGTCTTAACCCCTCTTTATTCTTTTTTAAAAGATTTTATTTATTTATTTTTTAGAGAGGGAAGGGAGGGAGAAAGAGAGAGAGAAACATCAATGTGCGGTTGCTGGGGGTCATGGCCTGCAACCCAGGCATGTACCCTGACTGGGAATTGAACCTGCGACACTTTGGTTTGCAGCCTGTGCTCAATCCACTGAGCTACGCTAGCCAGGGCACTTCTTTATTCTTTATTCAATGAATAAGAATAGAGATAACCAAGAATAAGATCTTACTTAGGCTGGGCTGAACAATAAGGTTCATCTCCCACATGAGACAACTTCATCTAGACTAGGGAAGATGATTGTATTATCTATTATATAGAACCTCACACAGAAACACAAGGTAAATGAAGAAACACAGAAATATAATGCAAACAAAAGAACAAGATAAAATTCTAAACAAACTTTTAATGAAGCAGAGATAACTGATCACCTAATAAAGAGTCAAAGTAATAGTCATAAAAACGCTCACTGTGATCAAGATGATAATGCATGAACAAGAGGAAAATTTCAACAAAGAACAGAAAATGTAAGAAAATACCAAACAGAAACCATAGAGCTGAAGAATATAATAACTAAACTGAAAAATTCAATAGGTCATTCAGTAGCAAACTAGACTGAATGGAAGAAGGCAACAGTCAGGGTAGTAGAATTCATCAATAAAAGTATCAAAAAGGGTAAAAAAATAAAAATCAGTAAAGAGAACTTAGGGAACTTATAGGCTACCACTAAATGAACCAATATTTGTATTGCAAGTGTCCCAGAAGAAGACCACAAAGAGAAAAGAGTGGTGCGCTTATTCAAAGAAGTAATAGCTGAAAATTCCCTATCCTGGGAAAAGAAACCAACATCCTGATCCAGAAAGCTCAGAAAGTCCCAAATCAGATGAATCCAAAAAGAATCACACAAAGACATGCTATAATAAAATTGTCAAAAGTTAAAGACAAGGTGAAAATCTTAAAAGAAACGAGTGGGTAACAACTTGGGGGAACCCCTGTAAGACTATAAGCAGAATTTTCCACAAAAATTTTGCAGGTCACAAGGGAGAGGCTCAAATGTGTAAAAAATACTGGGAAAAAACCCCTGCCAAACATAAATATTCTAACCAGAAAAGCTATTCTTCAGAATTGAAAGGGTTTTCCAGATAAGCAATGTCCCCTATTAGGGACTTAATCAAGATAAAGCAAAAAAATGCTAATTGGCAACAGGAAAACATAAAAATATAAATCTCACAGGTAAAAATAAAATATAGTTAAACTTAGAATACTCTAAAGTTGTAAGAGGGCAAGTAAATCACTTATTAATTTACTATAGAAGTTAAAATACAAAATAATAAAAATAACTATACTTACAATAATTTGTGAATAGACACAAAAGACAAAAAATGTAAATTGTTACACTGACAACATATAATTTGGGTGAGGAGGAGAATAAAAATGTAGAGCTTTATATATGTTCAAAGATAAGTTGTTGTAAGCTTAAAATAGACTGTTAAAAATATAATATGTTTTATGGAAGCCTCATGGGAACCACAAAACAAAAATTTATACCAGATACACAAAAGATAAAGGGAAAGGAAACTAAGAATACTATCATCAAAAATATCATCAAATCACAAAGGAAGAGAGCAAAAAAGAAAGAACAGAATTACAAAACAGACAGAAAACAATGAACAAAATGGCAATTTTAAGTCCATACCTATCAATAATTATTGGGTAGGCCAAAAAGTCTGTTCAGTTTTTTCCATAAAATAAGACACACACATTTTTCATATTCACCAATAACTTGATTGTTTTAGGTATTTTGTATATGTTGGCTATCTCCTGCATGATATATGCTAATTGTTCTCAATCAGTGTCTCAATTTGGTCACTATCAACTACAACTGTTATACCCACCCAGTCAACATCATCCAGCAAGAAATCTCTAGCATGAAACTCTGCAAACCACTTTTGACACATTCTACAAGTCACAGCACCTTCTCCACACACTGTAAAAATTTTTGTATGTTTTGGTTGCATTTCTACCTTTCTTGAAATAACAAATCATAATATGCTGAAAATGTGGCATATTTTCTTTTATCTTTAATATTAAAATGGCTACACAAAAATTCACCAATTTTGAGTTTTTTAAATGCATGCTGATATGACAGCTGTGACAATACAATCCAACAAAATTGTTTCAAGTCAAGTTAAAGACAACTAAGTGCTACTAAGAGCCATCTTATAGGGGAAAAAAATCTTTTTGGCCAACCCAATACTTCAAGTGTAAATGGATTAAATTCTCCAATCAAAAGACAAAGAGCACATAAAAATACAAGACCCAACTATGTATTACCTATGAGATTCATTTCAGTTTTAAGGAAACACACAGACTGAAAGTGAAATGATAGGAAAAGATACCCCATGATAATGGAAACCAAAAGCAAAGAGAGCAGCAATACTTAAAACAATAGTTACGTCAGACAAAATAGACTCTATGTGAACACCTAAACAAGTGACAAGAAGCTTATTATAATAATAAAGGAATCAAATAAACAAAAGGACATAACATTTCTAAATATTTATGCATGTACCACAGGAGCACCTAAATATATAAAGCAAATAAATATTAACAGACCTGCAGGTAAAAATTGTAATACAAAAATAGCTGAGGATTTCAATTTCTCACTTTCAACAATGCATAAATCCATCAAGACAAAGATCAATAAGGAAATGTTGTACTCACACAACACTTGAGACTAGATACCCTTAACAGACATCTACCGAACATTTCATTCAACAGTGTAGAAAATGCATTCTTCTCAAGCACACATGGAATATTCACCATTAAGAAGAATGAATCATATTAGACATCTTTTCCAAATATAATGGTATAAAACTAATAATCAATTGCAAGGTGAAAACTGGAAAGTTCAGGAATATGTGGAGCTTAAATAACATGTTACTCAAAAACCAGTGAGTCAAAAAATCAAGAGAAATAAAAAATAATAATCTTTCTAATAGTTAACCCATCATCTTTCTGGCCAGAGGTACAAAGGACACCATAGCTTCTGTGAGGTAAGGGGGGGATAATGGAAAGGGGGAGCTCAGATACTGGGAGCTCCATTTTCTGCATATAGGACAGCCCAAATCTATAGCTGACCCTGGTCTCTGAGTGTATAGTGACCATTTAGCAGCAGAACTAAAAATAAAATAATTTAACCAAAAATTGAGCTAAGGTCCAAGAGACAAAACTTGGAGTTTATTCTTGATGTCAAGTGTTAATCAATGACCTATTTTTTTCATTTTAATAATGGCTATCCAGTGGGCCTCATACCACTTACTAAAAAGATTATGTTTACTTCTATGATGTGATATTTCACCTATATTATTTACTATATTTGCATACATATGTGAATCAGTTTCTGGGGATTCAATTCTATTCCACTAGTCATCTATCCATTTATGCTCCAGTACTATTCTTTCTTAATTATAAGACTTTATAGTATGGTTTAAATCTGATTGGGCTATTACCCTTTGGACTTTTTCCTTTTTCAGTGATTTTTCTGGCTTTTTTTTTGTATATTTATTTTTCCATGTGAACTTTAGCATCAACTTGCTTAGCCCCATAAAGAAAGTCTGTTTGAATTTTTCTTGGAATTGCACTAAATTAATTAGCATAGGGAGAACTAACATAGTGGTAATGCTGAGTCATCTTAATTTAGAACCAGGAGTGTCTACCCATTTGTTTATAGCTGATAGTCAGGAGTATTTAAAGTTATGTCAACACCTAAACAAGTAAAGATTTTTCACATTTCTTACTAAATTTATCCCTAAGTATTTGGTCATTTTTGTGGATACTATAAGTGGGCTTTTTCCGGTTTTTAATATTTTATTTAGTATATTTGCATCTATATTAAAAATAATTTTTAAAACAATTATAAATTTTTTCTTCATTTCAAAACTCTGAAGGAATTTATAGCATAGTGTTAAATAATAAGTTTGGTGGAATTTCTCTTTGAAAACATTTGGAATTCTGTTTTTATTTGGGTTTTTCAGAGAAAAAGAACCCCAAAAGCGTGTGTGTATTTGAAGAGGGGATGATTTACTGTACATTAAGTATTTGTTCTATGATATTCTGGAGGTTGACAAATACATAATCTTTGGCTTAGGTTAGCAGGTTGAAGAACCAGGCAAGAGTTGGTGCTGCAGTTCAAGTCCAAATGCCATCTACTGGCAGAATTTCCTGTTTGGTGGTAGTGGTGGGAGGTCAGTCTTTTTTCTATCCAGGCCTTCAGCAGACTGGATAGGCCCACTCCCATTACACAGGATAATCTGCTTTGCTCAAAGTTTACTGATGTACATGTTCATCTCTTTCTTTAAAAAAATACCTTCATGGAAACATCTAGGATAATGTTTGACCAAACATGTGGTAACATGGCCTAGAGAAGTTGACATATAAAATTAACAACAACACAGTCTTTCCTGTATTTTCTTGATACATGTATTTCTTCCTTTTTTCTTTTTTATTGAATTTATTAGGTGACATTTATCATTAAAATAATATAGGTTTCAGGTGTACAATTCTATTATACATCACCTGTGTATTGTACTGTGTATTCACCACCTTAAATCAAGTCTCCTTCTGTCACCATTTATCCTTTTTTTATATCTTCTTCTACTTTACCCCATGGAAAAAGGTAGGTTCAAACACTCTATCTCTAGTGGGACTGATTACTCCAAGTTTTCAAATGCACTTGGTTACAGATTTGCAAACTACTGTCTTAGATATTTTTTTAAATGCTTTTTCTTTCAATTAGTATTTCCTTCTCATATTTTGTAGTTTTGTGTATTAGATCTTCTTGCTTTTTATAACTGATCTATTAATACCTATAATTTTTTCTGTTTTGTTAATGGCCACCTATTGTTAGTGTACTTCAGTGTATGTGTTCTTTTATCTTCTACAGTTTTGCTTCATAAGTACTGATATTTTGCACACAGATATTCATGTCATACTGAGTTGTGGCTTTCAGCATTACAAATTACAAATTATCTTTATCATGTTAATGCTTTTGGTACTGATTGTTGGTCTGATTTAAGGATTATAACACCTCATTTTTTACTGTACCCATTTTTCTAGAATATAATTTTCCAATTATTTATTTTCAGCCTTACTGAATTACTTTGTTTAGGTGTATCTTTTATCTAAAGCAGGTAGCTGGTTTTCACTTTGTAAATCAAATTGGAAATCTTTTTTATTTTCAATGGGTAAGTTAAGTATAAACTTATAATTTTAGTTTTTGGATTTGAGGTAACATACAAATCCTTGTTTATGTGTTTATTCTTTTAGAATTAAAGTCCAGTTCCTTTGTGTTTTTATTATTTTGTGGTGAGAAGAGGTGTTTGGTGTCCATCAACATTTTGGTTGTTTTTTTGTCTGACAGGACTCTAAATTTTTTCCCTTTGCTGTGTTTTTTTAGCTTTACCACATTATTGATATAAAGAGGTTTTTCTTTTATTTGCTGTTTTCTCTGCTAGCTGTCCCTTTAAAAAAATAGAACCAGAGACATAGAAATAAAGAAAGAACTGGCAGTGACCAGAGGAGAGTGTGAAAGGGGATAATGGGGGAAAGAAGGGGAAGGTTCAAGTCAAGGAACTTGTATTAAGGACCCATGGACAAGGACAGTGGCAGGGGTGAGGGAACTATTGAATGTGGAAGGGGGGATGTGGGTAGGGTGGGGGAGAGTAATGGGGGGAAATGGGGACAACTGTAATTAAACAAAAACTAAAAAAGAAGAGATAACCATTAAAAAAAACCTCACACTCAAATTCCTCATAATTGAAAGACCCATCCTGGAATTAGGTTTTCATTTATAAAGACACATTTATTGCCAATTAGAGTAAACTTTCTCTTTCTGTCGGTTTTAGAGTAATTTTAGACCAGATGTTAGCTCTTTGATGTTCTTCTCTACCACTTTCCTTGGAAATCTCTTGCCTGCCATGACAGCTTGCAGGAAGTATGTGAAAAAATGCTTTCAATGGTTTGGTGTTTTTTCCATTTTTATTAACAGTTATTTTGAATCTTTGCCATTCTCTATTTATCCTTCATTTTGTTAGTGGTGTTTGCTGGTATGTAGAGGCACAAATTTAGGTGGCAACTGTTTTCTTCAGGTACCTAGAAGTCAGGAATGTGTTTTTAGTATTTTATGTTATGTTGTCTATAGACTTCCTAATTTTACTTTTAAGAAATAATTTTTAGTGTTGGGTTCAAGGCTCACAATGTGCATCCTTCACTTAGAGTTTCTTTGCAGTTAATGTTGTTTCACTTCACATTCCACATACAATACAATCCATGTTTTACCTCACACTCTACATTCTTTATGTTACATTTAACATTTTCTACTTCCAAATTTACATCTCATCACAAATAACAATAAACCACTCATACTATATGTACTTACCCCATTCCATCATTTTCTTGTTTTATCTTATAGTTCATCTCTACATATATTATAAAATCTACCTTTAAATTTTACTAGTTTGGATTTAAACCACTTCTTTTTTTTAAAAAAAACTTATAAGACAAAAATAATAATACATTTTCTTGTACATTTACTTGTGCTCTTTATAAATTCTTATAATGCTGTTTTTTATCTGATATCACCTACTTTCTGCTTGAAGGATACCTTTAGCATTAACTATAGTGCATTTTTGTTATCAATTAATTGTCTTAGAATTTGTTAATCTAAAAACGTATTTTTTATCTTGTTTCTGATGGATATTATTATTGAGTATAGAAGTTGGAGTTTACAGATTGTTTCCCTTTATTTCAGCCCTTAAAATTTCATTAATTTTCTTCTCTTTTTTTTGGTTTGTTTGTTTATGATGTGATGCGGACTCTAGCCAGCAGGGTCTGTGTGTTGTGGCTGCAATGAACAAATTCACACAGATTACAGAAGTCCTGTGGAGAAAAGGGATGGCATGGCCACTCTCTGAGTGAGAAAGGGCCCTGATCCCTGCTTGGACAGGCTTGTATTGCTTTACTGAGTACATTACATTAAGGATGGTCTCCATTTACTATGCACAGGTTCGCTTTAGGTGGTTAGCATTTACAGATAACAAAGGAGAAGAAGTTGCTAATTACTACAAAGAAAGAGGATATTTGCAAATGCAAAGGAAAAATGCTGTTGAACTGGTTACACTCCATCTTTGGGAGGTTTAACATAGATTTTAGGAAGTTACTGTAAAGATATGCAGTAAACATTCGCTTTGCTGCCTCAATTCAGGGTGAGGGAGTTTTATCAAAATGCTAGCTTCAAAGCAGCCTAGGTACAATGCAGGCCTGATTCCCCATGGGAAAACTAATCCATGGGCCTGGGTTCCTATGTGCCAACTCTCTCCCCACCAGTTTTCAGAATCAGGGGCTGGGCTGCATTCACTATGGCACACAGAACGGTTCCCTATAATGATGAGAAGTCAGGCATCATTTTTTATTTCTTCGTCAGTATGTAATGTGTCTTTATTCTCTTCCTGCTTTCAGGGTGTCCTCTTTCTTTGGTTTCAGTCAGGTTTTGCAATAAATTCTTCCACTGGGGCTGGAAATAAGAACCACATGGCATCCTTTCTCACCACTCACATATCTAGGTGTAGTTTTGCATGTATTTATAAAGCCTTCACTTACATATACTTTATTTTATGCTTTGTTAGGTGATTTGTGAAAATCTCAAGCTGTTTCTCAAGCTTTAATTGGACTGAATTTGTAGTTTCTCTCTCCCCATACAGTTAGTGAGGCCTTGGTTTTCAACTTTGTTAGCGAAATTCTAAAGTAGAGCTTAGTTAATAGCATGGTCCTTATTCCAAAATGCAATCTTTATGATGTCTCAGTTGAATGCTCAAGGTGCTAAGGTAGTGTAAAGGTGATTTCTCCACTCTCCTTGGATTGGAACTCCAAGATCTCAAGCAGTTATCTACTTTTCCTGGTGCCTCAACCTTATAACAGCTGGTCAGTCTTGGGTAACTTCACTTGTGTATGTATAGCCTATCCTTCAGCCAAGTACTCCTGGGACCTTCACAGTAGCTTCTGGGCATCTCCTGTTTGCAGCTCCCTCTTTTCTGGTTCCCTGCTTTGCAGAGTCCAAACATTTAAGCTCCTCTAATTTTGATCTATACCTCCTTAATGCAGTTGTAACACTGGAGACAGATTGAACTCCAGCTTGATGCCTCATCTTCAGGAAGCTCTCCTCTGGCAAAGAGCCAGGACAATGTGGATTTACCTCAGGAGGTTCCTTCGTTCAGAAATTATATTCTTGCACAGACAACTGTCTAGTGATGAAGCGACAGTTGTTTTGTACATTTTGTCTAATTTTATGTTTGTTTATAATGAATAGCAGGGTCTGCCAACTAGTTGTAGAAGTCACATTTTAAATAATATAAACCAATGTAAGTTATATCAATATTGTAAATAATAGTCTTTAGGTCTATAAAACTTATAGAGAGTCTTGTTTTCCAGGGTTTATAAGTCAACTTTTATTTCTGAAAGCTGGCTTTATTCTAGGTACTGTGTCAAGAATTTGAGATAAAAAGATTTTAAAAAGGCAAAAAACAGGCATGGTCCCTAATCTTTTGTGGTTTATACACATGAGGAATAACAGATAATAAGCAAATGACTAATATTCAGATCTTTGCAAACTGTTGGGAGGGAAGAATATATCACATTAGGTAGGCATATTTAAAACAAGAGCTAATAATTCTGTAATAGTCAATAATATTTTTGAAGAAATTAAATGTGGGATAGTTATATATAAATTAATATTAGAAAATAGTTCAGACTGTAGGTAGAGCATTCCACACAGAAAAACACAAGGTAATGACCTAAGGCAGAAGAGAGCAAAATCATTTTTAACAAGGATTTTAGAAAAATCTACTGTGTCTGAGCTGAAAAGAGAAAGGCGGGCAAAGGTTAAGAAGAAATGGCAGGTGTGAACAGGAACCAGAGATCCAAGGCCAATCGCATCACTGGTGTCTCAGCTTTCAGATTTCCCACTTCCACCCACTTCTGTTTTTTTTACTTCAAAGTGTTATTTTGTGTACTAAACATATTTATTTAATGCTACATAGTGAGCAATTTTAATTCTTATATTTTAAAATCATGGGCCCCAGCAAAGGAACTGGAATTCTCACGGCTTTACAAAGCTGCCTCACAAGTAAACAAACTAGGAGAAAGCGTGTCTTACTAGGCATGGGTTTAGCAGTCAGAAGCATGAGAAACCTCCATATGGTTCTTCATCTCTAATCTTCTAGAAGTTTCTAAAGCAGATCTATGAAACAATCCTGATATACTGGCAGAAATAGAAAATGTTTTTCATGAGTTTAATATTTGTCTAGGAAGGTACATCTGCATATTTTATACACTCCATGGGCTTCCCATCTAAGCTGCTGTAAAACCAAATGCTGCCTGTTTCTGCCTTCATGTTCAACTTTTTTCAGACCCCAAGCTTCATAATCCTCACATATGAATTCAAATATATTCTCTATTTTCTAAAAGCAATTTCTAACATGAGTCAGCATTATTCCTAAGTAATAATAATTCCATATTCTGTTGGTTCTCATCTCTGGAAAATCCTAATACAACCTCTTAAAAGTTTTAGCAAAGGTTTTCAGACTCATGATGACTTATTGCTCCCAGCCTCTTCTTTGACACATGCTAGAGCTAGGCAGGTAGGGGTTTCAAACTGGCCAACACTAGGTCACATATTAACCTTTATAACAGTGTGGAAAACAAAACTGAAATGCGTAGACTGATAATGGGAGGCTATTCAAAAAATCATAAATAGGAATAGAAAACTGGGCACATAAAACCATAAATATCTACTATAAAAATTATATTTGTTATGATTCCATAACTTAGATATTCTCTCACTGTTTTCATTAAAACACAGTGCTTTTTACAATGATAAATTTAAGCAAAATCTGGTTTCAAAATTTGAAAAATAGAGTAGGCAGAAATTCAACAATATATTAGGACACATATATAAACATAAACAATTATCTAATATATAACAAAGAAGTTAGGAATTAATAAATTTTATAAAGTGTCTGAGCATGCACACAATAGAGGTAGAGGTTGAATCTGTAAATATAAAACAACATTTGCTTTTCTTTTCAAAGTAGAAACAGACTCATAAATACTGAAAACAGACTGATGGTTGCTAGAGTAAAGGGAGATTGGAGCCTGGGCAAAAAATGTGAGTGCATTAAGAAGCACAAATTGGTAGTCACAAATAGTCACAAGGATAGAGAATATAGAGCATAGAGAATATAGTCAATAGTATTGTACTAACTATATACAGTGATAGGTGGGTACTTAAAATATTAGTGGGACCACTTTGTAAAGTATATATGAAACAGTACATTTTAAAAAAATTATACCAAGCCTTGGAAAACCTGAGTACTTTTCTTAGTTCTAATGTATGTGCTATAGTATTCTGAAAAACTTGCTATGAATATTCTTAGTGTCTTTATAGGTAAATTGAGAAATATGATACTTGCTTTTCCCACTTCTAGAATTGTTGAGGAGATTCAAAAATATATGCTACAATCACTTTGAAAAATATAAAATCCTATGCAAATGTTAATTGTATATATTCTGGAAGAACAATTTTGAATGCCTGTGTTATCATTAACCTAACACTTGACAGAGGAAGTAGTTGTAACAGCTACACACGACGAGTTATCCTGTTGAGTCCAAATTATATTCCAGGTCAAAGGTACTCAATAGTGGCACAGTTTTAATAAATATAATACTTGGGAATTATAAAAATTTACTGCCATAGAAATTTACTCACAGGGAGTGAAATTCATCTATAGATGAGTTAGTAATTCTCCTCTGAATGCATTTTGTTGTCATTTGCACATAACTGTGCATGAAAGCATTGTAGTGTTTTTCTATTTGTTTCTAAAAAGTCATATTTATATATATTTCATTTGGCAAAATACAAGTGTTTAGTAATTGGACGAGTACTTACTAGAGTTAAAGAAAGAGACTCAATAGGTGAGTAAAGAGGAAATAAAGGGCAGACATTACTGAATCCAGGAAGTAGTACTTTCAGAAAATTCTCCCATGACAAATTATTCTTTCACATAACCATTCCTCATTTTATGAGTCACTCTGCCCTCCTAAAGTTTTTGTAGGTGGTACTCATGACAATATTCTTCCCTCCTACATATACAGCAGTAAAAACAAATGTGATGTGATTTATTTAATTTAAAATGTAATGTATTTATTTAATTTAAAATTTTATATAATGTATTAATACACTAGCCAATAATTTTACTTAAATCATAGGAGATACATATTTTATATTTAAAAATTTAGAATATCAATATTGCTTTGAGAAAGTTTACTTAGAAAAAAATTCAAGTAAAAAAAAATTGAGCCCTATCAAAAAAGCAAAAAGGGAAAAAGACACACATAGCAAAGACATTTAAAGTTATATTTTCATGTTGTTTATAAAGACATAAATGTTCTGAATCTATAGGTTTTTCTGTTTGTTTATTTTGTTTTGTTTTTAATCACTTATATAGTAGTTTCTTGTCTCATCCCAAAGAAGCTTGGAAATAATCTATCATTGTCTTGTGGGATGAATTAATTCCAATGAAGGGAAGAACCAACATTCTTTTCAAATTTTATCTCAGCAAGTGTGAATATGCTGCAGCTGCTTTTCCTTGTCATAATTCATTCCTGTCGGAAAGGTTTCTTACCAAGAGCTGGAAGGCTAACACAGGAGGGCTAGGCTTCCTGCGGCCAAACGTCGCCTGGCGTGTTACTGCTGTGGAATTCCAGGAAGTCAAAAAGCTGTTCGGAAATGACAGAGCAAGCACATAGAACACCAGAGAGAACAGTCTGGCAGTTCAATAGAGGGGTGTGCAGTCTCCAATCTGAGTTATATACTAAATCAGGGGAAGAAGAAGTACAAATACATCTTTCTTCTTCAGCATTGACTCTGTATTGACTATGTATTAAATACCCTATTTATGTTTGCTTGATGATGAGAATTGTAGTTTGTTGTCAATGTTGATCTTGTGGATGTCTCCTATATTCTCCATTCTACCCATATTTTTCTTTAATCAAATATGGGTTTTATTATAAGATTAATTCATTATGCAAATATGCCTTAGTTTAATAAACAACATGTTCTCAGTGGCAACATCTCAAAATACCTAACTCTCAATATTGATTCCATCTCATCAGAAACCAGTATAGTGGGACAAAAATAGGTTTACAGTTGTTCATATGAAAAATAATATAATCATTAGTAAATAGCAACACAAGAATAAGCTGTTTCATGTACTCATAACTGTAAACCTATGTTTGTGCTACCCAATATAACTCATAAAGGGTTTAGATTGAAGAAACATTGTCTAAAGCAGAACTGTACTATAGCCACGGACAATTACAATTTTATTTTGGATAGTCTTTCCCCAGGTAAACAAAAGCCTGTTTTTGAAATGATGGTTGTTGGAAGTATTCTCTGCTTCAGGTGGACAGAGCAAAGACAAATTCTTCAAGCTCCTAGTTCTAGTTTTCTCTAATGGTACACCAGGTAATTTATTGACATTAGCCCTTCTGCTCCAAAAAATGAAAAAAAAAATCTGTCAAAGTACTTCTAAACATTAACTTAGTATCTATGTAGGTAAATCTTGCCTTTTCATTTTTCATGAAAGACTGTATTCAGAAATGTAAAAGAATTAGGAGAACACTGAATGTGCTGATATCCTGGGAGTTTTTCCAGTCCTGGATGAGGGAAGGAAAGGATTAACAGCAGGTCAGCGAGTCAGCCGCTCTTGACTCTCCAGTTCCTCAAGAAATTACTGGTATCAACCAACCCTGCCTGTATGCGTGCTTTAATATCCTTCAGCAGAAAGATTTAAGGGAGTCATTATTTCTAAAAAATGCTTTTTAGAAGGACATAACTGTCTCTCTAAATAGTGTTTTATAAATAAAATTTAAATTATGGGGCTTTGCTAGGTAGGTATAGGATGTGTTAGTCACATAAATGTTTCTATATCTGTAACTAATAGGATATAAATTGAGGAGCCCCGACACTAAAAGAGCTCCCTCTGTGAACAATTTTCACACACATTGTTGAGAACTTATCCATTAATTCCAAACCAAAAGTCTTAGAACATAGTAGAGACATGGTAAAATGATAGGGGGAGAAACTCAAGGGCATATCACTGGCCAAATTGGAGAACAACTGAACATTAGTATATTAAAGATCTTCACATATTTAAAAATTTTAATATTCATACAGTGATGTTCACTGTATAGATGTAGGGATTGGTGATTTTTCAGGGCCTTGAATGGGTTGCCATTATCTGTGGATTCACAGTTGCCCCAGGGAGGCTGTTGTGGATTGGCTAGCACTCTGAGGTGGATGCGAATGAGCCCGCAGCTAACTGGCTGGCATTCACAGTTAAGAGAATGTCACTGTTCGGTCAAATTGCAAAAGCATGTTTACTGAGGCAAGTGATTGTTTGGTTGAAGTTTTTAAAAACCAGGTCTTGTGGTTACTTGTTATTGCGGCATTGATTTTAGTCATGTCCAGAACATCTATACAGACTATCCATATAAACTATTCCATGGTAATTTAGGAAAATGAGGTAGATCTACATGTGTTACGTACTGTACAATATGTTACATTTACACGTATATATAATATATACTTCTTTGTACTTCCATTAAATAAATTCCAACTAAATATTCAAACCAATAAGTAGTATGCTTTTATTCTTATTCTCATATTTTTTCATAGTTTTCTTTATATATTATACTGTACTTTATTAAATTCTATTTTATATAAGGTTAAAAGTATACAGTATTTATCACTTCAGCTGGAAAGCATGCACTACTCAGAAACTTTAAATTATTTACAAAATTTTACTTCTGACATAGCTGTTATCAGTTCTTACACATATTTATGATCTTAGCTAGGCTCTGATAGGAACTGGGAAATATTTTTTGGTATTATACTTCATATTTAACTCTAATTCTTAGGAATTTAACAACTTAAGGTATACTGTATAATTTTATGTTTATTTCTTGGTAATAATGTTCTATTTTCTCATGTTTTTTAAAGGTCTACTTATAAAATAAAGCACAAGAATGTCATTTAGTTTTTCATACAAAACTAAAAACTGGGTTCAGTGGCAGGCCTTTCTCATTGTTACTTGAAAACCCTTAAATATTGAAATGTCTACAAAAGCAAGAAAATGATCACAGGATTATAGGGTGATATTTAATTTTTATACATGTTAAATATCACTGATAATTAACTATTAGAAATTTATTTTGAAATGACATTTTCCTGGAATACCAGACCTTTACCACATAATTAAAGGGTTTCTCATTGTAAGGGTGCCCTATTGTTAATATGAAAGTTCTTTAAAGTTGTGAGTCTACTTTATAAATTATTATGCATGTATAATAATATATGAGCCATTTGTTTTTGTTGTCTTCTTATGAAACAGTTTTCTGAAGAGTTTAAGCAGTGATGTTTTCTTGGAGAATATAACAATATACTGAGGAAAATGAGTATTGGAAAAGTATTTTGAGCAATCAATATGTACTTAAGAGAAATAAAGGGCTCACTTATTCTAAAATAGGCCAAATAATCATTAACCACAATAGTATTTATCAAACAACATTATGTTTCTCTACCAAAGTAAGACGATCCCTTACAAAGAAATCGTGATGTTGCCTCTATGACTTTCTTTCACCAGGATACTTCATTCCTTAATGAGCTGTTCTTACATATTCTCATTGCCAGAAATTTCTTCTTATAAAGACATTTGCTTTGAATTCAATATGAAGCTTAAGATATTTTAAAAAAATAGAATCTATGGCATAAATGTATTATATTGATGGAGACTAACTCCATCTCTTCTGACAGGAGGGGAAATTAAAGTAAAACAGGAAGGTGCTTAAAATATGAGTTGCCTGAAAATGAGGACAGAAGGTAAAGACTTCGAACAAGAAGACCTGCATCAATTTTACCATATTAGAAAGTTTCTATAAATGTCATACTTACAATATTTTTCCTCGGAAGATATATCAGAAATTTAAAAAATGAATGGATAGAGATTTACTTCCCTCAGCACAAACCATCATTTGTTGAATCTAAGACACACTTTTTTTACTTTAAATTTCTGAAATTAGGATATATTTTATATCTTATTACAACATTCTCAATAGCACCTTACATTTGATAAATACAGTAAAAATATACATATAATTAGTTTTATAGTGTCAGATTTGTATAGTGTAATTATTAAAATTGAAATAACTAGCCCAAGGGGATCTGTCAACACTGTGCAAGTGAGCTCCACACTTAATGAAGTGGAAAACAGAAGAGAAAACTTTATACACATCATAGAACAAAGAGGAAAAAGGATTTAAAATTAGATTATGAGACATTCCAAGTAAAGTGAGGAGTTCTGGCATATGTTTAATTGAAATCCTGGTAGAAGAAGAAAGTGAAAGTGAGATTTATGCAATACTTCAGAAATACTTGGGAATTTTCCAGAACTGTTTGGAGACCCTCATTTATAGAGTCACAGGGTCCAGTAAATCTGAAATAGGATGCATCAAAAATAAATAAATAAATAAATAAATAAATAAATAAAATAACCTGGAAAATCTTAACAAAATTAAAATAATCCAAACACAAATAGAATATCTTAAAAGTATCTGAAGTAAACTACACGTTACCTTCAAAGTAATAGAGTTGTGCTGGAAGCCCTCTTCTCAACAATAGTAACAATAATGGGAAAGAGAAGGAAGCAGGGTAACAGTCACACTGTGAGGAAAGAAAATAACCACTAGTGTATTCTGGTTGCATAGACTGGATGGCATAAAATCGCTTTTCCTGTTCCTTCCTCTCATTACACTTAGATCCCCTGGAAAAAGAAGGTGCACTTACTAGGAACCTTTGGGTTAAGGAACTTCACAGCTACAGTCCACTCCCTGAGGTGCTTTTTTCTTTGTTTTTCTCAACAATACTTTTTCAGAATTTCTTCTCTAAAATATCTAAGATGGGACAAATCAATTATCTAAGTTTCCACGTGAAGAAAGTAAAAGAAGAGGGAATTGAGCCCAGCAATTGGGGCTGTCCCTGGCAGGTGTAAGTAGGGCTTGTGTCTACATTGGAGTTCTGTTACATATGCCGAGTTCTTTATAAATGTTATTCTATTTCCAGCCTGCTGAGAGTTTCAATATAAAAAAGTTACCGAGTATTAAGGCATTATTTTTGTATGTATTGAGATAATCTAGTGATTTTTTAAAAAATTATTAATATAGTTATCAAAGTCAAGAGGAGAGACAAAGATAAGGACACTAGAGAATAAACTACCCCCTCCGGTGCCAACAGCTACAGCAAACTGTTAAACATGGACTAACTCCCAGAAATTAAACCTCACAGCAGCTAAGGCTTTAGTTCCTAATACATGATACTTCATATCTGGCTTTCAATGAGAAATTATGTCACACAAAAGGTTAAGTAAAATATCAGTTACAATCTGAAATGATAAAATAAGCATCTGGGTCAGACTCTAATATGACAGAGATATTAGAAGTACCAGATAAGGAATTTTATATAATGATGATTAACAGAGCAAGGGCTAATGGAAAATACAGACAACATGGAAGAACAGATAGGCAATGCAATTACAAGATCAGAGACGATAGAATCGTAAGTAAATGCTAGCGCTAGGGCCTGAATGTTTGGGCCACCACAAAATTCATATGCCAAAGCCCCCTGTGATGGGATTTAATGTTCTCACAAGAAGAGGAACAGAGCTCCACTTCTCTTTGCTCTCTCAGCCATTTGAGACACAACCGGATGGCTGTCTACAGGGAAACTCACCAAGAAGCCCACCATGCTGGCACTCTGATCTCAGATGTCCATCCTCCAAAAGTGTGAGAAACAAGTGTCTGTTGTTTAAGCCACCTAGTCTATTATATTCTATTATACCCACACAGACCTAATAAAATAGCTAGAAATAAAAAATATATATCGTACCTGAAATAAAGAATATCTTTGCTGGTCGCATGCATCTGTCAATAGTTGAAGAGAGAATTAGTGGACTTGAACACATATCAACAGTTACTCTTCAAAAACAAATAAATAGAATAAATAAATAAATACCCCCCCACAAAAAAACAACAACAGAACACTCTAGAACTATGGGATAATTTCAAAAAGGTGTAACTAACACACAATGAAAATACCAGGAGGAAAAGAAACAGAGAACAGAGTAAAAGACATTTTTGAAGTGTTAATGGTTAAATTTTCCAAAATTATAGAGAGGAAGTTCAGTGACCAGTATGCACCAAGCAGTATTAAACAACAAAGAAAAATAATTTGTACCTAGACATATCATATTCAAACTACAGAAAGCTATGGACAAAGAGTGTATCTTAAAAAAAGCTGTGGGGGGGGGTAAAATTTCTTATCTATAGAGCAGAAAGGATAAAGATTACATAGGACTTCTTACTAGAAACCACGTGGGCAAGAAGAGAACGATGTGAAACATAGGAAGTGTTATAAGTAAAAAACCTCAAGGACAACTTATAGTCTTCATATCTACAAGAATTATCCTTCAAAATTAGAGAAATAAAGACATTCAATAGTAAACAAAAATGAAGGAATTTATTACCACCAAACCATCCTTTCAAGGAATGTATTCTTTAGGTCAAATAAAAATAGTATGTCAGAAACTCAGATGTACATAAATAACACTATTGGAGAGGGAGAAGGAATAGAGGAAGATAAAATGAAGTCTTTTGTTTTTTGCTAATTCTTAGTCAAAATAAAGTTAACTGTTTCAAGTGATAATTCATTTTTTTCATTTATTAGTTATATTTGCATAGGCAATTCCACCTGTTTTTTTTCACACTATGTGGGTGCTGAGTTTATGCTGTAAATTACCTTTATGAACATTTTTCCTTTATGACAATGAATTTCACTGCAAAGCAGTTTCTACCCTTGAGTTTAGAGGATGCAAGTGGTGGAAGTGGGCATGCCTCAAGGCCAAAAGACTTCAATATTGTCATAAATCAATCAATTCTATCCATCCACTTACCAGACTGTCACTCTCTTCAACCAAGAAATGGCTCTTGTGCCTCTTCCTAAGACACAACTCTTACCTGTTTGTTAGCACCACTTATTGTAACCAGCATGCAAGGCAGAATAGGGGAAGAAGGCAGGAGAGAATTCTCAGGGGCCAGTTAACTCATCCATGTGCATTGCCAAAAGCTCCCTTGTCTGTCAGGCTCCAGATGGTACTGCTCTGGGTTGCTCTTCAACATTTAGATGGTGCTGCTGCTTTTCTTATTCCTGATGGCAAATCAGCAGTCAATCATCTGCTCAAGACAATGTGGGAGTGAGACAAGGTACACACAGAATTATTCACATTATTTGGACCACTCTACTGACTCATTGTGAATCACATAGTGTGTGTGTGTGTGTGTGTGTGTGTGTGTGTGTGTGTGTGAGATTACTAAACAGGGCCATCCGCTCCATTACCCTCTACACATCACCTTTGCTTTCACCTTAAACAGAAAGTCATTGATCCTTTCTTTTTTATCCACTTCATGTTTGTTGTTCGATCACTGTGTTCCATGCTGCTTCTACTTGCCTAACCATCTGTTGAATATACATATGTTTTTCATCACTTTGAGGGAATATTGTGGTTACTGTCACTGATTGATTGGAAAATTTTTTATTTTGCCCTTTGTTCTGTGGGTGGAAGCCAAACCACTGGGGAAAAATGATCAAAATAAAACTTATAGCTTCTTATAATATGCTCTGAAGAACAGTCATGATAATTAGCTATCTGCATGTCCTTTGAATTCTGAATTAAGTGCCAGATTTTTAAACTTTCATTTTTAAATTCCAGTTGTTTCTTTTAGTACATACAGCTATTTCAGTGGGTAGAGTTTTTATTCAGGTGGTGTGTTCATGAGCTATATATTGGTTTATGTGAAACATTTTGTTCTTACATGGCACCTCTCTTTAAAGCATTTTATAAATGCTAGCTATTTGCCATGGCATCAGGAATTATTCAACATTATCATTTTCACCATATATAATCAAAATGTAATGAGGTTAAAATTCTTTAATAGAGATTTAGAGTAGTTGGTAGCAGAGAGAAAAACAGCAATTCCCCAAGTTTTTATTTCTTAGCTCACATTTTAAAAACTAATATCTATTTTAGTGATGAGGAAAGCATTATAAGTTTATTGTATCACAGAATCCTTGGAAATTGACAACATGCATGCTTACTGACTGATGTCTTGATATATTGTTTGCTGCTGGGATATAACTGAACTACCTAATCAAAGACTTCAGTTCAAAGGAAATTCTCATAGACAACAAGTCAGTAGCTCTAAGGCCAGGCATCGTGTTGTACTCCACACCTTGGTCACTAGCCTTTTATTTTATTGATTTCTGTGGCCAATTGTTATTCACATATATGGTTTAGAATCCTGTACCTGGATATAATTATGACCTTTTTAGTAACCTGTGTATTTGAATATCTTCTTAGGTCATCAACAAACTGCTTCTGTCTGTTACAGCCATTTATTTAGTATCTCTAGGGGCAAGGAAAAGAATCATAGTTATTCTAAGCTACAGTGGTAGAACATTCTTTTTTTAAAAAACCAAACATTGAAAATGTGTTTAGGGGCTTTTAGAACAATTTTTGCCTGGAATTGCTAGAGCGAATATCACATTTCTTTATCTTTCTAACTGTGTCACGGTAGGTGACAACTTGCCTTAGTACTTTTACTTAACAGCCTGTATATGTTTATTTTAGCAAGGAATTATTAAAGAAGCCAGCTGTTTACTTGTACTTTTGGCAATAGTTCCAAAGGCTTTGTCTTGTGAGGCCCACAACAAATTCATACATTTCTATAATTCAGATCAATTATAACCTTATTCCTAATAAAATAAGAATAAACATTAACATTCAAAGCAGTAATTGTTATGAATCTTATATGCATAATAATTCTAAACCACCAATTTAAGAAGGTCAACTAACATAATAAGGAGAAAAGGGAGAAGAAAATTATTATGTAAAAATACTAAGAACAATAGATTAAAGGACACAACACCAAATTAGGGATGTTCCAAATAGTCTCCCAGTGAAAGAATAAGGACTATTGTGATGTAAAGAATCTGAGAGAGAATGTATGGATACATTTGAGGCCCAGAATGCTTTTAAGAAATATAATATTTTTGTGCATATATTTGATTTTGTGTATGAGTGAGCCCCCCAGCGATGTCTTCTGTATTTCCTCTGAGTACAGCGATGCTTTAAACAAGTGACTGGATTTCACAGGAAGAGTATGTTGGAGCTGAGAAATGTACATATGCCTTTGAGAATACCACTTAGTTTGTTGTTCTGATGACAACACATTATTATAACATGTTCTCTTCCTTTATTGAGTATAAACCAATGATACTAAGGACCAGTTGTAGGACTAAAGCAGTGGTTCTTTACCTCCATCCATCCATTTCTCCATTCACCCATCAACAAGTACATTTATTGCAGACAGAATAGTGATGTACTAAATATGGTGAAAAGGATAAAAAGTATTATTTCCTTCCCTAAACCTTTAGAGTTTAACAATAAAGACAAAACTCAAAGAATAGCCAGCAATAAGCACATTTTAAACTCCAAGATACAGATGAATCATGCAGAGTTCAGAGGAGGAAAACCAGCACAAACACCCTCATGGAGAACACACACATTGAACTATTTTCCTACTGGTGAAAATGTATGCAAGAGGTGGGAACATTTTGGAAACATGTTCCAGAATAGAGGACAAATCTGATATTAAAGTTAACTTTTTTTTGGCCAGGGTCTTGATTTAGTGTTCTATTCTGTTACAATCCAATGATCAGCTTTCTCCATAAAACTGCTATAGACATTATTATATATCACCAATAACAATGCTTGTCTTACAAATCCTAGACTATCGACCTTACTTCCTAAATGAGAAAGTGGAAGTACCGTCATTCAAAGCCATTCAAATCAAAGTTCCAGCATGTTTTTGTTTAGTTTTATTTTGCTTTGTAGAAAGTAGCAACCTGGTTTTCTAAAGATATATAAAAATTCAAAGGACTTATAGCAAACATTTAAAAAAAATAAATGAAGTTGGTGATTCACATTACTCATCTTCAAGATTTACTATGAAGTAACAGTAAACATGACAACACAATATGATCTTGAAGACTAATGTGTAGATCAATGGAACAGAATAGAACATCCAGAAACAGACCCCCTCTCCACATTTGTGATCTTCAACCAAAGTACCAAGGCAATTCAATGAGGAAATAGTCATCTTCCAAAAAATGATGCTGGACAAATTGAATAATTGTATGAAAACAAATAAATAACCCTTATATGGAGAGGAAGAAATTATTTGCAGGACACATATTCATAAAGCAACTTCTTTTTAAGGATCTACAGAACTGTTATATCTCATTTATATTTCTATATACTAGCAGTGTGAAGAAGTATGAACAGTAACCTTACCAAAGTAGATAAATGCAAGACACTATCTCAGGGAAAAGGCTTTTCATCGTTATTCAAAAAAACAATGCAAATTAAAGTTACTACATGCCACCTGGGCACACTGACTAGAATGGAAAGAATTTAAAAGTCCTCAGCTATCAACTGTTGAGAATGTAGAGCAACTGCAGTGTGTATACACTCTTGGTATGAATGCACTTTGCAGGACTATTTAAAAGTTTATTGTCATGCAAAAAAAGTAAATAAAAGTTTATTGTAAAGTTAAGTATGCATTTACCATTTGGCATGTCAGTGGCACTCCAAGGATGAAAACATAAGTCCACACAAAGATCCATATGTGAATGTCCAATGCCACTTTGTAATAGCCCCAAACTGAAAGGATTCTAAATGTCTGCCCACTGATGAAATGGTTAAAAAACAAAAACAGACAAAAAAACTGGTATACTCATATCAATGAAATACTCATCAATAAAAAGGAAGAAACAACTGATTCACCACAATTTTAATATACGTTAAAAACACTGAGTGAACAAGCTAGATACAATAAACTGCATCCTGTATGATTCCATTCATAAATAATTCTTGAAATGCAAAACTTAGTGACCTGGTCAGAGGTTGCCAGGCTCTGGGAGTGGTAGGGCTGGGATCAGGTGATTGACCATAAAGAGGCATCAGGACAGATTTAGGAGTAATACTGGGATTGTAGTGGCTACAGTAAGACTTTATACAGCCATCAAAACTCATAAAATGGTACACTTAAAATTAGAGTATTTTATAAATTCATACTTCAATAAAACTGACCAAAATAATTAAAAACAAAAGTATTGTGATTCTTTTTAATAAATATTTATATTTCTAACTTATTTTTATTGATTCTTTAAAATTTTTTTCTTAAATTGGTCCATTTAATATATAAACTTCTGGGTGTTGATCATTTAGTCAAACACTAAACAGAATAATTTCCTGCTGTTATTGGTAGTATAATAAATACCAACAATATCATTGTGTAAATACTATAATGTCAGGTAGTGATAAGTACTATAAAGAAAAATAATATAGTGTAAGGTGACTGAGAGTGATTCTTCTAATCAGAGAAAGCATGTCTGAAAAGCTAGTATTTGTATGAAATCCTGAAAGAATGGAGGAGTGTGCTATGTGCTGGCCATGCTAGTGAAAGGACAAATGCAAAAGATTTGAGTTAAGATGTAGTTGACACACTCAGATTACTTAAAAGGCCATATGACTTGAATAAAGTGTGTGAGAATGAATGTGACAAAACAACAAAACAAACATAATCCTGGAGAGACAGGCAGGAATCCTATCACGAAGGGCAGTAGTGATCTTTTTCTCAGTATGATGGGAAGCCATTGTGCCTTCTGAATAGCAGAATGACAGTATGTGGACTAAAAGATCTTTGGAAGTCAAGTGTGAAAGTGGGAGGTCGATTGGAAGGCTATAGCAATACTCGACGTGAGAAAAGTTGTTAGTAGAGGTTGTGCAAAGTGGTAAGATTCAAGATCTGTTTTGAGAGCAGCACTGATAGTATTGGCTGATGTACCAGATATGAACTGTAACACAAAAGAGGCACCAAACATGGCTCCATGAATTTAACCCAAGCAGCAAAGAGAAGCCAAAGATGTTGTTCTATCAGTTTTTCTCCCCCTTTCCCTATATCTTCAAATATCCTCTGATATCCAACAGATATCCTCTGATATCTGTTTCCTCTTAGCATATTCACAGATTTTAAACTCCTGCTAAAACTCCTTCTAAAACATAGCTCTTAAAACAACATGCCTAGCCCTGGCTGGCATAGCTCAGTGGATTGAGCGCGGGCTGGGAACCAAAGTGTCCCAGGTTCAATTCCCAGCCAGGGTACATTCCTGGGTTGCATGCCATAACCCCCAGCAACCGCACATTGATGTTTCTCTCTCTCTCTCTCTCTCTCTCTCTCTCCTCTCTATCTATCTCTCTATCTCTCTATCTCTATCTCCCTCCCTTCCCTCCCTAAAAATAAAATAAATAAAATCTTTTAAAAAAAATGCCTGCTACAAAGCTTTGCTCTGTGCTCAGTCTCACACATACACAGTTGTCTCTGGCTCTCTTACTTAAACTACTGTTTATGCTGCACCCACTTGTTCCATGTTTTATTTCAATTTTTATCTAGTTTTCAATCCACTTATGCACTTAATTCCACCTCTAGCATTCGTCAGTCACTCCTGCTAAATTGTTGAAAGTCCCAATGAATTTTATAGACCTTACAATTCTTACAAATTATAGACCTTACAAAACCATTCTTACAAGGGTTAAGAATGTTTTATCAAAAACAGTCCACGAGAACAAAACCACACCCTCAACAATTCTGTTTAGTTCTACTAAACTTCCTCCTTTACTCTTCAACATTTGGTTCTTTTCATTTATTTGGATCTTATTTTCAGGGCTTTGAGTTTGGGGCTTCTACCACTTATGTTTAACACCTTGATTCCACTTGTTTAATTTCATCTAAAGAAAGCCACTTAATCTCCATGTGTAACCTTGAGTTTGGTTTCACCCCTGCTACGCCATGTTACTTGTGTACGGTTAGGAGGACCATAACTCACTGCATGCTCCAATTTTCCATGCAGGAGGTCACAGAAACAAGTTCATTCAGAGACACCTAAGGCTCACTTTCCTTCTTTCTCTATAATTCAAGCAAACCAAATTTTTCTTCCAAGTAAGCCATAGGTGAAGATATACCTACATAAACTGAGACTCAATTGCTCTTACTATGATCTGCATGGCTATTTCTAGCTAGGCACACAGACCTCCCATATTTGCTCCAGTCCAAATCAGATGGGTCCAGTGAATTGAGGTAGGTAACAACTACATTCAATTTCTAAGACAATTTTAATTTTCCAAACAGTTTCCTAGCTGTTTTATTTTTACCGACCAATAAATGTGAAATTAAACTTTAATTACTTTAGGGCAAGCCATATGACTTTTAATTCAATCTTTTCTCTTTCACATTCATATTTACTAAATATTTTTACTCAAATATTTACTAAAATAGTCACTCAAGTGTGTTTGAGTTTTCAGTGGGATGTGCAAGTTGCCTTACTTTGAAGACTGGTGAATGATAATAAGTTTTTCAGGAAATAGGCATTTGACAGTGATGAAAGCTGTGAATTGCTAGGCATGCATTCAAAACAGCTCTACATTAATGAGAGGTAATGTTCATGGAAAAGACTTCCTTTTCAAGTCCTGTATTCATTGAGTGCAAAGTAGGGCCTCATTTAATACTTGCTTTAGTTTGTTAATACTATCAATTTTTAAATAAAAGGTCATACTTTAGGTACCCATATATTTATTATTCCACATTTTAGTCATGCTAAAGATAAAGATAGGCTCTTGGTGACTGACTGTGTGTGTTTGGGAATGGTATGTGTGGGTGCTCGTGTGTTTATCTCTTTGAAAACTAGAATGATTTCTTTTTTGAGGAAAAAGAAAGTATACAGTAATAAAAAAGGGATCAACCTCTTCTGTTAAAATTCAACCACAGTGATAAACTGAAATATATATTCACAACTATGCTGGTCTTACCTTCTTTTTCTGCTTTTCCATCTAATGACTTCACTGGGTCATGAGAAAATCTTGGCCAATGGGCTGTGAGTGGACATGACATTTGCTGCACCAAAGCAGAACTGCTATGCCATTGTCTAACATGGAGGAACTCTTTTCATTTCACCCCTCAGCCATGAGAGCAGCACATCGCAGACACATCCTCCCTCCTCTGGGACTCTGAAATGCTAAACCATGTGGATTCCATATCACAAAGCCCACAGGCCCCATGACAACTGTAGCTCACCTGATAGCCTCAAGGAACATGAACAAAATATACACATTCGTAAGCAACTAAGGTGTCCTTCGGGAGGTGAACAGAAAAATACTGGGGTACATCCAGGTAATGGAATATTATTTCACATTAAAATGAAATGAACAATCAAGTTATGAAAAGACAAGAAAGAACCATAAGTGTACATTACTAAGTGAAATAATTTAATCCAAAAAGAATACATACTGCGTGTTTAGAACTATATGGCAATCTGGGAAAGATAAAACTATGGAGATAGTTAAAGATTGGTGGTGGCTAGGAGTCAGGGGGTTAGATGACTAGGCAGAACACAGAGGATTATTAAGGCATGATACTCTGATAATTGATACATGTCAGTATACATCAATCCACACCCATGGAATGCACAGCAGCCAAAATAAACATGAATATAAAGCATAGACTTTGCCAGATTATAACGTGTCAAGTCAGGTTTATCAGTCATAACAAATACACCACCATGGGGTGGGGAATGTTGATAATGGGTAGGAGAGAGACTGTATGTGAGTAGGAGCAGCAGGTATACAGAAAATATCTCTACCTTTCTCTTAATTTTGCAGTGAAACTAAAACTGCTCTTAAAAAGTATAGCCTTTTTAAAAAATAAATATTTCCACAAGCCTCTGAGAATTTAACTTTGACTGGACTAACCTTGAGAATACTACTAAAATTATTGAGGGGGGAATAAGAGTCTCTTCTAGACAGAATATCTTGTTAAACAAATCTTTGCAGTCTTTTTTGGTTACATACACATTTTTGGAATATTTGTACTAGATCTGTGAGTTATGGTGTTGGTACTTTAATAGGAATTGCATTAAACCTATAGATTGCTTTTGGGTGGTATGGACATTTTAATAATGTCACTTCTTCCAATCCATGAATAGGGTATATCTTCCATTTATTTGTATCTTTCTCAATTTCTTCGGTGTTCTATAGTTTTCCAAGTACAAGTGTTTTACCTCCTTGGTTAGATTTATTTGTAGGCAGTATAAGTCAGGATACCAAAAATCCTATTATAAAACATAGGCAGTAAAATTTCAGATATATCACGTAGCAATGTTTTTGCCAATGTATCTCCCATGGCGGAGAGAATAAAGGAAAGAATACACAAAGGGGACTATAACACATTTGCAAGCTTCTGCATGGCTAAAGAAACCACCACCAAAATGAAAAGGGAACTGACTATATGTGAGAATATATTTGCTAATGGTACATTGGACAAGGGTTTAATCTCCAAAATATATAAAGAATTCATAGGACTCAATACCAGGAAGGCAAAAAAATCCAAATAAAAATTGGACAAAGGACCTGATTAGATACTTTTCCAATGAGGACCATAGACATATGAAAAGATGCTCAACATCACTATCCATCAGAAAGATACAAATTAAAACCACAATGAGATATATCACCTCACACCTACCAAAATGGTTATCATTAATAAATCAACAAACAAGAAGTTCTGGCAAGGATGTGGTGAAAAGTGAACCCTAGTGCACTATTGGTGGAATGCAGACTGGTGCAGCCTCTGTGGAAAATAGTATGGAGCTCCTCAAAAAATTAAAAATGGAACTGCCTTTTGACCCAGGAATTCCACTGCTGAGATTATACCCTAAGAATCACAAAACACCAATTCAAAAGAATTTATGCACCCTTATGTTCATAGAAGGCTATTTATAATAGCTAAGATTTGGAATCAGACTAAGTGTCCATCAGTAAATGAGTGGATCAAAAAACTGTGCCACATTTACACTATGGAATACTATGCAGCAGAAAAAAGAAGGAATTCCTGCCTTTTGCAACAGCATGGATGGAACTGGAGATTATTGTGCTAAGTGAAGTAGCCAGTCAGAGAAAGACAAATATCATATGATCTCACTAATAAGAAGAATGTAATGAACAAAATAAACTAACAAGCAAAATAGGTCCAGAGGTATGGAAACATAGAATAGACTGAGAGCTGTAAGAGGGGAGGGAGGTGCAGGGACTAATTGAAAGGCATTAGTCAGAGAGCATACCTGAAGGACACATGGGCTGGGGCAATGGTGTGGGGATTGACTATGGAAGTGCAGAGCAGGCTGGGTAGAGGGGGGTGAAGTGGGAATAAATGGGATATCTATAATAGCACAAACAATTGAAAAAAAAAGGAAAAAAGGACCAGTCACTAAAAAAATATATACATAATCCTTCCAAAAAGTCCCTCGTTTGTATTTTTTTATTAGAGATGTCAGTCTCTTGACTGATGATATACATGATGTAAACCTTTTCCTCCTTTATTTTTGCTCAAAATAATTTAAAGTTATTTTAAGTGATTTTCATGACGACATTTCATGTATGTTATTTCTTAAAGATTTTATTTATTTACTTTTAGAGAGAGTAGAAGGGAGGAAAGAAGAAAGATAGAGAGACATCAATGTGTGAGAGAAACACTGATGGTCTGTGTCTTGGCCCACAACCCAAGCATGTGTCCTGACTGGGAATTGAATTATGATCCTTTGGTTTGCAGGACAGTGCTCAATCCACTGACCCTCACTAGACAGGGCAATTTATATATTTTAAATATAATATATATGGTATATTTTCCCGTTAACATTGGTATATATTTATAGGCCACCTTGAAAACAAAAGTAGAAAATACCCTGAGAGTTTTAAGATAACCATTTTGGAAATCACACAAATCTAGGTTATATTTTTTCTTTGCTGTAAATTATTTGTGTAACTAAAGTAAATTACTTGTATTTGCTGAACCTCAGCTTATCAATTATAAAAATGGAAAGAATAATACCTCTTTATTAGTTTGTTGAAAAAAATATTTTAAAGGTATACCACTTTGCTTTCTATGTGGATACAAATATTTGTTATAAAATGATCAACTTTAATTTTTATCTCACAGAGGTGCAATTTCTCTCTATTTTTACATTTCTGATATCCAAGTTACTTTAGAACAAGTTTCTTATCAGAGACCACATTAGAATCTTGATCTCAGTGAAAGGATGGCTTCAAATTTACTTTAAACTGTACATTTTAGAAAAATACCTTTAATATAAAACTCATAAAACTAGTATGATAATTGTACTGTTAATGTCTAAACTAGTTTATCAAAAATCAGCATGTTGCTTCAGCAAAATTTTAAGACTTATTTTACAGTGGGAAATAGTAATAAAAATGAAAAGTAGCTTTTATCTAAAATCGAATTTTATGACTGTGATGAGTATTTTGTTGAGAAGAAGCCTGAACTCACATCTTAGCTCAATAGGGAATAAAGCTCTTGTTACTTAATGACACTGCAGGAAAAGGATTTAGCAGTTCTTTTTCTGCGGACTTGCCACCCATGAATATCAGCAAAAACGACTGTGAAAAATTTTTTCCTATGTATCACCATCAGAATATTTCCCCCACAAAATTGTGAGCCTTTCACAAATTCTTCAAGTGGCCAATGGAATTTTTGTCAGCTCTTTCCATTTGCTGTCACATATGCTTTGTTTTTATTAAAATGTATCCCCTTCTTACCATATTTCATTTCAAAAGTCTAAGCCAGCTTAATTTTACCCTAGTCGTGAAGCACAGATATGAACAGAGAAAATACATGATTTCAAGTAATAAGAAACTAGAATAACATGTTATTGTATTATAAACAGTCTGCATGATCCCAGTTTTTGTGTTAAGACAATTAACTGTATGTGTAAATGTAATTAGAACTTTAGTGAATCAATCTTAAAAAGTGTTTAGCTTACACAATAAGACACATTTCTGAAAACAGAGGAAACCAATAACTTATGTTTCTAGTGGTCTAATGCATAATACCAAATACCTTAAGTTCTTTTCTAAGAGGGTATTTGTCATAAAATAATACAACCACAGTTTTTCAGATCATGAATGATAAGTATCTGTGTTATGGAACATAGAGGGAGCTGTTGGCAAAGGAATAGTAAACCAATGAAAAAATATACAGTGAAATTGTCATTGTAATAGAGTTTTTGAAGACTTACTTCCAAGACACAAATTTATAGCTAAAAAATGGGTGATAAAACATGATTTAAGACAATATTTTTAGGAGTTGTGATAGAAAATCATCTTCTGTTTCTTTTAATACAGATTTTTATGGAAAAAAAGGGGGGTCTTTACTATCCAAAACAGAAGTAATTTTAAGAAGATGGAGTAAAATGTACTTATACTTTATTGCTTTCACTTTACTATGTGGCCACAAAATAACTCTGGGATTTACTTAAAATAGTAACCTATGCCCTACTCCTTGAATTTAAATTATATACTTATCAAGAGAAAAAGATCTAAATTAGCAGCAAGGTATTTATTATGTAATCAATTCATTTAGTTTAAAGTTACAATTTAATAGTTTAATGATACAGGCAAAACATATTTGCTAAGGTCGATATCATGACAACTCATGACAACATAATTGACACAGAAATTCATTACACATATAAAACAAAAAAAAAAGCCTTTGGTTGATGACAGCTACCGAAGATAACAACATACTAACGTAATTGATCCTGAAATCTGATTTGCACCACCTGGTTAGCTGTGAATTAAATCAACATGAATAATAGCATTTTCTAATAATATGTACTGTCAATTAGTATTTGAATGTGAATTGTAAGGTGAAATAACATTGATAAACACATGTTAAGAACACAAGTTAGATGATATAAACAAAATACACTTTAGAAAGTGGATAGTCTCCATATGGAGAACTGAAAATGGGGCAGAAGTGAAGAAGGTTTTATACGATAAAGAATAAATAACAAAAAGGAGAAAAACAGAAAATATCTGACTGTCTGGGCCACATAGTCAATCTTGTCTGGAGTGAGGAACCCCAGAGTTGGCTGGACATGTGGGTAGTGGCTGACTGGGTACTGCTTTTCTGGTCAAGTACAGCAGAAGTGCTAGTTTAACATTTTTCTTTTCATAAGGAGATAAAACACATCTTTTGACAAGTTTTAGGGACCCTCTTTAAATCACAAGATTACTTTGAGGTCAAAAGACGTTTTATTTAAAATTTGATTTTTTAAGAAGTTTGTCAAAAATATCCATTTAATTAAAGGGACAATTAAAGATTTTCAAGGTAAATATAGAAGGTTGATGGCTATAATATATACTTTGGCTCCTTTAATATTTAGAAAACTAGGTTTTCTTAAGTAAACAAAGACCCAATAAAGACAACGTAAAGCACAGCAATTATTTTAGTGAGACAGAAAATATTTGTTTTTTCAAGCAGATTACTTAAAATGTAAATAAAAATTTTATTTACAACTTCTTATTAATATAAGACCAATAATCTTTTAATATGAGACCAATAATCTTTCACCTTTTTACAAAAAGAAAAGCAAACTCTAATTTTGCACAGTATACTTTTGATATTAAAACTCATTGTTAAAAAATTCAAATAAATCATTCCAATCTTAGCTAGTTTGACCACACATAAAATTTTTCTCAAGATTCTTATTTCATAAATCTTCCACAACAGTTTTATCTATTCAGATTGTGTCTTATGTGTTTATTTTTCTTCTTTCTCATTCTAGAACAATCATTGGTTTTACTCTAGAACAAAATTGTAATCTTCTTTCCTTAGCAAAAAAACACTCTATAACTCACTTTTTCCTTACCAAAATACATCTAAAAATAATGTTTTCCTTATCATTTGTGGTATCAGGTTGGCCAAAAAGATCATTTGTGTTTTTGTGTTTTTTTTTTCACAAGATGGCTCTAGTGGTGCTTAGCTGTCTTTAATTTCATTCAAAACAATTTTGTAAGATTATATTGTGAGAGCTGTCATATCAGTGTACATTTTCAGCATATTATGCTTTATTATTTCAAGAAAGGTGAAAACACAACTGAAAATCAAAGAAAGTTTTGTGCAGTGTATGGAGAAGGTACTGAGAATGATCAAAAGTGTCAAAAGTGGTTTGTGAAGTTTCATGCTGGAGATTTCTCACTGGACTTAGCTCCATGATTGTGAGACAAGCTGAAATTGATAGTGATCAAATAGAGACATTAATTAAGAACAATCAACAGTATACCATTTGAAGGATAGCTGACATACTCAAAATATCCAAATCAATCAAGTTACTGGTAAAAATGATTTTATGAAAAAACACTACACAGGCCATTTGGCCAACCAAAGAATTGTAGTTGTGTATATTAATCAAAATCATTAACCCTTAGAACACTTAATTTCTAGTAAAAACTAAAAAGGCAGTGGCAGAATCACAAATTTAAAAATATAGTTTATGATTTCTAAAAGTAGGAGGCCTGTCCAAAAAAACTCCAGCCATTGTTAATATAATGAGAATGGTTTGCGTGATATCAATGTCACCTGGCAGCCAAGGAGAGTGGACTGGAATGGGCTTGAGTGAACAATGATGAGTTCACTGTACTGGTCAGTGGGGTCAGGAGACACCATTGAGTGAGCCTGTGTACTGTGTGTTTATCATATTCAAAATGACTGAGTGAATAGAGCAACAAATGCTGCATCAGATTTTGCATTAAGCTTGAACATTTCTCTGCAGAAACTATTTGGATGATTCAGAACCTCACAGCTAAGGGCAACTGGTGGTTGGCAGCTTCATCATGATATTGTGCCCACTCATGTATCATGTCTTGTACAGAGTTTTTTCTCAAAACATCAAATCACCCAGGTGACTCAACCCCACTGTAACCCAGATTTGGCGCTGATTTCAGGAGAAGAGATTTCAGACCATCAATGAGAGTCAGGAAAATATAAGGCAGCTGATAATGACTAGGAGAACTGCATGAGGTCCTAAGGTGCCTACTTTGAAGGGCACTGAGGCATCATTGTTCTATGGACGATATTTCTTGTATCTTTTATCTTCTTCAATAAGTGTCTCTATTTTATCTTCTGTACATACTTTGCATATTATTCCTCATAGTAAGTTTTTCAATGTGGCACAAAACACGTTTATTAATAAACCCAAATACTACCTTTAGTTTCTCAGTAAAAGAAAGACAAAGTAAATAACCCTGTTTTCAGTAATTATGTTGCAGCTTTTCATCTTTTTTGAAAATGGTCTATATGCATAATGGATATCCATCATTTAACTTAGCATAACTTTAAAGTTTCAAGTTTCCAAAAAGATTTTGGAAACTACTTTTAAGTAAACAAGCCACAAAGCATAATTTTTGTTGAAAAGATTATTTGTAAATTTTTGTCATGTGTTTATATTAATTGAATTTACTTGTTTTCAACTATTCTATATATTTAGATTATGTTACCAGACTAAAGGTGGCATTTGCCTGCATGTATCAAAGCTGAAAGATAGAAAAAGGAGTTTGCAGCAAAGAAAGTAAGTGTTCATTTTTTAGGATGTGACCCACAGTCGAAGACAGGTGAGCTACTGCTGAAAGACCTGCCTTCTCGGTGACTTCCAGTGGATAGGTTATACAGGGAACAATCATTAATCATGGTGCCTGAGGAACTCAGGGTCATGGTCTCTACTGATTGACAGCACTAGGAGGGAGGGTAATTGACCAGTGCATCTGGGCTTGATGTCAGCCCTGGCATCTCTTTATCTGGTTTCGCAGCTTTTCTGGGTCTGGAGCTGAAATACAGCTGAGGCCTAGATATTATCTCTAGTTTGACTGAAACTCTTTCTCTGTGGTCAACAGTCTGGAGGCTTTGTTCTTAAGATTATCTTATGCTGATCAGAACCGCATTGTCCTGAGGGCTTAATGTTTAAAGGAGAGGGGGCAGTGAGTCCCTGTGCTGGGTTAGGCCAGTTTGAATCAAAATGAAAGACAAGAGAAAAGGTCACATTAAAGAAATGCCGTTCCTATGAGGTTACAATTACTCACAAAAGTTCAGGAGACATTAAACAACTAATCATTTAGAAATACATCTCAAGTTATATTTCTTGCTATCAATTTCTGTGGCAGAGACGATCTGAGCTTGTGGAGGAGAAACAAGCTTTCCTCTACCCTCAGAATTTTTCTGTTTGGCCAGACAAACATGAGACAGATTAGAGTAAATAACCAAACTAAAATATGGGAACATGACATACCTGAGAGAGTCATAGACCCCCCACCCCCCCACGCAGGCGAGAGGTTCAAAGACAGAAAGGGAGCCTGAGGTGTATAAGACATTCAGAGCTAAGACCTAGGTAATGTTATCATACAGCCATGCGGCATTTTGCTGCCTGCTGCCAATAAACTCTGGAGGCAGAGGTTTGATTAAAAAGGAAAAGAGCTTTTTGCCGGTTTTAATTTTTTTTTTTTAATTTAAAGGCTATACACGTTAGAAAGAATAACAGGATTCTGCTTCAAAGCCCACTCACTTTAAAATACCCAAAGATATAAAATAACCCCTCCACCTCTTGCCAGCTCAGTTCAAGGACACACAGGGAGGGAATCCTTTCTTCCATTAAAAATTTACAGTACTTTGGGAAATACAGGTCGTTTAGCTAGTTTCAGGTCACAGTTCAGCTCCGGGCATCTTTTGGAGTCTGTGAAAGACGGCATCCTTCTGGGGCATGCTACCCTTTCCTCCCTGCTGCTCCGGGCACAGGAGGAGAGGTGTGCGTTTGTCAGACCAGGCGGTATCAGGGGCCTGCCAGCCCCGGGGACACTCTGGTCCCCGACCGCACACCGGACTGGAGAGGAAGGAAAGAGCGAGATTCCCTACACTCTCTGTTTTTAAAGTCGTGGCCCAAAATCTGACACGAGGTGGAAGTGGCCCAATTCCCAGCCAATTTGGGCCAACTTTCACCATGCACGTCAGCTCACACTGGGTATCTGCCTCCCCCTCCCACGGTGATCCAGAAGCAGGTAGGAGGGGTTTTCAGCCACACAGGGGCACCACATCGCTGCTGGGGGTGGGATATCACCTTGTAACATTGTGGCAGGACTGCCCTGACGGCCACCATCTTAGGTAGACCGCCCTCTTAACCCGGAGCAGCAATTGTTTTATCAGCGCGCTCGCTAACTTCCGCATTCTGCTTCTGGAGCCCGCTTCCTGCCAGAAACTGTGCTCCTCCCCTCTCCCACTTCCGCCTTTACAGCAAGTGCATAAGCAAGCCCCGGTCTGGGCTCAGGGCCCAGAATTTGAAGATCGCCTCCTCTGGGTCCACATGTGTGAATAGAACTCCACTTCGCAAACTCCACTTCGCAAACTCCAAAGCCCTCTGAGTGGTCTTTTCTGTAACAACATGTGTGCTGTGACCTTTTCAGGCCCACACGGGCTCTGTCCAAGCTGCCTTCAGCTGTGTCAGGCCACACTGCTTGGTTGCTGAGGCAATGCATGCTGGTGCTGCTCTGGCTTGTTGCCTCGGGGGTATGGAGTCACCCCCAGCACTGGTTTTAATCCTGGGCTGCCTTCCGCTCTCCCCAAACCTTGTCAGGGATACCTCACTTTTCTGGAGAAGACAGGCTCTTTTGGCAGCTGCCACTTCAATCTGCTGCCATTGGATTTCCTGGAACCTGTCCCCCTTCTCCAGGAAGTCTGCCTCTCTTGCAGCATCGGGAATCCCCTGTCCCCCATCGACCTAGTGAGACCCCTCTGTACAGTAATGCACCTTAGGGACATCAATGGTTCATTGGGTTGAAAAGGTTACCACTAATAATCTTTTAGGGGCACAACCTCTAAATTAAATTCTTCTAAAGGCAGTTAAGAAGGGTGTGGGGGGAGGCAGAAGTTTCTTCTGAGTCTACAGCTAAAGTTGCCTGTAGCTCAATTAAATCTGCATAGCACTGAGGGACATCTTGGGGTGGTCCATTCTGGACCCCCCACAAGCTTATCTGACCTAGGAAAACCTAGGTAAAATAAAAGCTGCATGTCTGTATTACATTTAATGCTAATATGCCTAAAGATATACCTGTTTTTTAATTAACCAACAAACTTTTATCAAAGATTATCTTTGATCATTTAAACTTTAAAATATGTAAATTAGTTTCTATACCTGTGAGAGTATATGAGACTTATATAAATGCTAATTTTATTTAAGCCAATTAAATAAAGCTCTTCACAAATATATTTTGTTCATATCACGTATTGGGAATATTATACATCTGTAATATACATATATAACATACAAAGAGATATAAACAGAGATCTTAGAGCTTTTATTTTAAACTTTTAGGAATGAGACTAGGATAATGTGAAACTCACTAGTTTATAAAAGAGCGTTTGGCTCAAAACTGTGTTTCTGGAAGATAAAATAAGTTTACCTGCTCAGATGACTTAAACTTTTTACTAATATTTATGGCAAATTTTTTAAAAAATTTTTTATAGTACTAGTTTTCAATACCACTTTTTTCCTTCTGAAAGAATAAACTCCCTAAAGTTTGCATATCAAAGAGATTCTCTCCCCTTCCCTTTCTAAAGAAGATCAGGTAGAAAGAACATTTACATCTCAAAGGCACATAGAAAAAAAACAAAGGTTTCTCCTGAAAAGACTTTGTTTCCTAAATCCAAAGTTCTTACAATATCTACAAGCCTTTTGAGATGAATGGGGAAGGTTTGGGGAGTGGTGAAAAGCACTGGTGGGCTTTTCTGTTCTTGCAAAGACTCAGTTTGTATGACAAGTTGTTCAAGTTGTCTTCAATTTGTAGGACAGCTGATTTTCTTCAATTTGCTTCTTTATATCAGAAAGATTTTCAAAAGATTCCTCTGTTTAGATTTAGAGCTCTTTCTTTGAAATGGTTTTCTTTCCCTCTGGTCATAAAGTTTTGTTTTAGATTAGAGGGTAACTAAAAAAAGGTAGTTTCTATGTGGTTCTGTATATCAGCTTCCAAATTGTCCAACTTCTAATCATGGAGCTCCTTTAAAACAAAATTCTTTCACATATCTCATCAGGTTTTACACTGTAAAGGTAGTATTAAATGACACCATGGATACAAGAGGTGTTCCCAAAAAGGACATCAAAACCCAGAGTAAGTCACTCTTAGAGATAATCAAAAAAGACTTAAATAACTTCATATATATGTATATATACATATAAAGTTTTCAAAAGTTTTGCCTCTCCAAAATGTGCTTTTGGGGATATTGATTCTAAACTGGTTATTAAGAAAGAAAAGACCCAGAAAGAACCTTCCCCCTTTCTGCCTTAAGAGATTCAGATAAAAGGTATACTCCAAGAAGGGAATCTTGGCATATTCACCTTTGCATTAAGTAGGAATCATCCAAGTGGGGCATCTGTTAGCTAGATTTCTCCCAGTGTCCCATTGCTTCTGGATTACTCATACTCCCACATTCTCTTTGTTGCCTGAGAGACCTGTGACAGATCATACAAGTATCAGGATTAAAGGGTGGTTGGGTTGAGAACCAAAGTTTTTGAACAACCAAGAGTTTTTTTTCTGTGAACAACTTGGTCAAGAACCAAACTGTTTGAGATGGGAGACATTCCAGAACCAAGGTTTGATTGTACTTCATGAAGCAGACACTCTCCGCTCAGACTGCAAATGATGAGAAAAGTGAAAGCTTTTATAGGGTAAAGAATAAAGAACAAGTAAAGAAAAAATATGTGTCTGGTTGACTGCGACCACACAGTTAACTTTGATTTTGGTGAGAAGGCCTAGAGTTGGCTTGGCATTTGGGAACTGGCTTCTAGTATATACTACATTTCTGGTCAAGCAGAGCATTTACAGAGACACAAAAGTTATTTACATTTCAGTTTGCTAATAGGGCACCCTGGTTTTCAGGAGTGGTTCCATCTTGGGCCTAGAAAATTATTTAAACACAGGGCAATCCATTTCCAGTAGTTTCTGATTTAACTTGTGAATTTATTTTTTTGAAAAAGAAAAAATAAAGTTCTTAAATATAGCTTTTTTTGCTCTCATTATTAAGCCTAAGTTTTGCATCCTGCCTTGCTTTTAAATGTATATCTGTTACTGGCAGAGTGGGCTCTTGGTTCTTGACTTCACGCAGGTATAATTTCAGCACATGAGTCCAGGTGATTTTGAGAATATGATTATTAAAGCTAGGGGCAGTAAAACAAATGAAGAGCTTAAGATAAAAGAAACAAGATCATCATAACATGAGTGAGCATAAGCAGAAGAAATGAGCCAGCTGTGCTGCATGCACTCAGCAAACAAGACAAAAGAAGGGCCCTTGGAGAAAGAAAGCAAAGATATGTGCCTTAGGAAAGAAAGTGGGGAAGTTGCAGGTGTGCTCTAGAGAGAGAGAACAAGTGAGCACACATACCTGGTTCTTTGCCTTAAGAACTTTTATGTTTTCTAAAGGCAGGAATTTTAGAGGAGATCTCAGGGGAATATCTCCACAGAATATTCATCAGCATTCCAGGTGTGTCCTTCAGGGTCACAGTCTTCACTAATTTGTTGGCTCTAGAGTACAAGGTCAACTAGCCATCGTGTCACTTCATCGGTTTTGCTGACTTTCTAGTCCTGAAGCTGAAACACAGTTGAGGCCTAGTTGTTATCTCTAGTTTGATCAGAACTTTGTCTTTGTGGTTAATAGACCGAAGGCTTTGTTCCTAAGATTATTTCATGCTGATCAGAACCTCATTGTTCTGAGGATTTAATGCTTAAGGGAAGGGGGTGGAAGGGAGAAGGAGACAGTTGAGTCAGGGTGCCAGATGAGGCCAGTTTGAATCAGCTATCTGTTTCAGTTTTCCCATTCTACTTGCCAAGGAATTTTCCTAACTTTGGAACCAGAAAAGCTGGTGTTAGTGCTGCCTGTCAGAGATGGATTGAATATGGACATTTTATTCAGGTGGTCTGAGATCTGAGAATACAGTGGGTTTGCCCTGTAACAGGCCATCTTAATTCTATTTTAATCCCACCCTTTTTATAAAGAGAAGAAAAGTGTAGGTAAGGGGTTTGGAATTCAGGGAAAAAGTTAATCAGATAAAAAGCTGCAGCATTCTTTCATATGTGCCCTGGGCAGTGGGTGTCTCATCCTGGAGCACAATGGCTCAAATACTACCTTGATTGCTTACAATCCTCCTGAGGCACAAAGGTGGTCTCTTGGAATCAAGGTGGGTCACAACTTCAGTTCCTGAAACAATAGCTTTTCACTTGTATTGATTATTAGCTATTACCTGAAACTAAAAATTTCCCAACATTTGAGTTCCCCATCAACTTCTTAGTGTCCTGCCTGATATCCATACCAGTTAAATTCATAGAGATGTTTATCAATCTTCAAGCTGCGTAGTATGCTCTTGTATACATTCATGTTTTATTCAACTCATCTCTAATAGTTGAGCATTGAGGTTATTTTCTGTATATTTCTGGTATAAAATTACTGCAATAAATAACCTTATGCATGTATAGTTATGTATATTGAATGTTTATCTTCAATAAAAATAGCTTGAAAATATACTGTTGACTGAATGAATAAATGTGTATGTGGATTTGCTATCAATATTTATTATAAAATTTTCCTCTTTAATGTTACAACAGTCAATACACCATAAAAATACATGATACTGATCTTTTCTTGATAGATTTCTATTCCTCTCTTTTAAACATTTTTTATGATAGCAGAGTATCTGAAATTTGAAAGTGATTAAAAAGGTGGTTCTCACTCTAAAAACCTTTATCATGTGCTTCTAAATGCTTTCCAACAACATAAGTAACAAATTGTATGTTATGCTTTATTTAAAATTTTTAGAGCTATGTTAGAAAGAAAGTAAATTAACTCAGAGGCACATTTCAGAACATTCCTTTATTCTTATTAGACAATATTTATGAAGTCATGCGCCAATGAGTATTTTTTCCAACAACATAGAAATTCAATAAAAAAAATTTGGTACATATTAACTGTACCAAATTTAATTATGATACATAAATAACTGTACCTTGGATCATACATATGGAGAGATGGTAATAATCATGAGCTATTTGAAGAAACAGGTTATAAAAATCAACTTAAGAATCAGAGGGAAAATATCCATGAGAAGCACACAACAGTCCTCTTCAGGTTTTTGTCAGAAATGATCAAGGAAACATGTTGTCACAGAACAGTATCGCTGCTTAAGAAATTCATTATCCACAGCATTCTAAATGATAAAGAGTAAAGAGGTAAGGCCCATATCAAGAAGCCCGTGCACTAGGATGCTAACAGATGAGGTTATGATGCATAATTAAAGTCCAAAGTACACTAATGACTTGTTAATCAGTGGCACTTTGAAACTTTCTTAATGTTTCAGAGACTAGGGCTAAACATGTCATTGACATCCATCTCCTTGAGCAGTCTTACTTATACTTCTCAGTTGTCCTAGTGTTACAGAACAGAACAAGGGGGGCCTGGAACGATATACTATTATTGAAAGAAGGCCCCGGGTCCGTTATGTCCGCCGCCCGAGGAAAGACATCTCTCAATGCCAGAGATTCGTGTAAAGGAAAGGAAATGTTTATTTAACGCTATACAAACTTAAAGTAGTGACCTAATGTCTTTATCAAAAATCCCAAAGTCTCCTAAAACATCCACAAACAGACACAGTCCTTCCTTCCTTCCCCCTTTGCCCAGTCCAGAGTACCGTATCTCAGGGAAGGAAAACGAAGTCCATGGCTCAGAGAGTCCTCTGGTTCTTCCCAGTTAATCCTCCATCCGACTGGGAGACCTCCCTGGGTTCCCAGCACCCTCCGCTGAGTAGCCGGGATCTCTGCTAAAACCAGGTGGTGGTTCCCCCTTCTAAAGCTGCGGGGGTCCCCACTCTGTCCAGGCCTCATGGTTCTCTCTCTCAGGGCTGCGGGAAGGGGAGAGTCCCCACTCTGCCAAAGCCGCGTGGCTCTCTCTCCTAAAGCGGCACGGTTCTCTCTGGGATGCAGGAGTCTCCACTCTGTCAAAGCCGCGTGGTTCTCTCTCCTATGGCTGCAGGAAGGGAGAGTCCTCACTCTGCCAAAGCCGCGTGGTTCTCTTTCCTAACGGCCGCCAAGTCCAGGTTTTAAATCCCCACGGCCAATCTTCCTCTGTAGCCTCATTTCCGACTCCTCCCACACTCGGCTTCACATGCCAGAACTCATGTCCTTCCAGCTTTACTGGGCTGCCATCTTGAGTCTGGGCAGGCGTGGCCCCATGTCCTGGAGCCAATCTTCTCCGAGCTCCCAGGCAGTCGCTGTAGCTTGGGGGATCTGCCCCCAGTCACATCTTGGTGGGGAAGTTACTTCCATTCCCCTGGCTCAGAGATGATCACAGCTATTTAACATATCTAAGCGACCAGCCAAAGGCTATAGATATGTTAAATGACCATGCCAGAGGGTAGCTGCAAGGCTGTTGCTATGCAAAACAGCTCTCAATGGCCCTGCTCCATTTGTCCCTTCCCCCAACCCACACCCTGGGTGGGGGGGGATGGAGACATCTTAAAATCTCCTGGACACCTTAAGTTCTGGACCCCATTTCAAATGCCTATTTGGGGTCCCCCCTCTTGGCTGCACCCTGTAACACTAGTGAGTTAGAACAGCAAAGACAAGGTCATCAAAAATTATATTCAAACTGTTGATAGCCTACCGTGATTTAACCAGTACTTATAACAATATGAGCTTACTGCTGTGGTCATAGACAAATACTGAATAAATATTTCTCAGAGTGCACTAGATCAATCTTTTATTAGATCACTTGATTTAACAACTATTTTAAAATTTATTACATTCATTTTCCTCATGTTATGTTGTTGAAATAACTTTCTAGGCCTAAGGTGAAGCAAATTCTGTGGGGGTGGAGAGCACATCAACAAACCTAAACTTAGATAACGTTTGTGTCCCTGTAAATGTTCCACTTGAACAGAAATGTAGCATATCCAGTTAGCTGATCCCCAAAGGTCAACCCAACTCTTGGCCTTTACATTCTAGTTTAAGGTGACTCTGTGATCTCAGCCCATCAGATATTTTCTATTTTTTTCTTGCTCTTTACCTGTCCTATAAAAGCTTCCTGCCTTTTGCCACATTTGCAGTTTTCCAAACAAAGACTGTAACTTCATGAAGTTGTTGAAGTTTATTATTATCATCTAAGTTGTCTTCATTAATCATTTTCAACATTGGGATGTGGGGAGTTGATAATGGTGAAAGGAGAAGAAGATGTAAGATTTTCATAGTAAACAAATAAACCACTCTATTATAGAATGTTGGCTTGTAAACCAGGTTATATACATGTATATATAAAATAAAGTAAAAAAGAATGAAAATGCAAACCTTACATAAATACACACAAAAAATGAAGAAACACTGCTTTGTGTAAAATTCCACAGGAAAAATATATATAATTTATGAGTACAGTGCTCAAATTGTAGAAATTTAGTAGGACATATTCAATGGAGAAAATAACTGAATTAAAAGCCTAAATTTCCCTTAGTAGGCTTATTGGTAGTAGTGATACTAAAATGATCTAATAACTTTGTATTCTTGTATAAATTTTAGACTTGAGCAAGTAAGTAAGTGCATTCAGAATTCAGAGCCAGAATTTTCCCTGTAAACAATGATAAAAGTGTGGAAGGAATAAAGAAGATGGAAAGAAAGCTCTGTGTACTGTAGGATTTGATTTGGAGATTTCCATACAATCTTATGATTTTATATATTCCCTAGCTTTGTTCAGTTAAATTGGCTACATGCATAAGACTTCAGGACAATAGGCAGAATAAGTTTTCAGATCTTGGTTTCTAATACTGTTTTCCATTTAGAGAAATAAGAGCCCTATGAACAAATGGCTAACACCAGGACAGAGTCAAAGACAGTACAAGTTGAGCCTGTAACATCTTGTTGTGCTAGAAAGAAAGTTGAAAAATATAAAAAAGGAAAGACTAAGTTAATTAAACATGTTAAAAGGAGAAACTCTCACAGGCTAAATTTAGACAGTAAGAATATTTAAAATTCAGCCCTGGCTGGCATACCTCAGTGGATTGAGCGTGGGCTGCAAACCAAAGTGTCTCAGGTTTGATTCCCAGTCAGGGTACATGCCTGGGTTGAAAGCCACGGCCCCCAGCAACCTCACATTGATGTTTCTCTCTCTCTCTCCCTCCCTTCCCTCTCTAAAAATAAATAAATAAAATCTTTAAAAAAAGAATATTTAAAATTCTTATAATTGATTACAATACAGATAATGTTAAAAAATCCATAAATCCAAAGCAACACTCAAAAACAAAAGGAAAAATGCAGAAAGCAAAATAGAAAAAGAAAGCTCTTTCTTGCATAAAAATGTTAGCTAACACACTCAGAAGGAACACATGTAGAATTAAACAAAACACTCTTTTGCAACTATGAATATAATTGATTAAGACAAGGGCCATCAAAGGATAGTGGACTTTCTGGGTGGGTGATTGAAGGACAAAATACTCACACCATTTCATTGTATTATATTACTTCTTCAACTACTTGTTAACAAGAAGGACAAAACTTTTCACGTGAGTGTTTTGGCAGTCAGCATCTTAATAATTATTGGAACAAACTGATATGTCTTTTGATGTAAAGTAATAGAAAATATACACGTCACTGATACAGTAATTGCTTCAAAATGCTTAACTAGAGTCTAATCATAAGAAAATCATTAACAAATCTAGATTGTGACATAGTGGAATGATGACTGCACTGACCCATGAATATGTTTATTCCACAATTATTTATTAAGTGTCAGTCAGTGGTTTAGACAGACAGCTTACAGGAATGAGACATAATCGTGTTAACACTTACCACTTTACTTCAAAATATTTGACAAGGTAAAAGGTTGGTAAGTATAATCTTTAGATTATCTAGTCAGAGAAGACCCGTCTGGTAAAACAATATTTGAATAGGAACCATATGACCTAAGTCAGGATCATGCTTAGCATATTTGAGGAAGAGCAAACAAGTTGATTAGAGTAACTGCAGCAGTCTGAGGAAGGAGGAAAGTAGTAGAGAATGAGGTTTCTAGAAACAATTTTATGTAATACAATTCATTTAAAACATGGTTAGGAATTTTTTTATTTTATTTTAAGTATAATGGAAAACTTTTCTGAAGAAATATGCAGCCCATAAGAAATTCATATCTTGTGGATAAAGATATGAATTTTTATTTTATTTTATGCTTGCTAGTTTTTATCTTACTGAGAAGTGGAAAATATCATCCACATCACTTAAAACACTGTTTTATACAGATTTATACTAACTCCCCAGGAATCAACGTCAGCGCTTATGCAATTGAAGATTATCAGAGAACTAGGAAAGGGTCTGGAAGAATTCCTAAATGGAACCGTTGTCTTGGAACACAAGTAGATGGAAGTGAGGGTACATTAATGGGAGTTTTTAAAATAATATATTCTTTGTAACTGATCCTAATCTCTCAAAAAGTCTCTTGTTGATACATCTTATCATTTATAATCACAGTATCTGAAATTGTTAGAAATTCCAGCTGAGTCATTATTCTCATTATCAGTCCAACTTTAAGATATAAAATAAAAATCCTTTAATCCTTGTATCACACTAGAGAAAGTATACGTGGCAGCCTTCACTGAAGTGCAATAAATAGCCACTACGTGTGAAAGGAGAAAGGATAGCAGGCAGGTCCTTTCAAGGCTGCATTACACCAAGCCCCTCATTTGGTATTTGGTGGTGCAGGTGATCTGGGAAATGCAGGCAGGGGAGGAATTGAACAATCTCTGAAAATGCTTAATTTTGTTTTTGACTTAAGTAGCTGGAGCCTACTCAAAGGCACGGTCCCTAGAGTGAAATTTTGCCACTAGAATTTCTTTGAAAAAGTTTCCATTCTGCTCTTAATGTGCCTGAAAGCAAGAAACAGGAAGTTTGGTTCAGTTCTTGTTTTAGTCACATCTGAGGAGGAAAATCCCTGCCATGTGCCTGCTGCCTGTCTTTGCTAATGCCTCCAGCATGATTTCTATGGGTGTCTCAACCACATGGACATGCTAGCCTATTTACGAGTTTTCCTTAGGGCTAACTGTGCCCTCAATCCTCTAGTGAAATTTCTCTCAGTCAGTGGAAACTACATGACTGGATCAAGGTGGGACATATGGCCTCATGATTTTACTACAAATATAAACTCTTTCAAAGAAAAGTAAAAGAAAGACTGAGGAATGAGAGAAAATGTGATGAAATGACCTCAGCTGAAAGCTGGATGTGAGTTAGGGATAAAAAACACAGAGACTTATTGGGATATCAGGTTCAAATTTTGAAGATATAGCTAAGGAAATAAAGGTAGTCACATTTTAAAATGACTGATATAGAATCACAAACACCACTATGGACTAAAGCAGGAGGTCCTTTAAGACATAAGACTTGAACAAATTTAACATTTGGGCAGATGGTATAATTTAGAGTAAATTCAACATCAGGCTTATGGTATACCTAGATATATTTCAAAAGCCCTCATATATTTCCTAACTGATCAGAGAAAGTGTTGAGTTGTTACTTTATCTGTTTAAGACAGCAAAACTTTCTGAGCCACTTATTTATTTTTCTGAAAATATACATAAGAATTTGTCTACTGGCAGGTATATTGTCAGTTTATTTTCATTGTTGTGATTGATTTGGTAGCTTTCTTGCAATTTGAATGAAACATATGTGTAAAGTACTCTTTACTCTTTGGTTAGTGCCCTTTCTAAATGACTGCTGTTTCTACATTTGTAAAGCTGGAGTTCTGCATAATACTTTGGTTGAATAAAATCACAGTCATTTCCACAGTACAAAAACTTCATGAAGAAAAATGTGCTATAAAAACTTCAACAATTGTTGAATTTAGATTGTAGCTAGAGGCTATTGTTAATTTCACTCTTCAGGACAGAATAATTCATTACCAAGAAACAAATAAACCAATAATAGTCAAACAAACAAAAATGATAACTGTGATGAAATTGAATAGTAGAAGACATGGTTTTCATATATAATATGAAATAGGATAGATAATGCAACGCTGCACGTTTTTTGTCACTCAACCATCCAGTCTGGGAGTGTACAGTTCATGGCATGTGAGATTTTATCCCTAACTCTCTACATTCCTGATCCAATATTCCTTGACTGTGCATATTACAGTCTCCAACATCTCTGAGCTCTGATGGTCATAAAAGTGCATCACAGACTTAAACTTATCACCAGCTAGCCTTAGAATTACCCAAGGTACTACAGTTTCATAGGCCTAAACAAAGTTCCCTATTCAAAAGCAGTTTCCCCACCATTTGATATTATGCCTAAAATGCCACATTAGAATTTATTCCTTGTAGGCTAAATTATTTCCACTCTGTGAAGAATTCTGTATTAAAGTGTAGATAAGGCTAGGAGATGTAACATCTAAAATCAACAAGTATTTGGGGAGATGGAGAGCAATATCTGATAAGGATGGAATAATGAATATGGACTAAAGAAATAGATGGGTACTAAGGCACAGGAGGGTGGAGAGGGAAGTGAAGGGGCAAGGAAAGGACCCCAAAGACATAATCTACTTCATAAGACAAGATATGAAGTGGAAAAGAGAACCAACACTAAAGGAAGAAGTTCATTAACAATTCCAAACAACTACCTTAACAGGGTGTTTTGCAAAAAGAATTTAAAAATGTGCTCATGAGATCATTTAGGAAAAAAAGATTTCTTGTACAAGTAAGTTTGAGAAACTCTCATAATGTATCTCCTTACTTTACCTTCATGATAAGTATTATATTGTTAAGCTCTCTGAGGAGGTCTTGGTAAATCTGCCTATGTGCATTTAACTCAGCTTTCCTTAACTGGGGTACCACAAACTCTCCTTAACAAAAGCGTTTTAGAAAGTTGATGCCACACAAATACCAATATCATCATGCTAAGTGTATGAAGTATATTGGAAAGAACCTGGCTTTGGAATCAAAAGGACTAAAGTTCTAGTTTTGTCTCTACATGTATTTGTGCCCTTTCCAAGATTCACTTTCTGTATCAATTAATGAGAAAGTAATTTTCTTTGCTCATCCCTCACATTATTATGATAGCAAAGGAAAGAACTTAATAATCTTGAAAATGTACAAATATAAATTATTACAAAACTTTGATTTGATCTGTTCTAGTTTGGCACAATGAATTTCAAGGACAATGAAAATACTATAGCACCCAACCAACAGAACCAAGTGGGGTTAAAATTCAAAATGAAAAAGTTTCTACCAGAACAAATTATTGAATCAAAATAAATTAGTTCAAGTAAGCAGAGCATCGAGGTAACACAAATTCTTCCTTGGTCACTGCAGGCAGTAGTCCTTACCACAAGTATGGAGTTTCATTATCCCTGAAGGGATAGACTTACAAAAGAGACTTACTTAAGTATGATATGTTGTTCCAGATGAATCTTTTGTTTTTAATTTAAAGGATTGTTTTTATATCATAAGTTACCAGACAAGGGAAGTAAGACATTAATAATTCTTCAGTGAAAATTGGAATAGATGTTTGGACCAGAATCCATATTCCATTAATAGTCTAAGAAATTAGAAATATCAGTTTGGTTAATGATGTGACATTGTTTCAGACTGTGGAATCAGAAAGGAACCAAGAAGTGAAACCTTTCTTGTGGAATAGTGGAGATTTCCTGAGGACAGGTTAAGCTGAATCATGTGTGTGTTTGGCTATGTGATACAATGTAAGCACAGGAGAGCTTACTCAACAGTATAGAAGGATAGCTCAAGGGGTTACCATTCTTGTGAAGGCCCAGCTCTTGAGACACCTTCCCTTGTGTGATATAAAAGAAAGTTTATGTAGACTGGAACTTTAAACTATGTTCATTCTATATCGTAATGTTCTATATCACAATAAAGATGATGCTTATTGGGTAAAGTTCTACTTAAACTAATGGATCAAGAGGGCTGATGAATTGGAGGGGCTTGACCTGCCCCACATCATTCCATTCTCCAGAAGAGACATCAGTATCATTCCTGTGCTGTAATTTGACAAAAACCATTCCAATCAAGTGATAGTGCACTGGACTCAATACTGGTAGCAAGAGAGATGGCTATGAGAAAGAAACTATTTTGATTGCTCTACTGACTGGAAAAAGGCATTCATTATGAAAAAAAAAACTTGATGTCCAATATTGTCTAATTTACTGCTATAGCATAATGTAGGGAAAATTTCAGTAACTTTCTGATACATGGAAGGTGTGTGCTATTCACTACAAACTTTGTAGATTTTATTAGGAATGAAGAAAAATATACAGTTGCTTATTTGTTAAATGAAATGACATCTGTTAGAGAAAAAGGATGAAAAAAGAAGTGTAACATTAAAAACAAGCATAACGAATTCCAGTCAAGATGGCAGTGTCGGCAGACATGGCTCACTCATTTGCACAACCCCATCAAAATTATAACTAAAATATAGAACAGCCGTCACTCAGAACCATCATAAATTAAATTGAATGGAAGTCTGACAACTACACAATTAGAGAAACCACATCCATCCAGGTGGGTAGGAGGGGCACAGACACAGAACAGGTTGGTCCCTCACCCTCGTGTAGAGAATAACAATTCGGGGAGGATATCTTGGGTACAAGGAGTCCCAGACCCACACCAGGTGCCCCAGCCCAGGGTTCCAGTGCCAAAAAGATAGGTCCCCACTAGTACTGGCTGAAAAAACCATCAGGGACTGAGTCAGTGGAAGAAACTTCTGGAACCCCAAGAATTCCTCTTTAAGAACCCACACATGGACTCACCTACTCAGACTCCCTTTGAGCTTCAGCCCTGGGGTAGCAGCTTGAAAGTCACCAGTGGTATACAAGGAGAAACTGAAGTGTCTGGCATCAAAGCAAGCAGAGGACATTGTCCCTTTTCTAAACACTCACTCACAGTGCCAGCAAGCTGGTGCCATATCTGAGTCTCTATCAACCTGTCTAACACTGTTCAACTGGCCTTGGAGATACTCAGAGACTCAGCCCCACTAACTTATGGGTTCACCCAAGCTGCTTTTCCATATGAATGGCTGGACTTGGCTCATGCCTCACAACTTCCTAAATCCTATCCAGCAAGCAACAGCTGGCTTCAGTGAGACGCAGGCATGGTACTAGTAGCAGCCAGCCTAGATTCACAATTTGGCTTCACCTAGAAACTGCCAAGGTCAGCACAAGAAGCAGCCATCTCAGATTGCTTTATTGCTCAGGCAAAGTGGACCTAGGAAAAACATGGTGGAGGCTGACCTTGGCCTGTGCCACTCAGGAAACCCCAGGATCGCGTACGCAGTGTAGAGCTACAGACCATGTTGGAACAACACCACCCTGACCCTGCATAGATGATTCTCCATGGAGAGCACAGGTTGGTGGTAAGTGACCACAGCCAGTCATTACAGCTGAACAGCCTGGGTTAATCCCTCCCATTGATGTGCCAAAAGCAACCAAGGCTCAACTACAAGAGAAGGGTGTACTCAGCACAAATGAAGGGCACACCTCAAATACCTAGCTTAGGTGATAGAGAAGACTGTGCCACTGGACCTACAGGGCACCTACTACATTAGGCACCTACTCCATTTGATCTGTTCTGTTCTTTGACACCAATACATGGAGTCAAAGCAGCTCTACCTTATACATACATACAAACACTGGGAGGCTGCCAAAATAAGGAGACAAAGAAACATGGCCCAAATGAAAGAACAGATCAAAACTCCAGAAAAAGAGCTAAATGAAATGAAGATAAGGAATCTATCAGATGCAGAGTTCAAAACACTGGTTATAAGGATACTCAGGAAATTTAGTGAGGACCCCAACAGCACAAATAAGATCCAGTCAGTAACAAAGGATACACTAATTGAAATAAAGAACAATTTACAAGGAAACAACAGTAGACTTGATGAAATTGATAATCAAATTAATGATATTGAACATAAGGAAGCAAAAATCAACTAATCAGAACAAGAAGAAAAAATAATTTTAAAAAATGAGGATAGTATAAGCAGCCTCTGGGACAACTTCAATAAGTCCAACATTCACATCACAGGGGTGCCAGAAGGAGAAGAGTAAGAGCAAGAAATTGGAAATCTATTTGAAAAAATAATGAAAGAAAATTTCCTTATTTGGTGAAGGAAATAGACAGGCAAGTCTGGGAAGCACAGAGAGTCCCAAACAAGATGCATGCAAAAAGGCCCACTCCAAGACATATCATAATTAAAATGCCAAAACTTAAAGATAAAGAGAGAATCTTAAAAGCGGCCAGAGAAAAGCAGTTAGTTACCTACAGAGGACTTCCCATAAGGCTATCAACTGATTTCCCAAAAGAAACTTTGGAGGCTAGAAGGGATTGGCAAGTAATATTCAAAGTCATGAAAAGCAGGGACCTACAGCCAAGATTGCTCTACTTAGCAGAGATATCATTTAGAATTAAAGAACAGATAAAGTGCTTCCCAGACAAGAAAAAACTAATGGAGTTCCTCACCACCAAACCATTATTATGTGAAATGTTAAAGGGACTTATTTAAGAAAAAGGAGAAGATCAAAACTATGAACAATAAACTGGTAAAAAATTCAAATCTATCAACCACTGAATCTAAAAATCAAAGCAAACAAGAAGAACGGAGACAGAATCATGAATACAGAGAGTGTTTTGATGGTTGCCAGATGGGAGGGAGGTGTGGGGGAATGGATGAAAAGGTGAGGAGACTAAGAAGTACAAATAAATAGTTATAGAATTGCCATGGGGATGTAAAGCACAGTATAGGAAATGGAGCAGCCAAAGCACTTATATGCAAGACCCATGGACATGGACAATTGTAGGGGGATTCCTGGAGGGTGTGGGGGGTTGCTGGGTAGAGTTGGGGGCAAAAGGGGAAAAATAAGGACAACCATAATAGCATAATCAATAAATATAATTTAAAAATAACAAGCATAAGAATAATGTTAGATAAAAGTTGCAACTAACAAAATTAAATTTTTGTTTGATTTATCAATGATCAGAGGGAAAATGAATCAATACAAGTTTAAAGTATGAATTACCAAGAGAAACTAAAGAGCAGTATCCTTTATCAATATAGATGTAAAAATTCTCAAAAATATAAGTAAAACAATTACAGCAGCATATAAAAAGATTATATTTCGTGATCAAATGGGATTTGTCCAAGGCAAGTAAAGTGAAAATTAATCATTGTAATATGCCATATTAATACAAAGAGGACAAAACCATCTTAATCATCTCAACGTATATACAGAAAAGGCATTTGGCAAAATTCTATCATTTTTTAATGATAAAAGCATAAGCAAATTAGCAAGAGAAATAAAGTTCCTCAACCTGATGTATGGTATGTAAGAAAACACACCTATCACATCCAATGCTTTTCTTCTAAGATAAGAAACAAGATAAAGATGTCTGTTCTCTTGACTTCCATTCAACATTTTTCTGGACTTCTAGCTAGGGAAAGTACACAATATGTTAGAAAGTCATCCACATTGAAAAAAAGATAACTAAAACTATCTCTACTTGTAAGTGATGTGATACTGTATTCAGAAAATCCTAAGACACCCACTACCAAAATACTAGAACTATCAAATGAGTTCAACAAAGTCTCTATGATAAAGTTCAATATAAAAAATATTTTGTTTCCATGCAGTAGCATTGCACAACCCCAAAATGAATTTAAGACAATTCCATTTACAATCACATAAATAATAAAATATATAAGAACAAATTTAACAAAACAAGTGCAGGACATATCAAAAATTACAAAAACTCTGGCTGGAGTAGCTCAGTGGACTGAGCATGGGCTGCAAACCAAAGCATCACAGGTTCAATTCCCAGTCAGAGCACATGACTGGGTTTCAGGCCATGGCCCCCAGCAACTGCACATTGATGTGTCTCTGTTTCTCCCTCTCTTCCCTCTCTAAAAGTAAATAAATAAAATCTTAAAAAAATTTAAAAAATTACAAAAGCTTGTATAAAGCAATTAGACTTAAGGAAAAACATCTCATGTTCATGGATTGGTAGATAATATTGAGGGTTTTTTAAATCTATTTTTTTGTTGAAATTGAGTGACTCACACTTCCCAATTTCAAAATGTAATAAAGAAGTTTTACTACTGACATAAGAAAAATGGATCAATGGAATAGAAATCATATTACAGAAATAAACTTTAAATTTATGGTCAATTAATTTTTTTATATATTTATTTGGAGAATTTTTTTAAAAGATTTTATTCATCCATTTTTAGAGAGGGAAGGGAGGGAGACAGAGAGAGAGAGAGAGAGAAACACCAATGTGCTGTTGCTGAGGGCCATGGCCTTCAACTCAGGCATGTACCCTGACTGGGAATCGAACCTGAGACACTTTGGTTTGCAGCCCACGCTCAATCCACTGAGCTATGCCAGCCAGGTCTTATGGTCAATTAATTTTTGACAAGTGAGTCAAGATAAGAGGGAACAAAGCAGTCTTTCACTTTTATTATTATTATTTTTATCCTCACCCAAAAATATTTTTTCATTGCTTTTTCCTTTTAGATGGAGAAGAAGGGGAGAGAGAGTGAGAAGGAGAAAGAGAGAGAGAAAGCGAGAGAGATATGAGACAAGCATCACTCAGTTGCCTTCTCATATTCACCCCAATCAGGATTGAACCTTCAACTTGGGTATGTGACCTGACTGGGAGTTGAGCCATTTAGGTCCATGGGATGATGCTCCAACCAACTGAGCCTCACCAGACAGCAAACAAAGCAGTCCTTTGAACAAATCACATTGTGACAACTAGATATCATACACAGAAAATGAGATTGGACCTCTCTCTCAAACGCTATATATAAAAATTAACTCAAAACATGACATAGAAATAATTGGAAGTTAAAACTCTAAAACTCTTATAAGAAAATACGACAGTAAATATTTTTGTTTTGTAAATAAATGGTATTTTCTTACATATGACACCAAAAACTCAAACAATTTAAGGAAAAAAATGGATACATTGGACTTTAGAAAAATTAGAAAAATTTATAATTTAAAAGACACCATTAAGAAAGTGAAAATACAACCCACTGAATAGGACAAAAATATTTGCCAATTACATATCGGATGATGCTCACATAGAGATGATTTATATAAAGATGTCTTATGACTCGATAAGAAAAAGACAACTCATTATAAAATGACCACTGGATCTGAATACACTTTCCTCCAAAGAAAATAACAGATTGTCAATAAGCACATGAAATGATGCTCAATATTATTGATCGTCTGGGAAATCAAAACTGCAATGAAAGACTACTTGATATCCACCAAGGTAGCTAAAATAAAGAACACAGACAATGCTAAAAGTTGACAGTGTGGCAGTTCCTCAAAATGCTAAGTATAGAGTCACAGTTTTTGCCATGTATAATGTGCTTCCATGTCTAATGCACACCCACATTTTTGCCCAAACTTTTGGGAAAAAAATCTTTCATTTTAATTTTTTAATTCAATTATTTATTTATATTTAGAAACAAAACCAATTATCCTATTACAGAGTATTATTTTGCATATGGATATTGTTGTTGCTTTCTAGAGTAACACTTTTAATTCATAAGCATAAATAAAATAATTAAAAACATTTATATGGATATGGAATTAGTACTACCTATGTATAATATGCATCCTTATTTTCCCTTCAGAAAATCTGGGCAAAAAATGTACATTATACCCAGAAAAATATGGTACCTTATGAACAAGGAATTCCACTCCCAAGAGAAATAAATAAAAATATATGTCCACATAACCAGTTATATATGAGTGCTCATAATAGAATTATTCATAATAACCAAAGAGTAGAAGCAATCCACATGTCCATCAACTGATGAATAGTAAACAAAATGTGGTATTATTTGCAATACAAATTGATGAAGTATTGATATGTATGTCTATATGGGTCAGCCTTAAAAACACTTATGCTAAGTGAAAGAAGCCAATCACAAAAGAACACATATAAGATTCCATTTATAAGAAATGTCCAGAATGAGCAAATTCATAGATAGGCACTAGATCAGTGGTTCTAAGGGGAAGGGAAAATGGGGAGCAACAGTTAAAATGTCTAAGATTTCTGTTGCAATAATAAAATATAGTAATATTAGATAGTGGGGATTATTTAATAACTGTGAATATACAAAAATACTGACTTGTACAATTTTAAATAGTGAATTTGAGGTATGAAAATGTGTTTCAATGCAGATGTTATACAAATTATTAAGAGAGATTAACTTACATAAAAATGTCACAAGTAGTAATTATTGCTAATAATTTTGGTATTTATTGATCATTTTATAGCAAGTTCTTTACTAGGTATCACTTCATTTAATTACTGCAACATCTTCCAAATATGAGAATAGGAGGTACGCTCATTGCTATGTGCTGAATTGTGTCTCTTGCAAAACTCCTATGTAGAAGTCCTAATACATAAATGTTATTGTATTTAGAGATAGGATCTTTACAAAAAGCAATTATGTTAAAATGACACCACTAGAGTGGGCCTTAATCTAATATGAAGGGTGTCGTAAGAAAAATAAATTTGGTCACACATGTGTGAACAGAAGACTGTGTGAAGACACAAGGAAGAGATAGCAGTCTGCAAGCCCAGGATACAGGCCTCAGAACGAAGCAAGCCTACCAACACCTTATCTGGGACTTCTGCTTTCCAGAAGGTGAGACAATACACGCCTGTTGTTTAAGCTGCCTAGTCTGTGGTACTTTGTTATAGAAGTCCTAACAAACAAATACACTCATTTAACAGAAAAGTAAACTGAACTAAGAAGTGACTTATGAAAGGCCATTTACTTTCTACAGGATATCCTTTTATAATGGCACAAATTAGAGCTAGTGTTGACTGGGAAAATTATATAAAGCTTCCATGCATTATGGAGACAAAAGGTCTTGGGTGATTTACTGTCTGAAGCTATGGGGCACCTCGATTAAGAACTTCTTTTCCTCTAATTTATCTCGCTCTAAGGTGTAATTCGGAAGTGAACCCACAATAGCCCTAGGAGTTTGCAAGCATGACATTTTGATCCATAGCAGGATAAAACTAAGAGTAATTACCAGTTTATGAGGAAAGAAGTTCAGATTTAAAGACAGGCTATGTCAATAAACAACTTCTATGGCTATAAATGCTCAAGGGAAAGATGACTAATTTTATATAGTTTTAAAATCTTCAAACATAATGCATTGTACCATGTACCGAGAATCTCTTTTAAAAATTGCCAAATGGCAAGTTAGGAGACATTGCACCTGTTATGACTGAGAGACTAAATGTATTATTTGTCTGAGAAGTCAGTGAAGACAAGATGTTCAAGCAAATGCCAGATTGAATTACATGTGCAGAGAGAAATTTTTTTTGTAACTTATGGGTGATGATTATGACCTCTATGTATAGAAATTTTGTAGTAGAAAATCTCAAGTGTTATCCTACCAAAGCCAACCTTATAACCTGCTCAAAATATTTGCTCTGATCCTCTGCAATAAAAACATGAATCTTGAGATTGGGGTAGCAAGAAAAAGTGACCTTTTCTTTTATATCTGCAAATTATTTGACTTTGAATTTTAGAAAATGTATTTCAAAATACATAAGAAATATACAGGGTCTGGCTCATATAATGCCCCTTTTATTATAAAATCTTTTATTACAAAATCACAAGCATATAATTCTGTAACATAACAATATCACACTCAAGCACACCATATGACATTTTAGGTGAAATGTTAAAATAAAAACTATAAATTATTACACTCATTATAACCCCATCAACCACACTCAAGCAGGCATTACTTCTGTTGGGCCGTGTATATAATGTATTAATATTAATATATAATGTATGCTACATAATTATATGTAAATATAATTATATCTATTACCACATATTCATTGTTTTTAATAATTCTAGTACCTAATATAACTTATTTAATTCTCATAATAGTACTTTGGGATAAATAACATTATTAACCTCTTTTATAAGTGGGAGAAATTGAAACTTAAATATTAAGTGAATTGTCTACTAAATGACAATGACTAAATTCAAACTTGATCATTCTGATTCCAATGCATGCAGTTTTTTTTTTAAATCCAACTACATTATTTTTCACTTAGCAATGTACAGCCTAAGAAGATTCCAATAAGGAATATACACTTGTATCTACAATAATTGCTGTAAGGGCACATCATTGTGAAAAGGATTAGATTAGAGTCCTTACTCTATGACTTTGGAAAAGTAATTCTACTCTGCTGCTCAGATTCTTCCTTGATGTGAACATTAGTGCACAGCCTGCATGGTGTTTGAAGGGAAATATTGTAGCTCGGACTGTGCCATAGGGAATGGAATCATTACAACTCAGTTTCCTTCTCTACCCCTCCCTATAAACATTAAATATGTCAATAGGAGTTTTCATGTAGGAGAGTTTTCTTCAGGATGAATTTTAGGAAAATCTTATAAAATAAAGGATTTCCACTTGACCCTTTTTTTATTTTTTAAAGATTTTATTTATTTATTTTTAGAGAGGAAAGGGAGGGAGAAAGAGAGAGAGAGAAACATCAATGTGCGGTTGCTGGGGGTTATGGCCTGCAACCCAGGCATGTACCCTGGCTGGGAATCGAACCTGGGACACTTTGGTTCCCAGCCCGTGCTCAATCCACTGAGCTACACCAGCCAGGGTTTCCACTTGATCCTTTTTAAAAATAAGATTTTGGTTAGGTGATGGATGAGCTCTATTAAAGAGCTATACTATGCACACATTCTATGCACACATACATACATGTATGTATGCATGTACTATGCATACATAGTACACATTCATTAAAATGAATTGTTTTAATTGTGAAAATTGTGACATTATGGGACAGATGCTAACTGCACATTGCACTCTGAAGATGATAAGTAAACCAGTTATCACTTTGTCATCCTTATATAAGTTAAATCAAAACCACTTAGAAACATAAGATGTTAAAAATGGAAATATGTAGAAATCGTATATAATGCAAACACATTATTTACAGAAAATTGGAAATTAAAAGATGCACAATTGCAGATAAAGAAGATATGCAACTAGGGTGAGCAAGATTAGTTCCAACAAAACGATGGGTGCGCTGGTGAAGACCAGCCCTCTTGTGGAGAAAGTGCATTTCTGCTAGTGATAACCACAGTCATGATCGTAGATTGGATTGATCCCCACGGAAATATAATTGTACTGAAATCTCTCTGAAAGACTAAGGAATAAAATTACATCCACTTTTTTTTTTTTTTAAAAACTGCATTCTCTCAAAAACAAAGATCATCTTTCCAAAAGTGTTCTTTTTATTTGTTTGTTTAAGCACATGACAGCATAGGTAAAATTATCACCGGTCCTGTGAGTTAAGAGACCCCTACACCCAGGTCAGCTGCTCGGTTAGTGAGAATAATGTCTCATGTTGCTGTGTTTCTCCGGACCACCACCATTCTCCCACCCCACCCAGTATCTCTTTGCCTGACTTATCTGATATCTTATTTTGTCATTAGGTATTATGTATATCTTAAATGAGGACTTTCATCAGCCAGTTCCTGTTCAAAAAACGACAAAGAATATAATACATTGGGTATTTTTCTTAAAATCACTGAAAGAAACCCCTTTGGTAGATTGTTAAAAATTACTTTTTGTTGGACACCGGACAAGTCATTCCATATATTATAGTGCAGTTTTTTAAACAACCTGCAGAAAAGACTTTAAGAGGTACCTAAAGGTTTTTATTTTTTATGAACTATACCATACTGGGGTTAATAAAGTTATATTTGATGCGAACAGAAAGAAATGAGCGCTGCTGCAAAACACTGTAACAACCACCCAGGTTCCCATAACACTGATGGTATCAGAAATAAGTGTAAGGCGGTTGCTTTCCTTTGCTTTTACTGTTAAGGATAATGGGGCTTATGTTGCAGTAGGAAAGAAAGCTCCATAATATTTTCCAAGATGTGGGTGATAAGTAAGGAGGAGATTCAGGTGGGCCAATGGTCCACTAGGGCTTGAGCTCGAAAGAACCTTAGGCGATCAGTTATTTCTTTTTCTTTTAAATTATTTTTCTAATGCCCAGGTCACATTTCAGGATTCAGCAGACTGTTCATAAATCTGGTTAGAGAATTGCTAGCATAGACACACATTTCTAGAAAAATAACATTTTTGAGAAGCTTAGTGTTTCTTTAGTTTAAAAGTCATAGGAACTAGCACAAGGGTGAAAACAAAATTATGCTCATCAAGTGATAAAGTGGTCTTACTTGCAAAGCAAGTATAATCAAAGCATAGAAGTAGCCAGGTTTGTGGACATTTCAACTTTTCCTGGCTTTTAGTTGCAACTATCTCTATCATTCTAATGTACATTATTTCTAAAGTTCCTGTGAAATAACAGTGATTTTGTGTTTTTTCTTTTCCTTCCCTCTGAGTCACCCTTGGGTGGCAGTCCTAATGAATCTTGATTTATGAGGGAAAACAACAAGAAATTAGATGCCTCACTAATTCCTTCACTGGCTACTTCATAAAGCCTACTTCTTTCTAGATCAGTGACTGGTAAATCTGAGCTGATTGTCCAGAGGAGTGAACTGATTCAAAAATGTGCTTCCCAGATTTAAAGTTCCTTCATGGTAAAGGAGCATGTAAAGGAAAAAATGAAAAAATTGAGGTGTTAAGTCCCTATGCAAAGAATCAAGTACAGGTAATCTTGTGCTATCAGCATGTCTTTTCTCCTCCACAAAACTATAAAATCTTTAAAAACAAAACATAGCTTCCTGTGTTTTCCACATCAGCATCTATTACATGGCTTAAGACCCAGTAAACTCTGAGATAATTTTGAATCAATACATTAATAATCTGTAAGACTTGCAGATTCAGTAAAATGGACTGAAAGCCCTTGTTAATCCAAACTGACACATCTCTCTCTCTCACTTTGTCTGTCTAGATTTCATTTGTTTACTTCCGAGCATAATGAAGCAGCCATCCTGGTCTCCGGTTCACGATCTGACACTCCAAAAGAGTCCACATTAACGAGGCCAAGTGATTGGCCTAAACATGACATATATAATGATATTCAAAGCACAGTACTGCTGCATTCTACTGAAAGAATCGATAAAGCCTGATAATAATATAGGTACTATTATCTGTATTATCCTCTACTCAGAATATGCTTATGTATAATCCATTGAAGGGATTTTAAAATATTTTTAATATCTTAACTCTCAGAGTGCTAATGGCCAAGGAGTTTCCATATTTTGTCATGTTGTTCATTCTTTTTCAATCACCAAAAAGGAAAAATCAAATGGCACAGAGAGTCCTGTCGTTCCTCTGGGCATGATGCTGGCACATCCTTGGCTTTTTGGTGATAGTTGTCATTAACTGGAAACTAGTTTGAATATACCCCAAAATTTCAGACAAATACACAGAACTGACTAGGAGGTCATAGAAATCGATTAAGAATCTTGAGAAACATTTTGCTGAATTACCTCATATTTGCCTCTATTAATGATCATTGGACACACACAAATGGGACAAGATTGCCATAAAATCTTGTCAAAGTTCAGGCAAAGTGAGATTTACCATGCCAAATAGACTCCTGTGATCAGTTCTAACTGCCCTGCAGTATCTGGAAAATTGTCACTTAAGATAGTGAACCTGTCAAACAAATAATTTTAATTGAAATTTAGAGTCAGGAAATGTTACCTGTTAGAAAAATGATTTTAAAGTTACTGAAATACTCTAAGCTTGAATAAGTATGTAATCTTTATGCATATAATCCTTTATGAATTTAAAAATGAATGCAGTATCATACTGACAAGTAGTTCAGAGGAAAAGCTTTCAGCTTGTGTTACCACGAGTTAGAAACAAAGCCTTAATGTGAATTAACACAATGCAGATAATATTTGCAAATAGTAACAAGCTTATCATGGTTTGGTGGGGTGGTGTTTTCCTTATAAAGAAACCAGATTTATGGACTAGTGAGTCATCAAAGAAAAAAATGCAAACATAAGCTCCATAATATTCATGATTGCAATATTATTTCCTAAAGCTGCAAAAATTTGTATGCATACAGAAATCTTTGCATTCATATTATATTTTAGCTATAAACAAAATCATGTACTAAAGATAATAAATTATTAAATAATTTTGTTTGTTTCCTAAGAATTTGGAAATACTGAAATTATTCTCTTAAAAAATATATCCAGGTTTGCTTAATCTGGTGCCTTCATTTTCTAAGAATTTCCCTTGTGGTCTTTTGAAATCATTCCACTATCACAGAGCAGCACTTTGAAAAAGTAGCCTGGAGTTCTTCACTTTTGCTTTTAGATGACAGGATTATGTATTAATAAGCTGCTGAGCAATTGAAGAAAGTCTCCAAGAGCTAAAATGGAAGACTAAATGTAGCAATATGGATCCACCATAAAGGTAAAATTCAATGTTGCAAAAGGTGGAAACTGCCTCTAAGTGATAAGTGCTAGACGAATTTGAAGGGAGACCAATTTAGGAATATTGCATAGCCTGTGAGTTCTCTCAGCTCTGTATTTTCATTCTATGGTAACTATGTTGCATTCTTGCCTATGGGAAAAATGTAGGCAATTTATGAAGCATTTTAAAGTAGGAGGCAACCTAGAGGTTATTTAGTTTAACCTTCCTTTGATGCGGTAACATCATCAGTAGTGGCAATGCTTAAATGTTTATTTTAATAGCAGAACATTTCCTCCAAAAAGAATTCTATTTATACATTCTGCATGTTAAATAGAAAAAGTTGAACTGCTCTGTCCGGGAGCAGGGGAAACAACCATAATGTTCCTCTCTCCCACAGCTCCTTCTGCAGAGGTGCAGCCCTCCCTGGTCCTGCAGAGCACAGTTTGAATGCCACTGTTCCCTGACACCCTGGAATGGTGCCATGAAACTTTGTTCAACACCTACAGTGACAGTAAACTCACTACACACTGAGGCCACCCACACGGATTAGGGGAAATCTACAGCTTTGTTTTGCTTCTTGTATGTCAAAATATGCCTCTCTTTAATTTCCTGCTCGATTTGCCCTCCTTTGCTACTTAGGTCAGTTGTATAGACTTTTCCCAGCATGAGATTTTTAAAACATCTGACAAATGTATTAGAACAACTTTCAACAACTTTCAAGAAATACTGATGTCCCTAAATATATATTTATTTCCTTAGCATATACCAGGTGTGTGGGCTTTGTATGTGTCATCCCATGACAACCCAATGAATGGAACTGCTATTATTAAGTACATTTTCAGGGTTTAGAGAGCCAAGTAAGTTGCCCAAGCTTATATGCCCACTAGTGGGAGAGCTATAATTTAAATCATATGCCATGCTTTAAAATTAAATTTTATTAAATTTTTGCTCTATGGTAAATTTTGGCAAATGTTTTATATGCACTTGAAACAATATGTATTCTGTAATTGTTTTTGCACATCATTCTATGATGACTCATTATTTTCAAAGGATCTATTTTATACATTTACTTGTCTGCTTCCTCTATCACTGTTTTTGAGAAATGTGTCGAAGTCTCTCATTATGACTATATGTTTGCTCATTATTTTTCCCTTTAATTTAGTCATCTTTTCATTAATAGAGTGTAAAGATATGTTTTATTGTACTCATAGAGTGGCTGGAGGTTTGTTTCTTAAAATTTTGTACTTAAGAAAGTATCCCTTAAATATTATGGGCTATTATGTTGGATGTTCAAGTCCTTCTGCTGAATCTATGCAGATGACTACATAATTTATTTTAAAATAATAAATAAATAAATAACTTTTAAAGAGGGGGAGACTTCAACTTGTATCTCACAATAACAAGAAGCAGATCAGTAATGTAGAAAACAGATCCTTTGAAAACAGTGAGGAATTTCTGAGGAAATTCATTTCTGAGGAATAAGAAAACCTACACAATTTTCATTTTCAATGAGGGGCTTGGTGGGTGCTTTATAACAGATGGGACTTTGGTTACAAAACCAAGAAAATATTCAGAATTGGTGGCTACTGTATTTTGTTTTGAATCTACTTTTCCCACATCTAATAATAGTTACAGATTCTAAAAACAATGTTTCCATTGCAGAAGCATAAATTACCCAACAATCTTAGAGAGAGAAAACAATGATGCCTATCAGAATGCCTGTTCCTGATGTTACCAAATGTTTCTTGATTGATGAGAAAGTATGAATTTAGGTAAAAAAGTAGCATAAAAGTAAAATATAACTAAGAGGATGCATATCATTTCATTAATCTTATTGCTGGGTAAATATGGCTGAAATAATCTTAATACTGACCTTTTAATTCATAAAGAAATTGCAGAGGAAAAGAGGATAAAAGAACCAATTGATGATAATTGCATATTCCTCAGACTTGTGAATTCTTTCTCTAGTGAGAAGAGGGAAGAAGACAATATTCTTGTCTAGAGTATTTTGAGACCACAAAACCTTGGGTTATAATTTTCTTAAGTTTTGGAGCAATACAGATGCTATTAAGTTGACATCTTCTTGCTCTAGTGACTAAGAAGGTACCAGCATTTCCATTACAAACTCATCTCTTATGAGGGGAATGCTCTGGTTCATGGAGTAAATAATATACATTTGCCTCAAGCCTGAACAACAAAGCCCAGAATGCTTAAATATAAGATAAACTTTCTATTTTGTTCTTATCCTCAATGTTATTACATCACATTGGAGGTCTTTGAAGTAACCACAAAGAACCTTTTAGTTTCTCTTCTGCTTTCCATTCTCCAAAAATTATGAATTTCTTTAATGTTATTTAAACAGAGATCACTGACTTTATAATTAAATACTTTGATCATACTTTCTGAAGGCCTGAAAGTAATAGATTAGATAGTGTGAGATTTTATATTTCTGAGGAATAAGAAAACCTACACAATTTTCATTTTCAATGAGGGGCTTGGTGGGTGCTTTATAACAGATGGGACTTTGGTTACAAAACCAAGAAAATATTTGCCTAGACAAAAATGAGTTAGCTCATATAATTAGAAGTCCAAAAGTGCAGGAATAGAAGCATTTTAGGGATAGAGGAAATTGACAGGGAAACTCAAGAGTTAAAGATTTTAACTTTAATCATAGGTGATTGGTGTAAGTGATTAATGCATATAGAAAACTATCATTCCAGGAACTAGAATGCATGATCAAGTGATTCCAGACAAGCAATTCAACTTTTGTGTCCCCAGAGGGTCTGCAAACAATGGAAATGGTGTCTGAGCCATTGTGTTCCAGGAAGGGAACACCCTGTAATGTAAAGAATTGTTGATCAACAGGGAAAGAAATATAGGAAAATCAGTGCCAGACAAACCCCTTGCCTATACTTCTCCATATAAAAAGGTCACTTTGAGATGAGGTGTTGAGATGGTTTTTAAGAGTATATAACCTGCCATCTTCTCAGCTCACCAGAACCTGAATAAAGTGCACATAAAGATTCAATCCTTGTCTCTACTTACTGGTTCTGGTAGTGACAGGCAGCACAGACACCTACTTTTCCAGTTTCATTTTCTGACAACTCTGGCAGGACACCTTTGGAACTCTATGGGTATCTGGGTATTTGGTAGTGTGTCCCTTTGGCTGCCTGGACTGGAGGGCCCAGGGGTATGGATTTGGAGACACCTTAGCAGCAACCAAGTGATTTCATTTGGGGACTCTCTTTCTCCAATTCTCAGCACTCTCTGCCACCTTCATTTTCCATTGAATCACTGTGTTTTCTGGTGTGAGAATGCAGTCCCAGGTTAATTAAGGTGCCTTCTGGTTTTTGTGACATTACAGTCCTCTGACAGAGTGGGGGAAGCCTCCGTTTCAGGAATAAGCCTTTCTGGAGCAAATTCCTTCTGGTTTGTGTGATATTACAGAGTTCTGTCTGGTAGAATGAGGGGATGGGGGGCTCTGTGCCCGGAAACTGCCCTTTAGGCTGAATTCCTTCTGTTTTGTATGATATTACAGAACTCTCTCTGGTAGAATGGGTAGGGGAGACTTTGTTCTGGGAAATAACCCTTTGGGGTGAATTCTGGCTGATTGGGTGCTCTAAGCTTATAAACCTAAGAAAATGATTTTTTAATTGTAATACTGCTTGGCTTATGTATAATTTGGACTCAGGAGAATGTTGTACCATACTATAGTTGGAATTGTTTTGTGAAAGATCAGTGAAGTGGGACAAAGTACAATACCCTATGTGTGGACTTTTTTACTTTAATAATAAAGATGCAGAATTAAAAGGAAATATAGTAATGGTCCAAATGAAAGGGAATTTAGCTGTTGCAGATAGAAGAAACTCAGAGAGAGGACCAGGAAGTTCAGGATGGCTGCTGTGAACATGGCCAGGGTTCCCACCGCCCCTCTAGCCCTGGGGAATCCTCCTCACTCATCTGAGGAAGCTGAGATGAGTCTAAACTGTTCTCTGCAACCCAAACACATTAGGAAACCAAATTTGGTGGAGGACAAGTGCTACTGGGGCAGGGCAATCATATTGCAAGAGAAAAGGGCACTGGAAAAATGAATGCCCCAAGTGTGGAAAAAGGAGGTCAGAGTCTGAGAGCTCAGGTAAAACTACCTATGGGGGGACAAATTGTACACTTCTTTGAAGATACCAAGAGTGACATATTCCGTGGTAAGTTAACTCTAAATGAACTGTAACTGGAATTTCTGGAAGGCCTGAAAGTTAATTTTTCTTGAAGCCATTAGAATGTGCTTGGGAGATATGGTATTCTTTTTTCTGGGAAGGGATTTGTGGTTGAAACTCCATGCTCAAATCACTTTCTCTCCAAAATAACAATAGCTCCACCTATAGGTCCCTTCAGAGCATGCCTGGAAGTTCCTTATGAAACCATGGGAAGAATGAGGAAAGCAACTTGGACCAGAAGAAACCTTGTCATTGTGTGGGCTGCTGGAAGGTCAGAGAGAGCTAAGCAAGCCTCCTCTGTTAAACTTGACCTCAAACTGTGGTGGTGGTGGGGCATTATACTTTACAAAAGAAGATCCTAGAAGGAATATGCCCAATAATTCAGAATTTTCAGGAGTATGGACTTATTCAGCCCTGCTACTCCCCATATAATACAAGTTTAAGGGTCATAAATGACATTGTACAGAACAGTATACCTGGGAATAGCCTCTGATATCCAGTATTAAAGTTAAAATATACTCTCTTTTGCATTCCAGTTGACCAAGTCTCTTAACTGTTGTTTGCTTTTGAATAGCAGCACTAGGAATCTCAGATCAAGACCCAGTACTGCTGGACAGTCTTACCACAAAGATTGAAGAACTCTCCCCATGATTTTTGGCAAGGCCTTGAGCCAGGACTTATAAGATCTAAAAGCAGAAGGAGGGACTCTGTTATAATAAGTAGATGCACCATTTAATTATTACTATAGCTACCTTAAAACATTTGGCATCTTGTAACTATAAAGTATCAGCACAGAAGGCCCAGATTTTCCAAAAGTAGTAAGATTTCATGGGTTCCTGCTTGAATCTGGCAAAAAGTGTTTTACTGGGCTGTCAAAGAAATTAGATCACACTGTCCAGGAGTGATCAGCCTGATTCATGCTTGTGGAAGCCACCTGTGAGCTTTCACAGGAAGCTGAAAAGTTTTCCTAGGGACAGCCTATCACCATTTATACTCCCCCACCCCCCAACAGTGCTGAGCCTGCTAGAACAAAAAGAAAATTTGTGGATCACTGGTGGAAAAATGGGCAGGTATGAAACAATTCAAAACTGTAATTACATTAAATCCCGCTTCCCTTTTCCCAGTGCCTGCCTTGGCCATGCTAGTGTATGACTGTGTTGAAACAATTGATGAAGTTTATTCTAGCAGAATTGGTCTAAAAGAGAGTGGATGCATATCTAGAAGGAAAGAGGACTTCTAACCTCCAATAAAAAGGAAATTAAGCACACAACAGAAATTTTAAAATATTAGAGGCTATACAGGTACCTTTATAGGTGGCAGTTATGCACTACCCCAGACATCAGAAAGAAGACACTGAAGTGGCTAAAGAAAATAATCTGGCTGATCAAGCAGCAAAAAGAGGCTGCTAAAGAAACATTTATAATTCTTTTGTTCTAGACTTGTCACAATTCAACCCTGAATATTCAACTTCAGACTTAGAGAAAGATAAGAGTTGGGGTTTTGAACCATCTATATCAAACCATAGCTCACATGTCCTGGAACTTCTAAAGCCATGTATGCCAGAAGAACAATCCTAAGCCAGATTCCCATCAGAAAAAAGAAGGGAAATAATACCCAGGGAAGGGCCTGTTTGTGGACTGGCAAATAGACTTTATGCAGATGCTGAGGGCCCAAGGATGGAAATATTTGTTAGTTTTCACTGACATCTTTCCAGGATGGGTAGAGGACTATCATAATAAAACTGAGAAATCCTCAGAGGAAATGAAAGCCCCACTGAAAACAATTTGCTGCCCTACCTGGCAGCATTCAGAGCCATATTTGATCTGCTTTTGTTTCAGAAATTACACAGAAGGTTAGTAAAATTTTAGGAATCAAATGGAGACTCCACATGGCATGAAGACCTTAGGCTTCTGGGAAGGTAGAAAAGATGAATAACACCTTTAAAAAAGTGTAGTCAAACTGTGTCAAGAAACTCATCTCCATTGAGATCAAGTTCTATCTATGCCCCTACTCAGGATGAAGGTGGCTTCTTAAAATAGGATTCAATTGAATCCTATACAATTGTGTACAGGTGATCATTTCAGGATATGATGGGGTTGGGAGATATGTATGTAGATGAAGAAGTGAAGGTAAAGAACTATGTACAACATTTAAGTCAGACCTTAGTTGTGATTAGTGATCTTAGTTCACTAGAATTAGACTCCTCTCCCCTACATTCCTCTGATCCTGGAGATAATGTGCTGCTCAAGACTTGTAAGACAAGATCAGCAGAGAGCTTATGGGAAGAAAAGTGAACTGGAACTATGTAGAACAAACTTTCACTTCATGTCTTGATGGTTTTTGTATGCCCCTGGAAAGATAACTGGGGTTCTATGGTTATTCTAAAGGATAGGGAAATCTCTTCTTTGAAAAACAACAATGTAGCCCCAGCTGGAAAATGTGCAACTTTTGTCAACTGTACTAAAAAGTGTTTTAGATGAATTACAAAACCACCTTTAGTCACATCGAATTGCCTGCAGGATGGTTTCTCATATGTGGAAGGACTCTTTATTCAACAACAACAAAGTAATTTTCAATAATCTTATCTGTTTTTATGTTGCTTTAGTTTGTTTCTTTAATTAAACTAATATTATAGACATAAGATAATTAAAAACTAATGAGGGTGGAGGAACAATAGGGGAACTCAAGAGTTTAAGATTTTAGCTTCTGTCCTAGTTGATAAGCCTGAGTGATTAATGCCTGTAGAAATCTATTATTCCAGGAATTGTAGTACATGACCTACAGGACTCCAATAATTTAACCTTTGTGCCCCAGGGAGTCTGCAAGCAATGGAGATGGTATCTGAGCCATTGTTTTTCAGGGAGGGAACACCCTGTGATGCAGATAAAAAATTGTTGACCAACAGATAAAGAAGTACTAGGAAATCACAGAGGGACTACAGCTCTTATCAGATTGATTTTACCAACCCCTTACCTACCCTTTCTTCTCCTTATGACAAGGTTGTTGAGATGAGATGTTAAGATGGTTTTCGAAGATACACAACCTGCCATCTTCTCAGATCTTCAGTATCTGCATAGCACACATGAAGATTCAATCCTTGTCTCTACTTATTTCTTCTGGTAGTGATGAGCAGCTGACTTTTCTGGTTTCAGAATCAGCAACTCATGCCATTGACACTCACATCTCCCTTGTCTTTTTTTTCCATCTCAGAATGTATTCAGTATGAGGTATTTACCCAAGCCAGGTATCTTCATAAGACTGAAGCCTTATAAGGTATGTTTAACCTAATATCAAAACTGCACTCTCCTTATATAAGGAAGGAAACTCTTTAACTTCTAGTTTGAAAGTTACTCAGGATATATTCTTATATGCCTGGCTTGGGTCCCATGCCCATAACTGGACCAATAACTATTTCTTGAATCACTAAGTGCCATTGCTGGCAGTCTCAACAGGAGCTACCTGACTAAAGTGGGAAGTTCACAGTGTTCAATGGAAAAACAGGTTGTTACCCAAAGAATGGGTTAGGGCTGCCAGGAAGACCAACACCTCGCATGTCCTCTATTCTATATATAATCTCATATGTCTATATAAAGTTTTCAGAGGCATAACTCTATGGAGTTATGACAAGCATGAGGCTTTCAGTGAATTATCTTTCTAGGAAGTATATAGGGTAGGAAAGGAGAATAAGTATAAGCAAATAAATAAGTTAATCATGTACACTAAAAAATTTTGTGTATTTATAAACTGTGAATTTTTAAAACTTTATTATTTTTAGTGTTATAATAGGTTGATGTAACTCCCAAAAATAACATTTTATGACCTTATGGCTTCCCTATCATACTTTGTTAACTCTCCCTATTGATCATGACCATCGTATGGAATTCTACAGCCATTATTTCTTTGTTCTCTGTTTGAAATAGTTCCATACATGCATAAGATTTCTTTAAAAATGTTTCCTTGCCCTGGATGGCATAGCTCAGTGGATTGAGCGTGGGCTTTGAACCAAAGTATCTCAGGTTCGATTCCCAGCCAGGGCACATGCCTGGGTTGCAGGCCACAGCCCCCAGCAACCGCATGTTCATGTTTCTCTCTCTCTCTCTTTCTCCCTCCTTTCCCTCTGTAAAAATAAATAAATAAATCTTTAAAAAAATGTTTTCTTAATTGACTATTTTAACATTATATAAGTTGCATTTGTTTATATAAAATTTTTAGATTCTACAGTTTTCTCTTAATATTATATTGCTAAGATTCATCTGTTTTTGTTTTCATTACAATAGATGTTAATATCCTACAGTTAATAAATCTAATCTCTATTTTATAGATCTTGATTGTTTTACATTTTTTTCTTGCATGTGCCCCTTGGTTAATATTTGCTAGTTTTTTTTCTCAAGTATACAAAGGGGGCAAACATTTCCAAACAGCTTCTTATTGCTGTTCACACAGTGGCCTTATCTATAAAATGAAGATAAAAAATTGGGTTCAGTAAGAAAAAAAACCAGAGCCACTACAATGTTTATAGAAATAAAACAGTTTAATAGATGTATTAGGGAATATAAAAACAAGAAATTTCAGAGGAGTGAAGATCTAGATAAGAAGGCTGTAGACCCAGAACCAGAGAAATAGCCCTGAAGGAGGATTTTAGACAGATGTACTGACCAGATGAAAAAGTCACAACTCTCAAATAAATCTGAGATTCCACAGTGTCTGGCCCCAACAGTTGTAAAGAGGGAGCTCACAGGAATCTGGGGAAAGGCAAAAACTTACTGTTGCAATTGCAAAACAGGAGTTCCTGAGGAGATTGGATAAGCAACAGCTTATGGAGATGTCTGCAGAGAGGCTGCATTTGCCCACCACTACTTCCTAAGAATAATGGACTCTCTCCTTTCCAAATCTCTCATTTTCTTCTCTTTAGGAGACTCTATAAGAGGACCCTCCAGAGAAAAGTATTCTGAGAAACATAGATCTTGGCTTCTCTTCTATAATGCTAAAGGTACCTAATGTGTAGAAGTCAGTTCTGATAAATAACATTCCATGATTTATAACAAGTATCACATAAAGCTAAAGAAATGAAATAGTATGCATGAAGTACTCAGAGTAATGACTGGCTCAAAGAATGCATACAATCATTATTTTATAAACAATGTGATCCAGTTAAGTTACTTTATATTTTTGTATGGCTTCCCCCCCCGCCCTTTCTTTGTCTCAAAGTAGAATACAGATAATGAGAAATTGTTATTTTTTTGACAATGAGCTCATGAGCTCATGGGCATGTTTATCATTTTAGGTTTAATTTGTACCCAGTACTGTGTTTGGGCATGGCAGGCATTTGACAAGCTAGTTGCTTCCTCTCATTCATCCAGTAACTATTTTCTTTAGTCATCTGCAGACCTGAGCCACTGCTCTGTGCAGGTTGGGTATGAGAGCTACATAATACAGTTATTATCATCTAGGAAATTACAATGCAGAAAGAATTTTTTTTTCTAAAGGATTTGTGCCTGTTTGTGCCCAGCACCCTTCTGGGCACAGGTGGCCCACAAAGCCTAAGTTAGAGTATTTTGTGTAATATGAAGAGTAACATGTACATAGGGACCTCAGTCTTAAAATGAATCCTTATTTTACAAAGGAACAAAAAATGCCAGAGGAAGCATGTACCACAGAGTTTCAAAGTTACAATTCTGGCGCCAAAATACTGAGGAACAATTCCAGGTTTGACACTTACTGGCAATGCAACTCGAGGTAATTTATTTAGTCTTACTCCACCTGTGCAGCATGAAGATGTTAACACGAACTACTTCATAGAATTATGGCATACATTAAATTAATATATGTAAAATATACTTAAAAGGGTCTCTGGCATATAAAACTCACTAATAATCTTTTGCTGTTGTAGTTATTGTCAGGATGCACTGCTGTTCCAGAAATAACACTCTTACCACAGTATGCATGGTCTATGCCATGTAACAATTATGTTCAATAGGGAGGATGCATTTTGGATGGTGTTAACAGTCATTTATCCTGTCCAAGAGTCGTGAATATAAAACAAAGAGAAAGAGTTAGAACCAGATGTTTCAGCCAGATAATTAATAAAAGTAGAGAAAAATGGTAATGGAGACAAATAAATGAATAGCAGAGTGGAAAGAGTAAAAGTATTCACTATTCATGGTGAGAAAAATGGCAAGATGAGCAGGTTTTCAGAGCTTTTCTTGTGTAACTACTCTTGCCACTGACAGTTGAATGATAATGGCTCCAATTACCAGTGAGGTCTGACTGCATGCATCATTCACTAGATAATTTCCAATTTTTCCTCACTTATCATTTGTGTGGGAATTCACAATTACTTATGTTGTGTTTGCATCAACATAAAGATATACTATGATATTTAAGAGAAACCTATATTACTCAATGTGCAATGAGATAATATAGGAACAGAGTAGATACATAGGTGTAGTTATTTATAAGCATAGATACATTTCATTCTTCTCTACCTGCCTGATTTCCCACATCATCATCACTCCCCAACCCAACAAGTTCACTCAACATGGATTTTGGGACTATTCCAAGTCTATTATCTGTGTATATTCAATATGTTTGGAAAGGAATGCTATTTCTAAATGGACCAATATTTTGATGGGACAAGAAAGAGCAAGGAGAACTTTAGAGATAGAATGAAGATACTAAAGTTAACATTTACAGGACTTCTGTGACATTAACTTAGTCAAGAATAATGATCCCTGAGCTATTATTATTAATTTTATTCTCATGTGCCTAGGCTCTCCACCCTTCAAATCTTAGTGATTATTATAAAATATTACAATTATAATATACAGTTATAAACTTTAATTATATATGTATAAAATTAACCAGTTCTTCAATGATAACATCTATATTGGAAAAATGGTGATGGAAATGAGAAACTTGGCTATCAAACTGAAAATACCTTCTGAAAAGGAAACAAAAAGTTTATGATCTTAAATGAAGTTCTTGAGAAAACAAAGGTCTCACTAAGAAGTAAACAAACAAAAAACCCACCAGTGCACAATGTACACTTAATTAAGGTAATATTATTTATAGTTTAAAGTGTTTAGCAGCCTTTCGACAATAATTTACTCCCACAATTCCTATATTAGATTTAATATACAACCTAGCCATTTGAGATATATGATGATTTGCATAATTGCAGAGCTATGTTCAAATTATACTTAAGAATTTTCTTAAGTTCTCAGAATTGTAAATTCCTCTCTAACTGGCCGTTAATGTATTTTTTCCTCCTCTTTGTGATTTTTAAATATTATATATAAGGGAGAATTATTTGCTTTTATTCTAGTAAGCCATTTCTTCTTACATACCTGATAAAAGTCTGTTTTTAAGGCAGTACAAATAAAATAAAAAGTATTTCTCTGTGTGATACAGAAGAACTACTGGTACTTAAACAGAAGAAAATTATAATTATTATTACTGCATTTGTGTGTCATGGGTTAGGTTTCTTATTTAATGGCCAATAGTATTTGTTTGACATTTCGTGATAATTTATTAGTAACAACAAATCAAGTTTTGTTCATCATTATACCTAAGAGAAGTGCTCTTTTTTTTTTTTACTGTAGTGGCATCCATAACACAAATTTATCATTTTAATTTTTAACATACACAGATCAGTAGCATTAAGTACATCCCCTTTGTTGGGCTGCAACCACCACCATCCATCTCCAGAACTTTCTTATCCCATCAAACTGAAACTTTGCATTCATTAAATGATAGCTACACATTCTGTGCTTCTCCATTCCTAGGCAACCACAAATCTACCTGCTATATCTATGAAGTTGACTACACTAGTCATGTCATGTAAGTGGACTAATGTGATAATCAATCCTTTGAGTTCTAGATTATTTCATTTAGCATAATGCTCTTAATATGCATTCATATTGTAGCATGTGACAGGATTTCATTTCTTTTTAAGACTAAGTAATATTCCAATGGATGTATATATCACACATTGTTCATCCATTCATTTATCAGTGGACAGTTGGGTTGTTTCTGTGTTTGGAGATTGTGAGTAATGCTGCTATAAAAAATGGTGAGGGAAATATCTGAGTCCCTGCTTTTACTGTTTTGTATTTTCCTAATGCTTCCTAATGATTTGTGATGTGAGCATCTTTTTATGTATTTCTGGCTATGTATATATTTACTTTGGAGAAATGTCTATTCAAGTCTGAAGTGGTATTTTTTAATGAATCCTATTTTTAACCATTGATTTTGAACAAATTGAACACATTTTTAATAGGCATTGAAATGGTGATCATTTTTTTAAAAATTGAAGTTAAAACTATCCAAAAAGTTAAATATTTTTAGATTCATAAAAATTATACTTTACATGTTATTTTTATTTAAAGAAGCACCTGGAATAAAATATTATGAGACTAAAGAGATTTTCAGAAGTGCTTAATGGTGTATAATATAATCATGTTATATCAATAGGTAAAAGAGATCCAAATTTCAATTTGGAGTTTAAATGGCATTATCCAAACTTTGTGGAGGAAAAAAAAAGGCATTCACAAAACAATTATGCTCCTAAATTTCCATAAATTAAAACTAAATAACAAATACATCATCAATTATTTGTAATTAAAGAATAATGACAATATTAAGAGTTAAAATTGTGTGATACAAATAAAATTTAGGTAGAGGATAATGTGTAGCTTTAAACACATTACTTTCTTAAAATGAAAATATGTGTGTTGTTTCAGTTATATGTTTCTTTTATCCACAGTTGAATTACAAAGTACGTAAAATTTCTGTTTTAGAAATATTCTAGCTTGATCTTAGTTTAGCTAGAAAGAGTATTGCACTTACCCCTTCGACAGAAAATGACAGGTTACCTGTATAATCAATGTTTTTTCTAAATCAATATTTTTTTCTGAATCAATGCTTTTCATCACTGAGCTGAAGTCCTAAAACAACAAAGTGTGTGTGTGTGTGTGTGTGTGTGTGTAAAGGTGGTACCCTCAACAAAACACCGATGCAAGCACTTGCTTACTTGGGGCAGATACTGGGCCTATTATAAGCACATAAGAAGAAATCAGCTAAAAAATTTTGAAAATTAGCAATGAATTGCTAAAGGCTGAGAATAAGCCAGCTTGAGTGTAGCACCCATTGAAGCCCCACACAAGCGAGGGAATTTGAACTCACAGATTTTTTCCCACAAACCTCACCAGGCATTCAAGTCTAGGACAGTGCTGGCATGCCTATGGGACACAAAGAGCAGCAACTGCAAGAAAAGTGCAAGACCTACTCATATCCATACCCTCTATCTCCCTTACAGAACAAAAGATTTAAGTCACTTGGAAAAGAGCAGCAGTCTTTTGCAGGTAGGGAAAGTGAATTAAAACCAACCAATCAGCCCAATAAACAACAAACCTAACAGTGGAAAGAGGGAAGAAAATGTCATGAGTTCAGACTACTACTGAGCTCTACTCCTCCTCCTCTTCCTTCCTCCTAATGAGGGAGAGAGAATCAGTGGGAAGGCTACACTCCCAAGACTGAGGGATAAATCACTAACTGAAGACTAAGGTAGAACCGTTAAAAAAACAAGAGAGAAAACTACATTTACCCCACCATCATATTATCAGACATTAACAACTAACATCAATCTACTTTAGAAAGATAGGTAAAAAGATGGATAGAGACCTTCTCTGAGGTAGAGGCACAAGGACAAGACCTAAAGTGAATATAAAATAGACATTAAGTAAAACTGTCTGGCAGAAGGGTCCCCCCAATCACAAGGCAGTGCTAGAGGAAATGAAATCTATGGTGGGTGTACTGAAGGCAGCTATAGCAACAAAACCCAAATATAGCTCAATACTTGACCAAATTGATTCAACAGCCCAACTAATGTTCTAAAATAACTGAGGTATGCTCAATCCCAGTGAAATATTTTATTTAACTGAGCACTTAATGTCATATACAATATGTCCAGTTTCAGCAAAAAAAATATATAAGGACCATAATGAACCACAATAAAGCATGGGAAAAAATGTGCTCAAGAGACATGCAGTCAGTGGAACCTGGCTCAGATGTGACTTGGATATTGAAACTATCAGAGAGGGATCTTAAAAATAGCTATGACTCATAGATACAAAGAACAAATTGATGGTCACCAGATATGAAGAAGGTTGGGAAAATGGGTGGAAAAGTTAAAAGAGATTAAGAAATAGAAATTGCCTGTCATAAAAATAGTCACAAGGATTTAAAGTACAGCATAAGGAATATAGTTAATAATATAATAATGATGTATGGTGTCAGATGGGTTCCAGACTTACTGGGGTGATCACTTTGTAAGGCATATAAATGGCCAATGATTATGCAATATATCTAAAACTAATATAATATTGTATACCAACTATAATTAAAATAAAATTTAAATTTTTTAAAATTGCTATTATTAAAATGAGATAAGTTCTTAGTTAAAAAGATGTACAGAAGCACAGATGGGGAAATTTCAGCAGAGATAGAAACATATGAAAGAATCAAATGAAAATGCTAGATTAAAAAGCATGGTAACCAAGATAAAATATTTTATTTCTAGGCTCATTAGCAGATTTAGAACTGAGAATAATTAAAAATGTAAAATTAAGTCAATAGAAATTATCTAGCTCAAAAAACTAAGAGATTAAAAAGGAAAAGTTGTTCAATTACAGTTGTCTCCATTTTTCTTCCAACAATGCACCCCGACTCCACCCATCCCCACCTCCCACACTTGATCCTATCCCTGTTTGGCTTTTTCCATGGGTTCTTTATACATATTCCTTCATGACCCTTCCCCTCTTTTTCCTTCATTATCCCCTCCCCTCTCTCCTCTGGTTACTGTTAGTTTGTTTTTTATTTCAGTGTCTCTAGTTATATTTTGCTTGCTTGTTTTGTTGTTTAGGTTTCACTTATAGGTGAGATCATATGGTATTTTTCTTTCACCACCTGGCTTATTTCACTTAGCACAATCCTCTCCAATTCCATCCAGGGTGTTGCAAAGGGAAGGAGCTCCATCTTTCTTTCTGCTGCATAGTATTTCATTGTGTAAATGTACCACAGTTCTTTGACCCACTCATTTACTGGTGGGTACTTAGGTTGCTTCCAGCACTTGACTATTGTAAATTGTGCTGCTATGGGTGCATAGGTCCTTTTGTATTGCTGTTTCAGGATTTTTAGGGTATAATCCCAGCAATGGGATTGCTGGGTCAAAAGGCAATTCCATTTTTAGTCTTTTGAGGAAATTCCTTACTGTTTTCCACAGTGGCTGTACCAGTCTGCATTCCCACCAACAGTGCACTAGGGTTCTCTCTTCTCTACATCCTCTCCAGCACCTATTGTTTGTTGATTTGTTTATGGTGGCCATTCTGACTGGTGTGAAGCTGTGTTTCATTGTGGTTTTACTTTGCATCTCTCCAATGGCTAGATGGTCATCATCCTTTCATATCTCTATGGGCCCTCTGTATGTCCTCCTTGGAGAAGTGTCTGTTCAGGTCCTTTGCCCATGTCTTAATTGGGTTGTTTGTTTTCCTGGAGTGGAGTTGTGTGAGTTCTTTATATATTTTGGAGATCAAACCCTTGTCTGACATATCATTGGCAAATATGTTTTCCCATACAGCTGGTGCCCTTTTCATTTTGCTGATGTTTTCTTTATCCATGCAGAAGCCTTTTATTTTGATGAAGTCTCATTTATTTATTCTTTCCTTTGTGTCTCTTGCTCTAGGAGAAATATCAGTGAAAATATTGCTGCATGGAATATCTGAGATTTTCCTGTGTATGTTCTCCTCTAGGACTTTTATGGTATCACAATTTATATTTAAGTCTTTCATCCACCTTGAATTTATTTTTGTGTATGGTGTAAGTGGGTGATCAAGTTTCATTTTTTGCATGTAGCTGTCCAATTCTCCCAACACCATGTGTTGAAGAGGCTATTTTTACTCCACTTTACTTCATTTTATGTTGCTACACCTGTTGTCAAATATTAATTGACCGTATTAAAAATGGCTTATTTTGGGGCTCTCTATTCTCTTCTATTGGTCTGTGTGTCTGTTTATGCTAGTACCAGATGTTTTTTGCTGTCTGTTTTTTTAATATATTTTATTGATTACAGCTATTACAGTTGTCCTATTTCCCTCCTTCGTTCCCCACCACCTTGCACACCCTTCCACCCACATCCCCCCCTTTAGTTCATGTCCATGTGTCATAAGTTTTTTAGCTTCTACATTCCCATACTATTCTTACCCGCCCCCTGTCTATTTTCTACCTACAATTTATGCTACTTATTCTGTACCTTTTCCCCCTTTCTCCTCCTCCCACTCCCCTGTTGCTAACCCTCCACGTGATCTCCATTTCTGTGGTTCCATTCCTGTTCTAGTTGTTTGCTTAGTTTCTTTTGGTTTTGTTTTAGGTGTGGTTGTTAATAATTGTGAGTTTGATGCCATTTTCCTATACAGGTTTTTTTATCTTCTTTTTCTTAGGTAAGTCCCTTTAACATTTCATATAATAAGGGCTTGGTGATGATGAGCTCCTTTAATTTGACCTTATCTGAGAAGCACTTTATCTTCCCTTACATTCTAAATGAAAGCTTTGCTGGATAGAGCAATCTTGGATGTAAGTCCTTGCCTTTTGTGACTTGGAACACTTCTTTCCAGCCCTTTCTTGTCTGCAAGTTTTCTTTTGAGAAATCAGCTGACAATCTGATGGGAACTCCTTTGTAGGTAGTACCAGATTTTTTATTAGAGTGACTTTGTAATATAGTTTGATATGAGGTATTGTGAATCCTTCTACTTTGTTCTCTTTTTCAAAATTGTGGCAGCTATTTGGGGTCATTAATGGTTTTATATAAATTTTTGAAATGTTTGTTTTATATCTGTGAAATGTGTCATTTGTATTTTAATAAAGATTGCATTGAATCTATAAATTGTTTTGGGTAGTGTGGACATTTTGATGATAATAAATCTTCTCATCTATGAACACAGTACATGCTTCCATTTGTTTGTGTCCTCCTTAATTTCTTTCTTCAGTATTGTATAGTTTTCTGAGAACAGGCCTTTTACTTCCTCGGTTAGTTTATTCCTAGGTACTTATTTTTCTTGTTGCTATATCAAATGGGATTTTTTCCTGATTTCTTTTTCTGATGTTTCATTGTTGGTGTACAAAAATTCTTTGATTTCTGAATATTGACTTTGTATCCCACTGTTTTACTGAATTCACTTATCGGCTGAAGTAGATTTTTGGTGGAGTCTATAGGATTTTCTATGTACACTATCATGTCATCTGCAAACAATGACAGTTTTGCTTTTCCTTTCCAATTTGGGTGTCTTTTGTTTCTTTTTCTTGTCTGAGTGCTATGGCTAGGGCTTCCAATACTATGTTGACTAGAAGTGGTGAAAGTGGAGCTCCTTGTTTGTTCCTAGTCTTACTGGGAAATCTTTTAGTTTTTGCCTATTGAGTTTGATGTTGATTGGAGGTTTCTCATATATGGCCTTTATCATATTGAGAAATGTTCCCTTGACTCCCACTTTGCTGAGTGTTTTTATCATAACTGGGTGCTATACCTTATCAGATGCTTTTTCTGCATCTATTGATATAATCATGCAATTTTTGTCTTTACTTTTGTTTATGTGATGTATTATATTTATTGATTTGTGAATATTGTACCATCCTTGCATCCTTGGGATGAATCCCTCTTGATCATGGTGCATGATCTTTTTAATGTATGCCTGGATGCAGTTTGCCAATATTTTGTTGAGGATTTTAGGACCTATGTTCATCAGCGATATTGGCTTGTAGTTTTCTTTCTTTATTATGTTTTATCTGGTTTAGGGATTAGAGTGATTCTGGCTTCATAAAAAGAGTTTGGGAGTCTTCCCTCTTGAATTTTTTGAAATAGTCTGAGAAGAGTAGATGTTAGCTCTTTCTTAAATGTTTTATAAAATTCTCTTGTGAAACCATCCAGTACAAGTGTTTTGTGTGCTGGGAGTTTTTTGATTACTGCTTCAATTTCACCAGCTGTTATTGGTCTGTGTGGGCTTTCTGCTTCTTCTTCATTCAATTTTGGAAGATTATATTTCTCTAGAAATCTGTCAATTTCACCCAGGTATTCAAATTTCTTGGCATATAGTTGTTTGCAGTGACTTTTCACAATCCTTTGTATTTCTGTGGTATCAGTTGTAGTCTTTCCTCTTTCATGTCTGATTTTATTTGGGCCATCTCTCTTAAAGAGGCAAATTTTTAAATGAAAGAATAGAGTAAGAAGAAAAGATGTGAACAATATAAAAATTTCTATCATGTGTATATTTGAAATCACAGAGGAAAAAGAGAATAGGGCACAAGAAATATCTGAAGACATATAGCCTAATAATTTCCACAAATTAATGGAAGATAATATACTACATTTCCACAACTCAAAACATATTAGGTGGAATAAATAAAATGCAAACACATGAAAACATCATATTTAAATTACTCAACATTAAAGATAAAGAATATATCCTAAAGTTAGCCAGACAAAATATACACAGCATATGCATAGGAATAAAGAGAAGAATTAAGCAAACTTATCGTCTGAAACTATGCAAATCAGAAGACCATTGTGTAACATTTTTAAAACACTTAAAGATAAAACTCCAGAAATCTATATGAACAGATTGATATTCAGCAAAATGATGAAAAAATCCTATAAAGATTTTAGAAAAACTATCTCTCAATAATTTCTTTCATTCATTGTACTCTGACCCCTTCAGTATTCCTTACATCTGACAAATCTCTTCAACTTTCCAAGATTGTTGGACTCTGTTTGGGTCCTCCTTGCACAGCAGCTCCAGAATTGCTCCCAGGCAAAAAGCCTTATGCTACTGGGTGTACCTCATTTGTTTTCTTTTTCTAAGGGATAACAATACTTTCCAGCCTCCAATGTCTGAGAACAGTTGTTTTCTTCTTTTCTTTCTAGGTTTCTATTTATATGCAGCAAGAGGATAATTTTTTCTTTTTTATTGAATTTGTTGGGGTGACACTGGTTAATAAGATTGCATTCTAGGTTTAAGATGCACAATACATTATTGATGTAATGTATTGTGTGTTCACCACCTAAAGCACAGGTGGCAAACACAAGGCCCAAGGGCTGAATCTGGCCCTCCAGCTTGTTTTATTTGGCCTGGCCCTTTGTTTCTACCCAGTAGCAGCACTGACCTCCTTGCCCCTAGGTAAGGAGTAGTTATATTTACACAGTCCTAAAATTACATTCAGCCCTTTGAAGGCAACCACAAGGCTGATGTGGCCCCTAGTGAAAATGAGTTTGACACTTCTGACCTAAAGTCAAGTTTCCTTCCATCACCATTTACCTCCCCCACATACCCTCTTTTACCTTTCCTTACATTTTCCTCCCCTGGCAATCACCATACTGTTGTCCATGTCCATGAGTTTTTTCTCCTTTTTTTTTTCATTTTTGCTCAATCCCTCCACCTCCCCCACCTAGCCATGCCAACCCTATCTATGAATCTGTTTTCTCATGATTTACTTATTTGTGACAGCAGGCGCTGACCTCTTATTTTTTTTCCATGTTAGCTATATTATCTAAATTATCATAAATTTTAATTCAATTAAAAATTTTAAAAATCATTACTTATCTTTTCACTTATATCGCCTCCTGTCTTTAATTTCATATATGAGTAATGGGTTGAACATGCAGCTTGGCTGCAAGTGTGTGTAAGGAACACTTTGATCCATTTACCCCTCTCCACGTTAAGAAACCATGGTTTTTTCACATACACTAGGAAGGTTTATTTTTTAGTCTAAAGTATTTGTATGAGAAAGAATATGACAGCATCAATGACTTTTTGTTGATCTATGAATGCTTTCATCTTTTCTCACATTCCTGCCTTGCCCCCCTTATCCCATGAGGAATACGTTAGCCTCAGTCATGCTACAATCAGAGTTGTCATCATGGAAAAACTGACAATAGTTCATTGTGATTTGGGAATGTATGGGACACAATTACACTGACCAACTTGGTAGTCATCCACATGGTGGGTTTTTATCAATTTATGTTCTATAATAGTTGATGGCTCTAACAATGCAGTTAGATTTTTGATGATATAAAATCATCAAAAGTGGGAAGAGCATGATATTAATGTCAGAGAGACTTTAGTTCAATACCAGCTTGTATGCATTTATTTATTTCTTCATCATTTGGTTTCTTCATAGATTACTAGCTTGTGCAAGTAACAGTAAACTTCTATCCTCATTTGAAACATTGTGATAATAATTTTGTCACTACAGAATATTTATTTATTAGGGAAACACCTAACATAACATCTGGCCTATAATAAGTCAATAAATTAACTAAAGCTTTATCATACCCTGAGTAGAAGTTTCTTATAATCTTTATATAATTCATACTGGGAGTTGTAGATTGTAGATATTCTTGTTAAAGAAGTTTTGGTGATCAAAGTCATATACCTTGATAATGAATGGAAACCAAGAACCACTAGGTTATCCAGCATGTCCAATTGAAGTACAAGATCATACTTGTGGCATGCACTCTGGCATGTTCTGGCCAATTTAGATTTAAGCAACTCAGGAGAAGAGGCTCCCTGTAGAGATGTGTCCACTTTGTATCATATCTCACTACTACATAATTGTTCCTAAGATTCTCCCTAGACTTCCCTTTGCTTGGTTTTGTCTCATTACTCCTCATTAAAACAACATGACACAAGGCATAATAAGAAAGGAAGGCTGCTTGATAGTTACTCATTTTAATTTTATACATTACACATTGTCACAGCTTTTTTATTTAGAACAACCACTTAAAACACAACTTCAACTATTTCACTGAATGAAAATATAAGGTTCCCAGTAGTTAGCTGACCCTAATTTATTTTTCCTCTCCTTTAATAAAACAAATTGTCTGAAGTATAACTCAAGATGCCTGCAAATCTTTTAAATGTTTAACTCAGATGCAGAAGCATTGATTTTCTTAGATCTGATAGTTTGCTAAAATGTGCCTCTTTGTGATTTGGCAGAGAATACAGTTTAATTTTATAACCATTTTGTGTGATCTACATCAGTCATTCTATTCAGATTTATTTTATTGTGCAAAGCATTTAGAAGGTGAAGGTCATTGTTGTCTCTATAGAATACAAAGCTCTTGATTCATGGCTTATAAACATTGTGATTTTATTGGTTGCAATCTATTGTTTGGTGCCTTTAGCCTGTTCACAATAGTGTCCTTAGTTTATACTGAGGCTGGCATCTTACAATGGTTCTCATCTGTGGACCAAGCTGCTGTTTGACTGTCACGTGAATCTATTGGCAATTATCTAAGTGCTTTAAGAATATTTGCAACAAATAGGGTTAGGAAAAATGGACAGATATACACAATAAATAAATAAAACTGAATCATCATCTTATACCACACAAAAGAATAAACTAAAAATGAATTAAAGACTTAAATGTTAGGTTGAGAACCACAAAAATTCTAGAAGAAAACATAGCCATTAAAATCTCAGACATTCCTCAAAGCAATATTTTTTCTGATATATTGCCTTGTGGTTTAAATCACCTCAGAAAAGGGAAACAAAAGAAAAAAATAAACAAATGGGATTACATTAAACTAAAAAGTTTTTGCACAGCAAAGTAAACCATCAGCAAAATGTTGAGACAAACCACTGAATGGGAGAACATATTCTCCAATGATATATTTGATAAGGGGTTAATATCTAAAATTTATAAAGAACTTATAAAACTCAGCCCTGGCTGGCGTAGCTCAGTGGATTGATTGCGGGCTGCGAACCAGTGTCGCAGGTTCGATTCCCAGTCAGGGTACAGGCCTGGGTTGCAGGCCATGACCTCCAGCAACCACACATTCATGTTTCTCTCTCTCTCTTTCTCTCTCCCTTCCCTCTCTAAAAATAAATAAATAAAATCTTAAAAAAAAGAACTTATAAAACTCAACACCAAAAAAATTCAATTTAAAAAATGGGCAAAGGACTTGAATAATCACTTCTCCGAAGAGAACATACAGATGGCCAATGAACATATGAAAAGATGCTCAACATCAGTAATCATCTGATGGAGAAATTTCTGATGATTAAAATTAAAATTACAATGAAATGTCACCTCACACCTGTCAGAATGGTTATCACCAATAAATCAACAAACAATTGTTGGTGAGGATGTGGAGAAAAGGGAACCCTTGTGTGCTGTTGGTGGGAATGCAGACTGGTGCAGCCACTGTAGAAAGCAGTATTAAGTTACCTCAAAAATTATAAAAGGAACTGCCGTATGACCCAGTGATTTCACTTCTGGGAATATGTCCTAAAATCTGAAACACTTCCTTGAAGGAATATATGTACCTTTATGTTCATTGAAACATTACTTATAATAGAAAGTATTTGAAAGCAGCCCAAGTGCCCATCAGTAGATGCATGGGTAAAAAAGCATGGTACATTTACACAATGTAATAGTACTTAGCCACTCAGCTACACACACGCACACACAGAAAAGGAAATCTTACCAGCATGGGTGGGCCTGGAGAGTGTTATGCTACGTGAAATAAGCTAGTCAGAGAAAGACATATGCAATCAGGTGTGGAATCTAATGAACAAAATAAGCCAAACAAAATAGAAACAGATTCATAGATACAGAGAACAGACTGACAGCTATCAGAGGGGCGAACTGAGGGATTGGCCAAAAAGGTGAAAGGATTGAGCAAAGAAAAAAAAAGCTCATAGACACAGTATGGTGATTACCTGAGGAAAAAGGGGGTGGAAGAAAAAGAAGTTAAAAGGATGAAAAATGATGATGGAAGGAAGCTTGACTTGGGGTGGTGAGCACACAAGACAATATACAAATGATGTGTTACAGAGTTGTACACCCAAAATTCATATGCTTCTTAACAAATGTCACCTCAATAAATTCAATAAAAATTGAACAAAATGAAAATATCTGCATATATATAACTTGATTTTTGTCTTTCCTTACAAGAGGGATACTGATTACAGTAAGAAAAGAAGAAAGAAAAAGAAAGGGAAAAAAAGGAAAGGAAAGGAAAGGAAAGGAAAGGAAAGGAAAGGAAAGGAAAGGAAAGGAAAGGAAAGAAAAGGAAAGGAAAGAAAAGAAAAGGAAAGAAAAGAAAAGAAGAAACAGTTTGTATTGCCTGTGCCTGTCATTAAGGATTCACTCTTTTTTTTTATGTAATGACTCCTGTTACAACAATAAAACAATTTACACCTTTAAGGCTTTTTGTAACACTTCTCTTCCACAGCAGAACTACACTTAATTGTCATGTACTTTAAGAACAACTAACTTTCTCTGTTATGTAGGAAGCTGTATACTGCAAATTAGTTAATTAATTCATGGTAATAAGCTTTATAATGACATTACAGTGACTTCTATGTTCCATAGTTTCCAGTTAAAAGGATGGCTGGAAACTCAGTTACCAGTTGTTTTCAGCAAATCATTAATATTAGTCTCAGATGCCCTTACTCTAATTTTCTTCAAGTAAAAAAACAATGTACTCTCCTCTCAAAGCCCCCTTTTGAGACTACTTCCTTTAGAAAGTATTTCTCCAATGTTCCACAGTTAACTTCCACTAATACTAAATCATTTCCCTGCAAAGGGGATATTTTGCTCCTGTTATTGCAAGCTTTCTGAGAGCAAGAACTCTAATTTGGTCTTTCATTCATCTTCATATGTGCAGCCTAAACACAGCATCTACTGCATGGCAGAGTGTCGATGAAATGAGTGAATTTAAACCCCATCTTGATAGCAGTAGGAAAATCCATATATCATGAATATCTCTAGGGAACTCAAATAATTTGGTTCCAATGAGACATGATTGAAATAAATACATTCCTTAATAAAACAAGATTTCATAGCATCCCAACCTTCTTGCTTTTGTGTAACACTTTATACAAACTATAATAAAGCATTCCTCTAACCCTACCACACAATTCAGGTTGCTCAATTTTGCCAGTGATTCTGGGATCTATTATTTATGATATACTTATCAAATGGCTTATTATTTTGGATGACTTTTAGCCTAATAATTTTTTGAGTAAATATTTATTCAACATTGACTTTTACTCTACTTTAAAAACCTTAACATTCTAATACCAGTGAGAATAGTGAAGCATACATAATTACTGGTACCAATGGGTAGCATGACTAAAGGCCAAATATTACAGAATATTTACTCTTGCAGAATAAAACCATGGCAAAAGTGCTGAACTGAAATGAAAAATCTGAGTGGGTTGCAGAGAATCCATGAATCCCTGGAATTGTGTTTGAAATTGTATAACATGTGTTTCAACTGCTTATCCAAAAATTTCAAGAACTATCACCAGAACAAATACTCCTTGATATTTTTCTTATAACCCAGTACAACATACACCTAAGAACAAGTTGCTTATTTTCAATTTCCATAAATATTTCATGATTAGAGCTAGTAAGCAAGATCAGGGAAAACATTTTTGTAGAAATACATAATGTGTTCGATTTACTATAGTCATGTTAATAGAACCATGTTCTCTCAGAAATGTTCTGAAATGCAGAAAGAACTATTACATAGTTTTTTAAAACACTTTGTATATAGTATGAGAAAATGATGAAGGTAGATATAAATATAGATAACTTATTTTTTCATACCATTTGTTAAAATAATTACACTATTGCTGCTGAAAAATTTGGCATGATTGTCTAAAATCAACTGACACTATTCTGTTTTATTAATCTGTTTGTGTTTGTTCCTATGTCAACATGCAGACTTCCTTGAACAGTGCAGTTTTATAGCAAGTCTCAAAATCCAACATTTTTTTATTTTTGCAAAATTATTTTGGCAACTATATATATGCATTTCTGTGAATATTTTACATCCAGCATGAAAATTTCCACTGAGGTATTTATTGGGAATGCATCTTTCTGTATATCTATTTGAAACGAATACCTTTAAATCGGTATTTCTTCATGTATTTAGATCCTTTATAAGTTCTTACAACAGTTCTCTGCAATTTTACTTTTATAGAAATATAATTTATTTTTGTAGAGGTTGGGGCAAAAGTAAGTTTACAGTTGTTTGTATGGAAAATGATACAATAATAAATAAATAAAAATACAGAAATAAACTCTGTGTTCATGTGATCACAACTGTAAACCTACTTTTGCCCATAACTGTAAATCTACTTTTGCCCTGCTTGCTAAATATTAGTAGTACCATATTTTTTTATGTGTAGAAAACTTAGAATGTTCTATGTACATAATTAAATTGTGTGTGAATAATTTTCCCTTCATTTTTTCAATAAGCATACATTTCATTTTCATTTTTTTACCCTATCATTCTGGCTAATACTTATTAAATAAAAAAACATGACAGTAAACATCTTACTTATGTCTGACTTAACATATATATTCCTTTTTTATTATAGATGCCTTCAATCAGATTTACAGAGATCCCATCTATTTCAGTTTTATGTAGATTTTTATAAAAAATGAATGCCAAAATTTGTCAAGTAATTTTTTGCACTGTTAAGATTCTAACTTTTTTCATTATTTGTAAATATGAAGAATTGTAGTAGTTGATTTTAAAATGATAACCCGAACTCTGCATTTTGGACATAATCTCCACTTAGTCATTCTTTTTTATGTATGACTGAACTTGATTTCCTCATATTTACTCAAGAAAATGTACATCTTTGTTCACAAAGAATATTGGACTCCAGTTTTGTTATCTTTCGTAATATCTGGCCTGGTATGATGAGGGCATTGTTCTCATCAAATAAATGTAGCCTCTTCCTCTAACTGGAAAAGTTTAAATATGATTGGTATTTTTTCCTCTTAAATATTTGATAGAACTTACCAGTAAAACCATCTAGTGCTGGAATTTCCTTTGTAATAAAGTTTTCGATTACAATTTCTATCCTGCATATATGACTGTTCAGATTATCTGCTTGTTCCTGATGTGTTTGTGAATTTCAAAGAATGCAGCTATTGCATTTGTTCTAAATTAATTGGCATGTATTTCTTCATAATATTTCCTCAATACTATACAAATATCTGTAGGTTCTGTAATGACATTCCCACTTTTATTTCTTTTTTTGGTAATTTGTTTCTTTGCTCTTGATCAGCCTAGAGATTCGTTAATATATTGATATTTTAAAAGTAAGCATAATATATTCCCTTAGTTTCAAATATATTGAGACTTCTTTTATGAGTGTACATATAGTCTAATGTTAGAATGTTCTATGTACATAATTAAATTGTGTGTGAATAATTTTTCCTTCATTTTTTCAATAAGCATACATTTCATTTTCATTTTTCTACCCTATCATTCTGGCTAATACTTATTAAATAAAAAACATGACAGTAAACATGTTTCACTGTTTACTGTCAATGTGAATAGTCCCCCTTTGTCAATGTTTCATAGTCCCCCTACTTTCCCATCACTTACTGAGAGAATAATATTAAAATTTCCAGTTAATACAAATTTATGTTTTTAGTTCTATTAGTCTTAACTATATGTGAGTGGAAATGCTATTGAGAGGATACATGAGAATATATACATAAAATCTGTCCATAAAGTATTCAGTCATGTAATATGAAAAATATAGACATTTACTGAAGAAGACCCAAAATACAAGGAACATTGTACATAGGACAATGACACCTCAGTTTCCTTCAAAATAGGCACTCTGGGACCTCATACAATTCTCCCAATCACCATCAGCTGCCCCTTCATATTTTCCTGAATTTAACTGATGGTCCGGAATCTCTTCCATTTCAAAGGTGGTTTTAGTTTTGGGAAAAGCCAGAGGTCACAGGGTGCCAAATCTGGGCTGTCGTGGGGCTGAGTTACCTGGGTGATTTGGTATTTTGCCAAAAACTTTACACAAGATGTGATACATGAGTGGGTACATTGTTGTGTTGGAGCTGCCAGTCACCAGCTGCCCGTAGTTATGGCGTTCTGAATCATCTGCATAGTTTCTGCAGAGGAACGTACAAGCTTAATACAAAATTTGATGCAGATTCATTGTTCTACTCATTCAGTCATTTTGAATTCCCACTGAACAATGAAGTCATCATTGTTCACACATGCACATTCCAGCCACTCTCCTTGGCTCCTGGGTTACACTGATGCCATGCAAATTGTTTTCATTACATAACAATGGTTTAACTTTTTCTGGACAGACCTTGTATGTGTGTATATAAAATATAAGATAATATAGCATATATATATGTTTATAGTGTATGTAGAGAAATAATTTATTTTATTTCTCAATAAAATATAAAAAATTAGTACTTATATTATTATTGTGAGAATTAAACACAGGATAACATCCAAAATAATTCAGTTATCATCTGGTAACCCAGCAATAAAGGTAATAATGATAAATATTACAAATTATTATTATATTTATTTTTAAATCCATCTATTTTCTCAAGCTATTTTTTCTACTGAATTAAAATTTTAAGACCACTTGTAATACTGATTTTATGAGATACATATGGAATTGAATACATAAATGCCTTTATTATTACATGGTTTTTCAAGAAACTGAGACCAAAGTAGTAAAAAGTTGTAGAATCTAATTTATTTTGAACTTAGAGCAAATATGAACTAATGTTAGGTGAAATTTTTGGCTAGAAATAACTAATGAAAAGAAATCAAGATAGTTTAAGCAAATGCAATGGCAGAAGAAAATATATTAGTTGGTTCCAGCTGAGCCTAAATAAATAAGTACATAAATGGATAAATAACTTTATAGTAGTTCAAGGACAGAGGTCAGACATCTATAAACCATTAAAGCCATAATCCAAGAACTGTACAAAATCCATAAAGTTTTCTCTGTGTAATGCCTTTAAGAGTTTCCTACACAAGAAGCTTTCTGGATTTCTCTCATTCTTAATGCACGATGTTGCAGATGTTTCTACTGGAGGCCTTAAAAATATTGAGTACAGCTTTAGAGCATACAGCTAACATAAAAGATCATTCAAAGTCTGAGAGTAATGTTTTGCACGTTGTTTAATCTCCTAAGTGCTTTATAGCACTCTAATTGCCTGAATAGTCTAGGCAAGAATATTTAAGCTTTTACAATAGTCACTTCACTACTATCTATAACATTTTCAATTTTCTGGAGATGTTTTCACTGTTTTTCTTTTATCTAAACAAAGAATAGTTAGGAAAAAACAAGGACTATAATTACACAGTATATTACATAAGCTTATATAAATACTTCAGGATTATCTTCCACTTCCTATTTATAATTAATAAATGGCTATTTGAAGAAATTAATCATTTTTCAAACCATTGAACATATATTTTATTACTCTCATTTTTAATATATTTAATTGTTTATGCATTACAGTTGTTTCATTTTTTTCTCCCCTTTTTTCCCCTCTGCCCTGTACCCCCATCATTCTCCCACCTTAGCTCATGTCCATGGGTCATACATAGAAGTTTTTTGGCTTCTCCATTCCTCATGCTATTCTTAACCTCCCTCTGTCTATTTTGTTTCTACCATTTATGCTTCTTATTCCCTGTACCTTTTCCCCATTATTCCCCCTCTCCCTCCCTGCTGATAACCCTCCATGTGACATCTATTTTTTTGAATCTGCTCCTGTTCTAGTTGTTTGCTTAGTTTCTTTTTGTTTGGTTTGGTTGTTGATAGTTGTGAGTTTGTTGTCATTTTACTGTTCATATTTTTGATCTCCTTTTTTCTTAAATAAGTGCTGTTAACATTTCATATAATAAGAGCTTGGTGATGATGAACTTCTTTAACTTGACCTTATCTGGGAAGAACTTTATATGCCCTAAAGTTAACTCCTAAAGGAGTTCCCATAAACTGATTTCTCCAAAAAAAAAAAAAAAAAAACCTTGCAGGCCAGAAGGGGCTGGAAGGAAGTATTCAAAGTCATGAAAGGTAAGGACCTACATCCAAGATTACTCTATTTAGTAAAGCTATCATTTAGACTGGAAGGGCATATAAAGTGCTTCCCAGATAAGGTCAAGTTAAAGAAGTTCATCATCACCAAGCTCTTATTATATGAAATGTTAACAGCACTTATTTAAGAAAAAAGGAGAAGATCAAAAATATGAACAGTAAAGAACAGACAACAAACTGAACCAAACAAAAACAAAAATGAACTAAGCAAACAACTAAAACAGGAACAGATTCACAGAAATAGATATCACATGGAGGGTTACCAGCAGAGAGTGAGAGGGGGAATAATAGGGAAAAGGTACAGGGAATAAGAAGCATAAATGGTAGAAACAAAATGGATGGAGGGAAGTTGAGAATAGTATGGGAAATGGAGAAGCCAAAGAACTTCTATGTATGACCCATAGACATGAGCTAAAATGGAGAAATGATAGTGGGAGGAGGGTACAGGGCAGAAGGAAAGAAAGGGTAGAAAAAAATGGTACATCTGTAATAGCATAATTGATAAGATATATTTTTTAAAATGACTCTTATCTTTAATCTTGGGTAATGTAAATATTGATGTGCCTTGGTGTGTGCTTCCTTTTGTCTAATTTCTTTCGGACTCTCTGGGCTTCCTGGACTTCTTGGAAGTCTATTTTCTTGGCCAGATTAAGGGAATTCTTCTTCATTATTTTTTCAAATAAGTTTTCAATTTCTTGGTCTTCCTCTTCTCCTTCTGGCACCCCATCATTTGGATGTTGGAACATTTAAAGTTGTCCCAGAGGAGGTTCCTAAGCCTCTCCTCATTTTTTTGAATTCTTGTTTCTTCATCCTTTTCTGGTTGAATGTTTGTTTCTTTCTTCTCCAAACCATTGATTTGAGTCCTGGTTTCCTTCCATTCACTGTTGGTTCCCTGTACATTTTCCTTTATTTCGCTTTTCATAGCCTTCACTTCTTCCTGTATTTTGCAACCATACTCAACCATTTCTGTGAGCATCCTGATTATCAGTGTTTTGAACTCTGCATCTGATAGATTGGCTATCTCTACATCACTTAGCTGTATTTTTTTCTGTAGCTTTGATCAGTTCTTTCACTTGGGCTATTTTTTTTTATTTCTTGGCACACCTGTTACATAGTAAGGGGTGGAGTCTTAGGTATTCACCAGGGTGGGGCAACCAATGTTGCTGCATTGTGGTGCTCTATGTGGAGGAGGCGTCTGAAAGGGAACAATGCCTCTTGCTCAGCTCTTGGCAGGCTTTCATCACTTTACCCGCTGCCCACAAGCAAATTGGGACCTTCTGGTACTGATTCCCAGGTGAGTGGTTTTGTGTACATTCTAGGACCCTGTGGGTCTCTTCAACAAACTCTCCTGTGAGGCTAGGAGTTTCTCCTGCCACCTCAACCCTCACAGGTTTTTTCAGTCAGAGGCTTTAAGGGTTTATTTCTGGGCACTGGAACCCTGGGTTTCATGGTCTATCTTACTCCCCAGTTGTTCCTCCCAGTTTATCTGCACACAAACATGGGAGCACCCACTCTGCCAGCCACCACCATGCCCAAGTGTGCCAGCCACTGCCTCACCTGCCCCGGTCCTCCAGCTGTGGCCTTGCCATGAGTCCTTTCCACTCCAGCTGCCCATCTCTGCCCCTCCTACTGGTCAGGATGAATATTTCTTCTTTTATTCCTTGGTTGTTGGACTTTCATATAGTTTGATTTTCAGGCAGTTCTGATTATTTTTCATTTTTAAATTTGTTGTAGTTCTTCTTTGGTTATGCAAGGAGGCAAAGTGTATCTACCCACACCTCTATATTGGCTGGAAGTCCTATATTTTATTACTTTTCATTGACAAATTCTTGATACTAAAAAAAAATTGATACAATTTGACTCTTTGTATCTCACTGTTATCTCATCCGAGCAGTAACATTTTAAGTTTCATTGCCAAGAGCTATTTTTGATTACTTGATTAAATTCTCTAACTGCCTGTTTGAACTGTGGATAATTTGTGCTATTGGTAAAGTGTGTGCTTTTGCTGAGATGCCTAATTTTCAGCTGCAAAGTAGTCTATATGAGTAGTTCTTAACTAAACATGCATATGGAGCAATGACAAAAAATCATTTGTGATTATCTCTAGCAGAAAATGAAAAACAACTTGACCAAAGGACATAAAAAAATTCAGGAAAATTAGTTTTTATTTCAGAAAATGGTTTATATATGTGTGCTGGGAATATGATTTTTCTATACATAGAAAGATATATCCTTTTAAAGAAATAAATGCTAGTATTTCAAAACTTGTTATTTCTCATTCTGTAAGGAAAAAATACATTTGCTTTTAAATTAAAGAAATAATAGATTGGCCTAATATTTAATGTTCTTAATGCAAAAATCAAATTGCATATTAAAAATGAAAGATTGCACAAATCAAATTTATTGCAATGATATAAAAACCAAACCAAATCAAATCAAACAAAATAGTACCTACCCATTGGAGAAAAAGTAAAAGTAAAGTAAAAAGTGTAACAATCTCTTAAAGTGCCACCAGTATAATTCTAGACAGGTACAGACCCAACCATGAAACTTAGGAAAAGCATATCCAAATAACTGATAAATCAGTAAAATCTTTTCAGGTTGTGCTTTTGCAAGAAGAAAGAGTATCAATGTCCAAAGTCTTGAGTTTTTATGGATTATCTAAGACAACTGTGTGAAAAGTAAACATTGAATTCTTTGTGTTGTGTTGTCTCAATGTTTGTGCTCATGTATATGTTTTAATATTTCATTTTCATAATATGAGCCTCAGGAGGATAAGTGAGGAATAACTAAGATAGCTTTTTGCCTACCTTTAAGAGCCTGGGCGTGTTTCTTAGAGATCAGCTGGCTATCACTTCTGAGCAATCTCATGATGAATGAAGCCATTGTACACAAACACAGAGTGCCCTATATGCCATTATTCAATGGTAGTTACCAGAGTTAGTGTTCAATGGCAAGAAGTTCCAGAAGAGTCCTATTTGAAGTATTTGAATGAGATTACACAAACTGGTATTCAGATTGTATCTTGGTTAGCACCAGGGAAAGGGCAGTTGGTTAGAGTAAAGTAGGCAGACAAAAGAGTCTGAGTCCTGGAACTGTGAAGCATCTTCCTTGTTAATGGGACAGAAGTCAGAGAGGTCTGCTTCCATTGCCATTGTAAATCAGAGGGACAATGCAGAGCTTTGGGCCGTGAGTCAATTGAGGAGCTACACAGGTTATAGGAATTAAATGTTTGGTGTGAGGACTGAGGGTTATTTCAACCTCTTAGAACTAGATCAGAGATCTGGTAGCCAAATAGAAGCTCAGTATATTAGTTTGGGTGCTATTTCTAGGTCAGGAAAAGGTCCAAGGTGAGGTTGCTGATTATCTGCTTGTTATTTTATTATCTACCTCTTCTATCTGGTTACAATTACTTCTGAGAAAGTACTGGGGAAGAGAAAGGACAGAGATAGGCAAATCAGGCTGATTAACTAATTTACTTTGCTGTGGAGTATGGCAGATTAAGTGGCAGCAAGAGGTGAGCGTTCAGGTGATAAATTAGATATCTCAAAGCTTTCCTCTCTCTCTTCCCTTTGTAGTTAGCCATATACTATACAAGGAAGTGTATTTAGAAGGCTTTCTTCTACAAAATATCTTTTGTACTTTAATGTTCCATCATGAGCCAATGGTGGTAAATGAATAGATATATACTCCACTCCATCACTGTATACGAATCCAACACCACTGCTCCTGACAGGGCTTCTGAGTCAGCCTCAGAATCACCATGGCCCTTGGCTGGCTTGTAATACACATTGTTGATACCTAATTTCTGTTAAACTGCTAACTAGTACCTCTTCTACTTGCCTTCTTTTAAAGGTGATTACATACTTTAACTGAACATAAGCATCATCTAGGGAGTTTTTTAAAATGCCAGTGCCTAGGCCTGACCCTAGAAATTCTGATTGGATTGATCTGGGGGAAAGTCTAAGTGTTAGCTATTTGTAAGATCTTCCCAGGAAAACCTACCCTGAGGCTGGATGCAGCTCTCCTGGGGAAGGAGTGTATATGCAGACCTTAAAAATTCACAGTGAGAAGGAGTCTATCATAGTCTTTTATCAGCTTCATGAGAAAAGTTAAGGTTGAAAGAACAAAAGAAGTAAAAGAGAATGTGGTAAATTAGAGGGTATCAATTCAGAGTTGCTCACAACCTGCTGTTCTTGAGCTGTTCCAGTTCACAAGAAACATTAGGAGTCACTTTTCTTATTTTGAAGTCAAACTGGTTTCTTTCCAAGCTGTCTCTTGCCTTTGGATCTGAGTCAGCTAACACAGAAGTCATTTTTAGCCTCTTTTATGGGTTGAATTCTTTCTAACATCATGGATACAGAAACTTTAATAGCTGAAGTCTAAGGTAGCAAATCAATCCTCAAGAGTTATTGACTGTTGGTATTTCCATCATTTAGCATATTTAAGCTGCCAAATAAAGTAAAACAAACAAAAAGCTTCTGAGTTTCTTCAAGTATATATTAGTACTTAATGTGATATTTTGTAAAGCATCCATGATATGTTTCAGAATGATTCTTTCTACTCTACAATTAAATGATAGTACTTTATATTGAGATGTAAAAGTGAAAAAGGAATGAAGGAAGGAAGGAAGGAAGGAAGGAAGGAAGGAAGGAAGGAAGGAAGGAAGGAAGGAAAGATCTTTAAAATGTAGCAGGTTTAGGCCCTAGCAGGTATGTAAGGAATATTCCTTACTAAAACTTAATGAGCGTTATTGAGCAAAGTGAATCTAAAACGAGGGACTTTACATTTCATTCTCGGTCCAGTCAATCACCTAATATGTGACCTTTCACAATGCACTTAACTTCTCTTGACTTAATTCGTCATTAGTACATGAAAGAGTTGAACTGTTCCTTATGGGTTCACCATTCTATAGATCTCCAATAAATCAGTTTTAAGGAGGCAAATATCAGTGTATATGGCTGTGGGAGAGCAGTGGAGAGGGTTTCTGCCGAAGTGTTTGTAATTCTGAACCTATGGGAGTTCGTCCTACCTGGTATCAAACAAGTCTGCTAGCAATTAACAAATAGAAGTTTTGGGACAATAAGAGAGATATGTTCTGTCACATATTCATAATCCCCTAAAATTCATGCACAGATGCTCACACAAACACTTTTTTCCAACAACCAAAGCAAATGAAGTCTAAGTGGCAAACCATTTGTTCTTCCTGCGCTATTAGAGAGCTAGCATTTTTAAAAAGCATTATAGATTTAACATATGTACATGCATTTATTCATGTGCACTAAATGGTTGGCAGCTCATCAAGTGTTCTCTTTTAAATCTAATGGACTGATTTAAGGAAGTTTTTAAGTTTGAAAAGAATGACTGTAAAAATAACACAGTGGACCTTCTGTTTAGGTTCTGTTTGCTTTTTTCCTTGGGAATCCTTGGGACACAGTTTAATTAACTTTTTTTAATAAAAAAGCTCTCTCTGGGTCATTATAGATTCTTTCACTTTGCAGCGCTCACACTTTATCTCAGGTGGGCATGCTTATCCAAAAGAGAACTATGGAGTGAGGTTGCACTAAGTCACAACCTTAGTAAATGGCTGGATTGAGTCAGTAACTCATTTCTCCTATTTGTAGCATTGTACCTGCCCCTTACTCCACCATGCAAAACATTTTCAAGAATTCACACTCTTGTTGACCATTTCCCTTTACCTTCTTTCTCTTTACTGAGTACTTCTCATCAGAATATAATTATGATCAATTATTTGTGGAAACAAGTATTTCCACATGGCTGCTGTCCCATCTCCTTTATCTTTTCAGTTTTTACAAAAATGTTGTCAAAATATACAAAATTATATAAATGTAGATGTATATACTATTCATATGTTTCTGAAAGATGTTCCATTGGAGGTAAAAACAGAAAGCTCAATTTATAAAGATCATCTATTTTGATTTCATTTGCTTTAAATATATTATGATTATTCTCTCTATTATGTAATATCTGTAAATAAATAAATATATGTTTGAGGTATACTCAGAAAAATTTTCTGATGTGACACAAAACAAAGAATTGGAAACTGCTTTAAACGATTCCTAAGTTTATGATAAGAGCAAATGATGTTTGAATATGTAATTCTATTCCCCAGAGACTTTTGTCATCATTTTCTTATTTTAATATGTACATCTATAGACACACATTACTGATTCAGATATGAATCGAGTGTGTGATGTCCATTATCTTTCATACTACCTTAAGGACCCTTTTTGTTTTGTTTTTGTGGTTTTTTTCACTACATTTATCTTTTGTTTGCAAGTTTTTCTGTGCCTTGATTTTTATAAATGTGCCAATTATTAGGGCTTCCACTGATAATAAGACTGCAAGATAGAGGAGGTAGATAGGTAAAAATTCAAATATTGTATGGGTTCATTTGAATACAAAGACATTTTCTTATTCTTACTGATTTTTCTATATCCCAAAGGTATCCCTGGCTCTATTTGTGAAAATTTATTTAGAATGCACACATTAAAATAAAGTTAAAGACCTGTAGAAGAACAGGCATCTTTCTCTGTGACAATAATGATAATAAGTGTTTGTGGTAGAACAACTGATACTGATTATCTTATTTATTTGATTCCATGAGATATTAAAAGAATATTATTAAAATATCTGTACCTGCATGAGAATACCATTTTTTAAACTAATAAGAATCTTTAAAAAGTCTTATTAAATTTATTTATTTTCATGTAATAAAGTGAGCTCCAGAGGTTAAGGTAATAGCAAGATTTAATTTCTAGTTAGAAATAGAACAAGAAGAGACTCTAGGTCTGATGGTTAATTTATGTTTCAAGCTGACTAAGCTATGGTGTGTCCAGATATCTGGTCAAAACTATTTTGGGTATTTTTGTGAGGGTGTTTAGGGCAAGATTAACATTTAAATGCTTAGACTAACTAAAGCAGATTGCCCTCTCTAATGTGGGTGGGCCTGATCCAATCAGTTAAGGTCTGACTAGAACAAAAAGTTTGATCTCCCCTGAGCAAGGAGGCTTTTTTCTGCCTGATGGCCTTCAGACTGGAACAATACCATTGGCTTCCCTGGGTCTCCAGCTTGCCAACTCACCATGAAAATCTTGGGACCTGTCAGCCACCATTATCCCATGAGCCAATTCCTTATGATAAATCTCTCTCTCTCTCTCTCTCTCTCTCTCTCTCTCTCTCTCTCTCTCTCTCTCTCTCTCTCTCACTTCTTATTGGTTCTATTTATCTAGAAAATCCTAACTAACATGACAGACAGGTATTGCATCACATTATAGAAAGGGCTCTTCCACTCTATGCTGCCCTTCAAAACTTAATGTTGGCTGAGGGAGTAGTACTACACTGTATATTCCAGAGTCAATAAAGCCTTCACAGCTTTGGAAGGCTGTGTGTCCCAGGAGGCCTTTAGCAAGAGGTGGGATAAATTGTATTACACCTCTATGATTGGCCTGAAAGAAAATGCAGAGCCTTTATTTTGCACAAGAAACATGCAAATGCATCAGATGTTTAGGCTGCTTGCTAGTCAGTTTGCATTAGTTTGTATTCTCTGATAAGTTTTAGAAATAGAAGAATGCCATGAGAAATTTTCTCAACAAAATATGCATTGCTTTATCCTTAAAAACATTAATCACAATTAACATTTTCCAAATTTAGATCTCCAGATTTTGGGTATATTGTATAATGTGCATAATATATTTTTATGCATATATATCATAAAGGTTTGGGTGGATCATGTAATTACTGATTTTCAATATATATTGGAATGCATGCAGATAAAATTATTTTAAAGACCTATGTAAGTATATACTAAGAGTGTTTTATGCAGTGTAATTAAACTAATACAGTATCATATTGAGAATAAAATATCAATGACAAATATGTTATAACCCATTATAAAAATGCTACATAACCCTTATTATTTAATAATTTAATTGCAGATTTATGTTATGCAGTTTTTGTTTTGGAGGAAAAAAGGTTATTTAAATCCAAGGCTATGTGTTAATGAGCTATGTTGCATTTAGATTCCAATGTTTTCCTTTGATAGTTTTCAAATAAAACCTATCATAATACTGACAAGTCTATGCATCTTAATGAAATAAATCGAAATTTATTTTTAAAGACCATGATTTTAAGATAAAATATTATTAAATACTTTGATTTATTTCACAAGCAGCTATAAAATGAATGATAGACAGGGGTCGACATATTTCTCTATTGCTATCTTATGATTTTGGTCAAGGTGTACTTTACATTTCTCCACACTAGAGGTTTGATGTTGTCAGTTTCATTTTAGTAACAAAGAAACTAAAATGAACTGAAGCTAATTTTGACCGTCATTTGTCCTCAAACAGTCATTACAGAGATTGACATAGCGGGGTGCTCAACCATTTTGAACCAGAGTTCTAGGGAAAAGTGGAGTTGGAGCTGACATATTAAGTCAAGAAGGCTAATAGGTTTAAGAGAAATAAAATCTTCCCATTTGTTTTACCAATAGAGGTAAACTGGAAAACTTACCCATTCTTCATATTTAACTGGTAATCTCTTATTAATATAGTTCATATTGTATGCTACCCAAGAGGACTATTTGTGAATGAATTTCTATTAAGCACATGGAGGTGGGGGACGTAAAGAAGGGTGAGTGGACTTAAGGGATGAACTCTGGTCAGGTAGCAATTTACTCTTCAGCAGGTCAGAGTGTTGCTCAAGTTTCAGAGACAGTTCAAACTGTTATTTTTAAAAAATATAGTTACCATAGAAACTGACATACTATAAAACATTGATATTTTATCTCCCAAGAAGAAAAAAGGCCATTTTTAAAATAACCATCATGGGGGAAAAAAAGCTTTTAACAAGTCCATACATTTGAAATTATGAAAGGTCAAACAAAAAATTCAGAGATTTAATTTTGTAAAATAATTTTAGTACTTCTAAGTATCAAGAGCTGTCATTCTGGGGCCTCTCATAAAATAAGACAATTTCTTAAATATATTTATGCTTATGTCAGGGGAGAGTGGATAGATAAATGCTTCTGAATAAAGTAATCAAATTCTGGTCCATACTCTTCAACAAATGACTGAATGATTTACTTGAAAGTTTTCAAATTCTATGACATTTAATTCTGGCTTGAACACTTTATTTACTTATTCTTCTAAATGTTTTCATGAAAATTGAGCATTTCATTATAGCCCAAATGTCTTATTTGTCAAAATCACACCCAAGGAAAATACAGTCTACTTTCAATTATTTGACTTGATAGAAAAAATAGCAATAATTCAAAACTATGGTTAACCCCCTTAATCATATATAAGTCTCACGTTGAGTTTAATTGTTCTGAGAACAGCTCTGGCTGCTGTGGCTCAGTGGATTAAGTGCCAGTCTGTAAGCCAAAGAGTTGTCAGTTCAATTCCCAGTCAGGGCACATGCCTGGGTTGTGGGCCAGGTCCACAGTGAGGGGCAGACAAGAGGCAATCACACATTGATGTTTCTCTCCCTCACTTCTCCCTCCTTTCCCCTCTCTAAAAGTAAATAAGTAAAATCTTTAAAAAATAATTGTTCTGAGAATATTATGTAAAACATTATGGCAATTATGCAAAAGACCATGATATTGGAAAGGATTGTTAGTAGAGAGAAGAGGACCACAGACTTGGGCCCTTCACTAACAGAAAGATAAAAAGATAAACATAAGAACTCAAAAAGGAGAGAGATCAGAAATAATCAGTGAAATTTAAGAGGTAAATGAAAACAATAATGACATCTTAAAATACAGGTGAAGAATGTCTATCAAAAAAGAAAGAGTAATCATCTCTATCCAATGTCACTGGAGAAGAAAACTGAACATCATTTATAGACATTAAGAACAGAGAAATCAATAGCTTTAGTACAGTGGTGAAGGTAAAACCCAGATTGTAAGCAATTAAGGGAGAATAGGAAGAAAATATGGTAAGATTATATGGTAATTCTATTTTTAATTTTTTTGAGAAGCCTCCAAACTGTTTTCCATGGTGGCTACACCAATTTACATTTACACCACCAGTGAACAGGGTTTTACTTTTCCCCCATATCTTCATCGACAACTTCTTACTTCTTGTCTTTTTTATAATAGACATTCATTGGTTAATATGGAAGAGAAATTCTATGGTATGACTTCCAATAGCCATCTTAACTTGAATGTTTCCATTTACTTTCATTTGAAGAACAGCTTTAAAAACGTCTTAGGTTAAATAAACTCAAGTGAAGCTTCTCAGCTTATCCTTCTAGGAAAACCAGTCTTGTCTATGAAATGTTTCTATTAGAATTATAGTAAGACATACATCTGTGTGTGTGTGTGCGTATAGATAGATAGATAGATAGATAGATAGATAGATAGATATAGATATCTATACACACATAACAGGGGAGAGTAATAGGGGGAAGGGTGAGAAGTGTAATTGAACAATAAAAATTTAAAAGTAAAAATAAAAGAAATAACATTTTCCACTATCTTTGTCCTGTAGTAATTGTGATAAGTTATTTTATTGCATTATAGTTTTCCTAGACATTAAGCTTTTATTTTGTTTTATTTAGAGAAAAAAATATGTAATTCAGTCTTCTCTTAGTGAGAATGTTTTCCAGGATTTTTTACAGTATATATTTTGTTTGATATCATTTTCGTTCAAATAAGAGAAATAAGAATTTAAATGAATGCAAAGACATGAAAACATCTAGATTTCTTTTCTACAAACTAGTCAGATAAAGTGAAAAATAATATTCCTTATATTTCAAGAAAATTTTAAAAAGAGGCACCAAGGGACATTATTCTCCCTTTGTTTTTCTGTTTTAGTCAATTAAAACTATATTGAATAGAGCCCTTAAAATTTTAATATGAGACACATTCCTACATTAATTTTAGGGAAATGTATGAGACTTTAACTGCTTTCTCCTTTCCTTCACCCAGTATCAGTTTAATAAGGAGGGTATCCTGTTATTTTTTTTTATATAGTTGCAAATGACATCTGGGTAATGAAAGAATAGCCCTTTACTTTTCCAACTCAATAAGCCTTCAAAAAACTTAAAAGGCAGCATCAGGTAAGCTTTGTAACCTCAAAGAGTTAACCCAAAGTAACTCTCAAACTCTTCAGTTCAGCTAGATTAAAAAAACTGGGCCAGGTTGTTAAATATAGATTAAAAGACTGAGCTATCAAGAAAAATTATATTGGTCCCATGTGAAAGGGCTTCCTATATTAGACATACCTGGAGCTTTACTGAATAGTTTAAAAATAAATATTTGAAGTACTTTGAATACTACATATTAAATTTATTTCTGATTCCATGAAAAGTTTCTCAAAGAAATATTGGGTGTCCACAGACTGAAAATGCCCTGCCATAGGAAGCTTCTATATCGGTGAGCCCACCACAAAACTGGCTACACGACTCTGAACTGCTGGATAGACCTATAGCAGAGGAGTGATGTTTTGCTGTCTTAATGTATTATGGACTCAATTTGTATTTTAAAACTCTACCTGCCAAAGTGATGGTATCAGGGGGCGGGACCTTTTGAGGGTGAATTAAGTTTAATTGAGGTCATGAGGGTGGGGATCCTATTATGGTACTTGTGCCCACAAGGAGCCTAGAGAGCTTGCTATCTCTTTCTCTCTACCACATGAAGACATAGTAAGAAGGCAGCCATCTGCAAACCAGGAAGAGAGCTCTCACCAGAAACCAAATCAGCCATTCCCTGATCTTGAACTTGCTAGTTTCCAAAACTGTGAGAAATAGATATACATTGTTTAAATCAGCTAGTCTATGCTATTCTGTTATAGTTGCCTAAACTGATTCATACACAGCTACATACTTTTCTATATTGAATATTAAGTAGCTATGCATTTTATTATTTAATTCATTCCTGGGGTAGTATAAACAACACCAAAAAACATAAGGTAGTTATTTCAGTATTCATAACTGGAAAATATTGAATGTTCTGAAGGGAGAGTTTAGATGGAGTAGTGGTACTGATTTTGAAAAATACATCCAAACAATGTGCATGACATGATATTGTGCAAAGGATATTTCATAGGCCAAATGAGGAGAAAAAGGATAAAAATGAAAATGGGAAAATGAGAAGCTGATCCAAAAATTGCATTTGAAGTGTATGGGATACAAATAGCAAGGCTGCTGCCTTACATTCTCTGCAATAGAGAGCTGTACTATTTAATTCAATGTTCCATGTGTCTTCAATTCACCCCACAACATTATCGGTAATTACAAAGAGAAAGCATTTCTCACATTATGAAAATCCAGGCTCTGGCAAAAAAGGCTGCTGCCATAATCCAACCTGGTTCATCCTGATGAAGGATTCATTCCAGAGTAGCAATGGCTTTTGTATTTTGAATCAGCTCTTTCTTCTCTTGACTGCTATGTATTCAGAATATTTTGCCTAATTGCACATTTACCAGTGTGGCTCTAGAATTAACAACAATACCAAATTTCTGTTGGCTAACCTTCTCCCATGTCCACAGAAAAATTACTTTAAATCACTGCTTACATAGATTCTTATTGCAACTAGTATATTCAAGTGTTTGTTTCAGATATTATGAGTCAAAATTCTCCCAACTCAAGCTGCTATTGAAATATAGAATATTTGCCACTCCTGAATAGATCTGTTTTTTAGGGCCCTATGGATTGCTAGAAATAATTCATAGTCAGTGCAAGCCAACAGATCTGCAGACCCCAGTGGGTTTCCAATTACCCTTTGCTTTCCCTGTATTACACAAACCCCAGGGATCAACTGTGATTGTGCCAGTGAGTTTCAGAACTGTGCAAATGCTACTGCTAGCCTTACTTCCTAAACTAACTTCTTCTGTCTTTTTGTCTTCCCCAGCCGTCCCTCCAACATTACACACATATTCCTAGCTCACAATTTCTTCTCTATGCACAAAGGGCTACTGTTAGGTGTTCTCAAGTGAGAAATCCCTAAAACAAGTACACTATGTTATTTACTTCAATACCATGGGGTTCCAGATTAGTATTTGTATTGTAGGATGTATGCCAATAAATAAATAAGTAAACTACTCATACAGTGAATGGATTAATGGAAATATGGGGGACAAAGGAATGGAACCATTATAATATATGTAGACTTATAACTCTAAGAGTTAATGATAAACAATACATAAAAATAATTATCCTGGAAACAAGTTATTCAAATAACCCAAGTATAAAAAATAACCTTTTAAATCAACAATTAGAGATAATACCTTTTTAATACATATAGAATATTTGATTAAATGAATCATGTAGTAAGCAGTAAATCGATTCTCAAAAATATTCAACAAATTAGTAGTAGTCAAGACTGATTTTCTGAATACAACAAAATTAATAATAACTTATTCTAAATAATAAAACATTTTAAAAACTGATAAACTTAAAAATAAAATTAATTTTTACTACCTTATAGTTTAATGAAGAATAGAAAAGTGAATAGAAAATAATAAAATGTTCCATATCAACTGTTCTAAATGTATATGTTCACCATTCAGCTATAACAAACCCCCCACTAAAATCTAATGTTTGAACTATATGAAAACATGTACATGTGTGTAGTATCTGTGTACACACACATTTGAAAATCTTACAAATTTGCCATGGCAGCGTAATTTGAGTATACTAGAGTCTGAAGAGATAGCAGACTCATTGAAGTGGGCCCAACATTCTAAACTACTTTTATTCTTGAGGAATTTGCTGATTTTTAAGTAGTACATTAAGAGAGGCTAAGTAGCTGTTATGAGGTAGCATTTCTCCTTCCTCCACATCAACCCCAGTTCCAAACTGCACATGCTCTGTTTTAAGCAAGAATGACTGAGAAAGCATAGGCTCATTTCCTCTAACCAGCCTCTCCACTCATAACATGAAAACTTTATGCCAAACTTGGAAGATAGAGAACAATGATCCCCAATTATCCTTACCTGAGTTTACTCTAAGGATAGAGGCCCCATGCTATAATATTTGGTTGGCCAAAAAGTTCATTTAGCTTTTTTTTGGGTATAATGGTTCTAGTAGCACTTAGTCATCTTTAACTTCATTAGAAATAATTTTGTTAGATTGTATTGTAATAGCTGACATATCAGCATGCATTTAAAAATACATCAAAATTGGTGAATTTTTGTGCAGCCATTTTAATATTGAAGATGAAAGAAGATACATGACATTTTCAGCATATTTTGTTTTATTAATTCAAGAAAGGTAAAAATGCAACTAAAATGCAAAAAATAAAAAAAGGTTTGTGCAGTGTATGGAGAAGGCTCCATAACTGATCGAATGTGTTAACAAAAGTGGTTTGCAAAGTTTCTTGGGACTACTGACATTTTGGCCAAATAATTCTTTGTTGTGGGGCTCTCTTATGCATTGGAAGATGTTAACAGCACCCCTGGCCTCTACCAACTAGAATCCAATAGCAGGATATAGCCAATATACACAAAATATCCAAATCAATAAAGTTATTGGTGAACATGAAAAATGTGTCTTTTTTATGAAAAACCTAAATGGACTTATTGGCCAGCCCAATATATGAGGCATGAAGGCCAGAGGCTAGCACCATGCCCAGCACCCTATTTGTAAATAAGGAATGTCATTTTGAGAGAACTGAAGCACTGTTTCCATCCCAGCTCTGAAGAGGTGGTGCAAATACCTAACCCAGAGGAAGAGGCAGGCCATAAGAACGCACAACTCTGAAGTCCTCTACAAGGGAACTAATATTCTATTTATGAAAAATATCCCATATATGAAGAACTTCAAGTATGAGGATACTGTTGAAACAGTGGAGATATTGATAGTAAGCAATGAAGAGAAGGCTATAGTTTCATGAAACAGGCTTAACCATAGATCAGAAATAAATTTAACAGAAGAATCAGGGAAAGAGTGAAGAACTCCCCAACAGATTGGAACAAACCTCAAAAACTGGTATCAAAGACTATCCCTGCAAAGGGGTCTGAATTTAATTGGATCATACTGAGCAGCAATTTATGTTCATAACTTGTTGGAAGCAATAAAACAGTAAGCTGGCACTTCCTGTAGGTAAACAACTGGGTGTAATACCAACAACAGCAGACAGCTTAATAGAGAGATTAGGGGGAAAAATAGTCAAAGACAATCTTGTTAAACCTTTGTCATTCCAGGGTGACTGCTAGATTATGCCCTCTAAGGAATAATGTCAGAGGCTATAAATTGCAAGAGAAACAGAGATTTCACTGAACTATGCCAGCTATACCAATGAACAAACAAACAACAAAACACATAAAAACTATACAAGCAACAAGTCCTAGGGGATTACTATCCCAATGTATTACAATGTATTATCTTAAATATAATTTTTAGGAAAAATTATGAAGCATGCAAAAAGCTAAAAAGTGTGACCCATCTAGGAAACTGAAAAAATATTGCCCACACATAGGAAAAAACAAAAACAAATAACTAGGCAATAGAAACTGCCTCTGATAGGTCTGGCCTGTTGCATTTAACACACAAAAAAACTTCAAAGCAGCCATTATACATTTGTTAAAAGAACAAAAGTAATCTTGCTTTAAAAAAGGAAAGATGATATAATGATAATATCTCATCAAATATCAATAAGAGATAATGAAAACTGGAAATTTTACTTTCAGGGGTTGAAAAGCAGATCAGCATTGATTTGTTCTAATAAAGGAAGAATCATAAAACTTGAAGATAACTATATAGAGATTTTGTAATCAGGAGAACAACAGAGAGCTAAAACAAACAAAAAAGAGATAAAGTCTCAGAGAAATGTAGGACACATGTAAGTATACCAACATCATGTTATGAGAGTGCCAGAAGCAGAGGAGTGAAAGGAGAAAACAATATTCAAAGATATATTGGCTGAAAAACATTCATGTACAAATACAAGAAACTCAGTGAACTATAAGAATAATAATAAATACAAAGGGATTACACAGAGACACATCCTGGTAAGAATATTGAAAGCCATTGACAAAGTCTTGAAAGAAGCAAAAGAAAAATGATCCATCCTGAGAAAGGGAAACCCCAATAAGATTAACAGCTGATTTTTTGTCAGAAACAATGAAAGCCAGAATGCAGTAGGAGATAATCTAAAAGGATTGGGAGTGAGAGAACTGTCAACCAAGAATCGAATATCCAACAAAATTATTTTTTTTAAGTTTTTTTTATATATTTTTATTTTTATTTTTAATAGATTATTTTTATTTTATTTTTTATTACCATTTATCCCCCTATACTCTCTCCAGCCTCCATCCCTACACCCTCGGCAATCACCATACTGCTGTCTGCGTCCATGAGTTCTTTTTCTTTTTTGCTCTGACCCTCCCCTTGCAGAGCTGTCATCCTGCTATCCATCTATGAGTCTGTCTCTATTTTGCTTGTTAGTTCAGTTTGTTCATTAGATTCCACATGTGAATGAAATCATATGGTACTTGTTTTTTTTGGACTGGCTTATTTCACTTAGCATAATATTCTGTAGGTCTTTTCATGCTGTTGCAAAGGGTAAAAAATTCTTTTCATGGCTGAGTAATATTCCATTGTGAAAATGTATCATAGTTGTTTTATACACTAATAATGTAGGCAAAATAAAGACATTCCCTTGTTAATAAACAAAAATAAATCCAGAAGATCTTATTGTTAAAAGACTCAAATTACAATAAATACTAAAGGAAACTTCAGCCAGGCTGAAAGCTGGTGACTGAGAAAAAAATCTGAATATACACACACACACACACACACACATAAATAATACTGGTAAAAGTAATAATGTAGGTAATTTAGAGTACAGTATAATTATAATAGAGTATAATTTCATATTTCTTTCTCTTTCTCTTTTTATCAGATTTAAAAAGCAACTATATAATATGATATGTATATAATTGTATTTTTAGAAGATAACATATAGATATCTAATATATTTACAAATAATAGTGGAGGAAGTTGGTGAAGTCATTTTGTATTTAAGTAAGAAAATGAAATAACATCAATACTGAGGAACAAAGAGAAAAAGAAATGATAAATGAGAAGCTAACATAACAAAATTTATATGTGTACTCTTCTTTCAACCTCTTTAAAAGATTTATAATTAAGAAAAACAAAATTATATCAATGTACTTTTGTTTTTGTAACATAGCAGTATGTACAACAAAATAGCAAAAAGAAGAAAAAAATTAGAGCTATTTAGGATTAATACTTATTTATCTCACTGAAACTGAATATAAATCTGAAGTAGAATTTAATAAGTGTGTTGAATAAGTATTAAGAGAAAGAACCCTAGAGCAAACATTTTAAAAATAAGTAAAAAATGTAGTAAAAAATCAGTAAAGGCATTATTACTAATAGTATTAATAGTAACTATTAATCATTAATTATATAAACTAGATAATAAATTATTAATTTAATTAACTAGAAAATGTTAATCTAATCAAGAAGAAAGTGGTAAAGGAACAATAGAAAAACAAAAATGGCATGAGACATATAAAAACAAATAAAATGGCAAATGTATATCTAACTTTATCAGTAAAAGAGTAAATGTTATTTTAAATAATTCAATCAAAAGGCAGAGATTTAAAACTGCATCAATAGACAAGATCCAAATATATGATATCTATACAACATAATTTAGATTAAAAAATACAAAAGGGGGCTCTGGTTGGTGTACCTCAGTGGACTAAAGGGTCACCAGTTCTATGCTCAGTCAGGGCAAATGCCTGGATTGTGGGCCAGATCCCCAAGTAAAGGGCACATGAGAGGCGACCACACATTGATCTTTCTCTCCCTGTCTTTCTCCCTCCCTTCCCCTATCTCTAAAAATAAATAAAATCTTTTAAAAAATACAAAAGGGGGAAATAAAAGGATGAAGAAAGGTATGCAAACATCAAACACAAAAGAAGCTAGAGTGGCTATGCTATTGTATGACAAAATAGACTTATACAATTAATATTACTAGAGATAAAGAGAAAATTTTTATAATAATAAAAGTATTGAAACATCAGGAAAGTATAATGATTTTTAACATATACATGAGTAATAACAGATTACTTGCATCTCAAAATACATGAAGCAAAAAGCTACAGATTTAAAAGAAAAAAAAAACTCAACAGTAATAGTTGAAAACTTCATACTCCACTTTAACTATTACATAGAATAAAAAGACAGATCAAAAATAGAAGATATTAGCAACATGAGTCAATCAGACCACACAGAAATCTGTAGAACATTCTACCAAATAAAGCAGAATTCACATACTTCTCAAGTGCATATAAAGTTTTTCCAGTATTGAGTACCTGTTAAGCCATTAAACAAAGTGTAATGAATTTTAAATAACTTAAATCATACAAAATGCATTTATTGACCACAATTCAATAAAATTAGAAATGACAAAAAGAAAACTGAGAATTTCACCACTTTGTAAAAATTAAACAACATGCTCCTAAGTAACCAATGGGTAAATGAAAAAATCAAAGCAATTGGGAAAATAGTTTGATATAAATTAAAGTGAAAATACAATATACCAAAACTTATGGGATGTAGATAAAGCAATGCTCAGAGGAAATTTTATATCTATAGATATGCATAAGAAAAAGAAAGTTCTCAAATCAGTTGTGTTAAAAGATGTTGTGTTAAAAGGAGCAAATTATCCTTAAAGCAAGCAGAATAAAGGGAATAATAAAGATTGGAGAGGACATTTTAAAAATGGAGAATAAACAAGCTGGAGAAAAATGAATTAAACCAAAAGTCAATTCTTTTAAAAAATATGCAAAATTCACAAAACTTAGTTAAATTGACAAATAGAAAAGGATAGAAGACCAAATTACTAGAATCAGAAATTAAAGAGGGGAATATAACTATTACCCACAGATAAATAAAAGTGATTATAAGATAATACAATGGATAAGATATGAAAGACTGAATAAACAGAAACAAGAAAAATACTGAAACTGACTCAAGAAGAAATAGGAAATCTCCATAGACTGTAAAGACATAAAATGATTTTAAAAATTTCCCACAATGTAAAGCCAAGGCCTAGATGATTTGTACATTCTATGAAACATGTAATGAAGTATTATAATTTTTCACAAACTCTTCCAAAAGCTAGAAAAAGGAACATTTCTCAACTTATTCTGTGATGCCATTACCTTCTAATAGCAAACCAGACACTCACATCCTAAGAAAAATAAACTACAGAACAATTTCTTATTTGAATATAGATTAAAATAGCCTCAAAAATAATAACAGATTGAATGTAGAAGACATCTACTGGATTATATACCATGACCAACTAAATTTATCTTATAATCCCAAGATTGACTTAACAATCAGAATAAATTAATGTACTATACCATATTAATAAATGACAAAGCACATGATCATCTTAATCGATATAGAAGAGTAATTTTCAAAATCCATCATCCTTTATGACTAAAAAAAGTCAGTAAATTAAATATAAAAGAATTCAAACTGATAAACTTTATCTACCAAAAACCCACATGTAATACCACACTTGGTGGTAAAAACTGAATGCTTCCCATCTAACATCAGGAAAAAGGTAAGGATATCTGTTCTTATTTTCAACATTTACTGAAGATTTTAGCCAGGACCATTAGGCAAGAAAAGTAAGTAAAAGGAATCTGAATTCAAAAGTAAGAAGTAAAAGTACAATATCTCTATTTAAAGAGGATATGATTACCCTGACCCGCGTGGCTCAATGGACTGAGCATTGTCCTGCAAACTGAAAGTCTGCTGGTTCAATTCCAGTCAGGGCACATGCCTGGGTTGTGGGCCAGGTCCCCAGTTGGGGGCATGCAAGAGACAATCCATCAATGTCTGTGTCCCTCTTTCTTCCTCCTTTCCCCTCTCTCTAAAAAATAAATAAAATTATTAAAAAAAATAAAACTCTTTAAAAAATAAAGAGGGTATGGTCTTGTATATAAACAAACTTAAAGAATACACTATAATATACCAATATCATACTATTCACTATACTAATACTAGATGCTACTGTAAGTAATAAGTTCACAATGATGCAGGGTATAAGGTAAATATACAAAAAAGCCCCACAATTTATTGCTATACACTAATAATGAACAGTATGAAAATAAAATTAAGAAAAATACTTAAAAACACTAAAAAGAATAAAACAGGAAAAATGAAACCAAAGAGATGCAAACTATTTTTCTAAAAATTATAAAATATTATTGAAAGAAATTAATGATACTGAGATAAATCTGAACAGAAATTAAATAGAGAATAACTTTAAATTTAATATACTGAATTGATTCAATAAAATAGATCTATAATTGTTAAAGTATTTAAATCCATAATTGTATATATTCTAATGAAATATGGCCAAGATATTTTTAAAAGTGAAACTGGTTAAATAACAAACATTAAAGGAAAAGATAAGACCAATATCAGAAAAATAAAACCAAGATCCCTGTGATATTCATATTGTGATATTAAGATAGGCTTGATGTCATAAGCAAATAACTATGTTTAAGAATAGAAAATTTGGTGTCAATATCAATTATGAACTTAAGACATTAATAACAATATGTTAATAGTAGCAAAAATACCAACCTGAAATAATCAATATACAGAAAAACTTATAATTGAATGTGGTATATCCAAGTGACTCATGAATTTTGTATGTGCATATATTCCACCATAAAATAAACATATGAAACAATGCTCAATCTTAGAAGAAAGATTAGGGAAGTATAAGCCAAAGGTGATACTATTTCATAATCAAGAGACAGATAGATTTAAGTATCAAGTTTTTGTTGAAAGTGGGTTACTGGATAATAAGGACTCATATTGCAGGTAGAAATATAAATTAGTACAATACTGTTGTATACTTGACAAAATTGAGTAAAATTATATTTTGGGACTAGAACAATTCCACTCTTTATACACCACCAGAAAAACTCCTGCATACACACACTAGAGATATGTTTATGAAGGTCAATAGTATCTTTGTATATAATAGCAAAAAGCAAAACAAACTATTTACCAACAGAATAAGTTAGTAAGTTTGATATATTCAAATAATTTTATAATATATAGTAATTATAATAAATGAGCTACAAATATATATATGTATATATATTTCCACTTAGAATGGTTTCACAATATAGCACTCTAATACTTAGTGATATAAAACAAACATTTATTATGTTCTCGGTTTTCATGAGTCAGTATTTGGACAAAGCATAGAAGAGCTGGTTTAGCCCTTCTCTAGCTTATCTGCAGCCTCAGTTGGTAGACTTGAATCCTCGGGTTATGTTATCTAAAGGCAAGCTCATTCCAAATTCCACTGAGGCATGCTTTATCTGATCATCTCAGTTACCCTCCAAGAGGCCTCTCCATGAGTCTCACTGCATGGACTAATTTGGGTTTCCTCACATCATAGTTGCAGATTTCCCTTGAGCAAGCATCTTAAAATTGAGAGTAGAATGAAAGCTGAATTATTCTTATGGCCTACTTCAGAAGTTGTAGAGCATCACTTCTGCTATATTCTACTGCTAAGAGTAGTCAAAAAGCTCCCATCTGGGAGAAAACCTCCAGGCACCTCTCAAAAGGACATGGACTCATATGTGGAATCTAATGATCAAAATGAACTAACAAGCAAAAGAAAGACTGACTCAGAGAGCAGGCCGATAGCAGTGAGAGAGGAACGGTAAGGGACTGAGCTGGGATGGTGGACGGATTGAGCAAAAAAAAAAAAGAGAGAGAGAAAACTCATGAACATAGAGAATGATGTGGTGATCACTGAGGGAAAAAGGATTAGGGGAAGGAGAAGGGGAGGGCACAGGAGAATTAATGTTGATAGCAGAGACTTAACTTGGGGTGGTGAACACAGTACAGTGTATAGATGATGTATTGTGGGATTGTGCCCCTGAAACCTGTATAGTTTTGTTAACCAGTGTCACTCCAATAAATTCAATGGAAAAGAAAAGAAGAAAGAAGAACATATTGGATGGAAAGATTGTCCCAGACATCTAAAAAAATAAAGTCTACTGAATATGTCATTCAGCACAAATAAACTTTATTTAGAGTAAAAAGCAAGTTGTAATACAGTAGAATTTTATTTATGTAGAAAGTTTAAATGTAATATATATTATATATATACCTTTTCATGCTTATAGGTAAAAATGCATGCATATATTTAAAGGAAAAAGAAATGCAGTGGAAATAATGACCAAGAAATTCAAGAAAAACATTATCTTTGGGGATGTTAGAGGGAGAAGTATGCAATTGTGAGGGAATATACAAGAAGCACCCTTAATACTTAATAAATGTTTCATTTATTAAGATGAGTTACATGGGTGTTCATTATAGCATTTTACAACATGTGAAAGATAATCCAAAGGAGTTTGAAATAAGCTGGACATAGGATATTATGTAAAGGGAAGTGTCAGTGATGCATTCTAGATACAGAACTTATAGATGTGATTGGATGGTAATACTATATATAACCTTATATATGTATGTACACATATATATATACACACATATATGATGGTGAAATATAAAGACATCAGTAGCATATGTAAACTTAGACATAAAACTCTTAAGTCAGCATTCTTCATGTCAATATAACTCCAGAGAAATCACAAAACTCCTAGACATAACTCTAGAATTTAAAAAGTTTGTGATTCACTAATATCATATGAGCAATAAAGTGACTCACCAAAACTTCTGCTCTACTAAACATTCAAAGAAACATAAAAAGTTGGGCATTTCTTTAAAAGTGTTTCACTTACAGCACAGTCAACATTTATGTACATATGTCTGAATTTTAAAGGTCCCTGAACAGCTTTCCCTTTCACAAAATGTCTTTCCCAGAACTAAGCATGATGCTGAAAATTGAGCCTCTATAGACAATTTCCTTTTGGTACAGTTCTTAAATTTTTCTTTTAAAAGATTTTCTTTTAAAATGCAGAGACTCAGGGGTGGAACAAACCTAAATGTGTAACTGTTTATCCACACAAAGGTCACGGTGGAGGACCCCCAAAGGTAAGATCGCAGATGAAAGTTCTCAGTGGGAAAGGACTAAGAATGCAGAGGTCAGAAGAAAAAGAAAGAGCAGACATTTAGAAGAGAGCAGCAGGTAAATAAGAGTTTTGGTTTTAAAACACTTTTACAACTTTTCTGAAGGAGATATGTTTGGTAACTTTCCTTTAGGATCAACATGTGTGGCTACAAACATTTAACATTGCCAGTTCGAATATGTAAATTAGACTCCAGCAGTATGAGAGACACTATTTCCTGAAAGTACTTATTAGTGTAAAACATTGGTTAAAGAGCTTTTCTGAAATCTCTTTCAATCAATATATACCATGAGAAAATTACTCAGGGAATCGATATGAAGATGTAAAAACAATAGTGTTGCTTTAAAAACAAAAAGGAGAAAAATAATAAGGCATTCTGAATCCATTATATAGGTCAGATACCTAGTATTAATTGGTTTCAAAGGGGTTTATGCTTAAAAATAGAATCCATCCTACATAGAGAAGACAGATAGTTGTTCTGTTTACATGTAAACTGGGGCAGATTCTTTTCTCCTAGATCTAGAAACTGGGATAAGAAAGTAAGGACACACAAAGGAAAAGATGCACAAGCCTTTTTATTTTTCATTTATTTTAAACTGACCGAGAGAGAGAGAGAGAGAGAGAGAGAGAGAGAGAGAGAGAGAGAGAGAGAGAGAGAGAGAGGGAGAGAGAGAGAGAGAGGAAGAATAACTTCATAGCCACAGGTGAGTAATAAAATAGCCATAAAGGAAGAGATTTGGATAGAGACTGTTGTCCCTCAGTAATAATTTTTGTCTTTTGAAATGTTCTTCAGAGTGAAAATCTGCAGTCCTAGCAGTAGAACTCCTGAGAAACAAACTGAGGAGGTGCAGGTTCTTTCACTCCCACAGAAAAACAACTTCACGTTGGCTGTTCAGATAAACATTAATTATATGTACATGACTTAAACACTTTCATCCTAAAACAGAATATTTCTGTCAAAGGTTGTGGAGTGTTGCTGACAATGATGTAATTAGACTTCAGTTTCATAGTTTTTCCACATTCAAAAAAGATTATATGTAAAAAAGTTTATGTACATATTTTACTTGTGTATCAGCCTGCCCTTTAGTTAGGACATTCTAAAGGATATTGCTGAATATCCTTTATACAATGATTTTTGCAGCAGATTAAATTTTCCTTTTAAATCCCAATAATAGTGTGAGAAGAATTGTGTGACATTTAGAAGATGTTAAAGAAGCGGAAACCATAATTCTCGGGAGGCTGTTGCAGCCCGATGTGGGCGGGGTGAGGTTCCTGACAGCTTGCTCATGAGCACTTGGAAACTACCTCACTCAGCCTTGCAGACTAAGGCAGCTAGTGAGAACTTCTCTGTTTTGCTTTCTGTTTTTGGTTTTTGTTTTGAGAATATAAAAACTTTGTGGCATGCTTTTGAAAACTATCCACTTTAGTGTTTTCGGTTGATATCTTGGTGGCTGGATTCCCTGCCCATTAACACATTTCCATAACTTTCAGAGGGAACTTCCCTGAGGACTGCTCCTCCAACTCTTCCAAAATCTTTTAAGTCACTATTTCTCCATTAAACCCTTAAAACTCAAAAGATGGATTACCTGTTCTCTTCCTGACAGAACAATGATTTTTCCAGGTCCTCACAGGGATGTATAAAATCTGTCAAGGCCGTATTTAATTCATGTTAAGATATAACCAATTCTCATATTTACTCATGCTAACTATTAGCAAGACCTTGCATCAGAGTATCAAATGCCTCTCAGCTCTGCACATGCTCATCTATGTGCCCCAGACACCACCAGGAGTACATCCTGCAAACTATTGATACTCTCCTCAGACTTTCAGTGGGATGCAATAATGTGCGATGGGGAGACAAACAAGAAAGGGGAGTTCATTTTTCCTTTGATGGTGGTTTTCAGAAGGCAGACATGATTGGCAACTGAGAGTGCCTGTCAGTGGCCGAGTGCCTCAGCAGCATTGGTGGAGAGTTACAGCAGAACCAGAGCGAGTACTGCTTCCCATTTCTTAGACAAGGTCACCAGTGTGGTTCCAAAAGCAGGGCTGTAACTTGGGTATGGGAAGTGCAACACAGGTTCCTGGGCTCCAAGGGCAGTAGTAGCTTCATGATTTGAAGATTATAAAATATTTAGGAAAATCGTGTGTCAAACAAAAATAATGAATAACTGATGAATATTTAGAAAACAGTGGGTAATCTGGAGGTAAACATGGCTAATACCTACTTAAAAACTACACATCAGACAGGGGGTCAACTAGTAAACTTCAAATGTTATACTTAGCATATGATATCTATTCATGGTACCCAAGTGGGAACCTTAACCACTCAAATTATGTAAATAACTCATTGTTTTGATTTATTTTCAATCAACCTTATTTTTTTTCCTGACTGTTCCATGCATGTCTATGTATTGAAAGGGACTACTAGTATTTGGTCCAGCAAATAAGTGCCATTGTTCATGTTTTCTAATACAAATGGATAAGCTGTCACCTTAATAACATTCATGAACATGGGGATCCTGGCTAATATGAACCAGTTCTGTGACATGGATCTCCTTCCTGTGGGCTGTCAAACATCGAAATTCTGATGCTGAAGTACTGAGGGACAGACTCTAGACCCAGATAAATTCATAATTTGGGGGGGTGTCTACAGGATGAGCCAAAAATTTCTATCTTGGCAAAACTCTCTGACCTTACCATAAGTAATTTCTTCAGCAGTTAATAGAAAGCAATTGAAATAATGGATTAAAATTCCCCTTAATATGAATCCATTATTTAAAAAAATGTTAGTAGATGAGGAAATGCAGAATAAAAAATACAACTCTTTACTGTAGAGCTGCTACTGGTCCATGCTGGCATTTTTTCATGCAGTACTAATTATACTTGCTATGCCAATTAGTTTTCTGTCCAGCCATCATTATTATTCTTCCCATTATTTTCAATAGTTGGTAACAAAGTCATGAATGCATTATGGAAACTTATTTTAAGAAAAACATAGAAGAACACTTCTAAATACTATTTTTTAATCTCTGGGGCATAATATATCAATAAATATGTCAAATCTGGATTGACCTGTGCCATGAAGTTTGAAGTTGAAATTCAGTGTATCTTTAAAAACATTTTCCCTACCTATATGGTTTAAAATATGGCAATGATTTAGCAAGCATCCTTGGCTCCATCCTGCCACCTACACTGGAGCAAAACTAGTTTCTCAGGGAGGTCAGATTGACCTAGTAAAGGTTACCTGCCAATTAATGAGCATTTAGGAAAGAAGAACAAGAAAGTCACAGACAATGATCCAGGCATAGGCCCTTTGCCTGTCAAACAAGGAGAAACAAGGATTTAAAAATAAAACATACATCACATAAGTTCAAGAACTCCTGTTGTGCTAAGAGAATTTGAAACCTGGAAATAGTAGATGCTTAAGTATCTAGGATGAAAATAAAAGTTCTGACCCAAGATCATTAGCATGACACTTAACCCATGACCGCAGCTCCCACAGGTTATTGCATTCAGTTTAACCAGGGGTAGAAGGGTAATGCAAGGCCAGAGGAAATGACACTCATTTAGTTTAAACATAATTTAATTCTCTGAAGACTTTTTAAATAGGTTCTTGGATTCAACATCTTAGAGCACTCTGACTGAATGGTGTTATTTTTGGAAAATAAAATTGCTGCTATTACTATTTCCTGTATAAATTCAAGGATATAAGAAACCAAGTAAGGTGCCTTTGGCCCTTCCATCATGTAGTCTAAACTCAATGTATGGATAAGTTGGTGAACAGTTCTAAAATATTCTTTGTTCATGTGTTTTCAGATATGCTACCAGCATCTATTTTGTATTAAAATAATCTAGCATGTTGTATATATTTCTACTCTAATAAATGGACCTAGTGTTAGTCAGACTACCTCTTAAAACCATTTCCATTATCACTACCTCAGGCTCTTCATTTTGTTCAGAGCATATTGGAAAGGTATAAAAGGAACTTGAGCACCTAAGAAATCATAGTAAGTGCAAAGTGTGTCCTGAATGAGAAACATGTGTGGCTGAATCAAAATGTGTCCCAAATTCTTTATAAAATATCACCACCATCATCTGCCTTTGTAAATTCTTTATAAAGCAGTACGATCTGAGATAAACTATTCATATGCACAAAGCAAGGCTGGTTATCCAGCTGTGACATAGAACAGAGAAATGTTGTAATATTGTACTTTGTAGAGAAATATTTTACTTGGATCAGGAGCAGCAGATCTATTATTAAATAGTTTGTTTTACTGTAATTTAATAAATGTAGATTCCACAGGTTAAAAGATAAATGAAACCAAGAACCATCCCAAGAGTGGGGCATAGTGCTGACAAGATATGGGGTATGCTTCCTATCTCACTTTTAAGATAAATTCCAGATATTTTCATACATTGAGATAAAAATCATAAATATTAAATGTATAATTCACTGAGTTCTGGAAAACATGTACATTAATTAACTAACACCATAATCAAGATATAAAATATTTTTATCACTACACAAAATTTCTGTATGTAGTTTTCCAGTAAAAACCCACAGCTAGTATGCTAGACCACAAAAATTCTGGTTTCTATCACCATAATTTTACTAGTTGTACAATTCATACAAATGTATTTTAGTGTCTATATACTTCTGTGCCCAACTTCTTTTGGAAAATACAGTTGAGAGCCATCCTTGTTGTTGAATGTATTAATATTTGTTTCTCTTTATTGCCAAGTAATATATTTCATTATATAAATATTCCCTGTTTTCCCTACCCATTTTATCAGTGGCAACAAATGGAATGATATGGGATTTCACCCCAGTTTCAAGCTCACAAATTAGCCTGCCACAGCTTCATGAACAATGAAAAAACATGAGATTCTCTGTTCAGAGATAAAGGACATTATTACTCATGGAAAAACAAGAAGCAGCATGCACTTTATGTTTGCATCAATTTCTCTGGAACCACCTCCAGATTTCATGCACTTGACCTGGATGTGGGTCCAGGTGGATTCTGTACTCACAATAGGTTTGTGTCACAGCTAGGGATCTCCCACTTAGGAACCTCTGATCTTTAAGATTCTTTGCAAACTTTCCCTATCTTTGCCTTAAAAAGATATTATCTTTGTTTTTCTAAACAGGTAACAAATCTATTTTCTGCCCCACCCAGAACAAAAGTTGTTATAAGACAGGTAGAAAAACCATATAGAAAAGTCTCTCAACACCTCATGATTTACACTTTAGTTGTTTCCAGTTTTGGAGTATTGTGTAAATACTCTAAGAGAGTCCACATAATCAATCATGTCATGTGTAAATAAAAACAGTTTTATTTTTCCTATAAAATTGTATTTCCTCCTTTATTTTTTCCTTGCTAATTAATATATTACAATGGCAAAGAACAATATTAAATAGATAGGTATAAGACTGACTTTTCATAATTTTGTTTTCAATCTTGGTATAAACATATTTAATAATTCACCATGTATGATCTTGGCTGTAGATTATTCAAATATGTACTTTGTTGCTGGAGAAAATTTCTTTTATCCTTAGATTACTTCATATATTTATAATGAATAGATGTTGAATAGATGTTGATTTTGTCAAATGCATTTTAGGAGTCCGTTAAAATGATTATATACCTAAAACTTTTATTCTATTAATGTGAATTACAGTGATAAATTTTTGAATGTTAAATCTCTCAATTAAAAAAATACATTTAACATGATATATTATCTATTGTTTATATTGCTGATTTAAATGCCATTATTTTTAAGGATTTTTATAGCTATTTTCTTGATGGTTGTTGGTTTTTAATTTTATTTTCTTGTAATATCTATGTCAGCTTTGTCATCAGAAAAATTGTGACCTCAAAAAAGGTCTGGGAACTGTTCCCTCTCCTTTAATTTCTGAAAAGGTTTAAAAGTGAAGTAAGATTGTTTATATTTCTTTCTTAAGTGTTGGATATAATTTATAAATAAAATTAACTGTATCTAAAATTTTCTTTGCAAGGAGGCATTTTATTATAAATGTAATTTTTTCAATAGGTAGAGTTCAAATTTTTTATTTTTTGTTTTGTCAATTTTAGTAAAATATTTTCTAAAAGATTTTGATCATTTCACCATTTTCAGATTCACTGGATTAGAGTTGTTCATAATATTAATTATTATATTTTTGATATTTTCATAATCTGTTTTGATAGTCCTGTCTTTCCTGATTTTGATGATTTGTGTTTTTTCACTCACAGTCTTTTTCAGCTTGTTAAGTATTTATTAATTGTATTAACATTTCATAGAAACATAGCTTAGTTAATTCCTCTGTTGTTAGCTTGTTTTTCTTCATTATGTTTTTATATAAATATGGTCAACTAGTCTTTGAAAAGGAACAAAGGCAATACAAAGCAAGAATAGTCTTTTTTATTAAAATACATTTGATATATAACATTGTATAAATTTAAACTACCAATTGGGAGAAAATACTTTCTTTTTTTAAGTATATTTTATTGATTATGCTATTATAGTTTTCCCAATTTTCTCCCTTTATCTCCCCTCCACCCTGTCCCTCCAACCCTCCAGCATCCCCCCACCTTAGTTCATGTTCATGGGTTGTACATATAAGTTCTTTGAGTCCTCTGTTTCCTATTCCACTTTTTATCTCTCCCCATCTATTTTATGCCTACTAATTATGCTTCTTCTTCCCTCTACCTTTCCCCCCTATTCCTCCCTTCCCCCTCCATACTGAACTCCTTCTGTTTGATGTCCATTTCTCTGATTCTGTTCCTGTTCTGGTTGTTTGCTTAGTTTTTGTTTTCATTGTTTTTCTTTTCTTTTTGGTTCATTTGTTGATAGTTATGAATTTGTTGTTTTATTGTTCATACTTTTTTTCCTCTTTTTCTTAGATAAGTCCCTTTAACATTTCATATAATAATGGCTTGGTGATGATGAACTCTTTTAACTTTACCTTACCTGGGAAGAACTTTATCTGTCCTTCCATTCTAAATGAAAGCTTTGCTGGATAGAGTAATCTTGGATGTAGGCAAAGTTCCTTGCCTTTCATGACTTCATATACTTCTTTCCAGCCCCTTTTTGCCTACAAGATTTCTATTGAGAAATCAGCTGATAGCCTTATGTGAATTCCTTTGTAGGTAACTGTCTCCTTATCTCTTGCTGCTTCTAGGATTTTCTCTTTGTCTTTAATCTTGGGTAACTTAATGATAATGTGCCTTGGTATATTCCTCTTTGAGTCCAAATTCTTTGGGACTCTCTGGGCTTCCTGGACTTCCTGGCAATCTATTTCCTTCACCAGACTGGGGAAGTTTTCCTTCATTATTTGTTCAAATAGTTTTCAATTTATTGCTGCTGTTCTTCTCCTTCTGGCACCTCTATAACTCGAATACTGGAATGTTTCAGGTTGTCCCAGAGAATTCTCAGACTCTCTTCATTTTTTCTGGATTCTTGTTTCTTTGTTCTGATCCAGTTGGATGTTTATTTCTTCCTTTCATTCCAAATCCTTGCTTTGAATCCTGGTTTCTTTCTTGCCGCTGTTGGTTCCCTGAACATTTTGCTTTATTTTATTTTGGGTATGTTTCATTTGTTCTTTCACTTTTTGACTAAGCTCAATCAGTTCTGTGAGCATTTTGATTACCAGGGCTTTAAATTCTCCATCAGATAGGTTGGCAATCTTTTCATCGCTTAGTTCTCTTTCTGAGGTTTGCTGTGTTCTTTCATTTGGGCCATATTTCTTTGTCTTGGCTCAGCTGATAGGTTGTAAGGGGACAGGGCCTTAGGTATTCACCCAGGCAGGGCACCCTCTTTGTTCTGTGTGGGAGGGGCCAGAGAGGGAACAATGCAACTCACCTGCATGTCTCTACTGCACTTTTCAATAGACTCTCTGTCAGACTGGAAGTATCTCCCACCAGGGCAACCTGGGCCTTAGCCCACAGTCAGCTCTGAGTCTCAGTTTTCCCCTTAAGTCAGTCCCTCCTGCCCAGCTCTGTGGAGCTCAGCAGTCAGCCCTGCCCCCCAGCTGTGGTTTTTCTGAGGCAGCCTGTGCGGTCCACCTTACCCGTCTGGTTGTTCCCGTTGATTTTTTCTTTATTTCCTTGGTTGTCAAAGTTCCATGCAATTTGATTTTCTGATGATCTTGGTTGTTTATTGATTTTAGATTGGTTGTTATCCTCCTTTTGGTTGTACAAGGAAGCTAAGGGTTTCTACCTATAGCTCCATCTTGGCTGAAACTCTGAAAATATTTCCAAAAGATGTATCTGATCAAGGACTATTATCCTAAATAGGCAGAGAACTCTCAAAACAGAACAATGATAAAATAACATCCTGATTTTAAAATGGGCCAAAGATCTTAACAGATACCTTACTAAAAATGATATACAGATGGCAAATGAGCACAAGATAAGATGCTTCATGTTATAAGCCATTAGGTAGATGCAGATTTAAACAACAATGAGATACCACTACATACATATTAGAATAACCCAAATCTAAACCATTGACAACAACAAATGTGGCCAATGATGTGAAGCAATGGGGTCTCTCATTGACTGTTGGTGGGAATGCAAAATGGTACAGCCACTTTGGAAAACAGTTTGGTGGTTTCTTACAAAACTAAACATACTCTTACTATATAACCTAGAAATTGTGTTACTTGGTATTTGACCAAATGTATTCAAAACCTATATCCACATAAAAACTTTCTCATGAATATTTATGAAGCTTTATTCATAATTGCTAGAACTTGGGAAAAAATCAAGATGTCTTTCAGTTGGTGAATGAATAAATAAATTGTGGTACATCCTGACAATGCAATTTTTTTCAGTGCTAAAATAAAATGAACTATCAAACTGTGAAAAGACATGAGGAAACTCAAATGCAGTACACTAAGGAAATGAAGCCAATCTGAAAAAGGTACATACAATATGATTCTACTATATGGCATTGTGAAAAAGACAAAACTACAAAAACAGTAAAAAAGATTAGTGGTTGCTAGTGGTTGGGGGAAGGAGTTGATGCACAAAATAAATTGGTGGAGCACACAGGATTTTTAGGGCAGTGAAAATACTTTGTGTGATACTATAATTGTTAATATATGTCATTACATTTTTGTCCAAATCCATAGAGTGTACCACACCATGAGTAACCCTTAATATAGATGATGGACTTTGGGTGATTACTATGTGTCAATGAAGGTTCATAAAAACTATAGTAGAAGTTGCACTCTGGAGAGGATGTTGACAATGGAGGAGGATATGCAAGTGTGTGGGCAGAAGGTAGATGGGATATCTTTTTATCTCCCTCCTTATTTTGCTAAGAACCTAAAACTGCTCTAAAAAATAAAGTTTCTTAAAAAAAGATTAAAAATGGCTTTTTCATTTATATGAAGTTATCTAAATGGCCTGTTAACTTACATTATATGAGGATATATACAAGGATTTAAAACTCTCCAAAAAGGTCAAGGAATGGATCACAGAAATCAAAGTAGTATTTATCTGTAGCAGAGAAACAAGAAATGTAAAAGAAAAAGCTCACAGGAGAAGCTATTGGGTGTTTGTAGTGTTTATTTTTATTTCTTGTTCTGACTGTTGGTTACATGGCTGTTTGCTTTCAAAATTTTATTCAAACTGTACATATTTGTCTGCATATATGATATACATTACAATAAAAAAGAAAACCTCAGTACAAGGTAGCTGATAGCATACTGATACATCATTATATTTTATAGCTGAGGTGCTGTTATATTACGCTTTACAAAGTGCCATTCTGAAAGCATACTATCAAATTTAAATGCAGAAGCGATAATGATAAAATTGAGCAATAGCTGACCTAACTCCTGTTTTGTAATTTTTTCCATAAATTAGATGTGAAGCCTGTGATGAAATAAAACCATAAAATGGGGTATGCGGCACTTAAAAGGAAGAAGCATCTCTATGGGCCCTATTTCCTCTCCTCTTTTTAGCAAAATCCTTATGTCTTACGAGTAAACAAACACCAGTGTATGATAAAACATGAAGTTCTCGGCATAACAAACTCTCATTTGCTCATTCTCAGATTGCTTTATCAGATAGGTGTTTAATTTTCCTACCTGAAAAATATGAGTTGCAGAAATACTGTGTTATAGCCGCAGAATTCCCTTAGCATTGTGGAGAGATAAGTGGACCCACAGTAAGATGGAAGACAGCTAGCTATAGCTAAAATCATCACAATACTTCTCACATAAATCCTTAAGGTTTCATATTCAACTCTTTTGAGCACTCATAATTTAGGGATGCTATACTTAATTGACTAAAGATATACCTCCTATTTTATCTATCATTTCTGATTTCATCCCTAGTCCCTGAATTTGCTGATGAGTTTATCCATATGCTTTCCATTTATACTTTTAATTTCTAGGACCCACAATAAGTGTGCATTATATTTTAAAATTATGACTTCTGTTCTTCTGATAGTGGTATATTTTATGTACTATATATTTCATATTTATGCATAGTGTAATACATACTATGCATAAATATTATAGTACATACCCACCTATTATGCAATCAATGGTTTAGATACTGAGAATGCACAATCTACAGGATATATGTCTTTGTCTTTCCACAGATGAGACAAAAAATAAACAGTGAAATTAAAAGACTATAATAGATAATAATAATTCAATCAAGAATATAAGCATAAAAATATAGTGATGAGGTCCGCAGAGTTACCTTGGTTTTGAGGGTTTAATATTTAAACTATTGTGTGAAGTTAATATTTAAAGATACAAATCATACACAAATCTAAGGAGACAGATAGTGCCAAAGCTCTAGGGGTATAAGTAATTTGGGGATATTAGAGGCACCAGAAGACCAGGGTGGCTGGAGAGTTAATAAGTTAATAAGGAAGAGAACAATAAGAAATAAGAACATGGGGATAGGCAAGATGTGAAATTGGCACCAGACTGGGGAGTCCTTAAGCTTGGAAATGATTGGTCTTTGACTTAAATACAAACAGAGAAACAACAAATGCTGTGGTTTACTCCTGATGATTTCTTTTTGTCCCTAGTCTATGAGGATGAGCTGTGCTATATCCTTTTTCTGGGCTCAGATAACGTGACCTACTTTGGTTTATTTACAGTAGAATGGCATGTTACTTGTATTAAGTTTGCCAGCAAGTTTGAGACTCATGTAAACTAACAATTACCTTTAAAAATATCTTAAATCTTTTATAAAGTATAGTATAGTTGGTTTTCTATTCATAAATTTGTATATTGATCCCCATATATTCAAAGACTGAAAACCACCCTAAAAGCTAATGTAGAGGAAAGACCAATGGAAAGTCTATATGCAGATGTCTGGGCATTCAAACTCTTCAATCTTTTATATTAACTCCAGATCCCTGACCTGAAGGGGGGACATTTCTTATCTTGCTGGCAGGGTTTATAATATTCAGATCTGTTTGTTCTATGAAATAAAGAAAAGAGAGGAGCCCCATCTCATGGTGGGTATAGGTTCCATAGTCAGAATGAAATGCAAGCACTTAGGTGAGACTATGCTGTTCTTACTCCCAGTTCTATAACTCCCAACCACAGTGTGGGAAACTGACACCAATACCCAACATTCCTGATAGTTTTCTTTCCAATGCAACATCCATTTTATTGATTTAACCAGAACTTTTGTTACTTTATCACTAACTTTCTCTCTCACTTGTACCTTTAATCCTTATCTTTTCATCATTATTTCCCCTTACTTTTCAAGTAACTCATTAGATCTGTCTCTCAGAAGATTACTTACTGCAACTTATCTTGCTTTCTCTTTACCTTCAAATTCAGTGGAAGAATGACCTCTGTTCTTGTTTCTTATTTTTTCACCTTCACCTAACACAAACTGACTTTTGTTTGCTACTATGGTGAAACTTGAATTTCAGCCTATGAGTATTTTCCTAAACTTGTATTCCAAAGATCTAGTTTCAGGGCCTCTCCTATATGGCCACTCAGAAAACTTCTGTGCTATTTTCATGTGTGCTTTCTTCTTAAAAAAATTAGGTTTCATTTTCAATGTGGTTACTGTCCACAGATCAACATTCAGCTCACATATTCATAACTGTCTATACTCTACTTTATGTTCTCATCCACTGACATCTCCAACAAAATCTCTATTCAAATGACACCCAAATCTGTACCTTCAAACCACAGAACTTCTAGAACCAAATGAAATGCACATTGATTAGCTCTTTCTAAATATTACATATTATATAATGCTGTAAATGACTTCAAGGTACAAGTCTAAAATTAAATTTGCTATCTTTCTCTTCTATATTTTCTATATAGTGTCAGGCCACCATCTTCTATACATTCACCAAGCAAAAATAGAGGATAAACTTCTACCATTCCATCTCTTTCACCATTCCATTCAACAGGATAGCAATCCAATGTGTTTGTCTCCATATGGCTTTCAATTCAGTCTATTTCTTTTTCCTACTCCTACTTATGATGATTTATATTTAGCTCTGGAAAAATGCTAACCATTGTTAATATAATGAGAATGGTTTGCACGACATTGATGTAACCTGGCAGTCAAGGAAAGTGGACAGGAATGAGCATGTGCCAACAATGACAACTTTGCTTGTACTAGTTGGTGAGGGAGGTAGATGCCATTGAGTGACCATGTGCACTGTGTGACCATCCCATTCAAAATGACTGAGTAGAACAATGGATCTACATCAATTTTTTTGTTTTCTTTTATTTAACTTGACAATTATTGTTTGCTTTATCTTTAACTCATTTTTATTGTTATTTTATTAGCATTTTCTCAACTTTTTCCCCCTTTGCTCCCTACACCCATCCCGCACCCCACCAATGCCACAGTTAATTCCCAGACTGTTGTCCATGTCTGTGGGTCATTCATACATGTTCTTTGAACTTCAACATTGTTCTACAGAAATTATTTGGATGATTCAGAAGACTTTCAGGGACAATGAAATGAGTGCAGCACAAATAAAAGTGGCCATAAACAATTCAAAGGTGGTTGAGAATCTGTTGGAAGAGATCCACATTCTAGAAGGCCTGCAATAAGCAGGACACCTGAGAATGTTGATTGTATATGGGCTGCAATCAATGATCAGACTACTTTGAAGGGGAATGAGGTATCATTGTCCTATGTACAATGTTTCTTGTATCTTCAATAAATGTTTCTGTTTTTCATATATCATGGCTGGATACTTTCTGGACAGACCTCATATTCCTGAGTATTTTAAAAAATTTTTCCTTTTTTAAATACTCAATTTCTGGTCAAAGTTATCTTTCTTAAAATGAATACATTTAGAAATTCTACTACCTGCTTAAAAATAATGACTCTTCACTATTTGTAGAATAATGTGTCTGATATTTTAGGCATTTTTATAGTTAGAGCCCAGTTTTTAGTCCACTCTTTCCCTAAATCTGTAATTCCTATGTCAAATTATTGCTTCCAGCCACATAGGCTTGTATGCAATTCTCCTAGCATGCCAAAAAAGATTTAAGTATGAAATAGGTGAAAATCATCTCTTTCTGTTGAAATTCTCATAATTCATGTGTTGGAATATACTCTTCAGCTGTTTTGAAACTTTATTCTCTTGGATTGCAGACTATATTTCATGAATTGCACTTAGATGTTGTTCTAAGAGTTGTTCTTGAAAGTAATGAAAGGGTTATAAAAACTTTACCTTGTATTTTATAATAGAAAGAAAAGAGAATGAGAGATGATAATAGCTAAAAGAATAAGTAGAGCATTTGTTATGAAGTCCACCTATTTAAAAATGTTTTTTAATCAAATGTGAAGTCTCTTAATGAAAAACATTATTATGTTTATTTCTAACACTCTGTGATTCAACCCATCAGCATTACTTTAATATTAACATTTTCTCAGACATTGTTACTATAAGACCATGTTTTCCAATATTTACTCCAGAAATTTTCAAATATTCTCATGCATGGTTATAAGACCTTCCAAAGAAAGTACGATAGTTAGACTGTTGAGTTCTCAATTTAATACTCAGTAATGATAATGGCTCTACTTTTATAAAACTCTGAGGTATTGTGCTCTGCTTCTGATATTGCTGCTCTTAAATTTTATTGAGCCAGTTACTTCTAGTGTCTAAGGACAGAGCTAGGCACTTTTAGATGCTGCATTAACAGTATGAGGCTACCTTACTTGATAGCACCATAATGCATTATAAGCATTTATTGAACTTGTAGACTACTTAGCCTATTCCCTCAGTATAGCTCTTTCCTGAGAAAGGCTGCTATATCTGGTTTTGTAGCCAACAATGCCATCTTACTCATTCCACTTCATATAAGTAAACTGAAAAATAGACTACAACATATATAATGCATTTCCCTTATCACTAATAAGCATTTAAAATAAACCGCTCACAACTCTTGTTTATTTGAATGCGTACTACATACTACTTTATTCTATTACAGATCATTTTTATTGTTTTCAGAACTTCTCTCTTTGAGATAAATTAAAACAGCTCCTGTAATTGTTAGAGGAGGTGAAAATGTATCAATGCTGTTATCTTTTATTTTACCATACCTAGGTTACTTCATAATTAAATATAGGTTTATGAATTTGAATAATAGTTTTCTTTAATGTTCAACATTAGAAGTCACCATCTAAACTATGTCTGAGATCAATCCCACTGTGTTGTTGAATCTATAAAATGTATCCTGGAGCTGTTTAGTTCTTCATTTATCATGCATGACATGAGGCATTCTTTGACACTTCTCCTCCCCTCGGCCCCTCCCCCAGCTTTCCTGGTAGTGAACAGCAGACACTGTGACTAGAAATTCAAGATACAAACTGAAAACTACTCTTTCTTTTTACCTGTGTGCCTAGGGAAAATAAGAGCAAGTGAAATCTTTTTTTTCTATTCTAATATATTGATAAATTATTCCAAAAATGACTAGGGTAGCTTAAGATGACTAGTTAACAGTAAAATGGTTTTATAAATTATCTACTCCAGCCCTGACCAGGTAGCCCAGCTGGTTAATGTTGTCCCAATACGCCAAGGTCGCAGGGTTGATCTCCAGTCAGGGCACATACAAGAATCAACCAATGAAAGCATAAATAAGTGGAACAAATTGATATCTCTCTCTTTTCCTCTCTTTTTCTCTCTAAAATCAATCAATAAAAAAATAAACCATCTTCCTTAAATTTCTTTATTTCATAGTATATTCGACTATCTCACATTTCTGGAACTAGTAATAGCATTATCTGAGAGATTCCCTATGTCTGTTTGTATACCAGAACAATGATTCCTAGTGACTGAATTTTTAAATTCTGTTGTAGGATAGCAAATAGATCATTTGCCATTCTAGATATTTTGTTCAAACATTGTTTATTTGAATTTATTTGGGTGACAATAGTTAATAAAGTTATATTGGTTTCAGGTATACAATTCTATAATACATAATCTGTATATTGTATTGTGTGTTCGCCACCCCAATTCAAATCACCATTTTTCCCTCTTCTACCCTCCTCTACCTCCTCTGACCCACTTTCCCTCTAGTTGCCTGTGTCTAGGAGGGTTTTTTTTCTGCTAATCCTTTCACCTTTTTTACCTAGTCCCCAACCCCCCTTCTGACAGCTGCCAGTCTGTTCTCTGTATCTACAAGTATGTTTCTATTTTGTATGTTGGTTTATTTTGCTCATTAGATTCTACTTATAAGTGAAATTATACGGTACTTGTTTTCTCTGACTGACTTATTTCACTTAGCGTAACACTCTAAACTTTTAATGAAATAACACAAAAGAGCATAAACACATATTTATTCCTTCTTAATTTTTATCCTATGAGTTCTATGTTTAATTTTATAATGTTAACAACTCAGTTTGTTTAGCTTAATCAGATATTTATTATGAGGTCACCAACCTTTCAAAATGTCAAAATTATTATTTTATTATATTTATATAATACAAAAAAATCTCCAAAAAGAAATAAAAATCACAACTTAGCAATGACACTGCAATATCATCATCTGTCTAGATGTAACTTGAATAGCATATATATGCCTTTCTCACTTAATAATATATTACAAAATGCATGCCATGCAAATATATTTACACAACACTACTGCTTTAATTTGATATTAATTTAACAATGTGAAGAAATAAATATATATATAAAGTTTGATGAGTTGTAATTTTAATATTGATCCCAGGACTCCAGAATAAATCTAACAGAGTTAGTGTTATCTACTTTTCCTTTTTTTTTTCTTTTGCTAAACATACAGTTCAGTAAGCTTTTATATATATATATATATATATATATATATTTTATTTATTCACTTTTAGAGAGAGAGAGAGAGAGAGAGAAACATCAATGTGTGGTTGCTGGGGGTTATGGCCTACAACCCAAGCATGTACCCTGGCTGGGAATTGAACCTGTAACACTTTGGTTCACAGCTCGCCCGTGCTCAATCCACTGAGCTACACCAGCCAGGGCTACTTTTTTACATATTTTTAATTTTATTTTTTTGTTGACACTATTACAGATGTCCCTGCTTTTTGCCCACCTCTTCTCATCCCCTGTTTCCCTTCTTTCTGAGCATCACCACACAGTAGTTTGTGTCTGTGAGTTATTCATATATGTTTTTGGCTAATTCCTTTACCTTCTTTCACCAATGTATACACCTGTAACCACAGCCCTATTTAAGATGTAGAAATTATCCCTCAACACAAAAAAATTCTTCATAGCCCTCTGTATTTACCCCTTTGATCCAAAGCCACCACTGATCTAATATCTAGCACATAGCTTAGATTTGCTCATTTTTAGAACACCGTATAAATGAACCCATAGAGTAAATACTCTTCTGTGTTTGGCTTCTTTTGCTCAACATAATGTTTTAGAAATTTATCCATGCAGTCACTCATTTTTTTTCCTTTGCTGAATGATATTTTATTACATGAATATACCCCAATTTGAATATTCACTCTGATATGGACGGTCCATTGTTTGGCAGTATCTGTTTATTCATTTTTATTTTTTATTCAATTTAATTTATTGTTGTTCAGTTACAGTTGTACCACCTTTTTTTCCATTGCTCACCCCTATTCTGTTCCCCCCTAATTCCACAGTCAATCCCTCCCCCATTGTCCATGCCCATGAGTCTTCTTTTTTTTTTTTTTGGAACTTCTTTTTTTAAATATATTTTATTGATTATGCTATTACAGTTGTCCCATTCTCCCCCTTCACTCCCCTCCCCCCTGCCCACCGCCTCCCACCCACATTCCCCCCTTTAGTTCATGTCCATGTGTCATAAGTTCTTTCACTTCTACATTTCCCACACCATTCCTGCCCTCCCCGTATTTTCTACCTATTGTCTATGCTACTTATTCTCTATATCTTTTCCCCCTCTCTCCCCCTCCCACTTCCCTGTTGCTAACCCTCCATGTGATCTCCATTTCTGTGGTTCCGCTCCTGTTCTCTTTGTTTGTTTAGTTTGCTTTTGTTTTAGGTGTGCTTGTTACTAACTGTGAGTTTGATGTCTTTTTGTACTGTTCATATTTTTTATCTTCTTTTTATTAGATAAGTCCCTTTAACATTTCATATAATAAGGGCTTGGTGATGATGAACTCCTTTAACTTGACCTTATCTGAGACACACTTTATTTCCCCTTCCATTCTAAATGAAAGCTTTTCTGGATAGAGTATTCTTGGATGTAGGTCCTTGCCTTTCATAACTTGGAATACTTCTTTCCAGCCCCTTCTTGCCTGCAAGGTCTCTGAGAAATCAGCTGACATTCTGATGGCAACTCCTTTGTAGGTAACTGTCCCCTTATCTCTTGCTGCTTCTAGAATTCACTCCTTCATTTTTACCTTGGGTAATGTAATTATGATGTGCCTTGGCATGTTCCTCCTTGGGTACAATCTCTTTGGACTCTCTGAGCTTCCTGGACTTCCTGGAAGTCTATTTCCTTCACCAGATTGGGGAAGTCCTCCTTTATTATTTGTTCAAATAACTTTTCCACCTGTTGTGTTTCCTCTCCCCCTTCTGGTACCCCTATAATTCGGATATTGGAATGTTTAAAAGTGTCCTGGAAGTCCCTAAGCCTCTCCTCATTTTTTTGAATTCTTGTTTTGTCATTCTTTTTTGTTTGATTGTTCCTTTCCTCCTTCTGGTCCCTTCCATTGATTTGAAACCCAGTTTTCTTTCCATCACTATTGGTTCTGTGTGCATTTTTCTTCATTTCACTTATTGTAATTTGAATTTTTCATCTAATTTATGACCAAAGTCCACCAATTCTGTGAGCATCCTGATCACCAGTGCTTTGAACTGTGCATCTGATAGGTTGGCTATTTCTCGGTCACTTAAAAAAATGGCTCTGGGGCTTTTAACTCTGTTTCAGCCATCTTTTTTATTTTATTTTACTTTTTTCCTTTGGTCTGGTCACACCTGTTGCATATGAGGGGCAGAGCCTTAGGTGTTCGCCAGGGCGGGGAACCTCAGTTGCTGGGTTGTGACATTGTATGTGGGGGTGGGGTCTGAGAGGGAATAATGGCACTTGCTCTGCTCTCTCCAGGACTCCAGTCCCCCTTGCCGCTTCCCACAAGCAAATTGGTCCCTTCTGGTGCTGGCTCCCAGGCGGGTGGGCTTGTGCACTCTCTCGGACTCTGTGGGTTTCTCCAAGTAGCCTCCTGTGAGGCTGATAGAATCTCCCAGCTTCAACTTCCACAGGTGTTTTTAATCAGTGCCTTCAGGCTTTGTTTCCTGGCACTGGGTCCCTGGGATGCAGGGTCTGTGTCTGGAGGCCTGTTTTTGCTTAGTTCTGCGCGGGAATGTGCAGCTGCGGACAGCCAGCTGCCTTATGTGCCTCACTGGGCCTGCTGGTTGCCTCCTGCGCCCAGGGTTTGCCACCGGTCCATCAGCTGCAGTCTATGCCCTGCACGCACACATCTGCCAGCCACCGATTTTTCCTGCTGGTACCCCTCGGCCCCTCTCTGTAGGCCTCCAATTCTGCCCCTCCTTACTGGGCTGGATGTATGGTATTCAGACTTCCATTGGGTTCATTTCTCTCTGTTCTGATTGTTTTTTGTTTGTAAATTCTTGTTGTCCTTAGTTTTGGTTGCGCAAGGAGATACAGTGCGACCACCTATGCCTCCATCTTGGATCCTCTAGCTCACCATGAGTCTTCTATTCATGTTCCTTTGCTTTCCCCTTTCCTTTCTTTCTCCTGTTATCCTCTTCCCCCTACCCTCTGGTCACTGTCAATTTGTTCTTTATTTCCAAGTCTCTTATTCTATCTTGCTCATTTGTTTTGTTGATTATGTTGATTAGGTGAGATCACATGGTATTTGTCTTTTACCACCTTGCTTATTTCACTTAGCATAATACTCTCCAGTTCCATCCTTGCTGTTGAGAAAAGTAGGAGTTCCTTCTTTCTTTCTGCTGTGTAGTATTCCATAGTTTAAATGTACCACCGTTTTTTGATCCACTCATTTACTGGTGGACACTCAGGCTGTTTCCAGCACTTGGTTACTGTATATAACACAGCTATGAACATTGGGGTATATAGGTTCTTTTGAATTGGTTATTTAGGATTCTTATATTTTATTTATTTATTTTTTAATTTTTGTTTTTTAAAGGCTTTCTTTCTTTTTTTAAATCCTCAAGAGAGGATATATTCATTGATTTTAGAGAAAGAGGAAGGGAGAAACATTTATATGAGAAAGAAACATTGATCAGTTGCCTCCCATACATTACCTGACCCGGGATTGAACCCAAAACCTAAGTATGTGCCATGACCAGGAATCGAACCCTCTACCCTTTGGTGTACAGAATGATGCTCCAGCCAGCTGAGCCATGTGGCCATGGCTGCATAGCAATTTTTAATGAAGTTAAATATATGTGTACAAGGGAAGAGTCATCAAGGATCATGTATAAAGGACCCATGGACAAAGCCAAAGAAGGGTAGTACTGAGGGTGGGAGGTGGGGAGGGTGGGGTTGGGGAGAGTCGTGGTAAGCATTGGAGACAAATGTACTAGAAAAACAATAAAAATATTAAAAAATTAAAAAGCAACCTGGAAAAAATTTAAAAAAATAAAGTTAAATATGTGTGTGCCCAATGATCATAAGGTTATCTTTATATACACTTACTCAAGGAGAATTAAAGTATATGTTCATAAACTACACAAGAATATTCATAGCAAATTTATTCCTAATTATATAATCATAAATTACTAATTCTTGAGTGAGATCAGCTCTTTATGAAATAAAATGAAAGCTTCAAAAAATGGTGTAGGGAAAATTGGACAGATATGAGCAGAAAAATGAAACTAAACCAACTTCTTATACCACACACAAGAATAAATTCAAAATTGATCAAAGACTAAACTGTTAGACCTGAAATCATAAAAATCCTAGAGGAAAACATAGGCAGAAAAGCCTTGGACATTGTTTGTAGCAATTTTTTATTGGATATATCTGCACAAGCAAGGGAAACAAAAGAAAAAATAAACAAAAGGGACTACATCAAAGTAAAAAAAAAATCACAGCAAAGGATATCATAATCAAAATAAAAAGACAGCACACTGAGTGGGAGAACATATTCGTTGATACACCTGATAAGGAGTTATTATCCAAAATTTATAAAGAACTTATGAAACTCTACACCAAAAAAAACAACAACAAAAAACCCCACAAATAACCCAATTAAAAAATGGACAAAGGACCAGAATAGACACCTCTCCAAAGATGACATACAGATGGCCCATAGACATATGAAAAGGCATTCAACATCACTAATTATCAGACAGATGAAAATTAAAACCACAATGAGTTACTATCTCACACTGGTCAGAATGGCTATCATCAACAAATCAACAAACAAGTGCTGGTGAGGATGTGGAGAAAAGGGAACCTTTTTGCACTGTTGGTGGGAATGCAGACTGGTGCAGTCACTGTGGAAAACAGTATGGCGATACCTCAAAAAATTAAAAAATGGATCTGGCTTTTGACCCAGTAATCCCAGTTCTGAGAACATACCTGAAAAAACCCAGAACACTAATTTGAGAGAACATAAGCATCCCTATGATCATTGCAACATTATTTATGATCGCAATGATATAGAAGCAGCCCAAGTGTCTATCACTAGATGAGTGGATAAAATAAGTATTGGACATTTACACAATGGAATTCTACTCAGTCATAAAAAAGAAAATTTTACCCTTTGCAACAATATGACAGTAAGAATGGACTTGGAGATCATTATGCTAGGTGAAATAAGGCAGTCAGAGAAAGACAAATACCATAAGATTTAACTCATATGTAGCACCTTATGAATAAATTGAACTAACAATCAAAACAGAGACAGATCATAGATGGAGAGCAGACAGCCATTGGGGTGGGGGGCTAAGGGAGTGGAGGGATTGAACAAAAAAACTCTACTTATTGCCATGGACAATAGTACAGTAATTGAAAGGAGGAGTGGAGTGTAAGGGGACTAAATGGTAATGGAAAAAATACCATAAAGATTAAATTTAAAAAGAAAATGAGCGCAATGTACTATAAATTATAGGTTTGTAAGATTTTTATAACTTATTTTATTTTAATCATTGTTCAAGTACAGTTTTCTCCCTTTTACTCCCAATCCAGCCCACCCACACAACCCTCCCCACTTCCCTCCCATTACCAACCTCCCCCTAGTTTTTGTCCATGTGTCCTTTAAATTTGTTCCTGTAAAACCTTCCCATTCTCCCCTGAAATTCCCATTTCTCTCCACTCTAGTCACTGTCAGCCTGTCCTCTATTTCAGTGTCTTTGGTTATATTTTGCTTGTTTCTTTGTTTTGTTGTTTAGGTTCCTGCTAAAGGTGAGATCATATAGTATTTGTCTTTCACTACCTGGCTTGTTTCCCTTAGCATAATGCTTTCCAGCTCCATCCATGCTGTTGCAAAGGGTAGGAGCTCCTTTTTTCTTTCTGCTGCATAGAATTCCATTGTGTAAATGTAGCATAGTTTTTTGATCCATTCATTTACTGATGGGCATCTTGGTTGCTTCCAGCACTTGGCTGTTGTAAATTGTGCTGCTATGAACATCGGGGTACAAAGGTTCTTTTGGATTGGTGTTTTAGTGTTTTTAGGATATAGCCCCAGCAGTGGAATTGCAGGGTCAAAAGGCAGATCCATTTTTAGTTTTCTGCGGAAGTTCCATACTGCTTTCCATAGTGGTTGTACCAGTTTGCAGTCCCACCGACAGTGCACTAGGGTCCCCTTTTCTCCACAACCTCTCCAACACTTGTTGTTTGTTGCTTTGTTTATGATGGTCATTTTGACCGGTGTGAAGTGGTATCTCATTTTGGTTTTAATTTGCATCTCTCTGATAGCTAGCGATATTGAACATCATTTCATGTGTCTTTGGATTTTCTGTATGTCCTCCTTGGAGAAGTGTCTGTTCAAGTCCTTTGCCCATTTTTTAATTGGGTTCCTTGTCTTCTTAGATTGTAGTCATGCACATTCTTTATATATTTTGGAGATTAAACCCTTGTCTGAGTTATCATTGGCAAATATGTTTTCCCATACAGTGGGTTCTCTTTTAATTTTGATACTGTTTTCTTTAGCAGTGCAGAAGCTTTTTATTTTGATGAGGTCCCATTTGTTTATTGTTTCCTTTATGTCCCTTGCTCTAGGGGACATGTCAGTAAAAAAGTTTCTGTGTGAAATATCTGAGATTTTCCTACCTACGTTCTCCTCTAGGACTTTAATGGTGTCACAGTTTATATTTAAGTCTTTTATCCACCTTGAATTTATTTTTGTATAAGGTGTAAGTTGGTGCTCCAGTTTCATTTTTTTGCACATGGCTGTTCAGTTTTTGCAACACCATTTGTTGAAGAGGCTATTTTTACTCCATTTTATGTTGCTGCCTCCTTTGTCATATATTAATTGACCATAGAGACTTGGGTTTGTTTCTGGTCTCTCTGTTCTGTTCCATTGGTCCATGTGCCTGTTTTTATGCCAGTACCAGACTGTTTTGATTAGAGTGGCCTTGTAGTGTAGTTTAGTGTCAGGCATTGTGATCCCTCCTACTTTACTCTTCTTTCTCAAAATTGCAGCAGCTATTCAGGGTCGTTTATGATTCAATATAAATTTTTGAAGTGTTTGTTGTATGTCTGTGAAATAAGTCATTGGTACTTTAATAGGTATTGAATGTGTAAATTGCTTTGGGTAGTATGGACATTTTGATGATATTAATTCTTCCAACCCATGAACACACTATATGTTTCCATTTGTTTGTGTCTTCCTTGATTTCTTTCCTCAGTGTTATTGTAGTTTTCTGAATACAGATCTTTTACCTCTTTGGTTAGGTTTATTCCTAGGTATTTTATTTTTATTTTTGCTATTTCAAATGGGATTTTTTTCTTGATTTCTGCTTCTGCTGTTTCATTGTTGGTGTACAGAAATGCCTTTGATTTCTGGATATTGACTTTGTATCCTGCTGTTTTGCCAAATTCATTTATTAGGTCAAGCAGTTTTTTGGTAGAGTCTATAGGATTTTCTATGTACACTATCATGTCATCTGCAAACAGTGGCAGTTTTGTTTCCTCCTTTCTGATTTGGATGCCTTTTATTTCTTTTTCTTGTCTGATTGCTGTGGCTAAAACTTCCAATACTATATTGAATAGAAGTGGTGAAAATGGACATCTTTGTCTTGTTCCTGATCTTAGTGGAAAAGATTTTAATTTTTGCCCACTGAGTATGATGTTGGCTGTAGGTCTCTCATATATGGCCTTTATTATGTTGAGGAATGCTCCCTCTATTCCCACTTTGCTGAGTGTTTTTATCATAAATGGGTGCTGTACCTTATCAAATGCTTTTTCTACATCTATTGACATGATCATGTGGTTTTTGTCTTTGCTTTTGTTTATGTGATGTATTACATTTACTGATTTGCGAATATTGTACCATCCTAGCATCCCTGGAATGAATCCCACTTGGTCATGGTGTATGATCTTTTTAATGTATTGTTGGATAAGGTTTGCTAGTATTTTGTTGAGGATTTTAGTGTCAATGTTCATCAGCAATATTGGCCTGAAGTTTGTTTTCTTTGTTGTGTCTTTACCTGGTTTTGGAATTAGGATGATGTTGGCCTCATAAAAAGAGTTTGGGAGTCTCCCATCTTTTTGGAATTTTTGAAATAGTCTGTGAAGGATAGGGGTTAGCTCTTCCTTAAATGCTTTGTAGAATTCTCCTGTGAAACCATCTGGTCCAGGGCTTTTGTGTGTTGGGAGTTTTTTCATTACTGCTTGAATCTCTTTTGCTGTTATTGGTTTGTTCAGGCTTTCTTCTTCTTTTTCATTGAGTTTTGGCAGATTATATTTTTCTAGAAATTTGTCCATTTAATCTAGGTTTTCAAATTTCTTGGCATACAGTTCTTTGTAGTAATTCCTTACAATCCTTTGTATTTCTGTGGTATCTGTTGTAATCTCTCCTCTTTCATTTCTGATTGTGTTTATTTGGGTCTTCTCTCTTTTTTTCTTCATGAGTCCGATTAAAGGCTTGTCGATTTTGTTTATCTTTCAAAAGAACCAGCTCTTGAATTCATTGATCCTTAGAATTGTGCTTTTAGTCTCTATGTCATTTAATTCTGCTCTGATCTTGGTTATTTCCTTCCTTCTGCTTTCTCTGTGCTGTCTTTGTTGTTGTTCCTTGAGTTCTTTTAGGTTATTTGAAATGTTTCTAACTTTTTTAGGTGGGCCTGTATCACTATGAACTTCCCTCTTAGGACTGTCTTGGCTGTGTCCCATGTTTTGGGTTGTTGTGAATTTGTTTTAATTTGTTTCCAGAAACCTTTTGATTTCTTCCCTAATTTCATTCTTGACCCATTGATTGTTTAATAGCATGCTATTTAATCTCCATGATTTTGAGTGTCTTGGGTTTTTTTTTCTTGAGGTTGGTTTATAGCTTCAGTCCCTTGTGATCTGAGAAAATGCTTGGTATCATTTTAATTTTCTTGAAATTGTTGAGGCTTGTTTTGTGTCCTATCATGTGGTCTATCCTTGAAAATGTTCCGTGTACATTTGAAAAGAATGTATATTTGGCTTCTTTGGGGTGGGGGGCTCTGTATGTATCAGTAAAGTCCATTTGTTCTAGGGTATTGTTCAATGCCACAATATCTTTGTTGATATTTTGTTTGGAAGATCTGTCCATTTTTGATAGTGGGGTCTTAAAATCCCCCACTATAATTGTGTTGCTGTCAATGTCTTTCTTGAAGTCCTCTAAGATTTTCTTTATGTATTTCGGTGCTCCTATGTTGGGTGCATATATATTTACAATGTTTATGTCTTCTTGGTGGATTCTTCCCTTGAGTATTATGAAGCAACCTTCTGGGTCTCTCTTTATGGACCTTTTTTGGAAGTGTATTTTCTCTCATGTGGATATTGCTACCCTGGCTTTTTTTTCCTGTCCATTTGCTTGGAAAATTTGTTTCCAGCCCTTCACTTTCAGCCTGTGCAGGTCTTTTATCTTGAGGTGGGTCTCTTATAGGCAGCATATGTGTGAGTCATGATTTCTTATCCATTCAGCTATTCTATATCTTTTGATTGGAGCATTTAATCCATTTACATTTAAGGTTATTATTGATAGGTACTTATTCATTGTCTTTTATGTAAGTGTGTTCCTCTCTCCCTCTCTCTTACTCTTTTCCTTCTTTTCCTTAAAGCAGTCCCTTTAGAATCTCTTGCAGAGCTGGTTTGGTGGAGGTGTATTCTTTTAGACTTCTTTTGTCTGGGAAGCTTCTGATTTGGCCTTCTATCTTGATTGAGAGCCTTGCTGGGTAAAGTAGTCTTGGTTGCAGACCTCTGGTTCTCATTACTTGGAATATTTCTTGCCATTCTCTTCTGGCTTGGAGTGTTTCCATTGAGAAGTCAGCTGTTAGCCTTATTGGGGCTCCCTTGTATGTTACTTCCTGTTTTTCCCTTGCTGCCTTTAATATTCTCTCTCTGTCTTGAAATTTTGCCATTTTAGTTATGATGTGTCTTGAAGTGGGCCATTTTGGGTTCCTCTTGATTGGGACTCTCTGTGTTTCCTGGATTTGTGTGACTTTTTCTCTCATCAAATTAGGGGAGTTGTCCATCATTATTTTTTCAAATAGGTTTTCCATCCCTTGCTCTTCTACTCCTTCTGGTATCCCTATTATACGGATATTATTATTTTTCATATTGTCTTCCATTTCTCTTAATCCCTCTTCATTCTTTCTGAGCCTCTTTTCCTTTTCTTGCTCTTTCTGGGTGTTCTTTTCTACTTTGTCCTCCATCTCGCTAATCTAATCTTCTGCTTCATCAATCCTGCTTTTCATTCCTTCTACTGTGTTCTTTAGTTCAGAAATTGTATTCTTCATTTTCTCTTGGCCCTTGTTGAGAGTTTCTATTTCCTTTTTCATGTTTCTATAGTTTGCAGTGAGATCATTGTAGCTTCCCTCTAGTTTCTGGTAGCTCATTGTGAGCTCATTGAGCTTTCTGATCATCATTGTTTTGAACTCAATATCTGATAGTTGAGTTGCCTCTATTTCATTTAGCATTCTTTCTGAGGCTTCCTCCTTTCTCTTCATTTAGGGATTGTTTGTTTGTTTTCTTATTTGTTTGTGAGATTCTTCTTGTTAGCCTCTGTTTCTTAAATTGATCTGTTCTTGTTCCCTGTGATTATGGTGTGAACTTCTGCGGTAGAATACTGTGAGATTCAGTGGTGCAGTCTCCTTCGTGTATCCTGGTGTTCACAACTTCCCCCTACTCTTGTTTTGTGATCAGTTGGAGGAGTAAGGCAAAATGGTTTAAGACAGCAAAACAGTATTCTATGATATTTACATTAGCAGCCAGTGGAGAAGAGATTGGATATCCTTTGGCTACTTATAGTGTTAACCCTGATCTTCCATCCACTAGCCACGTTTTAGAAAGGATGGAAAGAATGTAAGACTCTTATTGGGGATGAAAGGATTGTTAATTGGATCTAGAAAGCTGTGAGGATGTGCGAGGTAAAATTCTGAGGTAGGGTTGGAATAAAGATTAGTGAATAGGAGTAATGTGTAAAAGAATAGAGACACCCCTTCCCCCATAATATAGTTCAGGAAATTGCGAAGTGGGCTGAGATCAGAGAGGGGTGTTGAGTAGTATTTACAGTTGTATGAACTAGGTCTTATTTACAGTAATATTAAAGTAACAATCATTTTGCAGAATCTATGAGCTCTAGATAACAAGAATAAGGAGTATAGAACCTTGAGAGGTGTACTAATGGAACACAGAGGAAGGATAGTTAATTATCAACACACTGTGACTGAGATAACAGGGGAACCTATCAAATGACAGTATAACTAGCCAAGCAAAGAAGATTATACAGAAAGAAAAAGAATACCAAAATACTATTAAAATAAAAAGTGTCAGAAAAATGAGAAAAAGATAATACAAATTTGCAGTAACTTGCAAGCTCAAAAAAAAGGGAAAAAAGCAGAAGTTGGAGTGCAGGAGAGATAAATTAGGAGTGGAAGGAATAATACTAGGATGAATGGAAGAGAAACATAAGGGATTGAGATATATAAAAATAATAAGAATTGAAAAATAAAACATCACCTAAAAAAAACAGGATAAAATTAAACAATCAACCAACAACAGCCAGACAACCCCCCCAAAAAAAAACCTCTTGTTGGTTTCTATCTGGCCAGACCAGTTTTTCTGGTCTTGCTGGCTTCAGCAGGCTTAGGGGCCTTTGAAATGCTTATCACTCTTCCCAGTCAAAACTCAGTAAGTCTCTCAGGTACAGTCCCCAGGGCCAGCAAGGCGCTCTCCCCAGAGCCAATTGTACTTTCCCCTACAGCACCCTGGGTGCTCCCGAGCACACTCTCTGGATCTCATTGCCTTTGTCTCCCATGCTCCAGGGCCCCACAGAGATCCTGTGTGTTCTCTGGGTTCACTATACAAGCTCCAGGGATCACAAGGAGATGTGCCCTTCCCCCAAATTTCACCATGGCAGGCACTATGTTCTTGGGAAGCACCCGCATCTTTTCTGGATTCATGGTGCAAGCTCTGGGAATCATAAAGGGGCTCACACTTCTACAAATTTTTCAGTTTCGTGCTCTAGGAACCCCCCAAGCACTGTGTTCCTTCTGGGTTCACATCGAGAGTCAGGATTCCCGAGGGGGCTCAGGCTTCTACAGTTCACCACCACAGGCTCCAGAAACCCAAGAACGCCCACACCCTTTTCTTGTTCAGGGCTGGTAGGTCTGGGTTTTCCACAGATCCACACTCCCACCGGGCTGGGGGCACAGGCGTAGGACCAGAGGCACTCACTTCTCCCAGGGCTATGGGTGGGTGCTCGCAGCCCCTGTGCGATTGTCTCCCAGTCCAACTCCCCTCTCTGTGCCTTCAAGCAACAAGGTCTCCCCTGGTGTTGCTCAACCCCCATTGTCCAGGGAGGGAGCAGCGACTCCGCTCTCGACTCCACTCTCCCGGGTGCCCTGAGGCAGACCCGGGAGCACTGGGCCTGGGGACTGCAACCCCCCTGGTCCTCGTGCTGATCCCTGGGTCCCTGTTATCCTGAAGCAGTCTCCTTACTGTCTGGTTTTTCAATGTCCGCTATAATTTTTGATGTCCTGTTTTGAAAAATGTTTCAGTAACCTAGGCCACTTGCTCTGTTCCCCTGCCGATCCACAAGTTTCTCTCCCCCGCACAGAAGAGAATAATGCTCCCTCAAGCAAAGCTGCCATCTTTTGTTTTGTAAGAATTTTAAATCTCCCTAATTTTAAGATTCTATGAAGTAGTATCAACCAACATTTTCTATTACAGTGTATCACTTTCACTTTGTTTTAACACTGTCACATTCTATTATATAATTATCTTCTGTTCACCAAACAAAACAATAAACATATAATATATGTCTTGTTATTAGCATTTTAAATAAAACTACAGTGTGTTTTCTTGTTCATAAACACATTTCTATACCTCTGAATTATTTTTAAGATAATAGGAGCAGAATTTGTAGAAGGTAAAACGAAAATGAGTTGCTAATGATTGCCAACTTATTCTTGGAAAGCCTTCACTAAATCATCCCCCAACCAATACACTACGGACATTAGCTCCCTTCCACCTTAATGATAGACTTGTTAAGTATTGTACTTCCTATATTTATTGATAAAATATGTGGTTGCAATTTAACACTGTTTTTATTAATAGTATTATTATATAACATGTAATAATGTAATTATATAACATTATGTAATAATGTAATATATAATATCAGATACTATAATGTTATTATATAATATTAAATATATGTTTATCCATGCCTTGTTCTTGTTCTTTGCACATTTTATTAGATGTTGAATTTTTATGTAAATATTAAATATCTGCTTATGCATACTCGATGCATGCCTTTGGTTTAGGTTTGCTTGATTTTAACATTTTCAGATGAAATAACAGTGATATAAGATATAGTATTCTGTGAATTCCTAGTTCTTTGTAACATTGTATTTTAAAATTTATCCATGTTGATTTAGTTGGTTATGACTCATTTTTTTGCTGAATTTTATCCCATTGTATGAATATGCCAACATTGATTTTTTTATTCTATTAGCATTGGTGTCTGGATGGAATCCAAATTGTTCATTTTTATTTTAAATAATTTTTTATTTTTCAATAACAGTTGACATACATTATTATATTATATTATTTTAGGTGTACAACTCAGTGGTTAGATCAAAAGACACACACAAACAATAAAGGGATGCAAATTCTATGTTTTAAAAGATGCTGCTACAAATTGTACATTACATATCTTCTAGTGTTCATGTGCATGATCCTCATTAGATGAGTTTATTTTATTGCTCTCCTTACAGCACCTTTTAATAGAATAAGTTCCACTTTAATGTAGTTGAATTTTTACCAGGCTTTTATTTGTAGTTTGCATTTCTGTGCTTTCTTCAAGAAATCCTTGTCTGAAAGTCCATTTCTGTTTAAGGTCATGGATCATAAAAATACAGATCAACTAAAAATCATGTTTGTAAGGATGTAGGAGAGTTGTGGATATGAAAAAATGTAAAGAAACTAACTTTAAAAGGGATAAGAATTTTCAAAGCGAGTCTTATTTAATTTGAGATTTACTGTAAAACTTCAGTAAACAATATAGTGGTATTATTATAATGATAGACATATAGACTCATAGCATGGAACTAGATAGCTCATAAATAGAATTACAGATCTAAAGTAATTTAAGTGTTTGTCAAAAGTGCCCATACAATTTAATAAATTATTTCCATAAACAATGTTTAAAAAATGGATACCTGTATAAAAAAATGTATATTTTACTACCAAAAACTTACTACTACTTACTTTTTTACTAAAAAGTTAATAGGGATAAATTATAGGTACAAATGTGAAAACTAAAATCATAAAGATTCATGAGGAAAACATAGGATATTTACTTCATAATCTTGAGAACAAAGATTTTAAAAACAGCACAAAAAATTAAGATATATTCCATGAGAAATATAAACTTCTGTTTATATATAACCAATATGAAAAATGAAAAAGCAAATAATAGCATATGGGGGATAATATTATATATGTGTGTGTATACATATATATATATATATATCTCAAATGATTTCTCTAATCTACTTAAAGCATTTGGACATATAAATAAGAAAAATACAAACAAATTAAAAATTGAATGGAAGACTTAAACATTTCACAATATTAGATATTCAAATGATCAAAAAGCATATGAAAATAGTCTTTCTGTCATTAAAACCAAAATAAAATATGGCTAAACATTTATAAGAACTTGAAAGAAAATGCCACATTTTGGCAATGATGAGATTCAATGGAACTTTCTCATAAGGCTGGAAGATGCGTAATTGGGAGTAGTGGTGCTGATAACTCGTTAGTATAATTTCCAATAAAGTCAACCTTACCTGGCCTATTAACCATCAATTTGAATCTTGGGTATATATCTAAGGGAAATGAGTGCACATATCTACAAAAGGGAATGTATAATATATTCATGGCAACTTTATTTAAAATGGTCACAAAATATGAGTTACTTCAAAACAATAAAATTATGGGTTACCAATTCAAGAGATATTGAAATGATAATAAAGGAACATTATTAAGTTATACAAATATATTAGAAAACTTAAACAAAATTATGAATTCCTTAAAAATGTAAATTACCAAACTTCCTTAAAAAATAGATAACTTGAATGACAGTCCCAGAGGACACACTGGAGAAGTCTGCCAAACATTTAAGAAAAAAAAATGCTACAAATTTTCACATATTCTTCCAGATACTTGAAGAGAAGCAAATACTTCCTAAGTCATTCTATGCAGCCAGCATAACTCTGACATCTAGACCAGGCAAAGACATTTCAAAGAAGAAACTCCTGGCAAATTTTTACTATGAAAGTACATGCAATAATTCTAACCATAAGCTGAGCAAATCTAATATAAAATATTTTAAAAGAAGAAGGTATACTGACCAAGTTTGACTATTTCCTTCAAAATGCAGAGTTCTTAATATTTGAAAATCCAAATCAGCCGATGTATTTACAATATCAACAATGTAAAAGACAAAATGATCATTTGGAAAAAAGTATTTGACAAATTCCCATACCCATCTGTGGTTTAGTTAGTAAGATTTTCTCCACCCCCATGGGATCAAGAACATCACCTGTGTTTAATTTCAGAGCTTCCATAGTTTCACTTTCTATATTTTAGCTCATTAAACTCATTGATCCATTTGGAGTTTCTATTGGATATTAAAAAAAAAACAGAATTCTAATTTCATCTTCATTCAAATACTTATAATACATAATAATTTATTAAATAGTTCATCTTTTATCCATTAATTTCTCATGCCTCCATTATTATATACTGCCTTTTCATATGCACTTGGGCTTATTACTGAAATTTTACTGTTGTGTATTGGTCTATCTAGCTATGAATCAGCATGACACTGTTTTTATTGTATGTTTATAACATACTTTTAAAAGTGGTGATGTCATGTACATATTACTCTTATTTTTCAGAATTTTTCTCAACGTTTTTGATTTTATTATCTATGTGAACTTTAAGTTGATATTTTGAAAATATTTTGATTTTAGTAAAAATTTGGTGCTGAACACTTCTTTCCATTTATGTTTGTGTTCATGTTCATTGAACTTATCATTCTCTCACTAGTTAAAATACCTTAGAGATATCATGTTATCTTAGAAATATGCATCAAAAATGAGAGAAAAAAATTGTATATCATTTATGAAATTATCACTATACATGTAGGTCTGTTTGAATCAAGCTGCTTAACAACAAATTCTCATCTTTGAAATCTGGGAACAGATTCTGTCACATTATGTGGCTTGTCTGTCTTCAATAATTCAAATCATTTTGCCATTGAAATGAACCAGTGTTTGGCTAAATAATTGAGTCTACAGAGTTGTGTAAACTCTGGTTAAGAATTCTCTATCTATTTATATTTTGAGCAATGTTTGTCCACGCATTATTCCTTCATGAGATGTATCTGAGATATTTCTGAAATATTTCTGGTTTGGGATTATTTAACAGGAATTCCATGAATCAGTTTTTATTTTCACTGATGCATTCCAACCCCACATTACTCTGGAGAATATCAAATAATCCTTTTATTCACGACAAAGCATCTTGATTGGAAAGGTGTTCTGGGTCATTAACCTGTGATAAGTTTATGATATCTGAGTAAGTATTCTCTCTGTGAGTGGAATTTCTGCCTCCATCTTTCACATCATGAGAACAAATTACTTTGTTCTAAGTTATTACATTTTTTAACTTTAATTGATAATTTTAGAACACTAAACATGCAGACATATGCAGTCCTTTTTTATTCTGTTTCCAACGTAATAGGTATTATCAAAGCTTAGACAATTTCAGGGTTTTTATTTCTCTAATTGATAATGACAGTGTTAAAGCAAATACTCTGTACAATGACCACATTTTAATGAGTAATTGTCTGTTAAGGCTTCCCACCCATTTTTTCAAATATAGACAAAAAATTTCCATAATGATAAGCACTGATATTTTAAAAAATGCAATAGAAACTTAGTTAAATAAAATTCTGTCACAGTAAATTTATATTAATTACATGCTGTCACTACAGCATTTAATAATTCCCTTATGGCTGAAGACTTTAAAAGAGGGATGCTTGTGGTGCTAGATTAATAAACTTTAATATTTGGAGCAGTTTTGCATTCACAGCAAAATTCAGCAGGCAATATGGAAATTCCCATAGGACTCCTGCCCCAGCACATGCACAACCTCCCCCATTTCAACAACATCCACCAGAATGGTACATTTGTTACAATCAGTGAACCTACATCAATATATCATTATCATCTGAAGTTCACAGTTTACATTAGGGTTTACTCTTGGTGTTATATATTCTATACATTCTAGTTTGCATGAATGTGTGACAACATGTATCCACCATTGCAGTAACATACTGAGTGGTTTCACTCCCCCCAAAATCCTCTGTGCTCCACTTTCCCACTGCTGCCTTCATCTTCTAATCCCTGGCAATCACTGATCTTTCCGCTGTTTCACAGTTTTATCTTCTCCAGAATGTGATACAGCTGGAATCATAAATATGTAGCTTTTTCTGACTGCCATCTTTCCCTTAGTGATTGGTATGTGAGTTTCTCCCGTTCCTTTCTATGGCTTGATAGCTCTTTTTTTTTAGCACTGGGTGAGACTGCATAGTCTGGATGGACCAGAGGTTATTTATTCATTCATCTACTGAAGGACACCTTGGCTGCTTCCAAGTTTTAGTAATTATGAATAAAGCTTCTATAGACATTCATGAGCAGGTTTGGTGTAGATGTAACTTTTCAGCTCTTTGGGGTAAATACCAAAAAGTATAATCGCTGGAGTGTATGACAAGAGTATGTTTAGTTTTGTAAAAAACTGTCAAACTATTTTCTAAAATATACCATTTTGCATTCCCACCACCAACAAATAAGATTTCTATTATTTATCATCCCCAGCCACATTTGTTGTTAGCATGTTGGGTTTGCCCATTCTAATTGGTGTGTAATAGTATTTCATTGTAACTTTATTTTCATTTCTATGATGACCAATGATGTAGATCATCTTTGCATATGCTTATTTGCCATGATTTGGCTAGGTGTCTGTTCAGGTCTTTCACCCATTTTTAATAGTTTAATTTTTATTGTATGTTTTTCCATTACCATTTAGTTCCCTTATACTCCCCCCACCACGAATCATGACACTGTTGTACATGTCCATGAGTCCTTATACCTTTTTTGTTCAATCCCTTAACCTCCTATCCTCCCCCACCCCAACTAGCTGTTATCTGCTCACCATCTATGAGTCTGTCTCTGTTTTGATTGTTAGTTCAATCTGTTCATTAGATTCCAAATATGAGAGGAATCATATGGTATTTGTCTTCCTCTGACCGGCTTATTTCACTTAGCATAATGATCTCCAGGTCCATCCATACTGTCATACTGTTTCAAAGGGTAAAATTTTCTTATTTTTCATGGCTGAGTAGAATTCCATCATGTAAAAGTCTCATAGTTGTTTTATCCACTCATCTACTGATGGACACTTGGACTGCTTCCATATCTTAGTGATCATAAATAATGCTGCAATGATCATAGGGTGCTTATGCTTTTTCTAATTAGTGTATTAAGTTTTTCTTTTTTCAGATATGTTCCCAGAAGTGGGATTACTGGGTCAAAAGGCAGATCCTTTTTCAGTTTTTGAGGTATCTCCACATTGCTTTCCATTGTGGCTGCACCAGTCTGCATTCCCACCAACAGTGCAAAATGGTTCCCTTTTTTCCATATCCTCACCAGCACTTGTTTTCTGATTTATTGTGATAGCCATTCTGATAAGTGTGAGATTTAATTGTGATGCTTATTTTCTTACTGCTCATTTTATGGGTTCTTTGCATATTTTGGTTAATAACTTTTAATCTGATGACTCTTTTGCAAACATCTCTCCTTAGTCAGTAGCTTATCTTTTCATTCTATGGACATTGTCCTTTGCAGAGAGGAAGTTTTTAATTTTAATGAAGTTTTAGCTTATCAGTGAATTATTTCAAAACTTGTGCCTTACCATTGTAGCTAAAAGTCATCATTGTACTTAAGGTTATTTACTTTTTTTCCTATGTTACATTTTAGGAAGCTTATAGTTTTATATTTTACATTTAGTTCTGTGATACATTTTGAGTTAATTTTTGTGAAGAGTGTAAGATTTTCTTTCTGGAGATGCATGTCAGGTTGGTCTAGCACCATTTGTTTAAAAAATTGTATTTGCCCCATTGTACCTTTATCTGTTTAACTCTTTCACAAAAAAAGATTTTTGTAGATGTTTTAAATATTACCACTATTTTCCTATTTTCTTAATCTTATGTTTCCAAATTAATATTAAAGAAGCTTTTACTAGCCTCAGACAGTTACTGAGCACTTATATGTTCAACCACTGTGTCAAGTAGATTCTGGATAAATTGCCAAAGCTAGACTTCTCCATAAAGGTCCTCATTTTCCATTGGTAAATAAAAGTAATATTAGCAATGAGAAAATATGAACGATGTTTCCTATGTAATTCAGTCTAAATGCAATAGGCATTCTTACAAGGCAAGATGGATGTGCTTTGGATGATTAAAGTATCAAGGTATTGAAGCTACAGGGGCTGAAGTGCCATCCATAGGACCGCAGTACCTGATGGAAGAGAAATTCTTACGTGAGAGCCTTGTAAGAAAAGGAGGGTTGGTGGCTAACTCGGTTAAAAAGAACCTTTAAATTTTGGTTGGAAGTATGGATTTGATACAGCAGACAAAAGACACAGTAGTTTATTTTCTGCACCAGAAGTGGAATGAAGTTCTTGACATTGAGTTTTATCTTACTTTTCTTTTTATTTTCAAATAATTATAGATTCAAAGGGAGTTGTGGAAAAAATTACACAGAAGTTTTCTGTACCGTTCACCCCGGGCCACCTAAATGCTAACAATTTGCATAACTACAGGACATCAAACTCAAAAGACTGACATGTTACAACTGACAGACTTTATTCAGATTTCACCCGGATTACATAGATTTATGATTTTCTGTTTATAGTTCTATGTCATTTTGACATTTAGCTTATTCTAAAATTAATAACATTATTATTATAAATATAAAAGTCACTATTAACCAAGTTTTTGACTCTCTATTTAGGGCAAATTCTAAGATGTGACAAATTTTAATCCAAAGTTATGAAAATTATTAAGCCCTTCAGACATATTATTAAACTTTTTTTTCCAAAACACTTGAATCAATTTATACATTCACTGGTATATTTGTAAGCTATCATTTCTCATACCACCTCCAATGCACCATAAGAGTAAAACGGTATCCTGTTGTTTAATTTTCTTTTACTTTATTAATAGTAAGATATGATTAGGACCATTTCTTTATTGTTGATTTGCATACTGGCAACATTACCTTGAATGTCTAGAGTTCTTTCTGCATAGTTCTGGTGTAATACAAAGTAAGTGTGATAGTTAATGTGCTTTGTCCTGATAAAATAAGAGAGAAGGCCCAGGGCTGCCAAAATATTTAGAATTTTATATTCTCTGCTGATTGTTATAGTCTTCATAAATCAAAAACATACATAATTTTCTCATGTGTTATAAGGTAAGCCAGTTAAACATGTGTTTTAAAGGGGAATAGATATGTGTTCTCAGAACTTTTATTGAATGCTAGATTGCTAACTTTGTAGTAATTAACTTACTAACATTTAAGTAACATGCATTGACTAGTGTGTGTCATGAGCTGAGCGAATTGCTTTATGCACATCATTGCACTTAATCCTACAAGAAGACTCTGAGGTATACATTATTGTTATAATCATTTACTAATGAGGAAGATGACATTAGAATAGGTAGGTACTTGCTAATGTTACATAGCTGGATTTCAAAACAAGTCTTTCTGACCACATGATGTAATGCTTCAAAATCAAAGATCGTCATGGACATTCATAACTATAATAAACATCTTGTCCCATTTCCTGCTGATGTGCTTGCCCTCCCATGCTCTAATTATTATTACAATCTTACAGTGGTTGCTATAATAAGGTGCCTTTAGGTTTAAAGAGAGTGTGGCTTAAAAAGAGACAGATGGTTACTCTGCCACTGTTCTCATGTAAAGGAAAAGTGGTCCATAAACTATGGAAATATCCCTCATCATTTGTATTCAATATCCTCCCTCCTCTCCTCCACATATATATGCTGGTTTTCTGACTACTCAGTTGGCATCAGGTAACAAAATGTTACATTTTAAAGAAGTTACAGAACTGCAAGTAATTTAGCAGCCCTTAACCTTCCCTGACTCATCACATAATTCTCTTTAATGACTCACTCTTTTTTTAACTTTTTAAAATTTTAATTGTTGTTCAAGTATAGTTTTCTACTTTTTACTCCCATCCCAGCCCACCCCCCATCCCTCTCCATCTCCCTCCCATTTCCACCCCCCTCCCCTTGGTTTTGTCCAAGTGTCCTTTATAGTTGTTCCTGCAAATCCTTCCCCTTTCTCACTCTTTTTAATGACAAAAAAATTGGGATTTCAGTCAGGGAGCAGTCAGCGATACTTTATTCTACCCATACTCTGTTCTGTGTAACTATTGGTCCACTTTGTATTTGCAAAAAAGAAAAGGTAGGCAGTATAATAGTTCAGATTATCACCTTAGTCTTGTCCAGTCACTGTATAATCTGATGGTAATTTTTGAAACTGGGAAAGTTGCTTTGCCACTGTTCTTGCAGTTTCTCAGCTCATCTTTTATCAGAGGAAGATTGTCAAGGGAGGCACTTTGTGCCTGCTTCTTTCTGAGTCCTGTTTGCTCTACATTCAAACTGCTCAAATCAAGAATGCTGCAAAGAGGGTGTGGTGATTGTAGGTGATCCGGCTTGCTATTCACTGGCCTGTGGCTACATGGCCTAGAGAAGTGAGAAACTGTGCTAGATAAAGAAAGGCACTTTTGTGGTGAAACACAAATAGAGAAAAGGCCAAGGACTGCAGCAATGCCTTGGCCTCTGACCTTTGTGCTCTCTTAGGATCTGGCAGCTGGGTGAGGATGCCACATTCAGAGACATAAAATATGGAAGCCCTCATTTCCTTTCTCTCCCTCTATGATGAAAGTTTCTGTTCCTCTCTTTTCCCAAGTGCTTGTGATGATGCAAAATCCTAGTATGGTAATTCAAAACACTGAGCTTGCACACTAAGCTATACAGTACTTCAAATAAAAATAGTGCTAGGTAGGATACCATTTGGTTGTTTTTATCTTGGTAAGGAAACAACGGTAAATCTTAGCATACTTTCACCTTTGTTAGGATATACCTAGGGCAGGGGTGTCAAATTCATTGTCACTGGGGGCCATATCAGCTTTCTAGTTGCATTCAAAGGGCCAAATGTAATTTTAGGACAGTGTAAATGTAACTACTCCTTAACAGCTAAGCGAGAGCTCAGCCCTGCTGCCAGTTAGAAACAAGGTGCCAGGATAAAACAAGGTGAACGGCCGGATTTGGCCCACGGGCCTTGTGTTTGCCACCTGTGACCTAGGGACACAGTTTCTTCCAGGTCTCCTGACCTGCTTAAGGTCAGTCATTCAAAAGTCATTCACAAAAAGATAATTACATGCTCAAGTCATCCATCCATGCTGTGGCATCTGTTCAGCATATTTTGCTCTTAGCTTTTGAAGCAGTGTGATTTTATAAAGAAGGTTGCCTTATGTTCCTTTCTCTCAATTCAATTTAATATTCCTCTCCATTTATTGTCCTTATTGTGTTCTAGGCTGGGGCACATGCTAGCATTCTCATTCTATAAGAGGAAGCAAAAATAAATAAATAAAATGAGTGAAATTTGAAAAAACAACTAATGAAGGAAGCAAAGACAAAATTGAGATTTCTTGATGTTCACCAAGAAAATAATATATTTTCTGCAAATAATATATTTTTTCAGTCTTGAAAAATATAATATGAATGCTTTAGGTATAATAATACTTGATGTCCTCATATACATTAAAAATAAGGAGGAACACACCAAGGCACATCATAATTACATTAGGCAAGGTAAAAATGAAGGAGAGAATCCTAGAAGCAGCAAGAGATAAGGGGACAGTAACCTACAAAGGAGTTTCCATCAAACTGCCAGCTGATTTCTCAAAAGAGACCTTGCAGGCAAGAAGGGGCTGGAAAGATGTATTTGAAGTCATGAAAGACAAGGACTTACATCCAAGATTGCTATATCCATCAAAGCTATATCTCATTTAGACTGGAGGGGCAGATAAAGTGCTTCTCAGATAAGGTCAAGTTAAAAGAGTTCATCATCACCAAACCCTTATTTTATGAAATGTTAAAGGGACTTATCTAAGAAAATAAGATAAAATACATGTATAGTAAAATGACAGCAAACTCACAATTATTAACAACCACACCTAAAACAAAAACAAAGCAATCAACTAGAACAGTAACAGAACTACAGAAGTGGAGATCACATGGAGGGTTAGCATCAGGGAAGTGGGAGGAGGAGAGAGGGGAAACAGTATAGAGAATAAGTAGCATAGATGGTAGGTAGAAAATAGACAGGGGGAGGGTAAGAATAGTATGGGAAATGTAGAAGCTAAAGAACTTATGGCACATGGACATAAACTAAAGTGGGGGGAATGTGGGTGGGAGAGGGTGTACAGGGTGGAGGGGAGTGAAGGGGGGAAAATGGGACAACTGTAATAGCATAATCAATGAAATATATTTAAAAAATAAGGTATGTAATTGGGCAATAAAGTTTATAAGAAGGCACTAGCATTTAACTAGGCAATAATAAGAAGGTACTCCCTATATAACGGCTTTTTCACAATCTTAAATAACTCCTTACTCTTTTTACTAACCATAAGCTACCATGACACAAGGTTTTCCACTGCCCCATGTTGGGAGTGCTGTAGGTTAAATTTTTTCAAAGGTGTTAGTAACCTCAGTGTAATCCTTTCTGTTGATTCAGAGAAGCTGGTGATTTTCATTAGCAAGAGTCATTAGCTTAAAAAAATGTGAGAATCTTCATTAACATTGGCTGAGAACACATCTAGTTATCACAGACTTTCTTTTATGTCAAATGAATCATTTTGATTTGTATTTTCTAGTTTCTCCCAACCCCCTGTACTTCTCTTAAATGTGATTAATTCCCATAACAGGCCATATTTGATCTTTGTGAGAAAAAAATGTAGAGAGCTTCACAAAACCCAAATTCATGCAAACTTCCCTAGGTTATATTTTATTACAAACAATCCAACAATGTGTTTTTTAAGCAACACATTATATTCATTCATGAATGAACAAATAGCTAAGTAATCTGAAATGTCAATGTAGAATAATTTAACCCTAAGTAACTTGCTCCTCAACTCAGTAGAGTACTTTGTTCACATTGGTGTTTCCTCCAAATTATTAATTATTATATTATGGACATGGATCACTGATTAATATTAAAACCTATAATTTAAATTTATTAGCATCAAAAGCCTTCTGTGTAAAAAATGTGGGTACCATGGATGACCACTTCCTAAGAGAAACTTATTTAATATTGCAATAAAGAATGTAGTTCTAGCATTAATAAGATATTTACCAGAAAGAATATTACATTAAATTCATTTGTTTCAATGTCCTATGTTGTTAAATAATAAAGCAACCAGCATATTATGATTATTTATTAGTTTGAGATCAAATAGTTTGTTTTCTTTTTTCTTTTTTTTAAATTGTCATTCAAGTATAGTCTCTATTTTCCCCCCACCACTCACCGCTGCTCCACCTGTTTTTCTAATAATATAGTTTATCATGGCTAGAAATAATAGCTCCATTAGAGAAAAACCATATGTTCTCCTGTTATATGTAACAAAATGTAGTATTTTGGTTTCTTTAAACAATTTGGAAGTTTCTTTTGATTTTAGAGACAGGAAGAAAGGAAGGGAGGGAGGGAGGGTGGGAAAGGGAGAGAGAGAGAGAGAGAGAGAGAGAGAGAGAGAGAGAGAGAGAGGAACATTGATTTTGTTGATACTTATATGTGTCCTGACCAGGGATTGAACCTGCAACCTTTGTGTATCAGGATGATGCTTCAACTAACTGAGCCATCCAGCCAGGACCAACATATAATATTTTGTTTTTCTTTCTTTTCTTTCTTTCTTTTTTTGCTTTCTTTTTTCTTTCTTTCTTTCTTTCTTTCTTTCTTTCTTTCTTTCTTTCTTTCTTTCTTTCAGTGAAATCATATCATATTTGTCTGTCTGACTTATTTTATTCAGTGCAATACTGTCTAGGTCCATCTATGTTTTCATAAATATCAAGATTTCATTCTTTTTATGGCTAAGTAATATTCCATTGTGTATATGTACCACTCTTCTTTATTCATTTGTCTATCGATGGGACTTAGGTTGCTTCAACATCTTGGATATTGTAAACAATGCTTCATTGAACATCTAGTTGCATATATCTTGCACTAAATTAGTGCTTTGGGTATCTTCAGATAAATACTCAGATGTGGAATTGCTGGGTCCTTCTTTATATCTTGTTATAGTTTTTGTGTTAAAGTCTATTTGTCTGACATAAGTGTTACTATCCCAACATTTTTGTTGTCATTGTTCTCATTTTTATGAAATATTTTTTAATCCTTTTACTTTGAGTCTGCATCTTTCAATCTGCATTGAGTCACTTATGGATAGCCTATGTGTGGGTTTTGTCTTATCCATTCAACCACCCTATGTCTTTTAATTGGAGCATTTAATCCATTATCTTTTAAAATAATTGTTGACAGATATGTATTTAATGCCATTTTATTATTCATATTTTTATCTTTTTTCTTAAAAAAGATTCTTTAACATTTCTTACAATACTGATTTGGTGGTAATGAACTCCTATAGCTTTTTGTCTGTGAAGCTCTTTATTTTTTCTTTTGTCCAAATGATAGCTTTTCTGGTATAATAATCTTGGTTGAAAGTCCTTGCTTCTCATCACTTTGAATATTTCTTGCCAATCCCCTCTGGCCTGCAAAGTTTCTATTGAGAAATCAGATGACAGTCTACAGGAACTCTCTTATAACTATGGAGTTCCTAGTTGTAGGTAACTAACTACATTGCTCTTGAAGTTTTCAAGATTCTCTCTTCATCTTTAACCATTGGCATTTTAATTATGATGTGTCTTGGTGTGAGCCTCTTTGGGTTCATATCGTTTGGGATTCTGCACTTTGTGGACTCATATTTCCTTTGCCAAGTTAAGAAAGTTTTTCGCTGCGCCTGTGATAGGAATGTCAATATGCTTATGTTGCTGCACAGGTCCCTTAAATTATCCTAATTTTTCTGGATTATTATTTTCTTTTTGCTGTTCTAGTTGGGTGTTTTCTACTACTTCATTTTCCATATTGCTGATTCAGTTCTCTGCTTCTGCTAATCTACTATTGATTCCCTTTAATGTATTTTTCATTTCAGTTATATTTTTTAATTGTGGCTGGTTCTTTTTGTTTTCTATTTTTATTATTACGTATCCTATCTTTTGGTTGAATTTTTCACTGAGATCATTGAACATCCTTATAATAACTATTTTGAACTCTGCACTTGTAGATTGTTTGTCTCCAGTTTGTTTAGTTCTTTGTCCAGAGTTTTGTTTTGTTCTTTTAATTGGAACATGTTTCTTTGTTTCCTCATTTGGGCTGTCCTTGTTTCTATGTATTAGGTAGAGCTGTGATGTCTCGCAGTCTTGGTAGAGTGGCCTTATGTAGTAGGTGTCCTATGGGGTCCAGTGATATAATTTCCCTTTTCACCTGAATCAGCTGCCTCTCTTGCCAGAGATGGGGCTGCTTGACAAGATGTGCAAAGCACACCAAGGCCAGAGGCTGCTTGTCTGGGGTTTTTGGTCTTTTGAGAGATTTCAGGAAAGCCTATGGCGTAAGCCAAGACAGGTCTTTTCTATGGAAATGTCACTGGAAGCAGTTTATTTGGGCCCACAAGTTAGATCAGACAGGAATCACCAGGGCAGGGCAAATGGTGTTATCCAAGGTAATGGAGACCAAACTATGGGCTTGCCTGTGTCTGCAGGGAGGAGGGCTCAGGGAAGGAACCATTGCTTCTGCCAGCACTTCTGCCTAGGAGAAAGCTGCCATACCACTTTCACCCAAAGCCAGACAGTTTAGCTCCTACCTGTATAGCCCTGGCCTTTTCAGTTGCTGTCCTAGCACTGGAGTTCAGAGTGAGTGAGTCAGAGTAAGTCCATGTGCAGGCCCTTTAAGAGGAATGCCTGTGACTCCAGAAGCTATTTGTCTCATTCAGCCAAATATTCCTGGGATTTCACAGCCAGAAGTTATAGGACTTCTCTTCCCACCACTGAAACCCCTGAGCTGAGGACCTTGGTGTATATCTGGGACTCCCTACTTCTCAGGTGGGAACTCTGCAGCTGAGCTATCCCTCTCAATTTTTAATTACCTCATGTGGGTGTTAGACTGGCCCATTCCTCATCACTGCCCCCTACTACCAGCCTCAGTCTTAGTGTGGCTGCTTTTATATATCATTAGTTATAGGACTTTCATTCAGCTAAACTTCAGACAGTTTTCATGATTGTTGTAGCTTAATAGTAATTTTGATGTGGTTACAGGAGGATGTAAGTACTGCATTTACCTACACTGCCATATTGACCAGAAGCCAAACATGCTAAATTTTACCCTCATTTAAAAACAGTTGTTTCTAGCTGGTGTGGCTCAGTGGATAGAATGCTGGCCTGTAAACCAAAGGGTAACAGGTTCCATACCCAATTAGGGCACATGCCTTGGTTGTAGTCCAGGTTCCCAGTAGGGGCCACTCAAGAGGCAACCACACACTGATGCTTCTCTCCCTGTCTTTCTCCCTCCCTTCCCCTTTCTCTAAAAATAAATAATAAAATCTTTAAAAAATAATCTCTAATCTCTAGATTAAACTATGATATTTGATAGATAGGTTTATGCCTAATAATTGGTGTTATGTTGAATGATTCTGTAAAATAATATTATAATAACAAAATTAAAACATTAGGGATTATTTATTCCTTTAGAGTCTTACATTCAGAAGAATAATGGCACTATTGTATTGGACAACATTGCTAAAAATCTTAGTTGATTTTTCATAGTTCTTAATACTAGTCATTCTTCAATAATATTAATAATTACTACATTGTATACAAAGTGCTTGCTTACTTATTGTTCTTGCTTAGTCAATTGAGGACAAGATAAAATAATGTAGGTTACTAGAACTTAGATTATAAATTCTAGTTATATCTTGCTTATATCTAGCTTTCAATGTTATATCATCTGAACTCTCTTGAATTTTGACAGTTGACCACTTTTTATTTTTCAAATAAACCTTTTATTCTCTTGGCTTTATGACACCATACTTTACTCATTTGCTTCCTTCTCAATTTCATTGGTTGGCACTTCTTTCTTACCTAACTTTGGATTATTATTTTTTCAAGTCTTCTGCCTGGGACTTTTTTCTTCTTATTCTATATTTTATCAATGGAAAATCTTATCCATTCTCACAGCCTCAGTTTTTCACTGTTTTATTTAGTAACCCCAAATTCAAAACTTTCTCTATATGTAAACATTTAAAAATGTTTAAATCTTCACCTGAGGATATATTAATTGATTCTAGAGAGAAACAGAAAGAGAGAGAAAGAGAGACAGAGAAAGAGAAACATGTATGAGAGAAACATCGACCAGTTTGCCTCCATATGCACCCCAAGCAAGGATTGAACCCACAACCTACATTATGTGCCCTGACCGGGATTGAACACACAAATTTTTGGTGTGTGGGATGACACTCTGATTAACTGAGTCACCTGGCCAGGGCTATATATATATACCTAAGCATTTTAATAAATGACTTCATTGTATATAATACAAGCACTTCCAAAAAAAATACCTTGTACACCAAAACAACTATTTTTTTCACTGTTCTTTAACTTAGTAGCACTAACCAGCTGTTTAAGCCATAAACTGATATTATCCTCAAATATACCTGTATTACCTATATTTGATATCTGCTTGCAATTTAGTCTGTTATCAGGCTCTACTGATTCTCTTCTGAGTAGTGCTGAAATCTTTCCTTTTATGCATCTGCAACAAATATCCTAACCCAAATTTATCATCTTTCTTGTGGACCACTACAATTAGCTTTTAATTGACTACTGAAATATCACATTCATCTATGTCAAGAACATGGGTGGTATCTGAAATACTTAATAACCAGTATGGCATAGCTATAAACCAATCAGAAATAAAGTATTCTTTCAACTCTATGAGCATATACCAACATTGACTACAATCATATCACAGCTCTATACCTAACCTCATATTTATGGACTAAATCTATAGTTACAAAAATTTTGAGTGAAAGAACTTCCCCATAATTATTATTCTCATAGATAAAATGAATGGGACCAGAAAAAGAGACACAGTTGAAATGTTTCATACTTATTTGTGCACTTGTATAGAGTCTGTATCCCCTCACTAAATTTTATTTTCTCTGATTGTACAGACAGTCTCATTGACCACTCTCATCAAATTTCCTAAAGTAGCACCTGACAGTAAGTCCATAGTAAACACTAAGCTACTAAATCAAAAACTGACTGACTGAATAAATTAATTATATGGAGGAAGGTTAAAGTTTAATAAAATTAAAATTAGAAGTAGCAACAAATCTATGACCTGGCTCTTCTTCATCTTTTTATTCACATCTCTAACTACTTTTCCCATATTTCAATGTCTTAAACTTGTTAAGCTTCTACAAAACTCAGTACCCTTGTACACACTTTTTTTTTCTATATGATTTATAACCTTCCTTCTGAATAACTACTGGTAATCAGGTTTCCCATCTCAGCTTAAATGCCACTGTCCTCCCTTGATGCATTTTAGTTCTTTTATTTCCCTGTACCTTACCATTGTTATATTTATCACAATTGTGTTCAAATCCTTCTTTGTGTAATTATTTTTAAAAGCTATTATCTATCAGACAGTAAGTCTTATGAACTGTTTATCTTACTTCTTCTGTATCCTAGGTCTCTAGATAATGCTTTGTACTAACAAGTTATCAAGAAGTGTTTGTTGAAAAATACACTCATTAGAGTATTAATCATTATTTTCATAATAAATATCTCATCATCCCTGACATTGCCTTTAAAATCATAAAAATTAAGACAAATTTTTAGATGTATATTTTTAGAACTTTCATATTTCGCAAAACTAAGGGCTATTATAGAAATTTTTTTGATACAGTACATAGACATCCATGAGTGTAAACACACACATAACTGATAAGAATTGAAGGAGATATTCAAATTTGGAAATCATGAAATGTGTACATTCATGGAGGAACAAAAGCACTGAAGCTAGCTTTTTTCAAGGGGGTCACTAATAATATATGCATGCATATGAGAAATGAGAAAAATTCTGGAACCCTATGCAGGGTGAGGAGCAAATCAGAGACTTACACATAGAATGAAAATAACTGAAAAGTAACAATTTTAATGAGTGAATGAGGCCAAAAATCTCTCAGAATACAAATATTTCAGGAATATTTAACATATTTTGATTTTTATTTGGATGGAGGATAAAAAATCTTCATGACAATATTGTATTTTATTTTGTCTGGATTCATAGTAATCCCATGGTCTCGACAATCAGATGGTCCATGGACTTGGGAAAAATAAGTAATTTCAGTGTTTAAATATGTTGAACTTAGACATGTAATTTCAGAGAATATATTTTCAATATTAATAAAATATAGAGAGAGCAAATAAGGAGACAAGTCATTATGAAGTGGGAAGGGCTGAAACAATAACATAGAATCTGTTGTTTTACAACCCGTAATTAGAATTAATATCCATAACAAATAAAATACACTTACATAATATACTTGAGGAAATAACAGTAAAAGTATGGATGTATTACAAAAGACAAAGTGAATATAAAGTTAATAATTATATTTGTAAGTATAGAATTAAAACATTTAGAAATTAAAACATCACTATTAAAACAAAAACTTCAATAGACTGATTAACCAGCTGAACCTACAGTGAAGGAGGTCCTAAGTTAACCGGAACACAGGGCTGAGGAAATTACTGAGAAGGAGATAGGGGGAGAGAGAAACAGAAAGAGATGCAAAAAATGAGTCTACAAAGTTTGGAGGATAACTTATGGTTTCAGAAATGACATGAATCTTATATCAAACTAAATATCCTATAGATAATTTTAAAATATTGTGGGAATAAATATAAACAAAAAGTAATAAACTTCAAACTGACTAGAGTGTACAGAAAGGGAAGAATCAACCTTCTACAGGGTATGGCATTGCTTTATAATTTTTCTACAGAGGCCACTCTCTGGTCGACACTTATAAGGTGGTATCTCCAATGAAGAGTTGGAATCTTTTTATGAGTTGAGGTATTAATGAACAGAAGTCAGAACTATTATACTGTAACATTTGGGAATTGAAGGAGAAAATATTCAAAATGAAGAAGCCTCATAGATAGTTCTAAAATTGGCAAATAAAATTTCCTCACATTCTTGGTTATTTCCTAAACTTTACATGGGTGAGATATCTGAGTAGTCCCATGAAAGCAATAGTCAGAAGACTGATAAAACTGAGTGAACATTGAAACTGTTGCCTACCACAATAGACAGGAATTTGAGTTATTTACAGATGCTCAGTAAATGCCTCAGGCTTATCTTACAGTTTAAAAGGGCCATAAATTAGGAGTAAGAATGACAATCCTTGGATAAATCCAAAACTAATTCTGACACAACCAGTATTTCAACTAGAAATAATTTAAGAAAAAATAAAGAAAAGGAAAATGTGATTCAAGATTAAGGTAAAAAGAAACCTGTAGAAACAGACCTCAAAATGACAGCAATGTTAGAAATAAAGGTTAAAAGGCAAAGACACTACTATAAATATAAAAACGTTAGTCAAGTGAATAAAAGCATTTTCAATGGAGTGATGCAAATATTTTTACAATTGGGAAAGTGATGATGGTAGATGTAAAAATATCTGATCTATATTCCATATTTTGTGCATATACATAGATCAGATATACAATACATACAAAGTTAGTCCAGAAAGTATCCAACCATGTACTATGAAAAATAGATACTTTTTTTTAAGAAGATATAAGTATTGTACATAGGACCATGACCTTGGGAGCTCACACAGTTTTCTCTGCATCCCTTCCACTGTTCAAAATGTTCTGTAAAATCCTTTGTTGGAATCACCATCAACTGCCTCATTGTATTTTCCTCAATCTCTTTGACAGTCTGAAATCTCTCCCCTTTCAAATGTGATTTTAGTTTTGGGAAAAGGCATAAATCACAGGGCACCAAATCTGTACTATAAGGGGCCGAGTCACCTGGGTGATTTGATGTTTCACTAAAAAACTCTACAAGAGATGTTATGCATAAGCAAGCACATTGTTGTGATGAACCTGCTAATCACCAGTTGCCCACAGCTGCATCCATTTTTATTGTTCTGCATTTCTCAACGAATGAAAACATTGAGGTAGGGCTCCCTATTTTTTATTGTTGTTCAGTTACAGTTATCTCACATTTTTCCCCCTTGCTCTCCCCTGCACCTTCCATCCCAACTCCCACAGTTAATCCCCGCCATTGTCTGTGCCCATGAGTCCTCTACTCATGTTCCTTTGCTTGCCCCTTTCCCTCATTATCCTCCTCCTCGACCCCTCTGGTCACTGTCAATTTGTTCTTTATTTCCAAGTCTCTTATTCTGTCTTGCTCTCTTGGTTCTTTTGTTGACTAGGTTCCAGTAATAGGTGAGACCATATGGTATTTGTCTTTCACCGCCTGGCTTATTTCACTTAGCATGATGCTCTCCACTTCCATCCATGCTGTTGTGAAGGGTAGGAGTTCCTTCTTTTTTTATGCTATGTAGTATTCCATTGTGTAAATGTACCATAGTTTTTTGATCCACTCATTTACTGCTGGGGACTTAAGCTGCTTCCAGCACTTGGCTATTGTAAATAATGCTGCTATGAACATTGGGGTGCATAGGTTCTTTTGAATTGGTGATTCAGAATTCAAAGGGAACCCTAGTACAATGCAGGTAGTACTCCTTATTAATTGCTTGGCCTAGAGGAGTGTACTCATGATGGACGATACCTTACCAATGAGAAAATACAGTCTTAAACTTGTTGTGACTTTGCCATGCTTTCTGTGGGCTTGGAAAACCATGCAACTTTCATGGGGACGACTGGGCCCAGTCATCCCAGTTGTCCAGATTGTAGCCATAGAGCCATGCTTCATGCCCGGTTATTACCTTCTTGAGGAAAACTGGTTCATTGGTAACAGTTTGAATCAAGTCATTAGCAACTGCAGCACAATGTTCTTTCTGCTCTGGTAGCAGAAACTGTGGAACCAATTTTTCCACAACATGTTTCATGCCAAGATCTTGCATCAAAATCTCAGACACAGTAATTTTTGGAATTCCTGAGATCAGCTTCTATTTCTCGCTCGCACTGTCAGTCATTGACCTTTGTTGAGTGCTAACACATGCAACGCATCCATCTTTGAAGTTTTTGTGCCACACTTTTATTTGTGCTGCACTCATTGCATTATCCCTAAAATGTTTCTGAATCTTCTGAACAGTTTCTGTGGAGGAATGTTCAAGCTTAACCCAAAATTTGATGCAGACAGTTGCTCTACTTGCTCAGTCATTTTGAACATGATGACCACACAGTACACATGCTCCCTCAATGGCATCTACCACCCCCACTGACTAATATAGTGAAATCATCAGTATGCACAATCCAGTCCACTCTCCTTGGGTGCCAGATTATATTGGTATTGTGAAAACTGTTCTTGTTATATTAAAAATTGCTGGACTTTTTCAGGATAGACCTGATATGTATATCAGATATATGTACAACAGTATTAATAGCAGCAAATTGAAGAAGAAAAAAGGATCAGTAAACTTTATAATAAATCAATATTTCCCAATCTGAATAACAAAGAAGTAAAACTGAGACTTAATGATCTGTAATACATAATACAATATCAAAGAGCCTAACAGAAATTTAATTTGGCTTCTGTAAGAAGGGCAGAGAGATAATGGGTTATAACATTATATGAAGTAATAATGGCTTAACATATCCCTGAAGCATCAACCTGCAGATATTAGAAGTTCAGCAAACCTCCCAAAAGATATTCCACTAAAACCACAGTTAATGATATTATACTCAAATAACTAAAATCAAAGATAAAGACAGACCTTTAAAGCAAGTAGGGGGTTGAGGTGGGCAGAAGAAAGGTTATACATATGAAAAAATGATATGACTGATTTCTCAGAAACATTGGATAGCAGCAGAAATAGCTAACATTTCAAAGTCCAACAAAAGAAAATGCTCTCACCCAAGGAATCTATCTAGAGAAAATAATGCAAATGAAAAGGAAAACCTTTTAGAAAATAAACTTCATTTTTAAGTAGTTTCTGATTTACAGAACAATATGATAGGATAGTGACTTTCCATATACCCTTTCACCCATTTGCCTCTATTACTAACATCTTACATTAGCATATTATGTTTAATACAAATGCTGAAGCAATATTGATGTATTATTATTAAAAGTCCACACATTATTCAGATTCCCTTTGCCTAATGCCTTTTCTGATCCAGAAGCCCACTGAGGACACCAGATTACATTTAGTTGCCATTTTCCCTTTGGTACCATTTTCTTGTCTGTGACAGTTTCTTAGAATGTCTTTGTTTTTGAAGACCTTGGCAGTTTTGAGGAGTATGGGTCAGCTATTTTGTAGGATGTTCTTCTATTGGAATTTGCCCTGATTTTTCTTTTAATCTCCTGAGTTGACTGTGTGTTTATGAGTTTTGTGGAGGAAAAAGATTAAAGGCCATTTTTTATCATGTCATATAAGAAATGCTTTCTATAAACAATTTATAACTGTTGAAATTGCCCACAATCACCTGGGTAAGGTAGTGTTTCTCCTTTCTCATTTCCATACTGTCCTCTTCAGAAGCAAGTTGCTAAACACAGTTCACACTAAAGAAGGGGGCCATGCTCACTTTCTTAAAGGCAGTACTTCAATTACTTGGAATTCTGATACTCTCACCCTGATGCGGACTCTGACCAGTGGGGTCTGTGTGTTGTGGCTGTGACGAACAAATTCACACAGACTACAAAGGGATGGCATGGACACCCTGAGTGAGACAGGGCCCCAACACTTGCCTGGACAGGCTTCTATTGGTTTTCTGGGCACATTACATGGAAGATGGTCCTCATTTTCTATGCACAGGTTCGCTTTAGGTGACTACCTTTTACAGATAACAAAGGAGAAGATGTTGCAGATTATTTCAAAGAAAAGGATATTGCAAATGCAAGGGGAAAAGTGGTTGAACCAGTTACACTCCATCCTTGGGAGGTTTAGCACAGACTTTAGGAAGTTACTTTAAAGATATGCAGTACACATTTTCTGCCTCAATTCAGGGCAAGGGAGTTTTAGCAAAAGCAAGCCTCAAAGTAGTCTAGGTACAATGCAGGCCTGGTTCCCCATGGAAAAGCTGATCTGTGGGCCTGGTTCTTGTGTGCTGCCTCACTTCTGCCGGCTTTCCGAATCAGGGGCTGGACTATATTTGCATTGCCATGCGGATCAGTTCCCTATATCACCCAAGCAATCTATCCTAGAAAAGCTACAGCTTAGATGACTTAAATAACAGAAATTTACTCCTCTCAGTTCTGTAGGCTTGAATTCCAAGACCAAGGTGTTGACAGCCTTGGTTTCTCCTGAAGCCTCTCTCCTTGGCTTAAACACAGCTACCTTCTTGCTGTGTCCACACATGGCCTTTTCTCTGAGCACACCCCTGGTGTCTCTTCTTCTTCTTGTAAGAATACCAGTCCTATTGGTTTAGGCCTCACCTTTATGATATTGTTTAACCTTAATTATCTCTTTGAATGTGCATCTCCAAATACATCACATTGGGGGTTTTGAGCTTGAACATAAGAATTTTTTTTGATGGGGGCACAATTCTGTCCTTAACATGGGGATAAGTCTGGAGAGGCACCTGGGACTTTATAAGGGAAGACCTCTTTTTTTATCACACCAATGGGGAAAGTGCTAGCTTCTACTATGGAAAGATGTGTAACATCTACTCAATAAAAATCAGCAAGTACATCCACCCAGATGACCTTATCCCATTTGCAGTCTTTCACATTTTCTCAACCAGAGCCTTGATCTTAGCACAATGAAAGTCTTGTTGAAAGTCTCTGGAAAGGTTTCCCTCATTTTTTCTAATCTCCTGTTTCTCATCCATGCCTGCTCTTCCCCTGTAGGATATCAGAACCTGTTTCCAAACTAGTGAAAGGGCCCTCTAACTTTCATATCAGCCTCTGTTTGTTCATGACCTTTAGTTTCTCATCATTCCTCTTCAAGGCTGATACCACTTGGCAATAATCTGCTACTTTTGCTGTTATTATGGGCATTTTTCCCCTGTATTTTTTTAAAAGCCTGTCTTGTGTAGCTTGAACCATTCCACCTACAAGGGCATTCCCCCAGTTTCTCCAGGTTATTTATCATGGAATCTTTATCAATCGGAACTTAATCTTATTTCAAGGACTATCTGCACTCAATAGAATATTTGGGATGTTGTTCTGTTTGCTACTTGGTTAGTGAATAAACTAATTCTCAAGTACCATCTTACTGCCAGTTTGCTTAACCACTCTTGGTAATCCCTGGGTTAACCCAGTCCTTCAAGAAGATACCAAGAACAGCATTCAAACATGCAGAGGATGTATTGAGAGAAATTCATGTGTAAGCAAAGAGAAACTTGAGGGAGTGAGAGGCTTCACAGAGTTACGTGATGGAAGAAGAAGATGGAGGAGGAAGAGTCTCACTGCCAAACAATCATGGGTCAGGCTGATCGAGGGTTCTAAGCCTCAGTTGCCCTCTAGAGGTATCCTGCACCTAAAAATGGGCCAGCACTACTACCTCCACCATGCTTAGTCTCTGAGAAGCTTCTCAATGAAGAAAGCATGTTCTCCACATGAATGCTGGCAGATCCATATGCTGTCAGTCAATTAGGAACCCCCTGCTGAACCCCTTGTAGATGAGAGCCATGCATTCCATAGCCATCACAAAATTGCTTGCAAAAAATTCATATGATCCAAAGAAATGAAAAGATTTTCAGAGTGAGAAAAATAAGATGAAGCTGGAGATAAGATTAGTAGGCAAAAATATGTCATAAATTATTGTGGATCACACAATTTGCTAGAGAATTTTACTATTTGAAACAAAGAAGAAAATATCATCAGTTACATAATTTAGTTTGGCTAACAAATAAATATATTTAAGTTGTTCAGAGAAATTAAAACTATTTCTAAAGCTGAGATATAGACATAATCCAAAAAGAATATTATGAGCTAAGAAACACTTCAAAAGACATGTGGAGTGAGTGACAAATATAACTCACCTGGTATCATAAAGCCAAACTTCTGTTCACCAGAGTATCTAGGTAGCACATTTATAGTTGTCTGATCTCACCAAATAATAAGATTTATAGTATCTAAAGAAATAAACTACTCAACAAATGGTCTTCCACGCACATTACTGAAAAAATATTGTATAGTGGCTGGAATGTAAAAGCCTGTGCTGCCAATAAAAAGAATATATGCCTGACTTTACCAACAGCCAAGTAAAGGTCAAAAACATGCCTAAACAACTCATCTGTGCTTAGAGAAGCCATTGAGGCAGTGTGAGAAAGCAGGGCACACCAGTAAATTGACCAATGGACAATTAAGGCCTTGTGATTGTTTTCTTTCTTTTTCTCTTAGAGCAAGGTTTCAATAACATTAACTTGAAAAATGTTAAAGTGTTACTAACCTCATACTTTGAATGACACACTTTGTGAACATGTAATTTCTAATAATGTGCTGTCCAGGTTTAATCCTTTAAAATAAACAGGTTACAAAAGTACTCCCAGGTAATTTAAAGGATTGATGTACTCTGTGGAGCTGTTAACTCTAAGCTGAAGAACACTTATCAAAAATTATTTTGGCCTTGGGATAATTCATTTTCACTAATTATTTATAACAGTAATTATGTTGAAGTGCCATTTATCTCTTAAAACTATCCCTAATTTTCAATAATATAGCAATGTCATCTCAGTTCAAGTGAATGCCTATACTGTGTCTGTTTTTTAAGGGAACAGAAAAGGACACTCAGCTCATCCAAAGTGACATAAAATTATTACAATTCATAAAAATAAAAGAGGACAGGAAAACTCCTGTGTTAATTCCAAATGGAAATTATTATCTAGCACATTAAAAAATGATTCTTACTGACCCTGGTATTATCAAAGAAATATTTAATTTCAATATTAAAAGCTAGAATAGTGTGAATTCACAATGGATTTTTTTAACAGTTACATTTTTTTATTGTTGTTCAAGTACAGTTGTCTCCATTTTCACCCCACCACTTTCCCATACCCCACCCACCTCCACCTCCCACTCTCAATCATACCCCTCTTGGCTTTATCCATGGGTCCTTTGTACATATTCCTTGACTTGACCCTTACCCTTCTACCTCCTATTATCCTGCTTCCCGTCCTCTCTGGGTACTGTCAGTTTGGTTCTTTATTTTAGTGTCTTTGGTTATACTTTGTTTGCTTGTTTTTTTTTGTTGATTATGATCCACTTATAAGTGAGATCATATGGCATTTGTTTTTCACCACCTAGCTTATTTCACTTAGCATAATGCTCTCCAGATCCATGCATGCTGTTGCAAGGGGTAGGAGTTCTTTCTTTCTGCTGCATAGTATTCCATTGTGTAAATGTGCTCCTGCATTTTAATCATTGTTATAGTAAAATTAATAATAAAAATTTACTATTTATTGTATAGTTCTATGCTGTCAGCCCTTTGTTAACCACATGAAATATGTCTTTTTCAATAAACACAAAAGTAATCTTGAAGCCATTTTACAAAAGAGGAACCAGAGGCACGCAGGGCAACTGTATACAGGTATGTTCTGAAGGTAGCACAGCTAAAAAGCAACAGGTCCAGGAGCAAGTTCCATGTTGGTCAAAACCTTGCAATTTTTCTCTATTCCTATGCCTGCCAATCCAAGATTCCACAGATAGGAAAACATTTATGAGCAAATATATTATGCTCATAATACAATATGCTCATATATAATACAATGTTTACATTGTATTAAGCTATATGTTCTCATATGTTCTCATTTAGATTTACTTAAAAATATTTTATGGAATTACTTAATTTTCCAGAGATATCCCCATTTGGTGATAATTTGGGGGATTGTGGCCACATTAACTCTTGCCATCCTTCATGAAGTTGCTGCCATTTCATGATTTCAGGCCAGAGGAATGCCAAAACCATAAAGTAAAAGATTTTTTACTTGAAAAATTATAGAGATCATCTTGATAAGTACGCCCATCTCAATCAATGTCAGTTGTAGCCTGCTGCTGCTCTCCAAAATAGGTGACCTCTGTGAAATCTATGTTACTAGCCACTCTCTACAGAACTGCCAGTAGCAGAAGTTTTCATCACTCTAAGTAAAACAGAATTGTGTTTCCTCTGGCAAATGACTTTAAATGAGTCTGATATCAGACAATACTAAATCTTTGCTCATCAGTCATTCCTATGGTATTTAAGCAGGGTTTTCAGATCCTATTCCTTGACAAACTCACTCTCTCTCTCTCTCTCTCTCTCTCTCTCTCTCTCTCTCTCTCTCTCTCTCTCTCTCTCTCTCTCTCTCTCTCTCTGTAATAGACATGATTAAAGAGGTTAAAATGAGCATAGTGAGAGATACCCTGGCCCTTATAAATTAGAATTGTTTGTATAATATCTATAACTAGTGTCATTCACTTTGGAGCTGAGAAGAATCTAGAAGGATTACTATGTCTCCTTTGTCTTGACTTTCACCTAAAAGTATTTGCTATATTAGTGACCTTATTAAAAAGTGGTTTTATTGATAATTTTTTTTTACATTTAAGATTGAACCAGTTATAGCGACACTCATGAGACAGGTGCTGATGAGAAGGAGAGTGGTTTATTCAAGTGTTGGTGACTTGAGAGGACAGGAGACTCATGTCCTTAAAAACACATATTAACATCTTAGAGTAGGCAGAGGTTTTTATAAGGAGAGGGAGGGAAAGCATGACAAGGAGGTCAGGGGGAGAGGCTGTGGACATGCAGGCAATGTCCTTGCTGGTCTCGATATGGATGTTTAATGTTAGCGTCCTGGAGCTGGTAGGCACCAGCCAAGTTCCAGAAGTGGGGGTATCTGCATCACCCAAAGTCATGGTCAGGGCCGTTTCTTGTACAAATAAGAATCAGAACTGCTGATGCCTGCAATGTGCTTACAAAGAAACAGTCAGTATGCAAGTTCTTTTTATCATTTTGTTGGTACATTTTATTCTACTTCTAATTCATAGTAAGTCAGAGTAAAGTTTTGTTCCCCTGTTACATGTTGGCATGTTTTTCATGATTGGAATTTCTCTCATGATTTATCTATAGTAAGAGTATTTGGCTGCATCATGTACTTGTACACACATGCTAATCTGTTTGAATTTGCTGTTTTTGTATTTGATAATATCTAAGACTGTGGAATTTTCTCTTCTTTCCCCAAAATGGTTATGATTCTTCAACATTTTATACTTAATTTTAGCTTATTCCTTACCTGTTAATAGTCATGTAGAACTAGACATTACTTTGAGAGTGATTGGCTTCCAGAAAACTTAGTGAAAATGTTTCAAATTGTTCCCCACAGGTCTCTATAAATTATATGAATATCTCACTTATAGGCATTTTATATGTTATCACATATATAAACAATTAGTTATTTCTTACAGCAATAATAAATTACATATATTAATTATAAGATGTTAACACTAGTCTGCTTTTACAGATTTAAAAAACACTGAGGGAAATTAAGAAATTTGCCTAAAGTCACAAAGTTAATAAGTTTTAAATTCAGGAATATAGTCCATAACCATTTTACTCTAAATTTTCAAGATAAATAATGCAAGTGATCATTGTCTTTAAAATAACATCTACACACAGGGTTGCAGCAAGAATTACCACAGATAAAGCATAGCATTAATATTATTATTTTATTTTGAATAAAATATTTTATTTTACTTTGAATAACATAAAACAATAATGATTAATTCTACATAAATATTTATGCATCACTGTAAGCTACTTAATGATTTTACAATTGGAGAAACAAGGTGACTAGAAAAATACTTTATAACATTAAACATATTAGTTTTACAAAGGTCAAAGTGTCACCTGAGTTAAAAGGAGGGAAGAAACATGTTAGGATGGGATAAATGTATGCAAAAAAACATGCTGGAGTTGGGCATTAAAGAATACATAAGATTCCAAAGGGAGTGGATATAGACAGCATAGAATTTTCCAGAAGGCGAATGAACTTAAATGTTTTTTATAGAGCAATTTCAATAATTTATAGGATATTTCAATTCCCTTTGCCACAAGCATGGTTCATCTAATAAATTAAGTGTTCTTTAATACTATTACTTATTAAAAATAATAATAAAGAAAAGAATCCTGACTAATTATGTATGTAGAAAAGATAGAAATGACAATAATCCCCAAGACCACGTAGCAACTCTGGAGAAAAATATAAAGAAAACATGATGCCCTGGCTGGCGTAGCTCAGTAGATTGAGCATGGGCTGTGAACCAAAGCATCGCAGGTTCAATTCCCAGTCAGGGCACATGCCTGGGTTGCAGGCCAAGTGCCCAGTGGGGGCCATGTGAGAGGCAACCACACATTGATTCTCTCTCTCTTTCTCCCTCCCTTCTCCTCTCTAAAAATAAATAAATAAAATTAAAAAAGAGAGAAAGTCTTTTAAAAAAAGAAAGAAAACATGATTTTTCTTAAGGATGGAAGTCATCTAACAATTAAAGCACTTTTATTGTAAGAACCCTGAAACACTAATTCTAAAGAACCTCTGTACCCCAATGTTCATAGCAGCACATTTACAATAGCCAAGTGCTGGAAGCAGCTTAAGTGCTCAGAAGTAAATGAGTGGATTTCTGTTAGAGCTTAATAAACTACACATGATATCTAATTGTTTACATTTTAAATATATCCCCTGCCTAGAAGTAATGGTAAAAATTCATTACTTGCTATGACCCTAATAACGATAAGAACCTACATTCTCCAAGAAGGTTCTATTGCTATGGTCAACTAAAAACTCTATGTTTTAAAACTACATGTTTTGAAAACTGTATTTTTCTAATTTAACATGTAAAACATTTGCATGTTGTACTCTGGTTTTATGTTCTCACTAAATTGTAAGAATTTATCTTTGCTAAAATGTACAGTTAGATTTAGGCTATGTGAGATCTAGTGGGAGTAGGGAGACAAAGATAATACAGCAATTTAAGCAGAAAAAAACCTGCAGTACATTTACACAATGGAATACTACACAGCAGAGAGAAAAGAGGAGCTCCTACCTTTTGTGACAGCATGGATGGAACTGGAGAGCATTATCTAAGTGAAATAAGCCAGGTGGTGAAAACAAATACCATATGATCTCACTTATAAGTGGATCCTAATCAACAAAATAAACAAGCAAGCAAAATATAACCAGAGACATGAAAATAAAGAACAAACTGACAGTGACCAGAGGGGCAAGGGGAGAGGGGTAACAGGGAAAAGAAGGGGAAGGTTTAAATCAAGCAATATATATAAAAAACCCAAGGAGAAAGACAACGGAGGGGGGAAAGGATTGAATGTGGAGTTGGTAGGGAAGGGGACAGTAAAGGGGGAAAATGGGGACAACTATAATTAAACAACAATGAAATAAAGAATATCTTATGAGAAATATTGTTCTTTTTAGGGGAAAGCCACTTACATCCAATACCTATCACTTGTGCTGATCTTCTCTCAAGTGAAAATCCCAAACTTTTCTGAATGTGGAACATAAAATATATCTTTTTCAAACTTAAAAAAAATAAAGCACTTTTATTGAGTTTGTGGGCCATACATAGCAAGATATGACTCCTGTTTTTCCACTGGAACATTTGTAAGGGAGGGGCTGAAAAATTATATTAGGTCTCAGGTATTCATCATGGGAAGATAGATTTAGTATAAAAGCTTTATAAACTTTAAAAAAATATTTTATTTATTTATTTTTATAGAGAAGGGAATGGAGGGAAAAAGAGAGGGAGAGAAACATCAATGTGTGGTTGCCTCTCATATGACCCACACTGGGGACCTGGTCTGCCACCCAGGCATGTGCCCCGACTGGGAATTGAACCGGCAGCTCTTTGGTTCACATCCCATGGTCAATCCACTGAGCTATACCAGCCAGGGCATAAACTTTTTAATAAAGACGGTATAAAGCAAAAATTACATATATGTGTGTGTATATATATACGTATACATACTCCAGGAATCCCTGGGGTGAGCTGAAGCCTCTGTTGTAAAAAACATCTTATTCTTCATCTGCCCAGTCCTACTTCCTTCATTTTCTCACATTTTGTCCCTGAAAGGATTCCCCTAAATAAATTTTCTACATGCAAATATATCTCAGATTCTGCTGAAAACATGATTTTCTCAATCACTGTGGTATATCAAAAGTTATTGGAGAACTGCACATGGGATTTGCAGTCTCAGCTCAAATGGCACATATGTCATTTCTACCAACAGCCCACTGGCCAAGGTCAATGGCCCTGCCTAACAGCCAGTGAGATGGTGAGATGGTGAATGTGAGGAAGAGAAGAAATAGTCAGTAAACCTCTGCATACATTACACTTCCTTGTGTCCAGGGACAATTGTCTTTCTTTTTATTAAGTCTGCAAGTATCAGGGTGGAGGACAAATTGTAAAGTATGGATTGTCTAACCATTATCCTATTAGCCTAAAACTAATACAAAATAATATTAAGTGTAAACTATAATTAAAAAAATAAAATTAAATTTAAAAAAAATTATTTTAATTAAATTTATTGTGACATAAGTTAATAAGATTATATAGGTTTCTTATTAACTAATGTCATACCAATCAACTTAATTAAAAAATAAATCATTTTTATTTTATTTTTCAATTACAGTATATAATCAATATTATTTTGTATTAGTTTTAGGTTTATAGCATTATGGTTAGGCCATGATATACATTACAAACTAGTCTCATCAATATTTTCAAACCTGAAATCATACTATAGTTACTATACTATACATACTACAGTTACTATACTATACACAGTTACATACTATACTACACTACAGTTACTATACTACATACTATACTACAGTTACATGCTATAGTTACTATAATACTATCTACTTTATTTTTTATGCTGTACTTTACATCCCTGTGACTATTTTGTAACTACCAATTTGTACTTCTTTCCCCCTTGACCTTTTTCACCCAGTCTCCTAAGCCCCCTCTCCTGTAGCAACCCTCAGTTTGTTCTCTATATTTGTCTGTTTCTATTTTGTCTGTTGGTTTCTATTGTTCTTTAGATTCCACATGCAAGTGTAATTATATAGTAGTTTTTCTTTCTCTGATTTACTTCACTTAGCATAATACAGATACAATGTCTTTTTCCCTATTGAATCTTTAGCATTTAGTCAAATGCCTGGCACTACTAGTCAGTGTTCTGTATATACTTTCATTAACTAACACATGCAATACTAATAAAAATCATTTATCATTCTGGTTCAATGGAAAAGACTTCCAAATAACTGTGATGTTATACAACTACATACTTTTTAAAATGATGTGGGAAAAGATTAATTTTAAGGAAATTATGAAGAATCTTTATTTTAAATCAGTAGAGCTGAGGCATTGGAAGGCTATTTTTGTAGAACTACTGCATTATATGTTGGGGAAAAGATCAGAAATTGAGGTTAAGTCACCAAAAGAGGTGATAATTACACCTGTGGTAGGTGTAATTATCAACTCAACTCTACTTTGGCAGTCTACAACTGCCAAAGTTATAGAACTCAAAAAAGCTGCTGGTTCAATATATTATCAAGTAAAGCAGTTACTTGTGCTTGCTATTAGTATAGTAATGCATTAACTATTCACAAATGAAATATAATTTTGTTTTATCAAACATGATGAAGTACTCTTGAGGACGGATTAATCAGATACACAATATTTGTGAAAAAAAATGGTTTATCTTTTGCATTCCCTGATTAGCACCACTTGACTGGAATCATTCCTTCACTCAGCATTTCAAGTACTTATCCTTTATATCACAGCTAATTTGTTCTTGTTTGTATATTGCTGGGTGAAGTGTTTTAAAACCGTGCCCACATGTGTAGTATCTACCCAAAACTCATTTTCAGTTTCTAAGAAACTCTTTTCTATTTTTTTCACTTTCATTCAATTTTCAATCTAATACCATGGTTCCTTTGTGCTAGATACTAAGTACTTAAAATATTATCTCACTTAATTATTACACTGAAGCTAAATTTTTATTTTTAACAATATACCATGGAAGTAGTGTGCCCTTCTCAGTGCATCATATTAAAATGTACATGATGTTGAAATGGCTTATTAGTGGTGAAGTTAATGTTGATTTTTCTCATTAAGGTGGTTTGGGCTGAGTGTCTCCACTGAGAATATACTATTTTTCCCATTATAAAGAATAAATGATTTGAAACTCTGCAAGATCCCATCTTTCCTCAAAGTTTTGCTCACTAATTTTGTTTTCACTGGTTCTCATCTAAAGTAATTATTATTCTGGCATTCTAGTGTTGATTTTTTATTTTTCTATTATTTTTGCTTTTATTAGTTGAAACTCTATAAGGAATAAATTTGTTGTATCCCTCATTTGTTTATTACTTCACTTATTTATTTACTTCAGTATGGAATTATTTATTTTATTTATGAGTTATAACCTATTGTTAATACTGTTTTTCATGGCCCAATAAGTTCAAGGTTGGGGCATTGGAAACTCAGGGTGGCTCCCTTGCCCCTTTGACATATGCATATATATTTTTTAAGTGTTCTTGCTTTTTGGCACAAGATGCTCCAGACTCATCTGCCAATATTTCTTGTCCCAGGTATGGATTGTAATTCTTCAAGTTTTCTCTTATTGGCAAATGGAACTTATGCTCATTGCTATTGAGGTGTCATTGCTTCTAGGTTTTCTTTGTTGACAGAGTTTAGGAAATACATCTGTGCATACTAGCTCATGTTACATACACAGTCATATATATTTTACATTTATGTATGTATGTATCTGTCTATCAACCTATACATCTACCTGTTTTTTAAAGTGTGTTAATTTTGGTTCTCAGCACCTCCTGTATGACAGACAGCCATGTCTTCCTGCACAGTGCCAGCCTCAATCCTGAGACACAATGCTGAAGGTCAGAGTGAATGGATTTGTCCATTTTGGGTGCCTGGTCACCAGGGCTGCACTTTACTCTGGCAAAGTGGATGTCACAATCAATGATCGTGTAGTTGAGGTTCACTGACCTCAACTACATGGTCTACATGTTCCATTATGATTCTACTCATGGCAAGTTCAAAGGCAGAGTCAAAGCTGAGAACAGGAAGCTTGTCATCAATGGAAAGTCCATCTCTATCTTCCAGGAGCCAGATCCTGCCAACATCAAATGAGGTGATGCTGGTGCAGAATGTGTTGTGGAGTCACTACCATGGAGAAGACTGGGGCTCACCTGAAGGGTGAAGCCAAGAAAGTCATCATCTCTGCCCCTTCTGTGAATGCTCCCATGTTTGTGATGGGTGTGAACCATGGCAGGTACGACAACTCCATGAAGATTGCCAGCCATACCTCCTGCATCACCAAGTGCTTGTACCCCCTGGCCAAGGGCATTCATAACAACTTTGGCATCACTGAGGGACTCATGACTACAGTCTAGGCAATCACTGACACTGAGAAGGCTTTGGATTGCTCCTCTGGAAAGGTCTGGTGTGATGGCTAAGGGGCCACCCAGAACATCACCCCTCCTTCTACTGGTGTTGCCAGGGCTGTGGACAAGGTCATCCCTGAACTGAATGGGAAGCTCACTGGCATGGCCTTCCGTGTCCCCACCCCCATTTTGTTGGTTGTGGATCTGACCTGCCACCTGGAAAAAGCTGCCAAATATGATGACATCAAGAAGGTAGTGATGCAGGCATCAGAAGGCCCCCTCAAGGGCATCCTGGTCTATACTGAGGACCAGGTTGTCTCCTGAGACTTTAACAGTGACACCTACTTCTCCACCTTTGATGCCAAGACTGACATTGCCCTCAATGACCACTTTGTCAAGCTCATTTCCTGGTAAGACAATAATTTGCTAAAGCTACAGGATAATGGACCTTATGGTCCACGTGGCTTTCGGAGTGTGGAGGAGCAAGAGGCCCTGGACTACCAGCCTCAGCAACAGGAAAAGAAGCCCTAAACTGCTGGGGAGTCCTTGCCCCAAATCAATTCCCCAACACATAGAGAGTCTCCTAATCTCCAGTTTCCATCCCAGACCCCCTGAAGAGGGGAGAGACACCCCTCTTCATGCACCTTGTCATGTGCCATCAATAAAGTTTGCTGCACTCCCACCCAAAAAATTGTGTTAAGTCTGATGCTTCCAATTCAATTCTAATATAAAGTTCATTCTAGCCCTTTTAACTTTTCTTTCCAACAGCAAGAATTCTAGCTCTAATTTCTACATTGTCTGCACTTCTTTGTTCAAACTCAGTGTCCCCTAAAAAGTTTTAGAATCACTACTCATAGTCTAGTGAGAAACTATTTTCTGACTTGAATAATTTGTTTATAGTACTTTTTGTCTTCAGCTTTTCGTTACCCAATCAAAATATTTTACAAAGTTATGTAGGTTCTTTTTTTTCCTTCTCTCCTTCAGTGTATTATTGTTATTCATTTGTAATCCAGTTCACTTGGTATAGTTCATATTGTTTGGGTTTTCCTCATATCCTATTTGATTTTTATAAATTTACATATGATAAAATTCACTCTTTGTGGTATATGCTTCTATTGGTTTGAACAAATACTCAGAACTTTGTATCCACTATTACAGTTGTAATATAGAACAGCTCAACCAATTCAGAATATTCTCTTGTGCTCACCCTTTGCAGTGAGCTCCTCTCTCTGCTCCAACCCTTAGAAACCACTGATCCAGCTTATTGTTGCCCATTCCACAATTTTGCCCTTTCTAAAATGTCACAGAAATGGAATTATAAAGTATTGAAATCTTTGTGACTGGCTTCTTTTACTTAACAACATGCATAAGATTCATTATGTTCCTACTTGAATCAATGGTTTGTTTTTATTTTTCAGTAGGATCCCATTGTATCACATACCACACTTTGTTCTTCCATTCACTAGTTGAAGGCTGTATTGGTTGTTTCCAGTTTTTAGTGGTTATGAATAGATCTGTTATAAACATTCATTGCAGGAATTTTACATTAACACGAAGTTTTCATTTCTCTTGGGAAAATGTCTATGAGAGTGAGGGCTTAGTTTTATGTTAATTGTAGGATTAACATTTTTTTCTTTTATCGATTCTAGGAGGAGGGTAGAGGGGAGAAAAGGAAGGACACAAACATCAATGTGGGATAGAAACATCTATCAGTTGCCTCTTGCACGTACCCCAACTGAGGACTAAATCTGCAACCAGGCATGTGCCTGACTGGGAATTGAACCCATATCTATTTAGTTTGTAGGAAAACACCCAGTCAACTGAGCCACAATGGCCAGGGCTTATGTTTAATTTTTGTCGAAATGCTTTTCACAGATACTGTACCTTTCTGCATTTACCCCAGAAATGTATGACAGTATCAGTTATACTATGCTAGTTTATTTTGTAGAATTTACTGGTATTTAGAATGTTTAACAATATTTATTATAATTAATTTAATTTTTGAATCTTTACTTACAGTCTAAAAAAATGAAGTGGGAACCTCCAATCTTTAACATGGCAAAATCATTTGGTGAGTTTGCTTCTAGGACAACAATTTATGCCTTTAGTAGTTTACTGATCACATTTGATACTTAATCCAAGCAATGACATCTGTATAGAGACAAGAATTATGGAGAATCAACTAGATAAGAAGTACTCTCCAAATGTACAGCTAAAACAGTCCCTGGGAAATGAGCAATTTTGTTGAGATAATTTGCTGACCTACATATTCAATATTTGCATAGGCAACAGAGTATCAAAGAGGTTAATTAATACCCAAAGCTGCACAGTTAAAAAGAGATAGAACTGAAATTGGTATTAACAGCTCTTTGAGACACTGGGCATGCCTAGCTATTAGGCTGACCTAAGGTCAGACTCTTAAGGGATTGGAACTATTGCTTTTGATGATATATTTTCCAGTATTGTTTTATTCAGTTTTGGCAGATTCCTAGCTGAATTCTGACTGCTAAGTGAGTCACTTTTAGTGAATATTTCAGGTTTAATGCCTTCCTATAGATCCTAATGTTTGTTTGGAGAGTCATTCCTAAAATAATGACCAATGTGGGTGAGCACAATCAAGTTCTGTGAACATCTCAAAATCTGATGTCATCAGTTAACATGTTTCCCTGACATATAAGAACTAACAAAATTCTATTGTATCTGAGTCAATTGGTGTTTTAAACAACATCAATTGTTGGAATAAAAACATTAAAAATGATATATTATTTGATTCAAAAATAGATGAGCTCATCAGAGTTGTGACTTCCCTCTTAATAAATGAAATTGAAAAAGCTCATACTGTTTATGTTTATGTCTCAAATAATTTGCAAATCAATTATTTTAGAAATATTTCACTATTTTTTCTCAAAATCCTGTCCTATAGTCTTATGCTCTTTATTAGAATAAGACTTTAGACTCTACTCCAGGGTTTTAGAAAAAATATAGATGCCCTCACTTTGTTTAAGGTGGAATAGGAGCAACCATCAACTTTTGACATTTAGAAATGTTCCTTCTTCTGGTATAAATAACTATTAGGGTTAGTTTATTTTTATAATTGATAAAATTGATGAGATTCAGGAACTATGATGGTGGAGAAATAATTGCAGAGCATTCACATTAAGCAGAGAAGCAGGGTTCTCAAATAATTGAATCTGAACTGAAGAGTCTTACCATGATTTTCTCCTCTTATCCTTTTAAAGAGATAAACAATTGTCTGTATTTTTCTTTTTCCTCACCTGCCTCTCAAAATATAGCAGGTTTTCTCAACACAATTGTATTTCACAGGAAGGGTGTGAAAAGACGTGAGTTACCATTTGGAAAACACTTTGAAGTCAGAGGTGCTATACTCGATGATAGTGAGAAAGTAGAAAGAAAATAGGTGACAACTTGCTGAAAAATCTGTCATTGTCCATTTATAGCTAACTTCAGAGTGGCTCATGATAAAGTCTTTACCCAAAGGTATTATGAATCTATTTGCACAAAGTCACATGCTGAGTATTGCATAAAGCCTGCCAGGCACTTTTATACCTGTCTTTCAAAATGGCAACAGTTGCACAGAGACACATAAATAAAGTTACACTGTGGTGCTGACACACCTAAAAAAAACAACTTGAGAAAAAATTATGCAGGGCAAAACAAACTTCCTACAATTAAAAATTGAATGAACAAATTAACAAATTATACTTTCCTATAAATTCAGTGGGTCCCAATGTGGCTTTTGCTCCTTCTTTGAGATTCATATCTTGAATATTGTCTTCAGTATACACTCAGCCTTCCTTCCTAGTTAGAGCAGCGAGCTCATCCACTGCCACATCACCAGTCTCCATCACAGACAATGGCCAGGGTCTTTTACAGCATCTTACCAGCAACTCTATAATAACTTCCTAGCTGGCATATTTGCCTTCAACCTTCTCTAATTCTCCAACTTCACAGCTCAGCCTAATGACTGTCATCAAATTTTATTCTCCCACACATGCATGCACATGCAAATACATATACCATTCCTGATACCATCATTCATACAAAAATGGCTCTGTTGATGCTTTTGGCCCCTAGGATCAAACCCAGGAATCCAAGAATTGCAGCTTAATCTACTGGATCTTACTAATTATACTCTACAATTTGATCTCACTCTACTCTGCAACTGTGGGCTAAATTCTGCTGTAAAGAGAACTGCATTCCCAAATATGTCATGCTTTGCTGATATCATCATCTCTGCAATGGCTCTTTTTTTCTGCTTATAATGTTATTTTCTCATTTCCTAAAGTAGAAAACACAACAACAAAACCAAAGAATTATTTTCTTATTCTAGTTAAGTTGGATCATTATCATTTTGTGTAGTTTTGCAGGACTGAATTTTTCTTCTCTCTTTTTATGTATCTTCCTCTGTCAATTTGAGTCTTGAATTGTGTTGCAGTTATTTATTCATTCCTTCATTTATTCATTTACTTATTTACTTATGTACATATTTCTTTATTTGTCTGGCTTGCCACTGAGTTCTGTACCCCTAGAGTCTATTATAGGGCCTGACACATAGATCAGCAGGTGTGGTAGCTGAGAGTAAAGAGAATTGAAAATAGTAAAGTGAAGGAGAAGAAGCTCTCTGGTTGTAAGCTCCAAGCAGTGAAGGCTATAGTTTACTCAACTAAACTTCCTCATTTTCAAGTTACTGTCCTGGAGTAGCTGTTCTCAGATGGGGAGAATATACAAAGCAAACTGAATCAAAGACATAGGAATAAACTGTAGCAGAAGTTGTAGTGAGCCTACAGGAGACCACCCATCTTTAGGACTGGGGCACTCCTTTCACCAGCTGCCCAGACTGCTGCCTGTTAACCCCTCTCAGCCTGATTCTTTCCCCAGAATTCTCCTGAACTGAAGGAAGCTGCCTTACACAGGCTCCATGCCTTCTCTGGAGGTATCCCACATCTAAGCAGGTCCACAGTCCCAAGCCCTTCACTTCAATTAGGGACTTCTCTGAAGGGATACTCCAGCTCAGGTGTTATAAGTGGGACTGATTGAGGGCTCTGCTGTGACTTCATGGTTGTTCTACTTTCCCCCCTGCCCATCCTGACTTCCTCTTCCTCTACTAACCCACCTGCACACATATGTTCAACTAAGAGTCTGTTTCGTGTGGAATTCAACCTACAAAGGGAAATGGAGGTTGTTACTGACTGTCACATGTACGAGGACAGAGAAGACATTAGACAGTAATGTTTATTGTCCTTGATAGGGTCTGTGAACTTCACTGAAATGATGTATAATGAAACCAACTTTACTGTAGGCTAATTGATCTACAAAAGAGTTAAGTTGATGACATTTACTTGTGTATAGTTGGCTTGTGTGGAAAATGATCTAATGAAATGACATTGAACAAAATGACATTATTTGAACACCTGCTTTAGATATTCATATCACTGATCAAAATAGGGAAGAACTATTAATGAGAGCACTTTTAATGATGAAATTCTGCATTTTACAGTAAGGTCTAACTTTCTCATTTTGCAGAAGAGAAAACTGAGGCTGAGAAATGAAAAACTATTTTTTTAACTTTACCATGTAAATTAGAGAAATATTGGAACAAAGAACCAGGTTTTTTTGACATTTGAAAAGTTCTCTCCATACTATTTTCCTCAAGTAAAAGGCCTCAAGTCCAACTTTATGTCAGAATCACAGACCTTAGTTCTTTCAGTCTGGTTGTTCTTTTGTTTTAGTAAAGATTTCCATACCTACCCCAAAAATACTGAGTCAAAACCAATTGTGGAAGTTTCCAGCAGAATCTATATTTTTCAAAGTTGCACAAATAATTCTGATGACCAGGTAAGTTTGGAAAATGTGATCTAGAGAGTCCATATCTAGGCAGTTGTGTTGGTTTTCTCAGGCTTCCTTGACAAAGTATTATACTATAAACTGAGTGGCTTCAAAAATGTATTTATTGTCTCACTGTTCTGGTAGCTAGAAATGTGAGATTCAGATGTTGGCAAGATTGGGTCCTCCTGAAGGCTGTGAAGAGCAAGCTTTCTGTGCTTTCTTCCCTCTAGCTTCTGGGGGTATGCAGATATCTCTCTACATGAATGTTTACATTCAAACTTTGTGTTTTTATAAGGACTTCAGTCATATTCGGGGCCCACCCTACTCCACTATGACCTCATATTAACAAATTACATCTGCAGCAACCATATTTCCAACAAAGTCCATCCTGAGGGTCATACGAATTTTGGGGAGAAACAATGTAACCTATTATAGGAATCTACTATTTACAACTATCCCTTGTATTACTTGATCCAAAAATAAGGAAGAAAGAAAAAAAGCTAAATCGCTAAGTTAAGAATGTGAAAATTGGTGGAGAAGAGTATTTTCTCTGTTGTAGTTGGTCTCTGATTTCAGATTGTAGATACATCAGTACAAGATTGTGGGTGGGAGGGTTATGTTCCATCTCAGACTGAGATGGATTTAATTCTACTTTTTTACATCTTAGTGGAGACAGTTCATTCCTCTTTTTCATCCATTGCTACTACCACCAATGAAGACCTCACCATAATTCTGTTATATTAGAATTTTTGTTACCCCTAGTGGCAAAGATATGGTCACTTTGATTATTTATATCACTTTTATTCCTTTAACATTTTGTAACTTCTAATTTTTATGATAATTTTATTATTATTTCTCTTTCAGTGTTCTATAACTAATATAGCCTAACATTTACTGATTATCCAGTGTTTAAAATTGAGTTGTATGAATTAGGACAAGAATATAATGTAATATCTTAATCTAGTTTCAGTGATTTTACTAACTAAAGCAAAACATTAAAACCAATAAATATTTGTGTAGTTACAAAATTGATATAAGTGATTTTTAAGGTCAAACACACTTTAAGTAGCTCTTGGATTTTTTTCTCCTAGTATTCCAAAGTGTTTTTCTGAATGTCACATAAAATAAGATAAATTTTCACTGCTTCCTGGACATAGTCTAATAAAAAGGGATGCTATCATTTTAGGAAGATAATCAATACACTCAGATTTTTCATGAGTGATGTTTTATAGAGATTTAAGACTTAAATAAATAAGCAAATCCTAGCATTCAGGAGCACCTCTATAACTTAAGGACACTTTTCCCAAAGAATCCCCAAATAATTTATTTTAATTAGTTGCGTGTAAGCTAAACACTATTGAAGACCTTTCTGAGACTTCTATGGAAGCAAATTGTTAGCTTGTTTTCTCAGTCCTTGGAGGCGAGTAGCCAAATTGTGTTTTAAAAAAGGTTAAACTAAAGGAGAATTTAAGAAGCAAGTTTTGTTTGTTCTATTTATAGACAGCTCTGTGCAGAAATCTTGTACAGATAGGAACCAGATTGACAAAGATCATTGTAGACTTCTTAAGAAATACATCTTTAACATTTTATTTCAGCACTGCAATAAGTCTTTCCCATCCTGTCAATGAAAAGAAAAACAATCCCTTTTGGGACTTGCTTGACTGGTCCTCAACTTGAGTAGTTCAGTTCATCTACAGACTGTCAGTGCAGAGCTCAGTTTGTTATCAAATTCTGCAGAATTAGTGCATATAGTGGTGAGGAGAAAGGTAACAAACCTGACTAATTTTTCTCAGAGCCAGCAGCCATTCATCTCCTGGGACCTCTTTTTAAGTGGAATTGGGAAGGTAAAGGGAATAACAACATTAGGGAGCTAATGCTATAGCTGTTAAGCTTCTGATTGTTTACCATCCTCACCTCTTCTTAACACACCCCTACTGCTGCCACATAAAAACTCACAGTACAAAGTGTTAAGCAGGAAAAGGTAATTAGCAACTAAAGACTATTTTCTCTTTCATTCTCTGTTTGGGGATACCACTTGTTTTGTGTGTATCAGAGCATACGAAGTGGACTTCTTCACCTATGAGTAGGCTTTAGGGGATAGTGACAGCATTTGTCATTGCACTGAAAGCTCTTTGAGCTTCTCCTTCAAATTTACAGACTTCTTCAGGGGTGTGAATCCCTTGGGGTGTGAGAAGAACTGACATTCCTGTTTACAGAATCTATTGGCTTTTACATATTTTCATCAATGACTTAAGAAATTCTTCCAAAAGTCTTCTTTATCCATTTGGTAAATTTTTGCCATAGTTATTTGGTGTTGATGCAGTTAGGCTATGTATGCAGAGATCTGAAGTAGAGATAAATTGTTTATCCCTAGCAAATGCAGATATGTGAAACAAGCTAAGCAGTATTTAGGAAAAATTTCCAAAATTGAAGGACTGTATAAGTCTTTAAGCCCTAATCTTTTAGCCAATAATATTATGCAGATGGAAGCTGACAGAGCAATTCTTCTCTCAGGAAATCACACAGCATCCTTTAAATTTACTCCAGTAATTGTTGGATCATACTTCCCAAACCAAGGATCATTTGATCCAAAGAAACCTTGCTTTTTCACTATGTACCTCTCCTCAGAGCTCTTCTTTAGAACAGAGAATCTCAGTCTTCATTTCTAAGATCACAACTTTTCTGGCTGGGGTACATTTCACTTGGTATCTTAATCATTATCAGTGAAGGCTTTCTGAGTCTGACTAGGACCCCCGACCCCCCTGTGACCTAGAGAAGTGTACATTGATGCAGAAAAATAAAGAAGAGAATGGGAAATGAAATTTTTGAATGAGGCTATCAGAGCTATTGGTGAAATGGAAGTCAGGGTCATACTGAAAGACACTGAACGTAGAAAGTGGATTACAGAAGAAGAGGGGAGGGAAATCAATAAACAAGAATGAATATGCAGAAGGAGCCACTTCATCTTTCAGAACCTTCCCAAACTAGAAAGATAGAAATATTCCATTCCTTTGATAAATTTCAGATGAGTAAACTAATTAAAATCAATCAATCAATCAAATGACTGAGCTACAGTAAAAAAATTGTTATATTTAAAAATAATACAAAATATTCTATATAGCATAACTAACATTTTTATTATGCACTTTATAAAAGCAAATTTATCTTTATTGATTTCACTGATTATCTTTCAGTTTATTCCATGGGTTCTAATGTACTCTTACTTCATGCCCAGTAAGTTGTGAGTATTGTATTGTTATTTCTTATTGATGTGTTGAGCTGAGGTCCATTGTTGGGAAACAAAAACGGAGCTTGTATCTTGGACAAGATCTCGGATCCAGTTATTAAATATACTTTCTTCCAAATTAAGAAAATCCAGAGAAAGATGGGTGTGTGGCACTCTCTTTCTCTCTCTCCGGGTATTGTTTTTTTCTGTTTATTTTCCAAGCTTTATTGCAATATCATTGATATATAACATTATATAACATTAAGTTTAATATATAACATTAAGTTTAAGGTGCACAATGTGTTGATTTGATAGATGTGTTTCAAAATCATTACAAAGGTAACCTTAGCTAACAACTCCATCATGTCATATAACTATTTATTTTCTGTCATGAAGGCATTTAAGATCTACTCTCTTAGAAACATTCAAGTATTTAGTAAAGTATTGTTAATTATAATCACTCTATTGCATATTAGACAGCATTATTCATGTTAATTATTCCTGAATAATTATTCATCCAGAATTATGTTAAAACTGGGAGTTTGTACCCCCTCACCAACATCTCCCTATTTTCATTCCAGCTCCTTGTAACAGCCATTATACTCTCTGTTTCTATGAGTTTGACATTTTTAGGTTCCGGATATAAGTGCTATCATCACACAATGTTTTTCTCTGTCTGACCTATTTCACTTAGCATAATGCCCTCCAGGTCCATCTACTGGTCCAAAATGACAGAATTTCCCTCTTACTAATGGCTGAGTAATATCCCATTACATCTACATGGCATATCTTCTTTATCCCTTCATCTGTTGATAGACACTTACGTAGTTCATACACCATAACTGCTGTGAATTAATGCTGCAAAGAACATGGGAGTGCAGATACAAATCCAGAACTAAGGCTTCCAGATCATATAGTAGTAGTATTTTTAATTTTTAAAAGAACATTTATACTGTTTTCCATAGTGGCAGCACCAATTTACATTTCCACCAATAGTGCATGAGGGTTCTCTTTCTCTGCATCCTCACAGACAGTTATTTCTTCTCTTTTTGATAATAGCCATCTAAAAAGTCTAAGATAATATCCCATTGTAGCTTTGATTTGCAGTTCCCCTATAATTAGTGATCTTCATCCCCCTGTTGGCCATTTGTATGTCATCTTCGGAAAATGTCTATATGTTTCTCTGCCCAGTTCTGAATCAGATTTTTTTCTGGAATTGAGTTATATAAGTTCTTTCTATATTTTGGATATTAACCTTAACAAAGAGGTAATTTAAAAATATTCTCTCCCATTTCATAGACTCCCTTTTGTTTTGTTAATTGTTCTGTTGCTGTGTAAAGTCTTACATGTTTTACTTAGTCATACTTTCTAATTTTTGCTTTTGTTGCTTGTATTTTTGGTATCATACTTAAAAATTGTTGCCAAGACCACATCAAGGAACATTTTCTTATGCTTTCTAAGAGTTTTACAGATTCAGGTCTCATAGTTAAGTCTTTCCTCCATTTCACATTAATTTTTGCTAGTGTTATAAAATTAAATTGAACACAAAAGCAAGAATCAATAAATACTGAAAAATAGTATGGATGGACATGCCTTGCCAGTTATAAAAATTATTTATTATAATTCAAAAATTGAAATAATATAATATTTAAACAGTAGTACATTAACAAGTAGCACAAAGTGGAGAGTTCACAAATAGACATAAATTTTATAACAGATAATATTAAAAATTACTAAGCAATTATAAATAATTCAATAAATTGTTTTAGAAGCTGTTTTTTCTGTAAAGAAAAAATATTAGGACATTTTATTTATATGTATCTGTAAAAGTAATGTTTTAATGGATTAAAAACAAGAACAGCGGTAGAATAAATTATAAACTAATATCTTATGATATTCATAAGCAAGTCACACAATCCAGATATCATAAAGGGAAAAATTATATAACATTTAAAACCTCATGTACAACACAGCATTAAAAACAAAAAACTGAACAGCATAATGTAAAAAATATTTGCAATTGAGAAAAGATTAATGTACAAGTTAAAGTCTTTAATATGAACATAATCAACAAACCATGATATAAAATGCTTACAAACATTATAAGGTAGAAAACAATATCATATAGTGAGTAAATATATTAAAAGATAATTATTGTCAGTAATCATTAGTGGAAGAAGATATTTTCAGCATGAGATAGTCAATAAGAAAGAAGTGTTATACCGGAATATGGATGTGTATTCTTAATTGTTGGTGAGAGAAAAAGTTGTTGAATTATTTTGATAGAGAATTGATAGTATCTGTAATTTTGGAAAGTGCATTACCTATTACACATCAACCTTATTTTGAAATATTCACTGAAACATTAAAAAAAACCCAAATTTTAACAACTTAAATGCTTATCAGCAATAGAGAGGTTACATACTTCATAGAGCATCCACACCAAAGTCATTAGAGAGAATGAAGTAAACCCACCTACACTAGTGCACCGATATGGATAGAGCTGCAGGATATATTAAGTGATTAGAAGGAAAACTAGAAAGCCGTTTGATGCACCTATGTTATATATGACATCTGTCCAGAAAAAGTCCAGCCACTATTAATATAATGAGAACAGTTTGAGCCCAATATCAATGTACCCTGGCACCAAAGGAGAGTGGAGTGGGATACACATGTGTGAACAATGACGGCTTCACTGTACTAGTCAGTGGGGTGGTAGACACCGTTGAGTGAGCATGTGTACTGTGTGACCATCACATTCAAAATGACTGAGCAACTAGAGCAATGAATCTGCACCGAATTTTGCATTAAGCTTGAACATTCTTCCATGCAAACTATTCGAATGATTCAGAAGCTTGCAGCTTTGAGCAACTGGTGACTGGCAGCTAGATGCTGCCAGTGGTGACACCAGCAGATGCATCATGACAATGCATCTGCTGGTGTATCACCTCTCATGTAGAGTTTTTTGGCAACACATCAAATAACCTAGGTGACTCAGCACCCCTACAGCCCAGACTTAGCACCCTGCAACTTCTTATTTTTCCTACAACAGAAGTCACCTTTGAAAGGGAAGAGATTTCAGACTGTCACTGGGATTCAAGAAAACATGACGGGGAAACTGATAGCAACTGGGAGAACTGTGTGAAGTCCCAAGGTACCTACTTTGAAGGGAACTGAGGCATCACTGTCCTATATACAATGTTTCTTTTGTCTTATGTCATCAATAAATGTCTCTCTATGGCATATTACATGGCTGGATATTTCTGGACAGACCTTGTGTATACACATATAAATTCATGGTCAGAGAAATAGGAAGATAAATACTAAATGACTGACAGTATTTAACTGTCAAGAGGAATGACAGTATAAAGGAAGAATTGTGTAGCATTTGTATAATTTTTTATACATTGGTATCTGAAAATATTAATTATATTTGACAAAGTGATCATTTGATTTTAGTTGGGGACACAGAGGCCCAATTGTTGATCAAGGTATGAATAAGAAACAAGTAATTGGAGTAAATGAATGAAAATATTTAATCTGGAAAGGTAGTGATGACAAAAACAGGACAGTAACTCGCAGGTTTTTATGTATTTTAAGTGAAAGAATTATGTTTGATATGTTTGTTTAGATTGTGTTTTAAAGCTGAACATGTTAGTATTCAATAAATGTTTATTATTGTTACATGTTCTAATTTAAACAAATTTTCTTTGCAATTACCAAAAACAATGAGAATAGAGAATTAAAACCTGAACACCATATTTTTGTCTACTACATTCAGCTCTCCAGAACAATAGAAACATACACAAAATAGCCCTGTTTAATGCCTGACTTACAAATGTGTCATTTTTCTGCCAGACTTATCAGTCCTTGCTTTTAACTTCACAGTAGGATTAAACATCTCTATCTTAACTTCCTTTTCTTTAAAATTAAGTATTTTAACAGCAGTGGTTTCTCCATAAAGATTGAGAAAGATTGCACAGATTGCAGGGTATTACTCTATTGAATGAACATGTCCCTGAGTCTTTGAGATGCTTAGGCTGAATATTGTACTGTGTTTATAAAATTTTCCTTCAATCCTAGATTATTCTCTTCTCTGATCACCCATGTTCCTTGCTATTTGATGTGAGTTTTGAGAAGGAAAGTGATCATTTATAGAGTAATTAGATTACTTCAAATCAAACTTATCTGGAAGAAGAGCAGTTTAGTTCAAGTTGAAGTATATTTTTTCTTTGTTTTCTTCTTTGTTTCTGTTTGTTCTTGTTGTTTGCAGATACATACATTTGAGGAATATCTACCAAGAGATAAGCTGATATTTGTAAATAAATGAATTGAAAATTAGAATCCAAATGCCAAAAGTAAAGGAATATGAATAAGCAAAGTGTTTATATTTTGAGTTGTGGATTTAATATAACTAGTTTGGGTATTTGTTTTCCAATCTATTATGAATTATGTATAACTTGGATAGTTGTTAGTGGCACGCATTGTTTGGTGGCAATAACTGGATAATTAATGCAATAGACTGAGGATAATTAGTTGCAAGTAATCTATGTTTTGGGTTTTCTTTTTGCCACATGAAGCTGCTCAGATATTAACCACATTTATAAATGATGTACTATGCAGAATAGTATGGCTGCATTTTCCTGTTATTCCTTGTGGCATATTTCACTAATTTGCATAGGTGTAGCTTTTACTGTTTTCAGGCTGGGGAAGTCATTGCTCCACAATCAGAAGTAAAGATGCAATTGCTGTTTTTTTTTTCTTCCCTGTAGAGTAACCCTCTGGCCTCCACACAGTTCTTTCAAAAATCGTTTCTGCCCACCTTGTGCCAATCTTATCACAGATATAATTCCCTTCCCGATTGTCTAGAACTGAAATCAGCCTTCTATGTTCAAGAGCAGTTCATCTGAGCACAGATTCCTTTTATATGTCACTGTAGTATATGTTATCTTGAGTTGTTGATGTTTATATAAAATTTTATCATCAAAGTATAACTTACAAACAATATTATATGAGTTTCAGGTATACAACATAATGATTCAACATTTGTGTACACTGCAGAGTGATCACCATAATAAGTCTAACTATTCTCTTTCACCTAAGTTACAATGTTTTTTCTTGAGATGGCAACATTTAAGATTTGCTTTCTTAGTAACTTTCAAATTTGCAACATAGTATTATTGACTACAGTTACCATGCTGTATATTACATCCCCATGACAATATCTTATGCATGATTGTACCTTTTAATCCCCTTTACCCATTAAACCCTCTGCCCCAATAGGCTTTTCCTTTGGCAACCACCAGTCTGTTTTCTCTGAGTTTGGCCTCGTAATGTCTTGTTTGTTCATTTACTTTTATTTTAGGTTCCACATATAAGTAAAATAATATGGTATTTTTATTTCTTTTCTGATTTATCTCCTTAGAATAATACCCTCTTGGTCCATTCATGCTGTCACAAATGGTGAGTTGTTCTTTTTCTTATGAATGAGTAGTATCTTACTGTATTTGAATACCACATAGTCTTTTCCCATTCATTCCTCAATGGACATTTAGGTTGTTTTTATATTTTTTTAGCTATTGAAAGTAATGCTGTAATAAATATAGGGGTGCAAATATCCTTTCAAATTAGTGTATTAGATTTCTTCAAGTAAATACTCATAAGTGGAATTGCTGGATAATATGGTAGTTCTATTTTTAACTTTTAAAATAAATATTCACATTGTTTCTATAGTGGTGGCACCAATTTACATTCCCACCCACAGTATGTGAGGGTTTCCTTTTCTTTGTGTACTCACCAACACTTGTTATTTCTTGTCCTTTTCATAATACTCATTTAAAGAGTGTTTGGACCATGGGTAAAATGGGTGAAAGGAATAAATAGGTACAAACTTCCATGTTTGAAGTGATATCTCATTTTGGTTTTGATGTGCACTTCTCTGATAATTGGTGATGTTGAGTATCTTTTTAAGTACCTGTTGGCCATCTGTATGTATTTTTTGGAAAAATTTCTACTCAGATAAACTCTGACACTTTTTTAATCAGATTGGTCTCTTTTTTTGTTATTAAGCTGTATGAGTTCTTTATACATTTTGGATATTAAAGCCTGATCAGACATATAATTTGCAAATATCTTTTTTAGTTCTGTGGATTTCATTTTTATTGCATTAATGGTACACTCACTATGTAAAAGCTTTTTAGTTTAATGTTATTTTTTATTTTGTTACCATTTCCTTTGAAGTCAGATCCCCCCAAAAACACAACATCAATAGCAATGTCAAGAAGCTTACCACCTATGTTTTCTTCTCGGAGTTTTATATTTTTTCATCCTATATTAAGTAATTAATCTATCTGAAGCTAATTCTTGTGTAGATGTATAATAGTGGTCCATGAAATCAGGAAGTATGTTGCCTTGAGTTTGTTCTTCTTCCTCAAGATTGCTTTGGCTATATAAGACTGTGATACTACACAAATTTTAGGTTTGTTTTATTTCTCTGAAAATTAACATTGGCTTTCTTATAGGGATTTCATTGAATCTGTAGGTTACTTTGGGTAATACAGATATTTCTACAATATTAAATCTCAAATCTACAAGCATAAAATACCATTTTATTTATTTGTGTCTTCTTCAATTTTTTAAATTGATATCTCACTTTTTGTGCACAAGTCTTTCACCTCCTGTTTAAATTTGTTTCTAGGTGTTTTACTCCTTCTGATGAGATTGTAAATAGGATTTTAAAACACTGATATTGAGAGTTTGTTGTTAGTATGTAAAATCACAACAGATTTTTGGATATTGATATCATACACTGGAACTTTGCTGATTTTGCTTATTAATTCTCAGTTTTTATCTGAAGACTTTTGGATCTTCTATATATATATAATATCAAGTTGTTTATAAATAGTGACTGTTTTACTTCTTCCTTTCTAATTTGATGCCTTTTATTCACTTCACCTGCCTAATTGCTCTGGCTAAGACTTTATTCAACATATTAATATACTGAATAAAAGTGGCAAGTGTAGGTATCTTTGCCTTATTTCTGATATCATATTAAAAGCCTTGAACTTTTCACCATTGAGTATGATATTAGTTGTAGGTGTGGGCTTGTCCTTTATGGCCTTTATATGTTAAGGTGTGTTCTATCTGTACTCATTTCATTGAGAGTTTTCATCATAAATGTATAATAAATTTTTCAATGCTTTTTATGCCTGTATTAGATGATTATATAATTTTTATATTCTTTATTTTGTTAATATGATATATACTTTGATTAATTTAAGAATTTTGAACCATCCTTTAATCTCTAGAATAAATCCCACTTAAGCATGGAGTATTAGTCTTTTATTACATTATTGAATTCAGTTTGCTAATATTTTGTTGAAAATTTCTGTGTTTATGTTAATCAGGGATATTATCATCCTCTGTGTGTGTGTGTGTGTGTGTGTGTGTGTGTGTGTATAAGTGTGGTGCCTTTTCTGGTTTTCATATCAGGGTAGTGCTTGCCATGTAAAATGAATTTGAGATTATTTCTTCCTCCTCAATCATTGGGAATAATTTAAGTAGGATAGGTATTAAATCTTTGAATAACTGGTAGATGTCACCAGTGAAGCCATCTGGTCCTAGACTTTTGTTTGCTGGGAGTTTTTTGATTACTGATTCAATCTACTTATTAGTAATTGGTCTAGTCTAATTTTCTATTTCATAGTGATTAAATCTTGAAAGATTGCATGCTTCTAGAAATTTTTCCATTTCTTCTAGCTAGTCCAATCTGTTGGCATAAAATTGTTCATAGTAGTCCTCATGATCTTTGTTATTTCTTTGGTAAAATTTATAGTTTCTCCTCATTTACTTCTGATTTTATTTATTTCTGCCTTTTTATAGTAAGCTTACCAGTTTTATTTATCTTTAAAAAACCATTCTTAGCTATATTGTCATTTTTAATTGTCTTTTTAATCTGTATTTCATTTATTTCTGTTCTAATCTTTATTGTTGCTTTCTTCTACTTCTATTGAGCTTTGTTTGTTAATTGTTTTTTCTAGATTCATTAGGTATAGACTGTTTATATGAGATTTTTCTAATTTCATGAGGTAGGCCAGCATTGCTATAAAGTTCCTTCTTAAAAGTGCTTTTGCTGCATCCCACAGAATTTGGTATGCTGTATTTCCATTTTAATTTGTCTTGAGGTATGTTTGCATTTTATCATTGATGTATCTGTCAATATATTGTTTAAGTAGCATGTTATTTAATGTCCATATATTTGTGATTTTAAAAAATTTCTTCTTGTCCTGGCTGGAGTAGCTCAGTAGATTGAGCTTGGGCTGTGAACCAAAACATTGCAGGTTCAATTCCCAGTCAGGGCACATGCCTGGGTTCCAACCGCACATTGATATTTCTCTCTCTCTCTCTTTCTCCCTCCCTTCCCTCTCTAAAAATAAATAAATAAAATCTTTAAAAAAATTTCTTCTTGTAATTAATTTCCAGCTTTATTCTGTTGTAGTCAGAAAAGATTATATGATTTCAATAATAGAATTACTGAATCTTGTTTGGTGCTCTAGCAAATAATCTATCCTGAAGAATGTTCCATGTGCACTTGACAAAAATGTATATTCTGCTGCATTTTGAAGGAGTGTTTTATATATATCTGTTAGTTCTATTTGACCTAATGTATTATTTTAAGCTGATATTTCATTATTGATTTTCTCTCTGGATGATTTATCCAAGGATTTCAGCGGGGTATTAAAATTCTCCACTATTATCAAATTGCTGTAATTTTTCTATTTATATTTTAATATTGGCTGTATATACTTATGTGTCCCTATTTTAGGTGTATAGGTATTTAAAAATGTTATGTGTTCTTGTTAGATTGACCCTTTTATCATTGTGCAATGTGTACCTTTGTCTTTTATTGCATTATTTGTTTTAAAGTCCATTTTGTCTGATATAACCAAAGCTACTTCAGCTTTCTTTGGATTTCTGTTTACTTAAGATAGAGTTTTCCACCATTTTATTTTCACCCTGTGCGTGTCCTTACATCTGAGGTACATCCCTTGTAGGCAGCATATGAATGGTTCTTTTTTAAACCTAGTTAGCCACTGTATGTCATTTGGTTGGAAAATTTAGTCCATTTATATTTAAAGTGATTACCAATATGTACATACTTATTGCCATTTAATTTTTTTTTCTGGTTGTTTTGTAGTTTTTCTCTGTTTCTTTCTTCTTATTTTGCTTTTGTCCCTTGTGGTTTGATGACTTTCTACAATATTATACTGAGATACCTTTCTCATTATCTTTTGTGTGTCTATCACAGATTTTTATTTTGTGATTGCCATATGACTCACATGATAGCCTAAGTATGTGTGTGTGTATGTTACAAACACACATATACATATATATTCTATTTTAATTTTATTGCACATTACATTTGAAAGCTTTCTAGAACTACATTTTTAGTATATTTCACATTTCAAATTTTTGATGTAACATTATACAACTTTTTTATTTTTAATTTCATGTTTCCTTGCTCCTAGTTAGTGCCCCTTTCATCTTAAAGAAATCCCTTAGCAATTCTCCTAAGGCTGTTTTGATGCTGATGAACTCTTTTTTTTAATCATTTTTTAAAGATTTTACTTATTTATTTTGAGAGAGAGAAGGGAGGGAGAAAGAGAGAGAGAGAGAGAAACATCAATGTGTGTTTGCTGGGGGCCATGGCTGGCAACCCAGGCATGTGCCCTGACTGGGAATCGAACCTACGGTACTTTGGTTCGCATCCCACGCTCAATCCACTGAGCTACGCCAGCCAGGGCTCTGATGAACTCTTTTAGTTTTTGCTTGCCTAGAAAATATTTAATTTCTTCTCAGCTCTAAATGATAACCTTGATGGCTGGAAGTTTTTTTCTTTTGGCATTTTGAATATATCATGTTACTCCTTTCTGGCTGACAAAGTTTATGCTGAAAAATCTGGTGATGGTTTTATGGGGGTTCATTTATACATAATAAGTTGTTTTACTCTTTCTGCTTTTAAGATTAAATCTTTATCTTTGACATTTGAGTTGATCTTTCTTGTAACTTTCAGGGTTTCCTTGGTCAGGGTATCTGTTTTCTTTTCCAGGTTAGAGAAGTTTTCAGTCATAGTTTCTCTGAGTAAGTTTTCTGCTGCTTTCTCTCTCTTACTTCCCTATTTGAGGCATATAAAATGAGAATGCTATTCCACTTGATGTTGTCCCATAGGTCTCTTAAGCTCTCTTCATTTTTAAAATTTCCTATTTTTCAGCTTCTGTGTATGAGTTCCACGACGTATTTATCCAGGTTACTGATTCATTTTACAGCTTCATCTAATCTGCTGCTGAACCCCTCTAGTTTACTTCATATATTATTCAGGCCTATGATACCTGCTTGGTGCTTTCTTATCTTTTGTGCCTCTTAGTTGAAGTTCTCTTTGTGTTCATCCATTCTTCTCCTCAATTTGGTGAGCCTCTATGACTATTATTTTGAACTCTTTATCAGGTAAGTTAATTATCTGCATTTCATTAAGTTTTATTCTAGTGTTTTATGTTGTTACTTTGTTTTGAATACAATCCTTTGTTTTCTAATTTTGCTTGACCCTTTGTGTTTTTTTCAAATAATATGAATTAGATGAAACAGCTACCTCTCCCAGTCTTGAAGGAATAGCTCTGTGTCGGAAGTGAACCTTACTGTTAACCTTGCCCTAGTTCTTGGCTGACTCTTGAACTGTATCTCCAATTGTTTCAGACCTGTGGGGCCTAAAAACATAATCTTCTCTGCCCACCAGAGCCTGAAGATCAAAGGGCATTTCCTGTGTGTGCTGAGTGCACCAACTGCTTTTGATAAGGCCCTGAGAGGGGTACATAAAGGACTGAGCTGTTCACTCACTGTCTCCATTGGGCTACTCACCTGCCATCTCTGGTTAGGCTGCTCTAAGGAGCAATGTGAGTGGCTGCTTGTGGGGCTGGCATGTGGTGATGTGGCTACTGGACACCTCCTTGGACAGAGTTGCTTGCCTGCTACTGGTAGCAGGTTAGAATGAGAGTGCAAAAATGGCAACCACCAGGATGGGTGCTAACAAGATAGGAGAACACAAAAATGGCATACACTCGTACCTTTGTCCTCAAGGGAGTCTCAACAGCCTCCTCCTTCTCTGCAGATATATTAAGGTTAGCAAATGAATCTTCACATTTGGTTTAAGTTCTTTACAAATGGCTATTTTGTGCTTGGTCCCAGGGCAGGTGAGTCTGTGGATGAGTCCTCTAAGAGCAGAATCTCAATTCCCTATAGCCCCATGGTTATCTTGGATTTAAGCCTCATTGTTTGTTAAAGACACGTTTTGGGGGACTTATGTCTTTGGTTCCAAGGGTTTGGGTGCCTGATTATGTGTACAAAGGATTCCTTCTTTAGAAAAAAGCTCCTTAGCTGTTGATATTTGTCTGTTTGTTTGTTTGCAATCTCTCCAAAATGTAGGTTGCTGTGTCAAGGGTGAAGTTTCGGGCAATGGTGTGTCTCTGATTCTGCTACCAACTTCAATGTGGCCCTTTATCCTTTGATGTAGGGTAGCTTATCAGACAGATCTCAGGTGGTTTTCTGAAGTAATCATTCCAAATGTAGTTGTGGATACGTTGTGTACATGGGAGGAGATAGGCTCAGTATTTTTTTACAGTGACATCTTGAACTACTCCCTCCATAAAATTTTTACTTCAGGTTCCTATTAGAAAGTATTTATTTATTTATTTATTTATTTATTTATTGTTGTTCAAGTACAGTTGTCTGAGTTTCCCCCTCCACCATTTCTCCTTACCCCAGGCATGCCCACCTCCTTCCCCTGATTTCACCCCCCTTGGTTTGTGCCCTTTATAGTTGTTCCTGAAAACCCTTCTCCCTTTTCCCCCACTAGCCCCTCACACCTCCCCTCTGGTTACTGTCAGATTGTTCTTATTTCAGTGTCTCTGGTTGTATTTTGCTTACTTATTTGTTTTGTTGATTAGGTTCCACTTAAAGGTGAGATCATATGGTATTTGTCTTATTAGAAATAAGGCAATAAAAAGAATCTTTGTGCCATTCTATCTTACCTCTACCATCCCTGTCATGCTGACAGCTAAGATAAAAGCCAGAAAGAAAGTTAGTTCATTCACCCACTAACTCTAAATATCACATGGGGTTGTTGTATCTGATGCATTTGTGTTTAAGATGACATTATTTGGCCATGTATAACAGAAAAAGCATCTAAAACTGTTAGGCTTTTTACTAACAAAGAAGAAATGGTTATATGAAGGATGGATATATTTATATACACACACACACACACACACACACACATATGTATATATATCATACCATTTGAAAATGGCACGATATGATAAATAAAAATATATATTTCTTAATATCATATTATTTCTATGAACCTAGAGTTGAAAACTTTTCTCCCAATGCAACACTGACTCTGGAAATAAATAGGAAATATAGTCAATTTCTTTCCTTTTTAACAAATTTATGTAATAAAGATAAATTAAAATATAAAAATATAATCTGTTACTTAGTTATTATAAATATAATGTCTTGGTTTTCAGCCAATAAAATTTCATCAGAATTCTAACAAAACCGAACCATAAGTTTGAATATTTTCCACTTAGTTTTGAATTTAAACAAACTACAAAGAGATTTTTAATGATTATTTAAGCACCCAGGTTACGTTATCTGTGTGCCTTATGACTAACACAATTACTGTGGTTACAGGGACTTTTATCTTTTATTGTAATTAACCAGATATTTCTAAGCTAGTAGTTTAACCTACCCCTATGGCTAAATGCCATTACCAGCAGAGAGACATGCCGATGCCATTAAGGAAAATAAATGATGTCAATGAAAATCTTGAGTTGTGCTCTAGATTCCTGCAGTGTTGTACATCCTGTAAACATCATTACTTTCCTTAAACTCTTTTTCTTAGATTGTGTAGCATTTATGGCCATGATGAGAACCTCTACCACTGACATCCATCGATTTATTTACTCATGATGTTATCTTTTAGCGTCTGCAAGCCATGTCCTAGCTGTGTGAAAGTGAAGGAAAATGATATTGCAAGAGGAAAGAATAAATAACAGTAGCATATAGCAGACAAAAGAGAGTCAGGCCATCTTGCACAATTATGTGTAGGAAAGAAAGAATCTTTTTACTCACTGCCTCTCTGAAAACTTCTGCAATGGCTTTGGATATTTTTCAAGCAAGAAGACCAGATGCATAGATGTTTTGTTACTCACTCATTATAGGTTGTGCTTTAATGTTTCATATCTGTGTTTGTTTTATTCATTCTAGTATGATTATTATACTTCAAATTTTATTCTCCTTTTTCTGTATTATTGATTAATGTCTCAAATAATTTTTAAAACCCTACTTTGTGCCAGTTTTATGTTAAAGATACAATCCAGAATTATAGCCATGCATTTAAGGAATTTACAATTTAGTAGAGGAGGCAAATACAAATTAAATATTTATAAAATGTATACAATTAGAAACTATTGCAAGTACTATGGAAGAAAGTCATAACCTAAAAAAATATTTATCAGTGATTACCTGTTCCAGTTGCAGGAAGTCACTTTCAATTGAGATATTTAAGATGTACAGTGATTGATTAAGAAATGAGGAGGAGAGAAGAACAGCATGGGTCACAGTGACATCTTATGTTAAGGGTCTTGGTTGAGAGACAGTATGTTCCATTCAGGGAGTGAAAAAAAATAGTGAAAGTGTGACCCGGATTGGAAAGACAAGGACAGGAGATGGGGTAGGAGTTAGAGCTGGGAAGCCCTTATAAGCCAGTGTAAGAATTTGGTTGTTTTCTAGATGTGAATAAGTTATTCAGTATGAACATACTTGTTTTTCCTTAACTTTATCCTCTACTTACCTAAGTGGCAAGTTTATCACTACCTCAATTTGATTCATGATCAGTACCTAGATTTAATAAAACAATTTTGACTTTCTTTTGATTTTTTAGTAAGTTTCTAGTCAATCTGCTTGTGGGTATACTGATGGTGTTTTTATGCATTTCTAGCATTTTTGTTTTGTTCATTTTTGCTACCACTTTTATTTTTTAAATGTTTTATTTAAATTTAATTTCATCACAAAATGTCATAGATTAATTTGTTCACATAATACTTCTTGTGTTTCACAGGATTTCTTTGTGATTTTATAATCAGAATATATTGCTTTTTAAATCAGTATTCTCTTTTTAAACACATATTTAAATCCTCATACTATTCCAGAGATATAAACCATAAAATAAGACTTTTTCTTTTTTTTCTCACAACTTTGATAAAATCTAGGTTTCCTAAAATCCTGGGTATCTGCTCTATGAAAATAATATAATAATTCATCTGGAATTTCTCTTTTTACATGGAAGGGAGACAGATAAGTGTTTGGTTCAAGCAACTGTCTTTAAAGTAAGCTCATTTGCTTCTTTTAAACTTGGAAAAGCAACATGGAAGTCTCTTCTTCATTTTCAGAAAAGATTTAACTTAATAAATTAGAAATTTCTTCAGTTAAGGATTTCTGTCTCTGAATTTATTTATACTTCTGTTCTTATCTATTTGTTAGCAAGCTATATCTATGCAAAAAAAAATCAGATGCAGGTATTGTTTATGAGAAACATGTTTTTTGGTTATTTTTTTGTAACATCTGGGTCTTTTTTGTATCAGAGTAAGACTAGTTTCACAGAGTAAATTTTAGGAATGGGTACTTGCTCTCGGTTTTTGAAAGTGTTTATATGGATTTGCTATTATTCCTGCTTTAAATGTCTGGTAGAGTTTAACTTTGCAACCATTGTACCTGGAGTTTTCTTTGCTGGAAGGTAGTTAGCTTTGAATTTAAAAGAGAATAGAATATATATAACACTTCAAAATATGCTTTTTTGGTATAGGGATTATTTTAAGCAGATTATTTTTTAAAAGAGCAGATAGTTTTTATATACACAAATGATGCATTATTCAATTGTATACCTGAAAGCTATACAATTTTATTAACCAATGTCACTCCAATAAATTAAATTTTAAAAAATTAAAATCATTCTCTAAAAGAGCAGATATTGGAAAAGCTCTGAAAATAAATTAGAAACTACCTTTTTATAAGAGACATTTACATTTTTAAGGAAAACCTCTATTTTTAAGGGTGTCTCCCTAGCCACACTCTAGGGAGAATGATCAAATCTCTAGAAACTCTTATCAATGTGTTAGCATAGGTAGCTAGATATTAATAAAGGAAGGGAGAAAGGCAATCAGACATCAAGACTAATCTACTATGGAGCTGAATCAGACAATAAACCTGCTGCACCAGAAAGCTACAGCTTCACACACTCCCCAGGGAATCACACCATTGCCTGGCCAAGGGGATTAACACTCCTCCATACACACTTGCCCCATATAGGGAGGAAGGACAGGCCAGCTTTCAATCTCTCCAGGGTACAACTGGTCCATTTTCCCAGACTATGGGGGGAAGAAATAAACAGCAGGAGATACTCCTCTGCAGGGTGCACGCCCAGTCAAAGCCAAGATGGCACAGAGGGAGGTCCCTTTACTCCGTGGCATGTGTAGTGGGAGCCAAGATGACAAGTATAATGTGCAGAGCCTAGCCTGGAAAAAGGATCAGATTTGATAAGGGACACAGAGCCCTAGAAAATCTAGAAAAAGGATGGAATAGAGGGAGGAACCAGCAGAAGCCCTGGAAGGATTGCAAAATTAATTGCTTGGTTTGAAAAAGTGCTTGATCCTTCTCAAGCCTGAGATAACATAATCCAAGCATAACAAACAGCACTCTTTCTCCCTCTCTCTCTCTCTTTTTCACCCAGTAACACATGCTCTCTCATTTCGTTTATGTGTTCTCTCTCCATAGTAGCCATGTGAACCTAGCACTGTACCACCAGGAACTGCAGGGACTCCAAATTCAGGGTTCAAGCACAAGCCTGAGTATAGCAACACAAGGTGAACTGAAGCACAACCAGGAACTGACAAAGCTAGCCAAATGGAGACAGAGGCTGAACTGGACTAACCTTGGGCATAGCCCACAATTTTTGGATACTTGCCTCTATTCTGAGCCTGATGAAGATAATGTTGAACTTTTTCCACATAGGCACAACAGAGATGAGACACTAAGAACATGGGCACAGGCATTTATTTCAACCCCAATAAATCTAACCTCTAAACCTCATCTTCTCATGTATGGGTCCTCGGATGTGCTTTTTTCATGATTCTGTGAAAGAACCCCATATCCATCAGTAACAAATGGAGAATGCATTGACAAATCTGCATAACAACATACCTGTGCTTACTGTACTTTTTCTGGTAACATCCCGTGAGAAGTTCCCCACGTCCAGAGTCTTTTGTATTTATCTGAAAATGTTATTTAAGGTGATTGCTTGGCCCATTTCAGGGAGTTATTAACTTTTCCTGGGTCTCTCCCAGGATATGAAGGTACACCCACTATTAAACTTCTGCTTGTTTTTGTTTGCAGTAAATGTCTTTTATTCCAGAAGAGTCTCAGCCAAGAAGCTAGAAAGGTAGAGGAAAAGCTATTTTTCTACTGCCCCAAATTTATATTAACAGATGCAGGGCTATTCAGATTTTTTTGTCTCTTCCTGAGTGAGCTTTAGTAGTTTCTGTCTTTTAAGTAGTTTATCCATATCGCCTAAGTTGTTTCACCTTTGTTGCTCAAAGTTACTCATGATATTCACTTATCTTTCTTAATATTTGTAAAACTGTAGTATTGTGATTTTAGTCATTATTAGTATTGTTACTATGTATTTTTGTATTTTCTATTTTTTTCCTGATATGTTTAAGACATCAATTTTACTAATCTTAAAAAACCAGATTTTGGCCCTGGCTGGCATAGCTCAGTGGATTGAGCGTGGGCTGCAAACCGAAGGGTCACAGGTTTGATACCCAGTCAAGGACATACCTGGGTTGCAGGCCAGGTCCCCAGTTGGGGCCAAGTGAGAGTCAGCCACACATTGATGTTTCTCTCCCTCTCTCCTTCCCTATCCCTCTCTAAAAACAAATAAATAAAATCTTAAAAAAAAAACAGCTTTCGGTTTCATTGTTTTTTAATTGATTTTCTCTCTTATTTGTTTATGCTCTTATGATGATTATTTTCTTTTCTTTATTCATTTTGGGCTTAGTTTACTCTTCTTTTTAATTTCCTAATTGGTAACTAAGATCATTAAATTACATCTGCTTAACTTTTCTAATATAATCATTTTAGTGCTATAAATTTTCTTCTAAATTTTGCTTCACTATGTGGATACTGAAAAATTTCATCTGATATAAACCCTGAAAAGGAATTTATCTGCTGAAATGAACTCCTCTTGGTCAACAAAAGACTCAAATTTTAAAAATAGTATGAGCCTAGTGGCCATTTGTCGACAGGGACTTTTTATATACTCCGTGTACCAGGAAGAACCTCAGACTGAACTCTGGGCTTCAGGCACTGTGCCCACTGGTTTATACTATCTGAGGCAACAATTACAGGGAAGCCCTGGTTTTATTTTTCTACCAAGGGACTGAGACAGGCCTCATCCAATCACAACTGCATAACTTGGATACCTCATTTACATATAATGGGTCTAATTGGGAACCTCAAACTCTGTCTCCTAGGCTGCAACAAGCTTTGTTCAAATAAATTATTTTTATTTTTTATTAAAGTCTAAAATTAATCTTCATTTACAACTGCCATCCAAAAATTTTAATCTGTAGAAGTTCATTTTGATGTAGTTTAAAATACTTTTTAATTTCTTTTTTGATATTTTACCTAGAAATTATTTAGAACTATGACAGTTAGCTTCCAAATATTTTTCAGGTATATTTCTATTAATTTTCAATTTAATTCCATTGTAAGATAAACTAAATTATAGGATTCTAATTGTTTTGGATTCATTGTCATGTTATATATCTCAGAATCTGTTTACTTTGTTAAATTATTTGAATGTACTTAGAAAAACTATGCACTGTATTATTCTGGGGAGAGTATTCAAAATGCCATTTAGGTCAAGTTGGTTCATAGTGTTGTTCGAGTATTCTATTTGTTTACATATTTTTGGTCTTATTGTTATTATTAAGTATTGAATAATACTATTAATTCATAATATTAAGTATTTAAAACATTAACTATACTTGTGAAGTTTTTAGTTCTTGCACTTCAATTTGTTTTTGCATTGTGTATTCTAAGGTTTTGTTATAAGAAGCAGAGGTATTCAGGACTGTCAGGTTCAGTTGATGAATGGCCTTTTGTATAATTATGAAATGGCCCACTTTTTTTTTTTTTTTTTGCTCTGAAATCTACTTTGGCTGATACTACTACTGTAACTCCAAGTTTATTATACTTGTATATTTCTTTATATTCTTTAAATTTTAGCTCATTTGTGTTTTCATAATATGAGTAGGTTTCATATAGTAGCACATAGTTGAGTCTCAATTTTGTACCCATATGAAAATCTCACTTTTAATCAAAAGGCTTTACAATTTACAAGCATTTTTAGGATATAAAGCAATCATCTTACTCTTCATTTTCTTCTTGTCCCATCTGTTCTTTGTCCCTTTCCCCCAATATTCCCTCCTACTTTTGAAATATTTTTCATGATTTCATTTTGTTTTCTTTCTTGGCTTCTAAAATAAACATTGTGTTGCCTGTTTGTAGTGATTACTTTTGGGGTTATGACATACATTTTTAAGTTATCACAATTTTCCTTTAAGTAATATTTCTCCACTCCACTTACAGAATATGAATCTACCAACAGCAATGACCACTGTTTTTCTTTGGGGCATTGTGGTATGGTTATTATTAAAATTAAAATGACTTCCATATGTCTTATGAGCCACACAGTATATTGGCATTTGTGTGTTTAAAATTATTTTATAGAAATTTTTTTAAATAATAACTTTTAAAAAATACCCATACAAGTGTACAGGAAATTGTAACCATTTCCTGTAGAATTCATTCTCTGTGCAAATTTGTACTTCCATCTTTGTCACCTTCCTCTTATTCACAAGACATCCTTTAACCTTTCTTTTGATGCTGTTATGCTGGTGCTAACTTCTTTTAGCTTTTGTATGTATGAAAAATTCCCTATTTTTTCTATATAGCTGACAGATATTTTTGTTGGGTGTAGAATATTGAATGGACAGGTTTTTGGTGGTTTTCTTTTTCTTTTTGTTCTTTAAAGATGTGGCTTCACTGCATTCTGGCTTATGCTGTTTTTAAGGAGAAGTCTGTTGAGTTTCATGTTTGGGTCTTTGGATTTATATTTTTTTCTCTCTATCTGCTTTGGATTTTTTTCTCTACCACTTGCGTTATGAGGTGAATGGTTTTCTTTCTCTAAATTCCTATGAGAAGGATAAAAAATAGTATTATAGGACCAGAGAGGTGAGGTTGTAGGTAAGCTGTATTTAAGTAAATAAGTAGGAAAGAATCTGATGGAGAGGGTTCGAGGTACTAAAGATTTGGAGAACAGACATCTTGATGACAATACAGGGTTATCCAAACCATATAACATAGTATTTTAACAGTGAGGTAGTTTCAGAGTATACAGTACAAGTTAAGAAGTAGCATTATATTTGCTGAAAATATTAGAAAGCGCATAACAATTCTCCTATATAGTAGAAGAAAAAGTCATAAAGTTTTAGCATATATGGTTAAAAAATTGATCTTTTAAGAAAACTTCCCAAGTTCATAGTAATATATAGATTGGTACTTTCAGTTGAATAAGACAGTAGAGGTAAGTTGGTTAACTGGATGCACAGAATAAAAGTTGTTGGTTTTGTGAATTATGAACAACATGAAGTGGTTTTAGGAGAGACTTTAAACAGAAAGCAATGACTTACAACTTAATTATGGAATAAGATACTTGGTGAAGTTTTTTTTTAATAAGAGTTGCAAAATAAACTTTAAAACTACAGTATAACTTATTTACAACTATGTAAACACAACCTCACTCCTCAAACTTTATATAATATTAATACATAGAAATAGAAAATATTCAAGGACTTCTAAATAGGAATAAAATACAAGCAAATGCTACTGTTCTAATTTGTCAGAAACCTAAGAAGAATAATGACATATATATTTCAAATTATTAAATAAATGCAATAAATTATAGGCTACAAAGGCTAACAGCTGTGATTAATAAAAATCCAAAGTAAGCAACTCACATAGAAACTTATTGAAAAAAATGTGGTTTTTCAGGGACATTAAGGAAAGATACAAAACTGGTGAAAGCAATTTTGATTGGTGACCAGAAATATAAACTATGGTTATTCCTCATCTTTTATCTGTACAGATTTTTATGTAATCAGTATTAGTTTATAAATAAAAGATACATTTAACAAAGTAAACCTATCTCACTAAGAGCAATACATTTGAAATGAACACAGGTGTATGTTTTGCTTTACATATACTTGATATAATTAAGTATTAAAATATCAGTTGTTTTCTCTTAATACCTTTGTACATAAAAATTGTACCAAATACAAAACTCAAAATAGTTTGTATCCTAAAGGAGCTTATAATCTTTTTTAAAAAACAAGGCATCTACATTTTAAAGAAGTGTAACAATACATAAATATCAATGAGAAAATAAATTTAATGTTGAAAACAATCAGAAGGAAGTAGTCAAGGCTTTTATTCAAATAACTGAAAAGTCTAACAGTCAAAGAACAAAATAAAGACCTTAGGAAGATAGGGAATGAATATGCAATGACCCAAGTTTATAGATATTGTCTAATGAACCAAGACTGACATTTGCATATATCGGTGAAGATAATTTTTTTACTTTTATTTTTTTTGCTGTGTTAGCATGAATGTATCTCTTATTTTCATTGGCTGCTTCATAGATGATTGATATAAGTCCAAAAAAAGAAGTTTAATATGGTCAGGATGAATGGTGATGACTTCAGAAAAGACATAACACTGCACATTCAACTTTATTTCTGATTATTTTCTATAAATTAAATAATCTTTTAAAATTCTTCATTATAAATATTTTCAATCTAAAGAAATTATGTGATACATAATTGTATCAAAAGTTGAAAAAATTGAAAATGTACTCTAAATGGTAAATAATGTTAATAATTTTTTACTGAGTTGGCAGAAAGGGAATACATCCTCACTTATGAGTTATGTTGCTTTTATTTTTATTCTTATTTGTGATTCTGGAAGAAAACATAATAAAAACGATAGTGAATTAAACTTATCTTAACCCTATCTGAAAAATATGACTCTATGCTTCCAATTATTAGCAAACAATATAATATTTTGCAGAAAGAATTTGGAAGATCGAGAACTGAGCAACTCTAGAAAAAGTTTTATCTGATGAACCCTGGATAAATTATTTGAAATGGAAGCCTGTGATAAAAGATGCAAATTTGAAGTATTTATGACTGTCTGAAACATGAGGAAAACCTGCACATAGAAAGACCAATGTTGGCAGTGCCTATGATAAGCCCATATTTGAGTAAATGGGCACATGAAGAACCAGAAGTCTGTGCTACATAGTAGATAACTGCAGTCCAGGTAACTTGGAAGGAAAAAAAAAACTGAAATCTTTCTTTGCTTGAGCTGCTCATGTGTTTCTCCCTAAATTAAAATGTCTGAAATGTACTTTATCATATGTGACATAACATCTTTCAATATTAAAATACAGAAAGAAAAATATCTGGGGTGTGAGAAAACTACTGGCTTCTTTATACCTGGAGGTTGCTTTGAGTGATTGATAATTTTGTGCACTGCTGTTTTAAAGTGTTCTTTTATTTGTAGAATTCAACATTGCTGCAAAACTGAACCATAGCCACACATTAATGCTTGATCTATCCTCTACAGTGTGCCAACATACTCTGTGTCCTGGGACCGGAACATCCTTACAGTGTATAATAACTGAGTGCAAGTTATTCATGTGTGGAATTGAGGGAGATTGATGATTGCAGATACAATTGAGTTCAAAATGAAAACACTCACATTGTGCTTTTTAGGATTTAATTGCTGCTAAAATGATGCTATCACTTGTATTTTTAGGTGTTCTCCTCTAGCATGGCACAAGAAATATGAGTTTTAATAAAAGCAACACTTTGAAGTTAAGCAATCACCATCTCTTCTGTTCTCGCCCAAGGTGTTCACAGAATCCTAAAGCACATTTTTGCAGTTAGCCTCACAGTGACCTACAAAAGAGAGAGCTATGGACATCCAGAAAAAGGCAATAAAACAGAGGGAGATGCAGGTTATAAAGAGCCAGTGTTATTTTTCGTTAGCTTTAGAAGCTCCTAGAGTGAGATTTGACTCAGTAAGACTGATGGTTACTATTGTCAAACTTGTAAGATTAGACTGTAAACATATTCATATATTGAATCTTCATTAAAGTACTTCCCTTTGATCAAAAAACAATAAAAAAAACATTAGTATGTTTAGAGCTGGGAAAGATACAGAGAAATGTTTCAACTTTTCCACTACTCTCAGGAAAAGCATAATACATTATTATATTATACAATATATAACTTGGGAAAAAGCACTTACAGATAGATGGTGGAGATGTGGAGGAAAGAAAACCCTTGTGCACTGTTGCTGGGAACATAAATTGGTGTAGCCACTTTAAAAAACAGTATCGAGTTCCCTCAAAAAATTAAAAATAGAACTAGTATAGGATCCAGCAATCTCACTTATGGTTATATATTTTTAAAAATGAAATCAGGAATAATACTTAACTCTTTAATAAAGGCAGTAGAAGAAGTCAGGATTGTGCCTAATTATGATTCAATTACTCATCATACAAATGAAAACGTGCTAATTCCCTCTGCAAAATGATTTATAAATTTCCATGTCTCATATCCACCTTTGAGTGATTTTTCTTGTATCTGAAATATACTCTCTTTAGGATACCCTGCATCGTAAATCTGAGATGTAAAGTTAAACACACCTTATGTAAGGAGAGAAGGGAAGGGGAATTTTGAAAAATAAAAATAATTAAATAATATATACACAAATATTTTGTACCAAAATAAGAAAGCAATTATTATAACTTATTATATTCTTCATTTCTGCACTAATCACAAGGTCATAGCTGGCATTTAAAACTCTCTTCTTCTACTGCCTATTCATATCCCACTTGCTTTTAGGAAGCAGTCAGGTGGTCAAGGTTCCTTGCCTGGTAAGGTATTCCACACCTTCCTTTATAAAGGTTCTGAACAGTTGCAGTCCTTGTTGTATTTTTCCATTAACTTTTCATCACAGAACATGGGGGTGTCAAGCTACCTTCGAGAATCTTTTGCATTTAATAATAGTCTTTTCTCACCCTCATTGTGTTTCAGAGATCTAGTCTCTTTCCTGCAGCCAGGGTTCAATCACCCCAGTCATTAAAATAATCTTTTTCTGTTTCATTGGCATGAAGAGTGCAATGCAGCAAATTTCCATATTTCACCTCCTACTGGTTCCAGTTTCATGGAACCATCACTGTGTTCCCTTGGTAGTATTCTTTCCCTGTTGAGTAGAGGTCTATGGAAACAGGGGAAATTGTTAGTGCATGTGTTTGAGTAATAGAGGAAATATTTCCATCTCCAACTCTTGATTTCCCAGCCCTATGAACTTATCCGAACCCTGCAAGATGATAGCATTGTAGCTGGATCTTCAGAAGACTATTACAACACTCTATTAGTGCAGTCACTGTAGAGTGATAAAGAACCTAGTGAGACAATCATCAGCTCATTGCCAGAGCTAATTTTCTTTAAAATAACTTTATTTTTCTTAGTCAATGCCATGAAGAATATTATGATGGTGAATGAGGCATTTATAAGTTGATGAATAATGGTGCAGAGAAATATTCTTGACAGGAAAATCAGATTTATATTTTGAGTAAGAGTATGTTCTGGTGAAAACAAAGTGTTCCCTTTCGTAATGGGAATAATGCAAATAATTGATTTCAGTTGGTCACTGGCTAATATCCCTGGAAAATGGTGCCCTGCCAGGGCTCAGATTTGGTCTCTGTTGTCAGGTTGGTCAGACAGTATTGGCAAAAGTCTAATCATTCTTGATGAGTAGAAACCCCTGTTACAGAATCTATGCATAACTCCATCAGAGCTACCTACTATGATCACTTTGTTCCTTAGCTCAGTCCTGAACAGTGGTGGCTTGGGAAAGAAGCTGGCATAAACAAAATAGTTTATCTTGTTATCCTGATTATTAAAATTCTATTCCACTGAAAATTCACCAGGGATGCTCGCAAGGGACAGACTCAGTGTTTACAGAGAAATCCACCAAGACCTCTTTCAAAGGTCTCCTTGTTATCATTTTTCCAAGTGTGTTTCTTCCAATCTCTAACCACCTAGCCAAATCATTAGCCACTGTATGTAAATTGCTATACATCCATGCCATTGGTGACTTCTTTCAGATAAAATGGACAAAATAAATTTAAAAGGGTACTTTTTGAAATTCAGCTGACAGGGAGTTTTCCTTCCAATCTCTTATTTATGGTCACTCCAGTTTAAGGCTTAAAATGGCATTCATGGCCTGGCTGGCGTAGCTCAGTGGATTGAGCGCAGGCTGGGAACCAAAGTGTCCCAGGTTCGATTCCCAGCCAGGGTACATTCCTGGGTTGTGGGCCATGGCCCCCAGCAACCGCACATTGAAGTTTGTCTCTTTCTCTCTCTCTCTCTCTCCCTTCCCTCCCTAAAAATAAATAAATAAAATCTTAAAAAATATATAATAAACACTGTTGGTATTAAATAAAATGGCATTCACTTTCTTTCTTTTTTATGGTTTTATTTTTTTTATTTATTTTTGTTGTTATTCAATTACAGTTGTCCCCATCTTTCCCCCATTACTCTCCCCTGCCCTACTTACCCTTGTCTCCCACATTCAATCTTCCCCCACCATCATCTTTGGCCATGGGTCCTTTGTACATGTTCCTTGACAGCCCTTCCCTTTCTTTGTTCTGTTATCACCCTCCCCCATCCCTTCTGGTTACTGTCAGTTTGTTCTTTATTTCCATGTCTCTGGTTCTATTTTGCTCACTTGTTTGCCGTGTTGTTTAGGTTCCACTTATAGGTGAGATCATATGGTATTTGTCTCTCACCTCCTGGCTTATTTAACTTAGCATAATGCTCTCCAGTTCCATTCATGCTGTCACAAAATGTAGGAGCTCCTTCTTTCTTTCTGCTGCATAGTATTCCATCATCTAAATGTAGCACAGTTTTTTGATCCACACAGTTTTTTGATCTACTATTTACTAATGGAGGAATAGGCTGTTTCCAGCACTTGGCTGTTGTAAATTGTAGTGCTATGAACATTGGGGTGCATAGGTTCTTTTGAGCGGTGTTTCAGGATTCTTAGGATATAATCACAGCAGTGGAATTGCCAGGTCAAAGGCGGTTTCATTTTTAGATTTTTGAGGAAATTCCATACTGTTTTCTACAGTGGCTGTACCAGTCTGCATTCCCACCAACAGTGCACTAGGGTACCCTTTTCTCCACAGCCTTGTAAAACTTGTCATTTGTAGATTTGGGTATGATGGCTACTCTAATTGGTGTGAAGTGGTATCTCATTGTGGTTTTAATTTGCATCTCTCTGATGGCTAATGGTGCTGAACATCCTTTCATGTGTCTCTAGGCTCTCTGTATGTCCTGTTTGGAGAAGTGTCTGTTCAGGTCTTTTGCCTGAACATTGGATTGTTTTTTTTAATTGGATTTTTTAATTGGATTGTTTGTTTTCCTGGAAAGGGGCTGTGTGACTCCTTTATTTATTTTTGGAGATCAAACCCTTGTCTGAGGTATCATTGGCAAATATATCTTCCCATACAGTTCTCTTTTCATTTTGCTGATGTTTCCTTCAGCAGTGCAGAAGCTTTTTTAATTTGATGAAGTCGTATTTGTTTATTCTTTCCTTTATGTCCCTTGATAGCTCCTGTATTACATGTAGAATCATCTATAAACTATACCCGTATTATTTCTTCCTTAGTCACTAAATAATAGAAAACTCCCCATGATGATATAAGGGACAGATTGAAAAGAGGCATTGTAGCAAGAGCAGTAGAGGCAATGCGCACCTGAGCCTCTTTCTAATGAAACTTACTTATGCCTTCAGGACTTGTTGAAATCTGACTGCCCATATACTACTTCCATTTGATGCTGGGGTGCTGATGTACATACCCAAATTGACAATGATGGGTTAGATGGCTTATAAAATAGTAGGTGCTTTGTATGTTTTGCCTATGCTGTATAAGGTTCTTTTCCTGCTAGGTCTTTCACATGGCGAGTTTTGAGCTCTCTATATTCTGGAAATCAATGCAGACTATATAATCTATTTTATGCTAGCAGAGAATAAAATGAAAGCTTGTAAATCTTTCTCCCTCTGCCACTAAACACACAAAACCCTCCAATGTAAAATTCAAGCAAGACAATACTTGGAGTGCCACCAAATCAATTAAAATTTCAAACTCTTCCCACAGGATAATTTTATATCTTTAATTTATAATAATTCAGTTTTTATCTAGAAGCAAATACTTTGGTTACATGCTGAGGTATAGAGACAAAGGGTTGATAAGGTTGAATTGTTCTGCCATTTTCATTTAGAGTGTGTTGATTAATAACATTGATTTTTACCACACTCCTCTTTTCTAATGCTTGCTTTTTATATTGAAGAACTCTAAATCACAACCTCTTCATGGATGCACCTAACAGGAGAAATTTTCCTGTTTTAACATTAGCTTTTAACTGAGTCCTGAGTTGTGATTTCATCATATGGTTTCAATTTCTTTATACCTTTAATCACTACAGTACAATTTTCTTTTTATTTTCCAGAAATTATTCAGAATAGCTATTTTACTGATACCTCTTTCTTTTTTATTCACATTTTAACTATGTCTTCTTTTTATACATTGTATCTGTCATAGTATGGGGTTATAATGGCAAAGGAGGGCAAATGTAGCATCTTTTTAGCTAACCTTCTTAACTGTTTGTATGTCAATACTTTTTATTAACTTTCTTATTTATTGACGAGAGAGAGAGAGAGAGATTTGTTGTTCCAAATGTTTATGTTTCATTGGTTGATCCTTGTATGCCTTACTGGGGATAGAACTCACAACTTTGGCATTTTGGGATGATCTCTAATTAATTGAGCTACCTGGCCAAGGCCATACTTTTTGTAACATGAGGCTGAAAAGAAATTTGGAATCTTCCTATATCACTTGTAAATTATATATTCAGAATTATCTTGTCATGTTAAGACTGATATACTTACAAAAGTTGCTTGCTTCAGAACTTTAACTCTCTGTATATATAAGAGAAGTATGTGAAATCCAGAATCCAGATACATAGCTTTCAAGCAAATTTTAATTCCTTATCTTTTTGGATACTCTCCTCTTCAGATTCATGCACTACATTAAATTATTATAGTATTTGCCTTTATAGAAGTATGCATTTTATAAATATGTATATATTTTATCCCCAAATCCTTGTCAAATTTAACCCGCTTATTTTGGGGTCTGTTACTAAGAAATCCCATTGTTCTGGCAGAACATATCATCCACACCCACACCACCTCCAGTTTCTGAGACATAGTGCATCCCATTAGCTAGTATTTTACATCTCCTGAGAAAACTTTGGGAAATAAGGAATATGACCAAGCACAGTAAGTTATATAACATTTTAGAGTTGAGAAGAAAGGACATGTCAGTTATGGCTAAAGAGTTAGAGATAAGAATTAATAATATGCTTGACTGGTAGTTCATTATGCTGTGTGAGATGAGAAACACTGGCTCTCATAAAAATTACATCATCTATATGAAAACATGAACATTTATTCATAGTGTTTTAAAGAAAATTGGACATTTTTATGCTAGCATTGCCCAGATTTCCTTCTCATACTTGCAACACCAACTTCCAACTTCCTTCCTTCAGTTATTCTACACTCCTAAATAATGATCAAGCAAAGTTTTCTTTTAAGCACTAGTGTAAAAATTGATGAAAAATTTTGAAATAGGTCTATAAGCTATGATTCTGTGGAATTGTCACATCACACCTGGAAGTTGAATTTTTAATCATTGTTTCATGCTACAATATTTATATTCTGTCTTAAAAGCAAAAAAAAATCCCCTTTTTTTGCATGGCATAACTTTTCAGAAATATGAAGTATTACTAAGGTTCCATCGGGGGTCACAAGACTGTGTAGTCTTTATGTCTTAACATCAGCTTTCACCAAGCCATTGGATACTTGATTTTCAAAGAATAAATAAGTCATAGTACCCAGTAGTAAGTTAGTCTATTAGAAGAAACATCTATCACAATTTTAGCTTTTCATTAGATGCTGTCTTTTGCCTGAATTGTGCATGACCTGAAGTACTAATATGGTTGCAGGTACATAAAAACTTATCCCTGAATCAGTCATTCTTTCTCCTTCACTGTGTTACCATTTGAAGTAACATTTCATAACATATCTTGCCTATGTTTTCACAATCTCTTCCTTTATTCCCTTGCTTTAGCTATAATAAAGTAGAAAACTTGACCATTGCTTTTAAAATAAAAATTAAGTCAAAATTTAATAATTGAATTTCTATCATAAGTTCAGAACTTACTAGCTCAGTCTCAATTTTGAATAGAAGAAATTAAGTTGGATTAAAAAGAGATAAGAGATTTTCATTCTGTTCAATATATTTTGCTTTTATGCAGAAATGATATGCCTTAATAAAATATTTATGATTATATGTAAATATTTAAGTACTGAGGTGTTCATTGTAGAATTCTGCCTGACAGTTAATGTTTAAAATAGACAACCTAAACATCTAATTAGTTATATGTGTAAAATACACATATAAGTGATAGAGTGTACTGTAAAAATGTGTTTATTGACAGGAAAAATTATAGATTGTACATATCGCAATCATATTTATTATAAAACTATACACACAAACATGCACACACACTAAGAAACATATGGACTAATGTTATATGACTTAGACTACAGGATAATTTCTTCTTTCATATCTGCAACTATACTACTACTAATAGTAATCTTTTTAAAACTTGATTATTGCACCCTGGCTGGTGTGGCACAGTGGATTGAGTGCTGGCCTGCCAACCAAAGGGTTGCTGGTTCAATTACCAGTCAGGGCACATGCTGGGGTTGAGAGGGCCAGATCCCCAGTATGGGGCATGCAAGAAGCAACCACACATTGATGTTTCTCTCCCTCTTCTTCTTCCTCCCTTCCCCACTCTCTAAAAATAAATAAACAAAATCTTTTTTAAAAGTTTTATTTTTGCTATTTTACACAGGGGGCTTCTAGATTCCAATGACAAAAAAATTCTAAACATGTCGTAACATGATGGCTTAATTGATGGCACAAATTTTTATAAATTTATCTATTTTATTCAGAATATGGCATAAAAGATAACAATCTACACCTAAAATCAGTTCAGCTACATTGACCAGAATACCCAGTGGAATATTTGTGTTAATATTTATTGATTCAGCCATGGCTGGTGTAGCTCAGTGGATTGAGCTCAGGCTGTGAACCAAAGTATCGCAGGTTCGATTCCCAGCCAGGGCACTTGCCTGGGTGGCAGGCCACGGCCCCCAGCAACCACACATTGATGTTTCTCTCTCTCTTTCTCCCTCCCTTCCCTCTCTAAAAATAAATAAATAAATCTTTAAAATAAAAACTACAAGTGCTTTTAAAAAAATATTTATTCACTCACTAGGACATCAAACATTTAATATAGCAATGTTGCAATACTTACTTTTCTTTTATCACCAACCAAATTCATAATATGTTTAATTAATGGTTACTAATAGTATCCTTCTTCCTAAAAGTGAGAAATGTGAAATATTTGATGCCCTATAATTTGACTTATTTCTGTTCAAAAAATATTTGTATTCTTCATTTTATTTAAAAATTAATATATAATTTAAGTTCTATATTCAAAAAACATTCTTCTTTAAAGTTTTTATTTTTGGTTATAGATCATGCTGTTATATTTATACATTAGCAAACTTCTACACCTTTAAGAACTATTGATTAAATTTGGTCCTATTTAAAAACTTAATTATATGCTATAAACAATTTTATCCCATTTATAAATTTAATACAGTCACTTTTGTTTTAAAGTACTACAGTGGTCTGAATGATAACATTTCCCAAATACTTCAGTAATTCTTTCAGCCTCGTGCAATTAAACTTATAATTATAGAGAAACAAGTGTATTAAATGTTCAACAATATATCTCAACTTGATATTCTTACTTAAAATCGGTTATCTAGGTCCATTATTTTCTAACAACTCTAATTTGTAATCACAAAATTCCTTATAACTCTAGCAAGCTGAACACACTTAAACTGTAAGTAAATAAAACATAAGTAAGCAGTTAGTTCTATACTAAAGTATGCATCAATTATATGGATTTTGGTACTAAAAATTTCTTTACTTAATTATAAATCTTCCTGGGGTCACAGGTCTTAAATTTCTATGAGGACAATTTCCTTTCTCCTAATGAAGTTTACTTATTAAACAAAATCTTTGATTGAAACTATGACTGGGGTGGGTTACTTTTCTTTAACAGTCTATTGCAGGAACTTTATAACACAAAATGAGATTACTCTTGGGGATTTTCAAACACATTGTTCAGACTCCTGATCTAGTCATGGATGTTTGCAAAATAAAAAGATTTTTACATATCTTTAATTTGCTGGAACTTTCTTGGTAGCCCAGATATTTAAATATTTAATGATATTTGAACTAGATGTAATTCCATGTTTTCATATTTCTTGTGGGTGGTAGAATAATACATGAGAGACATTAAGTGACATTTAAATAAATTCTGAGAATGCCTAGAGTTATATGGACATTTTATTTCTAGGTGAATTATCTAACTCTAGTAATTTAGTTTTTAGACACAATGTCAAAAGAAAGGGCTTATCATTTTCATTTAAGATGCATAAAGTTGTAAAGATTATCATTTCCAAAACAACAAGAACAATTTAGGAAAGCAAACTTTTTCAAAATAATCAAAGACTCTCACAGGGCAACCAAAGGGGAAATGGAGAGTGAACACTGACTTCTGGCAGAGAATGAGAAAAAGCTATAGCCACATAGAGACTAGCAACAAGTGTTTAGGTAAAATTGTTAGTGAATTGTTAAAGGTTATCATGAAAGTGTAGAATTCCTGGAAGCTTTAGACAGAAGAACAATTTACATCCACTTAAAGTTTCCTCCTTTTTATAGAAACATCAAGCACTCCCTGAGGAAAAGTGAGAGTATAAAATTGGACACGAAAGAAACTTTGGGTGGTAGTGCAGGCTTCAGAGAAGGGAGTGAAAACCACTGTGGAAATGACTCACAGCCACAAGCATTTTTCTGTATTCCCTAAGAAACACAAGCCATCGTCTATCTGCTCAGGAAGGGGCAGAAAAGCCCATGGTCCACAGAGAAAAGGCAGAAATTGTGGCTAGGGGAAAGGAAAAGAAAAATAGATTATTATTGGAAGAGATGCAGACAATTCCTTGGCTCAGACCACTATAAGTCCCCAATGGCTGACAGAGTGACTAAATTGTTGAGAAAGTTGGGGAAAATAAATAGAACATGGCATTGAAGAACTACAGAAAATGTCAAATGATCTAATATAAATGTAATTGGAATATAAGAGAGAATGAAGCAAAAATATCTGAAGAGATAATAATCAAGAATTTTCAGAAAGAAATGAAGTCACACTATCCCAAATATAAAAGGTCAAAGAACCACATCAGGGTAAACACACACATGCATACACTCACAGTTACACAGACACACACACATGCAAATGACACACACCCAGACACAGTATATTTCAATGACTGAAAGCAAAATTAGAGAGAAAATATTGAAAGTTGTAAAAAAAAAAATAAAATACAGAAGGACAAAGAAAATAGTTACAGTCCAGTCCACTTTTTATTAGATACTATGGGGGCCAGATGTCAGGAGCTAAAAGAAAAACATTGGTCAAACCAGAATAGTTTTATTTAGTAAAAATATATTTCAAAAATAATGGAAAGAAATAGACATTTTAGGCCAACAAAAACTGATAGGATTCATTCATAGTGTAGAAAGCATTCCAAAAAGGGTTAAAAAAAGTTCTTATGACAGTAAGAATATATCAAACAGACACTACTACAAATAGATCTACACACAAAAAAACACCTATCCTGAGACGTGGTTGAAAGAATGGTAAATACGAAATAATTTACTTACTAGTAAGTCTTTAAAAAACAGTTATTCTATCTAAGGCAAAAATAATATCAATGCACCAATGTATAGTTGATTAATGGCATATGGGAAAGAAAAATTAATAGCCATAAAATTAATGCCACAAAAATATACAGGAAAAATCAGATTAAATTTATTATAAGCATTTAAAACTGCAATGTGAGACAGCATAATACTACTTAAACTGTGATCACTTAAAGATATGTGTTATAATACATATCACATATGTATTATATATGTATTACATATATATTACATATTACATATTATATATTATACATATTATATATGTAATATATACATATATATTACATATATAATACATATGTATTATCATATGAAGGAACATGAGTAATTTTAGCTGGTAAAGGCACTCTTCTCTACTGTGGTGATGGTTATGTGATTTTGCCTTTGAACAACTGTTGTAACTGTACACCAATGAGACTATATTTTCTGTATGTAAATAATACCTCAATAAACCTAAAAAAGTAAAATTTGCAGGAACATGTTTGACTCTTACTCTGACAGAGATATTGTATGTGTTCATATCATTGGAGGATTAGAATTACTTGAATAAGATTTATGGTCTATCTGAAAGATTTGAAGAACAGAATATTCTACCTGGAATTTGGAGTCCAACACCCAAGCTCCTTATCAGATACACTTAAAATGCAGAGGAGCTGGTGCAAGGCCTTGGAGGACATAAGAAGTCTTAGAGGACATATGTCAAAAATGTTCTGAGGCTCAGGAATTATGTTTCCTTAATTAATGTTATATTAATAGCTTTATGGGCCTACAAAAGTATAATGGTAATAAAAATGTGCAGTTGGACTATAAAATAGCTATTATGACAAGTGATCCTTTTAGTTTCTGCAAAATGTTTCTCCTAACTCAGTTGTAGACACTGTCAGAAAACGTGCTCTTAAGAAAGCACACAGGAATGAGGAAAATCTGAAAGGGGCGGGGTGGAGTAAAAGAGATGGGTCTTAATTTTACTTTACTCTTCTTACAAGCAATGTTTTATTGGAGAGGTGCTATGGGACCTCTGGTGTTTAATTTCCTGACATTTCCAAGAATTAAATCTAATGGTTATGGTTTGATTAACGTAGTTCAGCAAGAATTTCTTTTTTGTCTCTTCTGACATGTAAGAGGCCAAACTAATAAGCAGGTCTTTTGTTAAAACAAATATTCTAAGCCAATCTTCCTGTCAAGGGAACAAATGTCAGTATAGATCACTGCAGTGGTCCCCACTTCTCTACGAGGAATATGTTCCAAAACCCCCTGTAGATGCCTGAAACCAAAGATGGCATTAAACTCTCATGCATTATGTCTTTGCTTATATATATGTACCTATGATAAAGTTTAATTTATAAATTAGACACAGTAAACATTAATAACTGTAATGATAAACACATAACAATGTACTGTAATAAAAGTTATATGCATGGCTTTGGGGCCATTAAGTAAACTAAGGGTTACCTGAACACACACACTGTAATACCTCCACAGTCGACCTAGTAACCCAGATAGCTACACAGTGACGAATGGGTGAGCACTGCAGTCTGAATACACTACACAAAGGGACAATTCACATCCCCTATGGGACTGAGAAGACTTCCATGGGATCGTATACACTGATCAGAATGGCACAGAGTTTAAACTCTATGAATTGTTTATTTCTGGAATTTTCTCTTTAACATTTTGGACTGTTGTTGACTACCAGTAAGTGAAATTGTTGAAAGAAAAATCTCAGAAAGAAGTCTACTGTACTTAGACTTTCTTCTGCTTTCTTTGGTGGGATGTCTGGCCTACCGTGAGCAGGGCCTGAGCCAGTATCGGTGAAGGGAAGATTTTTAAATTCCTACTGTATCCTCAGTACCTAACAGTGTCTGGCACAAAAATTCACATTGAGTATACTTTTTAAAATGAGTGACTAAATAAACAGAAAGATGGGTAAAAGCTACTCCCAGTTGAAGCATTGGAAACAATATTTAGTGGTGAGCACCAAAAAAATGGTCATCTTGCCTACATCCCTCATGATTGGCCAAATGTCTTTGGTATTCTCAGTAAAACATCTGTAGGAGTCCTAAGTGATACAGTAGATTCAGCCCGTTTTGAATATATGCCTCTAGTTATAACAATCAGATGGAATTTATCACAAACTCTTTTGAATAACATATACCATAATAGAAACATCTAAATATACCTTGGCTGTCTCTCAAAGGGATAGAGAAAAGGAGATATTGGCTTCTGAATCAAACAGACCTAAATTCCAATCCCAATGCCACTTTTTACTAGTTACAAAACTATGAGTAATGTATTTATCCTTTCTGTTCCTTAGTTTTAGTTTTTTGTAAAATAGAGCAGATAAACTCTACAAACTGATTAAAAAGATTAAAGATAAATATGTAGAATATGTAGACCAGAATCCAGATACTTTAGAACTGAAATATATCCTGTACATCTTCACATTCCATCAGTTAGTTGAGAGTTTGTGCTCCAAATATACTCTTTCATTATAGACTCAAAAGTAAATCTATCTCCCCTAATACTTTGTACTTTGCAGCTGAAAGTGGACATGACTTCTTCTATTCTAGTATAGATACTTGTGTAATAATTCTGGCCACAGAAAATGGGACTAGAGAAAGTAAGAATATTTTTGTTCCTCTGTAGGCAACCAGCTTGACACTGTAAGCCTAGAATCTGATTATCCTTCTTTATGGCTTTAGCTCAATAGCTGCAAAATATAAACGGATATAATGTTATCAAGGTTTTTTGTTTGTTCATTTTCAATGACAATAGTCTCAAGAACTTTAAACCTTCATGAATCTTGACATGCTTCTTTTGCCAGAGATTTTCCTTTCTTGTTTTTAAAATATTTATCCAGGAGAATAGATAGATTCATTCTTAAGTCCCCTTTCATAATGTGTCCATCATGCTTATTCTATCCATGTAATATGTATATAGGCCATGTTTTTATGTTTTTTGAAGACAACTGTACATAAGAAGTACTTATCTAATTTGATTTTTTCTTTGCTTTTTTGAAGTAAGAAATTTGAAATTTGCCTAATAATTTTAGAGGTATGCTATATTTTAATATTTTTTAGATACTATATGATGGAGATAAAATATAATATGAAAGAAGATAGAATATGAAATATGTTATCCTTTCAACATTTTCTTATTGGTCTGGGATAATGGAGTGGATTCCAGCATATCTTGAGTTAATAGTCTATCTTATTTAAAGTCAAATAATGTTAATCTAGATATACAATCTAGACAAACAGTTCAAGAGAACTTCTGTGATAATAGAAAGATTTTATGTCTGTGCTTTCCAATAGGGTAGCCACTAGCCACATATGACTAGTGATTACTTAAAATGTGACTGGTGTGATGAAAAATTGAATTGATGAGGACCCCGGCTCATGAGGTCCACGTTATTATGGATGAAATATGAGACAAATTCACACGGACCACCGAGTCCTGTGGAGGAAAAGGGAAGGCATGACTTTTCTCTCAAAGGGAGCAAAAGCCTGGGCTCTAGCTCCAATGAGCTTTTATTGTCTTACTGGGCACATTACAAGAAGGTCCTCATCAGCTATGCACAGGCTTGCTTTAGGTGGTTACCTTATACAGAAAACAAAGGAGAGGATGCTGGTAATCACATCATAGAAGAGGGATGTTTGCAAATGAAAAGGCAAAAGTAGTTGGACCCATTGTTACACTCATCCTTGGAAGGTTTAGCATGGTTTTTAGGGAGTTGCTTTGCAGTAAGTGTCCTCAGTTCAGGGTGAGGGAGTTTTAGCAAAAAGCAAAACTGTAGAGGCCTAGGTACATTGCAGGACTGATACCCCACAGGAAAACCTCTCTGTGGGCGTGGGTCCTGTGTATCTCCCCGTGGGAGGTGGGCCCATACCAGGCAGAGTGGCCTCCCACAATGAATATTTATTTTTATTTCAATTAATTAAAATTTAAATACCACATGTTGTAAGTTGTTTCATGTAAGACATTATAGTATTAGATTCACCTTTATTTCATATTTATTTAAATCTCATATGAAACTAAATGAGCATTCCAAGAGATATATTCCATTAAATCCTGTTATTCACTCATGTATAGAAAACCAAAAAAAAAAAAAAAAAAGTGGGGGAGAAAAAATGTGGATAAAAACTCAATGCCTTTTTATACCACTGGGAAAACAAACCCATTGTTAATACAAACATATGCAATGAACATTTATTCTTTTTTTACATCAGATACTGTGCAAAAATCTATAAAAACAAACATAAAGTATAAACTCTGTCTATGAAGCATAAAAACTAGTGAAGAAACAAATATACAATTATAATACACAATAATACGTACTGTAGAAAAATGCCACACACTCATTGCAATTTGAATGTAGAAATGAAAATAGTAAATTTTGTCTAAAATTGGTATTTTAGTGGGAAAGTATTATTAGATAAGAAAAGCTTACAAGTAGAATATTTAGAATAGTCCATGATGCCTATGTTTTAATCCTCAGATGGACATATCATGCTCTAACGCACTGTTATTGCTGTATTTTCTAATGAGCTTTGGCCATTTAACAACTACATGTATACGCTGAGAATGAAGAAAGTTAGTGCTATTTTCATTCTAGGTTTTGAATTAGTGCTCCTTGTTCTCATCTAAGAGAATATTTTATTTGGTATACAGTAAACATTTTGAAACAAGTTAATTGGAAAGATACACATTTATATATAAAAATTTTAACAAACCAGAGAAATCTACAAGTATGAAAATACATACATACACACACATATTTTATAGCCTTAATGAGGTATGCTACACCTATCATGAAATACCATAAAATCCACCTATTTCAGGGTAAAGTGCAAGAATTTAAATAAATTTATAGAGTTGTAAAACCATTAAAACAATCCAAATCCAGAACTTTTAAATTTACATTTATTTTATAGTATTTTTTTTCTATTACCATCTATCGGCCTTACACCCCATTCCCCTGACCTCTATCTATGAGTCCTTCTGTATTTTGCTTGTTATTTCAGTTTGTTCATTAGATTTCACATATCAGTGAAATTATAATATATTTGTCTTTCTCTGACTGAGTTATTTCACTTAGCATAATGCTCTCTAGGTCCATCCATACTGTTGCAAAGGGTAAAAGTTTCTTCTTTTTTATGTATGAATAGCATCCCATTGTGTATATATATGATAGTTGTTTTATCCACTCATCTACTCTTGGACACTTGAGGTGCTTTTAGATCTTGGGGATTGCCAATAATACTGCAATAAACATAGAGTTGCTTATATACTTTCAAATTAGTGTTACTTGTTTCTTCAAATAAATTCCCAGAAGTAGAATCACTGGGTCATAAGGCAGCTCCATTTTTAATGTTTTGAGGTGTCTCCATACTGCTTTTTATAGTAGCTGCACAAATCTGCATTCCCACCAAGAGTGTGAAAGTGTTCCACTTTCTGCACATCCTCACCAGCCCTTGTTTGTTGATTTATTGATAATAGTCATTCTGACAGGTATGAGGTGATATCTCTTTATGGTTTTAATTTGTACTTCTTTGATGATTAGTGACATTGAGCAATCTTTTCATATGACCATTGGTCATCTGTATGTCCTCTTTGGAAAAGTGTCTATTCAAGTCCTTTGCCCATTTTTTCATTGGGTTCTTCGTGTGTTTCTTTGTTTTTGATGTTGAGTTTTGCAAGTTCGCTATAAATTTTGTATATTAACTTCTTATTAGATGTATCAGTGACTGTGTTCTCCCATCCCATGGGTTGTCTTTTTATTTTGTTGATGATTTTCTTTGTTGTTCAAAAATGTTTACTTTGATGTAGTCCCTTTTCTTTATATATTTTTTGTTCCCATTGCCTGAGGAGATATATCAGAAAAATATATTGGTATGAGCAATGTTCAATATTTTGTTGTCTATGTTTTCCTCTAGGATTTTTATGGTTTTGGGTCTAACATTAAAGTCTTTAATCCATTTTTAATTATTCTTGTGGGTAGAGTAAAAAGATGGTCATCCCCTTTCTTATTCAACATAATACTGAAAGTCTTAGTTATAGCCATCAGACAAAAAGAAATAAAAGGCATAAAAATTGAAAAGGAAAAAGTGAAACTGTCTTAATTTGCAGATTATATGATACCATAATAGAGAATCTTAAATTTTCCATTAAGAAACTAATAGAACTGATAAATGGATTCAGCAAAGTAGCAAGATAAAAAATTAATATAAAAAATCAGGTATATTTCTATATGCCAATAATAGACAATCCAAAAGGGAAATTAAGTAAACAATGACATTTACAATTGCTTCAAAAAAAATAAAATACATAGGAATAAATCTAGCCAAGGATATGAAAGACCTATGCTGAGAAAATTATTAGACACTAAAGAAAGAAATTAAGATTGTATGTGTGTGTATATATATATATATATATATATATATATATATACATATATATACAATTCCTATTGATATACTAATGATGTATTTCATAGAATTAGAATAAATATTTCAAAAGTTTATATAGGACCACAAATGTCCCTGAACAGCAACAGTGAACTTGAGAAAGAAGAACACAATTGGAGGAGTCACCATCTAGTATCAAACTATAGTATAAGGCCATAGTAATCAAAACAGCATGGTAGTGGCATAAAAACTGACACATAGATCAATGGAACAGAATAGAAAGCCCAGAAACAAACCCAAGCCTTTACAGCTCATTCATATTTGACAGAGGAAGCAAGCACATACAATGGTCTAAAGATCATTTATTCAATAAGTGGTGTTGGAAAACTTGGAGAAATATGTACAGAAAAATGAAACCAGATTCAGAACTTTTGAATAAGCCCAAATATTTCCCATGAACAATGTGTCTGCAGTCCATCCCTATTTCTTTTTAATCCTTACCCAAGGATATGTATATTGAATTGAGAGACAGACAGATGGACATCAAGATGTGCGAAAAACATAGATTACCTGCCTCCCACATGTGCCCTGACGGGAGATTGAACCTGCAACCTAGGCATGCACCATTACTGGGAATCAAACTCGCCATCTTTTGGTTGTTCAGGAAAATGCTCCAACTGAGAGAGCAAGCCAGAGCTTCCTTTCACCCCTACCCCCACTATCCCATATTAGACAGTCACTGATCTGACCTCTATAAATTTGGAGCATTTGGCCTATTTTTGCAGCATTTTACATAAATTGAACTTGAGGACTATGTTGAAAGAACACTTGTACTGATAAAGGTGTTCGTTGATTCAGAAAAATTTGAATACCAACATCCTTACGAGGCCATAGGGGAAATGCAGTGACTTGGGAAAAGAATCATGAGTTGGAGCAGCCTTCTGCATCTTGCCCATCATGCTTGGGGAAGGGCAGTAAACTCAACTTTCTAGCTTGTCTTTTCTATCGTGAGTGTGATGACCAATTGCTGCAGAGAGATGGCTCATGTTCAGTGAGTGCTGCCTGTATTCTCAAACAAATGCTTCTGTATGCGAGATGCCATTCTTCTCTTCTCTGCTGGCAGCTTTAGCAATCTCATCATGCTGGGTTAATAAGCAGGAACTAGGAGAAAAAAGTGGGAAACAATAGTTTCTGGAGGTTGTGTGGTTTCCTCAGAATGCACTTCCTTTATGCTAGAGAGTGCTTTCTCTGATAGAGTCTTTTAAAAAGCATCGATTATTCATACTCCCATACACACACACACACAGACATAAAAAGTCAAGTGCCACTCATGTAAGAATAGAAACTTGAAGTTCAGTTGGGATTAATTTTTCTTTTCTTTCCTTCCATTCCAAATAAAAGAATGTGAGATATGTCAAACTATAGTGTGCCCTACTGTGAGTTTGTTTGCTATACTTTTAAGAGCCTTTTTGGTAGTGAGGAGAAAGTCATGATTAGTGATTTGTGATTTAGTTCTATTCTGACGAACGAGGATTTAAGTTGCAATTTTTTCCATTATGAATTAAATGTCACAGTTCATTAGAGTGAAGCCAATTCAGTCTATTTCAAGTTTATATCCATGTTTCTGATATTAAATCCTTTCCTCAGGACTTATTAACTTGGCATCAAGATGCCCCAAGTGTATCTTTTTTCAATTAAAGAAGAAAACATCAGAGTAAAACTTCCTCCATTGCATTAATGTTCAAGATACAGGTGTGAGCTAGAGAAGCAAAATGATCTCTTGGTCTAATACTAATGGTTTTAGAAGTAATTTAAAATAGAAGACATTAAGAATTAGCAGACATAAACCAGCTTTTGCTTGTGTTTATGAGTGTAGGACAGGTAAACTACTTTTCTGCGCTCTCCAAACAGTTGCTAATTTTATAAGGCTCTCATATTCCAAAATTAAAATGTAAATATATTATATAAAGTCATTTTTAAATATTTGATAATAAAGTTAGGCAATTATTTATAACTGCCTATTTTTCATGTACTTTTATAATTTTAAGCATTAAAGAAAACTGTCAGTATTTTAACCTGGCTGGCTCATACAAGATGCTTAATATATATTATTGAATGTTAGAAACTATTAAGGATAGAGCACACTTCAGACCTATAATTTGAAGTTATTTCTTAAAATACTGTATAGTAATTACTCTTTGCATATTATAATTTATTATAGTAAATTACCACAATATATTATTGCCTTAAGATTTATCTTTCAGACAAAATAGGAATTTGTATGAATATATAAAAATATAAAACACTCAATGACCTGAAAAATATAAAAATGCAATCATGTGATTTTAGAGCATAATTAATATATCGAAAAATTTATTATTCAGGAAAAATTGATAATCTACTGATTCCTGTAACTTTGCTCTTTTCCTTAAGAATACTCATTAATAGAGCTTTTCTGTATTTGCTTTCTTCAACATCTCATCTCATTTTCTTTCCAAAACTCTTTTCAGACTTTCATCTCAAATATTTTTATCTAGTTTACCAAAATCCTCTCTCCTGGTAGATACAATTGGCAATTATCAATCACCATCTCATTCTTGCATTTCTCATAGCTAATCATTCCCTTGTACCTGAAACACTTTTTCACTTGGTATCTGGACCAACACTCTTGTTTTTCTTCTAACAGTGTGGCTGTTTCTTTTCAATGAACTTGGTGCTGGTTCTATCATCTATTTTAAATGTCTACATTTCTGACCTATACATTTTGGTATGCCCAAAGGCTCCCTCCTAAAACCCATCTCTGCTATAATTTATATCATTACTCAAATAATCCATCAAGTCTAAGTGCCTCAGATGTAATCTGCATTGATATTATATATTGTTATGTGTTAAATTTTATTTTCCTCAGATTCATATTTGGAAGAATATCACTTCAGAGAAAATCTATATCTGTTTGCTAAGGCTGCTATACACTGAGTGGCTTCAATAACAGAAACATATTGTCTCACAGTTTTGGAGGCCAGAATGCCATTTTATTTTGAGATAATTTTGTACTCCCTAAATGAGTTGTTAAGTTTCTGAAGACACATTATTTTTAAATGTGTTGGTTAAACTTTGTGGAGTCCTTGCAGATGTAATTAAGTTACAAATGAGGTCATACTGAAGTGGTGTTCCTATTCCAGTAACACATATCCTCGTAAAAAAGGGGAAATTTAGACAAAGACAGGCACACAGAGAAAACCACATGAATGTGAAGACAGATATTGCGAGGAGAGGCTTGTACAAGCCAATGAATACCAAAGACTGCCAGCAAACCACCAGGAAAGCTAGGGGAGAGGCATGAAACAGGTTCTTCCTCATAACATGCAGAACCATTCTGCTAATAACACACCAGTTTTGGACTTTTGGCTTCCAAAACTGTGAAACAACTGAGACAATTATGTTGAAGTCACTCAGTTTGTGCTACTCTGTTATGGCTTACCTAGCAAACAAACATAGATTTGATTTGAAAAAAATGTACAAAAAATTTATATTCCCAGCTCCATTAATCTCCTGAAATTTACATGTAATTATGTACTTGGATTTCTCATTGTCATCTTATTATTTTCATGTCCTGATTCTTCCATCCCCACCTCAAACTTTTTCCTTCCCAGCAATTACATCTTAGTAAGTGGTACACAACTGTTAAGTTAAAAATCTTGGAGTCACACTTTCAAAACATCAAGAGGCCCTGCTGGCCATTACTGCAAAAGATATTCTCATTTCAACCATCTCTCATAGTTGCTGCACCAGCATCACCTCTGTCAATGCAACTCTACACCAACCTAGTTTACAAGCCATTTTGTTCACCTGGATTCCTAAAAAAGAAACACTTTCTCAGATGTTAAACTTTTTCCCACTGTTTATCCCTATCATTAATTTTCCACATGGCAATTGAAGTTATCTTTTAATAAATGACATGTTTTCTTTTTTCTGCACAAAACCTTCAATGGTTCCTATTAAATTCTACAGCAGTGGTTCTTGACTATGGGTAACTTTGTTAATACTGCCTACTCCAGAGGAGGTTATTTTGCAAAGTCTGGAGACATTTTTGCTTGTTACAGCTTGAGGAAGGGGTACTACTGGAATCTATCAGTATAGACCAGAGCTGCCGATGAACTTCCCACAGTGCACAGGACAGCACAAAATGCCAATAGTGCTGAAAAAGGGAAATTCTGAGCGATAGAATCTGACTTGTCTCTGACTCATAAGCTATCACGTTGTCCCTAGTCATGCTCCCTACCCATGTTTTATTCATTTTATAGCCACAGTTTCAAACATGTTAAACACATTCCTGCCACAGGATCTTTGCACTTTTTGTTTTTTCTGCTGCAAGTTTCTTAGCCTAGATGTCACATAACTCATGCTCTCATTTCCTTCATTTTTCTGTTAAAAGTTACCTCTACAGATAAGACTTCTCTGATACCCCCACCTAAAAAAGCATTGTGCTGATAGTCTATCACTTGGCCTGCTTTAGTTTTATGCCTATTATTGTCTGATACTTTCTTTTTACATAGGTGTTTATCTCAAATACCATCACTGTTGCCATTGCTGCCCCCAACCATACCCCCATCTAAAATGTAAGCTCCATCGTTAGTAATAGGGATTTTCTATTTTTGCTTATCACTCCATCCTTAACTCCAAGAACACTCAAAAGCAAACAAGTAAACAAATCCTTCGTGAAATTAATAAATGAGTCAATTTGCTGATTAGTTGCCTAATATTCCATGGCTAAAAGTCAATAGGTAACCCATGTTTGGAGTAGGTGAGTCTTTTTGTCATTATATAAATCTCAGCAGAAGTCAAATGAAAGTACCAGAACTTTCCATGCAAATGACAAGACCTCCTACATCCACCCCTAAACATACATCGTCTCAGACAATTATACACCTGGAGACCATTCAAACTAACTTCATCAGAGTCACCTCAAGAAGCCAAGGTGTCCCAGAACATCCTTCATCATTTTACATTCAAAACTATATTCAATGTGTGTTGAAAACCTAGGTTCAACCACTTTGCTAACCCCTTCTTAACTCCTCCACAACTTCTGACATCCTTTTTGTGTGCTTTCTGGACCTCCTAGCCACTGATTACCAAACTTCAAAACTTCCTCTTCTCACCCGGGTAGTGTAGCTCAGTGGATTTAGTGCTGGCCTGTGAACCAAAGGGCACATGCCTGGATTACCAGCCAGGTCCCCAGTAGGGGACGTGTGAAAGGCAACCACACATCGATGTTTCTCTCCCTCTCTTTCTCCTTCCCTTTAAAAATAAATAAAATCTCCCTCTCTTTAAAACTAAACAAAATCTTTAAAAAACTTTCTGTTCTCTTTTCTGAATGCCCCTATACTTCCTGCAGCACTTCACTTTCCAACAGTACTTTCTTGCAGTGAATATTTTCTTTTTCCTACTACCCTTTTTAGTCAGACTTACCTAGGGGGTACTGGATGTCTTCCTTCTTCCACTTTGCCTCTTGCCAGCCTTCCTCCTCCCGATAAAGCCAACTTGGAATTTTATGTCAACTAATTAGAGCGTACACTGTGCCATCTTGTTGCAACAGTCTTCCAGGCTTTAGGGAATTTCTTCCCCCTTAAATAATTTAGCTCCAAACACAGTCACTCTCTTCGACAACTTCCTTTCATTACTCACAATACTCTCATTTTTTGTTTGTTTTATTGTATTTTTTCATCACCATTTAATCCCCTTATACACCATCTTCCCTGCAATCACTATACTGTTGCCCATGTCCATGAGTCCTTTCTCCTTTGTGCTCAATCCCTCCACCCTCTAACTGCCCCCCAATAGCTGTCACCCTGCTCTCTATCTATGAGTTTATCTCTATTTTGCCTATTAGTTCAATTTGTTTATTAGATTCCACATATAATTGAAATTATATGGTGTTTGCCTTTCTCTGACTGGTTTATTTCACTTAGAATAATATCCTCCAGGTCAATCCATGCTGACACAAAAGGTAAAATTTTTTTCTTTTCTACAGCCAAGTAGTATTTCATTGTGTAAATGTCCCATAGTTGTTTTATTCACTAATCTGCTGATGGACACAGGTTGATTCCATATCCTGGTGATTGAAAATAACGCTGCAATGAACATAGGGGTGCATATATTCTTTCGAATTTGTGTTTCAGGTTTCTTCAAATAAATTTCCAGCAGTGGAATCACTGGTCATAAGACAGTTCCATTTTTAATTTTTGAGATACTTCCATACTGCTTTCCACAGTAGCTGCATCGGTCTGCATTCCCATCAACAATGCAAAAGCATTCCTTTTCTCTACATCTTCACCAGCACTTGTTGTTTGTTGATTTATTGATTATAGCCATTCTGACAGGTATGAGGTGATATCTCATTGTACTTTTAATTTACATTTCTCTCATGATTAATGATGTTGAGCATCTTTTCATGTGTCTATTGGCTATGTTCTCATTTGAGAAGTGTTTAGATCCTTTGCCCATTTTTAAATTGTATTTTTGGGGGAGTGTTGAGTCTTGTAAGATCTTTATAAATTTGGGATATTAACCCTTCATCAAATATATTGGCAGATATGTTCTCCTATTCCATGGGTTGTATTTTTATTTCCTTGATGGTCTCCTTTGCTGTGCAAAAACTTTTTAGTTTGATATAGTCCCATTTGTTTATTTTCTCTTTTGTCCCCATGCCTGAGGAGATATTTCAGATAAAACATTGCTATGAGCAATGTCCAGGACTTTGCTACCTATCTTTTCTTCTAGAATTTTTATGGTTTAGGGTCTAACATTTAAGCCTATAATCCATTTTGAATGTATTCTTGTGCATGGTATAAGAAGGTGGTCTATTTTCATTTTTCTGCATTTTTCTGTCCAATTTTTCCACCATTTATTGAATAAACTATTCTTAGTCTATTGTATGTGCTTGCTTCCTCTGTTAAATTGACTACAGAGGTATGGGTTTATTTCTAGGATGTCTATTCTCTTCCACTGTTCTATGTGTCTGTTTTTGCCAGTATGGGCTATGACCTTATTGTATATTTTGATATTAGGTAGTGTGATTCCTCCAACTTTGTTCTTTTTTCTCAAGATTGCTGTTGCTTTGTGAGGCCTTTTGTAGTTCCATATAAATTTTTAAAATATGTGTTCCACTTCTATTAAATACATCATCAGTATCTTAATAGGAGTTGCATTGAATCAATACATTGTTTTGGGTAGTATAGACATTCTAATGATGTTCTTCTTATCCATGAACATGGTATGTGCTTCCACTTATTTCTATCTTCTTCAACTTATTTCTTCAGTGTCTTATAATTTTCTAAGTACAGGTCTTTTACATCCTTGGCTAGATTTATTCCTACATATTTTATTTTTTGAAGCAATTGTAAATAGGATTGTTTTTCTTAATTTCCCTTTCAGGTAATTCATTATTAGCTATTAAAAATGTAACTGATTTCTAGATATTAATTTTCCATCTTGCTACTTTGTTGAATCCATTTGATTAGTTCTAGTAGTTTCTTGGTGGAATCTTGGGAATTTCTATGTACAATACCATGCCATCTGCAAATAAAGACAGTTTTACTTTTTCTTTTCCAATTTGGATGCCTTTTATTTCTTTTCTTTGATTGCTATGACTGAGACTTCCAGCACCATGTTGAATAACCAGTACTACAACAAATGTTTTAAAAAGAAGCTTGCTTTTAGAAGAAGAAGAAGAAAAAAGTAAAAGAAAAACAGAGGAAAATAGTATAAAAATAAAATGTCAATAAACACATATCTGTCAATAACTATCTTAAATGTAAATGGCTTAAATGCTCTAACCAAAAGACATAGGGTAACTAAATGGATAAGAACACAAGACCCATATATATGCTGTCTCCAAGAGACCCACCTCAGATCTAAAGATACACACAGGCTAAAAGTAAAGGGATGGAAAAAGATATTACCCACAAATGGAAAGTAAAAAAACAAAGCTGAGGTGCCAATGCTTATATCTGACAAAATAGACTTTAAAACTAAGTCTATAGTTAGAGACATATAAGGACACTACATAATGATAATGGGAACAATCCAACAAAAGAATATAACCCCAGTAAACATTTATGCACCCAACACAGGAGCACTTAAATATATAAAACAAATCTTGATGGAATAAAAAGAGAGATCTACAGGAACACAATCATAGTAAGGGATTTGAACACTCCATTGACTTCAATGAATAGATCTTCCAGGCAGAAAACCAACAGGGAGACAGAAGCCTTAAATGACACACTAGATCAAATTAACTTAATTGATATCTTCAGAGCATTTCACCCCAAAACAACAGAATATACATACTTTTCAAGTGCACATGGAATGTTTTCTAGGGTAAACCATATGTTAGAACACAAAACAAGGCTAATAAATTTAAGAGGATTGAAATCATATCAAGCATTTTCTTTGACCAAAATGCTATGAAGCTAAAAACCAATCATAAGAAAAACACTGAAAAATACACAAAAACAAAGAAGCTAAATAACATGCTATTAAACAATGATTGGGTCAACAATGAGATCAAGGAAGAAATAAAAACACTCCTTGAAACAATTTAAAAACAAGAGTAAAAATCCAAAATCTTTGGGACACTGGGAAAGCCATCCTAATAAGGAAATTCACAGCATTACAGGCCTGTTTCAAAACAAACAAAAAAACAAGATAAAGCTCAAATAAACAATCTAAATTTATACTTAAATGAACTTGAAAAAGACAATAAACAAGTTAGTAGAAGGAAGAACATAGTAAAGATCTGAAAAGTAATAAATGAGATAAAGTCTAAAAAAATGATACAAAAGATCATTGAATGGAAGACCTCGTTCTTTGAAAAGATAAACAAGATTTACAAACCTTTAACTAGACTCATCAAGAAAAAATAAATAAAATCAGAAATCAAAGAGGAGAAATAAGGACTTACCCCAAATAAATACAATGTACTATAAGAAAATATTATGAACAACTCTATGCCAACATATTGGACACCTGGATGAATGGATAAATACCTAGAAACTTACCTTCTGAAACTAAATAAGGAAGAATCAGAGAATCTGAATAGACATATCGTACCTAGCAAAATTGAAGTAGTAATAAAAAAAAACTCCCAACAAACTAGAGCTCCGGACCAGATGGCTTCACAGGTCAATTTTACCAAACATTTTGAGAAGCACTAACACCTCTCCTCTTCAAACTATTTCAAAAAACTCAAGACAAGGGAAAGTTGCCAAGCTCATTTTACAAGGCCAGCATTATCCTAATTCCAAAACCAGATAAAGATACTACACAAAAAAGAAAATTAGAGGCCAATATCCCTGATGAAAATAGATGCCAAATTTCCCGACAAAATATTAGCAAACCAAATATAGCAATATATCAAAAAGATTATAAACCATGATCAACTGGGATTTATTCTGGGAATACAACGTTGGTACAACATTTATAAATCAATAAATACAATTCACCACATAAACAAAATGAAGGATAAAAACCACATGATCATATCATTAGATACTGAAAAAGCATTTGATAAAATCAAGGACCCATTAAGATAAAAACTCTCAGAATACTGGGAATAGCGAGAACATATCTAAACAAAATAAAGGCCATATATGACAAACCTACTACCAGCATCATACTCAAAGGACAAAAACTACAAACATTTCTCTTAAGATTGTGAACAAGACAGGGATGTCTGCTCTCACTCACCATACTTTCAATCTTGATGTAGATTATCCTTTCAATAACTTTGTCCTTCAATGTCTCAACACACTGCCCTTTAATAATCTTATTCTCTATCCCAAGTAGAACACTCACTGTCAAGGTCTCATGTAAACCTTGTGATTGTGAAAATATGCAATTTTTGTAACCTCAGTTTCATCATTGTACTTCCCAAAGAAATAGACAAAAGTCTACTTTTGTTTCCACCCCAACTTAATATTTTTAGTGACTATGGAAAATTAGTTTGAAGTTAATTTTGATTCTCTTTAGCATACCCTACAATTACATTTAGGATCCAACGACTACTCACCACCTTCAACTGCAGTTAATTGCTCACTGTTTTATAGATTTGATAATTGCATTAAAAATAAATTCATCATTAAATTTTCACTGAGATAATCCAGTTTTAATATTGAGAAGAAAATAATGCTTATATGTTTTTATGTGATGCATATAAACAAAGGCATTGAGAAAGAAATACATAGGGTGAATATGTAGAGTAGATTCATGAGTCTATAATGAAATAAGTCATATTGAATAAACAGAATATGTTCAGCTTAGTGTCAGAACTAAAAAAAGAAATATATGTTGTGTTCAGAAGTTGGGTAGTTTTGAATGTAGGGGAAAGAAAACTCATTTCTTTTTTTTTCAAAGATTTGTATTCATCTTCAGAGAGGGGAAGGGAAGGAGGAAAAGAAAGAAACAGCAATGTGTGGTTGCCTCTTGCATGCCCCCCACTGGGGGTTCTTGTCTGCAACCCAGGCATGTGCCCTGACTGGGAATCGAACCAGCAACTCTTTGGATCCCAGGCTGATGTTCAATCCACTGAGCCACACCAGTCAGGGCAGAGAACTCATTTCTGAAGCAGGGTATTATTTATGAAATAGACTTTTATTGTGTAACAAGGTCTCGCCAAAGTGTTTTCAGTTTATTTTATTTTAGAGCACTGAAAAACACTTATTTATAGTTAATTTCACAGAAACCTTCTGACAGTCACAATCCTATATGACCAAGTTTTTCATTAACTAATGGATATAATGGCAAGAAGGTATAAATAGTATTCTGAGAGTTTTGCTAGAGGACAACTGGTTGTTTAAAAAAATCACATTGATTTCTCCTAGTCAATAGAGCTAAACAAATGGTGGGCTTTTCTTCACTTAACAGCTCCAAATTATTGGTTGTATACTAAAGGGAACTGACTGAGAATGTGCCTCTATATTAATCTTATTTATGGTAGCTATTTTAGAGTCTCAAAGCAATCATTAAAGGGTCAAAGCATATCTGAAAATCACTGGTAATTTTAAAATCATATGAGATGCTTGGCATCTCTTCCTTTATGTGTCTATAAATTAACACGGGTGATTAATCTACATCTGGTCTTGCTTGTTTTAACAAGACTTATTCGAATAATGAGGTATTAAAATGTAAGAATCTAATTAATATAATGAGTTTACCTTCATTTCTATACAATCACTTTTTCAAATTGTTAACTGAACAGATCAACAAGTTATCATCAAAACAAATACATTTAAAATCCAACATTTGCATCAATGCCCCTTTCACACTCCTTCCCAATTAATGTTCCCAGCCTCTAAAATAACCATCATGCTAATGACTTCTTAAATTTTCTTTATAGTATTGGAATTGGTGGGAAATTAAGTTCTACATGATCACAAGGAAAGCATGTTAAGGACCCACTCATGGGAGACTGTGGTGTGGCATGGTCTATTCATGTGGAGATAGAAGCTGCCCCCTAGGTTTCCAATGTCCCATTTCTCTCCATCCTACCATGGAAAATTAGAAATAGAGTCTATGTCCAGAGATTCTGTGCCATATCAAAATATAGTCCAGTCTAGCATCCAGCTAGTTTAGTGTTTGTTTTTAGTTTTAGTCTGTTTCAGGCTCCCTCCTGCAGTTGCTGTGTGGATCCTGTATGGCCATGGACATATAGGGCCACATGGTCATGGGCTCTGGGTGAGAGAGCACATGACCAAACAGGACAGTACATCATCACTGGGTCGGCAAGAGAGCGAGAGTCCTCGTTCCCCTGAGATTACATATCAACCAATCAACTTCCCAAAGTTGCATGGGCTCAGGACGATGGGTTTATACCCCCTAGCTAGACTGACAGACCTCTATGGTCTAGGATCTGCCTCCTGAGCCTCCCAAAAATCCAGCATGGGAGTGGGGGAGGGAGGGGTATTAATTACCTTGGTGGAGCACAATACTGTAATCCCCCAGAGTGTGAAGCTGCAGCTTTCTGGTAAAGCAAACAGGTTCCTGTTTCCTCATTTATTAAGCTCAATATCTACTTCCCTTTACTCTCTTTCCTTTACAATATCTAGCTAAATACCAATGGTAACAGTTTTACATGTAAACTTACATAACACAACATTGTACTCTAGTATTGTCTGTTTAAAATTTCATAGAAGTTGACTTACATATCTTTAATGTGGCTTGATATTGCATTTATGGAAATTATTCTCCAGTTGGGAAGTTAGTTCATTTTAATTGCTATGTAACATTCTATTGTACAATTATAGAACATTTTTTTACTGATGTTAGATATTTGGATTTGTATCAATCAAGACTGGCTATGTTATGCCAGGAAAACAAAATTCTAAAAATTTCAGTGGTCTAAGTAAACAAAGGGTTATTTTTCACTCTTGTTTCATGTTCACTGAAGATTAGCTGGTGACTCATCACTTGAGTCATCATCCTTACTCCAAGATACAGTCAAACAGAGCAGCTACTGTCTGGAGTGTTGCCTAATGAAGCAATGGTGAGAAATGAAGATGAAATTGGCAAAGTGCTCACTCATTCTTAAAGCTTCTACATGGAAATAACATATGTCACTTCTAATCACATTTCATTGACCCAAACTTTCACACAGTCTTGCATGACTTCAAAGGGTAAAAAAAGTAAAATCTTCCTATAAGGAGATGAACTTGATATTGGAGAATAGTACATTTCTCTAGAGGTGGTACTTGATTTATGAAATACTTGGTTTATTAAACCTTATATAATCAGAACACATTCACTTTCACCCTAAGGGAGACAATAAAACTTATAAACAATCCATATTTTTCACTCAAAGTAAAAGATCTTTGTATAATGTGAGTTCATCTTTCTATCAGGTCAGGTTGTGGTTTTGCTTCAAGAAGAGAACTAAAAAGAAGTTGTGTATCCATCCAGTAGCAGCAGAATACACACTTTTCTCAAGCACACATGGAATAGTCTCCAGGATAGATCATATGATAGGTCACAAAACAAGTTCTAGTAAATTTAAAACTAGAATCATACCAAGTATCTTTCTAATCACAATGGTATGAAACAAAATTAATAGCAGGAGAAAAACTAGAAAATTCACAAGGAGGTTGAAATTAAACATGCACCTTTGAAAAATCAATAGGTTAAAGAAAAGTTGAGGAAAAGGAAAAAAATATCTTGAAGCTAATAAAAATTAAAATACAACATACCAAACTTACAGAATGCAGCAAGCACAGTTCTAAGAGGAAAGTGCATAGCAATAATTACCTACATCAAATTTTAAAAAAGAATGTAAGTAATCTGCCTTTATACCTCAAAGAACCATAAACAGGTAAGCCCAAAGATAGAAGAAAGAAGAAAATACCAAAGACTGGATCAGAAATACCATATATTAAATAGAAACCAGAAAAACAAAAGGATTAATGAAACTAAGAGCTGTTTTTTTTCCAAAAGATAAACAAAATGGACAAACCTTTACCTAGGCTAACTAAGAAAAAGAAGACACAACTAAATAAAACCTGAAATTAAAGAGGAGACATACCTGACACCACAGAGATACAAAGGATCATAAGAATTACTATAAAAAATTATATGGCAAGACATTGAGCAACCTCAAAGAAACAGATATATTCTTAGAAACATACCATCTGCCACTACCAAATCTAAGGAAATATAAAATCTGAACAGACCAACAATGAGGAAAGAGATTGACTCAGCAATCAAAAGTTTCCCAACAAAGAAAAGTTCAAGACCAGATGCTTTCCTTGGTGAATCTGACCAAACATTTAAAGAATTAATGTCAATGCTTCTCAAACTCTTCTAAAAAGTAAAAGAAGAGCAAACACTCCCAAACTTATTTTCTGAAGACAACATTACCCTGGTACCAATATATCTCATGAATATAGATTTAAAAATTCTCAACAAAATCTTAGCAAACTAAATTCAACAGTATGTTAAAATAATTACACACCATGACAAAGTGGGATTTTTCCCTGTAATGAAAGAATGGTTATATAGACACAAATCAATAAATGTGATAGAATGAAAGATAATAGAACACAAAGAATGAAAGATAAAAATCTATAATCATCACAATAGGTGCAGAAAAAGCATTTAACAAATATACCATATTTTGGTAATAAAAACACTCAACATTGTATGTAGAAGAAACATACTTCAATATAGTAAAGACTATATATGACAAGTCACAGCTAACATCATGCTCAGTGGTGGAGAGGCTAAATAAAGACTTATCTTCTAAGATCATGAACAAGATGAGGATCCTCTCTCTTATCATTCTTATCAACATAGTCTGGGAAGTCCTAGCCAGAGCAATTACGTAAGGAAACAAATGAAACCAATTCAAACAAAAAAGGAAGATGTACACATACTTGTTTTTTTAGTTATTGTTTTTTTGTTCAAATATAATTGTCTGCATTTACCCCCCACACTAGCCATCCCCATTTCCCTATCCTGATTCCACGCCCCCAACTTGGTTTTGTCCATGTGTCCTTTATAGTTGTTCCTGAAAGCCCTTCCCCTCTTCCCCCCACATTGTCCCCTCTTCCTCCCACATTGTCCCCTCCCACCTCCCCTCTGGTTACTGTCAGTTTGTTCTTAATTTCAATGTCTCTGGTTATATTTTGCTTGAGTGTTTGTTTTGTTGATTAGGTTCTACTTAAAGGTGAGATCATATGGTATTTGTCTTTTACCATCTGTCTTATTTCACTTAGCATAATGCTTTCCAGTTCCATCCATGCTGTCGCAAAGGGCAAGCTTGTTTTTGATTGCAGATGTTCTTAGACATAGAAAATCTTAGACTTCACTATTCCATAAATGCAACATGATCAGATATAATTCCTGTAAGTTAACAGTTACAGCTTAAAACAACAGACATTTATTTAGATTACAAATTTTCTGAGTTCCTCTATCCTGAAATGGGTTTGGCTGATTTGAGCTAGCCTCTCATGTGTCTGCAGGTAATTTTTAACTGTCTAGGGTAATGTAGCTTCCTAAATGACTTCCAATATATTGCAATAGACTGGCTTTCAACTGAGACAAAGGAGGTGATTTAGCCATGTGTAACTCATCATTCAGTACATGTACCCAGGTTTATTGATGTAGAAACAGGCTAGAAAGAGGAGCAAGTCACAATGCTCAAGAGACTTTAAGTTTCTGCTTGCATTATATTTGTCAATGTCACAATGGGCAAAGCAAGTTATATGGTCAACATAGTTCCAATGGGTTCTGTGTTTCTCTTGATGGGAATTGCTGCAAAATACTGTGATTATTTTTGAAAACCAGAACATTATTGTATTTATACCACCAAAATCAAACTGATATTTGCTTAGAATTTTTGAGTTCAAGTTAGCACAGGGAATAGGCTTGGATTACTTTATGAGTTGTGGAATGCTCCTGATTTTCTACTATCTAAAACTGTATAATATTGGCATTATTTTTTAAACATTTGAATATATTTACAGTTTAATTTTTGTTATTATTTTTTAGTTTTAACTTTATATATTCTTTACCTTTAGATGTATAACTTGCAAGTACCACAAAGTTGGCTTTTAAAAGTTCATTTTGATTGTTTTTATCTTTCTTGTGGGACACATATTCCCTTTTATTTTTTATGTAATTACTGGCATATTGTACTTAAACTTTCTCTTTCCTGTTTGGTCTTGATTTGTCTTATTGATTTTATGTTATCTTTCTCTTGTTTCTGGTCTTCTGTTTAACTGGATGTTTTCTTTCTTATTTTTTCCTCTACTTACTAGGACATTGCACTCTTTGATCATTTTAGTGGTTACCTAGAGGCGGCCTGTAACATGCATTTGTCACTTATTAGATTTCAAGTGTAATCTGTAATTTATTCTACCCTTGGACAATGTAAGTCCAAGGATAATTAACTAATTAGCAGCACTCTGCCCCTACCTTCTGATTTTACACTTTTGTAGTCTTATATTTTAAATACCTAAAGAAATTAGTAGTATTTTCCAGTCACATGCATTTATATTTATACACATACATACCATTTTTAAAACATGATGGAAAGATTTGTTTGGGATTAAGGGAATTAAGACACCCTTGGGGATGTACAGGGTGAGAAGGTCCTAGCAGCAACTGTCAGGAGGTTCCTGTTGATCCTCCATATATTTTCTTGGAACTCAAATCATCCAACTCAACTTTCTGTTTATTCCTGGGCTTGAGCTGGGCCCTCCTCTCAATCAATCCCTTTCTTGGCCCTTTTTATATTTAAACATATACACGTACCATTTTTGTTGTCTTCTATTCCTTTTTTGCATCTCTAAAATGCCATATGGGTCCATTTTTTCTATAATTAAAAACTCTCTTTGCTTTACTTTTTTAAAAATATATTTTATTTATTATGCTATTACAGTTGTCCCATTTCCCCCCCTTCACTTCCCTCCACTCTGCACACCCTCTCCCACCCACATTCCCCCCTTTTAGTTCATGTCCATGTGTCATAAGTTCCTTAGCTTCTACATTTCTCATACTATTCTTGCCCTCCCCCTGTTTATTTTCTACCTACCATCTATGCTACTTATTCTTTGGACCTTTTCTCCCGTCTCTCCTCCTCCAACTCCCCTGTTGCTAACCCTCCATGTGTTCTCCACTTCTGTGGTTCTGTTCCTGTTCTAGTTGTTTGCTTAGTTTGTTTTGTTTTAGGTGTGGTTGTTAATAATTGTGAGTTTGCTGTAATTTTACTATACATGTTTTTTATCTTCTTTTTCATAGATATGTCCCTTTAACATTTCATATCATAAGGACTTGGTGATGATGAACCCCTTTAACTTGACCTTATCTGAGAACCACTTTATCTGCCCTTCCATTCTAAATGAAATCTTTTCTGGGTAGAGCAATCTTGGATGTAGGTCCTTGCCTTTCATGATTTAGAATATTTCTTTCCAGCCCTTTCTTGCCTGTAAGGTCTCTTTTGAGAAATCAGTTGATAGTCTTATGGGAACTCCTTTGTAGGTAAATGTCTCCTTATCTCTTGCTGCTTCTAGGATTCTCTCCTTCATTTTAATCTTGGGTAATGTAATTATGATGTGCCTTGGTGTGTTCCTCCTCAGGTCCAACTTCTTTAGGACTCTCTGAACTTCCTGGACTTCCTGGAAGTCGATTTCTTTTGCCAGAATGGGGAAGTTCTCCTTTATTATTTGTTCACATAACTTTTCCATTTGTTACTCTTCTTCTTCTCCTTCTGGTACCCCTATAATTTGGATGTTGGAATGTTTAAAGGTGTCCTGGAGGTTCCTAAACCTCTCCTCATTTTTTTTTAATTCTTATTTCTTCATTATTTTCTATTTGATTATTTCTTTCTTCCTTCTGGTCCACTCCATTGATTTGAATCCCAGTTTCCTTCCCATCACTATTGGTTCCCTATGCATTTTCCTTTATTTCACTTAGTGTAGCCTTCATTTTTTCATCTAATTTGCAACCAAATTCAACCAGTTCTGTGAGCGTCCTGATCACCAGTGCTTTGAACTGTGCATCTGATAGGTTGGCTATCTCTTCATCACTTAGTTCTATTTGTTCTGCAGCTTTGATCTGTTCTTTTCTTTGGGGAATTTTTTATTTTATATGGACATGCTTGTTACATAGTGAGGGGCGGAGCCTTAGGTATTCACCAGGGCGGCTACCACATCACTGCGTTGTGATGCTCTTTGTGGGGGAGGGGTACAAGAGAGAAGAGTGGCACTTGTTCTGCTCTTTGCTGGATTTCAATCACTTCCCCCCATTCCCACAAGCAAACTGGGCCCTTCTAGTGCTGATTTCCATGTGGGTGGGTTTATGTACATTCTAGGACCCTATGGGTCTCTCCAATAAGCTCTCCTGTGAGGCTAGAAGTCTCTCCCGACACCTCAACCCCCACAGATGTTTTCAATTGGTGTTTTGAGGCTTTATTGCCCTGAGCTGGAGCCCTGGGTTGTGCGGTCTTTCTTGGTTCCCAGTTTCGCCTGGTTTATCTGCATGCAAAGGTGGGACTTCCCAGTCTGCCAGCCTCCTTGAGCACCTCACCCCTGCACAATCTACCACCTGGCTGGGTCTGCCTGCTGATGCCTTGTTCGCCTGGAATCTACCAGCCACAACTTTTTTTTTTTTGCCTTGACCCCTCTCCGCCCAGCCGCCCAACTCTGCAACTCCTACTGGTCTGGATAAATGTGCCTATTTTAACTTCTTGGTTGTCAAACTTCCATGTAGTTCAACTTTCTGTCAGTACTGGTTGTTTTTTTGTTTCTAAATTTTTTTTGTCCTTATTTTGGTTGTGTGAGGAGGCACAGTGTATCTACCTACATCTCTGCCTTGGCTGGAAGTCCATATATATCTCTCTTTGCTTTACTTTTAATGCATGTCTGCTAGTTATCAGTTTTCTAATTTTTGTCTAAAATATCTAGTTTACTTTCATTATTTCAGAAATTACTACTGAGAAATATGCCTTGTAAATTATTTGCCTTGTGTTCATTGTCTATGTCTTTCATAATCTCTGCTGAAAAGTCAACTGTTAACTAATATTATTTCTCATTTGAAAGTAATCTATTTTTCTTTGGTTGCTCTTAAGATATTTTTCTTGTCTTCAGCTTTGGGCAATTTTATCATAATTTGCTTGTTGAAAACTTTGCTCTTCCTCTTCCTTCCTTCCCTAATTTTCTCCTTTCTTCCTTTTGTAATCTTCTTGGAAATCATAGGACATCTTAAGTTTGTAATATAGTGCTTTTCATCAATTTTGGAAACTTGATAGTCTTTATCTTGGTAAATATTTTTATCTCATTTTTATTCTTTTGTTCTAGAATCCAAATTATACAAATCTTAGAGATTCTCACTATATCCTCTATTTCCAACTCTATCGTATTTTCCAGTTTTTATTCCATCATATTTTATTCTTTTTAAAAATTATTTTATTGTTGTTCAATTACAGTTGTCTGCATTAACCCCCCATCACTCCCCCCCAACCCCAGCCATCTCCACTTTTCTTCCCTGCTTCTACTCCTCCTTGGTTTTGTCCATGTGTCCTTTATAGTTGTTCCTGAAAAACCTTCCCCCTTTCTCCCATTATCCCCTCCTACCTCCCCTCTGGTTACCATCAGATTGTTCTTAATTTCAATGTCTCTGGTTATTTGCCTGTTTGACCTTTAAGTGAAACCTAATATTTTATTCTAATTATTTTCTTGTGGCCTCTCTTTTGGTTTCTTATTTTCTCTTTGATCTTTCTAATCTGTTTACACTTATCCAATGATACTTTAGCTTAATGATTCTATTTCTCATTCCCACAGTTATAATTTTATTTTTTGTAGTTTTTATATTTTGTCTGAAAAAATTTACCATGTCTTTTATCATTTTTACATTTTGAGGATAACAATTTAAAGTCTGAGTCTATCATTTCAATCTTTAAAACTCTGAAAGATCTATTTGTAGTGTATACTGTTTTTGCTATTTATTTATATTATCTTCTTCAGTACCTGGTTATATTATAAAATTTTCACATATTATATTTTAAACATGTGTTTAGCAATAACTGGAAAATTGGGATAATTTTTATCTTACCTCAGAGAGCAAATACTTTAGGTTTTCTCAGGTAGCTTGGAGATAAAGAAATTTAGGTTACTTCCACTGTTGTTTAAAGAATGAAATGATTCACAGAGAAGTGGTAATGACTCCAGTAATTTACATTTTTCAATGTAACTTGTGATCAATGTTCCAGGTATTCTCAAACCCTCATGAGAGAGTGGCTGAAAGTATCTGAAATTCATCTTCATCCCCACAAAGAATTAGGATTTATGAATGCAGATCTTGGTTCATTGCTCTTATTTCAATTTTTGTTGTTCTTAAAAAGTATGTTTTTTAAAGTAAACAACAAAGCAAAAATATTCACTGTGGGAACTGAGCAGGAATACCTCTATATGATTTCATTCTCCCTGCAAGAAAAATATCTGCTGTTCCATTGGATCACTGTGAGGTTCATTTAACACTGTGTAACAAATCTCTTTTTGTCCAGAAAAAGATATGAAGAGCCCTAGGTATATTCTTTAATAGAAATATTTACAATAGTTTAAGATTTGCAACTTAATGGAATAAAATCTTTCTCACAATACTGTTAACTGAGAATCAAATCTACATCAAAATGGATTTCTTGAAAGGTTCTTCATATGTTAACAAGCTTCATTACTTCAGAAATTTGATTTAGAAACACAGAAAAAAAACAAAAGAATGCAAACTAAAGTTAGCATACCACTACTCAATAATATGAAGGGCAATGTCTGACAGAGGTATGGTCTTGTTATCAAAGACCAATTTATTATTGAACATTTATTTCATAGTATTATAAACACTTCAAGACCCAGGAGAGCAACAGTAATTTTGATTTTGTTCATTTGGTGTCTCCATCAATGAGTAAGCACATATCAGATTCTTAAGAAATTTCAATGACTGGCCGGAAAGCCTTACTGCTATCTTCTATTCATCAGAGAGAACAGCCTTCCCAAATCAAACAGAGGGGTGTCCATCTGACTTTCAAAGGCCTCCAGGAAAGGCATGCCACCGCCAACTCTCAGAAACTTTCCATATTTCCAAGAGTCCAGCTGGGTCCCTGAATGCAGTCTGTTCACCAGCTGCTACTGCTTCTCACTTATCTGGCCAGAAATGTACTGGCTATTTTCCACTTCAGCAAGCTGACTCCCTAATCATTTCTAGAACAGCAAAAGGGGTGTTGGAAAAATCCTGTCTAAGCTTTGTTGCAAATATTTAAACATATCTATTTCAAAAGAATTGGAAGGTTAAAAACAAACCATCCATCAAACGATCCTTAAACGAATTTCACCTGGTATATTTGGACATATTTTTTCACAATGAATACAGGGAGATGAAAATAGGATTCTTATTTAATTCCTACCAGGATATCAAGTTTCATGGTACTTGTTATGGTTATTTTATCAACATTTCCTTTCTATTATTAAGGCAGTAGAAGTTTGTTGTTTGTAATTCATAATTGAAATGTAAATGTGCTATTATATTAAATTGATATGTTCTTAAAATTATTGATTTGCTGTTGAAAATATGAGATCCTCTGTCTCTGAAATTCTGAAAGGCAACTTCAGAGATTTCCAGATGAATAAATATTGTGTATACCTTAAAAGGACAATGACTGTTAAAATTCTGATTTATAAATTTTACATCTGTGACATTTCAGTTTTTACTGGTTATATAGCCTCTTTTTCATCCAAAAAGATGTTGAGACATGAGAAAGTTTGTATTGGGGAATAAAATGATTAGTTTTAACAACAGTCTTTTCAGTTTAAATTGTCTTTTCATTACCATATGAGTTTTATGAGTATGGACTGTTTTGGAATGTTTTGTCCATTGGACTGTTTTGTCCATTGATATATCTCAAACTGCTAGACCAATGCTGGGCACATCGTTAGCTCTCAGTACATATAGAACTCTGATTGTGTTTGACCATTTATTTCTCACAAGTGAATTATTGGTATTATATCTTCATAAGATAGTTATCAGTCTCTGAAGCTTTTGCCTTGAAATAAGGATCTTAGATATATATCTAAGTTTAGTTTCATATGTATAACATTTTAAAACATTCTTAAACATTATAATGCCAGTAACATAAGGACTTCTTAGATGTTGGAATACTGTTAAGAGCTATCAAGCCTCATACTTTCAAAGGCAATTGGTCTTTAAATTGATGGTTCATCTGTCAATCAATGCTCCTGTCTTAGATCAAAACTCTTAATGGGAAAATACTATGTATTACTGACTGATATGTTGAGCATATAACTTATAGGATATAATGAACACAACTTCATTACCTGTTTCTCCCATACTCTTTTTCTTCTTTGAATGTAGAAGTGTTTATTTCAGTGATCAAAAGGACACAGTAAATGGAATCTATACTGATTAAAATTAGGCATACACCTCTACCTGAAATTGCTGTTAGTTTTGAGAGGACTAATTCCTACAACTTATTTTAAGGTAAAACATATAATAATTTATAGATCATTTTTTAAAACACTTATCCTAACATTGCTGGCCCACCATCTGAACACCCTATCATGGACAATGATAGACAATTCTACCATCTCTGATATTGTGCCAACTTCCAAAAATATAAAATCATAAACACATTTGTTCTACATTATCATAATTAATGGTTTGTTAAAGCAGGACAAAAGAATATATTTTACTTCACTGTTAACTTATGTATACCTCTCAATATTTGACTTATAGCTTGCAGGCCTCCATTTATGCTCTTGCTTTGTTCCCACAGTGTTAGGGGCCATATGACTTTCCCAGGTTAGAAAATACTTGTAAACTGCCTGCCTTTGAGAAAGGGGGCAAACGGTCTTTGGCGCCTTTTTCTAACTTCATCCTCAGTAAGAGAGCTACTCCATCAGCCCAGACAGGAACATGAGAGGAGGTTTTGACTTGACTTAGTGGCTTTCTGTTCTCAGGGCCTGACATATTTGTATGTCCTGGGGTACTCTCACCTATAATTCTCACACAGTAGCAAGGCTTTCCATTCTATAAGCTGACTACTGTCCATTTAGGTTCTCGAAAGATCCTACCATGTAGAATTCTGCTGTCAAAATCCCATTAGTCCTTAGATAAGTTTCTAAGATGGACTTTTGAAATGTCTGTATTTCCCTACACTATGGTTCACACTTTCCTCTGGCACATTCTGGAATGCAAGTTGATACCAAGGCAGTGGTACTTGCTGATGGTGGTCTTATCACAATAGCACGTCTGTTTTTTGCCATCACACCTTAGAGTTTGGTAGCTCTGAGCCAAAGATCTTGCTGAAGCCTATTCTTTCTTAATTAAAGAGCTCAGCTGATCCCTGCCCTAAGGGAGGAAATGGAATATTGCTTCCAAACCTTTCTCTAAAAACTATTTTCCATAATTTTCTTCCCGACAAATTTTTTCCTTTTCTAAAACTCTAATAACCTTCTATATCATTGATCTAGTTGAAGGATTTATGCCACATTCATTTTAATAACTGACATTTATTATATTCGTTATGTCATATTACCAATATACAATGAGATCTTAAAATCTCATGACATCTGTTCAAGTTGTTATATTCACTTGATAATTATTATTCTAATGATAATATGCCATACAAAAAATCATTAAAAGATAAATCTAGAAATGTTAACTTGAAAGAAAACTAGAAAAATTCAAAATCCAATTCAGTTTGTAGATAAAAAATAAAATTTCAACTAGAGTCCCGTATTTACAATTGGGCATTGTGATTTCCATTGAAACACAATTTTCTTCAAATTTCCTAAAATCACCTTCATTTTATCAAAGAGACTGCATTAAGTTGTTTCAATTTGGCCTGATTATTTGCATAAATACAACAAGAATAGTAATTGGTCATATAGGCTCTTTTAAATTTGCTTTGCTTGTTCTTCATAAGGAATCTTCAGACTGAGCTTTAGTCAGCTTCTCAAGGCAAAGAAGCCAAGCAACAGAGTTGCCATCTGGTTTTACCTGCAATACCTATAGGTCTGCCTGGATTCTTCAAGTTCTTGAGATCTCCAAAATGTCTTGAGGTTCCTTCTTTGCCATCTTTCAGGAAAGCAACCTTTATTCCTTACCTGTAAAGACTGTTGTGAAGCATGTGACCAAACAAGGTACAAGGTCATTTCCACCGGGGGCTTTTATTAACTTCAAACATCAATCTCAATTCCTTCAGGCTTTCTGGTGACACCCAGAGTCCAGGCATATCTCTTTTGATCATGACATTCCAGACAAAAATTTGATTAATAAGACAACATTTAGAAACTGGTTCTATATGTCCTATTACAAAGAGAATGGATTCTTATTGGATTTATGCAAACAAACATATTGCCATGAAAATAATACCCACTCATTAAGAGTTGTTAAATTCTGGAGAGATCAACTAGGGAGAAAAATATAAATGCTTTAATATTGCTTATGAGGGTATAATTTATCAAATTGTTCTAGTGAAAAACAAAGTTCCTTAATGCCTGGAAAACAAAACAGATTTTAAAACTCCTACTTCTTTCTTCACAAGTACATGTCTCCTAAACTCTAAGGCAATAAGAAGCTGGCAACTTGTCCTAGGCTGATTCCCTGAACCTGTCCCCAAAACTCCCTTTTCTCTGACTTCCCAATAAGCTAAGACAGCCCAGCCTAGGCTCTCCTCTTGCTTCCTCTATGCTAAACCCTCCTTGTTTCACTGTCCCTAGCTTATGTGTCTTCATAGTACAAAAAAAAAGAGATAAAATTAGATAAAAAGATAAAATTAGCCACTGTGGAAAACAGAATGGAATTTCCTCAGAAAACTAAAAATGGAATTGCCTTTTGACCCAGCAATACCACTGTTGGGATTATACCCTAAGGATTTTGAAACGCCAATTCAAAAGAACCTATGCACCCCAATGTTCATAGCAGCATAATTCACAATAGCCAAGTGCTGGAAGCAACCTAAGTGCCCATCAGTAAATGAGTGGATCAAAAACTATGCTACATTTACACAGTAGAATACAATGCAGCAGAAAGAAAGAAGGAGCTCCTACCCTTTGAAACAGCATGAATGGATCTGGAGAGCATTATGCTAAGTGAAACAAGCCAAGCAGTGAATGAGAAATACGATATGATCTCACCTATAAATTGAACCTAATCAGCAAAACAAACAAGTAACCAAAATACAACCAGAGGCATTAAAATAAAAAACAATCTGACAGTAACCAGAGAGGATTAGGGAGAGGGATAATAGGGGATAATGGGGGGGGGGCTATCAAGGAACATATATGAAGGACACGTGGACAAAGCCAAAGGGGATGGTTTTGAGGGTGGAAGTTGGGGATGGGTGGATTGGGGGAGTGAAAATGGAGACAATTGTACTTGAACAACAATAAAAAATCAAAATAAATAAATAAAATCTTTCAAAAATAAAAAAAAAGATAAAATTGGAAAAGCCCTTTGAAAATAATCAGGTTTCTTAGCTGGCAATATACATTAGGACAACCCATGACACTTTATGAAAGTACTTATGACTAGGCCCTACAACTAGAAATTCTGACCCTAAAATTCAGAATTAGGCCTGCTCCTCTATTATTTGAAAACTGCACAGTTGATTCTGTTGCCAAGCCAGTATAAGAAATTGCTGATCTGGTTTCTTCTCATTTTACCAATAAACAAACTGAAGTCCAGGGAGAAAGAGAATGAATTGAGTAAAGCTGGAGTTAGAAACAGACACCAACTCCCAGTCCCATTTCTTTCTTCTGTACCAAATGGTGATTTATCAATCCTTTTGATAGTATTTTTTTGTTTACTGATGTTATTATGTCCCATCAGGCAGCAATTTAACAAGCAGGAAAATACTCCCAAAAGAGTGTTAGAGAAAATCAGCCTATTAGGAGAGAAGGATAGATTCACCATGTTGTTCTAAGACAAAAAACAAGAAAGTCCTGAAGAAACACAGGTAAGTTTTCCAATCTATAAGGAAGTACTACAGGTTGTCAGCATTTGCAATGTCAGCAGATGAATAATTTGCTTAGCTCGTGGCTCACAAAAAAAGTTAATTATTACAGTCTATTAGTAAAGTAATACCTGAATGTTAATCTGGAGAATTTAACTGGTGATTAATTTGCCTCTTATTTTCTTGGTCTCATAACAATAATATTACAGGGGAAGGCAAAATCTTCAGACTGATGAATTTTTACATATTAGCATTATTGTAACAATTTAAAATGTACTTGTATTGGAGCAAACACTGATATTCTTCAAATGGACCTTTTTAAAAAAATCAATACTTTTTAAAAAATATTTCATTTGTTTATTTCACACAGAGGGGAATGGAAGGAGAAAGAGAGGGAGAGAAACATCAGTGTGTGGTTGCCTCTCATGCACCCTCTACTGGGGACCTGACCTGGTTTGCAACCCAGGCATGTGCCCTGACTGGCATTCTATCCACTGAGCCACACCAGCCAGGGCTCATATAGATCTTTGAAGTCAAAATTTGTACTTTATCTTTTCACAGCATTCCCTCAGTAAACTTACAAAAAATTATCAGTACTATTCTTAATGTCTTATAGGACAATCCATATATTTGGGATAATTTCTAGAAGCACTAGTAGCCCTTGGACAACCTGAAATTGGAGAAATGGGCCTAGATTGTTTGGTAAAGCTTATTTTTTAAAGGAAGCTGACAAATACATTTTAAAATGTTGTTAATAATAATATTTACCAAATTCCAAGTAAGTTTGTATTTGAATATTAAAAGCAATTTTCAAATTTGTGGAAATAAAGCACAACTGAGATCAGTGATCCCATATTTCTTTGGTCTTCATGCATTAATATATATTCAGTCTAGTTAGATAGGCATTTTTTTTAGTCATGGAAACTTCGAGTTTGAGAGAACTTAAGAGTCCATCTTTTCAATCTCCTATCCAATGCAATAATGTGATGTATATGTTCTCCCCAAATCCGGATTTCCTGTAAAAGCTTGCATTAGAATAGTGCTGAGGGAAAATTGGTTAGAGACAGACTCTTTGAACTCTAAGAAAGGCCAGGCTGATGAGTTATGGACACAAGCAAAAAATTTACAAAGAACTGTGCAATGAGTTCTTCAGGGTCTGAGTGTGAAGCTTCACTTAGGTAGCTGAGGGGAAGATAAAGAGAAAAATGGATGGCTAGTACAACAGCACTGTATTCTGTGGCTGATGGGATTACTGACTGTCTCAATTTACTTTACAACATTTGGAAGCTAAAACCATTAACATCCTTAGAAAAGTCACACATAAACAGTGCAACCTCCACATTACAATAAAGCTATTCCTTACACATAAGGGAGATTTTACTATTTACCATCCTATTTTGCTTTACAGAAATGTGTTACAGTGAAAGAGAATGCATAGATTTCCACACTGTGCACCAAAAGGACTATGGAGCCTCTGTTTAAACATTTTATAATTTTTAGTTCTTCTCGGTGCTCAGCTTTAGTTTTTGGAATATTCTTCCCTTTTTGAGCCAAAATGTTCCCCAAAACTGCTGGTTTTAAGTGTATCCCCTAAAGTAGCATAAACTACTTTTCCCTTGAGAAGGATTTTCAATTATTTGAATAGAGTTTCCTCCTCATAAGTATTAACTTCGTGTGTGTGCATGTGTGTGTTTGTGAGTTTAAATATGTTTACTAGCTTTAAGTGAGTATAAGTAGAATTAAATAAAATTACTACATGGTGTGTTATATTTTATACAAACCTACAATTAGGATAACTCCTTTCTTTTAAGCATAGGCTAAAATTTGTCTCAGACACCTCTCTCAAACAATGGAAAAAACATCCCTGAACTGTTACTTAGGCCTTCTAAAAGGAATTCTATTTTTTTTTGTTTTAGGTGTGGTTGCTAATAATTGTGAGTTTGCTGTCATTGTACTGTACATTTTTTTATCTTCCTTTTCTTAGTTAAGTCCCTTTAACATTTCATATAATAAGGGCTTGGTGATGATGAACTCCTTTAACTTGACCTTGCCTGAGAAGCACTTTATCTGTCCTTCCATTCTAAATGAAAGCTTTGCTGGATAGAGCAATCTTGGATATAGGTCCTTGCCTTCCATCACTTGGAATACTTCTTTCCAGCCCCTTCTTGCCTGAAAGGTCTCTTTTGAGAAATCATCTGACAAAAACAAACCAAGTAAATAGCTAGAACATGAACAGAACCACAGAAACGGAGATCACATGGAGGATTATCAACAGGGGAGTAGGAGTGGGAGAGAGGGGGAAAAGGTACAGAGAATAAGTAGCATGGATTGTAGGGAGAAAATAGACAGGGGGAGGGTAAGAATAGTATGAGAAATGTAGAAGCCAAAAAACTTATAAGTATGTCACATGGACATGAACTAAAGGGGGGAAATGTGGGTGGGAGGAGTTGTACAGGTTGGAGGGGAGTGAAGGGGAAAAATGTGACAACTATAATAACATAATGAATAAAAAATAAAAAATAAAAGGAATTCTAAATGATTGAGATATATTGTATATTGTACTCTTTACCTAGGTACTTGCCTCTTTATACTAATTCCCTGAGATCTAGAGTTTCCTGTTACTTCCCATACAGATTTTCACTACACAGGTAAGCACTTTATGTTTCCTAATTCCTGAATGTTGTCATAAATTATCAGCATTCCGTTCTTTCCATTTTCCTACATGTAATTAATCTCTCCTTTGACAAAACACCACTTTCTCAATTTTAATTGATGAAAGAAGTCTGAATCATTTACTTGTTCGGTAAATATTTATTGTATACCTTCTGTGTTCCAGATACTTTTCAAAGCACTGGGGATACAGACTGAAGAAAATGGGGGTCGGGGGGAGCAACAAAAACATTCCATCCTCATGAAGCTTGTATTCTACTGAAGAGAGTAACAAACAACCAAGAATACTATACGGTGTGTTTCATCAAATATACAATAAAGTACCTTTGACTGTGAGATACATCAGAGCTTTAGGTTTCTTATGCACAATTACATGGTAAAACTCTGTAGATTGTGAGTCACATCTAGTTTTAGAGGTACTCATTTGTGAAGAAAAGTTTCTTAGAATGAATACACCACACTATAGTGGCCAAGCTTTAGGGAGTTTGAAGTTTTAAATAAGATGATCAGTCCCAAAGCCCAACAGTTTTAAACAACATTTATCTACCTACTGGACTTTGTAGCCTAAAGGTCATGAGAACATTCATACTCAGCGTGTATAAAACCTACTCCCCATTGAATACCTGATGTCAATTAATGTCTTTACCATTAATCATATGTATCTCTTTCTCCATTCTGAATAATCACCAAGCCTTTTTCAATTCAATTTCTAAAATGTTTCTAGTCTCCTGGGCTACTCCCAGCCAGTGCCCTGGTTCATTATTTCAATATCATATACCTCAATTCTCTTGATATTCTACTAACTTGTCTCCTTGGTTCAATTTTCCTCTCATCTCTAATCTATATTTATTTCTATAATTTCAATTCAAGTCAAATCATCCTTATTTTCAAAAAACTCCATAGGCTATCCTTTGCTTAAATAGAAATGTTCAATTATCTTAGCATAGCATTTATTATTCCTTATGACTGAATTTTAGCCTGTTACTCTAACCTTATCTGTTTTTATCTCCTTCCAATCTTCACAGTAAGTGTTGGCTGTGCAAAATCATTTCTATTAGTCCAAAGATGGTATTTACTTATGAACATTTGAGCTTCTGTTCATATTGGTAACCTTGACTTGAATTATTAACTCTCTGCTACTCCCCAACATTTTTCTGAGTTTTTCTATTGCTAGTCCTTTTCTTATTTACTAAGTAAACACAAATCACCTAATCTTTGTCCAATCCCAGCATTTTTTCATACTGCTATTTATAACCATCTATTATACTTCCCTGCCTCCTTTACTATACTGCAAGTTCCTTGATAGTGTAATTTATCATTGTGTTTTGAAACAAAAACCTTCAATTCTGAATCTTGATTTTATTACCCAGAAATTCTGTGACCTAAAACTTCTCAACCCCTCTGAATCAGAGTTTCCTTGTCTGTAGAAATGGTAGAGATATAAGGACTACACATGAAAACAGAGAAACAACCAATTATAGAGATTAGGAGGGCTAATGTACCCATTGATTACTAAGGGTGGTAACTCCTAATTTTAATAAGAAATTTACAAAATTGTCTCTTTAATCCACAAATGTCTGATGTGTGAGACTAGGTGAAGGAGAGCAGGGAAAGAGTAGAATGTATTTTTTGCAGTAATAATAATGTTTCATCAAGGATACTGAATCAAATCTAAGATATAATATAAAGGAGATATCATACAAAAATGAAAGTTAAAACATTAAAGCATACAATGTAAAAATATATAATGAATTGAATTTATTATTCATAAAGGAAACATGAATAAACATTATGTAAAATGTAATGAAGCATACAAGTAAATTAAATTAAAAATGTGATGAATTATAATATCAGGTATAGTAAATTGAAAACATAAAAGAAGTTATAAATAATAGATTATCCTATGTTATTATACATTTTTGTTTTTAATATTAATATTGAATCATGATGGTTATATTCTTTTGACAGTTTGGTTTTATCATATGGGCTAGACTTCATAGGTTATTTTTCTACTCACTGGTACTACACTAGAATCAAATATTTAGGCTATATATATATATTTGTTTTCTTATTTAAAGTACTAAAAAGCTATGCTAACCATAAGAAATAATAACTGAGAATATTTACTTGACAACATGTTTACCCAATTGTGTTTTGTAAAAATAAACCCATTGAAACAGCAGAATAGTTCAGCCAGTTTACTGATAATTTTGAGCAATATCTTTATTTTGCTATTTTAGTCAATATAATATGTGCATATAATTTTAAACAGAATAGAAAGGTTTATAATACAAACACTTTAATCCCCTGGAAATAAAACCTTTTTTATGTCTAAGTTTTGGGGGTAGGTAATATACTCTATGTCTACAAATAATATACATACATGAAATCATTGTTTCAGTTAATAATTAGACTTGATTGCTAATGACAAAAATAACAGTGGCTAAAACAAAGTAAAAATGTATATGTACACTGTTATGGACTGAATTGTGTCTGACCCACCCCAAATATATCTGTTGAAGCCCTAACCCTTAATATCTCAGAGTGTAATTGTATTTGGCGATAAGGCCTTTAGAGGGGTGACTAAGTTAAAATGATAGTGTTAGGATGAACCCTAATTCAATGTGACCACTGTCCTAATAAGAAAAGATTAGACACTGCTCATCAAGATGACCACATAGGCAGGCATGGCTCACCTCTTTGCATAAATATATCAGAATTACAGCTAAATCATCACTCAGAACCATAAGAAGTTGAGTTGAAATGGAAGTCTGACAACTGCAGAATTAAAGAATCATATCCACCCAGACTGGTAGGAGGGCCACAGATGTGGAATGGGATGGTCCCTCACCCATGTGTGGTAGATAAAAATTCAGGAGGGATATCTTGGGTATGAGGAGTCCCAGCCCCACACCAGGCCCCACAGTCCAGGGTTTCAGTGTCAGGACAATAAGTCCCCACAACTTCTGGCTGCAAAAACCAGCAGGGATTTAGTCAGTGGAAGACACTTCTGGAACTCTAAGCAATTCCTTTTACAGAGCCCACACACAGACTCCCCTACTCAGACTCACTCCCTGTGAGATCCAGCACTGGGGTAACAGTTTGAAAGGCACCAGTGGTGTATAGGGAGCAACTGAAGTGTTTGGCATCACGGTGAGCAGAGGCCACTGTCCCTTTTCTAAACCTTCCCCTCATGGAGCTGGCAAGCTGGTACCATATTTGAGAATCCATCAACCTGACTAATGTTGTTTAACCTGACTTAGAGATCCCCAGAGACTCTACCCAAATTACAGGCCCACCCAAGCTGCTTTTCCATATGAATGACTGGTCTTGGCTTATGCTTCACAACTTTCTAAGTCTTATCAGCAAGCAACAGCTGGCCTCAGTGAGCCCCAGGCCCAGCACTAGCAGCAGCCAGCCTAGATTCATAGCTTGGCTTTGCCTCACAGTCTCCATGCCCAGCACAAGTAACAGCCATCTCAGGAAGGGTGGCTTTATAGCTCAGGAAGGGTGGCCCTGGGAAAAACACAGGTGGGAACTGACCTTGGCCAGCACTACCCAGGAAACCCCAGAGCCAATACACCCAATGAACAGTTACAGACCACGTTGGAGCATGACCATCCTGCCACTGCACAGCTGATCCTCCATGGAGAGTAGAGGTTGGTAGTAAGTGATCACAGCAAATTCTTGCAGCCTACTGGCCTGGGTAAATCCCTCCCACTGATCTGCAAACAGCAATCAAGGCACAAATACAACATGAAGGTGTAGTCAGCTCACATGAAGAATACACCTTGAGTATCCAGCTTGAGTGATAGGGGAGGCTGTTCCACTGGACCCTATAGGACACCTACTACATTAGGCCACACTAACAAGACAGGTAGTCATAGCAGCTCTACCTAATACATAGAAACAAACACAGAGAGGATGCAAAAATGAGGAGACAAAGCAATATGGACTAAATGAAGGAACAGATCAAAACTCCAGAAAAAGAACTTAAGGAAATGGAGATAAGCAGTCCATCATATGCAGAGTTCGAAACACTGGTAATAAGGATGCTCAAGAAACCTAGTGAGGACCTCAACAGCATAAAAAAGACTCAGTCAGAAACAAAGGATATAGTCATTAAAATAAAGAACAATTTACACAGTAACAATAGTAGAATTGATGAAACCAAGAATCAAATCTATGATTTGGAACATAAGGAAGCAAAAAACAAGCATTCAGAACAAGAAGAAGAAAAAGAATCCCCCCAAATTAGGACAGTATAACCAGCCTTTGGTTGCTCTGTTGGACAGGAAGCCCAACATTCACATGATAGTGGTGCCAGAAAGGGAAGAGTAAGAGCAAAATATTGGAAATCTACTTGAAAAAATAATGAAAGAAAATTTCTCTATTTGGTGAAGGAAGTAGATATGCAAGCCCAGGAAGCACAGAGAGTCCCAAACAAGATGCATGCAAATAGGCCCACTCCAAGATACATCATAATTAAAATGCCGAAAGTTAAAAATAAAGAGATAATCTTAAAAGCAGCAAGAGAAAAACAGTTAGTTACCTACAGGGGAGTTCCTATACAAATGTGAACTGATTTCTCAAAAAAAAAACTTTGCAGGCCAGAAGCAATTGGCAAGAAATATTCAGTCATGAAAAGTAGGAACCTACAGCCAAGATTGCTCTACTCAGCAAAGATATCATTTAGAACTGAAGAGCAGATAAGGAGATTTCCAGACAAGAGAAAACTAAAGGAGTCCATCATCACCAAACCATTATTATATGAAATATTAATGGGGCTTATTTAAGAAAAACTTAGATGATCAAAACTATGAACAGAAAATGCCAATAAATTCATATCTATCAATAATTGAATCTAAAAAAAATAAGCAAAGTTAAAGAAGAACAGAGACAGAATCATGGATGCAGAGAACATTTTGATGGTTGTCAGATGGGATGTGGGTGTAGGGGGATAATTGAAGAGGTGAGGGGATTAAGAAGCGCACATAGGTAGTTACAGAATAGCCATGGGGATGTAAAGTACAGTATAGGAAATGGAGTAGTCAAAGAACTTATATACATGAACCATGCACGTGAACAATGTTGGGGGGATTGCCTGTGGGAGTAGGGGGGATTGCCTGCTGGGTAGAGGGGAAGCAAGTTGGGGAAATCAGGACAACTGTAATAGCATAATTAACAAAGTATAATTAAAAAATAAAAGATTAGGATGTAGACAAAGGTACCAGGCATGAACACACAGAGAGGAAAGACCCTGTGAAGAGGTAATGAGAGAGTGGTCATCTATAAGCCACAGAGAGAGGCTTCAGGAGGAATCAAACCCACTGACACCTTGATCTAGGATGTTCAGCCTCCGAAACTGTGAGAAAATAAATGTCTGTTGTTTAAGCAACTCAATCTGTGGTATTACCTTATGGTAGCTTTCTTATTTTGGGTTACCGTAACAAAAATAACATAGTTTAAAAGATAATTTTTTTCTCTCATGGTCATCCACTCTGTTCAAGTTATAATATGAACTTATTTGGAAAAAAAGAACAGTTTAGTATATTTTATCTAGACATCCAATAAATACTAAATAATTAAAGTATTTCCCCATTATTTTATAAGTTATGAAATGTAACTCTAAATTATGAGAACAGGTCTCAGAACAGTGTCCTTCCATTCAGAAGTCAAGCTATTTGGCACTTCCTTCAAAAGTGGTGCTGCTATATTGAAGACCTTTTGCAAAACTCTTTAAACAGATGTCTCCTCCATTTCATACATAACCAGAGCTTTTGCTTTAATTTTTCTCCTTCTCCTCTATGGTAGTCTCAGATCCTTCAACAAGTCATTTTTTACAAGGACAACCAAGAGCTATTTAGGTACAAACATTCAAAGAGCTTCAGCTATTTCTATTCTTATTTGGGAATTACAAAATTCTGGTTGGCCCATGTTACTATGTTAGTCTCTCAGCAATGCAGTTGTCTCCTATGATAATATCTGAAATGTTCCTTAAAAATAACAGGGAAAAGAACAGATGAAGAAAAAAGCGCACAAAGATTTCCTGAAAAAAATATTTAAAAGCCAGCACATGGCTGATTTACCATGCACTACATTTTTGAGGGAGAGTATTAAAACAAATATTCTCTTAGCTTTCAGAAAATTGGTTTATATAGTCCATTTAACAATAGAACTGCAAAATAACTTTAAAAATAAATATCTTTCTAAAGTATTTATTTTCTCCTCAATATTTTCCCCAAGTGGCACTATATATTATTTAAATTCTTAGAATAACTGGTAGAAATATTAAAGTTTTATTTCCAAGTAATTTTAAAACATAGTTACAGAGAGTGAGTTTTTTTTTTTTTTACCATTTAATGCTTACCACTCTGACAAATATATTTTGGTCCCTCTCTTTTTAAAGACTAAAAAGGGCTAGTAGGAAAGGCATGTTTTGAAATTTGTCAATGGAGCATAAAAGCAATGATCCAATATAATTTTTAATTCTCAGAGCAACTTGTGTATGTAATATTTCTTCATGAAAAATAATTAACATAAAGTTATGTTTCTTGCCTCTGTTTTTATTTGTGAAATGTGAAATACATTTGGTCTTTTTTATTTTCCTACTACAAAAAGGACTTCACATTTTTAACATTTCCAGTGGTGTACAACCTGTGACACACAGGCTGCATGTGGCTTAGGATGGCTATACAGCTCAACACAAAATCGTAAATTTACTTAAAACATTATGAGATTTTTCTGTGGTTATGCATCACAATGTATCTAATGAGTGGCCTAAGACAACTCTTCTTTTAGAGTGGCCCAAAGACATCAAAATGTTGGACACCCCTGTAGTTGTCATTAAAATATGAGACATTAAATTATTTACTAAATTTGACCTCAGACTTTAAGATGCTGACCAATAGGATAAATGCATTGTTTGTGTGTGTGTGTGTGTGCGTATTGTATAACATTTTGGATAATAAAAATGATAAAACTTGTAATGATGAAATAACATAATTTATACTCAAAAGTCTGTTTGGAATATAAAGAAAACCTGAAATATATTTGAAATTGCATCTCCCTTATTAATTTCTAGGTACATTATTGCTTTCCTTTTCTGATAGACATTGTACTTTTCTCAGCAGATAGATAAACAGATCTGCTTCATAACCAAGGAGGCATTTCCTGAGTGGTTGTATATTTGGTCTCAATTTCACCATCTATAAATAAGATATAAAGATGTAGGAAAGATATTCATCAGCTATGATAATATATTTGTTATTGAATTGACTTTTTAGAAGTATGAGATTTTTACATCCACATTTATCCACATTAATATCTCTAGAGATCTGGTCATCTATTACAATTTTATCACTAAAAATATATGTATGTTAACAATATATTAAATAAAAATGAGTAATTAATCGAAAATATTATTGTACTCTCACAGAGAAAGAATTGCTTGTCAAATTGAAAATGCATCAGCAAAATAAAATAAGCAAAGTCTACTTTCTATAAGATAGGGAACAGCAATACCTGTTTTCTTGCCACAAATAAACAGATTTCCACCCATAAGGTACTTCTGCTTTCACATTACATTTATTCATAAATTTATACATTATTTTATTTAAGGAATAACTGGTGAAACCTATCACTTTGAAATCATGGTGCTTGTTGCTGAGAACGCAATGAGTAGCAGTATTCTATTTTCATGGTGCTTACGATTGATTGCATGAGATAGGTAAGAGTCTATTAAACAGAGTATAGGTGTAATGTAAGATGTGTGCTATGATGGACGAGACTCTGATTCCATTCTTAGATCAAAGAAAAGTCATTGAACAGTCTGAGTCAGATTTGGGCTTCAAAAGGAACACAAAATAGTAAGCAAATTTTTGTTTTAGTCTAGTAAGAAATGATAATAGTTTTAGCTATGGTGGTAGATGTGGAGACAGCAAAAAGAGTTGGACTTAAAAGAGGTACAAGGTAATGTTGAGAAGACTTGTGAATTATATATAGGGGCATGATGAGGGAGAAGGATAAGCCCAAGGGTGAATCCTAGGTCCATGTTTGCAGAATTATATGAGTTGTGATGCTAGTCTCTAAGATAGAGAACACTGAAAGAGAGTCAGGCTTATTAGGAATGATTGAGATTTAGATACATTGAGTATGAAGGGCTTTAAGTATCTGTATCAGCTAAAGTCCATTCAGGAGACAGACACCATATCAGTAGTTTCAACAGAGAGAATTTATTATAAAGAATGTTAAATTAGTTATAAACTTATTAACTAAAGAAAATGTAAAGACAAAATATTAGGACGTCACAGAGATATAAACTGCAGGAATGACTACCATCCTTCTACCTGAATATGTAATGGAAATACCAAGAAAAATGTAGATTCTCCAAGACTCTTCTCTTCGAAGAAGAGAGTCTTGGAAAATGTGAAAGTTAGATCGCTGAGAAGGAGGTGCCTCAACTGGCCTGGAGTGTGTTTCTGAACTGAAAGATGCAGCCCCCATAAGCTGCATCTCTGCAGCATAAGGACTCATCTCTGGAAAGCTGCACCTCTGTGGCATAAGGACTCATCTCTGGAAAGCAGGTGCTGGAAGCTGGTTCTGGTGCTTTTGAGATGAAGCTTGTTCTGCAAGTGTTGGAAAATATGCAGTTAACTATTTACAGGAAATAACTTCTGTTGCCAGAGCAACATCACTGAGAGTAAACTCAAACAGTAGGGTTATAGACATTGAATATCTTTCCTTATGTCTATCGGCCACCTGCATGTCCTTTTTGGAGAAGTGTCTATTCACATCCTTTGCCCATTTTTTAATTGGATTGTTTGGTTTTCTTGGTGTTGACTTGTATAAGATCTTTATGTACAAGTATTTTGGATATTAACACTTTATCAGATGTATCATTGCTGTGCTATTTACAATAGCCAAGATTTGGAAGTAGCTCAAGTGCCCATCAGTAGATGACTGAATTAAAAAGCTGTGGTATATTTGCACAATGGAACATTACTTGGCTATATAAAAGAAAGAAATCTTACCTTTTGTGAGAGTGTTTAGACCTGGACAGTATTATGCTAAATGAAATAAGCCAGTAAGAGAAAGACAAATACCATATTATTTTACTTGTATGCAGAATCTAATGAACAAAATAAACTAAGAAAACAGAAATAACTCATAGATACAGGGAACAGACTGACAGCTGTCAGAGGGGAGGTTGGTTGGGGTCTGGATGAAATAGGTGAAGGGATTAAACAAAAGAGAAGAGAAGAGAAGAGAGAGAAGAGAAGAGAAGAGAAGAGAAGAGAAGAGAAGAGAAGAGAAGAGAAGAGAAGAGAAGAGAAGAGAAGAGAAGAGAAAAACCTCATAGACATAGACAACAGTATGGTGATTACTAGGGGGAAAAGAGGCTGGAGTTAAGTAGAAGAGGGTAAAAGGAAGATAAATGATGACCGAAGGGGACAAATTTGGGTGGTAAACATACAATAAAATATACAGATGGTATATTATGGACTTATACACTTGAAACCTATATATTTTATTAACCAATGTCATCCCCCCAAATTTGGTAATTTAAAAAAGAAAAGGTTATAGAAACTTAGATCCATGAGCCTTTCTCTTTGGTGTTCAGATGGAGTCCAGCCAGTCCCCTGTGATTGTCCTTCAAAGCAAACACACATGAAAAGAGAAAAAGAGAGTGCCACTTTTCTCTCAGCCTTCAGTCTTCCCCTAATATCCCTATTTGCAGAAGCTAAGAGGAATTCAGTTGCTCAAGAATAAATGTACTTTCAGAGTTCCAGTCACAGTATCACAAAGCAGAGCATGGAAGAGCAAGTTCAGAGCTGAGAAGCAACAACATAATGTTTGACCTAACATCTAAGTGGAAATGACAATCAGGCCAGTGCATGTATGATCCTGGAACTCACTGGATGTCTGATATATATCTTCAGCACACTGAAATCATGACAATGGGGGGTAAGGCTGCCTGGATAGGAAGAAAAGAGTGACTGGGGCTGTATCTTGAGGAAACTGATGCCTGAATAGCTGAGGAAAATGGTCCAATGATAACTGGGGCTGTTAGAGAAAATAGAGCCAGAGAATATTGTGTCAAATTAAAAATGATGAAAAATATCATTCAAAGAAATAGGGAGTGTTTGACATTGTTTAATGCTACTGAAGAGTCAAGTTAAATGATGAATGAAAAACAGCTTTTAGATTTTTTTTTTAACCTTCCAGCTGCAGGGAGCAACAACTGGTCCTGAGAATACATGTGAGTGCCTGGGTGTTTTTTTGGTTTGTTGGTTTGTTTTGCTTTTTGTATTTGTTATGAATTAATGCATGTGTTTGTTATCTTTTTTATTCTCTTGCTGTATTTTTGCATGTTTATTATCCTACTGTATGTACTGTATGTTCATATGTTTGAAGTCTTTTTCATTCTCCAACTGTATGAAGTGCACTATTTGACTGAGTAGCTCACTCTTTCTGGAGAGAGCAGTGTCCAGGATTGGGAGCCCATATCTCCTTCCAACCAGCTGGAAGTCTCTGTATTCATTCACATATACCTTGAGTTCCTGGAGTTTGAGCCATTTTTTCCCTTTGGGTTCAACTTGTGCTAGAAAGGCCACCTTGACCAGACCTAGTGTGAGAATGTCTATTCTGACATAGTTTGGGGTGCCAAGCTTGTTTTTCTAAAGGTTGGTGTGTGCCAATGAAATGTAGGTGCCCTGTGGACTTTGGAAACTATAGCGTCCAGGTACAGTCACACTGACACTGTGAGCCCTAGATCTGCGGGTACCCAGGCAGTGGCAAAGATGTGGTGACTCATCCATTAGCAGGTGAGGGTAACATGGTCCATGGTTGGGATGGGCATAGAGCAAGTAGTCTTTGGAGGGCACTGTACTCACATCTGCAGGAAGAGGAGAATGAGAAGGATGCCTACCTACTGTTGGTGGTAGGTAGGCAAAACTGTGAGTACCAGTTGTTCAGAAGCAGGTGTCTGGTCAGGTCCTCTGCTGGCATGGCACACCGTATTTTCTAATTTCAGAATGTAACGGCATGCTCAGGTTGCTGCAGCCTTGGACCTTGGCAGACATCAGACTGGCACCCAAGGCTATTTTCCCAGGAGTCAGCGTGGCTGCCTGGGGCCCTTAGGCATCCTGGATGGCTATAGTTTTGCAGTGCCACATGAGTAGTTCACTCCCCCACTATGGATTCCAGCACTTCCTCCTGTGCTGAATATTTGGGCCAGAACACTGTCTTGCACACATGGCGGGAGCTCTGGAACCAAGGCCTGCCACATTATGACTCTGATTGGAAGGCCTTGAGAAGACTATGAGCCTTGGGGTTTGCGTGATAGGCGGTATGATCCGAATTCCTTACAAAGAACCCAGGGAAAGGCAGTCTTCCACCCAAGGCATGCACCTGCTTCTCATCCCAGGACTCCCCAGCCAGCCCCACCCCGGAGAGTTCATGAGGTCTTACGAAATCAGCGTGCCCAGGAGTATTGTGGTCTCGCCTGCCCACAGGGCCTCAAACATGATTTGATCTGTCTCCAAGGTGCCCCTACTATGGCGCTGCATCCACGTCACCCTCTTCCAGCTCCCTCCGCTGGCAACTTCAGAAAGAACTATTTTGGTGGCAATGTGAGCAAAGGCTGACCGATGTGAATTGAGAGGTGAGTAGAGTTGAGGAAGCAAGAAATGGGAAAACTTTTTACTAAGTACTGACGTGAATGAAAAAAATAAAATGGTAGCTGATAGGAATGTGGAATCGAGAGGTTTCTTGGTTTGATTTTCAAAAATATGATAAACTTGACTAAGTTTATACATGTAATAAAATTATCCAAATGAGAAGCAGTTACACATAGAAGAGAAAATTGGTAATGGAAGGCACCTGGGAAGGTTGGTGGACCTAGAAATGTAAGTTGCAATATTGTGGAGGGATATAAAAAAATACCTGTGCTTATCTATTGTTATTATTAAACGGTTGCTTTTAAGTAAGTTGAAAGAAGACATATATTCATACTGTATTTTATTCTTACATAATTACTTTTACCTGTGCTGTGTTTTTTCACATGGCTTAGAATAATTGTATAGGTGACTTGCTTTCAGCCTAAGAACTTTCTTTAGTATTTCTTATAAGGTGTAGCTGGTATCAACAAATTCTCTCAGTTTTTGTTTATCTGGAAATGTCTTTATTTTGTCTTTATTTTGAAAGATAGAGGATTGTATTTAGACGTACATAGGATTCTTGGTTGACAGTCGTCTTCTTTGAGCACTTTGAATACGGTGTCCAACTCCCTTCTGGGCTGTGTGGTGTCTGATGAGAAGTCAGCTGTTGAAATTAAATATTCTGAACGTTATTAAAATTTTTCACGTAACCTTTAACGTTAGTTTTAAAATATTGAAAACAGGAAGCACTGTTTTTTTTCTTTTAAATATTACACAAACTGAAAGATCAAGCCAAAAGAGTATTTATATATATATATATATAAAAATATATAATGTGACTCATAATTATATATATATATATATTAAACTTTTCCCATCAGTCAAAACTTACAAATTTAGCTTTCTAGACTTTTTGCAGGTCAAGTTTTTCTATGAGAAATAAAAAATCCTCACAAAACAATAGAGAGTATTGTATTAAATTGCTGAAAACAGTTCCATGAAATAGGTGCATAAACATACAGAAATATTATGCTTCCAAGATTAGTGCTACACAAAGCTCATTGAGATAATTACTGCTTAAATGCATTTGGAAAATTCTACTTCTTTAATTTCCTTTGATATTTCCATATTAAAGGTCCTGCAAAGTATTACACTAATAATTCTGCTTAACTTTGACTGTCTTGAAAATTTTTAAAAAACATTTGGGCAAGAATGCTTTATTCATGGAGTATATTAGTATTCTGTGAGCTAGTGTTCTATGGACCACACTTTAGAAACTGTGAGCTGAGGGAATAGTCAATTAGCAAGCTTTAGTTTGGATATCCTAACACACATATCATTTGAAAAATAGCATTCTTTCAATGTGCCTGGTTTCACAAATTTTTCTTACTCTCTTGTATGCAAATTTTCTCTAAATCACTCCTTTATTTCACTTCTCCTCTGATAATTCATCTATATTTATAGATAAATGCAAATCAACTCAAAATTTCCAAAATGATCATTCCTCCCCTAACTTCCTCAGTCCCACCAATCAATGGCACTCTTTGAATCTTATTTGGTCCACTTGTGGAGAAGACTTTCACAATGGTTGGTTCTAGCGGTATCATTATGTCTAAGTTGTTGTCTTTCAAAGTCATCAGTTATTTTTAACAATAAAACCCACTACAAAAAAATAGTATTTTCACCTTTACCTCCAGTTTTAATATGCAGTACAAATGCATAAAATTTGCAGATTCCAAATACAGGTGTGCCTTATTATTGGCAAAATGCAATCATACAACTAATTGGCTATTACATTACAGTGTGATACAGGTTTGGCCCACACCTCTTCTGCTGCTGGCAATACAGGAATGGTCTCCTTTTGCACCTTCTTTCGATATGTTTTATTATTTAGGCCAAGAGAATGGTCACTCAGTGGATGTTCTTGGCAGCTCTAAGACACAGATGCTGGGCTCTCATGTTTATCTTTTTTCCCAACAGGATCAGAATGGGAATAAGTGCCTAATTTCTTGGCTAGCAGCCTTTTACTAGGGTTACTTGCTAGATTTTTGTGGCAGCCACAAATTTACCTTGTGCTAGTTACATGTTAAATGGCTGATTATCACTTGTGATTATTTTTGATGATAGGATTCTTTCAGAGTGATTTTAATTAAAAAGATTTATTTCATTGTATAATCCGTTTTTTATTCATTTTACACTGTACCCTACACTTTATGATATTTATGCTCCTAAATTTTTTATTGTTAAGAAGTAATGAATGAAATATAAAATGGAGAAAATTTGAAAATAAAAAAAATTCTGTGACATAATACAATGAAGTTATAATTAATTTATTTAAACTTAATTTATTCATTTAAACATATACTCTTTAGTATAATGGTGAGATGTGATCTTTTACATAGAAGATCACCCAGACCAATTAAAAAAGAAAGAGAGATAACAGAAACACACTACCAAAAGTGTCCAATTGCTATAACTGATCCTAGTATGAGAAAAAATGAATAAGTAAAATGTGAAATGGTGACCCAAGGGGGGGGAGGAAGGCAACTAATTTGAAAGCTTTCCCATTGAGGCTGTAAAAAAGTATATTAGCTATAGGAAGTGATGAAGACAGATTTACTGGGTGAGAAAGTAGAGTGTGGGTGTTTCAGATTATACTTTTATGACAGGCTACCAAGGTTTGAAAAGGCCTTATAAGCAATCCTGAGCAGAGTGGATTTCCTGATGATCTTGTAAGTAGTGGAAACCACTGAAGATTGTGGCAATAAAGTTTCTATGTGTGTTAAAAAAAAACAACTTTGGGAATATGGGAAACTGATTGCTTTTAGGGGGTTCAAACAGCAGATACTTCAGTTGAGAAATGACTTCAGCAGTCCAAGGTAGAGCTAATAAGGGCTTCAGTTAAGACAACTGTGGAAAGAATGATAATTAGCAGGGTTTCCAAAAATATTTTAGGAAATAAAGTTATATTACTGAGAATATCTTAACTGAATGCATCTCATAACACCTTTTTTTTCTTCCCATCTCCCTAATAGAACAACTTTAAACATAAAAGAAACCTAGTGTGAGTTGCAGGAATAAATTAGAGTATTTCTGAGGCCTTGAATTTTCTGGAAAAGAGAACAACAAAAGCATTCTATTGTATAGGAGGTCTGTTAGAGATCAGGGAGGCTGTTTGGGACTGCTGGCACCTGTGTTCTCAGAGGAAGAAGGCATTATACACTGCCAGTCCCCTATCAGAAGTCTGTCCTTACCCCATGTCCACCCCTATCCCGAGCCATTTCACACCAGGGAAGTCTCAGATTTGGGAGCCAAAACTGAAGGGAAGGTTTAAATTTTGACAACCCTCTTTCTGTTGGCTTACTAGAGCAAAAGATCAATGTAGCATTAATCTTTGTGGCCTTATCATGGTTGCAAAAGCCTCCAAAAAAATATTTGCACTCCAAAACCAAAATTAAATAAAAATTCTTGAATCAAAATGAAAATAAAAACAAAATATAAATCATCAAAAAAATTAAGTGAAAACCTAAACCATATCAAAATGTGCAATATAGAGGTAAAGTTGTGTTAATAGTAACTACAGAGAAATAGTTTTATTATTAAAATAGAAATACTGTGATGTACATATATAACATGCGAATGTTACTATGTGAAGACAAAACTGACAGTGATGTAAAATGATGTAAATCTATAACATGAAAACAATGTTGATATGTAAAGATAAAACAAGAAAGAAAATTAGTAAAGTACTATCAAAGTAACTAAAAGAAGATAAAGTAGGAAAAATAAATAAAACCAAATTTTAGCTCTTTGAAGACAAACTGGAAAAACACTTTACAAACCTAATAAAGCAAAAAGAAATAAAAATAAATGGGTTTAAGAATATAAATTGATATATAATCAGAGATACTGAAAGTATTAAAAGTATTAGTAAATGTTTCATGCAATTTGATGGCAATGAGTTTGAGAAGCTAGAGAAAAATTTAACTTTTCTTGTAAAATGTAATTAGCAAAATTGATCCAAGAAGGGTAAGAAAATCTGACAAACCAAGTATAGTATAAATTGGAAACTGATGAAAATACAAGGGTGTAATGCTCAGATAGTTTTGTAGCTAATTTTTATTTTAACTCAAATAAATACATCTATGAGGTCCATCCAGAAAGTATCCAGCCATATAATATGACAAATAGAGACACTTATTGAAGAAGATACAAGATATAAGAAACATTATACATAGGGCAATGATGCCCCAGTCCCTTTCAAAGTAGTTCCCCCTGCTTTGGGACCTCACACAGTTCTCCCAGTCTCCATCAGCTGCCCTGTCATATTTTCCTGAATCTCATCAAAAGTCTGAAATCTCTTTCCTTTCAAAGGAGATTTTAGTTTTGGGAAAAGGCAGAAGTTAACAGGGTGCCAAATCTGGGCTATTGCAGGGCTAAGTCATCTGGGTAATTTTGATGTTCTGCTAAAAAATTCTGCCTGAGATATGATTCATGAGTGGGCATGTTGTCATGATGAAACTGCCAATCACCAGTTGCCTGTAGCTGTGGCCTTATGAATCATCTGAATGCTTCCATGGAGGAATGTTCAAGCTTACTGTAAAATTTGATGCAGGTTCATTGCTCTACTCAGTCATTTTGAATGTGACGACCACACAGTACACATGCTCACTCAACAACATCTACCACTCCCGCTGACTAGTACAGTGAAGCCACCATTGTTCACACACGTGCATTCCAGTTCACTGTCCTTGGCTGCTAGGTTACATGGATATTGTGCAAACCATTCTTGTTACCTTAACAATGGCTAGACTTTTTCCAGACAGACCTCATATGTGTTTTAAACTATGAGAAGCTACACAGAAAAATGACAGCTTCCCAACTCATTTTTAAAAGCCATCATATCTCCAAATTTGAGCTGTGTAAAAGATACATAAAATATATACTTTTATTTGTAAATATAAAGATGAAACATCTAAAGAAAATTTGAACAAATTGCAATATGCCATGTCCAGGTGGAGTGCTTTAGAAATGAAGATGTCTTAACATTAAGAAACATAGTTGTTAGCTATAATAACCACTTTGTACATGACAAGACAATGAGAAATAGGCAATCCCTTTAAAACAAATTCTTAAAATTAAAAAAAAATGTTCACAGTGGTTTGTATCAACAGGATGCATTTTATGACAATAACATGTACAGATTTAGCACCCTAGGGTTCTCTTGTTATGCTAAAGAAAATGAGCATTTACATTATTCATGGATTGTATTGAATTTTTTAAAAAGGAGAATTGTATACTTACCCCTTAGGATAAACTGTCCTAGGGAATGGAGCTTCAACACCATCATTAAAGTTGTTTGCAAAAGGAAGGGGAATTTAAAAAAAAACAAAAACATTTTTTTCTTGGGAGTAAAGTCTTTCATTCCCTGTCCTAACTAGCAAATGCCATTCATTAACTCAAAATGGGAAAGAGGGCCCCACAACACACTATTTGAGCAAGCAGACCAATACACATTACAGTTTTAAAAATGAAGGTTACATGGTACAAGTCCCAGCTAGGCACTGTCAAAATGACATCTACTTCTTTGCTTGCTTTGTGATCATACTCCTTGGAGGTGTTATGGGAATCATGGCATTCAGCTCCTTTTTCTCTTCAGGCTTTAAAATCTAAAGAGAGCACATTTAGTGTTTAGTCCACTCTCATCATGGCACCTGCATTTTCAAATTCTCCACAATAATTGGGCACCGAAAACAGAGAGACCAACTAACTCTGTAAAAAATTCATATCCATTTTTAACCACCTGATGGCCTCTACATATAAGATCCAAATCATCCTTATGGAGAAATTTTGCAACCACTTCTGCCCCAAATGTGAAGTACACTCCTCTGTCATTTTCACCCCAACCTAAGACATCTTTATCAGGGTCAGAATGCAAAAGATCACAAAGAAGACCTTGATCTGGTACATCAGTTGGTCACATAATTCAGTGAATATGCTCCATAGACTGAAGATCTGTTGATAAACCTCCATGGCAAAATATTTTCTCAGTTGAATGGCTGCTATAGGTACAGAGTTAAAGTAGTCTGTGAAAGTTTTCCATAGTTCAATGTTATACCTTCCTTTACATTCATCATAAAGTTCATACATTCTGTCGATCCTGGCACACTCGTGGTTTCCTCTGAGAAGAAAAAAATTCTCAGGATATTTGATTTTGCATGCCAGTAAGAGGCAGCTAGTCTCCAGTGACTCCTTCCCCCGTCCACATAGTTGCCAAGAACCTGGTAGTTGCTTTCTGGTGGGAAGCCACTATACCCAAAATGTCAAAGTAAATCATGGAATTGCCCATGGATATCACCACATATTTGAATGGTAACTTTTCAACCTTGCCAGCATCACTGGCATAATGTATGTTTAAGCACACTTTCCTCTGCCATATAGTTAAAATGACTACTAAAGCCTTTATTTAAAATGTTTTTGACCCTTTCCTAAAGCCAGATTTTCTGTTATAATATGTACTGACATGCCCAAGTACAAGGTGGTAGGTGGTGTGTCCATGTTGCCTTCTTGATGCTTCAAAACCAGACTTTTGAGTTTCAATAGCAATTAGTAACACAGTACAGTTTAAGCTATTAATGATTAAAGTTAATACATTTCACACGATTTCCACAGAGTTGCATTAGGCCTGAACCCATCCATTCAGAAAGCTCCAAATTATAGAAATAATGCTGTTCTGTACAAGTGACCAATCTTGCTTTCTTTGGTCTACCTCTTTATTCTGAGGTGAAGTTGAAGCTTATAAGTCAAAATAAAGGAAATAACTTTCTATCCACCAGTTTATACACAACTTACATTACCTGTGACTTTTAAAACTCAGATCTGTTGAAAAGAAATCTGTTTCAATAGATGACCATGTATAATACCACGTGATGAGAGAGGATTCAGACGTATTGAATGCTGAGCGTGTTACATTCTCTCAGTGTCTGTTCCTCCGCACAGCACACATGGGAGAACTGTTGGTGGCACACTGAGTTGAGCTTTAATGAATAAACTGCTCTGGAAATCACACACACACACAAAAGAAACATAGCTTGTTAGTTTATTGTAGTTTATTAAATCATTACACTAAAAAGTTAAAAATGGAACATAACTTTAAAGTACTTAGATATTTTCTAACAGTTAACTGCTATTCTTAATGTTTTTCAAGTAAAATAGAAAGTGAAACCTACTTCATTGTGAGAATGGATATTTTCCAAAAAAATCTGAAATACTGTATAAAACTGCAAGTACTCAACTATTTCCGTTCAAATAAGTATGAGAAAAAGAAGCGTACCTATGACTGTAGACGTAAAAAAACTCAAGATACATAATTAAAAACTAACAAGCAGTCACCTTTTAGAATTAGTAAAAGCTTTTGATAGAGCATTTACATGCACATAATAAATATGTAAATGTCCATAGAGTCTATATTAACAACCAGTACTTTGAAATGAAAATGGGGAAAAATAGGGGACCTTAGCTCAATAATATCAAAACCAAAAATTCAGAATAAAGAAAAGAAATGTAGGGAGTTTGTTATGAAGATAATCACCAAACTTTACTGAGTAAAGAAAATGGGCTGAATAATTAGAGAGAAATATCATCTTCCTGGAAAGAACACATACTATTAAAAATGCCAGTTAACCATTAACACAAATTAACCATCTCAGTCAGAATCCTAACTCATGATTTAATTGAAGAGAGTGACAGTTAAGTTCACATGGGGCACTGTAAGTAAGGATTTCACAGAATAATTTGGAAAAGTGAATGGTAGTAAATGGAGAGTTTCCCTGACAGATAATTAAATTTATTGATTTCAATCAGGTTTTGTAGTCATGAACCACAGAAGCCACTATATAAATAGGAAATTATAGGCAAATATAAATAGGAAGTTAATTCACTGATGATATTTGGTAGCACATAACATCTTATGGAAGAAAATATGTTTGGAAGCCATGCAGCCGGAGTTATCTGCCAAAATGTGTAGATGTCCCATTAAGAAACCACTGCTACTGTAACAGAAACAGATATACCACAGCCAACAGAAATGAGGGAACAGAAATTTATGTCTAGGACACACAGAGACCTGGATTGGGATACCAAAAGCTATGTAATAATTATAAAAAATGGCCCAAAAGTAGACAAGCCCTTGAGAAGTAATAAAGCCTTTGAATCACTATAGTCCCCAAACTGGATAAAGTTGATGTAATATAGCCAGTGTCCCCAAATGCCTGCTAGAATTATAAATACACATTGCTCTGTAGAGAAACATATCTTTTTGGAACTCAAAATATTTTTTCAGTTACTCATATGTTATGTCCAATGCCCAACCAAAATTAATAATACCTATAAAAAGATAAGACAATATAACTAAAAAGTAAGAGAAACTTAGACCAAAACAAACAGTTCTTCAAGTGGATAATACCTTGAAATAAAAGTACATAATACATATCAAGAAAAGAAGATATAGGATTGAGACTTTTGGCAGAGAACTGAGAAGTAGAACAAAATAACAAAATATAAATTTTAAAACATGTGGAATCTAAAAGAGCCAAACTCGCAGAAGCATAGAGTGGACTCATGGTTGCCGGAGGCTGGAGGGGAGGGGAAATGGGGACAGGCTGGTTAAAGAGTACAGACTTTCATTATAAGATGAGTAAGTTCTGGGGAGCTAATGCATGTCATGGGGATTATAGTTAATAATGCTGTATTATATACTTAAAGTTGCTAAGAGAGTGGATCTTAAATGTTCTCACCACAAAAAAGAGAAGTAGTAGTTATATAACATGATGGAGGTATTAGCTAATTCTATAGTGGTAATAATCATTTTGCAAATATGAATGTAACAAATCCACACTTGTTATATACCATGATACATATGTCAATAAAACTGGAAAAAATACAATAACCAAAAATAAGAATTTCAGGAGTGTGTTTAGTAGTGTTTATAACAACTGAATAAAGAGTTAATTGATGAAAGAGAAATCAAAATAAAATACCACAAATAAAATGCAGAGTAACTTATGGGAATAAAAAAGAATTGAGGGTCAAAAATACAGGGGCAGAGAATCTCTCTCAGTTGTATAATCAGACTTCCCAAAGGAATATAGAATGAGGCAAAAGCAACATATAAAGAAGTAATATTTTTATTTCCTCCACAAAATATTAAGTCTCAGATTGAAGAAATGCCTATGAATAACAATTAGGGTTTTAAAAATCTTTATATGCTATCTAAACCATTGAAAGCTAGACAAAGAGATGATCATAGAGCAGCCAGAAATATGAAGATAGATTACCTTCACAGAGCAACATAAACAGTGATAACTAATTTTTCAAATAAAAAGTGAAAGTCAAGAGATGACAGGACAATAACCCTAAAAAGAAATTTCCACCAAAAATTCTAGACTGGGAAAATTATCCTCCCCTCCCTTGTAAAGGCAAAATAAACTGATGCTTAGACAAACCCAAACTGAGAATTTTTCACCAGCAAATCTAAAGAAAGTATTAAAGAGTATTTTTCAAGGAGAAATAAATGATTCCAGATATTTGAATAATTTGAGAGAAATGAAGAACAACAACAAAATTGGTATTAGGTAATCTAAAAAATATTGACAATATAAAACAATTATAGGAATATCTTTGGGATTTTATATAAAATTTAAATACAAAAACAATAATAGCATATAATTTGTTAGCATATGGAATATGTAAACTTTCTTACGTTACCTGACAAGATGTAAAATAACTAGTTTATATCAGATTTTGATAAGTCAAGGATAATATTTGCTCTTTTAGCATAACCACTAAGAGAATAATAAAATATAAAAATATCAACATAATAGGAGGGAAAAATTAATTATTAAAGAAAATATTAGCTGATAAGTAGAGGGAAATAAGAGAAAAGAACATAGGATAGGACAATTAGAAATTAAATTGTGAGATAACATATTCAAAGCCAAATATGTCAGTAATTATACTAACTTTAAAAAAGGAGTACCCAAATTAAAAGACAAAGATTATCAGGTTGGATAAAAAATTAAAACTTATGTGTTTCTTGAAAGAAAATCTTCTAAAATTTAAGCAGACATAAAGTAGAAATATGGAAATGCTATAATTTACAAACATTAACCAAAGATATTGGCTTAGGTATATTAATACTAGACAAAGAAGAGTCAAGGCAAAAAGTTGTACTTGAGATATAGAGGGGCATTTCATAAGGTGAAAATGTCATTTTGCCAACAAGTATAAAAATACTAGCTTTTTATTTTACTAAAATATAACATCAAAGATATAAAGCAAAAATTAATAACTGGGATAAACTGACTAATTCATACTGGAACATAACTTTTCCATATAGAAAGGACAAACTGACTAAATAAATCACTAATGATATAGAAGCTTTAAACAACACAATAAGCTTTACCTTCATTCAAGAGCACAGAAAGTATTTTTAATTAATTGGCCATATGCATATAGTATATTTCTAACTGGTACATAATTAAGCTAGAATTTAACCATAAAAAAAAATTTAAAAACTTCTTATGTTGAGAAATTCAAAAACAAAATTACACCTGAAGATCATCCATGGTTCTTTTATTTTTTCAGTGTTTTCCTGAGAATTTTTTCTTTATTTTTATTGTTAATATTAATGCAAATGCCCTCATCCCTCCCTTCCCCTCATCCCCACCATCACCACACTGTTATCTGTGTCCATGGGTTTTACATATGTTCTTTGGGAAATCCCTTCACCTTCTTTCATCCAGTCCTTCCCTCCCCACTCTCCTCTGACAGCTGTCAGTCTGTTCCATGTATCCATGCCTCTGTTTCTGTTTTGTTGATCAGTTTATTTTGTTCATTAGGCTCCACATATAAGTGATAAAATAGAAATCATGAAATAGTTCTAAATGAATGATACTTGATATTAAAAGTGACTTAGTACAACTAATGCTTTGCTGTGAGAAGAATTTACAGCCTTAAATATCTGTTTTAAAAAAGGAATGCTGAAATTAAGTGTTCAAAAATTTAACAAGGTAGAGAGGATTAAAAAAAGCAACTGATACAAGTAATAAAATAACAGGATGAGAAAAATAAACAAATATAAATATAATAAAGAGGATTAGCAAAGTTAAAATCAGTTTATGTAAAAGTCTGACGAATTTTTTTCAGGCAAAATTTAATATTATATTAAAGACTAAGATAAAAAGTGAGTTTAAAAGGGATAAAAGGGTTTTAGTTAAAAAAGGGAATACAAAGGCCAGATAATAGAGAAATTAAAGCAAATTATAAATTGGTTTAATGAATAACCTATACTAATAAACTTGAAAACTAAATGAAATAGTAAAACTCCTGGGATATAAAACTTATTAAAATTGACAAAAGAAGTTATAGAAAATCCGGATGCTGTAATAAATGTCACATAAATTATATCTCTAATAAAAAGCTCTCATAAGAGGAAGCTTCAAATTATATGTCTTCATCAGTGAGTACTTATGGAAAAAGTAATGTCTAATTTACAGTGCAAGAGAACACAAAATGGTTATCATGATATAAAATCATAAGGATAAAAAGAAAATTATAGGCCAATCCCAATATTGAAATAGAATTAAATATTCTAAAAATATTACCCAATTAAACCAATAAATATATAAAAAACAAATATATTCAGCAAACAGATTTATCCAAGAAATGAAAATTTTATCCAACATCCTAAACTCAATTAACAATGTTCCACCGAAACATTTCTGAGAGATCAGTCTGTGGAGTCTTTTGGGTACTTATACAGAGTATGAGCTGTATGCTGGGATCTTTGGCTTTGTGTGTGTGTCTGTGTGTGTGTGTGTGTGTGTCTATGTACACACACATACATACAAACACAGATATACTATACTAAACACATATAGACACATACACTTATGTGTGTGTCTATACATAAAAATATATAGAAATATAAAATATATAAATATATATTTAATTTCTTCTTCATCCTCTAGTCTAGTCTAGTAAAAGAATGCAAGCAAGTTAACTTACAGGGAAACGCCAATGCGTGTATTCATTATTACCATTTTTGAAGGAAAAGAATGTCATCAGGAAAGATTTCCATCATTCTAATCTAGCTGATGTAGGATTTCCAAAAAGGGAAGAGTGAAGGAAGTCTCTTTAGTTATTTACAAGCAGACTTTATTAGGAAGAAATCATTTATGCACAAAGTAATGCAAGACTTCCATTTTGCTGCTCTTCTGGGTATTTTGGAAATGTTCAGTTCAAACTCAAGTTGCTAATGAAACTTACATCATCACCTGATAGAGTTTTTTATCCTTTTACTAATTAGTATAAAATTAGTAAATTGGATACCCCAGCTATTCTTTTAAACAGATCTCCAATTAAAAGTACCACCACTATAGGACAGTTCGCATCATGTAGTGTCTATCCTTCTTCAGCATTAAAAAGTCTTCAAAATAGTGGGCTTCTCTTGAACTACCTTTCACCCACTTACAGGTCCTTGAATGACATTTAATCACATTGGGACCCTATCAAAATTTGTTCCAGGAAGGCATCAAGGAACAGGAACAGACTTAGTCTCTTTAGAAGTCTTTTGAATCTAATAATGAGACTCCTATCAGAACAGCCTAGGCTGTAAATCTTCCTTTAAAGTTATGTGAGGTATTTTTTTTTCTTTTTTTGCAGCAAAAATGAGTGCAGGTGCAGATCAGTTGATGATAATGTTCTATTTATTTTCTGAAGTGAGGTGGGGGAATGACAATATTAGAAAGCCCAGTTTACTCACTGTGAAAAAATACCCTGTATTTTAACTTTCATAAAGACTTTGCCCCTTTGGATATATCTTGTTGGCTATATCTAAAACAAATAAAAATATAAAAAAAAACAAATAAAACATCAAAAAGTCAAAAACCAATACTAGTTCTTCCATACACCTCCACCCTTGTTAGTCTTCTAATTCTCCTAATGTCTGATCAGTACATGGAAATGTGCCTACATTTTGTTGACGTTAGATAACCCAAGAGAGTGGTATGATGGGGCTAACTCTTAATATATACTAATAGCTATCCCTGTTCTTCCCTTTTAAACTAAGTCTTCTCCACTATATCTTCATACCTCATATTTCAGATAAGTTTGAAGCAGCTTAGTTTATATTTTTTGCATTTTTTTGAAAAGAACAGAACAACCTTATTTTAGTTTTTAAACATGTATTTGTGTGTATGTATGGATAGAGAGAGAGAGAGAGAGAGAGAGAGAATGCATGTAAACCTAGGTGGACAGTTCTTTATCCGTATAATTCAAAATGTTTTTCTGGTGTGTATAGATGTATGTATCTTTTTCGTTTATTTTTGCCAAACTCAATAAGAGATGTTATCCATGTATTAATATTTTTCCAACATAGGGAAGTTTCCTTTAATTATTTATTTGATCATTGATTTTGTTTCCATTTTTTAAATAGTTTTCATTCCAAATGTTTCTTAGAAACCATTATAACTCAAAGATTGGTTTATTTTCTCATAGTATTTTACCTCCATTCTTTTTAAATCACCTCAACACTTTTGGTGATATCCCCAAGTTATTCTTGTCATATCACAGTTTTGCTTGTCTACAGTATCAATTGAGTTCTCTAATGCAGTGAAGGTAATTTTTAGTTCTTCCATTGTATGTCAAAATGTCTTCAAACCAAATTTTATCTCAGGTATGACCAGGAAGGATCATGGGCAAGGAGATACTTCCTGAGAAGCAGTATCTGTAAAAAACCCTGGGAGAACCTAAGAAACTCCTTCAACTGCAAGTCAGTTCTCATTATGTCTAAAAGGATCCATGAGGCACTATGGACCTAAATTCCTTCTCTGTTTCTCAAAGAGTGATGGTGTAGTGTTTCTCTTCTCTCTCCTCCATTATATATAACATGCATCAGGATCTGCTTCTGTACTTTATTCGAAGACCCTAAACTTAGAGCTGAGAGGTAACATCATTTCCTTTGAGGAAGAGTAGGAACATTTTATAAAGAGAAAGGTACATATTTTTTTAAACAGAATATTAAGAAGAAGTATATGAGTTAAAGAAAGCAAAAGCACTGGGCTCTGGGAGATATTTATTCAAGAACAACAGGAATCCACATATTCTGCTTTTGCTAATGGCTGGTTTATATTTTCAAAGTCCCCTCTTCTCAATCAACATCATTTAGTGAACCCATGGCAATAATGTCACTCAGACTTGATTAATCAGTCTCATAGCCCCCAGGCCGCAGTGATTGCTTCAGAGATGGGCACATTATATTTTCAGAGATTATAAATCATCATAATAATTTTGCTGAACTGAATGAAAAAAAAGGCAAGTAGCAATTCTGTCTGGATTTGTAGCTGAGAAGAATAACTAAGCACTTCTGCCGCATCTTGATAGTACATGGATTTGAAACCAACGTAGAAAAAAGAAATCAAGTGCTGAATATCTGTATGAGCCATAAATTCAATTATTTTAATCCATCCTACCCTAACTCTACTCATTATAAGAAACAGTCAACCACTGCTTTCTTCAGCAAGCACTGATTATATATTTACGCTCTTATGTGAAGACTCTTAAGCAACATAGTCAGTTTAGACTGTGACAAGAGAAATATAAACAAATAAGAAAAATTACTCAATTTCATGTGCAAGCCATGTTTTCTGATTCGGTTGTATCAAATATAAAGTGAATATATGAACCCCCTCCAAAAAAAGAAAGAGATAGATTTTCCAGATTGAAAATTATATCATATAGTATATAATTATATTCTCTATCTCATGTAGAAGTCACCTATTTACGGGCTCATCTATGATATATTACCCTTGAATGTAGCATATGTCCCTACTGTTTAACTACTTTAAGTCTTTTATGTGGGGACTATACATAGCAAGAATCATGCAAGGACAGAACCCACAAAGACATTATTGCTTAACTAGTAGATAAAGGAGAAGCATTCAGTGAACCAGGCTTGGGGGGTGGAGGAGAAAGAAGCTATAGACTTACTATAAATGCTAGAAAACAGAACGTTCAAGAAATATCCTTTGGATTTCCAACCAAGATGGAGGCATAGATAGTTACACTTTTCTTCCTTGCACAACAGAAAGGACAGCAACCAATTTAAAAACCAAAACCAAATAGAACTGCCAGGAGATCGAACTGTATGGAAGGCCAACAACCAAGGAGTTAAAGAAAAAACATTCATCCAGACTGGTAGGAGGGGTGCAGACAGGCAGCCAGGGCAGAGAGGGTGCACAACAAAGTGGTGCCTGGTGGACCAGGCTTCCTACATTCATGTGCAGATAAGCCGAGAGGAACAACTGGGCAGTGAGACAGACAACACAACTGAGGGTTCAAGCTTGAGAAACTAAAGCCTCAAAATTCTAGCTGTAAAAACCTGTGGAGGTTGTGGCTGCAAGAGAAATCCCAGCCTCACAGGAGAGTTTATTGGAGAAACCCATGGAGTCCTATGATGTACACAAGCCTGCCCACCCAGGAATCAGCAACAGAAGAGCCAAATTTGCCTGTGGGTAGTAGAGGAAATGGCTGAAAGCTGGGTCAGAGCTAAGCAAGAATCATTATTCCCTCTCTGATCTCCCTCCCCCACATACAGCAACATAGTGCAGTGATGTGGGTTGCCCTGCCCTGATGAACACCTAAGGCTTCACCCCTTACAACATAAGAGGTGCACTGAAACAAAGAAATATGGCCCAAGTAAAAGAAAGATCAAAACTGCATAAAAATATCTAAATGACAAGGAGATAGCCAACCTATCAAATGCAGAATTCAAAACACTGGTAATCAGGATGCTCACATAAATGGTTCAGTATGGTCACAAAATGGGGGAAAAAGTGAAGGCTATGCAAAGTGAAATAAAGAAAAATATACAGTGAACCAACAGTGTGGGGAAGGAAACTGGGACTCAAATCAATGATTTGGAGCAGAAGGAAAAAATAAATATTTAACCAGAACAGAATGAAGAAACAAGAATTCAAAAAAATAAGGAGAGGCTTAGGAACCTCTGGGAAAACTTTAAATGTTCCAACAGTTGAATCATAGGGGTGCCAGAAGGAGAAGAGGAAGAGCAAGAAACTGAAAACTTATTTGAACAAATAATGAACAAGAACTTCTCCAATCTAGTGAAGGAAATAACTTCCAAGATGTTCAGAAAGCTCAGAGAGTCCCAAAGAAATTGGACCCAAGGAGGAACACAACAAAACACATCATAATCTAATTACCCAAGAATAAAGATAAGAGAATCTTAAAAGCAGTAAGAGAAAAGGAGAGAATTACCTACGAAAGAGTTCCCATAAGGCTACCAACTGATTTTTCAAAAGAACCCTTACAGGCAAGAAGGGGCTAGAAAGACATATTTGAAGTCATGAAAGGCAAGGACCTACATACAAGATTATTCTGTCTATCAAAGCTATCATTTAGAATGGAAGGGCAGATAAAGTGCTTCCCAGATAAGGTAAACTTAAAGAAGTTCATCATCACCAAGCACATATTATATGAAATGTTAAAGGGACTTACGTAAGAAAAAGAAGATCAAAACTGTGAAGAGTAAAATGACCACAAACTCACAACTGTAAATAACTGAACCTATAAAAAACAAAAACAAAAAACAAACTAAGAAAACAACTAGAACAGGAACAGAATCACAGAAATGGAGATCACATGGAGGGTTATCAGCAGGGAGGGGGAGGGAGAAGAATGGGGGGAAAGATACAGGGAATAAGAAGAATAAATGGTAGGTACAAAACAGGGGGAGTTAAGGATAGTATAGGAAATGAAGAAGCCAAAGAATTTATGTGTATCACCCATGGACATGAACTAAGGGAGGGTAATGAGGGTGGGAATGGGGTGCAGGGCAGAGGGGTATAATGGGGAGAAAAAAATGAGACAACTGTAATAGCACAATTGATGAAATATATTTTTTAAAAAGATAAGAAATATTCTTTGGTAGTGAGGGAGATCTGATCAAAATATCCATCATTCCATTAACTCTGACCTGGATAGCAAAGCAATTTCCCTTACTCTACCAATTTTCCATGTGCGCCCCTTCTAAAAATGGCCTACCTTCTTTTAAAAAATATTTTGTTGTTGTTCTATTAGAGTTGTCCCAATTTTTCCTCCTTAGTACTCCTCTGCCCAGCCCACCCCCAGCTCCCGTAGTCAATCCCCATACCATTGCCCATGTCCATGGGTCATTCATACATATTCCTTGACTAGTCCCTTCTCCTTCTTTCACCCTTATCCCACTCTTCCCTCCCCTCTGGTTGCTGTTAGTCTGTTCCTTGTTTCCATGCCTCTGGCTCTGTTTTGTTCATTAGGCTAACAGTTTTTATCATTAAGAGTATACTATGTAGAATATGCATGCTTACCCTTAACAATCTTTTCTCTACTCCCTTCCCTCTCCTTAAAAAGAGACGATCTAAATCAGGTTCTGTTAAGTTCTTGAAAGCAGACTGGTTATTATTTTAAGTTTCACTGAAGTAAGGAGTATTATAAATATGGCTGGAACTTATAGCATATGGTTTTCTTCTTTAAACAAGAAGAAAAGACACATTGGTGAACCAAATGGAAGAAAAACAGGTATTGATCAGTTGGACTTCCATAATAAAATACCATAGACTGGATAGCTTAAACAACAGAAAATTATGTATCATAATTGTAGAGGCTAAGAAATCTACACTTCAAGGTGCTGACCTTTTTGGTTTCTGGTGAGAACTCTCTTCCTGGATTGTAGATAGCCACCTTCTAGCTGTGTTCTGACATGGCAGAGAAAGCAAGAGAGAAGCTATGTGGTGTGGCTTTTTAAGAAGACATGACTCTCATCCTTTGGGCCCCACCCTCATGACCTTATCTAACTGTAATTACCTTCCAAATATTCTGTCTCTAAATGTCATCACACTGGGGTTAGAAATTTAACACATAAATTTTAGGGGTACACAAACATTTAGTTCATCATAGTGTTGATATAATGTTTGATAGAATAATCCAGACTTATTTAAATGTTGAAAAGAAGCAGAGACTCATAGACACTTTTGCTTAGTCCATTCTCATATGTCCTCTTAGACAATCATAAGACAAATCTCCAAATCACTGTAGATATCTGAGTGATTCTTATGCTTAACAGAATGGAAACATTGCCTTTTGAAGCTGTGTCTGAGCTGTTAGATTCCTAGTCCTATTTATTCTAACACGTTTTAGCTCCTTTGCTGTCTTCCAGTCTAGAGAGTTCCAGGGAGTATATCTGGCTGGCAGCCTAATTGTCTAAGTATGTTTGATATCTTTAGCTAAACAGGTCATAAGCTCCAAGCATGAGTAAGGAAACTGGGGAGAGCATTTTCCCCAAAAGCTTTCAAATATTAATTCCATGATTGACCCTCATAATTATTTTTTAAAATTTTATTTATTTATTTTTAGAGAGGGAAGGCAGGGAGAGAGAGACATCAATGTGCGGTTGCTGGGGGTTATGGCCTGCAACCCAGGCATGTACCCTGGCTGGGAATCGAACCTGTGACACTTTGGTTCGCAGCCCGCGCTCAATCCACTGAGCTACACCAGCTAGGTCGACTCTCATAATTATTAATCAATAACTTCAAAAATCTGAAATTTAAGGAAAATGGTATCCTATGTTTTATTTAGATATTGTTTGAATTTTGATTCCTAAAGTACTGTTTGAAGTCCAGGATGAGAAGGAGTTTTAGGATTTTATCAAATTTTAAAATATGCTCTTGCTCTCTCACACACAAATTGCAAATATTTTAAGATAAACACATACATACTAGCTCACCTGACCCCCATTAACTACCAACCTGAACAGTGCTGCTTCATAGAACAAGTAAGGAGTACATTGAAATCCTGGAGGTCAATGACAGAGAATGCAGAAAGAGACATTGTTCTACTTATTCTTTATCTCATGCTGTTTTTTCTTTTAACCCTATTTAATTCAAATAATTTGTCATTTGCAAATGTGTAGTAAAAACAATTTTCAATAACATTCACTGGAAAGGAGAAAAACATGTAATATTTTTCTTATAGCAGTACCAGTAAAAGGCCTAAAGAAAACAAATTTGTTTTTATATAGATATTTTAGTAAATATTTTAACTTATGCTTCAATAGGTATTGAATATCCCTATTTCTTTTTTGATCTTGTGGCATTTAAAAAATATGAACTAACATGAAATATATTTTTCAGTTTTTTAAAAAGTACAGTGTTCAGAAAATATATTTTGTAATCAACATATGGGCTATATTTTTCTGATTAAGACTAATAAAATTTCCTAGACTCAAGTCATCCCTCTTGAATAAAAACTGCTGGAAATCGCTAAGAAATTGAGATTTTAAAAGGCTTTTTTTTGCCTAATATACTCTTTTACTGCCAAATTGAACTTTACTAAATTTGTTTTTATCCTACATATTTCACTGTAGTTTTATGTAGTAAGTTAAAGAGAAAAGGTAAATAGAGCATTTTAAAGAAAATAATTCAAGATTTGATACATATTCAGGAATATGTACTTTTAAATATATTATCAAAATTGACTCTCACATCAATCCTTAAGTTACAGAAATATTTTCAAGTAAGTTTAAAGTGAACTTCACTATAAAATACAGGTATAAATATCATATGGAATTATGTTACATATAAAGACCCTCACTAAATATCCCATTTAGGACTAAATATCTCTGGCTGCTTTCAGGAATTTCAGTGCATTGTTATTTCAAAATTATGAATTTTTCAACAAAATGTTGATCATTAGTCTGCATATTTTAAGCAGGCTTATTCTGTGGTAACATCCTTATAAACATTTTTTCATAAAGATTGAATCCATGTAACATCAATAACTATCAGTTAAAAACCAAGAAGTACATATATTCAATGACTTCAATGACCTAGTAGACAAAAATTCAGACTTTTTCATAGAATAGGCTGGATATGTTGATCACATGACCACAGGTTTGAACTTAGTTTTGGCTGTACCTTTTTTAATGTAAACAAGAACACCATTAATATCATTATATGCCCTGTAACACATGTATAAGCATACTTTCTTATCTATCAATAAGAATTTTTTCAAGATAATGAAAGATCATAATGTTCTAAATTTACTTTTAGCATATTTGTGTTAAAAGATTAGTTCAAATTTTGAAAGATAAGCTGTTGGGTTAAGTAAGTGTGTGTTTATGTCTGTGTGTATGTGTGCACACATGTATGAGGTCTGTCCAGAAAAAGTCCAGCCATTGTTAACATGAGAGGTTTGTGCGACATCAGTGTAACCTGGCAGCCAAGGAAAGTCCACTGGAATGTACATCTGTGAACAATGAGGATTTCATCGTACTAGTCAGTGGGGGCAGTAGATGCTGTGGAGTGAGCATGTGTACCCTGTGGCTATGGTATTCAAAATGACTGAGCAAGTAGGGTAAGGAATATGCTTTAAAATTTTTAAATTTTGCATTAAGTTTGAACATTCTTCTATAGAAACTATTTGGATGACTCAGAAGGCTGCAACCATGGGCAACCGGTGATTGGCAGCTTCATCATGACAACGTGCCCACTCATCCATGACATTTAGTATGTGAAACATTAAACCACACAGGTGACTCAGCCCCCCTACAGCCCAGATTTGGTGCCCTGTGACCTCTGGCTTTGCCCCAAACTAAAATCAACTTTGAAAGGGAAGAGATTTCAGATTGTCAATGAGATTCAGGAAAATAATAACAGGGCAGCTGATGACAATTGTAAGAATTGTGTGAGATCCCAAGGAGCCACGCATGTACAAATACTCATATAAATATATATTTTAGTTTAGTCATTTCTGAATCTTTCTAAACCTAAGACTTATTATTTATGGTCTTCCCAACTTTTTAATTCTGCTCCAGGGTTCTATAATGATTAAATGGATTTTTGAAGAGTGATATGTGTTTTGAAGGAATAAGTTATTTATAGCTAAAACTATTTCACATTCTTAATCTATAAAGAACAGAGGTTATTTTATTTAATTATTGTCATATTTCCAAGTTGGCTGATGGTTCCCTCATTTTTCTTGCCAAACAAGTGAATTATTCTTGGAATCCTGTTCATATTGTTGAATATTGTTAATAGCACATTAACAATTAGAAACACAAAGGAGTGCTGTCGCTGCCCATGGTCAGAACTTCTTATATCAGAGTTACAGATTTCAAAAATCTCAGTGGTTTGCTTGTGATTCAAAGCCTCCCTCCAACTGCCTAGTTCCAAAGGGAGATAAAGTGTGGGCATAGATTCGGCAGATAAGTTTGGTTTGTATCAGAAACAGAATATGCAAATTCCCTGTGGGATAGCACTACATAAAGGGTCAAAAAGAAGTCCTTGTTATGAATAATATGTTTGTGTCTCCCCCAAATTCTTATGTTGAAGTCCAATGTCCTGGTATCAAAGAAGAAACCTTTGGGACATAATTAGATTTAGGTGAGATAATGTGGGTGAGGCCCTCATGATGGGATGAATGTTCTTATGTGAAGAGGAAGAGACCAGAGCTGGCTTTCTTTCTACCCTGTGAGGGCACACCGAGAAGGTGGCCATGTGCAATCCAGGAAGAGAGTTCTCACCAGAACCTGACCATGCTGGCACCCTGATAAGACTTTCAGCTCCCAGAACTGTAAGAAATAAATTTCTGTTATTTAAGCCACTTAAATAACAGAAATTTAGATGTGGCATCAAGAGCTAGTACAGCCCTATATCACAGAAGTGAGGCTTGACCACTTCAGTTTGTGGGTGACTCAAATCTTATCTTTCAAAATGGAGATACAGAAGTTTCCTGAATCTGGTAGGGTCTTAGGAAGGGGAAGAAGCCCAGAAAGAAGCAGTGAAATAGATTGCCAACTCTCTGTTGACCAATAACTGTGCCCCAATGTATAGCAATGGGAAGAGAGACAGACAATGTAGCAAGTGGGTGCAGATTTTTAAAATTTACTTAAGGCAGGCAACTTGGGGACTGCATTGGCCAGCAGTGCTGAAAGCCATAGTATATTTGAGAATCTCCTCTCTCTCACCCAGTTTACTGGCAAACAGAAGAATGTGAGTGAGTGTAAGTGTAGTTTAAGGAAACACTTGGGGAGGAGAGAACTCTATTATGTTTATGTTTTTCTTGCTCAGTTTGTGTTTTTCACACCCTCTCCATTGTTTTTACCTTGGGTGGTGGTTCACTTGTTTAAAGCTCAAACTTCCTAGACCCTTTGTCATTGAGATTGTCTTGCCAAAATGAACTGCTCAGAATTTCTCCTTAAATGTTATCAACTGCACACCTCCAAGACAAAGACAAGTCTTTTGTTAGATACTGTTAAAGGCAAAGAGTCCTTTTAGCATGTAGTCCTTTTAATCTTGCAGACCTTTTATGGGCTTTCAGTGTGTCTCCTTACATATATCCTTAGAAACAAATTAAAAGATGGTGATATTTGAGGCTAGGGAGCCATGCTTTTTATTTTGAATGGCAAAATAACAAAAACACAAAGATGAAATGACAGCCCATTGAAGGCTTTAGAAATATATGTCACAATTGTTTAAATATAAAAACATGTTTTCTTCTGTAAATCAATGTATTGGTTGATATTATTTCATGTTAAACAGAGGAGTATTTCTAAAACCTGATGCAACAGTCCTTAAGGAGCTTCAGGAAAATAAATCTGGATTGTTCAGCTAAAGTTCAGATAAGCATCTGAATGTCAATTCCTTATCTCACTGAATCTATTATAATTCACCACTCTCTTCTACATGTGTGATGCAATGTGAAGTGTGCCTAGGGTAAATTTCTTTGAGTACTGAATAATTTCTTTTTCACTCTGGTCTTCAGTGCTCATTAGTATTTTCTACTCTGGCTTGTTCATAGAAAGGATACCTTGCATAAAGAAAACCTGCAAACATCTAGAAAAAACCCATAAGTATACAGTTAAAAAAAAAAAAACATTTTCATTAGCACACTCTGTCTATACATAAACCCACATATACTTGCAAGGAATGGATGATATATTTAACTGTGTGAGTTAGTTCGTTTTAATTAAAGGGAAATGTAGCCTTTGATCTATGGAATAAACAATCTAACAATAGTAAAAATGCAATCTGTCGAGACATATTTGAGTTATTTTTCAGTAATTGGCTTGGCAGCAACTTCAGTCACAAATTTCTGTTTCACAGATTGTCCTCAAATGAATAAAGGTTTGCTTTGAAATGTAATTAATATTACTTTCAGCTGCAAGACACTCTCAGGTTGTCAAAGGAATTTGAAGGAGGTAGCTACAAAAAAAAAGAACAGAATAAAAGTGAAACTGAAAAGTAAATTAAGGCAAATTAGGGAAGACAAAGTAAACCAGACCAATACAAAATGTCAGTGTCATGAACTGGATTTTACCTTCAGTTCAATCTCCTACAGACATTAAAATTATTAATATGGCTAAACAATTCACAGGGTGTCTATTGACAGTGATTACCTCATTGTATCATTTAAACATGAATGAGAGTAGGTTTCATTTATGTATTAATCTTAAAATGTAAAAGCTATTATCAAAGGAAATGGGGCAGATCTGAAGGAACAGGGGCTACCCTTAGAGAGTCAATTCCCATAAATTCACATGCACTGGCCAATACTACTTCCGTCATTGTAATAGTTAATCATATACTTGCTGCAGGCTTTTCTAGAAATATTGAGTTTTACTGGTGAAGGGCATAAATCCTAGCTATATGTATTCAATTACAAATTCTTTAATTACAAAATATTTCCATATTTTCCACAAGCTTAACTGTTCTGTTTTAACAGGGGTTCATAGAAACCCCCCAGAACAAATAGGAATATAGTTTCAGTTAATTGTCCTCGGACATGTCCTACTACCCCACATATTTGAAACACCAGTGCTCATGATACATCAACAATTAAACACAAGTAATACAGCACACACCAGTGGAATCTTAAATATCTTTTCTCCTTATTTTGATAAATGAATTTGTAAATATATTTGTATTTATTAACCTTGAAAGAGTTGAATGTGGTAGTTAATATGTAGTCAGAAAAAATGTTGCCATTTACAAATAAAAACTTACGATTTATTAAAGAATAAGCTTAGTGATTTTTTTCAATCTGGTCTACTGGAATTAGAGAGATGGTTTCTTCTCAGCCTTATAATATATGTTATAAAGCTATAATTTTTCCACAAATATACAGAAATTTGGTGTTTGTATAGAGACAGTTTGTGTTAGAAAATTATTTTATGTTCAAATATCTAGAGTATTTCCTATTCACAATTAACTGTGTCTTTTGATGACATATTTATCACTTATTATGTGACCTACAATTAGTTTCAACCTATGATACCTACAGAGTTTGATAACACAAAGAAGTCTAGGGAGGGTATTTTGAAAATAAAGAAAAGGGGGAGATTGGATATGTGGCTTTACTGTACATCCTAAATCTGGCAGGAAGACCAGCTTTTGAACAAGCTGTTATTTTCCACATGGGAGTAGCATTGCTACAGTAAAATGCCAGATTTCATCCATCATAATGTCATGGCTCATATTAAAATGTCTTCAGGGACCAAAGGGAGGGATGGGCAAAAGACATCAAATCAATTTTCAGGCAATTGCTATGGTTTTCAGAAACTAAGCCCTATGTGATAGTGTTATGGCTGCACAAAGGGAGGATATAAATAAGGTCCATACATCAAGGGAGGAAGTAATTTAGAAAAAGAAAGCTGATTTGACTTTTGTGTGAGTCTGAACATATGGTTAGGGCACAGCTGGGTTATCATTCTATACATTCTTATAAGAGAGTAGAATCAAATCAACACTTCAGAGAAATTAGCTAATCTCTGGGCTTGAAACCATACATTTTTTGGATCAGTTGATCAGGACTTGAGATTATTTTACATTTGTTTTCATTATTATTCAATTACTAATACAATAAAATCTAGTCAAACATTATTACTTGGTGGCTTTGCTAGCTAAGAACTAGCCTCTATATGGATGAGTCTTTTCTTTGGAGGGTGGGGAAGAGGAATTGGCCCAATTAAGAGACCTGCAATTCATATATAAAATTTTTTCTATTTTGAGCAATTTATTGCTAAATTTATAAGACGTAAAGTGCTGCAACCTATATTTGGCAGTACTGCCTCTACTCTGTAAACAGCTTGTGTTTCAAGACCTTAATCATCACTAAATAACCTTTGCATAGAAAAGTTGAGAAGAGGTGGATGAGGGATACCTTATGGTATTTCCCTGAATTAATATAACTGCAAAAAAGACATGAATAATGTTACATGGTCTTGCCAGCAGAAAAAATAAATGATACCTAAGTATTTGTGATACTCTTATTTCCTGTTCAGACTTTAATTATGAAGTTATAGAAGATATCTTCCTTATAAGCTATAGAATCATGGTAAATCAACATATACAATAAAAATACTTTCACCCATGTTCCTCATATATAATTTTTGCCATCTAATTTGAGGAAATAAAGCTTCGTAAAAGTACTAATCTTCAGATACTCAAATTGTTACACATTGGAAGAAGCAGTGTGTCAGTGTCCCAGTTATCAAAATAAGTTAGTTATGACCCTAATGAGGGACATACTGTGGTGATGTATTATTGATGACATATTGGCATGTATGCAACACCACATGCAATGATGTAAGATGGAATGTAAAAACATAGTATACCTTTTAAAACTACAGTATGTACAGAAATGGTTAATAAGGAGCCTAGCTCAGGGGAGTGACAAACTACACAAAGACTGAGAAAATAAGCTGCCTCAAAAGTTTGCAGTAAGCAGCTTAGTTGGAAATAATAGTTGTATTATTCAGCTGTGCTAGAAAAAAGTATTTCTTTTGCATTTTTCAGTTATACTTTATTCACATGCAAATCAGGAATTTCATAGATTCTTAGAGGTCAAAATCAGTCACAAAAGTCTAAGTAATTTTAAGTCAGTGTAGATATCTTGTTTAACTGGATGTAAACAAGGTTCTATTATTTACCAAAAATGAATGTTTGATGCACCATTAACATTGAAGGTGTTTTTGCTGTCTTTAATTATGTAGTTATTTGATTTTCAACTTTTGTAAGTTGATACAATATAATTTTAGTCTGTGTTCAACAGAATAGATTTGTTCAAAACACATTTACTATATATATTTTTATTAGCTTCATAATACACTGAGTTAGCTAAGCATAAACTATTCATTAGTTTAGAGAAAAGAGTGATAGGAAGAAAACAGAGCTATTTTCTAGATCTTGATAAAATTTCCTGACCAGAGTGAATATAAATTAGTAAGGACCTGGTAAGTTGCTGTATAATTTTATTAGAATATTCATTTTATGATTTTGATAGGTGGCCAGAAACTCATAGATTATTGAAGCTACCATCATCTTACACATCCATCTACTGTCTCATTTTTAAAACAATGAAGGAAGGACTTCCTGTCAAGATACAGGTGTAGGTAAACATGACTCACGTCCTCACACAACCACAGCAAAATTTACAGCTAGGCTACAAAACAAATATCATCCGGAATATCATCAGAAAATTGAGTTGTATGGAAATCTGACAACAAAGGAATTACAGAAGCCATATTCATCCAGATAGGTAGGAGGGGTAGAGACATGTGAAGAGGCATAGAGATATGGAGATGTGGAAAGGGGGGTCCCACAAGCAAGTGTGGTGGGTAAAAATCGAGAGGGATAACTTGGAAATCAGGGATCCCAGTCCCACACTAGAACACCAAGCTCAAGTTTCCAGTGCCAGGAAGATAAGTCCCCATAACTTCTGGCTGTGAAAAACAGTGAAGGTTGGGGGCAATAGAAGAAACTGGGATTCTCAGCAGTCTCCTCTTAAAGGGCCTGCTATGGACTTAGAACTTAACGTAGACTCCCTCCCTCTGGGCTTCAAAACAGGGGTAGCAACTAGAAGAGTACCAGTAGCATATGGGAAGAAATAGAAGTGTCTGCTATCAGGATGAGTGTCAGGGGACAGCTTCCTCCTAGACAAAACTCCAGAGGAAAGACAGCAGCATTGTCCGCTTTCTGAGCCCTTACCACACATGGAGCCACAAATCAGCAACACCATTTCTGAGACTCCATCAAGCTAGTTCACATGGTTGCCCTGCCCTGGTGATTACCTAAGGATCTGCTCAATCCAACTTATGGTTTTCTAAATGGGCCACACTGCTAAATCAGGGAGTCAAAGCAGCTCTATCTAGTACATAGAAACAAACACAGGGAGGCTGCCAAAATGAAGAGACAAAGAAATATGGCCCAAATTAAAGAAAAAGACAAAACTCCAGAAAAAGAACTAAATAAAATGGAGATAAACTATCTAGCAGATGCAGAGTTCAAAACATTGGTAATTAGGATGCTCAAGGAACTCATTGGGTACTTCAACAGCATAAAAAAGACCCAGGCAGAAATGAAGTTTACACTAAGTGAAGTGAAGAAAAATTTACAGGGAACCTGCAGTGGAATGGATGAAGCCAACAATCAAATCAGTGATTTGGAACATAAAGGAAGAAAAGAACATTCAATCAGAACAGCAAGAAGAAAAAAATAATAATAATTAAAAAAAGCCAATGATTGGCTAAGGAGCCTCTGGGAAAATTTCAAATGTACCAACATTTGAATCATGATGGTGCCAGAAGGGTGCCAGAAGGAGAAGAGAAAGAGCAGGAAATTGAAAACTTGGACTCATGGCCATGGACACAATGTGGGGATTACTGGGGCGAGGGTGTATACGGGTATTAAATGGTAATGGAAAAAAATACAATAAGATTAAGTTAAAAAACAAAAACTAAATAATATTTTAAAAATATACTTGTAATTGCTAAGTAAAAAAAGAAAAAAATAATGAAGGAAAACTTTCCTAATTTGGTGAAGGAGATAGACATATAAGTCTAAGAAGCACAAAGTCCCAAACAAAGGGACACAAACAGAATCACACCAAGACACATCATTAAAATGCCAAGTGTTAAAAATAAAGAGAGTATCCTAAAAGCAGCAACAGAAAAACAGATAATTACCTCCAAAGGAGTTTCCATAAGACTATCAGGTGATTTCTCAAAAGAAACTGCAGGATAGAAGGGACTGGCAAGTATTCAAAGTGATGAAAAGCAAGGACCTACAACCTAGATTACTCTATTCAGGAAAGATATCATTTAGGATGGAAGGGTAAATAAAGTGCTTTCCAGACAAGGTAAGGCTAAAGGACTTCATTATCACAAAGCCATTATTATATGAAATTTTAAAGGGACTTATTTGAGAAAAATAAGATCAAAACTATGGACATTAAAAGGGCAATAAGTTTACAACCATCGATAATTGAATCTAAAAAAATAAACTAAACGAACAAGCAGAATATAGAAACAGAATCATAGATACAGAGATTATTCAGTGGCCTATCATTTGGGAGGAGGCAAAGGTGCCGAGATTAAGAAGTACAAATTGGTAGGTACAGAATAGACAGGGTGATATTAAGAACAGTATAGGAAGTGGAGTAGCCAAAGAACTTACATGGCATGGCACTTGGATGTGAACTAAAGGGGAGATTGCTAGAGAGACTGGGAGATACCAGGAGGAGGAAGTCAAAGGGGGAAAAATTGGGATAACTGTAAGAGCATAATGAATAAAATATATTTTTTTAAAAAAAATGAAGAAAGCATTAAGCCAAGAATCATTACAGGGCAATGTTTTGTTAAATACTTGCTTTTCAAAAATAATGAGACCTCATGTAGGTTGAAAACATTATTTCTCTTTTTATATTATGTCATTATCTCCAGTTAATAATGTATCCATATAATAACATAATGTTTATTTTCCTGTCATGTGGTTCATGTATTTAACAAACAGTTATTGAGAATTTACTGTGCAAGATACTATAATAAGTGCTAGGGATACCATGGAATAAGGAGCATTATTATAATTTTAGTTAAAATTCATTGAGCATAACAAGTACTTTACATACCAAATTCAGTTAAAGTTTATAACAATACTATGAGTTAGTGACTATTATTGTTCTTATTTTACATATGGAGAATGTAAGTCTTTAAGAGCTTAGAGGATCTTTCTTGCCTGAGGTTACAAAGACAATAATGAAGAAAATAAATCCAGGACTTCCTGATATTGAGTACTTGGCCATCCCAGCTCTCCAGGAGCCATGTGTAATGAGATAAGTGTTATAAAAGGAATACATATTTCAGACTGGAACATCTTGGCAGACATAGTGAAAAAAATCACATTGAATGTGGGTCATGAACTTTTAAGGGAGTTTTCATAACTGCCACTGACATATCTTTGCGAAAACTCCACACATCTTTCTCTGTTTCTATTTTTCATCTGATATATGGAAATGTTTCTTTTATCTCCTCATTGTGAAAAAATGGTGAATGATCAACTGAAATCTCTCAAGTGCCTTTCTTTATGATAAAGAACAGCTGTAATTCTTGGCATAAGAATTATTCTTCTGTAATAGCCCCATTTCAGCTTCAGGATTCTGCTATATCTTTATGCTTATTATTAAGTAGCATATAAAAGATCCCCACCTGTGTGGAGACATGCTGGATCTTGCACAAATTTAAACACATAACTTCTCCTTGGAAGTATTAAGTAGCACCTCCTAATTATACAAGAACATGGTTTGCTGCCCATAACTTGCATTAATAAGCTTGTGCTTGTGTTCCATTAAACAGTAGTATGGTCAATAGAATGAAGAACATTGAGTTGAGAATCAAACCAAATGAAATTATGACGATTGCCCAAAGCATGGACTGCATGGAACATTGTATGTATATATATTTTTTTAATATGATAAAATAAAGGTAGGTAGGTGATTTCTTTATTTTAATGATTTGGGCTCTGAGAGAATGTAGCTAAGCAGTTAAGGAGGCAGAAAATCCAGAGTTAGATTTTTCTGTTTTGGATTTTAACTACATTGTTGGTTACTTAGGTAACTTGGCCAAATTGCTTGTCACTCTAACCTCACATTTCAATATGTAAAGTAGGAAAAAAATAGTATCTCCCTCATGGTTGCTGTGAGAATTAAATGAAATAATGTACATAAACCCTTTAAATGAGCAGTTAACACTTGGGAAACATCTGAAATGCAGTTAACACTTGAAAAACGGGGAAAAACAGCTATTACAGATAAGGAATTTAAATGAAAAATTATAATCTCTAGGCTTACCCAGCCATATGCTTAAAATGGATAGCTCTGCATCTGAGAAGCAGGAAACATAGTTTGGGCAGTAAAAGGAACAGGGCAAATGGATTCAGAATTCATGCTATATCATTTGTGCCAGTTAAGAGTTTGAAAATTAAATTTCTTACTCCTCTGAAATTTTTCTATTTTCTTTGTTTTGTCTGTTCTTTACTTTTTTTTTATTGATTGGAGTTTGCGTTTTGAATCCCATTCTCCTCTTTCCTTTTGTTTTTCTCCTTTGTGCTTTTTCATTTTTCTTTTTTCTTTTATTCTCATTTTCTTTTATTCTCACCCTATTTTATCTTTCTTGTTTATCTTCCCCTTTTCTCTTCTCTTTATTCTTGTTGTATTCTACTTCAGTATTTTTCTGTATCAAATCCCTTTACTGTTTCCATGTATTCACACATGCAGTCAATCATATAAAGTACTTTGCTACTCTGGGGAAAGGTAATAATTTTGAAGTATTAACTGTGCATTAATGTCACCTTTCCTTTCATTCACTTATATCCCAAGAGTTTCCTCCCTTCCTAGGCACTATAGGTTGAGAAACACTGAAAGTGTCAATTTGTACTTTTAGGTTCAAAACTTACATTTAGCAGTAAAAGAGGGAAGAGCTGAAATATATAGTCTTTGAGTTCTAGACAAGAAACTCCATGCAGAGGGAGAAGAGTAATAGAGAAGAAGCAAGAAATTTGGAAGTATGGCTGATAAAGGGAATTCTATCGTTCCTTCATGTTTTTGGTCTAGGAGGAAACTGCAGAGGATGATAGATATTCCTTAAAGTATGCACAACCAAGAGTAGTAGAGGTTATATTTGCTTCCTGTTTGGAAATCTGGGACTCATCCACTTTTTTTCCAAGTGTCCTATACCATAATAGCCTGACTCATAGGAAATTAATCACTACCTTGACTTCAGAGACAGAAAGGTGTTGAGGAGCCCTGTCAAGTCCTTGCGTTATTGTCAAGCAGCTAAGCATGCCTAGCATCCAACAAGACAAAGGAAAAAGACAGATAAGAATATGGGTAGGAAGAAAGTACAAGAGTCATGGGTCCAGAGGGTCGTCAAGTCTGCAAAGAGAGGCTATTAAAGAGTAGGCTATCCATTCGGTGGACATAGCAGGATCTGCACATCTTAGACACTGTGGATATTTGTGCTCCTAAACAAAGACCATATGCAATAAATTTTATATCTCAGTGAAAGTTACTATCAGATGGGTCAGGGTCAAGCAGTGTTGTTTGTCTCCTGAACATCTTCAAACTGCATAAACCCCTGAGGTCAGAATTAATTCCAAAGAGAAATAGACCTGAAAGGAACATTGCTGAATCTGACAGAACATACCAAGAAGTGCTGAGATCAAGTTTTAGCTATGAAGCTGAAATGGCAGGTCTAAATGAAAATTAATGCAATTAGAATCACACCAAGATTTGCGACTTTAGAAAATAAGGCAGCTACATAACAAGTCTCCTATTCTCCTATGCCTACATTCATTCTCAATATTGCTCATATAAATATCATAGTCGATGTTTATAGTATTCATCTATTGAACATGGGCTTTGAAATAAAAGAGACTTGGTTTCTGGTAGCCATTCTACTCCTTGCTAGTTTATGACCCTGGGCAAGTCACTTATGTGTTTCAAACTCCACTTTCCTTCTTTATTAATTAAGGACAATAATATGTAGCTTAATGAAGAATGTGAACAAGGCATAACAGCTTACAAATCACAGTACTTAAATGCTAGCTCATTCTTTTTAAAAAAACATTTATTTATTTATTTTTAGAGAGCAGGAAACAGAGGGAGAAAGAAAGAGAGAAACAGTTGCTTTTGGTACATGCCCCAGCAGGGATTGAACCCTCAACCCAGGCAAGTTCACTGATGGAATGAACACCATGGTGACCTTTCACTTTGAGGGACCACACCCAAACAACTGAGCCACACTGATCAGGGCAATACTAGCTCATAATGATAGTATTATAAATGTGTTATTTGCCGTTTTCCAGATTGACAAACACACATCATAATTCTAATTTTTTAATTAAATTATGGGGTAACATTTGTTAATAACATAAGTTTCAGGTATATGATTCTGTAATATATAATCTGTTTCAGGTGTACAATTTTATATTACAACATCCATATTAATTTTGATAGCCCTGAACTTTGTGATGTTGACAAATATTTACAATAGAAATCAGAATTATACCCAGGTCATAATTTTCCATGCAATTCCCCTATTTGAGAAAGTAGACTCCGTGAACAACTACAGGACTATGGGACAGTTGCAGACACACCAGTATGTATGTCTGTCCTCTGTTTAAGAAACATTTACAACGTGGAAATTATATAGTGATGGTTCAGACACAAAAAGCAATAGTTGTTGGCATTAAGGAATAACAATCAAGCTTTTTATAGAAAATGCAAAGTTTTTTTTAATATTGTTTATACAAATGCAGTTTTTCTGCATCTTGCTTTTTATTATTTTAAAGCTGTAATATTTAAATTCAAATAATTTAAATAAGTTAACTTAATTTTTAGGATATGTTAAAAGGTGCTATGGTACAGAAGGCATATTATAGAATAAAAAAAAACCTTTCTACTTGAAAATATTTTCACCCTTATTAATGCAGAAAAATTCTTATTTAATTATCCAAAATAACAAATGTCTATTTTCTTATATTTTATATGTGCCTGTGTAATTTGTTGTTTTTAAGTGAAGTTTTATGCTGTTATTTTCATCTGTAAGAGTTATTTGAAGTTCAATACAATATTTAAGTCTTTGATTCTTACAGATTTTTCTTTAAGTCAAAGAAACATTTATTTCAGCTTTAAATCAAATTACTGATTGAAACTACTGTAAATGGGATTGGTAAAGCATTTAAATCTTCTTTATATCACCAAAGCTTTCATCTACACATTGTGATAATATCTTATATTCCAGTCATAGAAGAGATTGATTTGTGTCATATTTGAATGCATTTTTCATCATTATTAGCAAGATATTGCTTGCTGTGATAATAAGCATTTTCAGGAAGAAGGTATTTTATCACTGAGATTGTAGCAGCTTTTCTCACTTTCTTGAAAGTCTCACTTACAAGCTCTGGGATATGTTCTATAATCTAACCTTCTTAATCAACAGAGAAGCAAGAAAATATGTCTCACATTCTCCTCAGGGAACTCAACTGTCTATTTAATATAGAGAATTTATAGAAGATACTTCCCAGGTATTATGTTATCATAAGGAGTGGTAAATCAGATGTGTTTTAGGAAGAGGAATGATGATTTCTTTGCTTATTGGTCATTGTCTTGAAAGCTAATGTTTGTAGGTGGCAGCAAATTTAAAGTATCTAAATAGGATCACTTTGGAAAATCACATCAGGATTTGCATTTCAAAATCACAGCTTCTGTCCCTCCCCCAGAATCACACACAGTCATTGTCTTGACACAGCTTGATGGCTCTATTCTCTTTCCTTCCTAACAACACCCACACTGTGGCCTGTTCCTTGCCAGCAGTTAGCTTTCACCCTTCGTGTTATTAGCAAAGTTATTTCAGTTAGTCTCTGATTGCACTGTTTTCTCTCGGCATGCCCCTTCAACCTAATTGTTCATTTACTTACCCTTCAAAGGCTTCTTTATACACTGTGGAGGCCTACTCTTGACTGTCCAGTTTGGAAAAATTTACTTTTCCTGTCCTGTTATCATGTTCATAGCTTGGCATGCAAGGCAGAGTGTAGAACTGAGCTTTCACCATAGGCCTCTTAAAAGCATGCATATAGATTAAATACAAACATATATACCTTTAAAATGTGTTGGTTTTCAATATTTTTAATTTTGAGCCACCAGCTCTGATCCTGGAACTCTTGGGATTATAAAATTTTGTACTGAGAATCGTTTCTGAGCACATTGATTTTCTATTCCTCTAACCTCCCAATTCTATGAAGTTCTTCTATTTTCATCTACTAAACCCTTGGCTCACCCTATCACACTATTTTCAATATCTACAGAAGAATGTGGATGAATTTAGCTTGGATGAATATGGACTTGAAGTTTGGTTCAATAATCAAACCTTTTGCTTAATTTTTCAAGAGCACTGTTACATATTACAAGACTAAGTTCCCACTAGAATATAAGTTCCATGAACTCTGGGCTTTTTGACTAATGTATTCAGTTGTCTATCTTAGTGACTAGAATCCTACCTGAACAGTAGTCGTTCAGTAGAAATGTGTCCAATGAATGAATCATTCTTCATGATCTGCCCAACTGAAATCATATAAATTACACCCATAAATTTTAGTTTATTATGCCCTTCAAAGTAGCATTAAGTAACTATCTACACAAAGCACTCTTTTAAGAATAGTAAAAACTAGATCTAGTTATTTTCTGTGTATTATCTGTTTACCATGTAAAATGTATAGTCATATTAAGAATGAAAGGGAAATGAGCACTGAAGAAATAAAAATATTTCATAGAAATTTGGTAAAAAATATAATTTACAAATGTACAAATAAATTTCATAACTTGACATATGAAATGTACATATATGCCTAAATCCACAAAGGAAAAGTGAATGTGTTCATTCATTCTCCACACTACGTGAGACCCACTGAGCATGGATCACAGGCCTCTGGTGCAGGATAAAGAAATGTGATAGGGAGCCTCACCTCTTCTTTACAATTCACCATTGATTTCAGAACTTAAAAAAGTGAAACCTATATGCATATAACTCTAGTTACTGAATGAAAGTCAATGGGGAAAATAGACCTTAGTATATGCAACTGTACTTTTCTTGGCAAAATTTTCAGAAGATACCATAATGCATTTTTCTGGTAGGGGAGTAGAAAGTAACCTAACCAAGAGAACAAAGGATCACTAGATAGCAGAATGAGAACAATAGGGTTGGGGATAGGAATTGGTGGGTGCAATTGTTAGATCACTCCAGTAGTCTTCAGCCACCTGGTTTATGACAATAAGAGGATTTGAGGGAGACCACAAGGCTTTCCTAAATTGCCTGAATACTACTGATGAAGATGTTGCTATTGTTTCTATCTTATGAAAGGCTGACCTTTTTTTGTTGACACTATTACAGATTCCCCCCATATCCCCTCTTTGCCCCGCTCCACCCAGATCCTGCCCCACCCCCACAGTGTTGTCTGTGTGTCCATGGGCTATGCATATATGCATGTATGTTCTTTGGCTGATCACTTAGCTCTTCATTTTGAACTTTGAAGAATTTGTGCGTTTAATAAATCTTATCTCCACACCCATGGTATCTGCTAGAACAGCAAAAACCCTATTCAGAGGATCTTCAGGGAGCAATTCAGGATTCAAATCTATCCTAAAATTGTGCCAGGATCTTGATGGACGGTACTGAGAAGGAGTGACATCTTTCAGATACATGGCATTAATCTCTCATTAAATTCTGTTGCCAGTATGTTGGGTTTTATTAGTTCCTTTTAAACAAAGCACCATGTGTTTAAAAGACTCATTGATAACTGTGTATTTGGCAAGAAGGTATGTTTATTTTTATACAACAGGTGTGCATCATTTTTTGAAATGGCACAGCTAAAGAGATTATTTTATATTGAATAACAATTCAGAAAATAAAACTGAAAGTGCATTGTATTGTGAAGAAAAGACCCCATTGTGGTGAAAACAAACCTCCTGAGCCACTTACTAAATGCATTACTAGCCCAGTGGTTCACAACCCAGTTGTAGGGAGCTTTTTTAAAATTTCCAGGCCTCACCCCAGGCCAATTCAATTAGACTATCCTGGCGTGGGGCCCCCAAAATAGTATTTTTAGAGCCTCCTCAGTAGTCCTGATGTGTAGCCTGAGTTGGGAAGAATTGATCAGACCCTTTTCTGGTCTATAACTTACAAAAGAATACTATTCCCAAAGTTTCTGGAGCAAACAGCTGTTTGCACTTGGGAATACATTTTCTCAAATGAACAATGTTGTATACTGTGGTTAATTCCCTAGGCCTTTCCATAAAAGCCTAATTAAGCACAATGTGTCTGAAGCTTAGTACTCTGCTAATGGAATTATAGAACTTAATCAACATGTATACTAAAATAGGATCTGAATTTTAAGTGTTTGGAAAAGAATAAAAAACAGATCACTGCCTGCAGCCCAGCCAAGGAGGCCCATTCTGTTTACCTCCTCCATCCCTTCCCCGGACCTACCTGCCCTTGTATCCTATAGTTGTGAGGAGAATTGAGGAGCCCAGCAGTTCACTTCTCTTGTCCCTGCTTGTCCTACATCATGTAAAAATTAACCTACCAGCTCCCCTCCCATGGCCACAGCCATGCTGCTTCTGGCCAGGACTTCTTTCCTTCTAGTGATACAGACATGGGACCAAATCCCCTTGCGATGTGCCTGTATGTGTGTGTGTGTGTGTGTGTGTGTGTGTGTGTGTGTGTGTGTGAGCATGTGTGTTTGTTTGTCTTTTCCTTCTCTACACTTCCTTACTCCCCTTTTGAAAGTGATGTAGTTGTTTTCTGCTAGCAAAGCAAAACAGATAAAGGACAAAATGATTTTTTTCCTATGTTCATTCTTCTCCATAAAATTTACACACAAAGACATTATAAGCACAACACCCTACATATAATTTGTCTTCCAAAACAGAACAAGTTTTAAAGTAAAAAGGGTGCTAAACAATTGCACTGGGAAACAGAAGTAAACCAGGACAGCCCTTTAGGTCATTCAACACATTGAGACAAATTTATTTGTATTTTATCACAGACACTTAATGCTGGCAAGAGCTTGAAGATAAAGTGTAGGGATGAGGTTGAGAGGGAAGTGTTACTCCAGCAGCCCTGGTGTGGGGTGACATTCAGCAATGAGATGGAGTGAGTGGGTGGGTAAGTGGGGGAGGAAGGTGAAGACTCTACCCAACAGTAGTTGAAGTAAATGAAAATGAAGAACGAAATGTCCAGAGGAGTTACAGGAGACAAGAATGAAATCATATAGTCATTGAGTCACTGAGAACTGTTGGTTATTTTAGAAGAGGGTGACTTTATTTTGTAAAGGATAGAAATGGGTTATAGAAATCAAAGTGAATACTGTTTATGGAACATGAATATTAACAAGTGAATATATACCACTAACTTTAGTTCAAAAATACTAAATGTTATTCAGCTGAGTTGGTTTTGCTTTCTGATATTCAGACGCCTTTTCATACTCCTTTCCATTTGTGTGCTATTGGCTGGCACTATCTAGTGCCCCCAACTCAACTGAGAGAGTCTACCTCTGCTTATATCTACCTCTACCTCTATATCTTCTGACAGATGACATTTCTACCCCCTTCTACATAGCACAGATGAAAAAAAAAAGGACTTAGGGAAATGAGTATGTAAAATTTCAACCTCGTGGCACATTGATTTTTTTCATTTACTTATTTGTCCCTCAGAGAACGTCATTCATATGCCACTTGGTACAATTAACCATTCAACCATATGTATGTACTGGGATTTCTAATCCTTAAATTTTTGAGCAGACTGATAATATGTCCAATCTGATTGATCTTGTCATTATTTTCTGTCCATGTAGTTTATGATCTGATGAACACTTCAAAACCTAGAGAATGTATGAGGTTGAACTGATTGACTCTATTTTTTGGTCCCATTTTCTCAAAATACTCTCACCATTTATAAGATATCTGATAACCAATTCAAGACTTTTGTCCAACACAAGAATTAATTATGACTATTGGAATGACTAGATATTATTATTTAACATGATTAGAAATAATCTGCCTTAAAAAAACAAAAGTTTTAATACCACATCAATTTTTTAGATTTTTATTAACATATGTCACACACATACAAATAGCCAAAGAGACAGCATGCACAATATTTATTTAAAAATAGTTATTCAGCCTATCCAATTTGCTAGGCATTTTAACTTCATAGGTGTTTTATTTCACCTTCATGATCAATCTCTGAAGTATAGTTAAGAAACCACCAAAGAATAGTAATCAAGGAAGGGCTTGCATGATTACATATACATGAAAGAGTTAGAGGTAAGGTAGAGTGAGTATGGCAAAACCATTTGGAGAGACTGTGGTGGTAGTTCAGGTGAGACTTTATAGACCTAGACTAGGACAAGGAAATGCTAGAGAGCAATAGACCATTTGAGATTATTTTAAAAGGACATGCGCTATATTTGTTATTGGGGTAAGGGATTGAGAATAGCATTGTTTAGTGTGTCTTACATAAGTAAATTGATAGCAGATCCATTCAGATACAGGAATCTCTGAAAGAGAGCCAGATTGTGACCAGTTTGAAATGGGTGATTCAAGGAGTGACGTTGTGTCTCATTTTAGATATGCTGCGTTTGCAGTGCTTTTTAAGAAACAAAGAGCCCTGGCTTGTGTGGCTCAGTGGGTTGAGCACGGGCCTGCAAACCAAAAGGTTGCTGGTTCGATTCCCAGTCAGGGCACATGCCTGGGTTGCCGGCCAGGTCCCCTGTAGTGGGTGCATGAGAAACAACCACACATTGATGTTTCTCTCTCTCTTTCTCTTCTCCTTCCCCCCTCTCTAAATAAAATGAAATAAAATAAAGTCAGTAAATAAGAAATATATTGTTTTAAAAAACAAGAGTACATTTTATTGATTAAGTTCCTGTTAAAGGTGAGATCATATGGTATTTGTCTTTTACCACCTGGCTTATTTCACTTAGCATAATGCTTTCCAGTTCCATCCATGCTGTCACAAAGGGTAGAAGCTCCTTCTTTCTTTCTACTGCATAGAATTCCATTGTGTAAGTGTACCATCGTTTTTTGATCCATTCATTTACTGATGGGCACCTCAGTTGCTTCCAGCACTTGGCTATTGAACCTAATCAACAAAACAAACAAGCACAACCAAAGACACTGAAATTGAGAACAAGCTGACAGTGACCAGAGGGAAGAGGGAATGATCAGAGGAGAGGGAATCTCAGGGGGACAGGGGAAGGGTTTGCAGGAACAAGTATAAAGGACACATGGACAATAACAAGGGGTAGGGTGGAAACGGGAGGGAGGTAGGAGGAGGACTGGAGGGGTGGGCTGGGATGGAGGTAAAAGGCAGAAAACTGTACTTGAACAACAATTTTAAAAAAAGCAGAAAACAAATCTAAAGAAAGAAAGAAAGAGAAAGAAAGAAACCAAGAGCACTACAACAGCATGATTGGATGTATGATCTAAGCTTAAATGAGAAGTTGTTCTGGAGATTATATATATGCAAACTATCTGTGTACTAATAGTAATTATAATCAGGGGTGTGAATGATAGCCTCTAGAGATGAAGGATGAAATGATAAGGTAAGCAGGCCAAGTACTATGGCTAGAAGGATGCAAACATTTAATGTTAGGGAGTAGAGATAAAACTTGACAAGGACACAGAAAATGAGTGGCCCACATGTTAGGAGGCACTAAGAGCGAACTGTGGACTTCAGGTGATTGTAGTGTGTTAGTGTAGGTTCATCAGTTGTAACAAATGTACTACTCTGGTGGGGAATGCTGATGAAAGGGAAGGCAGGGGGCTCTGGCTGGTGTAGCTCAGTGGATTGAGTGCAGGCTGTGAACCAAAGGGTCGCCACCTCGATTCCCAGTCAGGGCACATGCCTGAGTTGTGGGCCAGGTCCTCAGTGGGGGCCATGTAAGAGGCAACCACACATTGATGTTTCTCTCCCTCTCTTTCTCCCTCCCTTCCCCTCTCTCTAAAAATAAATAAATAAAATAGTTTTTTTAAAATAGGAAAAGGTGGGGGAGGGGAGAGCTGGGAGAAGGCAATATATGAGAAATCTCTGTACCTTCCCCTCAATTTTGCTGTGAACCATTAACTGCTATAAAATAAAAGTCTTAATAGTAATACTTTTTTAAAAATTTGAGATCAAAACTGCATTGAGTTGGATAGTGAACATAAGAGTGGTTTTCAAGAAAGACTTCATAGTGTCAGTTACTACTGAGAAGTCAGGTAAACTGTGAACTAAAAATTACTCATTGAGTAGTGATATGATCAGGTGGAAGAAAAGTTGGGAACATGAAGAATGCAGTATTATATATTCCTAAAGTTTTATAATGTGCTTTTTCATTTTATAATACATTTGTCAAGACATTTCCATTTTGTTAAATATTTTTTCTAGTAGAGTGTTACCATGGTTTATTAAATGCATTTGATGTTGTTGGCCATTTAGATTGATTCCAACATTTTGGCCACTGTAAACAATCCTATAAGGAGCAACCTTATAAATCTGTCTTTATGGATATATTTATGTCCTTGGACTATATTTCTAGGAGTGTAATTGTTAGGTTAAAACTTTGGGGGTTTTTTGTTTGTTTGTTTGTTTAAATATAGGGATACATAATCACTGGGATGTTATTACTAAACCAGTCCGAGGCTAAAACTGTGTAGTCTCCTAATATCTTTTCTCTGATAAATGAAGTAAGCCTGTGATTTTTTTCCTTTGATTATCCATATTTAAATCAGTCCACACATGCCTCCAAGACTACTTTCAGTTTAATCACAGTATAAAACCTTACTTTTAGAAAGCAGTAACATGTTAATATTTAGTTAGCACTTACAATGTTGCAGGAAATATTTTATGTAGATTGATATTGATAAATAGATGAAGATAGATTATAGGTGATAGATACTCATTTACTTCTGGTAAGATCCCATTTTTTTCCTTTTATTGTTTCTCTTTAGCTATTAAGCATAGTAGAGTTAGACTACTTTTGCATAGAAGGTTGAATGAATTCTCATGTTCAATTCCAAGGAAAACTTTTAGAGGATATAGACCTAAGTAATGGTACCATCTTATAAGGTAGAACACTAGGGCTGGGAAAGAGCAATAGATGGTCCTGTGTTCTCTACAGAAATCTTAGGTCAGAGGAGTTTGTAAAAAATTTTGTCTTTTACCATGTGTTTTCAATGTAATGTCCTCTCTAATTTTCAAAATAAAATATTGGAAAACATATTATGCTTTCCACTAAGAAGGAGAAGGAATCAAAGGAGAAAGGGAAGGAGAAGAGGGAAAAGGAGGGGAAAAGGAAATGAAGGGAAAGGGCATTTGCTTTACTTAATGTACAGTAATTATCAAGTAAAAAGAAATTGAAATGGTGTGACCATAAGGGATTAAGCAGCATTTTTCTAACAAAGAAAAATGGCTTAGAGTATGAGAGTTTCATCTGAGGGAATATGTTTATTTTCCCTGGGTGAAGATCAAAGTTGAAAAGCAAGAGATACAAGGTTTTCACTTCTGTATCTGCATCCACATGTTTCTACATGGAAAGTTGCAATATTAGTGAGAGAGCCATTAGGAAACTAAAACAAGTAAGATCTTTTGGACAGAATGGACACAGGCACTAACAGCTTTTTGCCAACCACTTAAAAAATAGAAGATACACCCCATGTAAAATAAAAATTGAAAAAACTTATTTTAAATACCACCATAATAAATTAGATTTTAAGGTCTTTATGATAATTAAAGCAAAAAGGTTCTGAAATTAGCTCCTGAGAGATACATCTAGTTGATTCATGGTAAAATGCAGTGTTTCACTGTATGCATCTCATTTTGGTATTATGAAAACCATCTCAGACACATATTTATATCTCTCATCCTTCCTTCTTAGGTTTCAAAGTCAGAAATGGAGCAGTGATTATTCTGAACTTTGAGAAACTGCTTTATTTGTTTTTTATTTTCATCCTAGAGCATGTCATTTTATTTGTCCCATGTTTCTGTGTTAGTTACTTGTTTTGATCCAGTATACTTTCCATAGTTGGTTTCCTCTGTTGGAATTTATATGTAACACTTAGGAGCCATAGGAAGTACAGGGGGACAATTAGTTAAGATCATTTTTACTTGTGTGTTAAGGGAAGGATTTTGATTAGATGTTTTCTAAGATCCCTTCTAACTTGAAAAATGATATGATTTTTTAAAAAATTTTTTCTTGTTTACACTATTACAGATGTCCTTGCTTCCTCCTTGCCCCCCTCCACCCAGGCCTTTTCCCCGTCCCCTCAGGCCACCATCACACTGTCATTTGTGTCTGTAGGTTAAGTATGTGTTCTTTCTCTTTGCACTCCTTATTTTTTAAGTACGGCTTTAACATTCATAATAGAAGTGTATGGCATATAGTTTCCAGTGTAAAATTTCAGCTTGCTCACAGCCCGTTTAGAGCTGTTAGGACTTGACTGATTTGCAATTGGAATAATATTTCAGGTATAACTCACTTAGTAACAGACATTGGAATGTGGTTTCTGAATCTTGTTTGTATGTACATATTTTATGTAATAATACTAACATTATGATAAAATGTGTGATTGCAACACTTGTCCCATAGCTCAAAATCATCCTGATCATTATTGACATTATTAATTTATATATTGATATATTTATAAAGGCATTTGATTTATATTTTGCCTTTCATTTGAAGGACAAATTAACTGTAGTTTAAATTGCCATTTTCAGTTTGAAATAAAAATAAATAGCTTGTCTTTCATCTCTACATTCATCTTGTGAACATTTGCTGTCAGAGAGTGACTTCCTCACATAGTGAATATGCTTGATTTGCTTCCAAATCATGCTCTGTGAAACTGAATCTCGTTTCATAATTTCAGACAGAACAAAAATAAGATGAATCTTATCTTCCTATCCTGAGAAAACTAAATTTGTTAATCCTCTGTGCACAGAGTTAAATCAAAAGATTCAGACTTGGAGAAATTATAACACTAGTTTCTGGAACATATTCTTTCTGATTTCCTTTTTCACTATGCTACTGACATTTTAAATGACCTGAAGTAAGTAATGTAAATGCATCATTCCCTTTAATAAGTGAATATTACTATGGAGCCTCACAGGGATTTATATAAGTTGTTAATTTTTGACAGCCTTGTGCATGAAGGGAGCTTTCAAATTACATTCATTATATAATCAAATTTAAAAAAAATTAAGAATTGGAAATGGGATATTTCACAGTATTGTTATATAACTATGATTTTTTTCTTATTCCCTTTTCTTCTACCACCTCATTTTACCCCCATGAACCATCTTAGAGAAAAGCAGCATGAAAGTATTGTGAAAAATATGAAGTATGCCAAAGTGAAAAGCTTTCCTAATATTATTAATTCCCAAGTATGGTATAATTATTAAGCAAAAGCTAATAATGACTTAGAAATTAAACTAGTGATATTGGGAGAGGTTCTCCATTAAAACAGCTTCTTGCTATAATACTTTCTTTGGAAAAATCATACTTTTAGAGAGGATGGTGGTATCACTTTTATAATAAATACCTAGCCTTAGCAGACAACTTTGGTAAATCACAAAGAACTTAAGATATGTAGCTTTATCAACTATTTAAACCAAAGTTGAGTGGCCCTGTAATCTATCTTTCCAAGTCATGTGACAGATGGGAATGAGGAATCACATAGCCCAGCAGTATTCTATTGTCTGCATCCTGTAATCTGTTTGATTTTGTCACTGTATCATCTGTAGTTCAGGCCCGTGTGGTTACTACACTATGTGCCTACCATGTTCTGTATCTTTAGGAAAAAGCCTTCTTACTACAAAATCAAATGGCTTCCTCTTTTTTTCTATCTTATTAACCTGTCAGGAACGGTGGATGCTCTCAGTCACTTCCTAATCAGGAAGCACCACTTTCCTTGGCTTTTCTGATAGTAACTGTCTCTTATTTTGCTCTTAACCCTACAACTGCTCCTCACAGGTTCCTTCATCCATGGACTCCACAAACTCTTCTTCCACAATCTCATGTCCATGGGCTATGCTCATATGCTGCTGATAACTCCAAAACCATTGCATCCAATACTAATCCCTTTCTACAGGTGGATCCACTCGTCTAATTGTCCCCGTCTTTTGATAGCCAGCAGACACCTCAGACTCAAGGGGCTCACTAATTTAATCCTATCTGACCTACTTTTCACCATCCATGAATCTCCTCTTGGCTTCACTATCCAAGTGAACTAACCCCCTCCCTGATTGACAGCACAGGCACTCATCTTTGTGACCTTCTTCCTCTCCGCTTACTACCTTGACTAGTCTGTCACTGAGCACTGTCAGTCCTTCCTTCCAAATTCCTGTGGAAAACAGATTGAAGACAAAGAAAACTCTGGAGCAAGACTCCCTGGCTTCAAACCCCAGTGTTAGCCTTTGAGAAGGCCTGAGTTTGAGCCAATTTTCTCTTTATACTTGAATCTTCTCAACTATAGAGAAATAGTACCTTAAAATACAGGAATTTTTTGCATGTGGCAATTTGATGAGACAATGCAGGGAAAATGCTGGCCTAGCCTGTGATAAATACTAATACATGTGAATTGTTTTTATAATTAGCCCCACTCTCCATCTTACCACAGTCCCACCCTCTAACCATGGCATTCCAAAGGAGGGCAACTTCAGTTACCTCCCTATTGAACTCCTGCCTCCAGGATCCAGTCTGTTTCCACCCTGCAGTCAGAGGGGGCTTTCTAAAATATAAGGATGCTTGCTCACCTCCCTATATAATACACTTCATTTACTTTTCATTGCGTTTCAGATTCCAACCAATTCAGCACTGTGCCTGAGACTCTTCATCACCTGACACATAAGTTTCAATTGCAGCTCCTAGAATGTATGACTCTCTTTTTTCCTGCCCAGTCTTCCACACATGTTTCTCAATGTCAGGAACATTTTCTTCACTCTCTTCCTCACCCAGGACCAATCCTATGCATCCTTCTGCTTACTCATTTTTCCCAGTTTCAATTAGCTGTCTCTGCTCCATGTTCTCCAGCACCAGCGCTTTTCAGAGCACTTGTCTTGTGGTTCTGGAATTTTTTTAAAAAAACAACCTCTCTCCTGAGATTGCTCTGTTCTGCTCCTATCTCCTCTGCCCAACCACTGTCTTACACAAAACAGCATTTATCTTATGTAGTATAAATGGCCTCTGGGGTAACATGTTTGCAGCCTTCATTGGACATTCAGGAACATATACAGACTGGCTCCTGAGAACATACATGCCTTGTGCTGCTGAAATTTAAATTTTTTGTTATGATTGCCATATATGTTATTTTTTATTTTGAATCATTCATCTAACTGGAAGATAGTTCTCTTGTCACTAGTTCACTAATTCACATCATTAGCAAGGAAAGAGGTGGGGGGTGAAGAGCTTCAATTAATGTAGCAGGCTTGCAGAATCTGAGGAACCAAGAATACCCCCATCCTGATGAGCAGATTCAAACTTTAGTGTCTTATTTTTGGGTTTAGGAATCTGGCCAATGAAAGAGGCAGAAACACTAGCAGTGTCATCCTGTAATGAATTTTTTTTTAAATGGTGCCAAATGCATCAGCCTTTGCAAGCATCAAGGGAGGAAAAAGAAAAACAAATTAGTCTTTTTAGCAATAACAACACAGGCATAGAACAGCATTGACACAAATACGTCAAAAACATGTTTAAAAGGTGTTTTCCTCAAAAGAGGACTTTTATATGCTCTAAATAATTCTAAAGTGTAAAATAAAAGTTATACTTGAACTGCATATTCTGCTTTTTTCCCTTAAAAACCCTCAAATTTGATTTGAGGACAAACTGATTTTTTTTATTACCTAACTAAAAGAGAATATTTGAGATATTTTTCAGCTCTTTTAAACTTCAGCTCTGACTAAAAAAGTATATGCCTAGGTGGGTGTTGATTAATGGTGCTAAAAACACTTTGTGTAGGATTTTATGCTAATTACCCTTTATACCCTAACCCGTGTCAATTTTAACAATCTAAATTAGCATTTTCTCCAAGGACTAAGGAATGTGAGAATTGTGAAATTGGCTCAGTAAGCTGAGTTAGCAGTGAGAAAATTGAGATGTTCTATATTTCTATATTAACATCTGCTGCTAGTTCAAAGAATGATCATTTCAAAATGATGAGTATATTGAAATAAAATGAGAGGTAGAAGAGGTATAGCATACTTTATATTTAAAAAAATGTAATATTTGACATTGTCATCAGAAGTTCCATGTAATCATGGCTCAAATAATTGATTTTTATATACGATGTCTGAGAAATTAATTGCATTATTGGAGATACAAATATTTTAGCTTCTTTGTTATTTTGGCACCTTTGTGATAGATAGAATATACTCTAAAAAACACTTGGTTAAGGAAAAACGTCAGATTAAATCCCAGTAAAATTTAACTTTTGTTTATTTTTTGCATAGCTCAAATAGGAAACACATGCATTTCCAGATGGTTCTTTTAAAAATAAAATGCCTAATCTCTTCAAGGAGGAAGATTTATAATAAACTTCTATTTCATAAAATGGGAGTGGACTTAGGCATTTAGAAAGAAGACACAGTAGTTGTCAACTGTGTGGAGAAAAATATTCATCACCTTAATGATCTATTCCAGGTTTGGGAACTTACCCAGTTTCTTGTTATTATCATAATCTTTAAGACCTAAGACATATACAAAAATGTTAAGGTGACATTTTATTTGAAGGAAAACTTTTCGACTTCAGATGAATACTCAGCTGCTCTGAAGTCACATATAGAGCCAAGTGATTTTTTGTTGTGCATATATTGCTGGTGAAACCTGAACCACAGAATAATTCTCAGTTCACAGTGCCCAAAACACCGGTTCGTTTCCCAAATCCAAAATCTGTTACTGCTAACAGCTAAAGGTTGAAACCTGAATGATGGTTGATTTGGATTATTAATTAATTGTTCCAGTTTCTTCATCATTCTGGGGAATACTTGAATTGCAGATCAAGACTTCTCTATATTTACCAAGTTCTAGCAGTAAAAACAAACTTTAGAGGGAACAGCTGCCTCCCAAGACACTTGTGTAAGAGCTGCTCAGAGAAGCTGCAGAGAAGCATCCGTAGGCTACTGTCTGTGTAAAATTTCCTAGAGAATCCACTGATTCAGTGAGAGTATGGAAGGAGGCTCTGCATGGAAGCAGACAGGCACACTTGAGCAACGATCACTTGTGTTGCATTCTGGCATTCCTCATTTGCCTTCCTTTCTCAACAAAATCACTTGCTGTTCTGCTCTTCTATTCCCCCTGAGTTGCGAGCATGTGTTGCACAATACAGTCTTTCCTATAAGGCAGACTTCAATTTCTGTTCAGGTTGTCTCATCTGGGCCTTAAGAACCAAAAGCTCCAAGCCACCTATGACCATTAGTCCTACAGGTGACACTGGCACCAAGAAACAACAGGGAGCTAACACAGGTGAGTATGCTCTTTACTCAGCTTTTATTATTGCAGAGTCAATCCAAATCCATACTAACCTAATAACAACAAAAATCACTCAGATGTTATCAGCAACAACGTCACACATGAGAATTGGGGGATAACAAACCCCAGTTCCAGAGTCTTAGTCTGTGGGTCTGGAAATCAGCATGGTAGGCAGGGAGCTGTCAGCACCTTACAAGGCAGAATCTCTAGAGCCAGTTGGCAGCAGGACAAAGTGTGCAGTCCAGCAGGGCCGAGCCTCTGATGCCAGAGTAGGCAGGAGATCAGCACAGTGTGGAGCAGCACCTTGGTGAAAGGAGTTCAGCTGTCTCAGCAGTGGTTTGAGGTCCCCACTTCTTATATCCTGAGTGAGGGTCATGTACTCTACCCTTCTGAGTCTCCCAACAAATGTCTTGACCCCCTTGATAATTCATCGGGGAATTTTCATTGGGCTTATCCTGGGGTATTTCACCTCTACAGACCTGTCTGTTCAGGTAATGCATGCAGATAGTCTGAGCACTGTAAACTGCCAGGCATCACTTTTAGGTAGTTTTTTCTTGAACCAGACTCTACAGCACATGCTCTAAACATGGTTTCTTAGTTGACAAGACTGATTACATCTTAGTTCAGTCCTACCTTCTACCCACTGTCCTTTATAGTTGGATTTTTCTTTCCCCTTTCAATCATCTTCATAAATCCCAGCAACGCTGTGTTCATATCCTCATGGATTGTATTAAAGAATAGTTGCAATACAGGAAATTTAGGTCATGCAAAAACACTTAATTCAAGACCAATTTTAAAAAGTAAGTGTAAGTTTGTGGGGAAAGTGAAAGTGGCTAAGTATTTTAAGACCATATTAATTTTTAATAATTCTACTTTAGGATCACATTTCTGCTATGTTATACTTGCCAAGATATTTTTTTTACTCTTTGCTCATTATTTTTGTCTGGTTTAATTCTTGGGAGCCACCCTGCCTGGTTTCAGGAGCTGTAATCACCTGCCCATGGCTAAGGCTGAGTGAGCGACCTTCGGACCATAAGCCACTAAGGAGACAAAGCTTATCTCCCTGGCAGGGGCACCACTTATGCTCCTTTTTCCATAACTGGCCCCCAATGCTCGATCAGTTAGCCAATGACAGGTAAGATTCCCCAAGGGGGGAATGATCTAAGACAGGCATGATCATGTGGAGGCCCCAGGGAAGGACTTGGGGGGCTATGGAGAAAGGGCATGATGGACCCTCCCCCCTTGGCTTTGACAAAGCCTGAGTCCTCATTCTGCCTGCGAGAAGTCTCCTAATATCTTGGCTGCCTTACTTCCCCTACCTGACTTAAGCCTGAAACAATGACAGAGGGCCGTGCAGCCCTGTGCTGGAAAGGGCGGGTTCCCTGGGTGATCAGGCCTGAGAAAGAATACATAAACTCCTGTGAAACCTGCTTTGCTAAGAATGCTCTTAATTAAATGATAAAGTCCCGAGCATGGCCCAAGCAAGAAATGAGTTTGTTTCCCAAAGTTTTGTAGCCTTTTAGCTAACAGACCCTGACTTAGAATAAGCCTTTGCAGTTCTTTGTATGCTATCTATTGTTTGATCCTTACTGCCTGACAATGATTAATGAACTTTATCTGTATTCCTGTGCAAATTGAAAGCCAATAAAAACCTGTGAAGGCAAGGATCAGCACTCTCTGCTCTTGAGAGAGTGGCCAGGCCACTCTGAGGCACCCTCTCCTTGAGAGGGTAGCCGTGCTGTCCCTTTTTCTCCACAGGAATTGGTAGTCCATGTGAATTTGTCTCATATCTCATCCATAACACCTTGGACACTGTGGGCTGGTGCACACGTCATTTAATGATACCTTTTGTAAATGTAAAGCTTTGCTTGGTATACTATTGCCTGTTTTCTTAGAATTATTTCTAATATTTCATAGCATGCTTTTTATGAAATTAGCATCATATAATGGTAGTTGTTTGGTCATCTTGCATCTAGTTTATGTTTCAGCCTTACTAATTTCCAGCTTGTTTTTCAACAAAAGGTCCACCACTTAACTCATGTTTGGAAGATGTTTTTATAGGCTGTTAAAAATATTTTAAGTTATAATGACAGAATGTTCAAATAGTAACACAATAATCACCAAAGTAAGAATTTTGATGCTGTTAACAGGATTTTTCATTAACTACTAACAATGAATGTTATTAACACAAGATTTCTGCTTACTAACTAAAGTGGAACCACAAAAAATATAAGCACAGCTTAAAATTAGCTTTGAAATTACAGAGTTCTTAATTTTTTAAACATTCTCATTTGAGGGCATATCCATGGATTTTTAGAGAGAGGGGCAACAGAGAGAGAGGGGGAATGGGGAGAAACATTGATATAAGAGAGAAACAACCGTTGATCAGCCTGCTCCCACAGGCGCCCAACCAGCGACTGAACCCACAACTCAGCTATGTGGCATGACCAGGGTTGGAGCTGGTGGCCCTTTGATGTGTGGGATGATTCTCCAACCAACTGAGCCATACCAGCCAGAGCTTAATTGTTAAATATTATGGAATTTTGTATTTCAAATGAGTCCATAAAGTGATTATATCAATATTTTATGTAAATCATTTCAAATCCTGGGAATAATAATGAGAAAATGTGTAAAACACCTAACGGTATGCCCGGAACAAGGGAAATGCCCTCAGTTTGTCTCTGAGTTTCTCCCTCCCCAGCCACACTGGCATTTTCTTCTAACCATGCTTTCCAGACCTCCCAACCAAATATTTATGTTTCTCCTTATTTCATCTTTGTGATCATCTTTTCTTACACTGTATCAAATTTCTTGGCCATCTCATCTAATGTTAGGGCTTCAAACAGTTTATTGTGCCAATGATTTCTGAAAATATGTTCCAGGACCAAATATTTCCCAATCTTTTTTTTTTCTGGACATCTCAATGGATTTTCTTCTGGCATCCCAAATCCAAGTGTTTCCATTAAATGGTGTTTAATTTTTCTTGATTTCCCATCTATCCAATGAGACACAAATCTTATTAATCACACCCCCTAATTGTCACTTTAATTCATCTTTCCTCCTTTACTCCCTTCACCCTGCACAAATGCAGACCACCTCAACTTTGCTAGTCTATTACAGCAGCCTCCTGAAGGTCTCCCTCACTGTAATGATCTCACTCTTGCTCTTCTTACACCATCTTCAGACACACTTTGCAATCATGTGGATATTTCCACATTGCAAATATACCCATGTAACTCCTCTGGCTTACTGCAGTTTTAAAGTTTGTACTACTTTTATGAAAGAATTCAATCTCCATGGTATGGCATCCAAGACCCTTCATACTCACTCTCAGTTTCTTTGCTCATTCTTTTTTCTTTGCTTGGAGCAAGCATTCTTCCCTTCTGGGGCTTATGAATTATTGTTTATATTCAAAGAATCAGTTTCTCTAAAGAGCCATTCTTGATACTCCACAGGCAGAATTGTGTTTCTTGGAATCTTATACATTCCATAATTATGGCATTTAGGCATTTGAGAGAGATGTGCTGTAAGCAAATGGTTGCACTTCATCTGATGAGAACACTTTGAAAGCAGTATCTGCTTCTCACTCATGTTACTTTCCCAGAGTCTGTACAGAGTGGAGATTTGTTTTTGAATGAATGAAAGACCAAATGAATGAATGAACTCAATTTCTTTATATCATGGCTGTGTCAAGGTACAATCCATGTGGTATCTCCTTATTTTTGCTTATGTGCTTTGGGGCTGGTAGGCATTCCAATAGTAATGAATTTGGCCTCTGTTCGTTCTTTCATTAAAATAAAGCAGGCTTCCTGCCAAACCTAACTTTAATCTTAAAAATCTCTGTCTTCAGAATAAACTTTCACCCTCTTTCCTAGCCAGAAAAACTGCAATCATTTGGCTTTTATTTTGAGGAAGAATCATGCCATCACTTTTTATATTGAAAGATTTCAAAACCTCCAGGATCTTATTAAAAACTGGATCATAGACTTTATAGGAGATTTGATAACAAAACCATCCTCAAATAAATACCAAAATACTACTTAATGCAGTTATTCTAGTTAGGCATGAAAAGTTAATTTTTTATCACATACACAAGAAAGCAATACCTGTACTATGCCTAATGGCCTGAAAAATGCAGTGAAAAGACTGAATCACTCAGTATGCTACATGTATCTAATGAGAAAAAGTTGTGCATCTCCAAAATACATTTTTTCATCATTTTTGCTTAATTTAAACTATATTCAGAACTGTACAATGCATTGCATTCATTTCTTGCACTGAAGACTTTATACTTCTGAAGTCAAAGCTATTTCTTGCAAACTTTCTCTTTATTAAATATATCTGATTTACGTTCTGCAAGCTAGAGAAAGGTCAAATTAATTTCACCATAGTTCTACTTTCCAGTAGCATCTGTTATGCAGCATGGTACTGCTGTTATAAATAAGGCATCCTCCTAAGTAACAACATGGTGTCTTAAATTATATTCAGCACCATAAAAAGATTCCAGGTTGCATTCTAATCAGGCTTTTTGTCTCTAGCATGTCACATATGGCCCCTTTTGAAATTTGTTCTGATGTGTCTTTATATTTCCAAGAATTGTGTATCAAAGTTGATTTACAATAAAGAAATTCAAAGAACAGCACAGAAAGTCACATGTTCACTAATGAGATACAAGATACTACAAGGATGAACTGGATTAGGATTCGCCGTGCCATGTGTACACAAGGTGTGGTTTGGTAGAAATCTATCTTTTGCAGTTACCTGTGCCTATCTACTGTAACCCATCTGCTTTGCCTAAAATCATTGAGGTATTAAAACCAAATAAAATATTAAAACACTTGGTGGGTGGGATATGAATGATGCGAATGGAAGCATCCTGTATTTTGAGTATAATCAACAAAATCTCAAAGTGGGAATCAAACTTTAAAAAGTTGCCCACGAATAAAAGGTAGAAAAGAAAGAATTGGCTCCCACAGGACTTGTATTTTTTTTTAAAAATCCAAATTAGTTTTTCTTTTGTAATTATGTTATTTTTGCATCAGTTTCTTACTGGTGATATGAAAATAGATAAATTATGATATTTTTCTTATAGCAGTTTTATTATCTTATAAAACTTGTACACTTTCTAAATATTCTTCAACAGATTGTCTTGCATGTTTTTAGTGTCAAGATACATCATTTGAAAACAATGTCAAATTTTTCTTTTTTCCCCTCATTTTTTAAATTCATGACTAGTACAACCAGAAAAATAAATCCTAGTATTAAGCACAGGTGTTTGGTTTTTGTTCATGACTGTGAATAAAATGATTATATCATCAGTAAATATACACTATATTTACTTTAGATAATCTTTTAAGGAATAATTTTCAGCTCAATTATTTCTATTTCAATATGCTAATTCTTTCTATTCCAATTTATTCTGAATTCCTCTATTTTTATATGCTAAGTTAAGAATGACTGTGAATTTTAGCCCTGGCTGGTATGGCTCAGTGGATTGAGGACCAGACTGTGAAGCAAGAGAACCAGGTCACCAGTTCAATTCCCAGTCAGGGCACATGCCTGGGTTATGGGCCAGGTCCCCAGTGAGGGGCACGTGAGAGGCAACCACACATTGATGTTTCTCTCCCTCTGTCTCTCCCTCCCTTCATCTCTCTCTAAACATTAAAAAAATGACTATGTATTTTAACAAATGCCATTCAGCAATTATTGTAATAGTGTACTATTTCCCCTTTGGCCAAAGACAAAAATAAGCTATAAAAGCAATAATTGAGGAGAGACAGAAGTAGGTATAGGGTAGAGAGATCCACAAAAGAGGGCTATCTTCTCCCTGAGCAGGAATGGTGATTGTTAGGAAGACCTTTATATAATGGGTTAATTTAGATGCCTATTTCTTTTTTTAATTCAGTTTATTGGGGTGACATTTGTTAATATGATTAGCTTTGATTTTGGAAATGAAACAATAACTTATTTTCCTGGGCATGCTTCCTTCTACTCTAATTGCTTCTCAAATGGAGTAGGGGGAGACAAAGTTAAGGGAGAAAAATTAGAAAAACCTTGTATAACAAAATTGTGTTGCTGTATAGAACTCAGGGCCCAGAATGAAAATGTCTCAATGACATCAGAAAATACCCAGAATACTTAAATATGCCACACATCTTAACATCATAGCAATGCTACAAGCAGGAGTAATGTTAAATGAAATGGGTTTCTGGAGCACTATGCCCATTTTTAAGGATAAAAATTCCATTGAAACTTGGGGGAAAAGGATCTTTGAGAATACGATGCGGCTTGCAAGTTGAATTAGTTTCCTAGAAAGAAACTTTGTCATGCTATTGGGTACTTCTAGTCATTCCCAATTATTTTCATGCCCAACAGACACTATAAACCAGGGAAAGTAATTTTCACTGCCACTTGGCCAAAGCCTCATATAATTTGCTGAAACTGCCTAAGCCTTCATTTCCTCATAATAATGGGGCCTGAATCCTACCCTTTACTGGCACAGTGGAAGGTATTTATGATTCCTTGAGCACCACTTCACAGAAGATTCTAGAGAAATAAAAAGCATTGGAAAAGCACTTGCAGACCACTTACCAGACTTACCAGACTGCATGTGGGACTTTTTTTTTTTACCAAACTTCCTAGGATTCTGAGTTTTGGACTTATAGTTTTTTTCAATCAGTTTTTCTGTTTAACATTATCAGGGATACACATTTCTATTTGTATATATACCTAAATTACCTAATTGCATGTATCTAAAATAGTAATAAATGTGGACACAAATTTGGGAGGTACATGAAGAATAATAGTATGGGTGCCATTCTGGAGTCCCAAAGTTAATCATATGTAAGAATATAGCCCAAAAAATCACTATGAAATATTGGACTCTGCCTATAAATGTATTTTTGAGAAGTAAATCACTTCTGTTTTTATTCTAAATAAAATTAATTTGGCTCTGACATCCTATCTTATCAGTCTTCATGAACATTCTAAGTTATTATTGTGGCTTTCTCTTCCTTCACAATATCAGACTCTAGGCCAATATGGAACCAAAAGATGGGAAATAAATGACATTTTCACTTCATCATGCTTTCTGCTGACACTCATTTTTCTTTTTCAGTTTTTCAACAAATACTTTTAGAACCCATGAGTAAATAGCATAGAACTTAAGAGTATAAATTATTCTAGATTTTGAATCTCAACTCTAAGACAAAATAACTGGGAAGCCTTAGTGGAGTTACTGAAGTTCTCTTTCTCAGCTTAAGTTAAGATAGCCTAGTGGCACATTGTGAAACTTAGTAAAGTCACTTCTATGGGCAGGTGCCTTGTCAAATGGAGTAGGGGCTCATTTTCCTGGAAAAGCCTGGGAAAATCTCTCTGAAGATATAAAGTTAGAGATGAAAACTGAATAAAAAGAAGCATCTTTTTGACAGAATAATCTAGGAAACATCGTATCAGATGGAGAGAGAAGAGAACCTGGGGCAAAACATGATATGAAAATGTGATTATGAATAGAATTAGAACAAAAGGGTCCCAGGGTGAGTGTGGACAAATAGTCAGGAGTCAGATCATGTAGGGACTTTAGGTAATGGCTATAATTTTATTTTATTTTTTAATTTTATTTTTTATTAAAGTTGACATTCAATATTACTTTATATTAGTTTCAGGTTTATAGCATAGTAGTTAAACAATTATATAATTTACAAAGTAATCCTCCAGGTAATTCAAGTACCCCTCTGACACAATTCATAGTTATTACAACATTAACTGTATTACCTATTCTATACTTTATGTCCCTATGACTATTTTGTACCTGCCAATTTTTAGTTGTTAAATCCATCACAGTTTTCACCCTGCCACCTAACCCCCTTCACCTCTGGCAACCAAAGTTGTTCTGTGTATCTATGAGCCTGTTCCTGTTTTGTTTATTTTTGTTCTTTATATTTTCCATGGAAGTGAAATCATATGGTATTTATCTTTCTGTGTCTGACATTTCACTTATCGTAATATCCTCTAGGTCCATCCATGTTGTCACAATTGATAAAATTTTATTTCTTTTTATGGCCAAGTAATATTCTATTGCATATATCTACCAATACTTTTTTTCCATCCACTTGTCTATTAAGGGGCACTTGGGTTACTTCCATATCTTGGCAATTGAAATAACTGCAATAAACATAAGGGCACACATTATAATCATGAGAGAAATGCAAATTAAAACCCCAATTAGCTATCACCTTGAACACCTGTTAGAATGGAACATATAAGTATTGGCAAGAATGTGGAGAAAAGAGAACCCCTGTGCACTGTTGTTAGGAATGCAAATTGTTGTGGCCACCATGGAACACAGTATGGAAGTTGCTCCAAAAATAAAAAAGTGGAACTGCTTTATGGTTGTAATTTCAAGTGAGAAGAAAACTTTATAAGTTTTTAAAGGAGAATGACAAAATCTAATTTACACTAAGGAATAAAATCTATTTTGTTGAGTAGGTTGAAGGCAGGCCAGCATGGAGGACATTAGGAAGTTATAGCAGGAAGTATAGAGAGTGGCTGGTCTGGGGTGGAAGCAGTGAAGGTGACAAAAATGGACAGAACATGCATTTGAGAGACCAAAATGACAGGACTCATTTTGAGGGTGATGGGGGAGAGAACTGGGAGTAATGAAAGGGAGGAATCAAGGATGATGACTACATATTCATAATAGTCTCAAAGACCACAGGATTGAATCTATTAGGAAAACTTGTCCTTTTGTGGAGAGGGGGATTTTGAAAAAACAAGTGTTCCACCAACAAAGCCTCTTCATTTTTTAAACCTAGAATGGACCCTTGAAGCTGAATATATAATTCCAGCTTCTGTACCATTCTTGGGTATAGAAATTTCTGGGGTGGCTGGGGACCCCATGATTTCATTTCTTCATAGGGTCTGGTTATGATTTCCATTGCAACCTTGCCAAAGGGCACAGCTAGAGCTTCTGGGTCCCCAAAGACCAAACCTCACAAACTGCTCCCTATTTCAACAGGAGGCAGCTTCTCTTTTCCTTACTTTCGTCCATCAGTTTCTCCTCCCACTTCTACATGACTCAAGGGGACTTTTGAAAAACAAAATACAAAAGGTATTAGAGTAAACTTATGCCACATAGATCCTTGAAACAATGCCACACAGCTTCTGTGTTTTATAGTGCTGTTACTTCTTGAATGGGAAGAAAGGAAATGGAAACAAAAATATCAGAAAAGTAAACATAACTTAGTATTGCAAAAACTATTCAGCTCCTTTATAACTTTCTTTATGTCCCAAATTTCAGCAACTAATTTTATTAGTTATGTAATCAAAATGCTATTATTCTAAAGTTTTAAAATAATTTTATAATCTTAGGGGTGATTTTGGATGACAAGGCATTCTGTCTCTCTCTCTGCCCTTTCTCTCTCTCCCTGCTCTCCCACACAAGTAGTAATAAAATGTACTCATTTACAAACCAGCATTTGTTGTCTACTAACTATACAGAGTTGAGTTGGTTAGTAGGGAATGCAAAAAAAATTAAGAAATAAATTGAGGCTGAACCTATGCATATAATTATAAAAATTAGATGACAATTCAAAGTTTTTTCAATATTTCATGTTTTTATACCCAGATGCTTTCTTTGGAAACTAAAATTACAAATCAGACATTTAAAATTTTTAAAAAGTCATTCACTTGTCCTATTACCATAAAATAAGAGTTGCAAAGGAATTTAACAGGTATTATTTTTAAATCACTTATAACACATTTAAGTTAGATGCGCAACATCCACTTTAAGTACTTGTCTGGCATCTATAGTGATGCACAACTCATTTCTTCCAAAAATGTCCTTGTATCACCGAATATATTATAGTTAGTGCCCAATACATTTGAGAGAAGGAATGAAGGGAACAAATTCATCTTCACTGAATCCCTTGATCAAAAGTCACTCAATTCAAAATTCTAATTCTCAATATAATTTTTCTATAACTCAAGCACAATTTTGGGAGATGGAGTTCACATTATCAGTGTTTAGTTTAGTGTTTAGGACTTTGAAGAGATGAGTTCACAATTTTTGGCAACAGAATGCTGAGATTTTAAGGGACCTTCATTCCAGTTGATAAAGTAGATAACTGCAACCAAGTATCCATTTGGAAATCAGCCTAATTCCTGACTTTGTTTGAGGCATATAGAGGCATTACTTAGGAATCCATAGTGGCTCCCCTTTTTCTCTTTCCCTGAGCCTAACTCTCTCTCTTATACTGTGCCCTCAGAGGATTTTGCCTGTAATTTGCTATCATTTTTAGACCTAGAGCATTTTAGTTGCTCTCTGAACAAGTCCCTTAAAATATTTGTTCATTCAGTAATTACTATGTAGTTCATCATTTAATAATTATGGAAATCATTCTAGTTTATCATGTAGTGCCCATTCTGGGATTGACAGTGTATTTCTTAGGTAAAACCAGACACAAACCCTGCACCACTCCCCATGCTTATAATCTAGAAAACAAGATGAAAATAATTCCAACAGTGAGTGGTATAAAGGAAAGGTATTTGACATTAGGAGAGTATGTAATCAAAGGATTTAAAAAGTGTGGGTTGCCAGGAAAGGCTTCACTGAGAAAGTGGCATTTGGATTTTGCCGTATTTCAAATATAAAGAGAGGCCGAAATATAAAATAGTTGAAACAAAGGAATTTAAAGTGTTTCTGGACTCAAGTTTTGTGGTCACCACTAAATAATCAGAGGATGGCAATCTAATTGAGTAGGTTATTTGGCAGCTATATATTATGGCTTTGCTCTTAGCTGTGTGCCTTTGAACAGGTGACTTAAGTTGTCTTAGGGTCCTTCATTCATCTCCAAAAGACACAAGGGTAGACTTCAAGACTAAGTGAGATGATATGTAAAAGGCTTAGCATAGAGCTCAGGAACTGTGGATGCAGGATGAATGGTAGTTTCTTTCACGCTTCCCCCTTGTAGAACTCATATTCATTCATTAGTTTATTCAGCAACTTCTTACAAACTCTTATAAGATGCTCATCTCCATGGAGGCAGTGATCTGTTTCCATTTTTGAATTCTCAGCAGAGAAGAGTGTCTGTGTTCTCCACATATCTGTTCAATAAACATGCTTACCTATTTATTTGCTTTAATAAAACAGAGTCAGGCACTCCTACTAAGGGTGGCATCTTGAAGTGCATTAAAGGAAAAGTAAAACACTAATTATTGCTAGGACAAAAGTCATAGCAACAAATGGAAAGTTGACACTTTACAAAGGCCTGAGATATGGGAGCAGCCATAGAGGTATTGCTACACACACCTACACTACCCTACTTTTGTTAACTAGGTACACTTGATTTTGAGCTTTATTTGAACTGCTTCTTAATATAATTTTAGGTTCTGGATCAGTTGGCAGCTTATCTCTGTGCCTGCTATATTACTGTATTTTCTATACTTACTGATTTTTAAACATCTCAGAAAATGAGACCTTTTTCTTAATGTTTTTATAAATACTGGCAATGAAATTTTATTGTGTCCGCTTTATTGTTTAGCTGAACTATTTCCTATTCTTTTGAATGAGATTAAATAAAAACATTGGAGAAGAGGGACAGCACAGTTTGAACATTGTTTGTCATAGTGATCATTTTCTAAGAACAAGTCATGTAAAGTACACATAAGACAAATGGTTATGTGGCACCAATTCTTAAAATGATGGGGAACAAATTCTTAGTGGAGTAGAGGCAGCATCTGAGGGGATGGCTTTCATCAGAAGTTTATAGTTTTACAATCTAGGTTTTGTGCGCAGTATATTTGCTTACTTTCATAGTTACATGACTATGATGAGATTTATATCCTTATAAATTAGTCAAATGTTTCTTAAAAAATCTAACTGAAGTTTCTATGGCAATGATATGAGGCTCTTTTATTTTACCTGTTAAAGAAATGGAGAAGAAATTGCCAGCACTCTCCTTAAAATCCTCTTCAAAATGAATCTAAAAATCTCTACTTCTTTGGTTGAAAAACTTTGGGGATTTCATCACTCTGTGTCTTCTTCAAAATGTGGAGGTTAACACAAGGTAGAGAGAGTATCTGAATAGCATCTGGTCAACATGTGGTCATGTAAAAATGGGTGCTAAGCCCCTGCAGTCGATGTTCCAAAGTGCCTACATATATTACTGACTACTCCAGTGAGATCCAAATGGAGTGTGGGCTTCCCAGGATGTACACTGAATGACTCATGTAGGTTTGGAAAACGTTTTGAAGTTCTTTTTAAAGGACATGTTAAAATTAAACTATAATTTGCACCCATAGAAATGCACTCATATAGTTTGATTAGTTTTGACAAATGCATATACTTGTGAAACCCACACACCTGTCAAGATGTTGAGTATTTCCATCACTTAACAGAGCTCCCTATGTTCATTTTCAGTCAGATATGCTCCATCTCAAGAAACCATTTTTCTAAAGTATATGACTGTAGATTGGTTTAGTCTGGTTTCACACCTCAAACACATAGGATGAGAGACTCCATGTTCTTTTTGGTTTTTGCTTTTTTTTCACACAGCATAGTTTCATTTAAGATTTATCACTGTTGTATTATGACCAACTTTTTTTTCTTACATTGCTGAATAGTATTCCATAGCATGCCTCCACTTGGTCATATATCTGTATCTACATTACTGTTTAAGTCTGACATTTTGCTGTTTGATTTTGGTTTGTCACATCTGCTATTTATTCCTCTGTTGCCTCTTTTCTGTCTTTCAATGGGTGAATTAAGGTTTTGTTGTTTGTTTTAACATTCTACTGTATGTCCTCTTTGACTTTTTATAAATTTGGAAATAATTATAGATTCACAGAAAATTAAAAATAATAGATCCAGTGTAACCATAACCTGGTTTTGTTCAGTAAGGACATCTTATATAATACAGCATAATATTGACTAATAGTCAATCCATAACCTTATTCAGATATCATCAGTTTTAATGCACCCATTTGTTTGTTAGTGTAGTATATGCAAACTTTATCACATGTATAGATTAGTTTAACCACCTCCACATTCAAGACACAAAACTGTTCTATCGCCACAAAGGTCCCTCATGCTACTCCTTCATAGTCGTGTCTATCCACCTCTCCCTAAACTTAACCCCTAGCAATCATGACTGTGTTGCATCATTTCAATAATATTATATAAATTATTAAACTATACAGTCTGTAACCTTTTAAAATCTGACTTTTTTCATTCTACATAATTTTGTTGAAAATACCAATTTATTTGTTATAGCATATACATGCACATATGTAATCAATTAAAAATATTTGTTTTGATGGAAACATATGGTAACTCAGATAAATTAAACAAAAAAACATGATGATATTACACTTAAAAATAAACTATGTACTTTCATAGCTGAAAAAAATTAAGTAGTTGTGTTATCGCTAATCCATTCCTTACATTTTTGAGTAACATTTTCTTATATGGATGTGCCACTGTTTAACCATTTATCCTTTGAGAGATATTTGGATAATTTCAAGGTTTTGGAAGTTATAAATAAAGATGCTGTGAACATTAATGTACAGGCTTTTGTATAGACATAAGTTCCCACTTGCTGGGATAAATGTCCAGGAGCATAATTGCTGGGTTATATGGAATATGTACAACTGCCAAACTTTTTTCTAGCGTGACTATGCTATCTTATGTTTCTAGCAATAATATGAAAAATAAGATTTTTCACATTCTCACCAGCATTTGCTGCTAATGTAACTTTAAAAAAATTACCTATTCTAATATATGTGTTTTGATACCTCACTGTAGTCTTAATTTATATTTATCTAATGGCTAGTGATGCTGAACATTTTTGTGTGTTTATTTGTCATCTGAATATCCTCAGTGGTGAGATGTCTGTTCATGTATTTTGACCATTTTCTAATTGGATTGACTTGCTTCTACTGTTGTGTTCTGAGAATTCTATGTATATTCTGGATATGAATTCTTTGCCAGATATTTGGTTAGCAAATATTTTATTCAGGTCTGCAGTTTGTCTTTTCATTGTCATAACATGGTATGTCTTAGAGCTAAAGTTTTCAATGTTTGTAATGTTCAGTTTATTGATTTTTTTCTCTCATGGCTCATAGTTTTGGTCAATGTCTTTGGACTCTTTAGTGAACCTTAGGTCCTGAAGTTTTTCTATTTTTTCTTCTGAAAGTTTGATAATTTTGTTTTATATTTAAATCTAAAATTCATTTTTAGTTAATTTTTGTAATAAGATGTGAGGCTTAAGTCAAGTTTATTTCTTTGTTTATTTATTTACTTATGTATTTATGCCTATGGATATTCAATAGCTTTAGCACCATTTGTTGAAAAGACCATCCTCTCTTAAATTGCTTTGCACTTTCGACCAGTCATTTCACCATCTATATGCAGAGCTATTTGTGATTTTTCTATTCCAATGATCTATCACACCACCACTACTATATTGTTTCCATTAATGTAGCAAGAGTAGTCACTATTTACTATGATTTCACTTTCTGTGGTTTCAGTTACCTGCAGTCAGCTGGGGTCTGAAGATGCCTTTCAGTTGGTGAATGAATTAATAAACAATAGCCTGGCTGACGTAGCTCAGTGGATTGAGCGTGGGCTGTGAACCAAAGTATCACAGGTTCTATTCCCAGTCAGCATATGCCTGGGTTGCAGGCCACAGCCCCCAGCACCTGCACATTGATGTTTCTCCCTCCCTCACTCTCTCTCTCTCTCTCTCTCTCTCTCTCTCTCTCTCTCTCTCCCTCCCTTCCATCTCTAAAAATAAATAAATGAAATCTTTTAAAAAAATAAAAAAATAAACAATAGTAAATTCACACCATGAAACATATTCTTCAGTTCTAGCAATGAACTAGCAATTCAATAAAAGACACAGAGGGACCTTAAATGCATATTGCTAGAATTAGAGAAACAAATCCAAAAAGGTTTTCTCCAGTGCCCCATCTGGGACATATTGCATTACTTTTGAAGTCCTTAGGTCCCTAGCTATGTCTTTTTTCCATATTTGAAAGCCTTTCTGAGTTTCTTTCTTGTTTGTGGTCAAGGTGTTTGAATTGGAAGAGAGAGAGGCATTCTGGAATGGTGCTATTTCAACTTATCCAGAACTGTAAATCTGTCTATGAACTTTTTAGTTGTGACTTTCTTGTTAAATTTTAGTGGCTTCTCTGGTGACTACAATATGCATCTTTAACTTATCATTGTCTATCTTCAAAAAATATTCCGCTGATTAATTAAAAAAATATAAATCTTACACTATTCAAATATCAATCTCCCAATATTTATACTCGTGTTATTATGTACTTTCCTTTTAAATATAAGTTGAAAAATGTGATTTTTTAAATTTTAGAGATGAGACTTTTAAAGATGTTTAAAGATACTTTTGTGTGTGTGTGTATACATATATATGTATATATAAATGTTTTAAGTTCTTTATATTTTCCCACATATTTACACTTTCTTATAGTATTTCCATCTGTCCTACAAAACCAGGAATCTCTCTGCTGTGATTTCTCAGCAGCTTAAAGAATGCTTTTGTTTGTTTGTTTGTTTCTTTTGTTACTGATATCTGCAGGAAATAAATTGTTTCAGTGTTTGTCTATTTCAAAATATCTGTACTTTGCCTTCACTTTTGAAGAATTTTTTCTGGGTATAGAATTCTAGGTTGATAGCCCTTTTATTCCTTCATGTGGTTTCATTGCTTTCTGGCTTTTATGACTTTGGTGAGAAAACAACCATCATTTTTTGTTGTTGTTGTTCCTTAAGGTTAATATGCCCCATTGCTCTTTATCTCTGGTTTTCAGTGGTTTAAATACAATATGTGTTCTTTCTATTTCCTCGCTTTGGTTTTGCTGAAATTCCTGGATATTTGCTTGATATCTTTTATCAATTAAAAAACATATTGGCCATGGCTCTTCAAATATTTTTTCTGTCCCATTTTACACTTTCTTTCTTCCTGGCCCAGTAACAAATACAATAGACCTTTTGATATTGTCCTGTGTATCTTGGATCTTTTCCATTTCTAACACTTTTTTAAATCTTTGTACCTAAATTTGGAAACCACTGTTTCCTACTCAGTTTAAGAACCAGAATGCCTAAAGAGTTTCTCTAAATTTTTCTGTCTATCCTCAGAATTCAGGTGGCCTAGGAACCCGCACTTCAGGTGAGGGTGGGTCTCTCAGCTTTCTTTCCTCCTGTACTCATGATTATGATTGCTTGGTGAGGCCATGAAGAATGTTTGTCAGTTTTGTGCAAATTCACTTAGCCTATGGGGGTCCAAAGAATCATAAACTATAATCCAGTTTATCCCTGGCCTTAATCCTTATTAAAGTTTGGCTGTTTTATTCTATCCATATCTGTGGTAGCTCCTTCCTACTCCCAAAGTTCCAACAATAATGACAGTATCAGTAGGTGTCTTTCTAAAAAGAACCTTTCATTTTCTAGATGGTAGTTTATCAGTGATATCTTAGGCTAAATTCCCCAAAATAGACCCTAGGAGAGAAAGTTATCTAAAAGTGATTTATTAAGGATGCCCTCTGGGGGGAACCAATAAGAAGTAGGGGATACAGGGAAGGGGAGGAAAGAAAATCAGGCAAGAGCAGGATTTCAGGCAAAATTACAGTCTCAGTTTGAATCTGAAAGGAGAGCCCTGCAACATAAATCATGGTTCAGGACTTTTCCTGACTGGAGGTGAGGGAGCAGGGCTTTCCTTCAAGGGGTCCAGGATCCAGACTCCAGTGTTGGCCACCTCTTTGAAGGCTAGGTGTTTCCAATAGCTCAAGGCAATACTCCTAAAGGAGTTTCATGTGTGCACTGCTAGAAGACAAGGAATGTAGGCACCAGAATGAAGTCTACAAAGTGTCCCCCAAAAATCTGGGCACAGGATGAATTACATATGCTACAAGTGACAATAACCACTTGATAACCAAAAATGAAACATGTTAGACAATGCAAGTGACCACTGCAGACAATAGAGAGAATAGGGAAGAGTATTGACAGAGTTAAAGGTAGGGAAAGAGAGATCTTGGCAATGGAGTATCTAGTGATATATCAGCTATAATTTATGACTGCCACCAGTGATTCATCAGTAGATAACAAATGTGCACTTTGTTTTCTCCCAAAATGTTTTTATATTCTTATACATATTTGTATTCTTATAAATTGTTTTAAAAGTAAGTGAAGCATATAAATTTATCTCATTGACTGAAAAAGAAAATAAACATGCTTTTGACCAAGACAGGTTTTTCTCTTTAAACATGCAAGGTTTTTAAGGGAGGAGAAACATCCTGGAGTTGGCTCAATCCAAGTGAATCCCCAGTCAGCTTAGTTTTAGACTTCTGGTTTCTTACTGGTAATGAGCTAATGCAATTAGGTGCCTGGAGCTTGTCATTTCCTTCTTAATAGGCTTCTGGGTTTGCCTATAGCTTCCTTCGCTGAGAAGACTGTAATTCACTTGACATCAGTGGGTTATTTATAGAAAATTGGCTCAGGAACTGCAACCTATATAAAACTTTTTTTTTTTATTTCCTGTATAAAGATGTGTTTTCTGAAAATCTGTATATGTTTGAATTGTAAAGTGCAAGTTGACATACTCCTTCCCTTCATATCAGGTGAATATTCCTTGTTCACAAAATGGTAAGATAAGTTTACACTCAAAGTTAGTTCTCCCACAAGAGGTTACACTTAGTTTTTGACTTTGCCCTTGTTACCTTTATCCTGACTCTATATTCTCTTCCGTGTAGTTTATTTTTGCTTTTGAAGACTAGCTTTCATATTAGCTTTTCCTAAACACAAAATTGGGTTTGGCTCTTAGCTAAATGACTTTCTTAGTATGGCTGACACATGCTTGGCATATTTATTCTTGAGTTGCATTAACTAACTACTGTAATTTATAAAGTTAAGAATTAGTACCATTGTACATTATCTTCATTATGTCTTTATATTATTTAAAGATATATCAGGACTTAAAAACTGACAAATATTGTAAAACAAAGAGATTCTTTGAAATCACAGGTTGAAATTTCTGTTGATTTTCTTATTTAAAGGTCGATCGTAGTCATTAAAGTCAAACACTTTTGCTCTTACCTTCAACATATTTTTTATTCTTAAGTCAGATAATTTTTTCTCATCTTCTTTCTCTAAATGTACCTAGCTGCACATAAAATGCACCCAACATCCATGAAAAATGTCATTCATTTTTATTCAGATTCTTATTAGCATAGTTCTGATATTGAGGCCCCACATACATTTTGGCCTGTTTAACAGGTTTGATCCGTTCTATTCTCTCTTTTTAAATTTAATCTTCATTGTATTTTTTTTCATTACCATTTAGTCCCATTATATTCCCCTCCCCCAACAAGTACCACACTATTGTCCATGTCCATGAGTCCTTTTCCTTTTTGCTTAATCCCTCCACCACCTAAGCTCACCTCCTGCCCTACAGCTGTCATTTTGCTCTCCATCTCAGACTCTGTCCCATTTTCCTTGTTTGGTTTATTCATTAGATTCCACATATGAGTGAAATATTATGGTATTTGTCTTTCTCAATTATAAACTTGTTTATTCTTAATTATAAATCTTTTATTTATTACATACATTTTTTCTTTTTTATTGTTGACACTGTTACAGCTGTCCCTCACTTTCCCTCATTTCCCCCCTCTTCTCTTCTCCGCCAACCCCCCCACCTTCACCACATTGTTTTCTGTGTTGATGGGCTTTGCATATCTGCATATACGTTCTTTGGTTAATTTCTTCCAGTCCCCCTCTCTCCAGCCCCCTTCCCACTGAGAGATCTGTCAGTCTCTTCCATATGTCCATGTCTCTGGTTTTACTTTGTTCATCAGTTTGTTTTATTCATTAGATTCCACATGTGAATGAGAGCATCATATGATATGAGTAAAATCACATGGTGCTTGAATTTCTCTGACTGGCTTATTTTGTTTAGCATAATATTCCCAGGTCTGTCTATGCTGTTGGGAATAGTAAGAACTTCTCCTTTTTTAGAGCTGTGCAGAATTCCACTCTGTAAATGTACCACATTTTTTTTTATCCATTCATCAATCGATGGGCACTTCAGCTGTTTCCAGGTCTTGGCTATTATAAATAACATTACTATGAACATAGGCATGCATATATTCTGTCTGATTAGTGTTTTGGGATTCTTATGATATATTCCCAGAAGTGAGATCACTGGGTCAAAATACAATTCTACTTTTAAATTTTTGAGGGAACTCCATACTATTTCCCACAGTGGCCATACTCCTCTGCATTGCCACCAGCAGTACACTGGGTTCCCTTTTCTAGCCAGCATTTGTTTGTTGATTTATAGATGATAGCCATTCTTGAAGGTGTGAGGTGATGCCTCATGGTGGTTTTAATTTTCCTCCTTCTGATGATTAGTAACATTGAATATTTTATATGCCTATTGGTCATCTCTATGTCCTCTTTGAAAAAGTGTCTATTCAAGTCCTTTGCCTATTTTTAAATTGAATTGTTCATCTTCATCCCAGAAACCATGTCTTTATGGCCAATGTATATTTGATAAGGGAGGAAAGAGCATACAATGGAGTAAAAGCAGGGCCTTCAATAAATGGTGTTAGGAAATTGGATAGGGGCACGCAAAAAAATGAAACTAGACCAACAACTTACACCATACACAAGGATAACTACAAACTGGATAAATGAGTTAAATGTAAATTTCAAAGCCATAAAAGTCCTAGAATAAAACATAGGCAGTAAAATCTCATACATCTCTTGTAGCAATTTCTTTGTCAATTCATCTCCTAGGGCAAGGGAAATAAAGGAAAAAATAAATAAATGCTACTGCATCAAACTAAAAATTTTCTGCAGAGTAAAAGAAACCATAAACAAAATGAAAAGGGAACTTGCTTATGGGAGAACATATTTGCCAATGATATATCTTGTAAGAGGTTAACTTTCAAAAAATTATAAAGAATTTATAAAACTTAACACCAGGACTACAAACAATTCAATAAATTATAAATCCTAAATGTATGCAAATATTAACACTCCCTCTCATTCTAAATGTTCTTCTTTCTAATTGAGGATAATAAAATCACCTACCCATGTGTTTGTGGAGACTACTAAGATAATGCCTATAAAAATGGTTGCCTCATAGATAGTAAGGACTCATAAATGATAGCTATTATTATTCTAGTCAAATTAATCTTCAAATAGAAACAAAATTTAAATTCTACTCTTGATCTAGGAAAAATATGTATTACTATAAATTAATATAAATATATTTTATTATATTTTCCCAAATACCAGTGACCTATTGGCACCCTTTATTCAAGAGTAATTCATTGTATGTTTTTGGCTTCTTTGTTGAAAATTAGTTGCCCATATTTTTGTGGGTTTATCTCTGGACTCTCAATTCTATTCCTTTGTTTCGTGTGTCAGTTTTTCTGCTAATACCATACTGTTTTGATTGCTATAGCTTTATAGTATAATTTGAAACTAGGGCATGCGATACTCCGGGGTTTGTTCTTTTTTTACTCAGGATTTTTTGAACTATTTGGGGTCTTTTGTGGGTCCATAGAAATTTGAAAATTTTTTCTGCTCTATTTCTGTGAAAAATACCATTGGGATTTCTGTGGGCATTGCATTAAATTTATATATTGCTGTGGGTAATATTAATATTTTAACAATGTTAATTCTTCTAATTCATGAACACAGAATATCCTCCCATTTCTTTATGCCTGCCTCAATTTCTTTCAATAGTACCATATAGTTTTCAGTGTATAGGTCTTCATCTCTTTTCTTAAGTTTATTCCTATCTATTTTATGCTTTTTGTTGTAATTGTAAATGAGACTGTTTTCTTCATTTCTTTCTAATATTTTGCTGTTAGTACACAGGAATGCAAATATTTGTCTGTTGATTTTTGTATCCTGCAACTTTATTTATTTATAGTTCCTAATAGGTTTTTTGTATATACAGGGAAATACTATTCTGTCATAAAATAGATGAACTATTGCCATTTGTGACAACTTGAGTGGATCTTAAGAGTATTATACTAAGTGAAATAAGTCAGATGGAGAAGGACAAGAACTATATGCTATCACTCAAATTATATCATGTGGAATATAAAACCAAAAGCAACAAGTGAACAACAGAGCAAACAAACAAACTCATAAATACAGACAAAAGAATGGTGTTTTTTAGGTGGGAAGGGTAATGGGAGGAGGACAAGGAGGGGAGAAAGTGTTAGATATAAGATAACAGAAAGAGAGTAGATTTGGGGTGGTAAGTACACAACAGAGTATACAGATGTAATATATAAAGTTGTACAACTAAAATCTATATACTGTTATTAACCAGTGTTATACCAATAAATATAATTAAAAAGAGCAACCCATGACTTGTACTCCCTAAATCTGAGACTTGGGCAGCTCTGTTTACATCTCATGGTGTGCCTTACTATCTGTGTGATCAGAATCTGTTCCTTAAAAAAGTGAAATGAATGATAGCTACACAGTTTGGGTGTTCTCTTTAATGATAAATATGTGGTCTTTTTACTTGTCAGGTAGATGTTGGTGTAAACATTGAGAAATCTGAGTTGCAATGGGATATGAATAAGATGAATGTCCAGGGGAAAGCAAAGTTGAGATAAGGATAAAGGGCCATCTATGTTGCCCATGGCTTTGCTGATTTCTAGTTCTAGATCCCTCAGTGCCTCCTGAGTGCCCAGAAATGAAGCACCCTGCTTCCTACAAATGCCCTCCCTCTACCCTCAGTCTTTGCTCTTTTCTTCTTCTCCTCCTTTTCTTCCTTTTCCTCCTCATTCTCTTTTTTCTTCCTCTCCCTTTGCCACTTCCCCTTTGTCATCCCCTCCTCTTTCTCTTCTTTCTTTTATCCTCTTTCTTCTTTGTTATTTATCCTCTAGCTCTCCCCGCCCCCCGCCCCTTCTCCTTGTTGTTCTCCTTCTTCCCTAAGGTTAATTTATATGTTTGTGTTACTTGTATCCTTGCAACACACAAGAATTTAAGTTAGTTATTTCTTGGTTAAGCAAGAGATAGTTTGAAATTTTACAAGTAAATCTTTGGAGTAAGAGATTAGATTTACATGCAAAATTTAACCACACTAATTGAATGCCTTGTGTGGATTTTTATGTATTTTAGTTAACACTATTATCAAACCTAAAGTTTGTCATTCTTATTTTATAAAGAGGAAACAGGTGCTCTGAAAGATTAAGCTATTTTTCCAAGGTCGCATACATGATATGTATGATTCAAATTCCAATGTCTAGACTCTTTTCCCTTGTTATTCCCCTTAAGAGCTCAATGGTCTCAGAACAAGGATTTTATAAATATCTCTCTTAATTTTATATGTATAACACTTAGTTATGCCTATCATTCAAAGCAAGTGGTACCTTTTTATTCATCAAATTACAGAAAATGTAACTTTAGGTATTACTATTAAGTCAGCATCAGACATTGTCATAAAGCTGCCAAAGATCCCCTTTATTCTCCCTTGCTATCAATCTCTCTGGATTAAAACTGCTATACTTGGATGATTTTGTAATGCTGATTCTTCTACTTGGCTTGTGACTGCCAGAATTTCATGGTTCCAATAGTTCAATACATCCATCTGACTTATCTATTTATTTATTTGTTTGTTTCTATTTTATACTATAATCAAGATAATCAGTCTATTCTCTTTTATTTATTTTTTTAATTATTTTATTGTTGTTCAATTATAGTTGTCTGTTCTCTTTTATTAACATTGACCATCTATTTGCTTTGTAAGTGTTGACACTTAATAGATAAGCTATAAATAGAGCTTTTTGATAAATCTTAAACTTTATTATGTTTTTTGGTCAATCCTAGTGAGGACATGAAAATATGTCCAGCTGGTAATCAAGCTGCAGTGTTCCTAACATAATATAGTGATGTATGCAGCAAGACTAATAGAACATAGACCAGGCTACAGTGCAATCCTCTAAATGACTAACACACCGTGTTTTAAAATATCGCTACATTTTTACCATTTAACATGAGCTCCATTTGTTTTTACCTCAAAAAAAAATTAGCACTGGCAGATGTGGCTCAGTGGATTGAGTGCTGGCCTGTGAACCAAAAGGTCACTGGTTTGATTCCCAGTCAGGGCATATGCCTGTGTTGTAGGCCAGGTCCCCAGTAGGGGGTGTGTGAGAGGCAACCACACATTAATGTTTCTCTCCCTCTCATTCTCCTTCCCTCCCCCTTCTCTAAAAATAAGTAAATAAAATATTTAAAATAACAAAAATTATTGCAATATAATATTATTAAGTTCTTCCAGTTTCTGGATACCTTCCAATCTTGAATAGGACCCCACTTCCCCAATCCTTCAGAATCATCTAGCACAAGTCCAGACCTTCTACACCCTATTTATTTCACAAGTCATTCAGCGCAGGGTCATGATTAGTGTTTATTTATATATTTACCTTGAGAAACTATTGTTGTGACTCTTCAGGTAGGTTCCCTCATATGAAGTGTGGTGCTCTTAGTCAGCACCAGGGTGTTGAAAGAAATTAACTAAGACATGTCTGCCATTGAAAATGACCATATTTCATCAATTCTAAAATGCCAACCATTACAAAATAAACTTTTTTTTCTTTGCAAATCTATGAAAAATTATTTGCTGCCAAACTGGAACAAATCTTTCTTACCACTTAGAATTTTTTACTTTATACTTAATCAAACAGCTATTTAATTTACACATAGTTCAATTGTTATTATATCATTTTGTGCACATTAAATGGAAAATATGGAAAAATACATTAACTAGGGGGTTCCAAAATCTTTTCACATTGAAAATTCAACTTTTCTAAATCAACTTGGGGCTCAGAGGCATTAATATCAGTGAATTTTATTTATCCCCATGTGATAAAATCCTCTTTGCTATTAAGATTATTTGCAATATTTCTTAAATGGGTCTGAGCTGTTATCTCTAATCTCCAGGATGATGCCTATTCTACAAGCTGAAATGCTGACACTTTTATTTTTCTTGCCAGATTACATTGATAAGTATATCTTGACTACCATCTAGCTACCAGAGATTGTAAAATTTAAGAAATGTTATATTATTTTTAAAAGGTGCATTTTAGAATCAGTGAAATATGGTGTTAGTTTTCATTCCTGACATCCTTGCTCTAAGGTGTTGTGGTTCAAAGAAAAAAGTTTCAGACTAGTGCATACATTTATTTAACATTCAGGCAGAGGAAAAACAAGCAAAATGAAGCCCTTGTAGGTAACCTGGAAGTCAGCTAACCTTCTGGTGGAAATCACGAGACAAAATCCTCTAATAAGTAGCTACACAGAGGCCACAGGAGATCAGAATTCCAACCTAGGCCTCCATTTCAAAGGTTAGAAAATATGAATTACTTACATTCTTACACAGTATTCAGACCAGGATGGCAGTGGCTCTGCAAATTTTTTGTCCAAAACACATATCTTTACATGATTAAATTTTCACAACTAAAAAATCATTTGTAACTTCCAGAATGCTAATGAAAATACCATTGCTATCTTGGCAATTAGGATACAAACGTTAACTAAATTCCACAAAGTTATAATTTAACAATAAATTGCATACTATCAATATGGGAGAACTGTAAAGAAAATTATAGACAGTGCAAAAAATGTATAATTTGATCAGTGTCTTTTCTTTAGCAAAATGAAAAGAAATGCCTGGTTGGTACAAACATCATCTTTTGTAGCCTTGTTTCTCTAGTTTACTAAATACTATCAAATGTTGAACAAAATGTTTAAAAATCTTTCTCTTTGACTCTCTTAAACTGCTGTCAGTATTGTAGAAAAATTGAATTGAATTGATCCTCTTTCCTTTTATGTCTTATATAAGTATCTAAAGCATAAAATATATAAAAACAAATATGTTTAGCATAAATGCTAAGTAAATGACCTAATATTATAAGTAGCTTACTAAAATCTTAAATCAAGAATTGAGGCCATGAGAGCCCAATGTTAGAATTATTTTTATTATTCTTGTACTTCTCAAAGTCAACTGTGTTATTAACATCAACCACAGGACTCTTGAACATGGGTCGTGCACAATAAGCCACAGAAAGTACTGGGAGGCAACATGGTCTGTGACAGGAATCTTTCCTCTGAGGAGCTAAAGCCTTTCAGCTTGGTAAGCACAGATGACAAAGGGTCTGTAGTAGCATCACTTTATTCTTCCAGCAGACCTGAGAAACTCACTCCTCTTATTTGCCTTTAGAAATAGGAACTTCAAAGCCTCTAAATTATGAACATGAAATATTTTCCCAAATAATATCATGTCATATATATTAGAATGTTTTAGGACATATAATCATTTTTGACAATTACACGTTTTATATATATGTATATATATATATGTATACATATATATGTATTTTTTCCTGGAATTGTTAAAATAAGCAAAAAAAAAACAGCATAATAACCCAGGCCTGAATCCTTGGCTCAAATTGAAAGAATGAATAACTTTTATAGATTTCCAGAAAAAAAAATGTATAAGCCATTACCACTAGACATTTACTTCTAAGAAAGAAACAAATGTACTCCATCAGAGAAAAACAGAGATGTATTCTTGCCTTTTCCTGCTCAGTAAGCTCCTTAATATTTTTGTTTTAATTCCAAAAAGCCAAGGATTATTCATACATTCTCAGTTTTCAAAGTCAGTATATATCCACCTTGTAAAAATTTCTAGGTCAACCATTCTAGTTATGGTTTGCCTCTAACAGAGCTATACTTCATGACTTCCAAACCTTTTGTCTGAAAGCATTTCACTTTTTATATCAGTGTTTTCTCAAAATGTGATATTTGTTAAAACCTGTATTTCTGGACACTTTCTTATACCAAATATGTCAAAACTACTCTAAGTTAGACTTCATAAAGACTTCCCTGACACTACTTCTTCCCACTGAGGTTTGAAACTGCATTACAATCCATTTCAATCCATCAAGTGGATTATATATAGAATCTATATATTGTACCACCAAAATATACCCTTATCTCATTCCTTCCTCTACTCATTTCTCATCTTTTCTTATTTGAATGACTAAAGTGACCATTTAATCTAATTTATTTTATATTAATTTTTAACCTTACTCATTCCAATCCACTCATTTACACTGTGGTTCTGAACTAGGGATGACTTGGCCCCTAGGTGACGTTTGGTCATGTCTGAATATGTTTATGGTTGTCACAGTCAGAACATAGCTACTACTGACATTTAGTGGGTAGAAGCCATTTAGGCTGCTAAACATCCTGCAATGCACAGGACAACACAACAAAGAATTATCCAGCCCTCAGTGTTAATATTGCTCAGGTGCTGAAGTGAGAGACCTTTACTCTGTGTTGACCACTTCTACCCTTTCTCTGTCTATATCCACTATATCAGGTTTTTTTATGGGTCTGTCATAGTCTCCTAATTACAACTTTTGTTATACAACTTTTTTTTGTAATACTGTTTTAAAAATGTGTTTCATGATCAGCCTCCTGGTCAAAAATATAAGGATTTGAGGCTTAGCACCTAACATAATAATTTGTACATCATAGCTGTACAAACTTTAATTATTAAACTTCAATTAGATTAAGTAGGCCAGGCTCATTTGTATGTTATATATAATTGTATATATATGTATTTCAAAAAAAGCAATATATGTAAAAGTGATTCTAACATTAAATTAGTAGCTATGTAAATATTAATTCTATTACCCCTAGAGGGCTTTGCAAAATGCTGGAAAAATCCTCAAAAATACATTTTGTGTTTTGTTGAATTACAATGGTGTACTATGTCTCATACCTCAGAATGAACCACTATGGTCGTAGGAATAAGATACATCTATTAGTTTTTATGAATGCTCACACTTGATCTTTATTATAGATTGAAAACAATATTCAAAACTATTTTAGATCATTTCCAGTTAAGTGAGTCAGACCTGCCACAGGTATGGTCTGAGAATCAGAATTATAGAACAACAGATAATAGAGTTAGAAAGAGCCCATTCATCTCACACCCTTGAGTGTTCTTGAATGCAAGGAGGTCAGATTTTTTTTTCATTTTTTTAGTGAACATTTACATTTACTAAACAAAATGAAGATAAGTAATATATCAGATACAGAGTTCAAAACACTGGTTATAAGAATGTTTGAAGAACTTAGTGAGAACTACAACAGCATAAAAAGATCCAATCAGATATGAAGGAAACACTAATTGAAATTTAAAAAACAAACAATGTACAGAGAATCAACAGTAGAGTGGATGAAGCTGAGAATCATGTTAATGATTTGGAACATAAGGAAGAAAAAGACATCCAATCAGTACAGCAAGAAGAGAAAAAAATAATCCAGAAAATCTAGGATAGTGTAAGGAACCTCTGGGACAACTTCAAGCATTCCAATATTTACATCATAGGGGTGTTAGAAGGAGAAGAGAAAGAGCAAATTGGAAACTTATTTGAAAAAAATAATAAAACTTCTCTAATTTGGTGAATAAACATACAAGTCTAGGAAGTACAGAGAATTCCAAACGGTGGACACAAAGAGGACCACACTGAGATACATCATAATTAAAATGCCAAAGGTTAAAGATAAAGGGAGAATCTTTAAAGCAGTAACAGAAAAGCAGATAATTACCTACAAAGGAGTTCCCATAAGACTGTCAGCTGATTTCTCAAAAGAAACACTGCACACTAGAAGGGATTAGCAAGAAATATTCAAAGTGATGAAAAGAAAGGATCTGCAGTCTAGATTAGTCTATCAGGAAAGCTATCATTTAGAACTGAAGGACAGATAAAGTGCTTCCCAAACAAGGTAAAGCTAAAGGAATTAATCATCACCAAACCATTATTTTATGAAATGTTAAAGGGACTGATTTAAGAAAAAGAAGACTAAAACTATGAACACTGAAGTGGCAACTAGTTCACAACTATCAACACTGAATCTGAAAAAACAAACTAAGCAAACAAGCAGAACAGAAACAGAATCATAAATGTGGAGAAAATTTGGATGGTGGCCAATTGGGAGGGGTTCTGGGAGAATGGGGGAAAAGGGGAAGAGATTAGGAAGTACAAATAGTAGGTACAGAATAGACAGGGGGGATGTTAAGAGTAAGTATAGGAAATGGAGTAGCCAAAAAACTTATATGCATGGCCTATGGACACAAATAAAAGAGAGTGGATCACCAGAGGGAGTGGAGAGTGCTGGGTAGATGGGGGCAAAGAGGAAAACATTTGGACAACTGTAACAGTGTAATAGTGTAATCAGTTAAAAATCTCTGTTTTGAAACTTTAGTATAATTTTTTCCTAAAGAAGAATAGAAAATTTGAAATTATTATTTTAAGTAAATATTACAGGAAGTAATTAGATTCTCTAAATATAAATAAGTTTGATCATTAAAAAACAGGAAAAAAGTTGTCTATTTTATTAACTGTTCTGCCATTAGTAACTGAATGATTCTTTAATGGCTCATAATGAATTCAATGTATTTTCTAAGAATTATTTTGCTCCCAAAGTTATGTGGATTAATTTATGTATATTTAATTTAAAAATTAGAATCACTTTGGGAATCTATCTCTGTACACTCAAAGTTTTATGAATAAATCAGCTAGCTTTTTTAAAAAAATACATAAATGTATAAAATACTCTTTAGCACATTTATTTTTATAAATAAACAAAATATCAACTTTGTTTATATATTGTGTAGTGTGAATACACATATACCTCAATTTAAAATTTAAATATTTCTTATTACTCCTTACACTAAACAAATGGATATTTTTCAAGGTAGATACCTTCTGAAATTACAAAAAAAAATACACATTTTAAAAGGTTCTACTCTGTGGATTCAATGATTAGCCACATGCATATATGCAGTTTTGCTAATTGTATACAAATGTCTATTACAAAAAATGCCTTACAGTGATCTACTAGACCAATCAAATTACAGTGATTAGTGAGATGTGCCAGAATTTCTGGGCTTATATTAAGGATGAGAAATTACTTTTTCAAGAAATATAATCTTTTATTAGATTTTCTGTTATCTGAATTCTGTGCGGATGATTTTCAGATTAAGGGTTTATTCTCATGAAGACCCATTTAACTCATTCTACACTATGGAACTAGACTGTGCCACCAAAATCACTGCCATCTTAACATTATATTTCAGGAAAATAAGGGTGAAGCAACATAAATCCTTGATTACCACTGTTGTACAAAGCTAAGCTAACCTAAATAAAGCAAATAATCCTCAAAGGAGAAGTGGTAGAACATTAATTTTGTGCCCATGTAGTTGATCTTCTTGATATTCTGTATTCACATTCCTTTATTTTTCACACCTGCATTTGAAGTTACTTGTAAATAGAACAACATTCTATCCTGTAGGTGTTATGTAGAGTTGAATCAAATAGAATGGAAGGAAATCCAGGTACTCCTTATCTGTCAAACATCATTCTTTTTATTATTCCTCTCTGAGTATCTGCATCAGACATGGGGAGTTGGTTGGGCCACATAGAGACTTTGTTGTCCTTAGAGACATGGCAACATAAGCAAAGAAAGTTTCTAGGAAGGTATACTTACCAGAGGTAGCTTAGAACCCATGGAACCCAACAGTTTGTGGTAAAGTAGACAAAAATAAGTATATGTGAGAGACATCATAACATTTTTTTAAAGACTTTGTTTATTTATTTATACATAGGGGAAGGGAGGTAGAAAGAAAGGGAGAAAATCAATGTGTGAGAGAAACATTGATTGGGGTGCCTCTCATACACCCCAAATGGGAATGGGTCCATGACTCAGGCATGTGCCCTGACCAGGAATCAGTTGGTGACCTTTCACTTTGCAGGGATGATGATCAAACAACTGAGACATTCTGGTCAGGGCTAAATTTTTTTAATGCCTCAGGCTATTACATATATTTTTTTTTAACAGTCAGGGATTATATCCCCTACAAAATCTGTTTTACCATCTCTGTGAATATGTATTAAGTATGTGATCAACAGTGTTAAAACTTAAAACAATCAATCTACTTTCATGGAACTAAATTTTATTCAAGTAGGGAGTCTTCTTTAGCTTCCACTCACATAAAAAACTTCTAAATTACCAATGCATGTAAAATAGAACCTTTGCAAAAAATAATAACTCACATATTATATTTAGCAGTTCCACAATTTTAGTCCTCCAGAAGTTAAGACAATTTTATTATGTTTCAATAATTTTTGACACTTTTCTTGCCAAGAAGTTCTAGAAGGTTCATTTGTGCTTGGGACTCCTATTTCAAAGGATATAGTGATTCACCTGAAGAAATTCTATTAAACCATAAATTAAATACAGTAATGTAATTATTTTATCAGTTACCTTCTTAATTCAAAGCTTACTTTGAATAACCTTTCCTAATAGACCCTCATAATTTTTTCTTTAAACAACTTCAAGAAACTGATTTTAGAGTTCCTTCAAAGCCTATTCAATATTTTTCTTTTATTCTGAAACCACTTCTTTATTATTTTGTACCCAGTCATGATTATTAGATTTTGTTCCAGATATATATTGCCGCATAACAAACCATCCTAAAATTGAGTGGTTGAAAATAACAGCAATCATTTATTTTGCTCACAGATTTTCAGTTTGACAGGTTTTTTGGGAAAGACTTCACTCTGCTCAAGACACCTTCAGCTGAGGGCCAGGGGATCTGCCTTCTCTTTGACTCACAAAGCCACAAGTTGGTACTTATTGGCTGTTGTCTAGATGCTCAGACAGGACTATGAACTGGGGGCCTCTGTTCTACTTGATATGAGACTCTATGTGGCCTGGGCTCCTTCTAGCATGGGGTCCACAGGTGAGCTTCCCAAGCAGAGCCAGGTAGAAACCTGTGTTGCCTTTTATAATCTAGTTTTCAAAGTAATAGCGATACTTCCCCTGTATCTGTTTGAGACTATTGAAAACATCTGTCCTGTTTCAAGAGGAGAAGACTTAGATTCCACCTCTTGATAGGGTGGCCAAGTTTGTGAAGAGCATTTGGGACATTATTATGGTCTTTGGGAGAAAAATATCTGCCATACACTCACTATTATTATTAAGGCAATTGTTACCTATTATTGCAATTCAGATGTTTTGTTAAAACTGTTTTTAGCTCCTACTCTCTGAATAGCCCTGGTCTTTCCCCTCACCCAACTGTCACCACCTAAAATACCTTTAAAATATATTTTCCCATGTAATCAGAGATGTGTAGAGTATATTTGTATGATCTTATTGGGTATTCTAAGAACATTTTGGGTAAGTACCTGATAAAGGTCTTCCTACTAATGGAGGTAGGAAATTGTCTGCAGGCAAACCTTCTGTGAAGAGAATGTTTTGTTCCTGAATCTTCTCTTGTAGTGACAAATATGCAAACGATTTGAATGTTACACTTAATAAAGTGAATTAAGTATCTTTCACTTTTTAACTATTTTCAGTCTATTACAAGAGCTTAAGAATCTTGAGTTTAGGACTTTAATTTGGTGTTTCACCCCTTGGTTTCAAATATGAAACAAGGAAAGCTAGGGAGAGTACCAATGCTTATCAGAATATAAACATTCTGTTATCAGAATATAGGTTCATTATGTCATCAGACAAAGCCACTTTTCATTTTCTTATCCATCCAAGCAAACTGACTAATCCCAAGAAAATAGTAAAGTATATTTATAAAATGAGCACACCATGCCCAGCTGTGCAAACAGTAGACTACTTCTCTAAACAGATGAGCTCAATTTTGTCTCTTGGAGTGAATTTGGTATCTCCTCTGCCTTGGATTGCCTCTTTTGACCCAAACAACTTCATAATTTAGTGTATGAATTTCCAAAGTGATGGTTAAGTACTTCAAATTACTGCTATGTTTGAAGCAGGGGTCTTCATAAAAATAAAGATATTATCAGAAGCGTTAAACAATAAACACATAATAATTTTATATGGGGACTATAATTATAAAGGGTGGTAGATTATTAAAGTAAAATCAGGGCAGAAACCCCTTAAAGGTACAAAACTTGAAAGGTCATTTGAGACAGTAGATATTTTTATGGTCTTTGGGAGAAAAATATCTGACATACACTCAGCCTATAATAAAACCTACAATAAAATCTACCATTTTTTTTCTTAAGACACTATTTAGATTGTTGAAGATCTTTCTTATGGTAGTTTCAACAAAATCTCCAAAAAAAATCATTCCAAGCAAAAATTAAAAAAAAATACTTTTTACACTTTGAGAACACATATTAGTTTTTTTTGTAAAGAAAGAACATACTTCATTTAAAACTTATAATTGGTTTATTATGGCCTATGGATATGACATATATGTGTGGTATAAAGAATGAACACAAGCTCTGTATCTTAAATTTTTGAGGTAAGAATTGAACAAGATTTCTATCTTTATTTATTTTTGGTCCAGTGAGTGGTGGTACTGAAAAATTGATTAAGTTTTTTTTTTTTCTTGCAGAAGTTGGTGACACAATTCTTCTCATTAAAGATGTAATTTCTTATGTTGCTCACAAATGTATCCACTCTCATCTCCTTTTATAGGATAAGTATTAGTTGGCATCTAGAGAGCGAAGAACGAGCCAATATAAAATATCTGCCAAGTTCTTAAGGCTAAAAGTCCATGAATTAGGTCTAAGAACCTGCTATTCTTCTAGGGCAGATGTCATCGTTTTGAAGTGGGAAACCTGGACCAGGTAATAAGTACTAGCTAGGATGGTCTCCTCCAGTGAAGTTTAAGTGTGAATATAAGTTTCTTTAGGGTATTCATCTGCTAGTTAAATTGCTGATCATAGACTATATATCTGTTCAGCTTTACTTAGTGAAACTCAATGGCTTTCTGAAAAATACATAATTGACACTCCTAGCAGCAGGGTATAAATGTTGGATAGTCTACCCAACCTTTATTATTATCAAAATTTGTTTTTGCCACTCTGGTGTGTATGAAATTATAATACATTGTTGTTATTTGAGTTTCATTGATTATTAATCAGGTAAATATTTTCACATCGTTTACTCCCATTTTCTCTCCTAAAAATAACAAAGTCCTTGGTTGATTTTCTTAAATTAATTATTCTTGTCTCTTATTGATTCATTGAGGTTTTATCAGTGTTCTTTTTCCCATTTATTTTATTTTATTGTTGTTCAAGACAGTTGTCTGCCCTTTCTGCCCACCTATCTCCCTGACCCCAGCCATACCCACCTCCCTCTCCTGATTCCACCCCATCTTGGTATTGTCCATGTGTCCTTTATAGTTGTTCCTGAAAACCTTTTACCCATTTCCCCCCATTATCCCCTCCTACCTCCCCTCTGGTTGCTATCAGATTGTTCTTAATTTCAATGTCTCTAGTTATGTTTTACTTGTTTGTTTGTGTTGTTGATTAGATTAATGTTAATGGCAAGAACATATGGTATTTGTCTTTCACTGCCTGGCTTATTTCCCTTAGCATAATGCTCTCCAGTTCCATCCATGCTGCTGCAAAAGGTAGGAGCTCCTTCTTTCTTTCTGCTGCATAGAATTCCATTGTGTAAATGTACCATAGTTTTTTGACCCATTCATTTACTGATGGATACTTAGATTGCTTCTAGCACTTGGCTATTGTAAATTGTGTTGCTATAAACATTGGGGTGAATAGGTTCTTTTGGATTGGTGTTCCAGAGTTTTTAGGATATAATCCTAGCAGTGGAATTGCCAGTTCAAAAGACAATTTCATTTTTAGTTTTCTGAGAAATTTCATACTATTTTCCATAGTGGCTGCACCAGTCTGCAATCCCACCAGCAGTGCACTAGAGTTCCCTTTTTCCCATGTCCTCTCCAACACTTGTTGTTTGTTGCTTTGTTTATGATGGCCATTCTGACTGGTGTGAAGTGGTATCTCATTGTGGTTTTAATTTGCATCTCTCTGATAGCTAGTGATATTGAGCATCTTTTCATGTGTCTCTTGATCCTCTGTGTGTCCTCCTTGGAGAAGTGTCTGTTCAAGTTCTTTGCCCATTTTTTAATTGGATTCCTTGTCTTCTTAGAGTGTAGTCGCGTAAGTTCTTTATATATTTTGGAGATTAAACCCTTGTCTGAGGTATCATTGGCAAATATGTTTTCCCATACAGTTAGTTCTCTTTTTATTTTAATACTGGTTTCTTTAGCCATAGAGAAGCTTTTTATTTTGATGAGATCCCATTTGTTTATTCTTTCCTTTATGTCCCTTGCTCTAGGGGACATGTCAGTGAAAAATGTTTCTGTGTGAATTATCTAAGATTTTCCTGCCTATGTTCTCCTCTAGGACTTTAATGGTATCAGGGTTTATATTTAAATCTTTTATCCACCTTGAATTTATTTTTGTATGTGGTGTAAGTTGGTGCTCAAGTTTGGATTTTTTTTTTTTGCACGTAGCTGTCAAGTTCTCCCAACACCATTTGTTGAAGAGGTTATTTTTACTCCATTTTATGTTGCTGCCCACTTTGTCAAATACTAATTGACCATAGAGACTTGAGTTTATTTCTGGGCTCTCTGTTCTGTTCCATTGGTCCATGTGCCTGTTTTATGCCAGTACCAATCTCTTTTTTATTACAGTGGCCTTGTAATAATAGAGTTTAGTATCAGGTACTGTGATCCCTCCTACTTTACTCTTCTTTCTCAACATTGCAGGAGTTGTTCAGGGTCATTTATGGCTCCATATAAATTTTTGAAGTCTTTGTTGTATGTCTGTGAAATATGCCATTGGTACTTTAATAAGTATTGCATTGAATGTGTAAATTGCTTTGGGTAGTGTGGACATTTTGATGATGTTAATTCTTCCAGTTCATGAACACAGTATATGTTTCCATTTGTTTGTGTCTTCCTTGATTTCTTTCCTCAGTGTTATGTAGTTTTCTGAATAGAGATCTTTTACCTCTTTGGTTAGATTTATTCCTAGGTATTTTATTTTTCTTTTTGCTATATCAAATGGTATTTTTTTCTTGACTTCTGCTTCTACTGTTTCATTGTTGGTATACAAAAATGCCTTTGATTTCTGGATATTGACTTTGCATCCCACTGTTTTGCCAAATTAATTTATTAGGTTGAGCAGTTTTGGGGCCAAGTCTATAGAATTTTTTATGTACACTATCATGTCATCTGCAAATAATGACAATTTTGTCTCCTTTCCAGTTTGGATGCCTTTTATTTCCTTTTCTTGTCTGATCACTGTGGCTAAAACTTCCAATACTATATTGAATAGAAGTGGTAAAAGTAGACAGCCTTGTCTTGTTCCTGATCTTAGTGGAAAAGATTTTAGTTTTTGCCCATAGAGTATGATGTTGGCTGAAGGTCTCTCATATATGGCCTTTATTATGTTGAGGAATGTTCCCTCTATTCCCAATTTGCTGAGTGTTTTTATCATAAATGGGTGTTGTACCTTATCAAATGCTTTTTCTGCACCTATTGATATGATCATGTGATTTTTGTCTTTGCTCTTGTTTATGTGATGTATTACTTTCATTGATTTGCGAATTTTGAACCATCCTTGCATCCCTGGGATGAATCCCACTTGATCATGGTGTATGATCTTTTTCATGTATTGCTGGATGCGGTTTGCCAATGTTTTGTTGAGGATTTTAGAGTCTATGTTCATCAGCAGTATTGGCCTGAAGTTTTCTTTCTTTGTTGTGTCTTTATCTGGTGTGGGGGATTAGGATGATGCTGGCCTCATAAAAAGAGTTTGGGAGTCTTCCATCTCTTTGGATTTTTTGGAATAGTCTGTGAAAGACAGGGGTTAGGTCTTCCTTAAATGCTTTGTAGAATTCTCCTGTGAAACCACCTGATCCAGGGCTTTTGTGTGTTGGGAGTTTTTTGATTACTGCTTCAATCTCTTTTGCTGTGATTGGTCTGTTTAGGCTTTCTGCTTCTTTTTCACTGGGTTTTGGAAGATTATATTTTTCTAGAAATTTGTCCATTTCACCTAGGTTTTCAAATTTCTTGGCATACAGTTCTTAGTAGTAATTTCTTACAATCCTTTGTATTTCTGTGGTGTCAGTTGTAATCTCTCCTCTTTCATTTCTGATTGTGTTTATTTGGATCCTCTCTCTGTTTTTTTGATGAGCGTGCTTAAAGGCTTGTAAATTTTGTTTATCTTTTCAAAGAACCAGCTCCTGGATTTATTGATCCTTAGAATTGTGCTTTTAGTCTCTATGTCATCTAATTCTGTTGTGGTCTTGGTTACTTCCTTCCTTGTACTTGCTCTGGGCCATCTTTGTTGTTCTTCCTTGAGTCCTTGTAGGTATAGGGTTAGGTTGTTTGTTTGAAATATTTCTATCTTTTTTAGGTAGGCCTGTATGGCTATAAACTTCCCTCTGAGGACTGCCTTCACTGTGTCCCATAAGTTTTGGGTTGTTGTGAGTTCCTTTTCATTTGCTTCCAGAAACTTTTTGATTTCTTCCCTAATTTCATTCTTGACCCACTCATTAATAGCATGCTATTCAATCTCCATGATTTTAAGTGTTTTGGATTTTTTCCTTTGGGGTTGGTTTCTAGTGTCAGTCCCTTGTGATCTGAGAAAATGCTTGGTATGATTTCAATGTTCTTGAATTTGTTGAAGCTTGTTTTGTGTCCTATTATGTGCTCTATCTTTGAAAATGTTCCATGTACATTTGAAAAAAATGTATATTTAGCTTCTTTGGGATGAAAGGCTCTATATATACCAGTTAAGTCCATTTCCTCTAGGGCATTGTTCAATGCCACAATATCTTTGTTGATATTTTGTTTGGAAGATCTGTCCATTTTTGACAGTGGGGTGTTAAAGTCCCCCACTATAATTGTGTTGCTGTCAATATCTTTCTTGGAGTCCTCTAAGATTTTCTTTATGTATTTGCTCTTCATAGAAGCTCCAACATAGGTGCTCCTATGTTGGGTGCATATATATTTTACAATGTTTATGTCTTCTTGATGGATTCTTCCCTTGAGTATTATGAAGTGACCTCCTGAGTCTCTCTTTATGACCCTTTTCTGGAAGTCTATTTTGTCTCATATGAGTATTGCTACCACAGCTTTTTTTTCCTGTCCATTTGCTTGGAAAATTTTTGTTTCCAGCCTTCACTTTCAGCCTGTGTAGTTCTTTTGTTCTGAGATGGGTCTCTTGTAGGCAGCATATGTGTGGGTCATGCTTTCTTATCCATTCAGCTATTCTATGTCTTTTGATTGGAGCATTTAATCCATTAATGTTTAAGGTTATTATTGATAGGTACTTGTTCATTGCCATTTTCATACCTCTGTTCTCCTCTCTCTCTCTCTCTTTCTCTCTCTCTCTCTCTCTCTTTTCCTTCCTTTCCTTAAAGCAGTTCCTTTAGCATCTCTTGCACAGCTGGTTTGATGGAGGTGTATTCTTTTAGACTTCTTTTTGTCTGGGAAGCTTCTTATTTGTCCTTCTATCTTGATTGAGAGCCTTGCTGGGTAAAGTAGTCTTGGTTGCAGACCTCTGGTTCTCATTACTTGGAATATCTCTTGCCATGCTCTACTAGCTTGGAGTGTTTCCATTGAGAAGTCAGCTGTTAGCCTTATTGGGGCTCCCTTGCATGTTACTTCCTGTTTCTCCCTTGATGCCTTTAATATTCTCTCTTTGTCTTGAAATTTTGCCGTTTTACTTATGATGTGTCTTGAGGTGGGCTTCTTTGGGTTCCTCTTGATTGGGACTGTCTGTGTTTCCTGGATTTGTGTGACTTTTTCTCTCATCAAATTAGGGAAGTTTTCCATCATTACTTTTTCAAATAGGTTTTCTATCCCTTGCTCTTCTTCTCCTTCTGGTATCCCTATTATACAGATATTATTATGTTTCATATTGTCTTGCACTTCTCTTAATCCCTCTTCATTCTTTCTAAGCCTCTTTTCCTTTTCTTGCTCTTTCTCGGTGTTTTTTTTTTCTATTTTGTCCTCCAATTTGCTAATCTGGTCTTCTGCTTCATTGATCCTGCTTTTCATTCCTTCTCCTGTGTTCTTCAGTTCAGAAATTGTATTCTTCATTTCCTCTTGGCCCTTGTGGATAGTTTCTATTTCCTTTTTCATGTTGATATAGTTTGCAGTGAGTTTATTGTAGTTTCCTTGTAGTTTCTGGTAATCCATTGTGAGCTCTTTGGGCTTTCTGATAACCATTGCTTTGAACTCAATATCTGATAGTTGAGTTGCCTCTCTTTCACTTAGCATTCTTTCTGACACTTCCTCCTTTCCTTTCATTTGGGAATTGTTTCTCTGTCTTCCCATTGTGTGTGAGACTCTTCTTGTTAGCTTCAGCTTCTTAAATTGATCTGTTCTGGCTCTCTGGGTTTGTGTTGTGTATTTCTGTGGTAGAATACCAGTGAGCTTCAGTGGTGCAATCTCCTGAGCTCACTGGTCTTGGGCTGTCATTTAAGTTGGTTTTGTGTTTGTCTTTGGGTTTTGATTGCTGTTGGATCTTTCTTTGGTGGGTCCTTCCCACCAGCTGGTTAACTGAGGGTCACTCTTCTGCCACCTCTTGTATTTTGTTGTGCTGGTGAGGTCAGGCTGTATTGAAGCTGGTTCTTCCAAAGGCACAAGGTTTTGAGGATTTTCTCTTGCTCTTGTTCAGTTGTTTGTACTGGGTAGTTTCTCCACTATTTAGTTGTATTTCCAAATAGGTCCTTGATTGAGGTTTGTGTGGTTTCGACTCCCTCCTTCACCTTCTGTTATCTGTTGGTGGTTCCTTTGTTGCTGGGTTTCCTCTTTCAGTGGGTATCCTGGTGTTCACCACTTCCACCTACTCTTTTTTGTGATCAGTTGGAGGGGGAAGGCAAAATGGTTTATGACAGCAGGAAAGTATTTTTGATATTTACAGTAGCAGCCAGTAGAGAAGAGATAGGAGATCCTTTGGCTATGTATAGTGTTAACCGTGATCTTCTACCCAACTAGCCACTTTTTAGAAAGGATGGAAAGAAGATAAGAGTCTTGTTTGGGAGGGAAGGATTGTGAGTTGGATCTAGAAAGCAGTGAGGTTGTGGGAGGTCAGATTCTGAGGTAAGGTGAGAGTAAAGGATAGTAAGTAGGTGTAGTGTGTGAGAGAATGGAGTTAACCACTACAGTAATAGAGTTCAGGAAACTGTGAAGTGGGCTAAGATCTAGGAAGGGTGTTGTGAAGTATTTACAATTGTATGGAACAGCTATTATTTGCAATAATATTAGTACAACAATCATATGACAGAATCTATGTGATCTGATTAACAAGAATAGGGAGTATAGGACCTTGATTAGTGTGCTAATGGAACACAAGTGAAGTGAGGGACAGTAAATTAGCAATACACTATGAAAGAGAGCAGGGGAAACCTGTCAAATGATACAGTATAACCAGCCAAGCAAAGAAGACTATATAGAAAGAAGAGGAATACAAAAGTACTATTAAAATAAAAGATGTAAGAATAATGAAAATAATAATAATAATAATAATACACATATGCAATAACTTGCAGGTTCTCTGTAATAGCAAAGTGAAATTTGTCACTCTGTCTCAGCTGTTGGGATGCCCCCTCCTTGAGTCCAACTCTGGTCTTTTCACAGTTCCAGGTTTTTTTGTCTCACTTGTGAGTATTAAAAAAAAAAGCAGAAGAAGGAAAGAAGAAGAGATAAAGTTGGAAAGCAAGGAAGAAGGAATAAAATAAGAAAGGAAAGAGAGGAGAAAGGAATTGAAAGATAAAAAATAATACAAATTTAAAAATTACTTAAAAAACAAGCTCTTGTTGGTTTAAAACTGGCCAAACCGGTTTTTCTGGTCTTACTGGCTGGTATGGCTTTTCTCCCTTTCCAATCTGCACTCAGTCAGCCTCATGCACACTCCTCCCAGAGCTAGTCTGGTGCCTTGGGTGTAGGATCCATGCCTTTCTGAGAGTGCACTTCCCAGGTTACCGCTGTGGACTGGGGTAAGGGCGAGCACTCGGCCAGGCTACCTCTGTTCCACGAGTTTGGGCACACACCCTTTCCAGTGCTACGGGGTGCACAGGGCCTTCTGCACAACTTTCAGAAAAACCTCAGGATCACTGCTTGGCTGGGTGGTGAGTAGGCAGAGCGATTGCTGCAGGAGAATTCCCCAAACAGTGTCTTTTCACTTTTTCTTTTTGAGAAATTCCTCCTACTCAAGCCTGCCACTCTGTACATTGGACAGGCTTCTTGCACAGCCAATTCTACAGCACAGCCAATTCTCCAGCCAGAATGGGGACTATTGGTGTTAGGGCCCATCACTTTGTGACTCTCAACTCTCCCCAACTGGCATCCAAAGACTCTGTGGGTGCTCATAGTCCCAGTGTGTTTTCCACTTAGTCCTTATTCCCCTCTCTGCGAATTCAAGCAACCAGGTCTCCCCCCTTGCTGCTTAAACCTTGTTTGGCCAGAGAGGGAGCAGTTGACCCTGCTCTCTCCCAAGGACCCTGTGGCAGACCTCGTGCGATCTGGGCCTGGGGCTGCTGCTGCACTCTGAAGCATTGGTCCTTGGGACCTTATTGTCCTGAAGCACTCTCCTTACCATCTGGTTTTTCAGTGTCCGCTACAATTTTTGGTCTCTTATTTTCATATATGCTGGGGTACTATTGGCAGTTTGCTCTGTTCCTCTGTAGATAAGCTAGGTTTTTCTCCCTTGTGTAGAGGGAAGTAGAATCTGCTCCCTCCTACCTCATCACCATCTTCCTCCTTAATCGTAATAATTTCTTGAAAGACACAAACTACCAAAACTTATACAAGGAGAATAGGTAATATGAATAAACTTATATTTATTAAATAAACTGACTGAATAATAACCTTACAATAAAAGAAGAAGAAAGAAGGAGAAGAAAGAAAAAGAAGAAAGAAGGAGAAAGAAGAAGAAGAAGGAAAAAAGAATTAAGCTCAGCTGGGCTCAGAATTCACTGGTGATTGCTACCAAACATTTGCAGAATAAACAACACTAGTTCTCTACAATCTCAGAAAATAGATTATAGGGAACATTTTCTAACTTATTTCATAGGGTTGCTATTACTCTAATATCAAAATCAAGTAAAGACATTATAAGGCAAGAAAAAACCTGTAAAGCAATATATCTAATAAACATGGCTATAATAATTTTCAGAAAATATTAACAAATCATACCCAACAATGTATGATAAAAAGAATTGTGCACCATGACCAAGTAGAATTATTCCAGTTATGCAAGGCTGGTTCAACATTTGACAATTGATTAATGGAACCATAACATAGAAGGCTAAAGAAGAAAAATTATATGATCGCATCAATAGATGCAAAAACAGTATTTTACGTAAGGGAGCAAATGTTTGTTAAAATCTCTCAACAAACTAAAAATAACCAGAAACTTCCTCAGCTTGATAAAGAATATCTACAAAAGAAATGTTGGCCAAAATTACACTTTAATTATGAGAAACTAGATGCTTTTCCTCTAAAACTAAAAACAGGTTGAGGATGCTCCCTTTCACCATTCATTTTAACATCATACTGGAATCCTAGCTAGTTCAATAAAACAAGAGGAGGAAATGAGAGTACATAAATTCAAAGGCATAAATAGAATTGTCTCTGTTCAAATTGTATTTGTTGAAAACCCAAAAGGATCAACAAAAATGCTCCAGGGCCTAATAAATAATTACAGCAAGGTGGCAAGACACCAACTGTGTTAATATACAAATGCTGGTTGCTTTCCTATGTACCTACAGGACTAAGTTATTCAAATCTTGCACTCTGCTTTTTTAAAGTTATTTTAATTTTCAAAAAAATTTTAATTACAGTTTACATTCAATATTATTTCATATTAGTTTTAGACGTGCAGCATAGTGGTTAGACAAAGAAGTTCCTCCAATATTCCGGGTACCCAATTGGCAGCACACATAATTATTGCAATATTATTGATTATATCCCCTATGCTGTAATTTACATCCTTGTGACTATTTCATAACTACCAATTTCTGATTAAAGGACTATCTTAAGGGCTGGCAATTGCTTGGATTCTGGTGATGAGCTCTGAAGTCTTGGAATATTCTTTCTGATCAGGGTGCTTTTCTGTGACTAAGGTTTGGAGTCGTGCTGCAATTATTTGATCTCAGATAGTTCATGCTAAAAGTGTGTTTTATGATGAATATCATTTTTTGTATGCCCAAGGCTTTGGATCAAATGGTACCAAGTGGATCAGATAATCTATGCTAACAAATGTGACTTATGTTGAATAAATGTTTTGTTCTGTGGAACTGGAGTCTGAGTAGCTATGGTCAATCTTGCAGGTAATCCACACCTGTGTGATTTACCTCCAGTGAAGCACTGAGTGCCAAGCTTGCTTGACCTTACACAATTGGCAACACTTTGAATATGTTGTCACACATTGGTGCTGAGAAAATTAAGTTCACAGATAGGAAGACTCAATGTTATTTATGAGTAATTTCTTCCAAACTTAATCTATATACTCAATGTAATTCAAACAAAATACAAACAGATTACTTCATAGATATATATAAACTGATTTTAAAGCTTATATTCAAGGGAAAATACCCACAATTAATGCAATACTTAAGAAGAGCAAAGTAAGAGGACTGATATTACCCAACCATAAGACTTACGTAAGTGGCAAATCAAGACATCATGTATCAAGACAGCATGACTCCTTTTTTTAAAAGATTTTATTTATTTATGTTTAGACAGAGGGGAAAGGAGGGAGAGAGTGGGAGAGAAACATCAATGTGTGGTTATCTCTCACACACCCCTCACTGGGGACCTGGCCTGCAACCCAGGCATGTGCCCTGACTAGGAATTGAACTGGTGACCCTTTGGTTCTCAGGCCAGCACTCAGTCTACTAAGCCACACCAGTCAGGACAAGATAGCATGATTCTGATAAAATAAGTAATGGAATAGAAAACCCCAAAATAGATCCACACTAATATAGTCAACTGTACTCTGACAAAGAAGCAAAGACAATGGGGAGAGGATATGTTTCAAAAATGGTGCTACAACAATTGAACATCCATGTAAAAAATTAATCTAGCTGCTGCATTTACATATCCCACAAAAATTAAGTCAAAATGGAATATAGACTAAATGTAAAATGTAAACTATAAATTTTTAATAGTATAATTTGGAAGAAAATCTAGGCAACCTTGGTTTTAATGATGAGTTTTTAGATACAACACCAAAAGCATTATTCATAAAAGTATATATGAAAGCTTTGGGGGAAAGGGCTTAGGTAAAGGTTTCTTTTTTAATTATTTAATTTAGTTATTTATTTATTGTTGTTCAAGTATAGTAGTCTCCATTTTCTCCCCACCACTCCTCCCCACCCCAGTCATCCTCACCTCCCACCCTCACTCCTACCTACCTTTGGCTTTGTCCATGTGTCTTTTATACATATTCAATGAATGAAGGAAATTTTATCCAAGAAAAATACTAAAAATCAAGGCCTGTGGTATTTGAAATGAGATCTAGGTCCTCCTTCCCACCTGCCAACTCAAAATGATGGAAACTCTCTTTACACAGATACATCTAAAAACAGTGGGCTTCCACTAAACCCATTTCCTAGATGGAGGACTTGCTTCCCAGACTACTGCTCTCAGCATTTTTCACATTTCCCCTAAATATCTGTTGCTGTGTATAGGTTCTGGTTAAATGAGGCTGAAAGATTTGGCTTCTTTCTTCTGTTTATGCCCACTTCTAACACAGGTTTGTCCTGGGTAGCATAGTTCAGAACAGTAGAATCTGACAGCCATTGTACTGATGTGTGGGGTTGGAGTTCCATGCTAAAAGAAGTAAGCCAAGAGGATCTTTGTGCTTCATCTCTCCCCGCTCCCCAAATGTTAAGCTCCTGAAGAGAAATGTCACTCAGAGGAAAGCACATTAACTGTCCTTTCCTCCAGTGTCATACTTTGCTCAAAGATTTGTCTAATGACAGAAGCAGACCATAGAACACAAAGTTTTGAATCTCTTCACAAAGCAACAGACTTAATTTATGAGTGTGAACAAATTCAAGCCAGAAGGCCCTTTCTAAACAATGGAACTTCTGGTGAAAGCAATTTGTGAGAAGTGGATTGATTTATTGAATTCTTAGGTAAAATTGTAGACCAGCTAGTTTGCCAGAGAGAAATGAAGGAAAAATAGCTAGGAAGAGTCTTCTTGAGTTCAGAAAAGAATTCTTAAGTATTGACCTCAGGAACTTTCTTTTTAAAGGAGTCTTAATTTGAATAGATTAATCTGTAAAGCAAGTTTTGCCAAATAAAAACTAGTTGGCAGTTAGTAGGGCTTTATATCTGTGTGTATAATGGAAAGAAAAGCCAAAGAGAGCCCTGACAAAACCACTGTCAAACCAGTGTGACTAGGAGCCCTGGAAGTGGAATGCAGAGGAGGGGTTATGCAGGACCTAAGTACTAAGAATTGCTAAGAATATGTCATATAAAATGTTTATTTTCCGACAAAAATATGAGACATACAAGGAAATAAAAAAGTATAACTTTACATTAAGGGAAAATAAGTTTAAAAACAGAACTTCGAGAGAAAGTAACCAGATGTCCGATTTAACAGTGGATGACTTTGATTTAGCCATTACAAATATGTTTTAAAAAATAAGACATTAAGATTAAAATGTAAATGGGAGTATGGTGGCTGTGTAACATCAAAAAGAAGGCATCAGTAGAGGTATAGAAATTATTTTAATAATAAAATAAAAAGTTTAGAAATTGAAATATTCAATAAGTGAAATTTAAAATATATCACTAGAGGGAGGCCCATCAGTAGATGTGAACTGGCAGGAAAAAAACTGAGCAAACTTGAAAAGAGGTAAGTAGAGATTATAGAAATTATGGAGTCAGAAGAACAGAGGAATAAAAGAGTGAAGAGAAATGACAGAGCCTCAGAGAAATATGGGAGAGAGGTACACTAATACATGTCTAATGGAATAAAGTTAAATAAAAAATAATATAATATTTCATATAAATAATTGATGAACATACAAAATATTTCTTAGACTGTTAAAATGAACTACTGATAAGGCTGTAATTACCACAAACCTTCTAGAAATAAATTTATAAATATTCATCAGAAGATTTAAGTCAAGTGTGACTTTCGATGAGATATTTCTAATTCTAATAAGGAATTATTTAGAATTATAATCATGATTACAGATTCAAAATTATATATAAAATAGTTACTTATCTTTATCAAAGATAACTACATAATTACTTGGCTCCAAGCTATATAAATAATTTAATAAAATTTAAAAAGCTCACAAAAATGCCATGTGAAAGTCAGATTCAGAATTTTATATAAACTCTTAATATTGCATTCTAAGAGGAAAAAAATAACTAACTTAGAGTATTGAGAGGAGTAGAATTGTGTTTTATTCTTCTTCATTTAAAAAACTTTTCTAAAATTAGAGTACATTAGGCTTCTATTGTAAAACATGACAGAATTACTAAAAAATTACCAAGGCAACATTACTTCAAGTTTATTGCTATTTAATTTATGCCTACTTCATGTTTATAAATATAATCTCAAAGCAAAATATAACATAACTATTCTAATGCTTTTTGATTTCAAAAGATCACAGGAAATGAATAGGAAGCTCATTCAATGAGAATCTATTGGAGCTGACATTATGTTGTCCATGGTGTATAATAAGTAGAAGACTAGCCTCCCCCCTCAGTGATCTTGTAAACTGGTTGTACAAATAAGATTCCACAGAGAAAGCAACTAAAAATCAATAATGACATAGAGTAAGATGATGGTGTGGATAGTTGATAGTACAGGAATAGTAATCATTCAGAAATGAGTAGAGTATTAGAGGCTAGGATTTGGGAGTTTTTCAAAAAGGATGTGTCATTGGGGTAGAGAAAAATTAATCAACTACTGGAGTAAGTTGGTTGTGCTGAAGTGGAAGCATAGTGATTAATATATTAAAGTGGCAATAGCAATCAAGGCTCAACTACAAGAGGATGGTATGCACAGCCCATATATGGGATGCATCTAGAATGCCCAACTTGAGTGATAGAGGAGGCTCTGCCACTGGACCCTATAGAACACTTATGTTGGGCCACTCTTCCATGTCTGGGAACATGGTAGCTCCACCTAATACACAGAAACAAACACAGGGAGACTGCTAAAATGAGAAGACAAAGAAACATGTCCCCAGTGAAAGAACAGGACAAAATTCCAGAAAAGAACTAAACCAAATGAAGATAAGTGATCTGCTAGATGCAGAATTCAAAACACTGGTTATAAGGATGCTCAACGGACTTAGTGAGAATATCAACAGCATAAAAGAGGCCCAATCATAAATGAAGGATACACTAACTGAAATGAAGATTATTTACAGGGGTTTAACCGTAGAGTAGGTGAAGCCAAAAATCAAATTGGTAATTTGGAATATAAGGGAGCAAAAAAAAAAATATCCAATTAGAACAGCAGAAAGAAAAAAAGAACACCCCATCCCCAAATTAGGATAGTGTAAAAAGACTCTGGGGCAACTTCAAGAGTACTAACATTTGCACCATGGGGTGTTCCAGAAGGAGAAGAGAGAGAGCAAGAAAATGAAAACCTATTTGAAAAACAAAGAATGATAGTAAACTTTCCTAACCTGGTGAAGGAAATTGACATACAAGTCCAGGAAGCACACAGACTCCCAATCAAGATGAACCCAAAGAGGCTCACACCAAGACACTTAATAAGTAAAATGCAAAAGGTTAAAGGCAAAAAATCTTAAAAGGAGCAAGAGAAAAGCAGTTAGTTACTTAAAAGGGAGTTCCCATAAGACTGTCAGCTGATTTCTCACCAGAAACTTTTCAGCCCTGAAGGGATTGGCAAGAAATATTCAAAGTGATGAAAATCAAGAACCTACAAGCAAAATTACTCTACCCAGCAAATCTGTCATTTAGGAAAAAAAAGGAAAGAAAAAGAGCTTCCCAGACAAGAAAAAGCTAAAGGAGTTCCTCACCACCAAAAAAAAATTGCATAAAATGTCAGAGTCTCTTTAAGGAGAAGGGCAAAAGATAAAAAATGTGATAATAAAATAGTAATAAATAAATATCTATCAACAACATAACCTAAAAAACAAAATAAACAATTAGAACAAAAACATATTCACAGATACAGAGTACATTTTGATGGTTGCCAGATGGGAGGGGTTAGGGGGATAAGAGAAAAGGTGAAGGGATTAAGAAGTATAAATCTGTTGTTACAGAATACTCATGGGAATGTAAAGCATAGTTTAGTCAATAAAGTCAATAAACCCCTAATAACTATGCATGGTGTCAGATGGGTGCAAGACTTATTTGGATGATCACTTAGTAAGTTATATAATGTCTAATCACTAGGGTATACACCTGAAACTCATATCATATAATAATATATTTCAACTGTAAGTGAAAAATAAAAATGATTTAAAAATGAAAAATAAAAGTTAAGAAGATGGGAGCAAAAATATGGTGCATGGAGAATATAAACAAAGTAGAACATGTATTGAATTTATTATAGGGTTATTAATTTTTTATTAAAAGTTAGGAGACAATAGTACTTGAACCACAATAAAAAATAAAAAAGTTTTATAGTGCATGTCAGGATTAAGACATTTTTTCAAAGACTATTGGTTTCTATTTATGAAAAACTATGTTCAATGTGATGGGGTTAAATTGATTGTAAAATGTGCTGGAGATGCTTCTGGTTCTTAGTTTCTGAATAAAGTTCAAAGAGAAATACATTTGGGAAATGATATAAAATTCTTCCCTAAGGAATAAAATGCAGTCATAAAGTGGAAAACATTTCCTAACCATTATCCAATCTATTATGAATTATGAATGAGTAAAACTTAGGAAATATTTAGTTATATAATGCCCAGTAACAGGATTTAAAATATAAGGTAACATTATTTAAAGCCTAAACCAAAACCACAAATGTCTTTATTTTTCATGCATGCTTTACATGAGACCAATCCAAGAGCATATGTACGGTGTGTCTCTAGAGTTAGGATTGTCAGGTAAAATAAAGAATGCCAAGGTATTTTTTAATGTGAGATAGGTATTTTTATTATAGGTATTTATTGAATATTACATGAGACACTATACACATCAAACATTTAATAGGATTATAGCAACAACTTTCTATAGAACTTTTAATAAACTATCAATTTTTTTATCACATATGTATTCTACCATACTGAGACCTTTGAGAGCCAGTAAACTATAGGAAAATATACACAAAAATAAACTCAAGGTGGATAAAAGACTTAAATATAAGCCATGATTCCATAAAAGTCTTAGAGGAGAACATAGGCAGGAAATTTTCAAATATTCCATGCATCATTTTCACTGATATGTCCTCTAAAGCAAAAGACAGAAAGGAAAAGATAAACAAATGAGACTACATCAAATTTAAAAGCTTCTGTGCAGCTAAAGAAAACATCAGCAAAATGAAAATGAACCAACTGTATGGGAAATACATCTGTCAAAGATAACTCAAACAAGGGTTTGATCTCCAAAATATGTGAAGAACTCTCACAACTCCACACGAGGAAGACAAACAATCCAATTAAAAAAAATGGGCAAAGGACCTGAACAGACACTTCTCAATGAAAGACATACAGAGGGCCATCAGACATATGAAAGAACACTGAGCTTCACTAGCCTCCAGTGAGATGCAAGTTAAAACCACAATGAGGTACCACTTCACACCAATCTGAATGGCCATTATTAACAAATCAACAAACAACAAGTGCTGGTGAGGTTGTGGAGAAAAGGGAACCCTAGTGCCCTGTTGGTGGGAATGCAGACTGGTGCAGCCACTGTGGAAAACAGTATGGAATTTCCTCAAAAACTAAGAATGGAGTTGCCTTTTGACCTGGAAATCACACTACTGGGATTATACCCTAAGAATCCTGAAACACCAATTCAAGAGAACTTATGCACCCCAATGTTTATAGCATTGCTATTCACACTAGAAAGTGCTGGAAACACCCTAAGTGTCCATCAGTAAATGAGTGGATCAAAAACTGTGGTGCATTCACTCTATGGAATACTACGCAGCACAAAGAAAGAAGGAACTCAAACTCTTCCTGTCAGTGTGGACAGAACTGGAGAATAAGTCAGTGAAGTAAGTCAGTGAGTGAAAGACAAATACCATATGATCTCACCTATAAGTGGAATGTAATCAACATAATAAATAAGTAAACAAAATAAACCACAGAAATGGAAATAAAGAATGAACTGACAGTGACCAGAGGGGAGGGAGGAGGCAGATCACCAGGGAAAGAAGGGAAAGGGTCAAGTCAAGGACACATAGATGAAAACAACTGGGATGGTATTGAATGTGGAAGGAGGAGGGTGGTTATGACAGGGGAGAACAATGGGGGGGAATAAGGACAACTATAATTGGACAACAATAAAAAGATAAAAAAAAGGCTAGCAGCTGACTTCTCAATGGAAACACTCCAAGCTAGTAGAGAATGGCAAGAGATATTCCAAGTAATGAGAACCAGAGGTCTGCAACCAAGACTACTTTACCCAGCAAGGCTCTCAATCAAGATAGAAGGACAAATAAGAAGCTTCCCAGACAAAAGAAGTCTAAAAGAATACACCTCCATCAAACCAGCTGTGCAAGAGATGCTAAAGGAACTGCTTTAAGGAAAGGAAGGAAAAGAGAGAGAGAGAGAGAGAGAGAGAGAGAGAGAGAGAGAGGAGAACAGAGGTATGAAAATGGCAATGAACAAGTACCTATCAATAATAACCTTAAACATTAATGGATTAAATGCTCCAATCAAAAGACATAGAATAGCTGAATGGATAAGAAAGCATGACCCACACATATGCTGCCTACAAGAGACCCATCTCAGAACAAAAAGAACTACACAGGCTGAAAGTGAAGGCTGGAAACAAAAATTTTCCAAGCAAATGGACAGGAAAAAAAAGCTGCGGTAGCAATACTCATATGAGACAAAATAGACTTCCAGAAAAGGGTCATAAAGAGAGACTCAGGGGGTCACTTCATAATACTCAAGGGAAGAATCCATCAAGAAGACATAAACATTGTAAAATATATATGCACCCAACATAGGAGCACCTATGTTGGAGCTTCTATGAAGAGCAAATACATAAAGAAAATCTTAGAGGACTCCAAGAAAGATATTGACAGCAACACAATTATAGTGGGGGACTTTAACACCCCACTGTCAAAAATGGACAGATCTTCCAAACAAAATATCAACAAAGATATTGTGGCATTGAACAATGCCCTAGAGGAAATGGACTTAACTGGTATATATAGAGCCTTTCATCCCAAAGAAGCTAAATATACATTTTTTTCAAATGTACATGGAACATTTTCAAAGATAGAGCACATAATAGGACACAAAACAAGCTTCAACAAATTCAAGAACATTGAAATCATACCAAGCATTTTCTCAGATCACAAGGGACTGACACTAGAAACCAACCCCAAAGGAAAAAATCCAAAACACTTAAAATCATGGAGATTGAATAGCATGCTATTAATGAGTGGGTCAAGAATGAAATTAGGGAAGAAATCAAAAAGTTTCTGGAAGCAAATGAAAAGGAACTCACAACAACCCAAAACTTATGGGACACAGTGAAGGCAGTCCTCAGAGGGAAGTTTATAGCCATACAGGCCTACCTAAAAAAAGATAGAAATATTTCAAACAAACAACCTAACCCTATACCTACAAGGACTCAAGGAAGAACAACAAAGATGGCCCAGAGCAAGTACAAGGAAGGAAGTAACCAAGACCACAACAGAATTAGATGACATAGAGACTAAAAGCACAATTCTAAGGATCAATAAATCCAGGAGCTGGTTCTTTGAAAAGATAAACAAAATTTACAAGCCTTTAAGCACGCTCATCAAAAAAAAACAGAGAGGATCCAAATAAACACAATCAGAAATGAAAGAGGAGAGATTACAACTGACACCACAGAAATACAAAGGATTGTAAGAAATTACTACTAAGAACTGTATGCCAAGAAATTTGAAAACCTAGGTGAAATGGACAAATTTCTAGAAAAATATAATCTTCCAAAACCCAGTGAAAAAGAAGCAGAAAGCCTAAACAGACCAATCACAGCAAAAGAGATTGAAGCAGTAATCAAAAAACTCCCAACACACAAAAGCCCTGGATCAGGTGGTTTCACAGGAGAATTCTACAAAGCATTTAAGGAAGACCTAACCCCTGTCTTTCACAGACTATTCCAAAAAATCCAAAGAGATGGAAGACTCCCAAACTCTTTTTATGAGGCCAGCATCATCCTAATCCCCACACCAGATAAAGACACAACAAAGAAAGAAAACTTCAGGCCAATACTGCTGATGAACATAGACTCTAAAATCCTCAACAAAACATTGGCAAACCGCATCCAGCAATACATGAAAAAGATCATACACCATGATCAAGTGGGATTCATCCCAGGGATGCAAGGATGGTTCAAAATTCGCAAATCAATGAAAGTAATACATCACATAAACAAGAGCAAAGACAAAAATCACATGATCATATCAATAGGTGCAGAAAAAGCATTTGATAAGGTACAACACCCATTTATGATAAAAACACTCAGCAAATTGGGAATAGAGGGAACATTCCTCAACATAATAAAGGCCATATATGAGAGACCTTCAGCCAACATCATACTCTATGGGCAAAAACTAAAATCTTTTCCACTAAGATCAGGAACAAGACAAGGCTGTCTACTTTTACCACTTCTATTCAATATAGTATTGGAAGTTTTAGCCACAGTGATCAGACAAGAAAAGGAAATAAAAGGCATCCAAACTGGAAAGGAGACAAAATTGTCATTATTTGCAGATGACATGATAGTGTACATAAAAAATTCTATAGACTTGGCCCCAAAACTGCTCAACCTAATAAATTAATTTGGCAAAACAGTGGGATGCAAAGTCAATATCCAGAAATCAAAGGCATTTTTGTATACCAACAATGAAACAGTAGAAGCAGAAGTCAAGAAAAAAATACCATTTGATATAGCAAAAAGAAAAATAAAATACCTAGGAATAAATCTAACCAAAGAGGTAAAAGATCTCTATTCAGAAAACTACATAACACTGAGGAAAGAAATCAAGGAAGACACAAACAAATGGAAACATATACTGTGTTCATGAACTGGAAGAATTAACATCATCAAAATGTCCACACTACCCAAAGCAATTTACACATTCAATGCAATACTTATTAAAGTACCAATGGCATATTTCACAGACATACAACAAAGACTTCAAAAATTTATATGGAGCCATAAATGACCCTGAACAACTCCTGCAATGTTGAGAAAGAAGAGTAAAGTAGGAGGGATCACAGTACCTGATACTAAACTCTATTATTACAAGGCCACTGTAATAAAAAGAGATTGGTACTGGCATAAAACAGGCACATGGACCAATGGAACAGAACAGAGAGCCCAGAAATAAACTCAAGTCTCTATGGTCAATTAGTATTTGACAAAGTGGGCAGCAACATAAAATGGAGTAAAAATAACCTCTTCAACAAATGGTGTTGGGAGAACTTGACAGCTACGTGCAAAAAAAAATCCAAACTTGAGCACCAACTTACACCACATACAAAAATAAATTCAAGGTGGATAAAAGATTTAAATATAAACCCTGATACCATTAAAGTCCTAGAGGAGAACATAGGCAGGAAAATCTTAGATAATTCACACAGAAACATTTTTACTGACATGTCCCCTAGAGCAAGGGACATAAAGGAAAGAATAAACAAATGGGATCTCATCAAAATAAAAAGCTTCTCTATGGCTAAAGAAACCAGTATTAAAATAAAAAGAGAACTAACTGTATGGGAAAACATATTTGCCAATGATACCTCAGACAAGGGTTTAATCTCCAAAATATATAAAGAACTTACGCGACTACACTCTAAGAAGACAAGGAATCCAATTAAAAAATGGGCAAAGAACTTGAACAGACACTTCTCCAAGGAGGACACACAGAGGATCAAGAGACACATGAAAAGATGCTCAATATCACTAGCTATCAGAGAGATGCAAATTAAAACCACAATGAGATACCACTTCACACCAGTCAGAATGGCCATCATAAACAAAGCAACAAACAACAAGTGTTGGAGAGGTTGTGAAGAAACGAGGACCTTAGTGTACTCCTGGTGAGATTGCAGACTGGTACAACCATTATGGAAAACAGTATGGAACTTCCTCAGAATACTAAAAATCGATCTGCCTTTTGACGCAGCAATTCCACTGCTGGGACTCTATCCTAAGAACACTAAAACACCAATCCAAAAGAACCTATCCACCCCAATGTTCATTGTAGCACAATTTACAATAGCCAAGTGCTGGAAGCAACCAAGATGCCCATCAGTAAATGAATGGATCCAAAAACTATGGTACATTTACACAATGGAATTCTATGCAGCAGAAAGGGAAAAAAAGCTCCTACCCATTCAAACAGCATGGATCGAGCTAGAAGGCATTATGCTAAGTGAAATTAGCCAGGCAGTGAAAGACAAATACCGTATGATCTCACCTTTAACAGGAACCTAAACAACAAAACAGACAAACAAGCAAAATATAGCCAAAGACACTGAAATAGAGAACAGGCTGACAGCGACCAGAGGGAAGAGGAGAGGGAATTTCAGGAGAATTTCAGGAGAGAATAGGAAGGGTTTGCAGGAACAAATATAAAGGACACATGGACAAAAACTAGGGGTGGTGAAAATGGGAAGGAGGTGGGGATGGATGGGTGGGCAGACTGGGATGTGAGTAAAGGACAGAAAACTGTACTTGAACAATGATTAAAATAAAAAAAAAGAAAATAGGAGAATAAACATATCCTTCATAGATTTAACTGTATTATTGAATTATTTTAGTACAAGCAGTGTAGTATGGCATGTTGGAATAACTGTAAGTTCTATGTAGAATAAAAAGGCATTGACAAAACATTTCTCTTGAAAACACATCCCATAATCTTCAGGAATGTAAAGATATCCAGGCACTAGTTAAATTATACCTGTTTGACCATTTAAAATGTCTGCTATAATGATTTCATTCCCTGTGTTCTCATTAAATAAGGTGCCATTAATTTTTATTGGGATTTTACTTTATAGAGATTATAACAGTAAACTTCAGTGTGGAATTTTTTATTTCTGATAGACTTTAAATAAGAGATGTCAAAAGCAGTAAAATAAAGGCTAGCTTCAATATGTGGCCTAGGTTCTCCATATTAAAAATTCCATGACCCAACAGTTGTATCTTTAAAAACTAAATAGTAATGATTTCTTTTAATGTCTTATTTTGTAAAGATAGGGGAAAAAAACAAATGTCTCTAAACTGTATTTGTATAGCCTTAAAGATCACTGCAGAAAAGCATTATTCATATTGTAATACAGCTTTATGGCATCAATTCTTTTATGGCACTTTTACTTCAGTGAAATACATAGGACTTGTTTGTGTAGTGCTGAGTAAAAAAACAAAGGTGTTTTGTTTTTTTTTAAATATTTTATTGTTGTTCTGTAGTGCTTGTCCTAAATTTTCCCCCTTTGTCATTCCCCTCCCAGGCCACCCCTGGCTCTCACAGTCAGTCCCAACACTGCTGTCCAAGTCTATGGATCATTCATATATGTTCTTTGTCTAGTCCCTTCCCCTTTCTTCCACCATTATCCCCTTCCCTCCTTGCGTCTGGTCGCAGTCAGACTGTTCCATGTTTCTGGGCCTCTGGTTCTGTTGTGTTCATTTGTTTGTTTTTGTTCATTAAGTTCCTCTTATGGGTAAGACCATATGATATTTGTCTCTCATTGACTCATTTATTTCACTTATCATAATATTTTCCAGTTTCATCCGTCCTGTCATGAAAGGTAGGAGTTCTTTCTTTCTTTGTGCTGCATAGTATTCCATTGTGTAAATGTGCCACAGTTTTTTTGATCCACTCATTTATTGATGGGCACTTAGGCTGTTTCCAGCACTTGGCTATTGTAAATAGTCCTGCTATGAACATAGGGTCCACTGGATCTTTAAAATTGGTGTTTAAGGATTCTTAGGGTATAATCCCAGTAGTGCAATTGCCAGGTCAAAAGGCAGTTCCATTCTTAGTTTTTTGAGGAAATTCCATACTGTTTTCCACAGTGGCTGCACCAGTCTGCATTCCCACCAACAGGGCACTAGGGTTTCCTTTTCTCCACAACTCACCAGCACTTGTTGTTTGTGGATTTGTTAATGATGGCCATTCAGATTGGTGTGAAGTGGTATCTCATTGTGGTTTTAACTTGCATCTCACTGTTAGTAATGTTGAGCATACTTTCATATGTTTGTGTGCCTTCTGTATGTCCTCCCTGGAGAAGTATCTGTTCAAGTCCTTTGCTCATTTATTAATTGGTTTGTTTGTTTTCCTAGTTTTGAGTGGTGTAAGTTCTTTACATATTTTGGAGATCAAACCCTTGTCCAAGATATTGGGAAAAATGTTTTTGCACACAGTTGGGATCCCTTTTCATTTTTTAATTTTTGTATTGTTGTTCAATTACAGTTATCCCCATTTCTATTACTCTGCCCTACCCTAGCCACCTGCTACCTTCCACTTTCAGTCCTCTTCCCTGTTGTCTTTGTCTATGGGTCCTTTATACATGAATACTTTTTCCTTTTGATGATGTTTTCTTTAGCCATGCAGAAGCTTTTTACTATGAGGTAGTGCCATTTGTTTATTTTTTCTTTATCTTCCTTACAATTGGAAATATATCAATGAAAATATTGCTATGTGGGATGTCTAAAATTTTCTGCCTATGTTTTCCTCCAGGACTTTTGTGGTGACAAAACTTTATCATCCATCTTGATTTTGTTGTGGTGTATGGTGTAAGTTGGTGGTCTAGTTTCATTCTTTAGCATGTACCTATCCAGATCTCCCAGCACTATATATAGAAGAGGTTCTTATTACTCCATTGTATGCTCCCGCTCCCTTTTTAAAATATTAATTGGCCATAGAGACATGGGTTTATTTCTGAGCTCTCTAGTCTGTTCCATTGATCTATGTGTCTATTCTTATGGTGATACCAGTGGCCTTATAGTATAGTTTAGTATCAGATATCGTGATCCCTCCTACTTTGTTCTTCTTTCTCAAGATTGATGAGGCTATTTGGGGTCATTTTGGGTTCCATATAAATTTTTGAAATATTTGTTCTAGATATATGAAATATGTCATTGATATTGAAAAGGGATTGTATTGTAGCTATGGATTAGTTTCATTAATATACACATTTTAATGATGTTAATTACTCAAGGCCATGAACAGGGGAAATACTTCCATTCATTTGTATATTCCTTAATTTTTTTCTTCAGTGTTCTGTAGTTGTCTGAGTACAGATCTTTTACCACTTGGTTAAGATTATTCCTAGGTGCTTTATTTTTTGTGGTGCTATAGTACATGATATTTTTCCCTAGTTTCTGACATTTCATTTTTGTTGTACAAAAATGCCAATTTCTGAATATTGACTTAGTATCCCATATTTTGCCAAATTCACTTATTAGGCTGAGTAGTTTTTTTGGTGGAGACTATAGGATTTTCTATGTACACTATCATATCATCTACAAATGACAATTTTACTTCCTCCTTTCTAGTTTGGATGCCTTTTATTTCTTTTTTTGTCTGATCACTCTTGCTGGCACTTCCAATACTATGTTTAATAAAAGTGTTGAAAGCAGATACCCTTGTCTTTTTCCTGATATTAGTGGGAAAGCTTTTAGTTTTTGCACAGTTATGATGTTGGCTGTAGGTTTCTCATATTGCCTTTATTATGTTGAGGTGTGCTCCATCTATTCCCACTTTGCTGAGTGTTTTTATCATAAATGGGTACTATACTATATCAAATGATTTTGGGGTGTCTATTGATGTGATCGTGTGATTTTTGTCTTTCCTTTTGTTCATGTGATGTATTACGTTTATTGATTTGTGAATATTGAATCATCCTTGCATCCCTGGGATGAATCCCACTTTGTCATGGTATATGATCTTTTTAATGTATTGCTGGATCCAGATTGCCAATATTTTGTTGAAGACTTTAGCATCTATATTCATTAGCAATATTGGCCTATAGTTTTCTTTCTTTCTTGTGTTTTTACCTGGTTTTACAATTAGATAATACTGGCCACATAACAAGTAATTGGGAATTTTTCCTTTTTTAATTTTTTGGAATAGTTTGAGAAGGATAAGAGTTAGTTCTCCTTGAAATGTTTTGTAAAATTAGCCTGTGAAGTCATCTGGTCCACTGCTTTTGCGTGCCAGAGTTTTTTTATTACTGCTTTAATTTTGCTAGCTATTATTGGTCTATCCGGGTCTATTCAGGCTTGCTGCTTCTTGATTCAATTTTGGAAGCTTGCATGTTTCTAGAAATTTGTAGATTTTCCCCAGGTTGTCCAATTTCTTTGCATGTAGTTGTTCATAGTAATTTCTTACAATCCTTTATATTTCTCTGTTATTGGTTATAACTCCTCCTCTTTGTTTCTGATTTTATTTATTTGGTTCTATTTGGTTCCTCTCATTTTTTCTTGATGAGTTGGTTAAAGGCTTGCCAATTTTGTTTATATTTTCAAAGAATGATCTCTTGGATTTGTTGATCCTATGAATTGGTGGGGTTTTTTTTGTTGTTGTTTTTTGTCTGTATGTCATTTAATTCTGCTCTGATCCTGAGTTTTCCCTCCCATCTACTTATTCTGGCCTTTGTTTATTTTTGTTTCTCTCATTCTTGAAGATATAGGGTTAAGTTGTTTATTTAGAGTTTTCTACTTTTTTAGGTAGGCCTGAATTGCTATGAACTTCTCTCTCAGTACTGCCTTTGCTATGCCCCATAGGTTTTGGGCTGTTGTGTATTCATTTTCATTTGTTTCCAGAAACTTTTGTTTATCTCTTCCTTGATTTCATTGTTAATCCATTTATTATTTAATAGCATGTTATTCAGTCTCCATGTATTTGAAGTTTTTTGAGTTTTTCCTTGAGGTTGGTTTCTAGATTCAAGCCATTGTGATCCAAGAAAATGCTTGATAAGATTTCAATTTTCTTGAATTTTTGAGGCTTGCTTTGTGTCCTACATGCAATCTATCTTTGAAATATTCCATGTGCATTAGAAAAAAGTATATTTCCCTTTTGGGGGGTAGATGGTTCTGTAAATATCAATTAAGTCTATTAGATATACAGTTTTGTTTAATGACACAATATCCTTGTTGATTCTTTGCTAGGAAGGTCTATCCATTGTTGACAATGGGTTGTTAAAATCATCTACAATGAGTGTGCTGTTGTTATCTTTCTTAAGTCCTCCAAGATTTTCCTTATATATGTGGGTGTTCCTATTGGGTACATATATGTTTACAGGGGTTATATATTCTTGATGACTACTTCCTTAAGTATAATGAAGTGACCTTCTTTGTCTCTTTCTATGGCCTTTGTTTCAAAGTCTATTTTGTATGATATAAATATTGCTACCCCAGCTTTTTTTCCATGCTCATTTGCTTGGGATATTTTTTCATCCCTTCACTTTAGTCTGTTTAGATCTTTACTTCTTAGTTGGGTCTCTGGTAGACAGAATGTATGTGAGTCATGTTTTCTTATCCATTCAGCTACACTATGTCTTTTGATTGGTGTATTTAATACATTTACATTTAAGGTTATTATTTATAGGTACTTAATCATTGCCATTACTTCCATTTGTACCAGTGTTCCTCTCTCTATCTTTTTCTTCTTCTTTTTTTATTGTTGTTCAAGTACAGTTGCCTCCATTTTTCCCCCATCCTCCCCCCACCCCAGTGATCCCCACCTCCCACACTCAATCCTACCCCCATTTGGCTTTGTCCATGTGTGCTTTATGCATGTTCCTTGACAACCATTCTCCCATTTCCCCCCATTATCCCCCCCCCCCCCAGTTACTGTCAGTTCTTAATTTCTTAAAGCAATTTCTTTCACATTTCTTGCAGTGCTGGTTTGGTGGAGATGTATTCTTTAAGCCCTTTTTTGTCTGGGAAACTCCTTATTTCACCTTCCATTTTAATTGAGACCCTTGCTGGGTAGCATAAGGTAGGGTGGAGTAGGGTAGAGTAGTCTTGGTTGCAGGCCTTTGCTTTTCATTACTTGAAATACTTCTTGCCATTCCCTTCTGGTGTGTAGTGTTTCTGTTGAGAAATCAGCTAATAGCCTTATCAGAGTTCCTTTGAATGTTACTAGCTCTTTTTCCCTTGCTGCCTTTAAGATTATCTCTTTGTCTTTAAATTTTGCTCTCTTAATTATGATGTATCTTGGAGTAGGCCACTCTGGGTTCATCTTTATTGGGAACTTCTGTGCTTCCTAGATTTGTGTTACTTTTTCCCTCATCAAGTTAAAGAAGTTTTCTGTCAGTACTTTTTCAAACAGATTTTCTATATCTTGCTTGTTTTCTTCTACTTCTAGTATCCCTATTATACAAATATTATTTTGTTTCATGTTGTCCTGCAGCTCCTTTATACCATCTTCATACTTTTTTAGTCTTTTTCCATTTTTAGCTCTGTCTGGGAGTTTTTTCTACCTTGTCCTCCAGCTCACTTATTAAGTCCTCTGCTTCATCTAGCCTGCTTTTAATTCCATCTAGTGTATTGTGAATTTTAGATATTGTATTCTATATTTCATCCTGTCTCTTATTGATAGTTTTATGTTCTTTTTCTGCTGGTGTAGTTCCCAATAAGTTCCTTGTAGCTTCCATGATGTTCCCTGTAGTTCTCTCTAAGCTCCCTGGACATGCTTATAACCATTAATTTGAGCTCAATGTCTGATAGTTTGCTTGTCTCAATTTCATTTAACACTCTCTTTGAGGGTTCTTCCTTTCCTTTCAGTTGGGAGTTGTTTCTTTGTCTCCCCATTTTTAGTGACTCTTGTTTGTTTCTGCATATTATATTGATCTATTTTGACTCCATTTCTTTCTGGTGTTATCTTTTGTGGTAGGAGACCTGTGGAACTCAGTGGTGCAGTCTCCTAGATCTCCTGAGCTGGATGCTCTTGAGATGTTCTATATGCAATTTATTTGGGCTCTCTGGTTGTAATTGGATTTTTGTTGTTGTTGGGTGGTTCCTTCCCTCTGCCTGGCTGACTGAGAGTGACACTGCCCACCACATCTCGTATGCTGTTGTACAGGTGCTGCCAGAACAAAACCAAGCAACCAGGAAACAAACCCACACTTGCAAAAATAATGACCACCCACAACCATATTATGAACAGCAAATGAGCAAATATTAATACAAGTGTATAGAGATTATGACCCTTATAAGAGAGGAAAAACAAATATGAGTAACTGAAAGAAAAATGATTTTGAGATGATTGGGGTAGGTGAAATAAGAGTAGGAAATAGAAACAAAGTGAAGAAAGAAAGAAAAGAAAATATACATCATAAATTAGAAAGGAAGGGAAGAATACAGAAGAGTAAGAAATGGGAAGAGTATAGGATTAGGTTCAAATATAAATTTTTTTAAATGTGAGAACAGTAGGAACCGAATTGGAGAAAAAGATCTATCACAGCAATATCAACAGCAAATGAGCAAAGATTAATATAGGTGAAATGGGACTAAGAAGGAAAAAAGAAAGAAAAGCTTATGAGGCATCTAGTTGAATGAAAAGTGATATTGAGAGGATTGAGGGAGAAAGAATACTAATAGTGAGGAATGAAATCAGGCTGGAGAGGGGAAAATTAAAATTAAAAAAAAAACATCCTTGAGTGGTATGACTCACTGGACTGAGTACTGGCCTGTAAACTGAAAGGTCATGGGTTTGATTCCCAGTCAGCATACATGCCTGGGTTTTGGGCCACGTCCCCATTGTGAGAGGCAATTGATCAAGCTATCTCTCACACATTGATATTATTCTCTTTCTTTCTCCCTCTCTTCCCCTCTTTTGAAAATTAAATAAATATAATCTTATAAACTACAGAGATTTAATTAATTAATTAATTAATTAAAAAAACAAAGAAAGGATAGGAAGAAGACAAAATGGAGTAGGAAGGAGGAATGGTAAACTTTGAGATTTGAATAACAAGAATTGTGATGATCTAGAAACAAAATTGAAGAAATGCAACCATCACCATATGCACAGCCAATGAGCAAAAATTGATAAAGGTGGAGAAAGAATAAGAATATCTTAAGAATGGGAAAAAATGTGAGATGACTAAAGACAAGAAAAATGGTTTTAAGTGGCTAGAGTGGGCACAAATAGTAAGAGTATGGAATAGAAACATTGTAGCAAGAGAAAAAAATTTAAAACAAAAATAAAAAGAGGGAGGAAGAAGGTAAAATGGAATAGGAGAAGGGAGGAGCAAAATATGAGATTTGAAATAAATTAAAATATAAAAACCAGTGAAATAATAGGCCCAAACTCAAAGGAAAAGAAATGAATGTTAAAAAGCTATGCAGGAAAATAATGCAAATCATGAAGAAGACCACAGTGGAATCATCTCAGCAGAATCCAGTGTTTACCACTGTCTTCTCTTTCTGGACCTGCCCCTGATAATGTCAGATTGTATCCCAGTCTGGCCCTAGGCAGCCTGTTCGATCACAGTCTGTGGCTTTCTCCTGATTTGTCAGGTCCCCACTGTTCTGCCTTGCTGGTCTTTCATCAGCCCAGGGCCAAGGATTATTTCATTTAATGACCCAAGAGAACTACTGGTATCTTCTCCACCTCTTTCCAGGTAGCCTTTGGGAACATTGGGAAGGTGCATACCCTGTGGCACCTCTGTGGAGCACTGTTCAGTCTTCCAGGAAGATGGTGGAATGTTTCCCTGCCCCCTTATCACATGTCTAGGTCTGTCCCAGATTCTTTCAATAACACATAATTTCTGGTGAATTAGCTATCTGTTTCCTGTGGGGGCCAATCTGTGTAAAGGGGGCAACTCTTTCCAACTTGGCACAGACAGCAGCTCTGTGTGGCCACTGAGACTGGGTTGGACCCTGAACATCCCTTGTTGCACCTGTCTCTAATCTCTCTGCTTTGCAGGTTTCAGTGGTTCAGGGCCCGAGGAACAGTGTAGCTTGTACTGACTGGTAAAGGGCCCTTTCAGAGCTTTTTCTTGTTTGCCCTGTGGAATTGCACCCAGCACAGGTCTTCTGAGCCTGTTCTCACTGATCTGCAGAGCCTGTAATCCCACAAGTGGGGGTTGGGCTTACCTGTCTGTGAGGAGACCTACCTGGCTGCAGCAAATCTCAGGCATTCAACTCCGGGCCATCCAGTACCCAGCCTGCCATGCTCTCACTGGAGACTCAGGCCAAACTCTCCACTCTGTATAGTTCCCTGCTTACTAGCCATGCTGGGTTAGGTACCACAGTTCTTTCAGCGTGACTCTATCCCTCCAAGTTCTTCGTTTGCACAGCAGCTGCTCATGCATGCATGGGCATGCAAACACTGAGTCCCTGCCACATATTGAGTCTCACCTCAGCAACTCTTTTAAAAGTGTTTTTTGTGTAAACCCCATGCTGCAGCACCAAGCCCTGTGGGACCTGTTTCCACCAACATCTCATTCCCAGAAATCACTGTCTCTCTTGGTCAGGGCTGGCCACAGCCTGTCAGAGTCTCTGACAGTTTTACATAAAGTATCTCTCTAGATCTCTCCTGGATGGTGCTGGACAGAGTCCTGCAGTGATACAATAACATGGGGCTGTGGGGGGTGTTTTTGCCACTCCCTCCGGTGTTTCTCAGACTCAGGTAGGCCTGTTTTTGCCACTGTTTCTGCAGCCAGCACCTTCCTGACCATCTCACTCTGCCCCTAGGGCTCACAGCAGCTGAGCCAATCCTCAGCTGATCCGAATCTGTGTAGCAAGAAGTGCCAGGTTGGGCAGCGTTGGTGGTAGTTGCTCCACTAAGGAGAGCCCAGGCCACACACTCCCAAGTGCCCTGCAGGAAGGCAGGTTCTTTCCCACTCACACAAACTCCTCAAATTCTTGTCTACATAAGAACTTACTCACACACATTCTCACTCACTCTCCACTGGATTTTCCAGTTGGTTGCTCTGCGGTTTGCTGCAAGACTGGTCCAAGACTGACAGCAAGTGGGTGGAGCTTCCAGATACTCTGTAGCCATTTTGGATCTCCCTGGTTTTATAAGGGTTTTTTTGTGGGGTTTTTTTTGTGTTTTCTCTTTCTGGTAGTAAAACTTGTTATTAAGGATGCTTATTAATTTTATAGGAAGGTATGGATTCTGAATATAACCAAAGTCTCATCTCAGAAAAGGCAATATTGTATTTGAAAATATATGGAGAACACTTGTGAAATGTGGGACCAATTTTAAAATCACATTATGAAAAAATGGGAAATATAGGAATTATTTATCCAACCACCAAATGCTCTTTCAGCCAACAACAAATTCTCAGATATGGAGATAATTGCTAGTGATTCTCCCATACATTTTTGTCCTTTTATGTGTATTATGGCTATAAAAAAATATTTGGCTTCTCTATGTGTTAGACAAAGGCTGCGGGAGATGACTAAGGACTTGGTACTGTCTCAAAGGAGTGTAGCACTTTCATTTTGAATTTAGCCTTAGTTTATGGTTACTGAAAACAGAAATTTTAGAACTGGTTCTATGGGAATTTTGTCACTGTTTTATTTTATGTGTTTTAATTTTTATACTCTGTGCTATTTTAACCTGTTTCCTCCTTTTTAGGCCATGTGGTTCTTACCTAAAACTTAGCCAAAGGAAAAGAAAGAAATGAGGGGTTCTCTGGACTTTTCATTATATTACACTTTCCTTCTTTTTTCCTTAAAAATTTTTAAAGATTTTATTTATTTTTAGAGAGAGGGGAAGGGAGAGAGAAAGAGAGGGGGAAAAACATTAATATGTGGTTGCCTCTTGTGCAAACCCCCCCCCCCCCGACTGGGGACCTGGCCTGAAACCCAGGCATGTGCCCTGACTGGGAATCAAACCAGTAACCCTTTGGTTCACAGGCCAGCCCTCAATCCACCAAGCCACACCAGCCAGGGCATCCTTCTTTTTTTAAAAAAATTATTTCTTACTTAAGTATAGTGGTATCGAATTTTATATTGCTTAGTTACATTAGTTTCAGGTGTACAATATAGTGATTCAGATCACCCCACTATTTCTAGTAATTATCTGTCACCATGCTTCTTCCCTGGGTCTTTGACCTTTAGTTTTCCTTGCCTCTGTGGAACTCTTGACAGCAAACTTGTTTATCAGTGTTCTAATTTGCCCTGATCTATGGTGGAGCACTGCTTTTCTCAAAATGTTAATAGACACTAAGTAAGAAGGGTTCCAGGGTCAAACCAATAGGGGAATTAGTGGAACATTTATAATGGGAGTATTTTTCAAATTGAAGAACTTCTAAATTCTGCAACTTTTATATTTTAAGTATTATATATTTGTATACTTTTACATTTAATATGTTTTAAAATATTTCAATATGATATATTTTCTTCCATTGATAATTTCTTGCATTCCTTAAGGTAACCTTAATTCTTCTGAATTTTCTATTTACTATTTTACAGCTATTTTATAAAAGAAGTTTACTAAATACTATACAACTAAAATATATAAAATTTGATTTTGCTTGTTTTCAGTTTTATAGAAATACCATAGTAGTCTTCTAAGTTTAGCTTTTTTATTTAATATTGTTTTCAGCTATTGTTTTACAAGATTTACTGATGTTATTCCATGTATGAATGTATGCTCATTCACTCTCTCATATGAAATTATAACAATTTTTAAAATATTTTATTATAACATTTTTAAATATGCTTAGGTTTCTCACTATTTTTTATAATGTCACCATACATACATTTTTGTATACATATGAAGCAAGTTACCAACCAATGCGTAAAGTAGTATATCTGCATATTTATCTTTAAGGTTCACTGCTTACAAAGAGATTTGTGACAAAACCAAACTTTTTTAAATATAGAGGGTATATATGTTTGAATAACTGTGCTCTAACTCATCATTTCTCTTTTCTCAAAGATTTTCCAGCTACTCTTACTTACTTGCTTTTTCAAATAAACTATTGGTATATAATAAACATTTTTCCCGTAACATATTAAGCAAAGCCCTTAAAAGACAATGAGTAACTAGGCATTGACATACTTGCATGGTGAGAATACAAAATGGTTTAATGTCTGTAGAGAGAAATTTGGTAAAACATAACAAAACTAGTTTTACGTTTACCTTTTGTTCCAGAAAACTTATATCTAGAAATTTACTTAAAGATATTTCTCCACAAATACAAAGCAACATATGGAACACCATTTGTATAAACAAAATATTGGACAGGGGCAGTACCTGAATGAACTGTGGCATATACCAACAATGAAACATTATGTAAATATAAAGAGAGATGTAGAATTATAAGATGAAAAGTATATATAATTTATAACTGAAAAAGAACAAGATTATATAAAGCATGCTAAATTCGTGCAGAAAAGAAATATTTTTTAAAAGTTAATATTTGCTTATGTTGGTAAAAAAACAAAACAAAACACAAACTAATGAGAAACCATATCTAATAAGAATGGTGACCTATGGAGGAGAGTTAGAAAAGGAATGGAAGAGTAGGGATAAGAGTGACATTTGACATGAGTTTGCCTCTTCTATAGTTTTGAATTTTGAAACATGTAAACATTTACATATTAAAAATTTCAAACATGAAATCTAAATAATAGTATAAAAAAGAATTATTTCTGATCATGCTAAATTAACAGCTATTTCTTACCCTAAACAAATGCTTATGGAAAAAATATGAAGTAACTCATTTCAGAAATTCGATGATAGGCTTCATGTTGTGATCCTTGAGATAAAGGATACAAATGAACAACTCATATGATTACTTGACTTCTTCCTGGAGGCATATTTTAGACTTCCTGGTAGATAGAGAAAAATCTCAAGCAGACTGATGATCTTACTGCAATGAGGAAATAGAGATTGGCATTCTGGGAAGCTGAAACAGATGGAATTTGCAGGGCAGAATACCAGAAAGAAATGAGCTATGCAGATAAAAAGCTCTGGACATCTGCATAAAGGTTCTCTTGAGTCTGTTGCTAAATATTAAGCTGCATTTATGTACAGTGAACCTCTACAAATTTAGGTGAAGGGCTACTTAAGAGCTGAAAGCTGGACAATTTCTAGAACTCTCATAAGGCCCTGAGACTTTGAGTTCAAACAGCCAGGATTGAGAAATCTCTTTGAACACCCCAGGTGCTCAATAGACAACACAGAAAGGTCATGCCTTGGTAAAGATAGAATCTCCCAAAGTAAAGGCTCTTCTAAACCCAGACCTTAAGGTTGCTTTAAAGCACAACTTGAACATCTTGATCGTCAAACAATTTAAATGTCTAGCAAAATTTTTCTCTTTTTTTTACCTTTGGACACCCTTCACTTATTTTTCATATCCCATTCACCTCCTGCCTCTGGAAACCATGAATCTTTTCTATGTATCTTTGAACTTAAGTTTTATTTTGCTCCATTAGATTCCACATATAAGAGAAATCATACAGTATTTGACTTTCTCAGTATGGTTAATTTATCTTAGCATAATGTCCTTGCAGACCATCCAGAATTTTTTTTTATCATTTATTACATGAAGACAAAAACACAGAGATATTCAAAGAGATAATACTTTTAAAAGTATTAGGAAAATGTAACAAAACATGGAAAAATCAATAAATGGTAAAAGACCTAGAAGTGACAGAGACAATAGAAATAGAGGATGAGAACTTCTAACTTGCTACTATAAACATGCTCAAAGATTTAAGGAAAAACATAAACATAATAAGAAAATTTCCAATACAATGAAAAACTCACCAGATAGGATTAAAATACAGAAGCAATGTTCATATGTACACTTCAGACACAGCAATAGAAAAAATTCTTAATGAACTTAGAAGTGTTTCTCTATTAAATGCAATTAAATTAAAACTCAATAACAAAATGATATCTTAAAAACATTAAAAATTCATAAAACTTTTCTAGGTCACCCATGAGTAATTCTCAAACTATTTTGTGTGTATTTAAGACATAGTGAATATGTGAACATATTGAAATTTTGCTACGAGAGAAGGAAAATTCAAAGACAGAACACACAGAACAAACCCTATGGTGTTACATCTGAATTTGAGATACCAATATGAACCTGTAAGTTCTCAGAACTATATTTTGTAGCTCTATTTACAGAGCTTTAGTGGATGGCATCACAGGCCATCAAGTCTTAATCTTGACTCCTCAATCTGTAAAAGCTAACAAACAAATCTAGACTTTGATTTCTAAGTGAAAAATCCTGTCTTATAAGGAACCTGTGCTTCTTGGAGAAATGGGTTTCTCTTTTTCAAGCTGAATCTTGGACAGCATATTTACAATTAACAGGGAGATGTCACGAGAACATACATCAGATAAAAGAGCCTCACAGTGCTCAACTTTCTGACAAATTGAACATGAAAAAATAATAATATTGTGATGGTAATGGAATATATATAATACAGGAGTCCATAGTTATAAAACCAAAATGGAAAAGAAGACAAATGCCAGTTAATAAATATAATCAAATTGATAGATAGCATTAGAAAAATCACCATTGTGTTGTTGGGAGAACTAGACAGCCATGTGCAAAAAAATGAAACTCAAGCACGAACTTACACCTTATACAAAAATAAATTCAAGGTGGATAAAAGATTTAAATATAAAACGTAACACCATTAAAGTCCTAGAGGAGAACGTAGGTAGGGAAATCTCAGATATTTCATGCAGAAACTGTTTTACTGACATGTCCCCTAGAGCAAGGGACATAAAGGAAAGAATAAACAAATGGGACCTCATCAAAATTAAAAGCTTCTGCACAGCTAAAGAAAACAGTATCAAAATTAAAAGAGAACCAAGTGTATGGGAAAACATATTTGCCAATGATACCTCAGACAAGGGTTTAATCTCCAAAATATATAAAGAACTTATGCAACTACACTCTAAGAAGACAAGGAATCCAATTAAAAAATGGGCAAAGGACTTGAACAGACACTTCTCCAAAGAGAACATACAGAAAACCCAAAGACACATAAAACGATGTTCAATATCGCTAGCTATCAGAGAGATGCAAATTAAAACCACAATGAGATACCACTTCACACCAGTCAGAATGGCCATCATAAAACAAAGCAACAAACAACAAGTGTTGGAGAGGTTGTAGAGAAAAGGGGTCCCTAGTGCACTCACTGTTGGTGGGACTGCAGACTGGTACAACCACTATGGAAAGCAGTATGGAACTTTCTCAAAAAACTAAAAATGGATCTGCCTTTTGTCCCAGCAATTCCACTGCTGGGACTCTATCCTAAGAATACTAAAACACCAATCCAAAAGAACCTATGCATCCCAATGTTCATAGCAGCACAATTTATAATAGCTAGGTGCTGGAAGCAACCTAGATGCCCATCAGTAAATGAATGGATCAAAAAACTATGGTACATTTACACAATGGAATTCTATGCAGCAGAAAGAAAGAAGGAACTCCTACCCTTTGCAACAGCTTGGATGGAGCTGGAAAACATTATGCTAAGCGAAACAAGCCAGGCAGTGAAAGGCAAATACCATATGATCTCACCTTTAACAGGAACCTAAACAACAAAACAAAGAAACAAGCAAAATATAACCAAAGGCACTGAAATAGAGGACAGGCTGACAATGACCACAGGGGAGAGAAGAAGGAATTTCAGGGGACAACGGGAAGGGTTTATGGGAACAAATTTAAAGGACACAGGGACAAAAACTAGGGGGAGGGTGGTAATGGGAGGGAAGTGGGGAGGGTTGGGTGGGTGGGCTGGATGGGAGTAAAAGAGATAAAACTGTACTTGAACAATGATTAAAATAAAATTTAAAAAAATTACATTAAACCTAAATATCAATTTGAGGAGAATTAACATGCTTTATGGACTCTTCCAGCCTATAAACTCTGTGTATCTCCCCATTGATTTAGGACTTTTAAAATTGTAGTTCATTAAAAGTTTGTAGTTTTCAGCAAAAATTAAAAAAAAATCACCATTGTGCAACTACCCATCTAATACTGTTCAGTTAATCAAATGATTGCTAAGAGCACTGGATGAAAAGTTGTTGGGTAAAAAGGTATTTACACAGCCATAAAGTGTCAATCCATGAATAATGCATTAACTAGAAAGGGAAAAGATTCTTTAATAAATTGTGATAATTACCACCTTTACCACCTATTACTGGCATTTACCATTGCCGATAATGCAACTAACTGTCATCATGTCCCCAGATATGATGCATTTGTACATATATGTTACCTATGTAGTAATCCTGCAGAATATAAATTTGGGAAACATTGTGAGGAAAAAAGTCAGACAAACCGAAGAAATTCTACAAGACAACTTCTCTGGATTTTATACAAATTTCAGCACCATGAACAGAAGAGGAGCTATTTAGATTAAAGCAGGATCCTTGGCTATATCCTAGGTTTGAACAAGAACAAATACATAGTTTTGGGTGACTAAGGAAATTTTAATATAGAGTATATAGAGTATGTCTTAGATAATATTTTGTTATTGGTTGTGATAATGGTATTGTTGATATGTAGAAGACTCCCCTTAGTCTTAGCAAATGCACACTGATGCTGAAGTCTCTAGGAGCCAGGTTTCATCATATTTGAAGTTTACTTTCAAATTATTCAGTTATCTATGGGTTCTAGGGACATGGAGATAGCATTTATTCATCAAGTGACTACTAAATAACCATAGACAATCAATTTGATATTAAGGGAACATGACCTTCTCCACTGACTTCAAAGAAATGTATCAGTGTTTTCCAATGTGTAGATGTATATTAATAACAAAGTTTTGTTTACATAGATAATGTTATATTATACAACCTTCTGCTGTGTTGAATAGTTTAATAATACAAATAACTTGAAAAGACTATCTATGTGGGGGTATTTTACATTATTTATTATAGCCAGTGGAGTGAGGTAATGCACTTCACTACAGATTTAGACCCTCTTTAGTTTTTTTTAAATGAAGTTTATTTCAAGCAGAATTGAGATGACATGATAGAGTTCTTTTTTTTTAAGATTTTATTTATTTATTTTTAGAGAGGGAAGGGAGGGAGAAAGAGAGAGAGAGAAACATCAATATGCAGTTGCTGGCGGCTGTGGCCTGCAACCCAGGCATGTGCCCTGACTGGGAATTGAACCTGTGATGCTTTGGTTCGCAGCCCATGCTCAATCCACTGAGCTATGCCAGTCAGGGCTGACCCTCTTTAGTTTTACTTGCATCCACTGAGTTTTACATTTTTTGCTTGTTTACCCTGCCATGCTCAATCTACCAGAAAGCCCTCCCCTCAAACCTAGTCCACATGTAGTTTTCTCCATATCAATTAACTTTGTTTATCTTTCTAGTGCACAGACCAAAACCTCACACTTCTCTTTTTTTGTCAAATATATCAGGTCAAGTCTCAAAACACATCCAGAATCTCACCACATTTTACCAACTCTGTGACTTCCATTACCTCTCTGAGCTCATTTCCTCATGTTCTCCCATATTTTATTTTGCTCCAGATATCCTGACCTCCTGACTTACCCAAGAACTTTCCTAGAACATTTTTGTTTTGAAGCCTCATGCCTGGTATCCATATAGATACCTGGAACATTCTCACCCAGGTATCTATATGGCTTACTTTCACTTCTCTCAAGTTTTTGCAAGTCTCTGTTCAAAACTCAGTTTTCTTGGCTACTTCATTTAAAATAGCAAGCCAGGAGGTCTTACCACCCACTAATTTCTGATTTTTCTGCATGAAAAATAGTCACCTTTTTATATGTGATATGATTTTGTATCTATTTTTAACTGCTTATATCCCCTCATTAGAATGAAAGTTCCATGTAGTCAGGGAGTGTTACAGTTTTGTTCATTGCTATATTCCTGGTACATAAAACAGTAATGACATATTAACAGGCAGTAATCCATAATTATTCAGTGAGTAAATAAATCTTTAATTGAATACATCAATACCTGGAAATGTTTTGTCTTTAAAACCATGCCTGATTTTAACTAAACTCCTATAGACTTCATGCATAGGAATAATCTTAAAAAGAATAACAACTATAGCTCCATAGTAAAAGGCAATATTTCTCTATAGAATATGCTAAAAGTAAAGTAATACATTTTATTCTTCACTTGTTTTCATTTTCTGTTGTTAGAAACTAGTATGTATATAAATAAGAAGTTTAACAATAGAAAAACAAAAGATGAAGAGAAACAAATATTTTTAAGGCCATAATTGACCATCAAAAATTTATCTTGTGGGTTCTAAAGTCACAGGAAGGAAACTAAATCAAGCAACAGGAATACTATGCCAAAATAGTTTAATAAAAAATTGTTGCAGTTCACTAAAGAAATTGTGATATCATTGATTAAACACATAGTTATTGAGCACCTACTATATACCCTTTGCTATTCTAGGTGCTGTTCATATTATGGTAAACAGAACACCACAATCTCTGATGTCTAGTAAGTTACATTCTCATTCAGGGCTTTCATTCCAGTGGGAATGTACAATATAGTAGACACGGTCCACTGTTTTCAAAATAAATTACCTGTGTTACCAATTGGAAAGAATTGTTTGTCACAAAATCATTATCTCTGCTATATATTTTTTCCATTTGAAGCATCACTACTAAGCATTATTAAAACAAAGATATGAGTAGGCATGCATAAATTCCACAGCTACAGAAATGACACAGGCTGGTGTACCATCAATGGATACAATTATGTAAAACTCACCTTCCATAGACAAGTAATGGTGATTTTAAAATAACTTCACTTAAAACCATCTCCCAAGAGCTTATTGTAGTCTTTCTGTCTCTGAGAAACTTGAAAAATAACAAGCAATTTATCGCCCTTCATTGTAGGGGTCACTAAGCAAATGAGCACAGAGGCTCAGGGGCCATGCCTCCCAGTCCTGTTACAGTGGTTCCATCAGCAATATCCTGTCACTGAAGCAGCACCAGATATTAGAAATGTAACTGCAGTGAGGTTTCCCTGACAGCACACAAGAGAAAGAACAGTTTTTACTGAAATTTCAAAGGCTAGAAAATGGATTTTGAAGTCAAAGGCATGGTGCAGATAAAATTTTATTTTATTTAACTGTCCTGCTGAAGGAGTCAACACATATTGTAGCCATCCAACCATAAGAGACACCTCACCCTTCAGAAACAGGACAAATCAAGCAATGTTATGAAATAACAGCCATCGATGGTAGCATTTTGTGTGTGTGTGTGTGTGTGTGTGTGTGTGTGTGTATACACACACACAAAAATGGCATATATATATGGTGGGTATATATGTAAAATAGCATTTGTATGCTATATATATATAATAGGTAGCATTTGTGTGTGTGCACACTCACACATATAAAAATAGGTGCTTACATTTTACCATCTGGCCTTGTAAAAGGAAGAAAGTTGTTTCCCTAAGATGTGGGGTATGTCCTAGTTGGTACAAGTCTGTCTCAATTTCAAGTTTATATTTCCAACATGAAAAAAAAAAGCTTTCAATTATATGCCCTGGAATGTCAGCTGAGATTTTTCTTTTGGAGGAAAAAAAAAAGAAAATCACATGTTATCCATGCTTAACAAGTAAATTACTGCTACTATATTTATCTGCTAGTTCCTCATATTTTAAGAGCAATACAAAAGCATAGTCTATTGCTTGACACTTTCACTTGCTTTTTTTATGAGATAGTATTTTGTAGATGATGAAAATCTTTCCGGGGATATTATGTAAAAAGTAGGTCCTTACTTTTTGATATTCTTACCAGTCTATCAAGTAATTCCATGGTGAGTCTGGACCTTTATAGCTAAATGCTTTACTATAGACAAATGAAGATAGTATTTATGTTTGATTGCAGAAAGACTAGGAAATTAGAAATGAAATGCCCTTTTGATTCATATTGGTAAGTCTGTGTGCTTGACTATGTTAGGGTATTAATATAATACTGTACAAACCTCTATGCCTGCAAAACATCCAAAGACAAACTTACTAGAAGAGATATGTGAACAACATTTTGACCAGTATTCCTGTATACCTTTTAAAAGAGCAGATTGCTATTAGTTCCTTTTGTTCATTAGATTCCACATATGAATGAACAAGCAGAATAGAAGACAGACTTATAGAGAATGGGCTGACAGCCCTAATTTGTATTTCAAACTGATGTAGGTAGCTTCCCACATTCCCTCATAATATTGCATACCTATCTTTGTAATACCATGTACCATTCTTACCTTCTTGTGGTAGTTTGGACTTAATAATTTGTTGCCTCCATTTTGATGCATTCATTTACACAAGTTCAGTAGTAATGATGTGCCAAGTACATAATAGGCAGCATAACATATTGAACAATAACCAAAGTATCCAGTTCAAATCTTATCTCCAAAATATTTTCTCTATGACTTTGTGAAAGTTACTTAATCTCTCTTTGTCATAGAGTTTTCATCTTTAGAGTGTCAATAATAAGAGTGCAGGTTATCAATCTTTGATACCAAAATGTAAGCAATTTAACCAACAAAGATGAGTTCATTCAGAATGGCAGAGGAATTGTAATTTGGTACTTGAAAATTGTAGTAAACCATAGGCAAGTTCTGAGAGCAGAGGGAGGAGCTATTCTTCTAAAAAAAGGAATATGTTGAGAATAGCTGTTTTGAATGACAGCTCAGTAGAAGAGAGTGAAAGTTTGGAGTTGTGGTAACTTCTCATTGTTTGTGTTGTTGCTGGACAAAATTGAAAATCAATCTTTCTTTCTGCTGGGTACATAAAGTAAGCCTTTTCTTACTATGGTGTGTAAATGAATTGTAACGAGTAGTTCCTGAGTGAGAACACTCCCTTCATTTCTTCCTGGATCTATTTTAAATTTGGTTTCCTTTATTTGAATTATCTTATACAGCTTTTGTCATGATTATGAGAGTATGAAAAATCTAAAACAGTGTTTGGACAAGTTGTACACATTCAATAAAGCTTTTTTTGTCTTTATTTCTGTAACAGCAGTTCTCAATCCAAAGAGGAAGCTTTTTTAAAAGGTCAATGTCCATCATCAAACAAGATGTTATGAAACTAGAAATCAGTTACAAAAAAAAACCCCTGAAAAACACACATGTAAGCTAAATAACATATTACTAAACAATGAGTTCAAGAAAGAAATCAAAAGATACCTTAAGACAAATGGAAATGAAAATGAGGCAAATGAAAATCTATGGAATACAGTTAAAGCAGTTTTTGAAAGGAAATTCATAGCAATACAGGCTTACCTGAAGAAATAAGAAAAATCTCAAATAAACAATGTAACTTTACATCTAAAGGAACTCAAAAAGGAATAACAAACAAATCTCAAGGTTAGTATAAAGTGATAATGAAGATCAGAGTGGAAATAAAATAGAAGCTGAAAAACAATACAAAATATCAATGAAACAAACAGCTGGTTTTTGGAAAGATAAACAAGATTGATAAACCTCTAACCAAACTCAAGAAAAAAGAGAGGCGACACAAATAAAATCAGAAATTAAAAAAACAGAAGTGACAACTGTCATCACAGAAATGTAAAGGATTGTAAGAAAATATTGTGAACAACTATATGCCAAGAAATTATACAATATGGAAGAAATGGATAAATTCATGCAAACATACAATTTTCTAAAATTGAATCAAAAACAGACCATAAAATCTGAACAGAACAATTATAACAAATGAAATTGTGAAACAATAACCAGTATCTTCCAACAAACAAAAGTTGTACCAAATGGCTTCACAGGTGAATTTTACCAAACATTCAAAGAAGAACTAATACCTACCATGGTCAAACTATTCCCCAAAAAATTCAACAGGAGGGAAGAGTCTGTCACTATTTTGCTTGTTTAGTTCATTTTGTTCATTATATTCTACATATGAGTGATATCACATGGTCCTTGTCTTTCTCTGATTGGCTTATTTCACCTAGCATAACACTCTTCATTTCCATACATGCTCTCACAAAGGGTAAAACTTCCTTCTTTTTATGGCCAAGTAGTATTTTATTGTGTAAATGTACCACAGCATTTTTATCCACTTATCCACTGATGAATCCACTGGGTTGCTTCTAAATCTTGGCTATTGTAAATAACACTGCAATGATAATGACTGATACATAAGTAGAGAGCAGGCTGACAGATCTCCTGGGGTGGGCATGGAAGGATTGAACAACAACAACAAAAAAAAACTACTCATGGAGATGGGCAACAGTATGGTGATTGCCAGGGAGAGAGAGGTTGGAAGGAAGTATAGGGAGGATAAATGGTGATAGACTGAGACTTGACTTGAGGTGGTGACTATACAATACAGTGTACAGATGATGTGTTATAGAATTGTTCACCTGAAACCATTATGATTTTGTTAACCAGTGTCACCAAAATGAATTCAAGGAAAAGTAAAAAAGAAGGAAAGACTCACAAGCTCATTTTACAAAGCCAGCATTATCATAAATAAAAAACCAGATAAAGATTCTACAGAGAAAGAAAATTATAGGCCAACATCCCTGATGAATGTAGATGCTAAAATCCTCAAGAAAATATTAGGAAACCAAATCCAGCAATACATTAAAAAGGTCATACACCATGATCAAATAAGATTTATTTTGGAGATGCAAAGTTGATATAATATCTGTAGATCAATTAATGTGATATACCACATATATAAAATAAAGGATAAACTAAAAAAAAAGTTTGTGTATAAACTATTTTTAAAGTAAACTGCTTAAAACACATTAAAAAGTAAAGGATAAAAAGGTCATATTAATAGATGCAGAAAAAGGACTTGACAAAATCCAGCACTCATTTATGATAAAAACTCTAAGTGGGAATAGAGGGAACATACCTCAACACAATAAAGGCCATACATGTTAAGCCCACTGTCAGCATCATACTCAACAGGGGCAAACTAAATTGTTTTTCTTAATATCAGGAACAAGACAATGATGTCCACTCTCACCACTCATATTCAACATAGTTCTGGAAGTTCTAGTCACATAAATCAGGCAAGAAGATGAAATAAAGTACATCTAAATTTTAAATGAAGAACTAAAACTGTCATTGTTTTCAGATTTTATTACACTATATATAAAGAACCCTAAAGATCCCACCAAAATCTACTGGAACTGATAAATGAATTCAGTTAAATAGGAGAATATAAAATAAATATTGAGAAATTTGTTGCATTTTTATACATCAATAATGAAATATCAGAAGGGAAGACTAAAAATAATCTTATTTATAATTGTTTCAAAAAATAAAATACATAGGGACAAATTTGACCAATGAGGTAAAAGACCTGTAGTCAGAAAATTATAAGTCGTAGATGAAAGAAATTTAAAAAATATACAAATAAATGGAAGCATATACCATGTTCATGGATAGGAAAAATTAACATCAATCAAGTGTCCATATTACCCAAAGAAATCTATAAATTCAATACAATCTCTATAAAAATACCAATGGTGTTTTTCAGAGTACTAGGTTGTAGGTACTAGAACTATCATGGAATTACTTCATAACTTTAGTGGTTAGACATGCATATTGCTATTTTTAAATTTCTTTTTCAATTACTGTTTTCATACAATACTATTTTGTGCTAGTTTTAGATGTATAGTATAAGGATTAGACAATCTTACATTTTACAAAGTGATCCCCTTGATATTTTAAGGACCCACCTGTCTTATACATAGTTAGCACAATACTATTGATTATATTCCCTATTCTGTACTTTACATCCCTGTGATATTTTGTAACTACTAATTTGTACTTCTTAGTACATTTTTTTTTACCCATCCCCTCAAACACTCTCTTCTCTATATACCATTAGCCTGTTCTCTGTATCTATGAGTATGTTTGTATTTAGTTTGTTCATTTGTTTTGTTCTTTATATTCCACACAGAGGTGTAATCATGTGGTATTTTTCTTTTTCTGTCTAACTTATTTCACTTAACATAATACCCTCTAGGTCCATATATCCATGCTATCTCAAATTGTAAGATGTCATTTTTTTGGTATGGCTGAGTAATATTTTGTACATATGTTCTAACCATTTTTATCTACTTGAGTGTTGATAGACTGTTGGGTTGCTTTCATAGCTTAGCTATAATAATTAATTGCAATGAACATTGGGGTGCACATATTCCTTTGAATTAGTGCTTTGGGTTTCTTTGGATATATACCCAGAAGTAGAATCACTGACTCATAAGACAGTTCCATGATTGATTGATTATTGTATGTTGTTTCCATTACCATTTAGTCCCCTTATACACCCTCCCCTCACAATCATTACACTGTTGTCCATGTCCATGAGTCTTTTTTTTTTGTTCAATCCCTCCACCTCCAACCCTCTCCCCCATTACCTGTCACCCTGCTCTCTCTATCTACAAGTTTGTCTGTAATTTGCTTGTTAGTTCATTTTGTTCATTAGATTCTGCATATGAGTGAAGTTATATGGTATTTATCTTTCTCTGACTATCTTATTTCACTTAGCATAATGTCCTCCAGGTCCATCAATACTATAACAAAGGGTACAATTTTCATCTTTTTTTTACGGCCAAGTAGAATTCCATCGTGTAAATGTTCCTAGTTGTTTTATGCATTCATCTATTGATGGACACTTGGGATGCTTCCATATTTTGGCAATTGTAAATAATGCTGCTATGAACATAGGAAGTACTTATGTTCTTTTGAATTAGTGTTTTGTGTTCCTTCTGATGTATTTGCAGAAGTGGTATTGCTGAGTCAAAAGGCAGATCCATTTTTAATTTTTTGAGGTATCTCCATGTTGTTTTCCTCAGAGGCTGCACCAGTTTGTATTCCCATTAACAGTGCAAATTTTTTTTAAATTGGATTGGGTTTTTTTTTTGGTGTGGAGTTGTTTGAGTTTTTAATAAATTTTTGATATTTACCTCTTATTGGATGTATCATTGATGAATGTGTTTTCCCATTCAGTAGGTTGCCTTTTCATTGTGTTGGTGGTTTTCATTGCTGTGCAGAAGCTTTTTAGTTTGGTATAGTCCATTTGTTTATTTTTTCTTTCATTTTCTTTGCTCAAGGAGATATGTCAGAAAAAATATTGCTATAAGAGGTGTCTGCAATTTTACTGCCTATGTTTTCTTCTAAGAGTTTTATGATCAGGTCTTAGTTCTACAAAATTAAAAATCCAGCTAAAGTGGGACAAGGAGAGTTGGAGGTTGTAAACAGAGGAGCTTCAGGAAAATGGAATGTGATATAATGACGCTCTTTCTCTCCAGAAGTCTCAAATGAAAGTTGATGACTACAGTTAGTATGAGGAAGAAAGTATAGATGATTCCTTCACTTCAGAGGGAGACAAAAGAGGAGGAGGGCTATGACAATGACTTTGGAGATGACTTTATTCCCCTTCTTTATTTCCCAAATAGTTGGACAGTGTCTATATAGAATCAAAATGGTGTCTGAGGAAAAGATTTTACTTAACTGGTTGAAAAAGTTGTGGGAAATTGGCATCCTTTGGAATTGATTAACCATTATTTTAAACATAAAGTCAAAAAGGTGGTTAAAATTTGAGGAAAACCATAATGTAAAAGTAATAAATATCAATGAATTTGATAAATTCCTGAGCTTTAACTATATACATAGGAACCTTTCTGTCAGAAGGGATGTTTTTACTACTTTATTTGTAAGATTTTGGTCAATGCCTTGGTTTAAAGGTTTACTTATTAAATCATCAAGGATAAGGAATTCAATATCATAGTAACAATATTAAAATAATAGCAAAAGGATTTAGCATCTATTGACCATATACTCTGTGACAAAACTGAACCTCAAAAATAACCCCTCAAAACAGGCTGTTTATTTCCACTTTATAAATGGGGAAACTGATGTGTAAAGAGGTGCTTGCACAAAGTCACGGAGATAAGTACCCAGTAAGTAGCGAGGCCCAGACTGCAGCCAAGGCTTGTCTGATGCTAAAGTGGGGTTTGTTCTGCATTTCCTCAGAGACACACCACAAGTAGAGACAGACAAGCAGAACCCAAAGACCAGAAAGTCCATAAAAGTAGAACAAATGGGGACACGATGGTAATAGGGAAAAGTTTTGTGATTTATTTTTCTAAAACAGAGATTTTGTCATTTCTCCTTCTGTTATCCTTAATGTTCTGCTTGCGTTTCCAAACTCACAGGTATGTGTTTGTATATACTGTAAAATTCCAACTAAAATGACAGGTAAAGGCATAAACTTCATGATTCTTAGGAGCAGTCAAAATCTTTTTCACTTCTGATTAAGTGACATCTACTGATAAGATTTTAGACTGATAAGAATTTTAACTGAAATTGAAATACACAGCTCTGAGCTCCCTTCCCAATCTTATCAGGGAGAAATTAAATCATTAGTGTTCCTTTCAGTGTATTTGCTACTTATTAAGTATCTACACTGTGCCTGGTATCTGATCCTGTTCTTTCAGTTACACCAGGAGAATACAGTCTCTGCTGGGCTAATCACAAGGGATGGCAGAGGAGAAAGTGGCCAGAGTCCCTTACCTGTGTGTGATAACAATACTAATGATATGTCTAAAAGTTTTCAATCAGGGAATACAGATAAACTATGTGAAGGGATATTCAGCACAAAGTAGGTTCTCAAAAATAGTTATGTGTTTTTAAGAGGAACAAGCTGGGAAAGAACCTTGGTCAGAGAAACCAAAGTCAAGGAAAGTACAATAAAAACCTATAGAAAATACAGGTGAAGTGTTGCTATTGAATCTTTTTTGCTTATAATCTGATCCACTACCAACTATACCTGAGCATTCTGTCATCACAGATTATCTTTTATAGCACTCATCTGTAAGCCTTATCTGGCCTAGCAGTGGCAGATAATTGTGTTAAATAACAGTGTAAGTGCTGAGGAAGGTACCACTAACTCTTTCTAGAACAAAGAGACACAGGCATTCATATTTAACTTTACTCAGGGGATGCTTTTCAGGTAGATTACTTTAGATGGCACAAATTACACACTTTCTGTTTGTGTTCTATTCCTTGAGTGCAGTGCTATGCAGTAGGCATTTAATGGTTCTCAAATGTATTCAAGTCCTAATCCCAAAACCTGTGAATTTATTACCTCACATGGCAAAAAGAACTTTGTAGATGTGACTTAGTTAAGAATCTTGAGATGGAGAGATTGTTCTGAGTTGCCAACTGGACCCTATGTCATCACAAGGATCCTTACAAAAGAAAGAAGTCAAGAGAATCCAAGTCAGAAGACAAGTAAGACATAAGAGAAAACTAAATGAAGCAGTTTGAGAAGGACCTAACTAGCCACTCCTGGCTCTAAAGGTGGAGGAAAGGGCCCTTGAGCTAAGAATCATCAGCAGCCTCTAGAAGGTGGAAAAGGCAGGGGAATGAATTATCCCCTAGAGATTCCAAAAGAGTACAGTTCTGCTAACACCTTGACTTTAGCCAAGTGAAACATATTTTAGACTTCCAACCTCAAGATGTAAGACAGTAAATATGTATTGCTTTAAGCTAATAAATTGGTGGTAAACAGCAATAGGAAATGAACACAAGTCACTACCATATACCAGGGCATGTCAATAGACATAATATCCTCAGCCTCCACTCTCCACCGAGATGTCTCATGATTCTTTCTAACATCTAAGATAGATGAATTATTGCTTTTCAAAACCCTAAATACAATTTGTATTATCAAGCAGGAACTCATTAAGTGTGGTACTTTTGAGTAGAATTAAAGTCTGCTAAAGTAGAAATTGCCAAATTCTCTGCCAAAGAGGCAGTCTCATGTATTTCTTTGTCCATATGCAATAAATGGCAGACCTGTGAGTATGCACAGCTTCTATGACTCACTCCAAAGGTCAATCTCTGTTGTGTTTTGCATGACTGTATTATGTTTCATAGTGCAAAGTGCTGTCACCTCCCCTTCCTCTTCCAACACTGCATGCTCAAAGTTGTGAATTGAAAGGAAACAGTAAAAGCTGAAGTAGGTGGAGATAAGAGTGTAGAAAGAAGACATCCCTGGCAATTTCTTGTTTATTTCTTGCAGCATGGATATAGGCAGAAGTGGCATGGGTATTCTTGGATTTCTATTCAGTGTAGCCACTGTACTGCAAGGATTTGGTAGACAGTAGAGGAAGGCCAGAGATCAATTTAATTTAATTAATGTCCCATCAGACAGGGTCTCTAACTCAGAAACTGTTATTTTTCTTATAGCAATAAGCCCAAAGGTCCCAGGTTAGTTTATTGGTCTAATCACATATCAGTATAGCAAAATTCACTCATGCTTTTTGTCTGCTAACCTGAGCACATTGGGTTTGTCCCCTCATGGTTGCAAAGTCACTGCTGGAGGTCCAAGGACCACCTCTAGACACTAACTTCTGTTCTTAAAAGTACTTTGCTGTTTATGCTATTATAGTTGTCCCAATTTTTCCCCTTTAACCCTTCCACCTTGCCCACCCCCACATTCCCAGAGTTGTCCATGTTCCCCACACTGTTGTCCATGTCCATGTTCTTTGACTAATCCCTTTACCTTCTTTCAGATAGTTACCTCCTCTCGCCTTCCCTCTTACAGCTGCCAGTCTGTTCCATGTTTCTATGCCTCTGATTCTATTTTTGCCCATCAGTTTATTTTGTTCATTAGATTCCACTTATAAGTGAGATCACACAGTATTTGTCTTCCACCAACTGGCTTATTTCACCTGGCATAATAGTTTAGAGTTCCATCCATGCTACTGCAAAAGGTAAGAATTCCTTCTTTTTTACTACTCTGTAGTATTCTATTGTGTATATGTACCATAGTTTTTTTTTTTTATCTGCTCATCTACTGATGGGCACTTAGGCTGTTTCCAAATCATGGGTATTGTAAACAACACTGCTATAAACTTAGGAGTGCATACATTCTTTTGATTTGGTGTTTCAGGATTCCTTGGATATATTCGCAGCAGTGAAATCACTGGGTCCAAAGGCAGTTCCATTTTTTTTTTTTGAGAAAACTCTGTACAGCTTTCCATAGTGGCTGCACCAGTCTGCATTCCCACAAACAGTGCACTTAGGGTTTCATTTTTACCACATCCTTGCCAACATTTGTTGTTTGTTGATTTATTTATTGATGATAGCCATTTTGGCAGTGTGAGGTGATATCTTATTGTGGTTTTAATTTGCATCTCTCTGATAATTAGTAATGTCGAGCATTTTTTCATGTGTCTATGGACCGTCTGTATATTCTCTATGGAGAAGGGTCTATTCAAGTCCTTTGCACATTTTTTAAAAGATTTTATTTATTTTTAGACAGAGAGGGAGAGAAACATCAATGTGGGGTTGCCTCTCATGCTCCCCACACTGGGGACCTAGTTAGCAACCCAGGCATATGCCCTGACTGGGAATAGAACCTACACACCTTAATTCACAGGCTGGCATTCAATCCACTGAGCCATGCCAGACAGGGCCTTTTGCACATTTTTTTATCCTCACCTGAGGTTATGCTTATTGATTTTAGAGAGAGGGGAGGAGAGGAAGAGAAAGAGAGAGAGAGAGAAAGAGAGAGAGAGAGAAACATCGAGAGAGAGAAACATCAATGAGAGAGAGAAACCTCAATCATGGATCTCTTATATGCACCCTACTTGGACAAAACCCATAACCTGGGCATTTGCCCTGACTGGGAATCAAATGTGGGAGCTTTTAGTTTATGGGGTGATGCCCCAACCAAGTCACACCAGCCAGGGCCCTTTGCTCTTTTTTTAAATTTGATTGTTTGTCTTCCTGGTGTTGAGTCATATAAGTTCTTTATATATTTTTGAGATTAAACCCTTGTCCAATGCATTGTTGTTAAATATGTTCTCCCATACAGTGGGTTCCCTTTTCATTTTAATAATGCTTTCTTTAGCTGTGCAGAAGCTTTTCAATTTGATAATGCTTTTATTCATTTTAATAATGCTTTCTTTAGCTGTGCAGAAGCTTTTCAATTTGATGTAGTCCTCTTTGTTTATTTTTTCATTTCCTTCCCTTGCCATAAAAGATATATTGGCAAAAATAGTGCTACAAGAGATACCTGAAATTTTACTGCCTAAGTTTTCCTCTAGGAGTTTTATGGTATCACAACTTAGATTTAAGTCTTTTATCCATTTTGAGTTTATTCTGGTGTATGATGAAGGTTGGTGGTCTAGTTTCATTTTTTTATATACTGTTGTACAAGTGATGACAGAACAAAAAATAGAAAAACAAAATCAAAATAAGCAAAAATAAAAATAAAAACCCTACAACAGTGGCAAAATCAACAACAAAATATAAAATAGTAAGTGGGAAGAGAAATAGAATAGTAAAAGAAGAAAGAATACATGAAGATCAAAAGAAAGAAAAATAATTATGAGAGGAGAGAAGGAAGGTAAACAATAAGAGTAAAGGATACAAGGAAGAGGCCTGGCTGGTGTGGCTCAGTGGACTGAGCGCTGGATTGCTAAGCACAGGGTTGATGATTGGATTCCCAGTTGGAGCACAGGCCTGGGTTGTGTTCCAGGTTCCCAGTAGGGGGCGCACAAGAGGCAACCACACATTGATGTTTCTCTCCCTCTCCCCCTCCCTTCCCCTCTCTCTAAAACTAAATAAATAAAATATTTTTTAAAAAAGGATACAGAAAAGAAAATTGCAAAAAGGAATGAAGAAAGGAAAAGAAAAAAAAATGAGCTAAAGAAAGAAGGAAGTAATGGAGTAAGAAAAGGAAAGGGTAAAATAAGAGATATGAAAGGAAAAAAGAAAGAAATAGAAGAAAAAGAAAAAATATTAAAAAGGCTATGGAAAAATAAAGAAAACAAAACTAATGAAAAAGAACAATGTGTAATTTGTCTCACCAGAGTTTAGTGCCTACCTGCTGAGTTCTCCATTTGAATATGGCTCTGATATTGTCTGAAGCTAGTGTATGCCAGTGTCAGATGCTGTCCACATCTAGCCTTCAGCAGCTTGTTCAGTGCTACAAGGGATTCACAGTTTGTGGCTATCTCCTTGGGCTTGGCTGCACACAGAATGGGCCACACTGTGCTGTAAAACAGGCTTTTATCATCATAGGACCTAGGGGTGGGACAGCAAGCATCACTAGGCACAACAGGATCCACCTCCACCTGCCTCTGCCTGACAGCCTGAAGGCCCACTGTCAGTAAAGTCTAGTCACCGACCAACTGTACTGTTTCTGAGAGAACTTCTGGCAGAGTTGGGAGGATAGGACCCCTGCATCTCCCTTGGGAAGTGCCATTCAGACTTCAGTGAAGATGGTGGGTATGTTACCCACCCTCAAGCTACACGTCTGCGTCTGTCCTGAATGATTCCCATGAACTTGGCAAGGTAGAGCCTCTATAGTAGGAAAGCAGGTGGGGATTCCAGAGCCCAAAGTTTGGGTCTGCCAGAAAACAGGAGGGCATTTCTATGTCTCTCCCATGTGGGGTAAGCACCTGTCTGGTTCACAGGAAAGTGTCTGGGATGACCCTGCCCTAAAGCAAGTCTATGACACCCCCTGAATCTACTTAAGTTCCTGTTTTCTCAGCGGGGTTAAGAGGTAGTATGGGGGAAAAAGAGGTGTAGGGTGGGGTGAGCAGGATTCCAAAGAGTAGGGCAAGTGCTGTCCCATAGGGTAGAGTAATTGTTTTCCCTCTGGGAGGGGCTTGCTCTTCTCAAGAAAAATGGCTGCTGTGGTATCTAGGTATGTCTCAACAGATAAGTCCTCCAGCCACTCTCCCATGTCTCTCACCAGTACTTCCCACTCCAGAATCTCCTCAGGCTACTCCAGTTGTGCCACCCTCCCTTTGCCATAGCTCAGGATGAATGTCTACGAATGAAAATCTGTACTTTGGCCCCTTAAAAAATGTAGTGGCGTTGTCTCCAGTGAATTCTGTCTTTCCCCAGCAGACAAAAGCCCCATGGCCTTTCACTGCTGGATGTTATGTGGGTGGTTCATCCCGGCACTGGTGCTGCTCCATGCTTGGGAACCCAGTCTGGAGTCTGGGCTTCTTTTCTCTCAGAGAGACGCTCCTACAGTATGCCATAACCTCAGCCTGCGCCTATGGGAGCAGACCCATCCCATTTCACATCTCCACCCTTTCTACCAATTTTGTATCTTAAGGTGGTTTCTGCCTGTCCTTCATTAAAAGTCTCTACTTCAGGTCATCTTTAGTTGTTTATTTTGGTTGGCTTTCCCCTGTTTATTTTTATTTCCAGTTTGGTTCTGGGAGGAGGTGTGAAAAGGATCATCCTTCCCTGCCACTATCTTGCTACCTGCCCTTAGTAACTGTTGCTTTCAATCTCAACCTACTCCCACTTAGCAGAAATCCTTTCAGATACTGCTAGAAGGTCTCTCATTAGAATTTGTTCTTAGTGCTATTGTACAGTTTCACCCTTCCAAAAGTTTACACCTTCACAGAAGCCTGAAAAATATATCAACCTATTAGTTACCTCACTTTATTTGAATTTATTTTTTAAACTAAGAAAAATATTCTTGCCCATAGCAGAAATTTGCTTAAAATAAATCTACTAAAAGGTAGGATTTGGACTATTGTGTTCTCTCAGGTCATTCCACAAATTCTGCAGGCACTATTACATGGGCAACTTGTCACATTCCTGAACTTAAAAACAGAATACCAAGAGTTAATTTTGTACCACTTCAGAAAGCTTTCATTTCTGCAGGAAAAAATAAAAATTAAATCATCCACAGAGAGATTAGAATTATCAGGATTTTTTTTCATGATTGTGATATGCCTGCCTATTCCATGTGACAATCTTTCTCAATTCTGATACAACTGACATTGTGAGAGAGATGGGTGATTTTTTGTTGTGGAGAGCTGAGCCATCCTATGCTTTGTTGAGTGCTTGATAGCATCCCTGGTCTCTACCCACTAGATGCTACCCAATGGTGAAAAACAAAAGTGCTTGCAAATAATAACAAATGCCTCTGGGAGGCAAATTTGTCTATAGATGATAGGTAAATAGGTGACAAACAATTCACCCCTGCTATATGAAAATTAGAATCTAAAGGAAATGATAGTTCTAGGTCTCAAACCATTCTGACATCATCTAAAAGTTGTATTATAGCCAGAGACAGAGAATTCCTATGAATATAATGAGAAAGCTGTTTGATGCAGACCCCAGCTCTTGGTGTCCACCACATTGAGGATGAGACATGAAACATTCACCTGGACTACTGAGTCCTGTGGAGGAAAAGGGTGAGCATGGCTTTTCTCTCAAAGAAAGCAAAAGCCCCAAGGCTTCCACTATAACAAGCCTTTATTTCTTTTTCTGGGGACATTATATGATGGTCCTCATTTACTATGCACAGGTTGGCTTTAGGTAATTACCTTTTACAGAAAACAAAGAAGATGACACTGCTAATTACATCACAGAAGAGGGATATTTGCAAATGAACAGGCAAAAGTGTTTGAACCCAGTTACACTCATCCTTGGAAGGTTTGGCAAAGATTTTAGGAAGTGACGTTGCAGTAAATGTTTGCTGCCTCAATTCAGGGTGAGAGAGTTTTAGCAAAAGCAAGTTTCAAAGGGGCCTAGGTACATTGCAGGCCTGATTCCCCAAGGGAGAATCTATTTGTGGGTGTGGATCCTGTGCATCTCTGGGTGGGAGCTGGGTCCATGCCATGCAGAATGGTCTCCTGCTGCTGTTTATTAATTATGTAACACCTTAGAAACAAAGCAGCCTTCCCCTTGAAATCTTAAAGTGCTCAACCCACAAGGGAGGCATCCATTTTATTTTTACTTCACTGAAGATTGAGCACTGGAAGTTTCAGTGGGCATAGTGATCAGCAGAAATGTGTACCCATGGATTGTCAGAATGGCAAAAGTGAGAGGTGGCTCAGGGCAGACCCTGGACTACTGCAGCAGCAGTAAGCAGCAGCAGTGAGTCAGAAGCTACAAAAGCATTAACAGTGACACTGGGATATAGCAAATGACATACAGACAGAATGTGCCTAAAGCTAAGTTTCCAAGGCACCTACAAACAATAGTGGCTGGTTAAATCTTAAAATGGCCAAAGTGATCTGTGGTTCCAAAATAAGCTTAGATCAGAAGACACGGTTTGTAGGAGAAGCAATGCTAAAGGGAATAAGGAGCTCAAATTCACACTGACACTAGGGATAGGTGACTCAGCTCTTGAAATGTCCCAGCTATATCTGAAGGGGTAAGAGAAGCTCCCTAAAAGAGGGGTTAAAGCCTGAGTAGGTAAGTAGGAGAAATAAAACAGCAAAATCTGGACATCAAAATAGGCTAATTTAAATCCATAAACTAATAAGAACTAGGAAAAGTAGGGGTTATGTGCAAATCAGTGAACTATCATTTAAATTAACAATTTGTAGATAGATGCTTTATATGCTACAAATACATCAATTCAGTAATTCATACTAGTTATAAAAAAATGAAGTCCTAGAAAAAATTTTAGTGACTCATTACTAGACTTGACTACCAAGAAAATTCAAAATTGAGTGTCATGACTTTTCCCCCTCATTTTAATAAATTTATTCTTCAAATAAACTTATAGTCTATCCTATCAGGGTCTGTTTGAAGTTCACTTGGTCCTTTGAAGGTACAATGCCATTTTTATCAGTGATTACATTATTTATGAGGCTTGTCATACAGAGTTTAATATGTGATTGAAGTACACTTACTTCAAACATGCAATATTAAGAAAATACACTGAAGTGTTCAGAAGAGTTATGAAAACCTCAGTGAATCAATTTCTCTTAGCATATATTATCAACTATTCAGTGGCCCAATAGGAATTTTTAACAGCTAGTGCAAATCTTATAGATGCAAATGACATTAATGTCAGACTCCCTAAAATGGCACAGTGATTGCACATATTTACTTTCTCTTCTTTAAATTTCATTGAAATGACAATAAGATAATAAAGGCATAAATTCACAAAGACAAAGAGAAAGGGGAAAGGGATAATAGCAGATAAGTGATTTTAACTGTAAGATGTACATGAGATGGAAGAGCAATCACTTGTTTGGTTAGAAGAAGAAGGTATAACTGAGATGACTACAAAAATTGATACCAGTAAGAGGCAATCTCCTCTTCCATAGAATCCCCCAAGTGCTCAGGACTTGGAAATCCAATTTACCTTTGGAGTGTAGGTAAATTAAAGATAGGGCCAACTCTATCATGACAAACACATGTGAATACTTTTTAAATACTATTATACATTTTTAAAATCTGTAAGGGAAATATGTTCAGCATATATGATGTAGCACATTTTTCACCTACAGGCATTTTTATTAACAACAAACACAGACTATCAGTCATGGAATTGCTGGCATGTCCTGAGGAGAGACTCTACTCTGTGAGAAAAGAAATATACACTGGCTTAGTAACTGAGTTCTCTAATGTGATCTCTATGCAGATCAGACATGGTTGTACTTGACTTAACGATGACTATACAAAATCAAGGATTCTGGGATACAAGGCTTCTCATAATATTTACCACACAAGCTCTTGGTTATTAATAGGTTTCCTGGATATATAATGAGGCCCTGACTATCTGCCCCCAGAATTCAGCGAGCTCAGAAGGTGTCCAACCAACTGTGAATTAGAAGCCAGTCTCATGTGCATTTGGGGAAGCAAGACAATTGTCCTAGCTTGATCATTTCTGAATGAGCTAATTATGGAAGACCCACCAGGACTATAGCAGTGATAGCCTTTGCAAGGAGCTTCCTTGGGTAACCAATGTGAGTGTCCTCTTATAAATACTGACTTTCTAAACTAATATTGCAACAGATAAAATAAAATCCAGCTTCAACCACATTCAGTCAGTCTATCTCCTAAGGGTGTTGCATTTCCTATGAAAATGCCTGGATCCTTGTTCTTTAATGAATATGTGAGGTGAATAGAGGTTGTAGAAATGGCAGAATAGATGATAGAGTATATATACAACTAATATAGCAGGCATTACTTGCTTCAAGGCCATCTTCCTTTACTATGACTTTAAATGAAAACAGAATCATAGCCCTGGCTGGCGTAGCTCAGTGGATTGAGCGCGGGCTGCAAACCAGTGTCGCAGGTTCCATTCCCAGTCAGGGTACATGCCTGGGTTGCAGGCCATGACCTCCAGCAACCGCACATTGATGTTTCTCTCTCTCTCTCTCTCTCTTTCTCCCTCCATTCCCTCTCTAAAAATAAATAAATAAAATCTTAAAAAAGAGAGAAAACAGAATCAGAGGGGGGAAAAACATGGGATTGGTTGAAATATGGATATCCAATGATTAAAGCAGACAATTACTGCTTCTGCTAGTGGGGCCCTGAAATAAATTGAATGAGAGACTTTGGGCCTTGGTGATATGATAGGGTAGTAGGAAGACACAGGAGAAGACATGGAAAAGAAGAGCTAGGTGTTGAAAATAACAAACAAATCAACAAACAAGTGTTGGAGAGGATGCAGAGAAAAGGGAACCCTAGTGCACTGCTGGTGGGATTGCAGACTGATGCAGCCACTGTGGAAAACACTATGGAATTTCCTCAGAAAACCAAAAATGGAATTGCCTTTTGACCCAGCAATTCTGCAGCTGGGATTATACCCTAAGAGCCCTGAGACACCAATTCAAGAGAACCTGTACACCCCAATGTTCATAGCAGCACAATTTACAATAGCCAAGTGCTGGAAGCCACCTAAGTGCCCATCAGTAAATGAATGGATCAAAAAACTATGGTACATTTACACAATGGAATTCTACTCAGCAGGGAGAAAGAAGGAGCTCCTACCCTTTGCAATAGCATGGGTGGAGCTGGAAAGCATTATGCTAAGTGAAATAAGCCAGGTGGTGAGGGACAAATACCATATGATCTCACCTTTAACTGGAACATAATCAACAAAAGAAAAAAGTAAACAAAATATAACCAGAGTCATTCAAATTAAGAAAAGTCGAACAATACTCAGAGGGGAGGCGGGAGGGGACAGTAGGGAGAAGGGTTTTCAGGAATTACTATAAAGGACACAGGGACACAACCAAGGGGGAGGGTGGAAGCAAGGGAGGGAGGTGGGTTTGGTGGGGGTGCAGAGAGGGTGGGGAGAAAATACAGACAACTGTAATTGAACAATGATAAAATAATTTTTAAAAAATCTACATAAGCAATTGGGCACCCAGTTCTTTTGCTCTACCCATTTCTATAGTGGAAGTAGTTGGGATTAAAGCTCATTTTAATGTGGACACAGCATCTGAGGACTAAATTAAACCACTCCCAGAAAAAGGGAATGGTTTAATTAAATATATTAAAAATTGTGTTTCATCCTCAATAAAAAAGCTAATTCATCACATTTTCAAAGTACAGTAAACCCAACAATTGATAAGCCTTGACCTCTTATACAGAAAGTCCAATCATACTTTTAATGTCTCTTTTAAAATGATTCCCTTTATAAAACCCTGGGAAGGTAACATAAAAGAAAACTTGGATAACCTTGGCTATGGTGATGCCTGCCTTTTTTTTCTTTTAAATATTTTATTTATTTATTTTTAGAGAGGGGGGAGGGAGGGAGAATGTGAGGAAGAGAAACATTAATGTGAGAGAGAAACATCAATCGGTTCTTCTCACACATGCCCTAACAGAGAACCAAACGCTCAACCCAGGCATGTGCCCTGACCAAGAATTGAACCACTGACCTTTTGCCTTGCAGGACAGCACCCAACAACTGATCCACACCAGTCAGGTGGTGATGCCTTTACAGATGGAATACCAAGATGCAATCCATGAAAGAAATAACCAATAAGCTAGGTTTCATTAATTAAAATCTTCTGCTCTGTGCCAGGTAATGTCAAGAGAATTAGAAGACAAGCCACATTCTCGGGTGAAATATTTGCAAAAGATACTGATAATGATTTTTATCCAAACTATGCAAAGAAAACTTAAAACTTAACAATAAGAAAGTAAATAACTCAGTTTAAAAGTGGGCTAAGACCTTAGCAACTACCTCACCAAAGAATATACATAGCTAGAAAATAAGCTTATGAAAAGATGCTTCACATCATAGGTCATCAGGAAAGTACACATTAAAACAATGAGATGTCACTACACTTCTGTTACAATAGCCAAAATCCAGAATACTGACACCACCCAATGCTGACAAGGATATCAAACAATAGGAACTCTCATTCATTACTAATGGGAATGCAAAATGGTACAGCCACTTGAAAAGACAATTTGGCAGTTTCTTATAAAGCTAAACATACTCTTACCATATGATTAAGCAATCTTGCTCCTTGTCATTTACTCAAAGGAGCTGAAAACAGGTTTACACAAAAAGCTGCACTGGGTGTTTATAGCAGCTTGCCAAAATTGAAAGTAACCAAGGTATCCCTCAGTAGATGAATTAATAAATAAACTGTGATGTATCCATAACTCAAAGTATATCCTTCTAGATTCCCAGGTTCTTGAGTATTTCTCATCATAATTTCTAAAAATGCAAACCATAGTATATTATTATAAACTATCAGGACATTGGTTTACAGAAAAATAAGCAAAATTATCCTATGAATGCCACTGGAGGTTCACATTTGCCTCACATTTCTTAACTCTCCAGAGCAATTAAAATGTTGTAAATTATATTGCCAACATACACTTATGGTGCATTAAGTTCACTTGAATTTCCATATAGTTTTCTTTTTTTTTGTAGTGATTTAGTGTGAGGTATATGGTGGAATCCACAGAATTGTATAGAGTAATGCTTAGTACCTTGTGTTTGATAAAGTTTAGAATAGGCCATCTTCCAATTCAGTATTATCTTCTGTGATTTTATGTAGGCTAGATCATATGTAATTCAGGAACAGATACTCTTGTTTTGGTGATGTCACGATATATCCTATATAATTTATAAACATTTATATTATTATTTTGTTAATTGGTAAAGTTTTGAAAGCATAGTCTGACACAGAAGAATGAAATTGATAAGACAAAGCAAAAGGAAGAGTTAAAAATCTAAGTAAACCTTGTTTTGTTTTGTTTTGTTTTTTAAGATTTTATTTATTTATTTTTAGAGAGGGAAGGGAGGGAGATAGAGAGAGAGAGAGAAACATCAATGTGCAGTTGCTGGGGGTTATGGCCTGCAACCCAGGCATGTACCCTGGCTGGGAATCGAACCTGCAACACTTTGGTTTGCAGCCCGTGCTCTATCCACTGAGCTATGCCAGCCAGGGTGTAAACCTTGTTTAAATAAAGGAATAAAAGTAGAAATAAAAAACATAGACTAACAAGTACCTACCATACTAGCAGAAATATCTTTAAAAACAAAAGTATACCATGTTTCTGAGACTCTGTATGGCATATGATTATTAAAAAAACAATGTATCTATCTTCAAATAAAAAGCTTCTTAAGTTTAAGGAATTAAAATCTGAATCATTACATAAAGAGCAAAATTTATGTCCAAACATTTCCTTTCTAGGGTTCTGGCAAGTATATAAAATGTGAATATGCAAGATTTATACCACAGACTGTTATAATACCAATGAAGATTTCAGCATTTATAAAGCCAATAAGACCACTTTAAAAGCCTGGTAAATATATTTATGGACACAATCAAGTTACAATCTGTATTGCAAACAAGAGTTTAATATGAAATAGCCTAGTAAACTTTAAATGTGGGCAGATAACCTTACTTTCCAATTTAATAATAGTTTAAACACCAGATTTAGAGAGTTTTAAAAACATAAACATTCACAGAGGATTTTTTCAATGCATGCAATGAGTTCTTTAATAATTTCAGAGCACATTAAATTACATTATATTAATATGGACTTTAAGAATTCTTTTACACCAAAAGGCACTTAAAAATTGGAAACATAAGCCATGTGAAAACCAGAGCTCATTTAAAAATGAAGAACTGTCACTAGGAATATTTCAAAGCTATCCCTAGATCACACAATAGATTTTTATCAGTTGGCATTAGAAACCAAAGTTCCTGTTATCAAGACCATTGTTTAAGTAAAACTGCTTTGTACTCATTTATAATGTGTGTGGTGGCAGAGGACATTTGACGTATTTTTCAACTTTAATTTCTTCACCTTTTGGGCACTCAGCAACAATATATTTTCCACCTTCCCTGGCAGTGTGGTGAGAGAAATGACTAAAATCTGAGACATGAACTGTGGGTGGATGAGGTACACCATTTATAGGCACTTTCCCAGCACTTCCTGAATAGACCTCCATGCTTCCCAGGTGCCTTTCTCTGTGGAAAGGATGGCAGAGCCAGCAGTTGGCAGGGCAGTCCCTGTGTGACTGCAGCCCTGTTTCCAATGCACCCTGCCGCTCTGCTGCCCACATTAACTCTATTTGAGCAAGAAGTAAACCTTTATTTTGTTAAGCTAAAGTTATTTTGAGAGTTGTCATTGAAGTTAGTAACTATCTCATTATTTTAATAGTTAACTAGTAACTATCATTATTTTATAGAAAAATACTTTTAAAATGTTCATGGAAAATAAATACCTTAATACCACTATGATGGCTATAGGCAAAAAGATGGACAATGACGGGTATTGGCAAAAATGTGGAGAAACTGGAATCCTCAGACACTCTGGTACAGCTGCTATGGAAGGCTGCTTGGAAGTTCTTCAAACATTTCAGTATGGAGTTACCACATGACTCAGCAATCACACTGCTAGGTATATCTCCAATTAAAAATATATCCATAGAAATACTAACAAATGTTTGTAACAGCATTATTCATAATAGCCCAAAAGATAAACTAAATGTTGTATATTCACACAATGGAATAGTACTTAGCAATAAAAATGAAGTATCCAATTATGTTACAACATAGATGAACCTCAAAAATATTATGCTAAGTGAAATAAATCATCATATATAACATATCTAGAACAGGCAAAAATAGACTAGATTAATGGTTAATTTGGGGTAAAAATAGTGTAGGGGAGGGAAATGGGAAATGGCACCTAATGAGTATAGAGTTTCTTTAGGGGAAATGGAAAGAAAATGCTTTAAAATCAGATTGTGGTGATGATTGTTCACTAAAACACTGAATTGCATACTTTAAATAGGTAAATTGCATAGTATGTGAATTCCATCTGAATAAAACTCTTTTGAAAAGGAAGAAAGGAGATGGGGAACATTGTTGATTATCTGGGTGATTAGCTGCTCACTGAAATATATCATATTGCAAAGCTAATGTTTATTTCTCTTCTTCTTAACAGAAGATTTAGAATTAGGAGTTTTCTCACTTCAGTTATTCTTTTCTGTGGCAATTATTTAGGTGGGAAACCTGAGAGGGGAGAAAAGTAAAAAGCAGGATCTCTGTTAAGAGAAAATATACTCACTGACAATGTGTCCAGAAATTAAGGCTTAAGAGTGAGGTGCAGCTAGTGAATATTTTTTTGTGTGGTAGTGAATAATGGGTTTATATGTAGCATTGGTAAGATTGGAATTTAATTACCACATTCTTTGTTTCTCACCCTTAAGTCTTCAATTTGAGTATAGCACTAATGGCATTTGGGGATGCCAAAGCAACAGTGGCAGTATTCCAAGAATTTGATTTGGTGACTAGTAGTTAAATGAAGGGGTTTCTGACATAGAGTTGAAAGCTGTTATTGAAAGTAAAATGGCATAGCTTTAAATTGGACTGACTCAGAAGTAAATATTAACCAATGTTTTTGTAAGAAATAGGATTCTAAAATAGGATTATATTTTTCTAAGTAATAAACTTAGATCACATTAAATATATATGTGATGTGAGTGTAATTCTGCACACAAACTATATAGACCTATGAAAATATTTAGATGCTAGAAAATGTGTTGTATGGGGCAGGTCCTATTATTTTTCAAAGATGCTCACTTTCTTTAATAGGGTAAATTAACACAGATTAAGTCACTCAGCTAACAAGTGATAAAATTAGAGCCTTTAATGGAATTTACCATACAGATTAGAATATGGTATAGGTAGATTCTGAATATGGCTGTTAACAGTTCCTCCCTTCCCTATATATGCATGCCTGCTTCTCTTGTCAAAAAGTGAAGTCTATTTCCCACCCTTTGAACATGGCCTGGAAATGTGACTTGCTTTGACACTGTCCCTAGCTTCTAAGGAACTTGGCAGCTTCTGCTTTTGCTCTGTTTGGTGAAGTGGATTGCCATGACGTAAAGAAGCTTGAGCTAGACTGTTATTTTTTTAATCTGAGCTCACAGAAAAACTTCTTTTTGCAATTTTAAAAAATCGTTGTTTAGTTACAGTTGTCAGTCTATTTCCCCATTGCTCTCCCCTGCTCCATTTGCCCCTCCTTCCGTAGTCAATCCCCTGTTAAATGGTGGAACAGGAAGTAGAAAGAGAGAGCCCATACAGGGAAGCACTTGGCACCAGGCTTGTGAATGAAGCTTTTGTGGATCTTCCAGACTATTGCAACTGCTGTCTAAATGCAGCTGGTGAAGTGACCCTAGCCAATGTGAAGTAGAGCTGAAGAATCACCCAACTGAGCACTACTTGAGTTTCTAACCCTATGATTCATAAGCAATAATAAATTATTGTTGTGTTGTTTAAAGCTACCATGTTCAGGTATTGTTACCCAGAATTAGATAACCAGAAAAAAATTGATACCAGAAATAGGTTGTCCTTATCTTATTACAAAATCCTAAGATATGCACTGATAGCTTTTTTGAGCATGGGGGGTCAAAGCTTGAGGAAAAGTGAGATTATTCATGGGGGTTTGGAATACAGTGAGAAAATTACTCTTGGAAGATAAAGAAAGGATATACCCCTGCTGTAATGTAGAAGATAAAAAGTACAGAAGACATCCTGAATGAACATGTCAATCTGGTTAAAGATATTTCCAGGCAGCGTGTATTGAGTAAGAAATTGTAGCTAATACCAGGTAGGGCATAAATCATGCCTTGCTGAGTACCACCTAAATTCCTAACCTACAGAATTATAAGAAAAAAATAAATCATTATTGCTTCAGGCCACAAAGTTTTGGGGTTATTTGTTACATAGTAATAATAGCCAACATAGAGCATCAACAAAGCCTAACTAGAATACTTTCAAAATGCTGGTCCCCAAGATTGATCTTCCAAAACAGATTCATACTTACATACTCTCTAAGTTGCAAACACCACCAGGTACTTAGAGTTGCAAAACAACAACAACAAAACATAAAACTTTACAAGGTGGAAATAAATTGTGCTTTTGTTAGTTCATACTCATAATCATGGTTCTTAGGTGACTTGTTCATAACAAGCTCTCTCCCATTCTTCTCTTTTGAAGAACTGTGGAAAATATTTCAGGAATTCTTCATGCCTCAGACACATTCTGAGGGCCTGTGGGGCAGCCTGACCTGCTTTAATTTCTTGTGAAAATCTTTTCGATTATCTGTGTTTTACTTTGAGAACAGAAGGAAGGGTTGTATGATAGGTACCACTGGACCTTTTTTCCTCAGGTAAAATATGTGCCCAGGATTTGCTTCTGGCAGTTGTATTATGTAAATGAGTGTCCTAGATAATGATTGTAATTTTCTCTATGATTGCTCTTGCTAAAAGGGAAAACCAGAAGTTAAAGGATTTCTCTAGTATCCTCTAACATATAATTTCTCCTCAAGGCTAAAATAAAATCATATCCTGGATGACAGTGGTAACCCTTTTCCATCAGAGGTTCCTGTAGTTTAAGTCTCATAGTTGTATAATCTAAACTATATATGTCTATTCTGGAGAAAATACTTGACTTAGTGTTAGCATTTGTCACCACAAACTCATTTCTGACTGTGAAATTATTTTTAATTGTTTAAAATGAGTACATGGAAGAAGAAGGAAGAGTAGGAAGACACTAAGAGGAAAAGATCCAAATACTCTGCTTATTATTTTTCTCTTCATGTTTGCATTCATTTAAATGAAAACTGGGTCTGGTGTTTTATTCCACAGTCTAATTCAGGGGACCCCAACCTCTGGGCCATGGACCAGTACCAATCCAGGCCTGTTAGGAACCAGGCCATGCATCAGGAGGTGAGCTTGAATGTAATGCATTTGAATTATCATGAAACCATTCCCCAACCCCCAGTCCATGGAAAAAATTGTCTTCCAGGAAAACAGTCCCTGGTGCCAAAAAAGTTGGGAACTGCTACTTGCAGTTGGAAAATTTAAAAACTCACGTCTTCTCAGACTGATCTAATAAAAAGGAAAGGCTATGAGAAATAGAAAGGCCTTGTTGTATTCTTGCTTCCTATTTTCTATTTATTTATAAACTAAGAATATAAAACAAATTTCAAAAACATATAATGAATAAAATTTTTAATATAGGTGGAAAAATACTATTTTGTAACATGATGCATAAGTTGTCCTTACCCATTAGTGTAAATACTACTTTAGTATTTAGTAAATATATATTTTAGGAGATGCATTTTTGGAAAATATAGTATCTATGACAAAGTAACACCTGAATTAGAAAATTTAGGAAATTAGACATCAAGAAAACATGAGTCATCAATTGTAAAAGTTAACCAACAGGAAAAATGGGTATTCTAACAGAAAAGTAGCTTATGGAGGCCTTTTTATTGGAGTGGCAGAACATTTAATTGTTTTGAAAAACACACAACTACTTTTACCAACTGGTAGATATGAAAAAATATTAGGCAAAAAAAATGATTAACTTTGATACTTTTAGCTGAATATGAAGAGTGGCATAGATTCTCTTAGGCCCAGCTCAGAATGTCAATATTGCCAAGTATTAGACTAACAGCCCAAAATATATTTTAATGATTTGTAGCACAAACAAATTTGTAGATGGTGATATAATGTCCTACATCAATATTTTTTCTCTGAACTCCAAGACTATAAGCAAGATAATATTCTTTGATTCAGGAGCATCTCCTTACATTTAATATTACTTACACTCTTCTTAAATCAGATAACAAAGGAAAGAATACAGAATTTTCAGAAAAATTGAAAACAGGGCTCATAGGGAAGAAACATTCTTGATGAATGTGGTTCAAGGAAGAGAAAACTCAAGTAGGAACATAGCAGGGGATGAAAGGAAGGTAAAATCATGGAAAATAATACATACAATATTTTTGTTCAACATAGCTAAGTTGGGAAAAAAGTAACAATATGCAAACATACACACAAAGTTCCTGTGCAGCAAATAAGAATAGAAGTTGAGCAGCAATGGTTGCCAAGCACAGGTGGTTCATGGGTATTCATAGATATACAAGGGGGAACACCAAAAAAACCCAAGAATTATTTTCTGGAGGGCAGGCCCCTTGTACAGGCTTTCCCTGCCAGGTAAATGTTTTAAGAATCCATCTGTATCAGTGTGCCATCTGGTGTCATTGTGAGAGGCCGTGTTCAGCTTCATTAATTTTTTTTGAAGACTTTCGAAATGTTTGCCCATTTCATCATGGGTGATTTACAAGTGCACCTGCCCACACCATGCTGAGTATTCAGCAGTTTTTTACCCCAAACAGTATGATCTCTATGCCCCACACTCCCTATTCACCTGATATTGTCTCTAATAACTTTTTTTTCATCCCCTGGGTAAAAAATGTGCTCAAAATAAAAGGTGAAACAAAAAACGGCAGAAGCACTAAAAGGCATCAAAATTGATGAGTAGTGGAAACAATTGTCTTCTTAAGTGTAGTGCATCAAATGGAGAATGCTTTGAATGTGACTGGCATTTAAACATGTAAGAATAAATATACATTTTTATAAAGAAATCATGGGGTTTTTTTGTATCCCCCCTCATAGATGAGTGTAAATCATAGAAAATAAACATATCCAAATGTAACTAATAGTCCCAGACTCTTCACCATTAATATCTAGAAGAGAAAAAAACTTTAAAATACAGCAATGGTGAAAGAACGCCTTATTAATATCTTGGAGAATAAGAGCTAATGGTGTGTAACAATAGAAAGCTAGAAAAACAAGGATCAATAATAATACATAAGACAGAAAAGGTATAAGTGAACCAACTACAAATGGATTAGCAAAACATGGCAACCTAATGCCTGAAAAGCTGGGAGAATCTTCAGTTGGAGATTTTGAAGGGATTTTAGGGAGCCTCAAAAGGATTGGTTCAGATGCTATAAAATTTTTATTTGATGGCTGCATATTCTAGGTCAAACTTTTTCCTGCGATTTATTCTCACAGCAAACTGAAACTAAGATGCTCATGGTAAGAATATAAAGGTTTTCCTGCCTACAATTCTCTTAAGAGCAGCCTATTGGAAGCCTTTAAATAATTTAAGCTTATAGAGAGAGTTTTATAATAAATTGTGTTTTTCATGTTAAAAAGAAAACTTCAAAAGAAGGTGTAACATAATTGAGATATGATAAATTTGACAGTGAGTGTCATTATCAGAGTTCCACTGACAGCTTTTGAAGTCAAAAAAATATCCCTCCTACATAGACACAAAACCTCTTATGGCGCTTAAACAATTTCACCCAACATATTAATATTCTACAACTGCCCCTTCATTCTGAAGGTTACCTAAGTGAAATAGTTTTCATGATATTTGGGCTTTTAATCTTTTAAACAAAGATATTCAATATAGAGAAAATAAAAAAAATTAAGGGATGAGATGAAAGATAAAAAATATGAAAAGACGGTCTCGTGTTTGCCTTCTGCACACCAATGCCTCACCTTGCATGCACACTAGACTGAACTCCCACCACTTTGAATAACATTGCTGCAAGTCATGTGAAAAGCAGATAAATCCATGTCATTCAAAGCTTTCCTAAACTTAGCATAAAAACCAAGATGTGTTTTCCAAATGAATTATTCTTATTTTTAGCCTTCTCTAAAAATAGAATATCACTTAATTGAGAAATTACCTCTACATACTAGATGCTAAATTTATATGCCAAACATTTTAATTCTTCTTAGAGCTTTCTGGATATCTGAGTTTTGTTTTATATATAATTAGTGCAAATGTCCAATACAGCAACAAAAAACACTTAACAAGAATTACGTATAATGTGTTGGCAAGTAAATCTTGAAAGAAAAAAAATAGATCATTAAAAAAACTATAGTAAAAGAAGAAAATAACAGCAAAGTGAAATTATGTAGAGAAAATTTGAAATTGGACAGATTCTCATTTTCACGCAGCACACATGACTTTGAAATGCCAAGGGGAATGAAGCTAAAGTCCTACGGGAAGAGGAAGTTAGGAAAGAGGGTGGTTATGACAAAAATTTGGCTCAGTCATATTTTTTACCACAAGCTGTGTTTTACAAGGGTAAAAGTTAGTAAAAGTTTAATTTTTTAAATTCAAGCACTGTATATAATTTCTAAATTGGATACATGATTATGAATACTACACTTAGATTTTACAGCTCTGAGCACAAAAGGTCAAAGCAGGTACCAGAAGTGAAACAAAAGAAAGTAAGTAAATCCATCAACTATGGGGCTTAAGTTGCACTGAGTGGTTCACTAATCTGATGAAATCAACCAATTGTTTCAACATCATTTTACACAATTTCAGAATATGAAATATGGCCCAGCAGTTTATTAATTTTTCAATCATTCATAAGACCTATGGAGGTAAGTGTTCCATTATATATTGTCATTTCCCAAATCGAGAGAGTAGATAAAGTCAATTTAATTATTGGTCCTCCCAGCCAGTCCTCTCTTCTTCCTGACTCTCCTCCCTTACCTCACAATACTAATCAATATATCTAGGAAAATTATCCATAAAATCAGAATAATTCACTAAAATAATGACTGCATTATCATAATGTATTCCCTATATTCTTTAATATATTCATTCAACAAATATTTATTGAACTTATTGTGGTTCTAGCACTTTACTAGATGCTGGTCTTGCACATGACGAGCCTAGCAATGAGATCTGGGTAAGTGAAGAGGCAAAAAAGTAGATAACACATGGAATAAAAATGTAATAGGGTGACTACAGTTTAGAAAACTGAGACAATTCTAGTGGTAAGGTTATACATATACATAGGTAACCAAAGGAATGAGTAGCTAAAATATTATGAAAATAAGATTTTTAAAAAAGCACACAAAATAAATATCTGAAGACATCAGATTAAACCAGGACGCTGCTTACTTAGCATGGTGTGACCTTGGGCAAGTAACTTAAAAATTTCAGGTTTTGATTGATTATGCTGGAGAAAGTAAAACCTACTTGCTAAGCTTTTTCTAGAAAATGCATAAGATTTCTGTTTTCTTAATGGTGGGGCTATAATTTGGAACAATTCTCCCAATCAGGAAACCTAAAAATGTTTTCCAAGCCCAGGTCTAGGAAAAGACAGCTGAGATAGAAGCAAGACTCACATTCGGGGATGATTTTTCCCCAGGGGAGGTTTGCCAGGCTGGAAAGAGATCAGTGAGTATCTGAGCACTTAAGGAGTTGTATTGTCATATTCCCAGTGTTACAAGACTGAAAGTCTGGTACAGAGTTTGACAAAGTGTGGGTTATGACAAATCCCATGTGCTTTGTCTTAGGACCCTGAGAGTTGAATCATACAAAAAAAAAAGGAAAATAGTAAATAGAATTGTCTTAGTAGAAAATGAAACCCAGCTTCAAAAACATCTAATACTGAAGGTGGAGAATGTAATTGCAAATTGTTGGTGTCCCTGAGCATCTGCTGGAAAAGTAAATCTGCCAATCTTACTACTAAATTATATCTAGAAACAAATGTTTTAAATAAAGAGACCAACAGGGGGGATATTGGGACAACTGTACATGAACAATAAAAAATTTATAATGCAAAAAATGCAATAATTAATAAATAATAATATAAGAATAAGCTCAAATACACTCAAACTCTGTGTTTTGTATACTAACAGCTATAAATCTACTCTTGCTATGCCCTGTATATGAGCTCTAAAGATACTTGAAGATTCTAGAAAATAACTGTGAAGTTAAGTAAAAAATGATAAATTTTATGAAGTATATATACACAATATCATTTAAATTTTGATTGTGAGAGATTGTAATCATTTGGAAGAATCCAGCAAGGTTAATTGGAAAACATGACATTGGATATTGATGCTAAAGGAAGATTCACCTTGACAATCAGAGAGAAGTTCAGAGTACCTTCCGATAGAAAATGACAAAAAAAAAGAGAGAGTATAAGTGAGAAGTCAGTTGATGTCATAGAGAATGGACTGAGGAGATTAATCAATTTGACTTTGCAATACATAAAAATTTCTTTGTAGAAGATAATGAGAATTGTGGACAAATAGGGCTACCAGAAATGTGAGTTAACAGAAATGGAGAGACCTATTAGAAATCTATTGCCTTTTTTTCCAAGGTAAGTGTAAGTGCTCCAATTGGAATAGTGGTAATGGCGATTGAGTTCTTAAGACAATGCAGTTGGAAAACATTCCCCAAGCAGATTTGCAGCTCTATTATTAATAAATAGAATAGTGAAAAATTTGATTTTCTCATGGAGAGGTTAGAAAATATAGCCTAGCTGTATAATAATTACCTAAGCACAATTTTAGTGACAACCAAGAAACCTGTCTGGATGAATTTAAGCTCCAGTATGATATTCTTAATATCATATATATAAACAAACATTGTTCTGCCCTAGTTTTTCTCAATATGAGGGACTTATTGGTTTACTAGTGTCCATCATAATTTAGAAAATTATTCCAACCCACAACATTAGTTTAATTCCGATAACATAAAATAAATAAATCTTGAAGTTTGCCTTGAAGCCATAAAGGATGAGGTATCTGAAAAAGGGCTAAATGGAGGGATATTTGCCTCAGACTTCCTAGAATTATAGCAGAAAATACAGCAATGATTTTCTATTTCAATGAGAATCTTTCAAATGAACAGATACTGTCTTTTCTGATGGTGTCATTGCTAAAGCTATTGAGGATTTCAATGTTAGAAACAATTATACTGCCCTGACACAATTGGAACTAATGAAATGGTGAACCAAATGAGATCTTGGTTTAAAAAATAACCTATGAGGTCTATGCAGAAAAAGTCCAACCATAATTAATATAACAAGAACAATTTGTACAACATCAATGTAATTTCCTGTCATCTAAGGAAAGTGGACTGGAATACACATGAATGAATGTGACAATTTTACTCTATTAGTCAGTGGGAGTGGTAGATGACATTGAGTGAGAATGTGTACTGTGTGGCCATTGCACTGAAAATGACTGAGTGAATAGAGCAATGAATCTGCATCAAATTTCATTTTAAGCCAGAACATTACTCTGTGGAAACTATTCAGATAACTCAGAAGGCTACAACTACTGACAACTGGTGATTGGCAGATTCCTCAAGACAACAACCTCCCCACCCCCAAACATCACATCTCATGCAGTTTTTTGGCAAAAGATCAAATCACCCCTACACATAACTCAGCTCCCCTACAATGCCCTTGATGCCCTGTGACCTCTGGTTGTTCCCCAAACTAAAACCACCTTTGAAAGGGAAGAGATTTCAGACTGTTAATGAGATTCAGGAAAATACCATGGGGCAGCTGATGGTGATTGGGAGAACTGTTCGAGGTCCCAAGGTGCCTACTTTGAAGGGGACTGAAGCATCATTGTCCTATGTACAATGTTTCTTGTATTTTCTTCAACAAGTGTCTTTATTTTTCATATTACATTGCTGAATACTTCTTGGACAGACTTCATCATATATTAAGATATTTTTAAAAATAACAGTAAATCTTTGTGGGGGGGGCACATGTATATATATATGTGTATATTTATATACATATATACCCATATATTCAGATTAGTATATATTTTTCTATATGTTCATTTAAGAATTAGTAATTTTTTGAGATACAATTGACATATAGTGCTGTATTAGTTTTAAATGCACAATTTAGTGATTAGATATTAGTATATATCATAAAATGATTCACAATAAGTCTAGTTGGCATCTGTTAGCACACATAGTTATAAATGTTTTCCTTGTGATGAGCACTTTTAAGATCTACTCTGTTAGCAACTTTTAAATATATTGTACACTGTTGGTAGGGATGTACATTGGTGTAGCCACTTTGGAAACCAGTATGGAGGTTACTTGAAAAAATCAAATATAGAACTGTCATATGATCTAGCAATTCTACTTCTGGGTTTTTATCCAAAGGAAACAAAATCATTTACTTGAAAGATATCTGTACCCCTATGTTCATGGTAGCATTATTTATAATAGTCATGACATGGAAGTAACTCAAGCAATAAATGGATAAAGAAAATGTGGTATTCTGTACAATGGAATATTATTCAGCCATAAAAAGAAGGAACTAGTAATACTTCCTTTGATTTAAAGGCAATATTATTCACATTAAAATCATTGTTTGTACTTATAAAATTATGTCCTGGAAAGCTGAAATCAGTATTTAAAATCCTATTACATAGTTAAAACATGTTCAGCTTGATAATTTATTAAAGAAATACTAACAGCCCTGGCTGGCGTAGCTCAGAGGATTGAGCGCGGGCTGGGAACCAAAGTGTCCCAGGTTCGATTCCCAGCCAGGGTACATTTCTGGGTTGCAGGCCATAACCCCCAGCAACTGCACATTGATGTTTCTCTCTCTCTCTATCTCCCTCCCTTTCCTCTCTAAAAATAAATAAAATCTTAAAAAAAAAGAAATACTAACAACAGTGGACAAAATTTAAAAATTAGAAAATACAAATGTTGTCAAAATGTAAAGCCAGGACTCCAATTGCTGGTGAACGTGTAGTATAAATTATACAATTATTTTATCGAACTGTTTGATGGTGTCTCCTAAAGCATATGCATATTCTATAACTCTGCAGGTCCAATCCGAGGTATATACATGGCAGAAATAAGTGCAATGTTCTTCAAAGCACACTAGTTTTAGAATATTCAAAGACATACTAGTTTTAGTAAGTTCTAACTTACCAAATACCTGGTACTATGAAAATACCCAATAATAATAGAATGAATAAACAAATCCTGCTTATTCACACAATAGAATATTTTTGGCATTATGAATGAATAGGCTACAATTTCATGCAATGAGATGAGGGAATCTAACAAACACTGTTCAAACTTTACATACACACACAAAAGAGTAAATATTTAGTTCAATTTATATAAAATGTACAAAAATAGAAAAAAACAATCTATGCTACTAAAAAGTCAAGGATAGTGGTAACCTTCAGTATGTACTGAGTGGAATTAGCATAAAGGGGTCTTCCGGGGTGATGATAACAATTTGTCCCTTTATTTGGGTGCTATTATAATTATGTTCTTAATTTCATATATATATATATATATATATATATACATATATATATACACACACACATTCAACACATGTATGTATAATTTTATATACATAATATATAATCCTATTTATATACTCTTGATTATCTCCTTATGTATTTATAAACATATAAATTAAGCTGTTCTTTTTTTTAAGATTTTATTTATTTATTTCTAGAGAGGGAAGGGAGGGAGAAAGAGAGAGAGAGAGAAACATCAATGTGCAGTTGCTGGGGGCCATGGCCTGCAACCCAGGTATGTACCCTGACTGGGAATCGAACCTGCAATGCTTTGGTTTGCAGCCCACGCTCAATCCACTGAGCTACACCAGCCAGGGCTAAATTAAGCTTTTCAAAGTATTATTGAATCGTTTAACTTTTTTATCCTCACCTGAGGACATTATTTAAATGCTTTTAGAGAGAGGTAGAGAGAGAAACATGGGTGTGAGAGAGAAACAAGATCAGTACTTCCTGTACATGCCCCAACAAGAGATCAAAACTGCAACCTAGTCATGTGTCCTGACTGGGAATCAAACCCACAGTCCTTTGGTTACCATCAGATTTTCCAACCAACTGAGCCACAGCAGCCAGGCTAATTCATTTAACTTTTAATGTCCATTGGGAAGACCATAGCTTCAGTTAAAAAAATACGTGGTTGTTATTTATTTCATGAAACTTAAATTCAGTAGCATTGTTGACTATAGTAGTTGAGGTCTTCCAGACAAACATAACCAATAGGATATTATAAGGAATAGACTTACATGATTATGGAGGATGAAAATTCCCGCAGTCTGTTGTCTGCAAGCTGAAGACCCAGAAAGCTGGTGGTATAGTTTGAATTTCTGAAAGCCTGAGAACTGATGGTGTAGATTTCAGTCCAAGTGTGAGAGCCTTAAAACCAGAGTGTCAAGTGCAGAAAAAGATAGATATTCCATCTAGCTTCCTAGCCAAGCCAAAAATGAAAATTTAACCTTCCTCCATCTTTTTGTCCCATTCAAGCTCTTGAGGAATTGGTTGATGTGCACTCATATTGGAGAAGATCACCCATTTTTCTCAGTTCAAATGCTAATCTCCTCCGGAAACATTCTCACAGACACACCCAGAAATAATGTTTAAACAGATACCTGGGCATCTCATGGCCCAGACACATAAAATTGATCATCAAAATGAGTAAAATACCCTCTTCAAAATGAGCATTCACTTTATAACTAGAAATTAATTATAGGTATAAAGTTTATGAACATTTAACATGTAGTTTTAATGTATCGTTTTTCTTTTTCCTAGAGTATATTTTTTTCTTATCCATAATTCATATCCAGTTCACGTAAGATAACATATAATAAAAACAGAAAAATAAAAATAAAATAATTCAATCACCCTGAGAACAATAGTAAAATCACTTGTTTATAAACATGTCACTCTACAGGGCCTGGCTCAAATAATGCCCTGTTTTATTGTTAAAGCTTTTATTACAAAATCATAAGCATGTAATTCTGTAATATAACAAATATCACTCTCATGTATACCATATGAAATTTTAGGCAAAATGTTCAAATTAAAATTATAAATTATTATACCCATATTATTACTCAACCAACCACACTCAAGCAGGTGCTACTTTTTCTGGACTCCATATATACCAGTATTCATTCATTTAAAATATTTACCGAGTTTCTGCAAAACCATATATCAAGTATTTTAGGTACAGGAGATACAGCCTAGCCATCACTAGCCAGCATTCTATTGGGAGATGCAGGAAATATACAATCACCTAAAAATATACCTAACATTAAAATTATGAATAATGTTAAGAAAAAGAGATAAATGCTATGAGAGAAAACAAAGGGGCATTTGACTGGTTGAAGTTGGATAAACCAGTTACAATCTGAAAGAAGAATAGGAGATAACTATTTTAAAGGTCAGAGAAATAGAATGTCAGGCAGAGGAAACAGTATGTGCAAAAGCCTTAGGGCAAGATCCAGCAAGGCCACTTCCAAGAAAATAAAAGTCCATTGTGGATGGAGCACAGGGATCTGAAGTGGTAGTTGTCAAACTGCCATGCATGGGAATTTCCTGGAGACCTGGGTACAGTACACACTATTGGTCCTCCCACTCCGCTGGAGTTTCAGAGGTTTGCATGGGGTTTGAAAATTGGCATTTCTGACAACTTCCTACGTGGCATTTATTTGCTGTTCTAAAAATGATATTTAGGAAACAATGAATTTACAGGAAATATGGTATAGCATGAGGTTTAGAAGGAGCCAAACCACCTAAACTTTAGAGAGCATATTAAAAAAATTATCCTAAAAACAAGGGTAGCACTAAAGTTTTTTAAGTGTTTCATGGGCATGATGCAATATATATTTGACTACATCATTTGATACTGGCATGATACATGAATAAAAGCAGGGATACATGGTACATGGGAAGCAGGAAGCTGTTGTAACACTCCAAGTAAGGGCTGATAGTAGCTTGAGCTATGATAGTGGTGATGGAATGTACATGTCAGGGAGATTTTCTGATCAATTGAATATGGGTGGTAAAGGAAGAGAGAGACAAAGGGTGACTCCTACATTTCAGGTTCTCGTAATTGAATGGTTGAAGGTGTTCTGCACCGAAGTAGACAATATTTGGTGATCAAAAATCACTTAATTTACTTTCGATCAAGTGAAGTTGAAATGCCTTTGGGATGTCTAAATGAAGATAGTAAGCACACAGTTTTGATCTACCAGTCCAGAGTTCTGAATGTTTAGAGACTTAACACATATAGTTGTTAGTCATTTGCAATTTGGTCAAATGACCAAATTTGACCAATGCTCAGTTCATTGTCATGAACTGAGTTGCTAGAAAGAAAGTGTAGAGGAAGAAGAGAAAAAAGGCTTAGAATGAAGCTAGAGGAACGCCCACATTCAGCAGCCAAGTAAAAGGGATGAGCCAACAAAGGAGAGAGGAAAAACTGCCAGAGATGTGGGAAGAAACCAGGAGTATGTGGTGTCTCAAAATTTAAGGGAAGAAAAATGTCCAGTAAGATGAAGATTTTTCATGAAGTGTTTCAAGTGATGGAAAAATAGGATAGGGTAGTAGCAGTAGAGAAAATTGGGACCAAGTAAGATTGATAAATATCAGAGAAATAAGCATGCTGGCAAGCAGATGGGATGATCCTATTCCAAGGGAGAGTTAAGGACAATGGATCTTGGAAATGTTAAACTCTGTCCATCTCTCTCTGCCTCACTGTCTCCACCCCCTTCCCAACAAACACTCATGTATGCACATGTACACACAGACACACACTTTAATTTTGCTGATGTAAAAATGTATCTTGTTTGAAATTGTATTTTATTACTGGTTTATTTGAATCTGTTTAACGTACTACACATTACCTGTTTGCATTATTCTTTTCATGTGTAAATTGCCTAATAATATCCTTAGTGTATTATTTTCCAATAGAAGTACTCAATTTTTATTGTTTTGTGAGAACATTATATATTAAAGCTACTTGTTTATGTTTATTCAAATTATATTTTTTAACTTTTAATTTGTCCTTGATTATTTATATTGCACAATTCCTAAAAATGTGATTTAATCAACACTATCCATACTGTTCTTTTGGCCTCTGACTTTGGTGCCAAGCGAAAAACACTTTTCCCACATCAAAATTATATAAATATTCACAAATATCCTGAATATTTTAATACTTTGTTTTATCTTTTGAGATCTTAATTCAGCTTGTATTTATTCTTCCAAAGTGTGTGATAAAAATCTTGCTCATTTTTTCTCCTAAATGCTTAACTACTTTTTAAATACAATATTTTTAAACATCTGTTTGAAAGGTGTAAGGTAATATTAAAAACTGAACCTGCTTTGTCACTTTGAATTTTCTGGTGTTCAAGTCAATGTACTTCTGCTTTTGGAAGATCCCACTCAGGAAAACTTGACTCCATTCAAAATTTGTTTATTCTTTCACAGTGTATTTTTTTCTTTTAGCCCAACTGAAGTACCAAATTTATCTTGAATACACACCCCCTGCCCAGAAAGTTGACCTAGATTGTAATTACCCTTCTGTTTAAAGAAATGTGCTACATGGAAGATTTTGTCTTTCTATTCTAGTTATCCATTAGCAATTCAGAACGTGTGTAAAGATATATATTGACTTTTGGTGCTTTTAGAAGTTACTTTTCTTCTTTAGAATACTTTTTGTAAGCTAAATAATAACACTCTGTTTATTATGAAATAAAGATGTTTTAACTACAAGGGTACAATACAAAGGGCATAATTTTAGCAGCCCTGCTTAGAAAGACATGTTACACTCACAGTTTTCTTTATTTCCCCCTTTAAAAGGTATGGTATTTGAAATTACTTGATAATAATAAATAGATGCTTGCATAAGATCCAAGAATTACAATTGTTTGTGGAATAGAATGTAAAAGGCCACCTCTTTCTCCCTTCTCCCTACTTGGTTGTATATATAAAGTTCTTTATAACTAACATATAGATAAACCATTTGTTTTTTGTATTTTTTACATAAATGAAATTAATAGGAATAATTTTTTTACTCAACAATGTGTCTTAAGGATTTAATAAGTGAATTAGACTGTCTACCTTGTTTTTTTTTATACCCACATAATATTCTAGGGTAACATAATTTAGCTAAAACTATAAGACAATATTGATGGGTTTTAGATTTTTTCTCCATTATAATGTTGCAACAAATATGCAAAGATCATAAACTTTCCTCCTGATTGGTCTTCCTGAGGCTGTTCTTGCTCCTCAGTTTTCCTTAGCACAGTAGCCAGGTTGCCCCTGCGAGAGCCTTACCTGAGTATATCTTTCCTGGTCATTCCTAGGATGGCTGACAGCCCCTGCATTGCCTGGGCTTTCATTGCCTCTCTCACTCATCTCCTTCCTTCCTTCCCCTCACTGAGCTGTTGGTGTTTTTGACATTCATTCAGCATGACAGTCATGTTTCAGGTTTAGCGTCTTCACCCATATTGCATGGAGTGCTTAGTCATCTGATATCTAAATGTTTAATATTTTTTTCTTCTGGAAGTTTTTCTCAAATGGTATCACGGTGAGTCCTTACTTCACCATCCCATCTAAAATCTCAACACCTGTCCTTAGTCATCTATCACCTCATTTTCTGCAGTGTTATTTTTCTCCTTAGCACTTACTACCTTTTTTATTATAGGTAATAGACGAGTCTTATTCATCTTGTTCCCTATCTGTTCCACCCAGGCAGGGGCAGAGATTTGTCCATTTTATTTCTGCTGTATCTCTTCTGTATCCATGTCCTCTAGAAACAACCCTACTATATAGTTTTCACTCAGCATATGAATTTTATTCACTTGTGTGCATTTTTCTATAAAACAGATTCCTAGGAGTGAAAATTTCAGTGTGAAAAGTATGGTCATTGTAAATTCTGGTGGTCCAGCAGTGTACTGTCAATTACCTTTATACCAATAGTTATGGGAGTGACCATTTCTTTGCCAATAATGGATATTTTAAATCATTTTAATGTTTGTTTATTTAACAAATATAAATTATATTCACTGTTAAAATAAATACCTGATTACTTATGAAAATAAGTGTTGCATATATATTTTAATTCCTTCCCTATATTATATTAACTGCTTATTTATTTGCCTATTTTTTACTTAGAGGTAGTTGTTTTTCATTTGCTTTATTGGAACTGTTTATACATCTTTGGGTATAATTCCTGTGGTGGATATATAGTTTGTAGATATATTCTCCCATGATAATGCATGGTTTTAGTTTTATTATGGGTTTATTCTTCAAAAAGCAATTTCTGATGATTATTTGTTTAGATTTTTTTCTTCCATAAATCAATTTTTCATTTTCCTTAGAAAAGAGTTCCCAGTTCCAGAGATATGTTTTCTTTTAATGATTTTATACCTCTGTGTTTTGCACTTAGCTCTCACACATGCCTGGATTTAGTTGTTGCATTTGGAGGGAGAAGATATATGAATGATATGGCTTTTTTCTAAAATTTTGTGATTGAAAGATTATCTCAAAATGTGATTTTTTTCCCTCAGTGTGCTTAAAAGATATTAGCTGTCAGTGTTTTCAGAAAGGAATAATTATATTCCTATTGAAATTTTTTGGATATTCTAAGGCACTAGTGTTACATATATTGTGGTAGAAAAAGACATTTTATTTTATACACATTTGAAAATATTTTATTAAAATATATTCTCTCTTGCTGGATATCATGCTTTTGACAGCTGAACAGAACTTCATAGAGCCAGGCTGGCCATTAGTACTTTGATTTTTGTGATGCCTTTCTTTATTTAATAGGCCTGAAATATTGATTAACATTTACAGATTCAATTTCAAGCACTTGTCAGAGGTTAGGGAGAGCCCAGAGTGAGCTATTTGTGCCAGTCAAATTCTAAGGTGTAATGAAATTCCCCACTGTGCCTGTCAACGTATCCTCTGCACAGGTCATTTCCCACATGGTCCCTGGTGTTGAAAGAAGCCATTTCCACTTCAAATATTTCATAGACAATGGAAGGAAATGATATGGCACTAATACTGTGTTCTTTATCCTGCTGTGGAGAATTGAATAGACTCCATTATGTAGTAATGCTCTTTTGAAAGAGCCTTATCTGCCTAGAAGCGTTCACGGGGCAAGTCCAAGGACAGGCACAACATGTCAGGGGGATTATGGCATTTCACTCGTGTTTGCCATTCTCATTTTCAAGTTTCAGGCACTGGAGATTCACAACTGATTAAGGACAATAGTCCTGAGTATTTACTTCAGTTTATTGACCCTACATACTTACTGACCCAGCCATGTGTGGGATTGAGCTCTAGTTCCTTCTTTTTAATCAATTGCTTTTCAATACCCTCTTGCCACTTTTGAAGATTCCAGCTAAAAGAAACAAATCCAGGACTTTATTGAGCTATCCTTAACATCACTCTCCTATCACTGATTAGGAAACTACTAGTTGATTTCTTTCTCCTGAAGAAATTACATAATTTAGAATTTCACATTTCAAACATTTTCTTCCTCAAATTATATAAAAACATACATGTGAATAAGTTGTATGGTTGTGGTAGAAATGCTGGAACTCACAGAGAGAGTAAACTCTTTAAGACATGTATCACTTTTTGGGATATCTATAAATAAGCAAACAGAATTTCTACCTAAGTAGTAGCTAATTAATATCATATAGTTTACAACCAAATAAGTTTGTTTATAAAAGATGGGAGAGGTATTAAAAAAGAACCCATCAAAGTAAATGTAATTTGTTTTATTGGAAGTAATCTAGAAGGGCATTTTAAGTTCATTCTGGAGTATCAAACCAACTCAATTATTGTAAAGTGTGTGTGCATGTATTTATATGAGGGCCACATTTATTTTCTTAGAAACCATTTGGAAAGCCTCAGAGCAGCTCTAAAACTGATCTGTGCATCTTTCCTTTTACTCACAACTCTTTTCTGACTGACAAACACTCTGCCAATTACTTCACATATTTGGACTTGGTTTTTGTTTTGGATTCACTGGACTTGGAGGTTCAACTGCATTCTTAAAGTTATAGGTGAACTGTGGGCTTTTCTGCTGGCATGGCTGAGCAAAGGTGTTTGTGTACACCTACCAAAGGTGTTCCGGTCTTGCTAGATCTAAAGATACAGTTAATAGTATTTTAGAAAAGTCAGAAAATCCAGCAAAGAGGTTCTGGAGATACAAGCCACAGAGGTAAAAGCCAACAAAACAACAAAAATTCACCAGTGAAGCATGGGCTCAGTGCCTCTAGCCCCTGCCAGGAAATGACCATTTATAAACCAACTGAGCACCTGTCTTTCATTGGATTGGAACAAGAGTGTAGGACACACAAAATTATGAATTTCCAAAGAAGAGGGCATACTTTCAATGTAGATCAGAGTAACAGGAGAGATTGAGAAGGCATGAAGCAAATAGTTATTATATTCCAGCCCCTTGTAATGTATGCTGCTTTGTTTCAGAAGAAAAGAGTTCTATCGCCTTGATGTCTACCACCTATGTTGACAAGCCTAACTTATTCCACTCCCTCCCCTCCATAATATTTAGCATGAACCAACTGCAATTTTAGTTTGGGCAGCAGTTCATGGGAGTATTTGTAAAATTGCTTACATTAGTAAAAAAATACCTATGCTCCAGATAAATATTGATTAAGCAAAAGAAGTTAGAATGTCTCTTTTTTCTTTCATAAGGAAGCAAAAAGTATCCCACAATGTCAACTTTTCTTAGGTGCTAATCTCTGAAAAGTATAAACTTTCACCAACATACTCCTACCACAGAGAAAGAGAGAGAAGGAGAGAGAGGGAGAGAGAGAGAAACACAAGTGAACAAACAAGGAAATAAGTATAATAAAAACTATCAATCATTCTCAAGTTATGTTTTCTTCTGATATTTTGCCAGTGTAGTATTTGGCCTTACCTATAATACAGTGAGTGCAATTTTAAGTATGTTGACGTTATCAGAACCCCAGTCACCTCTGGCTACAGTTATGCTGTGGACATGAATTCTCTTTTGCCATAGGCAAAATTCCTAAGTAGGCTGCAATTGGATGACTAGGCAAAGGTATATAAATCGAATATAATGAGTGCAAATTTATAGTGTCAAGTACATTTAGCCAGGAATAGAATGAGGTAGAAGGAGTTTGGTTTTGTTTGTTGTTTTTAGTTTTCTTTTTCTGAGCTTTGTTTTGTTATTAACTAGTTTCAAAAATAAGTGAGCTCCCTTACCTCATGTGGTGGTAGTTACAGCAGTAATGACTGTGCCAGGGGAACCTGGATTTCAGGATGTATAATCTCTATACACTTACTCACTACATATTCCTCTGGCCCAGGGCAATTATCTTTTCCCCTCCATATCTAAGTCTCTTCATGCCCATAATCATCAAAAGACAGAAATAGACAAAGGTCATATTCTGGGAACCAGGGAAGCACAGGGAAGATAAAAATACCACTAGAGATGCTATTAGGAAAAAAAAGGCTTGTCTTTAAACTTTACCATCACTGCAGCACAGAAAAGTTGACAACAGTTAAATCATCACTCCAGCACTGAGTTGCACCTTAATAAGCAGTAAAGGGTGCTCCTAGTTTAAAGGAGCTGGTCGTGTGTGGTTGTTTTATTGTCATTCAGCAGGCAATTTGACTACATAATGAAATAATAAGTGACAGTTTAAAGAAATCTATTAAGTTGACCTTCTCAATTAGATTTGTACTTATTAATGTGAGCCAGACCTTTATCAAAGGGGGGGGCAGATTTCCATAGTAAAATACCTGTGGGTAAATGTTAAACAAACAAAACATACTTCTGTAGGATTTCTCAAAGCTTTTATTATACCCTTTCATTAAAAGGGAGTATAGCATAAAGAATTTCCCTGTGACCATTTATAACTATCAATCTGTGCTGCTTAATCTCTTCGGCTCTTGTTCCCAGTCCCCCAACCCCTCTCTCCTTTGGCAGCCACCAGTCTGCTCTCTGTGTTGATGAATAGGTTTCAGTTTTGTTTGTCCCTTTAATGTGTTCTTTAGATTCCATATATAATGAAGCCATATAGCATTTGTTTGTCTCTGACTGACTGACTTCACTTAGAATAATACTCTCCAGGTTCATCCATGCTGTCACTGGAGATAGTGAGGAGAACACTATGTGAAGTATATGTCATCTAACCATTAAGCTGTATACCTAAAGCCAAGACAAAATAATATTAAAAGCAAACTGTGATTGGAAAATAATTTTTAAAAAAGAATTTCCAAAATTTACCAGATGGTGGAACATTCCCCGCCCCCCCAAAAAATCTATTGTTTCAAGGTACATTTTTGTTCTACAGAGCAAAGTTTAGAAAATGTTTAAAAGATTCATTCAAAACAGCTGTTGGATTTCAGCTGTATTTTCCAGGGAATCAGCAGTCAAAAGATACAGGATCCCAGGTAAAACTTGGAACAAGTTTTGTTTTGTTATGTTTATTTTATTTTCTACATCATCATGTTACCTTCATGTTTATCTTCTTTTGGGGGAGGGTCGATTTTTAAGTTACTTTTGTTTGACTAAATGAGGTTTTAAAATTATGTTTATTTAAGAAGAAATTACTGTAGTTTTGCCTTATTGGGAAGGTTTTAAAGCTAATACTTGCTCTTGACTATTACAGAGACCTAAAGGGATTGCATATGGTAATGCTCTGTGTATCAAAGATAAATCTAAAATAAAACTGAGGACAAAAAACAAATATTAACTACATTTATCCTTTTTTTTTTTCAGTAAACCCAAACGGGTGATAATACGAGGAAACAGGGTCCATATGATTCCTTTGGTCCTGTGACCCTACATATATATATATATAAACCCTTACTACACAATAGACTCTGTCTAGACCCAACCATTTACTAAGTATAGACTTTCAGTTGAGTTCTCATTTGACAGCTATAGCTTAAGGATTTTATAAAAGTCTGCCATATTCTCTCCTCTCCTGTGCAGGATAAAAAGGGAAAACATGAGTAACAAAATAAAAGAATATTATACTAAAATGCCATAAATATCTGTTTCATTGAATGCTAGAACAAAAAAAATATTGTTTTACTTCAACAAAAATCTCTTTTAACAAACAAGTGACTGGGTGCCCACAGGAATGCCTTTGCATGATACAGAAGACTGCTCATGCTCACAGCAGAGCAAAATGTTGCCTTTGAGTTAGATGGAAGACAGCTGTGCTTGGCTGTGCTGGGTTGGGCTCAGCAGTGACAGGAAAATCGCTAAGGGAGTGATGTTTCTCTGCATCGTGCTTTTCGGTAAAAATGTGGATGTTTTCTGTTGATAGAGATCTTGTTTTATCAGAGAATTAATACTGTATGGAACAGGATTCATAATTATAAACTATCTGCAGGCTTTTGAAAAAAGTCATTTGAGAAATAAGGAATGCAAATGATGTGATAGCTGATGTGTCCCCAAACTGTTATGGCATCACCGAAGGGATACACAGCAGCTGGGTTCTACATACCTTCTTCCCTGAGTTGGGCAAAAGCCCATAGCTGACTGTCACGGGTCAGGTAGACATCTGTGCTCAAAGTCCAGTGTGGCCCTGAAATATTATCTTTGTTAATTTGAGAGTTACCAGTTGTTCTTGTTTTTATTGTTGTTCCTAATCCTAGGTTCACAATACATTTTTTCTGTCTCAGTTACTTAAGTAAGATAAGTAGCCAAAAATGAGACTCAGGAGAGAGAAAAATAAAAGTGACCAAATCTGGAATTTGTTTGAATAGCAGGATCAAGCCTCCCAACTCATTGTTCTGCAAGCTGAAGGAAATAGTTTCATTAGTGTCCAAGTCATTTGCATCAGACAAAGATCTGTTCCTGATGTTGTTTTGTTTAAAGTCAAGATAACTTTTCAAAACAGTGAATGAAGGTAGCATTGGTTGTTTTATTTTATAAAATAAGCAAACAAAGAGCTCTTAATTCTTAATTTAAATCAAGTAATAAATCTAGGGTTTATTAAAACATTAGACACCATCTCTCTTATTTCATCAGTGATGCTGTGCACATTTGAACATCTCAATGAAATAAAAAGCATTTCCTAGAGAAGAAGGGGTGACAAGCCAGGGAGTGTGAGATAAATGGAAAGGGGAGATTCTCAAAAGAAAGAGGGGGCCAGAGGGCAAGATGGTGGCAATCAGGGCAATGGGGTGGGGGTAGAGTGGTGGGAGATGTGTCATGGTTCACTATAATTCACATATAATTACTATATTATTTATGTGCATACATTTCTTTAGTTATTTTAACTACTATTTTTGTAATTCAGGATTTTTTTGCATATAGATTGAATCTTTTTTATTTTGTATCTCTCTCTCATATTCTCTTTATCCTTTTCCTAATAAGATGTTGGTGAGTTTTTAAGTTTATCATTTATATCAATAATCATCTCCTCTATCATATTTTGCCTATGGTGATATCCCTCCCAATTTTTAATTTGGCAGTTGTGTTTCTCTTCTCTTCCAAATTTAATTTTTTTTCCTTTAAAATGATGAACTAGTTGAATTGACATATTTTCTCAAGTTTTTTAGAACTTTCTGGATTAATCTATGTTTTCTGCTATATCCAGTACATCTCTTTCAAGAGCTGAATACCCCTGGTTTAACAAAATGTCCCCCTTTTTTATCTACTTGACTTATTATTAATGCAATGGATTACATTGTCTTCCCATCTAGTGGGAAGCACAGCTGTGCTAGTTTTTATTCAATGAGGCCCTTTGTAGAAAAAAGAAAGAATTATGTCTACTTGCCACTCTCATTTCTGACCTTTGTGCCTAATGTTCTCATCTGATCCCAAAGGACATCCCACAGATTTCCTTACTACATTGTCACCACCCACTCCAGAAATCATTCCAATTTCTAGGTTTCCTATGCGTGATGGTGAAGAAAACTTGGCCAGGCTTTCTAGCAGTGCATTCTTGAAGAATTTTTTTTCTTTGCTATTGTTCCAAAGTAATAGTGTTTGAAAAGTGAAAGGATTTTGTCTATGTCACCTCTACTTATTGCCAGTTGGTGCTCTATGCCTCACATTAGATTTCTGTCTTTACTCAATCTAAAAGTCATTGTAAAATTCTGACATGCTATAGTCATTCTTCTTTATTCCAAGTCTTTCTTGGAGACAGTTGTGGAGGAGGAGATTGGGTGCTGAAGAGGTGCTGGCTAACTGCTTCCAGAATTATTTCTCCCTTGAAGTCAGACACCACCCCAGTCATTTCCCCTCTCTCTTCTCTAATTGCTCTGTTATGGTCTGATTGCTTGTGTCCCTGCAAAATTCCTATGTCGAAGCTCTAACCCCCATGTGATTGTATTTATAGGTCAAGCCTTTGGATTAACTAGTTTTAGGTGAAGTCCTAGAAGTGGGGCTCCCCTCTCCATGTGAAGTGAAGATGCTTCACCAAAGCAGCCATCTACAAACCAGGAAGAGATCTTCCCCTAGAATATAACCATGCTGGCATCCTGAACTCAGACTTCTAGCTTCCACAACAGTGAGAATACACACTTGTGTTTCTTAGCTGCTCAGTTTTTGGTATTTTGTTACTGAAGCCTGAGCTAAGTTATGATTTGCCTGTCTCTTTTTGTTCAGTCAACAAATGTTTGTTGATCCTCAAGTGTGCTCCAAGCCCTATTCTGACCAAGAAACACAATAAGAAAAAAAAAAGGCTAACCTTTATGGAGAGAAAATTGTAGGGAATGCTATATAACATATGCTAGATGGTAACATTTACTATGGAAAAAATACAGCAATGAAAGGAGATGGGAATTCAGAAAGAGAGATGTTATTTGCCTTACAAAGTAACATTTGCAAAGAGAAATGAAACATGGGAAGGAATAATGAGGAAGTCATGGAAAAAGAGGTTTCCAGAAAGAAAGAGCAGCAAGTATAAAGGCCCATAAGTAGGAACAGCCTTGGTGCGTTCATGTAACAGCAGGCAGACTCATGAATATGTAGTGGAGTAAGAGTAAGTAGTAGATGAGTTCAGGGAGGTAGTTAGCACCAACCTAATTTCCCTAAAGCATGATATTTGTGTTGCACCTTTGATCAAAACCTTCAATGTTTTGAAATTTTCTGAAGAATAAATTTCAAATTCTTTACTTTGACATCAAAAGTCTTGTTCAAATTGCATCTTCCTATATGTTTAGGCTCACTTCCTCACCCTGCTTAATTCTCCACTCTGATTATGTTTACCATTTTCCCAGACAATCCCGTGCAGATTCCTAATTCTTGGTGGCTTCCCCATCATTCTCTTTATCTACCAAAGCTTGTTTTATCATCAAAGATTCTGCTCAAATGCTATGTTCTTCTACCTGACACCTTCCTCCAGTGGCCCTGGGAAAATGTAATCAGTCCTACCTCTGTTCTTACATAGCACTTTGATTTTATCTATATTGAAACATTGATTTAATTATTACCTACACTTTAAATTAATATTTACATGGATAGTTCTTCTACTGAATTATAAGCTGCCTACGCCAAGGCCCACTGCACCTCTAAAATATTTATTGTGTTGGTTATTTAAAGAGAGCTAACTCAAAATCAATTATTTTATAATATTTCATAAAGAAAACAGGCAAACTTTGTCCCAGATAGTTTAAGAATTTATTTCCATAAACCAGGTGTTATCTCATAATTCTTTCCATCATTATGGTGCTGCATTCCCACAGACAATTCCAGAGATGTGAAATCTGACTACAGATATGTAACTTTGGTCGTCAGAGGGATTCACACTGAACAGCAAGCACAGTAGGTCACCTGAGGTTCCATGATAAATAAGATTATTCATAATCCCTGTCTCATAGAAGCCCAAATTAAAAAATTTATAACATAGTAAACCATTTGAGGTCTTCATGCTTCCTTTGTTTAATTTTTAATTAAATTTATTAGGGTGACATCGGTTAATACAATTATAGATTTCAAGAGTACAATTCTATGATATATCATCTGTACATTGCATTGTCTGTCCACCACCTCGTCAAATCTCCTATAACCATATATTTAACCCCTTTACCCTTTACAACCTCTAACCCAGTTTCCTCTGGTAACTACTATACTTTTGTCTGTGTCTCTGAGTCTTTGTTTGTTTGTTCTTCTTGGTTGTTCATTTGTTGTTTTCATTTTTACATACCACATATGAGTGAGATTATATGATTCTTGACTTTTTCTGTCTGACTTTACTTAGCATGATATTCTCAAGATGCATCCATGTTGTAAGAAATGGCAGTATTTTCATCTTTTCTTATGGTTGAGTAGAATGGAATACTTTGTCAGTATTCCATTTATACAATAGAATACTGACATTATTATCTAAGCCCTCGCTGGTGTGGCTCAGTGGATTGAGCACCAGCCTGTGAACCAAAGGGTCACTGGCTTGATTCCCAGACTGGGCACATACCTGAGTTGCTGGCCAGACCCTAAGTAGGGAGCAGGGGAGAGGCAACGACACATTGACTTTATTATCTATATGGGCAAATGATTTTTGACAAAGGAGCTAAAAACATGGAACAGAGAAAAGAAGGCTTCTTCAATAGAGGATGATGAGCAAATTGGAAAATCACATGCAAAAGAAATGAAACTAGACTACTATTTGCTCCCAGATACAAAAAATTAACTCAAAATGGACCAAAAGCCTAAATGTAAAACCTTAAACAATAAATTACATAGGGGAAAAAAATAATATAGGTACTAAGTTTATGGACCTTGCTCTTAAAGAAGAGTTTATTATTTTAATCCCGAAGGCAAGGGAAACAAAGGCAAAAATAAATGAATGAAATGCTATCAAACTAATTTTTGTTATAAGAGTGGTAGCTTCAAGAATTACCCTCTGAATTACTATGACTATGGATAACCTCAAAGGGATATTATTCACAGTTTCCAGGCAACTAAGCTGCCAATAGTTTAGATGGACTAAAAATAATTGGCAACTCTAAAGTGCTTAAGATACTGGAGAAAACGCCTGCCACTGTTCCAGGAGAAGAATGTTTTTTAAAGAACTCCTGCTGCCTGCCATCCTCACTTCTCCTCCACCAAATGTTCACCTAGAATGGAAAATGTTTGTGTACTAGCTCTTACCTCTGTTCAACTAGAAACAGAGCCATCTCTGGAAGTTTTGGTACTAAGAATAACAAAAACCACAACAAAACCCAGCAATAATTCTTGATTTTAAAATTTCCCTTCAAAACCCATATCTTTTCTACATGAAAATGTAACTCAGTAACCTGGATTGGACACATGGCAAGTTGTCAATGATGGTATTTGACTTCAGTTCATGCTATTTGAGTTTGTATTTTATGTGATCCATTGTCCATTATTGCATGAGTCTAGCTCAAATTTTCTTTGCAAATATGCTAAGGATCTAGCTATATCATGGAAAAATTGAAAATTGTTTTGAAATGATATCTGTCTAGAATAGTCAAATACAAAAGGAAAACGAAGCTGCAAAAGAGACAACATTGTTGCATCTCTCTGGCTCCTCTAAAATCACCTCCTCCTGTCGTCTTCCAACACACTCACACACACACCCTGAATGGCTGAGAGATTTCACAAAACTGTATTTGAGATTCAACACTGGTGGGGAAAATGTGTTGTGTCAGAGCTTCATTGAGAAAGTATTAACTTTCCTCTATAGCAAAATTAAACAAACAGGCTGTTGACAAAAAAAGAAAATGTAAACCTTATTCCAGGAAGCCCAACAAATTCAAATGTGCTGGTCTCTACTAAATACCCAAGAATAATCCAATTCATATAAAAATGAATAAATTACCTTTAAAATTAATAATCTAAAGATGATAATTACACACTTTAGAGTTGGATCCTTAATTTGGAGCTTAACATAGAGGAGTCACATTCCTTTTCTAAAGGCCTCTCCTACTGTTTTAAACAGCAAATATAAATTAAGTTGAAACTTTCATGAATAAAAGCTTATTGAAAACATTAAAAATAAGCAACCGTGTGGCAGGATAATACCATGAAAGGGTCTCTGAACTGAAAATAGCTTTTATATATTATAGTATTCATTACACTCTATAATCTTCTTGGGACTTAGTATCTTCTAAAAGGAAGTATTTCAATTAGATATTTTCTATAATTTTCTGAACTGTGGAATTTTATTTTTATATATGGAGATATTCTGTATAATGGGGGACACTTATAGTATGAGAGATAATCTTAAGGCAGTGACATTGTCATCTGGGGATTGTTAGAAATGCACCTTCTCTGGGCCCACCCTGCACCTACAGGCTCAGACACTGTGTGGTGGAGCCTGCACTCCGGTTTATAAGCCTTAAAGGTGATTCTGATGCCTGCTCATGTTGAGAACCACTGATGTGAGAAGCAGGTTTCAGCTTTCAGATCTCATACTGCTAATGTCACAAGTGGTGGTGGCTAAACAAGATTTCTACTCATCCTAGGATAAAAAGGGGTACATGGGAAGAGGAGGAGCAGCTCAGTTGCCCCCTGGGACAAGAGAGCTCTGGGCTAGAGGAGATGGACTGAGTAAACATTAGAGATCATTTAGAAGTAGGCCTTATGCTTACTTCATAACTCATGCTGTTCCCTCATATTGGAAAAATTATATTAATATAGCACTAGAAAATTAGTTTTCTAAATGCAGTCTGAGTACCTGTTGCTATTTTTAGTTTTTGTTAGATGCTCAAGCAAATGTCACCATACTTTTAGATCTACTCATTAATAGTTTATTCATATAGTTTTAAAAATACAGCAGGTCCTTGCATAATATCTTTTTGTTCAACATTATTTTTTATAGTGTTGATGAGATACTGTAGGAACTTAATTCAACTCTTGTTTACATCAATTAGCCTATGGTAAAACTGGTTTCATTATACAGGCCTACCTCAGATACTGTGGGTTTGGTTGCAGACCACCACAATAAAGCTAGTCACATGTTTTTTTAGTTTCCATTGTATATAAAAGTCAGGTTTACATGTACCATATCTTATTGTGTGCTATAGCATTGTCTGAAAGAAACCAATGTACACATTTTAATTAAAAATTAGTTTGTGGATAAAGCATGCTATCATCTGAGCTAGTTATAATCTTTTTGTAAAAAACCACAATATCTTTGAAGCACTATAAAGTGAGAATATTAAAAAACGTTATGTCTGTATGTGGCTTTGCCACAGTTCCAAGAACCTATTGACAAAGTTAGGTGATAATTTACTGTAACAGATCAGCCTTGTTGGGTGCTTACTTGAACCTGGACTTAACCTGGGAAAAAAATTTGCTGGATGCAGATAGTTAGGTGGTCCTGCTGCCACTGCCTATGTCAGATCACTCTACTGTTTTTAGTTTTGCCCCTTTTGACGCTGGAAGGGTATTGCTCAATGGTTGTTGGTATGGGAGAAAGATTTTTGTTACCACTCAGTGGGCTTCCTGTTTTGGACCAAGGCCGTAGGAAAAGATGCATTCACTGTATTTGCTGTGACAGCAGCACAGCTCATCTTAAACAGTGCCCAGTACTGCTGTGGCTATGGAGGCCCCTTTGATCTGCTGAAATTTGTTTCCCCAATGAAGACTTTTAGCAGCTCTTACAAGTTCCTGCTGTGTCTACCCAGTGCCCACAGATCCTCTGTGTTACATTAGCCTCCCATATGATCAGCCAACACCTGTGGACTTCAGCCTCAGTTCACTCAGTGGCTCATGAGTTTGTTCTTGGTGTCTGATGATTGTGTCGATGGCACAGACTGAGTTCTAATAATAATAATAACCAGCTAATAATAAGGCACTTCTAGATAAAGACTATTTTGAAGAAGTAAAAGAGAGGCAAACTGTAATATCTTCTGTGAGCTACATTTACCCCAAGGCATTTATCATAAAATGCACTTTGTTTCTGATTACACCACTCTGATAGCTGGGATGAGGAAGCAACCACATTGGGAAATTGTCAGACACTATCACAGGCTCCTTTGGCTTGTAGCAGTTTTATCTCTTTTCTTCTCCTGACCAGAAAACTCTTGGTTCAATTCCATTTGAATGTCAACAATAAAAACATAGCAATGTCTTCATGAGCAAATGTTCAAACTTCAGGGGAAAATAATCAAAGGACTGGTTTTTCTTATGTACTTGCCTAAAGATATGTGACACTGTTTGATGTGCATGTTCAATTTAGTATGACCTTCTACAAAGCTAAAATGATCAGAACAAGACAACTTACCATTTGAAATATTTGGAAAGAAAGTTCTATATCATCCTTTTATGACGACAGAACAGTTTGTCTGTTTTCCTAAGACAAGCTCCTCAATGTAATTTAAAGAAAATAAATATGGCAGTTTTAGGTCTTTAATCATTTCTAATGATCACTCTGATTTTAACAATGAGGGAACAGAGACACAGGGGGGAAACAAGTCAGAGGTGACCTTGTAAGTCGTTAGTACCAGATGGAACAGATTCCCAAAACCTCTTCTCCCTGTGCTTCAGTGGATAGCTTGTGTGAGCTTTTTCTTTTCGTTGTGTCTGCTATATACCTTTTTAAAGCATATAAGTAGCATGCATCTCAGCAGGGTTTGAATGTGATTAGACCCAAGTGAAGCACGATTAAAACTAGAGACATGTTTGAATGAGATGACATTTTGAATGAGTGCCCAATGTGGATCCCTGTGTGTTTGGCCTTGTGTTTGTACTTGTTTCTTTGATTTCTAAACTGGTCTCATTTCACAAGAAAATGTGCTTTCCTGAAATAGCTAATAGGATGCTTCTTAGGTCACCTGCTACTTACAGGACCAGTGAAGAACAGCGTGTTTTACAGATGATATGAACATCATTGCTGAGTTTACCAGGTTCTAAAAGCTCAGGCCAAGACATTACCTTTGATTTTGCTTTACAGTTGTTATTAAGTTTTCTTTCTTTTTTTCTTTGTTGACTACCTTTCTCCACCAGTCAACCTTGATGCATTCACATACAATCTCTCTTTGCACTTTAAAGGTGTAATAGGCTAATCAACCAAAACCTTCTACTGACTATTGGACTGGAACTTAGTTCTCTTATTCCAATTCATCTCACCAATTCAATGCAATAGATGTTCATGCATTACACAAAGCTTCATGCCAGCCACTGTTGGAAAATTGTTTCTGAACTCAGTGTTTAGATTATACAATATCTTCTTCAAAAGCTCAGAGGTTATATGTCCTTATCACATAAATATAAATGAATGTGTAAACATATTTCTGTACATGTTTGGTTTATATTTTAAAGTATATTGCTAGTTCAGCTGAAGTGTTTGTAGGCTGCATTATTATGGAAACTATTGACTAGACCATCTACAGTATTATTTCTAACAATGTTACAGGAAAAAGCTTGCCCACATCATAACCTGGCTTTAGATACCATGAGCATTTTCTTAGTAGAAAAAAACATTAAATTTAAAATTGTTACTATAAAAGACTAAGTAAGGAATGAGTTGTTAAATTTACTATAAGGTTGCTATTAAAGTGCACTGTGGTATAGCCAACCAAAAAATAACATTTGTATGTGACTGATAGCTCTAAAATATCATACTATATTAATTAAGCTTATAATCAGTGGAGGGCAACTAGAATTTATTGACTACCTTTTATGCTTCACTCAGCTCTAGGTTGCTTCCTTTTAGAATTCTTACATCTAATATCCACATTTTAGAGAGATATTGATAGTGGAGTCAAGCACATTGATTCAACTTTTTACACATGAATAAGGAGTAAAGCACAAGGACTCTTGATACCAAAATAGTGCTCTACACACTACTGTGTGTACTACCTTTCAACACCCCTGTGGTAGATGAGCCTAGTGGGATTCTTATTTTGAGACTTTCTTTTATGAATTCTTTTACCCACTACATCCCCAACTGAAGATTTCTCCTATCTGGAAATCACCAGTTTTTATTATGTTTGTTTTATTCAAAATAAATCAAAATGACTATATTTTGACCACTCACATGAAGATCAAAATCCTTATAACTCAGCCTATAGCATCATATCTATACATGGTTATAGCACCATGGAAATTATGGAACCAAAGAAAAATCTTTATAGGTTTTGGTTCTGAAGGTCACATGTTTGTGTGCTTGTAACAAGTAGAGTTCCTCTTGGTAAGTGTAAAATGCTGCACATGTACAGAGAAACTTGTCAGCTAAAAACGCTTGAGGCTTTAGTCTGCATTTCAACAGGATGTGTGTGAGCAGATGTTTATTTGAACACTTCATAAGTTGAGACATCACTGTATGTTTGCCTACAGAGTAAGAGGATAATGACTGAAATGGATGAAGGAATGAACAATGAAAGACATAATGTTACCCAGATTGCTTAAGAAAATACAGGCAAAGGAAGTTTGTAAGAATGAGTAAAAAAATCATTATCAGTGTGATATTTTTTCATGTAGGTGGTGTGTTCCTCTTTGAATAGTTGATTCTTTGAAAGATTTCTTTAAGAAGAGAATGCAGAACTGATCTTTATTATTCCATAAGGATGACTAGTAGTAAAGGGGCCTTGATTTTAGGATTCAGAAATATCAGGATGCAAAGACATCTTTGGAGGAAGAGATATAACTGACTTGGCAGAAAAACAGGGAAATGAACATTAATTCAGTGCCTATATCATATTGGTTACACGTAAAATAGTTTTATGCATGGCATCTCATTTAATGTTTATAACATTATTGGATTTTTTTTAGTTTTTCTATTTTTTATTTTTTTATTGTTGAATTATAGTTTCCCCTGTTTTCCCCCCATTACTCTCCCCTGCCCTACCCACCCCTCTCCTTCCATATTCGATCCTCCCCCCATTGTCTTTATCCATGGGCCCCTTTATATGTACTACTACGTGTTCCCACCTTTAAATAACTGAAATTCAGAAAGTTTACATAACTTACCCATATTCACAAAGCTGATAAGGGGAACTGCAGGGGGTTATACTTCCTCATTTACTACATAATGCCTCCTTCACAAACATTTTATTTTTTATTAAATCATTTTTATTCTTATTCTATTACAGTTGTCCCAGTTTTTCCTTCTTTGCCCTCTGCCCATCCCACCCTCCACTACCACAGTCAATTCCCACACCCTTGCCCATGTCCATGTGTCATTCATACATGTTCTTTGTCTAGTCCCTTCTCCTTCTTTCCACCGTTATCCCCCTCCCCCTCCACAAAACATTTTAGAGCTAGTCCTACCAAAAAGAGGCAGGAAACCACTTTCTTCTTAGAGTAACAAGCTTAATGGGTAGGGCAAATGGAAGGAAGTAAAGGAAGCTGCAGCTAGAGCCAGGGGTGGTACTATATACTTACTACTGCACAGGCTAATTTACCAGAAGGGGTACTAACAGCAAACAACTGTAAAGGTGTGCCAGCACTTTCAGAAGAGAAAGAGGGAGGGAGGGAGGGAGAGAGAGAGAGGGAGAGAGAGGGAGAGAGAGAGAGAGCATCCAGAGGTTCAAAAATCACAGTTCTCCTTTTCAAGTGCATCTGATGATAAAATAACAGTTTATATATCCTGATGTTTTGCTCATTGTCCTATTTTTCTGTTCACTGTTTCTCAGTATACCTCTTTGATTTGTATTTATCACCACAAGTAGTGGCATTTTCTTTATTCCCAACCTCTAACCTCTTTATTGTTATTTACTTGCCCCCTTACTTTAGGAGATCCTCCAATTTTTTGTTTCTTCAATCCAGCATCCCTGCCTCTCACATTACCATGTCCACAGCAGACCTGCTCCTCCCATATCACCTACTGCAGCATGTGACACTTGGCTTCCTTGACCCCTCTGCTTTCAGATTCATTTCCTGTCTATCAGCAATCACTCCTTTTTTCTCAGTGTCTACACCCAGATATCTATGTCTTTACTGTCAGAACCTTGGATATTTCCTTGTCATCATTAACTTGGAAAATTTCAGTCATCTCCTAATGTATCTGGTTTTCTCCATTCTTGCTCAGCTCACTTTATTTTTCACACTACCACAGGGGAGGTTTCTTGGAAGCACAGAAACAATTAGGTAAAACTCTTATTTTCTTCCCACTTTCCTAACATTTACTCTGACCCAGAGGTGAGTTTGTTTAGGTTTATTTGATTTCATTAGGAGAGAAATAGGTTTAAAATGAAAAGCTATGAATAATATTTTTGAATGGGTAAGGAAATCAGAATATTATAACTGCATTTGTCAGATAAAATGTATCTTAACAATAGCACAAAGAAAATGTCTTGCCTATAGAAGAAATTAATCAGGCCAAAAAATTTTAATAATTAAACAAGGAACCTATTGCAGAGTTAAATTGGAAATCTAGTAGAAAAAAAAAAGAAAAACAGGGCAGCACATTGTAGATTAAACTTAATTGAACTAGATTAAGCTGAATTCGAACTGATTAGGTGAAGCCTTACATCATAAATTTTCATAATAATTAATAATGCTTATTGAACACCTACTTGCTATAGGGTTTGACACAGCCCCTTCCCTTGAGTTCATCATCCAAATGAGAGAGGGAGACTAAAAGTCTGCTGAAAAAGTACAGAGGAGAAATAGACCTCAGGGAAATAAGTTCTAATAGAACTGACTTCATTAGAATCACAGCTTAGCGTTTTAATGGAAGTAGGTAACCAAACAGAAAGTTGGATTCTCTGTAAGCAGTAAAGGAACAAATAAGAACCCAGAAGTTTATCCTCCAATGCTAGTTACTGATGACATGAAAAAGTGTCAATTTCAGTAGAAAAGAAAAAATTAAGTGAAAAAGATACAATATGTGAGGAAATAAGAGGAAAAATGCATATATCATTTCATTTGGTGAGGCATAAATGTGTAGTAACTTTATTAATAGTAACTTCTTATATATTTTTGCAGTGACTTGATCTCCCTAAACATTAATCACAAAATATGGCTGTACATAGATTCTTTAAAACACTTTTTGCATTGAAAGTTTATTTTTATACAGCCATTTAAAGTTCACAGAAAAATTTGAGAGAAGGTATGGAAATTCCCTGCATACTCCTGCCCAGGAGACATGCATAGCTTAGCCCATTATCAACATTTCTGCCAGAGTGGCACATTTATTACAATAGATGAATTGACATTGACACATTTTAGTCACCCAGAATCCACATTTACATTATAGTCTACTCTTGGTGTTCTATGTTCATAAATTATTTCTATTCTATTTTGAATCTGTGAAAAGTGAAGTTAATTGTTTATTTATTTTAGGTTTTAAAACTAGCTTTATTAATTTCCTTGTTTTCTAATAGTCATTATTTTGAGTCATGATTAAAAGGTAAGTTGACCCTGGCTGGTGTAGCTCAGTGGATTGAGCACGGGCTGGGAACCAAAGTGTCCCAGGTTCGATTCCCAGCCAGGGTACATTCCTGGGTTGCAGGCCATAACCCCCAGCAACTGCACATTGATGTTTCTCTCTCTCTCTCTCTCTCTCTCTCTCTCTCTCTCTCTCCCCCCTCTTCCCTCCCTAAAAATAAATAAATAAAATCTTAAAAAAATTTTAAAAAAAAGGTAAGTTGAATTATTTTTCTTTTACCTTTATAAATGCCTTGAAAAGCATAACTCAAAGAATAATTCTCAAAGTGTCCTGAGCAATAGCAACATTTTTGAAATAAGTAGCTTGTCACAATACCACATCAAAAAATTTAGCTTATTATATCTTATTACATAATCACAACTTTCAAAGATAAACATCCCTTCCCAGGAATGGGAGTTTTTTAGTTATTAATATCTGTCTCTTTCTCCTTAAAGATCCTCTTTGTCACTAGAGGGATGAGCTTTCTCTTATTCCTATGAAAAAGTGTACCCTGCTTTCCCCAGCTTTGGCTGATGATCTTTCAGCTATTCATTAGGGAACATGTCAGCAGTTTATTCATTACTAGTGTCAATCTTTGATGCAAGTAGAGTATGTTTTCCTTCTATGAAAGGAAACATTCAATAAACCAAATATATAATAGCCATATAAACAATGCTGTGGTTCTACAGCAGGTACACTTCCCTCTCTCCTCCTAAGAATAAAGATGCACTTCCTCACTCGCAAGATGTTCCTAAAAGACTCAAATAATTACAAATTTAGGCTAGAAATAGAAAAACATGTAACCCTTCTCAAAAAAACACATGATTTCTATGAGTGAGGAAATATGTATATATCAGAAATGTGGTGGGCTGATCAAAATTGTGTATGAAATCAAGTGTGTAAGTCATAGACTGTTAGCTTCATCCCCCCAATGGTACGGTTATAATATTTTAAAATAAAAATTAAATACCAAAATGTAACATAGGGGAAAAACTAGGTGATTTTGACTTTGGCAATGACATCATAATACAACACCAAAACTACACTCCATGAAAGACTGATCATTTGGACTTCACTAAAATCAAGTATGTCAGTTTATGATGTAAGTTGGTGGTCTACTTTCATCTTTTTTTTGCATGTACTTGTTCAGATCTCCCAACCATTTATCGAAGGGGCTACTTTTACTCCATTTTATGTTCCTGCACTCTTGTCAAATAGTAATTTATCATACTGACATGGGTTTATTTCTGGGCTATCTATTCTGTTCCATTGGTCTATGTGTCTGTTCGTATGGTAGTACTAGACTTTTTTGATTACAGTGGCCTTATAGTGTAGTTTGATATCAGGTATTATGATCCCTCCTACTTTGTTGCTCTTTCTCAGAACTGCTGAGGCTATTCAGGGTTGTTTATGGTTCCATATAAATTTTTGAAATATTGCTCTATATCTGTGAAATACATCATTGTTATTTTGATAGGGATTACATTGAATCTGTAGATTGCTTTGGGGAGTATGGACATTTTGATGCTACAAATTCTTCCAATCCATGAACAAGGTATATGCTCCCAGTTATTTGTGTCTTCCTTAATTACTTTCTTCAATGTTGTATAGTTTTCTGAGTACAGGCCTTTTACCTCCTTGGTTAAGTTTATTCCTACACATTTTATATTTTTGTTGCTATAATAAATAAGATTTTCTCTAATTTCTGTTACTGATATTTCATTGTTAGTGTACAAAAATCTTGAGTATAAATCGTGACACCATAAAAACCCTAGAGGAAAATAGAGGCAGGAAAATATCAGATACCCAAGTACCAAAATTTTCACCAATACCTCCACTAAGGCAAAGCGTGTAAAGGAAGGAATAAATAAATGGGACTACATCAAAATAAAAAACTTCAGCACAGCTAAAGAAAACATCAGCAAAATGAAAAGGGAACCAACCATATGGGAAAACATAATTGCAAATGACACTTCAGACAAGGGTTTGATCTCCAAAATATATAAAGAACTCACACTACTCCACACCAGGAAGACAAACAACCCAATTAAAGAAAGGTCAAGGGCCTGAACAGACACTTTTCCAAAGAGGGCATACAAGGGACCCAGAGACACATGAAAAAATGCTCAACATCACTAACCATTAGAGAGATGCAAATTAAAACCACAATGACATATCACATGACACCAGTCAGAATGGCCATCATTAACAAATCAACAAATCACAAGTGCTGGCAAGGTTGTGCAGAAAAGGAAACCCTAGTGCACTGTTGGTGGGAATGCGGATTGGTGTAGCCATTGTGGAAAACAGTATGGAACTTCCTCAAAAAACTAAAGATGAAACTGCCTTTTGCTCCAGCATTCCCACTGCTGGTACTATGCCCCAAGAATCCTGAATCACCAATTCAAAAGAACCTATGTACCCCAATGTTCATACCAGCATTATTTCCAATAGCCAAGTGCTGGACGCAATGTAAGTGCCATCAGTAGATGAGTGGATCAAAAACCACATGAGTGAAATAGAAGCAGGAACATGGAAATAAAGTACAAACTGACAGTAACCAGAGTGGAGGAGGGAGGGGGTAAGCGGCAAAGAAGGAGAAGGGTCATCAAGGAATATATATATGTAAAGGACCCATGGACAAACACAACAGGGAGGGAGGATTGAAGATGGGTGATTGGGTAGGTAGGGGAAGGAGAATAAGGGGGGGAAATGGCAACAACTATAGTTGAACAGCAATGAAAAAAATTTTTAAAACCCTGTAGTACACAATGGAATACTACACAGCAGAAAGAAGGAACTCCTACTCTTCATGACAGCATAGATGGAACTGGAGAGCATTATGCTAAGTGAAATAAGCCAGGCAGTGAAAGACAAATACCATATCTTACCTGTAAGTGTAACCTATTCAACAAAAGAAATGTGCAAAATAGAACTAGAAACGTGGAAATAAAGAACAAATTGGCAGTGACCAGAAGAGAGGAGGTGGGGAGATCATGGGGAAAAGAAAGGAAAAGAGCAAGTCAAGGAACATGAATAGAGGACTATGGGCAGGGACAGTGGGGGAGATTGACTGTGGGGGTTGGAGGGAATGGGGACAGGGTAGGGCAATGGGGGAAAAGGTGGGATAATTGTAACTGAATGACAATTAAAGAAAAAAAAACAAATATGCCTTCTCTGTGAAAGGCATTGTTAAAAGAATAAATATAAAAGCCACAGACTGGGAGAAAATATTTGAAGAACACATAAGGTCTGTTCAGAAAGTATCCAACCATGTAATATGAAAAATAGATGCATTTATTGAAGAAGATACAATAAACATTGTACATAGGACAATGATGCTCAGTCCCCTTGAAAGTGGACATCTTGGGACCTCAAACAGTTCTCCCAATCGCCATGAGCTGCCCCATTGTATTTTCCTGAATCTCATCAATGGGCTGAAATATCTTCCCTTTCAAAGGTGACTTTAGTTTTAGGAAAAGGCAGAAGTCACAGGGCACCAAATGTGGGCTGTAGCGGAGCTGAGTCACCTGGATGAAAACTCTGCACAAGCTGTGATGCCTGAGTGGGCATGTTGTGGTGAAGCTGCCAGTCACCAGTTGCCCATAGTGGCAGCCTTTGGAATCATCTGAATAGTTTCTGTGGAGGAATATTCGAGCTCAATTCAAAATTTGATGCTGTCATTGCTCTACTTGGTCAGTCATTTTGAATATGATGGCCACACAGTACAAATGCTCATTCAAGGACCTCTACCACACCCACTGACTAGTACAGTGAAGTCATCACTGTTCACACATGTACATTCTAGTCCACTCTCCTTGGCTGCCAGGTTACATTGATGTCATGCAAACTGTTATTATATTAACAATGGCAGAACTTTTTCAGGACAGTCCTTGTATATCTGAAAAATAACTCTTCTTGAAAGTATGGAAAGAGTTCCTAAAACTCAAGAGTAGCTGAACAACCCAATTAAAATGAGCAAAAAGATCTGAACTCATATGTCAGTAGGGACTGTAAATGAATAGCTCAGTGAGATACCACCACAAACTTATTAGAATGGCAAAAGTCCAAAACACTGATTACATCAAATATTGGTGAGAATGTAGAACAACAGGAATTCTTATTCACTGCTGGTGAGAAAGCCAAATGTTAAAGCCACTTTGGAAAACTGTACAGCAGTTTCTTACAAAACTGAGATAGTCTTACCATACCATCCAGTGATTGGGGTCCTAGCAAAATCTGCACATAAATACTTACAGAAACCTAATTTATAATTACCAAACTTGGAAATAATCTAGGTATACTTCAATGGGTGAATGGATAAACAAATTACAGTAAATGCATAATGGAATTTTATCAGTGATAAGAAGAAATGGTCTATCTGGTCACAAAAAGACGTGGCAGAGACTTAAATGCATGTTTCTAAGTGAGAGAAAGCTATTTGATTTCAAATTGTAGTGTCTTGATGGACTAAATGCCTTTTTCTTACTCATGTAAAGAATATAATCATTGATATGTATGGAGGAATGTGTTCTAAGATTCACACAGTCATTCCAGGACCCAGTCTGGTCTGATGGAGGTTTTTTTTATTCTGAATGTGTGGCTTCTAGAGTCACCATGTGTGTTGCTATCTGTCCAAAGGATAACAAAACTTCTAACAAAGGAAAACAAAGTGAAAAAGTCATACATGGAAGGAGTTCTGGGCCAGATCAATATTCCTTCTCCCCATACTTCACTGGCCAGAATTTACTCATGCGGGCACACCTAAGTATAAGGGAGACCAGGAAAGAGGAGGCTAATGGAAGTAAAAATGTGTTGATAAATGTAGATAGATATAGGTATAGATATAATCTCCCAAGTACATACATGTTACTCATTATATACATTAACTAATGCTTGTGGTAAGATGATAGGAATGGAATGATACTAGGAATATATAAAATTAGATTAATGAAACAAGAGTGACTATTTCCATGACAATTTGTCATGTCCTGAGGAATATGATTAACATAGCTCTCTGTAGCTGAGATAAAAATACATGTAAAAAAGAGAAAGTTAGTTAGGGCAATCCTACTAAAACTGTATAGATTTTTTTTCTAAGCTTGTTGAGGACAGAAATCTTAAGATTCTTTCTATTATTTTAAGTTCCATCAAATTTTTTATTTCCCAGGAGAGCTAATTTCTTACTGCAGTCTTGAATCATGACAGATAATTAGGAAATCTGGTCAGGCTTTTGTGGTGTCATATTTCTGCAATTTTTGTATTGTTATATAATAGCTTCAGGGGAGACACACATATAAAAAGAATAAGGGTGAGAGTGCATTAGCCTAAGTATAATTTTATTGTTTTCCATCTGTTGTAATTATGAAAATAAACTCTTTTGTACTCTGATCAGCAGGATAAGTCATCAGAAAGATGTTTGTGTCTTGCTATATATCCTGTTACCTGTTATAAATAAGAATAACTTATCTGTACGGCATTTTTTCATTTTCCCTTAGGAGCAGAGCCATGGAGATCTTCCCATTAGAAGAGTGGTTTCTCCCCGCCCCCCACCACTCCAAACCAACATAGCTTGAGGGAATCACATTTGTTTCAGCCAAATCATTACTGCATATGGGATTTAGATTTGCATTTGCACATATTTCCAAGGTGAATGAAAAAAGCATCATTTTAAGAAAAGAACTATTTAAATATTATAGATTGGGAGATATGTATTTTTCCCTACATATAGATTAAGAATAATGTATGTGCTTAGTATTGAGAGTGTTAGAATACTCTATAAGCTTCATTCAACTAAATTTTACAGTGACAAAAAAACTGAGTCAAGGAATATATGCTATATTCTTTCTCTCTCTGACATTCCTATTATCTAAGCTGCTGAAAGTTTTCTTTAAAACATGCACTGATTATTTTAGAATAGTAAGGAGTGATGTCATGGCACTGAAGATTAATTGCCTTAACTCAAAGTTTATTATTTCTAACTTAAGAAAGGGACCTAATTTTGACATGGATAATGTAAAAAAATAAAAACCAAGGTTTTTCCTACAGCATCATTTTTATCTTTCCCTGAAAAGAGCTATGAAAAATTAATGCTTAATGATTGACTCCTATTTTATTGTACAATGCATCTCTAAAAGATTTTATTTTTAGATCAGTTGTAGTTATATAGAAAATTGAGCTGAAGAGATTTCTCCTGTATCCCTGTTCCCCAGGCATGCATAGCCACCTACCCCCACTTTCAGCATCCCCTATATTGACACATCATTATCACCCAAAGTCCACAGTTTACTGTAGGACTCTCTCATAGTGTTGTGGATTATGTGGGTTTGATCAAATATGTAATGGCATGAATACAATATATAGTATCATACACAGTAGTTTTACTGCTCTAAAAATCCTAGGCTGATTCTCCACCTATTCATCCCTCCTTTTCTTCCAACCCCTAATAACCACTTATCTTTTTATTATCTCCATAGTTTTGACTTTTCTAGAATGTCATATTGTTAGAATCATACAGTATATAGGTAGCCTTCTTGTGTTTGCTTCTTTCACTTAGTAATATGCATTTCAGTCCCCTCTATGTCTTTGAATGGCTTGATATCAAGTTCATTTATTTTGAGTGCCAAATAATATTCCATTGTCTGGATGTGCCATAGTTTATCCCTTCACTTACTCAATAACATCTTGTTTACTTCCAAGTTTTGACTATTATGAGTAAAGCTGCTATAAACATCTGTGTGCATACAATATATTTTTCATTATTGGTGGGAGATAGAAGGGATAGAAACAAAAAATAAATAAATTTTGAAGAGGCTCTAGAAATCATATGAACCAGTGATTATCTCAAATCTAATTTTCAGAAATCTCTTGAGAATTTTTCTTTTTATAATAGAGATTGCTCAGCCTACTGAATAAAAATATCCAGAAATAAGGCCAAGGAAACTATATTTTCAATAAGTCTCTTAAGTATCTCTAGTCATCAGCCAGATTTGGAAACCACTGCTCCTGCCAACTCATTAGTTTTAGGAAGATATGACAAAGAGAGCTTAAGTCATACAACTAGGAAGTGGCAGAGTTAGGGCAAGAATGGAAAGGTGTTCCTGCTTTAATCCCCAAATATTACATTAATTAGAATTGTGAGAGCAGGATTTTTTTCCTCTTTTTTGTACTATGTATGATAAAAACTTTTTGACTTTTGCCCTGGTTGGTTAACTCAGTTAGAGCATTGTCTCAATATGTCAAAGTTGTGACTTGAATCCCCAGTCAGGGAACATACAAGAATCAACCAATGAATCTATAAATAATTTGAACAGCCCATCAGTGTTTCTCTCTCTCTCTCTCTCTCAAGTCAATCAATATCTATTTTTTTTAACTTCTTGACCTTATAGGAAGGTAGTAATGCACTTTTTCTACTTTTACAATATGTGAAGGCCCAAGAAAGTAGTGAAAACTCAACCTTAATTCAAGGTGCTCTGAATGAACTTAACCTGTAGCAGAATAGAACATTGTGAATTTTCTTCCTTGGGGCCCCTTCATCAATCTATGAAGAAGGCTGCTTAAATATTTTGATTTTCAACACTTCTCAGTTAAGGGTATTTGAGCAAAGGGTACCTGCTAAAATTCTTCAAAGACCATGACATGAGTTAGATTTTCGATTATACACTGAGAAGAATTACTATGAAGAAGCCTACCAGTAGGCTAATGGAGATGTGATTTTTATATTTTTGTGATTTTTATATTTTTGTGATATAAAAAGTGCTTTTTATATTTTTGTGATTTCATCTTTTTTTTCTAAAAAGAAGACAGTCAGTTGGAAAATACCTTACTGTTCCATCTGAGCTCTTATCTCCAGCCCCCAAGAACCTATTTTAGTTTGGTTTTATAGTTTTCATTGATTCCTACGATGTTTAATAAATGTGATTTTTAAAAATTTTATTATATAATATATATTTTGTAATATATATCTATATTGGCAAAGCAGTATAATGTTATATTTTATAATAAAAATACAATTTTTCTTTTATGAATGAATGACTCACATTGCAGATTGTACAGGAATTTATTTATGGCAGTCAAATCTTGACTAGAAACACCTTCTATATCTGCTTTATGATTTTAGACAATCTTTAAAACAATGCCAATTTTGAGATGTAATAACCTACATTAGTAGATTAAAGTAGGGAGGATTTTAGATATCAAATCTTCCAGTAGAACTAATGCTGCCAGATTATTTAGAATATGGTGGTTTACATGAGTACTCAAATTAAAATTAAACAAAAATCTTTATAAAGATATTTGCTGTTTCTAGCTTTAACTTTGGTCTTAAAGACAAAAGTGAGAGCAAATTTATATTCATTTATTTACATACATACTTTCTTTTTTCCACAAAGAATTTTTGGAGGTTTATAAAATTACCTGCAATAAATTGGAGAACTATAACTGTAATCTTGTGGCAAAGAAATATAAACTAAAGGTCAACATTGCAGGCATAGTGTGGAATGCCATGATTAATATTCTTTAGGAGTATGTGGACATTTCTGACCAACAAATGAACAAGATTACAAGGCTGACTATTCAGTGTCATAATTGCAGTTAAGCCTTACTGATTTTAGTTGCCAAATTGAAGTTTTATCAGTATATATAATAAAGGCATGGCATACAGGCACAAGTGGAATTTTTTCATTCACTCAGTAGAAGATAGAGTTTTATTGTTCTTTTGCTTTTGGTTTACTTTTAATTGATGATATTCTTTGTTACATAGAGCTTGTGCATGATGAGAACAGTGAGGCTTAGGTAATAAGCAAAGGGACCAATGGGCACTTTATACCTAAACTTTGTCATAAGGTAAAAGGTCACTCAACATATAATGAAAGGTCATTACCTAGAAGTGGTTTCTAGTCACTGGAATAAAAATACTAAAGAGAGTGCCCCTTAACATTTTGGAAAGTTTTTTTTTTTTTTTAGGCCCTGGCTGGCGTAGCTCAGTGGATTGAGCGCGGGCTGCGAACCAAAGTGTCGCAGGTTCGATTCCCAGTTGGGGCACATGCCTGGGTTGCAGGCCACAGCCCCCAGCAACCGCACATTGATGTTTCTCTGTCTCTCTCTCTTTCTCCCTCCCTTCCCTCTCTAAAAATAAATAAATAAAGTCTTTAAAAAAAAAAAGAAAAAAGAAAGTTTTTTTTTTTTATGGTGGGTGATAAGATGTCTCAACTGTAGCTAACTTTTGTGGCAGATGTTCCAGGTCAGGTAAAAATTGACTATCTTCAGGAAGGTTTGAAGTTTTTACTATATTTTTGAAGTCAGCCCATCACTTTCTCTCCTACATGAAATCGTCATTCACCCAATGCCCAACCAAGGAAAGATGCAGTTAAATTTGACAACTCCTTCTTCCTCATTCTATCCATTCAGTAACCATTCCTGTCAGCTCTACATTTTTAAATGCTTCTTATTTATTAGAAAGTAAATTCATCATTTTGTAGTTTATTAGATCATCACCACAGGTTGGAATGTAAACTACTATTTATACCCACTGCAACTGCCTGTTTTCTATCTTTCAAAATCCAGTGAGATGATTTGATGATGGTAGATCTTTGGGCACTATGACTAGTTAAGTTGGGCAAGAAATACAACCAGAAAAAGTCCAGCCATTGTTAATATAACAAGGACGGTTTTCATGACATTGATATAACCTGGCAGCCAAAGAGAGTAGACTGGAATGTGCATGCATAAACAATGATGACTTCACTGTACTAGTCAGTGGGGGCAGTAGATGCTGTTGAATGAGCATGTGTACTGTGTGGCCCTCACATGCAAAATGACTGAGTGAATAAAGCAATGTATCTGCATCAGATTTTGTGATAAGCTTGAACATTCTTCCATGGAAACTATTCAGATAATTCAGAAGGCTGTGGCTATGAGCAACTGGTGATGGGCAGCTTCATCACGACAATGTACCCACTCATGCATCACATCTCACATAGAGTATTCACCCAGGTAACTCAGCACCCCCTACAGCCTAGATTTGGTGCCTTGCAACTTCTGCCTTTTCCCAAAACTAAAATCACCTTTGAAAGGGAAGAAATTTCAGGCCATCTATGAGATTCAGGAAAATATGACAGGGCAGCTGATGGCAGTCAGGAGAACTATGTGAGGTGTCAAGGTGCCTACTATGAAGGGGACTGAGACATCGTTTTCCTACATACAATGTTTCTTGTATCTCATATCTTCTTTAATAAATGTGTCTATTTTTCATATTACATGCCTGGATAACTTCTGGAAAGATCTCATATGTGAAGCAGTGAGTGATATTTTTTTATTTGTTGATTAGTATTAGGAGTAGAGAATTCAGGGCTTACATAGAAAGTTTTGCATTATATGAACACAAAATTTGCCTACACTATATCATAGTGTCTCCCATGTTGCTTTCTAAGATAGCAGTGTTTTACTCCATACCCTCCTTCCCTCCTATGTCTTTAAGGCTTTTTTAGTGTTATGTTTTTTTGAAACTCTGTGGACTCAGTCAGGCACATTGTTTTATTCTCTGGAATATTGTGGACATGATTCCTCACAACATCTGTCTAAGTGCAGTGTAGCCCTGAGCAGTAAGATGCAGAAGACCTGTCTGATATGGAGGTTATCAAAATATGCTGGAAAACAGAAGAGAAGCCTCTAAATTCTTTCCCAGTGTCATCCAAGTCTGATACTAATGGAAAACTGATCCTGCATGATTTCTTCCACAGATGAGTTGGGGAAAAGACACAGAATTAGGGTTCTTCTCTTGCAATATCTTACTCCTCCATGTTCTTGTTGCCTCAGTTCTTGTTGAACTGAGAGAAAAGCCCCCAGAATTTAGATATACAACAACATAAAATAGAATCATGGCTTGCATGTTTTACAAATATAACTGTAGGAAAAAAGGAAAGAGAACATTCATGTATTCAGAACTGTCTTAATACCTGAATAGGACACAAGTAGAATATAACCTCAGCTCATAAATAGGCCTAACATAAAAAGGCATATTTAATTTACTCCAAAAGTTCAGGGAGTATGCAAGTCATCTTAATTGCAGGCCACTTTGCTGAGACAGGGCACACTACACTTTTTTTTAACATTTCAGAAAATACACTCATTAAAAATAGGTCCATATTAAATTTCTGAAATATTGTTTGCTCCTGCTTTTTTTTCTGTTTCATTCTTGTATTTTTGCAATTCCATACATATGATCTGTTTATATTTATTCAATATATAATATTATGTATATACAACATATTATATTAATATATATTTACTTGATCTATCATATGTGTATATAATATATATAAAAATTTTATGGTGAGGAACTATAGCAACTAAGTAATGTATGTCATAAAAAGTTATATAGATCTTTGAAGGCATAGCTCTGATAATTGTAAGGATTACTTTATTAACTTAAAAATTGTACCCTTTCATTTTTTTAAAGATTTTATTTATTTATTTTTAGAGAGGGAAGGGAGAGAGATAGAGAGAGAGAAACATCAATGTGCAGTTGCTGGGGGTCATGGCCTGCAACCCAGGCATGTACCCTGACTGGGAATCGAACCTGTGACACTTTGGTTCACAGCCCGCACTCAATCCACTGAGCAATGCCAGCCAGGGCGCCCCTTTCATTTTTTAAGCTGTAAATTAATAGTAATACTTCTACTCAGAAATGCCTTTAGAGATGTTGGCCGCTACTATAATCATTGGCATCCACACTGAGTGCAATAAATATAAAAGTAACAAGTAATATTGGAATCATGAATTTCCAGCAGGGCGGTGTGAAGAATCAGTCAAAGAGTTCTCTCTTAATCATGTGGCTTTACTCTTTTGAGGACAACAGAAATGTTTATTGAAAATAAAGCTATACACTGTGTGATGACTGAAGAATACCTACATAAAAGTCTATTAATGTCGAACTGTTTTAAGAGATGAACATGTTTACAATGAGTACTAATTGTATTAAAACTCAAAATTAAATGTGTAAAAGTATTTTATATTTATTTAAAAAGATCTTCACTTTTAATTTTATCAGAATACTAGTTATTTTAATTACACAAAAATAGACTGCATAATGGAGACTTGCTGAAGTTATGAGGCTGAAGATTTCCTTATGTTGGATGATAGTACAAATGAATGAATTTATTGTTGATTAACAATGGCTCTGCAATAAGGGAAATGTTTCCAGTGCTCATGTGTGATACTTTGGCTTGGTTAACAGTCCAGAAAATATAGCCAGTCTACAATATTTATACAAGAGAAGTAGATATAGATGTGGAATACTATACATCCTAATTATTGTTTGATTTTTTTCCTCAGTGGTCTCTAGATTTTAAAACATTTTATTCTTATTGAAATTTTCAATATTTTCTGACAATCTTATTTTGTTTGTAGTGCAGGATCTTATGCCCCATCCCTAAAAGTTATTTCTGTGGTTCTCCCAAGAAAAGTGATTCTTCAGGAGATCTGAGATTTGGGAGAGTGTGAGAAATTGAATGTATGAACTTATATTTAAGAATTCAAATAGCACATTTTTGGGGGGAGAGGAAATACTGAAAGAAATAAGCCTTATGTATTCAAAATTAATCACTTTCTCTGCTTTATAAAAATAATTTTAGTAGGAATTCACTTAAGTTTCCATTTATATCCTACTTTCTCCCATGCTTAGTTATTTTTTATTACTGAGACAACTACTCAATTTATTCCAATAAGAAATGCTAGTAGAAGGAATGAAGGAATTAATTTGGAAACTGTATATGACCACTAAATTTTACAAACATTACATGTTTTGTTTTATGGGATACATGCATGTTATGCTTAACCATGACTCTCTTTATTCAAAGTCTGCAATCTGATGAAAGCAAAGAGACTGATGCTCAATATAGAGAATATCATTTGTTCAATAAAAAATTATGCTAGATATACTGGTAAATAATAAAATATACAATGTAGAGCTAATAACTATTTAATGAAGATTATGTCATAATTTTGCTGCACATACATAGTGTTTCAGATATAATCTTTAAAAACAGAGACCCATCACATTTACTTTGTTTTATGTCAAATTCTTGTTTCTTTTTGTGCTTCACACCCGTAAGTTTGAACTTTTTTTTTAAATTCACCCTCTTTTTAAAGGTTTTATTTATTTATTTTTAGAGAGGGAAAGGAGGAAGAAAGAGAGAGAGAGAGAGAGAAGCATCAATGTGCAGTTGCTGGGGGCCATGGCCTGCAACCCAGGCATGTGCCCTGACTGGGAATTGAACCTGCAATGCTTTGGTTCACAGCCCGCACTTAATCCACTGAGCTATGCCAGCCAGGAGTTTGAACTTTTTAATTTTTTGTTGTATCTTTCTGCAAGAGGAATCTATTCAGTTCTATTTTTTTAATTTATTATTGTTGTTGTTGAAGCAAGGGATGGAGCTGTGTTTAGCTGCAGTGGGGGGAAATGAAGACAATAGTAATTGAACAACAATAAATTAATTAAACCAATTTATTGTTCAGTTATAGTTGTCCTGCTATTCAATTCTGGATGGTGATCTTCCTGCAGATTTCAATAACAGGAGAGAAGACTATCTTTCAAACCCCAAACTCATAACTTGAAGAATAACAAAAATAACTTTTATCTTTTACAAAATGCCCTAAATCTAAGCAAGAGTATTGCCAAAATGAGCAATAGGTTATTTCTTTTTATCTGTTTTTTATTGTTGTTCAAGTACAGTTGTCTCCATTTTCTCTCCACCATGCACCCCCCTGCCCCACACCTCCCCACCTCTCACCCTTGAACCTACCCCTTTCAGCTTTGTCCATGTGTCCTTTATACGTGTCACCTATATGTCCATGTGTGCTTGATGGCTCTTCCCCTATTTTCCCCCATTATCCCTCTCCTCCCTCCCCTCTGGTTACTATCAGTTTGTTCTTTATTTCAATGTCTCTGGTTATATTTTGCTTGCTTTTTTGTTTTGTTGAATAGGTTCCACTTATAGGTGAGATTATATGATATTTCTTTTTCGCCACCTGGCACTTAGCATAATGATCTCCAATTCCACCCATTCTGTCACAAAGGGTAGGAGCTCTTTCTTTCTTTCTATCCTAGCCACAGCAATCAGACAAGAAAAAGAAATAAAAGGTATCGAAATTGGAAAGGAGAAATTAAAACTGTCACTATTTGCAGATGACATGATAGTGCACATAGAAAACCCTACAGACTCCACCAAAAATCTACTTGACCTAATAAGTGAATTTGGCAAAACAGTAGGACTCAAAGTCATTATTCAGAAATAGAAGGCATTTTCAAACACCAACAATGAAATATCAGAATCCGAAATCAGAAAAAAAATTCCATTTGCTATATCAACAAGAAAAATAAAGTACCTAGGAATAAATCTAACCTGGGATTAAATGGAAGCATATATTGTGTTAATGGATTGGAAGAATTTATATCATCAAAATGTCCATACTACCCAAGGCAATGTATAGACTCAACACGATCCCTATTAAAGTACCAATCACATGTTTCACAGATATAGAAAAAACATTTCAAAAGTTTATATGGAACCATAAATGACCCCAAGTAACTGCAGCAATTTTCAGAAAAAAAGAACAAAGTAAGAGGGATCACAATACCGGATATCAAACTATATTACAAGTTCACTGTAATCAAAGAGTATGGTACTGGCCTAAGAACAGACACATAGAACAATGGAACAGAATAGAGAGCCCAGAAATAAACCTACTCTCTATGGTCAATTAATAATTGACAAAGGGGACAGAAGTATCAAATGGAGTAAAAATAGCCTCTTCAATAAATGGTGTTGGGAGAGCTGGACAGCTACATGCAAAAAAAATGAAACTTGATCACCAACTTACACTATACGCAAAAGTAAATTCAACATGGATAAAAGACTTAAATATAAGTTATGACATCATAAAAGTCCTAGAGAAGAACCTAGATAGGAAATTCTCAGATATTCCATGCAGCAATATTGTCACTGATATGTTCCCTACAGCAAGGGACATAAAGGAAAGAATAAACAAATGAGACCTCATCAAAATAAAAAGCTTATGCATGGTGAAAAAAACAGAAGTAAAATGAAAAGGGAACCAACTGTCTGGTAAAATATATTTGCAAATACCTCAGACAAGGGTTTAATCTCCAAAATATATAAAGAACTCACATGACTCCACTCCAGGACAATAAACAACCTAATTAAAAATGGGCAAAGTGCTTGTACAGCCACTTCTCCAAGGAGGACATACAGAGGTCCCAGAGACATATGAAAGGATGCTCAGCATCACTATTCCTCAGAGAGATGAAAATTAAAACCACAGTGAGATACCACTTCACACCAGTCAGAATGGCCATCATAAACAAATCAACAAACAACAAGCGCTGGTGAGGATGTGGAGAAAAGGAACCCTAGTGCACTGTTGGTAGGAATGCAGACTGGTGCAGCCACTGTGGAAAACATTGTGGAACTTCCTCAGAAAACTAAAGATGGAACTGTCTTTGGATCCAGCAATCCCACTGCTGGGATTATATCCTAAGAACACTGAAACACCAATCCAAAAGAACCTATGCATCCCAATGTTCATAGCAGCACAATTTACAGTAGCTAGGTGTTAGATGCAACCTAAGTGCCATCAGTGGATGAGTGGATCAAAAAACTGTGGTACATTTACACAATGGAACATATGCAACAATAAGTTATTTCTAGTAAAATCAATCTTGGCACACTGAAAAGCACAGAGTATTTTGCCTGCCAAGAATTCCTGTCAGAAGTGAGAATACAGGAAAATCTTTTTTTCACTCTGGTGTTCTATCATTAGTCCACATGACTTGAAGACTCTACATATTTTATCTCATTTGAAAAATATTATTTATGTTATATTTTGTATTTTTAGTAGCCACTAATAATCTCTTTATAGGTTGGATTAATTAGACCATTTCACAAAATATTCTGAGTGTTCACACATTATAAAATGGCAATAAAGCTCCAAGAGATTACAAAGCATTGCATGTTAACATAATCACTCAAAAGGAAAATTTGAGACTAGAATATGAAGTCTGTCACTAGGCTATCCCACTGGAATAGGCTGACTTTTTTTAGAAAAAGTATTTTATAGCTCCCTAAAGAGCTATGAATCCTAAGTCTGCCAAAATAGATTAAGCAGTTGGTTCACAAGACAAGAGCTCTACAGGGAAAACATTTAGGGTCCACTTAGGTTTGGATGTCAGCAAAACTAACTGGAAAGAAGGTGCATGACACCAGCTGATTGGATAGGATTTACAGTGACCGAATGTTGCTCAATAGGTGCTAAAATAGCAGGTCATCTCAGACTTCATCTCTGAGCTGAGCAGCCATTCAATTGCCCTTTAAGCCTCACACAATTATTTTCATTGACTCTTAGAGTCCTACCAGGTCATCTTTCTATCTTTCTAACAAATTTTAGAATGCCCTTCAAAAAACCCTGACAGGAGGCTAACCAGTATTTTATTTAAACTCTTCCAATGATGGGAAGCTCACTACTTCACAAGGCATTAAATGTTTTCAATCAAGTTTTTAAAAGTTCTAAATTATATTAAAGTTCTGACTTTAGAGTTCTGACTAAATATTTCTCTGGTGCTGGGGACTGTTAACAAAACAATGAACAAATCAAATGGGGATCTAGGAACTGCTTCCAGCAGAAGTGATGTTTAAGGTGAGATTTGAGGGATGTTCAGCTGACCAAGTGAAGAAAATAAAATTAAAATGGAATAATGTGTAAAATAAAATAAGAGGTAAAGGGAAGAACAAAGTTTTCAGATAAAGGCTGTGTAACATGGCTTGTGTACAGTGCATTAAGCTATTTGTGATAATAATAACAATAAAGCTGAAGATTTAGGGAGAGGTCTCATAAGCCACGTTACCTACTGGGATTATGAGAAACTATTAAGAGTCATTTTTTTTAACAGTGATCAGATTTTTAGTAAGGGAATAACATAAATATTTTTCCAATGGACTGGTGCATTGTGAGAGAATGAAGCTGTCAAACTTCACAGTCCTAGTGGTGTCCAAGTGGAGTACAACTTGGCACATTTCAGTGCCATAATATATATACTATTATCTTTTCTATAAAGTCACATAGCCCATATGTCCCAGTTTTATTCAGCACAGTCCCAGTTTACACCCATTGCCAAAGCTTAATATTATTCATAGTGCCCTCTCCCTCTTTCAAAATTGTCCCAGATTATATGAAAATTGCATAGTTCTTTATTATGGTATTCCTTTATTCTCTTCCTAGTAAACTGCTGGGTAGAAAGGAAAAGCTTTCTATTTTCTAGTAACCCCTTATGTGGCAATTAGATTGTCCTTTCTCAAAGAAGAAAACATCTCCTGTTCTATTGTGCCAAAGCTATTTTTCTTTTTAATGTTTGATGCTGCACTTTTATAACACTAATTATCATTTTTCTTAGGAAACTTGGCTGTACTGAGTAATGCCTGAGTTCAGGTGAGTTCAGATGTGGCCATGGGAGAAGGTGGCCAGAGAAAATGGAAGAGGAAATCAGTGGATAAGACCCTATCTGTTGGAGAGATATTAGATTCTTTTGGCATAATGACAAACTTTAGTCTAGAAGGACAACCAGAGTCTGGTGTTGAAGTCTTTAATAAATAGGAGATAATGACCAAAGTTTCAAATTTCAGTAATGATAAGGGATGGGGAACAGTATACCTAAAGATGTGCTCTGCACAGAACAAGGAATTTTACATAAGGATTGGGGGGAGATGATCTGGAAATAGAGGCCAAAGGTGAGGAGTCCTTAAGTCAGACCTTCAGTGAAGTGTCCATGCATTTTTCATGCTTGGCTCTCTCATCTGTGAGAGGCTCCATGAAGTGAGCAGAAATGCAGAAAGTAGTAAAGTCCTGCTGAAATGAATGCAGAGCCTAGTAAGTGGAGAAGAGAGGTTTTGCCCCATACTGAGTGAACACGAAGATGTTTGTGATTTGCCACAGTGTGGATGTAAAGGCAGGGGTGAAGATTTGTAAAGTTTCACAATTTGCTCTTCTTATTATTAATATTTGTGGAGAGCTTCATAATTAATGGCACATTTGTAGAGATTCCAACATTTAATTTTTATAACTGTGAGATTAGAGTAGGGTAGCTAGCATTATTTAGAAATTAGGAACCTAGGTTTTCAAGAAGGTAACTAATTGCCAGCCAAGTGGCATGGAGAGGATTTGAACATAAATCTCCAACCTTCATCCCTGGGCTGTTTTCACTACAATTGTGTTACATAAGTAGAAACTGTGGTGGCATTTCAGTTTTAGGTGACATCTAATGCACAGCATCTCCTTGTGTGTGGTTGATCCCAGTATGCCAGAGGGTAGCTTTGCAATGATCTTTGCTGATATGACCGCAGAGAACTTCTCTGCCATGCGGTGGGCCACAGAGCCCCCTCTTGAAGAAGGCTTGTATTGCAGTCTAAAGCTACCAAGTAAGGCAGGGTGGTAGGTTCTCATAGAATCATTTGTTCCTGCATTAGGTAACCTGCCTGTGCCCTACAGATAGTGACTGCTCCCTATATCTACTATTCTTTATATTTTCTCTATTCCTTAGTTAATATGTTTTATAGTTAGTACTTATTTATATTAAACTTTACTTATTGAAAACAGTGAGTGATTTCTGCCTCCTGATTGGACCCCAACTAATGATACAAGTGCCCACTTGAGACTTTCCCACCTCCAGCATCCACAGTTGAACTCCATTTACTCCTAATACTTTGATAACATCTTCTATGCAACTTAACAGAATTATTATCTTCATTGTTACTACTGTTTTTGTTGTTATTTGTAATGCCTATCTTACCCACTATATAATGAGATTAAGAAATAGGCTGTTTGATTATGGGGCGGTCCTCAAAAAATTAAAAATGGAACTGCCTAATGACCCAGTGATTTTGCTTTGGGGTATATATTTTTAAAAACCCACAACACTAATATAAAAGAACATACACATCCCTTTGATCATTGCAGTATTATTTACAATAGATATGGAAGCAACCCAAGTGCCCATTAAAAGGTGAGTGGATAAAAAAGTAATGGTACATATAAACAATGGAATACTACTTTGCCATAAAAAGGGAAATAAAATCTTACCATTTGACACAGCATGGGGTAACCTAGAGGGTATTATGCTCAGTGAACTGTCAGTCAAAGAGAGACAAATGCCATGTGATTACACCTATATGCAGAATCTAAAGAACTAAATAAACAAACAAAATTGGAAGAGACTCACAAAGAGAACAAACTGAAGATTGCCATAGAGGAAGGAGGTTAGGGAATGGTTGAAAAACATGAAGAGATTAAGAAACATAAATTTGTAGTTACCGAATAGTAATGGGGATGTAAAATACAGCATAGGAAATATAGTCAATAATATTGTAATAATTATGCATGGTGTCAGCTGGGTTCTAGAAATGTTGGAGGAAGTACTTTTTAAATTATGTGATTGTATAACCACTCTGCTGTGCACCTGAAACTAATAAACTTTTTCCCTAATCTGAAGATATTCACCCTAATCCATTGTATTGTCACATAGGACTTTCTTGTACAGTTTAAATTTTGACTTTGTATTTGGTTAATTTCATGCTCAAAAATTCCAGAAATTAACCCATGCATCTAGAGAGTAAGGACTTCTCATACGTATGGATCGTAACTGAAGAGTCAGCCACCACTGGCAAAGGTATGCTCTATGTTGATGTATCTCTTGTATCTGCCCTCTACCCCATCCAAATTTCCTCATTATACTGATAGATTTTTTAGCTTCTTAAGAATAGGGACTCTGCTGTAATCATCTACTATCCTCAGCAATGAGAATGGTGCATATCACATAATATGTATTTAGTTGATTGTGTATTGGATGAGTTACTTCATTCACTCCATGATTATGCATTAATCTTAACACTATAGGGCAGGTAACAGAAAAGGGTGTCAACCCCTAAAACAGCTAGTTCAGGTTTTTGTGCACAATATCTTCATCTGTAATACAATAAACTCTCTTCATAACCTTTTTAAGGAGATAATTGTGAAAATATTATCAAATTTTGAATACAATGTGCTGTATACAAAGTGGTGTTTTCCTACTGGGCTAATTAGAAAACATCTTTCATGGCATTTAGTTTAAAAAGAAAAAAGGTAGCCCTGGCTGGCATCACTCAGTGGATTGAGCGTGGGCTGTGAACCAAAGCATCACCGGTTCGATTCCCAGTCAGGGCACATGCCTGGGTTGCAGGCCACGGCCCCCAGCAACCACACATTGATGTTTCTCTCTCTCTCTCTTTCTCCCTCTCTTCCCTCTGTAAAGATAAATAAATAAAATCTTAAAAAAAATAAAGTGTGTTTAAAAAATCAAAACATTTAAAAAAAAGAAAAAAATTCTTTAGAGGAAATACCCTTCTATAGTTCTGACTTGAGCATCCCCTTGTCTTCTTTATCTGCTTCAGAATATTTTTCCTCTGATATACTAGCCCAGATTTTCCAAGTTTGAATTCATTTGTTAAATCCTGCCTATTTTTCAATTCTTCATGGGCCTTAAAAGAATTGTTACTCTTTTACATTAGTTCTGATTGGTGTTTATAGTACCTTCCTCTCACATATCATCTGCAGATGTTATTAATATTTGGCTTCTACTCACTCTTAGAACATTTGGGAAGACATCACATTCAAACAGACCTCACACCAATATTTACAGTCCTTTTGGGCTCCTCCCCATTTGAAATGATATCATGTCATTTATCATTTTTTTGTTCTAAATTCCTTGCCAATTCTAGATTCATGAAGCAATGATCATATCTAAACAAGTGTGAATTCGAAATACCTCAATAATTTCAAAACAACAAGTTCTCTTTACGTTATAATAAATATCATCTTTCCAGTGTCCCTCCACTTGGCTCTACCTCTGACACCATTGATTTCTTATCTAATTCTTTGGAAACAAAAATTCCCCAAATCCTAGTTTCCTGGTGACTGTCAGAACTTTCTTTTATTTTGTATTTTTTTGCAGAATAATGTATGTGGTGAAAAGTTTTTCTATTTTTCTTTATTTAAAAGATTGATTGATTGATTGATTGATTTGTAAAGAGAAGGGAAAGAGAGAGGGGGGGAAACATCAATCAAACAATCAATCGATTGCCTTTTGCACGCTGCAAACCCAGACATGTGCCTGACCAGGACTCAAGCTGGCGACCTTTCGGTTTGCGGGACTATGCCCAAACCACTGAGCCACACTGGTTAGGGCTGTTTCTTTTTTAAATATAAGATTGAAGTTGGACTAACTAACTACTGAGCTATATATTACTGCTCTTGTGCTTTGTCAATACCAAAAGTAAAATTGCTTCTTTTGTTCTTTGCTCTCTAACATATCAACTTCCCAATTCCAGAAGACTTTTCAAAATTAATTGCCAGTGTTTCAGTAACTTCATTAGTTAATCTCTCTCTTTATTTTTTTTTCCATAACAAATGTTTTGTTTTTTTGTCATTCCCTCCTCACACACACAATTCCCCCTCACCCCAGCCATCCCCATCTCCCACCCTGGATCCTATCCCAATTTGGCTTTGTCCATGTGTCCTTTATACATGTTCCTTGACAACCCTGCCCCTAGCTTGTATCTTAACAACATAGTGAGTATGTCATCTAGAACAGATGAAACAATTCAGTAATCTGGGAGGAAACTGTGTTGCAAATTCTTTACAGCATCTTAGGCCTTTTTTTTTTTTTGCTTCCTTTATTATTTTCATCAAGTTCTAGCTTTTTCCACTTCTTTACAAACAGATTTCTCATACTTTGATTTTTCTCTCAAGCATGTGTTTCCTCAGGCTTTCAACGCTTTTTGGACTTCTACCTAGCACCTTTTTTTCCCCACTAATTAAGTAACAGTTTCAGCTTTTCAACCATTAGTATCATTGGTAAAGACAGTATTTTGATCTGTCAAGTTATCTTGAAAAAAATCTGTTTTTTGGGCACAATAGCATGCTTAAATTTTATCTGGATGAAAAACAAAATGGATTTTTTATTTTCATGTGATTACTCATTCAGTAACCTCAAATATTTCTTTTAAAAGTTATGTATTTTCTTGCTGGCATACTTTGGAGTCTTTTAAACCTACAACTGTGAATTATTTTCAGAACTATTTGAATAAGGAAAATATCATACATTAGAAAAAGCAACCCAAATGTACCTCTTTACTGAAAATTTGAACACATTTCAAAAATAATACCATTTTATGTACACATATAAAATTATAACTAATGTTCAATTTGATATGAACATATAAGCAGAGTCATCTAAAAATACATACTTTGAAGACAATAGAACTAAAGACATGGAAATAAAGTGACTAAAGGGAATAGGGGAGGAATAGAGGAAAGAAGTGGAAGAGGCAAGTCAAGGAACATGAAGAGAGGACTCATGGGCACAGACTGTAGCAGGGGTTGACTTTGGGAGTGAGGATGGGAACAGGCCAGGGGAAAGCAATGGGGAAAAAGGCGTGACAACTATAAATGAACAATAAAAAGAAAGAAAATGTAAAGCTACTACATACTGAAATATACCCTTAATATTAACCTTCAGACTAAATATATAAAACAAAAGCATTTATTTTAACATTTTGGTAAAAATTTTCCATCTTTTACTTCTGTTTAAGTTCTAGAAAAGGAACTACTTGTTCTTAGAAACAATTTGTTGATGATTTTAATTAATTTCTCTTCTTCAATGTAAAAGTATCCTAAATAGAACTGTTGAAACAACTAAGACATTAACTATATTTTTAAACTATTTAACACCATTACTTAGTGATTTATACTACAATACATAACATTAAGTTTCTTGTCACTTTAAAACTGTGTAATCAGTATCAAAACTTGCACTCTCAAGAGATATATACATAGAATTCTAAATGTGAAAAATGTGGATTTTCATAAACCTGCTAAATAACTTTTAAAATTTTATTTAGTAATACTAATCTAAATTTAGAAGGCTTTGTGTTTCAATCTTTTAACATTTTTCCATCTCAATTTATTCTTCCCTACACCCTGTTTCATGTCCACCACTCCCCACAATTACCACACTGTTGTTCAACTTTGAGTTCTTTCTCTTTTCATTTATTTTTGGTTGATCCCCCCACCCTTTCAACCCTTCTCAGAGCTGTCAGCCTGCTTTCTATCTATGAGTATGTTTCTAGTATGTTCATTAGCTCAGTTTGTTCATTAGATTCCACATTATGAGTGAAATCCTATGGTACTTGTCTTCCTCTGACTGGCTTAGTCACTCAGCCTAATGTTCTTCAGATCCATTCATTCTGTCATGTTGTCACAAAGGTTAAATTTTTCTTTTTTATGACTGAATAGTATGCCACCATTGAAACAAAACATAACTATTTCATCCACTCCTCCACTGATGGACACTTGGGCTGCTTCCAAATTTTGCTTATTGTAAATAATGCTGCAATGAACATAGGAGTGCATATATTTTTTTGAATTAGTGTTTCAGGTTTCTTGGGATAAATCCCCAGATGTGGTATTGCTGGATCATAAGATAATTCATTTTGTAATTCTTTTGAGATAACTCAATACTGCTTTCCACAGTTGCTGCACTAGTCTGTATCCCCACCAATAGTACACAAAGGGTTTCCTTTGTCCACATTCTTGCTAACACTTGTTGGTTTTTTTTTTTTTAATGTATTGATGATAGCTATTCTGACAGGTGTGAGGTGACATCTCATTGTGGTTTTAATTTGCATTTTTTTTATTATTAGTGGTGTTGAGCATCTTTTCATATGTCTATTAGCTATCTGTACGCCCTCTTTGGAGAAGTGTCTATTGAGGTCCTTTGCCCAGTTTTTAATTGGATTGTTTATGTTTTTTTGGTGTTGAGGACTATAAGTTCTTTATAAATTTTGGATATTAACCCCTCATCACATGTATCATTAGCAAATATGTTCTCTCATTCCATGTTTTTTTTTTTAATTTTGTTAATGGTTTTCTGTGCTGTGCAAAACCTTTTTTGTTTGATGTAGTCCCATTTGTTTATTTTTTCTTCAGTTTCCCTTGCACTGAGGAGATATATCCAAAAAAAAATTGCTCTGGGAAATTCTAAGATTTTACTTCCTCTGTTTTACTCTAGGTTTTTGGGTTTTTTTATGATTTTGAGTCTAACATTTAAGTCATTAGCCCAAATATATTGACATCGATTTATTTCTGGGCTATCTATTCTCTTCCATTGGTTTATGTGTCTGTTCTTGTGCTACTGCCATACTGTTTTGATTACAGTGGCCTTGTAATATAATTTTAAATTAAGTATTATGATTGCTTCTACTTTGTTCTTCTTTCTCAAATTTGCTGCAGCATTTGGGATCATTTATGGTTCCATATAAATTTTTTAACTATTTGTTCTATATCTGTGAAATATGCATTGGTATTTTGATAGAAAATATGCCACTGTTATCTTGATAGGAATTGCTTTAAATCTGTAAAATTCTATAGGTAGTATGGACATTTTAATGATGTTAATTCTTCCTATCTATTAACACAGCATATTGTCTCATTTATATCTTCTTCAGTTTCTTTAGTATCTCATAAGTTTCTGAGTACAGGTTTTCTATATCTTTGGTTAAGTTTATTCCAGTATTTTTTTATTTTTGAAGCAATTCTGAGTGGGATTGTTTCCTTCATTTTCCTTTCTGATAGTTTATGATTGGTATATAAAAATACAACTGATTTCTTGAAGTTTACTTTCTATCCTGCTACTTTACTGATTTCATTTATCAGTCCCAGTAGTTTTTGGTGGAATCTTCAAGTTCTCTATGTATAGTTTCATGAAATCTGAAAACAAGGACAGTTCACTTCTTTTCACTTTGGGTGTCCTTTATTTCTTTTTCCTGTCTGATTGCTCTGCCTAGGAATTCCAGGACTATGTTGAATAAGAATAGTGAAAGTGGACATCCCTGTCCTGTTCCCAATCTTAAGGGGACACTTGCAGCTTTTGCCCATTGAGTATAATGTTGTTTTACAATATTAAAATTTCTATTCATTTTTCTTTTTAAGCTACTGAAGCCCATTACACCATGTGTCATTATGTCTAACTTCTTAAATCTATATAAAATTCATAAAATCATAAGATAAAAAATCAATCTCAGTTTCTGTGTCAACAGTTGTTAATTTTATGATTAATGGCTTTTATCTCAAATAACATATTTATTTTATTAAGTGATTTTGAAGACAAAAAGGTTTGAACAAAAGGATTACTTTCACCACTAGCTGACAATGATATTTTGTCTAGAACAGGATTTTTAAATTTTAATAAGATTTATTTTTAGTGCAGCTTTAAGGTCACTGTAAAACTTATTGGAAAGTACAGAGTTTCCATATGTCCTGTCCCCCACACATGCACACTCTTCCCCATTATCAACATCCTACACCAGAGTGGTGCATTTGTTTCAATCAATGAATCTACATTGATACATCAAACTCACCCAAAGTCCACAGTTTTTATTAGGGTTGTCACACTCTTGGTGATATATATTCTGTTAGGTTTTGCAAATCTATAATGACATCTACCATTGTATTATCATACAGAATACTTTTACTACCCTAAAAATCCTCTGTGTTCTGCCTATTAATCCCTCTTTTTCTCCTAACTTCTGGCATTCACTAATCTTTACAATGTCTCCACAGTTTCACTTTTTTTAGAATATGAAAAAGTTGAGCCATACAGTAGATGGATTACTTTCACTTAGCAATATGCATTTAAGTTTTTTCCATGTATTTTTTTTAATTTTTAAAAATATATTTTATTGATTATGCTATTAGAGTTGTCCCATTTTCCCCTCTTCACTCCCATCTGGCCTGCACACCCCCTTCCTACCACATCCCCACCCCCCTTTAGGTCATGTCCATGGGTCGTACATATAAGTTCTTTGGCTTCTACATTTCCAATACTATTCTTACCCTCCCCCTTTCTATTTTCTACCTACCATCTATGCTACTTATTCTCTGTACCTTTGACCCTCTCTCCTCCTCCCACTCCCCTGTCCCTAACCCTCCATGTGATCTCCATTTCTGTGGTTCTGTTCCTGTTCTGGTTGTTTGTTTAGTTTGCTTTTGTTTTTGTTTTAGGTGTGGTTGTTAATAACTGTGAGTTTGCTGTCACTTTACTGCTCATTTTTTATCTTCTTTTTGTTAGATAAATCCCTTTAACATTTCATATAATAAGGACTTGGTGATGATGAACTCCTTTAACTTGACCTTATCTGAGAAGCACTTTATCTGCCCTTCCATTCTAAATGCAAGTTTTGCTGGATAAAGCAATCTTGGATGTAGGCTCCTGCTTTTCATGACTTGGAATACTTCTTTCCAGCCCCTTCTTGCCTGTAAGGTCTCTTCTGAGAAATCAGCTGACAGTCTTATGGGAACTCCTTTGTAGGTAACTGCCTCCTTTTCTCTTGCTGTTTCTAGGATTCTCTCCTTAATTTTAATCTTGGGTAACATAATTATGATGTGCCTTGGCATGTTCCTCCTTGGGTCCAACTTCTTTGGGACTCTCTGAGCTTCCTGGACTTCCTGGAAGCCTATTTCCTTTGCCAGAATGGAGAAGTTCTCCTTTATTATTTGTTCAAATAACTTTTCCACTTGTTGCTCTTCCTCTACTCCTTCTGGTACCCCTATAATTTGGATGTTGGAACATTTAAAGCTGTCCTGGAGGTTCCTAAGCCTCTCTTCATCTTTTTGAATTCTTGTTTCTTCATTCTTTTCTGGTTGAATGTTTCTTTCTTCCTTCTGGTCCATATTGTTTATTTGAGTCCCAGTTTCCTTCCCATCACTATTGGTTCCCTGTACATTTTTCTTTATTTCACTTATCATAGCCTTCAATTTTTCATCTAATTTGCAACCAAATTCAACCAATTCTGTGAGCATCCTGATTACCAGTGTTTTGTACTGTGCATCTGATAGGCTGGCTATCTCTTCATTGCTTAATTGTATTTTTTCTGGACCTTTGATCTGTTCTTTTGTTTGGACCATTTTTTTTATCAACGTGCCCATTACAAGCCTGTTACATAGTGAGGGGCAGAGCCTTAGGTGTTCACCAGGGTGGGGCAACACACAGCGCTGGGTTGTGCTGCTGTATGTGGAGCAGGAGTCTGAGAGGGAACAGTGCCGCTTGCTCAGCTCTCTTCAAGATTTCAGTCACTTCCCCCACTACCCACAAGCAAACTGGGCCCTTCTGGTGCTGATTCCCTTGTGGGTGGGTTTGTGTATGTTCTAGGACCCTGTGGGTCTCTCCAATGAACTCTCCTGTTCTGGGAATTTCTCTCGTTGCTGCCTCGACCCCCACAGGTGTTTTCAATCATTGGTTTGGGGCTTTATTTCCCCACTCTGAGGCCTTGGGTTGTGCAGACTGTCCTGCTCCCCGGTTGTTCCTCCCTGTTTATCTGCACGCATATGGGGCACTGCCTAGTCTGCAATTTGTGGCCTCGCCAGTCTATTTCTTTTTTAACTCCTTGGTTGTTGGACTTCCATACAGTTTGGTTTTCTGTCACTTCTGGTTGTTTTTTGTTTTTAAATTGTTGTCCTTCTTTTGGTTGTTCAAGGAGGCACAGTGTGTCTACCTATGCCTTCACCTTGGGCTGGAGTCTCTGATTATCTTGCATGTATTTTTACGACTTGATAGCTTACTTCATTTTAGTGTTGAATAATATTTTATAGTCTGGATGTACCACAGTTTATCTCTTCACCTACTAAGGAACATTTAGATTGCTTCCAAGTTTTGGACATGAAGTTGTTTTCAATTTATTTGGGTAAATACCAAGGAGTATAATTTCTGGATTATATGGTAAGAGTATGTTTAGTTTTGTAAGAAACTGCCTAACTCTTCCAAAGTGGCTGTATTATTTTACGTTTCCGCCAGAAGTAAATGAGAACTCCTCTAGTTCTACTTTCTCATTAGCATTTGGTGTTGTCAGTGTTTTGGAGTTTGGCAGTTCTAACAGGTATGTAGTGATATCTTAATGTTGTTTTGATTTGTACTTCCTAATGACTTAGGTGTTGGACATCTTTTCATATGCTTATTTTCTATGTGTAAATTTCCTTTGGTGAGATTCAAATATTTTGTCCATTTTTAAATTAGATTGTTTGTGCTCTTATTGATGAGTTTTAAGAGGTTTTTTCTTTTAATGGTTTTTGTGTGGTTGTTTTTGTATGGTTTGTAAACCAGTCCTTTATCAGATGTGTCTTCTGAAGATAATCTTCCCAGTGTATAACTTGATTTTTCATTCTCTTGACATCCATTGTATTTCACACAGCAGAAGTTTTTGATTTTAATGAAGTCAAGTGTATCCATTATTTTTTAAGGACCATGTTTTTGGTGTTATATCTAAAAAGACATTGTCATGCTTAATGCCATCTATATTTTGTTTTATGTTATATGCTAGGAGTTTTATAGTTTTTGATTTTAAATTTTTGTTTATTATCCATTTTGTGTTAATTTCTAAGAGGGTATAAGGTCTGTGTTTATATTATTTTTTCATGTGGATATCCAATTGTTCCCTTAAAAATGGCTTTCTTACCCTTTCCCTTCCAGAATCATGAAAGGATTTTTCTGAAATATTTACTGTGAGGACCTTGTAGCGCTTCTGGAATTAAAATTCACAAAAGGGGGGGGGTCCCTATGACTGTGTCCCCCTGGAAATTTTAACTCTCAGATTTGCCCATATTGAGCCTCTAGCACTTTATCAATTATAGTTTAGATTTCACTACCCACAGCACTGGTTCCCATAGAATATTTTCTTGTGGGTTTCTTTCTTCTTCTTCTTTTTTAAGGTTTTATTCATTTATTTTTAGAGAGAGGATGGGAGGGAGATAAGGAGAGAAACATCACTGTATGGTTACCTCTTGTGTGCCCCTAACTGGGGACCAGACCCACAACCCAGGCATGTGCCCTGGATGGGGGATAGAACCAATGACTTTTTGGCTCACAGGCTGGCACTTAATCCACTGAGCCAGGCCTCTTGTGGGTTTCCACTCCAGTAATTTGTAGTTCTCTGTGTCAACCTGTGTTTCCAATCTTGTAGCAGCAGTTTTCCCTATGACCCTATTTCTCTGACAGATCTAAGAAGGATTATTAATTTTCAGTTTGTTCAAATTTTTATTTGTTAGGATAGAATGGCAACTTTCAAATTTCATGATATGCTGGATGAGAAACAAGAAGACAAAAAAGGGTTCTTTTTATGTGGATCCTTGAATACTGCGAAAACCCTACACCTTTATTCCTGATTTTCTGTCCAGAGGACTCAAGCTTTCACTTTCTAGTATGTACTTAATATGATCAAATTTCAGGTATCATTAAAAAAACCCTTTAATGTGAATATCAAATACTGTTCAACAATCAATTGGAAAACAGAAATAAACATAAATATACTGGCTTACATGTTTTGAGTGCATTTTCTGTGACAAGCTCTGTGCTGCTTTTATTATTTGATGGTGTTTTAGAAGTAATAAAGCATAGAATGTATGACTATTATTATCTGGTGATGAACCTGAGATTTGTTTCCTCTCCTTGGAAACCAGAAGACTTACTTATATTTCAGAGAGGCTCTTGTAAAATCTTAAATAAAGGACCCCTCTCAAATTACTACTGCTTTGTTGGAATTCTAGGGAAGCAGGTGAAAGTAGTATGTAATGAACACTTAACTAGGTACATAGTGCTATGTAATGGTGCTTTAGGTAATATATCTACATGGAAGGTACCATCTTCCCTCATGGATTTACATTCTGGTAGGAGAAACTCAATATAAACCTATAATCCAGAATATCTATAATCCAGAATAAAAAGTGGCAAGAGTCCTAGAGAAAGTAAGTGGAAGGAGTCATCCCCCTGACTTGAGTGGCTGGAGAAAAGGGATTAGCTAAACTGAGGTAACTGAGCCAAGTATAACAGAGAGAATGGAAGAGTAAGAGAGAGTAGAACCACTCTACATGATGGCAATGTGAAAGCAAGTGCTTGAGAGGAAAGCACACTGTGTCCTTAAGAAATAGCAAGTAACATTAGTTGGAGTCCTGGTTGTCTTATAGAAAATGATGGTAGTGAAGGAGTATCAGCAGATAGGGGGGAAATGATGGGTGGCCTAGAATGCCAGGTGAAGACATTTGGATTTAGTTTACTTGGCACTGTAGGGCCACTGGAAGGTTGCCAAAGTTTAGCAATTATCAAAAAAATCTATACTGTTAGCAGAAACTTGACTGATATATCTTCCACAACATCACATTTGGAGAAGCTGAGAGTGAGAGATGAATTAACATGCCCAACTTTACCCACAGTAAGAGCAAGAGGACCTTAAATGTTCAGATGTACTAGCCTGTGCACAATTTTCAAGAGCAATCCCAAAGGTTGATGGTCTATAGTAAATTGTGGTTTTGGCAAGGCATTTATTTTAAAACAGGTAGGGAGGCTCTGGTAGAAGAACCAATTTCTCCACATTTTCATCTCATCAAACCTTTAATACTCTTGTTTATTTTTTATAACAATACTGAAACCTAAGAATTATTGTATCCATTGAGTATCTGAGAATGATATTTGCTGTAGTGACATGTATAAATTTGGGTATCAGGGAAGATCTTGAGTTAAATCTCTGGTTAATGTCAAGGAAATACTTTAATAATTTTTGGGTCCCACTGTTATCCTTCAAACCTCTTTTTATCACAATTTCTCTTCCTTTTCCCAGTCAGTTGTTGCTTAAGAAAATTAATTTCTAATGGTGTGGGACATGAGTTGGTGTTAAATATGATAGGGAGTGAAATAGATGTTTGATGCAGCCTTCTCTGACAAATAGCCATGCCTTTGTTCATATTGTCCTTTCTGCCAGAATGCCTTTTTCATCAAATTCTCCAAACACACTCTTATTTTTCAAATGCAACTTCTTCCACTTTGGACATAACTTCTCTCCTTCCAACTTCAGAATACTTCGAAATAGGGGAGTGTGTCTTAGTTATCATTGCATTCCCCCAGTTCAGTTCCTGAAACAGAAATTCAAATGCAATTTCTTTATTTGAAAGGTATAAGAAATATCAGTGTGGGAATGGGCAAGGAATACAGAAACAGGAAAGCAGCCAATAAAGGGTGTGTTGTTAGGCCAATTTGACAGTAGGCAATGGGAACTGAATCCCACAGGGAAACTTAAGGAAACAGGATAAAACACACCCCTCAGATTATACCAATTCAGAGGTTTGTGAGCTAAAATTTTATATAGCAATTTCTATCAGTTGCTGATTGAGGGTTACTCCCAAGGTGTGAGTTCCTTCGAACCTCTGGCCTGCAAGGCATGTGGGCATAGTACCTGTGGTAATGGACAGAAATAACCCAGGCACAAGATATAAATTCTGAAGTTTGACATCAGCCAGATTGTACCATCTTAGTAGGGCCTGAGGGATATGGATGGGGCACAGGCAACATCTGCTGCAGATGGTGGTTGTTATTAGCATAGCAAGCAACCAGATATGAAAAGTACAGGAGAATGGAGAGAATGGAATTGTGCCACCTGTTCTCTAGCTGAGGATAGGTAATGAGTCCATGTCTCTCCTGGGGTAGCATGCTCCAGAAGAGAGAGCCCCTGTGCAGAATACAGGAAGGCAAAATACCAGCCTTTTTGTATAGCAGATTCCTCTAACCCACTTGTCAGCAGGTCAAGAGCATTGGGGGCTATTTTAGCAGTGGCTTTCATAGGTTTGTGTCAACCCGGGCACAGTCCATATCTTTCCACTGGACTGCTTGATTAATTTTGAGCAAATGTTCACAGAAAAGTCAAACAGAAATGAAAGGGATGAGAAAAGCTAGTGAGCCATAAAATATACTGAAATCGCCTGCAAATGAATCTGATGCTCCTTTTCCCCTTAAATAATAACCACTTGCACTGATTGAAAATTTCTGGTTATCATTTAGATAGTTAAGATCTAAAACTGCACCTTCTTTCTATTTATAGAATCATCAACAATAGCCTTTTCAGTTCAATTGGACAAATATTTTTTTAGTCACGTGATATTACAGTGAGGAAACAGAGACTACTTGCCAGTTATAATTCTGAGTTTTGTTAAGCAGTGGTTTAGAATTTTATCTTTGATGTCAAATGGATTTAGATTTTGATTCCTAACCAACCCACCACTAAATTAGTTACTTGCTATGTAACTTTGGGCAAGTAACTCAAGCTCTCTAAATCATGACATTTTCATGTATAAAATGAGTCTCAGATTCATGAGGATTAAAAGCAATAATGCAAGCTGAAGATTATTGCCTGATATCTAGTAAGAGCTCAATAGTCTTAGTTCCAAAGTTTACATAATTGTTGTAATTCAAAAGGTGGTAGCAATGCTTATATGAATCATAGTATTGCTAGTGTTCAATTCCCTTCCACTGCTGAATGCACTGGAAAGAACATGGATTTTGAAGATAAACAACCATGAATTTTAATTCTACTTATGAATCTTGGTGTGTGTATTTTTGAGTGTTTGTAAGAATCATTCTAGGAAATACTTACAAAACACTAAGTGATATTTGAAACTGAATGAAAACTGACAGTTCAATACATATGAGCCTTTTTTTATTTCAGCCTAAGTAGATCCAAAAGCAAATGATTTCTATATGGTATTTAAAATGTATTTTTATTAATTTTTAATAATTCCAACATGAAAGAAAAAGTTGAAATTTTTCCTCTGTACTGTAAGCCATTTGACCTTGGTACTGAGGCAATCTTTTAAATCTAGTGGTTGTTCATTCACCAAAATAATTTTAGCCTCAGAGACTATGACTTGAGAACAAATTTGTGAGTCTGCAAGGTATGCCATGACCCAAAGTGAAAAAACATAATAGATAAAACAATCTCATCACTATTATGGGAAATAAAAGAAGCAAATAAATGTAATTTGGAAATAAAGTTCATCTAACCTCAGAAAAATTCCAGGTCTAAAACCATTACCGCCATGTGAAACATACTTTTTTTTCTGATCTGTAACTCTTCAGTGAGAGAGCTGCTCCTGACCCGATGTCATCACTTCATGTGACATAAATAATTTAACCACTTATGAAAAAAGTGGCAATGGAAAAATTGTTTTGTTCAGAATTACATAGGTGCATAATGCTTTGTGGAAGTAAGGACTTGAATGAGCCATTAGATGATGGAAACGCATATTCCATTGTACCCAGTATACCTCATAATTTCAGTGTGTATTTTATATACTGTGATAAAAGTTGCTTTAATACTTTCATGGTAGAAGTTGCTAGCAATATATATTATAACTTGGTGTTTTCTGAGAGAGATTCATTATTCTAACATATTTTTACATAATTATTACAGACAGTATTTTAATTCATAAAAAAATTTAACTGTTTTCTGCTTTTAAAGTATGTTTTATAATAAAGTTATTAATATGAACAAGGAACCCCCAAAGTACAGAATTTATTTATAAAAATTTGTATATTTATTCTTACATGTTTAAACTTGAATCACATTTAAAGAACTTTCCATTTGATGCAATACAAAGGGCATCCCCCGCCCCGACAGAAAGAATTATCTCCTGGAGGGCAGGCCACTGGTAGTACATGCTTCCCCTGCTAGGTGAGAGTTTAGAAATCCATTTGTATCAGTCTCTAGCTGGCATTGCTGTGAGAGGCCATGCGTGGCTTCAGTTAATTTTTTTTAAGACTCCTTCAATGTGTTTGCCCACTTCATGACAGGTGATTTACAAGTGCACCCACCCACACCATGCTGAATGTTCAGCAGTTTTTCACCCAAAACTGGCATATCCCCTATGTTCCCCTCTCCCTGTTCACCTGGTCTTGCCTCAAGAGAATTTTTTGTTTCCCTATATGAAAAAAGTTCTCAAATGGAAATGTTTTGCCAATGTGGAAGGGTGAAACAAAAATGGTGGAAGCACTAAAAGGCATCAAAATCAATGAGTTTGGAAACAGTTTTGAGCAATGAATAAACATCTCAATAGGTGTATCAAATAGAGTTCAAAGCAATGCTTATAAGGATGCTCAAGGAACTTAATGAGAACTACATCAGCATGAAAAAGAACATAGAAATTGTGAATAATAAACAGTTGAAGAATGCAATATGTGAAATGAAAAATACTCTTAGAAGGAATTAACAGCAGGGTAGACAGAGCAAAGGAATGAATCGGTGATTTGGAAACAAGGTAGGAAAAAAACACCCAATTAGAACAACAAAATGACAAAAGACTTTGAAAGAATGAGGATAGTCTGAGAGAGCTTTGGGACAACATGAAACATAACAATATTGACACCATAGGGATACCAGAAGGAGAAGAAAGGAAAAATGGGATGGAAAACTTGTTTGAAGAAATAATGGCAGAAAATTTCCTAGCTTGGTGAGGGAAAGAGTCATGTAGTTTCAGGAAGCAGAGTCTGAATAAGATCAAAAAGGCCCACACCAAGATACATCAAAATTAAAATGGCAAAGTTTAAAGAGAAAGATAGAATGTTAAATGCAGTGAGAGAGAAAGTTAGTTTCCTATCAGGGAGCTACAACAGGGCCATCAGCTGATTCCTCAGCAGAAACACGGCAGGCACTACAGGCTAAAAGGGATTGACATGAAATATTCCAAGTAATGAAAAAGCAAGAACCTTCAACCAAGACTACTCTATTCAGCAAGGCTCTCAGTTAAAATGGAAAGTGAAATAAAGAGCTTCTCAGACCATAAAAAAATGGCCAAAGGAATAAATCTCCACCAAACCAGCATTGTAAGAGATGCTAAAGGGACTGCTTTAAGAAGAAATAAAGAGAGAGAGAGAGAGACTGGTACAAAGAGGGAAAAAAACAATGAATAAGTACCTATCAATAATAACCTTAAATGTAAATGGATTAAATGCTCTAATCAAAAGACATAGGGTAGTTGAATGGATAAGAAAACATGACCCAAACCAATGCTGCCTACAAGAGATCCACCTCAGAACAAAAGATTTAAACAGGATTAAAGTGAAGGGATGGAAAAAATACTCTATGCAATGGAGGTGAATGGAAAGTTGGAGTAGCAATATTTTATCTGACAAAACAGACTTCAAAACAAAGACCATAATAAGAGACTAAGAAGACCACTACACAATACTTAAGGGATCAGTAAACACGAGGTTATAACCCATGTAAACATATGTGCACCCAATATAGGGATGCCTAAACATATGAACAAAATCTTGGAGAACTTTGAGAAATAGGTAGACAGTAATACCATCATTGCAGGAGATTTTAACACCCCACTGTCAACAATGGACAGATCTTCCAGGCCAAAAATCAACAAGGATATAGCTGCATAAACAACATACTAGATCAAATGGAATTAATTTGATCTAGTATTGATTATATATATAATATTTCAGCCAGAAGATCCAGAATACACATTCTTCTCAAATGTACACAGATCATTCTCAAAGATAGACCACATGGTAGGCCTCAAAATAAGTCTTAATAAACACAAGAAAATTGAATTAATACTATCAAGCATTTTCTTGGATCACAGTGGCTTGAAATTAGAACTCAACCACAAGAAAAAACTTGAAAAACATTCAGATACAGGGAAGCTAAATAGCAAGTTATTAAATAATGAGTGGGTTAACCCTGAGATCAAGGAAGTAATCAAAAAGTACCCAGAAATAAATGAAAATGAAAAGACAACAACTCAAAATCTACAGGGCACAGTGAAAGCAGTCCTGAGAGAAAAGTTCATAGTATTATAGGCCTACCTAAAAAAGGCAAAAAAAAATATCTCAAATAAACAACCTAATCCTACCTCTAAAAGTACTGGAAAAACCACAGCAAACAAAGCCCATAGTGAGTAGAAGGAAGGAAATAATCAAGATCAGAACAAAATTAAGTGACAAAGACTAAAAAGACAATTTAGAAAATCAATAAATTGAGGTGCTGGTTCTTCAAAAAAAATAAACAAAATTGACAAACATTTAACCTGACTCATCCAGAAAAATAGAGAGATGATGTGAATAAACAAGAAATGAAAGAAATAACAACTGATACCACAGAAATACAAAGGATTGTAAGAAATTACTGTGGACAACTATATGCCAAGAAATTGAACAACCTGGACAAAATGGAAAAATTTCTAGAAACATACAGTCTTTCAAAACTGAATTAGGAAGAAGCATAAAATCTGAAAAGACTAATAACAACTAGTGAAATTGAAGCAGTAATCAAAAACTCCCAGCACACAAAAACCTTGGACCAGATGGCTATACAGGTGAATTTTACCAATCATTCAATGAAGAACTAATAGCTATTCTCAAACTATTCCAAAAAATTCAAGAAGAAGGAAGAATTCCAAACTATTTTTATGAGACCAGTATTATCCTAATTCCAAAACCAGGCAAAGACACAACAAAGAAAGAAAATTCCAGGCCCATATCTCTGATGAACATTGATGTTAAAATCCTCAACAAAATAGTAGCAAACCAGATCCAACAATATATTAAAAAGATCATATACCATGGTCAAGTGGGATTTATCCTGGGGATGCAAGAGTGGTACATATTCATAAATCAATAAATGTGATAAACCACATGAGCAAAATGAAAGATAAAAATCACATGATCATACCAATATATGCAGAAAATTATTGATAAAATCCAACACCCATTTATGATAAAACCCCTCAGCAGAGTAGGATTAGAGGGAACATACCTCAAAATAATAAAGGCTATAAACAAAAAACTACCATAATGCATTGCATTTCATATTGCAGAATGAGATGGTACCTTGAATTAATGTCATTTTAAAAAATAGGGTGATGTGGGGTTCAATTGCTACCATTTGTATCTCTCAAACAGATCTGTTTCCCCAGTTTTTCAATATATTCTACAGGAAAGCTACCAATCAATCCAAAACACTAGAATTAAAACTCAGGATTGTTTCTCTCCAAAATCAATCTTCTTTCACTTGTACAAGGAAAATGAATGGAATAGTTATTTTTCATTGTCTTGCTAGGTATGTGTTTTATTCACAATTAAGAGGATTATATAGCACATGTTTGTGTATTTTTTCTATCTGTCTCCATCTCAGTTAGCTATGTTAACACACAAAAGCACACATAAGGACCCCAGATGCCTCACTTCTATGCAATGCAGCACTGAATCAAGGCAGGCTATTTTTATTTACTTGTGAGGAATACTTCTGGGTTTTAGAAATCAGAGTTATATGGCAAGGTGGATATTACAACTATTTACCTCTGCTTTACTTCTTTCTAGTGTGCTGTAGGTTTGTACTTCCATATGCTGAACTTGACATTAGTGATAGCTGTGGGACTAGCTTTGTTTTAAAAATGTGACTGAAAATTATGTCTGTCACTTTGGGGCAAAAGTGTTTTTCATGGCCAGTGCACAATTTCCACTTCTTCCCTGCTCTTGACCTGTCTGTTATGAGGCTTATGGTGGTATGGAGAACTAATATTGATCCATTGCACAGAGGTCACCTGTCCTGGTCATTGGCTTCAGCCCATAACAAGTTTTGCCTATTTAAATAATTAACTAACATTATTTTAAGGTCTACATAATTTTGAATTCTTTATTACTTCAGGATAATTCAATTGATCATGATTAATAAATGTGGACATGAAATATGATGATCTATTTGTCCCCAAAGTAACACTTTGAGTATTGAGTAGGCAACACTTGAACACAATATTCCAACATTGCAATACAAAAGTCAAATTTCAGTTTGAAAATTGCTTGGTCTCCCTCTTCAGACAGTACTCTGACTATAGAAATATGAAGGATATACTCATGATTGGAGTTTCTCATTTCAAAGTTGAAGCTCAAACTTCATAATTACATTGTCAAAATAGACATAACAACTATTTCACAGGACTCTAAATAGATGAACGCTATTTGTTTTATATGATGACAGTTTAAGAATATTTCCATCAAATCCTTAGGATTTTAAAATGAGCTTTTCCGAACATTCAAAGTTTTGTTTTATTTTCAATATACAAATAATACTTCCATAAGTAAAGTATAGCTTCTGTGTACTTGTTTGTTACTATATAATATTAAAATGGTGTTTATTTTTTCATCATTTAGGAAGTATTCTTTCTTAAATTATTATATAATTACATATAATAGTTCCCTCTTAAGTGGCTGAAATGTAAGTACAATGACATTGTCAAGACATTAAAACACCATGGACAGAAAATATAAATAGAAATGTCAAATAAGATTATCACATCAGATGTTGACATATAAGTCTTGCTTTGCCATTAAACCATTTCTTCTAAATAGTGATAACTATATGAACCCTGTTCCAGGGTTTATTACTGTAAAGACTGATTTATTTTGTTATTAAGGATTCCTTTTTGACAGTGCTGCATAGATTCATTAGATTTTACATAAAATAAAAAAAATTCTTTTTTTGCAATTTTTTTCTATAACTAAGTTATTTACAATGTGTGATAAATATAGTTTAGAACTCTTTATTTCTAGTCACAAGCATTTAAAACTTAAGAACTCAACAGTTACTCTTTTGTTTTTTTGTTATTTTCCAAAGAAGTAAATTTGTAAGAAAGGAACATTATTAAATACTTCTTTCATGTAGTTCAGTATCTTTCTCATTATGAAAGTAAAGGATACTTAATTTAGCACATTTATAAATTAAAGTAAATTACTTAAGAAAAAATAAAAATAATAATAAAAATAATATCCAACACAAACAGGAGACTTATTCCTCCTAAAATTACTTATGATGACACTATTCAGGAAGACACAATTGGTATTTCCCTTCAGATTGATCTTACCTTTACTATAGATTTGTGCCTGCAATATTTGTTTTGAGGACAAACTCTATGCATTTAATTACTAATAATTTAATTATTTTTTAATTCAAGATTTTGAAAGATATGCAATATTTAACCACTTATTTTACCTAAAATGGTATGTAAGTTTATTTTTTTACTCTTATACATTTAATATATATTGTTTTATGTTCATAATTATAGGTACTTTATGTATTTAATTTTAAGCACAATATTAAACAATTCATAGATAAGACTCTGAAAATTGTAACAAATAAACTTGAAAAATTTAATATTGTAAATGTATTGCCAATTTGCTTTTGAGAAAAGATAACAATTTATTTCCTCACTATTTATCATTTATTTATGTATTATTCATCATATTTATAGTATTCTAATAGTTTAAGATATGATGGGAAACAAGATAGGACTAGTGATACACCAGCATTTTATTATTTGACTTTGAACTTGTCCATGAAATGTTGAATATGAATACATTCTTTAGTGTCACATCTGCCATTTCCAAACTTTACGGAGATCAGTGATTGGTCTTAATAGGTAGATTACCACCTACACTGAATCAGCTTAACAATGTTAGTAACAAGGAATGTCACTTGGTTGTACTGGTAATATATAGTGTTCAATTTCCAATATAAATAGGTGTCCAGGATATAACTTAGGGTGAAAAAAGCTCTTATATAATATATGTATTGAATTAAAATAGAAATCAAGAACATTTAAAACTGAAACCAATATATAAAATAAATGTATCCAACAGTAGATTATTTATAGATCAATAAAATTGTTAAACCTTTAACCCTGCTAAGAAAAGAAAAAGAAGAAAATTACTAAAATAAGGCATAAAAAGGCTCATCACTAGTGATCCCATGAAAAGTAGTAAAAAAAAATATGTCCTCCCCCACCTCCTCCAACCTCCCACTCCCCTTAGTTATGATAGAAGGCTTGAACAGAGATGGTAAACAATACAGTGCACAGATGATGTATTATGGAATTGTGTACCTGAAACCTGTATAATTTTGATAAGTGTCAGCCCAATAAATTCAATAAAAAGGAAAAAAAATAAAAATACACACATAAAAGAATACTATAAATAATTATTCAGACACAAGTTTGTGTCTTCTAAGTTTAAAAACTTAGAAAACAAAAAGACCAATTATTTGAAAGATAGTTACCAAAACTCACACAAATATAGATAACCTGAAAAATCATATACCTATTTTAAAAACTGAATGAATAATTAATAATCTTCCTAAAAGAAAGCACAAGGCCCAGTTAGTTTCATAGGTGAATTCTACCACATATTGGATGGGGCAAAAGTAGGTTTACCATTATGTAAGCAAAGCACAGAGTTTATTCTTGTATTATTATTTATTAATTATGGTATTATATGAACAACTATAAATCTAGTTTTGCCCAAATAACCTTTATTTAGAAACCAAAGTATATCAACTCTCTACAATCTTTTCCAGAAAACATAAGCACAGGGAACATTTCTTAACTTGCTCTCTGAGGTCAGTATTACTCTACTACTAAAACCAGACAAAGACATTATAGAAATGCAAAACTGTAGGCCAGAAATAAAACTGTCACTGTTTGCAGATGACATGATAGTATACATAGAAAATCCTATAGACTCTACCAAAAAACTGCTTGACCTAATAAATGAATTTGGCAAAACAGCGGGATACAAAGTCAATATCCAGAAATTAAAGGCATTTCTATACACCAACAATGAAACAGCAGAAGCAGAGATCAAGGAAAAAATCCCATTTGAAATAGCAAAAAGAAAAATAAAATATCTAGGAATACACCTAACCAAAGAGGTAAAAGACCTGTATTCAGAAAACTACACAACACTGAAGAAAGAAATCAAGGAAGACACAAACAAATGGAAACATATACCGTGTTCATGGATTGGAAGAATTAATATCATCAAAATGTCCATACTACCCAAAGCAATTTACACATTCAATGTAATTCCTATTAAAGTACCAATGGCATATTTCACAGACATAGAACAAACACTTCAAAAAATTTATATGGAATTATAAATGACCCCGAATAGCTGCTGCAATTTTGAGAAAAAAAGAGTAAAGTAGGAGGGATCACAATACCCGACACTAAACTATATTACAAGGCTACTGTAATCAAAACAGCCTGGTACTGGCATAAAAACAGGCACATAGACCAATGGAACAGAACAGAGAGCCCAGAAATAAGCCCAAGTCTCTATGGTCAATTAATATTTGACAAAGGAGGCAGCAACATAAAATGGAGTAAAATAGCCTCTTCAACTAATGGTGTTGGGAGAACGAGACAGCCATGTGCAAAAAAATGAAACTTGAGCACCAACTTACACCACATACAAAAATAAATTCAAGGTGGATAAAAGACTTAAATATAAAACATGACACCATTAAAGTCCTAGAAGAGAACATAGGTAGGAAAATCTCAGATATTTTACGAAGAAACTTTTTTACTGATGTGTCCCCTAGAGCAAGGGACATAAAGGAAAGAATAAACAAATGGGACCTCATCAAAATTAAAAGCTTCTGCACAGCTAAAGAAAACAGTATCAAAATTAAAAGAGAACCAACTGTATGGGAAAACATATTTGCCAATGACACCTCAGACAAGGGTTTAATCTCCAAAATATATAGAGAACTTACACAACTACATTCTAAGAAGACAAGGAATCCAATTAAAAAGTGGGCAAAGGACTTGAACAGACACTTCTCCAAGGAGGACATACAGAAAATCCAAAGACACATGAAACGATGTTCAATATCGCTAGCTATCAGAGAGATGCAAATTAAAACCACAATGAGATACCACTTCACACCAGTCAGAATGGCCATCATACACAAAGCAACAAACAACAAGTGTTGGAGAGGTTGTGGAGAAAAGGGGACCCTAGTGCACTGCTGGTGGGACTGCAGACTGGTACAACCACTATGGAAAACAGTATGGAACTTCCTCAGAAAACTAAAAATGGATCTGCCTTTTGACCCTGCAATTCCACTGCTGGGACTCTATCCTAAGAATACTAAAACACCAATTCAAAAGAACCTATGCATCCCAATGTTCATAGCAGCACAATTTACAATAGCTAGGTGCTGGAAGCAACCAAGATGCCCATCAGTAAATGAATGGATCCAAAAACTATGGTACATTTACACAATGGAATTCTATGCAGCAGAAAGAAAGAAGGAGCTCCTACCCTTTGCAACAGCGTGGATGGAGCTAGAAAACATTATGCTAAGTGAAACAAGCCAGGCAGTGAAAGACAAATACCATATGATCTCACCTTTAACAGGAACCTAAATAACAAAACAAAGACACAAGCAAAATATAACCAAAGACACTGAAATAGAGGACAGGCTGATGGTGACTGGAGGGGAGAGAAGAGGGAATTTAAGGGGACAGTGGGAAGGGTTCACAGGAACAAGCTTAAAGGACACATGGTCATAGACTAAGGGGAGGGTGGTAATGGGAGGGAAGTGGGGAGGGTGGCAGGGGGGACTGGATTGGGAGTAAAAAGGAGAAAACTGTATTTGAACAATGATTAAAAAGTAATAATAAAAAAATGATAAGTTTACTTAAAACCTAAAAAAAAAACAAAACTGTAGGCCAATAGCTCTTATGAACATACATGCAATAATTATCAACAAAGTATTAGCTAATTAATCCAACATTGTATAAAAAACTTTATACCTACCACCCAGTAGAATTTATTTCAGATATGTAAGGTTAGTTCAATGTTTAAAACTCAACTAATATAATACACCACATCAACAACCTAAATAGAAAAATAATATGATAATATCTATTCAGAAAAAAACATTTCAGAAAAATAAGCATCCATTTATGATAAAGAACATCTTTAAAAAAAAAAAAAACTAGCCCTGGCTGGTGTAGCTCAGTGGATTGAGTGCGGGCTGGGAACCAAAGTGTCCCAGGTTCGATTCCCAGCCAGGGTACATGCTTGGGTTGCAGGCCATAACCCCCAGCAACCGCACATTGATGTTTCTCTCTCTCTCTCTCTCCCCCCCTCCCTTCCATCTCTAAAAAATAATAAATAAATAAATAAATAAATAAATAAATAAATAAATAAAATCTTAAAAAAACACTACAGCTAATATACTTAATAGTAACAAATTAAATACTCTTAATCTTGGGGCAAAAACAAGCATGTCCTATTCAACATCATAGTGGAAGTCCAAGCTAATAAGAAAAGAAAAGGAAATAAACTATGTACCAGTTGGGAAAAAAAGATAATTAATTTCTAAGCAAAAAAACTGATTGGCAATGTAAAAAGTACCCCAAAATATCATAAAAATATCTCCTAGAAATAATGAGCAAGTGTGGCAAAGCTACAGGGTACCAACTTAATATACAAAAAGTCAATTGTCTATATAACAGCACACAGTTGAAAATATAAATTAAATAAAATGTCATTTACATTAATACAAATAAAATGAAATACTTCAGTATAAACACTTATAAGCAAGATATATATGTGGAAAATTACAAAACTTTAATGAAAGTAATTTTTTAGAAGATCTAAATAAATGTCCCTGGCTGGTGTGACTCCGTGGATTGAGGGCTGGCCTGCAAACCAAAGGGTCACTGGTTTGATTCCCAGTCAGGTCACATGCCTGGGTCATGGGCCAGGTCCCCAGTATGGGGACTTATTCTACAGACCATATTCTATACAGAAAGGTAAAAACCTAGAACAGGTCTTTTGAAAATTTATTAAAGATCCAAGCTGGAGGACTGACATTATGTGACTTCAAGACTTTAAAGATACAGTAAACAAGACAATGTAGTATGTCAAAAGAACAGAATAAAGAGCCTAGAAATAAAGCCACACAAACATAGGTACCTGATCTTAGGAGAAGGGGCAAAGGCAATTCAATGGAAAATGACAGTCTAGTCTTTTCAGACATGATGCTGGGATATTCATATACAAAAAACTAATGTTGACACAACTTTACACTTTTCATAAGAAAATAACTTAAATAGATCATAGATTATACTGTTGACACTTGAAGAAACAGAATGGGTCCCCAGTCAAAACTTGGTTTACATGTCAAGATTGATGAAGCCATATACACATCAAGAGAATATTACAGTATTTATTACTACATATGAGACTTTTGGAGGGGATCACAGCAGGCTTCCCAGCTGGACCAAAAGAGCTTAAGAGAAAATGGAAAGGATACTAGCTTGAGTTTTTATGGTGGTAGGTTATGGGACCCATGGCTTGGGTGATTTTACCTCCCTGCCAGTAGCAAAGAAGAGGACAGGACACCTGGGTGTTCTTATCCACTTGCCCAGATATGGAGCAGATAAGGAAGAGGGAGGAGTGAGGCTTAAAATCTGTCAGCAGGCACCAAAAACTGGAGTTCAGCTATTACAGTTTATCCCTGGTGTTTAACTGATGACTGAAATGTGCCTTCTTTTATTTTATTGAATTTGAACTTAAACAAGACATGATGGCACCCTGTGAGATCTGCAGCCTGAAGCCATTAGGGAAGTTAAAAAAAAATTAAAGGTCTTGTCCGAAAGCCCAGCTTTATATTTTCTGAGAAGTTAAATAAGTGTTTAGGTCACTATCAATAATGTCTGGAACTCCAAAGGGAATAAGAAATGTTTTTATGAGGCTTTATATTGTGGCTTTAGTATATGTAGAGATATGTACCCTTAATTATGTTTTGGGTATCTGTGTAGAAAATTTCTCAGAGTTATTTTCCCCAATGGAGGCAACTATACACAGAAACAATTGTTCTCTTTGACTGGATCAGATAGTAAGACCACTAACAATGTTCTAAGACTGTAAAAATGTGCAGATGGGGCTGATCGTTGACCAGAGCATCCAGTACTATGATGACTGCCTGAAGGTAGGCCAGTTGTACCAATGCTTGGTCCTGATCTTTTATTAAGCATCCTGGTTGATGATGAAAAGCAACAGTTCTTTTGTGACCTCCATCACATGCAGTCATGGTGATATCATCTGCAAAGCATATGAATTTCCATTGTTATTCACTCAGTTGATTCTAAGGGACTGCCCAGCTAGCCAATTGGTCTAGGAGAGGGGTGGCCTCCTCTAGCACTATAGCATTTGTGAGGCCACCCATTCACACAAGTAGGAAGACCATGCAATGTGAGAAAATGTGGGGCATGTATATAAGAAGGTGTGAGAAAGGACTTTTGATAGAATTTGGGCTTAGGTTAGGTGGTTTTGCTAAATATTCAAGAAAGCAGGGATTTTCTCTACATTGGTGATTTCTGGAAATGGAGACTAATACTATTTACTGGTAATACTATTACCAGTAAATAGTATTAATGCTATTAATACTGGTAAAAGGATAGAGTGAGGTCAACCCCGTAATTGCTGAAGAAGCAGCAGTTGCTGATATTAGGCAGAAGACAGGGATATTTAATATTTTGTAATGTCCACCATGACCTTCTCTGTCTGATTATGAAAAATATGAAGGATCATGAGTTGGTCTCATTTCATCATGGTCACGCAGTAGCCTTGTGTGATGTTATTCTGCGAAGTTGTTTATGTTCAACAACAGATCACCAAGGCCTAGCTGTGAGTGAGATATGAAATATGAATGAAATACTCATGCATAATTACATCATTACTTGAAAACAAGCAAGCATAATTTCCAAATTAGGGAAGACATTGGCACAGAATATTTTAGCCACATTATTAGTTAAAAGACTTTTAGTGGAGGATGTTTTGGTCTTTTAGACACTGAAAATTTCTTCTACTAATGTAAACTATGTGTCATCATGCTTTCAATGTAAGAGTTACAATCTATTGATTTCATTTGTTCTCTGAAAGAGAGAGAACTTGTTGCATGGCCATATTGGGAAATTGTGAGAGGGTATGGTAAGAACTGTTGAGTATCTTTTCAAAAGAAATAAAGGTGGAGAGCTTTCAATGAGTAGGTAAAAATAAAAAGGATTTTAGTTTAGAAAGATTCCTGGATAGTTAAAAGAATGAGTTGAGATGGAGAAAAACCAGAAACAAAGGCAAAGCGGGAGGCTAGACATGATGCACTACCAGTATTACAGAGATGAGAGCTTTATCACATAGAGATAATAGGAAATGGCTGGTGGTTAAAAATGGGGAGTAAAAAAGAAGACAGACTTAATGGTGTTCCCATTTTACCATTAATCTTCCATAAATATCACTTCACTTAAGTGATCATAATGGTGAAGGTTGTAGAAGGCCAGTGACAGCTGTTATTTGAAAGCAGCATTGCCATTTTATTCCATTCTTGTTCTTTTTCATTCATGAGTATTGCTTTCCTCACTTGTGACCAGTAAGTCATTTAAATTCATCTGTAAACTGTGCATTAGAGCATCTACTTATTCATTCTGATTCATGAATTAAACTAACCATTGTTCAGTTTATGGGCTGAATGTCTGCAGTGCTTTCCTCACTCAAGCAGGATTATCTTCCACCAGTGGTGTTTTCCACTGAATAGACAGATTATCATCCAAAACTGAGTACAGCCTTAATTCTCATATTGAAAAGTGAATGCCCTCTTCCTCATTAGTGTTCTGTGAGTCTCAATTTCCTGTTTTTTTCCTGTGTGTGTGTGTGTGTGTGTGTGTGTGTGTGTGTGTGTCTGTGGGTGTGTATTTAGTGGCTGCAGCAAAGTGGTATAAATAAAAATAAATAAATGTGCTCTTGAATGGTCCCTTTTGAAAATATCCTGTCTTGTCAATTTCTGGAAAGAGTAAAATACCCATCACCACTATAGCATTCAGTGTCTTTTCTTGAGCATCTGAGCAACACATTTAAGAGGAATGAATAGAAGCCCTGTTGAATAAGAAAGCAGTTTAAAAATCAGCCCTGGCTGGTGTAACTCAGTGGATTGAGCACAGGCTGTGAACCAAAGGACCGTGGTTCGATTCCCAGTCAGGGCATATGCCTAGGTTGCGGGCCAGGACCCCAGTGGGGGCCATGTGAAAGGCAACCACACATTGATGTTTCTCTCCTTCTCTTTATAGAAAGAAAGAAAGAAAGAAAGAAAGAAAGAAAGAAAGAAAGAAAGAAAGAAAGAAAGAAAGAAAGAAAGAAAGAAAGAAAGAAAGAAGGAAAGATTAAAAATCAGGTCCCTGCTCTCAGAATTTTATGATAGATGACAAGAGAAAGAGCAGCATCGCTTACAAAAATTATGGGAATCCCTATAAAATTGCCTTAATGCAATTATGAAGTTTTATGTGCATCCTGGGGTGGGGGGAGAAATGACCAAAGGAACAAATTGCTATTTGTAATTGACCCAAGATAATTTGGGACTTTGAAATGTGGCTTCTTACGAATGATAATATATTAAGATACTAAAAAGTAAAAGAAGTTTTACCAATCTAAGAGATGAAGGGTCATTTATCAGTTACGTATGTTAATAATAACAATAAAGATTATAACAATATTTTCTATAATGTGTTAGGCTCTGTGGAAGGCCCTTTATAGATGTGATGCTGTAATTTGCCAGAAAATCATGTAAGGTTTTATAGAGGATAAAACTGAAATTAAGAGAAGTTAAGTACATTTTTAATGTCAAGTTCACATATCAGTAAATGATGTTCCTAACTGATCTACAATATTGTGTTCTTGTCCTAATTCATGCCAGTTTATTGGTATTCAGACAAATTTACTAGAATGGTTACTTAATTTAATAAATATTTATTGAGCATGAAATTTATGCTAAGTACTGGTCACTAAGGATTTCTTAAATGAAAAGTATGATGCAGAGACTAAAGCAGTTTCAATAAAATTTTGTAAGTAACTGAGGCAATCACAATTTGGATGAAATCATTCATGAAAAATGCTAGACATAATATAAAAGCTGAACTAGAGGAGGTGAGGGCTCTGCTAATTTTCTGCCCAAGTTTTATTTTCCTAGCTTTTTTTCTACAATGACTCAATTGGAATAAAGGTGATTTTATACCAAGATGTTGTTTTCTTTATAAGATAGTGAAAATGACAACAAAAGAACAACTCCCCAAAATAAGCCAAACTAATCTAGATGCACAAAGTGTTGCTTTTTCCACCCCTAGATTGCTACAAATAACAATGTTCCTTCATTCTTTAATAAAACAAAAGTTCCATGAATAAAGCATATTTGTATACTAGCAATATTACTCAATAGAGTTCCAGGGTAAGTTTAGAATTAGATTTCTGCAGCTGTCATGCAAAAATTCATTGTGGGAATGGGTTAACCAGTACTACTGGTGCTGAAAACCAGTTTTGTGAGATTCAAATACCAGTCTTTCCACATCAGTGCTTTCCCCATTTTTGATCACAGAAACCTCAGAAGGCAGCTCTCCTGCTTCTCAGAGAAAAGATCACCTCTTCTGATCTGGCACTTTAAAGAGAAAGATATATTCCTTCATTTTCTAGTTTATTTCAAGATGTAGCATTTATATTCTAATAGTGAAGGTCTAGAGAGCTCTGATGTGAATATTTTCCCCTTTCTGACATAATTATTTTTTTATTGCTGGTTTCAATCATTCTTTTTCCTTTCCTTATGTAATAAAGACAAAGCACTACCTGCCCCCACACCTCAAAAAAAATGAGATTTGAATGACTATATTCTCAAAATGTTTCTTTAACACTTCTTTTTTGTACTTTAATCAATTTAGAGGCTGCAAAAATTGAAAGCTTTGATTTTTAGAGTGCCATCTTCAAAAGCCGATTTCTGACATTAAATGGAAATCATATCCAACATAATGGCTGGCTTAATACAGCCTATTATGTTTATAGAAATCCCTACTTTTATTTCAGCAGTCTCTTCTAGTTTTATGTGCATGAAATAAACACAGCATTAGAGACAATTTTTTAAATTCCATGTTCCTACTAATTCTTAAAGTAAAAGTGGCCCTTCTACTTTCCCTGTTTTTTTATTCATACTTTTTGCAAAAAAATAATTTTAATACATATTGACTATTTAATATCTTCTTTATACTGTGATTAGATTTGACTAGTAGTAGAAAGATGTTTAGAATGAATCATTATGTTCATACATGAGCACATTAAGTCAATGTGTTCAATTTGTTTTTCTTTTCATAGTTTATATTACACAATTATTTAAATTTCAGTTTTGATTTACTAGATGGTATAATATTAATACTAGCTATTTTAATTTAGAATGTGAATAACATATAAAATTCAACTTAATTCAACACATATTTAGTAAAAACTATTCAATCTTTAAAAACATGTTATAGACAAAGAAATAAAAAAACACTTTCTACCTTTATAGGCTCAAAATCTTGCAGACATGCAATATACATATAGGAGTATATATGTACAAGTGAATTAGTTAGGTTCCTTGGATGTCAGCAGTAGAAGCTGACTCAAGATAACACAAATATATATAAACAATTTGGGGATAAACTTCATTATCAATTAAGGAGATAAACTACAACCACAGAGACCTCAGAATTCACAGGAATGGGTTGGCTATTTCAAGTAGCAGTAATTAATGTCGTCCTTTTAGGCAGCTGCCAGGTTTAAACTTTCTTCAACCTTTTCAATATCTAATCAAATATATTTCTTGAAATTGATGTGTCTCACTTGATTTCTTTGCCCATCATTGGCCAAGAAATTTGGGGTCTCATATTCATAGTTTCAACAACAGTACAAACGACTTCAACTTTTGGCAATGGCATACTACCTTGTGAAAAACTAACTCTGTCAGTAGGATATATATTATGAAATATAAATATAACATATAAAAAGCAAACAGCATGCCAAAAATTGAGAGCATCATAGAGATCTGTGAAGGCAGCATGCCTTGATGAGCCACAATATTCAAAAGCACAAGTACTACAGCACTGTTTTTGGAACTTTCAATAAGGGGCTCTGACTTTGCTTGCCCAATGATAGACAAAAAAGTCATGTGAGACACAGTAGGTTCCAGAAACATGGATTTTAACTGGGGTGTTAGAAAGAGAACAGGAGGATGTCAGCCTACATTCTTAGAGCTGTGTTGCCTCTCAGGAAACTTACTGACTCTTGGTGGAGACAGCAGGTGGCTACGAGACACAAGTCAAAGATTACCTACACATTGTGAAGCAGCAGAGCACCAGCAGTGTTTTAGACCATCTTAAGGATGCAGGAAAGGCAAATTTGGAGTTTATGGTGCTGGGACAACTAGGCCCTGAGACACTAAAATTCTGATTAAAAAGGGACATGTGAAGAAATAAATTCTGTATGTGGCAGGCTTTTGCACAAGGAATTTGTCATATTCCTAAAATGCACAGAATAAGAGACTAAAAGCTAAAGAGAAAGATACTAAAAATCAGATTAGATATTTTTATAGTGCCATGGTGTAAAAGACACAAAAGATTGAATTCACAACCTTTTTAACACCCGGTTGAGAGCATAATAAATACTCCAGGCTCTCAGTTGGGGCTGGTGGTGAGCTATGCTCTGAAACTCAAGATGAACCAGAGCCTTCCAAAACTGTACTTGGCACTGAATCAGGTTAGTCCCTGAGTATTAGGGTGATATATCCTGAACCTATATGCTATCACAAGCCAAAATAAATTCTCTTCAGAGGAGGGTAAAATTATACCACGCTATAATTCATCAAATAGATACATTTCATGCAGTAAAAAATTACCTGGTGTTCCAAGAACCAGGAACAAAAGACCAGCTAAGGGCAACAAACCCACAGATTATCAAAACACAGAAATTGCTAACATGTATAATTTCTCCAGACAACTAGAATGCTAATTAATTGATTAGAAACCAAAATTTCATAAAAATGGAATATATTGAAAGTGAAAACTGTATTACATCGAAACAAATAAGAATCAAGAGACAATTAGTGTACTAAAGATAGAAAAACAAAAATTATTTAAGCTGAAACACAGAGAGCACAAAAGGAGGAAAGTTTAGAAAACTATCTCTATGCACATTTTAGTAAACTTTATAAAAACAAAACACTAAGAAAAGTCTTAAAAACATATAGAGTAAAAAGGAGACCTTGCTTTCAAAGGAACAAGATTTAGATCCATCTAACTACTTAAACAAAAGAATGAAAACCAGAAGATAATAGAATGTTGTGTTTAAAGTGCTAAAAGCAATGACTGCTGTCTTCTAATTCTATACTTCCCAGAAATATCCTTTAAAATTGAAGGTAAAACAAAAAAAATTCTTAAAAACAAATTTTGGCCAAGTGAAAACTGAGAGAAATCACCTCTACATATTGAAAAAAATAAAAGCAATTATTCATGTACAAGGTAAATTTTAGAAAAACAGTGATGCAAGGAAAAATGAAGCACAATGGAAAAAGTCAATATGCAGCTAAATAAAAATAAATATTCACTGCATAAGCAATAACAATAATGATTTGCAAGTTTTTTAACTGGAGTGATGGAGAACAAAGCATGATTGTCAGAGGCTGAAGTTTGGAGAAAGGTGTAACAAAGGAGTAAATTGAGGAAAATTTTGTGTCATAGAATGGTTCTGTGTCTTGAGTATGGTGGTAGTTACATGAATCTATGCCTGTGTTAAAACCTATAGACTTGTATCCCAAAACTAAATAAATAGACAAATAAATAAATAAAGTTAAGGCAATAACTACACCTACTTAAGTTTTAGAAATTAAGCCCCTAGCTCACTTGGCTATAACATTGTCCCCATCCACCAAGGCTGAGGGTTCTATCTCCTGTCGTGGCACACACAAGAAGTAGCCAATGAATGTATAAATAAGTGAAATGACAAGTTTCTCTCTCTCTCTCTCTCTCTCTCTCTCTCTCTTCACCTCCTTTCCTCTCTCTCTATAAAAATCAATATTTTTTTAAGTAGAAGTTAAAAAATTGTCAACTATAGTAGAAAATGTGGGAAAGAACAATGTAGCTAGAGTTCTAAAGTTCACAAATTGTCTGAAAAGTGATAAAAACACCAAATTATATTCAATCATAATAAATTATGCACTGTAATATCTCAGGTATGATATAAGAATAATAAAATAATTTAAAATCAGTAAGATAATAGAGAGGAAATGGAATAGTAAAACTAATTAATTAATGAAAAAAGAAGGGAGAAAGTGATGTGAGACAAATAAAAAAACAAATAGGAGGAAGAAATAACTACAAATACGCCAGTAATAACATTTTGTGTGAATGGGACAAATAGTTCAATTAACAAAGATTATTAGAATGGATGTTGTTCAAATGTAAGAACACAGGAGGATAATTAAAATAAAAGGGTGGAAAAAAGTATACCATGGAAGCAATAACTAAATGTGGCTGTTGTCTTTACAGTAATAAGACACACTATAATTTAATGCAAGAAACATGAATAGAAATAAAAGGAATAATAGAAATATTTCATAATAAAATTGGATCAACATACCAAGAAGTTAGACAATTCTGAATATGTACTTAATAACATAACTTTGATATATACACAGGGGTGGACAAAAGTAGGTTTATAATTGTGAGTATGCAAAACACAGACTTTATTGTGTTATTATTATTTATTAATTATTGTTTTGTTTTTCATACAAATGAGTATAAATGAACTTTTACCAGACCCCCTATATATAAGACAAAGCTGAAATAACCAAAAAAAAAAAAAAAAGAGAGAGAGAAAGAGAAAGAAATACTTTAAACCACAACAGCAATGGAGACAATAACCTGCCTCTCAAAATGGCTGGTCTAGTAAGATGACAAAAATTAATAATGATATATAAGCTCTGAAAGCATGATTAACAACTTTGACCTAGTTGACATATATACTAGATTGGTTGCTGTCACCTGGGCACCATTACAACAATCCCATTTTCCAGAATGCAGTTCCCTATAGTGTTCCAGGTTATTGTTTTCCATAGACAGGGATTTTGGAAGATTTGGAAGTCAGGAGTGAAATAAGCCAGTTTTTAGAAATCATGGTAGTCAGTCTCTGCAGGCTTTCAGATCTCTACCCAAGTTCATACCTCACTGTCTCAACAGACCATAGAGTTTTTGGATGGTAACAGCATTCTTTCCTTCTCCAGGGCATTAGGTCAAGGTTTTATTAGTTTTCCAATCTCCATTCAGCCAGCTACTCCTACATTTGTGTAAATCCTTTCCCCTCATTGATTCCTTTATTCCCATAATAGTTTTCAGCAGATGCTGTCAATAATATGCCCAGATGCTGTGACTATTGGCAGCTGGGGTACATGGTTTCTCTGAAGAATTGTTGCCACCTGTGGATGATGTCTTACCCCCCCCCAAAGTTGCTGGAATGGTTTTTTCCATCTGATATAAGGAAGAATTAACCTGGGCCTGTAGTAAAGGGACTTTCATAGTATCTTGGAGCACAGTATAAGTTCTAGCCATTACTAGAAGAGGATGGGCCACTTCTGCATATTCAGAAAATCTAGGAGAATGGCAGAGTCAACACCTAGGTGGCCTTATCCAAATTTCCAGTATCCAAAGTTTTGCCTACCAAGCACTAACCTTCACACAACTGTCCTGACTTAACTGAGAATTCAAACATCTCTGGACTCTGTTCTTACAATTAACTGTTCAACATGCTGTTCATCTGTGCCTGCATTTCCACTACAGGTTATAACGGCCCTTCATATCTACCACTGGGGCTGCCTGGCTCTTGCACTTAGCCATTAACAGCTTCTCGTTTACAGCCCCCAGTCTCTCATTATCCTTCTGCAAAGACTCACCACAATGTGTCAGTAAACAGCCAACTCCCCTGTATCTATAGTCTTTGTTTCATATATGTTAAATGCCTGTATCATTGAGGTTGCAACAACATCCCTGCTCACCTGAGATAATTTATTTGAAGATATTATACTGATGATATCTTTGACAATCAAGTTCCTATTTTATCCTACCTATGTCTATGCCCATTGTACCTTTGAGAACATCTCAAACATCCATCTTACTGCCTGTTTTCTCAGACCACTCTTGGTGCCACTTATATCATCTCAGATTCTCTGAGAAGCAGGTTCCTAAATGAAATCAAACATGTGAGTATTCTATTAGGGAAAATGCTTGCATGAGGGAAATTAGGAGGAAGCCAGAGGAATTTGGGAGAGTTTTCAAACCAGGATGTAATTCTGACCCCTAGTGCAAGAGAAAGGAGAAAAAGGTTGGATGGAAATGACCTAGACTGCAAGCAATCACAGAAAAAGAGCTGGGCAGAGATATAGGGAAATCTTTCAGCTAAATATGGTTGTCAGAGGCATGTTGTGTTTGTCTGAGTATGCCTGTGACGGTCATTGAGTGGAAGCAGCCAATGGGATATGTAGCTTATTTGCAAACAGTAACTGGACACAAAAAATATACACTGCATTAAATATATATATATATATACACTGCAGTTCAGTGTGGGTAAGGATGGTCTTATCAATAAATGATACTGGATAAGTGAAATCTGTATATGGAAAAATTCTTCTGTATTTCACTGCACACAAAGTATCTCCGGTTATATTATACATCTATAATGTGAAAAATAAAACTATAGAGCACTTAGAGAAAAATCATTGGCCAGAAGTAAGAACTATTACAAAATAAAATACTAAATATAAAGGGAAAAGGTACTAATTTAAGGATCAGAAGTTCTTTTCATAAAGCAACAACATTAGGAGAGAAAAATACAAGATACAGAGTGGGAATAGATGTTTACACACTTATTTTTAAAGGATTTGTATCCAGAATATGCAAACATTTCATATTTTATGAATATAAAATGTCAGTAATAAAATTGACAAACCAACTTTTAAAATGATCAAAAGATATGAAGAATTACTTTGTAAATAATAAGGAGGCATATATAGATCAAGTGAATTCTATAATATGAATAGATGTTTAGCTTCATTAGACATCATGGAAATATCAGTTAAAATCACAACTAAGCATCACAACAGACCCACCAAATAATTAAAATTAACAATGACAATAAAATGTTTTTGCAAACATTTGAAACAATTGGAACTCTCATAGGCTGTTAGCAGAAGTGTAAATTGGTCAAATCAGTTTGAAAAGTCATTTGACACTATGTCTTAAAGCTGAAGATATACATGTCATGTTACTAAGCATTTTTCTATTATAAATGCTGCATATATTCAACAGAAACATGTACACATTTCACCAGAAAAGGAGTTCAAACATAGTGACTAAAAGCATTTTTCACAATAGTTTTCAAAAACTAAACCTTACCCAAATGGATACCATCAAAAGAATAAATTGTTTTTTGTATTAGTTTCCTGTTGCTTCTGTAACAATTATCATAAATTCAGTGGCTTAAAACAACTCAGATTTATTATCATACAGCTCTGGAGACTGGAAATCTGAAATGGGTCTCACTGGGCTAAAATGAATATGTTGGCAGAGCTGTGTTTCCTTCTAAACAATTCAAAAGACAATCTGTTTTCTTTTCAGGCTTCAAATGGCTACCACATTCTCTGGCTTATTGCCCTCTTCCATCCTCAAAACAAACAATGGCTGGCCTTTCTCACATCCTGTCTCTGACACTGAATCTTCTGCTTCCCTCTACCATATTTAAAGACCCTTGTGATGACATTGGGATGATGCAGGATCAACTTCCTATTATAAGGTCAGTTGTTTAGCAAGTTTATTTGCGCATTGAATTCACCTTTGCCATGTAATAACCTATTCTCAGCTTCTATGGACTGAGACATAACCATATTTGGAAGGTCATTATTCTGCTCACCATGATATACGTATTCATACATTAGAAAACAGTAGGGCACAGAGGATGAAAAACCTGCTATAACATGGGTGGATCTCACAAGTATAGTGTAAAGTAAAAGAAACCATATACAAAAATGTATATACTATATTATTGATTCTGTTCATCTGAGGGTCTGTCTGGAAAAAATCCAGCCATTGTTAATATAACTAAAATTGTTAATTCAACACTGATGTAACCTAGCAGCTAAGGGGAGTGGACTGGAATGCACATGCATGAACAATGTCAACTTCACTGTACTAGTCAGTGAGGGTGGAGGATACCATTGAGTGAGCATGTGTACTGTGTGGCTATCACAATCAGAATACTGAGAAAGTAGAGCAATGCATCTGCCTCAAATGTTTCATCAAGCTTGATCATTCCTCTGCAGAAACTATTCAGATGATTCAGAACTTCAGAGATGGTGCAGTGAGTGCAGCACAAATAAAAATGTGGCAAAAATGTTTAGAAGATGGTTAAGATTCTGTTGAAAGTGAACCATGTTCTGAAAGGTTTGCAACAAGCAGAACACTTGAGAATGTTGAACATGTAGGGGCTGCAATCAACAAAGGTTGGCTACTAACAGTGCAACTGGAAGCTGATCTGGGGATTCCAAAAACTACTGTGTCTGAGATTTTGACACAAGATCTTGGCATGAAGCATGTAGCACAATTTGTTCCATGGCTTCTGCTAGCAGAGTAGATGGAACATCGTGCTGCAGTTGCTAGTGACTTGATTCAAACTGCTACCAATGAACCAGATTTCTTCAGTAAGGTCATAACCCAAGATAAATCAGGGGTCTACAGCTCCACATATAATCCAGACACAAAGATTCAGTTATCTCAAAGAAGTCACTTGGTTCTCCACACCTGAAGGAGGCATGGCAAAGTCAAAGCAAGATCGAGATCATGTTAACTGTGTTTTTTGATTGGGAAGGTGCTGTGTGCATCATGAGTATGCTACTCCAGGGCAAATAATTAATATGGAGTACTACCTCAGTGTTATTCGTTGGTTGGGAGATGTAATATGACAGAAATGGTCACAACTATGTGCAACTAGTAATTGGCAGCTACATCAGGACAAGGTACCTACTCATCTATCATGTCTCATGCAGAAATTTTGTTTGGGCAAAACATCAAATCACCCAGATGACTCAGTAACCCTACAGCCCAGATTTGGTGCCCTGAAACTTCTGTTTTTTCTGCAAACTAAAATCACTTTTGAAAAGGAAGAGATTTCAGACTATTGATGAGATTCAGGAAAATACAATAGGACAGATGATGGTGATTCCAGGAAAGGATTTTGCAGAGTGTTTTGAACAGTGGAAGAGACACTGGGAGAACTGTGTGATGTCCCACAGTGCCTACTTTGAAGGGGACTAAGGCATCATTGTCCTATGTACAATATAACTGGTATTTCTTCAATAAATGTCTTTTTTAGAAATAGTGTGTGGCTGGATACTTTCAGGACAGGCCTCGTATATGGTTCAAAAGATAGGCAAAATTGTTCCATGTGTCAGAAGTCAGAACATCATTACCACTAGGGGGCAGGTAGTTCCTATGACCAAAATGACATCTGAAGTGCTGGAAATGTTCTTTTTCCTGATATGGGTGCTGGTTACATGTCTGTGTTCAGTGTGTGAAAATTTACCAAGATTCATTATTTGTATACTTTCTGTGTGCATAATATACTTCCATGGAAGATCAATTTAGAAAATAATATTAACAGGTTTCATATGTTCTGGCTGAATAATTTCCCAAAGAAAGATACATCTTTCTGGATGTACATCTGGATGTACTTTCTGGAAAGGTACATCTACTCTGGATAAGCCAACCAGTTGTACTCAAGTGTTACATGTATTTTTAAAAATATATAAATGTATGTATATAATAAGTTCATGTATAAGAATAAATAACAAAACTAAGCAAACTCCAACAAGGTTGCTAAATTACAAAATAAATAACATAGTAGCCATTGAGGCAGAGTTTGGGATATGGTACCAAAGGAAGATTTTCTTGAAAATAGTGCTTTTGGATTTTGAGAAATACCTATTAGTTGTGCAGATTCACAGGGGACGTGTTCTGAACAAGAAACAAACAGAAAATTGGCTTGCCTTATATGCAGCTGGTGTGAGTGACACAATTTTTTATAGAGCAATTTGGCCATATGCAGCCCTTTTGGGGCTAGTGTTTACCTAACTCCTCATCCCTTAACTCACACATTAGTCACAAAGAACTACTTTTAGATGCATGGAAAGTCCATGTCATAGTTTTATGTAACATCCTTTCTCTAATATGTAATGGCCTGCATTCTCAGTTTATACTTCTTAAAACGTTATGACTGTTTGCCTAAATACATGGTGTACTTGTTTGGATTTTTTTCTGAAAAATAATATGTCCTTATGAGATCTGGTCAGTACATCAGGCAAAAAATAGTTAACTGCAGCTCCAACTCCAGTTTTTAAAAAGCAATGTTAAACCCTAAACTAGCTACAAGTATTGCTAATGTGGCAAATAGGAAAGAATTTTAACTATTATCAATTGGAAACAGCTGCAAAATAATTCCAAAAAACAATGTTCCTATAGCAGAAAATACCTAATGGAGATTTAGTGGTAGTGATGGAATGATTCAGTAATTATAAGAGAAGTTTAGGGACCCCTCTTAAATGGACATTTTCTGTAACTTTCTAGAGGAGTCTTTGGCGTCTGACCTGCTGTGTTGACAACAGGGATGCCACAAAGCTAGGCCTGCTGGGCAGTGACTGAGGGAGGGTGGGGAAGGGAGGAAATCCTTCTCTGCTTGTCACAGGGCACAGCAGGAATGGTGAAAGGTGTACACCCCACAGTCAGACAGTGCCTGCTGTGTATGGAAGGGACATTCAGTAGTCTGACACCTAATTCAGCCCAATTAATCAGGAATTAGTAAAAGACCATGATTGGGGGAGGAAACAAGGGTGGATACATGGAGCACAGAGGATTTATCAGGCAGTGAAACTATGTATGATACTCTGAAGATGGATGTATGCCATTGTAAATTTGCCAAAACCCCAAAGAATGCACGACACTAAAAATTAACCCTATAGACTTAGGGTGATGACACTGTGTCAATGTAGGTTCATCAGCTGTAATAAATGTATAACTCTGGTGGCAAAAGTGGATAATGGAGGAGGCTGTGTATATCTGGGGCAGAGTGTATGTGGGAAATATTTATACCATTGTCTCATTTCTTCTGTGAACCTAAAACTGCTCCACAAAGTAATCTGTCAAAAAATAAGTTATGTGGATTTATTAATACATCTTGTTGACTGATACTACATGTAATCTCTACTAGCTTTGTGAGACTGGGAATTAAAATGAATTATTTCTTTATCATACAGAGATTATCTTTTAATAATGGAAGTCTTGCCCTGGCTGATGTAGCTCAGGGGATTGAGCACAGGCTGCAAACCAAAGGGTTGCTGGTTCGATTCCCAATCAGGGCACATGCCTGGGTTGCAGACCAGGTCCCCATTGGGGGCCACATGAAAGGCAACCACACATTGACATTTCTCTCCCTCCCTTTCTTCCTCCCTTCCCCTCTCTCTAAAAACAAACAAATAAAGCCTTTAAAAATGGAAGTCTCTTTTATTTTAATAATTCTTTTTTTTTAATATGGTCATTTCTTCATTTTATTTCTTCCCCAGAATCCTCTGTTCAACTTATAATATTTAACACTTTCAAATTTAAACAGCAAGAACGCCATAGATACCAGGAAAAACTTTACCTTTTTAACCATTGTGCTGATTTTATTTTTATTTTTAATAAACTACCTTTCTATTAGTTCTTTTATGTTCTTTAGATGAAACATGCAACTCATGTGAAACAATATTAATTACCCAGAGATAAACTGATGCTAGTACTTCAAATAATAACTATTATATAAGGAGATCTGTATTCCTTAGAATGACAAAGGCATGTGAAAAAACATGCAAGGGGAAATTAAATAGAAGTTCCAGAGATTTCAACTGAATTTTTATGACAGCCTCTGAGAAATCTTATCACTTATCAGTTGGAAGTGGAGGGATGCTGTCTGAAGAGAGAGAATCTGAGATGACTTTATTCCTTCAAGTCTAAGTTGAGTATGCTGATCTCCATTTGTTCTCTAATGTTGGTGACAAGAAAGGGAGGAAAACACATTTATGTGACAATAGGGAGAGAAATACATAAGGAAAAATTTTGATAAAGTATTTTTTAAATATCAAGTTCCACCAGTACCTTAAATCCTTTTGATGTCCCTTCTATCTCTAAAGGATAAGATCAATCAAAAAGTTTGACACACCTAGAATACCATATTGTTGAAAGAATACAGTTTTAGGCCTTGCCTAAAATAATATACATTCCATTATAGACATTTTAAAAATATATATTCACATGTTTTAGAATTACATTACTTTTTTAAGAGGAAAAAAGCCTACATTTCCACCTTTCATTTGACTAATGAGACATTCACTTGATAATTACAGATGACTAGTGAGAATAAGGCCATTAATTTGACTTATAATTAATAAACACACTAAATAAGTTTCTGTTTTCTATATACACATAAGATCAAGCTAAAGAAATTTTGACATTAATGTACTAGTTATAAATACTAATATTGGTATTGATAATGATTTTAGAGTTACATGGTAGCAGTAGCCTCCTAGGAGTTTATTAACTAGTGTTGCTAGCAGTTGACTTTAATTCTTAATCAATTTATGCTTTATTTTTAATCATCCATGAATTAGTTTATTATTAAGAAAAACAGACTTTATTGACCATTGAGACATACATGAACAAACCTCATATTAACATCTATAATGAGTAAATACTATTTTCTTATCTACATCTATAAATCATTATGACTAAAGAGCTAATTAAATATTATTTAAATACCCACCATTTGAATAAATTTCATCTGTCAGTTTTTTTAAAAAGTGGGTTTTTTTTCATTCATCCTCAAATATTTTGAAAAATTTATACCAATAGCATGCAGTTTTAATTACAATTTATAGGCTTGTACTTAAATTACATTTTAAACTAATTTGGTTTGTTCTTGAAGTTAATTAACTAATTGAGAGAATGGTTCTTGGTACAATTGAGATAATAGAGCAGATGTGGAAATTTATTGGCATCTCTTGGAAGCTTCCCAAACTTAGACTTTTTCTCTTTGTCATGCTTAACTAACCTTTAAAACTATGTGCTGCTTCAGGGTGAGAGATGTCTGTCATGTGTGTTTATAGTGGACAGTGAGCAAAGGTCAGGGTAGACAATTATGATTTTATTACCTTTAAACTTTTATATTCAAATTAATACTAATAGTGCTCTCTACATAAATTTTGTTCTTAAATGCTAGCATTATACAAGTAAAAGAAGCATATAGAGATCATATTCTCATCTTAACAACATGAAATAGTAATTTATTTTGCTCAGATTTAATCTCACTCAGTTGTTCAATCCTATTTCTTTCAAGTAATAGAGACCTATGAAAGAAGGCTCCTGAGTAAAAGCAATGAGTCTTACTATATGATGTTAATAACTGCACATTTGATATGTTCCCTGCACAGAATTCAAACCATCACCTTTTCCTGTTTCTTCTCTTGGTAGGCATCTCAGTGAAGTGTGGGGGAGCAACTATTTGACTATACATGTTCTTCACTAATGAAAAGGTAGTAAACAAATGTTTACTTTATGTTGGCTCTATGATAGTTACACCTCAGAATGCTTTACATGTATTATTTTATTTAACATGAATAACATATGATACTACTTTGTAACAGCTTTCCTTTTACAGTTGGACAAACTGGACTACAGGGTGAAAACATAATTTGTCCAAGGTTCAATAGGGAGTAAACTTGCAACCCAGGTGTAGTCTGAATTCAGAGCCTAATAGTTTAAAATGCATATAGTTGGGTATATATATTTGCATAAGTATGCATAGCCTTGTACATTCTGCTCTTTTTGCTTATGCTGACAAAATAGGCAAAGAACATTCAAGTGGCTCATATAATGGATGGAAAGTAAAGGCTTTATCATGTGCAAGAGTGAGGTATTTCCACTGAAATCACTAGTGCATATAATATAATTCAGTTTCAGTAATGATTCTCAATAATTCCTCTGTGCAAGAAGAAATGTGGCTTTAACATAGGAAGAACCATATACATTTCCCAAATCCTATACAGCCTAATGGTTTATGTAATATTTTTAGGCACTAAAATTATATTCCTAACAATGTCAAGGTCATTGACAAATTATTTGAATATTTGCTAATCAAAAGTCCAGATATATAAATAAAAAATTACTGTTAGTAATTACAAGCTCCTGTGGTGAACAATTAACCTTTCATAATATTAGTATTAGGAAAAGTTATAATGATTATTATTTTGCAGGTGGAACACAGTACCACAGATTTTGAATACATGTTATTGTTTAGCAGAAGCATTTTGATCTTTAGAATAAGTAGATATATTTAAATGCTATAGATAGTGTAATGCTATGTTTGGTCTGTGGTTTAAAGTAAAATACATTAGTTATTGAGTACCTAAGAATGATATGAAGAGGAGATCCTCATTCATCCCATAGCCATAACAAACAAACTGATTTTCTGACAGTACTGGCTTTTATCAGTTAATATTGTTTGTTTTTTAACTAAGAAAATGATTCTTTTCTTTGTAAACTAAAGGGTTTCATAAATGAAGTATTCCAAGTTTTGCTGTAAATCACTGAATCTAAAATACTTAGAATAGACCTTGTAAAATCAGCACCATGGACAGCACACTCCCCCACAAAACTTCATTATAAAGATGATTTAATTCCATAGAATCCTTTGAAGCTTACGTAGGCAATTTAAGTAAGTGCCAAATGCCCACCATAGCAAGTTCATTAGAGCTGGTGGAGAAAAAATACATTAAACATAAGGCAAAAGTTATAAATAGCAACCATTCAAATGTTTCACTTTTCTTTCACATGCAATGCAAGCTCCCTCTCATGTCTCAAATTGTATTATTTTTTTCTACCATCCCTATTATGTGTAGGCCAGTGCCTTAAAAGTCACTAGTGCTGCAGCACAACTTTCAAAAAGTATATCATGGTTAGTCTTTGGTTTTCTGTTTGTAGCAGGAACAAGCTTATCACTGGTTTGTTAGCATGCTTTGATACTCCTGTACTCTTGTTTCACTGACATACACTAGGCTGGCAGCCAGAGGTACTCTTCTTGGGCATTCATGTGTATCAGGTTTGGTACCCTTTACTGTCAGCTTGATAGGCCCACTAAATAACTGGGAACTGATCCAGAAGCAGCTATTCTCCATTCTCTACAATTTGTTGGAGGATTTATATGTACCATACTGGATGACAGCTATTTTGGGGGGCAGTGATTATACTCAGATATAATTGTCTTTCCATTTCCTTTGCCCATCAGCTAACATTTTCTCTCTTTTTTCTGTATCTTCTCTCAAAATATTTAAATTAAATTATACATAAAGAAAAAGCAAGTTTTCCCCTCTAACATATTTAAAACCACTAAGTGATTTACTTTTATGGAAAATGTGGGTTTATGGGTATGTGATTAATCTTATGAAACAGGCAGTGAAATACTGACAAAGATAACAATATATTATAAATTTTACATAAAGTCACTATTTTAAAGTGATTTTACAATGCATTTTTACAATACATTTTCTAATACTTTACAATATATTTTTGTCTTTCAACACTGTAAAGAAGATTTTGGCAAAATATGTTCATTTTATTCATGCTTGACATTTTATGATTATTTTTTCACATATCTCCCCCATACCTGTTTAGTACATCCTATAACATTAAATCTTTTTGCAATCTGTCAGATTAGTTTGCACACATTTGAGAACTAAGTTAGCTCACAATGAATCATACCCAAATCAATTACAATATATCTTCTAAAGGTTTTTCCTCGAATTAAATAGTGAGTCATTATACTTGTGTGGATGTGTGGGCCTCATGCTCTGCTTCTGAGGCTTAAAAAAGAAATTGCACAGTCCCATTCTACACATTTTCCTGAAGACTTAATCCAGATTCAGAAAACAGCACAGCCCTCTGAATGTATGACTTCAGAAGTTCATACAAACTACAAATATTTATTGAAGTGTTTTCCATGATTATATGTTATATATCTTGTAAAGTAGATTTATGGAAGCAGGTTTGGCCAGAAGCAATCTGGCATATTTTTAAGGAGCATGATTTAAATCTAATAGACCTGGAGAATTTACTTAAGTTTTAAATACTGAAATTTTCTTATATTTGTGTGGGGATAGTAGTATCTAATTTATGTCTTTTGAGAATAAGTGACATAGCACTATAAAGTGCATATCACCATATCAGATACATGGTTATAGTTCAGTAAATGGTAATAATAACAAGAAAAAAATGACTAGAATCAGAATTATTCTATGTTAGTCCCACCAGGACACTGTACTATATTATAATTATACTTTGCTCAAATCTACTCTCTTGAGATTAAATCCATACTTTAATGAAGACAAAACTGGCAATTGCTAGGTTAATTGAGTGCTCAAGATATATAAAACATATCCAATCTCTCTGATTATTCAAGTAATATTTGGGATTATCATATATCAGAGATAATTTATCATTTGGAGAGGAAAAAACTGAGTTAAGAAACAATAGGCTTCCAGATAGATGAAAGCATAGGTTGATATGCTTCCCTTCCTCTAATGAGCAAAAGAAATATAACCAACTTAAAAACAAAACCAAGAAAGCAACAACCAGAACTGCAAGGAAATCAAACTGTATGGAAGTTCAACAACCAAGAAATTAAAGAAGAAACATTTATCCAGACTGGTAGGAGGGGCAGAGAAGACATGTGGCAAGGCAGTGGCTGACAGAACAGGTGATCCTACATTCATATGCAGATAAGCTGGGAGGAACAACTGGGCAGCGAGACAGAACATGCAACCCAGGGTTCCAGTGTGGGAAAAGAAAGCCTCAAAACTTCTGGCTGTAAAAACCTGCAGGCATTGGAGTGGTGGGAAAATTCCCAATCTCACAGGAGAGTCCATTGGAAGGGTCCACAGGATCCTAGAGTGTACACAAGCACACCCACCCAGGAATGAGCATCAGGGCAGCACCTGAAAGGGCACAATCCACTTGTGGGAAGTGCAGAAAGTAACTGAAAGCAGGGCGAGAGCCAGGTAAGCAGCATTGTTTCCTCTCTGAGCTCCCACACGCACACACAGCACCACAATGCAGCAATGTGGGTTGCCCCACCCTGGAAAATACCTAAGGCTCCACCCCTTACAACAAAAAGACCTGCCAAGAAATATGGCCCAAATGAAAGAACAGATAAAAACTCCAGAAAAAGGATTAAGTGACAAGGAGATAGCCAAGCTACCAAGCTGAGTTCAAAACACTGGTAATCAGGATGCTCACAGAAATAATTGAGTACAGACACAAAATAGAGGAAGAAATGAAGGCTATACAAAGTGGAATAAATAAAAATGTACAGGGAACCAACAGTGACAGGAAGAAAACCAGAGTCCAAATCAATGATTTGGAGCAGAAGGAAGAAATAAATATTCAACTAGAAAAGAACGAAGAAAGAAGAATTAAAAAAAAATGAGAGGCTTAGGAACCACTGGGACAACTTTAAATATTCCAACATATGAATCATAGGAGTGCCAGAAGGAGAAGAGGAAGAGCAAGAAATTGAAAACTTATTTGAAAAAGCAATGGAGAACTTCCCCAATCTGGGAAAGTAAATAGACTTCCATGAAGTCCAGGAAACTCAAAGAGTCCCAAAGAAGTTGGACCTAAGGAGTAGCACACAGAGACACATCATAATTAAGTTACCCAAGATTAAAGACAAGGAGTAAATCTTAAAAGCGGCAAGAAAAAAGGAGCAAGTTATCTCCAAAGAAGTTCCCTTAAGACTATCAGCTGATTTCTCCCAAGAAACCTTGCAGACAAGAAGGGGCTAGAAAGAAGTATTCCAAGTCATGAAAAGCAAGGTCCTACATCCAAGATTACTCTATCCAGCAAAGCTATCATTTAGAATGGAAGGGCAGATAAAGTGCTTCCCAGATAAGGTCAAGTTAAAGGAGTTCATCGTTACCAAGTCCATATTATATGAAATGTTAAAGGGACCTATCTAAGACAAAATCAAAACTATGAAGAGTAAAATGACAACAAACTCACAACTATCACAACTGAACCTAAGAAAACAAACAAAATAAAAAAAACTAAGCAAACAACTAGGATAGGTACAGACTCACAGAAATGGAGATCACATGGAGGGTTATCGGGGGAGGGGAGAATGGGGGAGAAAGGTATAGGGAATAAGAGGCATAAATGGTATGTATGAAATAGACAGTGGGAGGTTAAGAACAGTATAGGAAATGGAGAAGCCAAAGAACTTATATATACAACCAATGGACATTAACTAAGAAGGGGGAGATTGCTGGAGGGAGGGGTGGTGTGACACAGAGGGGGAGAAAAGGGAGAAAATAATGGGACAACTGTAATAGCATAATCAATAAAATACACTTTAAAAAGAAAAGAAAATATTGAGTTAAAAGTAACTTACTAAAGAATGTCATGAGACAAAGCCACAGAAAAGCCACACATGTATTTTCTATGGATCGGTACTTTAATACTGATTATATTATCTAAATATGTGAGATAATTATTCAGCGACTTTAGAGCTCTGACCTCAGAGTTCAGTTTAACTTCCCATGAGGGCTGCTTATAAGGTTTTATTACAGTGTGATTATGATATAATTTACCCTCTAAGTACATAAGTGAACCAAAAGGCTACATTTTATGGACTCATTATTATAGGCTTGAGGGAACAAAGCATAGATAGAATTATCATCTGAGAAATTGGGTTGTTATTTTTAAAATATAACTGAACAATGGCAACATGTTTATTTTCAGTAGGAGAAAATATCACTCAACCTTAGTTTTTGTTTGCCTGAGAAAAACAGTACATTCTGGTGAATCATTGTGGTCTATCAATCCTAGAGATAACGTAATAGATTTGAAAATGCTTATTATTTTAAGAGAAGATGAGTTCAATTAATGTTTACTACTAATGAGACCATAAAGGATAAGAAAAAGAAAAAACATAAGGGAAATGAAAACATGAGCATTTTTTCAGGAACTGGGACCCTAAAAAGACTAAATTGAACCCCTCGAGGCATTTTACTATATGTAAAGATGGATGCTCATTGAACTATTTTTTTAAATTATATTTTATTAATTGTGCTATTACAGTTGTCCCATATTTTCCCCTTTGCCTCCCTCCAACCAGCACCCTGTACTCCCTCAGGCAATTTCCACATCATTGTTCATGTCCATGGGCCATGCGTATAAGTTCTTTGGTTTCTCCCTGTTCTATACTGTACTTTACATCCCCATGGCTATTCCATAACTAACTACCTATTTGTACTTCTTATTCCCCTCACCTCTTCACCCATTCCATCATATCTCCCTCCCATTTGGAAACCATCAAAACACTCTCTGTGTCCATGATTCTGTCTCTGCTCTTGTTTGTTTGTTTGTTTTTGTTTGTTTGTTTGTTTGTTTTAAAGATTCAATTGTAGATAGATTTGTATTTTTTGGCATTTTGTTGTTCATAATTTTGATCTTTTTCTTAAATAAGTCCCTTTAAAATTTCATGTAATAATGGTTTGGTGGTGATGAACTCCAGGTATTTTTCTTATCTGGGAAACTCTTTATCTGCTCTTCGATTCTAAACAGCATTTTTGCTGGGTAGAACAATCTTGGCTGTAGGTCCCCACTTTTCATGACTTTGAATATTTCTTGCCTATCTCTTCTAGCCTGCAAAGTTTATTTTTGAGAGTTAGTCTTATGGGATCTCCCCTATAGGTAACTAACTTTTCTTTTGCTGCTTTTAAGATTTTCTCTTCATTTTTAACCTTCGGCATTTTAATTATGATGTGTCTTGTAATGGGCCTCTTTTCATCCATTTTGTTTAGGACTCTCTGTGCTTCCTCGACTTGCATGTCTATTTCCTTTATCAAAAAGTTTCAACATTTGCTTCTTTAGGATGCCAGAAGAAGAAGAGAAAGAGCAAGAAATTGGGAATCTATTTAAAAACTAATGAATAAACTTTTATTTTTTATTTTGACTTTTACTTTGAGACAATTATAGGTTATTATGTACCCTTCACCTAGTTTCTCCCAATGGTTATATCTTACATAAGTACAATACACTATCAAAATCAGGAAAATGGCATTGGTATGTGTGTGTGCATAAGTCTGCATTTTCTGTGTATTTTGTCACATATGTATATTTATGTAATGACCGCATCAATCAAGATAAACAATGATTGGACATTTTCTATACACAGTTCCCAAGGATTCTTATTCCTTGTCCCACTTTAACATTCATTCACAATAAAGAAATGAAAGGAAAGGAGAGGAGAGGGGAGGGGAGGGGAGGGGAGAAGAAAGAAAGAAAGAAAGAGAAAGAAAGAAAGAAAGAAAGAAAGAAAGAAAGAAAGAAAGAAAGAAAGAAAGAAAGAAAGAAAGAAAGAAAGAAAGAAAGAAAGAAAGAAAGAGGGAGGGAGGGAGGAATAAAAAGGAGAGAGAAAGAAAAGAAAAAAGGAAAGAAAGAGAGAGAAAGACATACTGGTCGTATTCAAAGGTTTTTCACTTTCTTGCTTTAGAAGCATTTCATGATAATGGAAGGCTTTCAAACAATTCAGTTATGTTGTATAGGGGCACCCTTATTTATGGACCTAGGTATTCACTTATGTTATAGAAGCTTTTCTGCTCATGGGTATACCCTCTACCAGCTTTGTGTTCTGCCTGATAATCCTATTCATGATAGATTAAATCACTATGTATCTAGAAGTTTCACGTTCATTTAAAAATGTTGCTAACATATAAAATATTAAATTATATTCACCTAGCAACAAAAATTTGAATGAAATTGTATTAGTAGCAAGACAGTCATTGTATCTGTCCTATGAAATAATCCTTCAGAATATTCTAAATTTTTTATGAGAGGTAAAAATTGTTGGACTAAAGAGTTCATTATTATTCAGGGGAATCATTTTGCATAAAGTACGCAAAACATACAGTAGATTCTCAGAGGGTCTGAATACCTGAAGGAAGGAGATATTAATAGTTTTATGATATTTTAATTCTGACTCTGTATTTGAAATTTTATTTAAAATTAGAATACACAAAAAGAAAAATATGAAATCACAATAAAAGTTCAATAAATATATTCAGCTTACAAACCTTGTAGGAAACTGCAGTGAGAGACATCATAATCAAGTTCTTACAGCTATATCCAGTGTTAAGAAGAAAATTTTAATGGACACATTATATACAAAAGGAAAAAGAAAATAATGACAACAGATTTCTCCTCAGAAACAATGCAAATTAAAAAGCAGTAGAACAACATCTCTATAGTGTTAAAATACAATCAGTCTAGAATTCTATGTGCAGCAAAAAGATTTTTTGGAAAAGAAGATAAAATGTAAACTTTCTCAGACATAGAAAGACTGAAAGAATTAATCACCAGCACACCTGCAGTATAAGAACTATTCAATGCATTTCTTTAGACAGAAGGGAAAAAATGATGCCAGATATAAATATAAGTCTACATAAAGTCATGTAAAGAACTAAAATGGCAACTACAAAGGTAAATATACATTTTAATTAAATAAATGTCTTAAAGAGAAAATTAACTGTTTAAAACAAAAATAATAACAGTGTGCTGTGGGGCTTAAAAATGTGTGTAAGATATAGGTTGACAACACACAAAGGTTAAGTAGGGAAAAATTTTAAAATGTGTGTTTAAAGGGTTCTTATACTATATGTGAAGAGGTATAATACCACTTTTGGTAGGCTTTCATAAGGTAAAGATGCAACTATGTAACCTATAGCAACTATTGAAATCACACCAAAGAAAGATTTGGAGCTAACAAGACAACAAAAGAGATAAAATAGAACTATAAAAAATTCTCAAATCATATAAAAGAAAGCAGAAAGGAAACACAGGGAACAAAGGACAGATGAGAAAAACAGAAAAGAGCAAGATGAAAGATTTAACACTGCTGGATCAACATTCGCATTGAATGTAAATAGTTTAACTGTCCCAAGTAAAGTAAAACATTGAGAGATTGGATTAAAAAAAAAAGCCTGACCTGAACATACTCTGCCTATTAAAAAACTCACCTTAAATATAAAGACAGGCACAAATAACTTAAAAGTAGAGGGCAGTAAAAGATATACTAAACTAACACATCAAAAGAATGTGGAAGTATCTATATTAGTATCAGTTTTCAGAGCAAAAAAATATTAACAGAAAAAAGAGTATTATTTCATAATGATGGAAGCGTCAATTCACCAAAAGGAAATAATAATTCTAAATTTGCATGAACTTGATAATAAGGCTTCCAAGCTCATGAAGAAGAAAAAAACAATGTTAAAACATCAAAGAAAATAGATAAACCTATGGTCCTCTTTCAATAATTGATACAACAAATAGAGTGTAAATCAATAAGAATATAGAAGAATTGAACAACACTATCAATCAAGCTAACCTAATTATCATTCATAGGAGACTACAGCTAATAACATCAGAATGCTCATTTTTTTTCAAGGGCACAAAGTAAATTTATAATGATCAACCATTATTTTGAATCATAACAAGATCTCACATTTAAAAGTATTCAAGTCATAAAATGTATGTTTTCTTACCACAGTACAAGTAAACTAGAACTAAATTATAAAATATATTTGTAAATTCCCAAATAACACAATAACTAAATAACATACTTCTTAATAATTCCTAGATCAAAAAAGAAATTCAAAAGAAAGTAAGAATTTTGAGCTAAAAGAAAACAGACCATAAAAAAGTGTGGTTCAGCTACAAAAATGCTTAGTGGAAAATGTGTAACATTAAACATCCTATATTAGAAAGAGTAAAATGTTTTAAATCAATTAGCTCAGTTTCCACCTTAAAAATTAGGGAAAAATAAATGATCCCTCAAATAATCAGAGGAATGGAAATAGTGATGGTCAGAGGAAAAAGCAATTAAATAGAAAACAAAACAATAGAAAAGATAAACTGAATGAAATTCTGGTTCTTTGAAAAAGTAAAAATTGATGAACTTCTGCCAGATAGTCAAGACAATAAATGTGAAAATACAAATTATTGATATCAGGAAGTTGGTTGGGTAACATGACAAAAGCATCTACAATGGTTCAAAAAATAATAAGAAATATTATGAACAGATTTATACCAATAAATTCCACAAATTAGATAAAATGAACAGATTCCTTGACAGATGTGAACAACTTACTGAAGAAAATTTAGCTAACCTGATTAGCCCTTTTTCTATTAAAGATGTTAAATTTGTTTTTTTTAAAAGAAAACCTTTCAACAACAAAAGCTTTGGGCCTACAGGGCATTAATGACAAATTCTAACAAAATTTTTCATAAAAATATGATATTATTTCTAAGCATATTTTCCCAGAAAATTGAAGAAGAGGGAATAGTTTCCTCCCTTAGTAAATGAATCCCAGGCTTGGAGACCAAAATGAAATAAAAGACCTATAAGAGAAAAAAAATAAAAGAACAAAATACACTAAGAGCCATTATTCCTCAAGAAAATAGAAAAAGGTTTTTAGCAAATAGAATACAAATATATATATAATATATTATGAATGAGTGTACTTTGTCCGAGAATTAGCAAACTAGGAATAGTCAGAAATTTTCTTTTTTAAAGTTATTTTATTGTTGTTCCATTACAGTTGTCCCAATTTTCCTCTCCTCTGCCAAGCCCACCCCATTGTCCATGCCCATGGGTCATTTGTACATGTTCCTTGACTAGTTTATTCTCCTTCTTTCCACCATTATCTCATCTGCTCTGGTCAGTCTGTTCCTTGTTTACATGCCTCTTATTCTATTTTGCTCATTTTTTTTTTGTTCATTAGGTTCCTCTTGTAGGTAAGATCATATGGTATTTATATTTCAAAGTCTGTTTATTTCACTTAATATAATATTCTCCAGTTCCATCAATGCTGTAACAAAGGGTAGGAGTTCCTTCTTTCTCTCTGTTGCATAGTATTCCCTTGTATAAATGTACCACAGTTTTTTTATTCACTCACTTACTGGTGGCACTTAGGCTGTTTCCAGAACTTGGCTATTGTAAAGAATGCTGCTATGAACATAGGGGTGCATAGGTTCTTTTGAATTGGTGTTTCAGGATTCTTAGGGCATAATCCCAGCAGTGGAATCACTGGGTCAAAAGGCAGTTCTATTTTTAGTTTTTTAAGGAAATTCCATACTGTTTTCCACAGTGGCTACTCCAGTCTGTATTCCCACTAACAGTGCACTTGGGCTCCCTTTTCTCCAAATCCTCACTAGCACTTATTGTATGTTGATTTGTTTATGATGGCTGTTCTCACCGGTGTGAAGAGGTATCTCATTGTGGTTTTAATTTCCATCTCTCTGATGGCTAGTGATGCTGAGAATCCTTTCTTATGTCTCTGGGCCCTCTGTATGCCCTCCTTGGAGAAGTGTCTGTTCAGGTCCTTTACCCATTTTTTAATTGGATTGTTTGTCTTCGCAGAGTGAGATCATGTGAGTTCTTTATATATTTTGGAGATCAAACCCTTGTCTGAGGTATATTTGCAAATATATCTTCCTGTATGGTTGGTTCCCTATTCATTTTGCTGATGGTTTCTTTAGCCATGCAGAAGCTTTTTAATTTGATGAAGTCCCATTTGTTTATTCTTTCCTTTTCTCTAGGGGACATATCGATGAAAACATTGCTGTGTGGAATATCTGAGATTTTCCTACCTATGCTTTCCTCTAGGACTTTTATGGTGTCACACTTATGTATAAGTAGAACCTAATCAACAAAACAAACAAGCAAACAAAATATACCCAGGAACATTGAAATAAAGAACAGACGGTAACCAGAAGGGAGGTGGGAGAGTATAACAGGGGAAAAAGAGGGAAGGGCCATCAAGGAACATGTATAAAGGACACATGGACATAGCCAAAGGTGGGTAGGATCGAGGGTGGGAGATAGGGATGGCTGGAGTGGGTGTGAGTGGTGGGGGGAAAGGCAAAGATTGTTCTTGAAGAACAATAGAAAAAGAGAGATAAAAGAAAAATGGTTTTGAGCAACTAAGCAGGGAAAAACAGTAAGAGTGTGAAATAGAAACAAATCATCGGCCAGAGAAAAAAATAAAATTTAAAGGAAAGCTAAGAAAAGGAAGGAAGAAGGTAAAATGAAGTAATAGAAAGGAGGAGTAAATTATGAGTTTTGAAATAAACTAAAATTTAAAAATCTAGTGAAGTAATAGGCACAGACTTAAAGGAAAAGAAATGAATGTTAAAAAGCTATGCAGGAGAGGAATCAATGCAAATCATGAAGAGGACCACGGTGGAATCATTTCAGTAGAATCTGGTGTTTACCACTGTCTTCTGTTTCTGGACCTGCCCCTTGTAATGTCAGATTTTGTCCTAGTCTGGCCCTAAGCAGCCTGTTTGACACTAAAGCAATCCTCAGTCTGTGGCTGTCTCCTTCATATTTGGCTGCTCCCCACTGTTCTGCCCTTCCAGCTTTCCATCAGCCTAAGGTCCAGGGGTGGTTCATTCAACAACCCAAGAGGAAAGACTGCCAGTACCTTCTCTACCTGTATCCAGAGTGGGATTCAGGTATAAGCAAGACAGTGGCAACCCTGGGTCACCCCCAGGGTGCACTGTTCAGTTTTCAGGGAAGATAGTGGGACTGTTTTCCTGTACCCTCACCATACATCTTGGTCTGTCCCAAATCTTTTCCAGTAATGCATGGTTTCTGGTGAATTATCTGTCTGTTTCCTGTGAGGGGCCAATCTGTGTAAAAGGGGCAGCTCCTTCCTGCTTGGCAGATAGCAGCTCTAGGAGCAGAGGCTGGGCAGGCCCTGAACACTCCTTGCTGTACCTGTCTCTAATCCCTCTACTCTGCTGGTTTTAGTGATCAGAGTGTGAAGAACAGTGTAGCTTGTTGTGTCTGGTAGAAAGAGCCCTTTCAGAGCTTTTAGCTTTACTTTGCGGATATGCACCCAGCATGGAACTCATGAGCCTGGCCTCATAGATCAGCAGAGCCTATAATTCTAAAGGTGGGCTTTGGGCACACCTGCCTGTGAGAGGACCTGCCTGGCTGCAGCAAATCTCAGGCATTCAGCTCCCAGTCCTCAGGCTGGCTATACAGTCCCCAGCCTGCTACTCTCACAGACTGGGCCTGAACTTTCCACTCTGCACAGTCTACATTGCCAGCTTGCCAGCTTGCCAGCTATGTTGGGTTGGGTCTCATAGTCCCTTCAGTGTGACTCTATCACTCTGAGTTTGTTGGCACAGCAGCTGTGCAAGCTCACAAATGCACATAAACACAAGGACCCAGGGAGTCTCCAGTCTCCCCTTGCCTCCTCTTTTTAAAGAGTTTCTGTGTGGTTCCCAACTGCAGCATCGAGCCTTGGCAGGCCTGTTCCCTGCATGCTCCCCTTCCCTAAAAAGCACAAAGTCTCTCTTAGCCACATTCTCTCTTAATCAGATTTTGTCCTGTCTGTTGTTCCCATGGCGCCCAGGTCAGGGAATTGACAGCCCCTTCCCCAGTAAGTACCACAGTCCCTGGATTCTGGATCCAGGCTCCAAGGGGTGGCAGGTTGTGCAGCTCTGCCAGGGCAGAGGGCACAGAGACATGTTTGGGCACCAAGGTGGAAGCACTCTGGAGCCTTCTTCCCAAGGAGAATATTTTAAAGTCCTCAAAATGGCTCCTACCCCAAATCTGAGCAGCCAAAAGTACTGGATTGCACAGCAACAGTGGCAGTTGGTCTGCTAGAAGAGCCCAGGCCACCCACTCCTGAGTGCCCTGCAGGTGTGCAGGCTCTTGTCCTCTCAGGAACATGCCCTGAACACTCATCCATATACACACTCACTTATACAACTCTCACTCACTCTCAGCTGGATTTTCAGGTTGATTGCTCTGTGGTTTAGATACAAGACTGGACTGTATATGGGAGCAAGTGGACAGAGCTTCCAGCTATTCTGCAGCCATCTTGGGTCCTCAACAGAAACTTTCTTAACCCAATAAAAACATCTGCTAGAAACATAGTTAACACATACTTAATGGCCAAATTCTGAAGGCATTTTTGCTACAAGGAGGGACAAAGAAAATATGTCTACTCTCATCACTTATATTCAACACTGTAGTAAGTATCTAGCATGTGCAGTAACACAAAAAGAAATAAAGGCAGTTAGATATGAAAGGAACAGAAAAAATGTCTTTTTTCAGAGGCATGGTTGTCTCTGTAGGATATCCAATGTGATCTAGAAAAGCAGTACCAAACCTAAGTAGCAAGTTTGAAAAGGTTGCAGAATTCAGTCAGTACACAGAAACCAATTATATTTCTATATATCAGTGACATTCAATTGGAAATTGAATTGAGAAAAATTATTCCTTGTAAGGGTAGATCTCATGTAAAGTATACTTACCACAAAAAAAGTTAAAAGAAAAAAACTAATCCACTACTTGCAATATTTAAATAGATTTCTACCTTGTATTAAACTATATGTGTATATACAAGATTTCTACCTTGTATTAAACTATATGTGGTAAACATTTATTTAGAAAATAAAGTTCATATTACATAAATAAGCAAATCAGTTATAATCACATTGACAAATATGAAGTGCATTGAGAAAAAATTGTCAAAACATATGCAAGACCAGTGCACTAAAAAGCATGCAGAAGGAAATTAAAAATGCAAGGACGAGAGGGATAGGGGAGAAAAAAATGGGACACCTGTAATAGCATAATCAATAAAATACACTAAATAAAGAAAAAAGTAGAAATTGAAAGTTACAAAACCATCATAGGGATGTAAAATACAGCATAGGAAATATAATCAATAATATAATAACTGGATGTGGTACCAGGTGGGTACTAGACTTACAGGAGGACCACTTCACAAGTTGTATCAATGTCTAACCACCCGAACAGCTGTCAACCTGAAATGAAACTAACATAATATTCAATGTTCATTTCCCAAATAATTGGAATTGAGAAGTAAAAATATTTTTAAAGGAAAAAAAACCATAAAAATAAATTAAGCAATATATCAAGTTTATTGATTTGAATATTCAATATCATTTGCATGTCAATTGTCCTAAAATTGACCTATAAACTCAGTGTAATCCCAATAAAAATTTCAAATTGATAAGCTTGTTCTAATATTCATATAGAAATGCAAAGAATTTAAAAGAATCCCCCCCCAAAAAAACTTTGAATAAAGAGGATTCCATCTAACTTTAAGAGTTACCATGTACTCTTGACATAGTGATATCAATGAAAGAGTGAAGATTAATGAAAAAGAATGGAGTCCAGAAATGTACCTAAACTTGGATTCAGTCAATTTTTGACAAAGGGATACAGCATTTTAGTAAAGAAAGGGTAGTCTTCAACAAATAGTACTAGAAAAATTGGACATCTGTATTTTTTTAAAACTGTCTATACCTCTCACCACATGAAAAATAAACTTCATCTCATATATATGTGTATGTGTATATCTCCAATGTATATTATATATACACATTTTTCTCTTATTGGTTCAGTTTCTGTGGAGAACTGTAATACATCTGTATGTTATCAATTTTTTCACTGTTTGCTAGATCATCTCTGTAAGACCGTAACCATACTATTATTTCCTCACATTAAAAAAAACACTTAACTCCACTTTCACCTCCACCCACCCCCTATATTTCCTATCCATTTGAAAAAAAAGTTTTCTGAAAGAGTTGTCCATGCTTACAGTCTCCAAGTCCTCTTTGATTCTCACTTAAATCCACTCTTATTAGGCTTCCGCACATTATTGCATTGAAAGTGTTCTTGTCAATATCATGAGTAATTTTCTCAATGGAAGATCTGAGAGTCAGACAAAAGATTTCTCATTTCTGTTTCTTGGTTAAATCAAAAGCATTTGACAGGAGTATATCCCTTTCTCCTAGATACATTTTTGCAACTTAGCTTCCAGAACAGTACTTCCATATTCTTCTTTTACCCAGATTGTTTATTTCTTCTCAGTGTCCTTTGCTATTTTTCCCTCTTAATCCCAGACTATTAATATTAAAGTATTATAGTACTCAGTCCATAGTATTTAGTCCATTGAATGCTTTTAAGCACCAAGCATTCAACAACTGGCAGGTGGCTAGGTGTAGCTCAGACCTCTTCACTGTGGTTCCAATTGATATATCCAATTGTATAGTTGATATCACCTCTTAGATATTTAATGGACATTTATAATTTGACATGCCCAAGCCATTATCCTCAATATCCCATATACTTGCTCCACTGAGAAAACCTTCTGAATCAATTTGGGGTTCATTTATTCAGGGTTCAGTGTTCAAAATACATCATTTTAGTCACTAAGTTCAAAAATCCCACAGTCATCTTTAACTTTGCTCTTTATTTCTATACCACATTCAGTTCCTTAAGACATTGTTTTAACTACACCATCAGGATATATGCAGAATTGGGCATTTTCTCAATATTTCTATTGTTAACCACACTAGGCATGTACTTGCTTACTTTGATTTGAAGAATGTATCTACATATTCCATGTAATAATAATTCTTTAATATTTTAATCAAAATTTTATTTGTCTATACCTCTACCTATCTATATTTACATATATAATTTTAATAGATTCAAAGATATCTAGATTTTCCTTTAAGTTTTGCATTTTGTGGCTTATTCAGGAAATATTCCTATATCTGATTTTTAAAGATATTTTTTATTTTATTCTTTAGATTTTAAATGTTTGCTTTTCATAATTATGTCTATAAACCATTTAGAATAGCTTTGTTTGTTTGTTGTGAAATAAAGACCCACTCACCCTTCAAATAAAAAAGTCTTAAACTGTTTTTACTTAAAATGCTGTATTGTAATACCACTTGTAACTTCTTAGCCCAGACCCTCTAGAAAGCAAAGCCTGGGCCAGGATTAAGAGGTAACACTTTTTTTGCAAGATGCAAACTGAAATAATGAGGGTGAGGATAAAATGAAAGTGAGATGAGGAAAGATGTACAGTAGTGCCACATAAAATGTGTTATGATCTGGTTAACACTGCTCCAGGTGAACCACTAAGACACGCAACTCCTTCCAGGCTGGTCTGACAAGGCTACAATAGCAATTTCTTTGGAATTGTCCAAAGGAGGGAGGAGAGGAGAAAATATACCTGCCTGTCTGTTCTCTTTCTTTTGTTGGTATGTTGGTCAATGTTCACACCACAGAGAGCTAATCCTTCCCCCAACTCGTATTTGGGTTACATCTCCAAGCTCTGTCAGACACTTCTCAGAAATCCATATTCCATGCTCCACAGTAGGGCATATAATCCCAGTTAAAAAAAAAAAGCAAAAAAACAAAAGACTGGTTGGGAGAGGGTGCAGTCAATCAATGGAGAGAGAAAAAAGAAAGAAAAATCAAGGAATTCTGAGAAGGCAAACAAGATTGATGTCAAATGCAGTAATAATTCAAGGTACCCTATATGTTTGTATCTGTTTCTGAGCTCACTATTCTATCTCACTAGTCTATTTATCTGTCCCTGGAGCAGCATCAAACTGTTTAAATACCATAGCTTTACAATAAATTCTATGTCTGGTAAATCACAATAAACCTTACTTTTTATGGGCCAATCTTGCACATACATTTTAATCAGTTTGTCAAGTTCCAGAAAAGTACAACTCTTTAATATTAATTGGTATTGCATCATGTTTATGATTGGAAGGAACAATCACTTCTATGATACAGGATCTGTCCATCTTTGGACATCATGTTTCAGTAGTTTTGTTCTTGTTAACATGTGGGACATTTAGGTTAGATTTATACTTTATGAGTACGTATTGTCATTGGGAAGGGGATTTTTTAAATTTCATTTTTATGTTGGTTGTGCTGATATGTTAGAACACTATTGATTTTTGTAGGCTAATCTATACCCAAGAAGCTTATTGAACTCTCATTATTCCTTCACTACTTTATACATATTCTTTTGAATTTTCTGTCTAGAAAACTCTCTGGAAATAGCAGTTTGGATTCTGACTTTCAAATCTTTCAAATTTCTTTACTTTTTTCCTTAATTGTATTGTCTGTGACTTTCAGCACAATGTTGAATAAATGTAGTGATAGATATGTTTGGTCTGTTTCTGTACTTATTTGGTTGATGACTTCTAATGTTCCACAATTAAGGATGATTTTGATAATATACTCTATCAGAGTAAGGTAGTTTCCTTTTATTCTAGAGTACTAACAGTCTGACTTTCATGAGTTTTTAATTTTATCAAATTATATTTCTGTATTTGTATTCCTGATCAAATATTTCCCATTTGATCCATTAGTGTGGTGAATTACATTAAATGATTTTGTAATATTTTAATGCATTTCCATAAGAACCCTATATTTTTATGTTGAATTAAGGAAAATATTTTTTGTGATTCAGCTCTGGAAAATATGTTTTCTTTGAATATTAATGATGTGCTTCTGTTACTCCGTAAAAACTCTTACATAAACAAACACCAACCTTCTTGTTTTATACTACCTGTTTCTTAAGTACACTGTTATGCTGTCCACCCCTTTATATTTCTATGACATTATTCTCAATATTTTGCTTGTACCTGTCTCCAAACTTACTAGCTTTTTCTCCGCTATGTTTAATTTAAATTTAATGAATTCATACATTTTAGACCTTTAATGATTTTTTAAAATTTTTTGAAGCTCTGTTTGGTTCTTTTTCATTTATGGCTTTTATTTCTCATTATTTCATTATTATTGCTATCCATTTTTCGAGCTCTCTTAAAAATCTACACTTTTCATTATATTAAGACTCTTTATTTGCAAGATGCAAGCTGAGGTAATGAGGATGAGGAAAAATGAAAGTTAGAAAGGAAAGATGTAAAGTATTCCACTATTAGAATACTTCTTGATAATATTTCATTATTGATAGATCATTAGGTTCAAAATTTCATTTATTATGTCTACTCATTCTCTTTCCTGGTGAATGTTTTTCTTACATGGTTTATAATTTTACTGTAAGCTTTTCAATAGGGATTAATATTTTTCTTTGGGAGTTCCACATACTCTAGGTTTTAATGTATCTCTTCAGCATATTTTTTTTATTTATTCCTGATAGGGATTTATATGTGACACTGTTTCAAACTTGATGTAATATTAACTGCTGACTTGAAGTTTCCATGCCAATGTCAATATCTTGAAAGTATTATGATTATAGCCCCCATAGGTTGGAGATTTCAATTCACATGAAATCATTTTTTAAATTATGTATTCATTTTTATTGTTTGTGCAAATCTGAAAGCAAGTAGCCAGCATTGTTACTGCTTCTCTGGGCTAATGGAAGGTATTTTATAACTTGCTTTTCTTGGGCCAAGTCAAACCTGTGAGGATTTCAACATACTGTAGTACTTAGTTACAACTATCTCTGTTTTAACATCTTAAGGACTTTGTAGCAACACCCAGCCACCAGATCCTTCAACCTGTATGTAAACCTTACGTATCACTAGACTGCCAAAGCCTCAGTTCAAGCTCTTTACATTGTATAAGTTCCCTCTTTGCCTTTTCTTGTTTCTTTGCTATGTATTTAAAAATCACTGAGCTCATAATTTATCCATCATTTGTCTGTGGTTACAATTGGGAAGGAATCACTCCACTGTTGCCAAAAGTCCTAGTTTGTTCATTGTCCCACAACTTTTCTGGCAACCCCCATACTTGAGCTCATTATGTTCACATCATGTCTTAATCCTAATTTTATTTGTGAATCCTTCTTTCATTATTATACCTGAAATAAAATATTTGTGGCAGTAAGTTGATACTAATCATGTAACTTTTAAAATTCCACATTTTCACTGTCTAAAAAAACAAGCTTCTTGAGAGAAAGGATATTGTCTCATGCTTCTACAGCTTTATGTCTTCTAATCACAGTTACTTAATTCATATTTCTTTTTGGTAATATAAACATGTAGAAAAAAGATATTCAAATTTTTTAAAGTATCAGATAACATCCTACAACATTACACATGTTATTAATTCAACCCACACATAGGAAAAAACTCGTATGACAGCTTCAAATCCCACAACATTCACAGTGAGATCAGACTCTTCCAACTGTAATCACAGTCCCAGCCAATCCTACTGAGTACGTCAAGGGTACTGGAGCCTGGCCATTTCTATCCAACATGGGGCCCCTCTAATGGGCCATTTTTGCACTGGGACTCACCGACCAGAGGCACTTCTTATCTAATCCTTCCCCCTACTCACTCCCCCAATATTCTCATGTCCTAGCATGGTGCCCTGCAGTAATACATACCCAATAAATACTTGTTAAATGTTTTAAGTAAATAGGGAATTTTGTAACTGTTATAAAATATTTAGAAGGCTAGCCAATTAATGGAAATCAGTCTCACTGTACTATTACAAGGTCATCATTGTATTAGTTGGGGTACACTCTAAATTGTGGTAAAAAAGACATCTTAAAACACAGTGGATGAAACAGGACAGAAGTTTTTCTCTCTGTCACAAAAGGTAAAGCCTCCAGGACTAAAGGAACAGCCCTGCAATCTTAAAAACATGGCTTTAATTCCAGAGTCAAAATAATCTCTTTAGTCCTTCATATCTATAGCCAGCAATAAAAAAAGGTTACAAGGCAGTATACACCCAATTATTTTAATGGCAAGACATAGACATAACATATATAATCTATTCTTTATTCCTCTGCTTAGAATGTTATCCCTTGGGCACACCTTGGTGAAAAAGAGGTTAAGACATATAGTACTCAGCTATATGACCATGTATCAGTTAAGTCTATTTCCTGTGCAATTGAAGGAGGATGGACATTGGAACAAGAGAGTGGATATTGAACTCTTCTAGCTAAAATGGAGAAAGAAACACAAGTCAGATGGAAATTAGTGAACTACCTATTACTATGTGTGTTTTTAATTTAAATATTTTATTGTTTATGCTGCTACAGTTGTCCAGTTTTTTTCTCCTTGCCCCTCTACACCAATCCCATCAGCAATCTTCACACCATTGTCCACATCCAAGGGTCATGCATAAATGACTTTGACTAATCCCATCACCTTCTTGCACACAATTTTCCACTTCCCCTTTTACAGCTAACAGTCTGTTCCATGTTTCTATGTCTCTGATTCTATTTTGCTCATTAGTTTATTTTGTTCATTAGATTGCACTTATCAGTGAGATCGTATAATATTTGACTTTCAACAACTGGCTTATTTCACTTAGTGTAATAATTGCCAGGTCTATCCATGCTGTCACAAAAAGTAAAAATTTGTTCTTTTAACACAATGGTAAATGTACGACAATTTTTATCCACTCATCTACTGATGGGCACTTAGGCTGCTTCCAAATCTTGGCTATTGTAAATAAGGATGCCATGAACATAGGGATGCATGTATTCTTTTGAATTGGTGTTTCAGAATTCTTTGGATATATTCCCAGCAGTAGAATCACTGGGTCAAAGACAGTTCCATCTTCAAATTTTTGAACAAATCCCATACTGTTTTCCACAGTGGCTGCAACAGTCTGCATTTCCACCAACAGTGCACTAAGGTTCCCTTCTTCCACATCTTCACCAACACTTGTTTTTTGTTGATTTATTAATGATAGCCATACTGACAGGTGTAAGGTGAAATCTCATTGTGATTTTAATTTGCATTTCTCTGATGGCTACTGATGTTGAGCATTTTTACATGTCTATAGACCCTCTGTATGTCCTCCTTGGAGAAGTGTCTATTGAAATTCATTGCCCATTCTTTAATTGGATTGTCTTCCTTTTGTTGAGTTGTATAAGTTTTTTTATATATTTGGAACATTAAATCCTTGTCTGATGTATTATTGCCAAATAATGGGAGAACTCCCATACTGTGGGTTCCTTTTTCATTTTGATGATGGCTTCTTTAGCTGTGCAGATTTTTAATTTGATGTAGTCCCATTTGTTTATTTTGTTTCCTTTGTTTCCCTTGCTCTAGGAGATATATCAGCAAAAATAGTGCTACATGAGATATCTGAAATTTTACTGCCTAAGTTGTCCTCAAGGATTTTTATGGTATCATGACTTATATTTAAGTTTTTTATGCATTTTGATTTTATTCTTGTGTATGGTGTAGGTTGGTGGTCTAATTTCATTTTTTTTGACATGTGCAAGTGCAATTCTCCCAACACCATTTATTGAAGAGACTGTCTTTATTCCATTGTATGCTCTTGCCTTCTTTGTCAAATATTGACCATAAAGGCTTGGGTTTATTTCTTGGCTCTCTATTCTATTCCATTGACCTTTGTGTCTGTTCTTATGCCAGTACCAGACTGTTTTGATTATAGCGGCCTTGTATAGATTGATATCAAGCATTGTGATCCGTCCTACTTAGTTCTTCATTCTCAAGATGGCTGAGGTTATTTGGCCTCATTTTTGGTCCCATGTAAATTTGTGGGATATCTGTTCTAAATCTGTAAAATATGTCATTGGCATTTTAATAGGAATTGTATTGAATCTATAGGTTGTTTTTGGTATTATGGACATCTTAATGATGTTAATTCTTCCAATCCATGAACACGGTATATACTTCCACTTATTTATATCTTTTTCAATTTCTTTGTTAGGTGTCATCTAATTTTCTGAGCACAGGTCTTTTACATCCCTAGTTAAATTTATTCCTAGGTGACTTATATTTTTTGTCATAATAGTAAATGGGATTCGTTTTTTAGTTTCTCTTTATGACATTTCATTATTGGTATACAAACTGCCATCTATTTCTGAATATTGACCAGTATCCCGCTACTTTGCCAAATCAGTAATTAGGTCAAGTAGTTTTTCTGGTAGAGCCTCTAGGGTCTTTTATGTGTAATATTATGTTCTCTGCAAATAATGACAGCTTTACTTTCTTCTTTCCAATTTGAGTGCCTTTTATTCCTTCTTCTTGTCTGATTGCTATGACTAAGACTCCCAGTACTTTGTTAAATAACAGTAGTAAAGTGGACATCTTTGTCTTGTTCCTCCTCTTGAGGGAAATGCTTTTAGTTTTTGCCCATTGAGTATGATGTTGGCTGTAGGTTTTTCATACATGGCCTTTATTACATTGAAGTATGCTCCTTCTAATCCCATTTTCTGAGTGTTTTTGTTATAAATAGGTGCTGTATTTCATCAAATGCTTTTTTACATTCTATGTATATAATCATGTGATTTTTATCTTTTATTATGTTTATGTGATGTATCATTTATTGATTTGTGAGTATCATATCAACCTTGCATCCCCAGGATAAATCCCACATGATCATGGGGCATGATCTTTTTATTGTATCGCTGGATCCAGTTTGCTACTATTTTTCTTTTTTGAGATTTAACATCTATGTTCATCAGAGATATTAGCCTGTAGTTTTTTTTCTCTGTTGTATCTTTACCTGTTTTTGGAATTAGGATATTACTAGGCTTGTAAATTAGGATAATACTAGACTTGTAAAAAAGAGCTTCCCTCTTCTTGAATTTTTTGAAATAGTTAAGAGGGACAGGTGTTAGTTCTTTGAATGATTGGTAAAATTCATCTTTGAAGCCATCTGATCCAAGACATTTGTGTGTTGCTTCAATTTCATTAATTGTTATTGGTCTATTAAAATTTCTTCTTCTTTCTGATTCAATTTTGAAAGACTGTATGTTTTCAGAAATTTGTCCATTTTGTCCAATTCGTCCAAATCTTGGCATACAGTTGCTCATAGTAATCACTTACAATCCTTTGTATTCCTGTGGTATTAGTTGTTACTTCTCCTCTTTCATTTCTGATTTTATTTATTTTGGATCTCTCTCTTTTTATTAATGAGACTGATTAAAGATTTTTCAGTTTTGTTTCTTTTCAAAAACCATCTCCTGGATTCATTAATCTTCTTAACTGTAATTTTAGTTTTTATGTCATTATTTCTGCTCTGATCTTGATTATTTCTTTCCTTCTACTCACTGTGGGCTTTGTTTGTTGTTGTTTTTCTAGTTATTTTAGGAGTAGAGTTAGGTTGCTTATTTGAGATTTTAGCATCTTCTTTAGGTAAGCATGTAATGCTATGAACTTCCATCTCAGAACTATTTTCACTGTGTCCCATAGATTTTGGGTTGTTGTATGTTCATTTTCATATGTTTCCATGTAACTTTTGATTTCTTCCTTGATCTCATTGATAAATCATTCATTATTTAATAACATGTTATTTAGCCTCCATGTATAGTCATACCTCAGTACCCACTGGCTTCAGAACTCATCAAACTCTGTACTTGTCATATTTTTAATGAGAAAAAAAATGTTTCAGCTCTTGGCACCTGCTTGAAACTATCATAGTTACTAGAACTTGTATGAGTTACTACACTGTCCTGCAATAGAAAATGCTTCATTGTTCACTAATCATTGGTTTCAGCATTTATCATGAGTACCAAAATGAATTAACAACAAGTACTGAGGCATCACTGTATTTGAACATTTTTGAGTTTTCTTTATTGAGGTTGATTTCTAGTTTCAAGCTATTGTGTTCCAAGAAAATGCTTGATATGATTTCATTTTACTTGAATTTGTTAAGATTTATTTTTTGTCCTACCATGTTGTCTATTTCTGATAATGATCCATGTGCACTTGAGAATAGTGTATATTCTATTGCCTTGGGCTGAAATTTTTGGCAAATATCACTTAAATCCATTTGACCTAGTATGTACTTTAAGATGGCTGCTTCCTTTTTTATTTTTTGTCTAGAAAATCTCTCCATTGGTGACAGTTGGGTGTTAAAAATCCCCTCAAATGACTGCATTTTTGTTGGTCTCTTTCTTAAAGACTTCCAAGATTTTCTTTATATATTTAGGTGCTCCTATATTGGGTGCATATGTATTCACAAGAGCTATATCCTCATGTTAGATTGACTCCTTTAATGTTATGTAGAGACCTTCTTTGTCTCCTGGTTTGGTATTTTTTAAATCTTTTTTTGTCAGAAGTATTACTATTCTAGCTTTTTTCCATCTCCTTTTGCATGGAATGTTTTCAGTTTCAGCCTATATAAATTTTTTGTTCTATGGTGAGTCTCTTGTAGACAGAATATACATGAGTCATGTTTTCTTATCCATTTGGCTGTTCTATGTCTTTTGACTGGAGCATATAATCCATTTACTTTTAAGGTTATCATTGATAGGTACTTATTCATTGTGATTTTTACCCTTTGCACATATGTTCCTGTCTCTTTATATTTCTTCTTCTTCTTCTAAAAGCAGTCCCTTTAACATTGCTTGCAATGCTGGTTTGGTGATAATGAACTCCTTTAGCCTTTCTTGTCTGGGAAGCTTTTTATTTTGCCTTCAATTTTAAATGATAGTCTTTCTGGATAGAGTAGTCCTGGTTGCATATCCTTGTTTTCATTGCTTTGAATACTTCATGCCAATTCCTCTAGTCTGCAGAGGTTTTTGTTTGTTTTGTTTTGTTTTAGAAAACAGCTGACAGCCTTATTGGAACTCCCTTGTAGGTAACTAACTGTTTCTGTCTTGTTGCCTTTAAGATTCTTATTTTTTGTCTTTAAACTAGCCATTTTAATTATGATTTGTCTTGGTGTGGGTCTCTTCAGGTTCATCTTGATTGGGACTCTCTGTGCTTCCTGAACTTGTGTGACTTTTTCTTTCATGAGGTTAGGGAAATTTTCTGTCATTATTTCTTCAAAGAGCTTTTTTACCTCTTTCTCACTTTCTTCTCTTCTAGTATCCCTTTGATATGAGTATTGTTACATTTCATGCTATTCCAAAGTTCCCTTAAACTGTCCTCATTTTTAAAGTCTTTCTATTCTTTTTGTTCCTCTGACTAGGTATTTTTTTCCACTTCATCTTCCAAATCACTGATTCAGTCCTCTGCTTCACCTAGCCTGCTTTTAATTCCTTCTAGTGTATTCTTCATTTCAGATATTGCATTCTTCATTTCCATCTGGCTTTTATTCATAGTCTCTGTGTCCTTTTTTATGCTAATGTAGTTTCCACTAAGTTCCTTATAGCTCTCACTAAGTTCTTTGAGCATGCTTACAGCCATTACTTTGAACACTGTGTCTTATCATTTGCTTGCCTCAATTTCATTTAGCTGTTTTAGGCTTCCTTCTTCTTTTTTGGAGGTTGTTTCTTTGTCTCCCCATTTTAGCTATTTACTTTTGTTTGATTCTACATATTAGGTAGATATGCTTTGAATCCCTGTCTTCATGGGGTGGCCTTATGTGGTAGAAATCCTGTGGGACCCAGTGGTGCAGTCTCCATGATCTCCTGAGCTGGATGCTCTAGGATTGTCTCTTGTGTAGGTTATGTGGGCTCTCTTGTTATATTTGGTTCTTGATCATTGTTGGCCCATTTATTGGTGAGATACCCACTTCGGCGGGCTGGCTGATAGTCTCAACCCTCACCACATCTTTTATGCTGTTATAAAGGAACTTTCAAAACAAAACAAAGCCACACATACACACAAAACAACACAAGCAAGACCCTCCAACAACAATAGCAAAATAAAACACAAAGTAGTAAAGAAAAATAAAAGTGGAAATAGAAATAAAACAGTAAAAGAAAGATCATAGGAAAATAAAGTGATTATGAGAGGAAAAAAGGCAGAGAAATAATAAGGGTTAGGAATAGAAAGAGGAAAACAAGAAAAATAATAAAAAAAGAATAATAAAAATAAGAAAAAGAAAGAAGAAAAATGTGAAATAAGATATACTAAAAGAAAAATAGATATATTCAACAAAAATAGAAAAAGAAAAAAATGGCTATGAAAAAGAAAAAGGAACACAAAAATGAAGGAAGAACAAAGTGTACTCCTCTCAGAAGAGTTGAGTGCTTGACTACTGGGTTATCCCTTTGGATATGGCTCTGATGTTGTCTGAAGCTGGTGTATGCCACTGTCAGATGCTGTCCACATCTAGCCTTCAGCATCCCATTCAAATCTGCAAGCAATCAACAGTTTGTGGCTGTCTTCTCTGGGCTTGGCTGTGTACCAGATGGGCCAAGCTATGCTGCTAGGCTGACTGCTATCAATTCTGGTCACAGGGGTGGATCAGCAAATGTCCCAAGGTACCACAGGATCCACCTCCACCTACCTCTGCCTGCCAGTCTGCTGTCAGTCTTAGACCAGTTGCTGACCCAACTCTTTCTGAGAGGGCTTCTGGTAGAATCTGGGTAAGGGAACCCCTGCATCTCCCTTGGGAGGTGCCGTTCATACTATAGGGAAGCTGGTGTGTATGTTCCCCTACCCCTAGCAAAACCTCTGACTCTATCTTGGATTATTTCCCTGAACTCATCATTGCAGAGCCCCTAGTAAGCAAGTAGGTAGGGCCTCTACAGCCCAGAGTTTGCACCCACAGGAAACCGAGAGTGTCTCTATGGTTCTCCTGTGTGGGAAAAGTGCCAGTCTGGTTCCCAGGAAAGTGTATGGAATACCTGCACCCTAAAGCCAGTCTCTGATTGAGTCTGCATATGTTGCTGCCTCCTCCTCAGCAGGGGTGAAGATCAGGATGATGAGAAAGAAAGAAAAGAAAAGAAAAGAAAAGAAAAGAAAAGAAAAGAAAAGAAAAGAAAAGAAAAGAAAAGAAAAGAAAAGAAAAGGGGCAAACAACCCATTTCAGAGGGTGGGGAAATTCTTTTTCTTCTGGGAGGGGCTTGCTCTTCTCAGGAGAGATGGCTGTTGTAGCACTGAGATATTTCCCTGCACAGATATCCCAGCAGCAACTCCCTCACATCTCTCCCCACTGCTTCCCACTCCAAACTTTGTTCAGGCTCTCCAGTCCAAGTTGCCTTTTTTTTTCTCAGACCAGGTTGATTGGCTAAGAACAAAAAACCTATGCTTTGGTTCCTTAAAAAAAACAGTGACTTCGTCTCCAGCATGCCCTCTCTTTTCCTGGCAGAGAAAAACCCCTGTGGCTTTTCACTACTGGATGCTATGTGGGCAGCCGGTCCTGGCACTGATGCTCTGTGCTTGGGGGCCTAGACAGGATTCCAGGCTTCACGCCTGTCAAGGGGAAGCTTCCACAGCCATGCCATAACCTCAGCCTGCTGCCCATGGGAGCAGGGTCATCCCTTTTCTCCTCCCCACCCTTCCTACCATTCTTGATTTGGTTTCTGCCCATCCTTAGTTAAGTCTTTTTCAGGTAATCTTTGTTTCTTAGGGTGGCTGTTTCCCTCTTCATTTTTATTTCCAGTTTGGTTCTGGGAAAACGTTTAAGAAAGAGCCTCCTACTTTGTTACCATCTTGCCTCTCCTCTGCTTAATAGAAACATAACACCAATTTGCAAAGGATAATCTAAAATCAAATTAATTTTTTCCAATGGTAAGTTCAAAGAGCTAAAGATTATATCATATAATTTTATGATTCTATTTTTATTCTGGCACCATGTAAGATGTATACAATAGGCATAGATTACCTGTATCTTCCCACAATGTAAACTCCATGAGTGTAAGGACACTGTCTGTACTGAAATTTATTCTGCGCATTTAGAAAAATACATAGTAGATAGTAGACTGCTGGCAAATGAACATATATTTATTGAATAAATAAATAATGGCTATTAAAAGTTATGGACTTGAATTTTAAATGACTGGAAAATATACCTGTTTCAACAAGAGGAATTTTAAATAGATACTTAACACTTAAGATGCTCAGATTTTGTACTATAAAATATTTTACTACATCTGTAAGAGTAATGTATAAACATGAAGCACAAGTATATGTTTTGTGTATTTTTTGCCATTTCTCAAAGCTTATAGCAGTTCTTTCTCTCCCAAAGTCATAGAAATGATGAATCTTAGTGTTTTTTTAAAATTCAAAATGACTATAAACTCATTGTTACACATTATTATCCCTCACTTGACTTTGAGTCTTTGTTTAGCTTATAAATTGAAACAGTTACCATGTAAATTAAAAATAGTCTGAAAGTAACTAAAATAATGCCATGTCCTGGAGGAGAACATTTTCAACCTTCTCTATATATTTCAATGTCTGGTAATTAAGATTCTTCCCACTTCTCAGACTTACAGTGGGGATTGGGTGGCAGAAGATAAACACTGACAGTTACATATTCTCCACGCCCCCATTGCTTCCCCCACTCCCACCCTCACACACACACATCTCTCTTTCTCCTTCCCTTCTTTTTTCTCCTTGTTTTCTCTACCCCTACCAAATTCCTTCCATTTATTCTACTTGTATACTCTTTCCATATCTTCTCCTGAACTATTACCAGTATGTTTCTTTATTCATCAGGCCTGAATTATTTAAGTATACTGTATCCTAAGTATAGCAATAATTGGATATGCAAGCTGTAGAAATCACATGGAGAAGTAAGGAAAATCAAATAAAGATCACAGGAAAGAATACTTTTTCTACATTTAATAACTAATAAAAATATCCAGAAACAATCTTTTTGGTAAATAATTTTCTCTTTATGTTTTTTCTACCTTTTCCCTATCTCCCATTTGTTTTGATGAGGTTTTTAAATATTACATAATTAAATTTTTATCAAGCATATTCTAGTATATCATACACTCATATTAATACATGTGTTGTTGTTATATCATCTATAACTCATTGGTTCTGTTATTCTGGTAGATGAAAAACAACTCTGTGGCATATTTTGAAACATGCATTCAACACACAAGTAATACTGTGGATTCAGATATATCCTGAAGGAGCAATTTTGATTTTTACAGAAGAATCTATTTAAGATTTTTAAATGACTTGTCTCTTCCAGAATAGAGTATTTGCTCATGTGTCAGTAAAACAGAATAGTTATTGTAGAGGTCCCTCATGAAAAGCTAGGGGCATACTTTGATGTCAGTAGCATTTTGAGAAGGAGATGAAATCAGAGAGCAGAACATATCATTCAGTAATAGATTGAGAAGCTACCTATGGACTAGTGAGTAGAGAAATTGGTTATGTCATTTCATGTGCACCACTGATGTCCTAAGTCACTGTTCAATGAGTCCCCATTTTTCACTATACTAACTTGATTCCTACACTTATTTAACATTACCCTATAAAAACCAATAATTTACTTTTGTCAGATTTGACCCATTAATTTCATAAGTGCATATATATCAGTGGGATAGTCATGTATATCATCAAAATGTGTTCTCAAATAGAATCTGCAAGAACATCTTGTGTCTAAAAGCAACATCTCACTGCCTATCCTTGTCCTTTATGTTCCATATTTATAAAATCTATTTAGAACCTAGCTTTATACATCCATATGCCAAATAGCTCATGAGACCTTAGCTAAATTGCATAATTTTCTAAGCTCAATCCTTCCTCTGTAATGTGAGGGAGTTAGACTAAATTATTGTTAAGATTCTTCCAGTTGTTCCTTTCCTTTAAAAGAAACCCCTGTGCCAAGGGCCATGAAGCATGTCACATGTGACACAACATATTTCTTGAAGTTGGTAACATTTCTGGTGAATGGAGTAAGGATTGAAACATATTCTTCTCTGATTTATAATCCTCCTGAAGTCTAGAATAATAATAGCATGTAGTATTTCAGAGAAACACGGAAAAGGCAAAACTTTTCAGATTTATCCTACAATGTGGAAGATGGGATGGGATGATATCTCCTCCCTCTGGAATATTTCAAGGTCAGTGATCAACCTCATCCCATCCCTCCTGTATAATTTTGATTAAAATGTCCTACCAATATATTCCCAAATCACCTTTCATTTGATCTTAGCATTATTCCTGCTCCAATGTTGTATTTTCCATTGTTTATTATGGAAACTTATCAACTTAACCATTTTAAAGTGTATAGTTCAATGGTATTAAATACATTTATAATGGACAACAATTGCCACCATCCTTATCCAAAAGAGACCTGGCATAACTCTTTTCACCTGGAAAACTAAAATTGTATACCCATTAAACAATAACTTCCCATTCTCTCTCCACTGTCTTTGACAACAACAATCCTACTTTCTCTCTGTGAATCTGACTACTCTAAGTACTTCATGTTGATGGAAATCACAGTATTTTTTTTGTATGTGTGACTTGCTTATTTCACTTAACATAATGTCCTCAAGGTTCATCAATGTTGTAACATATTGTAGAATATCCCTTTTTTAAGGCTGAATAATATTCCACTATATATTATACCACATTTCATTTATCCAGTCATCTGTTGATGGACACTTGGGTTGCTTCCACATTTTTGCTATTGTTAATAAGGCTATTAAGAACCTAAATGTGCAAATATTGTGATGCGTGGGTCCCCAGCCAGCAGTGACCACGGAACGCTGTGGATGGCTCAATGAAAACACGTGAAAAAAACACATGCACAGAGACAAACTAGTTTCTGTGGGGAAGTAGGGACGAAATGGCCACCCCCCCCCAAGTGGGGAGCGCGCTGATTTACCATCCATACCTGCTTTTATTAGGCTCATTTTGCATAATAATTCAGGTAAAGTACAGTATTCATTAGGGGGAAGTAAGGAACTATAGAAAATAAGGAACTCTGCCAGTCTATTGAGTCAGGGTCAAAGAGCTGTAAGACTTTGAGGAACATAACTTCCTCCTTGGACCCCTCTCATTCAACTGAGAGCATTCTAAACAAAGAAGGTTTCACAGTAATTTACATATTCTTTCTTAGGCCTGATCACCCAGGGAATCCGCCCTTTTCAGCACAGAGCTGCACCACCCTGTCATTGTTTCAGGCTTAGGTGGAGCAAGGGAACTAAGGCAAGCAAGAGATAAGGAGTTTTTCTCTCAGATGCTGAGAACTCAGGCTATGTCAAAGCTGAGGAGCGAGGGTCCATCACCCCCTTTTGCTGCAGCCCCCCAAGTCCTTCTTTTGGGGGACCTCCCAAAGTGATCGTGCCTGTCTTAGGTCGTTCCCCCCGTGGGGAATCTTACCCGTCTTTGGCTAACTGACCAAGCTTTTGGGGGGTTCAGTTATGAATAAAGCAGCAGAAGCAGCATTCCTGCCAGGGAGATAAGCTTTTGTCTCCTTGCTGGCTTACGGTTCCAAGGGCGTTCCCTTAGCCTTAGCCTAGGCGGGGGTTTCAGCTTCTGATACCAGTCAGGGCGGTTCCCAACAATATTGATCTGAGATGCTGCTCTCAATTATTTTGTATATATACCCAGAAGTGGAATTTCTGAGTCAAATGGTAATTCTATGTTTAAATTTTTGAGGAAATGCCATCCTGTTTTCTACAGTGGCTGGACCATTTTACATTCCTACCAACAGTGCACAAGGGTTCCAGTTTTTCCACCTCCTCACCAATACTTGTTATTTACTGTTTTTTGATAGTTGCCATCCTAATGGGTATGCGGTAGTATGTCATTAAGCCTTTATTTGCACTTCTCTAATGATTATTGATATGGAGCATCTTTTTATGTGTTTATAGGCCATTTATATATCCTCTTTGGAGAAATATCTCTTCAAGTCCTTTGCCTGTTTTGAAATGCGTTGTTTTTGTTGTTGAATTTTAGGAGTTCTCTATATATTCTAGATATTAATCCTTTATCAGATATGTAATTTACAAGTATTTTCTTCCATTCTGGGGTTACCTCATTCAATTGATGTTGATTTTTGATGCATATTTTAAAAACTTTTTCATGAAGGGTAATTTGTCTATATTTTTCTTTTGCTGCCTATGGCTTTCATATGAGAGTAATACTGGTCTCACAAAGTGAATTTGGAAGTGTTCCCATTTATTCAGTCTTTTTTTGGAAGAGCATAAGAAGTATTTATATTAATTCTTTTTTAAATATTTGGTAAAATTCACCTGTGAAGCCATGTGGTCCCAGCTTTATTTTGTTGGAAGATTTCTTATTACTAATTCATCCTCTTTGTTGTCAGTCTGTTCCTGCTTTCTATTTCCTCTTGCTTCAGTCTCACTAAGTTGTATGCTTCTACAAATTCATTTATTTCTCATAGGTTGTCAAAATTCTTGGCATTTAGTTGATCATATTCCTTTTATTCCTCTGGCATTAGTTGTAATATCTCTTTTCATTTCTGATTTTTTTTTCATTTCTGATTTTATTTGGGTCTCCTCTCTTGTTTGCTTGATTAGTCTACCTAAAGATTTGTCATTTTGCTTATTTGCTTATCTTCTCAAAAAACAGCTCTTTGTTTTATTATGTTTCTATTGTTTTCTACTTCAGATTTCATTTATTTTTGTTATAATTTTTATAATTGTTTTTCTTTTGCTAAATTTGGGCTTAGTTTGTTCCTCTTTTTCTATTTGGTATATTGTATTTAATTTTTGTTTGAGTCAAGATATTTTCTAATTTTTCAAATTTCTTTTTCATTGAATTTATTGGGGTGATATTGTTAATAAAATTATATAGGCTTCAGGTTTACAATTCTATAACACATCATCTGTATATTGTATTTGTTCACCACCCCAAGTCAAGTTTCCTTCTTTGACCTAGGGATTGTTAAGAGCATATTGCTTGATTTCCTCTTTATTATTATTTCTAGTTTTATTTTCTCAAGGTTGGAAAAGATACTTGGAATTATTTAAATCTTTTAAATTTGTTAGAACTTGTTTTGTCTCCTAGCATATTATCCATCCTGAAGAATGTTTCATGTGTACTTGAGAAGAATGTGTATTCTCCTGTCGTTAGGTCGAATGTTCTCTACATAATTGTTAGATCCATTTGATCAATAGTGTTGTTCAAGTCTGTTGTTTTCCTTCTTGATATTCTGTCTGAATAATCTATGCATTATTGAAAGTGGAATAGTGAAGCCTCTCTCTTACCATTACTGCATTGCCCTCTATTTCTCTCTTATGATTTTTCAATATTTCTTTTATATATTTTAGTACTCTGATGTTGGGTGCATATATGTTTATAATTGCTATATCATTCAGGTGAATACTCATCATTTGCAATGATCATTTTTGTCTCTTGCAACAGTTTTTAAAATAAACTGTTTTGTTGTGTATTTGTAACAGCATGGATGAAACTGGAAGACATTATTCTAAGTTAAATAAGTCAGACACAGAAAGACAAACACTACATGGTACTACTACTTATATGAGTAATCTAAAATAGTGAAATTCAGAGAATCAAAGAGTAGAATGATGATTGCCAGGAGATGGGAGGAGGGAGGAATAAGGAGGAATACTAATGAGTCATATAGTATAAATGTTCAGTTATACAAAATGAGTAAGTCCTAGAAGTCTACTGTAAAGTGGAGTTCCTATAGTATGCTGTATTGTATTCTTAAAAAATGCTAAGCAGTCAAATCTTATGTGTTCCAGACACAATTAATAGTACCATATTTTTAGGACTATAAAATGTACCAGACTTAATATGCACCTAGGTTTTAGAGGAGGAAAATAGGAAAAAAAAAATTTGAAGCAAAAAATGTGGTAAAATATTTAATGACATAAATAACATAATAGTTCACCAATGTAAATGTAAACTGCATTTACTAGCCAGATAAGCGACATTCAGACTATAAGATGCATCCCCATTTTTCTCCCAAATTTGGGGGGTGCATCTTATAGTCCAAAAAATATGGTAATAATAATAATAGAGTGGGAGGAAACTTTGGAGGTCATAGCTATGTTATGCCATAGATAATGATGATGGTTTCACAGATTTATACTTATCTCCAAATTCATTGAGTTGCATACATTAAATACGTATAACTTTTTGTATGTTCATCATATCTCAATAAAGCTGTTTAAAATTTTAATAAATAAATAAAATTTTAAAATAATATGGAAGATACATATGTCATCACCCTCAGGGAATATGTACAGCTAGCTTTCCTATAGATAATTACTTCTCTCAATGGTACTAGCAGCAGAGATTCCTCCAGAGGAAGGTAAGGGGTTAGAGATACCCCAAAATATTTCTGGTTCCATATTAACTTGTATTGTTTTCCACAGAGGGATCTAAAAATGAACTACATTTCAATAATCCCACATGGTAAATGTCCAGCCAGTATCCCCCACCATGAAGCCTGAAGCAGCCTGAATTGCAGGACTGATGAGAAGGGTAATCCCAGGATCACCCCAACTAACAGGGAAGCATCTATGAAAGCATGGTACAAAATGGTTATTTATAAAGCAAAACTACATAAGAGAATGCTGGAGATAAGAGAGAGTTCTCAACATGACCCATATCTCAAAATCATTGAATATGAGATCTAAAATGGACCTATAGTTTACTTAGAAATGCCTAATAGTTGGATGCAGACCACAAGGCATAGCAGGTAGATTCTTTATCCTTGCTATTTCCAAACCAAACTAATAGTTTATACATATTGGGCATTTCATTTACTTGATGCCTAGATTATCCTACAACAGTCTTGTGTTTTTTATTCTTTATCAATTAATTCTGTAGTTAATAAAATTAAGGGACTTGGAAGTAGGGGAAATTATAAAATATCCAAGATACTATGCCAATTTGCATGAGAATGAGATCAAATTTTTGTGCCCTTTTCACTACAGTACTCTCTGGTTAATTTTCCAGCAAGTCAACAACAATACAAAAAGTTTTTTAATGTTTTGCTTAGCAGTCAGACCTATGCTTGGAATAGAAAATACAATATTTATAGTTTCTGGAGTTAAAAAATGAGATACTTATCTCTTATTTTTACTCAAGTAGTTTATTTTCCTGAGAGAATTCCAAAGTCAAATTCTATCTAAAATATTATTAATTTGCTGTTTTTTTTCTGAAGAATAAATTCTTAAGCAATTTGATGCAAAGCATGTTCTCTTGACAAAAGTGCTGCCCCCTAACCAAATGTGATTATCTATTCAAATTCCTGGTGCCCACAAGCTAAAAGGCATACTCCAGTTTCTTTTGAGTGCAGGGTTTTGTCGGGGGGGTTTTGTGCCATGTGTTCCCAAAATTGGGTATTTTATTATCCAGCAACTTAGGCCATTAGATAAAATTATGAATGTCTTCCTTTTCTTTTTTCTTACACAAGCCCTTCCTTTACTATTGTTAGTTTGTCACTTGTACCATTAGCCTTCTTTCAGTTTCTCTTTCTTTCATCAAAAAATCAAAGAAAGTGTTTCTTGCTGAGCTGATTGTGTTCATGCATTGTGATGGTCCACATGCATTCCCTCTTTCATTCTAACCCTGATATAAAATTCACATCTTTGTCTTATTATTTGCAAAAAATTAATCCAAATTGGAAATATCAAATATATTTGTGGAAAAAAATTGTAAAATTGAAATAATAGCTTGGATAGTGGTGTAAATCATTTCACATTTATGGTTGTTATATTTAATGAGTTATGGTTGTTATATATAAATGTGTACCTAGTTTGAATTTAGAAGTAAAACTACTTCAACGATTCTTTCTTTAATTAGGATTACCTACTTTCTTTTTAGACTACATAATAAAACCCATTAGTCACAGTTTCTGTTACAGCATTTTTTAAAATATGCTGGCTGTTTACTATCTTTTAAACCATCAAATTGCTTTAAGATAATAAAGAGGAGGGTAGCAGAGGTATCAGGTGAGAGAATAACCAGAAAATTTCCTCCTTTTAATGTACCTATAAACCATTCTGAACTTTCTATAATAGTCATAAAAGACATCAGCCTCAATCCCTGGGACTGGCCTTTTTATCTCAGCATCCATGAAGAACCCATTTATTTAAGGAAGAGTAATTAAGCAATATAAGCATTTTTGCCCATTTATGCCTGAGAATGAGAAGTATAAGAAGACAACAGCAAGACGGCCTTACTGGAAATGTATGGAAACAGTAATCTTAACCTAGAAATGATACCTTTCACATTACAGTCAGGAACAAGAAAAGGCTGCCTATTTTCATGATGGTTACTACGTATTACACTTACAAATTTATAAAATGTTATAAAGCATGAAAATAGATTTTAAATGGTAATTTTAGAGATAAAACTGCCATTTCTATAATTGCATACATATAGAACTTTCACTATTGGAGAATTCCATAAGGTGATTAGTATGGAAATCAATATAAAATAACCAATAACTCCCTGTAGTCCAGCAAATCAACTGGACATATAATAGTAAACAAGCACATTATTCATAACAATAACAAATTTATAAAATATATAAGGATGGCATATCAAGAAGTTTAAAAAACCTTTATAAAAACATGTGACTAAAGGGTATGGGAAAATATCTGAATATGTGAAAAGAGAAAATACTCATGAACTCGAAGACCTGATATATAAAAGGTTTTAATTTTTTCAAAATAATCTGGAAATGCAATACAATTCAATCCAAAACTTCAAAAAGAATTTTTCATGAACTTGCAAAGCTAACTGAAAAATATATATGGAATATTAAATGTAAAACCTAGTCAAGAACATTTTGGGAAAAAAATAGTGAGACAACGCTTGCCGTATGAGATATGAAAATATATTATAAATCTGTGTGTGACAAGAGTGAGTAATACTTGTGCAAAAATAGATAAATGTATCACTGAACCAAAATAGGTATTCATAAGTAGATGCATTGCATTTACATATATGAGTTCTGTCTGGAAAAAGTCTAGAAATTGTTAATATAGTGAGAATAGTTTGCACAACATCAATGTACCTGGCAGCCAAGGAGTGGACTGGAATGCACATGCATGAACAATGACAACTTCACTGTACTACTCAGTGTGGGTGGTAGATGCCATTGATTGATCATGTATGTGTACTGTGTGACTGTCCCATTCAAAATGACTGAGCAAGTAGAGCAGCAAATCTGCATCAAATTTTGCATTAAGCTTGAACATTTCACTACAGAAACTATTTGAATGAATCATAAGACCACAGCTATGGGCAACTGGTGATTGGCAGCTTCATCACAACACACCTGCTCAAATATCATGTCTAGTGCAGAGCTTTTTGGTGAAACATCAAATCACCCAGGTGACTCAGCCCCACTACAGCCCAGCATTGGTGCCCTGAATCTTCTGCCTTTTCCCAAAACTAAAATCACCTTTAAAAGGGAAAAGATTTCAGACCATAAATGAAATTCAGGAAAATAGAACAGAGCAGCTGATGGTGATTGGGAGAACTGTGTGAAGTCTCAATGTGCCTACTTTGAAGGGTACAAAGACATCACTGTCCTATGTACAATGTTTCTTGTATCTTGTATCTTCTTCAATAAATGCCTCTACATATCACAGTACATGGTTGGATACTTTCTGACAGAACTTGTATATACATTTATATGTATATATAAATTCAGAATATTAAAATGATGACATTACAAATTACTAAAGAAGAATGACTTAGTCAATGAAAGTGTTAGACAACTGACCCTTTGGTGTGAGATCAAGATTAAATTTTTATGGGCAAATTTTTATAAATTTTTATTAGTTTTCCCAAAGGCAAAACTAAATTCCAATTAGAATTAAGTGTAAAAATAAAGTCAAAACAAATAAGAAAAATAAAGCTATGAAATTATTATGAATAAAATATGGAATATCCAGAACATGAAATCTTTAATGAAAGCTTGATATGTTTATTTTATTCTTAGTCATCCTTAATCAATCTGATACATTTGGTAACATCATAGATAGAGAGCAGGCTGATAGATATAGAGGGTGGGGGCCTGGGAGGGGGCTGTAGAGATTGAGCAAAAAAGAAAAAAAGAGAAAATACTCATGTACACAGACAACAATGTGGTGATTGCTGGGGAAGAGGGGTAGAGGAAGGTACAGAAGATCATAGGGAGATAAATGGTGATGGATGGAGACTTAGTTTGGAGTGGAAAATGCACAATACAGTGTACAGATAATGTGCTGTAGAATTGTGCACCTGAAACATGTTTAATTTTGTTAACCAGTGTCATCTCAATAAATTCAATAAAAGGAAAACAATATATAAACATTTTATAACAAAATATGCCATAAATAAAATTAAAATACAAGGAATAAGCTGGGAATATTTTATCATATAAAACAGAGGTAAAATATTATAAACATATAATTAATACATTTATACTGGTAAATTATATATAAAAGATATATAAAGTAATAAACATGTTAACACAGCAGAAAATATCATGAATTTTATAAGGAAAATAAGGTATTATAAAAATGTCAAAAATAAATTTCAACCTAATTACTAAGAAAATACAAGAACAATAAAAAGTATCAACTCACAAATAAATTAACAATTGCAAACAAAGATGATAAATGAACTTATATGAAAATAAATCTACATTATAGAATTCAATACAGCAGCCTTTAAGAGTGAGGTAGTTTTATACATACAGACATAAGAAGATTTCAAGAGGAAATAATTTAATCTAAAATCAGTCAGATTCAATATAATCTGGGTTAAAAATTTTTTCTATTATATTATATTGGAAGTATGAACAAACAAATGCAGGAGGTCAGGGGATGGATTTTAACTCTAGAGGACTGCAGAAGATATAACTTGATGGGCCATTGCTAAAATATGAGTGAGTTTTTGACAGACAGAAAAATGGTGAATAGGACTTCTAGCAAGAGGCCATACTCTGAATTAAACTCCTTATGATTGCTTTCTTAATCTTCCCTGTCAGTCCTGCCAGCTCATCCATAATCAATCCCCAACTACCATCCTCTCTCAGGTTATGCTCTTTCATGCCTTCTTGCCTTGAACCAATCTATTTCCCTCTACTTAATATACTCCTCCATTTCTTTCTTCCTATTTGCCTGGTTAATTCTCTTCTACTTATCTAAAGATTTCTTCATAAAGCTTTTTTTGACCCTTATCAACTCTCTCTGAGCTTTCTTAGTTCCTCATGCTTCTTTTTCCATAGACTTTATTCTGTTGTTTGAGATCCCAAATAAAAATGGATTAAAGAGATTGATTTTTAAATAAAGCCAGTAAAATATTGGTAATAAAAATTAATTAAACTCACCATGAACTATGGATGGTTGTGTGTTTTAATGAACAAATCTAAAAAGTGACATATTAATGAAAGAATGTGAACTGTTCTCTAAAACTTATGTTAACTATGCAAATGATGTCATGTCAGAGTTAATATAGAAACATTATTTACCACCAAACTTCCCACTTGAAGTAAGTTCACATAAAGGTGCATGTGTGGTAGACACACATAGTTGTAAAGATTATTTTTTTCTTCTCTTCTGGAAATCCTAGTAGACTGCTAATGTCTCTTCTTGTTACATTTACAAATGTAAAAAAGAAAAGTAAGAAAATTTATGAGATAAAACTTATGGATTTGCAATGTCAAACACAACAATTTTAAAAATACTGATATTCTCTCTTGGGCATTCGACTGCACAATTAAGGATAAAAATGTCCCAGAAGTTTTAAACAATAACAAGCACATCAGTATATTTTTTTCCTCCTGTTATCAAGACTTGAAAAAAAATGAAATCTATTGCTGAATTTGAGAAAGGAAGGCTATATAATTCTAATCACTCCTGAAAAAATATTCATTATATATAGTAATGTATGTAAGATATCTAATATAATTATTTCAGCATTGTATCATCACTAAGTAAGGAATAGTCTAAGGAAAGGGATTTCAAGGCCATGTGAACAGAGACAACAGATGACAAGGCAAACAAGCTATGTGAAAGAAAAAAAAAGCAATTCGAATGTATTGGAGTGTCTTATTATTTCAGGCATTATCAGTCCCTCTCAATTAGTGTAATCAGTTTAGTTTAGGTTACTGAGATACTAATGTAACATATGTAGACTAGGACCATTGTCATCAGTTAAGGGTTTGGATAGATGTGATACCTAAACTCTGCAAATCTGATGACTCCCTATTTTCTCATTCCATTTTAATAAGGAATAGAATAAAATTCAGATCCCCACCTCCCAGGGAATAGCCACCAATAACTGAAGCATAACATTTTCTAGGTTTTGGTGATTAATTGCTGCATAAAAGTCATGTTTTGAGCTAGTCATATAAAACCCCAGAAAACTTTTATTTGCTTAATGTGCTGGCGTTGTTAACAGAGGAATACCAATATGGAAATAGGTTCTTCCATGGTATCCTGGGAAAGGAATTTCAGGGACACATGCATAGGAGGATTTGAGTGATAGTGGCAAGATTAAAGTGCCCTTGAAAATTCTGCCACACTGCAGTAGGGACTCCCCTGGTGGATCCAGCAGCAGAAGCTGGACAATGTTGTTGATCTGCCCTTAGTGATACCGCACCCTGTGTCTCATCCCTGACCAGGCTCTATCTCCCTGTGGGTGAAGTCCAGCTTCCCCAGCAGAAGGCTCGTACTTGGACCTACCAGGCCTAGCAAGGTCAACAGGGCCCAAACCTTCATCATGCCAACAACCAAGGCTAACCTTGGGCAAGGTATTTAACTTCCCTGTGCCTCATTCCCTGTCTGCACCTCTGCTGCCAACAGCTCAAAGGCACCTGGGCCATGATGGGCACTGTGCTCCAGCCCCCATGGCTGCAAAAGAGAGACTGTTAAGCTACCCTCTATTTCCTTGGGCTTGGAAGAGAGCAGGTCTTCTTTCAAATGATCCAATTTTTTTCCTGGCTTTTCCTGGGCCTGAGTCCTCATCCTATCTAATATTTTCCCCAGATTTTCCCAGGTTTGTCTCCACCCTTTATGATGACTGTTTTGGCTTCTACTGCACATGCACTAAGTAAAGGAATTTCCCCCTCCCTCTTTCTCCACCTCTCTCCCCCATCAATTTGAGGGAAATGTCCACTTGTTCCCTGAGGTGATTGAAAAGTGGTCTTTCCTGCCCAGTTGCGGATGCTAATCCATGTGATGGACTAATTCCCACTGGAGTCTCTGTGAAACTGTAGTTTCCCAACTTCATCAGGTTCAGGCTCAGCCAATTTTCTCCCTTCTTTGTTGTTAATACCTAACTAGCCGCCTATGCTAACAGGGCAGTATACCTTTTAGATACCTCAGTTAATATAACACATCTTTGTATTGTGTTGTATTAATTGACAGAAACTTTCAATTCAGACAGATATGAAATTAACACATTGCTAAACAAATAACTCCATGATTTAGTGAAACAAAACAAACAAAAAAACAGTAACAATTTCAAATAAGTGATATGAAAGAGTTATATATTGATTTCTATTGTTAAAGTGAATTCCGATGTACAAAATACCAACACAACAAAAATCAATAACTCCTTTCACTTCACAGTGTGCCTTTAAAAACATCATTCAGCTTTTCAAAGCTCAGATGTTTAATTCAGGACACGTTCCTAATAGCTGTTGCTTTAATTAAGAGGACACGATATACATTGACAGAATAAACAGGGAGAGATTCGAACTAATGATGATGTTTGCACATTCTCATATCTAGTAATTAGGCTAATGCTGATAGTGAAGGAATAAATAAAGACTATTTAAAGCTAGTATTTTCTTTCTCCCCCAAAGTCCAAGCTATGTGAAAGTGTCAACCCTTAATATAAAATGGATTGTCATTTTTAGCCTTAATTTTATGGGGAAGATAGTGTCCTTAAGATGAAAGGGTTTTCTTTATTATCTGGCCTTTAGAACAACAAGGCATTCAGTAGCTACTGCCTTACTAGAAACTTCACTCACACAGTGAAATTGCTTAAGGACCCTACCTGGTTCTCATCTCATCTTTCAAAGAAACATGCCCATTGCCTAACTCATACTGTAGATTGTAGAACAAGATTAAATAAGGCTTTTTTCAATAAGCCCTTCTCCTTAACCAAACGCATTATGCAAATAAAACTTGTCACTAGAGAAGTATTTTAATGTCACTGGTAGGTAATTATGTTTATGCATCATCAGAAATAGTTACTCTAGTTTCACAATATATCTGATATGTCATTTGGTACTAAATATGAAATATAATTGAGAATGTTTATTTTCAGTATTTATTCAAGAAATACTATAAACCATCAGTTTTTTTAAATTGTCACAATTTCATGAATATAAAAACATATTTTCCTTTTTCTTTTCTGCCAACTCTGGTACTTTTCCTTAAAGAATTTAAAAAGGACAACCTAATCACCCTTAAAAAATGTGTTTTATTTTTATCTACTCTACAATCTAAAAATTCTTTCAATTTTTCTCCTGCAAGGAAAGTTTAATGAGGCATATTTGCTTGTTTCTATGGTATTTCAAAGGAGGAGGATTACTGGCTGAAGGCAAGAAGATGTATACCAAAAAAAAAAGGAAAGAAAAAAGCCTTTGCAATAAGAGAGAAATTTTACTTTTCAAATAAATTCCATAGGGTAGTATTTACCCATTTATAATCTTCAAAACAATGCCAGTCATTTCAAATGTTATTTAAAAATCAGATTTTCTGAGGAAAAAAAAAACATGGTATCAAGAATTTTGTTGTATAATGTCATTGTATAACACAATCTGTCATTACAGAATGTATAAAACATCTCAACTTTGGAACCAGCTTTCATTGTCTTTGATTTGATAACTAAGTATGCTGAGCTTTTGTATGTGTGTGTTACAGAAATTGTCAGTACCATGTTAGGCTAACTTTGAACTCAGACACTTGCAAATCCAATCACACTTGAGAGAGATTTTTCTAGGAGCAATCAGCTAACAAACATTATGCTACTCAGGCTGTCTTTCACCTCCAAAGTATATGTTGGTGATTTGCTTTTATAATTTTGTAAGTATTTTGAAAAGGTCTGAAATTTAAAATGCAAAGCAAATAATTCAAAGACTTCTATAACCACTCATGCAAGGACATTACAATATTACATTTCTAAATTGTGATGATAATTAAATACTATTTTATTGACATCCTCAATCTCTTTTACTATTTCGAATTAAGTGGGTAAGAGGTCATATGTAAGTGGGAGACAGGTGTTGAACTTACATATGTCTGATACCATAGGTCTTGTTTTAGCATCTCTGAAAAGAAGAATGCAGAGTTTGAGAAATGATGTTTTGTTGAAGGCAACTGAATACATTGACAATGGGTAATATATCAACAAAACAAAACCATATAAATCATTAGCAAATGTCAATTTCATGAAGCAATCTGTACTCATAGAAAAAAAACCTTAAATTGAAATTAGAAGGAGTTGGTTTTTAATCCTAAATCTGCCATTAGTAAAAAACAAAGTTCTGAGTCTTAGTTTCCTTTTTGGAAAATGGTAATGGATTGGATGGATGGATTGTCTGGTTGATATCTAAAATACGTTTAAATTAGGCTAATATAAATTATGGGAGGGGGAAGTGGTCAGTAGGCCTTATCTATCTGGTTGTTGAATAGCTGTGAGCTCAAAGGTTAGGAAGAAAGGCCACAGAAAGAGGAAGTTACCCAGGAAGTATAGTGTTATGCCTTGATCTTATCCTTGTGCGCAGTCAGAAGACCCTAAAGTCAACAAGAGAGGAACTGAAGACTGGCTGGCCAAACATTCAGATCTGTTTGTGAAGGTGGGGGCTACCACACAAGACAGCATCCACAAAGCCAAATTAACTCAAGGTAATGCCCCCAGTGGGGGGTTTTAATACCAGACAAACAGGAGTTAAAATGGTAAAAACAGATTCCATCCGAGATCTATTACAATAGGGAAAGAGAGACGTCAGTGTAAAATTGGGCTCAATTCCAAATACAATATGAACAAGTGGGGGTTTATAGAGAAGGAACAAAGTGATGGGGTCAGTGGCTGAGAAATTACTAAGAGGAGACATGGAGGGTAGGGGGATTCTCACCAAATAGACCTAACAATATTCTTGCTGAATGCAGGCTGGGATGACATCATCTGGGGTATATTCTATCAGCTGTGGAAGGTGGTCAAATATCAAGGTAGGGATCTCCATAAACCGACTTAGAATTCTTGCTAAGACTGAGATATACAGACCCAGCAATAATGGGAGTCAAGATTGAGGCCTTGCTGAGGAAAGGACTCGGAGGAGCTGACTAAAATGCGGTCAAGGTGAGCATGTCAGTAACAGGCACTGCACACAGAATGGCACAGAGAAGCACAAGAATCCCTAAGGTTAATCACCGCCATGAGGGCAATTCTAACTTCAGAATAGAGACTAAAAGTGTTTTAACAATGGGGGAAAAAAAGCAAAGATGCAGATCTAATAACAACTATACACAACAAACATATAGACATGTATTTCTGCTGTCATTGTCACTGTTGCTATTTTTCCCTAGCAGAAGAAACATTATTTGTGGGCTTAACAACAAACATCCAGAAACACTTTGCAGAATAGACCAGTGCCCATCTAAATATTTCATATAGATTTTTTTGTCTTTTTAAAAGGCTAAGGTTTTCTTGGTTTGTTGAAATGTTCTGAGGAAGAAAGAAAGAGAAAAACTTATTCAACTAAAGTGTTAAATATTCTCCACCATTTAGAGCTAGCAACTTCTCTGCAGCATGGGTTGAGCTGAATTTCAAAACCATTGTCATTCCTCAGACAACCTGTAGTTTTAAATGACTGGGCTGTCAGCCTTTCAGCTCTCTGCATTTGCCTTTTCAGCTTTAGTGAATAGTAACAATTACATTGCAAACAGCATGTTATTTCTAACTGTTTTTTTTTTGACAGAAATCTTTGTTACAAATATTGAAAACTTGAGTTAGCTTGCAGGATTCATTTTTTATGTAAATCTTAAGGCTTGAGTTTTTTTAAGGCTTCAATACAATTGGTCTTTAATATAGTATTGACTTATTTTTATCACATTAAAAAATTTGATAAACATAATACTTAAAAGTATGGGCACAGATTTGGAAACAATTTCTAACATGCAGTTTTTAGGTTCACGTGGTAAGACTTGGCAATGGTTAGAATTCACTGACTGGGGAAAGTGATAGAATTTGGAAGAGAGAACCAGGAAAATTATACAGTTTTTTCAAAGAACTTGTTGCTATGTTTCTGTTCTTAACAGGGACAGATTGGTTTGTCTTACATATAATCAACTGAAGATATCTCTGAAATAAGACAGACTGTAAGAAAGAAGAATCTTTGGATTATACGAGGGGAGAGCCCCCAAAATAGAATTAGTGTATCTTCTGGAGGGCATGCCCCTTATAGTACAGGCTTCCCACACTAGGTGAGTATTCTAGGAACCCATCTGTATCACTGTACTAGCTGGCGTTGTTGTGAGAGGCTGTATTCAGCTTCACTGATTTTTTTTGGAATGCTCAATGTCATTTGCCCATTTTATGATGAGTCATTTATGAGCTCACCTGCCCACATCATACTGAGTGTTCATCAGTTCTTGACAAAAAAGGGCATGACCCCCATGCCCCACCCTCCCTATTCACCCAATTTTTCTCCGGATGACTTTTGTTTGTTTGTTTCCCTGGATGAAAAAAGCCCTCAAAGGAAAACATTTTGCCAATGTGGAAGAGGTGAAACAAACAAACGAATGGCAAAAGCACTAAAAGGCATCAAAATCTGTTAAGTTCAAAAACTGTTCTGAGCAGTGGGAAAAAATGAATCATTAGATATATTGCATCCAAGGAGAGTACTTTGAAAATGACTGAAGTTCAAACATGTAAGAATAAATAATTTTTTATAAATAATTTCTGGGTTTTTTCAGTCCCCCCTCATAAAGTACTATAAGCATGGTAATAGCACTAGGATAAGCCAGACTCTTGAAAAATGATTTAAATCATGTATCTTTCAAGTTGATTTAAATATTTAGCAATAACTGCTCTTTAAAAAATCTAAGGAAAAACCAGTAGGATCAAAGCCTATGTTTGGATTTTAAAAAATACTCTTAAATAACTACGATAGACTTAGCACAAATGCATTGCATCTAGCTTTTGTATAGTATACCTATAGTAACCTGTTTACCAATTTGTAATTCAAATATATAGATATACGTATAAAATGAGAATGTATCATAACATCATTTCTGTCTTTAACATTGTGGTTCTACTAAGTGTTTACTGAACACAGATATGTAAAAGGCAAAAAGCAGGATAAGAGAATGGTGGATACAAATGTTTCAGCCATCGACCAAGAGGACCTTAAGGTTTCCCTCACTTTGACCCAAACTTTAGACAGGTTTCCACCTGATTATAGGCCCCTGAACTCCCTTTAATTACAGTATTCACTTTAGAAAATTTGTCACTGTAAATTATTTCACTGTCCCTTTGAGATGTAAATCTTGCGGCCTTTTTCAGTTCTATAGCCCAATAATGTCTTTCTCCAGGACCTACCTGGGAAACATCTGTTAGAAATATAATCGTTATCCAAGGAAGTAACATCCTTGGATAACGATTATATTTCCCAGTCTCTGAGGGAGGGTATGAGCCTCACTTTTATCTATGAAAGAAATTCCAAAGCTGAAGATAGGTTTAGAGTTTATTTAAGCCAAATGCTAAGTACCAGACCCAAGGTCAAAATCTCAAAGGATTGTGAAGACTGCTTTAAAACCCCACATGGCTTTGTCAGCTATTCTACCATAAACTATGCTCCAGGCCTATCAGCAGCACCCCCAACCACTGACAGACCCACCTTTTCCAGACACCCTTAACCAAAACCTCATTAATATTCTGCCTTCTCCTTCCCTCCTCTAAGAAACAACTAAGAATCTTATGGAGGAAATGGTCTCATACACAAGAGTCAGCAGTAAACTTAGCTTTGTTTTATCAGCAGTCTTTTGATGGTCTTTGGGGGAATCTACAGTAAGTACCACTAAAGACAGGCCCTCATCAGTGCTTTCCTGACCTGGATTCCTGTTGTAGCAAGCGTGCCACTCCCCTGATCTTCAGCTTTTCATCGCTCTGAGATACTTGGCACACTACCATTGGACATATTACAAAAAAACTGGGAGGGCTTTAGCAGCCAGATAAAGTCCAATTTTTGCTGTTTGACTTGAAACATATCTCCAGGGTCCTTATTCGGATACATTGTCATTCCCTGGTAGTCAAACTTAATTTTAACTAGAATGGTCTATTCACTTTCTCTGTCCTTGTCCTCCTCCTTCTCATTTTCTGACATTTTTTCACTATTTCCTCTCAACCCCTATTTGTATAAATACTACTCAAATTTCAAACTTAATTCATATTTAAACTAATAAATCAGCCCTCATTTCATCTGTTTACATTTTCTATGGTCTGAATTCTCTACCTTTTTGAAAGTTCGGTATGCAAATCTGTCTTGTCACACAGGTGGCCCTTAATTTTCTCTACATGTGTTGTACATTTTAGTTCTCTCTGCCCAGATTAAATGGTTTCTTGCAGGCATGAATGAGGCTTCGTATTGTTTAATCTTCTACAACACACTAGCAAAGTGCTAGAAAAATATCATTATATTGTCACCAGCAAAGGAGTCCTTGCTCTCTTCAAGACAGAAATCAAGAGAGGAGGTGAAACAGATTAGAAAGGACAGGTGTATTAAAAACAAGGAGGAGGAAAAAGACAAAGGTAGGGAACTGGATGCATCGTGGGAGCTCACACTAAGGAAGGGTATGGATCCACAAACCGCTGCTGGGGGTCTGGCTTACTCACACAGGGAGGTTCTTCACGCAGGCCCAGAGCAGTTTTCTTTGCTTCCTAGGTCTCCACTGTGGGTTAGCGATGACTGGTGCAGGTGCAGAGTGGAGCTCTTTGGAGAGTGCCTGAAAAGAAACTTTAAACTTATCTATGAAAGGTTTAAAAAAGTAACTAAAGAGCATTCCCCTCTGTTGAAGAGAGGATCAGCCTGTCTCAAACTCCCCAAATAACTTTCTGGCCACACCTGCTTGTTCCTTCAGTATCATCCATTCCTTTCCATCGTAGCAGAACTCTTGGTAATGACTATATGAAGTTAGGTCATGATCAACCCCTAGGGCTGGTGATGTAGTCTTACATACTCCATCATGCCAGTTACTATTACCAAATCCCTGAATAATGCAGAAGTAGGTAGTTCCCAAGCTTATCATTTATTTAACTCATTCAGGGAGTCTAATGATATTTTTAGCAGCTTCATACAATAAACAGCATGTGTTTAAATTGAACAGTGTGATATTTTGACGTATGTATACATCTTTAAAACCATCATTATAATAAAATACTAAACATAGCCATCATTCTAAAGTTCCTTCATGCCCCTTTGTAATGCTCCTCTACCCCTTCTCCTCATCCTCTTGCAACAGTGTACCTTCTTTTTGTAACTATAGGCAGGTTTGCATTTTCTAGAAATTTATATAAATGAAGTCAAAGAGCACCTACCTTTTGGGGGGTTAGCTCTTTTCACTCAGCATAATTATTTGAGTTTTATCCATTTTGTTTCATGCATCAATAGGTTGCAACTTTTCACTGCTAAGTAGACATTTATGACAGTTATCGCTATACCCATTAGTTTTACCATTGACCTGTTGATGGGCACTTGTATTATTTGTATTGCTGAACTTTTTCAAATTAAGCTTCTATGAACATTCTTGTGACAGCCTTCTTATGGACATATAACTTTATTTTCCTTGGGTAAATAACTAGAAGAAGAATAGTCAAGTCATCTGATAAGTACATGTTAATGTTTTAAGGCGCTCCCAAAGTAAAGTAGTTGTATCATTTCACATTCCCACCAGTAGTGTACAAGAGTTCTACTTCCTCTAAATCCTCACTAATACTTGGCATGATCACAGTTTTAAGTTCAACCATTCCAATCGATGCATGGTATCATTTCACAGTGGTTTTAGTTTACATTTACTCAATGCACAGTATGTTGAGCATCATTAGAAGCACTTATTTGCAACTTATATCTTCTTTGGGGGTACAGTGTCTATACAAGACATTTTCACATTTCTTGAAAGAATTGTTGGTGTTACTATTCAGGTTTGGGAGTTTTAATTATATTCTGGTTATGAGATCTTTATCATATGTGATTTGCAAATATTTTCTCCCAATCTATAATTTACCTTTTTATTCTCTTAAGTATTGCCATTCAAAAGCAAGATATTCTAATTTTGCAAGAGTCCAATTTATCATTTTTAAATCTTGTTGAAAATATCATTCTTTCTCTACTGAATTACATTGGCACCTTTGTCAAAATGACCATATGTGTGTGGGTCTGTTTCTAGGCTCTATTCTCCTTACATCATTGCCACACTATCTTGACTGATGTACCTTCTTTTAAGTCTTGAGGTCACGTGGTATATTTCTTCCAGCTTTGTTATGGTTTCTCAAATTTGTATTGGCTACTCTAGGCTATTTCCATTAACACATGAATTTATTATTTGTTTGTCACATATTCAACAAAAACTACAGAGATTATGATCATCGTTGTGTTGAACTGGTAGCTCATTTTGGAGAGAATTGATATAATATTAACCTACTAAATTTTCTCATCTGTGGATACAGTCCTTCTCTCTATTTACTGAACTTGTGTTTTTTTAGCAAGATTTTTTTTTTATTTTCATGCACTGGCCATATACATCTCCATGAAATTTATTTCAAAGTATTATATTGTTATATACTATATTAGGTATTATTTTTAATTTCCAAATGTTAGTTGCTAGTATATAGGAATGTAATTTTGTATATTCATCATGCATCTTATACCACCAATAAACACATTTATTACTTCTTATATATGTATATATTTTTGTGATTCAGTAGAATTGTTCTACATATGACCATGTCATCTGTAAACAGAGAGAATTTGAAAATTTATTTTCCAAATGAAGTATTTTAAATTTGTTTTCTTTACACTCACTGGAACTAGAAGTGGTCAGAGTGCTTGTGTGTAATATTGAGGGATATGAATTCAGTCTTTTAACATGAAGTATATTGTTAAATATTGTTAGTGTATTTTTTGTGCATTCTCTTTATTAGGTTGAGGACATTTGCCACTATTCTTATTTTTATCAAAAAAAGACATTGGATTTTGTCAACTTTTTTCCTGACCTCTAGAGAAACTAACAGTTTTCCTTTTAATATGGAGAATACATTGACAGATTATGGTGTGTTCAACAAGACTCATATTTTTGGGATGCACTCCCATTTTGTCATTATATATTGTCATTTTTATATATTGTTGGATTTTATGTGTTATGATTTCGTTTGAAGTTTTTGCATCTATGTACATGAGTGATATTGGCCTGTAATTTCTTTTCTTGTCATGTTTTTGTCTAGTTTTGGTTTCAGAGTAATGCTGGCTTAGAAAATGAGTTGAGAAATATTCTGTCCTCCTTAACTTACTGGAAGTATTAATGCAGACGCTAGCCTGTGGGGTCCATGTCATTATGGATGAATATGAGACCTTCACAGGGATTACCGAATCCAGTGGAGGAAAAGGGACAGCATGGCTTTTCTCTCAAGGGGAGCAAAAGCCTGGCCCTCACTGCAGTGGGCTTTTATTGTCTTACTGGGCACATTACAAAAGGTCCTCATTAACTATGCACAGGCTCAGTTTAGGTGGTTACCTTATACAGAAAACAAAGGAGAGGATGCTGGTAATCACTTCACAGAAGAGGGATATTTGCAAATGAAAAGGCAAAAGTTGTTAAACCAGTTACACTCATCCTTGGAAGGTTTAGCATGGATTTTAGGAAGTTGCTTTGCAGTAAATGTCCTCCATTCAGGGTGAGGGAGTTTTAGCAAAAAGCAAGACTTGTAGAAGCCTAGGCACATTGCAGGGCTGATTCCCCATGGGGAAACCTCTCCATGGGCGTGGGTCCTGTGCATCTCCCAGTGGGAGCTGGGCCCACACCATGCAGAGCGGTCTCCCACAAGTATTTGGGTAAAAATTGGTATTATTTTTTTTCCCAAAAAGATTAGTAGAATTCACAGGTGAAACCATCTGAGTCTACAGTATTCTTTTCTTGGAGGTTTTTTGAAATTCAACTTTAGCTTCTTTAATAAAAATAAGGCTATTATAGAAGTTTGCTTCCTCTTGATTGAGCTCTTATAGTTTAAGGAATTAAAAAATCTATGGAAGCATAATTCATAGGCATAAAATAGATGGGGAGAGGTTAAGAATGGTATAGGAAACAGAAGCCAAAGAACTTACATGTACAACCCATGGACATAAAGTAAGGTAGGGGAATGCTGGAGGGTGGGGGGTACAGAGCGGAGCGGGGATAAAGGGGAGGGAAAAATTGGGAAAACTGTAATAGCATAATCAATAAAATATGCTTAAAATATTTTTAAAAAGCTATGGTATATCTACACAATGGAATACTGCTTGGCTATAAAAAAAAAAAAAGAGGAGGATATTTTACCTTTTGCAACAGCATGGATGGACCTGGAGAGCATTATGCTAATGAAATAAGCAAGCCAGAGAAAGACAAATACCATATGATTTCACTCATATGTGGTATTTAATGGACAAAATCAACTGACAAACAAAATAGAAACAGATTTACAGTTAGAGAACAGACTTACAGCTATCAGAAAAAAGGGAGGTTTTAAGACTGGGTTAAAATGGTGAAGGTATTAAGAGTAAAAAAAGAATTTTTCTATTTTATCTATGTCATCAAAGTTATTACCATAAAGTTGTTAATAATATTTCAGAATTATCTTTTTTGTATATATAGACTTTGGAGGGATGTCATCACTCTCACTCCTGATACTGATAATCGTCTCTTGTCTTAGTGTTTCCCACATAGAAGTTGATTATTTTTATTGATCTGATCAAAGAAGAAGCTTTTGGTTTCATTCATTTTTCTCTAATGTTTTTTGTTTCTATTTAATTGACTTTACAGAGGCATTGGGTGTAGAAATCTAGGCTGACAAGTATTTGTTTTTTAATCACTTCACTACTTTGATTTTGTTGCCCTATATTCAATTGACAATCATTTTTTTCTGATGAGAAGTTTTCTATTTTTCTGATATTTGTGTTTTGAATCATTGAGTTTTTTAATCTGTACGATGATTATTTTTGTTAAATTCAGAAATTTAGGGCATTATTTCTCAAATATTAACATTTTCAAACATTTTATCAGTTATTTTTACCATCTTAAATACAAATATAACTATTTTAATGTCCTTGTCTACTGAATCTCTCATTTGTGCTATTTCTGGGTTAGTTTTTATGAACTATCATTTCTCTTAATTATGAAAAATATTTTTCTACTCCTTTATTTTTAAATATATTTTAATTATGCCATTAGAGTTGTCCCAATTTCTCCCACTTTCCCCCTCCAACCAGTACCCCTCATTCCCTCTAGTAATCCCTATCCCTTAGTTCATATCCATAGGTCATGCATATAAGTTCTTTGGCTATTCTATTTCTTTTATTGTTCTTTAACATCCCCCTGTCTATTCTGTACCTAGCAATTTGTACTTCTTAATCCCTGCACCTTCTCCCCCATTCACCCCTTCACCTTCCCCTTCCCAACTGATAATCCTCCAAATGATCTCCATATCTATGATTCTGATCCTGTTCTGTTTGTTTGCTCAGTTTGTTTTTTAGATTCAGTTGTTGTGAATTTATTCCCATTTTATTGTTCATAGTTTTGATCTTCTTTTTCTTAAATATATCCCTTCAATATTTCATATAATAATGGCTTGGTGTTAATGAACTCCTTTAGCTTTACCTTATTTGGGAAGTACTTTATCTGCCCTTTCATTCTAAATGATAGCTTTGCTGGATAGAATAATCTAGGTTGTAGGTCTTTGCTTTTCATCACTTTGAATACTTCTTACCAGTCTTTTCCAGCCTATAAAGTTTCTTTTGAGAAATCAACTAACACTCTTATGGGAACTCCTTTGTAGGTAACTACCTACTTTTCTCTTGATGCTTTTAATATTCTCTCATTGTCTTTAAACTTTGGCATTTTACTTATGATGTGTCTTGATGTGGTCTTCTTTGTATCCATCTTGTTTGGGATTCGAACTGTGCTTCCTGTTCTTATATATCTACTTCATTCACTAGATTGGAGAAGTTTTCTTTCATTATTTTTTCAAAAAGTTTCCAATTTCTTTCTTTCTCTTCTCCTTCTCACACCCCTATGATTCAAATGTTGGTATGTGTGAGGTTGTCCCAGAGGCTCCTTACCCTATCCTGGGAGTTTTTGTTTATTTGTTTGTTTGTTTGTTTGTTTGTTTGTTTGTTTGTTTTATTCTGGTTTTTTCTTACTGTTCTGATTGAATTTTTTTTTCTTTCTTATGTTCTAAATCATTGATTTTATTCTTGACTTCATCCATTCCATTTGATTCCTTATAAATTTTTCTTTATTTCACTTAGTGCAACCTTCATTTCTGCCTGGGTATTTTTATGCTGCTGAAGTACCCAATGAATTCCTTGAGCATCTTAATAACCAGTGTTTTGAACTGTGCATCTGATAGATAGCTTAACTCCATTTTGTTTAGTTCTTTTTCCAGAGTTTTGTCCTTTTCTTTCACTTGGGCTATGTTTCTTTGTCTCCTCATTTTGTTTGTTTCTAAGTATTTGGTAGAGCTGCTTTGACTCCCTGTTTTAGTAGTGTGGTACATTTAGAAAAGCACACCCATAAATTGAATTGGGCATATCCTTAGGTAATCGCCAGGGCAAGGCAACCATGTGAACCAAGCTGATGGAGTCTCAGCTATGGTGTCAACAGCTCTGTGGCTCTCTGTGGGTAGGGCTCAGAAAAGGGAAAGTGGCTATTGCCTGGCCTCTGGAGTTTTATCCAGGAAGAAGCTGCCCCCTGGCACTAGCCTTGAAGCCAGACACTTCCATTTCTCCCCATATGCCACTGGTGCCCTTCAAGCTGCTGCCCCGGTGCTGGAACCCAGAGAGAGTAAGTCTATATAAGTACTAAGTTCATTGCAGGCCCTTTAACAGACAATGCCTGAGAATCTCAGTTTCTTCTTCCACTTCAACCCCACTGGCTTTCACAGCCAGAAACTATGGAGACTGACCTTCCTGGCACTGACACTCTGGGATGGGTAGTGTGTTGTGGAGCTGGGATCCCTAGCTCCTGAGGTATCCTTCTTGATTTCTATCCTCCAAATCTGGGTGTTGGACCACCCCCATTCTGCATCTCCACATCTTTGCCCTCCTACCCACCTAAATGAATGTGACTTCTTTAATTTCTTGGTTGTCAGACTTCCATACTACTCGATTTTCTAACAATTCTGGGTGATAGTCTTTTTGTAGTTTAGTTGTAACAATTGCTATGGTTGTGTGAGGAAATGAGCTGTATTTACCTATGCCTCCATCTTGATCAGAAGTCTCACTATTCCTTTAAACATCTAATATTTTTTACTGGATTTGACTCATTATGTGCTGGATATCCTTGCCACTTCAAGAATAAATACCCCTGAATTTTTTCAGGGCTAGGAAATTAGTCTTTTCATGTCTTGCTTTTTCTGGTTTGTTACATGGGACCAGAGCAGTATTTATCTAGGATTAACTTTATCCACTATTGAGGCAAAGATTCTCTGAGTGCTCTATGTTATACTCTGTTAATTATGAGTTTTTTTCACTCTAGCTTGTAGGAAAAGAAATTATCCTCAGCCATGGGGATTGTTCTTTTAATCATTTTAATGCTACTCTTTCCAGCCACAGTTCATATTCTCACATGCACTCACTGATCAGTATTCAGCTGCACACTTGAGTGGGATCTTCAGAGATTTTTCTTTGTGTGCACCTGCACTGCTCTTACTCTGTCCTTTGAACTTTAGACATCTTTCCTAACCATAATTCCAGCTTTATCTCATCCCCCAAAGAAACCTCTGGGCACTGCCATCATTTCCCATTTAACACCATGGCCTGGAAACTTCCACTTGGCAATACACTGAGAGATGCAAGGGCTTATCTCATTTGTGTCTTGTCTCTTATAAATTATTGTCCTGTTGCTGGATGTCCAGTTTCTTTAAAATCACTTTTCTTATATTTTGACCATTTTTTTCATAGTTGTCTCTGATGGGATGGTAAAGTCCAGCTTGTGATTTCATCTGCATTGTAAACATAAATGTCTCTCTTATTTTTAAAGTCAATTCAAGTTGTGTTTCTGTCATTCCATGCTAATTACTTTATTTTGGATTTTACTGCACTTGAATACTGATGTGAGCATAAAATACTGAAATTCTAAAAATGCAATGATAAACATACTTCATTTTCAAATTGTAATAGTCACAATCCAGTAACCTACCCTTTTTAAACACTTATATATGCATTTAAAAGAATTATCTAAAGCAAAATTTGAGCACTTCTTTTTTCTTTTTTTATGTAATATTAAAAAAATAATTTCTGATGAGGTTCAGAATTGTTATAGGTTTTCACTAAGGATGAATTAGTTGCTTTTTTTGGATAGGAAAATTTCTTTGACATCCTTCCTCAAGACTAATAATTTTTTAGGTCCTTTCCAGGATCTTTTACACTCTGTAATACTAAAACTTTCCTTGTTGCTAATATTTGTACTCTCACATATAATTTTTCCTTGCCATAACAACTCTAATACAACATATTTTTGTTTTGTCCATGTCAACATGAAACAGATAATTCCAAAATTTTACATTAAAATGTTAAATTTTCTTGTTAATATTCACATTACTATTAGACTTGTAAATATAGTAAAGATAGAGGAGGAGATTTCACTAAACAGGAAGTCAATGTCCAGAAATATCTACCAATATTTATAATATAAAAAGCAACCCAAAATATATTTTCCATTTAATAGATACTAGATTAACACAGAATAATAATCTACACTTGAGTATTTTGATTGCCAAGCAGCTCTACTTACAACCAAATCCACTTCACTGATTTTTCTTCTTTCCTTCTTCCCTTCCTCTCTTCCTTCCTTCCTTCTATTCATACATTCATGTTTAGGGGGATGTTGGGATAATGGCTAAATTATAATGATAAATGAAATTGGTAAAGTGGTACCTAGTAGGTTTGCATTATAACAGAAATAAAAATGGAAAAGATTTACTTTAGATAATTTCTCCCCCTACTTTTTTTTAATTGATGATGCAAGGAATGATTTTAAACTCCTGCTAATATATGTATCACAAATACATACACAGTGAAAAAATTCACAGGAATTATTCAGATAACTGAGGCCTTAGAATTCCCACTTTTATGTGATATTTCAAGATTTAAAAAATAGCTCAAGATTGTTCATGTTTAAATTATTGAGATCTGTCTCATCTTAGCTGTGCTCTCTGTATACATATATATCTTGATTATTATTGGGGTCCAATTTTACTCCAGTCAGGTTAAAGTTTTCTAATTGAAAACTTTAGCTGGTGATCGCATAAATTTCTTTATATATTTTTCACCCGGGCAGTTATCAGATACTAAAATAAGCTTCCATAAATGACAAATCTGAAAACTTTTTTGTTTTGAATAGTAGCTAGGCTGAAACAGACTTTGGATTTAATTAGCTCTAAACTTGGTATAAGTATATGTGAGCATGCTCATGTTAATATATTTATATAGAAAATCTCCAGTCTTATACTTTTTTCAAGTTTTCATCCACCAAGCAGCTTTGTGAAACAGATGCTGTTTATTATGTCTTTGCCTTCTCCAAGTTGATGCTAATTTTAGAAGTCAATGCGAAACATTAACTCTAAAAGCTAAAAGCCTTTGTCAAATTAAATGTGGCAAAGAAGAAATCAGAATATCACAAGAGTCTATTGGAAATATATATACTCATTGGTTCTTATATAGTCTTCTTTCTGCAAAGATCTATATTTATGCATGTTCCTTGTTTGCTTCCTTAGAAATCTATAAAATATATCTATATCCGTCAGTCTGACAAATGTATTACCTTATACACCAAAGGAGAATTTTATCAGGAGAATTTTAATAGCCTGTAGCTATTGAACACAGCTGGTGACAAACTATTTCTTCTGTTATTGACCACAGCTTTAAAATAGCTTTCAATACAGCATTCAAGTGAATCAGAAAAATTGGATACAGTGTATATTTTTCATTTAAAATAAGGTACAGTTTATAGAACAAACATGAAGATGTTCTCAGCATAATTACTAAATTTAAATTGCAATTAATTAAGAAATGTCATAATTCTTATATCTGGCCATCTGAAGAAATCTTTAAATTTAAGTATAGAAAAAAAGATGTTACAAAATTATAACACTCAGGGAACTAGAAGAGGTTAAGTAACTCTTACTACAACCCTTCACATGAAAAGCACAACTGTAATCTCAAATTTCCCAAAATGTTTTCTTTCACTGTGTATATAATTTTTTAATATATCATTTAATCTCACACACACGCGCACACACACACACACACACACACACACACAAATTCGTGCTGTAGATAACCCTAGCAATGTTCTACTAATAAGAAAACTAAAGCTTGGATAAAATTAGTATATTGACCAAATACATACAGCAGACATTATTTGTACTAGGACATTTCTACTAAGAAAGCCTTTTTGTTTTTCTTTTAATTATACAATATGCTCTCAGTTAAGTAGTAGAGGGTTGTGATATAAATGAAGACTTTAATTTGTTAGGTTGTAAAAAACCAAGGACTCAGGTATTTCCTGGCACATATTTACCATTAAATGAAATAATAGATGAATAAATTGAACATCTAGAGGAAGACATACACTTGTGCCCTGGCTAGTGTGGCTCAGTTGGTTGGAGTGTTGTCCTGTAAACCAAAAGGTCACAGGTTTGATTCCCAGTGAGAGCATGTACCTACGTTACCTGTTTGGTCCCTGGTCAGGGCTCATACAAGAAAGAGGCAACTAACTGGTTTCCCTCACATAGATGTCTCTCTCTCCCTCTCCCTGGCTGTCTTTCCTCCCTTCCCCACTCTCTAAAACCAGTGAGCACATCCTCAGGTGAAGACAAAAAAAAATGAGGAAGAAATACACTTCTTACACTTAATAAAGTTTTCCATTCTTTTCCTCCTCTTGCCTTTCTTATTCTATAGTATTTAATAATGCAATATATCATTGTAAAAAATTAATAGAGAAGTTCATAATAATGGTTATCAAGCACCTTATGTATTGATAACACAAGTTATAAATCCATTTTATTTCAGAGTATTTTCAAACCACTATGCTTGACAAATTGCCTTGCATTTTCAGAATTAAAAACTAAGAGAGTTTGTTTATAGATTTTTATGGTAATAAATGCCATTTAAATGTCTGCCATCAACTGCAATATTGCACTGAGATTTTAGTAAAATAATTTGTTTTTACTTTCTATTATATTCTTTAGAGTGCCTAATTGAAATTCCATTATGACCTTGCTGAAATTTGGTTCAAATTAGATCATAAAGCAAGCTAACCATACTAATTAGAAGTAGTGTTGTATTACTTCAAAAGTGAAACTGTATTTCAAGTGCTTATTTTTGTGTTTTGAATATGAAGATTAGATATAATCTCTTATTAAAAAAAGAAAAAAAAACCTGGTAGACTTCTCTTCTTTTGAATCTTCTGACTATAATTTATTTCTTTTCTAACCAGATACATATCTTAGGGGTAATAATTTCTTTCAAATAATTAGATTTGCTCAGGTGTATTCTATTCAATAATATCCAGTCTTAAAACTAGATTTTTATACATTCATTTATTCATTTATAAAATATTATTAAATACCTACTATAAGACATCTCTGATGCTAGATTCTAATGCAATGGTGGATCAAAACAGACATAGTCTTATTTGAGTTGATCAAGAAGATATTAATCAAATAATGATAGAAAAGTATTATATTATAAAAATGTATATATTATAGAAATGTATTATATTATAGAAATGTATATTATAATACATTTCTATCATTATTTGATTAATATCTTCTTGATCAACTCAAATAAGAGTTGATACAAGAAGAAATATACATTTCAATAATATAGAAATTTCAATAATATAGAAATGTGTATTATAATACATTATGTCAACTGCTCTTAACAAAAAGCACAGGATGTTCTAGGAACATAACATCAGCAGGCATTATCTGGTCTGGTGTGAGATGGGAAAATTGGCCTGGCAAGTCTTCTCTGAAAATGATGTTCAAACTATTAATTAAAAAAAAAAGCATGTGTAAGTAAAGAAAGGGTGACAATGAGATGAGCCAAGAGAGGTAGAGAGACATCGGATTACAGAGGACTTCTAAATTTTGGCTTTCGTACTTTAAGAGTGTTGGGAAACCATTGAAGAGTCATACCAAACTGAGATTAAATAACTATCTAGACTTTTTTTTCCTTGTTAGGTGAACCCTCTCACAATCTAGAAAAGGAAATATTCCCTTTGGCAATAAACTTTAAAAGCTGAACATAGCAGAGTCTGTATTCCATCCTGGAGTATAATATTGTACTATCTTTCCATAATGAATGAATAATGATTTAGGACCCTCAAAACACAAAATTCAATGCTAAAGTATGGCTTAAATTTTACTACAGATTTGCTCTATGATGTCTATAGAACATGAGCATTCTAAACTAAATTCTATCACAGATAATTGATTGGCCCTACTCCCTATTACCTTGAGAAATGTGACTCTCAATGAAAATCCAATAGAGTAGTTAATCAAAATCTAAAAGGCTAAGTGTTAGGAATCTGCCACCTGCAGTCACTTGGGCTGGTCCTTACTCTTCCCTGACAAGTTATTTTTCACTTATCTAATATATCTTCAAAAAAGTTTTCCTAATACATTGCTTTTTAACCTTCTGAAACTATATTCCCTTTGTTTAATTTTTCTATATTTTGGTCTGATTTTGAGTTCTCGTTTCACTAATTTTCTCACTTTAAATTTAATTTTATGTTATGCAAAGAGAGCCAGCCATATGGGAAAACATATTTGCCAATGACACCTTGGACAAGGGCTTGATCTCCAAAATATATAAAAAACTCACACAACACTCCAGGAAGACTAAAAAACCAATTAAAAAATGGGCAAAGGATTTGAACACACACTTCTCCAAGGAGGACATACAAAGGGCCCAGAGACATATGAAAAGATGCTCAGCATCACTAGCCATCAGAGAGATGCAAATTAAAACCACAATGGGATACCACTTCACACCAGTCAGAATGGCTAACATAAACAAATCAACAAACAAGTGTTGGAGAGGATGCTGAGAAAAGAGAACCCTAGTGCAATGTTGGTGGAATTGCAGACTGGTGCAACCACTGTGGAAAACAGTATAAAATTTCCTCAGAAAACTAAAAATGGAACTGCCTTTTGATCCAGCAATTCCACTGTTTGGATTATACCCTAAGAGCCCTGAAACACCAATCCAAAAGAACCTATGCACTCCAATGTTTATAGCAGCACAATTTACAATATCCAAATGCTAGACGCAGCCTAAGTGCCCATCAGCAAATGAGTGGATCAAAAAACCACGGTACATTTACACAATGGAATTCTATGCAGTAAAGAGAAAGAAGGAGCTCCTACCCTTTGTGACAGCATGGATGCAACTGGAGACCATTATGCTAAGTGAAATAAGCCAGGCGGTGAGGGTCAAATACCATATGATCTCACCTTTAACTGGAACATAATCAACAAAAGAAAAAAAGCAAACAAAATATAACCAGAGACATTGAAATTAGGAACAATCTAACAATAGCCAGAGGGGAGGCAGGAGGGGAGAAGGGTGTTCAGGAACCACTATAAAGGACACATGAACAAAACCAAAGGGGAAGGTTGAAGCAAGGGAGGGAGGTGGGTTAGGAGGGGTTGGGGGAGGGGTGGGGAGAAAGCACAGACAACTGTAATTGAACAACAATAAAATAATTTAAATTAAAAAAATTATTTTATTTTAACAAAATATTCCATGCAAATGCAATGTTAAATAAAAGTTTAAATGCCATTTAGTGCCAAAGGTTATATTAAAAATATTAGTCTCTTCTTTCTACTCTCCTATCCGTCCTTTCATTCCCCATAAAAAATTATTTATTTAACATTTTTTAAAATTGCCAAATTTCTAAGTAACAAGTATATTGATATGGTATATTCTATGTATAGTAAATATCAACTGCATCTTTTCACAAATAAAGATTTAACCATTGTATCTGAATGCTTCCTCTGTCAAATATTAATTCACTATAAAGGTGTGGGGTTTTTTTCTGGGCTCTCTATTCTGTTCTATTGATCAATGTGTCTGTTTTTATGTCAGTACCATGCTGTTTTCATTACTATGGCCTTATAGTATAGTTTGATATTAGGTAGCATAATTCCTCTAACTTTGTTCTTCTTTCTCAGTATCACTGTAGCCATGTGGGGCCTTCTGTGGTTCCATATAAATTTTTGAAATATTTTTTCTAGTTCTGTGGAATATGTCATTGGAATCTTGATAGGAATTGCATTGACTCTATAGATTGTTTTGGGTAGTATGTGCATTTTAATGATGTTAATTCTTCCTATCCATGAATACAGTATGTGCTTCCACTTATTTGCACTTTCTTCAATTTCTTTTTTCAGTGTCTTATAATTTTCCAAGTACAGGTCTATTACATCCTTGGTTAGGTTTATTCCTAGGTATTTTATTCTTTTTGAAGCAATTGTGAATGGGTTTGTTTTCTTAATTTCCACTTCTGTTATTTCCTTATGGGCATATAAAAATGCAACTTATTTATAAATATTAATTTTGTATCCTGCTACTTTGCTGAATTTATGTCAGTTCCAGTAGTTCCTTCAAAAGTAGTTTCAAGTAGCTGTTAATCTAATCAATCTGTAATCAGCAGTCAGGCTTATGCACCTCAGAGTGGGGCACAGTGATTCTTGCCAGCAGGGCTATTGCTTTCGCTCAGGCTGTTGCCATTCAGAGAGCAGTGCTCTGCCTGGGAAAGATGGCCTCTGTGGTATGGAGAATGGCACAGCACATGGATCCTGCCTATTGTTCCCTCAGTTCTCTCCCCAGAACCACCAATCCCAGACTCTCCTCAAATGTCTGTAGTCATCCTTTTGCCGGCTCTCAATGTAAGTGACAGCAAATGAAATTTTGTGTGTTAGCCCTTTAAGCAGCTCTCTGAGACTCCAGCCATCTCTCTGTCATCTCTCCCTGGCTGACAGAACCGCTGATGTTTTTCACAGCTGGATGTTGTTTGGATTCCTTTCTGGCTCTGGTGCTATAGGCTAGGAGCCCATCTTGGGTTTTAGACCCCATGCTTCACAGGATTACCCCCAGTAACTGAAATACCTCTCCAGGACTTCAGCTGCTTAGAACACAGCCAGCTCTCTTGTGTCTCCTCTATACTCCCTATCAGCCACGTTGTGGTGAAGTGTTTTATTCTGTCTATTGAGGTTATAAGGCTTCTCTGCAGGTACTGTTCAGTTGGTTATTCAAGATGATTTCCCCACAATTTAGTTGTAGTTCCAGATTGGTCCTGGGAAGAGGTTAGTGTAGCTTCCTCTTACTCCTCCACCATCATGGATCCTTAAATATTTTAGCAATGATTTGTTCAAAGGTTAACTGAATACCAGCTCTGTGACAACTAAGAGAACATTAAAGAAGCTATAAATCTTTCCTTCACTCTCAGTATTCATTAAGCCTCATCTATAAAAAATAAAGTGGTAGATCAGGTAATACTTCCAGTAAGTACTGAAGGAATTGCTGGAGGAAAGAGAAGTCAGTGTGCTCAAGACTCAGCCAGGAAACACTTCAGAGAGCTGGAACCAAAACTGGACCCTTGATAAAAGTACTTTGGGGATATATAGAGAGAAGGAGGGTGTGAAAAGTGGAAAAAAATATGAGCAAAGCCTTGGAACTAGGGGTAATTACAGTAAAGTGGTAAGTGGTAGAAGTGGTAAGAATGAGATGGAAAGAGAAGTAAATGATAGATCACTTAGACACGTGAGGGCTAGATTACTGATGGCCTGAAAAGCCAGGCCAAAAATATTGTTGTAAGAAATGGAAATTAAGGATTATCAATCAGAGTAGATGGCATGGTAAGAGTGTATTTTGAGAGAACTGGTTTACGCTCTGAATTACTTGTCACTGATGATAGCTATGCCTCAAAGTTTGCAGTTTCATTTAACAAGTGTTGAAGTTTACAGCCAAGGGAGAGGCATAACTAGTCAGTGTGGGTCAGGCACCCAGAACTCCAGAAGTGCTATTACATAAAATAAAATGTGCAATGAGAAGATGGGCAAAAAAAAAAAAAGAACAGAAACAAAAACATTTGTCTTACTCTGCGTGTCCAAAGACATATCCAAGAATCTATGGGACTTCAGAAATTAGAGGCTAAAATACATTATAACTTGGTTCTTTATTGCCATAATGGGTACTATACCAGTTGTTTCTATTGTGTATTTTCAACACAAACAATTCTACACTCCCTAATAGACTATTCCTTTGTCCCTAAAGAATCCCCTCTAGTGTCCATGAGGTCTATGATCATCAGTAATATATTTACTAGCTCAAAAGATAGAACACACAGATGTTTCTAACGGTAAATCCTGTTAGGAACTCAGAAATATAAATCAAAAGGGAAAGAGATATATCAAAGATGTAACAAGAACTTTGAGTCTAGATAAGAATGAAAGAAAAATGCAAAATAGAGCTACTGTACATTAAAGGATGAGGTCCTACCTTTGGTTTTACTCATGCTAACTTGCAAATACTAGATGACAGCAGATATTTCTAAATATTATCATTTACATTTGTCCTAGAACTTGGGAGAAATAATGGAAGGAAACATTGTGATAGGTAGATGGAAAGAGATTATTCCAGAATGGTGATTCACAATGAATGCCCAATACTCAACTTTTTCTGAACAACTATTTTGTAATGCCTACTTACTATCTTGAAATCAAATCCATAGATTACACAACCTACCTTTACCCATAATTGTCATAGCAGGCACAATTTTCCAGAAATGGAGAACAGTTCTTGATCAAGTTCCAAAGGAAAAATATATTTTTCTCAGTTTACATGTCAGTTACATTTTTGTAAAATTTAGTATACATTAAAAGCATACAATAATATATCATTTACATGTGTATAGAGTTATAATTCCCAATTATAATGGGCTCTGCATCTATATAAATATCTAGGAACACATGAGAAGGTCTTTTGTGATGTGGGAAACCATGTATTTTAGGGCATCTAATGACCCTGCATGATTTATGCAATGAAGTTAGCATGGACCACAAACATTAGGACAGTAAAAAGTCTCCACAAATTCCACAGATTTTCCTGGGAAGAGGTAACACTTTACTTATTGATCTCTTCTTGGAACATGGGAGAGTGGTACAGAGATTAATATGATTAGATCCAGGAAGTACTTAATATATTATCAACCTTAAAGCCACATTCTCTAAATTATTTTTCCTGGGATGTTTGCTTTTTCTTTCTTCTAAAGTTCCTTCACTCACATAATTTTCTCTCCTAGATAATATTTCCCAGACTTTACATTTCATCTAGACCAAATGCACAGAAGTAGAATTATTGGGTCAAAGAGTGTTGAAACTGGAAGTGTTTTCAGAAATTACCTTCATAGAACTGAAGAAAGCAAATCCAAGAATTACATAATTTGGCCCAGTTGTAGTCAGAATTTTAAGTGGAAGAACTTAATTTCTTAAGCTGATGGTTCATGGTATTTTTAGCCACATATTTGAAATACAGAGTTTTACTTATTTCTGCAACAATAAAAACAATCGCAATAATGTGCTAATAATTATAGAATATAATAATACTAAAACTTCTAGATCTTGGCTGACTCCCATAATTCTGATGCTTTGGTTGTGATTGCTTTACCCACCTGGTATCTAGAAAGCCTTTTAATATTCTGGTATGTATTTGCCTAAACTTTGCACAACTTTGTATTTTTTCTTATACATTTTTTAAAAATCCTTACCCAAGGACATACTTTTTATTGTTTTTAGTGAGAGATGGAGAGAGAGAGAGACGAATATCAATGTGAGGGAGAAACATTGATGGTTTGCCTTCCACATGCTCACCAACCAGGGATTGAACTGACATCCTAGATATGTGCCCTGACCAGAAATCAAACCCACAGCCTTTTGGTATTTGGGACAATGCTCCAACCAACCCAGCCACACCAGCCAGGGCAGTGTACATCTTCTTTTTAACACTCATTCATGATGTGTTTTAGCCATAGCTGGTTGTAATTTCCTTGTTGGTGTTGATAATTACTTATATGTTATACGAAAGCAAAGTCAAATCTATTTGTTCTCTGGCCATTTATAGGTATTTACTACTTCAAAATATTCTGTTAATTTATTTCCCTCATTAATTTTATCTTTATATCAGAATCTTTTTCCTCATTTGAACCATAATCCTGGAGAGTGATTATATACTGTGCCCTAGAATTAGGTAAAATAAATGTATTTCTGTGTACAATGGCATTTTAGAATCAGAAATTACAGAATATACCTTTCCCATTCATAGTACAGATATATGTATACATAGGCATGTATATATGCATATTATTATGCATATTATGTATACATATAAACACACATGTATATAAAGATGCGTATATGTAAATGTGATATGCAAGGACACACAGTAAAGAAATGAGATCCTAGTCTCAGTATTGCTGCTGACTGTTTTTTAATCTTGCGAAGAATCTCAATGTGCTTTCTGGTCACACCTGTTGAACTATACAATATGCCCCATGAGGTTCTTTTCATTAGAATGAATAATATTGAAAGTTGATTTAACGAGAGATCTTTGTTTCAACATACATATATAATGTCAAATAGCCAAACTCTATAGAGGAACAGCTGTCTTCTGTCACTTCTACATTAGAAAAGGAACTTCAGTGTGTACAAAGAGAGTCTCATTCAGGATGCTTATAATTGACAGAAGCATATTGTCTATAATTTATCTGATTTCAGTTAAAAATAAATATGTCTTTCCCTTTCTTTTTCCCCTCTCACCTTTGCTTAACTTCCTTATCTTTGATTACTTTTGACATATTTTCATGAATGTTTTTATAGTAATAGGGAAAGCTGGGATATTCATGTCAGGCCCACCATTTGCCATTGTGGGGGGATTTATTCATAGGTCGAAAAGCATGAGGAAAACTAGAAACACAGCCTATGCAATCTGGTAGCTCCAACCATCTAGTCCCAGTTTCAACTTCCACCCAGAAAAAACCATGAAAGGATTTTGCTTAGGAATTTTTTTTGTTTTTGCATTCAGACAGTGTACCTTTAATGACACATCATTGATTTTGTAATGTTTATTTTAAAAGGTCAGTCTGACTAGTACATAATCTTGTGTCCAATAAAGGCAGGGTTATTTATATGGCCAAGTACCAGAAGAAATGTAAAAGTTCCAATTGACTAATAAGTATATAATTCAAGGTAAAGCACATTAGGGGAACTGTGTAGGCTCCAGCACAAAAGCATCCCATAGGGATGTGGCAAAGATCACTTTGCATTGAAATCAAACCTACACAAATTATACAGAGTTCTCAGTGTTTGGATTTTTTTAAAGAACTTAGCTTCTATGAGAATTTATTCCTGCTTCCTGATCAGAGAAGGAGGGTATGCTCCCTATGCTTTCTGTAGTTCTGTTGTTTCTTCAAATTATAAAGTGGCAACAATAAAGCCTTTATTACAGGGTTATTATGAGTATTGATAAAACAGGTATACAGAGGGCTTAGCTTACTGCCTGACACACTACATTTAATAGATGATTGTCATTCTTTTTCTTCTCTTTTATTTTTTCATTCAACACATAATTATTGAGTGTCTTCTTACTACAGGGTGTTGGGTTCCAGACAAACAACATTGATTATAATGGACAAATTCCATGCTTTAGGTAGAAAGGGGATAGGAACCATAAACAAAATAAACAGAGAACTGAAGAATGGCAAAGAGGGAGTTCTGCAGATGTCTGGGGAAGAACAATGAGGCCAGATAGAGAAGAAGATGCAAAGGCCTTGAACCTGAACAGTGCTTTCTTGCTTAGAGTTCAAATCAGCATTCATCTGAGTCAAAGGGATGAAGGGGGAGGAAAAAAAGGGGAAGAAGAACATTTTTAAAGGAGAATATTGAATTCACAAATAGCTACAATATATTGGTCATTTACTATACGTGCTCACTTGATGCAGAGTAGGATCAAATAAATGTTTTGAATAAAAATTTAATTAGTGACTATATAGTGAGCACTAACTATATGTGAGATACAGTTCTAAACATATTTTATGTAATAACACACAGTTTTTGAAACTACAGGTTGATGAGCAACTACCTTATCATTAGTACAATGTCATAAATTTTAAAAAGATAGATTGATAATACTTATTAAACAGCCAATGATCTAAATATATGTTTATTTATATGAATGTCAAATACTTTTTGTGATAGCCACTAAGTAATTGTCAGAAGTGCAGAAGAAGTGCATATCATGACTTCAGCCATATACTTGCCAAAAACTCTCATGACATCCTACCTTCATTGGCCCAAATCAGGGCATCTTTTGTCCCATGAAGAGTTTGAATTGTATTTACTAAGAAATCTAAAATAAAATCATCCACCGTTACTCTAAGCACTTCCCTTGCCTAGCTTTCATAGCTTAGAAAAGAAATCTTATTCTCCAGAATCATGACTGTGTTGTTGTTGTTTCAAACTTCTGAACCCTGGCATATGCAATAATTTGATCCTATTTGTTCTCACACTGTCTCTTTGAGCTGGCCTTTCTTCACCAATCCCACTGCTACTAACCAAGCAAAAGATTCCTTCCATTTTTAACCTTGTAAATCATCATACCTATATCATCTAAGGGCAACTTGCTTCTAATTCATTAATAATCTATTCAAGAAAAATAACAACTTCCAATTTTCTATTGAATTTCATGTAAACTCTTTATGTACTCATTCTTCTATCAGCAGGGAGTGATAATTTTGTGTCTAGATTCAGTAGTAGTTACAAAGTAGGGGATTATGACAAGTAATGACATAAAAAGCTTTGATTCTTAAATTGATAGCAGGACGCGCGTAGAATAGACACAATAACAGACTAAGCAGAAGAGTTAGGACACTGTTGTAAAAGTTCTGGTGTCAATGAGATTTTCTAATTTATAATTATTGGGTTGGCCAAAAGATCTGTTTAGTTTTTTCCATGAAGTAAAAGACAAATTTTTCATTTTCACTGATAACTTAATTGATTTGGATATTTTTGGTATGTCAGCTATCTCCCACATGGTAGAATATTTATTGTTTTTAATTAATATCTTGATTCAATTGCTATCAATTTCAGCTGGTCTACCTGACCATAGAGCATCATCCAGCGAGAAATCTCCAGCACAAAACTTCACAAATCACTTTTGACACATTTGATCAGTCACAGCGCCTTCTCCCTACACTGAACAAATCTTTGGTGTGTGTGTGTTTTTACCTTTATTGAAAAAATAAAGCATAATATGCTGAAAATGTTATGTATTTTCTTCCATCTTCAATACTAAAATGGCTACACAATTCACCAATTTTAATGTTTTTTTAATGCACATTGAAATGACAGCTGTCACAATAAAATCTAACAAAATTGTTTCAAATGAACTTAAAGACAACTAGGTGTTACTAGAGCCATCTTATGGGAAAAAAAACAAATGACCCTTTTGGACAAGCCAATATTAAGCACCTTTTACATGGATCACAATTTACCTGTTAAAGCTTCAGTAAGATCCAAGTGGCAAGTTTAAGTTCGGAGTTTTAACCTTGAAATTTACATTTGTGTTCACCATACTATGCTCACCTTCTAGATTCAGTAAATAGATCATTTGAATTCTGTCACTAATTAAGTTTATAACCTTGAGAGAATATCTTAAACTCTTGAATGCTGGTTGGGATAGAGCTTCTCTAAGTTCCCATTTAGCTCTAAGCACCTGTGGTCACACCTTGAGAGAATAATCAGAAAACTCTCTCAAAAGTGTCTTCTGAATATGTTCTATCAAGGATGATTCATAATAAGTACCCCTCAACAGAAGATTGGCTAAATAAATGATGGCATATGTTATTATGAAATAATATATTATTTTTAGTGACTATACTGTATCTATTAGCTGCCATTCGTTATTGAATACAAAATAGTCTGCAAGTCATGTATAGCATGATCTCCTGTATGGAAGGCTATAACCACAGTGAAAATTTCAGTAATCTCGGGAAAGAAGGATTTCAGACAAATTCTAATTTCTTCTTTATATTTTTTCGTTGTTTGATTAGTTTTGCAATGTCCCTGAATCATTTTTGGATTCAAATAAAAGGGCTATCTAAATGTTGAAAAATGTGAAATTAACTATATTAGATTATCAAAATAAGCATAAAATATAACCCTATGATTATGCAAATGAATGTGCTATACCTCTAGGTATTTCAGAAGTTCCTCAACTTATCTACACTTAGAACAAAAATCTCATTTCATTCAAATATTAGAACACTCTAGTGGAGAAGAGAGAATGGTAATGCAAATGTTTGTCTGCTATCATGGTTATAGCTTTCTTGTCTGAATTTTTAAAACATTGCAGTCATTTTCCAAGGCAGTGGAATAAAGTCAATGAGAGAAAATCTCGTTCTCAATATAATAATCTCTCACTTCTTCTGATTTATTGGTCATAATGGGCAATTAGCCCATTAAGACGATTTCCTTGGGTTCCTCATGTGGAAGTGTGAGCTGCAGCTATACGTCTTCCCTCTTCCTTATTAAGTAAAAACTGCAATAGACTCAGAATCATGGCACCTGAATCCAATAGACAGAGCCCTTTTCAGTTTCAAAGTGGGATGATTTAGCTGTTCAGTCCCCACTGCTTGAAAACTCTGTGTTCCCAATTTAGAGTGTCAAAAAGATATGGCTAATTATTCTCATAGCAACGATAATAACACCAATTATGATTCTTAAAAGAACTGAGGAGACGAGAGTACAGATAAGACTCACAAAGACAAGTTGCGGGGGGGAAAGGTAATTTCAATTTAAAATCCTGAACCTTCACAGACTTTTCCTTTTGAAAAGAATGTCAATTAAAAATGCCTGAAAGAATCAAATCATCCCCATTAAATCTATCGGAGGTGGCAGAGCCATCATTTATGTCATCATGGTAACTCCCACTCCTAAGGACCACTGCCAGCTTCCTGTTTGTAGCTGTCAAACCCCCCTTCTTCCCACTTCAAAATGAAAAAAATAAAAAATAAATCAGTAGCAACTCTAAAGAAATAAAAGTTATGAAAGGAAATATATTATTCATTCATGAGAATTTGAGTAACTTTGGAAAACTAGTGAAAGTTAGAGGGAAAACATCAGTTGTAGGTAAATGCTTTTATCCACGAATATACGTAAATATATCTCTTTCTATTTTACTTCTAAAAACAGGGAAAATTTGTATTATGCTGTACTAGTAATAGTAATGCAAGAAAAATCATCTAGATTGTACTTTTAATTCACTTCTCAAATATTTGATAAATCAGTAAGCAATAGTTATTTTTTTTTTATTTTAAAGTTGTACTTATATTTCATGTCAACTATAGGAACCAAAACAAGGTTGGGTTTAATTTACAATCTGCTAAACCTGCAAAAAAATATTCATATACACTGAAAGGATCACAGAGAACATTAAAATGATAAGCATGTTGAAACAGCGTAATATATTATCAGGAATGAAAATCGTTTCTCTTTCCTTTGTTCTCTATTTCTATAGGAAGACACTAATTTTCTCTGGTGGTTTAAGGAAACTGCCATACTAGAAAGTCTTCATAAAACAGAATAGATTATATAAAAAGCAGTAGAAATGTGTTTCTTTTGATCTTAGTCAATTGAGGCTGCTATACCAATGTACTGTATACTTACAGTACATTGGGTGGCTTATAAACAACAAAAACGTATTTCTCACAGTTCTGGAGGCTAGAAGTCTGAGATCCAGGTTCCAGCATGGTGGGATTCTGATGAGAGGTCTCTCTGCTGGTCGCAGACTGCTGACTTCTCATTGTATCCAAACAATTTGTAAAATAAAGCAAGCTAGCTTTCTGACCTTTTCTTGTAACTACACTAATCCCATTCATGAAGGCTCTGCTTTCATGACCTAATGACCTCTCAAAGGCCCCACCTCCAAATGCCATTGCTTTGGGGATTAGGATTCAGATTAGGAACTGCAGTCAGGGGAGACACAGGCATTCAGTCCATTCACTTTTTAGAATGAGGTAGGTAAGAAATAAGCGAATGAATGAACTGGTAACAATTGCCTCTAACCAGAGCATACATCATAGACAGCAGCGAATACTGATGGAGATAGAGATATGCCCAGTGTCATTGTTAGGGATCTATGTTAAAAAAAAAAAAAGAAGGACTTAGTTGATTTAGGCAAAAAATGGGCTACTTCTCTGTTATTTAATTCACAGTGATTTTCTTCCATGTTCGTTTAATGCTGTGGGTGTTTTTCCTAATAATAATGCCAAGGGGCTGTGCTGCCATGTGACTGAGACACAGGCCTTTCCAAGTGTCACCCCAAGGAGTTTGCTGAGGACCCACCATGGGCATGCCACTTTCCTGTCTCTTCCTCTCTGCCTCCTCCTTCACACACCACATCCCTCCCTCCTACCACTCTCCTCAAACGTTCTGTAGCTGTCAGCTTTCTTTTACAGAAATAAGTGAAATTATAATGAGACAAGAGTTAGACGTGTGGGAGATGAAAAGAAAGACTTTAAGGAAATAAAAAAAAAAAGGAATTGCTGCACTCTTTGAAAAGCTTTAAGAGGAGGAAAGAGATAGATAAAGGGGCTTATCCTGCCCAGGAAGCTCTCTCCTTGCACATTTAACTTTCAAAATGTCTCTGATCATTTCCCAGGGAGCTGCTGCAGAATTAAACTGCAATGTTTCACTGTGAGAACTGAAAACAGTTGAGACCCAAGGCGTTTTTCCTTCTGGCCTGAATGGTCATCACCTCTAAGTTGTCACTGATGACTCCTGACCTCTTCATGATGTTTTCCATGGAGAACAGATGCTGTAGTTACATTAAAATGAATAATTCTTGAGGTCTAATGTACAGTGTGATGACTATAGTTAATAATACAATATTGTGTAATGGAAATTTGCTAAAAGAGTCAATTTCAGGGGTTCTCACCACACATACAAAAAAGATACATGTGTGAGGAAATGGGTAAAATACACAATTAGCATATCCATTTCCTTACACGTTCACCTTGTTATGTATATGTTCATTAAAATATTACATTGTACTCCTTAAATTCACATAATTCTTATTTAAATTGAAAAATAAATCTGTATAATTATATTAAAATATGTATACATATATTAAACATACATAAAATTTTAATGTATATGTATTTTACGTATAAATTTTTCATGTATGTATATATTAAAATACTGTTATACTCCTTAAATTTATACAATTCTTATTTAATTTTTAAGATAACTGAATCTTTAATAAATAAAAAGAGAACAAACACCTCCCCACTTCTTAATTTTGTGAGACAACCAGTGGTTTGTTGTGTTCAGAGAGGATCATCTGGCTCTGATTGATAACTGAAAGTATGTCAGAGAACATGACTTTTAGAGCTTTAAAATAACTTACAGATGATAATCATAATAGCAAGCATTTGTATAGTGCTATACATTTTACAAAATGCATTCATCTTTATCTCCTCTGCTTTTCCTCCCACCAACCTTATATATTTTGTGTCATTATTATCATTTTACAGATGACAAAATGATCAAAGTCACATAGTAAATGGTAGAGCAAAGTTTGAAACGTAGCCCTTCCGATTTAAAATTTCCCATTTTATAGGTGATACAATTTAGGCCAAAGAAGGTTAAGTGACTTGCAGAAGATCCTATGCCTAACTTTAGAGGCAAAGCAGGCACTGGAGCTCCAGCCTTCTGATCCTGACCTGGCAGCCAGGCCTCTCTAAACTGTGGCTCAGGAATGGTTCTGGTGGGACTCCAGATGTTATTTACTGAAAAAAGGAGGGTTTGAAGTAGATTACAAGTTTCATTTTGAAAATAATGTGGTTGACCTGTCTGTAGTAGAGTTAAATAGAATTCCATCAAGTATATGGAACTAGTGGTCATGGGAGATACTTGGTTAGGAGATAGAGACTTAGAATTCATGAGAGTTGGTGAGAAATAGAATCCAGAGGAATGGATAGAAATACCCAAGGGAGTGCATTGAGTTAGAAGGGAAATGGATTTATAACTCAATGCTGGGACATAATAGCATAGGCAGAAAGTAACATCTTTGAATGAGAATGAGAAGAAATAAACAGACAACTGGCTAAACTGGAAAAGAGTTTTGATCTGTAATGATTATTATAAAAAATGCCTGCAAATTAAGTTTTTAGTAAGTCCTTGGGCAGCAAAGCCTGACTAAAATTGACATGAGTAATGCCTACTAAACTCCCTGGGCTCTTCCTTGATTTATCATAATGAAAAGACATACCTGGGAATGCACCTAGGATGGGAATATGGTTCATAATTCTATGCTATTCTCAATCTGTGCATCATGTGCACCAATCAAACTAGAGTCAAGGGTGTTGTAATTGTTTTATTTACCATGCCTCTATCAAGACCTAAGGGAGAACACTGCTCTCTTCAGTTCCTGTAGCGTCAGATGTTGCTTGGTATGTGTTTGTCTGTCTTCATGTCAGAGCTCTTTGCTGAAGAGATCAAAAAGCCATTGCTGAAGGCAGTGCTTCCAACTCCACACATTAAAACTCAGGAAGTAAACATGGGAAGGGCTTGAGATACACCATACCCTACTGTGAAGTTGACTTGAACCCATAATTTGTTTTAATCAAATGACTCTCTTGAGTGTCACCTTAGTGCATAGCTCTTAGTAGCAATCTGGATCCCCCAAATTAATGTTAATTCAGGGACACACTGAAATCTCTGGCTGGTTATTTCCCTTATTCTACTATCCAGTTATTTGGTGTTACACATAGGTTTTACAGAGCTCTTTCTGTAAGAAAGTTGTGCCACCTTCTTCTTTTATTCTGGGCTTGTGAACTGACTGACCCATGTCACAAAATTAAGTGAGAAGTTGTGAGTTCAATGAGGTCTCTAAACCAGGCTATTTTGGGAGGGGTGCCAACCTAAAATTTTCTCCTTACACGAATCTCATTGACAAACCTGGTGGATCCCATGAGCATGCAGTTAAAGGTGGGGCAGTGCTGGGCTGCTGCCCATCCTGGTCACCACACACCCCTTGCTCTGGTAGCTCAGTGCCAGTGTTTGGATCTTACTGTCTCCTCTGGAATTCAGGAACTCATTTTATCAGCAACATCTCCTGCTCCCCCGGTGGCCAAGATCCTGCAAATACAGTTATGAAATTCTTCCCAAGGAGTTCACTTACTACCCTCACTTTCCACCAGTATCCCTCAAAGCCTTGGGATAGTTCCATCTCTTAGATTCTTTCAGGGCAACAAGCTGATCTCATGTGTGTTGTAGGATAGGCAATGATAAATCCATTCTGCCATTCTTTCTCTGTGGACATGTGGATAACTTTTCCCATTACATTCCAAAATAGTTCTGGCATTTTATCTTTACTGAGACATTTTTGAAGAGAATGGAATTAGGGTTCAAAAAATAAGGATGCAATGCAGTTATGGTGGAGCTGGGTTTTGTGATGTTGTGCCTGTGCTCTGGGTGTGGACACCTACCTGGATGAGGGTGTGCACAAACTTACATTGAGCCAGGCTACTTATTAAAGTTGTGCAGTTGGATTTAAACTGCCATAGTTTGGCTTTAAATCACACACATGTACTTTGACCTCAGGGGCTGACTATAATTTGTCCTCTACAACCAAATGCCTTTTCCTGTACAAGGAGAAATTTAAGGAAAGGCCCTTGGGCTCCTTCAAAGCACAATTCACAGATCAGAGCCAAAAAGCTGGTAGTCTAGGTCAAGAATCAGTTAGGGAAGGGAGTGGTCCTGAAGGCTTTAATAAAAAAACCAGGGTCATTACCAGGCTTAAACACCTTCTTCAGTGTCAGGACCCCAGAGGAAGACTATCTCAGTTTATTACCTTAGTTTGCTTTAAGGAGACATACTTAGGAATAATAAGTATTTGGTATCCAAAGTGGATATTTTATTAACACCCCTTCCTCTACATGACAAAATGATTTTCTATAATAACCATGTAATAATCAGTATAACAACTATTTTTATTCTTATAAAACAACAAATCAAAAGGAAGAATAAATTTCTGTTTTAAAGATATTTAAATTCAACAAAATAGTGTATATATATAAACTAAAGTTTAGACTTACTACTCAAAAATATTCCATCTCACAATTGGTATTCGGTTTCATCCCTGCAAACACTTAACACAAATAAAAATGTAAGTGTTCACACACATAGAATCAAAGAAACTGGAGTTCCTCTCTGCCCTTGCTATCACTGTGCTTTCATGTTTCTCTGAATCTGTGGTTTTAAGTGCAGGAATATGTAATACCACAGGGATATTTGGGGTACAAATAACACCGGCTACAAACTTGAACAATTCTAAATATTTACATATTTGCTTTTGGAACAAATGTGTGTGAGTCTGTATATGTAAGGGCTGACTGTTTGCACAGGGGTGCTCAGAATTACCTTCCAGCTAAAATATCATGTTTATTACAGAGTAAGTAAGACTGTGCAAATGTAAAGTTTATATATTATTAAAACTTAATGGTAACAATCTCCTGGAACTTAGACCAGCAGAGGATTTTATCAGAAAGAAATATTTTATTACAGACATTGCCTAGAATTGCTGATGAATTGTAATAATAAAACAAGACCAAGTTTTAGTAAGTTTTATTATGGCTCTTAATTTTCTTAAAGGATTTTCTTATTGTTTGAAACCAGGCAGACTGACTACCACCCTGTTATTGGTATGTCAGCTATTAAGCAAGGGTTCTGTGGTAGGGGAAAGGAAGATTTTATAGGCATTTTGAGCATTAGGAACGAGAAAAAATTATTTGCTATTTTTAATTTAGTTTATGTGGCTGGATTGTGAACACCAAAGTAAAAATAGTAGAGTTGTAGTTTTCAATGATTAATTCCTGGCCTAGGGAGGAAGTGTGGATGGGGGAAGTTTGTGGAGGTCTCCCCTACAGAGCGCTGCTGTGATTATATGAATAAGTTTCCCGAGTCTGGGTTCAGCATTAGCAAGCATCCCTGACTAATTGACCAACTGTGTTTTCCTATAGGTGTCTATCAGTTCTTTACCTCTTAAAATATGTGATATATTTGCCTTCAACTTTACCTCTGTATTTCCCTTCTAGGTCTCCTCTTTAACTGGGCAAGGAAATCTGGTTCTATTTGGGGAGGGGGGTGCTTCAGAAACATAGTCACTATTACATCCAAGATTTATTTAGCTAGCCATGTAAAAAATGGAGAATCTATTCTTTCTACTCCAATTAGCACAACTCACTCAGAAATCCCTGATCAATAAATCTCTACTGGTAAATTTAGCCTGACCACAATAATATTTAACCTCTTTGCTTGAATCTATTTTCATATGCATTCCTCATATTTTTTTGGAACTAAAAAAATAATATTTTTACAATGTGGGGATTTCTCCTCTTTCTTCTCCTACTCCTGGCACACACTAGGATCTGGTTCTAATCAATAGTCTTGGAACAATGAGAACTGGCTAACACCAGGGCATGAACAAAATTGGCTTCCTCTGCAAGTGACCACAACTAAAGTCATTCTTAGTATTTGGAAAGATAGATAAATCACCCCAGATAAGAGAAGGGATGCTGCTCATTTCACACACAAAAAATTAATAAGTGTTTGGATGCTGCCAACGATGGGGACAGAAATACTTCAGGGAACTCTGAATTTTCTTCACATTTCATAAGTACCATTCCAGTTCTCAAGGTCATACATTTTCCTAGTAAATGTCCTAAAATTCTCATGGCAGATCCTATGAGACTATAAATTTTAGTAAGCTTATAATCATGGAGTCCTTCAGATTAGCAAAAAAAAAAAAAAAAAAGAGAGAGAGAGATTCTTTTAACACAGTGATAAAAAAATTCCTCTTAACACAGCCATAGAAATCAATCTGTAACTTGTTGGGAGGACTTAGGAACTTCATACTGGTAGGTTTTTATTTTTACTTAGCTTTTTGATACTTTTTTAAAAACAGCCCCCCCCACCCACCCACCCATCCACAGTTCTTGAATTCAGCCATCCCTTCCTAGCAGAGCCCACTCAGTTCCCCACGGCTTTGCCTTCAATAGCACTTCATTTCAGGTGACTGCAAGTGATAATGAAATTACTTCTTCACCAGTGCCTGCCATGAAGTGCTAAGGTCAGATTCCCTAATACTTGCTGATTTTTATTGCCTTCAGCTCTAACCAGGCTAGAAAACCACTCCTGGCTTTTCTCTGTAATGGTGTGTTGTGTGCAGCCACTCCTGCAAACAATTTCTGTGTCAGTCTGAAAAGAGGTTTAGTTGCTAGCAACCAAACCAACTTGGATAAGTCAAGCAGAAAATAAAGGTTTTGAAAGGCTGTTAGGGTATTCATGGACTTACTGGGAATGCTAGAGAGCCAGTCAGAGAAAGTTAGGGAAAACAGAGGCACTCATGATGAAAATGCTGTCCAGGTCTTTGCTTGTGGGTCCTATCTGCTGCCTTTCCCAAGAACATGATACCACAGCTGCTCTGTGTGTTATGCATTTCTAGCTCAAAGTTCAAAGTATGTCCAATTGGTCTGAACTAGGACACAAGCCTATGATCTTCTGTTTACCACCTTAATTGGTGTTGGCATAGCAAAGGTGAGAAAGCAAGATATTTGAGTTCTTAGTTTCTTTAGCAGGAGGCAGATCCTCCTCCCCACTAGACCGTGAAGAGTAAGGAATTCTATAAACATTGGGAAGAGGGCTGCCAAAAGCCAGCCAGTGTTTACTATGCCCTCATTCTCCAAACCAGCCATACTGGTTTTGGATTCTCTCTGGACCTTTCCTAGCTCCTTTTATTAAGAGTTCCACTGTGGACCCTCTTCCCCAGATTATCCTATGACTGACTTCTCATCATCATTTATGCACCACCTGAAATGTCATCTCTTCAATCCAACATTCCTCAACTACCCTATGTACAGGAATGTCACTGCCATTGCCTATCTCCATCAATCACTTTACCCCTTTATTCCTCAGATTCCTTCTCATTATCTGACAGTATCACATTTAAGTGTTTAAGTGATCATTTCCTACCCTTCTCATCTAGAAAATAAGTGTTCTAAGTCAAAGATCTTGTCTGTGACCTTATTTGTTTTACTTTCACCACTGAATCCCCAGCATCAAGAATAGTGACTGCCACATATCAGAGTCCAATTGGTATTTAGGGAATAAATAAATTAACCAAGATTCCAATCTGGAATAGGCAAAGACCCCTGTGGAATCCAAGGCCTGGAAAGAGCTGGGATGCAGGACCTCCCATAACTCTGGTATGTATTGTTATTTGCTTTTCCTCTTCCCAAAAGAGTGAGTACTCAGCATGGGGCATCAGCTCCAGATGCAGCCTGAATCTAAATAATGCATGACTGTGAGAGACTTTAAAAATATAAAAGACCACATCAGTGCTGAGTCTTATTCTCAATGTATATGGATTGTTATGCAGGCAACACTTTCCAGCCAAAGTGCACAATTCTTTGTCATGTTGAGGTCCCACTGAGTAAATCACCATTTCAGCATATGCTGATTTAGGCAATTTTTGGTTGAAAGGATGAACTCTGCCTGCCTTTGTGGTATGTGCATTTGACATGCACTGGGCAATGTTATAAATTTCAATGTCTGAGGTTTTTACCATTTATCTCAGGGCACGGAACATAAGTCCTAGTGTCTCTAAAAGAGTCAAAAATCATAAAACATTCTAAAGGTGAGCCCCAGTGATTCTGGGACACTAGGCAAAATTTCCAGGCATATCTATCTGGACAGAATAATTCTCATACCTCACTTCTGGTTTATACATATCACTAAGTAAATGATAATTTGCTTAAAACAATTACGTCTTGGCCTTGGATTCTGAATTTGACCAAATAGCAGAAGTACGTTGTTCAAAAACCCAAGGCTACATTTATGAAATGAGAGTCTTCATTTCATATTGAACGTAGTTCAAAAGTGAACTGCAGAATATTTAATGAAGTGATATTTAAGGTCACATGGTACTAATATTCCTGCTCTTTGGGCTCCAGGAAGTGACCTCAATCTTGCCTATGTGACAATGTTGGTGAATTCCTACTCATAATTCTAATGTAAAACTTGGTTTGATTTTGAAAATCATTATGTCTACATACTGTTTTTTGATAATCATCCCCTTCCCTGTGAATGATAAAGGCAATCTCTTTCTAGAGGTTTTTCCCTTCAGAGAAGTATTATCTATTAACTACAACCAGGTCAATATTTTAGATTTCCAAACTGGAACTGTTTTTGTCAGTTTATAAGTAACCAATGATATGAACTCAGGCAATGATGTTTGAAATCCCCTTCTGACCACTGTTTCATTTAGCTTTGACCCAGGGGAGACTTGCCATCATCTTTAGAAATTCCTTCTCTTTTTGTTAGCTCTTCAGAAAATTATCTCCATTCTTATTACTTTGCTTTATCAGTGATTATAACCTAAGCCCCTGATGTCACTGTCAGAAGCTCCTGGTTGATCAAAGCTGATCCTGGTAATCAGCTTTGGTTGATTAGCTTTCAGGAGGAAAGGGGTGAGGGCAGTGTGGGCAGCTCTGGTTTTGCTTTTAAGGGGAAGGCAGCCAGCTTAGCTGCCAAGTTGATAAGGAGCAGAGAACTGGGCACCATCCAAGCAGAAAATTCAGAGTCTCAAAAATTGCTAAGGCAGAGAATGGCCTAAGATGCATGTGACTAGTTCTGAGCACATGGGCTCAAGTCAGAGATGAAAATTTTAGAAAAAACTGCTTTATTATGCAAATTAGAAGTCCTTATAGCATTCATTTGATTGGCAAACCTGCATTACTTGAGATTTCTAAAATACATGTCTCTCACATATGGCATAGGATATTTTTACCCGTGAATCCACATTTCCTCAAAAGGGAAGTTATAAAGATAGAGCCATAGCAATATTTCTGGGGTGAAATTTAGTCACTCTATGGCCAAATCATCCTTGTATCTCTCCCTGTTCCCTCCCCTATTCACTCCACTGAGAACTGTAACCTATCTTCCCCCTTATCTGCTCCCAATATTTATTATTATTTAATTAAAATGATCAAATTCACTGAACAGACATCAAATGGCCATTTCAAGGGGATACATAAAAGAAAGTATTGTTACAGTTAACTTAAGTGCTGAAAAGTTTTCAAAATCCTAAGTGAATTTTCACTTAGATATAGCCTAAAGAGACTGTAAATTTCTACCTCTTGGTGCTGTTTTAAAAACAAAAAATCTACATGGACATGAAAAGACACCTCGGCCCTCCATGGACTCTGCAGCAGAGCCATTCAGCTCAAAGCTGAGGTCGTTTGCGGCATTAGTGGTTATACAGCTTTTCCACGAAACAAACCACAGTTTAATAATCTATTCCATTTACTGTAGAAACACAAACAAAACTCAGGCTTCTTGGCAGCACCTACAGCCTCACATTACGTTTTTCAAGGAGGCAGGGACTCACCTCTGCTAGTTTTACTCCCTGTGACTCTGGCAGCATTTAGCCAAGGCCACACCCACCACCACCGGAAGCCTCTGACAGTCCTGTTGTCTCTCCTGAATATTTGTAGTCACTGTTATTTTCATATCTATCTGAATTGCTCCTTATGTGTTGATAAAAGTACACTCCTCTGTGGATGGAAATATAGAGTCCATTCCTCATTTTCTGGGTTATGGGACCAGAAATGGATGGTATCTCAGGAGCCCCATGAGGTGGTAGTAAGATGAAAAGCAGACAGCTTTCCTAGCTTTAGTGCAGGGAAACACAGCCTCCTCCTATCCATCCCGTTAAGCTAGTGAAAATGGAATAGCATGGTAGGTAACACTGAATACCTGGTTTGACCCCAACACTGCTGCCTTCTAGTTTAGGCAGGTGACTTGAACTCTGTGTGTTGCAGTTTTCTGAAGTACAAAAATAGAGTGATAATAACACAAACTGTCTTAAAGTTGGGGTGAAGAATAAGTGGGTTAAAATATAAAAGTGTTTAGAACAGTGCCTAGCACATGGTAAGCACTCTATAAGAGTTTGCTTTTATTATTATGTCATTTAGTAACATTTTACTTAAGTTAGTCACTCAGGGGCAAAAATCACTTTTAAGTTTATAATTTATATAATGTCTATCATGAAAAGTCATTTCACCCCCATTTGCACTATGACAGTTAAGATAGTAGGGAAACAATTTTTCCCCATTTTATGCATGAAAATATTCCTAACTATAAGCTTTGAAGTTAAATAAAGTAGGAAAATTATGTAAATATTCGAGTTCATTGAGTGTCTATAATTGGTCAGACATAGTCATGTCCATGAACTAGAGCTGAAGAAGCTATCTGAAGTATACGCTTTTACTAATTGTATATGTAATTAGAAATACACAATGTAAGCAGATGTTTTATTGAAATTCATGTGATATAATAATTGTTTACCCTAGCTATGGTGGCATAGGAGAGATTAGAAGACATAAAGACTTTTAACTGGGGAAATAAGGGAGAGCATCACAGAGGAGGTGATATTTTTGAAAGGCCTTTGAAGAAAATGTCAGATTTCTCAAAAGAAGTAAGAAGCAGTGGTATTTCAGAGTCATGTTTGGTGACTTCTAGCTAGATTTCCTCTCACAAGTAGTTTGTCCTTGTCAGCTAATAATGCCTATCATTTGTGGGAGTGCTGAGATGGAGGCCCAGCCATACACACCTCTCTTAATGCCCCAAGTCTTGGTATTCTGAAGGCTTCATGAATGTGCACTGGGATTATGGTCCTGAGCAGAGCCCTACCCACTAAGAGAGAAGTCCTTTCATTCCTGTGGTCTCAGCTAGTGCTCTGTGGCAAGGAAAAATATACTCACACTAACCTCAATTCTAGCAAGAGGAGAGATCGCATATGAAACAATATATAACACTAGTCTTAACAAATTAGACTGCAAGGACTTTAAGATCCAGCATGCCTTTTTCAGGAATTAATTGGCTTCCATTCTTCCCTACCTATTATCAGTGATGCTCTATTTATAACCACCTTCAGCCTAAAATATTTTAATATACCTGATAATCCAAGAGAATATTGTCCATAGTCAGCCATGTTGCCTTTGAAATAGAAATGCTTATACCTGAAACATCCTGTCCATCATAGTCACCAAAGCTTTGTTCAACTCTTACTTCTCCAACAGCAGAAGCAAAGACAAATCATTTTGGAACTGTTTTCAAAATATCAAGGAATTGTTGCCCTTCTGACTGTCAATGCATAAGAAAGCCTAATATTGAGTTCCTTTAAAATAGATTCAGCCTACTCTAATTCATTTTATTCCTTTGGAAATTATTCAAGAAGGAAAATGTATTTATCTTTTTTTATTCTTTGTGTGTTATTTAAGAAATTATGTTTTCAGAGTATTTCCAAAAGATATACAACCAAAAGGGAGGGATATAAAGACTTCCTATATACCCCTACCCACAGACCTATACAGCCTCCTCTATTATCAACATCACTCACAAGAGTGCTACATTTCTTTATGAAGATGAAGCTAAATTAACTTATCACAATTACCCAAAATCTATAGTTCATCTTACAATTCACTCTTGGTGTTCTACGGATTTGAATAAATATATAATGAAATGTGTCTGTCCTTAGACTACCAAACAGTATTCTCACTGCCCTGAAAATTCTCTATGTTCTTCCTAGTCTTCTCTCCTTTCCCACTCTCTATCCCCACTGCAAGCCCTGGCAACCACTCTTTTCACTATACTCATAGGTTTGCCTTTTCCAGAATGTCATGTAATTGGAATCATACAGCATGTAGCCTTTTTTTAGACTGGCTTATTTCACTTAGTAGCATGCACTTAAGCTTCCTTTATATCTTTTCATGGCATGATAGAGTATTTCTTTTTAATGCTAAGATCCAATTGTCTGATTGTACCGTAGTTTGTATCCACATTCACTAACTGAAAAACAACTTGGTTGCTTTAAAGTTTTAGCTATTATAAATAAAGCTGATATGAACACCCATGTGCAGGTTGCTTTGTGGATATACTTTCTTTTTATTTGGGTAAATACCAAGGAGCATATTGCTGGATTGTATGGAAAAATACATTTAGTTTTTTATATTGATTATATGTTGAAATAACTATATTTGGTATATGTTCATATAATAAAACATAATGATTTTGTTGCTTATAATTTTTTTCAAATATGACTCCTAGAAAATGTAAAATTGCCTATGTGACTCACATTATACTTGGTGTGGAATGCTTCCGAGAGCCTAGAAAAGCAGCTGTACTCTGCTTTCATTACTAATGCTCTTAGCAGCTGATTGAGAATCAGGTAAAACTAATCTCTAAGAATACGAGTCAGAATAATGGTTACCTTTTGGAGTGATATTGAAAAGGAAGGAGTTTACAGGAACTCCTTTCTTGGGGGCACTGGAAATATTTTGTATTTTAACCTGGTGATAATATTCTAGTGGATATATATGTAAAAATTCATCAAGCTGTACATTTAAGACTAGCACATATTATACATATGTTAAGTTTCAATTAAAAAGTTAAAGAATCAAAAAAAGCATAGTTTACAGAAAATAACTTTATCATAGACCTGTATATCCTGCCAGTGTTTCCAAATGATCTACAAGAGCCCTAGAAAATCTCTTCACTAATTCTGTTTAAATTATCTCATCACATGAAGACATCTCAGACTTGAATCCCTGATTTAAGTTATTAACTATGGTAGACACTATAGACCCACTGCACTTACAGTGTCAATTTTCTTCTTACTTCATGGTTTACACATTCAAGTCTACACATTAAAAAAACAAAACTCTGTCACTCAGACTCAGTATGCCCAAATAATACAGTTTTATCCAGTGAGACATAGCCGAACTCTACTGAAGTATATTTTAGTGAAGTTTTTGGTTTCCTGACAAAAAAGGACAAAAAGTTGCACCTCCTGTAATCCCTTCTCCCCTTCTTTCTTTCTCAAATTCAGATATGCTGCCTAACACGTTTGTATCCAAGGAAAGGCCTAGGGAAGAAAGCTCAAGAAATGAAACAGATCCTGTGTCTATCTCTCCATTGAGCCACTGAGTCAATATCAATTTAATTTCAGACTAATGGTAATATGTGAAAGTAATTCGTTAGTTGTATAAACTGCTAAAAATTAGGTTTTCTGTTACTTGCCGATAAACATGTTCCCAACTGATACACTGAAGCAATTATTCCTTGAGTGTCCAGGTTCAGAACCCTATTGCCATCATTGACTGCCTCCCCTTCACCAAATACTAATGTCTGTCACTGAGCCCCACACTTATCTATTTTGTTATGTGTCCCAGGCACTCCTACCCTTTCAATCTCATTCTTGACACCATAGTGCAATCCCTCATGTTTTTCCTAGATACAATTAGAGATACCACTTTTCTCTTCAAACCTTTTAAAATGATTCTCCATTTCTAATCAAATGAAGAACAAATGGCCCTATTTGGTCCTAACCTGGCCAATAATTCAAGGTCCTCTACAATCTGTTCATAATCTACCTAACTAGACTTAACTATGCCCTTTAGCATACATGTAATTTTTATTTCATTAACATCATACTTCTTAGGGGTCTCCCTAATACTTATGTTACTCCTCCACATCTTTAATTACATCTCTCTCTGTCTGGGATACTTTGCTTCTCCATGGCACTGTAGAAAATGAGACCATATTTTAAAAGCCAGGCAAGATGTTACACAGCCATACTCATATTCTCTGACCTCTCTCCAGTCAAAAGTGTTCTCTCCCTTTCTGAGCTCTTTTGGTCATGCACAAATTTTACTAAGGTTCAGGGATATGTAAGAAACACTATGCCAGGGGATAGGAATAGAACAATAAGTAAGACACATTCCCTGCCATTGATATGTGGAGGAGACATTAAAAGGTAATTTCAATATACAAATGTCACTTAGCACAACCTTGAAGGGTCAGCCTTTGAGAAGGTGATGCCTGAGGCAAAATGAAGAGTTAATAACATATTTAAGAACCAGGCAAGCTCATTCCAGGCAGAAGAAACAGTGTAAACAAAAGCAAAGAGATAAGAAACACCATGTGGGTTAAAGAACTGTAAGGACTTTCCTGTTGCTAAAGTTACTTTCGGTAAGGACCACGCTTTACAGAGGTGAACGGCAACTAGATGGACTTAAATATCCTCAGATTTGTTTTGGTGGCAGATTGTTATAACGTCACAATTTTTCTTATGACAGGGCTATTAGTAATGCTTAGTTTAATTTTTTAAAAAATAAAAGTGAAACACAATATAACCAGTACATGTAACTTGGTTAAATTGTCAATCTCTTTTCTCTTTTTGTACCATCCTTCTGAATATTCTTTGTGGAATTTAATCTATGGTGGATATTTATAATAATAAGATAATATATATAAAAATATGTTAATTCTTTTTTATTAAATACTTTTGAATTTTATTGTCTCCCGAGTACAGTTTTCTGCCTTCCCCGCCACCCCTCCCCACCACCATAGCCATCCCCACATCCCTCCGCTGTTTCCACCCCCCCCTTAGTTTTGTCCGTGTGCCCTTTATAGTTGTTCCTGTAAACCCTTCACCCTTGTCCCCCTATTATCCCCTCCCCTCTCCCCTCTGGTTACTGTCCATTTATTCTTAATTTTAATGTTTTTGGTTATATTTTGCTTGCTTGTTTGTTTTGTTCATTAGGTTCCTGTTAAAGGTGAAATCATATGGCATTTCTTTTACTGCCTGGCTTATTTCACTTAGCATAATACTTTCTAGTTCCATCCATCCTGTCACAAAGGGTAGAAGCTCCTTCTTTCTCTCTGCTGCATAGTATTCCATTGTGTAAATGTACCATGGTTTTTTGATCTATTCATTTACTGATGGGCACTTAGGTTGCTTCTAGCACTTGGCTATTGTAAATTGTGCTGCTATGAACATTGGGGTGCATAGGTTATTTTGGATTGGTGTTTCAGGCCTCTTAGGATATAATCCTAGCAGTGGAATTGCTGGGTCAAAAGGCAGTTCCATTCTTAGTTTTCTGAGGAAACTCCGTACTGTTTTCCATAGTGGTTGCACCAGTCTGCAGTCCCACCAACAGTGCACTAGGGTTCCCTTTTCTCCACATCCTCTCCAACACTAGTTATTTGTTGATTTGTTTACGATGGCCATTCTCACCAGTGTAAAGTGGTATCTCGTGGTTTTAATTTGCACCTCTCTGATGGCTCTTATTTATTAAACTGTGCAAGAATAGAATATCTATGTATAATAATGAAGAGATCATATGGTTTAATTCTTACACTGCCAGGTAGACTTGATCTTGAGAAACAAGTAGATTCACTAAGGTTTCATAAACTGTTTGAACAGATAAATTCTAAAATCTCAGCTCGTTAGCAAAATAAGTCTGTTTTTAGTGTCCTTAACAGGTCAGTGGGAGTCTTCCCAGCTAAATGGTTCTCCTCCAAGTGGTGATTTGGAGTCCCTCTATATTGGGGCTCCATCTTCAACACTGCTCCCAGGATCATCATTCCACTATCCCCACTGGTTATAAAAGAAAAGAGAATTAAAACCTTGTGTATACTTCCACATACTACATCATTTCTGCTCACATTACCTTAGTTGGAACTCCCTAAGTGTAAAGAAAGTTTGGGGTATGTGATCATGTTCTAAGTCCTAGAAATACAGAAAGTGAGTTTGGTGATCAGTAAACAGGCTGGGACACATGAAACAATTAACAAGTAAATTAATTTATCCCAGTGATCATATGATGGGTTTGTACTAAAAATTTAAGGGATTCATATATTATATTAAAAGAACAAAACTATATTATACTTGTATCTCTTTTCTCCTCTAAAGGCATTTAATTTTATTCATTTACTGATTCACTCACTTGTTAATTTCAACAAACATCCACTAAGCACATAACATAACCTGGCCATAATATCACAAGCAATTGCAAAGAGAACATATCAGGGATATTGATACTGAAAATTTGTCTCTCCATCTGCTATAGTACTTGTTCCAAGTAAGCACTCGCCAACTTTGTTCCTTTGTTAAATTAATGATTCAATAATTAATCAGTCCGACATTATAAAATGCACTGTTATAGGGCTGCAATGATTGCCACAGAGGTGATGGAAATGACAATATTTTATATTGTATTGGCCTATCTAAACTCCAAAAAGCTGCCCAGGGTGTATTTTGGCTCTTTGTCGGAAAGATAAAAACTTCATATACTGATTTGCTTCCACTGTTCATTAATTCCTTAGCTAAATACAAAAACACCTAGAACAGTGCCAAACACCAAAGGAGCGCTCAATTATCTGCTACTTAATGAGAGTGACGACAATAAAAGTTACAGGTCTGGAAAATGAATAGCAATAACATGATCCCATTTTAACAATCTGGATGATTCTTCAGAATCACTATATTTAGGAATTGGGGCTTTTTCCTTTTTTTCATTTTCTAAAGAGTGTTTCCTAAAGTAATCTGAGAATTGTGAACATCTAATATGATGTTTTTAATTCTTTTGTTGATAATAGATTCTTTCTGAAAGACACATATGTGTTAGTGAGGTAACCATAGAGAGAAAAATCTGTCAACTTGTGGCAAAGATTAGATCAGTCAATTTATCAGCTTAAAAAATTTCTAGAGGCAGGGAATATCATGAAAATAATAAATCAGCAAGAAATATTTCTTAAATATGGCACAATAAATTTGTGCTTTGGCATACTCTCTGGAATATATATATGACAATAATAAATACAATCTAAATGAGATAATAAATAGAATATTTCTAGCCTCATAAGCAAGATAGACATTTCTGTGAATGCAATGATTGCCAAAAACTGAAAGCTGTAAGAATGGCAGTGGCAGCTAGAAGCCTGGCTCCTGCCAGGACACAAAGGCTTAGTGATTTTTTTTAAGATTTTATTTATTTATTTTTAGAGAGGGAAGGGAGGGAGAAGGAGAGAGAGAAACATCAATGTGCGGTTACTGGGGGCCGTGGCCTGCAACACAGGAATGTGCCCTGACTGAGAATCGAACCTGCAATGCTTTGGTTCGCAGCCTGTGCTCAATCCACTGAGCTACGCCAGCCAGGGCCTGGCTTAGCGATTTTTACAAGATGGCCTAAAAGATAAAGATCTACTCCTAAAGTCAAGGGTTGGGTTGGTCCTGAATAATATACAAGAAAAGCTGATAACTGCCACTGCATGGCTCCACGACTTTGTAGGAAACTCTGGGACTACATAGGCGAGAAGACAAAGATGAATTCTAATAGGAAAGTGGGACAAAATGGCATTTACTCTGTGAATAGTTTTATAAACACCCCAGTATCATTGCAGCAAAGGATCCCAAAACCAAGTTCTTACCTGGGGGCTACAAATAATCACGTGGAGGAAACAACCAAAATTTCAGATAAGAAAGAGACACTGAGAAAAAACACACAAAATTCAAAATGTAGTTTTCCACTTAAATTAATTTTTAAACCAAAATTTCAAATATATGAAAAGAATACTGATATAGCATCACAGAATTAATCATAGATATAGATTTAATTTCAGATACAGTGTTTTATTTATAGTATTTAAAAATTTTAAATCAAATAAGATATTAATGTCCAAAGTGATAAATTAAACAATTCCTTAAAATAAATAATTCTTTATATATAAAATGACATTTTATTTCTTAAAAATAAACAACAATCATAGAATGATAACAAATTTTCCAAGAACTTTAAAAAGCTATTTGTATATTAAAAATGAAAAGCATAATCACTGAAATTAAAAATATTTACATAAAACTATGTGCCAAACAGAGTATTCATCATCTGGAAGATTTAGCCCAAATCCAGGAGAGTTAAAATGAAATTAGAAATATGAAGGAGTAATAGATCAAGGAGAAGAAAATAGATCAAGATGTTCCAGCTCCAGGGCAAAGGACCCACAGTGGGCTCTGGCTACAGTTGGTCTGGGGCTGGGGTCAGGCCACAGTTCCCATTGGCTGCTATGAAGCAGGACACCCTGCATCCTGCTGCTGTGTGAGGCTGGGGAAGATGTTTCTGATCAGATCTCTGGTGGGTGAGAGGTTCCAGGAAGAGGTTCTGCCATGGACAGAAGATATCATTCTCATGAACATCACCCCAAGAAGGTGCTCCTCAGTACCATATTGTGGGTTCCTCAGAAGCTGAGCAGACAGTGGAGGAGATTCAGGGTGAGATTCACAAGAAAACCGTGGTACATGAGGTGTACTATGTATCTGAGGAGGCCATCATTGAGAAGATAGGAAGTGAATATATCCCACTGATGAATAGAGGGACTGAGGAGGGCCCAGGGTCTCCATCATCCTAGTGGGCAACAAGTCAGACCAGTGGCCAGGGAGCTGTCTGGAGGATGTACTGTCTGCCCATCATGACCAAGTTACCTGAGACTGAGAGCTGCGTGGAGTACTTCTCCAAGAACCTGAGGAACATCTCAGAGCTTTTCTGAGCACAGAAGGTTGTAGGTTTATTTCTGGGCTCTGTATTCTATTCCATTGACCTATGTGTCTGTTTTTGTGTCAGTATCATGCTATTTTGATTACTATGGCCTTAATGTATAGTTTGATATTAGGTAGCATTATTCCTCGAACTTTGTTCATTCTCAGGATCACTGCTGCTATGCAGGGCCTTTTGTCATTTCATATAAATTTTGGCAATATTTGTTCCAGTTCTGTGAAATACGACATTGGAATCTTGATAGGAATTGCATTGAATCTGTAGATTGACAAGTGCTGGCAAGGAGAAAAGGGAACCCTTTTGCATTGTTGTTGGGAATGCAGAGTGGTGCAACCAATATGGAAAGCAGGGTGGATATACTTCAAAAAATTAAAAATTGAACTGCCCTCAGACCCAGTGATCCCACTTCTGGAAATATACACAAAGGAACCCAAAACACTAATTCGAAAGAACATAAGCACCCCTATGTTCATTGCAGCATTATTTACAATCACTAAGATGGAAACAGCCCAAGTGTCCATCAATAGATGAGTGGATAAAACAACTCTGGGACATTTACACAATAGAATTCGACTCAGCCTTAAAAAAGAAGAAACTTTTACTCTTTGTAACACTATGGATGAACCTGGAGAACATTATGCTAAGTGAAATAAGAGAGTCAGAAAAAGAAAAATACTATATGATTTCACTCATGTGTGGAATCTAATGAACAAACTGAACTAACAAGCAAAATAGAGACAGACTCATAGATGGAGAGCAGGATGACAGCTGTTGAATGGGGAGGTGAGGAGGTGGAGGGATTGAGCAAAAAGGGAAAAGGTCTCATGGACAGACGGCAGTGTCATGATTGCACTTTGGGGGTTAAAGGGGGTTAAATAGTAATGGAAAAAATACAATGAAATTTAAAAAAATAGGGAAATAGGTAAAAAGCAGTTATTATGTCTAGGTCATGATTATCACTTGCAAGAGAATTAAAGACATATTAAATAGAGGTCAAAATACAATTGACTTGAAGTCAATCTGGCAAAATCCTTGTTTAAAATGTGGGTGGATTGTTGCTACTGTTTCCTTTGTCAAAGGCCAAACTAATTACAAAAACTAAGATAAATCTGAATAGTTTGCTGTGTGTCAACAGAAATGGAGAAATGAGGGGACAAAGGGCAAGACTGTATAGGTACAGAAGAATGCTTTGGGAGGACTCAGGAAAGTTAATCACACAAGGCACTGGATCAGCAGAGGTTGTTAGTCTTGTTGGATTTATGCATAATCATAACCCACATTACAGTACAAAGAGTTTTAATATTACAGTTATCTCATTCAGTTTTCATCCACTTACCATTAAAAGATGAAAGTTTTATTAATCCATTTTATGATAATTATGACAAAGCAGACACTGCAAATGAATTTGCTTATAAGGTGAAATATGACTTCAATAATAGCTGTAGCTTGTTCTTCTATGTTACAGAAAAATATAGCTAGGATTATTAGATAATATAGTCTTAATAAATGGAGTATATCTTTATTAACAATTACCCAGGTTTTTAATTAGTACCTATATATGGAGGTTGTTTTTCTGTTTAATTTATTTAATTCATTATAAAAACATTCATTTTCTTTTAATTATATTGCACAACCTGTGCTTTTCAAGATTCTGCCACAATTATCTTTGCTTCTTATAACTATTTTCAATTTATATATGTAGCCAATGTTGTATAATAGAACATCAGTTTGAAAAGTTATACGTAGAACACAATGGAATGTCTTTCACCCCACACACGTGAAAAAAAAACAATTAATAATCAATTAAAAAAATAAAGGCATTGGCTCTACATCTATTTAAATAACATATGTTCTGCATCATATACCCCATGTTACACATTTTTACCTTTTACCATTAATTATGAGCTAAAATTAGCAGCGAATTAGATTGATAAAAGTCTGGAAGAATATTGACATTTATATTATTATCCGAAGCCTCATTTTTTTATTCACGATGTTTTTACTGAGAAACACCTATACATCTGGACCTATGAAGTGGTCAAACTTGAAAATAAAAATTCCCCCAAACCCCTTTTGTCCTGTCCTGCACAGAGTGTCTAGCAACCACTGTCTGCCAGGCTCTCAGCTACCTTCAGCTTTATCATTGTTCACTGGAAACTATTCCTGTTCTGTCTTGGTAAATGACTTCGTGACTCACGCAAAGAATGTTTATACTTAAAGAATGATATCTTTATTATATGTGACGTAATGTCACCCATCTAATATCTAATACCAGATCTTCATTATTTTTTATGTTTCATAGAGATGGTAGATGTTTAGGAAATGCCACAGAGAATGCTCCACATGGTATTTCTATTTAGTTTTGGAGTCTGTTATTTGTAGGTTTTACCATCAAAGGATAATAATTGTAGACAATTGTCTTATTCTTCCTAATTATTTCTATGAAAAGTCATATTTTATGAGACAGTTTGTTCTGATTTGAAGCATAATGCACAAAATAACTTTAAGAACCCAACTTAGTAAGTTGAAAGACTGTTTTTCCCTATTTTATGTCACTGTGAAAGAATATTTCTAAAAGAATAAGGATTGAACTTTGGACTTTAAAATAAGCTACTATGCTTCAATGGAATGGTTTGAGGCATAGTGAATTAAGCTTAATAAAGGCTTTCAAATCCTCAGTGTACAAGTAATGAGTGTGCAGGAACGGTCTAGTGAAGGGCAAATTTATGTTTGAAACAACAGGCTTTTCTTCCCTTTGTGGTTTGAATTATTTTCGATTGTTATGGTGAAAATAAAAATGCCAGAAAAAAAAATCATGTTTAGCTGGGAGTTTGGTATTCTGGAAACCAGGGGACTGATTAGTAGAATATCCTTTCTCCTGAAGAATGTCACATGACCACATATAGTGTATATAAAATGCATGAATTGTCTCTTCTTTCACCCTCTCCACCCTTGAGAAGGAAGGGGTAGGTGAGAGGGTCAAAAGTATTAGATCTAGCCCTGGCTTGTGTAGCTCAGTGGATTGAGTGCAGGCCTGTGAACCAAACAGTTGCTGGTTTGATTCCCAGTCAGGTCACATGCGTGGGTTGCAGGCCAGGTCCCCCGTAGGAGGCACATGAGAGGCAACCACACATTGTTGTTTCTCTCCTTCTGTTTCTCCTTCCCTTCTCCTCTCTCTAAAAATAAAACCTTTTTTTAAAAAAGCATTAGATCTCCCTGCAAAGCTCTTAGTAGAAGCTCTGACAGAGCCATCTCAAATGGGGTTTAAGGCTGACTGGCAAGGCTGACAGCTGCAAGATACAGAAGCAACATTTTGGTTCTAATCAAAAGCAAATAAAATGCCCTATCATGATAATTCCTATCAAGAAGGAATTATACTTGAGTGTCCTCTGTGGTAAGTACAACTCTTTAAAAAATTAAAACTATGAAGGTAAAACTTAATTGCTTGTCACCTTAAAATGATGATTCAAAACTTTTGTTAGAATACTTGCAAAATCCTATTTGCTATTTCCAGCCTCTTCCAGCATACCTAATTGCAACATGAAACTTTCGAGAAGAGAGGAAGGGAAAAACTATGGTCCTTCTGACTTGTGGGATTTTTGAGTGAATACTTACCTCATTCATCTTTGATCCTAAAGTGTTCATGCAAACTCACTGTACTTTTTTTTAAATTGTTGTTCAGGTACAGTTTTTTGCTTTTTCCCTTCACCACAGTCCAACACCCCAGCCCTCCCCATATCCTTCCCCTGTTTCCACCCCTCCTAGTTATTGTCCACGTGTCCTTTATAATTGTTCTTGCAAACCCTTCACCCTTTTCCCCTGAAATTCCCTCCCCTCTCCCCTCTGCTCACTGTCAGCCTGTTCTCAATGTCAGTGTCTTTGGTTACATTTTGCTTGCTTGTTTGTTTTGTTCATTAGGTTCCTGTTAAAGGGAAGATCGTATGGCATTTGTTTTTCACTGTCTGGCTTATTTCACTTAGCATAATGCTCTCCAGTTCCATCCATCCTGTCACAAAGGGTAGGAGCTACTTCTTTCTTTCTGCTGCATAGTATTCCATTGTGTAAATGTACCATAGTTTTTTGACCCACTCATTTACTAATGGGCACTTAGGTTGCTTCTAGCACTTGACTATTGTAAATTGTGCTGCTATGAACATTGGGGTGCATAGGTTATTTTGGATTGGTGTTTCAGGCCTCTTAGGATATAATCCTAGCAGAAAACCCACTGTACTTTTTATGAAACTTCTCCTCTTTATGGATTACTCTTTTCTGGTGGACATTATCACATGATCTTCAAATCATTTGTGGAAAATGTGTAAGGTATTTCTGCAGACAATTATTGACACAATCACATATATCAATAAATATGTAAATAGTAGAGAATTACAAGTAACTTTTTAGCCATCAAAATGGCATTATCTAATCAGTGCTTATTAATAGCTATTAAAATTTTGAATAAAGGCCTAACCATCACTTATACCTGTCTTCAGTACCAAAAGCAAGATTTTCTTTTAATTCTCATCAGAGGACTTTTTTTTTTCATTGCTTTTAGAGAGAGAGGAAAGGAAAAAAGAAGGTAAAGAGAAAAAAAACCAATGCAAGAGAAAAGCATCAGTTACTGCCCTTGTGCAACCAGAACTGGGATTGTGGGCACATAGACTGGGGATTGAACCCATAGACCAGGCATGCACCCTGACAAAAAAGACCTTTCAGCTATTGATAATGCTCTACCCAGCTGAGCTCCAGGGACCAGGGATAAAAAAAAAAAAACAAGATTTTTCATCCCTCAGGAGGAAAGATGAGTCAGTAATTTTCATTTTGCTTTCCCAAACCCTTTAAAATAAAATCTATCTCATGTATTCTTTTTCACTGTTTCCCTAGATAACCTTGTTTCTTAAATTTAACAAATATTTCTCAATTAGCTAATAAATATAAAACATTGTATTTGACTTTACAGGGGATATAAAAACAAATATAAAGTATATCTGCTCTATAATAATTAATATTCATTGGAGAGCTATTTATGTGAACTTTTTCTCTCCATAATGGAAAACAGCCACGCTTACCTGACTTGTTCAGTTTTCTTGCATTTGTCTTATTACAAGTACCCATTTCTACATTCTTACATTTATCATTCATGCTCTTTTGAAATAGTCTAAAGTTGTCTCAGTCTTTCTATTTCAAATGCCAACTCAAGTCTCACCCCCTCTGTAAATCTTCCTAAAAACAAAAATCATTTTTAGGTATCATTCTGTGCTGTTATTTTATCTTTTATGTATACTTTGTTTTTACAAATTGATTATTGATTACTTACAAGTAACCTTGACTTTTGCCTTGATAATTTTTAACAGTAGAAGAGAATTTAACAGTGGAAACTTGAACCACAGAATGAGGTCTTATTAAATTATGCTTCCACTTCTTTTATGTTCCATTGGTAACAGAAATGTCTGGCCCACAGATTTCAGATTCTATTATCATATATGTGATTTTGTTTTACAATTTTTCACACAATTTCTTAAGTAAATATTTAATAAACAAATGTAAAATTTTAGCAACCTGTCACCAGGTGGTGACAAAGTCACAGTGGTGCATAGTTGCAGCAATCCCAAATAGTAAATCATAAGCATATTTGAGTGCATAACAATATTGCACAATCACATACACATGTAAGTTCAGACAACTTTCTAGCCATTTTTGTCTTCTAAATTTTGAAAGCTACCTACACTCAGATTGGATAAGAGACTCTCTTCTATTCCCTGGCCATGTAAGACACACAACTCATATATATGCCTATGTCTGCTCTCGGTCAACTCTTGGACAAAACTGAATGTGTCAAAAGTTTGGCCTCCATTTTTTCTCTCAGTTGAAAATTACTAACATCTGCCCTGGTTGGCACAGCTCAGTGGGTTGAGTGCGGGCTGCGAACCAGGCATCATAGGTTTGCTTCCCAGTCAGGGCACATGCCTAGGTCGCAGCTCCCAGCAACTGCACATTGATGTTTCTCTCTCTCTCTCTCTCTCTTTCTCTCTCCCTTCCCTCTCTAAACATACATAAATAAAATCTTTTAAAAAAAGAAAATTACTAACATGTTTTGGAAAACAACATGTATTCTACTTTTTTTAACACCAAGAGAAAAGATAAAACCAAAACCAATAAATCTTTATTCAAATTTTCAAATAATTTTAAATTTCATGACTCTTATTTAACAATTAGAAGGAGAAATTTCACTTCTGGTTTAAGGCCTCTTATTCCATGATTTTCTCTCACTCTTTCAAACTCACACCCCGCATTGCAATATTATATAAGCCAGTTGCTTATGACTCCAGTTGCTGTCCTCTAAATGTATTCCTCATTTTCCAGACATTGTACCTTTGTAATGCTTGTATATTTCATGTTTTCTATGTCATTGAGAATTTTACCATCATTTCAGGTACTGTCCAAATGTCACCACCTACATAAAAATTCCCTGATGCCCACTATTCTTTGAATTCTTCCCTCTCCTAAATACTTGTATCAGTTTGATCATTTTCTTCCCACCATCATAACTAACTTTATTTTACTTTTTAATTAGTTATTTCATTGTTGTTCAAGTACAGTTGTCTGTGTTTACTCCCCTTGCCACTACCCCCCACTCCAGCAATCCCCTCCCCTGCTTCTATCCACACCTTGGTTTTGTCCATGTGTCCTTTATAGTTGTTCCTTTTTTATGGCACTTTCAACAGCCTAGAATTGTACTTATTTTCAAACCCCTGTTTTACTTTCTATCAAACTAAAAGCATCATACAGCATAGCCCAAGCTAATTATCTCTACATTTCTGAGATTCTGGTAGATCCCTCTGTATCTGGCTTTTTCCTACTTATCAAACAAGAACCTATTGATCTGATATGAAGAGAACTTATTATATTATATACACTACCACTTAGTTTTTAAATTGTCTTGGGTTATAGGCACACCTTTTTAAAGAAACAGAATTGAAAATTAGAAGATAAATTAGAGAAGTCTTTATTATGTATACACACATGATGTTAAATTCAATCTGTTCAAATACAAAGGTGTACATTTTTAGACAACTATTTTAATATTTTTAAATGTACACTAAGCAGGAAAATGGAGAGAAAAGAGATCTTATTTTGTAGGTTTTAAACTAGTCAGAAATTCATGAATGATTTTTTCAATGGAAATTTAGAGGATATTGTATGAAAACCAGGGGACACAATGAAAAGGTATGAAGGCAAATTTGGTGGGGAGAAGTAAGGAAGCACTAAAGTGATAGACTAGATGGAAAAATGAAAAAAGTTCACAGAAATAAATTAGTAACTGAAGTAAATTACTAAGTGTAATCTTAAAAAGCTTGAATTATATGTGGAAGAGAAGTGGGTGCAAGTAGAATGATTCAAAGAAAAAAATTACAAATTGAGTGGGAGAAATATGCAATTTAACAGTAAAGCATTTTAAGTACATAGGGAAAAAAGGAAAAAAGTCATATGAAGCTACAAAAAAGTGAAGTGTCCTTAATAAAAATGTGAACAATCACACATAGAAAATGGTTCACTTCATAATGAAGGGTAAGCTGTGGATCTCTAACAGTCATCTCAGTATGTTGACCTTTGTAGATTGAAGAACAAATAGGAAATGGCAAAGGACAGCCACAATCAGCACAGAGGGAGGCAAATGTATATAACAGCCATAGATGTCAGCTGCTATTGTGCAAAAATAGCTTTAAAATGCAAGAGCTACAGCACCAAGAAAACAAAACTAGGAATGACTTTTAAGATGGCTAAAATTACATGCATCTCCACTATAAAATTTTTCAAGCTTTCTGGGATCAAAGAGTATATCTAACAAACATTTTTAAATTTTTTATTGCCAATAATATACTTACAAATTTATTTTAGCAATTACATATTTATATTTATGTATTAGAATAAGACTGATTTATTTTAATCACAGCTCAGTCACCTTCTATCTTTGTGATTATGGTCAAGACACTTAATTTTCTCTATTTTTATGTATGGGTAAAATGAGTAGCACTACTTACTGATCACAATATTTAGAGGATCAAAGAGGTGAATCAGGTAGCATTGAGCACAGAGCTTGTGAACAAGTAAACTTTCAGTTAATTTAAATATGCTACTATGGTCCATGATTTTTGGAGTTTAGCTGAAGCTTAGAAACTAGGCTTCCTAAAAATTTAAAGGTCTGCTTTCTTCAGCAATCTATAAATCTTTTTCATTCTCACTCTCCAAAATAGCCTCCATACCATGACCACACCCAATATTTCCGTTAATTAGTCAAGAGTAGAGATATTTTCTTTTTCAGGAACAAGGTAGTTCTAATTGAATAAAAGAAGAATCCACCTATGATGCAAAATCAATAAAGCAAATAAAACAGAACAAGATCAATCAGGACAAATTTTAGTCCTCGAGGTCTATATATAACCTGTTGTGCCATGATGCATTACTTATTTTTGAAAACTATGGTGTATGCATGTGTTTGAACTCTTGTGAAAGCAATCATCTGATTCAAAGTTAAGTGCTTAAAAGACTCATCATGTGGCTCCATATATGAACACCAATGAAACTTATGAAGTGCTTCATAGTTGCAATGGTTTCTAGTTTGGCCCGAACAACTCACCTGTTGAAATTTGTTGAACCAAAACATAGCAACTGTGATGCCATCTTGTAAATGCTTCAGTGATTCCATAAGCAATATTTATTTCCCTTTACTTCCTTCTTTCAATTTTTTCCTAAATGACATATGGTGGATACTCTAGAATGTTAATAAGTAAGATAAATAATAGAAAATGAATGAGCTTAAGAGATTGTTTTGAGATGTATGTGCTACTTCAGAGATTTCAAGTAATTTAAATTCAAATGGATTTAATTCATTAAAATTCCTTTGGTATCCATTATTTGCAAAGTATTCTCTTAGGTATGATGGAGTATACCGATATAAGAATGATGAAACAATTGCCTACAGTCAGCATATTACAAATAACAATAATACTGCATTTAACCAGGTAGGGCTAATTAAAGGGAATAATGGAAGTACCTAATATTAAGAGACTGAAGGAGTAAAATTGTATTATCATATAATACATATATATAAAACTCAATGCACATTTTAAACTATCTTAGCAATTACAAAATGGAAAAGAGAATTACTTAAATTGGTTATGACCAATACCAAAAATATACAGCAGACATCATGTTTAATAATGAAACATTAGAAACAACCTCTTTAAAAACTGTATAATAAAAAAATATCTGCTGTCACTGTTGCTTTTCAACATAGCACTGAAAAAAATCTAGCCAGCGCTGTAGGACAAGAAAAAATATTAAAATGATGATAAATTGATAGAGCAGAAGCAAAGTGTCAAGCTCTCTAAAAATAAACATTAGAGAAATTATTAGAATTAATAATTATTATTAATAGAATTATTAATAAAATTCTTATTAATGAAATTATTAGAATTAATAATTCCTGAGAGAAGGAAAAAATGAGGTGAGCTTACAGCCTGAAGAGAGTTTATAGAAATCAAAACAGGGAGGGGGAACCCAAGCAGATATAAGCACCTTCACTGAGATGTTGGGAGCTCAGGTTATTCAAGGCAGCTAAAGATGGCAAGGCTTAACTGCAGAGAGGAGAGGAGTGCAGAAGGAGCCTAAGATGTCTGTCTGCAGAGAATCAGCCTTAATTGTTCAGATAAGTCATAATCAGTGTATGTTTGCAAGGATATATCACAGGATGGGATATGAACCATCTGAAGGTAATCAGTATATGTTTGCAAAGAAATATCACAGGATGGGATATGAACCATCTGAAGTAGGCTTTCACAAAAGTTGTTTATACTGGACCACAATCAAGATTAAAAAAGAAACACATAATACAGAGGGAATCAGGTACAGTACTTAAAGTAGTGACTCAGTAGTGAGGCAAAATTAGCCTTAGACAAAAGTCTTCTTTGATTCATTTGATAAAGCTTAAAAGCAAACATCAAAAAGGATCTAGCTCTTTAGAAGTAAAATTAACAACCATGGAGAGAACTAAACATATGACACAATGAAGAAAAAATAAAACTAAATCAGACCTTTTCTGATCTATCATGTAATGAGCTTGAAATCAGTAATAAACATGTTTTCTCAGATTCATTAGAGAACTAAGGTCACTGGCAAATTTCTGCCTCCAATTTAGAAAACAGGAGAATAGACAGAATTACAGCTTACTGGAACAGAAGTTCAAGAACGGAAGCCATCACAAAAGCCAGTACCAGATACCTTTTACCCAGAACATCATGTCCAGCTTTCCACAAAACAATTACGAGGTATATTAAAGACAAAAGAACACCATTTAAAGAAACAGAACAAGCATCAGAACAAGATTCAGATATGGCAGGTGTTAAAACCAGAAAAGGTTAAAAAAAAAAAAAGAAGAAAAAGTGGAAAACAAAACCAGCAAAAGAAATAAAGAACAGGAAGGAATAGAAAGCAGCAACATATACAGCAAAATAAATTTAACTACATTAATAATCACTTTAAATGTGACTAAATATACCAGTTAAAATATAATGGTGATCAGGGTGTGTTAGAGGAAAAATTCTAGCTATATGTTGTTTGCAGCAATGTACTTTAAATAAAAAAACACCAATTTAAAATAAAGGAAGAGATCATTATATGCCATGTTAACACTAATCAAAAGAAAGCCAGAATAGGTACATAAATTTCAGACAAAGCCAACTCAGAGCATGGGAAATTATCAGGAAAATTAAGATCATTACATAGTGACAAAAGAGCCATCTCTTCAAGAAACTTAAAATTTTTTAATTTGTAACAAGAAAGCCTCAAAATAAGTAAAATAAACATTGACAGTACTGCAAGGAAAACAAGATGAATTCACTATTATAATCAAAGACTTTGACATGCCTGTATCAATGACTGACATATCTAGTGGGCAGAAAATTAGGAAGGACATACTTGAACTCAACGATACCATCAATCAACAGATATAAAGGACATCTAGAAACTACTGAATTCATTAACAGCAGAATATACTTTCTTCTGAAGCTCACATGAAATGTTAATTAATATAGGCTTCATTCTAGGACATAAAATGTACCTTAAAATATGTAATAGTATAGAAATCATGAAAGTATGCTCTCAGATAAGAATGGAATTGAGCTAGAAACCAATATCAAAAAATAGCTGGAAATTTTCAAATATTGAAAGTTAAACAATACACTTGTGATTAATACATGGGTCAAAGAAGTCTCATGAGAAATCTAAAAATATTTTGAACAAAATGGAAATGTAAATAAAATATCAAATTTGAATGATGTTGCAAAAACAATCCTTAAAGGGAAATTTATAGCAGTGAATGCATATATTAGAAAAGAAGAAAGATCTAAAATCAATAATCTAAGCTTGCACCTCAAGGAACTAGAAAAAGAAGAGCACATTAAATACAAGCTAAGCAGATGAAAAAAAAAACAAAAATCAAAGTAGGTATCAATGAAACTGAAAACAATCAATAGAGAAAATCAGTAAATCCAAACGCCAACTCTTTAAAAAGAGCAATTTAATTGATAAACTGATAACTAATGAGAAGAGAGAGAAGGCACAAATTACTAATACCACAAAAGAAAAAAGAGCCATCGCCCCTTGGATTATCCTATTAAAAGGATAATAGAGTAATATTATGAACAACTATATGGCCATAAATTGATAATCTAGATAAAAGGGAGAGATCAATTCTTTGAAAAGATATAATCTACAAAGGCTCACACTAGAAGATAAATGGCATTGGAATAGACCTTTATCTATTAAATAAATGGAATCAATAATTAATAACTTTCCCAAAGAGAAAGTATTAGGCTTAGATGGGTTCACTAGGGAATTTACTTAATATTTAAGGTAATAATTGTCAATTCTCTATAATTGTTACAAAGAATATAAGCTGAGGAATTGCTTTCTAAATAATTGCCCGAGACCAGAATTGTCCTGATACCATAACCAAATAAGGACATAAAATGAAAGAAGGAAAACTGTAGAACAATGTCTCTCATGAACATACATGCAAGTTCCTCAACAAAATATTAAATGTAATTCAACAGTGTAGGAAATAAATTATGTACCATGACCAATTAGAGTTTATTCCAGGTATGCAAAACTAGTTCAACACTTGAAAATTAATATAGTCCTTCACATTAACAAGCTAAAGAAGAAAAACCATGATCAAGTTAAAAGATACAAGAAAGAAAACATTTGACAAAACCCAGCCCTCATGGTAAAACCTCTCAACAAACTAAGAATAAGTGGAAAATCCCTCAGCTTGATAAAAACATCTACAAAAAGCCTACAGATCATCAAATTTAATATTGAGAAATAAGATGCTTCCTGCTAATCAGGAACAGAAAAGAACATTCCCTCTTACCTATCCTTTAAAAAATAGTCAAAGTCCTAGTTAATGCAAGAAGACAAAAATGGAACATAAAAGTTATACAGGTTGAGAAGGAAGAAATAAAATAAACTTGGTCTGTAAATGACATGACTGTCCATGTTAAAAATCCCAAAGAATTAACAACAACAAATAAAACCCTCTTAGAACTAACAAGTGATTAAAACAAGATTAAAGGATATGTATTATATACTATACATATATAATAAAATATATTATTTTTATATACTAACAATGAAATTTGGAATTTGAAATTAGAAACACATCTTTCACATTAATACCTAAAGTGATATACTTAGATATAAATCTAACAAAATATGGTCAATATTTATTTGAGAAAAATTGTAATTAAATTTAACAAGAACCAAATAAATAAATGTTCCATGTTCTTGAATAGGAAGACTTGATGTTAACATATCAGTTCCTTACAAGTTGATCTATTTCAATAGAAATCCCAGTAAAAAACTCAGCAAGTTATTTATAAACATCTACAAATTGCTTCTACATTTTATAAGTAAATGCAGCTGTTCCAGAGTAGCCAAGACATCACTGTTGGAGAACAAAATCAGAGCACCAACCATATCTGACTTAAAATATTTACTATAATACCATAGTTATCAAGACAGAGTGGTACGGCAAAAGAGTAAACAAACATGTTAATGGAACAGAATAAAGAGCCCAGGTATATTCCCATGCAAATACTGTTGACTTATGTTGGACCAAGGAGCAAAGACAGGTTAATGGAGAAAGGATAGCTAAAACAACCTTACAACCATGTGTAAAATTTTAACTTAGACACACTCACACCTTTCACAAAAATTAATTCAAAATGTGACCTATACCTAAATAAAAATGCTATAAAACTCCTAGAAGATAACATAGGAGAAAACTTAAGTTTGACAAAGATTTTTTTAGCTGCAATACCAAAAGCATCAGCCATAAACAAAAATATCAGTAAGTTGGACTTCATTAAAATTTAAAACTTTCAATCAATTAAAGAAATTGTTAAGAGAATGAAAATACAATCTATAGACCGGAAGAAAATCTTTATAAAACATATTTCATAAAGGACTGGTATCAAAAATAAAATTAAATTAACCTCCCAAAATTTAACAATAAGAAAACAAACAACTCAACTAAAGAAGGGGCAAAACATCTGTACAAACACATACACACATCACCAAACATATACATATGCCAAATAAACACAGTATGTTCAACATCATATGCCATTTGGAATTACAAATTAAAAGAACAATAAATGACTACTACACACCTATTAGAATGGCTAAAATCTAAAACACTGACAATACCAAATGCAGGTGAGGGTGTGGAACAACAGGAACTCATTTATTGTGGCAGGAATGCAAAATGGTACAATCACTTTGGAAGAAGTTTGGCAGTTTTTCACAAACCTAAATATGTTTCCATACAATATGTCAATCATGTTCCTTGGTAGTGACCCAAATGAGTTGAAAACTTATGTCCACACACAAATATGCACATGAATGTTTATGGCAGCTTTATTTGTGGTTGCCAAAACTTGGAGGCAACAAGATGTCCTTCAGTAGGTGAATGGATAAGCAAACTTGTATATCCACTCAATGTAATATTATTCAGTGTTAAGCAGAAATGAGCTATCAAACCATGAAAAGACATAGAGGAACCTTAAGTGCATATTGCTGAATGCAAGAAGCCAATGTGAGAAGGCTACACACTGTATGATTTTTAAATATATGATATTTTACAAAAGATAAAACTAGAATAACAATGAAAAGATTGATGGCTGGCAGTAGCATTTGAAGAGGGAGGAGGGGATCAATGTATATGTCACAGGGTCTTTTTCTGGCAGTGAAACTATTCTCTATAACACTCTAATGGTGAATTCTTGTCACTGTACATTTATCAAAACTCATAGATTTAACAACACAGGAGTGAACCCTAATGGAAACTATGGAATTTAGCATGTAAAAATGCATCAAGACTTTTTACTCAAATTTTCTTTCAATCAAAACCTACTCTAAAATATAGTCCATTTTTAGCTGACCCAGGAATACCAAGAATGTTAAAATAAATATTATGATTAAATATATGTTTATAAAGATAAATTTATTTTATCAAGTAGAAAAATGGAATTTATTGTACAGAATTAAATTTAACTTCAACAGACAAAGTGCAATACCTGAGATAAACAAATATACTTCTATGAAAGATAAAAAATTAGACAATGGACAAGACTAGTGAACTTGAAGACATAAATAAAAACTGTTCAAAATTAAACAAAAATTAAGGAGAACTTCATAAATGTTAGGTAGTATAATAAGGCTTAGGAAATCATAAATAAAAGAAAACTGAAAATAAAACAAGAAGTGATAAATCAATATGAAAGGATGTCTACTGATATTTCAGGCCAAAGTTATAGTCCAAGAAGTTCCAAATACTCTTTTCTTTTTTCCTATACTTTCTCTAGATACCATAGATTCCTCTGTCAATAAGTGTTAATTTTAAAAATATATTAATTAATTTTTAAGGCATCATCACTGGGGAAGGAATTGTCTTATTACTTTCAGACAGGAGGAGTCATCCATGACAGAACTTTTGGCTGTGCCTCTGCTAATAATAACAGGGATCTAGAGCAAGAGCAAGAAATGAAAAAGAAATTGGTGATACAGACTTCAACTTCCAGAAATTGAACAAGGTTGCCTTCCCTTGCATGTTTCAAAAGATTGATTATAGCAAAGTCTATTTTTTGTTTGTTTTTTAATTTATTCTTTAGTGTTCATTCTGGGCATTCTTTAATTGGATAAAAGCCAGTTTCTCACAGAGAAATGCTTAGTTTAGTAGCCTGAATAACATTCAAGTTCATGGTTGCTGACTCTGCTACAATTTAAATGCCTCTTTAGCAGCTCTACTGTCCCTGCTTTCTATTGATATTGTGATTTGGTGATTCATATTTCTGATAGTACTATAAAGTCAGGCAATACATACTTTGTCAAGATTGTTACTATAGGCATTTTATCACTTACCATATTAAAGAAAAAATATGACAAAAGATAAGGTCCCTAAGAACAGAATGAAATAGTTGGCAAGTTTGATAAGATTATATTGTTTGAGAAGACAGATAACTGGGGAATATTTACTGATTGGAGAAGTGAGAGATTTATAGTATATACTAAAATATAAGAGGTACACATGATGAGGTGAGTTTTTTAAAAAAATCACAGATTAAAAAGAGTAGTGTTAGGAAGATCAGAAGCCAGACTATGTATTGGAAAATAAGAAAAGAGAGAATTATTTACAAAAAGAAAAATCCCAAAGTGATTGAATTTCACTTTCTGCCAATTCCCAAACTAGAGCTAAACTCAATATCACTATTGAATTTTAATTTCCCTTACCCCATACTACCTAATTAATCATTGGTTTCTTTCAGCCTCAAAAATGTTTCTTTTTTTCTTTTTAAAAATCCTACTGTGATAGTCATATTTCAGACCCATATCAGCATTGTCTCATGTATGACAGTAAAGCAAACTCTGCTGACACTAGCCCTGTGGCTTTGGAACCACCCCTGCTACAGTTTCCAAATGCATCTCTTTCAAACTCAAATCCAACATACCATTTTCTCCATGTAAAAATATTGATAGCTCTTACTCTTTCTTTTTCTCTTCCCCTCCGTGTTTACCTATGCTTCACTTCTTTTTGTTGTTGTTCATTAATAGCCTCTTTATTTATAACTTGTTTTATTGATGTTCTATTATGGTTGTCCTGATTTTCCCCCACTGCTCTCCCCTATCTATCAGATGTAATCCAGCATGGTGAGGATGCCTGGGGGGGGAGGGGGGCAGTGGGGCACTAAAGAAGAGTGGGAAGGGAGGAGGAACTGAATGGGGATTTTAAAGAGTGAAGGTTAAGGCTTGTTGGAGCTGTCAGGAGCCCTGTTGTGGGCTATAAGAACACCAAGGGGTGAGAAACACATCCATGTAAGGTGTAGGACGTAGGGTTGGAGGACAAACATGCAAACCAGGGCACAGTGAGGACAAAATTTGTGTGGGGCTGGGAGTAGAAGGAGATTTTGTTACATGATTTGGAACCAAGTAAGAGAGGTAACCTTGGGGAAAGTGGCCCACCATAGACATTTAAGATTAAGAATGGTGACAGAGGCTTTCTTATCAGGGACTAGGCTGGCCCTGTGTTTCTGAGCTCAGGCAAGGTAAGGAGAACTTCACACTCATGTGTGATGGTGGCAGCCATGGAACCTGCTGGAGCCAGAAAAAGGTAAGGAGATTCCTGGTGGGGTTGGTGTGGGAAGACCTGATGAGAAAATGTATGGTACATACAGGAAAAATTAACCAAATTAATAAATAGGATGATGAGTGCCATGCTTATTAATCCCAGAGAATTACAAATAGAGAAATGAGGGGAATTGAGAAGAAAATTGAGCCCTCTGATGTTGAACTGGAGTTGGAGGTGTTTGTGTGAATACAACATACATGTGTAAAGAACTGAGATCAAAATGTGTGCATGTACATATGTACATACATGCATGATATAGCCACACATGTTTCCCAGCTCTGTCCCCTGACAGACAGGATCTAGGAGCAGCAACATCCCAGTAGCAATGAGCTAACCTTGTTCTTGGACTTTCATCACCACATAATGTTCACCTCTAAAAGGAAACAGGTTGATTCCAGGTATGGGGAGGAAGATTTTAAGATGATATTAGAATATCTTGTTTCAAAAATTATGGAGGTTTGTTCTCAAAGAATGACAAGAACAAGTAAAAGGACACAAGTGCCATCTTGAAGGAGTTCCCTCTGGTTGGAGCATCAAAATAAATAATAACAACAAAACAAACAAGCAAGCAAAATATAACCAAAACATTGAAATTAAGAACAAACTGACAGTGGCCAGAGGGAAGGTGAGAGGGCATAATGGGGGGGAAAGGGGAAGGGTTGTTAAGGAACATGGACACATGGACAAAGCCAAAGAGGGGTAAGATCGAGGATGGGAGGTGGAGGTGGCTGGGGTAAGGAGGAGTGGTGGGAAAAAATGGAGACAACTGTACTTGAACAATAAAATAAATAAATAAATAAATAAATAATAACAACATAACTGACTAAATAAAATGCATAAAATAGGACTCTAGGAATATAAAATTTGATAAGGAATGCAAAATATACATGTCTACAAATACACCTTCCCTACAAAATTTTTATTAATTACATAGAGTGAAAAAGTAACTTTATAGTAGAAAAGCTTGGTGGATACCACCTAAATGCAGTGATCAAAGTTAATATCACCAATTTGAGGAAAAATCAAAACCATGTGTGCCACATGATAAGATGCAATAACAAGAACCATATAACTTAAGTAAAATTTCTATCAGCACTGTATAACCTGACTATAGTCATAAAGAGACACCAGGGAGAACCCAGCAGAGTGACATTCTACACAGTAACTGTCCCACACTCTTCAAAAGTGTTAAAGCCAAGGAAATAAAGGAAAGACTAAGGAACTTTTCCTAATTATACATGTGCATTTAAAAAATAGCAGTTAACTCTAATATTACATTGTAATAATGTGTTTATGGCTCATTTTTTCTCCCCTAGATAATAGTTCTTTAATAGGCAGTGTTGTATTTCCAGCACTTACTGCCTATAATACTTGACACATAGCATGTTCTCAAATATATCTGGAATAAATGGAGGAATATTCTGTGCCAACCAAAAGTTTTCTGTATGTCACAGCTATCAGCCTTTCAATCTGTGCCAAAAATATTTTAATTACATCAGTAGATAGATATACTGTGGCTGTCAGAAAACTCTTTAACATAGAAGGCATTCTATAATATATTTAATACTTTCTGATTGAAGATAAGCACATCATTGCTGTGTCCCTTGACCTCCTGCCAACAGCTATCATCTCTTAGGCTATTCCTGGAGATAGTAGTTGAGGTTATAAAGGTGGAAATTGGGGTTAATCATGAAAGTATTAAATCACATCTGCGTTCTTGAGAGCTTCTTGGGGAATGCATTTACTATGTCTCCTCCTCATTTTGGTGGAGCCAGTGTAAATAATATAGCAGTTGATGGGTCTGCATTCTGACTGGCCTCAACTCTCCTGCCTGGCGCTACATGAAAAGATGTCATATGGGAGCAGTGTTATTGGTTTTATAACACACTACTGATTATTTTAAAGGGCAGTGTACCACAAAATAACTTCAGTCTGGCTATAGAGAAAAATCCATTTTTGATGTTACAAACAATGTAGAAAATTACAGTCAATTGATAGATTTTCCCATCGAGCCATCTAACAGTGTATTTAGGTTCATTAACCTAAGATTTCATTCACAAGGTATAGTGGAATGAGCTCTCAAATTGTTAGTTATTAAGATGTGAGTTTCTATACTCTCATTAATTTTCCAAAGTTATTTAGAAGCCTTCCAGGGTTAAATTAAGCACACAACATAAGCCACATCCTGTGGGAAGAAAGTAGGGACTCAAGAGATTACTTCCACTTATATAACTTAGACTTTTGCTGTCAGCATTCAGTTTGAAGTCCAACTTTACTGACTATTGCCAGTACAAACTTCTTAGGAAAACTTTGTGCATATGTAAAAATGCAGGAAATATTTCTAAATACAAGTGTTCTGTGGATTAAATACAACAGAGGCAAAATTTTAAAGAAGTGAAATGTATTCTTCATGTTATTTTGTAGGACTTCTGTAAGTTTTTATTTGCAAATGAGAAACTTGTCTTCTGGTTCAAAACTATATCTACGTAGATTTTGATTATGTGGCAAATCTTTTTTTGCTGTTTTGTCTTTTTCTAATAATTCTCTGGTGGTTATTTGAATTACATATATACTACTCCAAAGTTATAGCAACACATTAGAATACATCTTTGGGCTTGTCCAGTCAAACTCTTGAGGGAGTATTGGAAGGGGAATGGAGAGGGAGGGAGAGAGAGACAGAGAGAGAGAGAATTACCATAATATTGATTTTTAGGAGTCTCAGAAAGACAAATTGATGATAATATAATAATAGCAAACTGTTTTGTAGCCTCTATAACTAAGAAAGAATCCCATTTCTCTGTTGTTGTCAGGGTCCTCAAGAGTAATTTTTAGTAGTTCTAGAGGATGAAAAGAGGTCCCATTACCCCTTGAGGATTAACATCATAGGTTAACATCATAGGGACTTGCTTGATCTGCATAACAGAAAACTTCCAAGCCTGGTTTTAAAAACTGTTTTTTTTTTATTAAGGCAAAAAATATGTATCCATCAGAATAACTAGATACGTCATATTAAGGAAGAGCCTCAAAATCTCAGTAACTTAAAACATTAATTTTTATTGTTTATTCTATTACAGTTGTCCCAATTCTTCCTGTTTGCCCCCCTCCACTCAGCCCACCCCTCTAGCCCATGGTCAATCCCCTCTCCGTTGTCCATGCCCATGCATCATTCATATGTGTTCTTTCATTAGTCCCTTCCCCTTCCTTCCTCCAATCCCCACCCTCCCCTCCTACAGCTGTCAGTCTGTTCCATGTTTCTATACCTCTGGTTCTATTTTCCTCATTAGTTTATTTTGTTTATTAGATTCCAGTCATAAGTGAGGTCATATGGTATTTGTCTTTCACCAACTGGCTTATTTCCTTTAGCATAATAGTCTCTAATTCCAGCCATGCTGTCACAAAAGGTAGGACTTTTTAAAAATTTGTTTCTTGTTCTTGGTCTTCTGTCTTAGTCCTCAGGGCAGAGTCTCCATCTGGTGTCTCCCTACCAGTTCCTTACACTAACACATGCATGCACAGTCTCAGACCACAGAGGAGAGAAAGATGGGAGAATTTGTTTTGTGGTTACACGAGATTGTGCTTCTCTGATCCCTTAATATGGGGGTGTCCGCTAATAGAAAAAGCAGCAATCTTACTGAGTAGCACTGCAGACTGCCAGGATGACCACTGTAACTTGAACAGTTTTCATCTTCAGTGACATCACAGACTAATAGAATAGGTAATGTGGTATTAGGTAAACCTGTAATTTGTGTAACATTTAACTTTATCTCTAAGTGTGATTTCAATTGAAGTGATACTTTGTTCCATCTAGCAATGACTTCTGAACAAAATTATTTACTTTTCTCTGAAGACCTTCTGAATGATATTTTAAAATTGTATTGACTAAGTTGAGTAAATCTGCATATACTGGATATTCATTCTACTAATAGAAAAAATACTCTATGATCTTTTTTCAGTCTCTACTGTCATTAAACATCAAAATTTACCAAAACATTCTAATTTTGGATATTCTATTTTTTGAACAGTAATAGAAAACAAAAGAAATCTCAAACTTCACAAATATGTTGCCAGAATTTCTAAAGGTCAACCTGATTGACAGAAATATAGTTTAGGCAACTGTGGCTTATAGAAGGGATACATATTATAACTTAAATATCATTTTCATGCAGAGAGCGGAAGAAAGTAAATCACAGTCCTATTTGTAAAAAACGTGAACATTTGAAGTAATAAAAGTCATTTCCTCCTGAACGTTTAATCTCATCGTTTATAATTATAGACACTGAAAATAGATATGAAATATATTTAATTAAGGTGTACATTTATCATTTTTTAAACCAGCTGTGTCTTTATGTGCTACTGGCATTAGAAGTAAATCTAATGCCAGTAGCACATAAAGGCAGCAAACCCTAGGTTTAAGGAGTGATGGTAACAAGAAAGGCATTATTGCTTCTTTGTTCTAGATACAATGTACTTTCCAAAGTCATCTCACACTGCAAAGACATTTCTAAGTCTGTGTCCATTATTCAGAGGCAGCATGGCTCAGTGGTCGGAAATAACAGGCTGGAAGATCAAGGACTGTGAGTTCTAATGCTATATTAAAAAAAAAGCAAAAGTGTTGCTTGGGCTTCTTAGATACCTTTAAAATGCTTCTTTAATATTGTGTTCTATTTATTCTTTCCTCTTTTGTTGTTGTTCAGGTGGCATTTATCATATGGGTCACAGATACAAAAGTAAAAGTCAAGGCTATCCCAATGACTCAAAGATACCGCACAAGCATGTACAGGTGGATCTTGCAGAGGCAGCCATGTCCTTGTTAGATTAACACCTGGAAGATTCTCAAAATAGTGGCAAAGTAAGTTTGACTTAATAGAAGGAATAGGATGTGATTAAGAAAAAGGCCTCAGAAAGCTATGGTAAAAGCAGTGTGTTATTTCAAAATTGAAACTATGGGGATATTTATGTAATACTAATTTAGAATCTGGTGTGAGGATACTCCCCATTGGAGATGTCCATTTCCTTCTATAGTCCTCTAAAACTGTCAGAATAATCATTCAAATATCAAGTTTACTTTTCATGCCATATGCAAATTTAATGTGTTTTGCTGAGTTATATCTGTAACAGACGTCATTTTTTATCTTCATGCTTGATGTTAGCTTTAACATTCTTTCATGAAATTAAAAATAAAAAAACTATTCCATAAAGACAAAATTGCAACAGAGCCAAACAAATGGTGACTAGAAATAAGCTTCGGTGGCTTCTGACCAATGAGAGTTGGATTTACTGCTCTGAATTGTAAGGCAAGGCCAAAGCACTCTCTCCTTCTAACAATTTTTATAGGCAGTAGAACTTATTCACAAAACCACCAATATGCATCTTGAAATGATTTTCTTTGTTGCTTTTGAAGGCCTCCTTTATGACCCTAAAATATAACTAACTCAATTGAAATCATACATATTTATCTGTCCTGGACTGATAATATGTTTTATTTGAAAGGATTCATGGTAAGAATTCAGCTGTGACTTCAAGTGTTATATGTCATGGGAAGGAATTCTACTACATAAATATGATATAAATTACCAATAAGAGCTTCACCAGTGTAACACTATATATTTTTCAGTGTAAAATATTTATATAACTCAGTGTATTTTTAATTACAAAGGAAGTTATTTTATAATGTAAAAAGAAACTTTAATCTGAAATAACTTAGGACTATAAGTAATAGGAAAATCAACAATCATATTCATGTAAACACTATGATTATCATGTTTGCTTCAGCTTCCTTTGGGAAAAGGAAGAAATTGGTGTAATTAAATGATGGGTAAGTTTTATTTACTTGGTGTCTGGTCCCAGTGGAGTCATATCAAATTTCTCAGCTTGGAAATATTTTTAAATGTGCTAAATTGTTCAATTTTACCTTATCAGAATAAATGTCATTCGTATTAGTAATAGTTCACCAAAAAATTAATGTAGGTTTATAAAATTTTATCAATGTTTTGGCTTTCTTTAATCAGTGAACATCCATTGCAGAACAGGCTTTCTAACTTTTTTATGGTTGATTACTTTTCCAGAAGTTTAAAGCATTAAAAGTATATTTTATGAACAATTTTAACACTCTGAACCCTTCCACAGTTACACAACAAATTTCATTGCTTAGAAATGCTTAGGTCATGAATCTTCATATTGAAATTTATAGGAATTTTGTAAAACAGCAAAGTTTGAAATTAATTATTGTTAATGAAGTAATTTTATGTCGTTAAGGCAACCATTACCTTCACAGGACTAAAAAAAATTAATGATCAAAAATATTTTTAGAACAGTAAGCACTCAACAATTACTAATTCTCTATTTAGGCCTGGGAGAAAACAGATTAATCATCTTCTAATCCAATAATGTTCCAAAGGTAGTAATTTTATTTCAAAATCTCTGACAGCTATCTTAGAAATCAAAGGCATTCTATTTCAATCTTCTTGCTTTCAAAATGGAAAACTCTGGTCCTGTTGAAGTGATTAGACCAAAACTGCATAGCTAATAGCTGATGGAAGACAAAAATCTAAGTTTTTTTTAAACCAAATCTATAATGCTATTTTCAAGTCAGTTGATGCTGTGTCCTTTTTCTATTTTGTTAAGTATTAATATAAGTGAAAAGATACTATGAGAACTATGCAACCAGATAGCAACAATTATCTATATTTTTCATTTTTATTATAAAATGCATATACTGCCCTTTTCAGCATTTGACAAGAAATAGCTTTGCTCTGATGCTGTCTGTCACACACACATGGACACTCTACACAGGTTCACATGATTTCTTTCTTGGAAGGTCGTAATAGCCTTCTTGTTGAAACTCTGTATTTAAGCTCATCACACCACCCTTCCTGCTTTTTGCTCTCAGCTAGCTCTCAATCAGTCCTTTCCTCCACACTACTTCCAATTTAATCTTTCTAGAATAAAAACGACTATGTTTTCCCTCCAATCAAAATTCTTCAAGTGTCTCACACATGGCATATAAAATTCTTACTGATAAGGCCATTAACATGTTATTGAGCCAGACTTTGTTCCATTCTCTCCTTGAATTTTAAAAGAGATTTTTATTTTGGAGTAATTTGAAACCCATACAAAAGTTTCAGCAATAGCACAAATACTCATAGACCCCTCACCCAGTGTTCTCTAAAGTAAGCATTTTACCTTACCAAGGTACGGTTAACAAAACTAGAAACTAACATTGACACATGACTATGGACTAAATTCCTAATTTCATTCAGATTGTACTAGTTTTTACCCAATATCATGTTTCTGTACCAGGATTCAATCCAAGCTACTATATGTCATTGTTTGTTTTATCATGTGTCCTTAGTCACTTTGGACACTTCCTCAGTCTTTACTTATTTGTCATGACCTTAACAGTTTTGAGGACTGGTCAGGTCTTTGTAGCATGCTCCTTGACTTGAGTTTAGTTTTCCTCATGATTAATTTGGGGTTATAGGTTCGGGGAAGAACAGCAGAGATGAAATATCTCTCTCATCACATCATATCTGGGAGCTCATCATACAACCTGACTTAGTTAACTTAGTGACTTGGTCAAGGTAGTGTTAACGAAGTTTCTCCACCATAAAGTTATTGTCTTTTTTTCCTAGCCATACTCTGTTCTTTGGAGTTGGGGAGTGTACTTGTTTGTACAGGGTGGTTCATTTTCTGCTCTACAAACAACTGAACACATTACTACCTCATGACCGAGGACTTGAAAGAACAGTGACATTTTGTATCTGGGAATGGTAAAAGGAGAACCCTTACCCTATCCCAGTATTCTGGGGTCCTCAGAGAGAATGAGAGGGCCTCACATGTTCTGATGGCTCCACCTGGGAGAGCCCAGAGGAAGAGAAGAGCCTTTGCTGTGTACGTGCTCAGCTGGCTACTCAGCCAAATGATGGGAAATCCAACTCAGGCAACAGATTAGGAATCTTTGCTGCTTGCAGAGCTGAAGGGAATCAGTGCTGTTTCTCTAAAGAGGAGTTCCTTGGCAATGGAGATACAGAGTGAAGTTGAATAATGTCCCCCCCACAAATTTACACATATACCAACTACATGAAGAGTGTCTTCAGCAGAGGCCATCAGCACCAGTTGGAACCAGCCAGGCCAGCAAAGTCAACTACATGAGGGGGCTCCACCTCCCCAGCTGTCTGGCACATATCCCAGCCAAAATTCTGTGAGTGTTATTCCAGGCTGAGCTCAGGGAAGAGAAGAACTGGACACTAAACTAATCATTGCACAGAAATTTTGAAAACAACAGGATTGTGGGGCAAGACATCCATAAAACCATTACAATTTCATGTGCATTTCCCCACCAGACTGTTTATTCCTTGAAGTTAGAAACTATAGTTTTTATTTTATATCCACAGGTTCTTTTAAGACTTCTTAACATGAAAGGTAAGGAGCTGGTTCTTCCACCTCTAGAAAGTCTGAAAATGAGTGGAGGTTTTTTGTTTTATTTTCCAGTTTGGTTATCACAATGGCTGGGGAATGCTCAAGGCGTTTAGATGGTGGAGACCCATAATTCTAAATGGCCTGCAAGATAGTACTACACAGTAGATGAGTGAATGAATGAATGAATGAATGGATGGATGGATGGATGGATGAATGAATTTATTGATCTATTGTTTTTAAATACAAACAAAATTTTTCTAATGGAAATATGGCTTTCAGAACAATGAAGAGTGTTTTAAAATCTTGAAAATTCAAACATTGATAAAAAACAAAGCCATACTTTGCTTAGGACAAAGAGGTAATCCACTGTCTTCTATAATCCCATTTTAATGTGAATTTTGGTAATTTGTTTACTAAAAAATAGAGCATATTTTAATCAACTAAAGTTATAAATTTTCTTCTTTAAGTATACCTTCCAAAGTAATCTCCCCATAGTGATAGCTCACATATACACTGTCCTAAAATTGGAATTTCTATTCAGTGTGCCCCTTTCTTTTCCATGTAACCTCTTTCTTGATATAATTTTCAGTACTAGCCTCAATCATCCAAAATCTAACACTACTGTAAGGTTGCTATTAAAAAGTGTGGATCCAAATACAATATGGCTCTGTATTATTTTTGTTCCCCAACATATTCATTTTATTCCATCTGCATGCTTGCCAGAGCCTCTGAGAATGCTAATTTTTCATCCTGCCCTTCTTAGTGAAATATGCTCAAGGGGAGATGTGGCTGTCTAACCATAAAATGATAGGGAGTAGAGGGAGTCAGAAGCTGAGAGTGCTGACATTTCTTAACAAAGTCACTACGATCTTCTATTAAGTGTCAATGCCTTGGTCTTTTTTTTCCTGCCAAAATTATGCATGTATGTGATTCCAGCTTTCTTTACAAGGGGAGCCATGACCCCCATAGGGCCTCCATCTGTCTGCTTGGAGCAGGTGGTGTAGCAGTTCACCATGGTTATAGCTCGTTAGAAGTATGCTGACATTGATTTCAGGTCTTCACATTCAATTATTTTCTTCATTCTTGTTTACCTATACCTTGAGGGAACCTGTGATATAATAAAAGAAACAGGAACTTTCTAGGTTTAAAGTATGCTATTACATAAATACAAACTAATGATATCCAAGGATATCAAGAGATAAGACTTCTGAAGCAGCACTTGGAGAGCAGTCTATTTTAAATATTTTTATAATACAAAATAGCTAATAGACCCTTTATCTGACCAGCAGCCACCTCCTCCAACTCAAAACAAATAGGTAAGTATTTGGATGTTCTTCAGAGTTTTCCTTTCATTTCCTTTCCTCTCCTTTTTTTTTCTTTGTTTCTTTCTTCCTTTTCTTTTTTCTTTCTTTCTTTCTTTCTTTCTTTCTTTCTTTCTTTCTTTCTTTCTTTCTTTCTTTTTTCTTTCTTTCTTTCTTCCTTTTTTCTTTCTTTCTCCCTTTCTTCCTTTCTTCCATTCTCTCTTTCTTTTCTTTCTTTTTCTCTCCTTTCTCATCCTTCCCTTTCCCTCCCCTTCTCTCTTTTCCTTCTCTCTTCCCCTCTCCTTTCATTCTTGGAGTTAAAAACTCTCATTTTTTTCTTTTCATCAGAATCTGTAAAGTCTATATTCTTAGTTCAAAACATGATTAAAAATAGCATGAGTATTGGTATATTGGAACATTTTAATTCCTAAAAGTTCTATCTGGAAATTCAGCCAAAAAAAAAGTGTTCTGTTGGTACTTCCCAAGAAATGTTGCAGATTTCAGAACAGCAGCTGAAGTAGAGAAAAGAATGGGGACCTACTACCACCAAAACAGTAATAGAAAACAACTATTAGAATGCTTTTGTATCTAAGGGTCAACTTTTTTGTTTTTTAAGTTACAGCAAGAGAGCTGTTTCAATTCCACAGACTACAGGTGGATAAAAACAGATTTGAAGAAAGGGGTAAATTCTTATTCCCTAGTTTAAAAACCAGCACCAGTGAGCACATTTTGCATTATCTTAAAACCTTTAATTCCCTGACCATGTCTACCAGATGCCTCTTACCAGTGAACTGGCATTGCCACTCGGAATAAATAGGGCCCCCCAAGCTCATATCCTCCTCCACAAAACATCACACTAAAGGAAGGAAGTTCAGTGGTTTAGTTCACAGCTTTGAAAACACTTGTCACAGTCTCATGACACCTGGCTATTCTCAATGCCCCTGACAAGTTTATATCTGAATATTCTAAGAACTGAAGTTTTTAATGCTTTGTCCTTCTTGTTCAACACTGTGTTTGGAAATGGTGTATCACAAGCCCTGATTTTTTTCACATTGGAATGCAATTCATAGTTTTTATACCTAGTTCCCTGTCTGTTTGGAATGCTTGAGAAAATTCCCAGTACTTTTCTCTGAAAGTTTACTTTTGTAATGTTGTCTGTCTGCTTCTAATTGTATTTGAGTCTGGCCTCTGGCTCATGAGTGTCTGTGCCTATCTGTGCATCTGTGTGTGTTCTCTGTGTGTCTCTGTGTATGTATTTGCATATGTGTGTCTGGGTAGCTTTGTGTGTCTGTGTGTATGAGTGTGTGTATGTCTCTGTGTCTGTGTGTTTTTCTGTGTGTCTCTGTGTGTGTCCGTGTGTCTACATGTGTGTGTCTTGGTAGCTGTGTGTGTATATGAGTGTGTGTCTATGCCTCTGTGTTTGTGTGTGTCTGCATGGTGTTCTGTGTCATGTCCCCCATGTGTGTGTGAGTGTGTGTGTGTGTGTTGTTTGTGGCAGGGAACAGGGAACAATGAACTGGGGACACTACATGAGAATGTAAACCACATGGAGATGTCACAAAGGTTTTCTGTATGATTATCTGGTGGCCTGAAATGTCACAAAGCTCCCAAAACAGATATTCTTCTCCAGTCAAACACATAAAGAAATGCTCAGCAAGGTGCTATTTTCTCAGTCTAGAGAAGGGGTAACATTTCCCAGTAGGGTATATTGTGATGAATCAGATGACAATATAGCACAGTGGTTTTCTTAGGAGAAAATGCTCTGGAAAATTAACACTTTTCAACAATACAAAGACTAACACCCTCAATCCTTGCCCTAGAAGGCACAGGAACCCTGCGTGTACATTGGCTGCTCTGAATCTTAAATAATGATCTCTCTGATGTGGTAATATTTCTGCTACCATGGACTCCAAGAGCATAGGGCTAATTGTATGGTGTCAGATGGTAGGTGTGTCAGTGGTAAAATTTTAAGAGGCACATCAGTGCAGCTTTCTACAACATAATAGGCCCTGATTAGCCAGCCATGTGGTGAGGCAGCAGTGTGCTTTGCCGCTGACTGTTCGCTGCAAGTGCTGAGGCCGACATGAGCTGCAGAAAAACACAATGGTTCTCTGAGGTAAGGTGGCTGCAGCCCCAGCATTTTTCACAGGGTTTAGCTATTGCTCTGGGAAAGGAGGGGTTGGGGAGCCACTGCAAAACTCACCTGGCAGGCTTCTCAGACAGTTGTTTGTCACATTCAGGTCAGCTCTGACTTGGTAAGAGAGCCCTTTGTTTGCTGGACTCACTGAAACAGGCAATTCTACACCTGAATGGGGTCCTGTGAGATCATCCAGCACAGCCTCCTGTGCTCAGGATGGACTGTGCAGAAACTACACAAAGTCTTCTTCAGATGTGGAAAGCAGGGCTGCAAAGTTTAATTGTTACTGCTTCTATCCACAGCAACATTTCCTAACTTCCCTGTATTATAACACCGCTGTCCAGCAGGCAACCAGGGCATAATGTGAACAGGGGCTATTTTTCTCATGTGTCCTTTATACATGATGTCAACCAGCTGTGCACAGTACTTCCTTTGTGAACTTTTTTCCCTGATTCACTCCATACCTTCCATTTCCAGAGTTTTGCTCCTGCCTTCAGGCCAGAATTCTAGGCCCAAGAAACCAATTCACCCTGGACCTACAACAGCCAGAACAGAGTGATGTAAATAGTAGGTTTCCAACCTGACTCCTCTGCATTTCAGGCTGTTCAATTATCTACTCCCCTCCGCCTCTGCTGCCTCATCTCTCCCTGATTCCCCAAACAGGGCTCTAATACTGACAGGCTGAATGTTTTCCTCTCTTGTACACATGGTTTTCTTTCTTTTCATTATGTGTCCCTGCTCTTGCCTCTCTAGTCTAAACTTGGAATATTTGTGAGTGAAGGACTAGGCATAAAGTAAATGCTTGAATCATAGTGATGTACCTGGATTTAAACACAGGTAGTCTGATTTCAGGGCCCTTAACTGATAGGTAATTATGTAGGTAGGTACATAGCTAGGTACCTAGCTAGCTAGAATGTTTATAGAAACTAAGTAGATGTAGTAGATATGATATATAGTGTTATAAAATTCAAATTTTAATTGATTCTATCTCTTTTATAAATGTCATAAATAATTTGTAATTTCCCAAGTTAGTCATAGGAAATCATGATCCTTACTTTTGGAGAATGCCTTATACACTTCAGTATAGATAACTTTAGATAAAATATTGAGATATTTGGGGAACATATAACTTGGATTTGTTTTCTTTGTCCTTAAAATCAGCCTTGATGATACATGATAATAGTTAAATCTTCAAATAAATGAATAATAACATATCCTGAAATGATGCTTTATTTTTATTGACCAATTTTCTTTAGAAAATAGCTTTTTTCCCCCTATGGCTGAATACTACAAAAGACCAAAATTGTCTCAGTTTCTTTTCCTATCTTCATTATTACTTTATGTACTTGGTCTGTTGGTCACTTGTATGAGTTAGGATAAACGAGGATGAAGGAACAAAGAAACCGAGACATGGAAGTAGTCAGGATGACAGAAATGTTCTCCTCCATGTGATCATACAGGGATCCCAGCTGCTTCCATCTGTGGTTACTCCTGTGGGAATATGCATGGTGGTCCACAATCAGTGGGGTTTTATGGACCAGACCTAGATGTGGCCCATATCATTCTTGCTTATGTCCCATTTGAGGGCCCTGATTCAGAGGAACACATCTAACTGCATGGGACATTTGGAGATGTAGGGATCAACAAATTTTGGCTGGCTAGCTACTAGTCTCTGTCAAGTCACCTGTAATATTCTTGTAATCTCTTTAATATTTCAAGTTCTCTCAGTTAGGATCCCCTTCCATCTTTACCTTCCCAGTTTTAGACAGATTCCAAAGGCCTTTCTGCATAGATATGGAGCTTCATTTAAACATCTGGGTGAAAAAGTTGTAATTCTGACTCAAATAACCATTGCTTTCCTATTTACTACGGCCAACTATTGCAATTGCTTGATCAACTTACTCCATAAAATTGGGTTTACTCACAAATACACTCATTCGAAAATCCTCAAATAGACCATTTTAGGGGAAAAGCCATAGCTCTTCTTTTTATTGACCATGCTTATTCTTGAGGATATTTTTAAGGTACCAATATGATTGTGGATCATTCAGGATAAAGACTATTTCCTTACCACTACCAGAACAGCTTGAATATTGTAGTTGTTATTTGTGATTTAGTAGAATGATTACTAAATTAGAAATTAAGAAAGTAAACCCACTGTAATTTCAGATCTGCCATTTGTTTGCCATGGAAATGTTAAAAAGTGATTGATCTTTCTTAGCTCATGCTCCTTCATCTTTAAATGGGAATCCTGCCCCTCTGATTTCACAGAGTTATGGTGGGCAAAGTATGGGAATGTGCTTTGAAAACCACGGCTGCCAAGAGCAGTAATATTGGTTATATTCACATGAGAAGATAACAGATCAACCTTTGTTGAGCTCCTAATTTGTCCAGGTTCTATACAGTGCACTCTAGAGTGATAAACATGAATTAGGAGTCATAAGTTAAGTGTATAAGATAAAAGAAACAGGCACAAAATATGATAAAAGATAAAAGATAGTGGCTCAAAGGAAATATGAAAGCAACTACACACTAAAACAGCTTTGCAGAGCTGAGAGGGTACTGGAGCTAATCTTTTGATCAGTGTGGTGTGGAATGAATTAGGAGAGACTCTCTGATCACCTCTGCTGCAGCTTGTGATACAGGCCTTGAAATAACCAATACTGCTGGATTTACCAACCCCACACTGAATTCCCTGTGTGCAATACTTGGTTTTTCAAAGTCAGTAGGAGATTCCTTAAAGGACCCAGGCCCTGAACCCTCAGTGAGTATCATTAGGACAGTGGTGAGACCAAGTTATTATGTGAAAACTATATTTTTGCTGTAACTGAGAGTCCATGTACTTGTAGCAAAACTTTCCAAACATCCATGGAGCTTTAAAGGTCATATGGCATTGTGATGTGTACAGTACAACTGGCTTTGCCTATAAGTTAAAACACAGTTCACATAGTCACAAGAATGTGCAATAATTTGCCTCCTGGGGAAATATGAAAGTAGCCAAGATCACACAAATCACCATACAGGACTAAAGCTTGGCCAACTAAACCATGTAATAAATAGGTGATTTTATAGATGCTAATACTGTTATATTGCAGGAGCAATTGTACTATAGTCATTGCTGACTTGCATCTATAGTCAGCAATAATTATAGTCCACAGAAGTCCTTTAATTCTTTTAAGGGTGCTACTAAGAAAACTAGTATTTGAGAGTGTGCTGCCATTATAAAAAGGCTGAAAATAACCACAGGTATTAGAACAAAATGATATTGACTAACATTTATTAATAATATTTTATTGGTTAGTCTATACAACTGCTGGACCAAATATATACAGGGTGGGGCAACAGTAGGTTTACAGTGTGAGTACATAAAACAAAGTTTATTCTTGTATTACTATTTATTAATTATTGTATTATTTTCCATAGAAACAACTGTAAACCTACTTTTGCTCCATCCTTCATGTATGTGTGTATATATATATATATCTTATATATATATTTATGTTTGTTTTAATACAATAGAAGTTTAGTTCTCACTTATTGAAAGTCCATTGGTTACTAGTATGGGATGTAGACTTTGTTCCAAGTGGCTTTTCAGGCACTCAGGCTGTTGAAAGCTATAATTCTTCTTTTATTTAATATTTTATTGAATTTATTGGGGTGACATTGGTTAAGAAAATTATATGTTTCAAGTGTACAATTCTATAATTTATCATCTGTATATTGTATTGTGTGTTCACCTCTCAGAGTCTAGTCTCCTTCCATCACTATTTATCCTCCTTTAGCCCACCCCCCTTTTCCTCTGGTAATCACCATACAGATGTCTTAGTCTATGACATTTGGGGTATATTTTTGCTTAATCCCTCACCTGCTTTACATAGCATCCCCCCAAAAACTCCCCAATAGCTGTCAATCTATTCTTTATCATTTTTCAAAACATAGCTTCCAAGTTTATTCTGAACATTAACATCTAGCCAGCTGATATAGAGACTTCTATGGGATAGTTTAATGAGACCCAAAATTCTGGCTGTCACTTACTATCCATCCCATTGGTCATAACTCAGACATATGACCACATCAAACTTCAATGAATGCTTTGAAGTATTACATATCTGTGTATCCCAAAAGGAAATAAAGTTTTAAAGATGAGCTAATTAGGGTTTGTTTGATATAGGAACTAACATTTATATAGTTCTTAATCCATAATAGGTCTCTTTCATCTGCTTTGACTTTTATGGATTACAAATGAGTGAAATCCCCAGTACTCCAAATTCAAGTCTTCTAACCCCAACTCCAAAGCCCATTTTCTTTCTTTGTATTGTCCCCTTCACTTCCCCTCACTACATGCTTTAGTTGAAAAGAAAGAAAAAAGCTCTGGCTGGCGTAGCTCAGTGGATTGAGCACGGGCTGGGAACCAAAGTGTCCCAGGTTCGATTCCCAGCCAGGGTACATTCCTGGGTTGCAGGCCATAACCCCCAGCAACCGCACATTGATGTTTCTCTCTCTCTCTCTATCTCCCTCCCTCCCCTCTCTAAAAATAAATAAATAAAATATTAAAAAAAAAAGAAAAGAAAGAAAAATATAAGAATTAATACATCTGCCTTAAAATTTCTTACAAGAAGCATGTAAATAAAGCCTCTTAGGAATAATTGTAGAGTAGTATATCATCAAATGCAACCTAATATATTTAGAGGCCAAAAATGATGAGATTTGATCACATAGTTCATCTAAGGCACTATTCACATAGTATTTACCTTGTCTAGGTTTTTAGTAAAATTTCTTGAAATAGGAAATGTTCTAAATGTAACACTGGAAGCTATTTCTTGTCCTGAGAGTGGGTTCCACCAAAAATTGCTTCCATTCCTGGGCTCTGATATATCCTCAAGCAGTGAGTCATGGAGCATGCTACAAGTGGAAAGGTTATGGTGGGAAAAAAACAAACTAATGAGCAAAAACAAAGACAAAAACCTATGAGAAAAAATAGGTTTAACAGTTTCAGATTCAACCAACATGTACTAAGTACATTATAGAAACTAGACACCGCAAATCATTTCACACATTATTTTGTTTGTTCAAACAACATTATATAGAAGCAAAATAGGATTCTTATTGTCTGGAGATATAAATTATTTATGTTATTCTTGGATCTTTTTCATATGGGTAAATGATATTTGGCTTTAGTATTTTTTGCTGGTTATTGCAAACTTTATAAAAGGTGGCATTATTTTTTTTAATAAAGGTGTAGATCATGGAGCAGGAGGAGATATCAAAAGCACATCTACTTTCCCCATCTACCTTCAGGAAAAAGTATTGTTTTTCTTCTCATTGTAGCTGTGAGGGGGTCACAGTTTTAAGCCTTGGGATCTTCATATGATATGGGATAGTACTAATCCACCTTCCCTATTTCTGATGCCAATTAGCTGTAAGCATCAAATGTGCATTGTGTTTTCTAAACTGTAAAGCAGAGTGTAGGTACCACCAATAGACAGAGGAGACTAGTGAGCCTCATAGTGACAACAACAGGGCCCTCTAGGCATCAGAATCAGGTAGGAGACTGAGGAAACCTAGATTCATTGCTTCTAGGGCCACCTTGTTTTTGACCTGAACTTTAATTGGTTTGTATTCAAAGGACTGGAACAGGATTTTCACAGATTCTTTTGATCCTTCCCAAGATTAAAGTGGCCAAACTATCAACCAGAATCATTTTGTTCACTGGATAAAAGAAGCAGCTGCGACAGCCTTTTCTATTATACTGAGCAGCTGGCCCCATGAACCATTGTTTGTGCATTTAAATCACAAAAATTTCAAGGGGCCCCAAATTAGATCTATTTGGTAAGCACTTGAACAGGATACACACATACACTATTTAGGAAATTGAAGCCCTTACATCTTTTTCCACAAACTGGTAAAATGGCACCAATTCATATGGAGGAAGGGAGTTCCGGGGCTTACTGTGGTATGATTTTTGTCCTGTGAATTCAGTTGCCCTGGGAATTTATTTCATGTTCCAAGAATGAGCCAGTAACAATTGGGATACAGAATTTTGGCTGAACAAATAGACCCTCAAGGTAAGGTTTCTAAATAAACAGGGGAAAATAGCACATTGGTAAGTCTGCCCAGAGCCATTGTGGCACTAGTGGCATTTTGATCAACTGAAATAACAAAGAAATTAACACCTGCTGTGTGTTACAACAGGGAATAAGGTAAAATTGCCTTTCTCTTGGAAGCCTCTGCCTTCCACACATGCTGTGTGGTAGGAGAGACAGTGGGGAAGATCTATGTGCTTGCACGCAGATCTCTTTTTTAAAAAAGAAGAGGCCTGCAGAAGATGTCTACTAATTTAAATATATATATCTATATCCATACTTACACTTTTCCATGAAAATTTTGGTCTCAAAGGATAACATTTAAAGGCTAAGCTCTGCTGGACATTTTTTCTCTTAGATGTAGCATTTCCAATAATTAAAAAAATAGAGGCTTTGTGTATGTTGGTAAACAGTCTTCACTAAAAATCTGATGTTCTAGACTGAATTGGATACTCCCAAATGTATATATTGAAGTCATAGTCCCCAGTGTGTCAGAGTATAACTCTGCAGGGGTAGACAAAATTAGGGTTACAGCTGTATGAGAAACACAGAGCTTATTATTGCATTTTTATTTATTAATTATTATACTATTTATTATTATTGTCTTATCGTTATTGTTATTTTGTACCCTTACTTATGATTTATCTTTTAGGTAATGATGACTGGTAAATTAACCTACTTTTGCCCACCTCAGTGTTTGGAGATGGTAATTAATTAAGTTAAACCAAGGTAGTGGGGTGGGCAGTAATTCAATAAGACCGGTGTCCTTAGAAGAAGAAACTAGAACATAGACATGCACAGAGAACAGACCTTATGATGACAAAGAGAGAAGACTGCTATCTACAAGCCAAGGAAAAGTCTCAGAAGAGGCCAATCTTGCTGACCCTGTGATCTCAGGCTTCTAGTTTCCAGAATTGTGATAAAATAAATTTCTGTTGTTTAAGCTACCTAGTTTGTGCTACATTGTTATGGCAGCCCAGCAAACAAGTGCACCTGAATTCCCAAGAAGGACACCATAGCAGGCCACCACTTTGTTCTTTTGATTGAAATTACTGGCATTATTTAAAAGACACCTTGTAGGTATGCAGGGAGATCCTTGGATGCATTAGTGAAAAGATGGTGTTTTGCAACCAGGATGTAAGCAAGTCACAAGACGCTGTTATCTCCTTCCTGAAGAGGACTATAAATCATCATTGAAATTTTGGAATAGGAAGGGAAATTAAAAAGAATATGAAATTATTAATTTATTAACAACCAAAAAAACTGGATTTTACATTTGGGTTGAAAAAACAAAACCCTTTGAATCAGAAAAGCTGAAGTTTTGCCTGGAGTCTAGCATTACATAATTGCTTGTTTAGATAATTTTTTTCATCTTTTTGTGCTTCAGTTTTCTCTCATACCCTTCCATCTGTGGTAGTCTTTAATTCCTGGTTTTACCCTTTTTACAATGAATAGTAGGATCTAAATATTAGGTTTAAATTTGTACACTATTCTACTTCTGCATACCTGCTACCTTAACGGGAAGAACAGGCACATATTTCTGTTTTATTTTCCCATATTGGTAGTACAATTGTTTTATAACAAGGATTTATTACCTGATTTTAACTGACTGTAGTATTACCCATATTTGTTACCTGGTGATAATCATTAGTGTGGCTCATAAATATTTCTGGTTCTCCTAATTCCAGGTACATGGTGGATTCTTGAAACACTAGGGTTTGAGTGGGGCTAGTGAAGTTTAACTGGAAGCAACTTGTGTTACTTCATTTAATTTCCAGAATATAACACACCAAAGCTCTTTTTCCTTCTGCCATGGAATTAGTAAGAATCAAGATAATGCCTGTTCTACTAGCCTGTGTATTAGATTTTTATTGCTACTCTAACAAATCATCACAAACTTGGTGGCTTTAAACAGCACAAATTTATTCTCTTACATTTCTGGAGATCAGAAGTTTAAAATGAGTATTACAGGCCTGAAAATCAAGATGTTGGCAGGACTGTGCTCCCTCTGGAGACTCTAGGGGAGAATTCATTTGCTTGCCTTTTCCAGAATCTATTGCTGCATTCCTTGACCCATGGTTCTTTCCTTTATCTTCAAGATCATCAGTAAAGCATCTTCTCTTGCCAACTCGGTTTCTCTCTGCTTTTATCATACAGCCTTCTTCTCTTCTGTCTATAGTCAAATCTCTCTTCATTTCCTCATATAAGGATACTTGTGATTCCATTTAGGACCTACCTGGCTAATCCAAGAGCAATCTCCCTATCTCAAGATCCTTAACTTAATCACATCTACAAAGACCCTTTCCTACATAAGGTACCATTCAGAGAATTCCAGATATTTGTATCTGGATACAAATGGGGGACATTATTCAGCCCAGCATGGATCTGTAGTATAAGCAATGTGAAAACCTATATTCCTATAAGCCACTAGGATTTGAGAGTTTGTTGTTATCACAGCATAACTTAGGACATACTGACTGCTAATAGTATAATTAAATTTTCTTTTATAATTTTACTTTTAATGGCTGAATCTTTTAAAAATCCTGTCATATAACTATATCATAGCTAATTTAATAAATATTCCATGTGAATTTAGTTGTTGTGTCTAATGTGTTGATAAATAACCTAATAAATAAATCATTATGCACATCTTTTATTACCTTCTTAGAGAAAAGTTCCAGATAATGAACTCCTGGATCAAAGGGTATATGTATATAACTCTAAGGATGTTTTATCTATGGTTAAAGGGCTTCCAGAAATGTTATGCCCATCGATGCCTCACCTGTGGCCTTGGAGGAGAACCACTTATTTTGACCCTCTTTCAGGGAGGCCTTCTAAAAACTACAAAACAGACTGCCCATAAAAATTTTAACTAGTTCAATAAGATAAACTTGGGAAATTAAACTGATCAATCCTGTGAGGTTCTTCAATTCTCTTGTGAATTAGAGTGAATAAGGTGTGTATGGGAGTATATTTCATGGTTCTGTTTTTAAAAGACCTACCCTGATATGTTTTTCTGTATATAGAAATGTGAGGAGTATTAGGATAAAGGGGATGGAGGAGAGAGTGAATACCAAATAGAAATTACTGAGTATATAACCTTGACCAGAGAGTCTGATTGAATGGAAAAGCAGAAAGAAGTACAAATACTGGTCATATACATAGCAAATGTCACCTATGTTTTCAGTGGCTTCTCTTCTTTCCCCACCCCTTTGTAATGCTTGAATGCCATCCACTTTTGTTTGCAGGATTGGTTCTATGATGGGAGGAAGAGAACTCTGTTGGGCCAATGGAGTGGTGACTTTCTCTCCACTCCATCATCGATCATCCGGGTGGAGCTGACAAGGCACAGTGACTGGGCCTCCATCCCAGCAGGAACTAAGTTTATCATCTGCCCAAACACCTGATCTCCACTTGTCAGGGCTGAGACAATCCAAGAGCCCTAGGAAGGCAGATGTCAAAAGGACATGCTGCCAGGTGGAGATGGCAATAATTTTTCCATAAATTGACTATTTCTGCTTCTGTCCACCTCCCCCACCCCTGTCACACTTTCCAGTACTATTTAGAACAGTCATTTCAGCCTTAGTCTGATTGATCACCTGCCCCCTTTGTTAGGCGTGGTGAGCCATTTGGCGGGGATGGCAGGGGCCATCTGTGCTGTTAGAATGAAGCTCTTTTTCATTGCTTACCTGTCTCTCCATTCCAGAGATTCTTGGCTTAGAAGAGTAAGGTGCCTCACTTTTCTGGGCTTGTTGCCATCAACTGGGTAGGTTTCAAATCTTGGGCTGGCCTTTTAAGTAGGAGAATCCATGGGGGATTATATTTTCTTGGCAATTTCCTTTCCATTTCCAGAATACTAAAATTTACTTGGCTATCCTCCTAGGTTTGCTCTAATGAACCCTCCACTTTAAAGGATTAGCTCTTATCCTAAAAGTCTGGCTAGCCAAGGCAACTGAGATTCCATGTAATCTGAACAATAGGGAGTTATGAATGGGTTTCTCTCCATTTCCTGGAAAAATATAAATCCATGCTGAGGAGTGGAATTAAGATTATTGCACAGGGTTTTTTAGGTTTTAAGATACTATTAACAGATACTCAGGCCAATAGAATACCCTCACATTATTGTAGGTTTTCTTGGGTTACACATGTTTTCATTTTATGTAAAAAGCAAGCTTGAAAAAACGAAGTCTGTCACTTTTGAGACAAATATAAGGGAGCCTATTTTATAAAAATGTAACACCTAGGAAAAATGATCACCATATAACCCAGAAACTACATGAGTTCAGCAGTTTTCTACCATGGATTGAATTTCTCTTTAAAACTGTTGGCAAAGATCAGTGCAATTAGTGGTTAAATTGGAATATTTTAAAATCTAAAAGCTATTTGGTGGAGTGGTAGCACAACATGAAGACAACTGTTGTAGGGCATAGCACAGTAACCCAGTGCCGAAAAGTAGGTTCATGACTTGTCTCTGTCTCCTGGGTGCTCTTAACAAATTCCTTAAGTTGCATGTCCCTTTCTTCGTTTACACTTAAACCAAGGGAAAACGTGTCTCTTCTCCTTAGCTCATAGCAATGTCAGATGCATAAAAGTAATGAATAATTATGAAGACCATTGCAATATTCTAAAAAGAAAATGTAATAAATCCTCATTTATCTTCACACTTTTAATTTAGAATTTGACAGAATATAGAGTGACACACATCTAAAATTGACATTTGCGTTGTATGAGAATAAGTAGTTTGCTACGCAGAAAGGGTAAAAAGAATTATTAGAAGAATCTGTTTAAGAAATACATATAATTAAAAGCTCTTGAGTAATTATTTAAAAGTAAAAGATGAATCCATTCAAATTAATTGCCTATTGTCACAAACATACTTTAAAAAAGACTTCTTTATATGAAATAAATTAGTAAGGTAACATGTTAGTCCTAGACATTTTTTTTCTCTTTTCCCATCTATATTTTACAACTTGGCTACAATGTGAGTCAAAAATTGTGTTTTTATTTTTCCTTAAAGTTAAAAGAATCATGGCTCACATTTTAATGAAGGCTACCTGTAAACATGGAATGACTATGTAGGCAAACAGCATGTTATGGTACTATGAAAAAGGGATCGTTTAATTCTCACTAATAGCATTTAAATTGGACTGTAGAAATGAGTAGAATTTCATTCGCATACATGGAAAAAAGAGCTTTTTGCAGGAACCACATTAAACCAAAGTCTGCAAGCACATGATATATTCAGAAACTACCAAATAGGTCATCATTCTATGATAACAAGGTATAAAATCATAAATAATCAGGAACAACTTAAAAAAATAGAGCATATGACATGGGCCTGCTCTGGGAGCTGTGATATAAGGATTAGAATTTTTTCTGATGAACATGAGAACACCTGGGTACATTTAACAAGGGGGATGATAAAATTAGATATGTGAGTTTAAAAGAGCTTCAGGGTAACACTTGAATGTGACCTCAAACATGGAGAAGAGTCGGTTTTGTGTTAGGGTCAGGGCTGGGGAATCAGCAATGACAAATACTGCAGACTTAGCTTGCTGAAATTTAGCAGCCTGCTTTGGAGGCCACATCAAAGAAGTCCTAAGATGAAGCAGTCCATTAAAACAACATCCAAATTTCATGTTTCAAATATTGAAACACTGAGAAATAGTTTAGAACTTGTCTGTGTAAATATCAAGGGAACTAAATATACAACTTGTGGTCAATAAATTAAAGAATATTGTTTAAGTACCAAAAATGTGTAAAACTAGAAGAGAATAGGGTTGAGGGCACAAAAAAAGCTGTAGCAATTGGGAGGTAAAGAAGAAGAGTTAGTGAAGAAACCCAGGAAAGAATCTATGGAAGAAAATTAAAAATATAAGGTGCTGGAATGTAAAGGACACATGGACAAAGCCAAAGAGGGTAGGTTCCAGGGTGGGAGGTGGGGATGGGTGGGGCAGGGGGCATAGTGGGGTGAAAATGGAGACAACTGTACTTGAACAATAAAAATGACAAGCAAAAAGATAATTCATGGGGGAAAAATTCTCAAAAGTTTCAGGCGCCACATATGAGGATTAAGCCGATGGAATTTGATAAATATAAAGATATGGGTGTCCTTCAAAAGCACCATTTCAGAGTGCAGAATGAGAAGACAAAATAAATAACAGGGAGCAGGGAAAACAGTAAGGGTTGATCGAGAACACCATGGAGAACAGACATTTTCCTCTTAAAAATAAAGGTAGCCCTGACCAGTGTGGCTCAGTTAGTTGAAGCATTGTCCTGTAAACTGAAAGGTTGCAGGTGTGATCCTCCAGGGCACGTACCTAGATTGTAGGTTCAGGCCCCTTTGGGCTTCACAGGAGGCAACCAATAATTGTTTTTCTCTCACATTGATGTTTTACTGAAGATTGAAGAGATCAAAGACATAGTTCATGGAAATAAGTCCTGTGAAATGTAAGAGTACATAGTTTTAATAGTTCAGGAGCAGGCATAAATCTTGGAAAGAAAAATGGCCTCAACTTTTTTGGAGATAGGAGAAAAGGCATTATTACCAAAGCTATGGAGGTCTGAAGTAATAACCAAAAATTGCAGTGTTTGTTTGTTTTTCTTCATTGAAATTGAAAAAAAAATAACCAATAACCAATAAGTTGCAGTGTTTGTTTGTTTTTCTTCATTGAAGTTGAAGCTCTATCAGTGCAAAAGAGTAAGAGTAGGATGGTTTGGGCACAGAAGAAAGTTCAGAGATCTTCAGACTGTGGAATGGGCCAGGGGATTAACTAGAGATAAAAAGAAGTATTGGCTAGTGGAGTCTGGAACAAAGCTGATATTGAATCACATGTCTTTATTGTGTTTCATTATGCATATTGATCTTTTTCCTTTTTATAAAAGATATGTTCAGCATGAAAAAATATAAAAGATTATACTACTAAAAATAAGTTATTTAATGTATTATTGTATTTTTTAATCTATCAGTTTATCAGTGTGTGTGTGCATGTTGTGTAAGGGTGACTGCATATTGTAAGGCTCCTGGCAGGAAAAAGATGGCACACAACTCAAATATGGTAAAAGGGAAGAGTTCAATAACTGTTATTTATAATGATGTTGGCACAGTAAAGAGAAATCAAGGAGAATTGAGAAGGTATCTTAGGAATGAAGTACCCTAAAGCTAGTCACAGATTGGGGACGGTTAGACTGCTGAGAGGGAAGAGGAAAAGAGCATTAGTGACGAAACTGTGAGATCCGTAGCTTTAGAGAGGGCCATTCAGTAGGAGCCGAGCTCCCTGTCAGACAGTGAGACTGGGTGATCTAGTCCAGGGAAGCTAGTTTCCAGTTGGGTAAAGTAGATCTAGAGGGGCCAACAGACAGTAAAGAATAAAATTCATTTTTTAGGTTTAAAATTTCAACATCTCTGAAACAGAAACAAACAAATAGATGGAATTTACCCAGTGCCTTTTTCTTTTTCTTTTTTTTTTTTTTGGCCAATTGAAATTTCCTTTTTTATTGCTGTTGATGTAAATGCTTTTAGAACCTTTTTTTAAACTTTATTTTTATTGTTGACACTATTACAGATGTTTTTATTTTCCCTTCCTTTGTCCCTCCTTTGCCCACCCCCACCCAGGCCCCACAATCACCTTCTGACCTTCACCACACTGTTGACTGTGTCTGTGGGTTATGCATATGTGTTCTTTGGCTATTCCCTTTTGCTTCTCTCATCCACTTCCCCCTGCCTCCTCTCTGACAGCTGTCAGTCTATTCCATGTATCCATATATGTTTCTGTTTTGTTTATCAGTTTATTTTTTTCATTAGATAATACATATAAATAAAATCATATGGTATTTGTCTTTCTCTGACTATTTCACATAGCATAATAATCTCTAGGTCCATCCAAGCTGTCACAAAAAGTAAGGTTTCTTTATTTTTTGTGGCCAAGTAGTATTCCATTGTGTAAATATACTACTGCTTTTTTCATCCACTCATCTACTTATGGGCATTTAGACTGCTTCTAGATCTTGGCTATTGTAAATAAAGCTGCTATGAACACAGGAGTGCATATATTCTGTTGAACTGGTGTTTCAGGATTCTTAGGATACATTCCCAGAAGTGAGATTGCTATATCAAAAGAAAGTTCTATTTTTAGTTTTTATAGGAAACTTCATAATACTTCCCATAGTTGCTGTACCAGTCTACATTCCCACCAACAGTGCAGAAGGGTTCCCCTTTCTCCACATCCTCACCAGCACTTGTTGTTTGTTGAGTTATTTATGACAGCCATTCTGGCAAGTGTGAGGTGATATCTCATTGTGTGTTTAATTTCCATCTCTCTGATGATTAGTGACATTGTGAATTTTTTTTATATCTCTACTAGCTATTTTTATGTCATCTTTGTAGAAGTGTCTATTCAGGTCACTTGTCTATTTTTTAATTGGATTGTTTGTCTTCCTGGTGTTGAGTTGTCTATATTCTTAATATATTTTAAAAATTAACTCATTATTAGATGTATCATTGGTGAATATGTTTTCCCATACAGTGGGATCCCTTTTCATGTTGTTAATGATTTTTTTTGCTGTGTGGAGCTTGTTAATTTGATGTAGTTCCATTTGTTTACCTTGTCCTTTATTTCTCTTGCCTAAGAAGACATATCAACAAAAATACTGCCACGAGAGGCGTCTGAGCTGGGTGTGTGTAGGGAAGATCTGTAGGCTTTCAGTGGAAGGCAAGGGAATCTAAATGACTACAAGATAAGTTTGAACAATACAGATCACAGTTCAAGAGATAATTGTTCAAGTTTTATAAGGCCACACTTTTTTTTTCTCTTTCTCATAAAATGGAGGGAATAGCAATTGCCTGCTTGGCCTAGAAACTGTTTCACTGGGATGTACTTTGCCTTGGATTTTTTGGAAGAAAAAGTAAAGAAAACTCTGATATGAGGTTATTAAAACATCCCAGGTAAAATGCAAGTGAAACTCTCATTATTTCTGTAAATGCACTATTTTTTCATATTTTTACTTTTCTTAATCAGAATGAGTATTCTAATGTAAATAATGTTTTTTTCTTCTTCCAAAAAATGTTTTTCTATTTATATTAACTCTTAAAATCAGGGACAAATTGACATGTAGGAAGTATTGTGGTGGTAAAGTTACTAAAAATAAAGAAAAACAAGAAAAGCTGAGGTTGACATAATAATTACTAAGAAAAGCTTTCAATCAAAATGCTTCTGAATATTTTTGGCAGGTGCTTATTGATGCAAATTGAAAGGAAGAGGGAGTAAGCAGATTGCCATTTAAAACTTAATTAAATTAAGACATAAAATTAGTGCAATCTTTTGGAGTTCTCAGTAAACAGGGAACAAAACTAGTCTATATCCAATGAAGGTTTGGGGAAAATTAGGCTGCTTAGCTTATTATTCAGTTTATCACTTCCAGCCCAAATGAGAGATAAGAAAAGGAGATAAAGCATTCCCTAAAGATTTCTGCTGGCATCTTTGAAATTGCACTAGTTATATTTATGCCATCACCATCCACCACTATAATAACCACATAACCCCATAGTTTTTAGGAAATTCTAAGTTATCAGCCTTATATCTCTTAGAAATGCAAAGAAATCTTGCTAAAGAAACTTAATGCATATTGACCTTGCTGGAATTAATACATACATATTGCTACAGAGACCTAGCTTTGAAATCTACTGGGAATTGTGGAGTAGATGTTATTATTCTGGTCTCCTTAATTAATCAGGTTTTCTAACTCTGTTCCAAATACTGGAAAATAACTGGTTTTATGGTTGCCTTACATGGAATCTGTTTCAGTCCTTCCATGTAAGCATCTGTTATAGACTATCAGTACACTAAAAAAATTTATTTATGTTAGCCTCTAATACACAGAGTTTAAATGACTTATACATAATAAAAATTTATTGACCATCATTTTAAACAGTGCTTTATGCAAGGCAATAGGGTTACAGAGATAAAATGACTTCTCCCTCTAGTGGAGTATACATTATATTACTAGAAGCAGTTATGTAAGTATGAAAATGTCATACAAGGTACCACATGCTTAGTTTCAGTGAAATTCAAGGTACTACAGGGGGGTAACCATGCAGAAAATTCCTGACTCTATCTAGGAATGCCTACAGAAGCTTCTTAAATGAGATGACACCAATTGAGTCATAGAGAACATGAGGAAAGTATGGTTTTTAGTTTTTGTTTAAATTCTAAGATCAGATTTATATTCTCTTGTATCTCTGTGTACTGCTAAAAATTGTCATTCAGGCTTTTTAAAAGTGGGTCAGACAATTACTCCAAAAGCTTTTTAACATAAATACTGGTGCTTAAGCATAAGTCTACTCATACAGAAAGTTGGAACATCTTGAGAAACACTGAAATAAAAAGTTAATGCTATTAAATTATATTTAACATACATGCATTGGAAGCTCATGTGCAAAAATCCTATATTAGGTTGTGTAATGTATTTATACAAAACCAACCACCTTGATTTTAGGGTGCTTTTCATTTGTAAAAGTAACATGTACATACATAGTAATAAAGTCTATTTCCAAATAAGTCTGTGAGAGTATTTATGTGCAGGTACAAAAGAGCTATATCTAGTCATGGAAAGAACATAATTTCCCTTAGGGAGAACCTCAGAAATGTTTTAGAGGAAATACAAATTTCTATTCACAGAGCTTAAATTGTTTTCTCAACCATAATGACCTGATTCTACCAGTGATGGATTGTACTGATCCATATGTGCCCAGGATCAATGTGAAAGATCATACATTCATAAAGTGAGCATCATATATATATATGTATAATTGATAAAAATACAATAGTGTTATGCTCCTATGCATGATAAACTATGAATTTGATTTTTTAAATCTATTCAGCTACCTTGTGTCTTTTGATTAGAGCATTTAAGCCATTTACATTTAAAGTGATTATTGATAAGTACATATTTATAACAATTTTATATTTTTAACTGTATTCCTTTCTTCCTCTCCTTCTCCCCCTCCTTCTTATTTTCATTAAAGAAGGCCCTTTAACATTTCTTATAATGCCAATTTAGTGGCGATGATCTCCTTAGCTTTTGCCTGCAAAGTTCTTTATTTCTCCTTTACTTTTAAATGATAGACTTGCTGGGTAAAGTAGTCTTGGTTGTAGATCATTGCTTTTCAACACTTTGGACATTTTATGCCAATTCCTTCTGACCTGAAATGGCTCTGTTGAGAAATCAGCTGTCAATCTTATGGTAACTTTCTTGCAGATAATTGTCTCTTGCTGCTTTTAAGATAGTCTTTTAATTATGACAAATCTTGATGTGGGCTTCTTTGGATTCATTTTGCTTGGGACTCTCTGCATTTCCTGGATGCGTGTGTGTCTTTTTCCTTTACCAGGATAAAAAAGTTTTCAGTCATTATTTCTTCAAGTAAGTTCTTAATCCTTTGCTCTCTCTGTTCTCACTCTTGTACCACTATGATGCACATGTCATTATGCTTCCTATTATCCCAAAGGTCCCTTAAACTTTTCTTATTTCTAAAAATTATTATTTTCTTTTAGCTGCTCTGATTTTTTTTTCTACCTTGTCTTCCAAGTCATTGATTTGATCTTCTGCTTCATCCAACCAACTGCTTAGTCTTCAGTATATTCTTCATTCCAGATATTGCATTCTTCATTTCCATCTCATATCAAAACACCAATGGCATATTTCACAGACCTAGAACAAATATCCCAAAAATTTTTATGGAACCACAAAAAACCTCAAATAACCATAGCAATCTTGAGAAAGAAGAATAAAATAGGAAGAATCACATTACCTGATTTCAAACTATACTACAAGGCCATAGTAATCAAAATGGCATGGTCCTGGCATAAAAATAGACATGTAGATCAACTGAACAGGTTAGAAAGCCCAGAAATAAATGCTTTTATGGTTAGTTAGTATTGAACAAAGGAGAAAAGAACATACAGTGGGATAAAGATAGTCTATTCAATAAATGCTGTTAGGGAAATTGGACAAATACATGCAAAAACTGAAAACAGACCACCTCCATATACCACACTCCAGATTAAACTCAAAGTGGATTGAAGAACTTATATGTTAGACTCAATTCTCCCCCCAAAAATTTTTGAATAAAAATACAAGCAGTAAAATCTTCGACATTTCTCATTGAAATATTTTTTCTGATATATCTCCTCAAAAAGGAAACAAAGGAAAAAAATAAACAAATGAGACTACATCAACTAAAAGTTTTTACACAGCAAAGGAAATCACCAACAAAATGAAAAGACAACCCACTGAATATGAGAACATATTCACCAATGACACATTTGATAAGAGGTTAATATCAAAAATTTACAAAGAACTTGTACAACTCAACACCAAAAAAGAAAAAAGAGTCTAAAGAAGCAATACAAAAGATCAGTGAAGCCAAGAGTTGGTTCTTTGGAAAGATAAACAATATCAACAAACTTTTAACAAGACTCATCAAAGAAAGAAAGGTAGAGAACCCAAATAAATAACATCAGTAATGAAAAATAAGTAACAACTAACACCAAAGAAATACAAGGGCTGTAAGAAAATATTACAACTCTTAACCAATGTCACCTCAGTAAATTCAATAAATAAATAATAAATAAATAAAACAAAATAAAGCCAACCCTCCAAAATGTATGACTTTGACTTCAGTGTCTCATGGAATTTCTTTATACTATGGCAACAGATACCAATGAGTCCCAGTGAAGGAGAGGAGTACCTGAACTATACATCATTTGCAAATTGTTTTAGCTACTCAGAAACCTTTCCTAATCTAACACAAGCAATAGGGGTGCATTTACCAGTAGGTATGAATTTTTTCAAGCAGGTAACAACTTGAAGAAGAAAAGGGTTGAGGGTAACTGAAACCAATTGGCTAGAATAAAGAAAGTTTGAGGATGCCCAAGGTAAATAAGTTCCTATCCAAACATATTTACTGGCATTGGCAGGAAATGTAGAGGTGTTATCTTCACTGCAGACTAATTATATCAAACACTAGGATTCTTATGAAACCTCTGGGACCCTAAATCTTCCAGTATCCTCAACTATAAAATGGGACCAATTGGCCTGTCAAAGCTCATGAAGTAAGTTAAAAATGACTGTGGAGAATGATTTTTTTAAAATAAATAAAACATGCCATATAAATGCTAAATAATCATATGAAATTTCTAGACACTATGGCAAGTAGCACTAAATAAGGACTGAGTAGATTAGGGCCTATTTGATTTGCATTTAACTTCAAGAACAGAGAGTTTTTTAAGTAATTTTGTTTTTATACTCTATGGCTTCTAAAGAGCCATAAATCTTGTTTGTGTCTCTGAGGTTCTGTGGAACTCTTGATTGAAATGAAATGTATCATCTGATTTCTATGTGAATTTTGCTTGCAAAAAGAGTGAGTAGATTCTCCAAGCTGCAAAAGTGTATGAGCTATAGTTGTACTTTTTCCTAATGTAAAATTCACTGCCTGTTGCCATGAGAAATGAAATTGTGCTTTCCTATAAAAACTTAGTAGGCTGACTTTCTAGTATTTGTAACGAAAGACATGATTGTAAAGATGTGAACTTATTTCTATTATTGATTACTGCACTCTGAACCAAGTTTACCTCTATGGAGACAATGAACATGTGTTTGAGTTCATGACATTCAATTGTATATAATCTCTGCTCTAATAATGGGCTTATGAATTTCCTTTGTATATGTTTTTGAAATTAAGTACTCAACTTAGTTGCTACATAAATAAACAATTTCCATGGGAAAGAGATAAGTGAATTATTGTTATAATAAGCCTTTATAGCATTGGGGCATAACCCTACCTATACTAATACATCACTATTATTATTAGTGATGTATTTTTCTTCTCATTAGAGTAAACCATAATGAAACAATTTTAATTATTGCCTAAATAAGGCATGCATTTTTTATCTTATATTCTTCAAGAAGATTTAAATAATGAAAGAAAACATGAAAGTTTTGTTTATAAATCCCTCCTAGTTAATTCTCTTTTTTATGGAAATTAAGCTTCCTTGCTTCTTTATAGTTCATTAAAAAAGGTCCCCAATGCCTCCCTATACTCAAGTTTTAAATAGTGGTTTGCACCAAACTTAAAGGATGGTGGTAAAGCATGAGCAAGTCTGCCATTCACCTCCATTCTCTAAGAAGGATGCTGACATTGTGTTCAAGAACCATGTGGGCAATTGAGAAATACCATCTTCAGGCAGAGAAATTGGACAGGCTGGGTTTCATGTGGGTGTCACCTGTGCATGAACACAGCATTCTGTGTCTAGGAGAATCCCTGGAGGGGTTTAATAATCTGCCATCACCATTTTGAAATTCTTGATAGTTTGTAAACAAGACGCCCTGCATTTTCAGTTCACACCGGGACCTGCAAGTTATGTAGCTGGCACTGATTTGGGGTAATACATTGTTTTGCCCAGGAAATTCAGGACCCGTTGAGGTCTTTGACAGATCTCTATTTTTTGGTATCAAGAAATTCTGGTCTCATTTTGATATGTGGAGAGTGTAGGAAACCTCAAGTTTTTATAGGTACTTTATAACCCACTTTATTTGTGGTATTTCCATGGTGAGAGGCAGAAATGAAGTAAATCTGCTTCACACTGGAATACCCAAAAGCTAAAAAAAATAGGCCAAACTCAGAAACCTCCAGCAGTAATCAAAGGTAAAATAGCAAGGGTGAATTAAATAATTATTGTTAAATAAGAAAATAAGTTTTTGGAAGTCTATTTTTAATGTGAACAAAACTTTAAAAATTGTTCCTTTGTTTTCAACTCCATGTAAGTTTTGCTAACTGTGTAGCCTCCAAAGTATGTTTCCACTGCACTAAGTAGTTCCTTCCAGTAAATAAAATATAGTCTTCCCAAGTTGCAATTGGATATTAATTTCATTTTGAATCATTCATATACATCTCTCCACATCTAGTCTCCCACTACTCCCCTTCTCTCTCCCTTCCTCACCCACATTTAGAATATTTAGCAACGCATGTATTTTGCCTCTCTCACTAGACAATGAAAACATCAAAGACACTAAATAGTATCTCACTTTTTACATTCCCAGTTCATTGCACAGAACAGACATTCAGAAAGTACTGAATTGACTAAGAATTGACTACTTCAGTTGTCAACTTAGAAAAACTCTGAATTAAGAAAGTTAAATTAATTAATTAAAACTCTGAAACATATATATAAAATTTTCTAAAAAGAAACAATATGCCTCTGTTACTAAGCTTTTCCTTCCTTGCTTTTATGAATATGCCATACATGTATAATTAAGGTTAAATCCTACTTGGTTAAAAAAAATGGTATTTAGTAATTTTAAAAAGAGAGAGAAAAAATGTTTTTGGCAAAAGAACACAGACAACCATCTGTCCACTAATAGGCACTTAGCAAATAAATGTCCAAACAACAACTATTGCCTTCACTTGTATAGTACTGCTACTAATTTTAAGTACATAGTACGTGCTCTGGCAGAAACATCACTAAATGTCTTATATGTATTATCTCAATCCTAAGAAGCAGATAATATCACTACCCTAATCTACAAATGAGGAAACTTACATGGAGAAATATTTAGTAATTTGTCCTGAGGTCACATAGCTGATAACCCACAAGTGGCAAACACAAGGCCTCTACCTTGTTTTATTCAGCCTGGCACCTTGTTTCTACCCAGAGGCAGCAGAGCTCTCACTTAACTGTTAAGTAGTAGTTACATTATACAGTCCTAAAATTACATTCGGCCCTCTGAAGGCACTCCTCAAGGCTGACGTGCCCCCGGTGAAAATGAGTTTGAAGCCCCTGTTGGGTAGAGATAAGTTTTATAGCTGGGCAGTTTACCTCCATAGTCTATGGCACAGGTGGCAAACACAAGGCCAGTAGGCCAAATATGGCCCTCCACCTTGTTTTATCTGGCGGTACCTTGTTTCTACCCAGCAGTAGCGCTGAGCTCCTTGCCCCTAGTTAAGGAGCAGTTACATTTATACAGTCCCAAGATTACATTCAGCCTTTTGAAGGCAACTTGAGGCTGATGGGTCCCTGGGGAAAATGAGTTTGACACCCCTGGTCAATGGTCTTAACCTAGAATTAGATTTATTGTTGTAAAAATATTCACTTTTTCCCTTCCAGACCCATTACTATGGCAGAATTATTTCTACCTCACCAAAGTCACATTTGGCTATGTGACTTCCTTTGGCCAATTAAATATGACTGGAAGTAATGCATGCTACTTCTGAGCAGAAGATTTAAGAAGCATCATGCAGTTTTTTCCTTCATTCTTCCACCTTTCTTAAAGACAAACAATATCTTCAGTAGGGACCATTGCTTCATCCTACGATGGGTCCTAGAATGAAGAGTCAGAAGTACACCATGATGAACCTTTAATGTTAGAGCACAGTTTATATTTAAATCTTTTATTCACCTTGAATTTATTTTTGTGTATGGTGTAAATTGGTGCTCAAGTTTCATTTTTTTTTTGCATGTGGCTGTCCAGTTCTCCCAACACCATTTGTTGAAGAGTCTATTTTTATTACATTTTATGTTGCTGCCTCCTTTGTCAAATATTAATTGACCATAGAGACTTAGGCTTATTTCTGGGCTTTCTGTTCTGTTCCATTGGTCTATGTGCCTCTTTTTATGCCAGTACCAGGCTGTTTTGATTACAGTGGCCTTATAGTACAGTTGAGTATCAGGTATTGTGGTCCCTCCTACTTTGCTCTTCTTTCTCAAAATTGCAGCAGCTGTTTGGGGTCATTTATGCTTCCATATAAATATCTGAAGTGTTTGTTCTATGTCTGTGAAATAAGCCATTGGTACTTTAATAGGTATTGCATTGAATGTGTAAATTGCTTTAAGTACTATGGATATTTTGATGATGTTAATTCTTCCAATTCATGAACACAGTATATGTTTCCATTTGTTTATGTCTTTCTTGATTTCTTTCTTCAGTGTTGTGTAGTTTTCTGCATATAGGTCTTTTACCTCTTTGGTTAGGTTTATTCCTAGGTATTTTATTTTTCTTTTTGCTATATTGAATGGGATTTTTTCTTGATTTCTGCTTCTGCTGTTTCATTGTTGGTGTACAAAAATGCCTTTGACTTCTGGATATTGACTTTGTATCCTGCTGTTTTGCAAAATTTATTTATTAAGTCAAGCAGTTTTTTGGCCCAGTCTATAGGAGTTTCTATGTACACTATCATGTCATTTGCAAACAGTGACAGTTTTGTTTCCTCCTTTCCTATTTGGATGCCTTTTATTTCCTTTCCTTGTCTGATTGCTGTGGCTACAACTTCCAATACTATATTGAATAGAAGTGGTGAAAGTGAACAACCTTGTCTTATTCCTGATCTTAGTGGAAAACATTTTAGTTTTTTCCCATTGAGTATGATGTTGGCTCTAGGTCTGTCATATATGGCCTTTATTATGTTGAGGAATGCTCCCTCTATTTCCACTTTGCTGAGTGTTTTTATCATAAATGGGTGCTGTACCTTACCAAATGCTTTTTCTGCACCTACTGATATGATCATGTGATTTTTGTCTTTGCCGTGACACCATTAAAGTCCTAGAGGAGAACATAGGCAGGAAAATCTCAAATATTTCACATGGCAATATTTTTACTGATATGTCCCCTAGAGCAAGGGACATAAAGGAAAGAATAAACAAATGGGATCTCATCAAAATAAAAACCTTCTGCATGATGAAAGAAAATGGTATTAAAATAAAAAAAGAACCAACTATATGGGAAAACATATTTGGCAATGATACCTCAAACAGGGGTTTAATCTCCAAAAACATATAAAGAACTTACAGGACTCTAAGAAGACAAGCAACCTGATTAAAAAATGGGCAAAGGACTTGAACAGACACTCCTCCAAGGAGGACACACAGAGGATCCAGAGACACATGAAAAGATGCTCAATATCGCTAGCTATCAAAGAGATGCAAATTAAAACCACAATGAGATAGCACTTCATACCAGTCAGAATGGCCATTATAAACAAAGCAACAAGCAACAAGTGTTGGAGAGGTTGTGGAGAAAAAGGGGACCCTAGTACAGTGTTGGTGGGACTGCAGACTGGTACAACCACTATTGAAAACAGTACGGAATTTCCTCAGAAAACTAAGGATGGATCTGCCTTTTGACCCAGCAATGCCACTGCTGGGATTATATCCTAAGAACCCTGAAACACCAATCCAAAAGAACCTATCCACCCCAATGTTCATAGCAGCACAATTTGCAATAGCCAAGTGCTGGAAGCAACCTAAGTGTCCATCAGTAAATGAATGGATCAAAAAACTATGGTACATTTACACAATGGAATTCTATGCAGCAGAAAGAAAGAAGGAGCTCCTACCCTTTGTGACAGGATGGATGGAACTGGAGAGCATTATGCTAAGTGAAATAAGCCAGGCAGTGAAAGACAAATGCCATATGATATCACCTTTACCAGGAACCTAAACAACAAAACAGACAAACAAGCAAAAATAGCCAAAGACATTGAAATAAAGAACAGGCTGACAGTGACCATAGAGGAGAGGGGAGGGAATTTCAGGGCAATTTCATGGGAGAATGGGAAGGGTTTATAGGAACAAATATAAAGGACACATGGACAAAAACTAGGGGGAGTGGAAATGGGAGGGAAGTGGGAAAAATGAGTGGGTGGGCTGGGAGTAAAGGACAGAAAACTGTACTTGAACTATTAAAATACAATTTTAAAAAAATGTTAGAGCAAAATTACTCTTTGTTGTAAGTCAGTGAATAGTGTACCTGTGAACATTAGGGCACAAGTGATCTCAATTCCTTTTGATGCATACCTAGAAGAGGAATTGTGGCAGCATATAGTAATCCTATTTTTAACCTTTTAAAGGCCTGCCGTGCTATGTTTCATATTCCTACCAATAGTGCAGAGGGGGATCCTATTTCTCCACATCCTCAGCAACATTTTCTTTTCTGATTTTGTTTCATAGTAGCCATCCTAAAAGTTATGAAGTGGTATCTCATTGTGATTTTGATTTTCATTTTCACAATAATAGTGTACATATCTGAAAATGGCTTTAGTCAATTTTTATTCTTCTGCCTCCAAACCATTTCTCTTTCTCTTTATGTCTTTACCTAACTGGACAGAATCTCAAAGTTCAGTATTTGAAATCTCGGCAACTGAAAAACCCGATAACTACTACTTCACACATGCACTCTGGGAACCTCCTAATGAAAACATAAAAATCTGATTGTCATTGTGAAGTGTTACCTTCCACATCTTCTGAAAGTGGCTTCCCTCTCTTCAGTGACCAGCATTTCTCAGACATTAGATGTGTCAAGTCTACTGCCACGCCCATCTTTATTATTTCAAAATCAGGAGCACATGAAAATGAATTTTTCTATCAGAAGGCCCAAAATTCAGTAAAATCTATCTTTGCTGCAATATGTGTTGCTTCTGATGTGTTGGTCAAGAAGAATGTTCCCCTCTTATCTATTTGATCCCCAATTATTGCTTTTGTAGAAACTGCATTTTACTTAGCAGATTATAAGTGTGGTTTGATGTATTCAACTTCATTAAATAATATCAGGTGTTTTTTTTTATTTTAATCATTGTTCAAGTACAGTTTTCTCCTTTTTACTCCCAATCCAGTCCCTCCTCCCACCCTCCCCACTTCCCTCCCATTACCACCCTCCCCTTAGTTTATGACATTGTGTTCTTTAAGTTTGTTCCTGTGAACCCTTCCCACTGTCCCCTTAAATTCCCTCTTCTCTCCCCTCCGATCACCGTCAGCCTGTCTTCTATTTCAGTGTCTTTGGTTATATTTTGCTTGTTTCTTTGTTTTGTTGTTTAGGTTCCTGTTAAAGGTGAGATCATATGGTATTTGTCTTTCACTGCCTGGCTTGTTTCACTAAGCATAATGTTTTCCAGCTCCATCCACACTGTTGCAAACGGTAGGAGCTCCTTCTTTCTTTCTGCTGCATAGAATTCCATTGTGTAAATGTACCATAGTTTTTTGATCCTTTCATTTACTGATGGGCATCTTGGTTGCTTCCAGCATCTAGATATTGTAAATTGTGCTGCTATGAACATTGGGATGCATAGGTTCTTTTGAATTGGTGTTTTAGTATTCTTAGGATAGAGTCCCAGCAGTGGAATTGCAGGGTCAAAAGGCAGATCCATTTTCAGTTTTCTGAGGAAGTTCCATACTGCTTTCCATAGTGGTTGTACCAGTCTGCAGTCCCACGAGCAGTGCACTAGGGTCCCCTTTTTCTCCACAACCTCTCCAACACTTGTTGTTTGTTGCTTTGTTTATGATGGCCATTCTGTCTGGTGTGAAATGGTATCTCATTGTGGTTTTAATTTGCATCTCTCTGATGGCTAGCGATATTGAACACCGTTTCATGTGTCTTTGGATCCTCTGTGTGTCCTCCTTGGAGAAGTGTCTGTTCAAGTCCTTTGTGCACTTTTTAATTGGATTCCTTGTCTTCTTAGAGTGCAGTCTTGTAAGTTCTTTATATATTTTGGAGATTAAACCCTTGTCTGAGGTATCATTGGCAAATATGTTTTCCCATATAGTTGGTTCTCTTTTAATTTTGATACAGTTTTCTTTAGCTGTGCAGAAGGTTTTAATTTTGATGAGGTCCCATTTGTGTATTCTTTCCTTTATGTCCCTTGCTCTAGGGGACAAGTCAGTAAAAAAGTTTCTTCATGAAATATCTGAGATTTTTCTACCTATGTTCTCCTCTAGGACTTTAATGGTGTCACAGTTTATATTTAAGTCTTTTATCCACCTTGAATTTATTTTTGTATATGGTGTAAGTTGGTGCTCAAGTTTCATTTTTTTGCACGTCGCTGTCCAGTTCTCCCGACACCATTTGTTGAAGAGTCTATTTTTATTCCATTTAATGTTGCTGCCTCCTTTGTCAAATATTAATTGACCATAGAGACTAGGGCTTATTTCTGGGCTCTCTGTTCTGTTCCATTGGTCTATGTGCCTGTTTTTATGCCAGTACCAGGCTGTTTGGATTACAGTGGCCTTGTAGTATAGTTTAGTGTCGGGTATTGTGATCCCTCCTACTTTACTCTTCTTTCTCAAAACTGCAGCAGCTATTCAGGGTCGTTTATAATTCCATATAAATTTTTGAAGTGTTTGTTCTATGTCTGTGAAATATGCCATTGGTACATTAATAGGAATTGCATTGAATGTGTAAATTGCTTTGGTTAGTGTGGACATTTTGATGATATTAATTCTTCCAATCCATGAACACGGTATATGTTTCCATTTGTGTCTTCCTTGATTTCTTTCTTCAGCGTTGTGTAGTTTTCTGAATACAGGTCTTTTACTTCTATGGTTAGGCTTATTCCTAGATATTTTATTTGCTTTTTGCTATTTCAAATGGGATTTTTTTCCTTGATCTCTGTTTCTGCTGTTTCATTGTTGGTGTACAGAAATGCCTTTGATTTCTGGATATTGACTTTGTATCCCGCTGTTTTGCCAAATTCATTTATTAGGTCAAGCAGTTTTTTGGTAGAGTCTATAGGATTTTCTAAGTATACGATCATGTCATCTGCAAACAGTGACAGTTTCATTTCCTCCTTTCCGATTTGAATGCCTTTTATTTCTTTTTCTTGTCTGATTGCTGTGGCTAAAACTTCCAGTACTATATTGAATAGAAGTGGTGAAACTGGACAGCCTTGTCTTGTTCCTGATCTTAGTGGAAAACATTTTAATTTTTGCCCATTGAGTATGATGTTGGCTGAAGGTCTCTCATATATGGCCTTTATTATGTTGAGGAATGCTCCCTCTATTCCCACTTTGCCGAGTGTTTTTATCATGAATGGGTGCTGTACCTTATCAAATGCTTTTTCTGCATCAATTGATATGATCATGTGGTTTTTGTCTTTGCTTTTGTTTATGTGATGTATTACATTTACTGACTAGCGAATATTGAACCATCCTTGCATCCCTGGAATGAATCCCACTTGGTCATAGTGTATGAGATTTTTATTATATTGTTGGATGCGGTTTGCCAGTATTTTGTTGAGGATTTTAGCGTCAATGTTCATCAGTGATATTGGCCTGAAGTTTTCTTTTTTTGTTGTGTCTTTATTTGGTTTTGGAATTAGGATGATGTTGGCCTCATAAAAAGAGTTTGGGAGACTCCCATCTTTATGGATTTTTTGGAATAGTCTGTGAAGGATAGGGGTTAGCTCTTCCTTAAATGCTTTGTAGAATTCTCCTGTAAAACTATCTGGTCCCGGGCTTTTGTGTGTTGGGAGTTTTTTTATTACTGCTTCAATTTCTTTTGTTGTTACTGGTCTGTTCAGGTTTTCTGCTTCTTTTTCATTGAGTTTTGGAAGATTATATTTTTCTAGAAATTTGTCCATTTCACCTAGGTTTTCAAATTTCTTGGCATACAGCTCTTTGTAGTAATTTCTTACAATCCTTTGTATTTCTGTGGTATCTGTTGTATCTCTCTTTCATTTCTGATTGTGTTTATTTGGGTCTTTTTTTTTTCTTGATGAGTCTGCTCAAAGGCTTGTCGATTTTGTTTATCTTGTCAAAGAACCAGCTCTTGGATTCATTGATCCTTAGAATTGTGCTTTTAGTCTCTATGTCATTTAATTCTGCTCTGATCTTGGTTATTTCCTTCCTTCTGCTTGCTCTGGGCTGTCTTTGTTGTTGTTCCTCGAGTTCTTGTAGACGTAGGGTTAGGTTGTTTGTTTGGAATGTTTCTAACCTTTTTAGGTGGGCCTGTATCACTGTGAACTTCCCTCTCAGGACTGCCTTGGCTGTGTCCCAGTTTTGGGTTGTTGTGAGTTCGTTTTCATTTGTTTCCAGAAACCTGTTGATTTCTTCCCTAATATCATTCTTGACCCATTCATTGTTTAATAGCATGCTATTTAATCTCCATGACTTTGAGTGTTTTTGGTTTTTTTCCTTGGGGTTGGTTTCTAGCTTCAGTCCCTTGTGATCCAAGAAAATGCTTGGTATGATTTCAATTTTCTTGAAATTCTTGAGGCTTGTTTTGTGTCCTATCATGTAGTCTATCTTTGAGAATGTTCTGTGTACATTTGAAAAGAATGTATATTTAGCTTCTTTTGTATGGAGGGCTCTGTATATATCAGTAAAGTCCATTTCATCTGGGGTATTGTTCAATGCCACAATATCTTTGTTGATATTTTGTTTAGAAGATCTGTCCATTTTTGATAGTGGGGTGTTAAAATCTCCCACTATAATTGTGTTGCTGTCCATATCTTTCTTGAAGTCCTCTGATTTTCTTTATGTATTTGGGTGCTCCTATGTTGGGTGCATATATATTTACAATATTTATGTCTTCTTGATGGATTCTTCCCTTGAGTATTATGAAGTGACTTTCTGGGTCTCTCTTTATGGACCTTTTTTGGAAGTCTATTTTGTCTCATATGAATATTGCTACTCCGGCTTTTTTTTTTCCTGTCCATTTGCTTGGAAGATTTGTTTCCGGCCCTTCACTTTCAGCCTGTGTAGGTCTTTTATCCTGAGGTGGGTCTCTTGTAAAGAGCAGATATGTGGGTCATTTTTTCTTATCCAATCAGCTATTCTATGTCTTTTGATTGGAGCATTTAATCCATTTACGTTTAAGGTTATTATTGATAGGTACTTATTCATTGTCTTTTATGTACGTGTGTTCCTCTCTCTCTCTCTCTCTCTCTCTCTCTCTCTCTCTCTCTCTCTCTCTCTCTCTTTTCCCTCCCCTCCTTAAAGCAGTCCTTTTAGAATCTCTTGCAGAGCTGGTTTGGTCAAGGTGTATTCTTTTAGACTTCTTTTGTCGGGGAAGCTTCTTATTTGGCCTTCTATCTTGATCAAGAGCCTTGCTGGATATAGTAGCCTTGGTTGCAACCCTCTGGTTCTCATTACCTGAAGTATTTCTTGCCATTCTCTTCTGGCTTGGAGTGTTTCCATTCAGAAATCAGCTGTTAGCCTTATTGGGGCTCCCTTGTATGTTACTTCCTGTTTTTCCCTCACTGCCTTTAAGATTCTCTCTTTGTCTTGAAATTTTGCCATTTTAATTATGATGTGTCTTGGGTCTCTTTGGGTTCCTCTTGATTGAGACTCTCTTTGTTTCCTGGATTTGTGTGACTTTTTCTCTCATCAAATTAGGGAAGTTCTCCTTCATTACTTGTTCTACTACGTTTTCTAATCCTTGCTCTTCTTCTTCTCCTTCTGGTATCCCTATTATACAGGTATTATTATGTTTCATATTGTCTTGCATTTATCTTATCCCTCTTCATTCTTTCTGAACCTCTTTTCTTTTTCTTGCTCTTTCTGGATGCTGTTTTCTACTTTGTCCTCCAGCTCGCTAATCCGATCTTCTGCTTCATCAATCCTGCTTTTCATTCCTTCTACTGTGTTCTTCAGTTCAGAAATTGTATTCTTCATTTCCTCTTGACCTTTGTTGAGAGTTTCTATTTCCTTTTTCATGTTTATATAGTTTGCAGTGAGATTGCTGTAGTTTCCCTCTAATTTCTGAAAGCTCATTGTGAGTTCATTGAACTTTCTGGTAATCATTGTTTTGAACTCACTATCTGATAATTGAGTTGCCTCTATTTCATTTAGCATTTTTCCTGAGGCTTCCTCATTTCCCTTCAATTGGGGGTTGTTTCTTTGTTTGCTCATTGTTCGTGGGTTTCTTCTTTTTTCTTCTTGTTTGTTAATGTGAACTGTTCTGATTCCCTGTAATTATGGTTTGAACTTCTGGTTTGAATTATGGTGTGTTTCAGTGGTGCAATCTCCTTTATGTATCCTGGTGTTCACAGCTTCCCCCTACTCTTTTTTGGGATCAGTTGGAGGAGTAAGGCAAGATGGTTTAAAACAGCAAGACAGTATTCTATGATATTTACTTTAGCAGCCAGTAGAGAAGAGATGGGCTATCCTTTGACTCCTTATAGTGTTAACCATGATCCTCCACCCCACTAGCCACATTTTAGAAAGGATGGAAAGAAGGTAAGACTCTTATTGGGGCAAAACGGTTGTTAGTTGGATCTAGAAAGCTGTGAGGCTGTGGGAGGTCAGATTCTAAGGTAGGGTTGGATTAAAGATTAGTATATAGGAGTAGTGAGTAAAAGAATAGAGACAATCCCCACAATAGTATAGTTTAGAAAATTGCAAAGTGGGCTGAGATCAGGTAGGGGTATTGAGAAGCATTTACAATTTTATAGACTAGGTCTTACTAGCAGTAATAGTAAAGTGACAGTCTTGTGGCAGAATCGATGAGGTCTAGATAACAAGAATAAAGAGTATAGAACCTTGAGAGGTGTATTAATGGAACACAGATGAAGGATAGTAACTTATCAACACACTGTTACTGAGATACCAGGGAGAATCTATCAAATGACAGTGTAACCAGCCAAGCAAAGAAGATTATACAGAAAGAAAAAGAATACCAAAATATTATTAAAATAAAAAATGTCAGAAAAGTGAGAAAAAGATAATACAAATTTACAGTAACTTGCAAGATTAAAAAAAAAAGGAAAGAAAAGCAGAAGATGTAGTGCAGGAGAGATAAATTTGGAGTGGAAAGAATAATATTAGGATGAATGGAAGAGAAACATAAGGGATTGTGAGATAAAAATAATAAGAATTGAAAAATAAAATGTCACATAAAACACAAGATAAAATCAATCAACCAACAACAGCCAGAGAAACCATACAAAACCAAACAAAACCAAAAAAAAAAAAAAAGAAAAAAAATCTCTTGTTGGTTTCTAACTGGCCAGACCAGTTTTTCTGATCTTGCTGGCTTCAGCTGGCTGAGGGACCTTTGAAATGCTTCTCTCTCTCCCAGCCAGATCTCAGCAAGTCAGGTACCCTGGGTGCTCCCAAACACACTGGCTCTCTGGATCTCACTTCCATGTTCTTCCGGACTCTGGGGTCCTGCAGGGTTCCAGCTCTATGATCTCAGGAGGCACCCTCGACGTTTTAGTATTCACTGCGCCCTCCCTAGGGATCGTAAAAGGGCGTGCCCCTCCCCCAAACTTTTGTGATTCGGGGTCTATGATTGCCCTAAGCGCCTTGCTGCGACCCTTCTGGGTTCAAAGCGCGTGAGAGTCAGTCTTTCCGACGGTGTGCGAGCCAACCTGTTTCCAGCTCCGTGTTCCCCGCTGAACCGCACTCCAACCGACCGGGTGTTGGCGCCTTTCCTGGCTTCCCCAGTCGGGCTGGCTGGAAATTTCTGAGCCACTACTGTAGGAACGCACCAAGCGCCACATCCCTCCCGGGATCGCAGTGCGTGATTCAGGCGTCCCTATGGGGCGCGAGACGAGCGCGGCTGGGCTCTGTACTCTCCACCGATCTGCACTTCCACCGGGCTAGGGGTGCGGGCGCTCTTCCAGGCTGCCCCTGGTCCTGTCGGCTAGAGGCCCTCACTTCTCCCCGGTCTCTGGGCGGATGCTCATAGTCCCTGGGCATTTTTTTCCCAGTCCAACTGGCCAATCTGTTCCTTCTAACAACACGTTCACGCCAGGAGTTGCTCACCCCCCATATTTGGGGGAGGGAGCAGCGACTTCCCTCTCCCGGGAGCCCTGGGGCAGACCCCAGAGCACCGGGCGGGCCTGGGGTCTGCACACCCCTAGGCCCCGTGCTGATCCCTGGGACCCTTTTGTCCTGTAGCAGTCTCCTTACCCTCTGGTTTTCCAGTGAGTGGAATAATTTTGATGCCCTGCTTTCAAAAGTGATTTGGTAACCTAGCCCACTTGCTCTGTTTCTCCACTGATCCATGAGTTTCCCCCCTCTTCACAGAAGCCGAGAAAAATGCTGCCTAGAGTAAAGCCGCCATCTTCAGTCTCTTAATATCAGGTTTTAAAAAGGGACATAAGCTCTGATACTTTGTATATACATAATGATCAGATAAAAGACAGTTTACCTGATATGAAAAGTCAGGCTTATTTTTTAAATCATTTTGTAACTCCTTTTTGCACTTATGTTTCTATTTCAAAAGCAAGTTCTATGCTCCCTCCTGTGGGAACTAATATAAACTGTGTCAGTGTTTTTAAAAACATAAATGTTTTAGAGCAGTTTTAGATTTACTACAGATTTGAAAGGGGGGCACATCTCTATTCAGCAGAGCTATAATTTAGTATGGAAGGACCGATAAAGTGCTTCCCAGACAATGTGAAGCTAAAGGAGTTCAAAATCACCAAGTCATTATTACATGAAATGTTAAAGGGACTTATATAAGAAAAAGAAGATCAAAACTATAAACATTAAAAAGGCAACAAATTCACAACTATCAACAACTGAATCTAAAAAATAAAAAAGAAATAAAAAAAAGAACTAAGCAAACAAACAGAACAGGATCAGAACCATAGGTGTGAAGATGATTTGGAGGGCTATCTTCTGGGAGGGGGAAGGCAAAGAATGGGGGAAAGGCTCAGGGATTAAGAAGCATAAGTGGCAGGTACAAAATAGACAGGAGGAAGTTAAGAATAGTATAGGAAATGGAAAAGCCAAAGAACTTACATGCACGACCCTTGGGCATGAACTAAGGGGAGTGATTGCTGAAGGGAAGGGGGTACCTGGTAGGGGGAAAGCTGAGACAACTGTAATAACATAATCAATAAAATCTACTTTTAAAAAGTTAAACTGAGGTCTGGGTTGGGGAGGAGAGCAAAGAAAAAGCAATACATAGTTTCCCATATACCTCCTAGATCCACACATGGGTCCTCTATTATCAACATCATTCACCAGAATGGTACGTTTTCACTAAAGATGAACTTACACTGACACATAATAATCACCCAAAGTCATATTTACAGTAGGGTTCAACTTGGTATTTCACACTCTATGGGTTTGGACAAATGTATAATGAATGACATGTATCCACCACTGTTTCATACAGAGTATTTTCACTGCTCTAAAATTCTTCTGTGTTCTGCCTATTCATTTCTCCACCTACCCTCAGCCCTTGAAAAACATTAACTTTTTATTGTCTCCATAGGTTTGCCTTTTTCAGAACATCATTTAGTTAAAATCATACAGTATATCGCCTTTCAAAATGGCTTCTTTCACTGAGGAATATGCATTTAAAGTTTTTCCATGTCTTTTATGGAATGATAGTTCATTTGTATTGTCTAGATATATCAGAATGTAGCTATCCATTCATTTACTAAAGTACATCTTGTTGGTTTTTAAATTTTGGCAATTATGAATAAAGCTGCTGTAAACATGTACTGGGTTTTGTATGAACATAGTTTTCAACTCCTTTTGGTAAATACCAAGAAGTAAAATTGCTGGATTACATGGTAAGAGTATGTTTAATTTTGTAAGAAATTGCCAAACTGTCTTCCCAAGAAGCTGTGCCATTTTGCATTTCTGCCAGCAAGGAATGAGTGTTTCTGTTGCTCCACATCCTCACCAGTACTGGGTGTTCTCACCGTCCTGGATATTGGTCCTCCTAATAGGAGTAAAATGGTATCTTACTGTTGTTTTAATTTGTAATTGCCTCATGACATATGATGTGGAATTTTTTATATGCTTATTTGCAATCTGTATATCTTCTTTGGTGAAGTGTTAAGGTCTTTGGCTCATTTTTGAAAGGGTTGTTTTCTTATTGTTGTGTTTTAGGGGTTCTGTGTTCATTTTGCCTTAGTCCTTTATCAGCTATGTCCTTTGCAAATGTTTTCTCCCAGTCTGATACTTGTTTTATCATTCTCTTCATATTGCCTTTTACATAGCAGAAGTTTTTAATTTGTAAAGTCTAGATTATTTATTATTGCCTTCATAGACTGTGTTTTTGGTATTCTGCTTAAAAGGCATCACCATACCAAGGTCATCCAGGTTTTCTTCTATTATCTTCTAGGAGTTTTATGTTTTACATTTACACCTATTACCCATTGTGAGTTAATTTTTGTTAGGGGTGTAAAGTCTGTGTCTAAATCCATTTTTTTGCCTGTGGATGGCCAGTGTCATCTCTGCACCATTTGTCAGAGATTGTCTTTGCTCCATTGCATTACCTTTGTTCCTTTGTCAAAGATCAGTTGACTTTATATTATATATGAGTCTCTACCTGAGCTCACTATTCTGTTCCAGTGATTTATTTGTCTATTCTTTCTTCAGTATCACACAATCTTAATTACTATAGTTTTATAGCAAGCCTTGAAGTAGGATAATATGATCTACCAACTTTGTTCTCCTTTAATGTCTTGTTGACTATTCTGGATCTTACTGACACCGCAAATAAAGTTTAGAATCAGTTTGTCGATATCAACAAAATAATTTGCTGGGATTTAAACTGAGATTATATTGAATTTATAAATCAAGTTGGGAAGAACTGACATCTTGACAATGTTGAGTCTTTCTATGCACGAGCCTTGACAATCTCTTCATATATTAAATTCTCTGTGTTTGTTCATTTGCTCATATTGTTCTTTGATTCTCCTAATACAGATCTTGTAAAAACATCTCATACATGTTTTTATACTCATACCTAAGTATGTAATTTTTGAATGCTAATAAAAATGGTCATGTCTTTTAATTTCAAATCATACTTGTTCATTGTTGACACCTAGGAAAACAATTGATTTGTACAATATCTTTGTATCCTGTAAGCTAACCATACTCCTTATTAGTTCCAACTTTTTGTCAATTCTTTCACGTTTTCTACATAGAAATTTACATTATCTGTGCACAAACACAGAATCATGTCTTCCTTCCCAATCTGTATGCCTTTTATTTTCTTGCCTTGCCTTGTACTATCTTAGTGAAAAAGCTTTAATTTTCTCACTATTAAGTATAATGTTATCTGTAGATTTTTTTGTAGATGCCATTCAGAGTCAAAAATAAAATGTTGTAAACAGGCCTTTAGTAATAGGGTCTGAGGTGTGTGTTGGGGGGGGAGTGATCTATAACCCTATGTCAGGTCCCAGTTTTTTAATGAGCCTATGCCTCTGGACTGTGAAATTCTCAAGTGTTTCTCAGGCGCCCCCCCCCAACCCCCACAACACACACACACTTAGGTAGGACAGGATTGCTACAGTGGGCTAGAGGTGGGAATTTCCCTTCCCCAGGTGTCAGTTATGTTCTGCTAATAGCCCAGCAGGTTAGGCTCTGGTTAATTAGTTTCACCTGAGGGCAGAAGCGAGGCGTGCTCGTTGGCATATTTCAAAATGGTTCCTTTTCACGGAAGCCTGGGAGGGTTTTTCTCTGATATTTACCTTGGGAATCTTGACATCTTAAAGGTAAGCCTCTCAATATTCTGGGTTCCCCCCATGACAGAGTTCCCTTGAAGTTTAATGCTCAGACCGCCCACACTGAGCAACCAAGAATGCTTCCTTTCCACGTGCAGTTTGTGTCCTGCTTCAGTTTCTCCTCCTGAGTCTCTGCTCGGGTGGCCAAGCCCTGAAGACCGGTGTCCCATTCTCTGTCTCTCCAGTCTGCTCTGTGTCCTTTCTTCTCTTATGAGTCAAGAAGAGTTGTTGAGTTTTCAATCTGATCGGGGTGGGGGGGAGGGTTAATTTTTTTCAATTATAATTTACATTCAATATTATTTTTTATTAGTTTCAGGTGTACATCATAGTGGTTAGACAATCATACACTTTACAAAGTGGTCACCCAGATACTTCCAGTACCTTCTTGAACCTGTACATAATTATTACAATATTATTGGCTATATTCCCTATGCTGTACTTCACATCCTATGACTATTCTGTAACTACCAACATGCACTTCTCAATTTCTTCTCCTTCTTTACTGAGTCCTCCAAAGCACCTCTCTTCTGGCAACAGTCAATCTGTTCTCTATATGTATGAATCTGTTTCCACTTTGTTTGTTCATGTATATTGTTCTTTACATGAAATCATACGGTATCTGTTTTTCTCTGCCTGACTTATTTCACTTAGCATACTTGTTCTGCAGTGGTATGGTTCTTTCCAAGCTCCTTATATGTGGAACAGAAAAGTGGAAGTTAAATTGTGTTTTTATATCAGTTTTGTTACATGTTTAGGGGGGATTTTATTAAGAAAGATGCCAGTTGAATGGAGAAAAGTACCGAGATTTCAAGGCAGGCCATCTGATTTGAATGCTGCCTCTATTGTTTGGTAATTGGACATACTTGGATGCCTCAGATCTCAGCTCTTTCAGTTATAAAAACATGAAATAAGAATATAACTCACTGGTTTGATCTGTGCATCAAATGTGTTCTTTTATACCCAGAAAAAAGCTTTGTGCCTCACACAGTAGGTTCTTAATAAATATTTATTTTTTTGCCCATATTACATTGGGGAGGGCTTTTTTTAATAGATGAAAAATATGGTTCAGGTATAATAGGAAAGGGAAAATTTATAGTTTGTATCTAAAAAAAATCATAATTAGTGGAAATGTAAAATTAAAATCCAGGGACCCCAAAGACCTAGTTTGAGCTCTTTAATATGAGTTTATAAGGGCCAAAAATGGGGGAAAGAGGAACTGTTTATATATATTACACTTTATATATATGTTTATTTATACTTTATATATAAGCATAAGTATATACTTTCTGACTCAGAAACTTAATCTCTACTGAAAATTATTCTAAGAAAATATGTATAAAATAATTTCAAGGATGTTTGTTACAGTATTATTTAAAATAACAAGCATTGGAATCAATTTGTTTAAGTAAATGATGGTACATATGTAAAATGGAATATTATGAAGTTCTCAAAATTGTACGGGTAGACACCATTAAAAAAAAAAGCCAGTTAAAGACTGGGAAGAAACATTCATAATACAAAGGAGCCACATTTGTTTATATAAAGACATAAAACAAATGAGTTAATGAAAACATTTTAATGGCAAACTATTAAACACATTTGAACAACAATTATTTTTAAAAGTACTAAAAATTATTCATAGGGAAATGCAAAATAAAACAGTGTAATACCCCCATATACCCATAAAAATGGCTAAAATTAAAAAAACTAACAATATCAAGTTTAGCAAGGATGTAGAAAAACTATAACTCCTATATATTGCTGGTATGAATGTAAAATGGTACAAGCCTTCAGGAAAACTGCTGGGAAATCTCTAATAAAGTTAACCAGACAGCAGTGTTAACTAGAGTCATCATCATTTTGTAATATTATATCTTCAGTACTTATTGATATTTAGTGGAAGTCTGTACCTTTTGACTTCTTTCACCCAATTCTACCACTACCTTGTCAAATATTAATTGTCCATATATGGATGTGTTTATTTCTGGGCTCTCAATTCTTTTCTGTTGATTTATGTGCCTGTTTCATGCCAGCATCATCTTGTTTTGATTACTATAGCCTCATAATGTAGCTTGAGATCAGGAACTGTGATTCCTCCAGTTTTGTTGTTTTTTTTTTCACAGAATGCTTTGGGTATTCAAGGACTTTTATGGTTCTATGTACATTTGAGTATTGCCTTTTCTACTTCTGTTTAAAAAAAAAAAGCCCTGGACTCTTCACAGGGATTGTACTGAATCTGTAGATGACCTTGGGTAGGACAGGCATTTAAACAATATTAATTTTTCTAATCCATGGCTGTGGAATCTATTTATTTGTTTCTTCTTTAATTTATTTCATCACTATCTTACAATTTTCATTGTAGAGATCTTTCACCTCCTTGGTTAAAATTATTCTTATATATTTTATTATTTTCCAGGCTATTGTAAATGGGACTTTTTTTTATTTCATTTTTTGATAATTTGTTGTTACTATATAGAAATGCTACTGATTTTTGTATATTACTTTTGTATCCTACAACTTAATTTAATGTGTTGATTAAATCTAACACTTTTTTGTGCACTCTTTAGGACTATTTACACATAAAATTATGTCATTGGCAAATAGAGAATTTTATATCTCCCTTTCCTATTCTTTATTTCTTTTACTTCCCTGATTATTGTGGCTAGGACTTCCAGTAATGTTGAGTAGCAGTGGTACAAGTGAGCACCCATGTCTTGTTTCTGATCCTAGAAGAAAACCTTATAATCTTTCTTCATTGAATATGATGTTAACTGTGGGCTTCTTATATTTGGCCTTTATTATGTTGAAACATTGGATTGGCCAGAAAGTTTGTTTAGATTTTTTTCTATAAAACAAAAAACACATTTTTCATTTTCAGCAATAACTTTATTGATTTGGATATTTTGAGTATATCAGCTACCTCCCACTATTGGCTTCTAGTGGGTAAAGGCCAGGGGTGCTGCTAAACATCTCCCAATGTATAAGACAGCCCCACAGCAAAGAATTATTTGGCCAAAATATCAATAGTACCAAGGAACTTCACAAACCACTTTGACACATTCAATCAGTCACAGCACCTTCTATGTACACTGCACAAATCCTTTTTTTGTGTTTCAGTTGCATTTTACCTTTCTTGAAATAATAGAGTATAATATACCAAAAATGTATGTTTTCTTCCATCTCCAAAATTAAAATGGCTGCACAAAACTTCACCAATTTTGATGTTTTTTTAAATGCACACTGATATGACAGCTGTCACAATACAATCTGACAAAATTGTTTTGAATGACGTTAAAGAGCCATCCTTAAACTTTTTGCTAAGATGGCGGCTTTGTTAGAGGGAGTGTGATCCCCTTCCTCTGTGCAGGGGAGAGAAACTCGCGGATTGGTAGAGGAACAGAGCAAGGGGCCTAGGTTATCAAAACATTTATGAAAACAGGAAATCAAAAATTATAGTGGACATTGAAAAACCAGATGGTAAGGAGACCGCTTCAGGGCAACAGGGACCTAAGGGTCAGTGCAGGGACCAGAGGGGTTGCAGCCCCCAGGCCCAGTGCTCCCAGGTCTGCCTCAGGGCACCTGGGAGAGCTGAGTCGCTGCTCCCTCCCTGGATAATGGGGGTTGAGCAACACCAGGGGAAGCCTTCTTGCTTGAAGGCACAGAGAGGGGAGTTGGACTGGGAGACAGTCTCGCAGTAGCTGCAGGCACCCAAGCATAGCCCTGGGAGGGGTGAGTACTCCCAGCCTGTGTGACCAGGGGTGGCCTGGACAGGCACCTGTGCCCCCAGCTGGGTGGGAGTGTGGATCTGTGGAAAACCCAGACCTCATAGCCCTGAATAAGGAAATGGTGCAGGGGTTCTCAGGTTTCTGGAGCCTGCAGTGGTGAACTCGGGGAAGCTCCTGCCCCTTCAGGATTCCTGACTCTCGTGCTTTGAACCCGGAAGGGATGTGGCCCTTTGAGGGTTCCTGGAACTGGCAACAGGGAAAATTGGTGGAAGTGCGCGACCCTTGGCGATCCCCAGAGCTTGCACCATGAATCCAGAAAAAATGCTGTGAATCCAGAAAAGATGCGGGTGCTTCCCGAGAACATAGCGCTTGCCTCAGTGAAGTTTGGGGGAAGGGTGCATCTCCTTGCGATCCCCAGAGCTTGCACTGAGAACCGGAAAAGACACAGGAGCTCTGTGGGGCCCGGGAGCCCAGGAGACCAGGGAGTGAGCTCCAGAGAGCATGTTCAGGAGCGCCCAGGGTCCTGCAGGGGGAAGACAGATTGGCTTTGGGGAGAGCGCCCTGCTGGCCCTCGAGACAGTACCTGAGAGACTGACTGAGTTTTGACTGGTAAGAGTGATAAGCAATCCGAACTCCCCTCAACCTGCTAAAGCCAGCAAGACCAGAAAAACTCGTCTGGCCAGTTACAAATCAACAAGAGGTGGGTTTTTTTGGTCGTTTTTTTTTTTTTTTGGCTGCTGTTGTTTGATTGTTTGATTTTTCTCTTGTTTTTTACACGACTTTATTTTCATATCTCTCAATTCCTTATGTTTCTCTGCCTTTTACCCTAGTATTATTCCTTCCACTCCAAATTTATCTCTCCTGCATTCCATCTCCTGCATTTTTCCCCCTTTTTTTTTTTTGAGCTTGCAAGATACTGCAAATTTGTATTATCTTTTTCTCACTTTTCTGACATTTTTTAAAAGATTTTATTTATTTTTAGGGAGGGAAGGGAGGGACATAGAGAGAGAGAGAGAGACAGAGAGAGAGAGAGATCAATGTGCGGTTGCTGGGGGTGATGGCCTGCAACCCAGGCATGTACCCTGACTGGTAATCGAACCTGCAATACTTTGGTTCGTAGCCCATGCTCAATCCACTGAGCTATGCCAGGCAGGGCTGACATGTTTTATTTCAATAGTATTTTGGTATTCTTTTTCTCTCTGTATAATCTTCTTTGCTTGGCTGGTTGTACTGTCATTTGATAGGTTCCCCCTGTTATCTCAGTAACAGTGTGTTGATAATTTATTCTCCTTCATTTGTGTTCCATTAGTACACCTCTCAAGGGTCTATACTCCTTATTCTTGTTATCTAGATCTCATAGATTCTGCCACATGATTGTTGCTTTAATATTACTGTAAATAAGACTTAGTTCATACAATTGTAAATACTACTCAACACCCCTACCTGATCTCAGCCCACTTCACAATTTCCTGAACTCTATTATTGTGGGGGTTGTCTCTATTCTTTTACACACTACTGCTATTTACTAATCTTTATTCCCACCCTACCTCAGCATCTGACCTCCCACAGCCTCACAGCTTTCTAAATCCAACTAACAATCCTTTTGCCCCAATAAGAGTCTTACCTTCTTTCCATCCTTTCTAAAATGTGGCTAGTGGGGTGGAGGATCACGGTTAACACTATAAGTAACCAAAGGATATCCCATCTCTTCTCTACTGGATGCTAATGTAAATATCATAGAATACTGTCTTGCTGTCTTAAACCATTTTGCTTTACTCCTCCAACTGGCCACAAAAATGAGTAGAGGGAAGCTGTGAACACAAGGATACATGAAGGAGACTGCACCACTGAATCTCACAGGTATTCTACCACAGAAGTTCACACCACAATCACAGGGAACAAGAACAGATCAATTTAAGAAACAGAGGCTAACAAGGAGAGTGTCACAAACAATGAGAAAACAAAGAAACAATCCCCAAATGAAGGGAAAGGAGGAACCCTAAAAAAATACTAAATGAAATAGGGGCAACTCAACTATCAGATATTGAGTTCAAAACAATGATTATCAGGAAGCTCAATGAACTCAAAATGAGCTACCAGAAACTAGAGGGAAGCTACAACAATCCCACTGCAAACTACATAAACATGAAAAAGGAAATAGAAACTATCCACTAAGGCCAAGAGGAAATGAAGAATAAAATTTCTGAACTGAAGAACACAGTAGAAGGAATGAAAAGCAGGATTGATGAAGCAGAAGATCGGAGTAGCGAGCTGGAGGACAAAGTAGAAAACAATACCCAGAAAGAGCAAGAAAAGGAAAAGAGACTCAGGAAAAATGAAGAGGGATTAAGAGAAATGCAAGATAATATGAAACATAATAATATCCGTATAATAGGGATACCAGAAGGAGAAGAAGAAGAGCAAGGGATAGAAAACCTATTTGAAAAAGTAATGATGAAAAACTTCCCTAATTTGATGAGAGAAAAAGTCACACAAATCTAGAAAACACAGAGAGTCCCAATCAAGAGGAACCCAAAGAGGCCCACCTCAAGACACATCATAATTAAAATGGCAAAATTTCAAGACAAAGAGAGAATCTTAAAGGCAGCAAGGCATAAACAGGAAGTAACATACAAGGGAGCCCCAATAAGGCTAACAGCTGACTTCTCAATGGAAACACTCCAAGCCAGAAGAGAATGGCAAGAAATATTCCAAGTAATGAGAACCAGAGGTCTGCAGCCAAGGCTACTTTACCCAGTAAGGCTCTCAATCAAAATAGGCCAAATAAGAAGCTTCCCAGACAAAAGAAGTCTAAAAGAATACACCTCCATCAAACCAGCTCTGCAAGAGATTCTAAAGGGACTGCTTTAAGGAAAGAAGGAAAAGACAGAGAGAGAGAGAGAGAGAGAGAGAGAAAGGAACACGTGTACATAAAAGGCAATGAATAAGTACCTATCAATAATAACCTTAAACATAAATGGATTAAATACTCCAAAAAAAAGACATAGAATAGCTGAATGGATGAGAAAGCATGACCCACACATATGCTACCTACAAGGGACCCACCTCAGGATAAAAGATAACAAATCTTCAGCAAATGGAAAGGAAAAAAAAGCCAGGGTAGCAATGCTCATATCACACAGAATAGATTTCCAAAAAAGGTCCATAAAGAGAAACCCAGAAGGTCACTTTATAATACTCAAAAGAAGAATCCACCAAGAAGACATAAACATTGTAAATATATATGCACTCAACATAGGAGCACCCAAATACATAAAGGAAATCTTAGAGGACTTCAATAAAGATATGGAAAGCAACACAATTATAGTGGGGGATTTTAACACCCCACTATCAAAAATGGACAGATCTTCCAAACAAAATATCAACAAAGATATAGTGGCATTGAACAATACCCCAGATGAAATGGACTTTACTGATATATACAGAGCCCTCCATCCCAAAGAAGCCAAATACACCTTCTTTTCAAATGTACACCTAACATTTTCAAAGATAGACCACATGATAGGACACAAAACAAGCCTCAACAATTTCAAGAAAATTGAAATCATACCAAGCATTTTCTTGGATCACAAGGGACTGAAGCTAGAAACCAACCCCAAGGAAAAAAACCCAAAACACTAAAAGTCATGGAGATTAAATAGCATGTTATTAAACAATGAATGGGTCAAGAATGACATTAGGGAAGAAATCAACAGGTTTCTGGAAACAAATGAAAACAAACTCACAACAACCCAAAACTTATGGGACACAGCCAAGGCAGTCCTGAGAGGGAAGTTCATAGCAATACAGGCCCACCTAAAAAAGTTAGAAACATTTTAAACAAACAACCTAACCCTACATCTACAAGAACTCGAGGAACAACAACAAAGACAGCCCAGAGCAAGTAGAAGGAAGGAAATAACCAAGATCAGAACAGAATTAAATGACATAGAGACTAAAAGCACAATTCTAAGGATCAATGAATCCAAGAGCTGGTTCTTTGAAAAGATAAACAAAATCGACAAGCCTTTAAGCAGACTCATCAAGAAAAAAAGAGAGAAGATCCAAATAAACACAATCAGAAATGAAAGAGGAGAGATTACAACAGATACCACAGAAATACAAAGGATTGTAAGAAATTACTATGAAGAACTGTATGCCAGAAATTTGAAAACCTAGGTGAAATGGACAAATTTCTAGAAAAATATAATCTTCCAAAACTCAATGAAAAAGAAGCAGAAAGCCTGAACAGACCAATAAGAGCAAAAGAGATTGAAGCAGTAATCAAAAAACTCCCAACACACAAAAGCCCTGGACCAGATGGTTTCACAGGAGAATTCTACAAAGTACTTAAGGAAGAACTAACCCCTATCATTCACATACTATTCCAAAAAATCTCAAAAGATAGAAGACTCCTAAACTCTCTTTATGAGGCCAACATCATCCTTAAATATAAACCGTGACACCATAAAAGTCCTAGAGGAGAACGTAGATAGGAAAATCTCGGATATTTCATGAAGAAACTTTTTTATTGACATGTCCCCTAGAGCAAGGGACATAAAAGAAAGAATAAACAAATGGGACCTCATCAAAATTAAAAGCTTCTGCACGGCTAAAGAAAACAGTATCAAAATATAAACAGAACCGACTATATGGGAAAACATATTTGCCAATGATACCTCAGACAAGGGTCTAATCTCCAAAATATATAAAGAACTTACATGACTTCACTCTAAGAAGACAAGCAACCCATATAAAAAATGGGCGAAGGACTTGAACAGACACTTCTCCAAGGAGAACATACAGAAAATCCAAAGACACATGAAACGATGTTCAATATCGCTAGCTTTCAGAGAGATGCAAATTAAAGCCACAATGAGATACTACTTCACACCAGTCAGAATGGCCATCATAAACAAAGCAACAAACAACAAGTGTTGGAGAGGTTGTTGAGAAAAGGGATCCCTAGTGCACTGTTGGTGGGACTGCAGACTGGTACAACCACTATGGAAAGCAGTATGGAACTTCCTCAGAAAACTAAAAATGGATCTTCCTTTTGACCCAGCAATTCCACTGCTGGGGCTATATCCTAAGAACACTAAAACACCAATCCAAAAGAACCTTTGCACCCCGGTGTTCATAGCAGCACAATTTACAATAGCTAGGTGCTGGAAGCAACCTAGATGCCCATCAGTAATTGAGTGAATCCAAAATATGGTACATTTACCCAATGGAATTCTATGCAGCAGAAAGAAAGAAGGAGCTCCTACCCTTTGCAACAGCTTGGATGGAGCTGGACAGCATTATGCTAAGCAAAATAAGCCAGGCAGTGAAAGACAAATGCCATATGACCTCAAGTTTAACAGGAACCTAAACAACAAAACAAAGAAACAAGCATAATAT